>NC_140587.1:324236660-327011660 GCF_964204655.1 Triturus cristatus
ATCCAGGTGTTTGAGTATAGAAATAAAGTGTGCTGTGTATTCCAAGAATTACTTACACCAATGATACTCTTATGTTTGCATATCGTGAATAGCGGCTCCTGCTGTGTTGTGGGCTGCGAGTTTTTCCGTCATTTATGTATGTTGAAGGAATGCCCCGGCTCTCTCCTTGTCCTACTCTTGGGTACCAATCGTAGAACGCTGTTTCTCAGAATTCTGTTTCTCAGAATTCTGTTAATATGGAAATTTCTGTGGCCATCAGCACGTGCTTGTGTAGATAAAGGAGGTCGTGCCCCTTTTCTTCAACTGAGAGGATAAAGGGGGAGGGAAGGGGGCTACGATGAAGTTATCTCTACAGAAGAGGCAGCGTTCTATTTAAATCGCCATTGAAGGATACATTGAAGATGTCCTGATTAAATTAGCAATATTTAACTTCTGAACGGTTTCAATAGATGGTGAAAACCATAGCAAGGCAAACCTACCAGGTGAACGAGCAACTTTTCTGGACCAGTGTGAAAAGATAAGGGAACCGGAAGCTATTGCTTCCTTTATTAGAACCGTTGGAGTTTTCCTGTCTCGTGCGTTTAATCGCGTCTCCCGCCCGCCTTTCGGCTACGCTACGCATGAAAGTGCAGCACGTTGGGGGCGGGGGTGATTGTTCGCCATCTGAGTCGGATTTGAGGTACTGCTGATCTGGGCGTTTCCCATGACGTGACCTCCGGTTTCTGCTCCATTGCTTCCATATTGAGCCGCTACTGTCTTCATTAACAACGTTTTAAAGAGCTGGCAGCCCGCCTGGACGTCTGCCCTGGGAAATGTTTTATTTTTATGTTGCACTTTTTCATTTCCCGTTTTAGAATAGCTCAGATGTTTTCATTTGCCGCGTCCCTTTGTGGCTCGCGCAGCAGTAGAGCCAGTTCTATGGTCCACGCGACGCAGGCGTGGTCGTTAATAAAGACCGCTCACCTCGGCTCCTTTACACATTGGGGCATTTAGGGGCTACTTTTTGCCATCACAGGTGCAGAGATAGTGATGAATTGATCTGAAAAGAAATGCTTTACGCCTCGTTTATAGCAATATGCGTCTCCCCTTGCAAGATCGAATTTTTACGACTTAAAGTCTGCACATTTCTTCGCGATAAGTCAGCCTCCTTCACTCGTGAGCATATGGCATGCGTCCAATTATATCTAGCGATGAAGTTAACAGCTGGCCCGTCTATTTCTATCTGAGATGTTTTTTTTGTATGTTAATGAGGGCAGTGGCTGACATGAGACCACCCTGGTGTCATCTTAAATCGGGGATTTCACACGTTATGGATTGTTTTAACAGAAAATGTTTTTTTATGACAAATATGTCGCAATGTGAAGCTGCTGACCAAAGCTAGTATTACCATTTCTTCTACACAAATGAAACTTTGCACTACTGACACCTGACGTAGCCAACCCTTCTAGGTTACCATATGACTAAATACTAGTTTATAAGCTGAACACGAGCAGTCTTTACAGATTCATAAATACGCACCGAGTTGACATATCCCCCCACCCTCATTACCCTCCCTTCTTTTAATGAAGGGTTGTTTATATACTTGTTTGTACGTTTGATAACTTTGTGAATGTAAGTAGATTCAAATGTATATGCTTCATTGATGGAATGGAACTAAACTTTTAACAATGTTCCTATATTTTAACTACCCATTAAGGGGCCTTTGAAAGGGTGGATTGTAAATTCCTTACTGAATGCCTCAGTGCTATGAAGCTGGGCAGCTTTATCTTCAGGCTTCTAACTCTTGAATTCAGATGTCTAATTGTAAGCCTAAATGAACGTTTGAGGGTTTTTGTCAGATTCTGAGGTAGACGCTGCCTAAGAAACGAAATAATCCAGCACCCTTTGTTGTAGCTTTACACAAATGCGGTGCAATTATATAAATGTTTTTTTATTCATTAGTATTACCTAGACAATTAAGTAGAACATCAATTCAGCATGTATGTTTCAATTCCTTTATTTGTGACTTATCCATCACAGTGGATAAAACCGAGCCAACGTGTTTCGTCCTTGGACTTCTTCAGGGCTACAAACAATATACATATATACAAATTATATTTACAAAATTTTAAACCATGTGAACATGTTTTTAAAACATTTTCTTATTATATACTCCACAAGCCTATTTTATTAAGCCTAACCTGTTAACTCTTTTTTTTTCTTTTTTCTAAAGAATTGGTCACAATGCACAGTCTAGCAAGAAAGAGAATGCTACAGGTCAATTCATTACAAGCAAACTGAGTTTAGTTGCTGTCCCTACCGAATTAAATACATTCTAACAATAACCAATGTGTACAATACTCCCTTAAGATACTACCACACATGATGATGTGCTCCAGGTGGGGTGGAGCACTAAAGCAGGGGCACGATGTAAGGATATTTCCATGTCACACTTTTACTGTACTCCTTCTCCTCTAGAGGAGCGATGGGATTGTCATCTCAGATTTATAGTTTGATTTTTTTTCATGGAGGATCATGCTACCGCTGCACTTTCTTTCAATAAGAAATGTTGCTTGAAGACATTGTTCGACAGCAATACTGGGGCTGCGGGGTAACATGCTGCAGTTCTGATGGGAACAATAAACAACGGTTTCAGTATAACTGAACTAGGCTTTCGTGGCACAGGCATAAACAATGAAAAGGAATGGGTGATGTAGACTGAATAGTTCCGCCTAGTTACGGAGCAAAGGCAGCTACTCATGAGGTCGCATGCAAATATGATAATGGCTTTCAACACATGCTACCTTATTATAAGTTAGGACCAACCAATGAAATCATTAATTACTGAATAAGGATGTGAGGATATATGCAGTATAGTCCCACTTTATTTTTGAACAAATGTTGTTCCCCTTGAGGTCGCATGCAAATAAGATACATTTTCAAAACAAGCTACTTTATTATAAATCAGGCCCAACCAATGGGTCATTAACTACTGAATGGGAAGGGGAGGAATTGAAAAATGCACAGATTCACAAAGAATACTTAATTAAGCTACGGATTTTGAACTTATTTTTTTAATAGTGTCACAAATGGGGTAATGCCGACTGTAGTATTACTCCCAGGCTTAAGGTCTAAATATAAGACGGATCGCTTCAGACATTTTATTTATACACCTACAAATTGATGAAATTGGGATTAATTTAGTCTTAAACAAAGGTAGGAATATATCAGCTCCCTTACACCCAATCTTTCGGTTGCAATTCTTTTCAAAGTATCCCTTATTTCGGGTTACTCATGACATTTTTTACAAATTCTGTTTAATAGACAAATCTTCTAAATTCACCACAAGAGAAGGAGTTGAACAACGCTAACATTCAAGCTAGGAGGCCAAACAGTTTTTGGTAAGATCAGCTCAAATATAGGCTCTGTTAGGGGACATCAGTTTTGGAATATAAAATAAATTAATACAATTGTATAAAGTCTTTCATATAATTTTTATGTACAAAAATAGCTTTAGTGCTCCATCCTACCTGGAGCACAACATAATGTGTGATAGTACCTTAAGGGAGTATAGTACACATTGGTTATTGTTAGAATGTATTTAATATGGCAGGAACAGAAACTACACTCAGTTTGCTTGTAATGAATTGACCTGTGGCATTCTCTTTCTTGCTAGACTGTGCATTGTTACCAATTCTTTAGAAAAATAGAGTTGTCTTAATAGGTTAGCCTTAATGAAATACACTTGTAGAGTATAGATGTAAAAGTATTTTAAAAACATGTTCACATGGGTTTAAATTTTGTAAATATAATTTGTATATATGTATATTGTTTGTAGCCCTGAAGAAGTCCAAGATGAAGAAACGCATTGGCTACGGTTTTATCCATTGTGAGGAAGTCACAAATAAAGGAATTGAAACACACCTGCTGGATTGATGTCGTGCTTAATTGTACAGCTAATACTAATGAATGAAAAAACCATTTATGTAATTGCACTGCATTTGTGAATGGCTACAACTAACGCTGCTGGATCATTTAGTTTCTTAGGTTGTTGAGGGATCTTTTTTGATCCCAGGAGACTTAGGGGTTTGAGTCTCAGGTCCTGAGCACCTAATGGGTTATTTGATGCGTTTCCTCCCAGCTAGATAAGTGCAGTCCCATTTGCCTCCATCCCCGAAAAAATATTTTTTTTGCAGGTATACGCTGCCTCCTTGGGTGAAAGCAGCGGCCTGTACGTGTCTTTGCCAGAAGAGGCGGTAGTCCCTATTCTCCTTCAAGCTAAATGCATTCTCAGTAGCACTGTCCACCACTTGCCCCACCTCTGTCCCGTGATAGTTTGTGTAGGTTCACAGATCATTGTCCTTTCAGTACAGATGGTACCCAGGGGTTCCGTGCTATTCTGCTTCCAGCCTCATAGTCAGTCCTGCGTTCCGTGTGGCACAGTAAATGGCAAACACAAACCACATGGATACAGGAACCTCCAAAGTACTTAATTACTCTTTTTCGACAACTAAATGGTATCCTTCTGAATGTAACAAACTTGATTTCAACTCCTATATTTCCTTGGCATATTTTTTATTTTTTTTCCTTATCTCACCAGTAAACATCTGTGGGTTTTATGAAGCCGCTAATGCATTCTGTGGGGAAGAAGGCACCCGGCTTACCACATATGTTTCCATTGGTCGACCAGGCCCTTATTTAGTATGGGTATCTGGTGTAATCATTGGACTATTGTATTTAGTCATAGATTGTGACCCCAGCTCATAAGAGGATGCCATAGATTGGTAGATTTTTCCTCTACTCCATCGTACTCCAGTCGGGCCATAGCAAAGGCGGCCTTAAACTCTTCTCTATTGGGTGGTTGGGGATCCTTCCATCTCTTACATATTTCTCTTCGTGCCAATAATACCAAATATAACAGTAATCCTCTTGGCTCATTCTGCATAAAGGCATCACAACAGCAATCATCACCAAAGAAAATCAGTGACCAATTAATCTCGATGTTGGACTTAAAAACATCTTTAAGAGTGTCTCCGATTTCCCTCCAGAAGGTCTTTATTTCTGGGCACTCGAAAAATATGTGGAGATCATTGGCTAAGGGAAGCTTGCACCTTTGACATTTTGGGGTTGGCGCTGGGGCAAATTTCGCTATTCTAGCTGGGGTGTAGTAAAGTCTATTAATGACAAAAAAGTGGTTCTTTTTTTAAGCCGCTGGTTTAATATATTTATACAGCAGCTTCAATGATGGCTCAAACAGTGCTTCTATTGTTGGCTCGAGAGGGGACTGCTCCCATATTTTAATCGAAGGGGAAGTCTTCGGGTCTACAGCTTCTAGGGCTAGATTGTACCACACCGATATCTCTTTTTTTATAATATGGGCAGAGTGACATAGCCTTTCTATCTCCCAGTTTCCTCTTACTTCCTCTTTCTCTGCCTCAAACCACAACGCCAACTGTAGAACCTTGAATCTAGAGAGACCGGTGCCTATCCTGGACCTTAAAACCTCCCAGGGGTGAATCCCCTCTGAATCTGCCAGTTCCGACCAAATTGTGATTCCAGCTCTCTTAATGGATAAAGCCAAACCATCCTTTAAACAATGAGGTGTCCCGGGGAAATCCCAGATGGGGGCATAGTGTGAATAATACCCTATCCCCCATGTCGTTCTTACTTTATACCAAAGACCTAGGGCTGCCCTTAGGACCTTTAGGCAGACTTTTTTGAAGTACTTTGGGGCGCCAAACTTATACAAAAAGGCCTCTTCGCTTCCTCCCCCTCCTTTCACTTTTGCCATTTCACCCTACAACCTTCCCCACGCTGACTCTTCAGGTCTCATAAGTAGCATACGGATAGCTTTAAACTGGAAAGCAATTGCATACCAGCTTATATCCGGGAGTGCCAAACCCCCCTTAGCAAGTCTACGCCTCACCTTTTTCCAAGCCAATCTGGTGCCCTTATCACCCCAGATGAAACTCCTGATCTTGCTCTGAACTTTATTTATTAAATTTTGTGGAAATGGGAGAGGGATAGCAGAAAAAACATAGGAGAGCTTAGGGAGAATGACCATCTTCACCAGATTGACTTTCCCGTATATAGTCAAAGGGGAGGTTCCTCCATCTAGAGAAAAGGCGATCGATTTCCTTAATTGCCCTGGTCAAATTTACAAAGGGGATTTTTTCCAAATCTTTAACTATATAGATGCCCAAGTATCTTAATTCTGAGGAGTCGACTCCTCCCCAATGATCAACATTCCAGCCCATCACCTCCGTCTTAGATGTATTAACCAGGTAACCTGACTGCCCCAAATTCCTCAGTGATTGACTCTAAATAGGAAATAGCCACTCCAGGATTGTTTGTATATACTGCAAAGTCGTCAGCGTAAAGGGCTAATTTTCAGCTGTAGAGTTGGGATTTAAAGGGATAGATGTCATTGTCTAGTCTGATGGCTTGTGCTAGCGTTTCGATATAGATATTGAACAAAAGTGGGGAAATCGGGCAACCCTGCCGAGTCCCTCTCTGGATTTTAAAACTTGAGGTGAGTATCCCATTCAGAAGGATACGGGCAGATGCGCCTTGGTAAAAATTCCTCAGGGTTTGGATAAAGATTGGGCCAAACCCTAATGCTGCCAAGACCTCCCATAGATAGACCCAGCAAACTCTATCAAACGCTTTGGCCGCGTCCAAGGCTATTATAGCCAATGGAACAGATCTTGTAGTAGCCAGGTCGATGTTGCCTATCATTAATTGAGTTTGCTCTTGTATCTGCCTACCTTCTACAAAACCCTTTTGGTCCGAATGGACAAACATGGGGACCAGCTTCGCCAATCTCCCTGCCAATATGACCATGGCATATTAACTTATTGGCTTGCCACTTTGTTTCCTGTGAACTTGTTTCGTACAAGATTTCCTTGTAAGCACAGTATCGGTATGTCCTGCACTTCACTATGCTTGATATTTTCATTTTATTTAAAGACCTAACAGAAATCCCAAAATAACTGTTGTGCAGAAACAAGCAGTCCGGGAGAACACCAAAGCAAACATAGGAAATAGTGGCATGTAGGGATAGTTTGGGGCAGAGCACAATCTAGAATATTATTAGAAACTGCTTTTACTTCCCAGAATATGGTCGCCCTGGTCAAGAATGATTTACAGTTCCTTGGAAGACCCATTTTGTGATCACTATAGGAATCGATCTAACTGTGAAAGAGTTTTTATCGAATTCAACTCCCATAAGAGCTGTCGAGATGGTAAAGTTGATTCTTGTTTTAGTATTTTAGATGTCCAAAGTTATTTACTCAATGACTTCTAATCTTAAAATATGTTGCTAGAATATATGATGTTGTGCACTACTGGTTGCATCAAAAGCAGTTGCCTAGAACATTAAACGTTCAGATAAAGTGCTTAGAATGGGTGGTGTATTAGCTACACATGGGGATTTGCTATTACCAAATGTCCCGCTATTTGCTGCTCTTGTGGTCTAAGATGGTATTCAATAGCGTTATCCAAGTACTTCTCCTTTTCACGTTGTTGATTTTATGCATATTTAAGTTAAAAAAAATATATATTATAATGAGCTGCATCCCTTTGTGACCTAGTTGGTATAACAGAGGCATATGATCTAGTGAATCCTGCGCCCTAAGAACAAGGCATGTCTCCCTTAGTTTTGAAAAGTACTTTCTATGCATCATAATAGATGAAGCTGTATTTTCCTGGAGAAGCTGGATCTAGAAATGGTTGCAGTCTGACAAGCTTCATGGTTGCACAAAGCCCACTTCTGATCTAGGAAGGTGCAGTGGGTTGAGTATTTATTTTAAGTAGTAGGTCAGTGCATGGGCTATCGAGCAAACCACAGTGCCAATTTTCGGGATCTTAACCTTTTTGTAATCCCCCCCCCTCCGCCTCCCCACCCCCTCAAATTTGCAAATGGGACCTGATCCATTCATCTTTTACGTGAGCAAATCAATACATCCAATAAATATATGGCTGCTTTAAATAGCTTAATCACTCATGGATTCTGAACCCTGAATAAGTTGACATTACATGAGCTTTGCTCACTTATACATTTTAAGCTCTGTGCTAAACCGTTTAACTTTTGGGCAAGCAGCATGAAGCCACAATATTTCGAGAGGTCTCTCCGATGTAATACGTGCTGGAACCTGATTGCAGATTTTAGGTGTGTACTAGAAGTCATTAGAATGGTAGATCCAGAAATTTGAAAACATACATACAACTGAAGAATGTTATTTCTAATTAGGCAAATGGCACCTTTCTCCTAAATCCTTCTGTGTATATATAGGAGTAATATAGTATCCTTGGCTAACATAATAGTGTGCTCTTCTTACGCATATTAACTTTCTGGCTACCAGAAGATTCTTCATCCTTGTCCCAGGCCCATCTCTGGGTTTATAGTATGCTCCAGTCATGAAGCATGATAATTGTATCTCATCGTTCTTAGTAAAAGAATAAAGTCTTTAGTAATATCCAGATTCACAACAGGTTCGAGGCCAATTTCGAGGTTAGTGAAAAACCATTGCAATATAATGCTTCCCTCGCTGCTATTTTTCGAATGGTACTATTGCCATGCAATTAATCTGTGTCCTTCACCTTTTTTTTCTGACCGGATTTCCACACATGCTGTTCTGTTGTGTTTGTCCTATTCATTAGCATATATATCCGGTTGGGAGCCTGTTTATTTTTGTCCCATCACCTCTAGAGACATGAACTAATGTTCTGCTGTTAATGACTTTTTAGTGCTCCAGGTTTGGCTGGTGTCTTGCTTTAGGATAAGCCCAATTAGAATATTATGGTTTCCTAGCTTTGAAGCAGTTGAGTGCTAGTCTCCTTCCATCCCCACGTAGAACCTTCATCCCCTCATGATTTCAACCTTGAGATGTTAAAATGGCCTATAAGAAATGCAGTTTTACATGTTCACGGTCTGTCACCGTGTTAAATAGGGCTCCTGGAAAAACACAGGTTTTGTACAAGGCTTTAGTGTTGAGTGGTTGCCCAGAATCTCTGCTCAACGCTTAATTACGCAGAAGGTTCATAGTTTTCCATTTTAATTGATTTTATGTTTTTTAAAACTGAAAGTACCAGTTGTGCTGTTCAAGTGCAAGCCTAGTTTAGTCAGTGACCCTTTTAATCCAAAGAGGGTATAGTGCGATGCTGCTCATTTATTGCTGGGCACTGGGCTTGTCCAAGATTCTACAATTACTGTAAATCGAGCAGCAGTAGATGCGGTTGGATCTGTATGGAAACCGCGTGAGTGTTAATATTTCATGTGAACGTTGGCTTAGCTGGATCATCTGGCAGGCCTGGATTAAGGTCCAAAGCTCGGTGGCGATTTTTACTATATAACCTGAGGGGGCTGCATTGCTGGCTCTTGTGCTTTGGTGCTCACAGCTCAGATCTTCTATGAGGCATCTCAACTGAGACTGTTGTGTTTTCTATAAATAAAAATTCAAGTAATAGATGTTCTGGAGCTAAGCGGATTGTTTTCCCCCCTCAAGTTCTGCAAACAGCAGTTCTCAAAGGCAGCAGTGTTTGCGGAAGCACTCTGGCACAGCTACAATTTGTGAGTGAGAGTGCTGATGCCTGTAATTGCCTGAAGTTTAAAGCACTCAGTCTCTCCTGTCACCGCGGTCGCTTAAATGTGAGGTTTTACTGGTATCTGGCAAGGATAAAATGAAGACTGCAAGTGTTTGGATTCCAACTACGCTAGTTTACAAGTCTCTTACCATCGCAGTCTGTCTCCCTTACTGATCTTTTGTAGCTGTGACATGGAGACAGATTTACCAGCCTCCTGTTCTCCAAAAAAGGATACTAAAAAAATACACTCGTAGATGCATATTGGGGCTCATGGCCAAATACTGTATCCACCCACCATAGTGAAAAGCAAGGGGTCAGCTCACTTCATCCATTGGCTCTTTTCACTGTGATTGACTGGGCATTTTGCATGTGCATATCCATCTAAAAAGTAGTCCACTTTAGACATTGAATAAGTATATGGCTGCTTTAAATAGCTTAATCACTCATGGATTCTGAACCCTGAATAAGATGACATTACATGAGCTTTGCTCACGCATAGATTTTACGGTCTGTGCTAAACCGTTTAACTTTTGGGCAAGCAACTTGATGCCTCAATATTCCAAGAGGACTCTTCGATGTAATACTTACTTGAACCTGATTGAAAATGTTAGGTGTGTACTAGAAGTAATTAGAATGGCAGATACATGGTTTAATTTTGGCTTACATTTCATATTTAATTTGTTTTTGCAACGGATTTTCGCATTTGTTTTGCAAACCTATACATGCCACCTTTAGTTCTGATTGATACTTCTAACTGCACATTCCTCACTTTGACAATATTCCCCAGATGCCAGACTGGATCCAGAAATGTTCAAAGCAGTGCTCCTGTGTAGGTCTACGTTGTACCATGCTGCTCGACATTAACATGCTGCTTCACATTGGCCTTTTGTCCTCAGAAGTGATGGAGCAGAGCTGCATTTAAGCTCCACCTTTCCTTGTGATAGTCAGTTCCTTTCTTTCCGTGCACAGACTGGCTGGCGCCTGGCAAGTCTGATTTGCTTGTAAGGCATACTGCTTCTTAAAGTTTGGTGCTCCAAGCTTCCATCAGCAAGATAAATCCTAATTAGTTCCTTACGACCCCCACTCTTAACAACCCACCTGTGTGAGGCAGGATCAAACTTTTTCTCAAGGGGTGGCAATCAATCATGACCGACTAATAGGTCCTCCAGATCATCCATAAGGGCTTTGTCCTTCATTTTCCACCGCAACTTAATCCCATATTAGATTGACTTTAAGAAGAGTACCTGTCCATCTTACTTCAGGAGTTGGTATGCTCTGCTGTGCAAAACGGCCACCAAGATGGTCCTTGATGCAGAAATAGAAACAGGATGTTACTTCGGCTATTTACTTTTGTTGAAGAAGGATGGAGATATTCATTCCGTTCAGATTTTTACCCTGTACATGCTGTCAAGAGGAAGGACAAACTGAAAATGCTCACACTGGCCCATGGTATCCCTGCCCTGGGTCCGGGCAACTGGATGGTAGCCTTTGACCTGCAAGATGCATACTTTCATGTCCTGCAGTCCCATCAACGCTATCTTCAGTTCAAGTTTAGCGCCCCTCAGGTGTTCGTGAAAGTTATGGCAGTGGTTGCCATACATCTTCAGAGTTTGGGGATACGGTTTGTCCCCTTCTTTGACTGGCTGTTGAAGGCTGGACTGCCACAGTCAGTCGTAGACCATCTCTAGACGACTGCAACCTTCGACATCATTGAATTTCTTAATCAATGAGCCAAAGTCTGTTGACTCCTCAGCAAAAACCTCCTTTGATTGCTCCGGTGAAATAAAAAACATTCCCTGGCCTACTCAAGAGGTGCAGTAGTGGCTGCCCGAACACAACCCGACTAGCCGGCAGACCCTTCATTACCCACCCAGACCTGACATTGTTAACTGATCTTTCACGGCGGAGTTATGGGTGGTCATCTGGGAAAGGTGGAGATCAGAGGTCTCTGGTCTCCAGCGGAAACTCAGCTCCACATCAACCTCTTGAAGCTGCGGGCCGTTTGCCTAGTGTTTGTCTTCTTGCTGTCCATCAAGTGAAGACTGGTGCAGTGTCTCATGGAGAATATCACTGCAATGTGGTACTGCAATAAGCAGGGCAAAGTGGCTCCTGGGTCCAGTACCAAGCGGTGCTATGCCTCTAGAGTGGGCTGGAGCGTAAAGGGATCTCCCTAATCGCTGTCCACCTGGCATGATCTTCAAATCACTGGGTGGATGATCTCAGCTGAAGGTGCCTGGTAGATCATGAAATGCGATGAAACTCTAAGGTTGCACAGGGCATCTTCTGACATTGAGGAGAACCCTGGCTGTATCTTTTTGGCACAGATAAGGACACCCATTGTGACAGCTGCTGCTCACCAAGAACTCTCTTTAGAAGACTCAGGCTATAGTGGATCATGGGAATCCTGTATGCCTTTCCATCTGGCCAAGAGGAGTGTGTGTGGTACCATGAACTTCTGTACTTAAGCATTTGTTCTCTGCTCTGGCTACCACTTCAGGAGGATATTTTCGCATCAGCAACGCAAGGTTTTGGACCAGAACTTGAGCAATCCACACATGTGTGGAGATTAAGTGGTAGCAATTGACTGTATTTGGTCTAGGACCTGAGATTGTGAATGTCATTCTCGCAGCAAGGTGTCCCTCTACAAATTCCATTTACCCTGAGGGCTAGGGCAGATTTGTGGCTTGGTGTGGAGTCTGCAACACAGACCCTTTACAAGACAAACTGTTGGATGGTTTGTTTATTTCATATTTGTCCCAGAAAGCTTTGAGGTGGTCCCTGTTAAAGGTTGTCAGCTCTTTTTGCGTTTTCTGGATCAATTGTCCTTATGTGAATCGCATATTCTCATGCAGTTTATTACAGGTTTGACACATATCCTTCCAAACTGTTTGTGATGTCCCAGTGGGACCTTCATTTGGCCCCATGTGCACCCACCTTCTAAACCATGTACAGCTGCTTCTTGGGTCTTCTTAATCTCAAAACCATCTTCCTCACAGTGACATTTCATTTTGAGCTCCAGGCTCTCTTGGTGCCGCCACCCTACAACACTTTTTCCACCCCATACAAACTATTAGTCAGGGCAGCATTTTTGCTAAAAGTTGTTACTCATTTTTCATGTTGGGCAATTCATCACCCTTCCAACATGTTTTGCTCCACCTCACACCTCAAAAGAGGGGGTAGACCTTTAATTGGAAAGACCCTAAAAAAGTTTTAGGCTGATACATTGATCACACTAAAGACAATCAGTTGGATGATTAGTTTATGGTGTTCTATGGGTTTACGAAGCACTTCTACTTTGACTGCCAGGTTCGACTTGAAGAGCATTATGCCCATTCGGTTGTACAGGACTTATTGGTTTTAGTTCACTCCACAGACCCTCCACCTTTTGGAGTTACTGCTTTGGTGTTTATCTATTTTACAGGTGTGGAATCTGCTGTTAGGATTAACCAACAGAAGAGCAAGTTACTTACCCTCAGTAATGGTCTTTCTGGTGGATACTCCATCAAACTGCAGATTCCTCACCTCCCCATTCTGTACCATTCATCTTTAGTATCTAAAAAGGTCTGAAATTAGATACCTGTGCACAAACACCTCGTTGTTTTTCTTTGCATCTGAGGGCATGGAAAGGGTTGAGCAAGAAACTGATGTGGACGCACAGGTGTGGGGCTTATATGCACCTCTGCTCTGTCACTACCAGGGCGGAACGAGTCAGAAGCTAAGCCGAACAGTGCCACATAGCAATGTGCTGGAGCACTGCTTTGAAAATGTCTGGATGCAGTTGGTCTCCTGAGGAATCTGCGGTTATATTATCCACCAGAAAGAGTATTAGGAAGGAAAGTAACTTGTTTATCTCTGCGTTTATTTTTCTATGTTAATTTTACACTTTGTGTCTGATGGATGTGTGGGTCTCCGAGGCTAGATCTATTGAATTTGCCAAAGCTTTTTGTGAATCTAGTGCAACATTGTCACATGTATTGGAGCTCATCCTACGAGTGTGAAATTCGAAGTAGATAACAAATCTGTGGGTTCTTAGCGAATCTTTTGCTTCTTATTTTTCCCGGTCACAAATGGTACCATAGTTTCACACAGCTGCTTACTCCTTCCACATCCTGCGACTAACAGTGCCACATACTGAAGGTGCCCTCCACAAGCTACTTGATGCAAGAGGGTACATTTGGCATACTGCTGGGGTTCTCGTAAAATAATGGAGAAATACAAACTGAATTGTCTTTTTGCATGCAGAAAACACGTTGGAATTTATTTTGTGTTCTATCAAATTTTATTGGCATTTAGTTAGAAAATACATACAAATGGACCAATATTGCGGAGGCTCTGTGTTACAGACAGAAGTTGCACACACCCCGAATAAAAAAGGAAATAATTCATAGAAAAATTGCAATTAAGAAATACATGAGTGCATTTGATAAACCGCAACCAATTACCAATTAAGATACAGAAATGCAACAAATGGAAAAAATAGTAATTGATGTGAATGTAAACACTGGAAGGATTGGAAGCATTTAAGTGTATCCCCACAAAATCAGCAGGGCAAAGGACTTGGAGTTAAAACGAAACAGTTACAAGTTACTTAGCTTTTATGTTCAAATAGTAGTTTTTTATTAGTAGTTGAGAAAAAGAGAAAACAGTTATGAAATAGTTTTCAGTTGCTGTATTGATTGGAAAGATTGATTTGTGTACAGCTGATATAATTGAATTAGATTATTGTCCTGTTATTCTGGTCTGTTTAATACTTACTAGTGTGGTACTTTAGTATCACCAACAAAACAGTAACCTAAGGTAATGTGCATTGTGCCTAAGGGAGGTATGTGAACACCGGCGGGCCTAGACCAGGAGAAGTGGTGTTTAGTGACGAATGACACTGCGAGTGAGTGTCCTTAGCGGTGACCTACGTACTCCAATATCAAGAGTACAAACAAAATCACCATTCATCATTTTTTCAACCCAGCTATTGTTTAACGGTAACACACACCTCTTTTCCTATTGCTGTTAGCAAGTATAAATAAATAAAAGGGGCTAAGTGAGCTGGAGATGGCGGGCTTTGGGCGGTCGGGGATTCCCAGCAGTGTATTAATTTGATCGGATTACATTGTTTTCTCCTGTAGCTGATTGTCTCCACCTTGTATTACAGATTCCTTCTACAATCAGATCCATCCATCAGGATAAAATCCTAGCACTTAGACAGCAGACACAGTTCTTGTGGGAGGCTTATTTTTCTTCAGTTGAGAAGATTGTATTGACCACACTAGAGGTGAGTTAAGTCAACTGCTATTTGTCAGTGCAGAGATATCTTCGGTAAACTTGTGCACCTGGAGCATCACTATTGCTTGACCTTCATTGTGTGACACTACCTGGCTAGGCCATTCTGGACAGGCCAGGAAGGTGCTGCTTTTCTTTTATTACTGCAAAGGAAGAGTGCCATTGTTACTAAAACACTTTAACATCTGGATACACTCCGCACATAAAGAGCTCAATGGAATATGCAATGGAAGTTCAGGGTATGGTTCTAATGCCAAGTGTGTCCATGAACTTGTAGATCTGTTTTCTTTATTAGACTTTACGTTGGTTTAGTCACATGGATAATAAATAATGCTGCGATTTGTCTATGGTTATTTGTGTGGTGGACAAATGAAGATGTTCATGTTCTTACGACGTGTAAATTAACTCAAGGGGAAGTAACGGTGAAATGTTGCCATTTGTCCAGCAACCTTTTTGAGGAGCGTTCATCCACCAGTGGCGGGTGAGGTAAATATGAATGTTGACATACTCTTGTACTTTAACGGTCAAAAATGTCACTTGTAACTGAAAAATATGCATTTGAAGAGAAGATCTTAGTGTCCCACACTCTTCCCGACCTTTCCCAAGTGCCCATCCCATCTATTCACTGATGTACGAGCTCATGGTTCCATTTGTGGACCTAGCTGAGCTTAAGGCGTTTCCCTGGGAGAGTGATTGGTGTATGAATGATGTAACTGGCACATTCAGGTAATAAATGCAAGAAAGGTAGATGTTAAAATATGGGAAATGTACCAAGTCGATACCATGATGATTGTTGGGAGGAAGAGGAATTGGGATAAAATGAATCAAATCTTTAAGTAGAATTTATTGTGAGAAGCCCGACGGGGATGATTGGCCTTAGACTCCCATTTAAGATTGTTGATACAAAAATATTCAGAAAATGGTGTAAATATTTCTATGTGCATCAGCAAAAGGGACAAATTGACCCACCTTGGGTGGATCGGGCTGCCATGTGCTGGCAGTTGCCCAAGCTGAGGATTGCTGTCAGAAGATTCGTTTTTGGCATTTGGTTTAATTAAGTAGGTTGCAAGCGAGGTTTACAGCAGGTCCCATTAGAGCTTATTAATTTAGTGGATCCTTGTGTATTAAAAATAAAAAACTGAACTAGCCTGAAGATAGATGTCAGTGTCTCTGGGCAAGTGGCTTTCAGCATGAGACTGTCCAGTGGCGCCACCACTGAGGCAGATACCCCAAGATACTGGTGGTCAGTTCCCACAATGGAAGTTCTAGACATCCTTAGCAACGATTTCTGGCAAGAAAAAGCTCTTTGGCTCCCAAAGATGCCTCTGTAACCTCCAGGGGCAATCTGCGTTATTAGCCTACAGTTAAACACTGTAGGGGCAATCCAACTTCCTTATTGCTACGGCCTTACAGCTACTGGAGCATCCGATCAGGAAGGATCCTAAAGCCGGATCCCCCTGTGTGACTAAGATGGAAGGCCCTTGTTGTGCCTGCATAACTCAAACTTTTCATTTTTTCTTTTTCTATGTTAATTTTATTGTGATTTTCCCGCCATTTCTGGCTTAAGCTTCCTGCCCCCTGAAGCTAAAAAAAGACCGTTTTGGTCACGTTAGTGACATATACAGGCTGGAAAGTAGAAGTTTGAAGTTCGCCCTGGGTTAAGTCGGCACCGTGGCACTTGCTTAACTTAAAAGCGCGCTGTGTTTTGCACTGTAGCTGTTCATTTGTTTGCACGCCTTTCATCAGTGATCTTACCTCTGATCTACCTTCAGTCCCAGATATGGTGACAAATGGATCTCACACAGCAGGGAACACTTAGCCTGTGAAAAGCAGACCTCCTGTTTCCTGATGCATACATCCTTGGGTCTGCTGATGTGGAGTTTTCTTTCCTAGACCATTACAAGGTGTTCCACCTCTGATGTGAGCCTCCGCATTTGCATGACTGCGTAGTGAAACGTTATCCATGCAAAGTCCGCGCTTCCACGTCACTTATTTATTCAGGGCGAGTATCCTGTGTCCAGACATGGCTAGTACCTTTCTCCTGTTGGGGCCTTTGTTACACTAATTTGTCCGTGTTCTAACTGGACACCATGAACTGCCACACTGGCCTAGGCTAGTTACTGGATCAGATATATATTTAAAAATAAATAATTAAAATGCCTGGTCAACTTCGTCCAAAATCACAAGCTTACTCTTAGCTGCCCTTATTGTTTGTGAACGTCACTGAGCCTGATATTAATCACTGACCTCAAATTCAGTTGAAATTGGTTGAATGTCGAATTTGTGAATAGAAGAGGGATATTTCTTTTGTAAATATTTCTCCCCCCCCCCCCCCCCCCCTCATTTCATTCGGTCGTCTTCCTAGCAGAGTTAATTTCCCCAAACCTGGGTTATTTGGGTATGTGTATTTTTTCAATTGATAGGAAGTACAACATTGTTTTTGGGTGTGAACAACCCTCTTTCCGTTTTAAGAGGGGGTAATTGGGAGGAACATGCTTACCCTTCCTGTGGGGAGGCAGAAGTCATAACACTGAAATCCCCTGAAAGCAAAGCAGAATTTTGAGAATATGTATGTTGGGTAGCAGGATGCTTAAAAGCCTCTCACCGGGAGTGTTGGGTGTGCGTGGGAAAACCCTAGGAGTTTAAGAGTAGGGTGCATATGAATCACGCATTATGGGAATGTGTTACCAGGGTGCATGCAAATCTCGCATTATGGGAGTGTGCTGTCAGGGTTCATGTGAATCTCGCATTATGGGAGTGTGTTGCCAGAATTCATGTGAATCTCGCATTATGGGAGTGAGTTGCCAGGGTACATGCGAATCTCGCAATTAGGGAATGAGTTGCCACGGCACATGTGAATCTCTCATTATGGGAGTGTGTTGCCAGGATTCGTGTGAATCTCTCATTATGGGAGTGTGTTGAAAGGGTTCATGTGAATCTTGCATTATGGGAGTGTTGCCAGGATTCATGTGAATCTTTAATTATGGGAGTGTGTTGCCAGGATTCATGTGAATCTTGCATTATGGGAGTGTGTTACCAGGGTACATGTGAATCTCTCATTAAGGGAGTAAGTTGCCACGGCACATGTGAATCTCGCATTATGGGAGTGTGTTGCCAGCATTCATGTGAATCTTGCATTATGGGAGTGTATTGCCAGCATTCATGTGAATCTCGCATTATGGGAGTGTGTTGCCAGCATTCATGTGAATCTCGCATTATGGGAGTGTGTTGCAAGGGTACAAGCGAATCTCGCATTAAGGTAGTAAGTTGCCACGGCACATGTGAATCTCGCATTATGGGAGTGTGTTGCCAGGATTCGTGTGAATCTCTCATGGGAGTGTGTTGAAAGAGTTTATGTGAATCTCGCATTATAGGAATGTGTTGCCAGGATTCATGTGAATCTTGCATTATGGGAGTGTGTTGCCAGGATCATGTGAATCTTGCATTATGGGAGTGTGTTGCCAGGATTCATGTGAATCGTGCATTATGGGATTGTGTTGCCAGGATTCATGTGAATCGTGCATTCTGGGATTGTGTTGCCAGGATTCATGTGAATCGTGCATTATGGGAGTGTGTTGCCAGGATTCATGTGAATCGTGCATTATGGGATTGTGTTGCCAGGATTCATGTGAATCGTGCATTATGGGAGTGTGTTGCCAGGATTCATGTGAATCTCGCATTATGGGAGTGTGTTGCAAGGGTACAAGCGAATACGCATTAAGGTAGTAATTCGCCACGGCACATGTGAATCTCTCATTATGGGACTGTGCTGCCAGGGTACATGTGAATCTCGCATTATTGGAGTGTGTTGCCAGAGTACATGTGAATCTCACATTATGGGAGTGTGTTACCAGGATTCATGTAAATCTCGCATTGTGGGAGTGTGTTGCAAGGGTACATGCGGATCTCGCATTAAGTTGCCAGGATTCATGTGAATCTCGCATTATGGGAGTGTGCTGCCTGGGTTTACGTGAATCCCGCATTATGGGAGTGTGCTGCCAGGGTTTACGTGAATCTCGCATTATGGGAGTGTGTTACCAGGATTCATGTAAATCTCGCATTATGGGAGTGTGTTGCAAGGGTACATGCGAATCTCGCATTAAGTTGCCAGGATTCATGTGAATCTCGCATTATGGGAGTGTGCTGCCTGGGTTTACGTGAATCCCGCATTATGGGAGTGTGCTGCCAGGGTTTACGTGAATCTCGCATTATGAGAGTGAGTTGCCAGGGTACATGCGAATCTCTCATTAAGGGAGTAAGTTGCCACGGCACATGTGAATCTCGCATTATGGGAGTGTGTTGCCAGCATTCATGTGAATCTTGCATTATGGGAGTGTATTGCCAGGATTCATGTGAATCTCGCATTATGGGAGTGTGTTGCAAGGGTACAAGCGAATCTCGCATTAAGGTAGTAAGTTGCCACGGCACATGTGAATCTCGCATTATGGGAGTGTGTTGCCAGGATTCGTGTGAATCTCTCATTATGGGAGTGTGTTGCCAGGATTCATGTGAATCTTGCATTATGGGAGTTTGTTGCCAGGATTCATGTGAATCTTGCATTATGGGAGTGTGTTGCCAGGATTCATGTGAATCTTGCATTATGGGAGTGTGTTGCCAGGATTCATGTGAATCGTGCATTATGGGATTGTTACCAGGATTCATGTGAATCTTGCATTATGGGTGTGTTGCCAGGATTCATGTGAATCTCGCATTATGGGAGTGTGTTGCAAGGGTACAAGCGAATACGCATTAAGGTAGTAATTTGCCATGGCACATGTGAATCTCTCATTATGGGACTGTGTTGCCAGAGTACATGTGAATCTCACATTATGGGAGTGTGTTACCAGGATTCATTTAAATCTCGCATTATGGGAGTGTGTTGCAAGGGTACATGCGAATCTCGCATTAAGTTGCCAGGATTCATGTGAATCTCGCATTATGGGAGTGTGCTGCCTGGGTTTACGTGAATCCCGCATTATGGGAGTGTGCTGCCAGGGTTTACGTGAATCTCGCATTATGGGAGTGTGTTACCAGGATTCATGTAAATCTCGCATTATGGGAGTGTGTTGCAAGGGTACATGCGAATCTCGCATTAAGTTGTCAGGATTCAAGTGAATCTCGCATTATGGGAGTGTGCTGCCTGGGTTTACGTGAAAAAAAAAAAAGAATCCCGCATTAAGGGAGTAAGTTGCCAGGGTTCCTGTGGACCTCCCTGTGTGAGGAAGGTGCTTGGATATCTTTAAGTGGGTGAATGTCAGCATAGCACTGAGTTTAGGGTGTCAGGGTGCACGTAAAGCTCTGTCTGGATATCATTTTGAGATGAGCCCATGATAAATGGCTTTTTGAGCTGATTCGAATTGTAGTCAGGCTAAGAGCTTTGCCTGGAATTACACAGCTCATACCCGTCATTATTCACCCAGCTGCATTCTGGGTGGGAGTCATTTTCTCAGTTTTCACAGCTGCATTGCAGGATGCCGTGAAACTGATGCTCACAATATGTCATGCTAATGGGGAACTTGGACTTAATTGCATAGAATAAATAGTGCCTGATCCCCTAAGGTGTTTGTACAGCGCACAACAAAAATCTAAAGTTCAAACCAATTAAACAAATCCCTCTTCTTCGATTTCAAGAGGTAAGACATTAGCTGATAGTTTTTCATGCACAAAGTGCGGTGTCTTAAAAATGTGTTATAAATGCCTACATCTCATTTTTTCTTCCAGAGTGAGGCATCTACGAAAATAGCACTGTGCAGGCTGTTAGTGAAAACTGTGACTGTACTCTGCATATGAACTGGGACACAATCTCAGAATTCTCACTGATTATACGCTGTAATTTGTCTACTAATGTATTTCAGTGCTATAATAGTTTTTTTTTATTTTTTATTTATTTCAGGGTTAGCTGTAGATTTAATAAAAATAATTGGGTCAGGTATTTCCCATTTATCACTCTCCTCTTGGCTTGTGTCCCTTCCCTTCTCCCACAAAGGCGGTGGGGGAAGCTTAGCCTATCTGGGGGACGCAGTTTGTACTGCGGTTGGAGGCCATGGTGTACTCCTCAGGTCAGCACCCTAGCTCGTTATAGAAGCCACATTAGTATGGCCAGCACCAGAGCCGGCTTTTGGCATGGGCGAGCTGAGCCCTAGGTGCCAATTTTCAGAAAGACACACAGAACTGAATGCATTAGGTCATGCGAATAGCCGCGTTACCGCTCACTTGGCTATAATGATCTGCATAAAATGGTTTAATCATTATATGCCACATGCAATTTTTTTTAACTGCCCAGCAGCCCCCCTTTCGTTGCCGTCCCATGTACTTCTCACTCCCTGCATCCTTATACCAACAACCAACTTCTTTCCCCAGCAAACAACCTGGGTGGCACCATGCTGAATGAGCTAAGCTGTGAGTGATTCGGGTGAGTGGGTCGGTGGAGGTGCTTGTGTTCAGAGGCCAGTCCTTGCTCTGATGTTGTCAGCCAGAGATGGACCAATGGAGACAGAAGGGCCCTCATGCTGCCTCATTTTGATTCACCAAGGGCTGCGTCAAAGGCGGACTCTGGCTCGCACATCCTAAGCATTCCATTCCAGGCCCTTTTAGAGGACTGAGAGGATTGCTCGCTATATTGAAGACAAGCCTTACAATTCCTCTGTGGCCTTGGGTGATGCTGAGGTTGGCAGCCTCAACCTCCATTTGCACAATGTGCATTGTTGCATCATCCAAGGCCAGTATGAAAGACCCAGGGGTGGGACTTTCGAGGTGCTGATTTAGTGCCCAAAGTTATAAGAGTTTAGACATGGACTTTTCCAATGATTGCCAAAGTTATTCTAAATGGAAACATCTTCAGTGTTGTGGTGTTTTTTTCCGCCATGTGTCACTTGTCGTTAAGGTATGAAGATCTCCAGTCTATTTAATGATTCTTCTTCATGCGGGGTTTATATATAGCATGTAATATGCAAATGTACACACTGCTAAATGAGGGCTATGGGAATTGGCCATTTTGGGGATGTTCACCACTTTGGAATGCCAAATAAAATCTGGGGTCTTGTTCAGGACTTCTTTCATGCTACATTCTTAAAAAGCAGCTATTTTAAATCATGAGTGTACCTTTGTAAGAGTCAACCCAGAAACCTGTCTCAACCTAGTTTAATCAAACTCCTCTCCACAAACTTAGGTGCATTGGACACGGTTAAGTCATTCATTCCTCTTAACAAACCACTTGTATACTGTCGGGAATCTCTACCATTGCAAAGGCAGCAGTCGTGACTGAAGTTCACTTTAATTGAACTTGTGTACCTTGAAAGCCGATCACAAATGTATTTTTCTATTGGATACTTTTATCCGCAGATTCCTCATCTTGTGTATATTCCCCAGGCATCAGACTGGATCTGGAAGCTTTAAAGCAGTAGTCCTGTGTACATGAAGATGGTGTTGTGCAGCTTTGCGCTAACATCATTCAGCTCTGAAAGTGACTAGCCGAGCCGCATATAAGCGCTACCCATGCACACTGACGTCCGACCCTTTATTTCTCCACATCCAGATGCAAATCCAGGCCTTCTCCTTGGTCTTTTAGACCAATTGTATGCAAGGGAAAATGTAACTCCGCAAGATGACCGCCTTTAAACTATGTAGGGACTGCCTCAAATTGTGACAGACCCTCACGTAGTCTGCTTATGGTACCTGGTGTCAGAGCACAACTCCCCTGTGATTACTGCAACCATATAACCCCTTAAGGCTATATGGGACCGTGAGGTCAAACTTTACATCGCCAAACACAAGAGGACTCCATGCTGTGACCAGTTGAAGTTGAAAGTAAGGTCCAGTTGGAGTTTCCTAAGCAGCTCTCTTTCTAGGATACTCCTATCTAAAGTGGAGATTGAGACTCCTTTATGTCTTCCTGCGCTACTTCTCCTGCCCTGAGACTAAAGATCAGGAACAAGCCGGCGTAAGTCCAAGCTTGAGCCAGGCAAGTGTGGTACCCGAAGCTCCTGAGTATGAGCATCGGTTCTCTGATCAAGCTGCCGCTTCGGGAGGATCTTCAGTCTCAACAGCAGGGCAAGGTATTGCACTTAGGCCCACACGTTTTGCAATTCCATGACTCATTCAACCAGAGCTAAAACTGCTACCACTCATTAGCTCGTGAAATACCTGTGCTGGACATTTATAAAGCATCTAATTTGGGCAAAGGTTCATACATTCACAAAATACTACTGCCCTAACAATCCGGTCCATCGGAAGTGTAAATTTGCCCGCTCTGTCTTGCAGTACTTATTAACCTATTCAGAACCCCATACAAGCACCAGTCATGCGGGCTGACGTCCGTTCCCTTGTAGGCCGTCTGCAACCTCAGACGGAAAGCCCATCAGCCGATTTGCATGACTGGTGCCTATTCACAAGGTGAGGAATCTGCAGTTAGATTTCCAGAAGAAGACCAAGTTACTTACCTTTGTTAACGATCTTCCGGATGGATAGTCGAACTGCAGGTTCGTCACCGACCCTCCCACCTACTTGTTCTGTGATCTGGACTCTTTCGATCTAAAAAGCTCCTAATCTAAAGATCTATTTGCTGGTCATGCCAATCTGCTGATGAGCTTTGCTTCTGAGGGTATGGATAGCCTAGAATGCAACTGACGTCAGCACGCATGAGTGGCACTCAAGTCATTTCTGGTGCAGAACGACATTGGCACGCAATGCCTTTTACCGGTGTACTAGAGTACTGCTTAAAAGTGTCTGTATTCAGTCCGACACACGGGGAACGTGCACAAGGAGAATAATCTGCGGTTAAGTAAGTATGCACCAGAAGGCTTGTTTCCAAAGGTTAAGCAACTTGGTATTGTCTGAATGACTGACAAGGGACTGTTTAGCAGCTCTGGCTTAGGAGCTAGCCTGACACACACAGAGCATGGAATGATCCGAGTGATGCTTGCACTCTGGAGGGAGAAGCAACAAGTAGGGCTGCCACGAAGATCTCTGCGGTCCGGTGTTATTCATTCATAAGTGACATAGCCCAGTAGCTGCAAGTCCGGGTTTATGCTCCATACAAAAAGGAAAGCGGTTAGTACGCCTGGGTTGGTTTTCAGTTGGATAGGGTTTGTCTGATGCTGAAGGTGGCTTTACATGATCATTGGTGTGACTTGATAGCCAAATTGATAAGTGATTTGTTACACAAGTACTAGACTGTGCCTTTATCTCTTGTCTCGAATCTAGCTATTGGTTTGCTGCAGGATCTTCTACCTTTTTGACTTGCTATGAGTGTTGCAGGCCAAACTGTGACTCCTGCGCCGTCTTAGTAAGAGTGGTGTTGGCTCGAATGCAAGCAACGCGGTCTTACAGTTGTGAAAAAAAACCAACCATCAAGAAAGTGCGGTAGGTCCCTCATACCTCTTGAGCACCAGGACCCCTTCACTAATGATAGCTGCACCTCTCGCCTATTGGGCGGGTTGGGTTGCAGGGTGTAATGTCGTAGGAAATTATGGGTATTTAGCACAGCTCTACGTAATAGTTTTGTTAACATGCAGTGTGAGGTGTCGTGCTTAGGTTGTCTGGAGACTTGTGTGTTTCTCAGATGCTATGATGTAAGTTCTCTGGTGCGTTTGTTACCAGGGCACAAGTTGAGGGTACATGCAGGTAAAGGCATCTACAGACTCCTCACTGGGTGGACGCGGTCCACCCTCCCAAGAAGTTGTTCCCCACAGAAACATGCTGGACTCGTCCCGGTGTCATTTCCAGACGCCGGGACACATTCAGCAGTGCCTGCATATTGTCTGCGTTCGTTCGGAGCGACAATGTGTAGGCAGTGAGAGGCTTTGTTATTTTGAATTCCAACTGGGCCCAAAACAAAGGCAACATTTAGGGGGGCATCAGGCCTCCTTCTGTTTGAGCAATCTGGGTGGGAGCTGTCTGGAACCTCACAATTAGATACACCTGCAGTTCAGAAGCAACGCACACCGCTTTTTATTACTTCAAGTGTTTGAGAGCCATTGTTTTGACTTTGTTCAGCTCCTGTATATAAGAGATAGGCATACACTGTAGGAATGTCAGATGTGTTGGTCTGTCCAATATTCACGCAATTACTTTAAATATCACTGTTTAGTTGTATTTCTTTTATAGCGCTACGCACCCCAATGCAGGGTTCTCCATATAGCTAGATAAAAAGCACTTACCTACATGGGACTTAATGAATCTCCACAACAGTCATTAGGTATTCAGCAAACCTGGCACAAAACTGATCCTACTGGGCCGTCATTGGGCACTGCTAATGTGGACAGATGGAAGCAATACAGAGGCCTGCTACCAAATGGTTGCCTGGCTTAAACCAGTCCTATCAGAAGAGGTTTATGAATCGAGATTTTGTAGATGAGAAAAAAAAAAGTAGAATGGAAAACGGACGTGCACATTCTATAAGAAAATGAGCACAGTAGATTCTGAAGGCCACAGGAAGAGGGTAAAGGTGTCAATCCACATCAAAACATACATACAACTTGGGATGGTGGAGTGTGAAGGTTGGATGTGCACAAGTTGCATTTTCTGCTGTCATGTGTTTTTTGATGTGGTCTTTCTGACTTGCTGTGTTAGAGGCTGCACATTGTAAAATACTTAACGCGTGCATGTTCCTCTTCTCCCAGATTATTCAGGACCGAATTATAAAACACATATCACGAAACAGCTTAATATGGAACAAGCATCCCGGAGGACTGTTTGTGCTGCCGCAGTATTCATCATATCTGGGAGACTTTCCTTACTACTATGCTAATCTAGGTAAGTGCATCCTACTTGATGACCTTATTCTAATGGGGTCTAAACACAAAAACACTATTGATTTCCGGGCAGCTCATCAGAAATCGTTGTTCCTAATGTGGAATGCTGTGTAAAGGCTAAGCATCCATATGAAATGGTCCCGAATCATGTCTGCCTCGATCAATGAAGATCTGGTAGCGTGCGTGGCTCCTGCGGCTTGTTATGAATGCTTTCTTTGAATTTCCCATGTTTTGTAGGTCTGTGCTTGAATGCACAGGCGATCATTAAGGCGAATCAGTTGATGTAAAGGTATTTGTATGGGCATCGTTCCTCTCCTGCATCAATTCTGGTCTCCGAGGAAGGCTCCCAACCTTTTCTGATGAACTCTGAGCTCTGTGTGTGTGCTTGAATCAGGTTTGTAATGAGTCTGTGGCGCTCTGGCTCTTACCTCCAATAGACCCAATGCTGGTTCCTATTTTTACTCCAGAAATGTATTTTGTATTGATTTTGTTAATGTGGATTTATAGATTTTCCTGTTACCTGTAATTGGTGGCTTCTGCATTGCTTGGATGAGATGATGTCATGATTGGTATGCTCGTGTTCCCTGCTAGCTTGGTCTGTACCCAGTGCACAGCCATTTAATGAAATAGAAGTTGTGTGCTGTTACAGACCCACGCCCACTGCAGACTGATCGAAGCTCTATATATGACTCCGAGAATGGCAGGATGCAGGCACTATATATGACTCCGAAAATGAAGGGAGGTGGAACACTGGGCTCAACCTCCATAGCAGTTACTAACACCAAAAAGAGTGCCAGGGACTACATTTCCAAGCAATAGTCGCCAGTGTTCTACTGTCTTAATTGTTAAATGACGACAGCCCGCCCCTGCCCAGAGGTGGCATGTGTTGTCATAGGGCCCCTCCTTTCATTGGTAGAGGCGTTGTACCAATGGGAGTTACAGCCCTGAAAACAGGGAACCTCTTGAGGTGGAAATACCAGCCACGATGTCTTTTTGGGGGCTAGAATTTCTACTGTGGGGTCTGACTAATGCACAGAGCAAAACGTATTACATCTGCTTACTGGTAAACTAACAACTTTTATTGGTGTCTTCAATATGTGGGACTAAAAATACAGTCTGTTGTATCCTTCATGTCACTCAGCCCTTCTAAATGCCGTGAATAGGTGCGCGGGGGGCGGCTTTCCTCAGGACGGTCAGTCGGATTATTGTACTCGCACCAATGTTATAGGGCAGAGACTCTCCTCTGTCTGAAGCCAGATGCTGAATCGTAGTCGTTCACATATACTCTAAACATACGAAGGATCGTCTTAATGTGAGGTCTTATTAAATTTCACCGCACCTCAGGTTTCCAGAAATGTTGTGTATCATATTGGGTATTACAGCGGGGGCAGTGGATAAAGTTTTACATAGGAGCAGGATCGAGGCGTTAATATACTCTTCAAACTCCTTTAGGATTACAGTTGTCACCATGTGTGATCATAAAGATGGCAACCGAAATTAGATGGCACCACCTGTCACCATCTTGGCCACTTGAATGTATCTGCTCCCTGGAAGTGGTGTGTGGCCCTATAGGGAAATATGAGATTTTCCAGCTAACTTTTATTGATCCCTGTAATTAGAAAATTATTTTGATACTCTACTGTAATAAGTTATCACATTTAAAATTGTTAATTCTCAATGCATTCAGACTATAAAAGGCGGACAGCGTGAAAGAACTAGTTTTTTAAATTTCTTTTTACCTTGTTTCCCTTGGAAATTTATTTTCATTGGCTGATAAAGACTTTAATGGCATATGGGTATTTTTGGAGCCGCTCGAGTTCATTACAAGAATGTAAGAATGTATCTTCATGTTACCATACACTGTAACGCATAGTCTGCTTTTGAAAGTGCCTTATGATTAACTGAAAGTGTATGCAACAAATTATCAGCTGCATACTGGTATGTCTGTCACTGTACAGATTACACATTTATTGTACATATCGCCACCAAGATGATATGGCTAATTAGAAGAAGAAAGAACAAGAATTCAAGATTTGGGTTGTGTTGATATGAGAGCATGTATTTTAAAGATTAAAATAATTCTTACCATACAAAAGGATATTGCAGGTCACTTCGGAGCTTCTATAGAAACTGCCTCTGGCCTTGTTTCTTCTCAATGACGCAGTATTCTTTGGGGTTTTATGACCCCTCTCTCTAGTCTTTCTTCACCAACCTTACTTTGGTGTGTAGGTTTAGGAAAGAAAAGACTTCTTGAAATGTATGCTACCTCTGTGGCTTCCCTCTCCCTTACCGCAGAATTTAGGGCGGCGTGTGAGGACAGGAGGCACAGTGTGCCTGTGTGTGTGTAGTCGTAGTCTTGAGCTTGTGTTTGAGTGCAGGGGGTGCCTCTGGGGGATTCGTGCAAGAGGTCTACATTCAAAGTCGCACCCTTCATTTACCCTCTACAGGCACTCTGCACAGTAACTCCCTAGAGGCTCCCCCTGCACTCACCTCCTGTACACAGACACACAAAACCCTGTGCGCACATGCAAACACTGCTCACCCTGGTCTCACACCCCACACTCCCTCCCTGTGCTCAAAGAAGCACCCTCTGCACTCGCACAGTTCCACACTCTGCACTTACAATTTACAGGTACCCCTACATTCATTCCCTGGAGGTGCCCATGCGTTCACTAACACAGCACTCACAGGCAGCTCCTGTGAAAACCATCCGCAGCCAATCTCTTCCCTGCACTCACACCCCTACACTCACACAGGCTCCCCTTAAAGACCTGACTCATAAAGGTGGCCCGTGCAGGCACCACTTACAACTAGCACTCTTCAGGCACTGCTGCCCTTACCCCCAAACAAAAAGGGAGTGCACTGCACGCTCAAAGGCACATCCCTCACACAGGGCTTATGGAGGCTCTTGGAGGCACCCTACTCATCCTGGACTCAGACACACACCACTCAGGCTGCACTCATACATGTACAATGTGTACTCAGGCACACCGCTCACCCGCCACACTCCCTCACTCAAATACAGCACGTGCTCACTCTCCATACACGAGGATGCCAGGTGTGTGAGCAGTTAACGGGCCACCATTTGACAGGGAAGTCGAGATCCCCTTGTCAGTACATTTATTATGTAATCACCTTTCCTTTGGGACTGGGCGGGCCTCCCAGAAGGGTGACCCGTCGACTTATGTGCAGGGTTTCTCTCTGTCCACATCCTGTTAACCAGTAACTATCCGCGAGTGTGCGCGCTCTGTCCTTGCAGCGGCTCTGCTGTAACCCCAAAACGGCTGTCATAGGCACCCAGCCCTTCCTGTGGAGATCCAGAGTCTTGCACTGAGCGTGACATTGATCTCAATGGGATGGTTCTGCCCTCTTGCCCAAGACGCTATGATCTACACAGAGCATCCAAAGCCCATAGCACTCACCCCGTCCCCTCCCTGCGAGCAGTGCAGGCGTCCATCAGTACTCGGCCCAGCCGTGCAGTGATTCCATACTCGTGGGATGCCGGCTCCTCATTATCT
This sequence comes from Triturus cristatus, assembly GCF_964204655.1. Taxonomy (NCBI): domain Eukaryota; kingdom Metazoa; phylum Chordata; class Amphibia; order Caudata; family Salamandridae; genus Triturus; species Triturus cristatus. The sequence goes on from NC_140587.1 coordinate 324,265,771, forward strand.
TTGAAAGCTCATGGCTGCTGCCCAATCAAGCAGTGTACTCAAGCTAACCAACATGTTGTTGGAACCAAAGGCCCTGAGGAGGACTTCTTAAGGCTCTTAGTTAATGGAGACATAAGATTTGTCTACAGCAGACACACCAAGCCCAAAAAAAGCCCACTTTTATTAGGTCGTAACTCACTTAAAAATCAACACCAGAGCACAGAAATACCAAAGGATAAACTAAATAGTCCAGGCCTTGGTGTGTTTTGTACCTTTGCATAGTTATTGGAGAAAGCACCCTGAGCCATTTTCTCTCACTCCCTATTAAAGTTCTAGATGGCATGGAGTACTTTATCCTATATATAAAACAGTCTTCCAAGTAATTGTTTTCATACAACTCTTAAAACAAACTCTTACAGTTTATACGTTTTCTAAACAATGATATGATTCATTGGTTCTCTGCTTCCATACCTGGAAATTATAAGTCAACAGCGAGTGCCAAACTCGGTGATCACAGGTGGATGGGTTTTAAGTGATTGATCTGGGACTGGTATTTGAATGTACCACATTTGATTTCAAAACTCATTTATTGAAAAGGTTGACCATGTCCCTAACTGCTTCATTCCATTGCATACAAAGACTCGGAAGTATCTATAGTGAGCCAAGACTATCCAGCCCCTTAGACGTTGGCATTGTCATGTTTATGGTAGACCTCAACCAGAGGCTGTTCCCACCTGTTGCAGTTCCTAAACGTTTGTATACTCATTTTGCAAGTCTATAAGTGACAGAACGTGTTCACCTTTGGGTTACTAGGTAGGCTACATAGTTATATTTCAGCAAAGGAGACCTAATTTCTGTGTTTTGGATTGTTTTATTTTTTTTCTCCTTCAGGTTTGAAGCCTCCTTCCAAGTTTACAGCAGTTATTCATGCAGTGACGCCCTTGGTTTCCCAGTCACAGCCTATCCTGAAACTCCTTGTTGCTGTAGCCAAATCCCAATACTGTTCGCAGGTGAATATCTTCAATTTCTTTTAGCTTTCTTAGATAAGCAGGCAATAAAAAATTGAATTTCCATTTGATATTTAATACATGTATGTTATATTTGTTTGTATAGCGCAATAATCACCCAAGAGGGTATTCTGGCGCTTGGGCATGTGTGTATGTTGGTGGTCCCCATGGTGCTTATACGAAGATCCAGGTCTTCAGCTTTGTGAGGAGGAGGCTCTGATGTGTTTAGGAAGGTCATTCCATGTCTTGGGTGCAATGTAGGGGAATGAGTGACCTACAGTTTTGCTTTTGCGGATGTGGGGATGTATGCAAGTGAGACAGAGTGTAGGTGTCTGATGGGTTGGTGAAAGTGTATGCGGTTATCTAGATGTTCTGGCCATGTTGTGTAGGGCTTTGCATGTGTTCCTTGAAGTTTGTATTGACTGTGCTTGTGAATGGGGAGCCAGAGAAGCTTCCTGAGGTGCGGTGTTGTGGGTACAGCGTGGGAGGTTGATTATGAGGTGTTCTGGAGTCTGTGTAGGAGTTGTTTGGAGAAGTTGCTCAGTTGACTCTGATCGGCTGTGTGCTTCTTGAGGTGAGCGTTGATTTCTGCAAGTTTCAATTTATCCGGGAAAGTGGCATATGTGATGGAGGTGTTTATGTGGATCATGTTGGTGCGGACTGGTGATGTTCTGACGTTGTAGATGTAGTGGGGACATGGGTCCGTTGGGGCCACTGAGTGGATAGTCCGCTTGATTTATGCTGTCATTACTGGTGAGGATTGTCCATTCGGTCAGAGCCGTATTGGTTGGTGGTGGATCGGTTAGCAACGAGTGCTCAGGGAATGTGTTGGTGTGCAAAGTTGCTGTAGATGTTTGCGGTTTTAATGTGTAAGGGTTGGATAGGTTGTCGCAGAATTGTTGAGAGGCAGCGTTGTGGGAGACAGTGGCTGAAGGTGAGGTGAAATCCTTAATGATCGAGAAGATCTCCTTGGGCTGTTAGGGCTTCCTTCGATGCGGTCCACTACTGATTTTTTCTCTTGATATTTCTTATTTACTGCTGATGGTGTCTGTGTGCAGCCTTGTAGGTAGTTACGTCGATGTCATGGCTAGCTCTCAATTCCCTTTCTAGCGGTTTACCGTGGCGTTTGTTGTCTTCTATGTACCGGCTGGCTTGTTGGTATCTAGTTTGCTTGTTGGGTTTGCTGGATGCAAGGGAGTCCATGCAGTCCTTGAAGTTGTTGATATCCTTGTCGAGGTTGTCTGTGGGGCTAGGTTGATCTATTCTGAGGGCGCAGAGACATTTTGCTTCTGACGTTTTGCCCCGGATTAGAGTGCTGAGCCTGGAAGGGGTGTTGACTTAATGTGTTTATTTGGAAATGGATGATGAAGAAACTGTTTAACGGTTGCTGAAGCAGTCTAGACGAGGAGCAGTTGAATTGTGGAGAAACAGGTTGGCATTACGCCTAGCAGAACAGGGCGGCATTTGAACGCAACGCATTGTGAAAGTTCAGCCCTAGGAATTGAAGTCCATGCGGTTCCAGACAGTAAGAATTGCCCCTGAAGAAGGGACACAGAATCCCTAAATGCATTGGCATGAAAAATGGCATGGAAAATTCCATTCAGTTTATGTAACCATATAACGTATATGAAAGAGAATCATGAGCATAAATTAACATATTGTATATTCATGAATGTGAATGAATAACACAATAGTGTATCATGATAAAAATTGAAAAGAAAGTATGGAAAGAAATGTAATGAGATGATTAATGTGGAGGAGATACCCATATGTATAGTGCACATTGCTTTCAGGTTTAATTACTTGTGCATAACAATTGATGAAGTCGGCAGTCCATGTGAGTGGTGTGGTGGAGTTGTATTTGATGCTGTCGGATGTGGTCAAGTGTGTCCTGCAGTTTGTGTTGGTTCTGGGATCAGCTGGGTGAATCAGATGTAGCTCAAGCTTATGAAGAGTGCTGTGGAGCATCGGTTGTTTCGGTTTTCCAGGTGAAATTTGAGATCACAGAATAGAATGTAGGCTCTGGAGTCGATGGCTAGCAGAGTGATGAAGTTGATGATGAGGTTGGTAAAGGTGGCTCGTGGTCGGTAGTCGAGGGAGGGTTCCTTTTCCAGGTGATGTTTTTGGAGATTTGCAGCTTGAAGTACAGATGTTCCATGAATGGGGTGGCGTTCTTTGTGGATGTTGGACATTTAATGGATCCTGTGTAGATGATAGCGAGTCTTCCTCCTGGCTTGTGATTATGGTCCTTTTGAGCAACCTTTTAGCCTGCTGGGATTTCCAAGGTGATGATGGGAGCCAGTGAGGGGTTGAGCCAGGTCTCTGTGATGAAGAGTATGTGGTGCGTTGCTGCGTAGCAGGTCCCATACTTTGGGTGTGTGTTTGCTGAGTGTTGGAAAACGAGGCAGCATCTGTGAGGCCTGCACAAATAACATGACTACATTTGTCCTTCACTGGGAACCAAACACCCAATTGTAGCGCCTGACTCTCGGAGGGTAGCGTTGCAGAGCAGTCTGAGGCTTACTCAAGGGAGGTGGTGTGAGCTAGTAATCGCCATTTGCAGGTGCACAAAAATTACACTCAATTGATTGTCCAGTCTGTACTTTGCTTTATAAAAGTAAGAGTACATGTATTAAACACACACACCACTCAATACCATGCACCAATTTACAAATATACTTAAGCTGTTGGAATTACTTTGTGACATTGCATAACATCTCCACCCCTCCCGCAGGGGGGGTGGGGTCTAGTACCACCACTCCCATGTATGCTGAGTCAGGCGCTACAATTGGGTGTTTGGTTCCCAGTGAAGGACAAATGTAGTCATGTTATTTGTGCAGGCCTCACAGATGCTGCCTCGTTTTCCAACACTGAGTGATTGCGTGCTGAGAACCATGCATGCGAGTGGGTGTTGAGGTGCAGGTTTGCTGTGGTGTAGGATTTGTTGCAGCTTGTGTGGCGTGTGTTTTTGGAGGGGTGCTGCTAGTATTTGTCTGGGGGTGTGTGGGTGTTTGACTGCTGGAGAACCAGCAGTGGGTGCAGGTGAAGGCTCGTACCTTGGTATGAGGCACGGCAGCAGTTGGAGGAACTGCATTTGGGGTCTAGCGACCTAAGGAGTGCTGCAGAGTATTGCTGGGTGGTGATCAAATCAGGGTACAAGGCACTGGACGCAGTCCAGGCCCGACAGGCACAGATTGGCTTGCCTTTGGCACGCCAGCTGCACATTCATGTTGCAGCTACTTTAAAGTCATGGAGGAGGGAGAAGTGAGAGTTCTTTGATGTCATTTCCTGTGCTGATGGGGAATTAAGTCCTCTTGTTTGGCTTCTTCTTTGAAAGACTGTTTTGATGGTAAAACCAGTAATGTAACATTAAAAGCAAACCTTATGATAAAAACTAAAATATTTATTATGTTTTTTAAGTTATAATTAAATATAGCAGTCGCATTACTTTTGTTCCTATTTATAAAAAAATAACAAACTGTTCAGTGCAATATAATTTTAAGAGTTCACAGACAACCTAAATTCCATCGCAAAAGAAAAATCCCCTTCTATTAAAGTACTTAGGGCCTCATTCGGATGTCGATGGGACCACTGGCGGTCCCGCTTACATCCAGCATAGCTGCCCGACTGCTGCATCACGTCAATTGAACCACAGTGGGCAGTGGGACAGACCGACTTCTCCGATAGGCTCAAGGAGCCTGTCGGAGCGTCGATCCAACTGTAATGCTTGCGAAGGCACTGCTGTAGGGATTACAATGTCTCTTATTCCCTCTGCCGTTATATGGCGGTCCAACCGCCATGTAAAGGCAGACAGAATGGGACTTTGGGGGCCCCTAGCAAGTTCGCCGTCACCCCTGGTGCATGGGTGTTTAAAAACATCCCATTTTCAATTGTGGCTTGTGCTGCAGCCCTTTTCCGGCCCGTAGCACAAGCCTCAATTGAAAAAGCCATGTTTCAGACTGCCTTCATGGTGGTCGGATGGTAATCCGCTGACTACATGGCGGGCGGTCGTACGATCTCTAGATGATGAGCCCGAATCCCGTCGCTTGCCACCAATGTTAGAAGGCGACCTCAGAGGGGCCCGGAGGGGGCCCTGACTGCCCTGAGACCCACCCGCGAGGTATCGTAGCCGGGCACTGGCGGGAGACTCCTCAGGGGAGGAACCTCGTATCTAGGATCGTACACTCTGCACCACACGACAGAGACAACACACAAGGAGTTCTTAAGAGCAAATCTTTATCAGATCGGAGTGGTAGGATCTTTATGATCCGCAAGGCAAAATATATACAAGTAGAGCGCGGGCTCACAAGGTCTTGGAGGGGGGCTAGGAGGTAGCGGGACAGTCTTTGGAAATAGGAATCAAATGCAGGAGCGTACCCGGCGCACAGCTCACAATCCTCGAGCTGGGGGATACGCTTGTCGTCGTAGGGTCCGGCGGGACCAAGAGAGTCTGTGGGAGCTGCGAGTCACTCAGCAGGCTCGAGGACAAGTTCGGAGGTCTTACGATCTTCAGGGAGCCGCGAGTCACTCAGCAGGGCTCAAGCACAAGTTCGGAGGTCTTACGATCTTCAGGGAGCCGCGAGTCACTCAGCAGGGCTCAAGCACAAGTTCGGAGGTCTTACGATGTTCGGTGAGCCGCGAGTCACTCAGCAGGGCTCAGGTGTTTCCAAGGCGAATCTGCCGGACAGTCCCAGAGCACCCCTTGTTATAGGGCGACTCCTCTTTGATGTCCGGAGTCTGTGCAGGCAGGGGTCTTGTCACCTGGGGGGTCGCTTGTTGGGGTTTCCTGCCATTGTCTTTTGATCCTTCCAGGGCCGGGTCGGGAGGAGTCCCAGACACCCAGCAGGCGTGGAGCCAGCCCTCGGGGAGGCCGGCAGGTCAATCGAAACCCACCTTCCCAGGGAAGCGCAGAGGTGTGATAGAAACTGCTCCTCCCTCTCTCATCCCAGGGGGAGCGCGATGTTCTCCAGCCGGAGTGGCGCCTCTAGGCCAGGGTCGCGCTGGGGCTGGGCGGCCATCTTGTTGCATGAAGTGGGCTCGCGGGCCCGGCGTGGCCGAAAGGAGGAAGGCCACGGACGGGGAGTCCGGGTTGGGTGCGTGTGAGTTCGGGTGGGAAGAATCGGCTAGGCCGTGGGTTTGGGGGCTGGTGTGAGGAGCAGGGGTCAGGTCTAGCTATGTTACGAGGGCCGGGTCTAAAAGCGTCGTTGCAACTGTAATGCTTGCGGAGGCACTGCTGTAGGGATTACAATGTCTCTTATTCCCTCTGCCGTTATATGGCGGTCCAACCGCCATGTAAAGGCAGACAGAATGGGACTTTGGGGGCCCCTAGCAAGTTCGCCGTCACCCCTGGTGCATGGGTGTTTAAAAACATCCCATTTTCAATTGTGGCTTGTGCTGCAGCCCTTTTCCGGCCCGTAGCACAAGCCTCAATTGAAAAAGCCATGTTTCAGACTGCCTTCATGGTGGTCGGATGGTAATCCGCTGACTACATGGCGGGCGGTCTCCATCCCATTGTAACTCTTAGTGTTGCCCTTCATGACATGTAGGAATTGTTTTTTTCTCAAAACAGAATGAGCAGAGGATAACCACACTAACCAGTCATCATGGAGTTCTGCTTTGGGTTTAGATTAGAACGGTTTAGGCTAGAACACTTCCAGAGCAAGCCCTCTGGTTTTTCTGCTCCATGTGGGAGAAGCTCTCAGTCCATTATTTTCATTCTGTCTGGGACTTGTAGTCCTGTTACATATTCAAAACACTGACTACTAGAATGAAGAGCTCTCGAACTTGGTGAGCTTCAGAGCTCTGCCTTTCCTTCAGTCGTCCTGCAGCGGTAGGGAGTCGACATACAGTTGTGAAGTGTAAAACCACCTTTCTGCACAAAAGTGATTATCAAATGCCTATCCAGCCCAATGCTTAGCCAAACTTTTGGGTCATCAGCAGTCAGGCCTGTTGACCTTTGTGTCAGCCCTCAATGGCAATAAATGATAGGGACATAGATGTTCTATGAAGTCCTTGTGCTGCCATAGCACAGTCAGTTTTTCACTGCCCACTTGGATTGCTGCTCCCAGACCGGCCTTGTTACTTGGGCCAGTTGGTCCTCAACAGGAAGACCATTCTTAATCTTGTTCGGGTGTCTCATTGACTGTCTCGCAGACAGTGCTTCAACCTGCCCGAGTTCTGAATTTATCATCTTACATCAAATTTGTTGCGCATCCAAGACAGTCTTCTGCCACTTGCGAATCTAAAAGCAGTTTGTTTGCTATTTATAAAGAGAGGTGTACCTTCCATTAGAGGCCATTGGTGGTGTCTGTTGTTTATGTACATGTCCATTCAAGGTGATGTGTGCAAGTTAAGAGGCCTTTGCTCCGGCCTATTTTAGTATCTCGCAATTATCTACTGGAACCCACTCTGGTCAGATGGAACTTTTTACTTGCCTAATAGCATGGAGGGAAAATCACTGTTATCACAATTACAGTCTGCAATTTTCCATAATCAAGGACTCGAGACTTAATCTCTTGGCTCTCGGGTTTTTATTATCAGCATGAAGATTTGCAGATACAAAGTCCTCAATACGAGGCATAACATGTACATAGGCACTAACACAAATGCTACTCTACGAAGAATCCGCATACGGCTAAAAATAACTAAGAGTACAATCTCTAAAAGCATGAGGTAGAACACCACCAAGCAAATGTCGATACTAGGGACACTGAACCATACCATCTCTGTCCCTACTCTGCACTAGATGACATCCCTACTTAGCAATCCCTTGAGACCCTCATCGAATAAAGGTGTCAGAGTGAAACTTCCTAAGACGTCTTCACTTCGAGAGCTTGGTCTAAGTTGCCCCCTCTACCCTTCGCCTAGCCGTCCTCTGCTTTGGGCTGCCCCGCTCTGCTCTGCCTCCACCCTCGGGGCGCTGTCCCTAATACAGTACCCCAAGTCTCCGAACACGCCCTTTGCGCCTCCTCTCCTTCCGGGGTCGTCTTTCAGTACTTTTCCACAGAGCGCTGTCCAGTTCCATCGTCCATCGCTTGGCCTTGAGTCCCAGACGCCATCCGCACTAGGAGTTACGATTGGCACATTCCAATACACTCCCATGTCTGGCTTTCTCTACATAATTCAAATTACGAACAAAGAGCTTCTCTACTAACGAGCAACTGTCCTTGCACCTGGGGTGAGATCATGCAAAGCAGACATTCTTCACATCTTTTAAGTTGCAATTTACTACAGCCTAAAACCTCTACTGGAATAAATCCCTTTTGGCCTATTGCCCTTGGCTAACATAAGAAAATACCAGGCCTTTCGCCTCAACGATATATGCGAATTCTGGCCACTACTTCGGTTACACAAGCAGGTTTCAATCACAGTATTGACATTTACGTCTTTCTTTCATGTGTGGTCAAGCTAAACAAACTACAGACACGAAGTCTGGGGTACACATTTCTAACACCACATTGCATTTCCCGTAGCTACACACTATACATTTCTCTAATACGTTTACCATGTGCTTGTACATAGCTAGCACTTCTACTTAAAATCGATATAGGTTATACAGTTGTAATACATTGCACACGAAATCCCTGAGTACACATTTGGTTATATACGGGTGCTGACTAACAGTGAATATGACGCACCCCTACAATTCTCAAACTTTTAAACGCTACATCAGTTCCCCCCTTTGATGACATCCGTCATCACACCATTACATTTCCTTCTTCAGAACTGATTTAAACCGTGCTAGTCCTAACATTTCCATGTCGGACTCCCTCCAGTTTCTTAAGACTCTCATATTGCTGCTCCTGGAGCTTTGCCAACCTCCTCTCGTTTGCCTTTAGAGCTCTTTCAACCTTGCCTCCTTGATACCACTTCCACGCCTTCACACATCCCCACAAACAGATCACACAAACCACGGCAATAATAATTGGTTTTAACACTGAACCTAGAAATCCCCTTCCCAGATTCGCAAACCAAGTTCCCACTCTTCCAAATCCTAATCCAATCTTCTCCCACACATTCACCTCCGTCAGATCCGTAATCTCCTTGTGAATAGTCGTTATGTTGTCTATGTACTTCCCTATCTCCTTCGAGTTGTCTGGAATGTACGTGCAGCATTCCTGAACTTTCAATAATTTGCAGACTCCGCCTTCTTTTGCTAACAACACATCTAAAGCAAGGCGATTCTGCAAAACCATATTCCGGATCGACAACATCTCTCCAGCCACCAATATCAGAGATCTCGCCGTGTTCATAGACAACTCATCAACTACAGTCGCCAACCTTCGGATCTTCACATCATTCAACACCACACCCATACTAGGTATCATTGCTCCGTATATGTCCCCAATCACTGCACCGGCATTTGTAGCCCTACGTTTCCTGGGCGGTCGCTTCGTTTCTAACAACTCCAAGTCCCTTGTGTGATAAATCTTCGGGAATATGATAGCCAAATAGCATACTCCATACCAATTGTCGGGTAGTCTGACATAAGCATTCGTCCCACAAACATAATACACTGTCGGGATTACTTCTACTGGACCTTGCATAAAATTCTTAGCATAGGCTTCCATTGTAAAAGTCTGAGAACAAATGCTATGTCCTACTGCGACCTTCTCCGTCTTGGATTGAGGCCGTGCAATACACAAATTCCCTCTCTGTGCCTCATCCAATGCTATTGGTCCATAACTTCCCTTAGATCTGTGAGCTCTCTCCTCGTCCGTCCAATCTACTGGGCTCTCTCCGGTGTGTCGTGTCTCGGTCAACTTTCTATACCTGTCCTCTACTTGGTCTATGAATTTCTTCTCTATCTCTGATAACGCACATGTCAGGTTATTCGTGTGAGCATGCGCCGTATCCAGTTTCACAGTCGGTCTAAAATATTTCAGGAGTCTGTCCTCTTTCTTATCCAGGTCATATCTATTCAAATGCTTGATTGCTGGCACCTCGGGAAGTACCGTGTCAAAATTTGAGAAGAAATACTCGAACTGTCTCCTGTCATAAAATAAACTGAGCCATATGCTACAAGAAATCCCATAAGTCAATGGGAGATGATGATACTTGATACCCTCATCCACTGAAGCAGGCAACTGCATGCACACATAACAATCCTTCACATCCATCGCATCAACATACTCATACAGCAACCTTGCATACGCGTTAAGCTTAAAATCACCCTTTGACAAATCCATGTGAAGTCTGCGAACATCTCTCAACTCCGATGATTCCTGTTCGCTAATACTAACACCACTCTGCCCTGGGGTAATAGGTGTGGGTGCTCCCTGAACCTTCCCCTCTTGCCTGTGAGCCACCATGTAGGAACTGATCACTACCGCAAATATGGTGACTACTACAACTCCGATCAATGTGCCTATTATCAGTTTAGCCCTACGATGTGGGTTTACAGGATCTGCCATCTTCGGAATATGCTCAATGTCCAATGCAGTCTCTGAAAGGATAAGTCTCTTTCTCATTAATGTCTCTTTCGTGAACTTAGGCAAACCTCCCTAACTTTCTTCGTTCTACAACGGAAAAATCCCTAATTTTGTTCTTCTTCCGCTTGGCTCTAGGTAATCTTCTTTTTAGCTGGCAACCTTTCTCAAATCAATCTAACATAAGCGCCGGTCCCAACAGCTCCAGGACTCCCTGCAATATTTCGAGCTTAAGGATAATCAGTTCTTGTGGATCTGGCAATGCTGTGAACGTCGGGAACTCTAAATTGTCCAAGATCATACCTCGAATGGTACTCAGGAATGGCGGACTTGGGATATGAATCGTCAGAATCCCTTCGATCTCCAATCCCGGAACTTTCAGCAACACCTCCACCCTCTGGAGCGGGACACTGTTGACCAATGTCATCGACCTCAATCTTCCCGTGCTCGGTAACCCTGGCATCAGTCACTTGGTATGCCCACTCCGGGGAAGCGTACTTCCGACTTGGCACTCGAGTTCTCTTGGACCTTCTCACACCACCTTGAGGATTTTCCTCGTCTCCCGATTCTTCTTCTGGTTCTTCCGAAACTGGTGCAAGGTCGGTGTCTGGGGCCAACCTCAGGTTTACCCGGTTCTGCTTTGCGGGCCAAACCCTTTCCGCTTCGGTGGCTCCCCCCGTCTTCTCTCCGATACCCTGTGCACTGACTTCCTCTTCTTCGGCAGAACTCGATTTTGTACTACCCACTGCACCTCTCGCTCCTTCGCCGGTTTCTGGGTCAGTACTTTCTTCACGTCCTCCCCCGACTCGATTCAGTGCACCATCAGCCGCTTCAGCAACCCTTACAGCTTGACTGGCCCTCTCTGGCGATTCTGTCGGCTCACTGAGATCTTGGTTCTCGAGAGGGGCTGTATCTTCCAAGGGTGCTGGAACTCTGCGGGTATGAGAAGCATGCACCCAGTTCGGTAACCCTCCGCACTTGACAGCAGTGTTCGTAACAAGGATTACTTGGAAAGGGCCACGCCACCTAGCATCCAAACAACTCTTCCTCACGTGCTTTCGGACCAGGACCCAATCGCCTGGGTCCAAGTCGTGGCACCTGTCACTCGCAGCTGGAACCGTTGCTGTCTGCACCTGCTGAGACACAGAACGGACCACGTCAGCAAGGCCTTTACAATAGTCCAGGATCATATCATCAGTGATATTTATCAGAGCAGTAGCAGGTATTGCAGGCAAACGCATCGCTCTTCCCATGAGGATTTCATGGGGTGACAACCCAGTTCTTCTATCAGGCACACTTCGAAGGCTCATAAGGACCAAAGGCAATGCGTCAGGCCATTTCAGAGACGTAGACGAACACACTTTCGCCATCCGAGCCTTCAGAGTTCCATTCACCTGCTCCACTATCCCTGAAGCCTCTGGTCTATAGCTGCAGTGTAACTTCTGATCTATATTCAAAGCAGCACAAAGCAATTTCATAACTTCGCTGTGAAAATGAGTTCCTCTGTCCGATTCAAAGGACGTCGGGAACCCGTACCTTGGAATGAGTTCTCTCAATAATAGTTTCGCTACGGTGAGTGTGTCGCATCTGCGTGTAGGGTATGCCTCCACCCACCTGGAAAAGACACATACTATCACTAATATGTACCTCAACCCATTACACTTCGGCATTTCGACAAAATCCAACTGCATCCTATTGAAAGGTCCCCCTGACCTCCCTATGTGGCTCAACGTCACAGCAGTTCTTTTCCCTACATTCATCTGTTGACAAGTGATACACCTCTGGCACACAGTTTCAGCCACTGCACGAAACTTCGGATTGTACCAAGTCTGACGAAACACTCTCATCATGGCATCCCTACCCAGATGTACAGCACCATGTATCAACCTCGCCATGGGCTTCAACAAACTTTCCGGCAACACTGCTCGTCCATCATTCGAAACCCATATATCCACATCTCCCTTCTCACATCCAGCTCGTATCCAGCTGTCCCGTTCCTGATCTGAGACCCCTTCCTGAAGCTGCTTCAGTTCCTCCCATGTGTCAGCCACTGCTAACATCTGACCATACACCACCTCTTCCCCAGTTTCCTCAATGTGGATCTCAGTAAAGTTGCATCCCTGCTCTGCACAAAATCGAGCTACTTCGTCTGCATAGTTATTTCCCAACGAGACAAAGTCGCTTCCCTTCGTGTGGGCTGCACATTTAACAACAGCAATTTCATCAGGACCTTGCAATGCTTTTAACAATTTCCGCACATAATCACCATTTCTTATAGGAGAACCTGAAGACGTCATAAACCCTCTCTGGGACCATAGCTGTCCGAAGTCATGAACCACACCAAACCCGTACTGGCTGTCCGTGTAAATAGTTACGCGGATCTTGTCGGCTGCCAAACAGGCACGAGTCAGAGCAATGAGCTCAGCCACCTGCGCGGAGTGTACTCCTTCTAAACAAGCGGCTTCAACCACACCCGTAATGGTGCATACAGCAAACGCTGCTCTCAATCGACCGACACTGTCTCTTAAACATGAACCGTCCACGAAGAAAATCTCATCTGACACCGGGAGCGGTTCGTCGACAATGTCGGGTCTCGGTTTGGTGCATAGTTCAGTCACATCGAGACAATCATGGTCCTCACAATCTTCATTATCATCTATTTTTAGAACAGGTAACAGTGTAGCAGGATTTAAAACAGCACACCTCTTCAATGTCACATTATCGGCTGCAAGAATAACTTGCTCATAACGAGTCAGCCTATTATTCGTGAGGTGCTGCGTTTTAGTCCTAGTCATCAACAATTCAACAGAATGTGGCACATGTACAGTAAGTGGATGACCCATCACAATGCTCTCACATCTCTCGATGCTGACACCTGTTGCCGCAACGGATCTGAGACATCCGGGCAACGCAGAAGCTACTGGATCTAGAGTAGCTGAGAAATAAGCAACTGGTCTACGGACACCTCCATGATTCTGGGTTAACACTGCTAATGCGCAACCTTCTCTTTCGCAGCAGAACAATGCAAATGCCTTGTTATAATCCGGCATTCCCAACGCAGGAGCGCTACATAAGGCTTCTCTCAGCCTCAGAAATGATTTCAAACAGTCGTCGTCCCATGGTACCGGATCACTTACATCCTTTCGCGTCAGCCGCTGCAAAGGCTTCGCTTCAAAGGAAAAGTTTGGGATCCACTGGCGGCAATAGCCCACCATTCCCAAAAACATTCTAACTTCCCTCTGCGTCGAGGGAACTGGCATTCTCAAAATCGCATCAATGCGATCTGGAGACACCTTCCTTTTACCCTTTTCAATTCTGTGCCCCAAATACTGTACCTCAGGTAAACAGTATTGCAGCTTGTTTGGAGACACCTTGTGACCGTTCTCTCCCAGGAAATTCAACAACGCAATGGTATCGATCCTGCAAGCGTCTTCTGTCTGACGCGACAAGCAGGTCGTCAATGTACTGCACCAAAACAGAGTTTTTCGGCAACACAAGACCTTCCAGATTCTTCTTTAACAGCTGATTGAAAATCGATGGGCTCTCCGTATACCCCTGTGGGATACGGCACCACGTTAATATACGATTTTCTAGCCTAAAGGCAAAAAGAAATCTACTCTCTTCATGTAGGGGAATCGAAAAGAATGCCTGACACAAGTCAATCACTGTGAACCATCCAGCTTCGCATGGGATCTGGAACAGTATCACAGATGGATTCGGTACCACTGGACAACATGGAACAACTATGTCGTTTATTTTCCGCAGGTCTTGCACTATCCTGAACTTCCCACTCGGTTTCTGCAGTCCCATAATGGGTGAATTACATGGACTACCCATGATCTCCACCAGTATTCCCTGCCTAATCATAGACTCAATCACAGGTTTGATCCCAGCAATCGTCTCAGGCGACAGTTTATACTGAGGGGTTCTCGGGAATTCCGCGTCTGGCTTAACCTGTATCTTCACTGGTTCCACTCCCCTGACTAAGCCGATCTCCTCTCCGCTTAGATCCCACACATCGGTCGCAACTGACTCCCTCAAGTCCTGTGGAAGCTCCTCCACTGTCAGAGCCGGGTACACTTCCACGCACCCCTGCTGATTTGCAACCTTAAAGGTCGCGTCGTCATCTCTGGTCTGTACCTCTACTCCCCTCGGGGTACAGTAAATTGTGCAATTGAGCTTACACAATAAATCTCTTCCCAACAGACAAACAGGACTAGAATCGCACACCACGAACTGATGTCGATCCCTAAAGTTTCCTATCCTGACGGGAATCGGTTCCGTCAAGGGGCTAACTAGTCTCTTGTTCGCCACTCCAACCACTTGTATACTTTCTCCCGAGAGGGCTACCCCCGGAACTACTGCTGATCTTATGGTTGACCTGGTAGCCCCCGTATCTACCAAGAAGGTAGTAGGGCGTCCATCGAGTTCGGCTTCCACAAAGGGTCCCTTCTGATCTACCTCTAGTATGGCCCTGAGCAGGCAATCATCGTCCTGACCCAAACTTAACTGCGCCAGCAAATCTGCATCCCTCTCTTCTTCCACTTCGAACATGGGCATCTGCAAATAAGTCCGAGCTCCCTGCTGTATGTTCTGCATCCTGGGTGGCTGGGGAACCTGCACCTGCGAGACGCCTGTCCCCCCTTGCATCGTTCTCGGTACAGTCACCGTCTGTACCTGTTCCGCCCCAGGGACCTGACCCATTCCTCCCTCCATCTGCGGCTGATTATAGGGGTTCAAGGGACACTCGCGCCTCCAGTGTCCCACCTGGTGACACTGGTGACAAGCAGTCGTCTTCTTCAAGATCGCTACATCTATTCCTGTCCTAGGGTCTACGGGTCTCGGCCTTCCCTGACCCTGCATATTCTGATTCCCTGTCTGATAATTTCCCTGTCTTCGCCCCACTGGACCCCCATTCGGCGGTCCCTGAGCCGCTTGCATCTGAATGAGCAATAAGTTATCCTTCATCTTCTTGTGCTTTGACTCAATCTCATCCGTGCAGTACCTGGCGTACCGCAAGATCTCGTCTACGGGCTTATTCTGCCAACAGATCAAATGCTGCTGTATCATAAGACTGACCTCGGGCTTCAAACCCAGCACGAACTTAGACACAAACTGTCCCATGTCCTTTGTTTCCAGCTCATCTAACCCACTGTACTGCTTAAAAGCTTTCAAAAGTCTCTCATAGAATTCATGTACTGTCTCCTTGGGCTCCTGCACTGTCCTGTCTATCTTCACCCAATCGATATCTTGGGGTGAAACCTTCGACTTCAACCAGGTAATTACCTTATCGTACAGCCTCATTACCACGGGCGACGGACCATTAGTAACTATGTTCCTATCAGGCTCATAGTCCGGCCAATCAACAGCAATTTTACATGCGTTCCACAGATCTCCCGGAACTACGATATCGAATAAGGTGTTCAGATCTATCCACAACACCTTCGAAATCTTAACGAAACGCTCAACTTGCTTGTACCACTCTGCAGGCTTCTCCCTGAGCCTGGGAAAATCATTCGTAAATGATGCCAAATCCCCCCTACTCCATGGTACATGCACATATCCTCCATTCGCCACCTCTCTCAAAGGAAGGATCTTTACCTCCTGCAAATCTCCTTCAGAGCTCCCTCCTTTCGCTCCCCTAGAATTCTTTTTCCTAGCCCATTTCTCTTGCCATTTGTCGAGCATCAGCCATATTCTCATAGCTACAATCAATTCCTTGGTATGTGACCTTAGACCAACAACCCTTTTCTCTTCCAATTCCCGCTCGGTACAATGCATCCTATGGCTCCCTTGCAATGCTCTAGTCTTGGATAGATCCACCCCATATTCTCTAGCCAAACCCGCCAGTTTCTCATGTGCCACTCGTGCTTTACGAGTCACATCCTTTGCCACAAAAAGCAATTCATCGGGAGTATAGGTCAATACTCTCTCCAGAGGTAGATTCCCATATATTATTTCATCCGCCTCTGCTTTAAGTCTTACTACATCTATCATTCCTGCCTTCAAGGCTCCTCTCAACACCTGACAACTTGCTCCACGTCCCTCATCATACTCGCATTCCGATTCCTGCTCTCTCCTTTCCTCTGGTAGTTCTATGGGAGCAGAGTGGCTCGTAAAGGCAACTGGGGTTGTCCCCGCTCGGCCCATATTCCAGCTCATTTGCTTCTTTGGCGGTACCCATGATCCTAAATCTGGTCTCGACTCCATCAGAGTCCTCGGCCTCACCGGTCTCTCGTCCTCTTCGCCCCTAGATGTGTCCGACACCGCTGCTAATGGTGTACTCCACTGCACAGGGCTTGGAGGTCGGGCCGTTGCCCCTTCCAACTCACTTTCCCCACTTTCTCGCCTAGTTCTCTCTGCCTCTCGTTCAGACCTCTCTCTCGCCTCTGATTCCGGGCTGTATATAGACACAATCGGTCCAATGGTGACCGGTACCCTCAATGCATCCGGTAACCTCATCTCTCCTTCAATCCTTCGGCTGGTCCCCGACTGACCCTGTGAACTCGCTGTTTCAAACGAGACCAACCCTTCCACTCGGGTCTCGGGCTGGATCGTTACCCTTCTAGTTTCCTCTCTCTCGCTCCACCTATCATCTGCCTCATCCGGGTTATAAGGGGGTGGTCTCTCGTCTAGCAATCTTTGCAATATATCATCATCAGAATCACTATCCTCTTTCTGTGCTTTCCCATTCCTTATCCCCGTCTCCTCCATTATCGCGGGATACAGTTTCGCTTCCTCAATTGTCTGCACTCTCCATCTTTTCTCCGCTGCGTCCCATCTGGCATCCTGAAACGCCCTAATCGACTTCCTCATCCTCTCCTGACTTCTTCCCTTTTCCTTATCATGCGCTGCTCGGATCCACGCATGTAATGCTTCAAACTGTGCTGGTCTTGGCAAGGGTTTTAAGGACCCCATCACCGTCTTCAGTTGGTACAGCACCGCTAATCTAAATGAGCCGTACCTCGGGAAAGCTAATTCCCCTTCACCTTGTGTAACCTTGTGCCAATTCTCGATCCAAACGATAGTATGTAACCCCACATTCTGTGCCATGTAATGTGCCGGTGTATCCTCGGGAGGAGCTTCTTCTCCCCCGCGGACAACCACATGCCTATCACCTCTACACAACTCTCGCAAAGCCCTAAGACACTTCATGATGAGCAAATTCGATCTCGCGCTCTATTTACTTCTTGTTCTCGAATCCTCCAATAACAGCGCGACTCACACCAACCGGCCTATCACAGCGCGACACTCTCTGACGTCACCTTCCTTCGTTCGCAGCAGTTCCCTTCTCCAAACTCGTTTCACGCTTACTCACGTCCCATTCATACACTGAAATAACCAATTAAGTTATCTCTCTGGCTGTCCGTCCACAGCCTCTGACTGTCCGTCCACAGTCTCTCGACCTTGTTGACCTCGATTGGCGCCCGTCTGCCCCCGTCCGGCCAGACAAAAACGCCTCTGATAGGTTACTAACACTCCGATCTGCTCACCACAACCCACGACCAGCGTTAAGTTGCCATACACACACGCATTCGCTCCCCCTATCTCGGTCCAGGTGATCGATGGTACCTCACGATCTCCTTTGGGTGGTCAACAAAATCTATCTCAGGTGTCTTCTACACCACAATTCCCGGGCTGCGCGCGCTCACAGCCTGATCTCACAATCACACGACATACACAACAACTCCGCAAGACATCACACAACAAATCAACACCGCAATCTACAACCACTCATTATGTTCATACTCACTCCTGGAACTGCTGCTTTCTGCCGCTCTGCTACTCGCCGTCGATGCTCATCTGCCGCCGTCTGCTGCTCGCCATCTGATGATTCAGCATCACTTATCGTCTCTTGGGCCTCAAGGGTCACTTATCCTTATCTAATCTTCCCTCGCTATCAGTAAGGAACCATCCTCGTTTGCTACCAACTGCTCCGGCCTATTTTAGTATCTCGCAATTATCTACTGGAACCCACTCTGGTCAAATGGAACTTTTTACTTGCCTAATAGCATGGAGGGAAAATCACTGTTATCACAATTACAGTCTGCAATTTTCCATAATCAAGGACTCGAGACTTAATCTCTTGGCTCTCGGGTTTTTATTATCAGCATGAAGATTTGCAGATACAAAGTCCTCAATACGAGGCATAACATGTACATAGGCACTAACACAAATGCTACTCTACGAAGAATCCGCATACGGCTAAAAATAACTAAGAGTACAATCTCTAAAAGCATGAGGTAGAACACCACCAAGCAAATGTCGATACTAGGGACACTGAACCATACCATCTCTGTCCCTACTCTGCACTAGATGACATCCCTACTTAGCAATCCCTTGAGACCCTCATCGAATAAAGGTGTCAGAGTGAAACTTCCTAAGACGTCTTCACTTCGAGAGCTTGGTCTAAGTTGCCCCCTCTACCCTTCGCCTAGCCGTCCTCTGCTTTGGGCTGCCCCGCTCTGCTCTGCCTCCACCCTCGGGGCGCTGTCCCTAATACAGTACCCCAAGTCTCCGAACACGCCCTTTGCGCCTCCTCTCCTTCCGGGGTCGTCTTTCAGTACTTTTCCACAGAGCGCTGTCCAGTTCCATCGTCCATCGCTTGGCCTTGAGTCCCAGACGCCATCCGCACTAGGAGTTACGATTGGCACATTCCAATACACTCCCATGTCTGGCTTTCTCTACATAATTCAAATTACGAACAAAGAGCTTCTCTACTAACGAGCAACTGTCCTTGCACCTGGGGTGAGATCATGCAAAGCAGACATTCTTCACATCTTTTAAGTTGCAATTTACTACAGCCTAAAACCTCTACTGGAATAAATCCCTTTTGGCCTATTGCCCTTGGCTAACATAAGAAAATACCAGGCCTTTCGCCTCAACGATATATGCGAATTCTGGCCACTACTTCGGTTACACAAGCAGGTTTCAATCACAGTATTGACATTTACGTCTTTCTTTCATGTGTGGTCAAGCTAAACAAACTACAGACACGAAGTCTGGGGTACACATTTCTAACACCACATTGCATTTCCCGTAGCTACACACTATACATTTCTCTAATACGTTTACCATGTGCTTGTACATAGCTAGCACTTCTACTTAAAATCGATATAGGTTATACAGTTGTAATACATTGCACACGAAATCCCCGAGTACACATTTGGTTATATACGGGTGCCGACTAACAGTGAATATGACGCACCCCTACAATTCTCAAACTTTTAAACGCTACATCACCTTTTCGGAGTCAAAAAAACATGGAGGGAGCCAGAAACATGGTGTTCCGGGACATCTGGTAGCACTGCAAACCCAATTGGATAGCCAAGTTACTCTCTGTATATTATGCTCTCCAGAGGTAGCTAGGTCAAGCAGCCAAAACGTACCCTAATCAGACCCCCCTGGATTTTGCGGCCTGTTTTGCCAAATTTTGCGTCCTCCAAATAGAAAAAACTGCGTCCCAAAATGCGGCATTTCTGCATCAAGCACTAATAAACATGCCTGTCACAAAAATACAGTGGCCCATGTGTGGGGCTTGCAAACCAGCACTACATAGAGCAGGGAAGACAAATGTTTGGTGCCAGGGAGAGCGCAGATTTAATGTCCAAGTTGCGTGCTCTCGGTCACCAGCTGCTGTCCAGCTCTCCAGCATGAGATACGTGGTGCAGGCAGTGGTCGAAGTGGGCGTGCCCCTACTTTTATTCAATAGATTCCGTTCTGCTACTTTTTTATTTTAAACATTTGTCCCAGGACGCCGAAGTAGCCAAGGCCTGCAGAGAAGGCTCGGCGTTCATGGCCTTTCGGAACAGGCGTGGCAGGCAGATGCAAAAGCTTTTTCCTTCTTGCCCAGAGAAGACGAGGACTGTGTCCACGTCTGCTCTGCCACTGGCAGTTGCCCCACCCCTCTTTCTTCCTCTTATTCCCTCGCTTTATTACTCGCTCCTCCTCACTTACTGAAAACCATGACTTCAAGAAACTGTTCACACCCTCTTTCCTCCTTTTGAAATGGATCCCAAAAAAAAACACTTTTGTCTTTTTCTGACATTTTTCTTTTCCACAGTGCAGCCTCGGGAATAAAAGGTTAAAAATATGAAGACCGAAAATATGAAAGAAAAAGACAGTGATCGCAAGGTGGCCAGATTGATTTGATTCACACCCAAACACATTAGTGTCACTTTACAGAGTTTACCAGTGAAGCACTACTTTTGGTTTCTTGTCAATCTTTGAACAGCATTTTATTCCCCAGATGGGGAAGTGCACCAGTCCTGGAGGTACTGCAATGCCTGTTCGATAGGTGGATTGGTAAAATGTGTACCGCGGATCTCGGTTCACTGATGTGGTCTTTTTAAACCGTACTGCTTACGTTTTTTAAGGACATAAACAATAGACATTGAAATGGGTCCCTTTTGGGCCCTATAGTCATGTCCCTTTCAGGCAAAAGCACTCACTGATTTCTGAATAGTGAGTGTAAAAGCATTATGGTAACTATGTTGTTCCTGCTTACATTTCACATGGTTTACTTAATCTTGCATTCCCTATGAGTGTTAGCTTTTTCCAGGATTTTGGTGTTATTTTTCTGTAGCCAGCATATTGCTCTTGTCTAGTGCCTAATTTGAACTGAGTCACATCCAGGTGTTTATAGCGGGGCACAATTTGGTTGTAGTTAAAGGCAGTGCAAGTTTCTCTCAGTGGAGTAGAGGAGCAGCAGGGTGTGGCACTATGGTCAGAGCTGCCAAATTTGGAACTGGGGAGCCAGATTCAGCCTTCATGACCAGTCCACCAGACCACTCTCCTGAGGGAGCACAATCCCATGCTAGACCTTAGAAGGCCCCGCAAGTCCTTAGAAGCCATGTTCTCTTAGCACCAGCAGGTAGATCCTAGTGGAGGCAAGTGTGGGATAACCTTGAAGGCCTGTTCACCACATTCCATACTGAATTTCCCCTCCAGTCTTGCGAGCAGGCCTATGAAGCAGAACACCCTAGAGCAACAGTGACTGTCACTGAGGTCTCGGGGTCCTTGAGAAGGGCCAGCTCTAGGGCGGTGCGACCAGTCGGACCGCACCAGGCGCTGACTTTGGGTGGGGGCGTTGTGTTTGCAAGTATATTATGGTTTTAAAAGCACTTGCTATCTCCTTCCTGGCCTCCAGCAATTTTCAGAAACAGTAAAAATGTCATGATAACTCTGGTGCTTAATGTTCTTCCTAGAGAGAGATAGCAGAGTTTTGTCTAGTGGAAGTTTTGAATCCTGAAAAGGTAGCGCAGAAGGTTAATGTGCCTGCTGCAAAGAACATGTACCATGTAGATCACAAAGTGCACTTAATGTAAATAGGTCAGTGGGTTACTGCTTTTATCAGATCATTTTGTTACTTGCAGTCTATAAGTTCGAATCCTAACCTAGAACAGTGAGCTATTAACTGTCCCTTAAGAGCTGCATGCAGACTGCAGGTTATAACTTTGAGCATTATGGGTTTTCCCCCAGACTTTGATTATCCTAATCTTGCAAAAGCTGTTCATACTTTTGAAATAAATTCTGATTATTAAAGAGAACCTCCAACCATGGTATTACGTTTTAAATTCTCAGTTTGTGTTTCTCCAGACAATCGCTAATAAACTATATTGCCTAATAGTATGGTTGTCATGTGACTTCTACACCTTGTAGTCCTTTGTCTTTTGTAACATTTCCTATACAGTGATTTACACATGTATAATTGATTGTCTTTGTGTAGTGTGTGTGATGTAAAGTGCTCTGACACCCCACACTGGTATGATCTGTGCTGTAAATCAAATTAAATGCATCTGAGAGTGTAGTTCTGGAGATTGAGGCGCACTGTTAAAGGGTGGTAGTGAGGGATATCTGTGGCGGAGGGGGTCATTGGTGGGGCACCAACAAACATGTGCCCTTGTGGCCAGTCCGCCTCAACAGCTTGTACCTCCAGTAGTGGCTGCAACTCACCAGGGATCGGCAATGCAGGATTTGAACGCACACCAAACTAAGTTTGCAAACTTCAGTCTCTGTTTCATGCACAAGCACTTTTAACATGTGCTGCCTGCTTTGTGGCCACTGGAAGTATGCAGCAAAGGAGGACAAAATTATACTGCAGTGTCAACTAAATTAAGCAGCAAATAAAATGCTGCAGCGTAATGCGGTATATTTTCTGATACTTTATTATTTTGACATTTTACACATGCTAACATTCTCTGGAAAGATTTTGCCTCATTAGTGTCAGTGTAACATAAAAATACAGCAGTGAGAAAGGTGATCAGTCAACCTTTGTTTTTTTTTTTTTTTTTTTGTTTTTTTTTTAAAACCTTTATTTCAAAATTCAGGACACAGCTATTCAGCCGACAGCCCGAAGGTCCGGCAGCATTGAGAGTTAGATACAGTGATGTGTCCCCAATACAGTTCAAAGAGTAATGCAAAGGTCCAATTTTAAATAAACACAGAAAAAACTCACAACAAACCCCAGCAAGGCAGAACATTGAAAGTCCATGGCGAAAGCCCCCAGGGGAGGCCGGACCCCACTCATCTACTAGTTACAAGACTGTGTACGGAGGAAGAAGGGGGACAGCAGAGGCCCAAAACGGTTCCTAAAACCAAACTGTGCTGGAAAGTAGGTCAGGGGGAAAGCTGTTCCTCGGGAGGTTCCAGATCCGGGGCAAGACATATTCCCCCCCTGTATTGGTTCCACCGCCCCCAGATGGCGTGCCACTTCCGGGGGCGACCTCTAGAGCAGTAGACCGTCTTCTCCCTAAACATGCTCCAGTCCATGTTCTCCTTCCACGCGGTCAGTGTAGGGGGTCCCGAGGAGCCCCACAATCGCGCGATATCCCTTTTAGCTACCATGTTACCCAGAGTCACCCATTGGGTCTGCGCCTCATCGAGGTCAGTGGGCCCCCAGACGTTCAGGAGGCAACACCGCGCCTCCGGCTGCACCGCAGTGCCCGTCACCTCCCCCATAACTGCATGGACTCTCCTCCAGAACTCCACAATGACACCACATTCCCAAATGATGTGCAGGAAAGTACCCACCATAACACATCCCCTTCTGCACAGGCCGTCCTCCGAGAATCCCATGTGGACCAGCCTTGGCCCCGTCACATACACCCGGTGCAGTATTTTAAGCTGCACCAGCCTCAGACGCGACGGGATCGCAACCTCCTTAGGAGAAGAAACCGCTGACTGCCAGTCCTCATTATCCAACTCAAGGCCATCCCTAGTCCACTGTTCTCTCAGCCCCAAAAGCATATCTGCCCGGACGTTAATCAACTTCTTATATATGAGCGAGATCGTGCTCTCGGGCATATGACCATCAAGGACTCGGTCCTCAAGGGGAGAGGACTCCGGCACCTTCTCACCCTCCACGAGGACTGATCGGAGGGCGTGACGCAGCTGGATATACCTGAAATACTCTGAGGGCCCTAGCTCATACTCAGTCTGCAACTCCTCGAAGGACTTCACCCTCCCCTTATGCAGCACATCTCCCACCTTGGATATACCTATCAGGTCCCACTTATCAAAGCCCTTCGTATGCCAGAGTCTTCCCAATCTCTCCGATTCAAACAATGGGGTAGCGAGGGTGAGCCTATCCTTCCAGCCCAACGAATCAGTCGCCATCTTCCATACACGCACCGCCACACCTGTTGGCCCCGTGAGGGACGAGTCTAAGGACCGCGAATACAACGCCCTGTAGTAGTTGCCGCCACGAAGCAGCCACCTATCCAGGGCATACCCAGGGCTGAGGGCAGGGCCATAAAACCCATGGTTGATCGCGCTCAGCTGCGTGGCCCAATAGTACCGTCGGATGTCTGGGAGCGCAATGCCCCCATCGTACCATGGGAGCGTCAACTTTGAAATAGCTATTCGCGGCCGCCCATCCCACAGCAACGTCCGTTGGAGGCCTTCGACCTCCCGAAAGTATTTGGCCGGTACCCAGTCCAAGGTGTTCTGGAGGGCATAGAGGAAGCGGGGAAGAGACATCATTTTGAACAGGGCCGCACGCCCAACAAGGGAGAGCGGCAGCCTCCGCCAACCTTCAACATCTCGCCTCAAGCGCGCCAAGGGGGGGAGCAGATTCCTCTCATAGCGCACAGCAGGATCCATGGATATAAAAATCCCCAAATACACGAAACCCTGCTGGGCAACCTGTATTGAACATGTTCTAGGGATCGGTGGGACCTCTCCACTAAGAACGTACAAGTACGATTTGCCCCAATTAATCACAAGCCCCGAGTTCCTACCGAACGATGCGAGTACGTCACAGACCACTATAAGTGACTTCTTAGGTGCGGCAAGATACAGTAGGATATCATCGGCATAAAGCGAAATACGGTCCTCGTGATCAGGCGACCACCGAAGGCCCCGTATATCCGGGT
This sequence comes from Triturus cristatus, assembly GCF_964204655.1. NCBI lineage: Eukaryota > Metazoa > Chordata > Amphibia > Caudata > Salamandridae > Triturus > Triturus cristatus. The sequence goes on from NC_140587.1 coordinate 324,290,560, forward strand.
GCCAACGTATCCACGCAGCCAGCGGTTCAAGGGCGAGGGCGAACAACAGAGGCGACAGGGGGCAACCCTGCCGAGTACCCCTACCAAGCTGAAACGGAGTAGATGCCCGACCATTCACCACAACATTCGCTAGTGGCCCCTCGTACAGCAACCGAACCCAACTCACAAAACCGCGACCGAAACCAAACTTGGCCAGCACGGCCCATAAGTATGCCCACTCCACCGTGTCAAAGGCCATCGTGGCATCAAGAGATGCCACAATAGCCGGTTCACGCAGCGTGCCCGCCCTGGCGATGACGCCATGAAGACGCTTAAGGTTTAATGCTGTGTTTCGGTGCGGGATGAAGCCAGATTGATCCGGGTGGACCAAGTCGCCAAGCACCCTAATCAAACGGGTAGCCAGGAGTTTGGCCAGAATTTTCGGCTCAGCGTTGAGGAGTGAAATGGGCCGATAGGAGGCGCACCTATCTCGGGGTTTACCCTCTTTATGTATTACCACGATCGACGCGAGCCGCTGATCCAACGGAAGGATCCCATCCCCCGCGCCTCCAAAAACATGGCGCGCAGGTGAGGGGCGACCCTATCCGGGAACAGTTTATACAGGTCGATCGGCAGTCCATTCGGTCCAGAGGCCTTACCCGAGTTTAACGCACGAATCGCCCCCGCCACCTCGTCAACCGTTATGTCACCATCCAAATCATCCCTATCTATGTCAGAGAGGCAGGGCAACTCGATATCACGGAGGAGCTCAGACGAGTCCTCGGGCGGCCTGTCCGAAACAGAGGAATAAACCCTACGAAAATACTCGGCGAAACACTTCACAATCCTCTCAGGTTCCACGATCGCCTCTCCCCACTCTCCCGTCAACTCTGGCACCACTCTATTGACCCGTTCTTTCCTGTCCATCCACGCGAGGAGTTTCCCTGCCTTATCACCAACGTCATACAGGCGGCCCTGTTGTTCCCTACTGAGGGTCTTAGCGGCGTTCGTAACCAGGTCCCTATACTCCGCCTGCTTCAAGCAAAGCTCATGCAGTGAGGACTCTGTAACCTCCTCCTCCATAGCCCCCTCAAGGGCCGCGATCTCCTCCTCCACTTGCCGCACCTCGCCATCCCTCCGATTCTTGGCAGCCACCACCAGGGAGAGGGCTTCCCCCCGAAGCACGGTCTTAAAGGCTTCCCACAGCGACACTGCAGAGTCCACGGTTCCCAGATTGTCCTTAAAGTAATTATCCACTTTCTTTACCAGGGCGCTGCGCGTCTTGGGGTCTCGGAAATACCATGGGTTGATGAGGGCCACCCTCCCTCCTCCCTCCCGACCTAGATCCAGCCGGATCCACACTGGCGAGTGGTCAGAGATACCGCGTGCCATGTGCCTCGCCTCGGATATCAACGAGGCATGTGCGGCCAGAGTGAGCAGGTAATCAATCCTGGAGAGGCTACCATGCGCCCCGGAGTGAAACGTGTATTGACTCTGCGTGGGGTGCCGGAGCCTCCAGCAGTCTATCAGACCAAACGTATCCAGGAAATCTGGAAGCCATTTCTGAGCCCCCCCTGTGTCCCTGGGCGGGTATCTATCCAACAGTCCGGAGCCCACAGCGTTGAAATCCCCTCCCACTACCAGCATTCCCCCCGGGAGAGTCAGCAAAGCCCTGCCCAGTTCGGCAAGTGTGGAGGCCTGCAGGGCCGGCGGGACATAAACCGAAACCAAAACCAAAATCCTTCCTTCCCACCGCCCCGCCACCGCCACAAACCTCCCCCTATCGTCAACAATGGTGGAGTCCACCTCAAAAGGCAACGATGCTCTAACAAGGATGCCCGCACCCCTGGACCCAGAGGAGAATCCCGAGTGTGCAATGAATTTATACCCCTTCCTATTCAAGGCATAGCACATATTACCTATGAGATGCGTCTCCTGCAGCAGGACAACATCTGGCATTGAGCGTTTCAAAAATTGCAAAACAATCCCCCTCTTGATGCGATCCCCCAAACCATTAACATTCCAGCTTATAACACTTAAGCCCCTACCCCCCATCCTCAAACGGAAAGAGGCCCACCCCACACCCGAGGAGCCACCATGGAACAGCCCTGAGGATAATCATCATGCCTTGCAGAAATAAACCCCCCAACAACAAACTCAAAATCCCCAAAACTCCCCCCACCCTGCACCCCTGCTGCAGCTTACAAAGCCCCCCCAACTTGCAGTGTGCCTGTCGCCCTACAAAAACAAAAAATCTACAAAAAGTACCCTAAGGGAGGAAAAGAGCACCCCTCGTCCTCCCGCAACCCTCCACAGTTACTGCACTCTGTTCGAATCTTCAATTATGGTCAAATCAAGTCAGGCCGGCTCTGAGATCTCAGCCCTGTCCATCCCGGCCACTGTCTCCATGCTCGGCTGTGTCATCCCCCGTCCGTCGCCGGGGCAAAGCGTCCAGCCATTCGTCGGCCATAACAGGAGAGTCAAAAAAGAATGTCCGGTCTTCATGCACCACCCGTAGTCTGGCAGGGAAAAGCATGGCATACTTCAGATCCAGTTCCCGAAGTCTCCGCTTCACCCCCAGGAAGCTCTGTCTCTGTCTCTGCACCTGCTGGGTGAAGTCCGGATAAAAATTCACCGACGCATTATGGAAGGGGACTGGTCCCGTCACCCTCGAAGCTTGCAGGATAGCGTCCCGATCTCGAAAATGAAAGAGCCGGGCGACAATCGGCCGCGGCGGGGCACCCGCCTTAGGCCGCCCGCCCGGCACCCTATGGGCCCTTTCCACCGCAAAAAACTTTCCAAGGCCCTTAGGCTTCAGATGATTGAGGACCAAATCCTCCACAAGCAGGTCCGCCGAAGCCTCATCCGAGGACTCCGGGACCCCGATGACGCGCACATTATTGCGCCTGGCCCGGCTCTCGAAGTCCTCCAGCCGGCGGGCGGCGAGGTCACTCTCGGCCCTCAGCTTCCGAACCTCGGTCTGCAGATCCGCAACATCATCAGTGAGGCCCGTGGTCTTGTGGTCCAGGTTCTTAACGCGCTCGTTCGTCTTGCCCAGGTCCGAGCGGATCAGATTGACATCTACCAGGATGGCATCCACCTTATGCGCCAGGGCCTCGAACTGTCTCCCCATCGAGGTCTGCATCCCGTCGAGCGCGCCCATGACATCCTGTAGGGAGAGCTCCGGTGTCCCAGGCGAGTCGTCCTTCTGGGCATCCGGCGCCTGGCTCGATCCACTCGGCGATGTTTTCAGGAGGGCGTAGCGGTCCATACTGTTGACTTGGGAATACGTTCCCCGCCTGGTGGACTTAGTCTTCAGCCGATCCCCTTCTGCTTTGCCCGACATAATGGACTCCGGGCAGTCCAGTGCAGTTAAGACTTTCCCCTCTCAGCGAGAGGGATAAGGAGTGAGCAGCCCGCCGAGCGTCCTTTGGGTAATAAAACCACTCAGAGCTCTACAGTGTCCGGGCAGACAAAGGGAACGAAATCGAAAGTGAAAGTGCGAGGACCTCCGTCCGACAGTTCACACCTCGCCAGGCCGTTGTTGATCAACTAGGAGTCGGGCATCCTGCCAACTCTAGCCCCTGGCATCCCCGGGAGTTAGGCCGCAATCTTCCGTCAGTCGTAAGTCCGGTTCCCGATGGGCGATCCGACCGCGGGTAGCATCAATCGCCTCCCTGACAACTCAGCAACACGGTGCCATGCATACCATCAGGATTAGAGACAGGATAGTCGACGGAGGGCGCGAGGGTCTCGGGAGCTCTAAGCTCACGCGGCCATCTTGGTCAAGCGCTAGGCTCCTCCCCCCAGTCAACCTTTGTTAAGGGCTTTCCACTTCGCAGCAACACAAGTCACTTTTTTTTTTTACTTTTGGTCTGTTTGAGCTACAAACAATTTATTAGTTAAAATTGCCCGATTATGTAGCAGATGTTGTGTTGTGTCAAATATGGCAGAGGCATAATTTTATAGAAAAAATTTGCAAACGAGGATATTTTGCTATTCATGTTTGAACTGCTCTTGTGGAGAAAAGAAGTGCTGATGATATGGCTCGGAGACAAATGGCTTGTGCTTCCCCTTTTAAGCATATTTGGGACATTCTGTGATTGACAACACTTTTTTAATGTATTTTAATGTGAATAGCTCATAATAAACCTTAAATAATCATGTGTATCCATTGGTTGAATTAAAAAACCTAATAAGTTTTAACTGGTCAGTGAAATGCCAAACAAATACTAAACATTGGGATGTTTTGTGCATTCTGGCCACACCTCTGACTCCGCTCACTGATCCAATCCTCTGGTTATTCCCGCCTTCTGATTCTCCACCCACAGTTCCCTTACTTTCTTTCCCCACTTCGACTACTGGGTCAATGGGGGGAAGGGGGCATTGTAAGGGCCAAAGGCTGCCAAAGGAGGCCCGGTCTCCTGCAGTATTTTGTTTTGATTTGTTAGGAAGTCAGACCGAGTAGGAAAAAACCTCTCCAGTGGAGGGCCAATAAAAGGAGGTTAAAAGAAAGATTAAGATTTTGCACGTTTTTGTTTTTTTTGCGAATCATAAAGTCGCACTGGTATAGGATCTTCCTAATGGGTGGTAATATATTTGGAATGTGAACGTGAATGCAGTAGGACAGTAATTATACAATAAATGTAATGACTCGACAGAATGCTTATTATAAATGTATGAAGTCTGCTATGATAGGTCCGATATTTATTGTAGTTTCGTAACCCCTGCTGTTGCACCCCCAACTGAGCAGAGGGTTACACTCTACTACTGTAGAAGTCATTAACTGACCTTTTAGTTTTTCCAATGCTGAACAAAACCTGGAAATATAGGCAAAAAATGGTCGGCGCACTTCTAAACAACCTAACCAAACAAATCAACATGGCCACCCCCAGCGTGATGATGACATAGACGTGCATGCATCAACACCTATGCGCATGCAGGCATTGGCACTGTGTTGGCCATTGTCCCCGCATGATTATGTATGTACCTGTATGCGTCACTAAGCATGTACAATACTGTGTATCACTGCCTTTTTTCTCTCTACTTTTAATTTACGTTTCTTAAGATTGCAGATGCTCACCTTTGAGTAGTAAACTGCAGTGTGTGAAAATGCACGATAGAGAAAGAAGCGGCCAAGTAGCACATTGCAACTGCAGCCCCTTGAAAGATTATTCTTAAGATGGTGTGGGAGTAAAGGATGAGAAGTAGGGGAGGTGGAGCGAGTCAACGCAGCCACAAAATATGGAGCAGGGGATGAGCTAGGCAGGATGGGTTTGGTCAGGGGAAATAACGTACGAGCTGTGATGGAGCAGCATGGACAGTGCAGAGATGTTTAGGGTAGAAGCAGCACATGGAGGAGAGAGCGAGAAAACCTATGGGCGCCCGTGGAGTGCTGAAACAAAAAGAGAAAAGTAATTCCCTCCAATAAGAAGTGCAAGGATACAAGTCATGCAGTCAAATGGATGGTAAACTATTGTGCAGACAGGAGACGGGAACATCTTAAGGATTTTGGGGGGCCCTGGGCTCAATGTATTTTGGGGGCCCCTGTTCAGAACAGCTTTGAAGTTATGATCCAATTTCAGCTTTTTCATGCACTCTTTGACCAGGTGATAGACACCGCATAGGCACACTATTCGAAATGCTAAATGTCTACCTATTAGTCAAGGATTGTGATGTGTGTTTTTAATATTGTAATGTAGAAGCAGCTCACTAATATTATTGCAAATAAATTGAGACCGACTGCCATTTCTCATATGAAAAGTCCTGTTTTGATCTAAAAGGATCGTTTATATGGATGTTGTATGGTGCTGAAAAGCAGACATTTCTGTGCAACATGTCTGCAACAGGCTCCCACACGTCACTCATATTAAAAATAAATTAAAGGCGAATGGTATTCATAACAGTCTAGGTTTAAGAATCATTCCAGGTCATCAGGGCAGGGCTGTGAAGAACAGAGCTGGATCTATCAAGCTCTCTTCCCCCCACCCTCCTTGAAAGGCTGGAGCCCTGGGCCTGATCCTACTATGCCCCTCCCTTAAAACGTCTTTGGCAGGAGATGGTCACACCCAAGAAAAGGAAGGAATGCCATCGAGAAAGAAGCCATTAAATGAGTTTGGCAAAAAATCCAACCAGTGAGGAGTAATGGGCTAAGCCAGAGCCCACTATAGGTATTAATATTGTACACAATTGGTCTTTTAAACACAGAAAGCTACAGCTGCCTGCAGGTGAGGCTTATCAAGATGTGTAAACTCTGAGATGTTAAGTCCATTGCTCGGTAAACACATCTCTGCAGAAAGTCTACTATATGGGTAATCAGGGCACAAGTCCTAAAAAAAAGAAATGGGGGGGGGGGGGATGCTCCAAGTTAGGTGGTGTCACAGGAAGTGATGTTATGACAGGAAGTGACGTCTCAAAAGGTAGTCCCCTCTTATTACAGGGAGACCCGCTTCACTGGGGGGGGGGGGGGGGGGGGGGGGGGGTTCCAATATAAACAGAACCGTTCTCCAACTGCCAGGCACCACCACCACCACAGCGCACAAGATTGACAGCCAGCCCTGTACTTGGGAGATCAACGGGGTGGCCGTGCGGTCAAGTAACGCCATCATTGAAAGTCCAGCTTTTGGGCAGGGGGGACGGCATCAACCCGGTAAAATAAGTGGGGGACGCCGTCTAGCCGCGTGGTCCCTCAAGCCCTGTGTGTAATAAAGCACAGTTGTACACACTGGTGACTTTCGTCTCTGCGGGATACTGCAAAAATACACCCATTAAGAGTTTTGCCCTGTGCTAATTGTATGGGATGCCTTCATGCATTTGTCAGACTGCGTTGACAGGTAACCACATTGAGTATAAGGTATCAACACAGTTCTTACTATTCCGGCGATGCCTCCCTTTTCAGAGGTAAGAATTCCAGAACTTGGACTGCTGCCACCAGCATGGATGAAGTTGTGTGAAATGTAATTGTTTTACCAGAAAATGTTACTCTAGTTCGAATTCTGGAGCCCCATGCAGGGTTGCGACAGTTTCCTGCAGCATTTCATTTTAGACACTCTACAGTCCGTTATATTTAGGAGTCTGCTTGTGTATATTTCTCTTTGGCTCATACATCATTTACTTCCACTATATTCTAAGGTAACCCTCCCACAATAAGTTTGCTATTTGTCCTACGCTGAGGCACACCACATGTCTAATGCAAAAACAACAGTTTATGGACAGAATGCAGAACAATGTCATACATTCACCCCAGTACAGGGATCTGGGCCTAAATCCATCGTTTTTTTGCTCACCATGCCGTTCCAGTTTGAACCCAGCCATGTGCAAATCAGTCTTGACCCTGTGCCTCATGGGAACAGTCCGAACTGCCAACCCAGGTCCTCCCTGGACTGGAAACAAGCACACTAGGACCGGTTTCGGGGTTTCACCCCTCTTCAGCCAGGATAGCTTGATTCCAGTGGAATGGAGAGCCTGGCTTGGCAGTTCGGGCTGGACTGTTCCCATGAGGCACAGGGTCAAGACTGATTTGCATATGGCTGGGTTCAAACTGGAATGGTGAGCCAAAAAACAATGGATTTAGGCCCAGATCTCTGTACTGGGGTGAATGTATGACATTGTTCTGCATTCTGTCCATCAACTGTTGTTGTTGCACATGTCTAATCATAGACCTGCTAAGGCCCGTACCTTATAAACGTGTAAACATTGAAAGAAACATCTTGCAGCCAACTCTGCGCATAGCCACACTTTCTGCAAGCCTTTCTCCTTGATGGCAGTTTCAAAGCTTACATTGTTTTACAAAGTATTTTTTTTCTTCTGCTTCCATCTGTATTTTGCATTTCTTTTATTTGATCTTCCAAAGCGTTTCTTCTTTTTAATTTGTTATAAGCTGGGAATGTGAAACAGTCTGATGTAACCATGTCATTCACACGTCGTAGCAACTGTTTCTGTTATGTTAGGATTTGTATGGTGCCCTAATAACAGAGGAGGGTCTCCAAGCACGCAGAAAGGGAAGAGTGAGGGGAAAGAGGGGGGGGGCTAGCTGGTTCCTCTGGTGGGCAGGGGGAGCTTGTTCCAGGTCTTTGGGACACTGTGAGAGAAGGAGCTTCCTTCTATTTCTGTGCGCAGGATGCGGGGGTGTGGGCGAGGAGTAGGCCTGCTGATCCGAGGTGTCGAAGGGATGTTGGAGTGGATGCAGTCATTGGAGTAGTCTAGGCCCAGGTTGTGCATTGCCTTGTAGGCGAGGATGAGGAGTGTGAAGGTTGTGTGGGTCTGGGTGGGGAGCCAGTGAAGGTCCTCTAGGTGCTTGGAAATGTGTGTTCTTGGGGGAAGGTTGAGTACGAGTCTGGCAGCTGTGTTTTGTTCTCCTTGGAGTTTCTTGGTGAGCTTGAAAGAGATACCTATATACCCATAGACTAGTCTGTTGGTGATGAGGGCTTTAAGTTACTGTCCTGCGGGTGTCCAATTTTTCTTGGTCTTTTCAACTCATTCACACTTTGAACTTCCAGTGCTTACCTAGCCGTTCTAGCCTTACCCAGTATTTTTTGTAGCCAGCTTAATTTTCAACGCAGAAGGGCATAAAGCAGCGTAATTGGGCTAAACATCTACAGAACTCTATATTTTTCTTTTTTTAACTTCATCCCTAGATTTCGGATTTCTTGCCCAGCTTTAAACGTTTGGTTGTTGGTGCTCTGTTAAAGGCCCAATGGGCAATAACATTATTGTTGTGCGTCTGTCCAAACCAGTTGCCTATGTTGTGTGGATGCTCGGGAGGGGAGCATGATCGAATCTGAACATTCTGCCCTACAGGTGTTTGTTATAGGGCTGAGAGAGACTAGCGGGGCCCTGTATACTAGAAAAGTCCTTTAATTTTATGATTAGTTCCATAAAACAGTCATTAAGGGAGGTATGTTGTGGTCTCTTTAGGAGATCTAGGTAATGCTAGCGTGTATGTAACCCAAAGTTATGTGTCTTTCAGATCATCGTCTTGTGGAATTGCGATAAGCCTCTTCCCGCCAAACACCGCTGGCCTGCCACTGCTGTGCCTGTAATAGTAATCGAAGGAGAAAGTAAGGTAGGTGCTTTACAACTTCACAAAAGACCCTGTTATCCCCTCAAACACGGATGGAGACAACTTGTTTCATTATTGGCACTTCAGAAGGATGGAACCACAGTTCAAAATAAAAAGTTCTGGTCTGCCTGGAGAAAAAGCAGCGTACATCTCAAGATCTCCTGTGCACAACGCCCTTGACTTTAATCTAGATGCGACTTCGCCTTTTTCTACCTTCAGCTTTTCCTGCGTGTTGGAAGCCTAGTGTGTCCAGTACGCCTTTTGTGCGGCTTTCAGTTGTCCGATTTAAGGATTAACCATGCCTGTCCGTATTGCACGCATTTCGTAGAGTTCAAGGGCTTTGTGGTCCATGCTAGGAGTTTGAGATCCATATTCTAACCCGGGATTATTGCTGGGCCGTTGGAAGGAGGAGCCATCACCGTTAGCGTACGAGATTAGATATCTACTTTGAAAATGTTGGTTGCGTGTGGACACCGGCAGAACCCGAGGACGTTATATGTACCTTTCACCCTCCGTGCCTGAAAGAGCAGTGCCCCCTCCCTGCTGTACCCTTGCTGGTGCACACCCTGCCGGCGCCGGGTCCCGTGCAGGCTTAACAAGGGAAAGGTCGGCGCCCCTGTTAATCCGCCTGCTAATGGTTTCCGACTGAGTCAGTGGGCATGTAAACTGTGTCAGGAGAATTGCCTCTTGGCCGGCGTGGATTGTTGCAGGCTGAGGTCTGAGCGTACTCTGTGAATCTAAAACGCAGCACGTCTCCGGCAGGCATTTGTAGGTGCTGACCTTGGAGCAGCTGTTCCCACAGCCTGGCCTCCAGCGTGGAGCCAGCCATGCTTGCCCACCGTCCCTGCTCCTTAAGCAAGGCTCCGTGGCGCTGCATGCCAAGTGGCTTCAGGCAGAGCGCGCGCTGATGGGGGCCCTGCGCGCGCAGGAGGCGCGCTCCTGTTCAAGGAGATAGCGCTGCTGCTCCCGCCTGTAGCTTGTCGTATATCTGCCTCTGCTGTAAACCTCCCCCGCCACCCCCACAAGTTAGTCCGTAGCTGCTGGAGTTGGTTTTATTGGCACGAGACTGGCAGAAATCCAGTCGGATGGGTAAAAGCATGAAGCGACACACGCGGGATGAAAACCATGGCGATTCTATTAGTCTCGCGCCCCTTATTACTACGTGCGCATATTGACCTTTTGTAAATCCTTAGTTGTTTTCATGTATCAAATCTTATAGGAGTAAAAACAGAACACCAGACCCAAGACCCCGTGATGCTAGATAGAATTCAGCACTTTATTTTTTGCTGTATATGCACAGGCCCACAGAGGCATTTTTGTGCAATTCTGAGAATTACTGGCGCGCCAAGATGCTCCTTTCGGAGTTATAAATGCATGAATCTAATCTAATCCAGATATAAAAGTAGAACACGTTATTTGTCTGAGAAATAAAATGTATGAGTAAATGTTGGGTGAAGTGAACCACCCTAGTCGTGCCTGGTATGGACTCGGCTGCATCCCGGCATGGGTTCTATACCAGTCAATGGCCTCCAGCCGCTCGGGCACCCTGTCGGGCGGTGTTCGTAGTGCAGACGTCTGCTCCCTGACCTGCGACAGTCTTGGGGGGGAGGAGGGGAGGTCATGGCCCTTGTGTGCAAGCCGCAGTGGCGCAGCAGTTGAACTCGGGAGAGGCGTGTGGCAGTAGGCATAGGGCTGTGAGAGTATTATTGATTTCCTCCATTTTTTCCCGTGTTTCTCCCCAGGTCATGAGCAGCCGTTTCCTGCCCTATGACAACATAGTCACGGACGCAGTCCTAAGCCTCGACGAAGACACGGTGCTTTCTACGACTGAGGTAAGCGTGCAACGCCCTCTGCTACTGCATCACGACCACAACGGGTGTACCACTATAGAGAAACCGCAGGACATGTTATGCGCTTTCACGGAGGGGGAAGGGGCTGTTTAGACTGCTCCCCTCAGTGCCACTTTTAATTGCTGGGTTTTAGGCAGCATTGGTGCCACCTCCTGCCACGGTGAGCGCTCAATTTTTTGTTTACTGTTAATTGGCCCCTGAATTTGCATACACTTCTAATAATGTCGCTGCAGGCAACCAGGCTGGCGTGGAAACGGAAGCGCTTCCTCCCCACCCCACCGCTCCCATTCATGGGAAGCTGCCGTGTGGGTGCATTTGTTTCCCTAATGAATGCTTCTCGTCCGGCCCTCCCTCAGCCTGTGAAGTTCTCTCGGCAGCCCAGCCCTCAGCCCTTTCAGCAGGGAGTGGGAGGGGCACCGCCTCGGGACTTGGATGGCACATTCAGTTCCTGTTGGGAAACTTCGACCCGCTGAGCAGAAAATGAAATGTAATTATGCTTTTCGTACGTTTCTTGATTAAGGAACGACCTGGGCAGGAGGGATTAGGGAGAGTGCTAAAATAATAAGAGCAAATGTCAGTTTTCTTGGTTTTAATTTTCTATACACAGAGTGGAGCACAAAAGCATGGGGAGTGCCCCTTTCTCAGCTGACTCGTATCCACCTCCTGGGTTTTAGATGGGCTGGGAGCTCCAGATATTATGCTGAAACTACAGTCCCTAAGCACTGTCAAGAAGCAGGTCTGGACCAGAGGACTGCAGACAGTCCTACAATTGCATAACAAGCATTGCAAATACAATAGGTCTTGCATTAATTTGTTTGAGTTGAAGCTATTGGCATTATCAATGCGAATGTTTTTTAACCTATGCAATATATATGCCCTCTCGAATTTAATAAAATAAAGAACTCTTGTGTTTTTTTAACGTAGTACTCCTGCAATGGTGCTGTAGCACTGGGAGTGAAAATGGCAGTTCTGTCTCCATGTTACCAAACAAGCAGTGTTGTGAGGCTGCAGTACCACAGGTGTCACTAGGTGTTCTTTGGGACCTCTTTTGGCCACATATGGTACTGCACCCTACAACATGACTAGGCAAAGGATATGGTGCAGCTGTGAGGGATGCCTACTGGTGAGCTGGGGATCTTGGTTCGAGTCTGTCGGGCTTTACATCCTGTGATAATGGAATGATTGTTTAATTTTCACTAGCCCATGGCAGGTGTCTATATAATTAAAAGCATTAGGAAAGTAACAAAAATTACCAGCAAAATAGCAGTGGCATCCGAGGGGTGGCAGAGGCGGGCGAGCAGTGTTGTGGGAAGGATGAGAGGAAGGCATGGAGAGATTAAGGGATATGAAGCAAAACAAGCAGTGTGGTGGGAGGGCACAGGAGATAAAGCACAGCAGCAAATAATGCAACAGAAGTTTCACTGCAGAAGTAAACTGAACAGTTAACGAGCAAAGAGGCAGGCCTACTAAAAAGAGTTTGCTCAAGTATAAATAACCTGACCAGTAAGAACACATGTAAAAGGGGCAGTCCTCATGGGAGGATACAAAATTCCAAAAGGAGGTACTACAAGGGTATTCACCAGCGAAAAGCCCGCTTTTTTAAGGACAGCAACAGGAACCAATGAAAAAGCTGGACTTTTTTCATGCCGATATCCTAGATACAATAATGAATAGGGGTCAGACCCAATATACCCTTGAGGGCTTGGGCATATAGATACGGGAAGGTCAATGTGCCAACAAGGGATTTATTTTAAAGTGATCAGTTAATTATTTAGGAGATTTGAATCAATAGGTATGTTGAAATAAATTAACATCAATCTGAAATCAATTCCATAAATTCAACATCATAAATATCTAATGATGACAACGCACACGGGGATTTCTTTTTGTGATTTAATCACAGTGATTTTTATAGTTTTATCCAAGTAAAAAGGAGTACAAAGAGGATATAAATTGGAGCAATATATCGTGAAAACAGGAAACGGAATTAAGTCTTCATTTCATCTACATATACACATCAATTCCTAAACGGTTTGAACAGAGATGAAACTCTATCTGAGCATACAATCTACTGTACATAACATGTAAAATGGAATTGGATGGTAAAGTCGACGTTTCGGTCTTGGGTGTTGTCAATCCGTCAGACCATCTTCAGGACAGTAATTGCTTTTATAAGGACTCCTAAACAATACAATGCAAATAGTTACGTGAATGGAAACATAATCACATTAATAAATCAATATACAAAATTTAAAACTGGGACTTCAACCCGTGTGCGAACAGGACAGTTGTCAGTATCATTTATCAGAGAGAGAGAGCAGATTCAAAGTCTGATATCAAAAATAAATTATTATTTCATAATCAATTCAACAATTTATTTTCTATAGAAATGCATCATTTTCATCATTGGCCATGTTTACTTAAAGATATCTGTAGCGTTCTTACATTAAATTTTGTTTGAAATCATATGAACATTTGGACTACGAATCAGGGAGCATATCATTCATCACTTAATCATGCTATGCCAAAGAAATGGTGAGTGGTATCCTACCATGTGGAGCTTGGCAACAGCGACTGCCAGTTCGTTTTAATGCGGAAGTCAATCCTACAGTGATTTTGTCGCTGTACAAAAAATGAGTAGTCATAAATTATCTATTCATTCACCTGTGTGTTATTTTTCATATTATAACATAGGTCACAACGAAGATGTTGGTATTATTAAAAAACCAGATTCTCTGTCTGGTGTTTCACCCTTGGTACATAGGATCGATATATTCTCGGAGTTTAAATGTTTAATGTGTACAGCACAGAAAGAAGGTGCTGCAGTTTGGCTCACTAATATGCGTCTTAGCAGAATAATTGTGAGTTTGTCTGGAATTAGTGAACTTTCATCTGGAAGTTTGGATGATTGATATAACCGGCACAGAAAAGAAGGTGCTGCAGTATGGTTCGCTAATCTGTAACTTAATATAATAGTCATGAATTCGTCTTGAACATAAAATTTAAATTTAATTTAAATAAATCGAAGGAGACTAAGCTCGAAATTAATCAAGAGCTAATGTTTTGCATATAGCTGGTGAAATATATTAATAGCAAATATGCAGGCGGGGGGTGAAGTAAATGCTAACTTACTTTGCCGTCGTTAGTCTTCGAAGTACAACATGTGATCCGTCTGATTCAAGGGCAGTATGATTACGAACTGCAATGTCAAGTGCTTTCAAAGAATAATCGTAGTTGCAGTTCAACACAGTTGTAGGCTAGAAAAGTAAATAGAACGGCGGAAATGGCCATTAATTACTATTCTGTGTGAGCTAAACCAATAGATTATCATTAAAGTGAGTAGTAGATCTTTATCATCCAACACTCAGCGCAATATGGTCCATTGTGCAAAAATAGTTGCCCCGTTATCTAAAGTGCCTACAAAAGCTATTTTAAACAGTATATACTCGTGTAGAGGTCGAACTTGTTATAAAACATGAGGTAACTGCACTGTTTGATTTGCGCGCAAGTTAACCAAAAAAAACGCGTCGTTAATTGACTAGAGAACGGTGCATAGATTATGGATAACTTACTATTCTGGCGTCAGTCTTCAGAACACAGATGGGGGTCCGCTAGCATCAAGGCAGCCTGATTATGTGCTGCACTGCCCAGTGCTTTTAAAGGCTGGTTATGGCGGCAATTCAACACAGCTGTGAGACCAGGAAATGGACGCAGTGTCAATGTCAGATTGCGGCGGCCATCTTGAAAGGGCTTACTTACAATTGAAAGCACTATTGACACTATAGTCTAACGATTATACTAACTCATTTAATTGGCTGAAAAGAGTTGGCCAGTGGTTATATCTCAGCGAATAAGTAAGATTGGTATAAACCAACCATTAGTGTAGTCTGATCCTGCTCCACGGAACGTTAAATTTCGGCCGCCATCTTGGAGTATCAAGATGTTACTGAAAACGTGTATTGTTGTTTATCGTTCATACACAATATTTCTGAAGACAATTTCTGGTTCGAGAAAGGTTAAGAGCCACTCATAGTAGCGGACACCTAATACTATCGCGAATTATCTTGTACTGTATGATATATTACTATAATAGACCCAAGTATGTGTTGATTCTTTAGTGATATATTTTACATAACTGCATATGAGTACATCAGTAATATATCTGCGATAGTGAACATTGCATGAAATATCATGGATGTATAATGGATGTCCTGCCTATATCCATTCTATTTATAACGTTGTATCCAACATGAACATGGTTTAGGTGATAAAATGACAAATCGCACAGAGTTCTCGACATTAATAGATGATACTGTGTTAATCAACCATTAGACCAATGGTGATTATAGTTCGCTCACATTCAGATGTTCAGTCCTAGACAATGTACATAAAAAGGCTGTATTTATGGTTTTAGCAAAAACAAAAACAAATCACATAATGAATGTAGCGACATTAATGAGAAAAACATTAATCAGAATCTGAGAAATGCAAAAGTGAGTAGTCATGTTATCAAATCAATGGAACGGTTGGAACACAGTTACAGAGCCTGCTTATCTAAAGGTGACAACGAATTGTTACTTTGACTCTAACTGTACAGCTAACGGTGGCTGAGACAGGCCAAAGCATGCCACTCAGTGGCAGAATTCAGACCTTTTTTGATGTTGTCAGTGCGGCAGATCCAACGGTTCTCCCTGAGCGTCAATGTATGTTCAACATTGGTCTGTCGTATCGTAGGTTTAACAACCTCAATGACCCACCAAAGCATTTCTTTCTCAGTGTGTTTCAGTTTCATGTAGTGCTCCACTAATGGTGCTGTTTCTACTTTACATCTAATTCTGGATTGGTGTTGCAGAATCCGTTTTTTGACCATTTGTGTGGTCTTACCTATATACTTGAGATTACAAGGACATTGTATACAGTAGACCACATTGGTGGTATTGCAGTTTGAAAAGGATTTGGCCATGTTGGTGAGAACTACAGCCACCGTTAGCTGTACAGTTAGAGTCAAAGTAACAATTCGTTGTCACCTTTAGATAAGCAGGCTCTGTAACTGTGTTCCAACCGTTCCATTGATTTGATAACATGACTACTCACTTTTGCATTTCTCAGATTCTGATTAATGTTTTTCTCATTAATGTCGCTACATTCATTATGTGATTTGTTTTTGTTTTTGCTAAAACCATAAATACAGCCTTTTTATGTACATTGTCTAGGACTGAACATCTGAATGTGAGCGAACTATAATCACCATTGGTCTAATGGTTGATTAACACAGTATCATCTATTAATGTCGAGAACTCTGTGCGATTTGTCATTTTATCACCTAAACCATGTTCATGTTGGATACAACGTTATAAATAGAATGGATATAGGCAGGACATCCATTATACATCCATGATATTTCATGCAATGTTCACTATCGCAGATATATTACTGATGTACTCATATGCAGTTATGTAAAATATATCACTAAAGAATCAACACATACTTGGGTCTATTATAGTAATATATCATACAGTACAAGATAATTCGCGATAGTATTAGGTGTCCGCTACTATGAGTGGCTCTTAACCTTTCTCGAACCAGAAATTGTCTTCAGAAATATTGTGTATGAACGATAAACAACAATACACGTTTTCAGTAACATCTTGATACTCCAAGATGGCGGCCGAAATTTAACGTTCCGTGGAGCAGGATCAGACTACACTAATGGTTGGTTTATACCAATCTTACTTATTCGCTGAGATATAACCACTGGCCAACTCTTTTCAGCCAATTAAATGAGTTAGTATAATCGTTAGACTATAGTGTCAATAGTGCTTTCAATTGTAAGTAAGCCCTTTCAAGATGGCCGCCGCAATCTGACATTGACACTGCGTCCATTTCCTGGTCTCACAGCTGTGTTGAATTGCCGCCATAACCAGCCTTTAAAAGCACTGGGCAGTGCAGCACATAATCAGGCTGCCTTGATGCTAGCGGACCCCCATCTGTGTTCTGAAGACTGACGCCAGAATAGTAAGTTATCCATAATCTATGCACCGTTCTCTAGTCAATTAACGACGCGTTTTTTTTGGTTAACTTGCGCGCAAATCAAACAGTGCAGTTACCTCATGTTTTATAACAAGTTCGACCTCTACACGAGTATATACTGTTTAAAATAGCTTTTGTAGGCACTTTAGATAACGGGGCAACTATTTTTGCACAATGGACCATATTGCGCTGAGTGTTGGATGATAAAGATCTACTACTCACTTTAATGATAATCTATTGGTTTAGCTCACACAGAATAGTAATTAATGGCCATTTCCGCCGTTCTATTTACTTTTCTAGCCTACAACTGTGTTGAACTGCAACTACGATTATTCTTTGAAAGCACTTGACATTGCAGTTCGTAATCATACTGCCCTTGAATCAGACGGATCACATGTTGTACTTCGAAGACTAACGACGGCAAAGTAAGTTAGCATTTACTTCACCCCCCGCCTGCATATTTGCTATTAATATATTTCACCAGCTATATGCAAAACATTAGCTCTTGATTAATTTCGAGCTTAGTCTCCTTCGATTTATTTAAATTAAATTTAAATTTTATGTTCAAGACGAATTCATGACTATTATATTAAGTTACAGATTAGCGAACCATACTGCAGCACCTTCTTTTCTGTGCCGGTTATATCAATCATCCAAACTTCCAGATGAAAGTTCACTAATTCCAGACAAACTCACAATTATTCTGCTAAGACGCATATTAGTGAGCCAAACTGCAGCACCTTCTTTCTGTGCTGTACACATTAAACATTTAAACTCCGAGAATATATCGATCCTATGTACCAAGGGTGAAACACCAGACAGAGAATCTGGTTTTTTAATAATACCAACATCTTCGTTGTGACCTATGTTATAATATGAAAAATAACACACAGGTGAATGAATAGATAATTTATGACTACTCATTTTTTGTACAGCGACAAAATCACTGTAGGATTGACTTCCGCATTAAAACGAACTGGCAGTCGCTGTTGCCAAGCTCCACATGGTAGGATACCACTCACCATTTCTTTGGCATAGCATGATTAAGTGATGAATGATATGCTCCCTGATTCGTAGTCCAAATGTTCATATGATTTCAAACAAAATTTAATGTAAGAACGCTACAGATATCTTTAAGTAAACATGGCCAATGATGAAAATGATGCATTTCTATAGAAAATAAATTGTTGAATTGATTATGAAATAATAATTTATTTTTGATATCAGACTTTGAATCTGCTCTCTCTCTCTGATAAATGATACTGACAACTGTCCTGTTCGCACACGGGTTGAAGTCCCAGTTTTAAATTTTGTATATTGATTTATTAATGTGATTATGTTTCCATTCACGTAACTATTTGCATTGTATTGTTTAGGAGTCCTTATAAAAGCAATTACTGTCCTGAAGATGGTCTGACGGATTGACAACACCCAAGACCGAAACGTCGACTTTACCATCCAATTCCATTTTACATGTTATGTACAGTAGATTGTATGCTCAGATAGAGTTTCATCTCTGTTCAAACCGTTTAGGAATTGATGTGTATATGTAGATGAAATGAAGACTTAATTCCGTTTCCTGTTTTCACGATATATTGCTCCAATTTATATCCTCTTTGTACTCCTTTTTACTTGGATAAAACTATAAAAATCACTGTGATTAAATCACAAAAAGAAATCCCCGTGTGCGTTGTCATCATTAGATATTTATGATGTTGAATTTATGGAATTGATTTCAGATTGATGTTAATTTATTTCAACATACCTATTGATTCAAATCTCCTAAATAATTAACTGATCACTTTAAAATAAATCCCTTGTTGGCACATTGATATCCTAGATACAGCATGTCTAGGAAGATAGGTCAAGCGTTGCCTAGGCGGGCCCTAAAATCTGAGGCACGTGACAAGTCTCCTTTTAGCAACCCTAAGAATGTACCAGTCCTACTGAGGTCTGTTCCAGTACAGGTGAACAAGTGTGTAAGAAGGGAGTCTCAGGAGATTAAAGTTCTGTTGCCAGCTCTCCAGTGTAGTTTAACATGGGATCTTATCCGGCAGGGGTCCGTGTAGACGGATGGGCTTTTTTGAAGAAAATTAAGCCATATGCCAGTATACGTAATGTGGCACAGAGTTATTTTATTGTTATTTAAACATTAGTCGAAAATACTCCATAAAAGGAATTTTAGATGAGATCTAATGACAGCACTGCCTATTAAAAACCATAAGTAGATATTCTGGCATTAATTTATACATGCAGCAGGCTTCTTGTGTGGCAGGAACGAGGCTACTCTGTCGTTTGGATCTTTTTTCTTTAATGAAAAAGATAAAGTTTAAAAGAGGAAGTGTTTACTTGCATTTCCAATGCACTGTATGTAGGAGAAGGTCATCTGATGCTTACCGAGCCGTCTGGGTGCATGTAAACAGTTGGCCTCACTGTCGCACACTGGGCAGAAGCTATTCGTGCCAGTACAGCCATGTCCTCATTGAAACTGTTGTGGCAACAACTCTAAAATCACAAGAAGAAACCTTTGAGGGTGGAAGTTGTCCATAGAGGAGATTCTGAAATAGAAATCTTATTTGGATTTTTTTTTTTTTTAAATCTGAATGTTTGCAGATGGTTTTGATGCAGAAGGAAGAGATTGAGCACAGTAGATTTCATATTCGCCACATAACCGCTTAACAGTCACTGGCTTTATGCATGATGCATGCATTGGTTGCTTTCCTTCCTGCGATGAAAAGACCTAGAAGCATGCTCAGATAATTCTAGTAGTACCCTCATTGCACTTTATGTCTAGAACATCATTTCACTCTACCTCAAGCAATCACCCTCACTGACGGAACTGTAACCTTGAAATCGCTAGGTACTCGGCCCATCCCACTCCACTAGGACTACTACCAGCCTCACAGCTATACACCCCCAACATTGTGTGTGTCTCTCTTTTTCTCTTTCTCTCCATTTCTCTTTCTCTTTCTTTCTCTCTCTCTCTCGCTCTCATATGTATAATGTTGGTCCTTCACTGTCTTTATTTCATTATATAGCTTTTTTTTTTTTACCTATGATTGGCGTTTCTAATTAAGTTGCCTTTTCTGTTGACCAGTAAATGCAACCAAATCGTTTTAGTATAATGGGTCTGAATGTCATTTTTTTTTTTTGTTACCTGTGCTTTAAATGCGGCACATGCAATTGTTGTACTTTACACGCTGAAGAAACTTTAAATCTTGGTGATAAAAAGGATTTTTTATTTGCCATAGTATGGTTTGGTCTGTATGAATTAATGGTGGCATGCATTTGGTACCAGTATTTTCAAGTGAAATAACCACGTTTCCTCAGGGGCGTAACACAGGCCCCCCATCTTCCGCGGTGGGAGGGGGGCCCCGAGCTGCAGCGTGCCCCCTCATCACAGTACTAAGGCCTGAGCGCTCCGTATTGAATCCGGAGCGGGGCCCGTGTACACTGCAGGGGTGCCCCTTAATCTTTCGTTACGCCACCGCGTTTCCTATCTGAATCAGCCAACTGAAGCATTTCCCTTAAATAGGTATTAAACTTTCCAATTTGTTCTTTAGACATTCTTCTAAACATTCTTGCCTCTTTATAAAAGGGTATCCTTAAATTAAGTCCAGTGCTTTTAAAATGTCTCAGTATTCACATTGCTATACATGGATTTAAGACATTATCCTCAATAATATAGCTCTTTTAGCCATGCAAACGAGAAGTTTACCTTTTTTCAACCTTTAGGTATGTTTACAAAAATCGCGCGTTTGGGCTTACTTGATATCCCTTTTCATTCCAACGCACACTAGATCTATCCCTTAACTGAAATCTAACAAGCAGCCTAACCTGATTCCCTGTGCTTTTTAGGTCATCCCTACTAAACAGCACATGTTGTCTGTTGTGAGACATATTGTGGCTTACCAAGAACCTAGAGGGTCTTATAGCCCACCCATTGCTTACCGTTGTTTGGCTTTCCTTGTCACTCTCATTAGCCTGCTTCATATTCATGTTCCAGTTTCAGGCTTTTTGTCCCTCCCATGGTGATTTGCTGCTTTACAGTCAAATTGATTAGCTGGCATTACTGCTTGCTTTTCAAGCAATACTTTTTTCTTTTGTGTGAAGCACTCCATTACAGTGCTGGTTTTCGAGTGGTCTCCCTCCTGCACTTCTCTCCTCCTGCACTTCTCTCCTCCTGCTCTCTGTTGCCTGATTGCTTCTGCCTTCCCCCTTTCACTTGCGCTCACACATGTGCATCTCCCATTGCTTCCATACACCCACACCTTCCATTCATGTTGCTTTCCCTCAACCCATGTTCTCTCCGCCCTCTTCCTGTTGCTTTTGTGTCCTCGCCATCCATTACTTCGGTGTTTCCCTACCTTGTGTTGGGTTGATGTTTCCCTCACTACATCTTACTTCTACTTCCTGCCTTACAAAAAAAAGCACTCTTATGCCTTTTATATTTTTTACTTACTGATCCAGCTCGGATCGGAAGCTAAAACACAAAAAAAGAAGTGGCCACGCCTTTTGGTAGATGCGTGCGTGTTGTGGGCCACATCAAAAGCTTTTGTGTTTTTTTTTCTTTTCACTTTAGCAAGGCTGCACAGTATCATTTATGATTTGCAACATGGTAGAAAAAAAACTTTGACAAAGCCAGTAGGTCACAAAGGTGAGACCTTTTGGTTTTTGGAAAACCCTTTATAAATAGTTTAGAAATGTTCTCTAGAATTGCAATGAAAATCCCAGTCCTGCCCTACCTGTTACATTAATTAATCAATCAGGAATTGTAGAGCATGGCTGCTTCACCCGTGAGGGTGTCAAGGCGCTGTCAGAAAGTGCTGCCTCTTCTCCTATTGGTTGAAAATCCATGCCTTGAGCTCCTTTCTGGTGAGGCTCTGAGGAGGAACGTTCCAGGTCTTGGCTGCCAGATGGGAGAAGGATAGGTCTCCATTGTATGTCTAGCAGATGTGACAGGTGGTAGCTAGGGCAAGGTGTCTGTATCTGAGTCTCCTGGTGGGCTGGTGAAAGGTTACTTGTTGGTTGAGGTACTCTAGGCCTTTGTTTTATAATGCTTTGTATGCATGGGTGAGTAGTTTGTACTTGCATCTCTTCATGACTTGTAGCCAGTGGAGTTTCCTGAGGTGAGGGCTTATGTGCGTTTGTCTGGGGAGGTTGAGAATGAGCCTGGCCGCTGTGTTCTGGATCGTCTGGAGTTTCTTCATGAGTTGGACTGTTATTCCTACGTGGAGGGTCTTGCAGTTGTAGAGTCTGCTGGTGATAGCGTGCTGATGGTTCGCCTGGTGTCTGATGGCAGCCATTTGAAACCCTCAGTGAGCATATGGAGTGTGGGGAAGTAAGCACTGGAGATGACAAACATGTAATTCTTCATGGATAGCTGTCTGTCGAGCATGATGGTGTGGGTGTGTTCAGTGGGTATCTGGGTTCGGGCCAGCTCCAGGGGCCACCATTCATCGTTACAGTGTATGTCCTTGCCTTTCCTCAAGATGAGTACTTCTGCCCTGTCTGTGTTGAGTTTGAGACGGTTGTTGCTCATCCAGTCTGCAACATCTTTCATACTTCTTTGGAACTTCTCTTTGATGGTTCTTGGATTGTTAGAAAGAGGATGAGTTGGGTGTCTTCGGTGTAGGAGATTATGTGGAGTCCATGGCTGTTGACGATATTCACCAAGAGGGGTCATGTATGTGTTGAAGAGGGTTGGGATGAGCCTTGAGGTACCCCACAGGTGGATGTTCTCAGGGTGCGAGGAGTAGGAAGGTAGGATGATTTTCTGCATTCTTTCTGTGAGGTATGATGCAATCCACTTGAGGGCTGCTGCTCGTATTTTGATATGGTGGAGTTGGTTCAGTGAACGGTGGGATATGGTGTCAAACACTGCTAAGAGGTCCAGGAGTATGAGGGCCACTGTTTATCCCTGGTCTAGCAGCATTCAGATGTCATCTGTGGCTGCGATTAGAGCGGTCTAGGTGCTGTGGTTTGTTCTGAAGCCAGATTGGTAGGGGTTTGGGAGGTCTTGGTTCTCCGTATGTCTGGTGAGCTGGATGTTGATTGCTTTATCGATGACCTTGGCTGGGAAGGGGAGCAGAGAGATGGGACGGTAGTTCTTCAGTTCTCCTGGCTTTGTGGATGGCTTATTCAGCAAAGGCTTCATGTCTGTGTATTTCCAATTCTGGGGGAACTAGGCTGTGGTGATCGAGTAGATGAGGACCTTGGTGAGTTCTTTTCTGATGAGTTGATTGCCAAGGTTGAAAGCATGGTCGGAGCAGGAGTGGATGGATCTCATGATAGTTGCCTTATTCCTCTCAGTGAGGGGATTCCATGAGATGAGCTGTTGTGGGTGGGCGTCAGTCGGCGTGAGAAAATCGATGCGGTCTGCTCCAGTGGTGGAGTACGAAATCTTGGTAGATGGGGTTAATTTGGTTGTGGAAAGAGTCCGCCTAGGCGTAGCAGAGATCTTGCGAGGGTGTGATGTTTTTATCTGTTTCTGAAGGGGTGGTAAATTCCTTGACTATGTTGAAAAGTTTCTTGCATTTGGAGAGGTTATTGATGCGGGGGCTAGAGTAGTCATCTTGGTGTTTTACAGGAGGTGGTGGTACCCATGGAGAGAAACTTTTGAAGCATATGCGGTCCTCGAAGCACTTACTGGTGCGCCATCTTCTTTCAGTCTGTCTGCAGTTGCATTTCTGGATTTTTCGTTTTCCTGTGAACCAGTAGGGGTGTCGTGTGCATTTCCTTAGGTTGGTAGGTTTTGTCGGGGAGAATTTTTTCAGTGCTTGCTGTGATCTAGTTTGCAAAGTTGTCCTCTGCTTGTTTTGTGTTCTCGTCGTGGTGGGTAGGTGGGAGTTGAGGACGTTGGGCCAACTTTGCTCTGATACCTTGGACCAGCTGCGCTGTGTTGAGGTGGCAGTGTTGAAGGATCCAGAGATGACAGTGGACGTAGTGGTAGTCAGTCCAAGTGAGTTCTTCAGTATGGGTGTATTTTACTCTATTGCTGGCTGCGAAGATAGGGTTGAGCGTGTGTCCTGCGATTTGGTTGGGGTCAGTGACCAGTTGCTTGAGTCCGAGGTTGACCATACTTTCTAGGAGGTCAGCCGTGTTAGTGTTGTCTGTGTTCTTGAGGTAAAAGTTGAGGTCTTCTAGGAAAATGTAGAGATTTGAGTCGATGGCGATGAAGTCTGGAATGGCATTGCAGAAGGGAGGTGAGGGTGCCCTGGATTGTGGATTTGTTTGTTTGAAGTTGAGGTGCTCCATGAAGGGGCTGAGGTCATCTGTGGTGGTCGTGCATTTGAGGGTCTCTTTGTAGATTATGGCTATGCTGCCTCCACTCCCATGGGTGCAGTCTCGGTGCGTGAATCTGTATCTGCCTGTGGTGGTTGTGGCGATGTTGGGTGCCAATGCGATGTTCAGCCAGGTCTCTGTGATGAAGGCTGTCTTGGGCGTGGGTGGTGATGGTGTCCCTGATTTCTGTGGTGTTTTCCAAGTGAGCGTGGGTTGATCAGCAAGCAGTTGACCTCTCTGGAGGTGTTGGTGCCGGCCTTAATGCTGGGTGTGAGTTTCGTGGTGTGGCTGCTGTTTTCCTGGTGAAGCAGCAGTTCAGACTGGAGAAGAGGCTGCCTTCGATAGTCTGTGATCCATGGCTTGTAGTTCGTCCGGCGTGTAGCGAAGGCGGTCCGTGGTGGCTGGAGTCTTGGCACAGAGCGAGGTCCATATACGTGCATGGCTTGCACTCTGTGCACGTCAGCTGAGTGGGTGCGGTGTGGTCTCAATGATGGAAGGCGGGCAGGGTCGGTTTAATGGGGGCTGTCTGTGGTCTCCATGGGGGAACTCACCAGGCACTAAAGGGAGCGATGACGGAAGCGGGGAGCAGCAAGCCTGTAGATGGCAGACGGGGTGGCCAGGCGAGGGACAGGTCAGGGTGGCTACAGCATGAAGGGCAGGCAGGGAAGGGAAGAGGTCCGAAGCAGGAGCAGCTGGACAGACAACTACTCGGAGCCTCAGGCAGGATGAGAAAAGGGGGAGGTGGGAGCGCCTGGCATGGTGACTGGGGCACAATGCGGCAGGGCACTGGACCTGTACTGAGGGCGGAAGAGCGGTGGCCCAGGTCGGTCTCCTACGGGCTCTAACGGCCATGCCCTTGGTCCGGGCTTCACCAGGACGCCGACCGTACACGTCCTACGAGGCGGGAGCCGCTGAGAGGGGATTTAATCAGCGCCGGATGACCCAAATAGGCAAGGCTGCCTCCCGGAGGCTGCTGGGAACTGTTGTTCTTAGCCGGCGATAGCAGCTCAGGTTCACAAGTGGCGTAAAGGCAAGAGTAAGGGGGAGGCTAGGAAGCTGGAGAGGGACAAGCAGAAACTGCGGTGTCACGCAAGGCAGGAGCCGCTAAGGAGTGAAATCAGCCTTGGAGGCACGAACGAGCAAGGCCCGCCTCCCAGGGTAGCTGGTAGCTCGATTTCCCAGCTGGCGATGGTGGCTCGGGCTCCCGGGTGGAGCAAAGGCAGAGCTAGGCAAGAGTCCTGGGGGGCCTGGAAGCAGGAGTGGGGCAAGCCGAAACTGCGTTGACATTTACATAGAGAACAGTCTTGGAGGGATAACTGGTTCAACCAATCACATGAGAGAAGAATGCGCTGCAAGGGAGGGGGCTTATCGGGTGGAAAGTTTTATGAGGAATCTTTTGGGAAGGGAGTGAATTTCTGGTTGTAAAGACTAGTGAAAACATGGAATTGTGGGTGGCGGTCGGTAGGTACTCCTACCACGCCCATTAGAATTAAAATCCACGTCGGAAGAGAAGTCATTTAAGGGAAGAGATTTTGCTGAAAGTCGTTTTTTTTTTTGCTCCTCATGGCGGAGCAGCACACAGGTGGCTGCCGTCGGTACCAGTCCAGCAAAGGAGACTGTTAGATGTTTTACCTTCTGTTTTATGGCATGACCGATTTCATCTTTGGCCATCCATACTCCAGCCCAAACTTGTAACACAGCTATTGTCACCCGAGAACACCCTGCTGAAGTGTGTGACGTTAGAGGGGTGGGACTGGGTGAGAATGTAGCCGTTGTTTCCTAAAGTATGTTGACACTTCCTAAGCAGACTGAAGATTAGGCCTGTCTCGAAGGAATGTATTACTTTAAAGAAGCCCGTGAAGGCACCTTTGCTGTAATGTATGAATGAAGGAAGCCACACAACAACTGCACCGTTGCGCTGAAACGTCAGCCCTGCATGGCATGACTGCATAGTGTGGCCAGGCCTCAGAGGATATGTTTGCCTTGCCTTCTGAAAGCTTTGTATAAGAAATCTGAGGAAAAATGGAGCACAGAGCTGATAAGCGAAATGAATTCAAGTGTTCATAGTGTCCGTGCCCTGTGAGAAATAGACTTATCTCAGATGTCCTTGAAGAGCTGAGGTCAGCAGCTGAGCAGCCTTCCGGGGCCGGTGAGCAGACCATACCTCCTCCTACTCCAATGTCAGACTCCACTCTTTTATTTTTAAATCAGTAGAAAGCACAAAGCAGCGAGGATACAAAAAAACTGAGATACAAGGCACCATTTACCTGTAAAGCTATATATATATATATATATATATATATATATATATATATATATATATATATATATATATATATATATATATATATATATATTATTTTTATTTGCGTTTCTATAGAGCGCTATATAAATTGTAATGGGTCGTCTGTAAATGTTACTCTGATTAATCTCCTCTTCCGTGTACTCTTTAATATATGGATGCACTTAAGTGTGAAGTGAAATGCCAATTGATATCTTCATGCGCTGAAGACTTTGTAGAATCTGCTCGGTAGCTTGGCCTGTCTTGCAGTTGGAAAGTAAACCTGTATTTGACGTTTTGCTCTTTGTTTTCCATTCCTTGCTTCTGCAGGTGGATTTTGCCTTTACAGTGTGGCAGAGCTTTCCAGAGCGGATTGTCGGGTACCCTGCACGCAGTCACTTTTGGGACAGCACAAAGGAGAGGTGGGGCTACACTTCCAAGTGGACAAACGATTATTCCATGGTACTGACAGGAGCTGCTATTTACCACAAGTAAGTGCTTACAAGTCTTCTGACACATTTAATGTGCCTGTGGCATGTCTGTTGTGGGTATCCTCCTCCTGCTACTATTGATCACAAGCAGCACATTACTGCTGGGGTCTTCACTGTGATGGCAGATCCCACAGAACATCCAATCATCTGTCAAGAGCCTGTGAGTTCAACAGAGCTTGAAACAGCCTGCTGTGCCGTAATCTCTCAGACCCCTGATAGTTCCTTTTGAAATCGTGAATCCACTGTCTTTAATTTAACGGCAGGTGCCATTATGGCACCGTTTTGCTCAATGTTAAGAGTTTTGGAACAGAAGAATGTATCTATTACTATGAACATAAAAACTATCTTTCTAAAAATCTTCAAAAGCGCTCTCAAAAACTATTAAACAATTCCTTGGGATGAAGTTGCCAAATAAGTTGCGTAACTAATGACGATGAAAAAACTGCAGCTCACATTTAAAACGTTAAATTTCATTCATCCTCTTATACACCTATAAAGAATAGCCATGGAGAATAGAAAGAATAGCCTTAAGCTGGAGGCATGTTCAGATCTCCCTGCAACAGCGCATGTGCTCTCTCGCTTGTGAGGAGTATTGTGTACAATGGAGCCTGCCCATTGCTTTGCATTCTTTGGCTTCATTCTCAATCTTCTTTGCTGCCTCCTAATTTTCCAGTGCGTTCCGGGCTTCACTTTTTTTTCTTTCTGTGGAGCATGAACCAAGCACAGATTGATACCGCTTAATTAGCGTATGATCGCGCTGTGATTGAGGTACGCATTTCAGGTCTCTTCTGTTTCCAGTTCTCGTGCTGCTTTCTCCATTCGTAGACATTGTTTATTTACTGCTACATCTTTTGGCTTACTGTAGACCTAAATTAAAATGACATTTTACCTGGTTTGGATTAAGCTGTTACAATGTATAAATTCCACACTAACAACACATTTACACCTTCACGATGCTTGCCGCTGCATGTCTATTTCCGTTGCCTTTCTGCCATTCATCCCTTTAATGCCTCATACCTTTGCTTTGATTTTTAGTTTGATTTCTTGTTTGTTACTTACACCCACAACTGTTCAACTTTTAGCCACGCTGCTAAATTTTAGCCACGCTGAATATACCCACACTGCTGTAGGACATGACTGAAAGAATGACAAAGCAAATAGCTCTTACATAGGCAAGACCTATTGGCTTTGCTTAAGCTTATTCTGTCATTTGGCGCTCTTTAAACCTACCACATGAACCAGAAACAACCAGACTAGGAAACCAACCTCCAGTATTGCATTTTTTTCCATTAGGAGGTTGCTCTTGGAAGAATTTAGCGGTTCAAAAGGGGGTGGTGATGGACGGAGAATCCGAACCAATCAAACACTCACACTCAGTCAACAGATCTGGGTTTGATCCATCACCGTTCTTTAGCCCACTCTGCCACCCCAGTTCAGACATGGCCATATGCAAATCAGTCTGACCCTGTGCCTCATGGGAACAGTCCAGCCCAAACTGCCAAGCCATGCCTTCTCTGGACCGGAAACAAACTTCCTAGTACCGGTTTCTGGCATTTCAGCCGTCTTCAGCCAGGCTTGCTGGAATCCAGTGGCAAAGTGAGCAAGGGACTCCCGTCTGAGCATACCCTGCCAACTTATGGCGAACAAAGCGGTACGAAAGGGGGTGGTGATGGACGGAGCATCAGAACCAATCAAACACTCACACCCAGTCAACAGATCTGGGTTTGATCCATCACCGTTCTTTAGCCCACTCTGCCACCCCAGTTCAGACATGGCCATATGCAAATCAGTCTGACCCTGTGCCTCATGGGAACAATTTAGGCATAGCCAGTCCTTCCCATCCAGTCCTTAGCGCCCCTCAAGCTGAATTGCTCAACACAAACAGTATTTTCTGGTAACATAACCTGTATTTGAAAACCGCACGTTGACCCAATGGTATCTTGGTGCTGAATAACAGACGTTTGTTATCCATCTCAGTGGTACTTCATTTATGGACCTTGGAAGGATGAAATGCCGAGTGGACCCGCTTGGATTTGAACCTGTGACCAGGAGGTTGAACACAGCCCTTACAGTGGACACATTAGTCCACTAAGCCACCAGACCTGATCAAAAGCTTACAATTAAATTGCTGGTCTGCTTGAAGATGCCTTCTTCCTCCATGTCCCATTGGGTCACAGAGTGGGCTCATGCAGAATTGAAATGGGATGCACCACACAACATAAAATTGTTGCTCTGCTAGAGTTGATAAATATAGTAGCTCCTTATTACAGTTGACGCACAAATGTAATGTGGCGTATTTTAACATTGCTTTAGTTTTTATATTCCATAGCTACTGCAAACACTGGCATTTTTTTGTTTTCCTGTACCAAGTTCCATGACTGAAGTCACTTCCACCTTTAAGTTACTTACTGGCATATTGTGCAGAAACCAAAGTGTTAAAGCGCAGCAGTTCTCAAAGAGAAAGTCGGTAGTAGACCAATGAGGCATCTTAAGTGGCTGTAGTGGTGGGCGGGTTCCCGGGCAGGTTCTTTCAGTTAGGACATTTGGTTGAGCACATTAGACACTTAGGAAAGTTTCCTCTTCCACGGAGTGCTGGGGGCTGCTTCATACTCTTCTCCCTGGTGGCAGGATTTCAAGGCGCCAGTGTGGGTTATGTCTTCTCAGGATGCATAAAAGAGTACACTGGCCCATTGGAAAGTTGTCTCTTCTGCAGAGAGTTCCAAGGGCTGCCTTATCCTTTACCCCTAGAGGTGAATGGATTCCAAGGTGCCCATGTATACATGTCGTCTCGCGTTGATTGGAACGGTGCATCCAACACACTAAAACATCTTTCAAAATTTCCAAAGCATGAGGAGCAGCTTAATCCTCTACACTGAAGCATTGTGCCTTATGCTGCTTTGACGCTGTTGGTAGATAGGGGTGATGCAAGGAAGGCTTGCTGAGCGTCCATTTACAGATGCAGCCATGCCATGGTGCCTGTGGTAAAAAGATTCGCTCAGGACAGGTGCATGGTTTCCCTTATGAGCACAAATCAAGCACGAGCTTGGTTAAAACCTTTATTGCTGAAGGCCTAACCATTCGTAACTGAACTATAGCCCCCTCTGCATTGCGTATCTGACCACCAACATCGGATGCAGCATTAGTGCCTGTGTTGACTTCCTATTCTTACCCCGCCATTTTGGATTGAACTCCCCATCTTAGTTTTTCAGATGTTTACTTGTAAAGCAATGAATTGTCATCCATTCAGTTTTACATTTGACTAGAAACGAATCCAAAATGTTTAGCCTTTATTTGGAATCTTCTGCTTGCAGAAAAATAAGCTCTTGTTATGAGTAAAAAAAAAAAAATGTAAAAATCCTTTGGAATTGGACATCGATTCTGTAAGATGACTTCCAGTAATGGCTGTTCACTCACTGTTTGCTAAACCTGTTCCCCACCTCTGTAAACTTCTTTTATTCTATTTTCAGATATTATCACTACCTGTACACTAACTACTTGCCTGCAAGTCTGAAAAACATGGTGGACCAACTGGCCAATTGTGAAGATCTTCTCATGAATTTTCTGGTGTCCGCTGTGACGAAATTGCCTCCTATCAAAGTGACACAAAAGAAACAATACAAGGAGACGATGATGGGGCAGGTAGGTTTAGAAAGCATCCTCCATCTGTTCTACAAGTGTTTCCGTTGTCTTTAGACATGTAGCAAACATGAACTGCAGATTTGGAAACTAAAATCGGTATTTATTTCTGCTTTTCTTAACTGAAACAATTCGTACAAAAGGCAGTGAGAATATCTGGTGATGTGCCCTACTTTAGGCCTCTGTAATTGAACTGGAGAATCGTCACACGCTTTTGCCAAGATTGTTTGCCCATCATGCAAGCTGAAAGGAGTCTTTGAAATATTGCAGAATCCTTCCCAGTGCGTCTTTCTCATCTCGTACCCCGCAGCAGCCTCCCTGCTGCTCCATGCCTTCCCTTTCAAGCTCTCCCCAGATGAGGGTGCAAGCGCCGTGCGGCTGATTGCCTCTTGCAGAGGAGCACGCCTTACATGTGCTGGGCACTTCAGGCTGCCATGCCCCCCTCTTAAATGTTTCTGATCTGCAGTTTTCCTGCTGTTCTCTCTGATCTCCGTTTTATGGATGGACTTGATTTACTACGGAATCTTAAGATTGCTTCTTACTTAAAGCACACTTTCTTTAGTGCCGTTTCTTTGCTGTGTTAGTATGGTCCTGGTGCTGTATGCATACAATGCTGCAGTGGCCCCAGTCCTCGGCAGTAGGCAGCAGGCTCCTGTTATGAAAACTCTGAGGATAGCTGTTAGAAGGTGGTTCTGACACTATGGGCCGCCCGAAGTTTTCGCTTTTTGAGCCCCTAAGTGTTGAGCTTTTACTGTGGGGGAGCCTCATAAATTGGGACTCACCCACAGTGAACTCAGGATGTAAGACAATGCATGGGGATTTTACTGGTGTTCCCCTGGCTTCACCAGGCCACTGCACAACAGCTGGAGTAAGGGACACCGGGATGGTTACATGCAGACACGTGTACATGCGTGTGCACACGTGTACGGGCTGCGCAGGGGAGATTCCTAGCGTGCGCAGTCCAGGAGCAACTACAAAGTGAATGGTGTGGCAGGACTTATGCAGTATTGGGTGTTGACATGGAATAGGCTTTATACACTGTAAAGAAACATGCCAGGGAAAGTCAGTGTGTCTTACTGTTTTTTCACTTCATCATTTCCCTATGGGGATGTGGGGCCCATGGCTAGAATAACTTCCACTAGGCCTACAGATTCCAGACACGCACTTAAGTCCAATGTAGCTAATGTGAAAATAAGTATTCTGCAGAGTCCAAAGTCATATTTGTACTGCTTTTGGGTCACCCAGAACTGTCATATTTCTATGAGCCAGCCATGACCAGACCCAGGCTAAGGGCTGACCTCAGCTGGATGGATTGATAACCTTCCTTCCCCAAGCGAGGGCCTCCTCGCCATGAAAAGATGATGGGTGGGGCTACATGCTCCTCCATCACTAGGTGCCAGGCACCAGGCTGCACCAAGGAGGGAAGGAAGCGTGGGGGGATGGGGCTTCAGAGACATGTGGCCCACCCTGGATGACGCCATTTTGAACAAGCCCAGAGGCTGGACAAGGAGGGAGCAGGGGCAGGGACGTGATGTGTCGCTGTTTGATAGGACCAACAGAGACTTCCTGCCAGCCCCCTACTCAACTTTTAAAATGTGCTTGCACAGGAAGAGAAGCGCTCTCTGGTTTGTGGTCTGCTGAGGCTGAAGATGCTGGAGCCTGGCGCAATGGGCAGTTGGAAGGAGAGACCCCCTGACTGCCCCCAGGACCCTAACAGCACCAGAAGAAGAGCCCAGGAACGGTGCGCAGGAGCAGTGGCCTCTGCGCAGGGAGAAGAGGCCAAGAAGGAGAGCCAGGCGAAAGGCTGGCGCAGGGAGCCAGTGAAGACCGCTCCCTGCTGATTCCACCCTCTCAGAAAAGAGACCCCCTGACTGCCACCAGAACCCCAACAGCACCAGAAGAGCCCAGGACCGGGGCGCAGGAGCAGTGGCCTCTGCGCAGGGAGAAGAGAGGCCAAGGAGGAGAGCCAGGCAAAAGGCTGGCGCAGGGAGCCAGTGAAGACAGCACCCTGCTGAATCTACCCTCTCAGAGACCCCGAGGGCAGAGGAGAGTGTTCCCTGTGGCTGGGGCTGGTAAAGAGGAGCATGAAGCGCCCCATAATGCCTCGCCAGGCATTTGGCAATCTGCCGTTTTGGTGCTATGTGGCCCCCAGAGGAGGGGGGGTCACCCTCACTTGTGAAAAGGTGCTGGGGGGAGCTGCTGGAGAAGCGCAGTCTGCTCTGCAATGCTACCTGTAGTGCCTGACTCTGAGAGTCAGGCACTACAATTGGGTGTTTGGTTCCCAGTGAAGGACAAATGTAGTCATGTTATCTTTGCAGGCCTTACAGATGCTGCATAGTTTTCCAACAATAGCGCTTTATAAATATTTCCATGCGGACCAAGAATGGATAGAACTTCAGTCGGTCCTGCATGGTTTCAGGCGTGTTCTCTTGTGTGTCCGCTATCAGCTGTACAAAGTCCTGCATGAAGAGATGCGTGCGTGGGAAGCACTACATAGACCTAACACTCTTCTGACGCCAGCCTAAGCTCTGATGCTTTGGGTCCAGACTGGAGGGGCATTTCATCTTCCCTGTGAATAAAGCGTCTTGTGGGAGGTATTTGAGAGCTGAGCTAGAGAGTTACTGCCTACGCTACCCTCCCCAGCTCTACCACCTCTCATGATACGGCAGATGTATCGGAGCATCAAAGTGATATGCGTATGTATTCACATATTTGCCTGAGCAGTCTTGTCAAGAATAGCAAACTTTGCATGACTGCTTCAGTTCTGTCGCTCTTAGTATGTACCCTGCAAGCATTGCTTTCTGCAGCCCCTGCCTAACATCTGTCTAATTGAGTGTCCCGCCTCCTTATTGTCCAGTAAGTTTGTTGCAAGCCTGCACTCCTCTGCTACATG
Source organism: Triturus cristatus (assembly GCF_964204655.1). NCBI lineage: Eukaryota > Metazoa > Chordata > Amphibia > Caudata > Salamandridae > Triturus > Triturus cristatus. The sequence continues at coordinate 324,324,065 of NC_140587.1, forward strand.
AGACAAACGTTCAGACATGAGCTATTCCTGCCTTTTTCGCCCAATCTGATACATGTATGTGTTTATTCTCGGTGACTTAATGCAAAATGATGGGATCCCCACAGAGTGTGTTGAGGGCCCCCGTAGAATGTCTTGAGGACCCCCAAGTCTCTAGCTAATATCTAGCAGTAACCTATTAGCCAAACGTTCGTTTGGGGCCTCTGAAAGGCTACGGGGCACTGCTAATGTTTGGGGCCCCATGAATGGTTTGGGGGCCCTCACACACCACAGGGGCCTATGTTCTGCCTCTGCTCATTCAAACCCCCTGCTAATGTACCAACACAAAGCAGGCAAAGAAGTCACAAACACTGAGTGATTGTGTCCTATATGTAAATACGTTGGCAAATTGACAGCATTGCTGTGTGCCAGAAGAATTTGCCTTTCTATTGAGAAATGTATAGGGTTTTACACCCTGACACGGCTCGATGCTTGCTTTTTTAACATTCCCTTATCGCTTAGCTCTCGAGTCCTGGGATCCGCATAGGCCATGCTGGCTTGGGCATTGACAACCCACGGTGGAGTAGCCTGAATAGCGCATTTATATATTTTCAACTATTCGAGCCCTTTTTACAGTTCCAAGCACAGCAAGCAGCTTTCACTCATTTCATAAACCTCCGTGTGAGGTTTAAAGGCGATTGAAGTTCATGGTCTCCTTTACCCCATTGCCCCCAGTTGTAGTGATGAACAACTGGTTCATTTAATATATAACGCCGGCGACCTGCCCTCGTCAAGTATAAAGCCAAGATAATCTTTGTGGAAAGCATATGGCATAATAGATGCATGGTTGTGTAAAGCAGTCATCCATTGCTTCCATTACATATGCCCACGGTGAAGTCGAAATTCGCACCAGCCTCATGTCGAGTTGTTTCAGAGAGCAGGCTGTTGACAGGGTAGAATGCTGCTCTGGCAGCTTCAGTCTCAACGCTGCTCTCGCTTCTCACTTAAATGTATGGAACAAACACCCCTCACGTTTGTATAATATTTAATACATTGATGCCACTTCTCTGGAATAGGAATATCTAGTGAGAGGAGAAATCTAAAGGCATGCTGATTGGCTAAACTGAAACAAGTTATCTCGTATGTCAGTCAGTAAGATAGCTGATCTGTGGGGTTGACTTACTGAGTGTACAGGGTGAAAATGAAAACTGCTTGTATCTGTGTCCAGCTGAAAACCAGGTAAAATGAGTTATCGAAAAACCACGTTGATGTGGGGTCTCGCGCTCGGAGTGTTGTAATTCCTCTTGTAGGTCTTTCACCTTCTTCCAAAGTATTTGTCCTTGGTTGGGCTCTGCCAACTGGTCTCCAAGGTCCTTGCGCATCCCGGGACATTGACTTCTTTGGACAACCTCTGCTGAGCGCTGCTCCCCTCCTCTTAGTCGGTGTGAGCTCCCACAAGCACGCACTCAAACATACCCCCCCTAATTCACACACCATGCTTCCCACACTTCCCATAGACATGCTACCCTCCTCCTTTCTACAAGCACATCTGTATTTTTTTCAAATGGGGGATTTTGTGATTTAATTTCTACTTTAAGAACACTAGCTTAAGGTCATGTTTTCAGTCTCGTGTTTTAGTCCTGCCTACTTTCTAAGCTGTTGCATTTTGATGTGCTCACACTGAAAGCCTCTTCACACAAATGAGTGAAAGGGGCCATGGTTGGGAAGGGGCAAGAGGAGGCCTGCTACGGACCAGATGTTTTCCTCACATTTAAAGGTTGAGACAGATTAGTCCGTCCACAAGTCATGTTTACCGAAACGTCGCAGGTCTTTGCAATTAATTGTTAAACTCCTTCTTTTGATCGTCCTCAGTGGCGAGGTCATGTTTTGTCTTTGGCTCTCTTTAAAGGCTGGTTTGTTTAACTCTGTTTTCTGCTTCTCCAGACTTCCAGGGCCTCCCGCTGGGCCGACCCCGACCATTTCGCCCAGAGGCAGACCTGCATGAACACATTCGCCAGCTGGTTTGGCTATATGCCGCTGCTCCATTCGCAGATGAGGCTCGACCCCGTCCTCTTCAAAGACCAAGTGTCCATCCTGAGAAAAAAATATCGAGACATTGAGCGGCTCTGAACACTGCCCTGGGACTGAGCTCTCCTCTCCGCCCAGCGCGGGGCCGCGGACACAGAGCCCCAGCGGGCCGAACAAAGGAACACATGGTGCTTGCAGGGACCCGGGGCAAACGGACACTCGACGGAGGGGTTTTCTCGAATTCATTGCACTGGACTGCTGAAAACCCAGCCCACAGGCTCTGTGCTCTCGAGAATAGGCTGTGTACAGTTTAATTATGGAACATTAAATAATTATTTTTGAAATGATTGCTATGCAGGTTTAAACTTTTTTAATGATCAATAACTATTAAAACAGAGGTCTTTCTTTAATCAAATTTGTGTTCACTGTGTCTCAAAAGTTGATCCTGAATTGTTTTTAGAATGCTATTTATGTCTGTCTTATTACCACTGAGGTAATCGCCGTCCTCGTACCGACCAAAATATCACATTCCCGCAGAAAAATGCCGCAGTTTGGCAGACATTTGACCGAATGACGCTGCCGTCGGGGAGTTAATGGTTTAATAATGAGGTTTCTCTTCTCATGCCGGCGTCTGTGTATTTACTGCGGTTCCTTTGCCTGCTGACAGCACCAAGATCACCCGTCACTGCGCTGGTGCTGCTGATAGTTGAGTGATGGCTCCTGGGAGTGCGAACACGTCACTTCCATCATCCTTTGGGTCCGTGGGTGAACTTATCCTCCCCATTGTGAGATGTGTGCTTAGCCGTGCCTTGTTTGAGGGGTCTGGAAAGAACACTTTGGGTGGCTCGTGGGCGGGAAAGCACTTGCTTGTCAAACGAGACGGGAATCAACTGAAAATGTAACATTGGATCCGTTTTTGCAAGCATGCCTAGCACATCAGCTCTAGAAATAATGTAGTGTGTGCTTCCTCTTAAAGTTCTATTAGTAGACCAATATTTGTGAGCAGAGAGGCCAGACTATTGCCTGTGCTGGAAGACTGGCACCATGTTTTTTAAGCTATATCGGAGTGTTGTACGCGCTGTGAGCTGCAGCAGGATTTTCCACAGCTACATTTACCTAAGCAGGAAGTAAAACGGTGACACTTAAAATATGAATTGCCTCTATTATGATTGGTGCGTGAGTGTAAAGTAAAATTAGCAAACCAAGAATTAAAACTCTGTGTGAAACCCTTGCTTTTTATCCCAGTGAAGACCCCACTCGCCACATCTTCCTTGTATCTACATATATCATATGTAATTTTAATCTGAGTACGCACTCATCCTCTCTAGTTTCAAACTCCGCCATGGCCTCAAGAACATTGCACGAGTCTTTTAGATCCACTGTAGAGCATATCCACTAACGGGCACATGGGCCTGTCCATAACGCAAATTCTATTGCGTTTAAATAAAGCAATGTGACTGTCAATAGTTAAGATGCATTCTGCACACAGATCACTCACATAGGTCCGATTTAAGACCCAACAGAAGGACACAGAATTAAAAGTGATGATTCACGACTGGCAACCTCGTGAAACAGACTGCAGATGGGGGGTATTACTGTGCGTCCTGCAGGTTTATTGACGATAAACTCTACAGGGCTCAGTATGGAAATTATCTGTATGGATCCCATCTTCATGAGATTGATTGTTCAGATTTGATCTTCCTCAAACCGGAGAATAGCATTGAATGCTAACTCTCTTCTCTTTTCTTTAATGTGGCACGGGCAATGACATTTCTTTAATATGTCCCATATACCTTCAGAGAGTGTCGCATGCGTCTGGATCTCCCAGGAGCTGAACTCCTGACCATGTCAGAAAGGCTGAGAATTCTAAGAAATAACCCTTTTCCACTATTTGGAGTTCCATTCATGTCCTAGATTTGCAGGATCCAACCAGTAGGAACAATCCGAACAACTGGGTGTTGAAAGCTTGCTCTTATTTGAGGCAATCTAGACCAGACTTCTCCAAAGAGTAGCTTGTGTGCTACTGGTATTACCGCTCATGTGCAGCCCAGCCGACTCAGACGCTTTTGATTGGCATATATGTGTACCAAAATTGAAACGTGTGTATCGGAGATGAAAATGTGTGTGCGTGTATTTTTCAGAACCCATAATTTACTAAAGATATTAGAAGCTTATATTTAGATAATAAATCATGCAGCATTGAGAAACGTATTACTAACATTACCTTGGTGCCAGGGATATTGCAGCGGTGGCTGCTATGTATTACCCTTGTACACGCATTCCAAATTCTTAAAGCATTGTTTTTACATGACTGCTGGCAATCCTGCACTAAAGAAGTCCTGGCTGGTTATCTTGGGTACGGTGGCCACTAATGCAATCTTGCCTTTTGTGTACAACACTAATAATATCAGTAGCTCAGCATGATTTTCAATGAACGGAAGTCGTTAATTATAAGGTTGGAGACCCCTGCCATAGATCTTCCTGTGAATGGGGGCCTGGTTTACAGTCCTGTTGTGACTTGCTTCTAGGGTTCTGTCGCAAAGAGAATATGGCATTATTCTTTCATCTGCTCCCTGTGTTACTTGTTTCATACCTGGCTTAACGAAGCGGTCTGCAAGTCCTTTTACCGGTTCATGTCAAATATATATACAGTGGGCTTTGGCTCCACCCAGGAGCATTTCACTCTTACCCCATGCTAGTGGCAGTTTGACCTATTATTCTGCTTCCTGTGTTTTCATTCCAAGGCACAATGAGCGCCCCGAAATTGCACAAACATCAGACCTTAAGTTCTTCTTTCATACTTGCATTGTTGATAGAAAGCAATTCTGTTTCATTCTTTACTGCACCAGCACATTTTTAATAACTTGGGGGTCTATTGCGATTTGTCCGCCACCGCAACGGCTAAAGGGACTGCCCGCCATAGGTGCGGCGGTCCCGCCTTTGGCATAAGGATGCGCCCGCCACACTGGCGGGCGCATCCCGCATTGTTTACATTGCGGCGGGCGCAGCAAGGTAAAAAATGCATGTTGTGCATTTGAATGCACAACGTGGCAGGCACCTAGTGCATGCAAATGCTGGGGGGTACCATACGTACCCCCCCATGTGCACCTCCACCTTCCCAACACCCTGGAGGCCCGCTATGGGTTTAACAGGAAAGACCGTGAGCCTTTCCATGGCGGCAACGCCGCCATGGAAGGGCTTATCTCCGCCCGCATCAAAATATGGATGGCGGTGTCTTGCAGACACCGCCACCATATCAAATCTGTTTTCAGCCCGGTCGACGAGTCGACCAGCGGAAAACCGGCAGAAGGTCTTTCCGTCCGCTGGGGTCCCCCCCCGCTATCATAATGTGGCGGGGGGAAATGGTGGGCGGTAGAGATTAGCGGGCAGATCGCCACCGCAATGCGGGCGGTGGCGCACCGCCCGCCAACATAATCGGCCCCTTAGTGTAAGAAATTGGATTATTGGTTGAAATGGGTGAGAATTCATTTCAAATAATTATCACAAGCCTGGTCAGGGTGAACCACAAAAGTCACTCAAACATGTGCTTAACCTTCTGGTAGCATGGTACAAAAGCAGTCAGGCTTTACATAAAATGTGTAAAGTATTTATGCAGCACTCCAACCGTAATGGCAAACCTATTTAGAGAAATAGAGTAAATTCTAATAAATAAAATGACACCAGAACGACAAATTCAATAAGAATCAGATTTATGAGTCTTTAAAATTTTAGGTATAAAAAGGACCAAAAAGCGTGCAGTAGCAACTGCAGGTATCTGGTTGCGCTGGACCAAAGCAAAGTCACAAGTTCAGGCCTACCACGATGGATCGCGAAGAGGATACAGGGTCAGGTTCGTCTTGCTGGAAGTTTTACTTTGCGTCGATGTGAGAATGCTGCAGTGAGGCTCTGTGGAGCCCCATGTTTGCTCCAATGAGGCTTTCAGTCAGGAGCTGGGTGTTGAAGCCATCACTGAGGAGCTGTCTTGCTGCGCAGGATCCAGTGAGGTTTCCAGCTGGAAGCTCCGCGGTGTGGCTCTGCATCGCTTGCTCAGGAGCAGCTCGGTGTCTGATCTGGTGAATCTTTGTCAGGCAGGGAGAACGGCACTCTGACTGCAGCCATGGGTCCACGGCCTTGAGGACAGCCCTTGGCGGTCAGGACTCACTCCCACAGAGGCCAGCAGACGGGACCTGATCAGGTACATTTGGCTCTGGTCAGCTGGTAACCAGGAATGGCCTCTGAAGCTTCTTGTAGCACTGTGTTTCACATAGGTCAGCTAACTGACTTTGGAGTCACCTCTGGGGACCTGGGTTCAAATCAAGCAGGTAAAGTCTTCTTTCACACTTCAGCAAGCAGTGCAGTCCAGAGTCTTCACATGTCCAGGAGTGTTCCGATTTCAGTTTCTGGAGATTGCACTTTTATGCCCAGTGCCAGCCTATGGGTGTGTTTAACTGTAAACATTTTCCTGGTTGGCTCTTCCCTGTACCCTGGATTTGGCTCCAGTTTGTCTAGAGAAACAAAGGGCAGGTAGGGTCAGGTGGGAGCTGCACCTGCCAGTGAGAAGAGTAGGCTTCTTCTGAAGTTGGAAGAGGCTGTGTACAGCCACCAAGCTGCTCTTTGAAGTGCTATCAGGAAAGGAGCTCAGCTCTTCCCCAGTCATTGTCAAGAAGACCCTCACCTCTTCCCAACCAGGTCCTTTTGTCCATTGTCGGGGGAATACACATCACGCCAGAGGAAACCCATTAGCAGTCAGGTGACACTGGCAGAAAGGCACGTTTGGCCTATGCACGAAAATGCAAACTTTCTAAAAGTGCCATTTTCAAAATAGTAATTTAAAATCCAACTTGAACATTAGGTTGGATTTTACCTTCCTATTTCAAACAGAAGTTATGCAATATATGGAGTTATGATGCAACCCAGTGCTTTTGTAAGGGTGTGCAAGCCTAGTCACCGTGGAAAAACAGCCTGGAGATTATTCACTGCCAGGACATGTAAACCAATAAATATGTCCTACCTTTTAAATACCATGAACCCTGCACTGTGGGCATGTAGGGCCTACCTCAGGGGTAACTTATACAAATGTGATTTAAGCTTGGCAAGTAGAAATGGTAGTTTTAAACTACAGTACAAGCTGCAATAGCATGCCCGAGACATGTTTTGCAGTGCTTCTTTAGTGGGTGGCACAATGAATGCTGCAGCCCAATTGTAGCATTTATCTTACAGGCCCTACGAACATATAGTAGAGTACCACATACTAGGTACTTATAAGTAAATGAAAGTTAAATTAGGTGGATGCCGATTTTATCATGTTTTGAAATGAGAGCACAAGCACTGAACCACTGGCTAGCAGGGGGGAACGTGCAGAGCCCTATTGGCAACAAAAACGGGTTCAGCTACAGAAGGCAAATCTGGGGCAATGCCACGCAAAAGATGGCAATTTCCAACATGTGTCCCCACCTCCAATCGCCCAGCTGAAAGCAGGGGATATGACCGACCCTCATAGGAGTTCTTATCGGTAAGGCTGAAGAAACGGGAAAGACCAGCAGCGTTGGCGTGGTCAGTCCGAGGACGATGTTCCACCATAAAGTCCATACCCTGTAGGGCGATTGGCCACCTAAACAGTTTGTTTCCCACCCCACATTTATATCAGCCATCTGAGGGATCTGTGATGTGTCTAAACCCAGGAGTGAATCACAGACAGGTGTGGTCTCAAATCAAGGCCCAGACCACTGAAAATGCGTCCCTCTCAATTGCACTCCACCACAAGGAGGAAGAAATCGTCTGGTGATAAACTACAGGTTGGTCCAAGCTCTCATTGTTCAACGGTGACCAGACTGCCCCAATTGCATGCTGTGAAGTATCTGCCAGGAGTAGAAATTCCTTGAAGTCGGGAGCCTTGAGCACTGGTGCTGTGCACAATGCCTCCTTCGGGTATCAAAGGCTTTCTGGAAGGCCTCTGTTCAGATCACCTTCTTTTGCTGATATTTTTTATAGTCCACTCAGTTAAGGGGGCAACAGTGGTGCCATATCCCTTTGCAAATCTCCTGTAATACCCAGTGAGGCCTAAGAAGACTCTTCCTTTAGTCTGTGTCTTGGGAGGCTCGCAAGCCATAATGGTCTGTATGTTTGGCTGGAGAGGCTGAACTTTGTATCCACCAACTTAGTGGCCCCAGTACACCACTTATTCCTGTGCTATCTGGCACTTACTGGTCTTGATAGACAGGCATGTGTTTTTCAGGGCCTGAAGCACTGCCCAGAGGTGGTGCAGGTGGTAATTTCAGCTAGAGCTGAAAACTGCGATATCTGAAAGAGACACGTTAGTGATAGATTCCTTACGTTAGGATATTCCCAGGCTTCAGACTGGATCCGGAAAGTGTTTCGTCAGCAGTACCGCTGTGCATCAGTAGGCGTCGTCGTGCAGCTCTGCGTATGTCACTGGCGTCGTAGCCGCCGAGATGACTTTGGAGCTACTTAGACGCGGCCACGCAAGCTGGCGTCAGCTCTTTCTTTTTCCGTGCCAGCAGGCGCATATCCGAGAGACAGCGGTACTCCTAGTAATATTTTTGACCTGTTTTCTGAGACTTGTTTCTCTTGTTTGTCGAGTACTCTACTTCTGGTGCAGTAGGGATGCCTGGGTCTCAGTCCTGTAGGGACTGCCGTCGGAACATGTTGGCGGAGGACCCGAATGTCGTGTGTCTCTTCTGCTTTGGACACATCCGTAACCCCCAGATGTGCCCCAGTTGTCGGGCCATGGCGCCGAAGACTTACGGGAGCGTTCCCGGCAGTTCTTTGAGGCCCAGTAATTGCTCCGCGCCACTCAAGGTCCCGCGCCCGTGGGCGGTGGAGGGGCTGACGCCATCGTTAGTCTGCATCGGGGTCAGGTAAGTCGAAGCGCCATACCAGGTCGAAGATGCGGCGTCGCTCTTCGCCTACCCCTCACTGGTCGCGGGGTGCATTGGAGGGGGTGGATGGTCACTCCCCCCGGTGCTCTCGTGGAGCCTCTGTTGTTGCCTGCGGCCTACCCGCCTTCCCGGGGCCGTACGCGACTCCGGAAGGAATACAGGGGTTCCTGTCTGCCATGGGCCATTTATTTGCCCCTTTGGGTCCCTCCTGAGCGCCTTCGGGCACCGTGGACCCGTTGGGTGGTTCTGCTCCCCCGTGCCGCCGCCTTTGGCCCTGGCTATGCCGGCAAGATACCCTGGGGCACCATTGGCTCCGGCCTCGGCCCCGCTGTTGGCTCCTGGTCTCGGCCCCGCTGTTGGCTCCTGGTCTCGGCCCCGCTGTTGGCTCCTGGTCTCGGCCCCGCTGTTGGCTCCTGGTCTCGGCCCCGCTGTTGGCTCCTGGTCTCGGCCCCGCTGTTGGCTCCTGGCCTCGGCCCCGCTGTTGGCTCCTGGCCTCGGCCCCGCTGTCGGCTCCTGGCCTCGGCCCGCTGTTGGCCCAGGGCCCGGCATAGGACACGGCTCCGTTGCCTCCACGGCCGGACTACTACGAGCTTGGATTGCCTATTGTCCACCAATCCCTAGCCCGGGTGAGGAAATGTTCTCCCTCTCCCCGGCCTCCTCGTCTTTCGTGGCCACTAATGGCCAACAGCAAAGACTGGGAGGAGTCTGAGGACCCTCTCGCAGCTCAGTGTGAGGTTGCACCACACTAGGATGCCAATGTGGAGGATCTGAGCGGTCTGGATTTATCCCCACGCCCCGGTACACTTGTCCCCTTCCTCCATGGCTACGGAGCAGGATGGTACAATTTCTGTGTTGCGCAGGGCGACTGAGGCTCTTAACCTCCAGCTCCCTACGGTGTCTCTCAGGACCAATCTCCTGACTGAGATGTTTCGGCCGGGGGCCTCCTCCATGGAGCCGCTGCTGCCCTTTACTGACACACTTAGACGTGCTCTTGGGCGCCTGGTCCACACCTCCCACAGGTACTCCTGTGGAAGGAGTGTGGCACGACTGCATTGCCCAGGCGACCCCAGTTTCCTCACATAACACCCGACGCCTGAGAGTCTGGTTGTCCAGGCCTCTGCTTTTCCCTGCCCATTCCCTTCCGCACCTCTGGAAGGGTACCCAAAAAAAAAAAACTTGAGCGGTCTGGGAACAAGGTTTTATCTCTGCCACTGCGGACAGTGCACACTGCATGCCCTTTGGCCCGCTATTCCCACTCTGTGTGGGACACAGTGGCGCTGGTGCTGCCTCAGTGTCCAACGTACGCTCTGACTGTACTCTCCCAAGCAATTACCGAGGGGGAGAGATGCAGCAATGTTTACTATACGTGGTGGCCTTGATACTGCTGACTCCCTCGGCAGGGTAATTTCCACAACTGTGGTGCTCCGCCGTTCCGCCTGGCTCAGAGCCACTGGCTTCTCAGGGGATGTCCAGAATGCTTTGTTGGATATGCCCTTTGATGGTACGCGCCTCTTTGGTGACAACCCGATAGCACGTTGGAACGTTTTAATGACTCCCGGGCAACGGCTCAGTCCTTGGGCCTTTCTGCCACGTGCACTCCCTCAGGGTCTGTCTTTCGTTCCTTTCCTGGCAGGGATGAGGCACCCAAACACTTTCCTTTTAAAGCCGCAGGCCTGCGCAGCAGCAGTCTCTGCACAGTCGCTGAAAGGGGACCTGCAGAGGTGGGTAACTGGTCCAGCGGCCGGGTCAGTTCGCTGCTGCCCATGCCACCACGGCCTCCAAACCTTCCTTGTCCGGGGTTTTCGGGCCCACCAAACGCCAGTGGGTGGCACGGTTCGCCATCGCCTCCCCCACTGGCGCACCATCGCTTCGGACAGTTGGGTTTTGCTGATGGTCCAAAGGGGCTACTCCCTCCCATTCCGGACTGCCCTCTGGCCGTGCCCTCTCTGTACCACCGCATGTCGGGGGATCACTTGGCGCTTCTCCAGCAGGACGTTCCGTACCTCTTGGCCAGAGGGGGCCTTCGAGCGCGTTCCGACGCCAGTATTAGGTCGTGGTTGTTATTCCCACTACTTCTTAATTCCAAAGAAGGACAAGAGCCTGCGTCTTCTTTTAGGCCTCCGGGACATCACTTCCTTCCTTCGGAAGGAAGGAAAAGTTGAAAAATGCTCCCGCTTTCAGTTCACCGTGCTCCCTTTCGGCCTTACCGGCGCCCCCGGACGTTCACAGAAGTGATGGCGGTGGTCTCCATCAACGTGCCAAAGTCACATCTGGTTCCCTCTCAGAAGCTCCTCTTCATCGGAGCGGTTCTGGACACGGCGGGGTTTCGGGTTTCTTACCGAACAGCGCGTCCGGGTCATTCGACCTATGAGTTGGGTCAGCGGCAGATCCCTCTTCCTTCCACAACCGGAGCACAGTGATAACAGATGTGTCCCTCCGGGGATAGGGCGGCCATATGGGGGAGGCGGAGATCAGAGGCCTCTGGTCTCCAGCAGAGTCTGGGCGCCATATCAATCAGTTGGAGCTTACAGAGATCCTGCTTGAACTCGAACCATTCCTTCCCTCTATCAAGAGGACAGTAGTGCAGGGGTCCTCGGACAGAACCACCGCCATGTGGTACTGCAACTAGCAAGGCGGGGTGAGGTCGTGGACCCTATGTCAGAGGCTCTGCACCTCTGGACGTGGCTGGACCGCCAGGGCATTCTACTGGTGGTTTAACACTTGGCAGGTTCTGTGCACGCCGGGGTGGACTAAGTCAGCTGCCGGTGCATCATGGATCATGAATGGTGTTTTCACTCTGAGGTGGCACAAGGTCTCTTTCACCAACGAAGAGAACCTTGGTTCGATCTATTCGCCACAGAAGAGAACACGCAATGTCAGCAGTTCTGCGTGTTGGAGTTTCCAAGGCGGCACTCGCTCGGAGACGCTTTTTGTCGCGAGTGGAGTTGTGGTCTGTTGTATGCCTTTCCGCCTATACCCAGAGTGCTGAAAAAGATCAGATGCGACCAGGCCCAAGTTATTCTTGTGGCACCGGACTGGGCTCGAAGAATTTGGTATCCCGAGCTACTCTGTATGAGCGTGGATCCTTCGATCAGACTGCCTCTTCAGAAGGATCTTCTGTCGCAGCAACAGGGGATGGTCCTCCACCCGAACCTGTCCAGCCTCCACCTCCTTGCGTGGAGATTTAGCGGCGACAGTTGATTCCATTTGACTTGCCTCCTGAAGTCTGTAATGTGATTCTGGCAGCCAGGCGTCCCTCACCTAACCTGTATATGCCTGCCGGTGGAACAAATTTGTGGCATCGTGCACAGCGAAAGCGGTGGACCCCCCCCCTTTCTGCCCCTTTTTCTGAGGTCCTGTTCCTTCTCTGGGCTACCTCTCTGCTCTTTCAGCCTTTTTCAGGCTGCCTGATTAGCCCTCTCGTTTCAAGTTCCCTGTTGTCCATAAATTTCTCAAAGGCATTACTCTCCTATTCCTTTTGTGATGCCTCAGTGGTTCTTGAACATGGTTCTCACATACATAATGTGCGCTCCCTTTGAGCCTCTTCATAACTGTCCTTTACGGTTATTGACGTTGTCTTCCTGGTGGCTATCACCTCCACTAGGCGCGAGAGTCCACTCCAGGCTCTTTCATGCAAACCTCCTGTCCTGGTGGTTCATCCGGACAAGGTTGTGCTTCGGCCACTGCCTCGTTTCTACCAAAAGTAGTCCCTGCCTTTCATTTGGGGCAAACTGTCACTCTGCCCACTTTCTTTCCACCTCTCTACCCTTCCGGAGAGGAAGAGAGGCTCCACAGTCTGGACCCAAAACGTGCGCGTTCATTCTACCTCAACCGCGCACAACCGTTCCGGAAGGATAACCAGCTCTTGGTTGGCTACGTGGGTGCCAAGAAAGGCCGGGCTGTGCACAAGCGGACTATCTCCCGCTGGGTCGTCCTGTGCATTAAAGCCTGTCACTCTGGCTAAAAAGGAACCTCCGGTAAAGCTGCGCGCACATTCTACCATGGCGACGGCAGCTACTACTGCATTGGGATGCGGGGTTCACCTGCAGAACATCTGTCAGGCAGCCACTTGGGCCTCGCTGCATACTTTCACTAAGCACTATTGCCTTGACAGTCAAGTCCGGAGAGACTGATTTTTTGACCGTTCGGTTCTCCATGACTTTCTGGTGTAATCTCACTTCGCAGACCCACCACCGGGGTTGGTATTGCTTGGGTATGTATTCTAAGGTAAGGAATCTATCACTAACGTGTCTCTTTCAGATGCACAAGTTACTTGTGTAACGATATATCTGTAAGAGACATTAGTTTGTGATAGATTCCTTACTGCCCGCCCTCCCTCCCTGTTCTGCGAACTGTTCTCGAGGGTTCAGGTCATCCCTTTCAAGGCCCTAGTTCTATTGCACCAGTAGTCACTCTGGCATGGCTCTGCGTTCCTGGCGCAGAAAAGTTATGTACAGAACTGACGTCCGCGCGTGTGGGCTCGTCTAAGTAGCTCCGACTACGTCATCTCGGCGGCTACGACGCCTGCGACGTTCCGGGAGCCGCATGATGACGCCTACCGACGCGCACACGACTGACGAAAAACTTTCCGGATTCAGTCTGATGCCTTGGGATATTCTACGGTAAGGAATCTATCACTAACTAATGTCTCTTACGGATATATCGTTACACTAGTAAGTAACTTGTGCGTCATCCAAATATGTGGTACTGACTTTTCTAGCCCAGACCGGACCAAGTTAACCAATCTCCTGAAAATGGCGTTGTTATGCTTTGGTCCAAAGGGCATCACTCTGAACTGGAAGTGACCCTCTAGAGAATGCCAACCTCGCCTGGACCTCCTGAGTCAGGGCAATATGCCTATTTGCTGAACTCAAGTCGAAGGTACCGAGGAACTTGGCAGCCCCAACTGATCAATGAGCACATCTGCTCTGAGGAAGGTGTGAACATTAGTAGGGGTGACAGAATTGAGGCCTCTGTAATCCACAAAGACCCCAAATTCTGAAGTGGTTCCCGATGGGGCGTCCTCGGGTACCAGTACCACTGGTCTAGACAAGTGACTACAGGAGGGCTTAATCACCTACCAAGTGTAATGTCTTGGACATTTCTTCCTTCATTTTGTCCCTAACCTGGTCAAACAGCCTGTAAATTGTATTCTTGATGCGATTGCTGTTCCCCGTGTCTGTCATGGGTGCACCACTCAGTAGGCCCTGGGGTCAGTGAGATGTGAGGCGAGCTACCCTAATAAGTCACAACAGTCTCTATTGATCTGGGGTTAAGGTAGGGGAGGGAATTAGCCCCTTCACTGACCCATCTTGCTTTTTGGGAGATAGGAAGTTTGGGAGTGGCACACTTTACTTCTCCTCACTATCATCCGCTACCAAGAGCATAGTGGCTTCAGACCTCTCAAAATGGGGCCTGAGGTGGTACACATGTATGACCCTTAAGGTGTTCTAGAGGTTTTGACTTCCACCAGGTAGCTGACTTCCCCTTTCCACTTTTTTGCCTCATAGGGCCTGGTCCTTCAAGGCCCGGGCTCCACAGGCTCCATTACGCACCCCTTTTGGCCAGGCTGATACTCTACCAGCGTGACCTGGTTGTACCAGTGGTTCATGACTTCAAAGCTGGCCTCCAAGTTCTCATTGATCTCTTTCCAGAAGTGCGCCATCTGAGACTAGAGGTCCAACATGTAGCTCCCTACATCTTGGTGGGGTTTCATGGTAGCTTGCTTTCACCGTTCCTTTGCGTCTGAGAGCTCTACCTACAGGGTGGCCAAACAGAAATTCAAAGGGACAGAACCCCACTCCCTTATGAGGCATCTTGTGGTATGCGAAGAGAAGACATGGCAAGAGGAAGTCCCACTTATGCCTCTAGGGCTCTGATAGGCCCATGATAATAACTTTTAGGATCTTGTTGAACCTCTCAACAAGCCCATGGGTCTGGGGTTGTATTCAGTGGAGAACTTGTAGGTTACCCACACACTCTCCCACATGACTTCATGTAGGCATACATGAAGTTGGTGCCTCAGTCAGACACAACATCCTCCGAGAAAACACACGAGTGAGTATTCCCAACAGTTATCTCGCTACTGCAGGTGCACTCACCAACTTCAAGAGTATGGTCTCAGGGATCGGTGTACCATAATCCACCAAGACTAGGATGAAGCTGTTTTCTAAAGCAGTCTTGGGGCACAGATGCTCAACAATGTTGTTGCTCACCCTCTCAAAGGGTGTTACAACTATAGGGAATGGAAGCATGGGGGCCTGTGCTTTGTCCCTGACTTCCCACTGGCCCGGAAAGTCATGCAAGATTTGCAGAATGCAGCAGACTGCAGCCAGGGCCAATAGAAACATGTGACTATTTGTCAATTGTTTTGGCCAGACTGAGATGACCTGTCAGGGGGCTCTCTTGAGCCAACTGCAGTAGGAAGGCCTGGTAGCACTGGGGGGGGGGGGGGCAGCAACACATGGGTTGCTCAGTGACCTTAGGCTCACTATACAGGAGACCATTCTCCCAGTAAATGAGATGATCACCTGAGGTGTCGCCGGCTGACTGTGCCTCGGCCTGCCCCTGTTGGCCCTCAAGAGTGGGGATCTCCCTCTGTGCTTTACAGAACTCTGCCTAGGTAGCCCCACCTCAGTTTGACACCTGGCTAACTCTGGTAGGTCTCCCAGGGCAGCAGTGTCTTCCCTTGTAGGTTCCGGTGAGTTAGCCTCCTCCCATACCTTTGGAATCTCTGGGGCAGGTTTCCCACTCCCCCTCACCTTGGCATGTGCCTGGGTCATGTTTCCTGGCTCCAGGTCCTTTTGACTCACCTGGTGGGTTGTAACGGACTGTGTTGTCAAGCACACCAACTCAGGCAATCCTACAGCTCCAGATGAGAGCTGACCACCTCTTTCCAGGTGGCGTGCTCTAGGTCATCCACTAACAGTCAACAGGCATAGCTGGAGACTCTGCTACCGTTAAGGAACCTTCCATCCCCCCACTTCCCATTCAAAAGGAACAAGAGCCACTGGATATTGGCTCACCTGGTTATCTACTCTCATAAACTCATGGACCATATATCAGGAAATGAAAGGGACTGAGTGGAATTCCGAGCCACCACACATCCCACCAAAGTGTATCTCTCTCGACCTTTGCATGTGCGATTCCGTAGTGAAGGTTCCCGTCACTGATATTAGGTACCCAGACCATATATGTTATTTTGAACAAAACATCTGAAACAAGGATGTCAGTTGCAAGAGATGTTTGACTCTTATTGCAGATCACTCTTTAGGTGGGATCAGAATGATTTACCAAATAGGGCACCCACTCGAGTAGATTAGGTTTCCATTTAGGTCCTGACACATTGCAACTGATCCCATGTTAGAATGAACAAAGCATGAAACATGTTGACAAGATTGTTATGAATTAAGGTAGCATCATTGTCCTTAGGATTTCCTATAGTGTCTTAAGTTTTAACAAATGCCCCTGTAATAAATAGTTTGTTAGGTGAACATTTAGTTAATTTTAATTTTTCACTCCTCCGACCAGTCTGCCTCTCACATAAATGCCTTCCTCACACATAATCTTGAAGGACATGGGTCTGGTAATTCTAGATTTTGGGGCAAGGTAAAAAATCTTGAGCAAAGAGCCCCCGTGAGGGGTCTGCTGGGCATTGCAGTGCCAGTCCAATGAGGAGCATAGCCAGATGAAGAAACATGCCACCATTTTGTGTGCTTATAAAAGATTATGCCTCTTATGACTTCAGCATTTCCAGGTACCTATTCTGGTCTATTAGCACCTTCACTATGGAACCGCACACTGAAATGTTCAGACATACAACCTGGTGGTACATTAGGGACTTCCTGCTCTGAGGACACCAGCTGACACCTAATAGTAGTCATACTGGCTCCTGTGTCTCAGAGCCTCTACCCATTGACGGTGACCCACTGCATATACCTTTGGTATAGTCAGGCATATGAGCCTTTGGCACCATCTTTTTGTCACCCAGGGACACTAGGATAGCTTATGCACCCTCCCCCAAAACTAGCTGGGTAACCTCACCCCGTACACTGGCCATTCCAAGGTAAACACCCCACATACCTTTGTTGACACCCTGGTGCTAGTCCAGAGGTTACTGCACAACCCTTCTGGGCACAGTGAGTTTTGAATTTTGAATCAATAAGGTGTTGCTGCAGCTATGCAAAGCAATTTCTGAACATGTGCTCTCTAATAAATAGATTGTTATGCCCTTCATAGTCACTCATTGGCACCAAGTGCTTGAGCCCTTCATTTCTTGCAACAACATTACTATCCTGGGGGATTTAATTCTTTATTTGGATTAAGAGCAAGACCAGGACCAAGACACCAGGGCTTTTCTTGATTTTATGCTTCGACTTGATCCAACGGGTTAAGTTCTCGACTCGTTTACTAGATAGGATAACTGATACCAGGAACCTTCCATTCGTGAAGTCAGGATAAGAACATTATATGCTCTTCCAGAGCAATTTGCCACTTTAAACAAGGATTTGGTGTGCGGTAAGTGAACTTTAACTAACCCCCTCCCCAAACTCCCCTTGGCACATAAAGTCCTTTACTCTTGGGGTTTGAGCTTTCCTAGAACATACCTCAATTGATATGTTCCCAGTAGATCTCTTGGGATCTTCGGGACACCATAAGAGAGTGGTTCCACAATGTAAACAGCTAGGTTTGGCGGGGGGGGGGATTGCCTTTCACAGTGGTGGTGAAAAGAATAGTGGCCCGAGCTCGCATCTGATGTTCCGCAAGCAAATTAAAACGTGTTTTTTGTGTATTAGGCTTGGTTAGGAGATACATTATAGTGGATTGATCTGCTTTGGGCTATCACTCTCTCCCCTCCCCCCCCCCCCCCTTTTCTCATAGAGCTTTGATGCCTTCTGGTCTAATGTGCTCTAGAAATTCCACAAATACTCACATTTCTGCCCTTCACCCATCCTTCTAGTGCTTTTCTAGAGTACTCCATGAAATCCCGCCCAAACCTGATGAGTGTTTCTGGCTATCCCTGTACTTTCAGCAGTACCTTTCGTGGGTCAAACCATATTTTTCAACAAGGGTTTCCTTCATGAGAGGATATACATCCTGTCACACTTCCCTAGGACCAGTAGGGCATCCCTCCCAGAAATGTGCATATGTTTCCAGAGACTCTCCCACCAATCTCATCAGGGAGACCCCCCACCACACATCTAGGCACCAGGTCTTTGGGAATGTAGACCCATTTACCTACTTTAGGTACTTGTGTTGCTACCACTATCTTCACTAGACCCTGTGAGCCCCCTTGGCTTTCAGGTGCAGTTTTTTCTCCTCTCATGAACCAATAGCTTTTTCTTCTCCTCTAGAGCCAGCCACCATTCCTCTAAGGCTGCTGTCCTCTTATCTGTGGCTGCTTTCTTCACTTCTGCAACCAATTACAGCTTGGATAGCTGCAGTTTCAGGTCCCTCTCAACCTGCCTGTCCTCTAAGTCAGATTAAGTTAGGCTGGCAGAGGAAACATTGCTCCCAGCTACAGAAATTGCAGGTGAACTAATCTGTGTGCCTATGTTCTTCCACCTCTGAATTTGGTTCTGCAGCCAAAGCATTTTCTTCTTCCTCTCAATCAAGGGTTGGTAAAGCGCAACTACACACCCGTGAAGGTCTCAAGGCACTGGGGGGAGGTGGGGAGCAGATCCGTCAAAGTGCTGGGGTCATTCAAAGAGCCAGGTCTTGAGGTCCTTCCCGAAATGGGTTAGCGAGGGAGGATACTCTGAGGTGGAGGGGTAGGGTGTTCCAGTTCTTGGCAGCGAGAAAGGAGAAAGACTTTCCTCCAGTTCTGGTCTTACAGATCTGTGGGACTGTGGCCACGGCAAGCTGTGCAGAGTAGAGGTGTCTTGAGTGCGTGGAAGCAGAGGCGGCTGTTCAGGTATCCGGGGTTGTGGAGGGCTTTTAAGCGTGGGTGAGGAGTTTGAAGGTTATTCTTCTGTCTGCGGGAGCCAGTGGAGTTTGCGGAGGTGTTGAGTGATGTGGCTGTGCCGGGAAAGGTCTAGGACCAGTCTGGCTGCGGCATTATGGACATTCTGCTGCTTGCAGAGGTTTTTCTTGGTAACATTGGCGTACAGTGCGTTGCCGTAGTCAAGTCTGCTGCTGCTGAGCGCATGAGTGACCATCTTTCTGGATTCGGTGGGGGTCCATCTAAGGGTCTTTCGTAGCAGGTGGAGGGTATTATCACAGGCCGAGGATACGGAGTTGATATGGCGGTCCATAGTGAGCGATGCGTCTAGTATGATGCTGAGGTTTCATGCGTGGTCAGTCGTGCTGGGGGGAGTTCCTAGTGCAGAGGGCCCCAGGTATTGTTCCATGCGGAGAGGGTGGATCCCAGGATGAGGTCTTCTGTCTTGTCTGAGTTGAGCTTACGGCAGCTGTTCTTCATCCAGGTGGCGACTGCTTTCATACCTTCTTGGAAGTTGTGCCTGGTGACGTTTGGTTTGTTGGTGAGGGAGAGGATTAGCAGTGTGTCATTGACAGACTATGTTGAGTCTGTGGTTCCTGACATTGTTTCGAGGGGGGCCATGTAGACATTGAAGATGGTAAGGTTGAGAGAGGAGCCCTGGGGCACTCAGCAGTTGGTCTCTTGTCGGTTCCGAGAGGTGTGGCGGAAGTCTAACCCATTGTATTCTGCCTGTGAGGAAGGATCGGATCCAGTCGAGGGCCTTGTTGTGGATGCCTGCGTCATGGAGTCTAGTGGTTAGGGTGCGGTGGGAGACAGTGTTCAATGCTGCCAGATGAGATGCGTGGTTTTGCCCTGGTCGAGGAGGAAGCTGATGTCGGGGCGGCAAGAAGGGCAGCCTTGGTGCTGTGATTGCTTTGGAAACCAGATTGGGAGATGTTGAGCATGTAATTTGTTTCATTGAAGTTGGCTAGTTGGTTGTTGACTGCCTTTTGATGACATTGGCTGGGAAGGGGAGTAGGGAGATGGGCCTGAAGTTATTAAGGTCTGTCCGGTCCGTGGAGGGTTTCTTCCGGAGTGGGTTGATTTTGGCATCTTTCCAGTCTTCGAGGAAGGATGCGGTCTCGAGGGAGCAGTTGATGGTTCAGCATAGCTCAGGTGCGATGGCTGCTCTGTGGAAGATGTGGTGTGGGGAGTGGTCCGATGGTGCTCAGCAGTGGATGCTTTTCACGGTCTTTAGGGTGTCATCCGTGGTGAGTGGGGTCCAACTGAGCAGGCTCGTTGGGGGGTGTCGGTTGAGGAGGTTTCTGGTGTGATGGGAAGGTCCTCGTTGTCCAAGTTGTCATAGATCTCGATCTTGTGGTGGAAGAAGGTGCAGTGTCTGTTGCCGAGGTCTTGGGAGGGTGGGGCGTCTGTTGGTTTGCCGTTGGGTTTGACAAATTCTTGATGATGGTGAGGAGTTCTTTGCTGTTGTGTGCGTTGGTGTTGATTCTGCCTTGGAGGGCCTTCTTCCTTTTGTTTTGATGAGGATGTGGTGTGTGCTGGGGGCTGCTTTGAAGGTGGTGTGGGCTTCTGGGGTTTTGTGCTTCTTCCATGTCCTTTCGAGTAGTCTGCATTCTTGGAGGGCAGACGTGAACCAGCTTGCTTTCTTTTTGTGTTTGCCGGTAGCTTTCTTGAGGGGGTGGCAGGGTGCTGGCTCAGTTTGCGATCCATTGGTGAAGGTTGTGTGCTGCAGTGTTGGCGTTGGAGGTTGACGGTGGTGAGGTGTGGTTGAGGGCTGTGGTGAGCTGGTTCTCTGTCACCTTGTTCCAGCTTCTGTGGGGAAACGGTGGGCATGCTTGGGTGCGGTGGGTTTGTTGAAGGAGAAGTGGGTACACTGGGGGTCCATCCAGAGAAGTTCCATGGTGTAGCTATAGGAGACGCTGTTTCCTGTGTCGAAGACTTGGTAGAGTGTGTGCCCTGCTGTGTGCGTTGGGGCGGTGACTAGCTGTTTCAGTCCTACATTGGCGAAGTTCTCTAGGAGGGAGGAGGTGTCAAATCATTGTGGGTGTCCAGGTGGAAGTTGAGTTCTCCAAGTAGGATGTAGTCCGTGGGTGTGAGGGCCTGGGGTATGATGAGGTTGATGATGGCGTCAGTGAATGAAGCACAGGGGCCATGTGGTCTGTAGATGAGGGTGCCACAGAGGGTGGTTTTCGAGTTGGTCTGGAAGTGCGGGCGCTCCATCTGGGTTGTGGGGTCATCTGGGTGGGTGGTCAGGGAGAGGGTGCTTTTGTGGATGATTGCGATGCCTCCTCCTGGCCAGTTGGGGCGGTCCTTGCGAATGATCTTGTAACTGTCGGGGATGGTGATGTCTGGTGCTGAGCTGGCATTCATCCAGGTTTCCTTAAGGCAACGTTGGGTGAGGCAGCATCGAGGAAGATCTCTGTGGCGTGTTTGTGGTGGGATCGTATGTTGAGGAGGATGCAGTTGAGCGGTTTGGATGCAGTGGGGGTCAGTTGGTTGGGTGATGGAGCTGGGTACAGAGGTGAGTGAAGGTGCGGTGGCATTGAAGGCAGGAGAGAGGGCCATGGGTGTTGCTCGGCATCAGGAGCTGGCAGTTGTTGCATTTGGGGTTGAGATCGTGGAGGCTGCTGGAGTCATAGCAGAGATGGTTTAGGAGACCAGGGTTCCCGGCGTGGTCAATGCGCGGATGCGCACTGATGGACTATTGCGCCAGAGGTGCATGTGCAGCCACAGAGCGGCCGCCATTAAGTAGGGTGAGGGGGAGGGCGGGTCAGCTGGGAGGCAGGGAGCAGGAACGGCACAATGGAGGCGGGAGGGACAGCAGCGGCAGGAAAAGGCAGGAGGCGGCACTGGGGAAAAGAAAAAAGTGCAGAAAAAGAAAACAGGAAAAAAGAAAAAAACAGGAACACAGGCAGAAACAGAGGCACAGAGAAGGAGTAAAGGAAAAGGCAGATAAGAAAGACAGAGGTTATAACAGCGGAAGAGCAGAATGCTCTCCCGCTGGAAAACCAGGAATAAAGCGCAGGTAGGATCCTGCTGGTGGTGGAGGGCCTCAAACACCCTGACACAGAGGTCAGAGCGCACTCAGGGGCAGCACTTAGCTGGTGGAGCTCCATTGGAGGAGATCATTGTCACTGTCTGGGTCCTCTGCCTCTAGATTATCCTCCTGTTCCTGTGTTGCAGCTGCATCAGGCGTACTTCCTCATAGACTCTGAGGGCTATTTGCAAGTCCACCTTTGAGGATCCCGTCTTCCTGCCTTCAAGGATAGCTTCCTCTGCTTCTTCAATTCTTCTACCTTGAAGCTCTCAAAGTTGTCAAGATTCAGCTTCGTTTTTGCAAAAAATCATAGGTGCAAAAATATGAGGCAGGAATTGAATCTAAAAAAATCTGAAAAAATGGCAAATAAAAAGAAATACATGATAATTTGAAAAACTGATTTTGAAGTCAGATTATAAGAGTTCGATTTTACACAAAATTACAAATGACACTGCAGAAACACAAGTACTGGATCCCACCGCTGAAGACTAATATAAGAAACTGGATTATAGATGGGAACGTAATTCATATAATAATCACAATCCTTGTTAGGATGAACCTCAAAAGTCAAATACACCTGTGCTGAACCCTCTGGTAGCCTGGCACAAAAGCATTCAGCCGTAACTTAGATGCAATGTTTTATAGTATTTATGCAGGACTCAAACAAATAAAGTGAAAACACAACACAAGAAAAATCCTAAACCCATTTAGAAAAATGAAGTACAATTTAAATAATGGCACCTAAACATCAAAAAGGCAATCTTTAGAACCAATTATGTTTTTTTTTTTTAATTTCAGATACAAATTGTGCCAAAAGGTACAAAGTTCAAACTGCGGGTATCCGGGTGCACCAGAATGGGGCAAAGTTACATGTGCAGGCCCACCATTGAGCACAGACCATTCACAGGACTAAGTTTGTCCTGCTGGAAGATTTAGCTTCGATGTGAGGAAGGTGCTGCGTGGCTCTGCATCTGATCTGGTGAAGGCGAGTAGCTTTGTGCTGCAGCTCTGTCATGCTACACTGGATCCATTGAGGCTTCCAGTCGGGAGCTGTGTTGCAGGCTCTGCCTTGCTTGGTATCTGATCCGTTGAAGCCTTTTGTTTGGAACTTTGGGGTTCTGGCTCGGATCCAGTGAAACCCGCAGGGAGAAGTGCATGCTGACCCCATCCAAGGGTCCAAGACCTTCAAGATGGCATTTGATTCAGTAAAGTGGGGGACCTCTGGACGAGAGGGGGATTTAAAACATTCGAGACGCTGCAGACGGAGTTTCAGCTGCAGGGCAGTGAATACTTTCGGTACTTGCAGGTCCGTCACGCGCTGGGCTCCGTCTTCCCAGACGTCGCCTCCATCCCGGAGTCTTCCCCCCTGGAGGATAGAGTGCTGGATGGCCACGTTCCGGACAGCACGATCTCCCTTATTTACAAAAAATTGATTAATGACCGCTCGGGCCTGCTGACCGGCCTCCGTGAGGCTTGGGTTGCCGACGGGCTGGAGTTGGACGACGAAGACTGGATTTCCGCGTTGTGGCCTCTCCGAAGGAGGTGGCCATACCGGCTCGCCTTCGCTTCGTCCAGCTTAAGATACTCCACCGGGTTTACATGACGGGGCCAAGGCTTCTGCGTATGGGTTATGCTGAGGATGGGTTGTGTAAGCGTGGGTGTGGTGCTTTGGCGACTTTTTTGCATATTTTGTGGGAATGCCCGAAGGTGGAGCGATTCTGGCGTGGTGTGCATGAGGTCCTGCGACTGGTTACGCATGTCGCGCTGTTGCCTGAAGCGAGGAGATGCTTGCTGAATGTGTGGGAACCAACTGATTACTCGGTTCCGCAGACGCGATGGGTGACTCTGGGATATATGATAGCTAAGCGTGACATCGCTCAACTGTGGGGATCCCAGCGGCCCCCGGCGGTGTCGGCCTGGAAAGAACACATGGATTGGTGCATGTTCCGAGAAAAGGTGGTGTATGTGGCGAGGGGTAAGCCTGGGGCGTGGGTGAAAGTATGGGGCCCCTGGAACGCCTACCGCGGGGGTATCTGCGAGCCACCACTGCTGCCTGCTGCCTCACCGGCTCCGTCCCCCTAGTTGACCCCCTCCCCCAGCCCCGGGCACAGAGTTCCCCCAGTCCTGGATTTGTTTCCCTTCCCCCTCTTTAGATTCCTGTGGATGGTCGGGGTCCCTCATTTGAGGAGCACGTGCGGTTACTTTCGATTGCGGGTTGCCTTGCGGGTGTGGTTTTTCTGTGTTGTTGTGTTTGTATAAAATGAAACCGTATTGTGGGCTTAGAGTCATGTGGCCCACGTCGTTGATACCTCCTGATTTACTTCTCTGCAACGCCAAGTGCCTTTTTGTACGTTTGTCAGGTGCTCCTGTCACTCTAGCGGCCGGCCGGAAGGTTGTAGGCCCATACTTGTGTATACTTGAGATTGCAATAAACGGTTTCAAAAAAAAAAAAAGAAAAAAAAGATGGCATTTGGTGATCAGGACTCTCACTCCCACAGACTATAGTAGAGTGACCAGGTCAGGTCCCGTTGGGTCTGGTCAGCTGAGAAGCAGGGTAGGCATCTGAATCATATAGAATCCATGTCAATCACACACAAGGTCAGCCAACTGACCCTTTGAGTCACTTCTGGGGTCCTGGATTCATGAAAAGCAGGTCCAATCTTCCTTCAGTCTTCAGAGAGCAGGGCAGTCCTTTTTATGAGTCACCACAGTGCCAGCCTGCGTGTGGGGTAGAGGGCAAGCCAGTCAGTTCTTCCCTTTCCTTTGGGTTTGGCTCCAGTCTGGCTGTTGAAACAAAATGCAGGTATCCCTAGGTATTATCTGCCATTGACAGGGTAGGCTTCTTCTGAAGTCAGCAAGGGCAGGGGTCCAGCCCTCCTGTCTGGAAGACCCTCACCTCTCCACACCTAGGTGTGTTTGACCACTTTGATGTGTAGGAACACACCTCACACAGCAGGAGGGTCATGAACAGTCAAATGACACTGGCTCAAAGGCACATTTAGCTTAAGCAGGAACATGCCAACTTTCTAAAAGTAGCATTTTCAAAATAGTTATTTTAAATCCACTGCAAACATTAGGGTAGAGTTTAAATTTCCATTCCAATGAGTCCTTGAGTCATTTTTCTAGCTAGTCCTAAGCTAAAGTTATGTATTATAAGGAGTTATAATACAAACCTGTGTTTTTCTATGGGGCAGCCAGCCTTGCCATAGTGAACACAGTTTGGTGTTTTTTCACTGCCAGGGCATGAAATATATGTCCTAGTTTTTTAATGCCAAGCTTCCTGCCATATGTGCATTTAGGGCCTAACTTACAAGTGACTTATAAGTATTACTAAAAAGGAAGGCAAAAGGTTTGTTTTGCTAGGTCTAAGTGGCAGTTTTAAACTGCACTACAGGCTGCAGTGGCACAACTTGGACCTGTTTTGCAGTGATACATTAGTGGGTGGCACAATGAGTGCTTCAGCGCACTTGTAGCATTTATTTTACAGGCTCTAGGTACATATTATACATATATACAAGGGACCTAGAGGTAAATTAATTGTAGCAATTAGGTGGAAGCAAAGTTTACCATTCTTGGAAGGGAGAGCACAAGCATGTTCCCTCTAGTTAGCAGGGGTAAAGTGCAAATCAATCAATCACTTATAAAGTGCCACAAATCACCCGCGAGGGTCTCGAGTTGCTCAAAATGTTGGCTGCTGCGTGGTGATATAATTCGAACATCCATGTATTTAGCTATTTCCTGAATTGCTGGAGTGACGATGTGGTACTGAGGTGCAGAGAAAGATTGTTCCATGCCTTGGCTGCAAGGTGTGAGAAGGAGCCACCTCCGTTGCTGGTTTGGCTGATCCATGGGGTGTCTGAGAGGAAAGCGGATCATAGGTGTATGGTCGGTTGGTGTGAAGTTAGAAGTTCGTTGATGTATGCTGGTCCTTCGTTGTGCAAGGCCTTGCAGGGTGGGTCAGCATCTGGAACTGGCATCTCTTCCGAATCGAGAGCAAGTGAGGTTTCTTGAGATGTGGTGAGATGTGGGTTCTTCTGGGCAGGTCTAGTATGAGTCTTGCTCCTGAGTTTTGTATTGTCTGAAGTCTCTTGAGGAGACATGCCTTGATTCCTACATAGTGTGTTTCCATAGACCATTCTGTTGGTGATGAGGGCCTGTGTGACCGTCTTGGTTTTGACTGGGAACCCCCTGAGGATCTTGTGGAGCATGCAAAGGGTGTGGAAACAGGCGGATGAGACCACGTTGACTTGTTTCTTCATGGATAGCTTGCTATTCAGGATGGTGCTGAGTTTGCGGGTGTGGTCTTTTGGGGCGGGGTGTGCCGAGTTCTGCGGGCCACCATTCGTAGTTTCATGACAAAGTGTTCCGAAAGATGAGGACTTCTGTGTTGTCCAAGTTGAGATAGCAACAGTTTTTCTTCACCCAGTCTGCGACGCTCATCGTGCATCTGTGGAGGTTGGTTTTTGTGGTAGAGGGGGTCTATGGACAGTAAGAGGATGAGTGGGTGTCGTCGGCGTAGAAAATGTTGTTCAGTCCAAGCAATCTAATGGTGTCAGCCAGGGCAGTCATGAAAGTGTTGAAGAGGGTGAGGCTGAGGGACAATCCCTGGGGGACTCTGCATATGACCTTCTTGGGCTCTGAGGTGAACGGTCAGAGATTGGTCCTTTGGGTTCTGCCGGTGAGCTTCAAGGCGATCTATTTTAGGGTGTCTCTCTGGATCCCGATGTGGTGGAGTTTGTTGATCAGGATGTGATGGGAAACCGTGTCAAACATGGCGTACAGTTCCAGGAGGATGAGAGGTGACGTTTCTCTCTGGTCCAGGAGTGTTCTGATGATGATATTGGCTGTGATCAGGGCTGTTTCGGTGCTGTGGTTAGCTTGGAATCCGGATTGGGAGGGGTCCAGGAGGGTGTAGTGTTCTAGGTGTTGGGTGAGTTTCTAGTTGATTGCTTTCTCAATGACTTTTGCTGGATAGGGGAGCAGAGAGATGGGCTGCTAGTTCTTTGGTTCGGCTGGGTCTGCGGATAGTTTTTTCAGGGGGGCCTCACTATATCATGTTTCCAGTCCTCAGGGAAGGAGGCCGCAGAAGTGAAGGTGTTCATGGCCTATCTGAGCTCGATGCTGACTGTCTTGCTTCCGATGTCTAAGACGCGGTGGGTGCAGGGGACCGTGGGTGCGCCCAAGTGCCCGGAATTCATGATGGAGATAGTGTCTTGCGTGGTGGGGAGGTTCCAGCGGGTGAGCAGGTGTTTGGGGTTTGCGTTTGTGTGTGTGAGCGGATTGATGCTGTTGGTGGCAGAGGGTTAGCGTTTGCGTTTTTTTTAGACTGCTGAGATCTTGTTGTGGAAGAAGTCTGAAAGGTTGTTGCACAGTTCCTGGGAGGGTGTTATATCCTTCTCTGAGGCTGCAGAATTGGTGAACTCCTTAACGATGGTGAAGAGTTTTTTGCAGTGGTTTTTGCTGGCTACGATGCAGGCTGCTAGGGTGTTTTTGATGGTTTCTTTCAGTAGGTGGTGGTACTGGCTGAAAGCGGTGCGGTCTTCAGTCTTTTTTGCTAGTGTGCCACTTCCTTTCTAGTTGCCAGCCGTTGCTCTTAGTGGAGTGCAGTTAATTGGTGAACTAGCTTGCTCTTTTGATTGGTCCTTTGATCTTAGTTGTCTTGATCGGGCGATGGTGTCTGCGCAGTCTGTGATCCACACAGAGTCCAAATGCCAACAAAAACGGGTTTAGCTACAGAAGACAAAAAAAATCTGGAGGAATGCCTCACAAAAGATTGTAATTTACAACAGTCAATAGTTGTTTGTAAGGCTTACTTTAAGATGGCTGTCCTATTATCACTTGTCACCAGCTTGACCACACTGCCCTTGCCCATAATAATTTATTCCTCTTACATGTGAATCTCCAGTGTCTAGAGCACATAATGGATAGCGCTCTTCATGCTGCTAGCCTCTGCATATGGCAAACACATTGTAGTTGGTGCCTCCTAAGCAGTGCTGGCCTTTGAAACAACAGCTCCTGGGTGGAACACAGACTGGCAGCCCTCATACACCCAAACCTGAACTTCTACTCTCATGGTTCGGTTTACGCAAAGCAGTATCTGCACAACCTTTCTTTCCACAGATGCAACAGTTACACTACGGCCAGCAAACACAGAACAGGAACAGCACAGGCAGCCAAGAAAGTTTCTCTGACACTCACACGCAATCGGTACAATATAGGGACCGGCAATACTTCAATCAGACCTGTCATGCACAGTTTAGGATAACCTTAACCCCTGATATGTGCGAATAGTTTGTCCACTCCTGTAGATTTGTCTTGCACTTCCAGTTGTAGTTAAGCCTTTTAAGGTCAGAGCTATAGAAAACAGAATGCCCTGCTTTCTGAGTTAAGCAATCTGAACACCATCACACTGTTCCGGTTACTTACAGTACCTAGAAACTATGCTTGAAAATAGCCAAAGTGAGTAGAAGCTAACAGTTTGAAAGATCACTAAACCAGTTTTAAAAAAATGGATTCATGTAACTGTAAATACAGAATGCTTGTTTGCGAAATGACACATTTCAGGGATTGTAAAAAACAAGTGCAGTGATCTGCTGAGCTACTTGCTAAACCTGCCCCGTGATATACCTCAGTAAAAATATTGTCCAGAGATTTTCATTTTTGATTTGTGTTTTTGGATCATTACTGAAATAATTTAGCTTGGGTAGACATTGCTGATCCGTGCCAAATCTTTCTGGACGACATTTTTAAAAATGGTGGATGTGTTGCAGTGGTAGTGTAATATATCCGGAACCATGAGACCTAAATACTTTATTTTGGTGTCAAAACATAGGCTTTGGGGGTCAATAGTCTTATAGAGACAGAAAATAACTCCTTATTTTCCAAAATGACGGCTATAATAGCGGAAAAATACATATGTAGAAAAGAAACAAATACTAATGATTTTTAATCCTCCTATGTGTACACCAAACAATGTTTATGATCTGGGAATGAAAAAAAGTTTGTCATTCCTCTTTTTGACACATTTTCATAGTTCACTTTATTTGTTTCGGCAATTGCTCGTGATACATTTGCAGAATGTTGAACATTTGAGAAGAGCATATCGACAGGGACATCTTTTTGTAGTACAGGTTTTGCAAGTACATGTACGTGTAAGTTCTGTGGGCAGAGGCTTTAGAAATTTTGTAGGTTTAGCACTTCATCAATATCTTCCCAACAAAATTCACACCGATGTTTCTCAACATATGCATGATCCAAAACATTTACAAATCTTGTGATCAAGTAGAACACTCTTTTAATGTGTCCATGCACAGAATATGATGTGGGTGGAAGGTCACTTAGCGGGACTGATCTCTTGAACTCACTGTACCGAAGATCACCAAATGTATGACAGTCAGAACTTGTTTCCCACACATGCACAAGGTATGTTTCTACGTCTTTAATGTCTCATTCTTCTTCTGCCCCAGTAAATCCTTTTAGAAACTACACATGTTCTGCAGTTAAAGCTCCAATTGTGCTCATAGTGTCATCCCCCGTAAGAATATGTGCCTTGATAAGAACACTTGGCATCTCTGGGTCAGGTTTCTTGTTCAGAGTATAAAGTGGGATTACGTGTCTTTTCTCGCCTGTTCCATAATGTATTCATAAGTGTGACAATCCTTGACTTATGAACATTGCAACAAATCTGAGTAGCACAATAATAGCTATGTTATTTGACAGTGCAATGACTAGATTGGAACCATTTCAAACGGCCCACTCAACATGTGGCACAGCACGAAGGTCAGCTTCCTCCAGTTTGCTGTTAAGTATTGAACAATATGGTTCTTTTGAATAGACCTCTGGCGGCACCAACTCCTCATTGGCAATCATTACACTTGCAATAATTGGAAATCCAGTGTTCACTGTAGCATCCACAATGTTTTGGTGAGTTAACTTCTCCATGTTCATCTTGTTCGATATTGATGACCAGAATTTATCAAGTTGCACAGGTATAGGTGTCTAATTTTTGATGCAGGCAAGTTCAGTTGTTCCACTTGTAAGCATTAGTCTGATTCTCTCCCGTTCTTTCACTGGTAGTTCAAGATAACTGTCAAAGACAATGTGCATTCTTGCAAGATGCACACTGACTTTGACATCTGTTGAACAGTCTGAATGAACTTTCTGAAGGTTTGCATGTATGAATCTTGGCCATTCACAATTGTGACCTATAGCCCATAACAACAGCAGTTTTCAATGAGGACACCTTTTCAAATTGAAATTCTTCAGGTGATAGGTTTTTTAAAACTCTTGTACGAGTTTGTGCTTCAATGGTTTGGTTGCAGCATCTCCATCAAATAATGCGCTTGTTGGAAGAAGATCATGCGACAGAATGTCCTTGATAAATTCACCCCTTTCTTTTGTTACATCCATCTCCATGTGCTTGTGAATGTTGTTTTTTTGTACCTATTTTGTAGTGGCTGGTTGGACGAAACTCTTATTATGGCAATTAAAGCATGAACGTTTACCTTTAGGGATTATGTCAAACAGCTTTTTCTCTTTCAATACAAATCTCTCCTGCTTCAGTTCTGCATATAGTTTCGTTCCATGTTCCAGGACATCTAGTAGGCTTGTCTTTATATCGGTATCCACATATTGTTTGGTCATGAAGTTGTGAAGTCACACAAGCGCAGTCCTTTCAAAGGGGTTTCCTTGCTGCTGCATGAAATGAAGAAGGCTGTCAACATGTTCATTAAAACGTTCCCCATTCACAATAGTCCATTCATTTTTAGGTCTCGGCTAGCGAAGGCTGCGCTTGCGCAGTCTTGCTCGCGAGACATAATGACTTGGAGAAGAGGGGCTTGAACCCGCCCCTCTTCTCCCCTGTTCTCCATTGGCTGGCCTCTGGAATGCTTGCCAGCCATTGGAGAAGAGGTCCGTCTCTCCGAACAGGCCCCGTCCTTTTCGGATTCGGGGGCGTGTTTTTTCCAACTTTTCTAATTATCTCCTCCAGCCAATGGCAAGAGGAGAGTAAAGAAAAACACGCCCCCGCATTCGAAACCGCCGCTGCCTTTCTCCGAGGCATTTCTGCTTCGCCTCGGAGAAAGGCGGCGGTGTTCATGGCTCTCGCCAGGTAAGTCAACAGTTTTGCCAGTACTTGATGGTTTCAACATTTTTACTTGTAATTCACCTGTTTCAGCCATTGGGTTATGGGAAATGTCTCCGCTAATGAACTGTTTTCTTTAGCATTGTTATTACCTATTCGTCGTATATTTATTGCTTCTTTTTCAACGTTGCTTTCTTCATAACTTTTACGTTGCTTTTTTCGTAACTTTTGAACCGACCATGTATGTGGCTTTATTTTTTTCCAAATTACGTATTCTTCTTTTGCTTTAACTTGTTGTGTACATTGTGCAGTATTTGTTTCGCTTTGTGCTGTTGTAATTGTAGTTTATTTGGGAAAACAACAAATGATGGACAGAATGCAGAACAATGTCATACATTCACCCCAGTACAGAGATCTGGGCCTAAATCCATCGTTTTTTTGCTCACCATGCCATTCCAGTTTGAACCCAGCCATATGCAAATCAGTCTTGACCCTGTGCCCCATGGGAACAGTCCAGCCCGAACTGCCAAGCCAGGTTCTCCCTGGACTGGAAACAAGCATCCTAGGACCGGTTTCGGGCTTTCAGCCCTCGTCAGCCAGGATAGCCTGATTCCAGTGGCATGGAGAGCAAGGGACTCACGTCTGAGCATACCCTTCCCACTCGGGGTGTAGTTTATTTGGGCCCCGGATGCGCACGTGCTCCGTGGCTCAGGACAAGGGACCCAAAGATCAGCGAAAGTTACTCTGATGTGGGGAAAGCTTCCCCCCATGATGCCCCCCAAACATCCGGAGACAAGTGAGGCTGGAAATTCACCCCCTGCCCTGTCACCCCCACCGTCTCCCACCCCAGCACCGGAGCGGGGCACAGGAGCTCAGTCCCCTCGAGGGCTCCGGACAAAAGCCAGTGCAGAGTGACCGATCCAATCCGGCACCTCCACCCCCATCCTCCATGCTCCCACCGGCCCCTCCAGCCCGCCCTCCCTCTGCCACAGAGGGAGGGCGTGCTGGAGGGGCCGGTGGGAGCATGGAGGATGGGGGTTGAGGTGCCGGAGGGAGGCATGAGGGGTAACAAATCGGAAGAAGAATGGGAAAGTAAATGAGTGTGGAAAGATTAGAGCGATACACACATCGCACGGAGAATTCAGTGCTTGTGAGGCCTGCGTGTTCCACTTAGAGCGCCTCACTTCGGGGCAGACCCCCTCCCCCAACCAGGCGCGAGCTCAGACCTTGCATGAGACGGAGGCCATGTCTGCGCCATCACTGAGCGCCAGGCTCTCCCGGCTCAGACACAGGGCCTCTCTACTGCGCTACCTCGCCTCTCTGTAAGTGTGCGTCTCTGCTCTCCTCAGACCCTACCCATCTCTTGGCTCTCTGTCAATGTGCTTCTCTACTGCCCTCAGACCCTATCCATTGGCCTCTGCTGCGCCACATGGCTTCTCTGTCAGTGTTATTCTCTGCTCTCCTCAGACCCTCACCATACCCATCTCTTGGCCTCTATGTCAATGTGCTTCTCTGCTCTCCCCACGCCCTATCACTTGGCCTCTCTCCTCCATTACATGGCCTCTCTAACAATCTACTTCTCTGCTCTCCTCCGACCCTCTCACCGGGCCTCTACTCTTTCACTGACCCTCTCTCAGTCACTTGGCCTTGGCGCTCTCTTATTTAGTCTCTCCACTCTACATTTTCAGGGATTATCCCGACTTTAATCATATATGCGATGCGTTAACACACAACAAAGGGTCATTTTCTCAAAGCGATTTTTTGGGGGGTTATATTGATTTTGCAATAATTTTGGTTATTTAGTTACCATGTTTGTAATATTCGAATGGACACAATACCATGTACACATGCCTGCACGAGTAGAATCGATTTTTTTATTTAATTTGATGGACTTTCAAATCCTATGGGGTTCTTAATTCGTGACCGCGTATGAAGTATCATACAACGGGATTATCTTTATTTTAAATGTTTTTCCTTTTTTCCACCACATCCTACCTATCAAAATACAATTTCAACATTTCGCATACGAATAGTAAAATATTTATATTGTGCCTGTGTGTGGCTCTGTGTGGGTGGCTTTTTTTGTAGGTGGCTCTATGCGTGGGT
Source organism: Triturus cristatus (assembly GCF_964204655.1). Taxonomy (NCBI): domain Eukaryota; kingdom Metazoa; phylum Chordata; class Amphibia; order Caudata; family Salamandridae; genus Triturus; species Triturus cristatus. The sequence goes on from NC_140587.1 coordinate 324,357,133, forward strand.
GGCTGTCTGTGTGAGTAACTCTGTGTGTGAGTAACTCTGTGTGTGAGTAACTCTGTGTGTGGGTAACTCTGTGTGTGTGTAGGTGGCTCTATTTGTGTGTGGGTTGCTCTGTGTAGGTGGCTCTGTGTAGGTGGCTCTGTGTAGGTGGCTCTGTGTAGGTGGCTCTGTGTAGGTGGCTTTGTGTAGGTGGCTCTGTGTGTGGGTGGCTCTGTGTGTGTGGGTGGCTCTGTGTGTGTGGGTGGCTCTGTGTGTGTGGGTGGCTCTGTGTGTGTGGGTGGCTCTGTGTGTGTGGGTGGCTCTGTGTGTGTGGGTGGCTCTGTGTGTGTGGGTGGCTCTATTTTTTTGTGTGGGTGGCTCTGTGTGTGGGTCCAAATGCAATAGGTCTCGCATTTGAGAGTGATTAAGCTATTGACATTGTAAATAACAATGCCGTTTCTTTAAATGTTTTAAAAACAAAAACATAAACAAAAATAATGACATGAGCAATGCCAATAGCTCTAACTTTAACAATGCCGAGACCGTTGCATTGTAAATGCTTGTTTAATTTGTCATCTCTCTGAAAACATTGCAGATAGAAAGGATTTCATGGTAAACTAGCTGCCATTGAGCATCATATTGACTTTTACGTCTCTGACCAACAATTCCCTTGGAGCTTTTCTGTGATCTCTGGATCGTCTGTTCCAGTTTCATATCTGGAGCCACAGCATTGACCTTCCCTCTGTCTTTCACCACAAAATGTGTTTGGATCAATTTTCTGTAGAGGTATGGTTTTCTACCACTAGCTTCTTCACTCTTTCCAAATACTTGGACCCATATCAGGTAGTTTATGCAGTTGAATTTATGAAACAGTAATCAGTGACTCCACAGTCTTCACTTGCAGCTCCCACTCACCTTCCCGTTCAGCATGTACCAAGTTTGTCTCTTGAGCTATCATGTGTGTAACATTTCCAGGGTGCCAGAAAAGTTCAGATTGTTCTTCACATTCTTTGACAAACTCTATGAACTTGGTCTTTAGGTTTTCGGATTTTGGACTGAGTGCATTGAGCTTTGCCTGACTTTGCTTTATGTCTTTTGAATGAAGTGCACCCTGTGCCTTGTTCAATTCTGACATATGATCTGCAAAACCTAATTTGTCATTCTTGTTCCAGAAAGAATTCAACGCAATGTTTCTATAGCCTCAGATATGAGGAGCATACCTTGTAACGAACCAGCATAATGAGATCCACTCAATACTGACTGGACAGTTTTGCTTCGAAAGATTTCAGCATCAAAAAGTGCCTCGTCTATGCCAAATCAACTGAGATAACTTCTTGCACACTGCAATGCAAATTTTCTTATGTGGAAAACGCCTATTATTGGATAAAGATAATCACATTCTACTAAATTGCTCATAAAATTGTCAGCTATAATACGGAAAACACCATTGCAGAAAATTGACAGGATAAGCTGATCTTCAAGCTGAGCACACACATTTCTTTTTTTGAGTTGTGTATATTGTTTGGTATGGTATTACTGGTAAAAACCCAACCTTCAGTGGGATGTTATTCTGGGAGATCAGAGCATGCATTCAAGCACGCGAAACTGGTCTTTCTTCATCCTTCAGTCTGCACCGAATAAGCAATATGATAAATTCTGTTAAATCAGCTTTGCGGGCCACAGCTTCAGGTAGAAGAGTGTCCATGTCTGCAGCCACTTTGAAACTTTGTGGTAGACTCTGACGTGTAGATGGCTTGTAGTGATTTTGCACACATTGGCAAGGCAGTTGGGTTATAAGTGTGCTGCTTCGTTTGTTTTTTGCCTACAGCTCACAGTTTGCTTTACCGCAGCTACTTCATTGGTACAGTCTTGAAAAAAGCACCATGGCGGTATCATGTGTGCTGGACATTCCAGACAAAGAAGAGCGGTCTTCAAAATCAAAATTTTCAAGAGCAGAAATTGTATATCCTTTCCTGGTAAAGTGACTTGGAAGCAGTGTGCTTTGGATTCGCAAGACTTTACAGCATGAGCTGCTACCAAGTTCCTACTCCGTACTATGTCATTTTAGCTTGTTGATACACCAAATCCTATTTAATGTAAGCGAATATCTCTCTACTTCTGCACTTGTCTTAGATTGCATGGGCAGTCATCATGTGTAGCAGTTTTCTCTTTTTGCCGTGATGTAATTAATAAAACATGATTTGTGAAAGACAGTACATTTGCACAGCATAAGCCTGTCGGTTCATGTGATTGTCTTCCACTACTACGCTTATATCTTCAAAGCCATCATCAATGTTGTCTGCTTCTGTTCGGAACTCAAGAACTTTAGTTTGTAACTGTTTTACTTTGCTGATGTTAAACCATGATGTAAAAAATGTGGAGACAACATCAGGCATTCTTGTTGACTCCTTTGATTTGCAGAGCTCTGGAGCATCACAAAACTTGTCATTAAGTCCCTGTCCAACCCCATGCCAGTCACGTTAGGAGTTCCGCAAGGCTCCTCCCTCTTACCCACCCTTTTCAACCTTTTTATGGAACCTCTTACAGATCTTCTCCGCCTTGCCAAGATTCACTTCCATATGTATGCAGACAACACCCAAATCTACGTTAAGATCCACTCACTTGATGACATCAAATCACTCAACACCAGACTACAAAAATCCCAAACATGGCTGGCCGAAATCCATTTGAAACTAAACTCCCTCAAAACTGAATTCCTCTTAATCGCTCCCCCTAACAAAACACCCACTATCCTGGATTGGCTGAAGCACTTAACAGCTCTCAAAGGACAACCTCTCATCGTCGACTCAGCGAAATCGCTAGGTGTAACTCAGGACAGTAACCTAAAGATGCAGAAGCATATCAGCGCCTCCACAAAAGGAGCTAACTTCCACATGAAGACCTTGCGAAAACTGAAACCCTTTCTGCCAGTCTACGATTTCAAACAAGCAGTTCAAGCCCTAGTAATCCCTAGAGTGGAATATGGGGCGGTAACCTTATGCGGCCTCCCAAGGTCATCGACAGCCCCGGTAAGAGCCACTATCAACTCAGCTGCGAGACTCATCACGGGTTCAAAGAGAAACTCTCACATATCCCCAGACCTGAGAGCCCTCAACTGGCTACCGTTTGAAGCTAGAATTCATTTGAAAATCGCCTGTATGACAAACAAGGCCCTACACCACAACTCCCCGCACTACCTAGATCAGAAACTGGTACTCTGCGGGCATCAGAGCCTCCAGGAGTGCCAAGACGTCTTCTAAAACCACAACGATTTGCCAAGAAAAAAACCTATAACCGATCCTTCTCTGATATGGCTCCTTGGATCTGGAACGCTTTGCCCATTGAAACAAGAATGAACCCTTCCACTGACTCCTTCAAAAAAGAAGTGAAAGCGATCCTCGTGGCTAAATTCACATGAACTCTCTGACTTTTTACTGTATTTTATTACCAGTTCTGTTTTTATGCTCCATAGTGTCCTTTTGTTTTTGCGCTAGTTTATTTTTACGTTTATGAGCTTTGTATAGCTGTTTCACCTATATCTTTGTGTGCTATGCCTTGTTTTCTACATATGACTTGTAAAGCGCTTCGATACTCGCAAGGGTCTTGTTCGCGCTATATAATACCTTCAAAATAAATAAATAAATCTAAATTTTTAAGGACATTTCTTAAAATGGTTCCTTCTGATTTTACTGCATCCTGTGATCTTATTTTGGGAGCAAGAATTTCAGGAGTCCAATTAGCTGAAAACGCCATAAGTGGCTCATTATTTGTGTTAGACTGACAAAAACAAATTCTGTCATTGTACATTCTCACCATCAAAATCTTAATTTTATCATTATGGATCAATACAGTTTCATCAATGTTCACCATTAATTCTCTGATCTCACTAAGGGCGCACCTGTAGCCAGCACTCAAGAGTGGCTTTAAAACTTTATTCGCTTTTTAGAAGAGTGCAAACTTAACTGAAAGCTGGCAGTTATGTTGCTGCTGGGAGCTCATTGTACATTCATATTTTTTCACGCATACTGTTCGGGAGGTCATACAAATCCGTGCAAATACATTCACCTCACTGTTTAGATCAGCTACTCTGCTGAAAACTTCATCTTGAAAGAAACTAGCTGCAGATAAAAACGTGTGCCCTTTGAGACTTACATACTCTGTACTTTGTTCTTTTGTCAATCCCTTTGGCCCTTGTTCTGGCTAAACCACAGATAACACATTGAAGATCTTCTGCTTTCTGATCAGTTGTTGGAGGTGGATGAGGGGTAACCAGCGATCTTCCAAGTGGATGGCCATCCAGTTTGGTTGTCGTCGCTTTTTCAGAAGAGACTGATTCTTTTTGTGATTCACTGGTCTCCGCTATTTTTTGCCAAATTTTTTCCAGGCATTCTTCCATTGTATACAACTTGAAGCACTTGTTACAGTCATAAAATATTTGATCCTCTTAACCCATCAGTTTCAATCTTTTTTTAACTTCATCTTGCCATATTTAGACAGCATCTCAAACTCTCATTTGTCCAGCTAGAGTTGTTAGCTTTTTTTTGCGGATTAGTTCGGCATATGACACATATTTCTTTGTTGAAAAAGTCCTCTGATTTTGTAGTTAGTAACATCTGTCAGGAGATAAAGATCCTCTGCTACCATCTACTTCACTCATGTTTAGGAATTTTAATTAACAGAAATTTGAAACAAAAACAATATTAAAATAAATTACCAACATGATGGCTAAAACACATCATCATAGAGCCGTTTTTTTGGAAAATGACGGAAGGTTTGCTCTGAGGAGTTATTCTCTGTCTCTATAAGACTACTTGCCCCCAAAACCTATGTTTTGAATCCAAAATGAAGTATATAGGGCTCATGGTTTCTGAAATATTACATCATCACTGCAACATATCCACCATTTTTAAAAACGTCACCCAGAAGAATTTGGCCCGGATTAGCAATGCCTACCTAAATTAAATTACTTTTCTAATGATACAAAAACACAAATAAAAAAATAAAAATCTCTAGACAACAATTTCTTTGAGGAGGTATGTCAAGGGCCAGGATTATGCCTTGTTCCGCCTGAACTATATTATTTCACTACCTTTCAGTATCCCATAGGCAGAGATGTAGAGGTTGATCGAGAAAGTGAAATGTCCACAATAGTAGCGAGTTGAGTCTTCCAGTTGGGGGTATTCTCACCTGCTCCTCTGCACAGATCAACTCTATAATAGCGGCATTCAGATGCTCACTGGCCTGACCTTCATATGTAGTGTCCTACTCCCTGAATATTCCATGCAGACCAAGAGAAAGGAGCCATACTCACCATCGCTACCCAGCACAAAATAAGAAAATCAATGCAGCCGGCCTCAGAGGAGAAATAAGAGGCAGAGGTGGCTTGTTTCAGGCTGAAAGACTGCCCGACGAACTCTAGCATCTAGTTTGCTGAAAGTGTTTGGTGAGTTTACTCTTTGTTTTACCTTTTGCTCTCCTCTGTGCCCCTCTACCTAATCTGTGGTGTCAAGTTTGGGAGTGTATTTGGTTACAGGCTTCATCGCCTGCTGTTACTATTGATCTACCATGTGAAGGTGTCCTGGGTGGCATCCCAGGTCCGGCGGCAGGGGTAGGTCTTCTAGTACGAGCGTCGCACGACGCAGGACCCACGTTGGAGTCCTTTTTACCCGCCGGAGACTGCTGCAAGATTGTCTTGCAAGTACATGAGGTTACTACTGAGCACCTCTTTGGTATGTAGGATCCACATACCTTCGTTGTAGATAGTTTGTTTTTTGATCCTGATGAATTGCCGTGACCAATTGCTGGCTGTATAGGCAAGAAACATGTTGATCTTCCTGAGTGTAGGGAATACACAACTAGCGTCATAATCACTAGTAGCTATACCCACCTCATTTTTTCATTTCTTTTAACTAGGCTGTTTACCACTTCATTAAATACATTTTTTCGTGGACAAACAGTACCTATTTTATCCTTTCACCACATCTACACATTCTAGGGCCCCTTACCCCCACAGCACCCTTCGGCAGGAACAGAAGATCCCCGCCAAAGAGCCCCATTAGTGGGAGCCCGTCAGGAATTGCAGCGCCGACCTGACGAGGGGCAGGCTCAAATGATGAAGCATGACACCTAGCTTGCTGGGTGTGTGAGAGCCCTAGTTCCAACAAAGGGTTTCCCCCTTCCGTGACACACGACAATCCCGCTGATACTATTACCTTTCCTTCTCTGACCAGAGGAACTTTGTACTCTTTTTGTATTATTTGTTACTATTGATCTACCATGTGAAGGTGTCCTGGGTGGCAGCCTACATCGCCCATTGGTAGGGCCCACCTTGCTCCATCTCTTTTTTTTTTTTTTTTAAGTAACATAAAGTAACTCTCATTTCATTTGAACATGGTTCATGTATTATTACTTCATCATTTTTAAGGAATACATTATGAAATATTGTATGGGGATAAATATATCCTCCTGTTTGTATTGTCCTTCGTAATAGATGGTGATAATAGCTTTTACACACAAGTTGTTACATAGGCTCAATTATAGATGGGGAACCATTACCGTTCAGAGATGGTGACTGCTGCTATAATTACTTTTTTAGGTTGAGTCTTTCAGACAGTTCAAACTGTGTTGTTGAAAAAGACATGTGTGGCTTACCAAGAACTTACAGGGGCTTGCAGTACGCCCATTGCCTACCACTGCTTGGCTTTACTGTCACCCTTTATTTGCTCTCTTTCTATTGGATGGCTTCCCATGTTTCATTCTCTCCGTATTTTGTTGTTCTCTCCCCAAGAGCATTGCCTCTTTACTATCTCTTTGATTGTCTGGCTTCTATGCACCCTCTGCTCACTTTTAGGGAACTACTTTGTTCATCACTCTTACTTCTCCTGAGGCACAGCCGGGAGCAACGATCTCTAGCTTATTTTAAAAGTGTAATTTGTTGTGTTTTTAAAACTTGTTGACCTCCCTACTCTTGGCACATCCAATCTTTATCAGCCAGAGACTCCCCCGCACAGCGGATCTAGCGCTGCAGCGGGAGCGGTGTTTGGTGTTTTGTTTGCCGCCATTTCTGCGTTCCAGTGAGACACGCCCACCTGCGCTGGCCACGCCCCCTTCCAACCCTCTTCTCCACCTGTATATAGTATGTGCCCCCACCGGAAGCGCAGCGGACGAGCGCAGCGGGCGCGACGATGGCGCCCCGAAGGCACGCCTAAGGCAAGCCCGTCTGCGCCCGTCCGCGGCCGGCTGGGGCCTGGGGCCTGTCACTCTGCCCAATTTACATCTTACTCCCCCAGGGACCTGATCTCTTTACACACACCCTGGCCGCTGGATGCTACCAGTTACCTGAAACTACAACTAGGCATTTTCCAAGCCCGTAGTACTTTCCCTGAGTTCAGGACCCTCCCGTCTTCCCTTACCCCCGAGCACATAGTCACCTCCCCTCCCCCTAAATCCTTGTCCGCTCAGCCACCTGCTAATATGGAATTAGCAATCATATACCTTAACACTCGGTCGTTAGTCAGCCATCAACTTGACATATGCCACCTCCTGGATTCAGACCGACCTGATATTCTACTCTTAACGGAGACCTGGCTGAATGAGTATTCTTCCCCTGACATCTTGGCAGCCATCCCACCTGGGTAGTATATTCTCCAAGCCAACCGTCCAGCTGGGAAACCTGGTGGCGGCGTAGCCGCCATTATCAAACTCCCCCTTAGGTTCACCTCCCTCTCCCTACTCACCATCCCCCAGGTCGATTACCTGGCAATCAGATTTGAATCCTCGGTGTCTCCCCTTACCTGCGTTCTGGTATATCGCCCTCCCCAACCTATGCCAAATTTCCCCTCGCTCTTTGGCGACCTACTCTCCCAGCTTACAATCAACTACTCCAAACTCCTGGTCCTGGGAGATTTTAACTATTGGCTGTCAGACGTCCATGAAAGCTCCCTCTCCTTGGCCTTCACCGACCTATTAAGTGGGCTCAATGGCCTTCAACACGTCCACACGGCCACTCACTCTAAGGGCCACATCCTAGATCAAGTGTGGACCTACAATCTTGGAATTAAGTCGCTTACGATCTCACCTTGCCACTGGTCGGACCACTCCTAAATCTCTTTTTCTCTCCTGGTCCCTCCACCGCCCCCCCGTAGCCGAGGCCCTAGCCTCCTGGCCCGCAACTGGAACAAAGCAGACCTCGATCTATTTCTTGCCTCCTTAACATCTTCGGTTCTGCCCAGTCCCGGCTCCATAGACTCCCAAGAAGCCGCACTTGTCAAATGGCTAGAGTCCGCCAGTGACAAGGTTGCCCCCCTCAAGCTAATTAGAACTAAGCGACCTCATGACGCACATCGATGGTTCTCGGATAGCCTTAAATCTTTAAAACTGGGACTCCGCCAAGCCGAGCGCCGCTGGCGTAGAAACTACGACCTCTCAGAAAAACTACAATTCTTAAAACTTTCTGGAGAATACAAACAGGCATTCTCAGTCGCCAAAACTGCTTCACAAAAATTCTTAACTCCGTGCAAAAATCTAAAGAAATTTTTGCCATTGTGGAGGAGCTCTCACATCCGGACATGGTGACCCTTAAACCCCTCCCATCCCAGGCTCTATGTGACTCCCTTAATCAATTCTTTACAGACAAAATCAGTAAAATTAAAAATAGTATCTCCTCTGGATCCCCGGCGATGTCCCTTACAGAGGCTATTCCCTCCTCTAATCCCCATTCCCTGACCCAGCTTCCCCCCATACTAGAAGGAGACTTTCTTTCCCTGCTTAATAAAGTTTCATCTGGCTCCCCCACGGACTGCTGCCCTCCTGCGATTCTCCATGCTGCCTTCTCGGCTTGCCCCGCCCCTCCGCTGGCCTTCCTGAACAACTCTCTCCTGCTCGGTGAGGTTCCCAGCCAGTTCAAGAACGCCGAGGTGGTTCCCATACTAAAAAAACCTAACGCCGACCCCGCGGTTATGGGTATCTTCCGTCCCATCTCCCTTCTCCCTTACCTGAGTAAGGTACTTGAGACACATGTGACCAGCGTCCTCAGTTCTTTTATTGAAGAGTCCAACTTCCTAGACTCCCAGCAAGCTGGGTTTAGACCTGTCCATTCGACGGAGGCGGTCATCCTCTCTGTCATGGAGGAACTCCGTAGAGGCGCCGACTCTAATACTAGTCAAGCTCTGATTCTCCTAGATCTATCGGCGGCCTTTGACACGGTCGACCACACCATCTTGGTCGACCGTGTCAAAGAGGCGGGCATCAGTGGGACGGCCCTCAGCTGGGCTCGCTCCTTCCTGACGAACCGCCACCAATCTGTCCGACTCTCCCAGTTTTCGGCTGACAAAATGAAGCTTACTTGCGGCGTTCCGCAGGGTTCGTCTTTGTCACCACTCCTATTTAATTTGTATCTCACTACCCTGCTCCGCTCCCTCCGGGGAAGGAATGTCACTGCATTTAACTATGCAGATGACATTCAGCTTGTCTTCAACCTTGATTCCTCGGACGAAGCGATCCAAGACTTTCAGTCCACCCTCTGTCACATCAGTAATTGGATGGGTGCTCACCATCTTAAACTTAATCCCGACAAGACAGAGCTTGTTCTTGTCGGAGACCCATCCAACCCCTGGTATTCTACCTTTTGGCCCCCTTCCCTCGGCCCCTCTCCTTGCCCTGCTGACAAGGTGAAAAGCCTGGGAGTTTACATCTCCCATGATCTCTCAATGAAACACCAGGTCAGTGCCACTGTGTCCTCCTGCTTTTTCCACCTTAGGAAGATCCGGAAAATAGCTCATTTCCTGACTACCGAGGCCCTTACTCTGGCACTGCTGGCATTAGTCATCTCCCGGATTGACTATGCCAACGCCCTGTATGCAGACATCCCACAATATCAAATTAAAAGACTACAGCTGATACAGAATCAGGCAGCCCGCCTGATATACCATCAACCCAAACACCTCCACGTCCGCCCCCTGCTCAAAGCCCTTCACTGGCTCCCTGTATCGGAGCGTTGCAAGTTCAAACTAGGTTGTTTGACCCATAAATCTCTGGCCGGCATCGGTCCTTCCTTCATCTCTTCTCTCTTGCACCCCTACGCTCCCCCTAGGCACCTTCGATCCTCTCACCATGCGCTCCTCCAGACGCCTAGGTTCAGGCGCAAAAAACACGGAGGTCTCAGATTTTCTTTCCTGGCTCCCTCCTTTTGGAACTCACTTCCGTTGGAACTTAGACTCTCTCCCTCTTACCCTCACTTTAGGTCTCTCCTCAAAACTCACCTTTTCCGCAGCATCTATACATAAGCACTCTTTTCCTCCCCCTCTGTGCCCCTTCCCAAGTAAGTGATCAGCGCCAAGAAACCGTCCGGTGTAAGTCGCGCTCTACAAGAATTTTTTACATTACATTACACAGCACGTGTGGCTGTAGATACACATGTTCTGCAATGGCCCCCTGAAATCTAAAGGTTGTATATGCGCCAGTAATTGAGATCTGTCAGTGTATAGCAGTAGGATTTTTGTTGAAAGTGGCAAGTTTACATTTCAGGTAAGAAATAGTGCTCTTTGTTGAAAGTGACCAGCTTTGATTTGCGGGGTATCGCATCTTATTTATCCAAAATGAAAAGCTTGACTTTGGTAGAAGTGTGCGTGTGCTGCCAGAAACTGACAAGCTGATGTTTAAATGATGAAGGCATAGTTTCTAAAATATACTTAATTCATGCACAGGTCGTCCTTAGCTTTTTAATGTTATTGATATTGTTTTGTTGTTTCCAGAGGTGACAGTTGTTTGGAGAAAGTACATCTCTCTAACAATACAGTTTCTGGCACTATCACTGCTGCCGTCTGAGGCCCGCGCCTCTCTGATGTATGTGTAGTCACAGTAGCCAGCGCACAGCTCTGTTACTCTGCTGGCTTCGAGCTGTGAGTGTGAGGCCTGGCATGTTTCATGTTTCCACTACACCACCTCCAAGTCTATTCGCAGCCAAAACGCATGGCTGAGAGTCTACTGCAGGAGCTGAGATGAAAAAATGAAATGCCGTGCAATGTGAAAATACATAAGTGTTCTATACATGTGGTAACATAATCATGTGACATGGGTGGTTCGAACTGGCTGAAATGCATATGACTTTTCAGTTTTCGTATGGAGAGGGATCGCCCAACTCCAAGTAGGAGCCACAGGTCTTTTGCAGACAAAGTCCTGGAATATTTCATGAGTGCCCCTTCAGCGCTCTTAGCTATTCAACCACTGTGTGTGGGCACAAGTGATGTCATAGTCGATTGAGATGGTAGACTGTTAAAACGCCCATAACCATGGCAGATGTTATGATTGACTTCAGGGCATCAGTGTGGTGAAGATGTGGCTGCTGATATAAGATGTTGAGCTCATTATACAAGATGTGGTGCTTACATTTCTGATTGAGGGAACCGGGGTTTCTTCCCATAAGGGATGTTACTGTTATTTGAAACCAATAACAAAAAGTATTCTTTTTTGGTCTAGAAATATGTCCTTAACTAAATAAACCAAGCATAGGCAAAACCACTATCTGTGGCTTTGGCAAGCCTGCAATGTGTATTTTATTTTGCAAACACATACAATAAGCATTAATAGTGTATGATCTTAAAAAAGTAAAAGTGCTGCATTCTGACGGTACATGCACGAATACAGGTCTGTTTAGGGCCTACAAGTTGGTCAACAATATTTAAGCAAATTCTTACTTGGTACTGTTCAAAGAATTGGTTATCCTACAAGTAGATTCTGAAAAAGATACAGAGGCTATAATTATACAATATATGTTCATCACAAAAACAGAAATCCTGCTTTATGGAAGGTGCTGAAAATCAATGAGGCGCTAGCAACACATTTTATATTGCAATAAAAATGATGTTTAAAGGTGCTACAAAAAGAGTGGAGTGACTGCAGTGCTCAAGTGTCACAAACGTGATTGGTAAAATACAACAAATGGGAACAAGAAGATATAATGGCTGCTGATGATAAGATTTAAATGTCTACGTTCCAGTGTATTAATTTGGTAAGCATAATATAGTCGGAAAACTTTTATTAACTTGTGATATCAAATTGATTTAAAACTGGTTAGGCAGCAGTCCAACAGTGAATAAGTCAGCGTTAGGCTCCTATGAAAAGATGATAATTCAAGTAGGTACTAAGGCATCAAAGGCAGTGAAGCAGCAGCGCACTGTAGCCGAAAGCACACGCAGGGATAGGTCATTAGCCATCCACATCTCTGTAGCAGTTTCATGGCCTGAATTGGAGTTGATAGGGCAAAGTGTTCTCTTACCTTAAGGAACACGAATCAGGGAATGTGTGTCTGAAGAGAGGAGGAAACAACATGTGAAAAGGCACAGGATGAACACATAATGGTGTGGAAGCTGAAATGCTTACGCATCCAGGGATGAAAAAACAAGTTGCAAAGTGATACTGGCACATTAAAAAGGAGGGAAAAGTTGTAAAAAGCTATGTTTGCTCACAGCAACAGCCAGAATCATTCAGGGGATAAAATGTGGCGTACCTCTCTAAGAGAGACCAAGAACCCACACAATACACGAAGATGAGTTCTGAAATGGAAGAAAGATATCTTCATTAAATGTGCAAACATGGAGGAACACTCACACGTTCGTATTTTTGGCTAAAGGATCAAAGACTCATCAGGGGCTCATTAAAGGTCAAGACTTAAAGAAAACAGGACATCCGTCCCTGTCACGAAAGATATGGGGCCATGGTATTTGTGGATCTATGTACTTGTGAGGACGCGGTGAACTGACATCTCACATAATCTTAGATGCCAGAATCCTCCAGAGTGTTGTAGTGAAAAGCAACTGTATCTAATGGTCGACACAACACCAGAAGAAAAAAAAAACGTATATGTTTATGTGGATCGGAAACTGATTGCGTAGTCACAGAGGCAGCAATTAACATAAAGTACTCGAGCGCAATCCAGATGTAAGGTGAAAAACTACAGCACAACTAGAAGTCTAAAGGTGGCATGCAGATCTTTGCATTACAAAAGTACAAAATTACCTATCACATGAATAAATTAAACATTTAGTAAAAACAGAAATAAAAGCAGAGAATGGCCTAAAAACTAGGCTCTTAAGTTAACTTCATTTTAGGCAGATGTACACAAGCAAAACTCTCTCCCTGGCTGTGAAAAAAGGCATCAGCTGAAGCGGGCTGACTTATTTTTTCTCATACTGTAAGTTGTGGTGGGTGGAAGCCAAATGTGAATGACAAATGAATTGATGAATAAAACTTTCCACATACATCATGAGATGTAAGTATATATGTATGTTTGTTATTATGATTTGTACAACTGATTACGATGCACCGACCGACCGATTACGATGTATCTGAACACTGTTCGGTCGGATCTCATTGACTTCAATGGGAGCCTGTGTTATGACTGACAATACAGGCTCCCATTGAAAAAAGGGGTGGTTGCGGAAAACCTTGCGCCCTGCCGCAGGCACCCCATGATGCCTACCACACTGTGCATAGTTGTAAAGAGGGGTCCCATGGGTATCCCCATTGGTCCCAACTGGAGGCCTCCTCCGGGTGAAGGGGGGGCCTGCTACAGGCCTCCAAAGTCAGTTTCTGGCAGCCCTTTTGTGTCAGACAGACCGATTCGGAAATACTGTACCAATCCGACATCATAATATGTCGGTTGGAAACGCGGTCCATAGACCTGTATGATTCAGCTCCAACCAACTCGGAGTATCCGAATGCCGTTCTGAACCGAGTCGGAAATACTGAACGGTCGGTTGGAAACATAGGTTCCGACACGGGTTAGGAAAATCCAAATCCCTATCTGAGCCTTTCCGACCGGCCATGTAATCAGCCCCTTAGTATGCTAAACACAAATATGGGGCAAAATTACCCTAGGTACAAAGTCTGCCAAAGTGATATAATATTTGAGTGCAACATGAGTCAGGATAGAGAAAACATGTGATAGTAAGAAGCCACATTGTGTAAAAGGTGTGCATCAGTATGCCACCCCATTGGTTGATAGCACATTGAGGTGCAAAATTAATCTTTGGTGCAACTTCAATGTTAGTGTGGAAAACATAGACAATTAGAAATTACATATTCATGCAAAATGACTTTTAGGTGAAACCGCACCCTTGAATCAATGTATGCTTTATTGTGTCATATTTATAGCAAAATCACATTTGTGTACAAAATCACTTTAGGGTGCATCATCACCCTCAGCACAATGTTAGCAGGAGTGTGAAAGAACTTTTAGGTGCACAAATCTCATTTGGTGGAAAATAAATTTAGTTGCCAAATCATATTTAGGCGGCATATCACCCCTGGTGCAACATCATCACGAATGTGAAAACACTCTTAGGAGCACAAATCTCATTTGGTGGAAGACATATTAAATAGCCAAATCATTTTCCGGTGATATATTACCCTAAGTGCAACATCAGCAGGAGGGTGGAAAAAAATGTATGAGCACATATCGCCTGTTTAAAGCAGAAATCACATTTAGGTGCAAAGTTAGCTGGAGTGTGATATCACTCAGAATAGAAAGAAAACTTATTAGGAAGATGTTCCATTGGCTGTAAAAGTGTGCACGCCACATTTTATTGACAGCACTTTGGTGGAACATCACTATAACTGTGGACAACAATGTGCATATCAAATGTGTATGCAAATCATGTTTATATGCAAAATAAGTGCAAACTAAGCCCCATTGTGATATTGCATTTAACAACAAAATCACATTTGGGTGCAAAATCCAGACTGGTGCAATAGCAATACAGCGTGAAGTCCGGGTGCACAACCTAATTTGGGTTTACATAATTTGGTGCAACATCAACAAAAGAGTAGAACACTATTAGGAGCATGAATAAACTTTAGAAGCAGATATCACATTTATGTACAGTCAGCTGGAGAGTGGTATCAAATGTGGATGCAAAAATAACTCCGCGAAGATGTGGTAATAAGAGTTTACAGTAAACGTAAAAGATATGCATCAGTACAACATCATATTTGGTTGGCATCACATTGGAACAACAATAGCTTTACTCTGGGCAATAATGCGCATGCCACATTTAGTTGCCAAATCATCCTTAATGCAAAGTAAGCAGCATTGTGGTATTACATTTAGGTGCAAAATCATGCTTGGTGCAACATTACCAGGAGTGTTGGAACAATCTTAGGAGCACCATCAATATCCAAACGTGACCCCCTGGAATTTGTTTTTAGGTCTGGGAGAAGGAGGAAACAAACAATAGAAAACCTGAAAAACTCCCACTAAGCCTATATTACATTTATGTGGGCTGACAATAGCTCTATGGGGCTATCCACAATTATAACATGACAGACTTACAATTTCTGTGTCTTTGTATTGCTTTTCTTTTCATTATTCCATAATATTTTTTTTCATTTATGACAACATACAAAAGAGGCAAATAATGCACTTTTTTTAGTAAAGTTTTTTCCACATTTTTTCACATTTGTAACAATTTCATCAGTTGTAACAAATAGACATTTGTGTTGTTTTCTATCACAGACAATAGCACCTATATCATTTCATTTTAATTACACATCCCCAAACTATTGACCACACTTGCATACTAACCTAACATACCATCATACATTCTCACTCTCTCATCATACATATTCAAAACCCCACCTAGATCGCATACACTCAAAAAGTCACAGTAAAGACAGATCTAAAACAGTCTCTGTGGCTGTGTTGTCGGTTGGGTATCAAACATCCAGGTCAACGCACATTTCGGTGGCTAATTATCGCTTTAAAGCCACCTTCTTCAAGACCACCAATATTGAATAGAAAGTTGAGTGGTGGGGAACCTGTAAATGGCTAAACACAATGATACCTGGGATTGCCCCATAACAAATCATGCTTTACTTCTTAATTTCTTTGAGTAATGCTCCTTGGTTTGTTAAAAATGAGAAAAGTTAAGAGATTTCATTGCTGTGAATAGAAAAAGATGACTGCCACCAACACCACTCTGAAAGTATATTGCTAAAAAGGTCAAAACGAAAAAGGTGCAAAGGAGTATGATGGTGTTCAGAGTCAAAGACGTGTGAATAGGCCTGATATCCATGGTAATGCTTGGAGAACTTGCCCTGTGCTCTAAAAAGATAACCCAAGAATTGGGAGTGTACGATAAAGATCCTCTTATACCCCTAAGAACTAGCAGAAAAGATGTGACTTTAAAAGGCTGTAAAACATACAAAATAGATATCAAGTTTTAATTTCCTCCACATCCAAGGGACTATCATGAAACAGTCTCACTCGTGTGGTTTAGCTGTGGTTCCAAGATTAAAACAGTTGGTGCCTACTCAGTCCGCTCAGTAGGTCACAGAAAACACACTCAGAGTGGGACTTTCAAATAAAGAAAAACATTTCTTTGTATACTAGACCATCTAGGCATTGAGATGATAGTTCTAATACATGTCAATTCATTTGTCCATGAGTTCCAAAACTAACAATTAGTGATGTAATACTGGAACAGCGTGGTAAAGGATCCCATGTGATTTGTACTCAGAATGGTCTACCCAGCTCATCGACCTATGAGGGCATAAAAAGAACATAAGCGACTTATCGTTCTAATCAAGGCCTCTGTAAGTTAATGTCAGAAGTGAGTAAATACTCAACTTCTTTAATATACAGGTTTAGCTGTTTGGAATTTCACCTAAGCAGTCAGAAAAAGGTTTTAACCTTATGTTATGTCGTGGCAGAAGTAATCCCCACCAAATAACTCTCCTAGTATGAAGACCCTAATATTTATCCTTATGATCCCTGTTGAATCACAGACTCTCCGTTTGTTTTATTATGTTCCTTGGTCAAGAGATGTACGTCCTACGCCGACACTGTTTATCATGTCACTGGCATTTTGACAATTGAATGATTATTACACACACTTCACATGGAGAGGAACAAATCCCTCCAATGTATATCCCAACTGCTGGAAATGATGCCCTGGACGCTTTTCATCTTTGTCATAAAAATATCGCCAAAGGAGACTCCTCACCGTTACAGATTATTCACTGGGACTGGCCCCTCAGATATGTATCCGCTGATCGCGGAGGTAGTGCCGATTATATTCTGGACGTGTATATGAGCTTCTCGGTGATCGCATACTGGCATTCTCAGAGTTGACTCACGTAACCCCGCTTTGGCAAAAACACGTGCTATCATTGTTCCTCAAATGCGGAACCGCTACCTAACACAACTAACATTGATTAACTAATACTGCGTATGACTCACAAGTACACTTACCTTGTTATCAGGGTGCGGGCTGAGAGTAGCTGCTGGTCCTTGGCACGGAATAAGGCTGTGTTTCTTACGATGGCTAAATAGTGCATCTGACTTCCTGGAGAAGGCAGTCTCATGAGTGCAAGCAGTACAGGTGAAATCCTATGACAATTCAACTCCATCTTGGAGTGTCTTTTACCTGATCATGTTAATCTCACCATCCACTAACTTCTACGGGCAAAAGTTCACCTTTTTAAAATTGTATTTTTATAAAATACACTACAAAGAATTTCACGATTGATACCAAAAATTGTGTGAAGGAATCTAAATTGCTACACAGAACTAGTTGTTTCTAGTTGGTGACAGGATCATAAATCACCTACTGGCTAAACTTCGGATGTAAGAAAGGAAATTGGTGTTTGTTTAGGATCTCTTAACGCAAAATAGACTTAATGTCCTCCCTATGAATATCCAACAGAAGGCTTAGGAGGGTGATGATATAAGACAGACATCTCTGACCAGAGGATGTATGGCGAAATTGCAACAAAATTATTATGGATACATTGTCTGATGGGAGACAATGCAGGATTGCCCGCACATATAGGTCTAGTCTAAATAGTGCCTTCTTGCACACCCTTGTGGATATTGTACAGTACTTGAGTAACCTTCCATATGATCTCTTCATTTAGCCCATCTTTTACTGTGTTCAATGAAAAGATCCAAAAGGTGCCTTTCTGCTTGGAAGTCTCTTCCACTGATTGTCCTAGTTTGGGCCTGACCTTTTCTAAAATGAGCCATCTCAGGTCAGTTTTCGTGTGATTCTTCTCATGGCAGTGTTGAACTATGGGAACTGTTGATTTCCCAGTTCGCACTCCTGATTTATGTTTACTGAACTGGATTCTGAACTCTCTGCCTGTCTCACCAACATAACCTTGATTGCATGGACATACAATGAGGTATATTATGTTCTTACTTTTGCAGTTGGTCATGTCTTTCAACTGACCTTTTTTCTGCTTCTCTATTCCCAGTATTGTGTAATAAATGCTGAATCACATTCGTGGCATGTGCCACATCTGTGGTTACCTTGGATGGGTGAAAGACCAGTAATAGATTTTTGTATTGTCTGTTTTTGGTCTGTTCGTTGTGTGTACTAGATTGTCTTTTAGGTTGTAATTACTTCTGTGTGATAGCCTCAGTTTCTGTAATCTGTCACCATCCTCATTCACATTTAGTAAATTCCAATTTTTATCAAGAATCCTCCTCCCCTTAAAGTTCAAATTGTAATGATTTATTACACATACAAATTGGTGTCATTTTTCCTGGCTGTCCCCTGTAATAATGCATCGCGCTTATAGTATTTTGCTCGCTTGAAAGATGTTTTTACAGAGCGTTTGGGGTATCCATGCTCTAAAAGTAGTTTTCTTTAGGAGTTCTCCATGTGTTGTCAAATCTTGCATATTTGAACAATAACGCCGGATTCTTAAGAACTCACTAAAGGGTATTGAGTCCTTTTGGCTGGAAGGGTGGAAACTGTTATGTTGCAAGATGGTGTGTTTTTGCTGTCATTTTCATGTAGAAGCTAACCTGTAATGCTCCTGAGATGAGTATGTCTAAGAATTCTACTTCCTTATTGCTAAACTTGGCTGTGAATTTCAAATTTGCATCACTGGCATTGAGCCACTCAATATATTCTTGGAGTGTAGTGGTGTCACCTACCCATATGAAAAATATGTAATCTATGAATCTTCACCATGATTTTACATTTTCAAAGAATGGTGCTGCCTCGTTAAAGATACGTTTCTGTTCATACTCGCCCATGTAGATATTTGCTATGCTGGGAGCACAAGATGCTCCCATGCTAGTCCCTTTGATTTGTTGGTATGTATTTTCATTGAATTAAAAGAAATTGCTATAGAGTACAATTCCCAAGCATTCTAAAATGAAACCATTTGGCCTATCACCTGGTGTTCTGCTAAGGAGTGCAGCCACCGATTCCATGGCCTGACGCTGAGGTATGTTTGTATATAAGGCCTCGTTGTCAAGTGTGACTAACAGCTCCTGCTCAGGATCAAAAGACATGTTTTTTATTTTTGATATGCTATCACCAGTGTCTCTGATGAATGAATGATAGGTTTTGGTCAGTGGACACAAACAATTGTCCACATATTTTGAAAGGGGTTCTCTGCTGGCATTAACGGTAGAGATGATAGGCCTTAGAGGCGGATTCTTCACATTCTTATGGGTTTTTGAGACCCACACATAAGGCTGGTGTAACAAGGTTTTGTTTATTGAGACAGACATACTCTTGTTGACATATGTGTCCCTCATCTAGAGCTTTCCTTGTCACCACACCTATGAGTGCACTTAATCTGGTGAGCATAGATGGGATAGCACTTTTGTAGTGCTCGGTAACCGCTTGCATGTTTTTTATCTTGTTTATGTAGTCATGTGTATTCATAATGACTTTCCCTCTGCCTTTGTCACAGGGCTTGATGATAATGTCCTTGTTATCTTGCAACTGTTTTAACGCCAGGGTTTCCTGCTTAGAAAGATTGAATGTGTTATTGTGAATCTATTTGGTGATACGTTGCAGATCATTCAATACTGATTTTTCAGAGATTGCTACTTTTGGTCCTATCATCTCAAGTATTGGTGTGAAAATAGATTTTGGGCTGCATTTTTCATTAAGTACATGAGATAACAAGTTGAAAATAGGAATGGTGTCTTCATTGACAGTATATGTTGATTTCTTTAAGACCTTCAATGTTGTTGGTTCCTGGTTTTCAGGTATGGCTGCTGATGTTGTGGGTTCATTTGCTGGTACTTGTATCTGTCTTGCCCTCAGTGTCTGTTCCTCCCCCTGGTGTGACCTCTCTGTAAAAAAGCAGTCTGTGTCTGATGGTAATGCTGGTCCCCTTGTCTACCTCTATTGGGTCTTTGATTTTGATTCTTCTGATGTGTTGGAGCTATTTCCATCTGAGTCAGTGGAATATGTGTCCAAAATGTAAGGACTTTTCTCCTGCTGCCACTTCCCTGATTGTATTGACCTGCACCTTGATTCTAATCCTAGTACGGGTATGCTTTCTCTTGGCTATACCACCTGATATCTTTTTTTAATTTATCCTTTTTTTTTCTTTATCATGTTCTCCTCGAAATTCTTCAGTTTATTGGTCATACTCTCTAATCTAGCTTTTGCTTCTTCTATTGCAGGCAGGCTTTTTAATTTTTCTTCTTAATCCATATTTTCCTGGTTAAGGATGGCTATCGCTTCTCTCGCTGTTTCAACAATCAAGATCATCTAGTCACTGGAACAGCAATTTGCTATCTGGGACCATTTTTCCAGGAACTTACGTAATTCAACAAACAGGGCAGAGCATTACGTACCCTCAGTCCAAATGGAATCCCTCCTGCTCTTAAGTATTCTAACATGAACTGTGCATGTGATTCCATCCTCTTAGCTTTCTTTCTCAAGTTGAGCAACGTATTCCACTCACCATTATCTATATTAGACACAATTTTTGTTGTATCTTTTGTTATCACTTGCCCCATAAGGGCAGAAAAGTCCTCATCTGAGAAGCCAAAGGTTTTCAACCCTTCCATATTCTCTACCTACTTCAGGAGCCCTCAATGCAAGGACTTACTGTAATTCTTATGTTCAACAATAGTTCCTATTTTATAAATGTTGCAACTTAACGCCACTCTTAGGATCTTAGGAGCAAAAACAGCTTTAGGGGCATGGATCACATTAATTGCAAATTCACCCTTGGTAGAAGGAGGCGTTCAGCAGGGGCGTGGTATCACAAGTTGGTGCAAAGTTGCTCAGTAAAGAGAACTATGCAGTAAGATGTCATATTAGTTAGAAAAACATGATTTCAGGGTTCATGTGCACGGAGCAGTATGTCTTTTTGCCTTCCTTTGGAAGTTGTCAGATTCATATAATTTGAAGTAATTTAAAGTCTGAATTGCGTCTCCTTATGATTGCGATTGGGCAATATTTTCCCCAGTGACGCATTTTGGATAAACTAAAATAGGTTAACATCTTTGCACATAAGCTTGTTCTGAAATTGATGTGTTTTGCTCAGGATAGTGACATGGTAATGATTTAGCACTCTGGCTGAGCACACAGTACTCGCACCCCTCCCCCGCTCTAACTCTTATGTTTATTAATAATACTAGCTACAGATATATAAATATATCACCCCTTGGCTACGTTAGTATAAAGCAGCAAAAATTAAAGAAACATCACAAATAAAAAATAACCAGAACATCTAATTGCTTTTAAGTTAAATTCATAACCCTTATGATCAGGGATGAGGTTGCCTCAAAGATTTGCGCATTCCAATACAAAAATGAAGAAACCAAATGAACTCCACTTATTTTGAGGAATAGTTGCTTTGCACTTTGGTATGGTATTCCACATAGGCATAATGGTTATAGAATGTTGTTTCTGGTAACAACCAACCTACCACTGTGCCTCAAGGCTGGTGGGACCTTGCTGGGTCATATGACCTTCCAGCCTTCTCTAAGAAACCAGTGCAGTTCAAGGTAAAAGCAGGGTTTTCCATTCTCTTCCCAAAACCACAGATTTTAGTTAAAATAGACTCTGATGAATCTTTCCACATGGACTTGGAGCTGAAGGGGATCTTCCTAACCTTAAATGCCTTTCTTCCAGTGTTCTGGTACAAGGTTGTAATAATATAGATGTCAATTATTTCCAACTCCAGAAAACAAGCATTACTAATTTTCCTCCACGTTAGCAATGCAACCATGGGAGGTGATATTCCATGTTGCTACGGTCTCAGTAGACTCTCACATTCACCCGATGAGTGGGAGCTCAGCCAGAACGCTTCCACCACACCTTCAAGGACTGGGGTCAACCCAACACAAAAGGTTTTGTGACCCACATCTATTCAAAATGCAACTGTGGCAGTCAGAGTTTGTGATTGACATGTCCTTCCTCCTAGTTCCATTCTTCTGAGGTATAGCCACCAAGCCGTGCTTACAGGAACGAACACTTCAAATGGTCTGTGGACAATATAGAAACGGGGGTTGCCTCATCTTCAGTGCAGAAGCCCCAGCTGTCAGCCATTTTCATACCAACCTCAATGCCCTTTAGCCAACAAAGAAAAATGTATTCTTTGAGTTCAGAGCATTGGTCATAATGGAGCTGATGTGTTTATCCTTTTTCTAATTTTTCCAGAGTACAAACAGATGTGGAGCGGAAGTGATGGAGGATGTTGGAGCGAGGGGGGACGGGGTTCAGAAAAAAGCTGCACCAAGAAGACAGCATGTTCTCCAGGGTCAGATTGGGAAATAAACTAGGAGCAGACACTAAAATAACAGAGGCCCCCATTACAGATTTCAATATCCAAAATCGCGCCCCACATTCTGTAAATAGGAGCTGTTTTGAACTTGTTAATGCACTCTGAATAGGTGTTTTTCAATGTAAGAGAGACTTTATGCATTTATGCTTCAAGAGGGCAATGCTTGTGGTACTATTAGAGAAATGAAGGGACTAAAAATTAGCCCACCAGACAATAAAGCAGAACCACAAATAGTCACAAAACCGTCCCTCACACCGACCTGTCAGACCAATCTTTCTGGCACTGGCACTGGCACTCTCTCTCTCAAGCCCCCTGTAAAAAGAGCAGAAAAATCATATTGGTGAGCCATGAAGCAGGCCAGCTTCTAATCTTACAATACCAACTGCGTAATGCACTGTCTCTCTGCCCAATAGTGTCGCAGAGGGGCGAAGGTGCTCCCCATCGAAGTTTCATATGTCTTCGAATTCAAAGAACTTCTCCTTGAGGGCTAATTCCGCACATTCAATTACAAATTCCTTTGGTGTGTTATAATCCCATGATGCTTCATCCTTGGTGCTCCTGATTACTTGAATGGCCTAATTTTGCAGTAGGCTCTTGTAGAGGCTCTCAATGTCCAGGCTAATGAGTAAGTCAGTTTGTGGCCTGAAGTCCACTCCACTCAGTAACTTTAACAGATCTTTAGTGTCTTTCAGGTAAGTGGAGGTTTTTTGAACCCATGGTTTCAGAAAGAAGTCGCAGTATCATGAGAGGGGTTCCAATAGAGAATTGATCCCTGACACGATGGGGCAGCCTGGGGGTGGTAATATGTTTTTATGGATTTTTGGAAAAATGTAGAAATAGGGGATCCTAGCTTGCTTCGTACACAGAAAATCTGGTTCCCTCTTGGTGATATAACCATTCAATTCTGCTTCCTCCACCATGTATTCAATCCTGTTCTTTAGAGATCAAGACGGGTCTTTGGTGAGGAGTTTGTAATTCTTCTTGTCATCCAATAGCTGTTTGGATTCATTTTTTTAGTCTGTTTTATTTAGCAAGACCACACCTCCTCCTTTGTCCGCTTGCTTGATCACTATGGTTTCATCAGTTCGCAACTGTTTTAGTGCTAGGGATTCTTCCTTGATCATGCTGCAGAAAGTGTCATTAGGTTGTGTCTTTTCAATGTTGCTCATCACTGCTTGTTCGAATGTTTCCAGTTCCACTGGTGAGGTCGTCATGGGTGGACAGAAGGTAGACTTATTTCTGAAGTTAATGTCTCCCAATAGTTTCCCTCATGGTGTCTGGGTTTTCTGTAGGTGTGTTATTCTCAAAAGAAAGCCTTGCGTTTTAGTTTTCTAAAAAATTTGGATAGTTCACAGTTAAGATGGATTTTGTCTAAATTGGGAGTAGGTACAAAACCCAATTCTTTTAGTGAGGACTTTTATCTTGATTTCTGTGGGGGGCTATGAAGATAGATTGGTGACTAGTCCCAATTTTTGCTGGGTCCTGTTTGTGGCTCACTTGTTTTGCTCCTCGTGTTCATTCCTGCATTCTGTTCCTCCCAAAGTACTTGATTGCCTCTCTGTCGCCGGCCGTAAGATCTTCTTCCTCCCCCTAAAAAAGGGAACCGTTGGTTCTGGTTAAAGGGTGGGGTGCCTTGTTGGTACGTGGGATTCCAAGGAAACATAGGATGCGTAGGAGGCTGGAAATGTAATGGAAAACCTAATGGTCCTTGGTTGGGATACTGTTGCCAATGTTGTGGCCACTGTTGGTATCTTCCCCTCCTCCTCCTCTGTTCCTCTTGCACTACCTCCGCTTGAAGCTCTACCCATTTCTGAAGAATTGTCATCCGAAAATTCTGATTGGTCATCGGGTTTGCTAGTCGGAATGTACACAGGGTCGGCATATGGGTAGACCTTAATGTAGGAGAATCTTTTCAGGTCTTTCTGAAACTTCTTTATTTTAGACTGGGTGAGGTAATCCTTGTATTCACCCATTTCTTTGTTCACCTCTTCCAACTTCTTTTTAAAGGAAGTGAGAGTTGTTTTAAAATTATTTTTTGTTAATTAAATCTCAATAAGTATGGCATCTGATAGTGTTTTCGCTGTCTTGATAATTAGAATGATCCAATCCCTAGTGCAGTGCCAGACTATCTGAGCACAGTCTTTTTGAAGTCAGCGTCGTCCAGGAAAATGGGGGGACCATTAGTTATGATTAGTCCACGTGGTGCTGTATTGGTACTCAGTGAGTATCACCCCATGTACAATGTCCTGATTCTAATCCTTTTTTGGTCAGTCAGACTATCCCAGTCCTTGGTTTGGGAGATCATTTGTGCAATGTTCAGATCTGCCAACAATGGTGGATCGGACAGAATCTGATTCACATCTTCCTCCGTAAAGGTTAAGCGTTGGATTCTCTGCCATGATTCCGCCATCAGGACTAAGTGGTGTACAAAACGATTAGATAAAGCTCTCACAGCTGTGCTCTGCCTAGTGTATCTTAGCAAATGAGGGAGAGAGAGGAGGGAACACAGAGTCTTGTTTGTCTCATCCAGTAAGTCAACAAACAAAGAGAACGAGCTCAAAGCATAGCTTTTATTAACCCAATAGTAAAGGTTATCAGAAAAAAGAAGAACGTCCGCTTTGGGAGAATCTCCCATACAGTCAATTCCTAAGAATTTGCTGCAATTGCAGCAATTTTCAAGAATACAAAAAACAAGCATGTGATCTGACGGAAAAAGTAGCAGAGAGAAAATACCAATTCTGAGCATAAGAAAGTGCAATAAACGCGCAATGTAGAGTGCTTTAATTTTCTACCACTGCACTTCATCAGATTTTTTAATACACAATTGTTTCCTTTTTGGAAAATCCTATGGTTGGATTCCTTGTACATTGGTTTTTAGTCTAGGGAGAAGTCAGGTACTAAAATCAACTTAGTTTTCCTCCCTAGAAACGTTTTCCCTATTGTGTAGGGAACATTTTTTAAATTTGTGTTGATTTTTGCATTTCTGAGGTTGCCTCTATAGACTGAGGACCTAAGATTTCCTGGAGTGAAAAAAAAAATGATTCAGGTTTTCAATTTTGGATTTGGGTTTTGTTATTTGGATTACCATGGAGTAGTGGTGGAAGGGCTTTAAGAAACTTCCATCACTCGAAGAAAGCTCTAGATAGGAATAAGTTGGATATTTTTAAGGTTCCCATCTGAATTTCATTTTATCACAAGACTGGAAAGTAAGGTTATTCTTATTGTCTTCGTTTATCATTAGGGTATCATTAGGACTAATAGTATTGTCATATGTTTTTCAGATAGTCTGTTCTCCAAAAGATGCCACCTGGTTTAAAATTACAGAATCATATGTGAACAGCATTCTGATGCAGAATTTGGAGTCTAATTCCATACTAGACTCCTCCCAGAATGGCTTCCGTCCCAAACATAGTACGGAGTCAGTTTTATTAGCAGTAACAGAAAAACTTAGAGCTTCTATGGAAGAGGACAACTTGACTGCACTCATCCTGCTTGACCTTAGCGCGGCCTTCGATACAGTCTCACACATTATTTTGCCCCATCGGCTGCATGAGATTGGTATTGGAGACAGTGCCCTCGACTGGCTCTCCTCCTTTTTGTGCGACAGGTCATTTCAGGTCATTGCCCCTCCATTTCATTCTTTGACGCACTCTGTGCATTATGGAGTCCCACAGGGGTCGGCTTTGAGCCCAACACTGTTTAACATTTATGTTCGTCCGCTGACCTTGTTGGCCAATACCCGTAACATACAGATGGTATCCTAATCGGACGATACGCAACTAATTTTTCCCTGTTCCAAAGACTCCAGTCAAGACATGGCTACATTTCAGGAAGATTTGGCAGCTATAGCTGGGTGGATGGAGGGAAATTGTCTCCAAGTAAATTCATCCAAAACAGAAATTCTGTTCCTTGGCAGAGACTCACATCGGTGGGGCAACAACTAATGTCCGCCTACATTGGGCAATTCCCTCACGCCCAAAACCACGGTGAAAAATCTCGGCGTAAGGTTGGATACTGCACTCTCATTTGAGGAACATACTAAATCAGTGGCAGGGATCTGTTTCAGTATTCTGCACAGACTCAAACCCATTTTTGGTCTGTTTGACCCTCGAACAGGCCAGCTAGTTGTTCAATACTGTCTAGGTTAGACTGTTGCAACAGCCTCCTATTAGGGGCTAATAGGTCTGTGATAAATAGGCTTCAACGCGCTATGAATGGGCAGCTCGCATGTTACTTGCTCTACCTAAGTACAGTCCAGTTTCAGGGGTACTGCGTCAACTCCACTGGCTCCCCGTGGAGCAGAGAGTTAAGTTCAAAGCACTTTGTGTTATTCACAAAGTCCTGACGGGCTCCGGCCCGGCGATCCTCAATAATTTAGGTTACCACTATGTTCCATCTCGTGCTCTACGGTCTGCGGACCTTAATTTGATGCATGTGCCTCACTTCCGAAGAGCCAGAACTGGAGGACGTTCTTTCAAAGTGCTGGCTCCTACTTTATGGAACTCATTGCCTCTCTCTATCAGGAGGATTTCTAATCTTCTGATGTTTAGAAAGGCAGTAAAGGCATGGCTGTTCCAGTAACTGTTCTTCTCACTTTCCCTGCTTTTCAGCGCTGGGACGTCTCTTTGCTGGGACAGCCATGCGCTTTACAAATCGCATACCATAACTTTAGGAAGGACTCGCTCAATGATCTATGTTGTTTTTTTGGTGACTCTGGTCTACAGACTACTAGAAAAAAGACTGGCCTTGTACGGTTTCCTGGAAATGTTGCTCCATTTTCAAAATTTCCAAGAAATGGTAAAAAGTGAGGTGTGCTTTACATATAAAGCTTGAAAATTAACTATGCCAACCCTCTACAACATTGCTAGTTAGCGAGTCAGGTAGCAAGTCCACCTACTGAATTTGAAATTATGTAATTTTTCTACGACCTGACCTCTAGTCTTTAGACATCCAATTTATATTTCCTCAAAAGAATTTAATGAAAGTGCCAATTTTTCATATTTTGTGAAAAAACGCATCGTTTAATCACGATGTAGAAATCATCTACAGGTTGAGGATGCTCAAAAGGTAATGCATGTAAGGTTGTAGTTCCTTCAATGTGGGTTAATATAAAAACATTTGTATCACCTAAATCATAGCTATTTCAAAGTCAATCACTATTTTCTCATGTCTTTTGTTGGCGATTTTTTTTTCCTTCACAGCTATTAAAAGTCTGGGGGATGGCCGCGGAGAACCACGCCTCCGTGTAGCCGCAGTTAACCGCCGCCGCTCCTCCCCCGGCAATGGAGCCCGGAGAGCTTCTTCGCCTGGCTTCTAGCGTCCCAGCATGCCGATTTCTGGAGCAAGTGTTTCTTCATCCCGGTCAGCGCTTGTCGACGTGCCCAGGACCATGAGCAAGGAGCAGTTTGCGGGGCTAAAGCAGGCTTGGGTTACAGCCATGCCTTCACTGGATGGCGGGAGCAGCTTAGCTCGAGGGGCTCGCGGTGGAAGAATCTTCAGGACATGTTTGGGTGCAGCCTCTAAAAGTACAATTAAGCCGCTGAAGGCACAAACGTACAGCGGAAGATGAGCGGTTTGCGGATGGTTTTCTGTCAATAAGGAGAGCATTTCTGGGGGAGTACCCAGGGGAGTACCTGAACCAGGACAAGAGCACAGGAGCTCGGTCGTGAAAAATAAAAATTTATTTTATTAGAAGGTAGAAGAGACATGCTGAGTGAGTCAGGCTGGACATAAGAGAGTTTAAGAGAATCTCTCCCTCATCTACTTTTTAGAAGATTTGTAAGATCTTACTTGCTCCTTTTAAATTAAGGGGGCACGGATGCATGGACGTAATCAGCGACCAAATTGTGAAGAAAGAAAAGAAAAAAGGTGAAAAAATGGGGAAACATCTCAAACAGGTGAACTTTGTTGCTAAAGTCCATTCAGTCACACGCCTAGCTCAGGCTAAAGCGCTATCCTCAATGGTCAGAGCAGAGCACACTGTTAACCGTCCTGACTTTAATTTAAGTTTTGAAAGTTCTGAAGAGGAGCCTCCAGAGCTTCTCCTGCAAAGTGGGGCTCTTGTGATACAGAAGCAAATGGAGGGCCCTGCAATTACAGAAAAGAAACAGGCTGGGGATTCTACTGTAGGACCTACCAAAGATGAGGTGAAAAGCGTTAAAGATTTTCCTCTATTCTTAAAAAAAAAAGTGTGACAGGTAACACCCCTAAAAGATACAGTGAAATCCCCACGACTGGCGGAACCAGGGGCTGGAGACATTCAAATTAGTCCACTACAGATCTCATCTGTATCGTCTCAACCACAGCTCCAGACCCCTGGACAGGCGCCCTTAGTAGTTGATGTGGCAGTACAAGACTCTGGTCAAACTTTGGTGGGTAAGGCTGCACCCTCAACCCTAATAGGTACCCCTCCTCGACCTCAGACCCTGCTTGCACAGACATCCGCTAAAGAATGATGATGGATTAAACCCAGATCAGTTGACTGGGGGTGAGTTCTTGCAATGTTCAACACTCCGTCCATCATCCCCCTTTGGTTTTGCTTTGTTCGCCCTAAGTTGGCAGGGTATGCCCAGACGTGGGTCCCTTGCTCACTCTGCCACTGGATTCAAGCTAGCCTGGCTGATGACGGCTGATTAGCCAGAAACCTGTCCCAGGATGCTTGTTTCCGGTCCAGGGAAGACATGGCTTGGCAGTTCAGGCTGGGCTGTTCCCATGAGGCACAGGGTCAGACTGATTTGCATATAGCCATGTCTGAACTGAGGTAGCGGAGTGAGCTAAAGAATGATGATGGATTAAACCCTGATCAGTTGACTGGGGGTGAGTGCTTGCAATGTTCAACACTCCGTCCATCATCCCCCTTTGGTTTTGCTTTGCACAGACATAAGCAGCAGAATTAACGGAAAGACAACCAAGGGCCCAGGAACTGCTACAGTTTCAGCCTCCGTGGACGGATGGAGATAATATGGGACCTCTGGGCCAGCTCTGGGGGGTCAGAAGGGGGATGAGAAGGCACAGCAGGAAAAGCCGGAATCTGCGGATTTTTCAACTAAAGGAGTCCTCACTAAACAGATGGATATTAAGACCATGTTAACCCTTATCTTAAAAGAGAGATGAAGAGATCCCAAGAAAACAAGACAGCCTCTCTCCATCAGCGCCTCGGGAAGATCAAAGAAGCAGTGGCCTGCTTCCCTGTAAGAATTCTAGAGGCAGAGTCAAGGATATCTCAGTTAGAGTACCAAATGAGTTCTATGCTTCTGAAAGTAAGCGAGTTACAAAGGATAAGAATATTTTAGAGAACAAGCTTGAGGAACTTGAGAACCATTCATGATGTTCGAACCTACGATTAGTAGGGGTTCAAATCTAGACGATGTTTTCAAATCTAGACGATGCGCAGGGTTTACTGAAGGTAATATCCTCTTCAAAATGAAGTTTCATGTAAGTATATTGTTGATGCTATTACTGCTGGGTGTAGTTCCATGACACCCAATAGAGAAGTAGTGGGGGGTGAGATGTGGTTAGTGTGGTTGTCCACATGTCAGGAGGGGGGGTTTCCTGGGTTGAGGGGTTGGCATTAGGAAGGGTACAGCAGTAAAAAGAGCAGTAGCAAATGGAGTAAAGAAAGCAGGATTGTGAGATTTTGTTTTTGTGATACAAAACATTTTAGAAATGATTAATAAGTGCTGTATCATCTCGGTCAATGTGAATGGAATGCTTAACAAAAAAAAGTATGGAAGGCTTATAAGGTTGGTTGGCTTCTTTTGCGCCACAATTGTTATTTCTTCAGGCAACCCATTTAAAAAACAATTCTTCTAAGCTTTTCCTTCCTAGAGTTTTTCCCATGCTTTTTTTTTTTTTTTTTTTTTTTTGAAAAACCTTTATTGATGTTTCAATCATTTACACGTATGGGCCTACAACCCCCCGGGGCCGGCCGCTAAGTAACCAGGATAATAATAGCAAATGTCAACACAGGCGGCACCTCGGAGAGCAAAGTCTTCAATCCAATATAGTCCGGCCAATGAGCCGCGCAGGTAGGACACCAGGAGAGAAAGGGTTTTTCATTTTATGATAAGACAAAACAATAGGATCAAGTGCCAAACAATTTCCCAACAGCGAGAAGGGGCAAGGATAAGAGACGTAAACAATAAGCAGCACTACATTAAATCAATGGCGCAGGCGCGGGAAAGTACGGATGAGGAGAAATATCAAAGATAGTTGCGCCTACAGGTCCCCGTACCTAAAGCCCAGCGAACCCCCCGGAAACTGTGGCACACATAAAGATCAAACGATTCACAATCAGGGTGGTGTATCGCACTGATCCCAGAAAAAGAAAGCAAAAAAGAAATAGTGAAGAAAACGGAGGCCATGGAAAAAGAGATAAAGACTAAAGAGTCCCCTCCCCCATCCCCCCACCCTGCACCTCTGCGAATGAGTATGGCCCCACCCTCCAGCAGTGTGCCTGTCGCCCTGGAACTAGACCCGAAATATAGAAGAGACAGGGAAAAAAGAGAGTGAGAAAGAGCCCCCCCAGACGGGGGGGCGGAAAGAATATAATAAACTGGAGGAGGGCCTTAAAAACATACCCCCGGCTTCTCCCTCCCGCGCGGTGAAGTCTCCCCCCAGCAAACGATTAGCAGCACCAAGTCGACCATATCAAAAAAGGGGGGGGGGAGAGAATGGGGAGCATTATACACCAACTATGCAAATAACTACGAGAGCGCGCAACCATGAGTCCGCCTGTCTACTAGGTAACCACCCCCGAAGAATCAGCCTCAGCCTTGACCGCTTTTTGCGATTCTGCCCATGCCTGTCCCTCGACCCAGCACCATGTCCGATGTCCCAAGGTACAGGAGTGTCCAAAAACAGTCGGGAAGCGCCGCACACAGGTGGGGTGGAAGTCTCTGAGCATCCGCACAGACCACTTCATGGAGGGGCGTCTTTTCCAGTGCCGCCCCAGGATCTGCACTGCACACAAGGTCCAGACAGGCTGAATCAGCCAAATGAGACACACGTTGCTGGAATTGTCCCTGGGCCGCCGGAGACCGCGCACGGGACAAGGCCACCATCTTCCGCTCAGGTCCGATACCTCCGGAACAAATCAAGTCCACAGTTAGCCGACCACACGGTAGCATATTGTCCGGAGTGTCCGGCTGTACACTAATCGCGGGGGGGGCCGCAACATCTTCCTCTTGTGTGCAGTGTGGAAAGCCACTGTGTACCTGTGGACCAGCATGCCGCCACTGTCCCAACGCTGTTACCACACCATCTAGCTTCCCCTCCAGGACCCCGGCGCCATGAGCCAAGGAGGAATGAAGGGCACCAAGGGCCTCCAGGAGGTTGCCGTATCCCAGAGCAGCTCCCTCCGATCGCTCCGCCACACTCCCGAAAGTCACACACCCCCAGTCTCGTTGCGTCCCAGCGGACAGGATGGTAGGCTGCATCGCGACAAAATGGCCGCTGGGAAGGCCCGACTCGTAGTGGGGCCAGGACCCCGGGAACAACTCCTCAAGGTCCACGTCGCTGAAGACAGGGATCCTGGGGCAGGCACAGATTCAGCCGTTGCGCGGTCACGGGCAACAGTCGTCTCTGCCACGGACCAGCTCCCGCGAAAAGCCGGGAGCAGCCCGCAAGGATCAGGACGAGCCAGGGACGGCGTCCGGGCAGCTCACCGTCAAAGGCAGGGGCAAACGCCACGGAATCCAAGAATTGCACACCCGGGCATGTCCTCAGTCCGCAACGTTCAGCAGGGGGGAGCGGCCGCAGCGAAATGCAGGCCGAGGGGAGCTCCACTCCGGTGGACCGACTCCACCCAGTCACCACAGGCCGCTGTTGTTCAACTGCCACCCGGCCAAGGCGTCCACTCGAGGTCCCGGCTTCGGGACCGCACGGGCCGCAAAGTTCAACCGCTGATTTCTCCGGTTGTACGGCAGTCAGAGACCTCGGAGTCACACGATCGGTTGCCACTTTCGTTTACGAACACGATCTCGTAGCGCAGAATGAGGATCTCATGCAGGATATCCGTGCGGGATGCGGAGGTTCACGGAGCCGGGAATCTACGCTGCCGTCCCGGTCGCCATCTTGGCTCCTCCTCTCTCCCATGCTTTTTATGCATCTGCTCGGTTGGCCAAATGAGGCGTAGCTATTTACTTTGATAGAGGTTTGCCTTGGGAGTTTGGCCAAGTCCGGAGAGATCCCTTTGGTAGATGGATCTGGGTCGAGGTAAAATTAAATGGGACCATGTTAATTTTTTTTTTTTTTAAACTAGTATATGACCCCTCACCACTAGAGAAAATTAGTGAGCTACTCAGGGGGATACCCAGGCTGATCATTTTGGGAGGGGATTTTAATTTTATCCAAGATTTGAGGAAAAACACTTCTAATAAAAACAATAAGCAATTAAAGCCAAAAACTAAAAAAGTCCTAGAAGATATAAAATGGGAGTACCATTTGTTAGACCCCTGACGCCAAAGTAACCAGTCACAGAGTAAATATACATGCTATTCCCGCCAATTTCAAACGGCTTCACGTATTGATTTTTTTCTGATTTCTCGATCGTTGAACTATATGGATATTGAAATAGGGGCTAACGCATTTACTGATCACTCTTTTGTAAAATTAGAGCTGGAAATTGAGGAGGGAAGGAGGACAAGATCTAAGTGGCAGATGGATCGTCTCCTCCTCCAGGACCCTCAATTGATAGCCAATGTAAAAGAATGGATTTTGGAATATTTCAGGATTAATGAAGGAATGGCAGAATTATTTTCAGTGTGGGGGGGATTTAAGGCAGCATTGAGTGGGCAAATGATTGCCTTTTCTACTGCCCAGTCTAGAAAACTACGTGCTGTAATTGCCGAACTTCAACAGGTTGTGGATAGTGCCTTGAGGCTGAGAAATCCCCCAGCACAGAGGGAGGGGGAAGGAACGGGTCAGCTCGAAAGGGCAAAGCAGGCACTCGGGGATTTTTTTTTAATTGAAGACATAAATAGCTCCAGGACTTATCAACAACGGGTATACGAGGATAGTCAAATGGTCGGGAAATCGCTAGCCGGGTTAACTAAGAACAAACAGGAAGCTGCTCTAATTTCCGAGATCATAGATCCCAAGACCAGTGATACGATAACGGATAAGGATAGCGTAGCCCAAGTTTTCATGGAGCATTATCAACAGCTTTATGCCACTAGATATGAGGTTGGTTTGGATTTAATTCAGGAATATTTTGAGAGGGTAAATTTCCCTAGCTTGTCTGATTTGCACGTGGAACAAATCCAACTCGACATTTCAGAAGTAGAAATTTTAACAGTCCTGAAATCGATTGCTGGGGCTAAAGCCTGTGGAAACGACAGGTTCCCCAAAGAATTTTATAAGATATTTTCCAGGGAATTGATCCCCTTCTTGGCGAAGCTGTTCAATAATATTAAGAAGGGGGATGTGTCCCCTCTAGTTGTAAAGAATCTAGAATCATAAGCTTTGTGAAGAAGGGCAAAAACCATAAAGATGTTAATTCTTATAGACTGATTAGTCTGTTAAACACCGATTATAAAATTCTAATGAAAGTTTGGGCCCAACATTTTATTCCACTAGCCCAAGAACTGATTCATAGAGATCAGGCCGGATTTGTTGACGGAAGGTCAATGTCCTCTAATACCGGGTTCTCAATTCAGGCTCTCTCCTTTTTTTAAACTAAAAAACTCCATCGCTCATCATGATGGTGGACGCTGAAAAGGCGTTTGACCAGGTGAATTGGGACACACTTTTCTTCGGTCTGAGTAAATTTGGTGTTCTCACCCAGGTCATAGATATGTTTAAGAACATCTATCAGGGTGCCCAGGCCTAGGTGGTGATAAATGCAAACCAAATAGGAACAGTAAAATCAACCGTAGGATCAGATAAGGGTGCCCGATGTCCCCTTTATTGTTTACCTTCTTTATCGAGCCCCTGGCGATAAGCATCCATGACAATTTGGAAATCAGAGCTCCAATACCGTTCGCAGATGATGTTGTTTTATATTTAAGTCCTGAGGGCCTGAATCTGGACCGGGTACTAACAGAATTTAGTCAATTTTAATTGATTGGGGGCTACAAAATAAATCAAAACAAAACCGAGATTTTAATTCTAAATACCGACTGTGATTTTCTCCCCTCTAACCTCAAATCCCAGGCTTTAAAAGCAGAACCAATACGATATCTGGGAATATTTGTTTCTAATCATTATGAGCAGCTATTTAGTTAATTATCAAGCAATGCGGAATAAAATCAAAATATTGCTTGATAACTGGTCACTTCTAAACTTAATTTTAATAGGCCGTGTAGCCCTAATAAACATTTCCATACTTCCCTTATTAGTATTTCATTTCATCAATGTAGCTTTGAAAATCAATACTACATTTTTTTAAGAGCTTGAGTCAATGTTTAGGGAATTCGTCTGTAGTAAAAAGGCTTCCAGGGTCATGCAAGCAATACTTCAGCTAGAAATTAATCAGGGTGGGTTAGCATTGCTGAAAATTCAAACCTATTACGAAGCAGCGATTTTAGATCTTACAGCCCGTTTGCTGGAACCAAAGGGATTTTTAGATAATTTTTTCTTAGCTAAAATGGTACAAGAATCTGGTTCGCAGATGCCAATATTACTAAAAATAGCTAAATTGCCAAAGAGGACTAGATATAAGACGCTACAGGACTATGCCTTTAGATTGAAATCTTTTTTTAAACAAGCCGGCTCTTCCGGATTCCACTATTTAAAGTTAGTGGAATGTAAAAGTTTGGGACTTCAAATCCATTCTAGTCGTCCGAAAAACTGGAAGGATTGTGGCTTAGAAGAGCTGGGGCATTTTTTCACGGATAATAAAATAATTACCTGGCAAGAGGTCCAAAATAGATACGGCCCTCGTAAACAAGCTCGGCTTTTTCGAGTATTTACAGATTATACATTTTATAAACAGATACAATCTTACATTAAGTGGTGCCCCAACAAAGCAGGTGAGCGTTCTGTATCGAGCCAAATTAAGTGGTGTGGGCAACTGGTACTCTCAGTTGCGGAAATCCAATGTACCCCCCCCCCCTCGGTCAAGAATTGTTTAGGAAGAGTAACACGTAAAACAAATTGTACTTTGTCTAGCCAGGAGTGGCAGTCAATATCCCAGTTAGGTAGTAAGGCATTAAGAGCTGCCAATTTTAAAAGAATGGCTTTTCTGTCTTGGTGGTTGGCATACTATACCCCTAAAACTCTCAGCAAAAGATATCCGGAGGTAGAGAACAGATGTTTCCGATGCCAGGCAGAAGGGGAAGGGGATTGGCTCCACACATTCTTCACGTGTCCAAAACTAGAGTCATTCTGGGTTAAGATCTTCTTAGCTATATGCCAGGCAATTCAGAAGAGGCTCGATCCAGAGGTCGAGGTAGCCCTCTTTGGTATTTCTAGACTGAGGGGAGACTTGAAAAATGCTGAGGAGACCTTTTTTGCAATTTGTTCTCTTGTTGCTCGATCTTTAATCCTCCAGAATTGGAGGTCGGGGGACGCTCCCTCTTATTTACAGTGGTTAAATAAAATGAGACGAACAATGCCGTTCGAAGAAGCATATGCTAAGAGGGTAGGCGCTACAAAAAAATGTGTTGCTGTTTGGAAGTATTTTACGAATTTTGAAACCATGGTGGGAATAGAAATGTTAAAGATTTTTGCCCCTTGGCACTTTGGTGGTTCACCACGTTGCACTTTTTTTGTGTGTGCTGGATAAGCTCACTTAAAAAGCACTATACCACTTTTGTCTGTAAAATGTGTACATTTCTTAATGGTTATGATACTGATTTGGGCCCTTGAATAGTTTAGTGGGATTGTCCCTTGTACTGTAGCACTTTAGCATTTTAATTAACAAGATTTGTTTACTCGTAAACAGTTCAAGATGCAGCCAGACCACTGTTGCAATATGTCTTTTTCTATGTTCTGCTAACTTGATCCATGTTGGTTTTATAGCTAAAATGAATTTGGTTTCCTTTTTGATAAATATTAGTCAAATATCCTGCTGACAACTGTTTTTTGTTATATTTATTATGCTCTGCTCAATACAAATATATATTTTTTTAAACTCTTAAAAAGTCTGTGTAAATAGATGTCTGCTTATTTGACAGATAAGCATACCGAATTGCATGGCAGTATTGGTAATTTAAAAGTGAAAAGTGCACATTAGAACAAATTGATGGGGTGTTGTTTTCAATGTCCCACCCATCATCCGAATGTCACAATTTTCTAAGATAACTGACTTCTTTTCTTCTCAAGGCTCTCCTCTCTCTTGCCCCCCTCACCTTCCCCTCCTATTTTTTTCAACACAGAGCCAGTTTAAGAGGACAAATGGAAGGGGGCGCAAATTTAGTATCACCCAGAGTGCTCTCTGAGCAAACGCCAGCTCTGCCCCAAAGCTTGTGAGAGTAGAACTCAGGATTCATTTGACACTGGGATCTGGGAGACAGAAAATAGCGTGCTGGGAGGATATCAACTTATTGGTTTTAACTTGTGTATTATGTGTTTTTTAAGGAAAGGAAACTCTATTTTAAAAATTTACCTGTTTTGCATCAGCTCGTGTCTGCACACTGCACTTTAACTTTGTTAAACTCTGCTATCCCCGGTCCACCTCGGCTTTTGCGTGCTGCTTGTGTGGAGGGACGCAGCTCCTCTCACTGCCCTCGTTACTTCCGGGTGGGGTCAAAGTATATAAATCACATGCCTATCCAGCCGCACAGCAGATGCGCGCAGCGGGTGCGTCGCTGGTGTGCCGAAGGCAAGCCCGTCTGTGCCCGTCCGCGCCCAACCAGGACCAGGGGCGATGACCCCTGGTCCGGGTGGGACTCACAGATTGGTTTATCCATCAAGCAAACTAATGGCCTACCGCTTCCCCCCTCCCTCCCATGACTGCACATTACTACAACCAGGCAACTAGGAAGAAATGTGCCCATGCTGTGATTTCTCACTCGACAATACCCAGAGACCCTTAACCACTTCAAAGGGTAACACAAACAATTATAAACTTGCCGCACCAACCATAAAGGTTTTCTCCTTCCTCAGCACAAACTGCCGCTCTCTCCCGAAGCACAAAACCGATATCTTCGAACTTCTGGTCAATGACCAACCAGATGCCCTATTCCTCACGGAAACATGGCTGCATGAGAGTTCTAGGCCAGATGTTGCTGCCGCTCTGACCCCCAACTACGCTATAGTTAGGAAGGATAGGGGCAACAAAATAGGTGGAGGCATAGCTATTATTTTTAAAAAGGCTTTTCAGTGTAAACTCCAGCCTCTAACTTACACGAACTGTGAAGCAGCACTATTCAAACTGGCCCTAACCCCGAACTCCACCTTCTCTGGTTTACTCGTGTACCGTCCCCCCGGGCCCTCTGCCCTATGGGCCTCTTCCTTCCTCAGTGTAATAGCCCCTTTATTCATGAGCTCTGCCAACTTTTCAATTCTGTGCGATCTAAATTTACACCTGGATGATCCAACATGTAAAATCAGTACAAATGTAATCTCTGATCTGGCAGGCTTAAACATAAACTTGCATAATTTTGGCCCCACACATGAGGCAGGCCACTTATTCGATCATATCCTCTCCAATTTACCTAGCATTAGGTGCTCCCCTGTGCTCCCCCTATGCCAGTCGGACCCCTTTATCACCAGGTTCAGTCTGGCACCCCCTGATAATTCTGTGTTCATTCCTTCTACCCCAAGGACACTAACTAGATATTGGAAAATACACTAGACATGACTGTCTTGAATAAAATCTTGTGCTCTAACATGCCCATCTCTAAACATAGGGTGAACACGCTTCTGATACTGGGCAAAAATGGCTGCTCACTGCCATAGACATCTGTCTTTCTCTCTCCAAAAAAAGGGTCAGTAACCTTCGCCCCCCCAGCACCCTGGTTTACTGACACTCTAAAAATAGAAAAAGCCTAATGCAAAGTGCTGGAACGTAGATGGAGGCGAAATTATGGTCCCAAATCTAAATCTATCTAAAAAAAGGCCAAAAAGGCTTACCACAGCCTCTATAAATCAGCCCGTGCTGAATATGTTTCTACAACTATCTCTGATGCCCTAAATTGCTCTAAAACCCTTTTCAGTATGGTAAAGGAGCTAGCTGGCTCTGCCACCTTAGCTAGGCCCCCTCTTCTCAATAAACGACAATGTGAGGATCTAGCGACCTTTTTCGCTAAGAAAGTCGAAAAAATCTATTCGGATATTGCGAGTTCGCGATGCGACTACCCCTCTCTTTTGGAACCTGCTAGCTCCCTACTTAAAGCTTCTACACCCCCTGTAGTGGCCTCTATCCATCCTGATCAGGACATGCTGCCTTGCGCCCACTCTAATAGCCTGGACACCTGGCCCTTACTCAATGCAGCTTCCTTTAAAAGACTCCTAGTTAGTGTCACATCTGGATCACCCTAGGAGCCCCTGCCTATCCCTGTGCTCAAGAAACTTGAGCCTCCATCTCTGCTTGCCATCATGGACCTCTTAAATGCCTCCCTTCAAGAAGCCACAGTTCCACCAGACTGGAAACACTCCATGGTGATCACCCTCTTGAAAAAGTCCAACGCCGATCCCAACTTACCCTCCAATTATCGGCCTATTTCTTTACTTCCGGCTTTTTCCAAGATCTTGGAGAAACACATCCACTCTTAACTCTCTAATTTTGTTGAAACTAATAAACTCCTTCACCCATCACAATCTGGCTTCAGAGCTGGTTTCTCTACAGAAACAAAGTTACTAGGGGTAACGGAAAGGCTACAGCAACATCTGGATGTCGGAGATACGGTCGCCCTCATTTTACTGGACCTGAGCGCAGCATTTGACACGGTATCCCACACCATACTGATAAAAACGTTAAGATCTCTAGGTATCGGTGGCTCAGCCTTGAACTGGCTGATTTCTTTTCTGGCCAATCGTACTTTTCAAATCTTTTCCCCAACATCCTGCTCCAACATCCATCCCTCACCCTACGGGGTACCCCAGGGCTCCATCCTTAGCCCCCTACTTTTTAACCTATATGTGATACCTGTATCGGATGTCGCGGAAGAGGTTGGGTTGTCTCTGTTCTCCTACGCGCACAATTCCCAAATCATCATCCTCATCTCTCTCTCTCTCTCCATGGAGAGTATGGCCAGGCCATCCCTCCTTCAGCTTGGCCTGGGTAAAATTGCATCATGCATGCAGGCTAACTACCTTAAGCTCAGCGGAGAGAAGACAGAGGTCCTGATCCTTGGCAAAAGTAAAGATCTCTGGGGCCCACAACACTGGCCCAACGAAATGGGAACACTTCCTCGACCCTCCAGTCATCTCCGCAACCTAGGTGTCATCATTGACGACTCGCTTACTATGCACCATCAGGCAGTCAAGGTAACCTCCACCTGTTTTACCATCCTGAAGTGGCTGAAAAAGATCATTTGGATATTGCCCGAGTCTACTCAAAGAACTGTAGTCCAGGCTCTTATCACCTCGAGACTGGACTACGGAAATATTCTTTACCTTGGATCTAACAAGGAAGTGACTCGCAGACTCCAGATGGTGCAGAACTCTGCGGCAAGACTACTCTTCAGGGTCCCTAGAGCTACCTCTGTTTCTAGTCATCTGCGGGGCCTACATTGGCTCAGGGTGGAGAACAGAATCAAGTTCAAAGCCCTAAGCTATATGTTCAAAATCAAGAATAAAACTGCCCCTCAATATCTGCAGTCTCTGGTCAGCCCCTACGTACCATCCCGGTGCCTTCGCTTTTCCACACAAGAGAAATTTTCTGTGCCAAGAATTACATTATCTCGGATGGGAGGTAGATCGTTTGCACATCTCAGTCCCCTTCTATGGAATGCACTTCCCACAGCCATCCGGAACGAAACGGTCAACACACTTTTTCGCAAATCCCTTAGGACTTGGCTTTTCAACCATTAACCTAACAAGCTGCTATACATTCTTCTGATCTGCTCCGGCGTCCGGAAACCCTTTTTGGGTAGCTGTCGCACCATACAAGTTTAATAATAATAATAATAATAATAATAATCCCAGCGGCGGCTAGCATGGCGCGAGTGTGGTGAGTCCGGGGGAGCAGGTTGAGCGGGGGCCATGCATATTAAAAAAAAAAAAAAAAACGCAATAAAATAAATCATATCTTTGCGCCGGGTGCTGCATCTCCACTCCTGCACTTCTCCATCTCGGATGGAAGCACAGCTAGGCCCCACTGACCAATGAACTGCAATGCAGCGTTGTGATTGGTAGGCACCCAGGCTCCCCTGACTAATCACAATACTGCAATGCAGTGTTGTGATTGGTTTTGAGCATCCTGGTTGAAAGCTCAACCAGGGAATGGGAGTCTGGGCTTGTTCTCCATGGAGGCTGTAATGCAGCCTGCATGGAGAACGGGGAAAGTGTGCAAGAGGGCCGAGCAAACAGTCATTGCGCACTTACGAGTGGGCAAACCACCTAAAAGCCTAAAAGCAGTGGGGCGACTCTCCTCCGCCATATCAGAGGAGCCGCCACGAGGGTTCTAATAGGCTTTGGATCAGATCTCTTCAACCTGGGGCAGTCTTTGTTCTTTGCTCTGTAGTTTTGAAGTGTCTTATTTTGCTGTAACAATTTAAGGCCGAATTTATGCCTTGGTTGGCGCAATGTGGTGGTTCAATCGTGTGCGGGGGAACTCTTTTCAACTTTATAATATGTGGGGACAGGACCTATCTTTCAGCTATCCTTATTAGGAGCAAGTTTGACTAATGCGGCCGATTTGACGTAGTAAATCATGCGCAGATTGCATTTGTCCAGAGTCTTTTAGACATGTGAAGTTTCTGCAAGGAAAAATTGCACACTTTCAAATTTTCCACCTCAGAACATGGGCAAACTTGCGCTATTTCTCTGTTTTCCTTTATTCCAACCAGAGGAACTCTAAATGCAGAGGTAAAACGGGCGGATGCCCACTCCCCATCCACCCCCTGCAGTGGAGCTTTGGTGGGTAAGTGGGGTCGCACCATACGCTGACTGCGCTCATTTCCCAAGGTGTTTTAACCCTTTAACACACCTGAGCCCTGCAGCAGTTGGAATCAGGATTTTAGGAGGTAATACATGGTTTTCAAGAACACCAGCGGAGGCACAAAGAGGCATGTGAACACTTCAAAATTACATTTGTAAACAGCACCGAGGATGTCTTTCATTTCATCTGTGGTGTTAGAGGACGATGAACCGAGCCTGAAGTCACAGTTATGGAGCTGGACAGGACCTACGTGGCACGCCTTCAGAGTTCTTGTGCACGGTGCAATACGTCTTTATGCCTTCCTTTGGAAGTTGTCAAATTCATACAATTTGAAGCAATTTAAAGTCTGAAGTTGCAGGGCAATATTTACACCAATGTCTTATTTTGGATAAACTAAAATAGATTAACATATTTGCACATAAGCTTGTTCTGAAATTGATGTGTTCTGCTCAGGATAGTGACATGGTAATGATTTAGCACTCTGGCCGCACACACGGTACTCACACCCCCACCCCGCTCTCACTCCCATGTTTATTAATAATACTAGATACAGATATATAAATATATCACCCCTTGGCTAGGTTAGAATTAAATATCAAAAATTAAAGAAGCAGCACAGATAAAAAAAATAACCAGAACATCTAATTGTTTTTAAGTTTTAATTTCTTACACTTATATGATCAGGGATGAAGCTTCGTCAAAGATGTTTCTTTTAAATCTGGATTATGCTTGCGCATTTAATTAGAAAATGCAGAAACCAAATGAACTCAACTTATTTTGCGGAATTGTTGCTTTGAACTTTGTAATTGTATAGTGCACAGGCATAATGGTTATTGAGTGTTTCTGGTAACAACTAACCTACCACTGGCGTCGCGAGGCTGTAGGGACCTTGCTGAGTCATATGACCTTCAAGCCTTCTCCAAGAAACCAGTGCAGTCCAAGCTAATAGCGGGGTTTTCCATCCTCTTCCAAAACAATAGATTTTAGTAACAATAGATTCTCCTGAATTTAGATGAAATGCTTTGAATGTGTACTCGGGTACATCCCTCCACATGGACTGAGAGCAGAAGGATTTCTTCCTATCTGTAAATGCGTTTCTTCACTTGGTTAGGTCCAAGGTGGTAATAATATAGATGTCAATTATTTCCCGCTCCAGAAAATAGACATTACTAATTTTCCTCCACTTTAGCAATGCAGCCACGGGAGGTGACGTTCCACGTTGCTAGGGTGTTCATCCAGAAGTTGGATGGTCTGAGTAGACTCCTACATTCACCTGATGAGTGGAAGTTCAACCAAGTACCCTTCCACCACGCTTTCGAGGACTGGGGTCAACCCAACACAAATGGTTTTGTGACCCAAGTTAATTCAAAGTGCAACTGTGGCAGTCAGACGTTCCCTGGGTTAATAGATTAGTTATTGCCATGT
This sequence comes from Triturus cristatus, assembly GCF_964204655.1. NCBI lineage: Eukaryota > Metazoa > Chordata > Amphibia > Caudata > Salamandridae > Triturus > Triturus cristatus. The sequence continues at coordinate 324,400,070 of NC_140587.1, forward strand.
TGCTCTATAGATTTCTCCTAGCTCCATTCTCCTGAGGTGTAGTCACCAAGCCTTGTCTACAGGAACAAACACGTCAAATGGTCGGTGGACAATTTCATGTCCTTCAGCTACATAGCGAATATATGAGCTCTTGTCTCTCCAAATATCTCTCCAAGAGGAAGTGGTCAGTGGGAGAATAGTATAGAAAAAGTTAAATTTTGTTGATGTCAACGGTAAAGTAGAAACAGGAGATGCCTTCTCTTCAGTTCAGAAGCCCCAGCTGTCAGCCATTGTAATATCTGTCTCGATGCCCTTTGGCCAACAAAGAAAAATGTGTTCTTTGAGTTCAGAGCATTAGTCATAAAGGAGCTGATGTGTTAATCCTTTTTCTCTTTTTTTCCAGAGTACAAACAGATGTGGAGCAACAGTGGTGGGGATATTGAAGTGATGGGGGGAGGGGTCCTGAAAAAAAAGCCAACAGCCTGTTCTCTCCAAGTTCGGATTGGGAAAGAAATAGGACCAGGCACTTAAATAATAGAGGCCCCATTGAAGATTTAAATATCTAAAAATGTGTCCAACATTCTACAAGTAGGAGCAGTTTTGAACGTGTAAATGAATGCACACTGAATAGGTGATTTCCAATGTAAGAAATAATGCATTCATTTGTGCTTCCTCCAGGCAATGTTTGTGGTAATATCAGAGAACTTGAAAGTAAAAAGTAGCCCACCAGACAATAAAGCAGACCCAAACATAGCAATAAAAAAGTTCCTCACACTGACGGATTCCCCTAGAGGCCAGTCTTGTTTTTCTGGCACTGACAGATTCCCTATTTCCTAGGATTTCATAATTTACCTCTTATTAAAAACTTCTCTCTCATCTTTAATGAGCCGAGTTAAAATTTTAGACAAACACAGAGCAGGATTGGTTTCTGTGGGCTGCAGGGAGAAGGGTGTGAATTTGTGCCAGTGACTGCCCGCAGCATTATAATAAGGAAGCTGGTCCAGGACTTCAACAGCTGCGATGATCACTTTTTTCCTTAATCAAGTACCTCTCATCTGACATGCTTTTCACAAATTGCAGACAGCATCAGCTAAATGCCACCACAGCCGCTGCTCCACATTTTGAACATTCAGGCCATTTTACATGGTATTTAGATGGAGGGTGTTTCTCACAGTACCAGTCACTTAATGCTGGGCAGTGTGTAACTTGGCTGAAGTGGTAGCGGCTTTTGCGGCATATGTACATATTCAATAAAAGTGGAATCTTCAAGGGATGTTGAAACTGCAGCAGTTGAACTCTGGTTTCTTGCTGCATCATGTCAGCTGCTAGGGTTACATGTTTATGCAGATACTTCATTCCTTTTGACAACTTTGTGCAACTGGCCAAGTATTCTGCTATGTAAATTATTGTTTCTAAGAGAGTAAGAGTGTTGGGGTGACTGTTCTAGGTTTTCCTGTTTTGTGCGGTGTGATGTGACCTAGGCACTGTGAATGATAATCTTGGTAATGCAGTGACTCACTAGGCTGGAGTCCTACGCCTTCGTGCCCGCCCGTCGAGCTATAAGTGAGTCTTACTCTGTTTATGGCATTAGTAAATTACATGCTTGCTAAACCTCGAGACGGCCGGCCAAACCCTCATGCGCACTGACAACGGTGTCCTCCATGATGTTTCTTCCCCCAATCCTCGTCTATTGGAAGAAAAAGAAAACAATAATAAACACTTTTATTATATCGTTTTACTTTCGAAGTTTCGAGGTTGAAAGGGGTGGAGATTCTCCTCCTCCATAGCGGTGGAGCCGCCGCTAGATGTGATGCTGGTCTCGCTGCAGGTTCTGCCTTACTGCTTTGGTGTCTTTGCAGGCATGAGTATCAGTGATGGAGCAGGATTTCCGCAAATTAAACCTGCTCGGATTAAACCCCCTACTGTGTGAAAATTATTAACGAGTTGCAAAATTAACCGAGAAAATATTAAGATGGGGTAGTTGGAAAGGGAATCAGGAAGTGTGCAGGAAAAATGACAAATGATTCCTGTGGGCCGCAAATGATTTCTGCATAAAAGACAGCAGAGAAATAATGCTAAGAGGTTTGAATTTTCATGTGCAACGTAAATGAAATGCGTCAACGAAAAAGTTTTACACAAGTGATATTAATTACATAGAATACTGATTGAGAATATTTGCTTTTATACTAGAATAATAGAAGACTAAAATTAATAATGAAGTTGAGCTTTTTATGTGAACAATTAACTGAGTCTGTTTCTTTCTCCTAGAGAAAATGGCACTCGTTACACAGAAGGCCTCAAGCCACTGTTAGGATTAATTCGTAAACATAAACGTAGGCTGCAAAGAATTTTATTTTGTCCTTCATTATGATTGTTGTGCTCTTTTCTTGTCGACGGCTAGAGATATCAACGGAACTTCTTTACTGTCTGATAAAATGTTTAGTTTTGCGGATAACTGTTCTAGTAAAATGTTGCAAATGTTTCGAAAATGTGTGCGACCCTAGGAAGAATATTGTGATTTCCTCTGCTGAAGGACGATGATGACAGCATGGCTCTAAACAAAGAACTCTTGAGAGTGAGGTGCAACAGAAATGATGTGACTGAACACCCTAAGTTCCTGAACCAATGAGATCTGTGAAATTAGGAATGGACTTTAACATTTAGGGTAGAACTATTGGTGTTAGAATCTACTGTTTTGGAGAGGTGTGAGCATCTTGGTAAGAGCAAGAGTCTTATGTGTCGAGGCGAGAGAAGGGCTGTTTACTTAAGCCCCTTCTTTGGCTGCTGCTGTTTGATCCTGACTCTTTAACTTTGCTCCTCATACCTTTGTAAGGTTGCCCCAGCTTTCCCTTGTGGCCGGAGGGTTAGCTCCTCATACTATTAGCACGCTGTGCTATAGTTTTCTCTAGGTTCGTATGATACTCTGTAATTGCATTGATCTTGTTACAATGCTCTTTTGTCTCTCTTCCTAGCCACTCACTCATGCTCATTAAATGAGATGTTATTGTGAATTGCTTACTTTCTCTTCTGTGATGATCTGGAATTCGATGTGTCTTTGATTGACCAATTCATATGCTTAAAGAATTAGATAAAAACTAAGTGATAAGTAAAACAGTCTGTCAATATTGATGCCTCTGATTAATGTGATTTGTACATTGTGATGTATAGTTGGTTTGTCAAATATTCCCTCTGTTGTAGGTCCTCATAAGGGCGGTATTATCCGTCTTAACAATAGTCAGTCCCTGACAACTCTCAAAAAGGTTCGTCGGAGGACCAGTGTAAGTATAGGCCAAATTTAGTTTCATAAGGAGAAAAGATTAGTGGTTATTAAAATTGGTTATGGTGGTAAATAAGTTTGTCCCACGTTTCCGCTGCATCATCAGCATGGTCAATTTACACAAATAGTTCTGTCACATGAGTAACATTTGTACAAATAAAGATATCCCATAGGTAGGAGACTCATAAATGATGGTAAAACCCGTGGAAGGACCGCCCAATGGCAAACATTAGGATTTAGTTACATGTGATCTGGTGGCATTATAAATTGGTCTCTCTTCACAGGCCTTCCTGGAGCTTGGCAGTTCGGGCTGGACTGTTCCCATGAGGCACAGGGTCCGACTGATTTGCATATGGCCATGTCTGAACTGGGGTACAGAGTGGGCTAAAGAACGGTGATGGATTAAACCCAGATCAGTTGACTGGGGGTGAGTGCTTGCAATGTTCAACACTCCGTTCATCATTTCCTTTGGTTTTTGCTTCCTGGAGCTAGCCAGAGAAATATTGTATCCAAAATCCTACCCCTGTAAATGTAGCCATTGACTTCATTTTAGGCTGTGAAGATAGAATCAAAGCAAAGTCCTTTGTTGGGTAAAAAAAAAATACTCTTTGTACCAAATAGACACAAGCATGTTGGTAGCTTTTGTACTCCGCAATGCTAATGTCAATGAGCAATGTACTATCATCAACAATCTGTATTGTTTTTAATTACTAATTCTCTCACTCACTAACCTCTGTGAATCACCAGATGAATATGCACATTTGTGTATGGAACTGCCGGTTGGAAATGTTTGTGTTTTTACCGCATGTTTTGTCAGAGATCTGTCTGTATCTGATTCAAATCCCTACTTATCTCCTTAGGGAGTGTGCTACGCTGATTGTATGATGCTCATAATGAACAACAGTTCCAAGCTAACATTGACAAAAGGACCTTCAAAGGAGTGCGGGTCTCCTTTTCTTGACATGAGCCTTTATTGCTCTCTTGACTATTTTTTATATGCTAATTCCATGTCTATAAATCTTTCTGGTTGCAATTGCCAGTCTATTATACTCATTGCTCAGTGGTGTCTTATATTTTACCTCCGGCAATCACCCTCGCTGACCCAATTCAGGAAGGATCTCAAGACCTGGCGCTTCGACTGAATCTCCACGCCAAGATAGATCAGCAGCAGGCACCCCCCCACCCCAATTCCCAGTGACTGGAGACCCTTACGGGTGAGTAGCTGTGCTATATAAACTGCTGATTGATTGATTCCTAAATAGGAAGCAAATCCCTGCCATTGTGGCTGTCACCATCTCAGCATAGACTGCCATTGGCTTATACAAATCCAGTTCTGACCCTCAAGAACCCACTATTACATGGTGAAATTATTGTCCGGGCTCATCATTGGGATCGGTAAAACACGGAGCAGTCAACATTACCTTTTAGATACTGTTTTTATTGTGTTTATCCAGAAGGGAACCATCTTTCATTGTAGCACCCTATTGCAGCACAGATAGAGCAGCATTCCCAACCTTAGTTGATTGTTCAGAGGAAAAAGGAATTAACTCATTTTAAGGCCTAGTTATCTAGCGACTCTTGCAGGAGCATAAGGCCCGCAGTGTTGGAGTAGTATGGGAAATGTTTTAGAGACTTGGATATATAACTGTAAAATGGAATATACTATTTGCTGTTTTTGAATTCTTTTATGTTCATTTTCACTGAGATCAGAGTGTATTCGGAAATTGATTCAACCATTTTTTAAACTTAAATTGGTGAAACCTATCATGGTCTACATTAGGCTCTCATTCCTAGGACTTCTGTAGAAATACTAAATAGCACAATTCCAGAAATAGTTGCTCCATTTTAATTATTTACCCAGGCCCTTTTATTGTTCATAGTTGCCAACTTGTAGACCCCATACACCTATTCCTGACATGAAGAACGTGTTTACTTCTTCCAGTGCTCATCGGTACCCACAGTTGTAAGCAGAATTAAATAGAGTAATAAGGTTTTCTCTCATTTGTGCAATCTTATATCCTTCACTTGCATCCCACATATTAATATGTTGCTCATCTGGAGTTGTCTTTCAAAAATACCCTGGATTGCTCTAAATACAGCTTCCAAAATAGTATCCAGAGTAGGACACCTGCAAATCGTATTGATGGCCTCTGCTTCTACCCAGAGCCCTTTTGGAGCCCTCCACAGGAAATTGTGGACAACGTTTGGTGAGATTCTCTGGTGATCAATTAAGCCTGCAGATCGCGAAGTAGTGATTTCTTTGAATGCAACTGGACAAGCAAGCTTTTGTAACATAATAATGGATACTTGTCATAAATTTGTTTCTTCTTGCATCGTTAAACTGTTTTTACAAGTTGCATTTGGCACCTCCATTTTTGATTCCTCTTTTTCCTGACACAGTTGAGACGACTGTGACACTTTCTTATTAATTAATATTCTTGAATATATTTCCAACTGTGTTTTGGCGAGGTGAGAGAATGTCTTCTGACCTGATGTCTTTGAGCCAAACCACCAGTTGACTATTATTAATTCTGGATATGTACCTGTTATAATTTATTTTAAATCATCCAAGGATTTGATCTTTCCCAGGAGGTCTGCTATTATTTCCAGACCATTGAAGTTCAACATGGTGCTTAATCTAGGTTGTATGACAAAATATGGACTACAAAAATGTTCTGGTATAAAAATATGGTAGTCAAAACATTGACCCAAAAACTATTGTCTTTACTTACATTTAGGGGCTTATTCCAATGGCGGTCGGAAAACCTCCGACCTCTAGGAGCCCGTCGGCCAGTCGGAGGCTGGCCCGTAATCCCAAAGTGCGGCCTTTCCACCCTTGGCATTATGATGCATTGTTTCCGGCAGGGTTTCCATGCCGGCTTGTCTGACATGGAAACCCTGTCGTAGAGCTTGTTTAGGGGCCCCTAGCAGAGCCTCCTTGTGTGCGCGGCATCCGGTTGGAGGCCCTGTTAATCCCTGCACCCCGTGGCAGACACCTTGAGGTGCCTGCCACGGGGTGCAGGGTTTAACACCACCTCCCATTTCCCTATGAGAGCATATACTATGGTCGGTTTACGACCTTAACACATGCTCCCGGAGGTTGGTTGGTCCTGTTTACAAAATGGTGTCGGGCAGACGCAAGTCCGCCCAACATTGTAATCGGCCCCATAATGTAAAGTACCAACATATCGACTAACAAAATATAGTGGTCCAACATATTGACATTATAATGGTAAGTAAATATATTTAATTGTTATCATTATTATAATTAGGGCTCCCAGGTTTCCGTTTTTACTGATTTTTACAGATAAATGCAGACAGAAAACATTTATTTTATTGTCTGTATTTATTTTTAAATGTGGATAAAAACGGAAATTGGGTTGCTTTTTGAGTAATTCTAAATACTGTCTGCCATGACTGCCAGGCCTATGGCTGAGTGGATTGATAGGTTAGGGAGCTAAAAAAGAAATACATTTTAATAAAGAGGCTGTAACAGAAGTAGATATGCACAAGGTTGAATCTGAAATTTGCATATTTCCTTTTAAGTTCATTGATTTGTCTTTTGCAGGTGTTTACAGCATTGAAACATGGTAGGCATTCAAGTATGAGTGCATATTTACCGGTTAAATTCATGTGGAGATATACTAATTTCAGCTTCATTTTTCCACAAAACAATAAGTAAATATGGATAAATACAAATAAAATTTGAAAAAAATAAATATGGATAAATACAAACAGAAATGGCAAAAAACTAAATACCATAAAACCTGGAGCCCTAATTATAATTTAACTTACAAGGTAATTATGTTTTAATGAATATATATAACATAAAACATACATTTTAATTAATCTAATTAAAAAAATACACATCACTAACAAAATTATCAGTGAATAAAGCTAACTGTTCATATTAAAGTATACAATATAGTAACTAAAATAAAACGCAATGAAAACATGCAGAATTATTACTTATTTGTAAAAAATAAATTACATTTATTCAACCATTCTACATACAGTTTGAAAATATGTAACAAAAATGCATAGTTTTAAATACAAAAAACAGAACAGAAATAGTAAATAATTATAAACTAAATAGAAAAAGAAATAAAGTAATTCAGAAAATAAAAAAATATTTTAGAAATGTCTGAAATACAACAACATATAGTAAGCTAACTCCAATGCACAATCATTAAAAAAATAAACTGATATAGCAATTGAAATTCACTAATCTTAGCTACTTAGGGGAAATGCACAAACTGATGGTGATGGAACAGATTTAGTATTGTAACTCCACTCTAACATCCATGAAAATGCATACAATTTACCACTCTAACAAACATTTAGGAAAGTGCATATATTGAGGGTGTTCAAAATCAGTATACCCAAATAATATAGAAAATAAATGAACATAAAAGAATTCAAAAACAGCAAATAGCATATTCAATTTTACAGTTATATATCCAAGTCTCTAAAACATTTACCATACTACTCCAACACTGCTGGCCTTATGCTCCTGCAAGAGTAGCTAGATAACTAGGCCTTAATATGAGTTAATTACTTTTTCCTCTGAACAATCAACTAAGGATGGGAATGCTGCTCTATCTGTGCCGCAATAGGGTGCTACAATGATGGTTCCCTTCTGGATAAACACAATAAAAACGGTACCTAAAAGGTAATGTTGACTGCTCCGTGTTTTACAGATCCCAATGATGAGCCCGGACAATAATTTCACCATGTCATAGTGGGTTCTTGAGGGTCAGAGCTGGATTTGTATAAGCCAATGGCAGTCTATGCTGAGATTGATGGACAGAATACAGAACAATGCCACACATTCACCCCAGTACAGAGATCTGGGCCTAAATCATGGCTTGGCAGTTTGGGCTGGACTGTTCCCATTGGGCACAGGGTCAAGACTGATTTGCATATGGCTGGGTCCAAACTGGAATGGCATGGTGAGCAAAAAGAACGATGGATTTAGGCCCAGATCTCTGTACTGGGGTGAATGTATGACATTGTTCTGCATTCTGTCCATCAATAGTTCTTTTTGCATTTGTCACCCTGAGTGGGAAGGGTATGCTCAGACGTGAGTCCCTTGCTCTCCATCCACTGGAATCAGGCTATCCTGGCTGACGAGGGCTGAATGCCCGAAACCGGTCCTAGGATGCTTGTTTCCAGTCCAGGGAGGACCTGGCTTAGCAGTTCGGGCTGGACTGTTCCCATGGGGCACAGGGTCAAGACTGATTTGCATATGGCTGGGTTCAAACTGGAATGGCATGGTGAGCAAAAAAACGATGGATTTAGGCCCAAATCTTTGTACTGGGGTGAATGTATGACATTGTTCTGCATTCTGTCCAATAGTTCTTTTTGAAAGTGTATTTAGAATCACTCAAAAAGCACCCAATTTCAGTTTTATCCACATTTAAAAATAAAAACAGACAAGAAAATAAATGGTTTTCTGTCTGTATTTTTCTGTGAAAATCGGAAAACAGGGAGCCTTACTTCCAAGTTATTGGATGTGCGGTTAGCATAACCAAAGGATGAAGTTGCAGACCACAAGGTTGGATGCAGGATTTCGTGATTGGGTATACACCCCCACTCTCTTAAGGAGACTCTGTTTTTGAATCTTATTTTTTGATTATTTTGATCAGTTAATTATTGTCTTGATTAGGTTGTTGTTTTTTCCTTATGGTTGTGTGTGTGTGAGTTTTACCCTCACCCTCGTGTCTGCATTGGTCGATGTGCTTATATTATGTTTCTATGTGTCTCTTTTGTTTAATGCAGTAAATTTTAAACATGTAACGAAGGTTCCAATGTAAGCTGTCATTGAGTTCTAGTTTTGTTTACCTTGGAACCTCTGAGGCAGTTGAAGCTTTAGTGCTTGGACTGCAAGGTGTCACAGGGTTGTTGCCAAATAAGCTTTCAGTTACTTCTAAAGAATCACATCACAGTTTAGGCAGAAGTTTATCCCATGAGTGGATGCAAGAGGAGAAACAACTATGCCTGGAATGAGTTTTACAAGCCCATGGTATGTGGAAGGAATGATGTGGTACAGGAAGAAAAAGAATGTGACAAAAAGTGGAAGATTGGGCCAATGTCATCAAGGGCCTTGTGGCAGCTGTATAAGGTCTTGAAAATGACTCTCTTCTCCACCTGAGGCCAATGTAGGTCAGGAAGTTTGTTAGAGACAGAAGATTGTTATGGGAGGCCAAGTCAAAGTCTGCATCAGAGTTCTGAATCACTCGATGCTGAAACATAAGAAAATGACTTAGATGACAGTCTTTCTGCAGACTGATAGGGGAATGGGAAGAATTTTACACAGGAGTTTGAAAGAAAGAAAGTAACCTTTATAAGCTGTTGGACAACGGATAAGCTGCTATCAACAAGCATGCCTAGGTTCTTTTGTGGAGGGGGGTTCTAATAGAGAGCGTGTTCAGGTCCCTGTAAGATGGTCCTCCCAAAAGGATAGCCTGAGTTTTATCCGCATTAACTTTGCAGATGTTGTTTGTATCCACAAAGTAATTTCTTTTAGGCACATGTGAACGTGTTCCTTGAGAGCACTGAAGTAATCTTTACAGAAAACGTTGATTTGTGAGTCATCTTGTAGGACATAAGAAAGAACCCAAAGGCCTCAATTATAGATACTGGTGGCAAGATGTGAAGATTGAAGAGGGTGGGGCCTCAATGAATTAAGACACTTGATAGTTGATTTGTTTTTTGATGATGAGAAATGGTGCGAAAGTGAAAAGGCTCAGACAGATCACCAGAATGTATTTAGCAGCTAAATACATTTCCCAGGATGGAGATAGTTCCTTACTGAATGGACAACAATGGCTTCCTTGACCATAAAGACTGGGACTGGGATGCGTGGTCTGGACTTTATGGTCATCATGGTAGCAATGTTTTTTAGGTCTCGCCTGACCCAGCGCATGCGCTAGTCTGGCGAGACTTTTTGTAAGGGCTTAAAAAAAATGCTACCATGGCCAGCCTAGAGCTACAGTGCATGTGCGCGGGCGCGCGCTTAGGCAGAGGCGCCATATGGCTTTCCTCAAGCATCGCTCGCCGCGCTTGATCGCGATCACTTTAGCGGCTGCTGGGCTGCTTTGATGTTCTCAGTAATGCTTGCCCGCCGGCGTAAAACACTCGCTCTCAGAACGGGATATAAACGCTGTGTGCTCTGGTGCAATACTTCAATGCGAAGCTGGGAGGGAAGTTCCAGTAGCAATGTTTACGTGAGTGTGGGATGGGAAATTATTTTGGTAACAGCGAATCGTGGGCAGCAGCTAAGCCCTTCCCCCAAACGTCTGACAGCAGTTCGACCTATTACAATGTAACAGTTACCAACGGTAAACCTATGCTTGCTTCGATCTTTCTAACCTGCACACACAAAAAAAGGCAATTGAGTCTGAGATGTTACAATAGACGATTGAAATCACCGCGCTCGTTCTACAAGTGAAAACATTGTAATTACATTTTAGCTGCGCTTTCTTCAGACGGGAACAAGCCGAGACCCGCCTGGAGGAAGAACCGGCTCTTTAAAAATATTGTCTCAATGATTGACTTGGCTGCTGGACGGATAGATTTAATTTGTTCTCATCGTCGCTCATGAGATTAAAGTAAGGGACTCGGTTCTGCAGGCTTGGCCATATCGAGGTACGTTTGTTACAAACACTAGTAGATTATGTTCCTGTTGCATACGTGATCAAAACATTTGTTCCCCGGTATTTCTCCACCTCTACATCTTCACTAGACTTACGTTTATCACAATCGAAGGCGACCTATTCAAGCGATTAGATTCTCTTTTTGGTATCTGGCAGAAGGGTAAAGGCTACATCAGCCATACCAGGTTACAGTAAACAAACCCTCTGTTAGACCTGGCACCTTGGCGTGAGTTTCCCTTCCACTTTTTGATGGTGTGCCTCGATTGTTTTGCTGGTGTTGTCCGCTCAGGGCACTGCGCCACGGCTAATCCGTGCCGCAGTGCAAGTGCTCCCTAGGTAAAGTGTACCTGTAATTGATGTTCCTGATTGGTTTATTGGATTCACTGTCAGTCCCCAGTAAAGTGCACCAGGGGTGCCAGGGCTTGTGAATGCCAATGCTGCTGGTGGGCTTGCAGCGCTGGTTGCGCCACCCACAGAAAGCGGCTTTGTAAAAGGTGTCTAGGGTCTGCCACCGCAGACCCTGTGCGCGGTCTGGGACCGTCGCGCTGACTGCGCAAGTGCCCCCACTTGCCAGTCCCTAAACCTTCCCTTACCTACATATTAGCCACCCCTCTGGTGGGCCCACGGGCAGGGTGCATTGTAGGCATAAGGTAGGACATGCCCTGATGTGTGTGGCATGTCTTAGTAGTGAATTACAGCCCTTTCCGTTTTTCACTATTGAAGGCTACCTGCTCTCCATAGGCCAGAATGGGCTGCCGGGATCACGCCAACGCTGTGACCCCAGTGGACTGAGAGAGCATGGTAGGATGTCAAGTTTAGTATGCCTGAACTCAGAATAATAAAATACTTCTTGTAGTCAAGTTTATTTTAATATCCTGGGTTTGTAAATACTACTTTTAGAAAGTTAGTATTTACTGACCTGACCATCTCAGTCCGCCTCTGCTGTGTGTGTGTGTGTGTTCTGCCTAGCAACAGTAAGGAGCAGGGTGGGGGGATCCCCAGAGACAGGTTGGCTGCCAGGTGGTGGGTAGAAAGATGACACCAGGATGGGTGGGAGGAGTACACCTTGACTCTTGAATAGACCTGTGCTCTGCCACCACAAAGCCGGCGCCACCCCCTGTGGGACGGCTGATGTCTCTGCCCTGCTGCTGAAAGGAAAGAGCAGAGTCACCATAACAAAGTGCTCCAGAACTGGACTGAGCCAGGCCTAGGCCCCCTGGCGCTAAAGAACAAAAGAATCATGGTATAAAATTAGGAGCCCGGCTCCTAAGAAATCAGAATCCTGTTTACCACAAAGAACCTCTGCCCGACTAGAAGGAGAAGAAGACGCTGGAGGAGCTGGCCTGCTGCTTGCCTTGCTGAGAAAGGAGAGGAAGAGACTTACTGAAAAGACTTTGCTACTTTGTGCTTGAACATTCTCCAAGGGCTTGATCTGAGCTTGCCCCCTGAACTGAACCCCAGGACCAGTGGGTTCTCTGTGCTTTTGCTCGTCCTCCAATTCGAGCCGTGTGTGCATCCCGCTGGAAAGAGACTGCGCCCCTCATCGCCCCTCCTAGGGCCGTGACACTCAGAAGCTTGCTTGCCTCAAACCCGTGAGAGCCCCGCTCCGTCCAGAGCCGCTCTCTGTCCCCGGGCCAGGCCGCCTGCATCCCTGTCACCGCCTGCTACTGGAGCGCGCTGACCGCGCTATCACCCCTCCCGCCGGAAGCCGTCCGACGACTGTGATCTACGCCGGGTCATCCAGCTGCACTGACCGTGCCCTGCGACCCCGCTTCGCTATCCCCGGACATCTCAGGCCGCGCCGCACCCGCTGTGGAGACCCTCCGGCACCGCCGTGCTAAAAGGGTCGCTGGCCGCGCCTGCCTACGTGCCCACACCTGCTGATTGAGGACCCAAGAACACTTCCCAAGCTGAGAGTCGCACCGACCTGTGCCGACTCTCCACATCACGAAAGAAGTTCCAGTATCGGGCTCGGGGCCCGCAACGCCTTATTTCCCCGTTCGCAGGAGCCGATCTCTGTGAGTACTGGAACCACAAGTAACATTTGCAAGAGACTACAAAATATCCATTTGAAACTACGAACAAAGAACATTTGCCTGCTTTACAACCTGGTGGCATAGCGGAAACATTATTGGTCTTGTGATAAGTCCGCTGAGATATATATACCTATTTTTACATAAAGAAGCGTATTTTTATATATATCCAAGTCTGGTGTCCGTTTCTGGGGGGATTGATGTATTTACTGTGTGTATGATTGTAAGTGCTTAACCAACAACGCCTGAGGAATCGCCTTGGCTGCTCACGCCACGCACCTAGAGGGTGAGCGAGGGTCATTCGCGAGGGGTTATCCTGCGCCCTGACGTGGAGGAAAGGGTTCCTGCTTGACACAAGGGCAACCTTGCGCCAACCAGAGATCCCCGACTCTAACACCCTCGTGCTCAATTTTTCCCACCAAAAAACGAAACCACTTTTCACGCCCACATGCATACATGTCTCCGCTCTTAACCATTCCAGCTTGACATAATTACTAGCTGGCTAATTATTCCTGGAGTCCGTAACTGAAAAAGCCTCCAGTTTTGTTTCAGTAACTGCATGCTCCATGAACAGCAGCAAAAAATCGGCATGTAAACGGCGGTTCCTCAACTGCTTTAATGTAAAGAGTCTAACAGCTGTGAAGGGGTGTGCAACGGCAGGCTGGAATTACCTCGAAAATTGTTACTAAATTAAGATTGTTGGGCAATGTAAATGAAATTAAAAACTAAATAAGTGAGATTATTAACAGGTATCCTTTCGACTTGTTTGCCTTTCATGTAAGGACTGAAAGTGTTGCCAGTAACAAGATAATCTCGGGGAAAAGACATACATTGGATAAGACAGTTTCAAATTAGAAAAACTTTAGTCTGCACCAACAGATTTAAGGCTTCAACACCATAGAAAGGAGACAGATAGCAAGCCTCCCAATGCGATGATCAGCTCAATCATGGAATGATTGTATATAGGTAGAGCGGTCCAGACCAAGAGGGATATTTTTTGTGTTTGTTATTTGCGCTGGTTTTTAATACATGAACCCTTGAAGAAAACGAAGATTAAAATTTACAAAGAGAAAGTTAGTGTTAGGAGAGATGCACAAGTTTTGAATACTTTAAGTAGGAAACATTTGAAATTGGTGGACATGGTTTTAATACAGCAGTTGGAACAATTCGTTTTGGCTGAAGGTTACAGATGGAAACGCGTACAGCCCCTTATAGTGAAGATGCCTTCCCAACCTCAAACCAGTATTTTACTATTGCTCAAAGGCAGCCCCTCATACCAGACAACAAAGCCTGCTGTCAATTTACCCAACCCACCCCCACCTTGTCCATGTCGCTTCTTCCCCTCCCACTCCCCAATTGTCTTGATTTCTTCCTCTCCTCCAGCCCCTGCTTGTCAGTGACGCTTCTTATCCTTCCATCACCCCCCCTTGTCCGTGTTACTTCGTCCCTTCCTCCCCATCCTTCTGTTGACCCTCCTACTTCTTCCCTACCACCCATCACCTTCCAATTGTCTGTGCTGCCTCACCACCCTCCATAAGCTAAACAAGCATTGGCATAGCTAATAGTTCTCGCCTTTGTGACCTGATGCATACCTAAATACTTATAAGTGTTTAGTTATCCAGCACAATATCCTTGGTGCAACAACATCAAGTGTTGCATGGCTAAACACTGATAAGGTCCCAAATGCGATTGGCTATGCCAATGCTTGTTGTTTTTGTACAGGGAGTAGGCTGAAACAGAAAAGATATTACAAGTGTCTTGAGCATTAGAAACATGTGGCAGTAGGTGATGAACAGAGGTACCAAAAGATTGATAAATAGTCAGGATTTTTTTCTTCATAGAAATTGGATAAGGTATTTCAGAGATCTTAGTAAATGGTTATGGAAAGCGACATGGAATTAATTAGCTCTTTTACTATGTTAATAAAAAAGGTACTGGATGAATTGCTCGCAGAACTAATTGATCTGACTATAAAGTGGCACATGTGAATGTAATGCATTTTATAGGCTTTGAGAGTGGAGCGTGTTTTCACATTTCAGTGTCGCTGTAGAAATTTCTCCAAGGGTGCTCCACTTTTTTACATTTAGTTTTTGCAGCTGCCAGATCCGATGAAAGCCATGGTAATGATGACCTGCTGTTAGCTGTGCCACACTTTTCAATACGGGCCTTACTCGTTCCTGCAGAGTAGATCCATGAGTGCTCATTATATTCAGCAAAGAGGTGGAGTTGGTGGGGGAATAATGATTAGTGTATTTCTCCAGCTTGATTAATTGATTGTGTTCCAGGCAATGGACATATGGGAATGCCCTGCTGCCGCTGGGCACAAGATTGCAAAATGGAATGGTTAAGAAATTTGGTCATTTGACTAGATGATGCAAGCCAGCTCTCAGGAAGGGCCAGAAGTGATGACTGGGCCTAGAGTGTTTCTGGCCAAATAGGGTGGCTGAACCAACAATCTGGGTAAGATCTTTAGAGGCCGTAGAGTTGACAGGAAAGGGTGGTTGGCTCCTTAGGGGGATCTTGCAAATATTGAGATTACTTCATTTTAAAAGCTGTCTTTTTGGAGAGCAATAATATCATCAAAAGTACAGAAAAGCCCTGTAATAGGACAGTGGATGGATGAAAGGGTGATAAAGATGGATCCCTGTGAAGAGAAAGTGGGAGACATTGAAATGTGGGCGAGGAGTGATTCACCATTAACATCTAAGGCCGCAGACAGTAAGGATCGATTGAAGAATAACAAATTATCGCAATCATGCTGCCAAGTTATCCTTGATGTTTGGGCCGAAAGATTTGGAAACCCACAGGGAGGGCATTGGTACGATAGGTCATGAGGTATCTTTCAGTCATGTTTCAATGGCAAAAATCATGTGTAATTCAGGGCTGATGATAAGGCAGTGAATGTCACTGCTGTTTTGAGATAGAAGGTGAGTGTTTAGAAGTATGGAGAATGCCCATGGGTTGAGAGGAAAGCTCATGACGCGTAGTAAGGTGAGCAAGAGTTCAGATGAAGAGAAAACTTGCCTGCATCAAAATGGCGACGCATGGGCAGTTGATCCTGGGTAGGTATCATCTTGATTGACAGGTGAGGGGACAGTATTCCTGGTGCAGGGCAAAGCCCAGGTGCTGATGGGTTAATTTGGGGTTGCCTTTGCTGCGCTAATGGTACAGACTCAGAGTCCATGAATTTAAAGTCCTAGAAGATAGCACTGAGGTACAAGGAGAAGTTATGCCACCACAAAGACGAGATTAAAGAAATTGGGTTGTTGAGGTGAGTGTGAGTCCTTCTCAAGCAACAGATACAATCCTTGTCAGGGTGAACCACAAACAATCACTAAGTTAACCTGTGCTTAGCCCTCTGGTAGGTAGGCACAAAAGCAGTCAGGCTTAACTTAGAGGCAATGTGTAAAGTATTTATGCAGCACACAAACAGCAATTAAGTGAAAACACAACATAAGACAAATCCTACACCAATTGAGAACAATAAAGTAAAATGTAACAAATTATTTGACACCAAAACTACAAAAATCCAATAAGTAGAACTGGAGGTATGTAATTTCAGAGTCACAAATACAAGATAACCGTGATGGAGTGCAGGCCTGATACAGGGACCAAGTTAGTCCAGCTGACAATTGTACCTTATGTCCTTGATGCAGAGCATTGCGTCAGTTTCGATGAGGAGTTGCGAGGGCTGCAATGTGAGGTTCTGCATCGCGCTGCGTCTAATCTGATCAGGCCGCTGTTTAGGGGCTGAGAAGTTCTGTGGTGTGAGGTCTTGCTTAGTGCTGTGTTGAGTTGCGTCGCGCATAGTCAATTCTGAGGAAACCAACAGTTGGACCAGGAGGAGTACACTCCAATGCCAGCCAAGGATCAAGGACCTGGGGGGTCATTTGGGGAGCAGAATTCACCCCAGGATAGGCCAGTAGCAGGCCACAGGCAGGTCAAGTTGAGTCTCGGCAGATGTAGAGCAGGTCTCTGGAACTTATTATGCCCCTGTAGCTAAAAACAGGAGACCAGACAACTAGCTCTTAAGTCTCTCTGGTGGTTCTGGGTTCAAGGATCAGGTCCAGTCTTCCTTCCTCGGGCAGCAGGACAGTCCTTCCAGCAGAAGTGTAGCAGAGCAGTCCTTCTGAGTCTTCCACAGGCCCAAAGGTGATCTGAAGAGTTCGTCTGAGGGTCCAATATTTAAACCTGGTGCTAGCTTTGAAGTGGGAGAAACTTCCAGATTCCCCCCTCCCCTGGGTCTGGGTTCACAAAAGGCTAATATGAAGTTCTTTGTGTGTGGGTTGAGCCAGTGTTTTGAAGTGCAAGTGTGACAGGTGACAGCACTGCCTCTCCCATTAAACCAAGATGGTCCATCCTGCCAACATCCAGTCCATCTATTGTGTGGCTGTCTGGGAGTAATACACAAAGATCAACTGCAACTACACCTGGTCATGTGACCCAGGAATGGGCTGCAGGCACCAAATGATTTGGACAAGAAAATGACAAGTTTCTAAAAGTGACATTTTCAGAATAGTGACTTAAAATCCGACCATATCATTAAAGAGGGTTTTCAATTATAAATCATTTGAGGATAAACATGTCATTTCTACCTGTCTTTAATGAAACAATATGACTTACTAAATATAATAAGGTAACCCAATGTTATCCTACAGGAGAGGTAGGCCTCACAGATGTGAAATACAAATGTGTTCGTTTTTTCACTACCAGCACATGTAAAGCTCAACATGTCCAACTTTTTAAAAACAATGTGCCCTGCTCTATGGGCTCTTTAGGGCCTACCATAGGGGTGACATATCTATATTAAAAGGAAAGTTTGGGGCCTGTCAAGGGGTTTATTTTTTGTCAGGTCGAATTGGCAGTTTAAAACTGCACACACAGGCTGCAGTGGAAGGCGAGAGACTTGTTTTAAAGGGATACTTAAGTGGGGGTCACAATAGGTGCTGCAAGCCCACTAGTGATATATAAAGTGGACAACCCAATATACCCTTGAGGGCTTGGGTAAATACAAATGTACTGGTAGAGGGGTGCCTTCAAGAGATTTTTTTAGAATACTCAGTTGTATGATTATTCAATATAGGATAAATGTATACCCAAAGACCAAATCTCTCTTGGAGTTAAAGTATTGTAGGCTGTACACTATGCATTTGTCATATATATGTGCATTACCTCAAAATAAATAATCAAATCAAATAGTCAAACAATCAAATAATCGGAAGAAGCAAAAGGTCTGTAGAAAAAGGCAAATTTATATCAATGAATGTTATTCAGGGTACCTAAAATGTAGACAGCTATACATAAATTCGGAAGGAAATTATACACTGAATAGTTCCTTCACTCAAAAATAAATCAAACACTTTTTCTTGACAATACTCAATAATTATATAGAAAACAGTGTGAAAGTCGACGTTTCGGTCTTTAAGTTTCAATTCGTAAGACCATCTTCAGGACAAGTGGATTAAAAGTTGACCCCTAAAAATAAAGATATAGATTTGAATATACAAAACACACACCTTTGCAAAAAAAAGAAGAAAATAATTGTACTAATATTTACATTATTCACCTTCAACATCTATTTTTAATTTTTAAGACATCTATGTGAATAAAAGTCGAATAACCCAACTAAATTCAATTCAATTCAGACGGTATAATCATTCAATGTGAATGTTCTAAACATATTCTATTGTTGCTCTAGACGCATTGGTAGAAACCTCAGATCATGTTAATGTTCATCTAGAGACGGTAGACACAACCATAAATTGTATACCTCAGTGTATGGTTGGAAAAACGACCCATTCAGCGGCTATAATTTCCGCTTCGGTTATATTCCTCAAAATTTAGTTTATATTCCTCAAAATTTAGTTTATAACAGAGCGAATCTGAAAGCTATTAGTATTACCTGGAGGTATACTCTTGTATAAATCCAGAGTAGATGTTTCCAATCTCCGCTTACACTAGTTAGTGGTAGATTGATGACCTCTTATAGTCAATCTAGTATAAACAAAATATATTTTGAAATCGGTTTGAAAAGATATCAAATCTTGTCATTAAAGTAACAACAGTTGATTGAAAGTGTATTACCTTATTTAAACAAATCAAATAGACACGTGTCTTTTAATTCACAGGAAACTGGTCGTATGTTAATCAGCCTTCGGTGCGTACAAATTTAATTTGAAGTGTTACTGTAAAAAAGAACGTTTACGAGGCTTTAGTTATACGAGCAAATCAAGTTTTGCAATTAGTTTAGAGCTTATAAGTTTGATGTTACCTAATTTTAAACGGGCATTTCGACAGATTTATTAGTCGGGTGGCTTAAGGTTCCAAGCAAGGTTCCAGACAAATCTCTTCGTAGAGTATACGTGTCTTCCTTCGAAGATTACTGTAAGGAAAATTAATGGAACGCTTGAAATATCTGTATGAATACTGTTCTAACATCAGGATTAGAGCCTGTAGTTCGTAAGGGCATACCTGGCAATAGTACAGCAGTCGTTCGGGCAGCATGAAGTCGAGTGACACAAAGTATCGCTCGAGCAGCTTGATGGTATTTAAGCTTTTTTACCGACAGACACGGCGAAAGCGAGATGACCAATCAAATGAATTCTGAGCGCGTACTACTTGGCAGCCATATTTGAATGGCCTCAGCTATTCAATGCTACATGTTAGATGTACGTATAGAGTTACTTCGTTCTATGAGGTAACTTTTATCGGATCAAATGATTTAATTCTAATAAACTCATAAACAAAGGTAACTCGTAAAAGTAGTGGATATATTTGTTGGTGTTGTTTAGTCTAAACGTTATGTTGCGTTTAGTGGCCATCTTTGTGTGGAGTTCCACAGTAATATTGGCGGCCATCTTTAGAGAGGACATAGACCTAAAAAATCCTAAACACATTTGTATTAACAGGATAGATAATGTCCATCTGAATATTAACAAATAGTTTTATTAATCAAAAAAGGGTGTGTGTGTCAAAAGCCATCCAACATATATGGTTATAATATCAGGCTATGGATACAGAAATCAACCCTTACAGTATCTCCCAATTAAAACTAAGCAAACTTGAAACTGCAGTCGTATACCTAGTAGTTCTAAGTTGTTAACAAAAGATTGTTTATAACAACCGAAAGAAAGTATAAACAACTTACTAACATGCATGTAGAAAGTCAAACCTGCCAAAGCTTTTAACCACATTTTTGAATTCATACTCAGCATGGTTATACAACGAACTCAGTGGAAATTTAGACATAGTAGCAGCAAAAGCAGGCTTTCAAATAGTTAACATTGTAGAATACAAAGGGAAAGATACATTTTCAAATAGCCGTAAATACAATGAAAGTCATAGAGAGCCCCGTGTTCAGTCATGTTCTTGTTTAAATTATAACAAACCATCAGATAATTTTCATTATGAAGTACAGTTATTGTTATAGCCTACAACAAAGAAACTCTCGAATGAGCAACTATCACCAAGGGGAAACCTTCAAGACTCAAAGGATCAAGGTAAAGGATTCACACAATCTAAAAATCTCAATAGTGGTGAACTGAGTTTCCAGGGTTCTATGTATAACTTACATAAACTGTATTGTTCAAACATACAGAGATGTTACAGACAGGCTAAGGTGTGCCATTCGGTTGCAGAGTTGAGTCCACGATTGGTCAGATCAGTAAGGCATATAAGTCTGCCTTCATTGATAGTTAATATCTGGTCAACGTTACTTTGTCTTTTGGTAGGTTTAATCACATCTAGTACCCACCATTTCATATCTCTTTCGGAATGACCATTTTTTTGGTAATGTTCTACCAGTGGGGCATTTTCTGTGAGGCATCTGATACGTGATTGATGCTGTAAGATTCTTTTCTTCACTGGTTGGACAGTTTTCCCAATATAATGTAAATTGCAAGGACATTCTATGCAGTATATCACATTAGGTGTGTTGCAGTTGGAAAAAGCTTTAAGTGAGATGGTAACATTATTGATCGTGCATATCTTAGTTGTTTGTGTAGTACTGCACGCTCGACACATATTGCATTTATAGTGTCCAACAATAGGGGAGAGTTGTCTCATATTGTCAACAGTGTCTTTCGAGTCATCTTCGTAGGCCCTCACTAGTCTGTCTTTTAAATTGGTGCCCCTTTTAAAAGAAAAGAGGGGTGTTGCAGAAAACTCTGAAAGATTTCTCAATAAGTTCCAGTGTTTGCCTATAATCTTTTTAATAGCATTTGCATGAGTACCAAATGTAGAGACACAGACTAGTTGTGGTTGTTTTGAGCGATCTTTGACAGTTAGTAATGCCTCCCTGTCATTGAACCACGCACGTTTCGTGGATTTCTTCAAGAGTTTAGATGGATAACCCCTGGCTTTTAGTTTTTCTTTGAGTTTTTTTGCCTCTATAAAATATTCCTCTTTAAATGTGCAATTCCTGCGCAACCGCAAAAACTGCCCAAAGGGCAGACCATCTTTGAGTGCTTGAGGATGATGGCTTTGGTATTCCAAAAGAGTATTTCTAGAAGTGGGTTTTGTATATAAAGTAGTATAATTTTTTTTTTTTTTAAAACCGTTTTTATTGCAGAAACACAGGAGAATCGTCGTACATGCAGAGCGGTCCTGCACCGCTAGCGCTAGCGCAGGTCCTTGCTAGGCCAAAAGGCTTCGATACACAGCTTATTAGCCCACATCCCTGAGGCCGGGCAGCGGTAACATGTGGGACAATTTACACAATCTGCGCCACCCCAATAGTGTTGTTTGTGTCCTCATAGGATGTCCACATTCCGCTTTGAAGTTTTCTTTACGCCCCCTGTCCCTCCACCCCGTCCTAACCCCACCCCAAGCCCTATTCCCCACCTCCCACCATCCCCTCCCAACAGTGCTTCCGACTACGACCGGACCCGGCCCGAGGATGCTGTTCTGGGTATGTATCAGAAGTACTTGACTGTCTACTGTATGTGTGTGGCCGGCTCTGCTCGGGGGCTATCCTCCCTGTCCACCTCTTCCCCAACCGCACTGTCGCGCAGGGCCTGCACTAACACCTCCCACGCCGCAGCCGCCTCTTGCGCCCTCTCATCCTCCCTGCGGCTCGCCAGCTGGTACCTGAGTGTACTTTCACACGCCGCCCATTTCTGCAGCTCCTTGAGCCATCTCTTATGCGTAGGCCCCACCTTCGATTTCCAGAGTCTCGTCTCTTCCCTTTTCGCCAAAAGGAGACCCATATCTATGAATCTGCTCGTGGTCTTATTCTTGGGCGTGTGTGGGAACAAGTGCAGAACGCAGACCGCTTTGCTAAATTGCAAATCCCTGTCCGTTACCTCGGTCAGTGTCTCGCCCACTTCCCTCCAATAATCGTGCAGATGAGGGCAGTCCCACAGCATATGGCCTAGCTCCACTCCGACCGTGCCGCACCTAGGGCACGCCGCCTCCTCCGCTCCGAAATATGCCCTAAGTTTACCTGGCGTGAGGTAAGCCCTGTGGAGGATATAAAAGTGTATCAATTGGAAGCGTGCGTTCCTAGTGCTCTTCCTGGCCCTCCTAACCAACCCCGCCCATGTGGTGTCGGGTATTTCTGTTTGTAGGTCCAATTCCCACTTTTCTTTCAGAGCCGTCATCGGCTGTAAGGTTTCGCTCAGCAGTCTGGAGTACAGGCAGGTCACCGCTTTGCGGGTGCCCACCGACATCATAGTGTATATAAAGTAGTATAATAGTAACATTTAATTTACAGGCCCTGAGTATCTGTGGTACCCATTTACTAGGGACTTATAAGTAAATGTAATGTGCCAATTGTGTGTTAGCCAATTTTATTATATTTAAAGGAGAGAGCACTAGCACTTTAGCACTGGCCAGCAGTGATAAAGTGTGCAGAGTCCTAAAGCCAACAAATACAATTTCAGTAAAACAGAAGGTGGCAAATAGTGTAGGGGACTACCACTCAAGAGTGTCAGCTCTAACACAACATAACAACTAAAAGAAAAGCAAGGGGGACGAACCAACAGGAACTGAAGGGCAGCTGCTCCCTTTCTGGATGAAGCTTCCCATGTACCCAGATGATAAAGTAAATAGAGATAAAATAACTGTGATAATAATAACTCAAAGTAAGTTAAAGTAATAAAAAGATAGTGGGCCAGAATACAAATCCTTGTTGTCTTCACAAGTAGGTAGGGGCGCACTGCCCAATCTAGATCTATGTGCTGGAGCTGTAGAATCTTGGAAAAATGTAGCAATGATATTGAGTGGTTTTTGTGACAGTCCAAGACTCCTTCGGATAAGAAGGCCAGATGGGTCCTCATGGCTACTCTGTTCTTATGGAACACTGCATGGGCCTCTTGGGCTCCTGTTTCAATCACGCTTATTCCACAAGCGGAAGTACACACAGCTCTGAAGGCTGCTTTCCATGACGTGTTCTAGAGAAGCTTTATGTTCCGTCTTAAACCAGTGTTGCCATACATTTGGTGAGGGCTACATTCAGTTTGAAGAAGGGAACACGTTATTAACACATTTAAAAAATGCTTATGGGTGGTGAAAAAGGAAACCTGTCCTTTTAGGCTATTTAGAAAGATGCAGAAAGATGTACGTTGATGGAAGTGAACTGTGAACCCGTCCGAGGCAAATTAAGGTAATGTTGAAATACTGCTGCTTCTTAGCACATGGTTTGACATAGTTGACATTTTTGAAAGCCCAAGATGCCATTTGTGGTGGGAGAATGCTGCTGCTCTTTTAGAGGGTTTATTCACTTTTGCGGTAGACGTAATTGTGTCCATATTAGATGAATTAAGGACCTCGGGTACCAGCCTCAAGGATGGATGACTGGTGGGGAATCTGCATGGCAATGCCTTGCATATCTCTGATGTTTAAAAAGGAGCAGGGCACAACTATTGCCATGTGTGTGCAATTGGTATTGTTCTGACGTATTTGCTTGTCAGCTTAATTAGCAATCTCAGGATATTAAGGAAAGGGGTAGAGAAATTCCTCTGAATAGATGAAAGAAAGAAAATGTTTCTTCTTTCCTGGTGGTAAACTCTGAGATGACGTATGGGCAGTTGCTGTTCACTGAGGTGTAGAACAATATATATTTGTAATAATCCATATTCACAATCCCTTCTCTACGTTTTTGTACTGTTCTTAGACATAATTGGAGATGCTTCCCTCTCCCGGATTGGCTGACAGGAAACGGAGAGGATGGAGTCATTGTCAGCGCGGGGAGCTTTCCTGTAGTTGCAGAATGTTGCTGCCCACCTCTGTGTTTAGATATGGTGGCTGGTGTTATGATATCAAGGATTTGAATTCTCTGCTGGCTCCACTTTCTGTGACCGTCTTGCTGATGTCAATAAAGCTTATATTTCAGAGAAGCGGCTCTTGGCATTTCTCACATTACCTTTATGCGGTGCATTCCCTCATTCAAGTAACAAAAAGAGAAGTGATGGAGATGGGAAGATGGAGAATCTCTTGTTGAATGTCCACGTCAATGCCTGTAAGACACAGCTAGAGGAAGATTCCCAACACCAAACTCTGCCAGTAACTGTAGTGTTGTGCCCCTGTCTCCATGTGAGTTATTCTAGGCCATACATGTGCTCCGCTATCTGTGCTATTGTCCCGTGAAGTGGCAAGGGTGCCAAGTATATTAGGCACAAGACACAACATTTGGCAGATGAGGACAAACTGTTGGCTGTGCGACCCCGTGGGCGGCAGCTCCATGCTCCACTTGGGCACAAGGCGCTCGTGCAGCACTTATATGACAGCCCTGCTGTGGACCCTGGTGAGCGTGCCCGCCGGCAACTAACGATGCAGCGTCATGTGGGAAAAGGCGCAGCACGCGTCCGCAGGGCCGTGTGGAGACAAGGCGTTTCTAGTACCAAGCACCAAAACATGTGGGCCCCACGAAGAAAGTATCGAATGGGGGAGATAACCCACCCAGGATCCAGCACCAGAGAGGTATGTGCACTCTGAAGAAGGCCCAAGCCCAAAAGCACAGTTACACCACGTTGGGCCTCAGCAGGGAGGAAGGGCCAGTAGAAGGCACACAAGCCTGTTTATCTGTACACACAGGGTTTCCAGCAGACAAGGCCTCAGTGGCAGAGCAGGCTTGTAGCGTCAGAACCTCCAGCAGCCAAGGCCCCTACTGGTGTAGGTACACACAAAGAGATAAAGGAGCACGCAAAGAAGGAAAAGAGTATCAGCCTTTTCTGCTGCGCACCTCAGGACAGAGGCAGCCCTTCATCATCATCATGGTCAACATCCCGCCAATCGAGTCGTTCCTGATAGAAGGTGCCCCTTCAGCGCCAGCCTCCCATTGAAGAGATTGGGTGGAGAGAGTAGCAATATATTCTGAAGCAACGGAGGAAGAGGATGAGGGGAAGAGAGCCATGATACTATACCTGAGGCAAGGTCATCCGCAGAATCTCTAAGACACTCACCGAAGTGACTCCGAAAACACATGTGACCCTGGTAACGGCGCTCAATGCGTACTTCGAACCGATGGCCAACCAGGACTATGAAAGGTTTATCTTTAGCCAGTCCAGACAAAAGGTGGAGGAGTCCATTGACATGTTCTACAACAGACTGAAGGAACTAGCCAGGACCTGTGGGTTTGCCAATGAGGGCGAAAAGATTTGAGGTCAGCAAACCCAAGGATGCGCATCAGTGAAACGTTATGAAAGCATACTTGAGGAGTCAGAAAAATCACTGACGGACATCCTGATCATGGGCAGGAATAAGGAATTATCCAAAGCCTGTGCCTTTCACATGGAAGCTGCCCTACAAAAGACATAAAAGCCAAGCCTGTTAACGCCATAACACCTACGCCAACCCTGAGGAAATCCAAAGCTGGAGGGTCAGCTCAATGACCCTGAGGTTATTGCGTGGGGCCCATACACCGCCCGGCTATCTGCCCTGTGAAAGGTAAGAAGTGCACAGGGTGTACAAAATATAAACATTTTGTGAAGGTATGCCGCTCCAGAAAAGGGAAGGCACCCCGTCCCACTGTCAATGTGATATCTGAAACACAGGAACAAGATTAGGTGGACTACCTTAGAAAACAAAATCAGAGAAACAAGAAACAAAGATAGCACAGCATACAGGAAAAAGCGGGAAGTTTTCTGGATGTTTTACTTGGATACAGTAAAAAGAGTCTCAATGACCATGTCCCGTGGGAAAATGCTCTCTAATAGACAGAAGTATGGATGCTTTGTTATCCTTTCATTTCCACCTTCCTGATAGTGCTGGTTCCACCTTGTATTCAGATTTGGATATTGTAAGTTTTGTTTAGGCCCCCTATTAGTTCAGATGTTCAATACTGATTACTAATATCCATCTATGCTGCCAAGCAAGCCATTTTAGATTTTTTGCTGTGATCCTTATGTTTATTTCTTAGGATCCTTTTTCCTATTCAGCACTTATCAACTTGCTGCCATCTCTATATCCCATTAATTTGGCAAGCATTTCCAACATATATTCCTTGCTATTTTGCAGATAGAAGATATATTTAGGCAAAGGGAGGGGGCCTCTCCACTGTTTCAGCTTTTTCATCCCCGTTCTGGATTATTTAAATATGATCCCCATTTTTCCTCCCTTTGCTTGTTGAGTGTATGCAGCTTTGTAGGTGCGCCTATGCCTAACAGGAGGACAGCTATCACTTTTATTAGTATTTGCTTCCCCTATACATTTGTTATAAAGTTCCATTACCTATATCTTTTTTTGGTTAGTCCCTCTGTTATCCACGAAGGGACTGCTTGTTTGTATTCTCAGTCCATTTACCCATTGGGGCCAGTACCACCAGCTCTTTTTTCTTCCCTATGCTTGTTGAGGGCATGTAGCGTTTTAGTTGCTCTTAAGTATTACAGGATGATAGCCATCACTTTAACCAGTATTTGTTCTCCCCATACACTTGTTATCAAGTTCCAATGCATTTTTTTTTCCTTTCCCACGGTTATTTGTGAAGGGACCGTTCATCTGTATTCTTTTAAGATGGCTGACAAGTTGGCCTTTTTCCCCAATTGAAGGCTACACTAGGTTTCCATCACACACGGTTCTGCTTTTCCACTGTGCCTATTCGCGGGTGTATTCATTTTGACCCCCTTTTAAGTTCATGTATTTCCTATCCTTTGTTACTTGCTGCTGTAGTTGCGGTGAGGGCGTACGCCAGACCGGCACCTTGATGAGGCTTCCCTGGAGAATCCCATTAATCAGGGGCGTAACACAGGCCTGCGCAGCCCCCGCGGTGCGGGGGGCCCTAAGCTCCAGAGGGCCCCCCTCAGCACAGCACTCTTGCTGGAGAGCTCTTGATTGAGCTCAGAGGGGGCCCCTTCACGTTCCTTGCAGGGAGGCCCCCTCAGTTTTCGTTACGCCAGTGCCATTAATAATACAAGTAAGGACTAATATAGCCTTTTTGCCTCCTAGTGCTTCTCCACATATAGTTCGTTGCAGGATATACCTTCCCCTGGATGCATTCTGTCTGATTGATGGGCCTTCTTCCATTCATTTGTTTGTTTTTTAGATTATCCTGTTTCATTCTTTGGTCATCTGGTTTGGGACTTTCTAGCCCCTGGAGTAGAGGGCAATTCCTGCCCGTACTCCCTTCTGTTCCTCCTTATTCAGTGTATTTACCAGAGGACACAATTGCACAGGTAATTTAGATTTATTACTATGTCATGTGTTCCCCCCACACACTAGGGGCTTGATTATCAGTTTGGTGGACCACGGATTGCCAGACTCAAGATGGTGCGGTGGTGGTGGTCTAAAACAAGGCCACCTTGTTCTCCTCCCTCCATTCCTTGTTTTTGTTGGTTATTTATCTGCTAACCATCTGTGCGTGTCCTGAAGTAGGGGGTAGTCGACTGATCACCAGCACTGAAACGCACATTGGCACCAGCACCTTGGGGACACCAATCAAAAGTTAAAATCTATATTAAGCTATCATTATATTAAAAAAAGAGGAAAAATAGTGAATGTT
This sequence comes from Triturus cristatus, assembly GCF_964204655.1. NCBI lineage: Eukaryota > Metazoa > Chordata > Amphibia > Caudata > Salamandridae > Triturus > Triturus cristatus. The sequence goes on from NC_140587.1 coordinate 324,427,952, forward strand.
TATTATACATATTAAATGTCATATTAGATGAATCACTGATACAGTTTTGAATTAGATCTTTTCTGTCAGTTTTATTCCTATGGCCAGTTAAGGATGTTCCAAACGAGCGCTCTATGTACATCTTGCTTTCCTAGTATGAATGATTAAGTGTAGTAATTGGGTGTGAATGATATGTGTTTATGATGAGTGACTGAGCGATATGTACTCTGATGGGTGGGAGGTTCATGACTTTCCTGAAAATATAGGTTGGACCAAGCATATGTATTGAACATTTATATGGATAAAGAGAAAAAAAGAACAATTTGAAATACAAATAAAAAAAATTGATATCATTTTTCTGTACAATTTTCTAATTGCTTTATGTGTCCTATGAATATTGATGACTCTACTTTAGTGCTGGTTTTGGAGTTGAGTTTTTCTTTGATCTCAGGAACCAGATAGTGACATGGATGATGATGCTTAACACACCCTTGACCCCGTTGTCATGCTTGAGACTGCAGTGCAACCCCAATGCCATCTACAACGATGCCAGATACACTTAGGAGGCCATCCCATACTGGCCACTGTAGACACTAGGGCATCCATCAACCTCTTATCTGCAGAAGCTTACCAGATGCTACAGCTTCCTCCGCCTCTCCAGAAAGGGTGATCAAAGTATTTGTGTATGAGCAAAGCAAGTCTCAACTTATCAGAGGGAAATTTAACATGCTCATCACTCATGGATCTCAATACCTGGATTCACTTATCTATGTCACAGAAGAAGGCCATGGCATGTTATTGGGGTGCACACAGTGAAAGCACTTTTCAATTGTCACATTCGCCTTATGAGTGCACCAGGAAGGAAGTCTCTCACATCCTAGAAGAATTACCATAAGTCTTTGAAGGCATTGGGTGCATGAAGAGAAATGAAATAAAGCTCCATATTGACTGATCTGTGCAGCCAGTAGCCTTGTGACACATGTGGATTGCATTCCATCTAAGACCTCAAGGGGCGAAAGAGCTGGAGAAGTTGGAAGCTGCTGAGATAATAGAAAAGGTGCCAGGATCCACCCTGTGTGTGTTCCTCATTGTGGTGACCAGAAAGCCAAAACAACCCAGTGTAGACAGGAGGCTCTCCTTACTCCCACCATCGATGATTTGATAGGAGAGTTGAGTGGAACGCGCTGGTTTTCAAAGGTGGACCTCAGATCTGGCTACCATCAGCTCACATTGGCAGAACAGTCAAGGTACATTCCTACCTTCTCAACACACGTGGGGTTGAGGCTCTACCGTGGACTAAATTTTGGCATTTCACCTGCTGCCAAAGTATTTCAAAACACTATAAGACAGTGGTCTTTAAACTTCTTAATGCTGCGCTCCTCCTCGTAAAAAAATAATCCTTGGGCTCCCTCCAAATTTTTCCACAGCTAAATTGGCAAAGTTTAAATATGTCTAAACATATTTAAACATTGCAGTTAAAATCTGTTAATTCTTTTTACACATACTCCCAGTCAGGATATAAATACCAAAAGTTGTTAGTGAAGGCCCATTGCAAGGTGGCTTACTGCCGCTCATGTTTTTAACACTTAAAACAAAGCATGATGCTTCTCGGGCCCCCCACACCCGAGATCACATAAGGCTCTTCCCCCCAACTAGTACACACCAAAGAGCCCCCATCAAAACAGGAAGATCAGACCACTCTCTGGAACACAAAAAGACCTATTGGGCATTACCCTTGGGGAGGGTGTGTCGCCTGCCCATCTACCACATCCACAAAAGAAGTAGACATAGGTACTGGAAAATCTTGGAAACTGAAAAAATTTAGTAACTGTAACACCGAAAATGTAATATACCTTCTGACATGCCCCTGTGGCCTTCTGTATGTGGGCATGACAACCCGAAAGATCAAGATTTGCTCCAACGAGCATCGAAGTATATGATACAGTGCAAAAAGACAAATACCAAGCTAACAAAACATTTTCAGGAACTTGATCATAAAGACAACGACCTGAAATGGGTGGTACTTGAAGTAATGAGTAAAAATAAGATTGGCCTCACCAGACCCCTTCATATTAGAGAACAAAGATGGGTCTACAGACTACAGACGAGTGTAAGGGGACTAAATGATGATATCCCGTGGTTACAATTAGCTCAGTAGTCTGAAACTACCTGAGATAAAGAGTGACACCGGTGTTATACATAAAACAGAGTGTTATGAACAAAGATCAACTACAGAGAACACCCTCATGTGGGATAAACTACCACTAGCCCTGTCTTCTGAGTATAGCCTAAGACATGGCATCAACCGGTATCAACTGTTACCATCATCTGCCCTGTACACTGTCCGCCTACTGGCAGAAAATCATCATAAGGGTGACACCCGTCATTCAGAGGACACCATCCCTGCCATTCTGGCCTTTGTGCACCAATCCTGGCACCTCTTGCCCAGAGGAGTAACCATGGCATCACTGGCTCTTTAGCCAAGATTACATCTACTGTGTTATACCCCGAGGCCACAGCTGTTCTTAATTGTGCCCGACTACCTCTGCCAACAATAATAGAAAAATTCTATTTTGTCTTTATATTTATTGACTTGCTCTTCAGAACATTTGGCCTTTTCTTCTTTTTTAAATGCAGTACCAGCGTTTGACTTCATCCTCACTACACAGCTCTGCCAGCAACTGAGATTGCCGCAGGCAGGCATCTCTTTTCAAACATAGCTGTCTCTGCACGCACGCGCTGTCTATATTCACACCTAGATGGGGAGCTCGCGTATATGTAGGAACCTCCGCTCCCAGCATTACGCCTGCGCCGATAAGGAGACACTACGTGATCTCTTTACAAGCGCAAAGGGCTAAGACAGCCTTTCGCACCAGAGTGGCGACACCCCCAGTCCTTCCCACACATGGCCGTGCCCGCCAGATGGGGATACGCACAGATTCCGGATCTCCATATATGGCCCGCGCTCACTTACGAACGACAGACAAGCCAGGCATTTTTAGTTAACACCATTTGGCGACCCCGGATGCTGCTTAACCACCTAATCATACCCGATTACGTGCACTCGTGCATTAACACATATGCGCGAACGCTATAAAAGTTCTCCCAGCCATTTCCTTCAGTTGTCATCGAGGAGGCGAGCTGCTGAGACATAGGTGTAGAAGCTGGAGACAGACCAGCAACAGTAAGAGTATGAGTGATTTGGAATGAATGTGTGATTCCAGTGTTAATCTCACAGGAGCTCCTCATATCAATGCGTACATAGGCATACCGCCTTAACCAGAGCAATTTACATACAGCTTATTTGCTCATCTGCTTTCTTTCTCCTCTCTATAGTGCTTGACCAAAGGGGTCATCCCTCCACAGCCTCCTATGGGGCTAGAAGGTCCCACCAAAAAGGTAAGCAATGTGGGACTCACCTCCCATTATTGAGTTTGAAGTGCACAGATAAATGTCACGTTTGCTGCACTTTATAGCCACTCACTATGTATTGCACGTGAATGTGGTTGTCTGGAGTTTTTTCCTGTTTCCTTTGTAAGACCTAGGTGCTTAGTTACACTGTATCTTTTGTATTTCTTCTTTACAGGTTTGAATTTTTACCTCACCAAGGTGGAGTGTGATATTGATCACCCCACACAGTGGAACTCTCTTACCATAGAACGGTAAGGGTGGAGCCCATTGTTTCTGATAAGTCCTGATGAATGCCACGGACCCGACCGGGCCAATAGGCAGAAACATGTCGACTATGCACGTTACGGTGGGAGGACAATAATATCCTCAATACACCGCACTTTTGGTTTTAATTTCCATACAGATGCCAGTCACATTAAAATTGTTGGACACCTGTAATGGACTTTTAAACTCACTATTTAAACTCACTATTTGTAAGGGCCCCCACTTAGATTTAGAAGTGCATCCCTGTCTCCAGGTGTATGCCTTCCCCCTATCAAACCAAGTTTTTTAGGGGGCGAGGACTGGTCAATGATGAAGCATGACACCAGGTGGTGTGTGAGACCAGTCTTTCACTTTTTGTGATGCCAGCACTCACAAAATAACCTTATAGCACTCAGGTCACTTGACTGGGAGCGCTCTTTAGGGGGCGAGGACTGGTCAATGATGAAGCATGACACCAGGTGGTGTGTGAGACCAGTCTTTCACTTTTTGTGAGATGCCAGCACTCACAAAATAACCTTATAGCACTCAGGTCACTTGACTGGGAGCCGCTCTTTCTGTGACAAACACTGGTTTCTGGGTAACAGCCCTCATCAGCCAGGCTAGCTTGAATCCAGTGGCAAAGTAAGCAAGGGACCCACGTCTGGGCATACCCTGCTAACTTAAGGTGAACAAAGCAAACACAAGGAGATGATGGACGGAGCGCTGAAACTTTTCAGCCATTGACCCCCAGTCACAGATCTGGGTTGAATCCATCATCGTTTTTTAGCTAACTTTGCTACCCCAGTTTAGACACAGATATATGCAAATCAATCTTGACCCTGTGCCTCATGGGAACAGTCCAGTCCGAACTGCCAAGCCATGTCTTCCCTGGACCTGAAAAAAGCATCCTGGGACCGGTTTCAGGCTGACAGCCCTCATCAGCCAGGCTAGCTTAAATCCAGTGACAAAGTGAACAAGGGACCCACGTCTGGGCATACCCTGCCAACTCAAGGCCAGACGTGGCTCTCTTGCTCACTTTGCCACTGGATTCAAAATAGCCTGGCTAAAGAGGGGCGTTACCTCTAAACTGGTCCCAGGATGCTTGTTTCCGGTTCAGGAAAGACCTGGCTTGGCAGTTCGGGTTGGACTGTTCCCATGAGGCACAGGGTCAAGACTGATTTGCATATGGCTGGTTCTGAACTGGGATGGCGAAGTGAGCTAAAAAACGATGATGGATTCAACCCAGATCTTTGAGTGGGGGTGAGTTTCTGAAAAGTTTCAGCACTCCGTCCATCATCTTTGTGCTTGCTCTCTTCACAGCATGCCCCCATGAACTGATACCAAGTCAACACACCCCCTGGACGGGCCAGATACATGGCTCCGGCAGCTAGCGAGTCTTTGGTGCAGATGATATGGTCCTGTAGGGTGGTAAAGAGGCCCTCATAGACATTGTCAAGCAGCTGCTGTTGCCCCTTCTCCTGGATGTGTTACAGATGGTGCAGGCTCTGCTTGCCAACGGGCATTTGCAGGTTGTTTTCAGTACCCATGGTGGACCCACCCCTCTGTTGTGCATTGACTGGCCTACGTGCTTTTCCTTGCACACGATGGACTGACCCCGCATAATTTGGGGTCTTTGGCTCTTTCTGCAAGTGGTCCACATGCACCAATTGCGCCAGGGGCTCATCCTGCAGGTGGTGCAAATCCAGAGTCTCCTCCAGGCTCAGCTGTTCTCCTCCAATAGCTCCTCCACACCGGACACCCGAGCCTGGAACTCGGAGAGTGGGCCGCCTTGTCCTCAGAGGCCCTGCCCTGCACTCGCAGGATCCCCAGTAACATAAGATCAGATACAAAAGCTTCACAGGCTGATGATTGGTCTGGCTGGCTGCTGGCCCCTGCAGGCTGTATTCTTTGCTGTCAGAAGCACCTGCTATTAAGGGGCCCCAACGGGAAAAACAGAACACTGTCTAGCTATGCCACACCTGAAGCTGCTAATATTCCTGACCTGTGTATATCTGTTCGCTTTTCATTTCCGTTCCAAGGCAGAGAAACCCTTCACTGCATTGGTTGCATCTCTCTCTACTCTGAGTGGTTCTGCCGTCCATGACCCGGAAATAGAATCAAGCTAGAAGTAAAATTAAATACTATTGTGGAAAACCTCAGCTTAGCAACATCTTACAGCTTTCAGTGTGATCTAATCAAATGGAAAAAGAACGACCATGACGCATGACATTGCAGGAACATTAAATTAAAATTTGGTTAAAAATATAATGTGACAGCCTTTCATAAGCGCCGGTGCTTGCAATCAAGTGCCGGTGCTGTAATTAAGCACTGCTAGGCATGTTCAATTACTGTGGCCGCTTCATAAAAGATTTGACCGCCCTGATGCAACATCTCCGGGAGCTCACCAAGTCAGTGACCCCATGGCATTGGGGAGAAGAACAAAAACAGGCCTACCAAGCTACCAATGCTGCTCTGTCGACAGACACCAAGCTTACGTACTTTGATCCATGGAGAGAGACCACCACTGCGGTTGACGCAGGTCCAAAGGGACTAGGAGATGCACTGCTGCAGCGGCCTGAGAATGGCAAGTGGACCCCTGTAGCATTTGCGAGTTCATCCCTAATTGAGACTGAGCAAAGTTACTCGCAGATTGAGAAGGAAGCAAATGCTATACATTGGGGGTGCTGCCACTTCAATTTGTATGTCAATGGCCAGCCGTTTGTTGTAACAACAGATCACAAACCCCTCATTCCACTCTACCGAGGGACGTCCTCGAAACTGCCACCTCGGATTGAATAATGGATGCTTCAGCTCCAAGATTACAATTGCCAAGTAGAATATCGTCCAGGCACCACCAACCCTGCTGATTATCTATCGAGGCATTCCCGTACTGCCGCCCCAAAAGAAGAGGAAGTAGCCAATGAGACTAAGAATATGTGTGGTACATTGCCGAAAGCTCCTAACTCCTGCTGATCTTGGTGGAGAAAATACAACGGGCCACGACCCACGATGAGTGCCTGCAAAGAGAGCTAGAAGCCATCCAAAGTGGCCAGTGGCATCAGCTCAAAGACAATTGGGCCCAGAAAACCTCTGTGGCTCAACGCATCCTAGAAGGCTTATAGCATGTCCTCCATGAACTGGTTGCTGACCCAGACTCTGTCTTTTACGTGTGCATCATGTAGTCATTCCTGCAAGCCTCACATATAAAGTCGTGCAACTCGCTCATGTGGGCCACCAATGGATGGTCAAGACTAAGAACCCGCTGTGCACAAATGTGTGGTTCACGCTCATGGATGAGAACATGGAGACCCTTGTGAAACCCTGCCCATGGCCATGGGTGTGCGCCAGCCTTGACTTTGGGAGTTTGCCAGATGGAAGACATGAGATGGGAATCAGTGATGATTATTCCAAGGACCCAGAAGTTGAAATTATTGTCTCTGGAGGTACTGCTTATGCTGGAGAAAACCATGGCCTCTCATGGTCTGCTCTGAGATCTGAGAACTGACAATGGCCCACTGTTTCATGGACAAGAAGTAACTGAATACCTAAGTCACTAAACAGTCCACAAGAAGGTAACCCCTCTGTGACCCCAAGCCAATGGGGAGGTGGAACATTTTATCTGGACTTTAAACAGCAATTATATGAGTGGGCCAACTATTAATTTCCCCGAAAGTCCCGCAAAATGTCCCACTCCAACAGGGGGCAGGCTCCAGGACACCTACTCGTGGGGCAAATAGTGCAGGAATCGATTCCCCACCGTCATAAGTGGATCCCCTGCACTGTGTATGATAGGCATGTCCAGATCAAACATCTAGTCGCCAATGTCCGAGCCTGTCGGCGACGTCATGGCAAATGATCCTCCCTCCGGGTGGGTGATTTATTCTTAGTAAAGGACCGGTTCCCTGGCAGAAAATTTATATTGTCCTTTGACCATGGACCTTCACTTGCATTCATGGCACAAAGTGACTGTTCAATGAGGTGAGGAGGAAGTGTCCCAGAACGATTCCCAGTTCAATAAATTCCTCCTGTCAGGTCCGCCATGTCATCAAGGTGAAGTGATTGACCTGGGTGACCTTGAAGAGTCCTCAGTGCTGGATGGCCCATTGATGAGTGCTACCATGTCTGTGAGGGAGGGTGGCTAGGAGAGTGCCCAGGGTGACCGCTCTACCAAGGAAGCGAGCTGTGGGCCGCCTGCTGGGGCAGGAAATTGTGAGACTTGCACAAGGTATGGTCAAATAAGCAAATCCTGTGCCTTCCTCTGGGCTGAGAGATTATGCTGTGTGAGCCCCTGTCCTGGGACTCCAGGTAATGTTACGTTTTCCATGGTTTTGTGTGTTTCCGCTGAACTGTTGCGCATTTATGGCTCATTTAGGACTTTACTATCTCTGAACTGGTGCCATATTGATGGCTGATTTAAGACTGTACAACCAACATTTTGATGATGTTTAGATTGTTATTGCCTGGGTGAAACTGTTTTAAAATAAAAGAAGGAATGTAGTGTTACGCCAGTGAAGCAACTGGTGTGCCCGTCAAAGGGCCCGTGGAGTGCACCCGCAGGGATTTGGTATAGTTGTTGCCCGCTCCGCGGGTGCGGATGGTGTAGCGCCTGGTCAGGTGGGTCCAATGTAATAAAGTTATGGTCAAACGAGCGGGTCGGTATAGACCAACCGCACCAGGACCAATGAGCAACCATCTCTGTCTCCGTGTGAGTTATTCTAGGCCATACACGTCCTCTGCTATGCTATTGTCCCATGAAGTGGCAGTGGTGCAAAGTACATTAGGCACAAGACACAACAATGACCATGCCCTGCAGGGTCAGAATAACTGTTGTTGCACGAATAACCTGTTTTAAGACCGTTTGACCTTCATTTAGGATCACTGAAATTCCCGGTACTTGTGCTCAGCCACATCATCCATGAAGTTTCACAGACCTTTCCACTCATTGCCCTCAAAGATCTACCACAGAAGCCATGCACTGAGGCTTCCACGGCTCTTCCTGCCCACTGAGGCCAATATCCTAGTCGTCTTGTCAGAAGAGCTGGTGTCAGTGGGAGGGGAACACACTGTTTCTCTCATGGAAACCACTGTACCATATTTTGGCTTGGGATTCGCCTTCCTGGGTCCTGCTCTTGCTGTGTGACTGCTCTCTTGAGATGCTGGATTGTAACTCCAGTGGATGTTGGCTTGAAGGAAACCTCCGGCATGAGGTCCAAGAGCCCATAAAGCAATGGCAGAAAAAGCTGCTGACAGCGGATGTCTCGGCCGGGGGATCCTCCATGGGGGGATGGTAAGCTTTCTTTAACCTATTTTCAAGATGTTGTGAATTTCGGTTGTCATTTCTTGCAGGTGTTTTGTAGTGCGAAATTGTCCCAAGGGCATTCGAGCACTCTACGCGATTACATTACACATGGTCAGATATTTTTTTTAAGGAACCATGCAGTTAGAGAATGCTGGATACTGACTCTAGTCTTGATGGAACCTGAGAACTGAGAGATTATTTGATTGACTCTTTCTGCCAGGAAGGTGCATAAGGACAGAGCCGAGTACTCCGGGATACACATCACAGGTGCTAGAGTTGCAAGAAGCGCCAGTGCGGTACACGCCGTGGTAATGGCGGTGCTGGCACCCTTAAAGGGACAGTCATTTTTCAGCTATTTCAAACGGCTACCTTTAGTTACAGCCCCATTAAATCCCCTTTCTTGCAGTAAAACGTTTCATAAAAAAGGTTTGTCAGCAGCCCAGCATTATTCTAGTAATATTTGATTATAACTGGCTTCCTTTTCCAAGATAAAGCCATCGAAAGCCTTTGAAAGAAGCCCGAAAAAGTGCCCACAAAAAGTCCTTTTTAAGGAGAAAAGTTATTTCTTGTGAAAATGCTCCAGGATCCTACTCGTGGGAGGGGCTACTCAATGTTTATGACTAACATTGAAAATACCATGATGGAAAACACAGCATTATACTTCGCTGCTGCACGCATAAGGGGAAGCGATAGGTGAAAGGATGTGGTGGTGATGACTGGAATCAGAAACTGCAGGGTTAGAGTTGACTGAAGTAGAGTCAGATAAATATACGTCGATGCTATACGTCTTTTACTATATCCCTCAGAGTATGCACTTGGCCTCGAAATGGTTTGAACAAGATCCTGTAACTAGAGGTGCCTTTATTCACAGCACACCAGAACACCGCCAGTCGTAGTGCCCTCTAAGCAGCACTATAAAAGCACTACAGCAATTCATTCAGAGGCTGGGTGGTAAAGATTTGGGAAATGCAGATGTTACACCATTATGTCGTTATGCAGTAACACATCTCTAGCTGTTTTGGGATGAAAGCTACCTCATCAGTGGGAAGGAAAAGTTATTTGGGGTGAGAGATTGAAAGACGGATGGGGAGTCAGAGAAAGAGCAGGGGACGAAGGACTAAATCTGAGATAATAATGGTTTCCAAGGTTACACGTATTTCAGGTGTTCACAGTGACAATGTGTTTAGAGACTTCAGGTGAGAATACAATTCCCAAAACAATTACAAGTGTGAAAACAAGATGAAATCAAATCCCATTCCATTTAGCACCTGTGGCGCGGCTTCTAAAATTAAAACTAGGACTTTATGTAAAGAGAATAGAGGCAGGCATATCCTTAAAGGTTGCACTTTGCCTTGATTACTCTAAAGTGCTTTCTACAATGGCTTTTGTACATCCAGAACGTCATTTTACGCTAACCTCCTCAGATGTACTTTTTACAGAATATACATAAAAAATGAAATTACACAGTAAGATGTTAGTTTGTGATAAAAGATAAAATTGTGATTGTCATTTACTCACCTGCAATTGCTTTGCAGCATTTGTATCATGCTTACATACCAACTTACCAATATGTGGGGCGCTAAAGCGCTTATCTACATGGATTGCATGCTAAGCTGTGTTGGGTGTGTGTGTTGGAAGAGTGCTGTTTTTTTGACGCTATGTGGGAACTGTTTTCAAGTCATGCATGATGACCACTGGTTATGGTATGGGCTGCAGCAGCTGGCAGTGTGATAAGTGTGGGTATGTGAGAGAAAGAGTCGCACATTATGGTTGAATAAAGGACGAAAACATATAGGAAGCTATAAAGCAACAGTCTAGTCAGACGGGTGCTGTGTGCATCAAAAAAGAGGGGGCGATCAGAGAAGGCCCAGTAATCCTTAAGGCAAAATGCATCAGGCAGAGATGCTGTCTAATGAGTAAAAGGATGCCAAAAGGGCATGAGTGGGAATTGGTGACATGAACAGTAGCCATGCACATTTGTGTGTTTCGTTTAAAGACCGGGGTACTCCCTACTGCTGAATAAGTACGCCCAAGACTGAGGAAACAAGAGAAAGAGCAACCAGGGCTGTCAACCTGATCATAAACCACCCAATCTAGGCAAAGCCTACTCCAGCTAGGTGCAAGGAAGCCAACATTTGGAGCTGGTCTTCACACTCCAAGCCACTCTTACACTCCTAAAGGTTCTCAAAAGTGGATAAACACCAGTTGGGCAAGCTCTAGTCAGGTCGTGACTTAGACCTTAGCCAGAGTGGCACCCTGCACATGGGTGAGAGATGAAGCACTTGGTAAGTGACTACACAAACAGTGCAAAAGCAAATTGGCCTGCCTCATACTACCCTTCTGGCCTCATCCCTTCATGAGTGCCCAAATGTTTTTATATCCCAGAGACCCTTGCTCTTTCTAATTTACATAAGGAGGCCTCCTGATCTTCTTAAATTTCCTTCCATGCAACTTACACTTTTGTTAGCAGTGAATTATATTTCATGATAAAGCGACAATGTGGTCACTCTGCTTCCATTGTTTCAGCTGGAACAGCAGCATGGCATATATTTAGTTTTCATTTTGTTCAGTCTTAGCCCAGCTCTTCACCGACCTGGAAGCTCATTGGTCAGCGCATGTCGGTTTCATTTTTTTCTCGTCTGTGTTTGTCCCTTTGATGGAGCATGGATCAAGTACTAATCATTTGATTTCTTAGTGCGCTTCCACTGCTCGCATTTGGATTCAGGTTCTTTTTTTCTCCTTGCTTCCCCTGTCATTGTTGCATCCTCGTTGTCACTTCCGTGTTGATGCTTACAGCCGCACCCTCCCATCTTATTTGTTGGCAGCCCCTTCCATCATTGTTAGTTGCCTCCATGTCCTCCCATCATTGTTGTTTAACACTTCTCCTGTTGTTGTTGTTTGCCGCTCATTACTCCCCCCTCCGGTCGTCATTTCTTGACCTCTTCCCTCCTGCCAGAAAAAAGTGCTATGATGCAACCATCGTTGGTCGTGTCATAGCACTTTGTTTTCCTAATTCTTAGCCATTTTGTACTGGAAATGTGATTTTCACTCAAATGCTGCACATGTAACTAAATTTTAAAGTGTAGTGGCATTTTGAGGCTCAGTGGTTAGTGTTCGACACAGGGCCGTTTCTACCAGTAGGCAAGACTAGGCTGCCGCCTAGGGCGGCAAAAGGGGAAGGGCGGCAAAAAACATGCGTCTGAACTTTTGCTAAATAAATATACCACTTTTATTTGTGCTGTACTCGTTAGAATAGAGCCTACCGGAAACACTGAGATTAGAGTGATTGGTGGCTACCATCGGCAAAATGCATTTAATGCATCTCGTTGTTTTTTTAGGTCTCGCCTGGCTATCGCGTAAGCGATCGCTCAGTGAGACTTATGTAGGGGCTTCCAAAAATGCTCCCAAAGGCTTCCCAGGCGGATTGGGTGGTGGTTACGCACACAACCACACGCATTCCATTTGCCACCAGCTACTTCCTGCGCGTGCGCCGCCTCACGCATTCAGAGAGATTTAGTAAGGGGCACAAGACCTTAGGAATGCGGTTTATGGCCAGTGCATGTGAGGCATTCAAGCGCGAAGCTGGCATCTGGCATTGGACTTGAAAGCAGCAGACTGCTTTCGCCAGAACTTTCGTTATAACTCACACCCCATATGCTCGTTCCCTCCCACCCTTCCTTTGATGTCTGCTTTTCTTGTTGTTTACAAACCACGCCACACACTGCTGCACGCCACACACTGCTGCACGCCACACACTGCTGCACGCCGCACACTGCTGCACGCCGCACACTACCGCACGCCACACACTGCTGCATTATACACTGTTAGTTAGTTAAAAGCTTTATTCGGTAAGGCAATTACAAACCATAAAAGCATTTGCATGTAAAAAACAATGACATTGTTACAATTGATAACATTTCAATATAAGAAAACGGAAAACGTTTAAAAAGGAAAAAGAATAATTTTTTCCTGGGAAATAAAAATATGTGCAAACTTGCAATCAAAAGTGCCTATTAGCTACATATACTGTTATCTGTGCGTAGGTTGTATGAGCTAAAGACTTTACAAGACGGAACAGAACAATCCTCCCAGAAGCAATATTAGGATGCCAAGGGGGGTGATCCCTAAATCATAGGGTATGTTTTGTGTTATTTTTAGAAAGAAAGACCGTCAGTTTAGGCATAATAAATTTATGTTACTGTATGGGACATATACTTTCGGTTTGAAAGAATTCAATCTAAAGGTTCGTTCTGTGCCGCACGCAAAATTTTAAAAACTTTGTCATATTTGCTACCACTAAATCTGTCTCTAACATCTGAAGAGCCATCAGAGCAGGTCGACACTGTTTGAGGGCCAACAGTTTCAATAGGGGTATCAGATACAGATTTCTTGGTACGATATAAAAGTTACAAAACATAATAGCGTGCAAAGTCGACTGGGGTGAAAGGCCGTCACAGGGACACAAATTCAAATTAGTAGCCCAGTCGTTTGTTACCGGGAAGGTGATCAATCTGTGAAACATATTGAAACGGAATCTTGTTAGTAAGAATTTATCATAGTTACTTAGATTTAGATTCAGGTAAGGCTCCATTTTATCTGTAGTTTGGATGGAGAGAGAATGCTGAACGGAGGGTTTAGTCGTTTCAAGAGCCAGACGTAGCTCTGCTAAATGGGTTAGGCTTGCATCTCGTAGGTTCTTTCTTGAGATTGAAGTCAGATTTTGGGGCTTAAAGTAAAAGTGAGCGAATCCCATGTCTGAAAAAGACTTTTTGACGTACGATAACCAAGTGATTTTAGACTCGTGGTCCAGGTTCATGCAGTCAGTGATAAGTGCCTGTGTTAGTTTTAGTTCTGTTGTGGTCCAAATACGGTGCCAGAGAAGAATTGGCTGCATCCGTATCACGTCTGTAATGTGTGGGAGACCCACTTCACTGTGGATGTTAAAAGTTGAGGTAGACGAGGGGACGGCCAATAAAAATTTCAAAAAGGTATTCTCTACTTTTTGGATCGGGTCTACTCTTACGTTGCCCCATATTCCTGCCCCGTAAATTGCCGTGCTGACACATCTTGAATGATAAATGTCAAGCATTTCCTTTGATGTTCTCTTACCCAGATTTCTAGCGAACTTGGTCAATGCTGTTGTGGCCTTTTGGAATTGCAATTTTCTATTCTCTATTGAACTTTTCCAAGTGCCTTTACTGTCTATTACTACTCCCAAATGTGGATAGGTGGTAGTGTTTTCTACTTGTATGTTATTTAGGTACACGCACACTGCTGCATGCCGCACACTGCTGCACGCCGCACACTGCTGCATGCCGCACACTGCTGCACGCCGCACACTGCTGCATGCCACACACTACTGCACGCCACACACTGCTGCGCACACTGCTGCATTATACACTGCTGCATTACACACTGCTGCATGCCGCACACTGCTGCACGCCGCACACTGCTGCACGCCTCACATTGCAACACGAAACAATGCTGCACGCCTCACACTGCTGCACGCCTCACACTGCTGCACGCCTCACACTGCTGCACGCCTCACACTGCTGCACGCCTCACACTGCTGCACGCCACACACTGCTGCACGCCTCACACTGCTGCACACCTCACACTGCTGCATCCCGCTGCACGCCACACACTGCTGCACGCCACACACTGCTGCACGCCGCACACTGCTACACAAAACACTGCTGCACGCCACACACTGCTGCACGCCACACACTGCTGCACGCCGCACAATGCTACACGAAACACTGCTGCACGGCACACACTGCTGCACGGCACACACTGCTGCACGCCGCACACTGCTGCACGCCACACACTGCTGCACGCCACAAACTGCTGCACGCCGCACAATGCTACACGAAACACTGCTGCACGCCACACACTGCTGCACGGCACACACTGCTGCACGCCGCACACTGCTGTATGCTGCACACTGCTGCACGCCACACACTGCTGCACACTGCTGCATTACTCACTGCTGCACGACACTGCTGCACGCAGCACACTGCTGCACGCCGCACACTGCTACACGAAACACTGCTGCACGCTGCACACTGCTGCACGCCGCACACTGCTGCACGCCGCACACTGCTGCACGCCACACACTGCTGCACGCCGCACACTGCTGCACGCCGCACACTGCTGCACGCCGCACACTGCTGCACGCCGCACACAACTGAACGCCACACATTGCTGCGCACACTGCTGCATTACACACTGCTGCATTACACACTGCTGCATTCCACACTGCTGCACGCCGCACACTGCTGCACGCCTCACACTGCTACACGAAACGCTGCTGCACGCCTCACACTGCTGCACGCCTCACACTGCTGCACGCCGCACACTGCTGCATGCCGCACACTGCTGCACGCCGCACACTGCTGCACGCCACACACTGCTGCACGTCACACACTGCTGCATGCCGCTGTACGCCACACACTGCTGCACGCAGCACTCTGCTGCACGCCACACACTGCTGCACGCAGCACACTGCTGCACGCCACACACTGCTGCATGCCGCACACTGCTGCATTCCGCACACTGCTGCACGCCACACACTGCTGCACGCCACACACTGCTGCACGCCACACACTACTGCACGCCACACACTGCTGCGCACACTGCTGCATGCCGCACACTGCTGCACGCCGCACACTGCTGCACGCCTCACATTGCAACACGAAACACTGCTGCACGCCTCACACTGCTGCACGCCTCACACTGCTGCACGCCTCACACTGCCGCACGCCTCACACTGCCGCACGCCACACACTGCCGCACGCCACACACTGCTGCACGCCGCACACTACCGCACGCCACACACTGCTGCGCACACTGCTGCATTATACACTGCTGCATTACACATTGCTGCATGCCGCACACTGCTGCACGCTGCACACTGCTGCACGCCTCACATTGCAATACGAAACACTGCTGCACGCCTCACACTGCTGCACGCCTCACACTGCTGCACGCCTCACACTGCTGCATGCCTCGCACTGCTGCACGCCACACACTGCTGCACGCCACACACTGCTGCACGCCTCATACTGCTGCACGCCTCACACTGCTGCACGCCTCACACTGCTGCACGCCTCACACTGCTGCACGCCACACACTGCTGCATGCCGCTGCACGCCACACACTGCTGCACGCCACACACTGCTGCATGCCGCACACTGCTGCATGCCGCACACTGCTGCACGCCGCACATTGCTACATGAAACACTGCTGCACGCCACACACTGCTGCACACCACACACTGCTGCACACCACACACTGCTGCATGCCGCACAATGCTACACGAAACACTGCTGCACGGCACACACTGCTGCACGGCACACACTGCTGCACGCCGCACACTGCTGCACGCCGCACACTGCTGCACGCCACACACTGCTGCACGCCACACACTGCTGCACACTGCTGCATTACTCACTGCTGCATGCTGCACGACACTGCTGCACGCAGCACACTGCTGCACGCCGCACACTGCTGCACGCCGCTGCACGCCACACAGTGCTGCATGCCTCACACTGCTACACGAAACACTGCTGCATGCCACACACTGCTGCATGCCACACACTGCTGCATGCCACACACTGCTGCACGCCACACACTGCTGCACGCCGCACACTGCTGCACGCCGCACACTGCTGCACGCCGCACACAACTGAACGCCACACACTGCTGCATTACACACTGCTGCATTACACACTGCTGCATTACACACTGCTGCACGCCGCACACTGCTGCACGCCTCACACTGCTACACGAAACACTGCTGCACGCCTCACACTGCTGCACGCCTCACACTGCTGCACGCCTCACACTGCTGCACGCCACACACTGCTGCACGACACACACTGCTGCACGCCGCACACTGCTCCACGCCGCACACTGCTCCATGCCACACTGCTGCACGCCACACACTGCTGCATGCCGCTGTACGCCACACACTGCTGCACGCCACACACTGCTGCACGCCGCACACTGCTGCACGCCGCACACTGCTGCACGCCGCACACTGCTGCACGCCGCACACTGCTGCACGCCGCACACTGCTGCACGCCGCACACTGCTGCACGCCACACACTGCTGCACGCCACACACTGCTGCACGCCACACACTGCTGCACGCCACACACTGCTGCACGCCTCACACTGCTGCACGCCTCACACTGCTGCACGCCGCACACTGCTGCACGCCGCACACTGCTGCACGCCGCACACTGCTGCACGCCGCACACTGCTGCACGCCACACACTGCTGCACGCCACACACTGCTGCACGCCACACACTGCTGCACGCCACACACTGCTGCACGCCACACACTGCTGCACGCCTCACACTGCTGCACGCCTCACACTGCTGCACGCCGCACACTGCTGCACGCCACACACTGCTGCATGCCGCTGCATGCCACACACTGCTGCATGCCGCACACTGCTGCACACCGCACACTGCTGCACGCCACACACTGCTGCACACCACACACTGCTGCACGCCGCACAATGCTACACAAAACACTGCTGCACGCCACACACTGCTGCACGCCACACACTGCTGCACGCCACACACTGCTGCACGCCACACACTGCTGCACGCCACACACTGCTGCACGCCACACACTGCTGCACGCCACACACTGCTGCACAGCACACACTGCTGCACGCCACACACTGCTGCATGCCACACACTGCTGCACACTGCTGCATTACTCACTGCTGCATGCTGCACGACACTGCTGCACGCCGCACACTGCTGCACGCCGCACACTGCTGCACGCCTCACACTGCTGCACGCCGCTGCATGCCACACAGTGCTGCATTCCTCACACGGCTGCACGCCGCACACTGCTGCATGCCGCACGCTGCTGCACGCCGCACACTGCTGCACGCCTCACACTGCTGCACGCCTCACACTGCTGCACACCGCACACTGCTGCACGCCGCACACTGCTGCATGCCGCACACTGCTGCACGCCGCACACTGCTGCACTCCACACACTGCTGCACGCCGCACACTGCTGCACTCCACACACTGCTTTTATGCGAGTTTATGCTACTGACATTGTAAATGACAATGCTTTTTATTTGTTTTAAAACCAAAACATAAATAAAAGGCATTGTAATTTTACAATGCCAATAGCTCAAACTCTTATAAATGCGAGACCTATTGCATTGCAAATGCTTGTTTCATAATTGTTTTGCTTTCACACCATCTGTAAACAGCACTGGAAACAGTCCAACAATTATTCCATTTAGAGCTCTAGACAGTGACATCTCTGCATAGATTATTGCATCTAATCTGTATGCAGTTGTAGAAATACTCTCACAAATCTTTTACTAAGAGCTCTAGTCAATCTTACATCTTTTCTGTATACATCTCTAAAGGCAGTCGCGCAATATTGCATCAACAGCTCTAAACAATCTACCATCTCATCCGCATACAGCTCTAGAAACAGTCTTACTCCACACAGAGCTCTAGACAGTCTGGCATCTCATCTAGAGACAGTTCCTGACAGCCACGTCACATATGTATACATTGCTAGAGACAGTCACGGAATGTTGCATGTACATCAATAGGTAAGAAATTAGCCACAGGTGAGAGGGAGTAAGAGGTGACATTGGGACAGGGGGTGAGAGGGGCAGGAGGTAAGACAGGAGCCAGAAGCCTAATATCAGACAGAGGTTAGATGGGAACAGTATGGGAGAGTGGGACAGTGGGTGGGATAGAAGACGCATGTGAGAGTGGGACAGTGAGTGAGATGTAAGACACATGAGAGTGGGAGAGTGAGTGAGATGGGAACAGGATGGGAGAGTGGGATAGCGGGTGGAATGGAAGACACGTGAGAGTGGGACAGTGGGTGAGATGGAAGACATGTGAGAGTGGGACAGTGAGTGAGATGGAAGACATGTGAGAGTGGGGCAGTGGATGGGATGGAAGACACCTGAAAGTGGGACAGTGGGTGAGATGGAAGACACCTGAGAGTGGGACAGTCGGTGAGATTGAAGACACCTGAGAGGGGGACAGTGAGTGAGATGAAAGGCATGTGAGAGTGGGACAGTGGGTCAGATGGAAGATATGTGAGAGTGGGACAGTAGGTGAGATGGAAGACACATTTGAGAGTAGGACAGTGGGTGACATGGATGACATGTGAGTGGGACAGTGGGTTAAATGGATGACGTGAGAGTGGGACAGTTGGTGAGATGGAAGACATATGTGAGAGTTCCACAGTGGGTGCGATGGATGACGTGAGAATGGGACACTGGGTGAAAAGGAAGTCATGTGAGATGGAGGACGTAAGAATGGGACAGTGGGTTAAAAGGAAGACATGTGAGAGTGGGACAGTGGGTGAGATGGAAGACATATGTGAGAGTTCAACAGTTGATGAGATGAAGGACGTGAGAATGGGACAGTGTGTGAAATGAAGACACATGTGAAAGTGGGACAGTGAGTGAGATGGAAGATACATGTGAGGATGGGACAGTTAGTTAGAAGGAAGACATGTGATAGTGGGACAGTGAGTGCGATGGAAGACACAAGAGTGGGACAGTGAGCGAGATAAAAGACACAAGAGTAGGACAGTGAGTGAGATGGAAATGATGAGTGGGGCAATGGGTGAGATGGAAGACAGTGGGACAGTGGGTGAGATGGAAGACACATGTGAGAGTTCGACAGTGGGTGAGATGGAAGATGGGAGAACGGGACAGTGGGTGAAATGAAGACACATGTGAGAATGGGACAGTTGGTGAGAAGGAAGACACATGTGATAGTGGGACAGTGGGTGAGATGGAAGACACATGAGTGGGCCAGTGAGTGCGATGGAAGACATGAGTTTGGCAGTGGGTGAGATGGAAGACACATGTGATAGTGGGACAGTAGGTGAGATGGAAGACATGAGAGTGGGACAGTGAGTAAGATGGAAGACATATGTGAGAGTTTGACAATGGGTGGGATGAAGGACATGAGAACAGGACAGTGGGTGAAATGAAGACACGTGAGAATGGGACAGTGGGTGAGATTGAAGACACGTGAGGATGGGACAGCTGGTGAGGAGGAAGACACGTGATAGTGGGACAGTTGGTGAGATGGAAGACACATGAGAGTGGGACAGTGAGTGTGATGGAAGACACAAGAGTGGGACAGTGAGTTAGATGGAAGACACAAAAGTGGGACAGTGGGTGAGATGGAAGACATGAGTGGGGCAGTGGGTGACATGGAAGACAGGTGTGCGAGTGGGACAGTCGGTGAGATGGAAGACATGTGTGAGAGCGAGACAGTGGGTGAGATGGAAGACATGTGGGAGTGGGACAGTAGGTGGGATACAAGCCAGAATTGTGATAGGAATTGAGGGGAGGTGGAACAGGAGGTGAAATGAGAATATTCAGTGAAATTTGTGCATGGGATAAGATGAGGTGGGCAGTGAAACTGGGACTAAGGCAGGAGGTAAGATGGAGTTTAAAATAGAGAGCAGGAGTTGAACTTTGGTGAAGGTTCACGTGGTGAGATGAGGTAAGAAGTTAAATGAGAACCAGAGGTGAGATCCACTGAGAGACGGGCAGACTGCAGATCAGTGCACCAGTGTTAAGTGAGAGGGGTAGGTAGACTGTACCGATCAGTGCACCAGTGTAAAGTGAGAGGGGTAGATTGTAGATCAGTGAACCAGTGTAAAGTGAGACCGGAAAGACTGCAGTGCACCAGTGTAAAGTGAGACCGGGCAGACTGTAGATCAGTGCAAGGCGGAGTGAAGGGCCACACTGTGCAGTGTAGAGAGACAAGGGCAGGTTGTTGACACTAAAAGGTACAGGTGTGGACAGGTTGTTCACAAGAGGAAAGTATCACAGAGGGACAGAAAGTTTTTTCATACCGAGGGTGGAGGGGAGCTCTGTTTTCCGTCACGGGGCCGCGCTTCCGTTTTCTTTGAGAGACCCTTGGGTGAGGGTCAGTGCTGTCTCTCCTCTTTGAGGGCTGCTCTGGTGAGGGTCGTCTAGCTTCGTGTGTCCGATGAACTCTCTTTTAAAATCTGTCCTGTTCTGGAAAGACGCCCTGTGATGACCGGTCCAATTTCTGAGGTGTACTCTGTAAGGGTAGGAGTTGCCTCTTGGGGTGAACTATGAGGGCTGGTCCTGCATCCGAGGAGGTGTCTGTGAGGGTTGATGGGTCTCTCCTGTTTTTGAGGGATGATCTTGGGCTGGTGTGCGTCTCCTGTCTCTGGAGAGTCTTGTGAGGGTCGGTCTCATCTCTTAAGGGTGCTCTGTGAGGGTCGCTCTTCTTGTCTCTGAGGGGTGCTCTGTGAGGGCCGCTCTTCTTGTCTCTGATGAGGCCTCTGTGAAGTTTAGCGGTGTGTCCGTGTGAGGGGCAGTTTTGTCTCAGGAGTCCGCTGTGATGGTCGTTCTTGTTTGGGGGTGCTCTGTGATGGTCGTTCTTGTTTGGGGGTGCTCTGTGAGGGTTGTTCTTGTTTGGGGCTGCTCTGTGAGGGTTGTTCTTGTTTGGGGCTGCTCTGTGAGGTCCTGATCCCGCAGACAGCTGGTGCTCCTTCTGCCTGTTCTCCACTCGGGCAGGTTTTATACACAGTTTGGGTGGGAGGAGTTGGGGGACCGAGCCTCACAGCCCTGGGAACTGTGTGGAATTCCCCCCTTGACTCTCTCCATTCTTCACCCGTCACCTCAACCTGTCCGACTTCCGAGCCCCTCCCACTCCAGGGGGGGTTCGTGAATGACCCCGTAACTTTTATTTATCTTGTAGCAAAGGTTTAAAAGACAGCGATTTCTCTTCCTAGTACACAGGTCACCAAAGACAGAGAGGAATGTAAGAAAACTAGAGGAAACACACAAAGGTAGAGCTCGAGAGATGAGTTTGAGAAATGTATATTTGGAAGTTATTTTTGTAATAATGATGATGATGGTTATTAATATTATTATATTCAAGGCGGGTCTGGGCGACGAGACGCAGTTCCCGCAAGGGTAAAGTCTGCGCGTAGATTGTACCCTGCACGTGCTGCCGCGAGCAGGGGTTTCCTCGTGATCCAAAACTCAACCTGAGGAATGCAACTCTGTCAATGAGCCACGTCCTGGGCATGCAGGGTTCTATGAGAATCCCTTCATGGTCGGCCCAGTCCTTCTCGCCCCATAAAGCAGCATTCTATGGGTTGGTTTGATTCTGCGTGGGTCTGTGTATTCTGCCTGTGTGGGGTGTGATTGGAGGTGGTAGAGGCCAGTAGCCCTACTGTTCTCCCAACTCAAGCCCATGATAGCATAACTTAGTTAATACCCTCAGAACAGGGCAATAACACTTACATAGCCGCAACAATTGACACAGGTTACTTGCTTTAATACGGATTTGACAGTCCAGACTAGATAGAGAGGCACCAAAGCAGGCCTCTATTCCCCAACACCTGGATGACAGGGGGACAGAGTGATGGCAGTTAAAGGGAGGGGGCGGCATTTTTCAATTCTCGCCTAGGGTGGCAAAACACCTAGAAACGGCCCTGGTACTTTGACGCTTCCATTGCTTAAAACTGGATGCTTCCTGTTGCATCAAACTACACCTTATTTAACAAGCAGGCCATCTGAATGGCAGAAGGGTTGATAGCCTGTGGGAGTGTACTGCACTGGCTGAGGTCAAGGAGCCACTCGAGTAACCTTTGTACTTAAACTGATCATGGTACATGAAGTGCCTGTACCCGAAGCTCTGCTTCACAGTTGGCGCACCGAATACCAAGGCTGGTAGTCTTAATTACACCTCATGCCTCTTTAATCCATTACTAGACACTCTCTTCCCCTTTAACTCACTCTTTCAGGTTCCTGCTACCTCCCTTTGTGACGGTTTTTCTGTCATTCCCTACCTTTGTCTTTTTGATTTGTGTTTTTTTCCTTTTTATTGCTCTCGGGAGTTGTCTGATGGGGAAAAAAGAAGTGCAGATCCTCAACCATAAGTGCCAGTGGTCCCCACCGGCAACGATTGGTTCAAATCAAGCTGCTTATGTGGAAGTATGAGATGGAGTGAGTGAGTGTGGGTGGAAATGAAGTATGGGTCGAAGTAGGGATCCAGAGTGTAGGAATGGGTGTGTCTCTGTTCACATATGAAATTGTAGGAGTTCTACTGTCACTGTGCAAATGTTGGTACTGGTGTTGCTGATGCAAACATTACTTCGACCAATGGAATGGCACTTTAGAAAGAGTGGTATTGAAGTCTATGAAATACTCATGGCAGCATTTGGGTGATGACACCTTACTTCTTCAATGTGAATTCACAGAACGCATTGTGTGCGTAGCTGGCATGGTGGCAGTGCTTAACTGTCAAGTGGTGGTGTGGGTGCCATGCAAGAGTGTACCATCCCTTACTCCTATTTGCAGCACCAGTGTACTGCAGAATCATGTCACATCACTCTCAGCTGCGGCGCCTGTATCCTGCACAATCATATGCTACCTTCACTCTCAGAAACAACACCTTTGTCATGAAGAATCATGTGTCACCATCATGCTCAACTGCGACATTTGTGCACTGCCGAACAGTGTGTTAAATTCACTCTCACTTGCGGTACCTATGCACTGCAGAGTTATGCGTAATCATCACTCTCAGCTGCACCTTCGGGGTACTGCAAACTCATCTGCCACCATCGCTTTCAGCTGCAGCACCTGTGCACTGCAGAACCATGTGTTTGCATCACTCCCTGGCACACTACCTTTGGGCTGCAGAATCATGTGTCACCACCACTCTCAGCTGCAGCACCTGTGCACTGCAGAACCATGTGTTTGCATCACTCCCTGGCACACTACCTGTGGGCTGCAGAATCATGTGTCACCACTCCCTGGCACACTACCTTTGGGCTGCAGAATCATGTGTCACCATCGCTCTCAGCTGCAGCACCTGTGCACTGCAGAACCATGTGTTTGCATCACTCCCTGGCACACTACCTTTGGGCTGCAGAATCATGTGTCACCACCACTCTCAGCTGCAGCACCTGTGCACTGCAGAACCATGTGTTTGCATCACTCCCTGGCACACTACCTGTGGGCTGCAGAATCATGTGTCACCACTCCCTGGCACACTACCTTTGGGCTGCAGAATCATGTGTCACCATCGCTCTCAGCTGCAGCACCTGTGCACTGCAGAACCATGTGTTTGCATCACTCCCTGGCACACTACCTTTGGGCAGCAGAATCATGTGTCACCACCACTCTCAGCTGCACCACCTGTGCACTGCAGAACCATGTGTTTGCATCACTCCCTGGCACACTACCTTTGGGCAGCAGAATCATGTGTCACCACCACTCTCAGCTGCACCACCTGTGCACTGCAGAACCATGTGTTTGCATCACTCCCTGGCACACTACCTTTGGGCAGCAGAATCATGTGTCACCACCACTCTCAGCTGCACCACCTGTGCACTGCAGAACCATGTGTTTGCATCACTCCCTGGCACACTACCTGTGGGCTGCAGAATCATGTGTCACCACTCCCTGGCACACTACCTTTGGGCTGCAGAATCATGTGTCACCATCGCTCTCAGCTGCAGCACCTGTGCACTGCAGAACCATGTGTTTGCATCACTCCCTGGCACACTACCTGTGGGCTGCAGAATCATGTGTCACCACTCCCTGGCACACTACCTTTGGGCTGCAGAATCATGTGTCACCATCGCTCTCAGCTGCAGCACCTGTGCACTGCAGAACCATGTGTTTGCATCACTCCCTGGCACACTACCTTTGGGCAGCAGAATCATGTGTCACCACCACTCTCAGCTTCACCACCTGTGCACTGCAGAACCATGTGTTTGCATCACTCCCTGGCACACTACCTTTGGGCTGCTGAATCATGTGTCACCACCACTCTCAGATGCAGCACCTGTGCACTGCATAATCATGTATCTGCATCACTCTCAGCTATGGTACTTTTGTACTGCAGAATTATGTGCCACCTTCATTCTCAGCTGCAAAACCTGTGCACTGTACAATCATGTGTCTGCTTCATTCACAACTGCGGCACCTGTGCACTGCACTATCACGTGTCTGACCTCAACTTCAGCTGCGACACCTATGCACTGCACAATCATGTGTCTGCTTCATTCACAGCTGCGGCACCTGCGCACTGCACAATCACGTGTCTGCATCATTCTTAGCGGTGACACCTATGCAGTGCACAATCATGTGTCTGCTTCACTCACAGCTGCGGCACCTGTGCACTGCACAATCATGTGTCTTCATCATTCTTAGCGGGGACACCTATGCAGTGCACAATCAAGTGTCTGCTTCACTCACAGCTGCGGCACCTGTGCACTGTACATTCATGTGTCTGCATCACTCACATCTCCGGCACCTGTGCACTGCACAATCACGTGTCTGCCTCACCCTCAGCTGCGACACCTGTGCACTGCACAATCATGTGTCTGCTTCATTCACAGCTGCGGCACATGTGCATTGCACAATCACGTGTCTGCATCATTCTCAGCAGTGGCAACTGTGCACTGTACATTCATGTGTCTGCATCACTCTCAGCTGTGGCACCTGTTCACTGTCCAATCATGTGTCTGCATCACTCTTAGCTGCGAGAGCTGTGCACTGCACATTCATGTGTCTGCATCACTCTCAGTTGCAAAACCTGTGCCGTGCACAATCGTGTGTCTGCTTCACTCACAGCTGCAGCACCTGTGCACTGTACATTCATGTGTCTGCATCACTCTCCTCTGTGGCATTTGTGCACTGTACATTCATGTGTGCGCATCACTTTCAGCTGCAGCACCTGTGCACTGTACATTCATGTGTCTGCATCACTCTCAGCTGCGACACCTGTGCACTGCACAATCATGTGTCTGCATCACTCTCAGCTGCGACACCTGTGCTCTGCACAATCATGTGTCTGTATCACTCTCAGCTGCGGCAACTGTGCACTGTATATTCATGTGTCTGCATCACTCTCAGCTGCGACACCTGTGCACTGCACAATCATGTGTCTGCATCACTCTCAGCTGCGAGACCTGTGCACTGCACAATCATGTGTCTGCATTACTCTCAGCTGCGAGACCTGTGCACTGCACAATCATGTGTCTGCATTACTCTCAGCTGCGACACCTGTGCACTGCACAATCATGTGTCTGCATCACTCTCAGCTGCGGCAACTGTGCACTGTATATTCATGTGTCTGCATCACTCTCAGCTGCGACACCTGTGCACTGCACAATCATGTGTCTGCATCACTCTCAGCTGCGAGACCTGTGCACTGCACAATCATGTGTCTGCATTACTCTCAGCTGCGACACCTGTGCACTGCACAATCATGTGTCTGCATCACTCTCAGCTGCGGCAACTGTGCACTGTACATTCATGTGTCTGCATCACTCTCAGCTGCGACACCTGTGCACTGCACAATCATGTGTCTGCATTACTCTAAGCTGCGACACCTGTGCACTGCACAATCATGTGTCTGCATCACGCTCAGCTGCAGCACCTGTGCACTGCACAATCATGTGTCTGCATCACTCTCAGCTGTGGCAACTGTGCACTGTACATTCATGTGTCTGCATCACTCTCAGCTGCGACACCTGTGCACTGCACAATCATGTGTCTGCATCACTCTCAGCTGTGGCAACTGTGCACTGTACATTCAGGTGTCTGCATCACTCTCAGCTGCGACACCTGTGCACTGCACAGTCATGCGTCAGTAAGGCAAGAATTGCAGGTATTTAGGGTTTGTGCCCGTTTTCCTCCAAAAGTAGGGATATACTTTCACTTTGTATTCACTGTACATTTTATAGACAAACAACTGTGAACCTTTTTACCAGTAGAGTTAGTTGTATTTATCTACATGTAATCAGCTTTTCGTTTGTTAATGTACATAAAAAGTGCAAAGGGTACATGTGAATGGAAGAGGCAGCAATCGATTTTATAGGGCTTATAAAACGTGTATAGAGGTGCAGAAGGGAGTGGGATGTTCTCCAGTGCAGGGGATTTAAGCATTAGTTGTGGTTCAGGAACAATCTCTCTGTAAAAGAGCTGTTACAGGCTCAGGCCTCAGAGCTGTCGAACGGGTTATAGAGATTATGTTGGCTCTTACTTCAGCTGTCCAATGTTACTCAGACCTCACAGGTTCAGGCTTTGGATAGCTAATCTACCTCCCACGATACAGGCTCAGGTAAAAACCCTCCGGATGCAGGTATGACGCAGGCTTAGGCCTTCGCACCTATCCTTCAGGTTACAGGGGTTGCGCGGGCTCAGATTTCAAATGCCATTTCCATCACGTCACAGACATCTTTCATACTTTGTACATAACACATATCCCTTGTTCACAGAGATAGTGCAGGTTGCACGGATCCGGCCGCTGTGCTACCTTTTAGGTTAGACAGATCTCGCAGACTCAGACAGCGCTCTCTGTGTATAGAGGGTTTATAGCGCCAAGCATTCTATGACAAAGAATGTACAGAAACAGAAAGCACACCTGTCATGCGTGTTACACAGGTCTCTCTGACCCTGGCGAGAAAGTCCATCATTCAGGGTACAGCGCATGTTCGTAAGAAAGTCTTATAATAGAAGTAGCCATCAGGTTACAAAGTTATCAAAGCTCTAAGCCTTGGACAGCAAATCGTCGGTTGTACGGAACATACAGGTGCAGAAACTGGGCATAAGTGCTAAAACAAGCACTTGCAATGCAATAGGTCTCGCATTTGAAAGAGTTAGAGCTATTGGCGTTGTAAATGACAACGCTTTTACCTATGCGTTTTGGTTTGGAGTGTAGTGGATTTATGAATAGAGACGCAGCTGCAGCACTGTTTAGAGAACTAACAATGGGATTACCATTTGGAAAACAGAATGGCAAAAAGAGAAGGAGCATAGGACGAAATTAAATTAAGCAGGAAAGGAGAAAGGCAGGTTTAAACCAAGAAATGAAATTAATTATGATAGGGAGAGAAAATGAGAAGGGGCAGTGATGTTGGTTAGGAGATCAGTCTATACAGACAACAGCTGCACAAGGAACTGAAAAGGAATGGGGAGTGGAAAAGAGAAAGGAGGGATGAAAATGCAGAAAAAGAATAAGTGAAAGTGATGTCAAAACAATTGCAAAGAAAGACAGTAGGTGCAGGAGAGAAGAAGCCTCGTGAGGGGGATTTAGCAATTAAGACAAGAAGGAAGCCAGGGAGCAAGGGGAAAGGGTGGAGTGCAGAGCCATGAGGGAGCGAGAGAACAGAGTTTTCCCTTTTATGAGTTCAGCGTCAAAGTTCTGATCTGAGCCAAAGTAAACAGAAAAACATTTTGTTTGTGCCAGCATTGAAAATTAGTCCCTGATCAACTTTTTCACATCCACAATTACTGTTTTCTGGGGAGAGTCTGCTTAAAAACACAAGTAAAAGTTTGGCGGCTGCTGCTGAAGACCAGAAATCCTGTGAAAGAAAAAAGCCGATTGAGAAATGCAAGTCTCTCTATCAGTCAGTGATAACTTTATTTCGGTCGAAAGACCATAAAAGTGCACATACGTACATCAACAATTACAACAACACAATAAGACAATAAATAAGCATACAAAGTTAAAAGTTAAAAGTTAAAAAAAAAAAAAAAAAAGATTAAACTACAGGTTATCAATGTGAAAGTAATTAAGTTAAAAAAGTTTGTCTCCTGCGCCACATACTGTGTAGATATCGGGATACAGCAAAGACAATGTTGGGATGAGTATCATAGATTAGAGACCTACAAGCCTGCTTAAAATGACGAAATCCCAGGTTCCTGCAAATGGGAGTCAGCCAACATTTCCTAATTGCATGGTAAGCAGGACAAAAAAGTAGCACATGTGCAACAGACTCTGATTTATGATTGCAAGCAGGACAACTTTCCTGGTTTTGTGTCTGCCACTTGGATGAGAGAGACCTAACCGGTAGGGTACCATATCTTAACTGGATATACAATTTTCGAGCAAGTGGGGGTTCTATTTGATCCATGAATTCCTCTAGTTTGGGATCTTGCTTAACCATGAGGAATTCTAAGGTCAACCTGCCCATAGCTGAAGAGCTCGAAAGAGAAGAAAAGTTTTTCGTGGATATCAGAGAAAGAAATTCTTTCCTTGGTGTCCCGGAACAACTTGCTTCCGGGTTTGCCCACAATTCCGGGAGTCCTATTTGGATACAAGCTGCATTAATATGCAGAAGCCAAGGGATCTTTTTATATTTAAGAGCAGGCCAAATCTCTACAAATTCTGATCTATACGAGGTCAGTTCAGGCACTGACCACAGCCTCTTCCAGTACAAAATTGGTCTTGCACTGATGATCTCCTCTATTGGGACTAGCCCAAGATCAAACCTAAGGGGGATCAACGGTGTGCTGGAAGGAAGCCCTAGGAGAGATCTTAAAAAAGACTGCTCAGCCTTTAAGAGAGACACTGTCTGCTTATGTCCCCAGAGTTCAGCCCCATAGATTGCAGCTACTCTTGCCTGCCGACAATAAATTTCAAGGACAGGAGACACTGGTTTAAAAGTCGATTTTTTAAAAACTTTATTTAAACCCCCTGCCAATTGGACAAGCTTGAGCGTTGACTTAGCAATCTGGGAGTTCCAGCTAAAATTCTCCGTTAAGGTGACGCCCAAATAAACGAAAGTTTTGACCCTTTCAAGGGGAATATCAAATAAGACTGGGTTACGTCGCACCCGCTTAGGGGGGTTAAAAATCATATATTTTGTTTTCCCCAGATTTATTTCAAGTCCTCTTAACTCACAGAACTTCGCGAAACCATTCAGTGTATTTTGTATGCCCGATGATGTTCTGGACAATAACAAAGTATCGTCTGCAAACATCAGTGCGGGAACACGTCCTGATACCAATTTAGGGGCATCATTATTTACTACACAATTCAGATGGTCAATAAGGCCATTAATATAAAGGCTGAACAGTGTGGGGGCCAGGACACACCCTTGGCGAACGCCTTTTTGAACGGGAAAACGGTCAGTAAGCTCACCATGTTTACCACACCTTACTTGGGCAACATTGTTATCGTGAAGCCTAGATAGGACGGCCAATAGGTAAGGCGGAAGACCCAAATCTGCCAGTACTTGCCACAATTTAGTTCGTGGAACTAGATCGAAGGCTGCCCGCAGGTCCACAAACACCAGGTAGAGGCTGCCACCCTCAACCAAAGCTGTTTTCCAGTACAAGACCTGCAGGCGAAAAATCTGATCTAGAGTAGAAGTACCAGCCCTAAAGCCTCCCTGAAATGTGGACAGAATCCCGTTCTCCTCGATCCATCCCAAGACCCTGTCCAGAAGAACCCTCCCCATTAATTTTTGTGAGGTATCTATGAGACTGATAGGCCTATAATTGGAGGGGGTTAAGGGACAGCCCTTTTAAAAAACGGGTACTATTTCGGCCCGAGCCAAGTATAGGGTACTTCACCCCCCTGTAAAATACGATTGAATAAGACAGCCAAGTAGGGTGCCCATATCTTTGGTTGGGCCCTAAATAGGTCCCCAGGCAATTTATCCAAGCCAGGAGCCTTATTCGGGAGCAATTTTTCGATTGCTGTTTCCACCTCGACCAAAGTAAGGAGTTCAGATGGAGCATAGCATACTGGGGCTGGTGGAAGATCTGAGGTGTCAACAACCATACTATCAAGATCACGTGTGCCATAAAGATCACAAAAGTGATTTTCCCAGATTGAGGCAGCGATATTAGGGACAGGGGCATGAGAATGCCCACTAACTCCAGTTGCAACAATAGTCCAAAATGATTTAACGTCCTTACAACTGAGCGCGTGGCCCAACTCTTCCCACAGTGCAGCCTCCCCTTCCTTCTTAGCATCACTGATTGCTTTTTTGTACAAGGAACGATTTGCCCTAATTGCTTCTCTATCCTTGGTTTTTATTACCATCAGCAGGGCCTTTTTGGCTGTACGGCAGGTTTTGTTAAACCACCGAGCTGTTACAGCCCGAGACTGTGTGACCCTTTTTACTGGGTGCAAAGTGTCCTTTAATGCAACAACCAGTTTGCCGTGAATATCAGTGGGGCTACCCAGAGGCCCAACTCTCCCCATCTCTTCAATAAATGGTATTATTATTCCATACAGTTCCGCCAACTTACTATTAGACATTTGGAGTTCTGGCCACTTTACTCTCCTTCTGCAATTTGTGATTGTCAATGGATCAATCACAAAATTATCACCCGGGGCAGGATTTTTAAGTCCAAAGCTCCACGATTTAAGGGTCAGAGCTAGAGCGTTGTGGTCACTATCAGACCTCTCAATGACCACAAATTCATAAAGCCTATCCCAATGTCTTGCTTCGATAAAAATGTAGTCAATTATTGAGGTATGATTTGCTCTGTTGAACGTTGCTTTCCCAGGTCTATCTGGCATCACCCTGCCATTACATGCTCGCAATGATGCAGCTAAGGAGAGTGACTGCAGTTGCAAGACAAGGGGAGTCCATACCTTAACCAAAGGAGTCAGTGGGTCAGGAATATTCCATAATGAATCCACTGCATCGCGATCTCCTGTATTTGAGTCCAAAAGAGGCTCAAAGTGGCAGTTAAAGTCCCCGCCCAGGATTAGCACAGTAGAGGAGTCAAGTGACTGTAGGAGTTTGGACATTGCAGTAATAGCCTTCGTTTCAAAGCCCCTCTTAATAGGTCTTGAGTAGACATTTATCAGAGCAATACTCGGGCCATTCACTACATCCAATAATACAAATTGTACATCCCGAGAATCAGTTGGGATGTCCTTTGCCTTAACTCCCAGGTGGGAGCCAACCCATATGGACAGCCCCCCCGAGGGCCTTCCCCTACTACTCTTACATGCTAAAATATCAAATGTTGCAAAGCCCGGAGCCACACTCTCTTTAAGCATCCAGGTTTCTTGCAGCATGCAGATGTCAAAGGAAGTGATAAATGTACCCCACTCGGGATTGCGGAGTTTATTTTTGAGGCCTGCCACATTCCATGAAATGATTTTAACACCTTCAGCGTTGGGGGCTTGCATAGATGTTTGAAAATCCGATAAGCCAGCGGAATTACTCAAGATGGAGGACCCAGCATCCGCCCCCTGATTGGATACACAATTTAAAGAAGGGCGTGGAGTAAAGGGAGGGACAATTGGTTCTAAATCCAAAATTCCCTTCAACGGACTTTGTCGTTCCATTAGATCAAATTTACCATTTTGCAGTAGCCCGAAATTTATTAATGGGTCAGACTGGATTGAGACAGGGGGTAATTTAGTCATTTGCCTCATCTGTCAGTCGCAACCATCAAGGTTCGAGAGGGCCTCGTATCGGTTTGAGACATCCAATGGCGTAAATGGGACCAAATGGTCCAACCTCCCAGAGCGATTCCCATAGCTCCGTGGCAGTACAATGTCCCACCTTGGGATGCTATCAAGGGTCATTGATTTGGAATTAGTTTCAGACATTTTGTGCTCATTCTTACGAAATGCACAAGAGTTACTCAGAGAAAAGGGAGGAACCCCAGAGTATCTGGCTCTACTCCCTTGGTTTCTGGGGTAAAAGAAAGTTAGCTCCAAGGGAATAATAGAAGTACCAAGAGTCCCTGCAGGCCAATTAATTATATGCCTTACGGCCGCAGGGTCCCTAAAATTAATGACAATTAAATCCCCCTTAATATCCTTCATCCTACTTCCCAACCAGTCTAGTCGGCGAACGTGAAGGATTTCACCATTGATGATATGGGGGAGTGGGCGATTTTGGCTCAGCCAATGTACAGTCTTATTTTTAAGCTGAAAGAACCCCTCCTTCTTACCATCTGGCAATTTAGGGACTCTCGCCAACACTACCACATAGGGAACTGCTTCAGGTGGTAGTTCAACCTGGGGCTCCCTACAATTTGTGCCCCTGGCAATGCTGGAACTCATACACTCATCAATACCCATATTTCTTACATCTCGTTTGTCCCCAACCCTCTGAGTTTCATTTGGGACTAACAAGGCCGAATATCTTGCAGGTTTAGGGGTTCTTTTGATCGACTCTTTAGGGCCAGTAATCGTCACACTAGCTCTAGCTGTACCTTCTGCCACGACAGGACATGAGGATGGTTTGGTTACAGCGGGAGGGCGGTCCAACATCACTTTATCTCTAGTCTGCCCCACTTTGTAACTAATGGCCAATTCTATATTCCCCAGCCTTTCCTCGACCCTCTTTAGCCTCTCAATAATTGGTAAAATAAAAGACCTTATAAGATGTTCAATATTTTCCAGAGGGTCATTTGGTTGTATTTCCTTAGGAGGACTATATTGGGGGGTACATGCTTCCACCAGGTTTGATACGGTGTTAGATACGACCTTAGGGGTTTGTACAAGCAACGTGTGGGCTTTGGGGATAGAGACAACTGGTATAATAATCTTGTCACTTTTCCCAAAGTCGGTGTGACTAATCCTAGGTCTACATGCATCTCCACCCTTCTTTCTCCTTTTCTTAAGTGGTGGGCCGGGAACTTTAGACAGCAATGGATTTCTAGACTTCCTTTTAGTAGTCTCTTTATTTAACAAGGAAGGAAATGATAACACTTCTGTTCCCGGTGAAGAGTCATGCGGGCAGGAAATAGTTTTTAAGTGTGTAGAATCCAAAAAATTGGATGGGGAAGATGAAGGGGATAACTCCCGGAGAAGTGCAGGGACACCATCTAAAGAAATCAAATCATCACTAGAGGGGTTTACAACTGACGGGGTAACTTGTTGTGATAAATCAATGGGAGGCCTTTTCTTCAAACACTCAATTGACTGGCGGCACTCGGCCCTACGCTCAGCTAGTGTATCCTCCCTCTCTAGATCCATGGTAACCTTATTAAAGTAACGGTCCAATGTGCCCTTGGCCAAACCGCCAGGCTTCATAGAAGACAGATACTCTTGACTCTCAGCCATAGTGTGTTAGATAAACAAACGATCACTTACACTTCGCTACGAAGGAAAAGAAAAGTGACCCCAGGCAGAGAATGACACAGACTATAATAGTCCAGATAGGTCCCAATCAGAGTCACTGGCCCACAACAGGCCTATCTACAGCCCGTGGCAATCCACAGGGAGTGGGAGAGTATATCCTAACAGTCAAATGCTAATAATATGGCCAATCTAGGTAAGTCCAATATCACAAATTAGGAGGGCAATACACAAATGAATGGCAGGACAGGCAGGCGCTGGCAACACTTACGAATCTGTAGGTGTATAGCAGATGTCAGAGGGTATGCCCAGCCCGGCCTCGAACGGTCCTTGACGGGCAAGGACGGGCCCGCCCTTGGCCCGGGCTTAACCCGGCGCTGCCCGCGCGCGTTCCCATGACGCGGGAGCACTCCTCAGGATTTAAGCGCCTTCTGGCGCGAAATGGACGGTGTCGGTGGCGGCTTCCTGCCACGAAGGCTCATGGGACTTGTAGTCCTTCACCCACTGTGGCCGCGCTGGTATGGAAGACTGCGGCGGCGGGGAAAAGAGCTGCGGCTGAGCCTGGCACAACGGTAAGTTCTTGCTGGTAAATTAAGGTCCCAAGTGACAGATGGATACTGCGCCCGCTCCACCGGAGCACTCCTCAGGATTTAAGCGCCTTCTGGCGCGAAATGGACGGTGTCGGTGGCGGCTTCCTGCCGCGAAGGCTCATGGGACTTGTAGTCCTTTACCCACTGTGGCCGCGCTGGTATGGAAGACTACGGCGGCGGGGAAAAGAGCTGCGGCTGAGCCTGGCACAACGGTAAGTTCTTGCTGGTAAATTAAGGTCCCAAGTGACAGCTGGATACTGCGCCCGCTCCACCGGAGCACTCCTCAGGATTTAAGCGCCTTCTGGCGCGAAATGGACGGTGTCGGTGGCGGCTTCCTGCCGCGAAGGCTCATGGGACTTGTAGTCCTTCACCCACTGTGGCCGCGCTGGTATGGAAGACTGCGGCGGCGGGGAAAAGAGCTGCGGCTGAGCCTGGCACAACGGTAAGTTCTTGCTGGTAAATTAAGGTCCCAAGTGACAGCTGGATACTGCGCCCCTCTCTCTATCATCTTTCTCTGCTTTCCCTGGTCCGGAAAGTGTATAGTTGGAAGTAAGCCCTATTTTTACAGCCCAGATTACCTACTGCATGAGACAGTACTCAGATACTTGCAACAAAATTAAGACAAAGTAGTCCATGACTAAATCATTTCAAGTTGATCACTAGTGCCAATCGAACTCAACCTGCTTCAAACATAGTGTTACGTGGGAGGGGGTTTGGGCAGCAGCACGTGTGGACCCTCAACCAATCAGCACTCGAAATTGTGTAGTGCGCACTAGCACGGGCCAACGTGGAATTAGAACTCCAATCCCAGGTCACCTTACCCATTAGCAGTACCTCCAACTCTCGGAAGACCCACAGAATGTGTTTGACTGTGTGATTGTTTTTTATGCGTCCTGGACATTACGGACAAATGACATGCTTTTGAAAGATCAACAACGGAGCCAACCATAAGGCAGAAGTTATAGACACGCTGTATAAGTAGTGGCCGGGTGGTCACCTTTTTTTTTGCATACATCCTGTTCCCAGTAGTAACCGCTTTTTTTTCCCTGCTTAGCGAGTCATAGCCAACACACCATTGGAACGCTCACTACAGTTACGTGCTGACAAAGTAGTCATCAGTACTTACTGGATAAGCAGTCTCCGCCTGCCCCAGTAGTTATCATAAACTTCCCCAGCACCCGCCACCATCTACTGCAATAAACATGACACCCTTCTGCAACAGCTGCTCCGGTGCAACAGTTACAAAAAGCAAGGAGAAACCGCCATATTTAAAGAATACAGCACAGGGTGCCCCAGTGCAACAATTAGGAAAAAGAGTTCTCAGCAACAACTGATCAAAACTGGAAGTGGAAAGACACTGTTGGTAGGCAGTGCTGCTCTGTGGAAAAATGGCAACTAAGGTAGCGCCGCATAAACCATTTCGGTAGCAGCAAAGAAGAGCAACACTGCAGTCAACCAATGGTGAGCCAGCAGGCAGGAGCAAAGTCTTGTATCGAATACAGCAGGTCTTCCAGACAGCGCATGTGGGCTGCCTAAGCTTGACCTAAAAAGAAGTGGGGGGGAGGGGTGACTAACAAAGTTAGGCAGTATGAAAGTAATACCATGGCACGTAACATCACAGTGCATGATGTCATGATGCGTGACATCGCGCCTGGCATCACAGGATGTGGCATAACAACCCATGACCACACAGAAAGTGACATTAGAAGAAGTGACGTCAGATATTAAGCTCTCAGGCATACGTTTAGCAGGACTATTATTACTGCATTTAAGCATTTTACCATATTTAACAAAGGCGATTTTGTGTCAGGGTTATGAAAAAAAGTGCCACAACCCCGATGCCAAATGTGGTCCTCAATTTTTACATTTAGGGGCATATTTACAAGAAAGTGACGCAGCTGTAGAGATGCGTGACTTTCCCTGTGCCACCCCTGCAAAACCCTTGAACCACCATGGATGCGCCGTATTTACAATATGGTGCACCATGGCGCAAGGATGGACAGATAAGTCCGAAATTCTGACGCCTCTGTTGGCGCAAAAGTCACGCATTGCTGGAGTCGTGTCGCAAGCACGACGCAACTCCAGCAATGCATTGGGAGACCCAACTTCATTGTGCTGCGTCAGTCATTATGCCTGCTACAAGCAGGCGTAAGGTTTTGACACAGTGGCGTCCTAGATGTGGCACAGTGAAATATTGTGTATTTTACTGCGTCACTTCTACGGGCCTTTTTTGTGTGGGAACGCCCACCCGGCATACATTATACCTGACGCAGGTATAATATGATGCAGGGCTTTACAATGTAATGCATTTCCGTAGATGCGTCACGTTGTAAATGGCCGCATTTTAACACCGCCGATGCGTCACAAAAAGTGCTACGATGGCGGCACAAAAATGACGCAAGGGGCTTGTAAATCTGCCCCACATTTCTTTAAACACTTCCACATAGAAATTGGCCACAAAGAGAAACAAGGCAGCAGATCTGTTCTGCTTAATTGGTTGCAAATGATTCAATTTAATATATCTTATGGGGTTTAATGCAGTGCAGAGATCTTTGCATGCCAAGTAACTCTCAGGGAATAATAATAATGGTAAGATAACTCTGGAATTAACATATCTGCTTGAGATATCTGTATTTTGTCTAGTGTCAGATTTTAATCAAAGTAGCACAGAGGATTAATGTGTCTCCTGCAAAGCACATCATGTAAATCGCAGATGACAGATTGTTTTATTTTGTGTAGATAGGTAAGCGGGTTACTGCTTACCTAGCTAGTTTACAGTTCATGAATTGTAATTCTAATGTAGAATAGATAGCTATGAAAGACGTGACTCCCACAACTTGTAACCAAAACTGTCTTTTGTAGCACATCCTGTACATTGATTTACACACATATATCATTTATTTTCAATGTTTAATGTGTACGTGTGATGTAAACCGCTCTGATACCCTGCATTGGGATGAGTAGCGCTCTACAGTAATAAAACAAGATAATGGTATTGTAATTTTTATTTGTGTAAATACTGGGACAGACCAGCACATCTGGCATTCCTACAGTGCATGCCTAGCTCCTATATATAATCAGGGACTGAACTCAGCCAGAAGCACGGCTCGCAAGTACCTGTGAGGTGATAGCAAGCCGTGTGCCTTTGTTTCCTCTCCTTTGCATTTGCATCTAAGTGTGAGGCTCCAGACCGAGCCCAGCCAGGATACAGGAACAAAAGAAGGCCTGATGGCCATAATCTGAGGCTCAGCTGGAGGTGAAAATAAAAGCCCCCTTGCTGCCTGAATGTTGCACCTGGGAATAGAAAGAAGACAGCCTACAGGCGCTGCTGAACGTGTCCAGTGTCTGAAAATTACACCAGGACAAGTTCAGCATTTTTCAGTGGGGACCAAGCTCTGGACAGGGAAGACGGATTCCTCCCTGTGAAAATAGTGGGCGGACGCTGTCTACCCGCGTGTACCCCCAGCTTGTGCCCTGCGCAGAAATGTGACAGCAACAGTATCTCTGAGGTCAAACAGATATCACGTGCTCAGACTTGGAGTGGGAGAGCTATTTGTTCATTCGTTTTGCATTTACAGGTTCTTTCAATAACAGAAAAGCCATCCCTCATGTTCCATCGTTTTTACATGCTCAGACATTTGACAGCAGAGCTATGCTTCTTAATACGGGGATTTTACAGGCTTACCTATGTGACAGCAAAGCTATGCTTTAGGTTTCAAAAATCTTACAGGCTTGGGTATTGGACGGCAGCAAGCCTGTCCATCAATTTTCAGGAACTTAAAAGATTAGGACCTCAGAAGACCTCCCTTTCAGGTTGCAAACATCTTACAGGCCCATTTGCAAACAGAAAATATATCCCTCAAGTCCCAAAAACCTTTAAAAAGTCAAGAATCTGCAAAGAAGCTGTCCCCATGATACACAGATCATATAGGATCATACGTCTATAGGGACAGCTATGCTTAACATTACACGGATCTTTGAGGCACAAGTTGAGATTGAAGATCTATCCCTCAAGTTTCAGAGATCTTTCATACTCTGTCATCTAACAGCAGAGCTACCCCTCAAATAACACACACTCACAGGCTCAGGAGTTTACCTGCAGAGCTAACATGGAGGGTACAGATCTCATTTAAGTTTTGGCTTCTGGCAGCAAAGCATGTCTGTTTACACAGACTTATTTCTATGACAGCAGAGCTAACAGTTTACAAGCTCAGTCATGTCAGAACAGCTTTCAGTTAAGGCATCTTTGAGTGTCTTTAAAAATAGCAAACTCCACAGGCTCTGGCATCTGATAGGTATGCTGTGTCTCAGGTTCCATGGGCCTTACATGTTCAGGCCAATACCAGCAGCCCTGTGCCCCATGTTACAGAGCTGTCACAGGGTCAGACTTATTGATAATGGAGGCCGTCTTTTGCAAAAGTCACTTTTTTCATGTAGGTTATGGTACTTCCTACTCATATAGGGCCTGATTCACAGAACTAACTTAAGACAAAATCCTAAACTTACTACTTTTGGTATTCACAGAAGTTAGGATTTTGTCTTAAGTTTGTCTTAAGACAAACTTAAGACAGACTTAAGACTTAAGACAGACTTAAGACAGACTTAAGTTAGGATTTTGTCTTAAGTCTGTCTTAAGTCTGTCTTAAGTCTGTCTTAAGTCTGTCTTAAGTCTGTCTTAAGTCTGTCTTAAGACAAACTTAAGACAAAATCCTAACTTCTGTGAATACCAAAAGTAGTAAGTTTAGGATTTTGTCTTAAGTTAGTTCTGTGAATCGGCCCCAGACAGAACAAACTGGACAGAGGTATGAACTTAACACAAACTGTTCACACACAAGACCGCGCTAAACCCCTGGTCACCTTAATCAGGAAGCAAGTGAAAGGCTATGTAGATGTAAATGGGGTTCTGTCTCAGAGTTTTAGCATCTCAGGGTTTAGAGTTTGGTATGTTATTTATACTGTTTCCTTTAGGAAATGATTCCTGGTAGCTTTGCTGTCAGCTGTCAGAGCTTGTAAGAGCTCTGTAATTCCACTATCGTGGCCCTGTATGTTGTTTTTCCCCACGGATAACATTGCTATCAAGTGCTTGAACCTGTGCGATCTGTGTATCCTGGAAATCATATTGCTGTTAGATGCCTGATGCTCTAAGAGGAAAACAGCATTTAGAATGCTGTTCCACAATGCATGGCTTCACAACGCGGTCGTTACAATGACTGCATTGTTATCAACAACTTGCTGTAGGGGGCGTGCCACACTAGGGAATGTGTTGGATTTTAAATCCAACACCTTCTCTGCTGTTGCGCAGACTGGAGTAGGAATAGTAATTAATACTATTCCTAAGTCCAGCGCGCCCCCTACAGCAAGTTGTTGATATGACTTGCAATGTAATGGCTTGCGATGTAACAACGCTGTCGTTGTAACGACCCGTTGTAAAGCCATGCATGGTAAAAACATCATACATTCGCTCTAAGTAAAGTGTAAACAGGGGAATGGCTTAGCTGTCCAAATCATGGACCAGGAATATACTGTAACCTTATAGATAGGATTTTTGTGTGAGACTGTATCTTGTACAGGCCCCACACTCTGGGGGATAAATTTGGAAGTCGAAAGAGCTCTGCGTTCAATTGTCCGACTATACATGGCATGTGTAACCTGAGGGATAACTTTGTTGTCAGACACAGAGACTTAAGATTCTGCTGTCATAGGCTCAAGACTCTGAAATGTGGTTCCTGAGGGATATCTCTGCAGGCAGACTCCTGAGTTTGTAAGGTATTTGTAAACTCAATGGACTGAGATCATCAGATCTGTGCAACATGAAGGGTGTTTTACCATCAGCACCTTCAAAGCCCTGTAACATGAAGGCTTCCTCTGTTGTCAAAATCCTGACCCTATAAAGTCTCTATAACTTGATTGATCAGTCTGCTTTCTTACACTCATGCCTGTAAGGTCTATGTTACAGTAGACAAAACTTTCTACAGAAGAATGAGCTTATATAATCTCTATAGCCTAAGAACAACTAATTGCTAGATCTAATGTCTGAGACTTTAGCCTGTGCCTGCATGTACATCAATGAGATTTGCTGCTGTCCAATGCCTGAGCTTATAAGAGCTGCGTAACATAAGTTACAACTTTGTTGCCAGAGGCCTGGATCTGTTAGATGCCTGCAACCAGAGGATCGGCTCTGCTATGAGATGCCTGGACTGGCAAGTGCTCTCTGTACATAAGGCTAGCTTTCCAATCTTGGCCCGAGAATGTAAGATGTTTGTGACTCAGAGGGCACATTTGCTGCTTGATTCATGGGCCTCTATGATATGGACCATCTAAGGAATAGCTCAACTGTCCAAAGACTGCACCAATCATATATTTGTAGCTAGGAATTTAGTTCTTCTATATGAGTCTTAAACTTATAAGATTCCTGTAACCCCGGGGATAGTTTTTCTATCCAATGCCGGAGTGATCTCAAGAATGTGCAGGGCTGTTTTTCCATTGTATAAGGTATGAGTCTATACATTCTCTCTAATGAAAAGTCCAGCTATTAGGCCTAAACTTATTAGATGACTGTTTAAACAAACGGCTGCCTGCCTGTGTGCAATTCCGCGGCAAATGTTGTATGAGGCCTAAGCTAGCGTGATCTGTGTAATCAAATGATAGGTCTCCTTTAGGAGACCTTAGAATGCAAGATCTAAGTAAGCTGAAGTAACTAACAGGTCACTCTGAGCCAATACCTTCCCTATTGCCCGAAGGACAGCTCTGAATGTAACGATCGGCTCGCGAAGCGGTTCGCGAAGCGCCTGCACTGCCTACAATCCCCAGAGGGCAGTGGGAGAGAAGGTGGAGCCACGTCTACAAAGAGAAACGACGCGCGCAGACGTATGCGTGTAATTCCGGAAGCTTCCTGATCTTCATTTTGAATCCTGGAGGAAGAAGACCGGAGACCGTCGTTTGCACATCGAGAGCTTCGTCGTTTGTTGCTTGGGGGTCGGACGGCTCCATTCCGGACTGTCCACGTGGGTGAGCGCAGGAGCGCGCTGGTACCCCCGGATGCTCGCCTGGTCCGTGAGTAACGTTGAAAGCAGGTCGGGGACTGTTACCTGGTACCTCTAGATTTTTGGAATAAAGAGGCTGCGCATCTCATGCTAACGAGCTGTTAGCGCGAGACTCCTAACGGGGAGATAAACTCTGGGCCCATCCTTATGTTCTTTACCTGGATATCCGTAACCTTTTTTCATTCAATTGACACCCTACAACTTCAATATTGGCGGAGTGACCCGTGGGTGTGCTTTGTTCTCCTAGTGCCGACAGTTATTGGAAATAAATAGCAAACTGGAGGAATACCTTTTTTTGTAAGTACGTTGAACTATTGCTTAGACTGCACTTTCAGAAAGAAGTGACCGTACTGGTCCATTATTTGCATCTCAGAACTACAGAGACAGAAGTCTTGTCACCACACCAGGGGTTTCACAGCGCTAAGCCCTGCTATAGGTGTACCGGAAACTGAAGGTTCTGAGTGCTTCGTCCCGTTTTAGCACAGGGGGGTTCTTCGCAGGTGTGTACCTGGGGAACCGGTGTGCTGTCTTTGTTGATAGTGAATGGTTGAGCATGTGATAATGCTGGTGTGTTCTTCTTGTTTCTCATGACAGGTATGAAGTAATACCTGTGGTTAGAGGAGGATCTCAGAAATGTGCTGTCTCACAGAAGCAGGTATAGAAGAAGGTCTAGTGAGAATTCACTGAGAGTAGTGTTCCATGCTTCCGTTTAAGTTAACGGTGTATTTTTGTATTACAGGTTCTCCTCCCCGCTGTTCCCTTCCTACCCTTCCCTCACTTGATCGTTCCAACACTCCGTACAATTATTGTGGGAGTTTGGGGAGATCTAGGGGTGGAAATCGTGTTACGTCGCTCGAACCCTGAGGAGCACCTAGTTTGGAACAGGAGCCTAACAGAATTACGCGCCCAAGAAAAACAGCTCCTCCCGGTTCGGGTGCAGTAACCAGACCACCATGGAGGAGGTCCTCCAGGCGCTAACAGCAGTCCAACAGGAACTAGCGGCTTCTAGGGCGGAGACCGCTGCCTTGCGAGAGAGAGTAGAAAGGATAACAAGAAATCCGTTTGATGTGGCTTCCGGAAACCCCCAGATACATGTCAGTGTCCCACCGCCCATCCCCCTGGCCAGCCCCGAATGGTACGCAGGAGACCCACAGAAGATACAGGTGTTCCTCACACAGGTCATGATGCATTTCTCCTGTAAGCCTTCTTTGTTTCCCAACAACCCTTCTCGAGTGGCGTTCGCAATCTC
Source organism: Triturus cristatus (assembly GCF_964204655.1). Lineage (NCBI taxonomy): Eukaryota > Metazoa > Chordata > Amphibia > Caudata > Salamandridae > Triturus > Triturus cristatus. Next base: position 324,470,638 of record NC_140587.1, read on the forward strand.
CTATCTGGTAGGGGACATGGCGAATTGGGCTGTGCCTTTAGTAAGGAACAACGACCCCGTCCTGTCAGATTGAGATGAGTTTCGAGCCGCGCTAGAAGGCGTCTTTGATTGGAGAACCACGATATTTAGCGCAGACAGAGAGATCCTTGAATTAAGACAAGGCAGAAACGACTTGGTGACATATTTGACCTCGTTTAATAGGTTGGTGGCGGAAGCTGCATGGCCCGAAGAAAAGAGAATGTCTCTTTTTTACAAAGGCCTGTGTGATGAGTTGAAAGATGTTATCGCCAGAATAGACCCCCAGCCCCTTTCTTGCACAGAACTAGTAAGCCTCTCATTGCAATTAGACGGACGCATAGCGGATAGAGGATGGGATAGGCGCAAGGGAGAAGGAGCGGGGTTCAGGCAGGAGCGAGGTCCAAAAAAGGAAGGGGAAGGGCACGAAACCACCACGTATCCCATGGAAGTAGGAGCTATCCTCGCATCCCTGTCACGCAGCGAGAGAGAAAGCCGACGCTCCCAAGGTCTTTGTATGTATTGTGGAAAAAGGGGACACTACGTCCGAGAGTGTCCTGTACGGCCCAGGAAACCAGGGAACACGTACAAACCACGGAAGTTCCTGGCGTCTACTGGGTGCCCCGAAAGCATGGGAGTTTCCGCAGCCCCCGTGGTGTAGATAGCGGACAAGGAATGGAGAACCCCTTCCTTAGCTGACACTCACCAGACGGACGCCGAGTCCCACATGGTGCTGACAACATGTCTAGAAATCGATCATCAAGCGTCTCAGGCGATGGCTATGCTTGATACCGGGGCCACAGGGAACTTTATTGACCGCGGGTTGGTCAATCTCCTGCAATTACAGAGAATACCACGAGAGATACCAGAGGAGGTCTTAGCAGTGGACGGAATGCCCCTGACCTCGGGGTTACTACTAGAACAGACAGAGGCCGTACAGCTTACCATTAGAGCAGGGGGGAGAAGACACGTGGAAATTTTAGCCCTGAATATCATCGAGGCACCTCAGTATGAGGTGATTCTGGGTATGCCGTGGTTCAGACGGCATAACCCTACCATCGATTGGCGGGAAAAAACCATCCAGTTCTTGTCAGAGGAGTGTCAGGAACATCTAATGTCAGAGCCCGAGTCGTGTGCAGCGATGTTGGCTCGCCCGTTCTTGCTGGCAACTGCGGCCAAAAAGGAAGTGGCGCTCCCACAGGAATATGCCCAGTTCGCCGACGTCTTTAGCAAGGTAAGTGCAGAGCAGCTCCCACCTCACAGGTCATGCGACTGTCAGATAGACTTAGTTGAGGGAGCAAACCTACCTGCATGTAGGGTCTATGCGCTCTCGGAACCTGAGACTAAATATTTGAGAGAGTACCTCGATCACTTCTTGGACCTGGGGTTTATTAGGCCATCCCGTTCCCCGGCAGCCTCCCCTCTTTTTTTTATAGCTAAGGCGAATGGGGAACTGGGAGCTTGCTGTGACTACCGTGTACTGAATAAAAACACAGTACGTAACAGGTATCCTCTCCCTCTCATACCTGTCCTGTTAGATCAAGTGCGTGACGCAGAGATATACACCAGGTTAGACCTTCGAGGCACATATCACATTATTAGGGTTAGAAGTGGGGACAAATGGAAAACGGCGTTTAAAACACGCTACGGTCTGTACGAGTATACGGTGATGCCGTTCGGGCTCTGCAATGCCCCTGCGGCTTTTCAGTTTTTAGGTCGAGGACTACCGGTCTGCCGAAGGCAGAACCGGAAGTCGGAAGATTTAATGTTTTCTAGAGTGGCTATTTAGCCCACCTCTCTTTTAGCTTCTCCTCCATTGGCTGGCTTCCTAAACGGAGGCCAGCTATTGGAGGAGAGAGCCGTCCCTCCAAATAGGCTCCGTCTTTTTCAGATTCGAAGGCGTGTTTTTTGGTGTTCTTTCCACTTTTTAGCCACGCCCCCGAATCTGAAAACCGCCGCTGCCTCACTCGCTGGCCTAATTGCCGCTGACCCACAACATGAAACGTGATCCCGTCGGTGAAACGCAATGCGTTTCCAACACAACGCACATCCTGTAGTGCTGAAAGTTACTTCAAGGCGAGATCGATTGCATTGTCCTAATTCCGTAAGTGTTTCCAGCGTATATGGTTTATTGTTTTTGGCGATCAAGTGCATTTTGTGACGAGCAGTACCTTCCATGGAACTTTAAAGCTTGTGTTTTGCTGTTATGTTTCGCAACGTTACCCCCTCACGCGTGTCTGGTTACAGCTGAAATGTCGTCATCGTGTTTAATGGGTGAGCCTATGGGATGGCTCAGGCGTGTGAAGCGACCTCGGTCACAAGGTAGAGTCCCAGCAGGGCCGACGCAGCTCTTCATTCTCCCGAAGTCGAAACTATCAGCGTAAATCTGGGAGTCACTTCATTGTAAATTTTAGGTTAAATGTTCAAGCAACTTTTATGTTGTGACTGTGACTCAATATTATACACTACCTCCACTTCAGTGTCACTCGCTGGCCTAATTGCCGCTGACCCACAACATGAAACGTGATCCCGTCGGTGAAACGCAATGCGTTTCCAACACAACGCACATCCTGTAGTGCTGAAAGTTATTCAAGGCGAGATCGATTGCATTGTCCTAATTCCGTAAGTGTTTCCAGCGTATATGGTTTATTGTTTTTGGCGATAAAGTGCATTTTGTGACGAGCAGTACCTTCCATGGTACTTTAAAGCTTGTGTTTTACTGTTATGTTTTGCAACGTTACCCCCTCACGCGTGTCTGGTTACAACTGAAATGTCGTCATCGTGTTTAATGGGTGAGCCTATGGGATGACTCAGGCGTGTGAAGCGACCTCGGTCACAAGGTAGAGTCCCAGCAGGGCCGACGCAGCTCTTCATTCTCCCGAAGTCGAGACTATCAGCGTAAAAACTGGGAGTCACTTCATTGTAAATTTTAGGTTAAATGTTCAAGCAACTTTTATGTTGTGACTGTGACTCAATATTATACACTACCTCCACTTCAGTGTCACTCGCTGGCCTAATTGCCGCTGACCCACAACATGAAACGTGATCCCGTCGGTGAAACGCAATGCGTTTCCAACACAACGCACATCCTGTAGTGCTGAAAGTTACTTCAAGGCGAAATCGATTGCATTGTCCTAATTCTGTAAGTGTTTCCAGCGTATATGGTTTATTGTTTTTGGCGATAAAGTGCATTTTGTGACGAGCAGTACCTTCCATGGTACTTTAAAGCTTGTGTTTTGCTGTTATGTTTCGCAACGTTACCCCCTCACGCGTGTCTGGTTACAACTGAAATGTCGTCATCGTGTTTAATGGGTGAGCCTATGGGATGACTCAGGCGTGTGAAGCGACCTCGGTCACAAGGTAGAGTCCCAGCAGGGCCGACGCAGCTCTTCATTCTCCCGAAGTCGTTAGTTGAGCTCCATTACATTGGTGTACTAGGTGACGCCTTTTATGTACAGCGCTTAGGAGTTGCAGTCTCTGGTCATAGGAGCTATGGTAATCCCGCACAATGTATTGTATTTGTTATCTTGAAGTCGTTTGTGTCTTGCGCGCGCTTTTCATTGGGAGCTTGTGGAACTGTGGCCCTCTGTTCCCGGCTGCCACATAAATAACTTTAAACTGAAGAGATCTTGAACGAAGAAGCGCTGTTCTCTGCGAACACTTCAAGAATATTCTTTGGCGCTATACATGCAGATACGTGAACTCAGATGACGTGCTCTACAATACTGATTAAGTCATCAACAACTACGTTAAAAATCCTTATGGCCATCTAAGTCCACGCTGCAGGTCCCGTTTATATTTATCTTCACCTTAGATAATTTGTGTTTTACATAACTCTCTCTACCTCACTACTCCACTCTATCTCACTACCTCACTATCTCACAACTTCTCTCTCTCAAAACATCACTACCTCACTCTCTAGCTCACAACTTCACTCTTTCTCACTCACTACCTCAATCACTCTCTATCTCACTACCTCACTCTTTCTATCTCACTAACTCACTTTCACTCTCTCTTTCACTACCTCTCTCTCTATCTCACTACATCACAACATCACTCTATGCTTATATATCACTACCTCACAACATCCCTCTCCCTCACTACCTCACTCTTTCACTACCTCACTCTCTCACTACCGCACTCTCTCTATCTCACTATCTCACTACCTCACTCTCTATCTCACTACCTCACTCTCTATCTACCTCACTCTCTCTCACTACCGCACTCTCTATTTCAATACCTCACTCTCTCTATCACTACCTCACTCTCTCTCTGCTAATGCAATAGGTATCACATATGCAAAAAAAAGCTAATGCCAATAGAAATGACAATGCCATTTATTTAGGGATACAAAAATAATAAAAAAATAATGAGCAATAGCAATAGCTCTACCTATAATATTGCCGAGACCATTGCATTGTAAATGCTTGTTTTTTAATGACGTCTTGAAAGAATATATAGACCACACAGTGGTGGTGTAGATAAGATGACATTTTGATATACTCCGCTTCAGAGACACTGTAGGATGGGTTAAGCCACGCCCTATTTACAACACTAAGTTAGCATAACCGAGGTAATTGTTAGCAAGCCAGCTTGTCGTTTCTGCTGCGCTGCACACAACACTGTTGTTATGTGTTATTCATTTTAGAAATGCTGACTCGACTTTGCCTTACAGGATAACAAACTGTTGTTTCACATTCTTAACAGTGAAATGTGCCCTTGGTCTGTACATCATGTAAAGAACGAGTCTGGGTCACTAGAAGGTACAGAGTGTTGTGATTAGATTGATCGTACCACTTTTTAGACATATCATACATACAGCTGCCAATATCTGAAGGACAAGCGTCTTTAATATTGCAGAACAGTTTGGTTTTACATTCATTCGAACAGAAGAGCTGATGCATGAGAGAGCTAGCTGATCCTTTGATGTGATTCTACTAAGCTGATCTATAAGGTATGGGGTCCCCCCTGTTAACCTAAGAGACCTTCTAATAGTCTAATAATAATGTATTAGATTCTAGAGAAAGGAGTGTGGCTGTATACCACTGTCATCATTAGTATGATTGCTCCTTTCATTTTGTATGGTATTGTAACAATGCTTATGGTTCTGATCTGTACCATTTGTCTGCTAGTGTTAGCCAAAGTACTGCATCTTAGGACGCGAGGTTTATAAAATAAACTCTTTAAACTTTACCGTGTCTGTATTATTCTGTTGTGGACTAACAAATAGATACGAACAGGTATTTCGGATTCCCACCACTCCTGAGAAATATCTAAGTCGCTTTTTCTGGTTTGTCTATACATTGGGACCGCCTAGCTAGATCTAGGCTAACGAACGGGATACTAAGCTAGTCGGATAAGGGGTTCTTGGTTCTGAGGGGAGTTTCTGGTACACCACAATTCTCTGAGGTCCTGGTCTCCTGCGCATAGTTCTGTGCATAAGCAGAATCCCTGCAACATGGCGCACCTAACGTTTGGTCTTATGATCTGAGACGCTTTAGTAGTACTTGAGTTTAGTCCACAACTACCCTCACTCTCGTTTCCTGAAAACAAGAGTGACGGTTTAACCTACCTAGGTTTTGACTAAAGGTTCTATCAAGCTTGAAAATTAAAAAGGTTACAACTTTTGAGCCCAAGTGCTACTGTAAATATCGTTGTTACTCTTTAGTGTGTCCTTATGGCGGTTAATATTCCCGCTCATAGTAGGGTTCCTCTACGCACTCATTTGAGGGCATATGGGGTCCCTGATGACGGGATGTCCGTGGTCTTTGTGGTCAGTGCTGATGCCACCTACCCTTATGAGTTGTTTTACTCTTGGGTGACCTTTGAGGAGGTGGATACGGACGATAATTTGTTCCACGAATATACAGTCACGCCTGTGCCTGCGGTTTATGCCCCATATAGGACGCTAGAAATACCTATTTCTGCATGGCAGCATACAATTTGGTTTAATGGCGCCCTCCCCCATGAGGTCGTACCGGCGAGAATGGGCCCGTTGTCCATTGCAGGGGCCACTTGGCCGGTACTGGCCGGATATACACCACACCCACGCTACCTAACGGTGGGAGTGGGTGAGTTACGAACGCTACACACAGCCCTGATTACGGTCCATAGGGCTTTAGTGCAGTATGTGTCACGCACAGTACAGGTGGGAGCACCTGCGGTTGCTGGACACGGGGCTGATCACCATCACGCGGTGGGGATAAGCCCTGTTATGGTTAATGCGGTTGTCGGCAAGCGTCCCCTCAGTAAGGATGAATTTCCTTACTGGCTTGCGGAAAAATTTGATCAATTGGAAGCCGTGTTTCCAAACACTACACCTGTGGATAAACACAGGATACTCACCATTACTTTGCCGAAGGACCTGGTCCCTGATATTGTTGATTGTGACAATTGGGGCAAAGTCTTTGCTGCAACCTATTCGAAGTGCTACGGCACTCCGTCTATGTCTGTACTACCCTCCGTCATCAAGAAAGTCCAAGACAATCATGGTGCGGAGGCAGCTATTGAGTTAGGATTAAGGCTTGTCGACAGTTTCGATGTGGTTTGTTCCATGGTAATGGGCAACCTCAAAGGAGATGCCATGCAGTTCCAAGTTGGTAATATGCTGGAACATGTGGATGATGCCGATAAACCCAGGGAGTTCGCAAAAATTATTGCAAAAGCCTATAGGATGGTTGGACGTAGTGTCTTAGGCGTGAAACCCACCATCAAAATTCCTGATGTAGTACAGCAAACTAAGGTGAGTTTGTCTACTAAAGACGAAAAACCCAACTTTCCTAAACAAAGTTGGCGAGCCAAAAAACAAGAAAAACAGCAACAGAAACAGGTTTCTCGTTCTGCCTCACCCGTACAGTCGTATAGTGAACGCACTTATAATTTGCGCGATCGTACTCGTATTAAGTCACCTGATAGGTTTCAGGTTTCTGAACAACGCTCTCCTCGTTCTTCACAGGAAACATCGACTTCTCACACTGGTGGTGGAGAGCGTGGGAGAGGACGGGGTACTCAAGGTCGAGACCAGCCCCGCCAGACTGACGGTAAAGGCAAGCAGGAAGACACTGCCAGACAACGTCCACCGTTTCAGAAAAAGAAAGTTGCTGCAATCTCAGCGAGATATGCCTCAGATGGTACGGACACAGCTTCGGAACCTGACATGGGCACTAACGCTGCTAGACAGCGCGGCGGAAGTTACAGTAGTGCGGCAAGCATTGCGTCCATTTCTGGAGGCGACAGCAACTGACATTTATGTGACAGTTGAAACTGCTGATACTCGCGTAGCTCCCCCAGAAAGATTATTTGACATAGTCCTTAATATTGAGGGTGACATACAACGCAAAATTAAAGTAGTTTTTTGGGACAATCTTACGACCACCTATGATATTCTTTTGGCGGAGAAAGATTGGCCTCCGGCTTTCATTTTGGACGCTCCAAGGGGAGAGGAAGTCATACTTCCTTCCTTTGGGCACGCAGTGCCCACGGATGAGTCTAATAGGTTAGCCGGGGAGTGGGCACAGGTGCTTGCGCCTGCGTTATATCGTAATCAGGTTGGCTGGGATAAATGTTCTCCCAATCATGAGATTCCGTTGCGGTCCGATCCCCAGCCTCAACCCCAATACCCCATGCGTCGCGAGGCAAGATCTCACGTCGCGTCCATCCTTGAACAATTGGAATATCAAGGAGTGATTGAGACATGTGTGTCACCCATGAATAATCCTTTATTCACTGTGACGAAGCCTGACGGGTCGTACCGCCTAGTTTTGGATTACCGGCACTTAAACTCGCACTGCCGGACGTGTGCAGTACAAAATACTCATAGTTCGGCTCTCGTCGATAGTCTTGTAAGAAAACGTTTCAAAACTACGCTCGACTTGTTCAATGGCTTTTATTGCCATAACCTGGCCCCTCATAGTTATGAGTGGACGCCATTTACCTCGGGTGGAAAACAAAAATTGTTCAAGCGGCTCCCGATGGGCTATAAAAGCAGCCCTGGAGTTTTTTCCGCTCGCGTGGTCTCTCTCTTGGAGATGGTAGACCCAGAGGCATACTCGTATGTTGATGACATCTATCTGACTGACGACGAGTTGCTTCCACACCTTGCTCGTGTGGATAACATAGTGACTATGTTTGCAGATTTCGGTTACAAGTTTAACTTTAAGAAGTCCCACATTGCTGAGTTTACAGTGTTATTTTTGGGGTACGAACTCAATAATGAGGGTCGAGGCTTGGCACCGCAATTCCTTGAGAAATGCGCACGCCTTCGTATCCCTACGACACTAAAAAGACTACAATCCCTGCTGGGCTTTCTGAATTTCGGTCGATCCTACATTCCTGATTATGCCCAGCGTATCAAGACACTTTATGCCTTGGTACAACCAACTTTTACCAGATCTTGCTGGCTGCCAGAGCATTCATCTGCATTGTATTCTTTGCAGACTGATCTTCTTACTGCTAAATATTTAAAAACTCGTGATAACCACACCAACCTGGTCATTAGAATTGTTCCAGGCGCGGAGGGTTTCACGTACTTAACGTTCAATGAGGGCGATACAGTCCCCATTGCATATAAATCTCATCTGTACACTTCGGCTGAGCTGCGATTTTCCACTGTTGAGAAAGTCTTAACAGCAGTTCAGATGGCGATCCTGAAAGAACGAGCGCTATCACAAGGAAAGCGCATGCTAGTGGTAAAACTGTTTCCTGCTCTGGAAGCAGTCACTAAAGCTAGTGTACCGAATTCTAAGGCTTTGCATCCAAGATGGATACAATGGGCAACCTCCTTAGCTTCGCCTGACGTCGAATACATCTTTGACTCGGCGTTGCAGAAACAGGAGAGTTTGGAGTATGAATTCGTTCATCCTGCTCCTCTGTCATTGCGCCCAATCGAGGAATACCATAGTGTCATATACACTGACGGGTCGGCGCAACCCGCAACTGGATCAAAGCACGCTTATTCAGCGGCTTGCGCAATTGTAGTCGGTACTTTCGTAAATGGAGAGTTCCAATCTGATGCAGTGCATACGCAGTCATTGGGTGATTGTACCGCGCAGTTGGCGGAGCTTCATGCTCTTGTGCTTGCACTTGAGTTTGCTGATCACAGGGTCACTACTCTTATAGTGAGTGATTCTTACTATTGTGTTCAATCTTACAACGACAATTTGCTTTTTTGGATTATGAATGGTTTTCGTGATTCCAAAGGTGGCACAGTGAAGCATAAAACGCTTTGGGCTCGAGTGGCAGAACTTAAAGGGAGTCTGCCACTTGTGAATGTAATTCACACTCTTGGTCACCAACGAGTTGGTGTCCATGCTGTTGGTAACAGTTTGGCTGACGAGGCAGCAAAAACCGCAGTGGCAACATATTTAGTAGCAGCAGTTACAAGATCAAAATCTAAGATTGATGCAGACATCTTGGCAGCTATTGCTGCTTCTGAGACTGGGACAAACTTCCCTAGAGGTTTCCCTTCTCGATACCATTATCACTTAAGTCCTGATAAAGTCCCGTTAGTGAGGATTAACGACGTTGGTGATAGATTGATTCCCAACGCGGACAGCAGACCAGCTTTGATAACGGCTGCCCACGAAGGTGATGCGTCTGCGCATGCTGGAGTGTCGGCAACTGTGTCTCTTTTGCAGCAGCGTTACTGGTGGTACGGTTTGTATAAACAAGCGTGGGCTTATGTGCTTCATTGTGACATTTGCCAGCAGATTAAACCTTCTTCTGTTGCGCGTCCACCTCCAACGCAGCTGCATATATCTAATCAACCACTTGCGTGTGTTTATTTAGATCACTGCGATCCTTTTACCTATGATACTGCGTACAAGTACATCTTGGTTGCAGTGGATTCGTGCACACGTTTTCTGTGGGTGTGGCCACAAAGGAGTGCTGATGCCAGGACTGTCATCAAAGTATTGCGTGTCTTTATAGGGAGTTTTGCATGTGGTACCCTTCACTCTGATCAGGGCCCGGCGTTCGCCTCTAAGGCGTACAAAGAAGCAATGAGAAGTTTGGGGGTCCAAGTCAAATTTTCGTCTCCATACCGGCCTGAGGGCAATAGTGTTGTGGAACGAATGAACCGTGACCTAAAGCAATCGTTGACAGCCAAGGTATTAGGTACAGGCCGGAACTGGCTTGCCCACTTGTATGACGTCCAACGTGCACTTAATAACCTCCCTAGAAGGTCTCTTGGTGGGAGGACCCCTTACATGATGCTCTTTGGAGTGAGAATGTTTGTTCCAGACCTTGACGGTCTAGACATGGCGGCGGCTGCCGCGCCTTTTGACCTAGATGACCACTGTGCTGTATTGCAGAATCTACAAGAAGCAAGGGACAATCTAGCAAAGGAACACGTGCCCTCTACATCCGAAGAAGCACTCCAGATTCCGGTAGTCGGCTGGCTACCTCGAGTTGGTGACCTGGTCCGTGAGAAGGTGGAGAACAAGAAGGAGTTTGGCCCCTCTTATCGTGCACCAGTCCCGGTGATTGGTGTACTGGGTACACGTACAGTTGTTTTGCCTCCACTTCCTGGTCGCAAGGATAACAGGTACATTTCGATTGAGAATGTCAAGCTACACAGGGTGGCCGATTCTCCATAGTATGACACCTTCGGTTTCCTGCCCTTCAATGCTGAGAAACTCTGTTGTGGTGCCACCCTCTATCATCGTGCCTGAGGTTTCCATTGAGATGCTCACAGTTACTGATCCGCCTGTGCCACCTACTGCTGGTGGTTTGCCTGATGATCCTGAGTATGCTTATCCTGCAGAAGTCCCTTTGCCCCTATTACATACAACAGCGCTTACCCAGTCCCATTCTTCCTTTGAAACTGAATCATTGACTTCCATTGCCCCTTCCAAAATTTCTATATTTTTTGCCTGGTTCAAGAGACATTTTTTGGTTGCACCTTGGACTTACATCTGGCTGGTGCTGATTTGTATTTTTTTATTCATGACAATTGGCTTTGTGGTAGTGTTTTTTAGACTTATCAGTGGACACTCCCTGAATGAACGTTCTACAATTCGATTAATTGATGGAACTTTGGCCCCCCATTCCTCATCACACATCATGAAAAGAGACCAGACTTTTATGAACATCACCGCCTGGCCTGTACGTGATGGGATTGCTTGAGATGCAGTGAACTTTCAAATTCATGGTCCCACCGAAGTTATTAATGTGCCAACTGTTTTTCGTGTTTCTATGGGTGATGTAGTTAAACAAAACATCCGATCAGATGATTGGGATGTACAAGTAATAGAAGCACTGTTTTCTGATTTAAAATATTATGCTGCATTTGATGCTGAAGATCTGTATTTAAATACTGCGAACTATGATGAGCAATTTTGTTTTCAACATTATGGCACACATTTCCTACACAGAGCAAATACTTTTTGAAATTTTGTTAATTTCACTCAATGGGAACATTGTCCTGTCCCTATGCCTGGCAGCTCTGCCACTTTATTGAAAAAATTCACATACTTTTCAGATTTTAGTGTGTCAGACCCTGCTTCTTTTTATTTTAAGGTGGCGGTAGAACCCACTTCTAAGGTTAGATTGACACACACATTATTATATTCCAAATCCTTTATGGATGAATTGGCTATTGGAGGTTATGACGTATGGAAAGCTACTATCGATCTTAAATCGGTTTGGGGAACTAAACCGTGGCAGGTACAAGGAACAGAAGCTTTGCATCGTGCCTGTCTTATCCCAAACCATATATTATTTTTGAATTCGTCTATTTTTCAGACCACCTGTTTTGGATTGGCTATATCTAAAAAATTAATTTCCACCTCGATCCCGGATCTGGGTGCTTATCCTGGTTGGGAGAATCACTCAGATCTGTCCCTTACTATGTTGCAGTCCCTTGTTTCCAACGGCACCTTCAATATTTCAACATAGAATCCTAAGGGTTGGTTGGTTTGGCAAACAAGCTCAGACTCCTGTCAACGTCGGTTTCTGGATTTGGCTCCGGGGTATACACAACTTAGGGTTGACCCTCGTTTTACATCTTCACACACAGTGACTACCTACTCTGTAGGTAAGTTATGTCAGTCGTGGCTGCAACATTCCACGTTAACTTCAGTTAAGCTTCATTTATCACGATTAAATGACAAAATAGATTTGAATGATTTTATTAAGGGTCCTGCAAATGGCAGGTCCAGACGATGGGCTTATGCTATTTACAATGAAATTTGAAAATTGTTGCAAATTGAAGCTGCTTCTAGATTACGTGCTATTGACCAGGCTAATATGGAAAAAGTATTGGCTGTAATAGATAATAGTATTAATACTTTGTCTTCTAGAATTTATACATTAGATAATATTGTTTCTTCTGTCGTAGACATTGTGCAAGATGATGTAGCTGTGTTGTATCATGGCCAGAATCAGTTGCGTTCAATTATACAGTTTGCATGGACATTACAAACGTTAAAGGCAGGGAAAGTCCCTTGGGATTACATGAATATTTCATCGTTGTTCCTTCCTTTTAATTTGACAGCAAAACAGCAGTTCATGTCCATGAAAGACGCAACTTACGTATTGCTGCACATTGAAAAATTAGAACCTTTACCTTTTTCTGTTGCTGAGTTAAATTCATCCGTGTGGCTTATACACGGATTGGTCACTTTACCTTTTAGTCTGTTTAAATTTAGTTCGTGCATGAAGCATTATGCCATTGGCAGATATGAACAACTTGGTGATGTGTTCCTGCACGAAGTTTGGTCACTTCCGTTCACTTACAGATGCGTAAGGGATGGCAAGGAGGTTTACTTAAAAGGTGAAGAATGCACTTCCGCTCCTGATCATTCTGTGGTTTGTAGACATATACAATTACATGGCGCTTGCAATATACACGCTCCTAATTTGGCTTGTGTCCTAAAGGGGATTCCAATGCCAGTTATAACGTCTTCTTTTAAGCTGCTTGCCAACGGTAGTTATTTGCTTTTAAATAGTGAAGCTTGCTGTGGGATGCTAGTGGGTATTCCTTACATAGTCACTGTTTCGCAAAGAGTAGTTTGCTGTAATAACGTCCTTTTCCCACCCCCGCAAGGCCGACTCGATATATCTATCTGGCCGGCGATTCCAACCTTGAACGCAGAGTTCAATAGGATGAGCAGAATAAGGGCTCTTTTGTCTAAGAAGGAAGTTGCGTTGACTTCGTCTCGTGAAACTTTTCTTCTTAATGTGGCGAACACACACACTGAGGTACAAGCTCTGTTAAATACTGACCTCCCCCTCCATTTTGGAACCTTGATTCAAACTATCTTTAATGCTTCGTCTACGACTGGCCTTGTTCATTTTTTAAAAATTGTGGGCTCGGGCCTCGTGACATCTTTCCAAACTGTTTTTGGTGTGATCCCCGCATTTTTACATTCTATTTTTTCAAGTGTCTTCGGAGGGTTGCTCTTGCTCCTCGCTTTGGTGGCTGGGATCCTCTTGTTGATTTGCGCACTTCGATATGGCTGCACACCAGGAGTTGCAAGACAGCATGCTCCGCCTGCTCCATCTTCGTAGCCGGATGCTTGATTACTACGGCACTTTACCTCTGGCGGTCTTGAGCGTCAAGTATGGATTGTCTTTCCGGTTTCCCTTTTTTACTTGTGTGCAACCTGTCTTTCATTGCCTAGATTGTCCCTTCCAATGGGCTCTGGACTTGTGCCTGTCAAACTTGGCGTCACCTGTCCCGGATTTTGATGAACTAATGTGTCCCTTAGTGGTTCATGAATTTGATTGTTCTGGTGTCGGGTTTATGGCTTTGGGTGCTGCACAAGGAGTCCTTGGTAACTGGGATATCGGAGAGGCGATTATTGAATTCCTTGAAAGGAGTTATATCGAGGATACTGACAGTTGTCCTATCATGGTGCTGGATGCTCCGATAATTGAAGCACATGTGTGTTCCTTTCCCTTGTTAAATTGGATGGCAGATACTTTTGCGGAACGCTCAAATGATTTCCTCTTGGAAGCTGTTGCAACTTACGGTGCATATACCTTTATGGATTGACTGATTGACATTGTCACTCCAGGGTGCATCCAGGGCTGTTAATTTTTCATCTAAATTTTTTACTGATTTTTTTAAGACATCATTTTTTTCTTTTTAACGATTTTCTCTTTTTTTTTCATTCTCGGACTTTACACTTACCTTATATGGACTTATAGTTCATGCCCTTGGTTCTGTTCTATATCACTTGAACTCTGCGTTCTTGATAAGTGTATCCTTATTGGTTCGTGCTCCGATCATGGGGGGGAGTAGGATGGGTTAAGCCACGCCCTATTTACAACACTAAGTTAGCATAACCGAGGTTGTTGTTAGCAAGCCAGCTTGTCGTTTCTGCTGCGCTGCACACGACACTGTTGTTATGTGTTATTCATTTTAGAAATGCTTACTCGACTTTGCCTTACAGGATAACAAACTGTTGTTTCACATTCTTAACAGTGAAATGTGCCCTTGGTCTGTACATCATGTAAAGAACGAGTCTGGGTCACTAGAAGGTACAGAGTGTTGTGATTAGATTGATCGTACCACTTTTTAGACATATCATACATACAGCTGCCAATATCTGAAGGACAAGCGTCTTTAATATTGCAGAACAGCTTGGTTTTACATTCATTCGAACAGAAGAGCTGATGCATGAGAGAGCTAGCTGATCCTTTGATGTGATTCTACTAAGCTGATCTATAAGGTATGGGGTCCCCCTGTTAACCTAAGAGACCTTCTAATAGTCTAATAATAATGTTGTATTAGATTCTAGAGAAAGGAGTGTGGCTGTATACCACTGTCATTATTAGTATGATTGCTCCTTTCATTTTGTATGGTATTGTAACAATGCTTATGGTTCTGATCTGTACCATTTGTCTGCTAGTGTTAGCCAAAGTACTGCATCTTAGGACGCGAGGTTTATAAAATAAACTCTTTAAACTTTACCGTGTCTGCATTATTCTGTTGTGGACTATCAAATAGATACGAACAGGTATTTCGGATTCCCACCACTCCTGAGAAATATCTAAGTCGCTTGTTCTGGTTTGTCTATACATTGGGACCGCCTAGCTAGATCTAGGCTAACGAATGGGATACTAAGCTAGTCGGATAAGGGGTTCTTGGTTCTGAGGGGAGTTTCTGGTACAGCACAATTCTCTGAGGTCCTGGTCTCCTGCGCATAGTTCTGTGCATAAGCAGAATCCCTGCAACAACACAACACACAGAACACGTTCAACAGGTGCTACGCACCCTTAGACGCCATCATTTGTACTGCAAGTTGAGCAAATGTGAATTCAGTGTGCGCGAGGTGGAGTTTCTGGGGGTCATCCTCCGTCCAGAAGGCCTAGGGATGGCGGAACTTAAGATACTGGCTGTGAGAGAGTGGCCGGTTCCCCGTAGCGTTCGTGAGGTACAATGCTTTCTAGGGTTCGCCAACTATTACCGTAGATTCATTCAGGGGTTCTCACAAAAGGCGATTCCCATCACTAGATTGCTTAGGAAGAGAGTGCCCTTCTCCTGGACCCAGGAAGCCGAGACGGCATTTGAGTACCTAAAACAGGCTTTCACCACTGCGCCAATACTGAGACACCCACAGATGGATACCCCTTTTGTCGTAGAAGCCGACGCTTCAGACGAGGCGGTGGGAGCCATTCTCTCACAAAGGGGTAAACACACGGGTCAGCTGCACCCGGTAGCCTTCCTTTCCAAGAAACTAAACCAGGCAGAAAGAAACTATAATATCGCAGAAAAGGAGTTGCTGTCAATCAAGAAGGCCTTCCAGGAATGGCGTCCGTACCTATGGGGAGCCAGGTATCCGATTGCCGTGTATTCCGATCACCGGAACTTGCAGTATCTCAAGACCACTAGACATCTTTCCCAACGACAAATGAGATGGATGCTTTTCTTTGAAGAATACGAGTTTATCACCTATCGGCCCTGGTCCGACAATCACAAAGCGGATTCCCTGTCTCGGCTGGCCTCACCGTCGGAGAAGGCCACCGCTCCAGAAAAGACCATCATAGCTCCTTCTAAAGTGGTATGTACGCTCAAAGCTGAACAGTACCTGGACTACATACGTAACAACCGAAGTACGGCACGATGGGGTATGTGGGCTACCGCCGCACCATAGAGAGACTGAAAAAGACTATAGTTTTGATACAGCGGTATTTCTGGTGGGAGACATTGGTACCGGATGTTAAGAGATGGGTGTTGGAATGTGACAGTTGTGCCAGAGGCAAATCGGACACTTCCAAAAGAAAAGAAAAGCTCATTCCTATGCCCACGCCTAGGTCGCCTTGGCAACACATAAGCCTGGGCTTCGTTACGGGGCTTCCGGTGGACCAGGGGTGCTCTGCAATCCTCGTGGTAGTGGACAGCCTCACCAAGATGGGTCATTTAGTTCCTTGCAAGAAACTGCCTACGGCGGGACAAACCGCTCTGTTAGTGCTCCAAAATGTTGTGCGGCTTCATGGCACTCCCGAGGTCATAGTATCGGACAGGGGGCCCCAGTTCGTAGCAAGCTTTTGGAGGAAGTGGTGTCAGGCCCTGCAGGTGGAGGCCGCGGTGTCCACCAGCTTCCATCCTCAGATGGACGGCCAGACAGAAAGGCTAAATCAGACTCTCAAGAAATATCTGAGGTGTTCTGCCATTGAGGCCCACGACTCATGGGTTTCCTTTCTGTGGATGGCCGAACTGGCGTATAATAAAGCCCCTCACAGCTCCACTGGGGTGTCACCGTTCGCAGCCAACTATGGATACAACGCTAGGATATTACCCATCGATATATACTTAAAGACATAGCAGATCAGCCGTCCGTCAAAGCCCACATCAAGACCCTCACTGAAGGACACCGGCAGTGAGGAAGCAGCTACTGAAAGCAAAACTAACGTATAAAAGGTGGGAAGACAGACATCGGATTGTGGGCCCCCTGTATGAAGAAGGGGATCTAGTGTGGTTTTCCACAAAAAACATAAAGTTCAAGCTTCGCAGCGTGTTTCACCCGCGGTTCATAGGCCCCTCTCCGGTGTTAAAGAGAATAAATCCAGTGGCCTACCAGCTGTGATTACCAGGACAGCTAAGGATCCACCCGGTCTTTCACTGCAGCCTCTTGAAGCCGGCAAGAGGGATCAAAAGAGGGAGGCCGCCCCCGGTGGTTGTGGACGGGGGGCTGGAATACGAGGTACAGCGCATCCGAGACTCGAGGTACAGGCGTGGTAAGCTCTGGTACCTGGTGTCGTGGAAGGGGTATACTTCTAAGGATGATTCCTGGGAACCCTGAAGCAATATTCATGCCCCTGCGGCGGTTCGCTCATTCCACCTCCGGCATCCAGACAAGCTCGGCTCTAGGAGGCGCTGGGCAGGGAATCTACTGTAACGATCGGCTTGCGAAGCGGTTCGCGAAGCGCCTGCACTGCCTACAATCCCCAGAGGGCAGTGGGAGAGAAGGCGGAGCCACGTCTACAAAGAGAAACGACGCTCGCAGACGTATGCGTGTAATTCCAGAAGCTTCCTGTTCTTCATTTTGAATCCTGGAGGAAGAAGACCGGAGACCGTCGTTTGCACATCGAGAGCTTCGTCGCTTGTTGATTGGTGAGGTCGGACGGCTCCATTCCGGACTGTCCACGTTGGTGAGCGCAGGATCGCGTTGGTACCCCCGGATGCTCGCCAGGTCCATGAGTAACGTTGAAAGCAGGCCGGGGACTGTTACCCGGTACCTCTAGACTTTTGGAATAAAGAGGCTGCGCCTCTCATGCTAACGAGCTGTTAGCGCGAGACTCCTAACGGGGAATTAAACTCTGGGCCCATCCTTATGTTCTTTACCTGGATATCCGTAACCTTTTTTCATTCAATTGACACCCTACAACTTCAATATGGGCGGAGTGACCCGTGGGTGTGCTTTGTTCTCCTAGTGCCGACAGTTATTGGGAATAAATAGCAAACTGGAGGAATACCTTTTTTTGTCAGTACGTTGAACTATTGCTTAGACTGCACTTTCAGAAAGAAGTGACCGTACTGGTCTATTATTTGCATCTCAGAACAACAGAGACAGAAGTCTGTCACCACACCAGGGGTTTCACAGCGCTAAGCCCTGCTATAGTTGTACCGGAAACGGAAGGTTCTGAGTGCTTCGACCCGTTTTAGCACAGGGGGGTTCTTCGCAGGTGTGTACCTGGGGAACCGGTGTGCTGTCTTTGTTGATAGTGAATGGTTGAGCATGTGATAATGCTGGTGTGTTCTTCTTGTTTCTCATGACAGGTATGAAGTAATACCTGTGGTTAGAGGAGGATCGCAGAAATGTGCAGTCTCACAGAAGCAGGTATAGAAGAAGGTCTAGTGAGAATTCACTGAGAGTAGTGTTGCATGCTTCCATTTAAGTTAACGGTGTATTTTTGTATTACAGGTTCTCCTCCCCGCTGTTCCCTTCCTACCCTTCCCTCACTTGATCGTTCCAACACTCCGTACAATTGTGTGAGTTTGGGGAGATCTAGGGGTGGAAATCTTGTTACGTCGCTCGAACCCTGAGGAGCACCCAGTTTGGAACAGGAGCCTAACACTGAAGGCCTAAGCCTATACATTCTCATTAATGTGATGAAATTCATCCAGAGCCCATACGATACATATAATATTAAAAGATAGCTTTACTATCTGGATTGTGAGCCTGTGAGATCAGTGAGAAATTGGAAAGCTCTATAGGCCTGGGCCTTTATGATCTCTTAACTTTAGGCATTGTTGCCTGAGCATATAAGATAAATGGAACTAAAAGGATATTTCGCTTTTTATTTTATATTCTTCTGTAGGTTCACTCTACTGATGAGTTATCAATGTACTTTACAATATGTTATGTTATTTTAGGAGTATTTGTAGCGCG
This sequence comes from Triturus cristatus, assembly GCF_964204655.1. Lineage (NCBI taxonomy): Eukaryota > Metazoa > Chordata > Amphibia > Caudata > Salamandridae > Triturus > Triturus cristatus. The sequence continues at coordinate 324,489,492 of NC_140587.1, forward strand.
CATGGCTACCCGTAGGCGTCCCAGAACTAGCGGAGGCACCAGACAGATCACAGCAGCTTAGTAGGTGGGGTTTTAAAAGAACCATATTTTCAAGAGTTTACAGAAGGACAGGAGATTGGTTCTGAATGGAGAGGGAGAGCATTCCACAGCTTGGCAGCAGCATAATGGAAGGACCGGCCACCACTTCTCATTCTTTTAGTTTTAAGGACAGAGGCTAAATAGAGATTGTTTGATCGGAGGCATCTGTTAGGACAATAGGGGGAGATGATGGAACGGATGATGTAAGGGCATTTCTTCCAGAAGGACTTTTGAGCAATACATAAGGACTTGAATTTTATTCTTTCCATAATATGGAACCAGTGCAAGGTCTTCAGAGCGGGTCTTGCAGGGTGGCTTTTGGGAATGTTAAGGAGCATAAGTGCTGCGCAGTTCTGAATTACTTGCAATTTGTTTGTGGTTGCCCCTGGGGCTCCTAGATACAGAGCGTTTCCGTAATCGAGGCGGGAGAGGATCAAGGCCTTGACCATGAGTCTCCTTGCTGAAAAGGGGAGGAGCGGGAGGACTTTGAGGAGCATTTGTAGAATGCCATAGCAGGAAGCGGACAGTTTCATCGCCCGATGATCAAATGTGAGTGACCGATCTAACCACATGCCCAAACTTTTGATCTGGTTTTTGGGCGCGGGAGGGGGAGCCGAGACAGCTTGGCCATGCTGATCCAATATCAAAAATGGGTGATTTACCCAGCAGCATAAGCTCCTTCTTGTCTCCATTCAGTTTGAGATAGGAGGATTCCATCTATTTAGCAACTCTTTCCAGACAGGAACCTAGGCAGGGCAAGGTGTCATCTGGGTTATTTAAGGCCACCACTAATTGGGTGTCATCGGCGTAGGTGACAAATTCAATTCCAAAAGGGAGGACAATCTGTGCCAGGGGGCTCATATAAACATTCAACAGCGTCTGGCTCAGGGGCGAGCCCTGCGGGATGCCACAGCTAAGTGAAATATGTTTTGAAATGTTGTCTCCTTCCTTCAAAAACCTGGAAGGTCCTATCCTCGAGGAAGGACTGCAGCCGGGTGATAACACTGCCTGATAATCCAACATTCCTCAGCCTGCGGATCAAGATGTCATAGTTGACAGTGTCGAAGGCAGCACTGAGGTCCAAAAGGATGATAGCTGTCGATCCACCTTGGTCGATAATCTTTTTGGACTTTTCTACGACTGCCAATAAAGCAGTTTCGGTCCCATGTTGGGTGCAGGATCCAGTTTGCGAGGGGTGCAGTATATTGTGAGATTCGAGGAAGGTAGAAATAACTGAATTTACATGCTTTTCTAGCATTTTAATGATCCCAGGGAGGAAGGAGCTGGGGAGTTAGTTTCCAAGAATGTCGGCTGTGTTTCTACAATAGCGCCTTCCCCATGGCGTGTTTCCACAGTGGCGGTACTACTCCAGTCGAGATAGAGGAATTAATCAACTTCAGTAACACTTAGAAATTGAGGGGATGCCGGTTCACTGGGAGAGCCGGATTTTACTGAGGCAGAGATATTTACTAGAGTGTCCATATCCATCAAAGGGATTTCCTTGATGCTTCCAACATGCTTTGAAGACAGAAAGTCTTGATAACATTGTAAAACATGTAACTGAGTACAAAATAAGCATTGATGGCATATTGAATCACATGGAGGAGGCAGTAAGAGATCTTGGAGGACAGAGTAATTTAGTTAGGCAGGAAGAGGAGACCATAAAGGTGGGTAGGGGATGGCAAAGAGGTAAGTGTAAATGAAGTAGGTAAACATGAGCAGAGGGGTGCAGAGAGAGGGATAGAGAATACAAAGGGGGACAGAGAGGGGAGTGTGGCAGTGTCAGAGGAGAAAGAGGGAAAAAGGTGGGAGAAATAGAAGATGAGGGGAACCGAAGAATAGATGGTCTTGGGTCAATGGCAGTGCTTAATTTAATCCTGTGATTGCAGTTGGGGCCCACCGGTACTCATTTTTGGGGAGCTACACCAATTTTTTCTTTCCTCATCAGACTTTAACCTAGACTAATAGAGAGAGAAACACAAAAGAGGGAAAGAAGAAGAAAGAGAAATATGGAAAAATAGCTGCAAAGGCGAAAGGAGGAATGAAAAAGAATCGGAACCAATAAGATACAGAGATAGGCAGTGTTAGGTGGTGGATGAAAGAGGCATAAGGTGGAATAAACAGTAGGTGCTCTTGGCACATGACACCCCAACCTCCGAAAGCGCTGGACACAGGCTTTTGAGCAAAACTCTGTATACTTGCATTTATTCTTTTACAAATTAAGCGCTGGCCAATGATATCCTATTTCAAGTGGCATTTATACAGACAATTTTCATTGAATGTAAGGAGGTCTTCCTGAAATCTCATTGAAGCTGGAAAGGAATTCTAGAGAGATGGGGCTGCTCCTGACAAGGATTAAGAAGAGGCACTGTAAACGTTTATACAACTCAAGTCTTGGTATATCTTTGCCTCTGAAGTGTTTGCTCAACCACACCTCCTAAGAATTCTAAGGTAGGCCAAAGAGAGTCTGGCTGGGTAGGGAAAGTAGATTTGAAAGTGATGTTTGCTAATTTAAAGTTAATTCTGTAATCACTGGGGTGCTAATGTAGTTTTCTTAGGAGTGTTGTTGGAAATGGCCATCTTTTGCATTGTGTTCCCCCAATCGCTTGCCTTCTCTTACTGAACCCTTTTTAGTTGTTCGTAGACCTCCCTGCACATTACCCCTGTTAACTAGTGGTAAAGTACTTGCTCTCTCCTTTTTAAACATGGTAAAACTGGCTTTCACCTAATTGACACATTTAATTTACTTGGAAGTCCCTAGTATATGGTACTACCTGTACCCAGGGCTGGTAAATAAATGCTGCTACCGAGTGCAGCACTCATTGTGACACCTACTGCAGTACTTCTGTAAAACATGTCTCCATGCCTTCCAATGCAGCCAGGGTGAGCCTTTTCCAACTGTAATTTCAACCTGTCAAAATCACCCTTTTGACAGGCTTGAAACTTCCTTTGTAATATCTGTAAGTCACCCCTAAGGTATGCCTTATGGCCCTACAGGGCAGAGTACATGTTAGCTAAAAATAGGACATGAAGAAATACATATTTTACATGTCCTGGACGTAGGAAACTCCAAAGTCGTTTTCACTGTAATATGACTGGCTTACCCAAAAAAATGTTAATGGCAATTTAAAATCTGACCTAATGTTAAAGTCACATTTTATATTACTACTAAGTAAAATACTTTTTAGATCAGTGGTTCCCAAACTTTTGACTCCTGAGGACCCCCATTGAATCACCACTGGAAGCCGGGGACCCCCAAGCAATTTGTAGGATTTAAATTTCAAACATTAAAACAGTAATTCGAAAAAAATAAACCAACGTGTGCACTCAAAACAAATACTCAAATTACTAAGGATTTTAGGGGCATATTTACAAGTCCCTATCGCCATGGGAACGTCACTTTTTGCAATGTTCCTGTGGCAATAGGGGCTTTGCCTTATTTACAAGGCAGCGTTAAGCCACTTATTGTGGCTTAACGCTGTCTTGTAAATAAGGCCCCCTTTCACGCAATGCTTAGTGAGAAAAAGGTGGGCAGTGGGCGTTTCACTCCAACACCCATTGATTTTGACGCTGCCCTCTATTTACAAGGTCAGCTTAACTAGGAGACAGCACCAAAATTAAGACCATGAAAAACCTGGTCTTAACTTGGCGAAATGAGCAGAAGTGCCTTATTTCTCCTCGTTTTTGCTTTTTCCAACAGAAAAAGCAAAACACCTTTGTTTATGTTCAGGATGGTGACCCTTCCTGCACATAAACAATCTTTAATAAAAGTAAGGTTTTGTAACTTCCATGTGTGCTGCATTAGGCAGCACACATAGAAGTGACAAAAAGGCATTACAAAATTGTTCCTGTGCAGGAAGTGGGAACATAGCAGCATCAGGATAATGATAGACTGGGAATAAACGTATGTTGCTAACTTTTACCATGCAGTTTGCAGGCAGCTCTTTGACAGTTTATAGGACACTGTGCTAGATTACGATTGTCCCTTATGAATTGCACAGTGACAAAAGAATCTCTGTGACAAAACCAGTAGTCCACTGACCTATGCACATAAAATACTGTTTTTAAAATGCATTGTACACGTTCTTTGCAGTAGACATATTAACCCTCTGTGTCACATCTAAGTCAAAGCTGCCACTAGACAAAACTTTCCTCTCTCTCCAGCAGGTACATTAATCACTGGCATTTTCTTGACACTTTTATAGTTGCTTGAAAACTGCTAATTTTACAATGAACTTTGCAGTGCTTTTAAAACTGCTGCCTGCGGACCCCCTGGGAATGTACCACGGACCCCTGGGGGTCCTCGGACCCCAGTTTGGGAAACACTGTTTTAGATAGTTCTCTGGTCTGTGCCTAAAACCAAAAGAACTTTCAGCCAATGTCCAACTGACACCGGACTACTGATGGTTTCCCTGAGGTGAGATGTGTATTGCTCCCAGAAAACTGACAAAGACCCCTAGATGTGGTGAGGGAGTTTCCTTACCTGACAGGGTGGCCTGGGGGGCTGTGTCCAGCCCCTTCCAGAGCTTCAAAGGATTCATACTCTGTTACTGGTAGATGAAGCTCACACCTAGATCTGCCTCCCTTGTATCTTTCTAGTCAGGTGGCTCACAACCCGATGAGAAAGGGAGAGCTGCCCAGAACTGATTAAGAGCTGAAAATAATGAAGAAAGGATTGCCCCCTACCCAAAAGCTCCTCAGAACACTCCTGGACCTGAAAAGAATAAACATAAGGTCAGCCTGCTGTCTGGATCCTGTAAGACTGGATCTGCTTGATGTGATCATAGGACCTCAGAAGTGACACTAAAGGTCAGTTGGCTGGCTTCCTGTTTCAGCTACAGGGACACAACAAGTTTCTAGAGTCCTCTCTTCCTGTAACTGCTTAGCTGTCCAGTTCCATTTGGGCCTGACCTGGACCGTGCTGCTGCTTTCTGTTGGAGTGAGTCCTAAACCCCAAGTGGCGCCCTCCCAGGTCTTGAAATCTTGGCTGGTGTTCAAGTGTACTCCTCCTGTCCCCAAACTTTAAGTAGTGGGACACAGACATTTTTGTCAACTTTCTACCTGTTGAATCAATGGAGACTGGTCCTGCCGCCGCAGCCGGCGAATCACCGGTCGGCCTCAACTTGCTGGTTTGCACCACTGAAGGAGATCTGACTTCCTAAAAGTTTTCCAAGTCAAAATGTAGGAGCTTCACTGAGACTGACACCGAGCAGTATCCATTTGACGTCAAGGCCTTCCTGGACATGGACTTCGTCTGCTCTGAATGTTTATGCCATTGTCTACGACTGCACTAGGACCCTGCTCGTCCTCAGCCTGTCATTGTCAAGCTCCGTTTTGCATCCTGCTTATAGCTTACTCTGCCGACTACCACTTTTTTTTACATAAGTGTTTCTAAGTCAGTTGGTAAACTTTCCATCAGGACGAACCTGGTGCCTGTATCCAATGTGCGATTCATCGCAGTCAGCCTTAACTTTTGACTTTGACTCGGTCTAGCACCACCAGATACCCGCAGTTGGTGAGTGTGCTTTTTGGCTCGAGAAGAAAAATTTGAAATATTTTATGTTAAATATTCGTGTCAATTCATTTTATATAATACCCTTAAATGTAGAACATAATAAAATAATGCTACAGCACTAAAAATGGATTTTGAATTGAAGCTTTGATTAATGGAAATATGTTGAATTAAAATTTTTATTCTGAAATTTAAGTTAAAAACTAAATTCCAAAGTAAAGAGAAAGCATGATTTTCAATGGGCATTCATAATTACTGTAAGTGATCTATTAATTTAAATGACTGTAATATTTTCTTTTAATAAATAATATTGTTACATTCCTTTTTAAATTGAAAGTAGGTTATTAAAATATGTTCTGAATAAATAATAAATTTCAATTTCAAATAATTTAATTTAATTTAACATTATTTCATATGATGTTCTATTTTAAGTACCTACCTCCATTATTTTCTATGGGAGGGTGCAGCAGAACCAGTGGTTGGCTACGTGTAGTTATAGGACTTACTACAGGTTTTTTTAAAATAGTAACTTACACTCAGAGTTTGTGAATACTGCAAAGTAGTAAATGTATTCAATAGTGTAAGTTACCTTTTTGAATCATACATTTATATTTTACTGTGTCTCAGATTGAATCAACCAATTCTTCCATTTATCTACTCAGCAAGTGTTTATTTCTCTATAAACAGAGTACGGTGCTACTGCTCCTGCCAACAAGTGCCCAGCCATCTTTCAACACATATGTGCATCAGAGGTGATGTGCACTCATGCTCCAACAGATAGCAGAGGCTTGCACGTAAGGTCTGGACTTTGTGTGTGTGTGCCTAAGTAGATGTTTCTGCCTCTTGTAGGAATATAGCATGTTACAACGCATACTATTACATCACATACTATTACAACGCGGTCGTTACAACGACCGTGTTGTTAGTACGCAATACCTTTACATCGCAAGTCATTACAAGGACTTGCTGTAGGGGGCGCGCTGGACTTAGGAATAGTATTATATACTATTCCTACTCCAGTTTGCGCATCAGCAGGGAAGGTGTTGGATTTCATATCCAATACCTTAGCGCCCCCTACAGCAAGTCCTTCTAGTGACTTGCAATGTAAAGGATTGCATACTAACAACACGGTTATTGTAACGATTGTGTTGTAAAAGTACTGCGTTGTAACAACAGCGTTGTAAACGCTGTTTCCCCTCTTGTAGTGATGGCTACCATTCACTTCTCTTCAGGAGATGTCCACTTGCAACTGCTCAAGCGTGCTTACACAGACATTACCACTGTTGCAGTGATAGCCACGGTTCACTTCTCTCCAGGTTACATCATCTTGCAGTGGGGAGCACTATCCCTATTAGTTTTGAGCTCATTTGCCTCCCTTCAAAGACAGACAAGGAGCCTCACCGTTCTCTGTTCGGCTAATGTCCACAATCATTCTCTGCACATGCGCCGTTCACTCAGCTGCAGATTGCAAAACGTCTCCACACAGCTGTCGTTTGCAACCCTGCTGTGAGCATGGACAACTCAGCTTTACTCTCGGCCACAGCCTCCAACTGCCATGGTGGGGTCTCCTTCCTTTTCTCTTCAGCTCATTGCCAGTGAAACAAAGGTACAGCAACACCAAAGGTAAGTAAGCATAATTTTATCCTTTGCACCCCATCCGCAGGCCAGCAGCTCCACAACTAACAACTCTTAGAATTCCACAGCTCAAATCATTATAGTTCCTGATGGAGCTATGATACATCACCATGAGCCTACCCTAACATTCTAGGATGGATACCCCACACAAGACAGCAGTGGCAAATGTGGCCAAATGTGGCAGTCTATGGGGGCATGCGGGTGCAGCATATGCACCCGCATGCCCCCATAGACTGCCACATTAATTTCCCAGCAAACGTAGCTCCATGAATAATGACTTGCAGCCATTCTATAGGGAGAAGCTGGTCTTTTTGACCTTTGGCCTCTCCACGTCAAAACCTTGGATGCCTCAATGTCCTTGTGGCCTTGTTAATTGGACATTGTTGACTTAGATACATTGACTAGTGTACCGTGTGCCCGTGCATGCCCCTTCCTTGTCTGAAATGTGATTCAGATCACTTTTGAGTGATTAACTATTGGGTTTTGGGCATAATCTCTGCAACTGTAGCTCAGGCCTCCTGTGCTCTCCGGGTTGAGCCCAGAGCTGCAAGAATAGGGAGCTGAGCCACACCCACTGAGCCTATATGAGCACAAGCAAAACATTAGAACAACCCAGTGGCTGGATAAACATTGATACATCCAATAGATCCCACAAAGATCAATCAGGAATTTGTGAAGTGCACTACTCACCTGTGAGGGTCTCAATGCGCTGGGCAACTGTTATAGATGTGTTGTATCTGCACAAATTAATAACGGCATTGAACTAGGGAAGCAATGTTTGTTTATCTTTTTCAGAGCAAAATAATGATGGTTTGCTGGCAACATGGATATGGTTTCGTAGCATAATTGTGGCGCCAATATTGTGTACTAGAACATTGTTAATGAAAATTAATGCTAAGCATTGCTTTCCAGCAGTGCTCGCAAGCAATTAAAAATTGGACTAAAAAGTGAAAAATAACTAATGTGTTTCTGGTTAAAGCACTTGAAAGGCTTCGTTTTAAAACGCTGACGCCTGAATGCTGCTTTTGTTTGAATTGAGAGGATGTAAATTCGAATGTTCATTGTATTTATTGTAATTTAGTAGCTGACTTGGCTCCCTAAAAAGAGTTTACAGATAATTTTATTAACTAGCGGTGTTTATCGACAAAGTGGATACCCCTCCATCTTATGGGCTTCATTGTATTGTCCTTAAGAAGATGCCCTAAAGCAGAAGAAGAATGAAAAGTGAGAATGAAGGAACTAGAGCTTTACATTTGTGCAAAACATAGATGCTCTGGGTGGGAATATTACTGCAGAAGAAGAAAATCTTTTCCAATCAACACCTGCCGTTGTTTATAATAAGGTAAGTGATGTGCTTTATTAAATGTAGTGACCTGGCAAGATTGAGTGATGAATTCAAACTGTCACCTCCACGTCAGGTACGTTTTTGTATATTATACACTTTGTGGAAGAATTTACTAGAAAAAAGCGCCTTTTCATAATTTGCATTTTTTCAGTGCATCAAGGGGCTGTACACATTTTGCCAATGTGACTGCATGTCGGTTGTGGTATGTGCACATTTGGAACACACTTTAGATGACTGCCGAGGCAGACTTCCCCCACTGGCATACCTGCCCGAATCACACCTGCATTAGGAGGACCAGCGCACATCCCAAGAAAACCTAATTTAACTTTCAATTTCCCCTGAGTTAGCTTCTTCAGAAACCCACCCAGGCTAGTGTTCTCCAGATCCAAATAAAATATGACCGCTGTTTCCCCTCTGGGAGCGGTAGTGGAAGACGCCAAACACGAGGTGGTGCGAGGGGGGCAGGGAAATAGGAAGGGCAGACCAAATTTCAGTGAAGGATGCAGGCGCAAGGGCCTGAGGAGAGGCCAGAGTAGAGCAGAGAACATTGTGGAAACTGATATGAAGTAACAGGAGCATGGCTACTAAAGCAAGATGGCTGTGGTGTACCGGAAATGACATAGGACAATATAGGAAAAGAACAAATGTGACAGGTACCATATGGGCCATTGAGGTGTCGCCACTGAAAAAACGGCCTCGTGGTTGGTGAAATGACAATGGTACTATGCGCTTCACTATGACTTCTCCTGTGTTGCCTTGTTTCATCCCAGATCTGGGAATCTTAAAATGCCCATCCCTTATATAGGACCTACCTGCTTCCCTTTATGATGTCTTCTGAGAATAGGGACCCTTCATTATCATATAGAAAGGAGACGAGTTTGCTGTCATTTTCATGGGTCAGCCTTTCAATGGCAGCGCAACCAGGCCCAAGCCCAACATGAGTCGTATAGGCGAGTAGTCTGAGATTCCACCACTAAGGATGGAGCGAGAGTGTTTTCAGGCAGAATTAAACCAGTGGTAAAGACTTTTGACAGTCTAGACAGGTTTATATGCAAAAGAGGAAGTATAATCCTCTCACGTGTGGCTTGTCCCCATGGTTTTACCAATTCATGGCCAGAGAGCATCTTAAGAAAGCCCCTCCCATAATGTTTGGTTTGTCTGATCTGTCCAGAATGGTGTTGATTGTTGTATTCCAGTCCTCTCCAGATACTACTTGGTCTTCCCCAAATCGGTGATGGGCGGATAATCCATTTATTGTTTCCAATAAAGGCATATTTAGGCCAAATCCCCACTGTGGAGCCCTGCACAGCCACATTTGCGAAAATGAAGTGGCCTGGTGGTCCATCCACGTCTTTAGCAATCTCATAGAATTTGATTTGCAGAAAAAAGCCACTCCCTCTCCTGAAGCTAGAGGCTGTCTGTTTGGTATGAACTGTGTTGTGGGTGCTGTAGACATACACCACCTTACCAACCCAATTCCTTTTTAGCTTAGTGAGCTCCGACGATAGTTAGATTTTCCTGCTGGCACTCAGGTAGTTAAATGTCTTCTCTGACTTACTGTAGTGTGCAAGTCTGTTTCCATTCAAGGTCTTCATAATGAGTGTGTTGCAGCGTTGTGCCTACAGAGGGTTTTCATGCATACATGTGCAACGGGATTAGTGAAGTGGATGTAGAACACTAGTGGAGCTAGGCGGCCTCTGTGGGGCACTGTGAATTGTGGGTAGAGATGGACTAGTGCTTATTTTTTTGCAGTGTAGAAGTCAAGTAGGATTATATATATATATATATATATATATATATACACAACATTTCCCCGCAAGAAATGCCTTGCCCAGGAGTCTGACGCCCTGTGGTGACCAGGCATTCAATCAATCAATCAATCAATCAAAACATTTGTAAAGCGCACTACATACCCGCAAGGGTCTTAAGCAGCTGGGTGGGGGGGGGGGGGGCTGCTACTGATCGAACAGCCGGGTCTTGAGTGTTCTCCTGAAGGTCAGCAGGTCTTGGGTCTGTCGTAGGCTCAGTGGGAGGGTGTTCCATGTTTTTGCGGCGTGGTGGGCGAAGGATCTCCCGCCAGTGGTAGTTCTTCGGATGCGCGGGACGGTGGCTAATGAGAGGTCGGCGGAGCGTAGCTGGCGGTTGGGGATGTAGAAGAAGAGATGACTGTTGAGGTAGGCAGGGCTGGTCTTGTGGAGTGCCTTGTGTGCGTGGATGAGGAGCTTGAAGGATATCCTCTTGTTGACGGGGAGCCAGTGCAGGTTTCTCAGGTGGGGGGGTGATGTGGCTGTGGCGTGATACGTCGAGGATCAGTCATGCTGAGGCGTTTTGGATGCGTTGCAGTCGTTTTGTGATCTTGGTCAGGGCTCCTCCGTAGAGGGCGTTTCCGTAGTCGAGTCTGCTGCTGACGAGGGCCTGGTTACTGTCTTTCTTGTATCTGTTGGGATCCATTTGTAGATCTTGCGGAGCATGCGGAGGGTGTTGAAGCAGGAGGAGGAGACGGCGTTGACTTGCTTGGTCATTGAGAGCATTGAGTCTAGGATGATTCCCAGGTTGCGTGCGTGGTCTGTGGGTGTTGGGGCTGTCCCCAGTGGTGTCGGCTGCCAGGAGTCGTCCCAGGCTGGAGGGTTGGAGCCGAGGATGAGGACCTCCGTCTTGTCCGAGTTCAGCTTCAGGCGGCTGGCCCTCATCCAGTCGGCGACGGCCTTCATTCCATCGTGGAGGTTGGCTGTGGCGGTCCTTGGTGAGGGAGAGGATCAGTTGAGTGTCGTCGGCATAGGAGATTATGTTGAGGTCGTGCTGTCAGGCGACGTGTGCAAGCAGGGTCATGTAGATGTTGAACAGTGTCGGGCTGAGCGAGGAGCCCTGGGGTATGCCGCAAATGATCTTGGAGGCTTCGGATCGGAATGGGGGAGGCGGACGCTCTGGGTTCTGCCTGAGAGGAAGGAAGTGGTCCATTCCAGAGCCTTGTCTCGGATCCCTGAGGTGGGTGCGGTGGCAGACGGTGTCGAAGGCGGTGGAGAGGTCTAGGAGGAGGAGTGCTGCAGTGTCACTGTCGTATTGCAGAAGCCTACGCCGATGTAGTGAGGTCTGTCCGGCATACTTGTAACTTTTCATGCATCGGTCCCCTTCAACCTGGAGTTTTGTGCCCAGTTCATTGTTCACGCCGCCTTTCACCTTAAAGACATTGGGACTATTTCACCTTTAAATAGACTATTCCTTATGGCCCTTACTCTATTGGATTTAATCCGGCTTGTTTTTGGGTCCCAGTCTTTTTCTTTTAGAGATCTTGACTCCTTAAAATGACTTTTGTTTTCTATATTGCCATCATGCATGCGATCACCCAGTTGCCTTATGGGAGGGGCAGTTCAGCTTCGGATTTGTACACGTGTTGGGAAACAGGCATTTATGCCTTATATGGCTATATTTATATATAGTTTGTTCCCATAGCACGGCAGTCTACATTTTGTCCGAGCACTCTTTCCTTACATTTCTGGTGGCCGTAATGGAGTTCTCTGCATTTTCAGCATGGCTTTGATTTACTTATTTCGAGCAGCAGGAGTCAGAGTTGGATTACCAGATGACTGTTCAATATCGGAATATACACTGGGTTAGAACTGTTATGGGGTGTAACTAATCAATCTCAAGGATATGCGGCAGCGTGTTTTAATTGAGAAATGTACTGTTAGATATACAGGTGACACACTAAAGATCGATTGGTGTTTCATGTTAATTTTATGTAATTTTCCCACCCAGGCGGACTCAAGTACTTTTACCCACACCATGAGTACTGCAGTGATTGTGTAGATTAAGTATGTGCTTTGCGCAACTTTTATTTCACTACATGCATTTTAACACTTACGTTTCAGTATAATTGTTTAAAACTGCAGAGGGTTCTAGTTGATGCATATCTTCATCAGTATGTTTTCCATGTTCATTAACGCCTTGTGTGGGTGTGACTATATAATGCAAAAGTGTAACGGCACCAATCAGATTGACAAAGGCTTCATAGAAGCCGAAACGCGTCTCTTGTGTCTCGGGGTCGAGGGTGACCTGTTTTAATAAAAAGAAGCCGTATACCGACAGCCTGATGTTCGTGCCTTCTTCTGATGGAGTAGGTGGTTTGTTGATATATATATATATATATATATTCACTGAAAAAACCATAGGTTTCACACACGTTATAGTTAGGTATTAGCATTTAAAAAACCTTGCAAATTCACTGAAAAAACCATAGGTTTCACACATGTTATAGTTAGCTGGACATTTCACTCGTACAAAACCATTGAAATTCCCCCGTTATAGTTAGTTCAGCTAACTATAACTCGCGCGCCCGCAATCCACTGCTGATGACGTCACATATTACATCACTCATGACATAGTCAGTGACATCACTCATGACATCACTGATGACATCTCAAATGACATCACTGATGACATCATCCTTGTGTAAGAGTGGCAGACCTCCTCTTATCCTAATATAAGCTTTGATACACACATTGAAAAATACAAACTAAAGTTTTGAAAACTATAGAGATACCAATACCAGTTAGAACAACCTATTCAGTAATTCCAAAATCTACATACGCATCCACTCATTCATCAACACTTCTATATAGTCACTCATACATGTACTCAGTCATCATATGCACTCATACACCTATACATCCTGTTACACACCTACATTCATACATAAGTTACTCACACACATACTGACACATGCAAATAAACATCCATTTACTTGCATGTACAGCTATACACACACCAGTACACTTACTTCTACAGAAACGTACACATACTTACTCTCTAAAACAATCACTTATAGAAACACATACTTATTTATACAGGATCTCTTCCAATTTCTCACTCTCATATATCCTCACTTATATACATCAATACTCACATAAACTAGTTCAAAACATATGGACTTACTCATAAAGACACTATTGAGACAGTCATTCACTCTCTTACTCACCCATACACACACTCATCCACCCATACTGTCCTGCTCACATACTGTCTTCAAAATACATACAAACAGTGAGTCACTCATTCATGCGTCCATACGCTAAGTAACATCCCCCACTGAACCATACAGACACTCATACTGATACTCTAAAAACGAACTAATAACCCATACTCATGTAGCTACTCTCCAACCCATGCAGCCACTTATCCACAAAGTGAGACACTGATACAGATATTTAAATATTTAAACATTACTCACTAATACTTGTATTCACTAAGATACTGTTAATAAGTCAGTTATACAATTAATTTTACAAAAAAAACCCATCCATTTAGACACTTATTTACCCATTTTTTCTTCCAATAACCTTTAGATATACATATATAAAAAATATTTATTTTTCAGAAAGACACATATTCACTGGATGATGTCATCAGTGATGTCATGAGTGATGTCACTGACCATGTCATGAGTGATGTAATATGTGACGTCATCAGCAGTGGATTGCGGGCGCGCGAGTTATAGTTAGCTGAACTAACTATAACAGGGGAATTTCAATGGTTTTGTACGAGTGAAATGTCCAGCTAACTATAACATGTGTGAAACCTATGGTTTTTTCAGTGAATTTGCAAGGTTTTTTAAATGCTAATTCCTAACTATAACGTGTGTGAAACCTATGGTTTTTTCAGTGAATTTGCAAGGTTTTTTAAATGCTAATTCCTAACTATAACGTGTGTGAAACCTATGGTTTTGTCAGTGAATTTGCAAAGTTTTTTAAATGCTAATTTATAACTATAACGTGTGTGAAACCTATGTTTTTTTTAGTGAATTTGTAAGGTTTTTTAAATGCTAATTTATGTATGTATTATTATATTTTTTATATATTTATTTTACAATAAACTACCTATGTATATAGTTATAGATTGACTGTATCCTGTAATATGGAATGGCTCAGCTCTTTTTTTTTTTTGAATTTGGATAAAGTTGAACAGCATAGTTAATATCTTCTCTAAATTTATAATCAGTTTATTTATTTTTTTAGTTTTATTTTTTTAGAGTTTTGCACGCACCAGCAAAATCAAAAGCATTTTTTTTCCTCCTGTGGGTCCTTTTGAGACCCTGTGACAAGGCCTAGGGCGTTAGGAAGTGTCTTCCGTTACTTGTTTTCACATTCTTAACTTTTCTCTTTGGCTATCTTCTGCTGCGGGGGTGCGCGTACCGTGCGCGCACCGTCTTCGTGTGCGCATGCGTGCTTCGTGTGCGCATGCGTGCGTGCTCCGTGCATGCTCCGAGTGTGCATGCGTGTGTGCTCTGTGTGTGCACGTGTGCGTGCTCCGTGTGCGCTTGCGTGCGTGCTCCGTGCGCGCACGGTGCACGCACGGCAAGTCATGTGATTACGAAACAACACTTTTCATTGGTACATAGTAGTTTCAGTTCCAGAATCTTCAAACACCACACCCACTCCCCTCATTATTTCTTCTTATTTTCTGGGAGAAGTAGCTGAACAGCAATGGCAGAACAGCAGACTTCTTCAGAGAGTGAGGAGGAGACCTTTGTGGCAGCAAGGCAGAGGAAACAGAAGGACTCCTTCATCTGGAAGTTCTTTACTTTTCCAGAGGGTCAGAAGAAGGTGAATGCCCCAAAAGTCACCTGCACTGTTTGTGGAGTTGTTTTGTCTCGAGGAGATCCTAAAAAAAAATACTCCTTTAGTATTTATACTATGTTGAGGCACTTTCAAACAATGCATCCTGTGGCTTATGCACGTGAGTGTAGAACAGCCACAAGAGCCAGGTCCTCAGCCGAGCACATCATCTGCGGCCGCAGAATCACCAGGTTACAGACCTCTG
Source organism: Triturus cristatus (assembly GCF_964204655.1). NCBI lineage: Eukaryota > Metazoa > Chordata > Amphibia > Caudata > Salamandridae > Triturus > Triturus cristatus. The sequence continues at coordinate 324,504,878 of NC_140587.1, forward strand.
GATATCCACCCTCTGTTCCAGAGGGTTCATATCCGGTGCAATGTGTGCAATGTTGTTCTCTGTTATGGTGAGAGCAGCATTAACCTGATAGAGAACAAAATCCAACAGCACAAATGCACCACCCCATAATTTTTTTTTTGTTTTTTTTGTTCCTGGTGAACAGTTTTTCATTTTTTTTTTTTTTGCTGCTCCACCCCATCATTTTTTTTTGTTTTTTTTTGGTCCTGGTAAACAGTTTTTCTTTTTTTTTTTTTTTTTGCTGATTGACAAAAAAACTGTTCTTTTCAGAACTCACTTCACTTCTCCAAGAAGAGCTATATTCTTAATATACTGTGTTGTAATTTTATTGAATGAATGTGTAGTGTATACATGAATGATTGAAATGATTGAAATGACTGAGTGAAGAGGAGGAAACGACTGACAGAATGAGTGAGAAAAGGAAAGTATGATCAGTCATGAAAGGGAAGTGAAAGACTGACTGCAACAAAAGGACTAAAGGTAGAGGATACAGGTAAGAAGAGTGAATGAGTAAGGGAATGGCAGTGAGTAATGGAGAGTGAGGGAGGGGTGAGTGAGAAAAGGGGAGTAAGGGACGGAGATAGGAAAAGGGAGTAACAGATGAAGCGGATGAATACAGCAGGGTAAAGGGATTGAAAGTAAGAGAAGTGGAGTGATGGTGAGATAACAGGTATGAGGATTAGAAAAGGGGGTAAGGGAAAGTGAGAGATGGGGAGTGAGGGGATAGAGGGATTTAGGAAACTGGAGTGAGAGAAAGGGAGTCAGGATTTCAATGAGCAAAGCAGAGTGAGGGAGAGTGAAGGAAAGAATGCGGAAAGGTGAAGGGGTGTGAGATACAGACAGGAGGAAGTGAAGTAGGAGAATAGGAGTGACTATGAGAAAAGGATAGTGACAGTTAGGGAAGGTGAGGGAAGGAGAATGACAGAGAAGGTTAAAAAATTAACATAGATGGAAAATGAGTGATGGAAAGAGGAGGAGTGGTAGAAACAGAGGGCCAGATTTATAACAAACTAACGCAGCACGGTGCAGCAAGTAAGTTTGCTGCGCCGTGCTGCGTTAGTTTCGAAGCACAGAGATGCAACATATTTACAAGAATATGTCGCATCTCTATTCTTCCCCTACACTGGCGCACAAACTGCAGCCATGCGCCGGCGCAGGCTCCCTTGCACCATGCTGCAAGGATGCCTGCGTGGTGGGGAGATTGTTCTTGTGCAGGAAGGGACACCTTCCTGCACAAAAACAATCACAATAGGCTTTTTCCTCTTTCAATGCGTGCTGTAGCATGCAGCACGCACTGAAAGAGGAAAAAACGAGGAGAAATGAAAACATTTCTCCTCATTGCGCCTCGCTACGCCACCTCTAGGGTGGCGTAGCATTCACACGTATCTCCAGAGTTACGATTTCTCGTAAATCTGGAGATGTGTCTAGTTCTATGGGTGTTGCGTGGGAACACCCACAACAACACCCATGGAACGCCCCTTCAACGCACAGTGCTGCGTGTGAAGTGGCTGTATTTCCTCTCCTTGTAAATATGAAGGAGCCCCCTGTGCCACCAGTACGTCATGAAAAGTGACGTAGTGGTGGCGCAGGGGGCTTGTAAATCTGCCCCAGAGATGTTAAGGAAATTAAGGGTAAGTCAGACAAAGGGAGGGAGACAGAAACAGAGACAGAGAGCAAGGAACTGAGAAGGAGTAAGGCAGTTAGAATGACTGAGACATATGGAGACAGGGAGAGAAACATGGTTGAAAAAATAGTGATGGAGGCAGTAAACCTAGGGGAGTAGTAGAGAAGGAGTGAGGGAGTTACGAAAGAGCAGTAAAGGAAGAAGAGAGAGGGAAGGGCAATGAGAAAAGCAGAGTGAGGAGAAGTGAAGAAAAGGGAGCATGAAAGTGAAGGAGTGAGAAATACAGATATTTTAAACTTACCTGACCAACAAAATAACTTAATTAGAAATGAATGGTTTTTTTTAATTACAAGAAAAATGGATTCAATTTCCTAAATTTTCTTTCTCGATCTGAAAAAAAAGAAAAAAAGTAGTAATATTTAACAATACATTTTAGAATACAGTACACATATTTTCATATTTAACAAAGTAATTTTTTGCCCTTTTTTTGCTGTTTTCAGAATATATTGAATTTCACTGAAAATAGTGATATCAATTGCATTCATCACTTAACAGCGGGCAAAAAAATTAACAATCTGAAAGATTGTTTAAAAAAGCCCTGAATCTATCCTCAGTAAAACATACCTTGATAGAAATGTAACATATATATTAAAAATATCTTCTAAGAACAATATCTATTTGCAATAAATAACGTCTGTAAATCTTGTTGCTTAAGCACATACACCAAAATAATATCGGTCAAAGAAGTCCACAATAGAAATTTTTACCTTTCCATGAGGCCAAATGGTAATTTTTAAACCCTTTTTAGGTGAAATATCCAATGGTAATCTTATAAAATCGAAATAATGGTTTCTTCAGATGGTGCAATTTGTATCTAAAATGTTGGTTTTAGAAAAATTAAGTAGGAATTTGGTAATTCTGCAGGCAAACGTTGCTTGAAAATCAATTGAAAATCATTACACTGTGTCCAGCCTTTTTCACATTTTAGATAAACTGTGTAATGACCAGAAGTTATAGAAGGTCCATCATGGAAAATTATTGCAACTGCAACAAGTCTTTCCTGATATTGATAATTGATTTCCTGTAAACTTCTTTATTAAAGTGTCCAATTTTATTCCATCAGCTCTACAACGTTGCATCATTAAAATTATGTACTGTCCATATTTCTTTAAAAATAACGTTGATAACATTTCTGATTTACATTGAGAACATTCCATGTTGTGATTTGCATCTTTAACTAATTTGCTAAAAGTCACTGCTTTACTCTCTGGTAATGTTAAATGTATGAACCTTTCAGAATCAATATTAGTGCTGCATGTGTTCATACAGTTTTCACAACAATGTTCCCATTTATAAGAGAGACCAAGCATATTTTCTATTTCTACCCCTTCATCTTCCAGTACCATAAGCATATACATTAAGTATTCCTGTGCATCTTGCTGGACATTTTCAGTAAACTGTGTACATCCAGAAAATACATCTAAAAGATTTCTAACATCAGAAGCACTTTCTATTTTAGTTTTATCATTACTCAGCTTCTCATAAAGGAAACTCAGCAGAGAACAAAATCTTTTTTCATGATTTAGTATTATCTGCTCTTGCAAACTTTCAAGATAAAATACAACATTCAGCACTACATTAGCGTAGCAGTTGACACCAGAGCTATTTTCAAGATGACAACCAACAACCTCTTCAACATTGTCCTTTTTCTTTTTGCTTGCAATCACATCACTCTCCTTTTGTTTTCTCTTCTGTACATCCTCATTACAGATATTCTCAATTCTCCTTTTCCGACAAACAACACGTTTTTCAAACACAGGATACTGACCTAAATGAGGAGCATAGCTTCTTCTTAATCTATTATACTCCTTTACACAATTTGCATCAGCACTAACTTTTGAGTCATCAAAGTCTATCATGAATAAACCAGATAATTTTTTCACTCGTGACAAAGCAACATATGCCATACCTTCTTTAAACACACTAGATCCAATGTTTACAAAAGCACTATCTACAGTTAATTCTTGAGATTTGTGAATAGTTACAGCATATGCTAGAGAAAACGGAAACTGCTTCCTACGTACATATAAGTCTTTCACAAGCAAAACGACTAATGTCTTTAACCTCTTCAATCTGATCAAATTTTATTTTTAAAAATTAAATTCCATCTTTTTTCTGGTAGTTAACAAAACCCACAACTTTACCCATAGCTCCATTCACTAAACCTTTTTCTACATTCAAATTACGTCTTAAAATTACTCGACAGTTCATACATACATAAAGATTCTTTTCTAAACCAGCTGTTTTCTATCTGTTTTTCTCTAGAGAATCCAATTTAGTTTTCAATTTGCCTGTCAATGTAATAGTTATTCCTTCATGCTGTATTTTATCCACGGCTTCCATTTTCATAATCTCTTTATTTTCCAATTTCAAAAGTTCTTCATTGAATATAGAGCATTCATGTAGTGTTGGCATTAAGCAGATTACAGTATTTTTTTCTGCAATTTTCTTGTATATTTTCTCTGGAACTATTTGTTCTGTTGGAAACAAATTACATAGCAATCGACTCTGTAAAGCTTTTCTGCCATTTTCTGTGAGTTGTCCAATTCTGATATCTTTGAGAATACTTGCTTAATCATCATCATTTGCTTGCCGCATATTGGTAATGAGTTCTTTGTACTCAAAGTATGACCAAATATTCACATTACCTATACTTCCTAACGACTTTTTCGTGTCTTCATGTGTAACAGTATTAAATACTGGTTGTCCTTTAACTGGAGTGAGCTGCAGTAGATCCCCAAAAACTATAACATGTTTTCCTCCAAATAACACGTCATAGTCTGTCTTTAGAATTTGCTGCATTCTTAAATGCACAAAGGCAAGCATTAAGTTTGATACCATGCTTACCTCATCTATAATGAGAACTTTCATTTTCTTCAACAGTCTTGAAACTTCAAAACATGCTTCTCCTGTTAGCTTGTGGTATTCTATTTTGTTCTCATGCTCTACTGGTAACATTAGCAAACGATGTAAGGTAATTCCTTTTATGTTATATGCTGCTAACCCAGTTGGAGCAGTAACAACACAAGACAAAGGTGAATCAGTTTTTCTGTAGGTAGCTTCTAATTACTTTAATTAAGAAACGTTTTCCAGTTCCAGCTTGTCCACTCACATACATTCTGATTGGTTCAAATGCTGTGCATGAGCACTCTTTATTTTCATGTAGTAATCCATGATCAATTTGTTTTGTGACTTCTTCATAAATTTGTTGTTGTTCATCATTCAGTTGTTGTTCCAAATTTGGTAAGTCTATTAAATCTTCCTGAGCTTGATTCATAGCTGTTTCCACTTCAGTCATGGCTATTGCAGCTTCATTTTCTATGATTGGTTGTCCTAGGGGATCTTGACTGAGCGTACCAGAACTTTGACTGTCTTGAGAACTGTCTCTAGCTACTTCAGATGCAATTGTAGCTTCTTGTTCAATTTCTTCATTTAACATTTGTACATAATTTGAGAAAGTACTTCATTCTATGTTATCTTTGCATGCATTAAAGGAATCTTCATAGCTCTGAAAATCTCCAAGTAATTCATCCTCTGAACGCCATGGTTTAAACAGCTGTAAAAGTGCTAAGTAGTAAAATTTCTTTTTGTCAGTAGTGTCGCAACTCAGCTTCCTGTGATTAATCAAACTTCCTTTTGTTTGTTTCACCAAACATCCTTCCTCACCAATGACTTTATATTTTCCATTGTTGATGTCTTCTGTGGCATTCCGTTTATAAATGTAGTTCTGCAGCACTTCATAGAGACACATGTTCTCAAGATGATGACTTCTGTTTGGGTAATATGTGTCCAACATATTTGTTTTCAAAATGTCTGTACTTTCTGGTTCGTTCTCTGCTAAATATTCAATTTCTCGAATAGATTTCGGTACCCGATTTCGCATTCCTGCAAGGCCTAAACTTACCCAAATTATTCTTCTGGATTTGGAGTACAGACTTGCAGATGATAACCTATCTGAGCATTCGTATGAGCCAATTTCTCGATGCGATAACATCTTTAAACTGAAACTGTATAGCTTTTTACTGACAGTCTTCTCGTGAGAAATCTCTTCCCACATTTCTTTCAATTCTGTTTTCTCAGATTTAGTGATGGAAGATGTGACATACCGAGCAACAGCAATAGAATTGTCAGCTACATACTGAATATCCATGTTAGCATTCCACATGGATAAAATGACTGGGTTGTAGTCATTTATATATTTTGACTCTTCTTTTCTTCTTAGGTTGTAGGTATTTTTCGGAGATTTTCTTGTAATGGTATGTCGCACAGCTGACATAAAACTGTTTACTCTTCCTTTTGAAAGAACAGGTCGTGGAAATCCAAATCGATATTTTGTGTAGAATTTATCTTTACTCTTGTACTTTCGTCGACAGTATTTTCCACACCGATGACTTTGGAAACGTAAAACTTGCTCTTTTAAGTTTTGTTCTTCTGTGCTTTTAGGTATAGCACATGTTGCATATTCTTCAATGAAAGATAAAACTGCATCATCAGAATCTGTTCTAAATTTTGGGGCATCCTTGATCCACAACAGCATATGAATATGAGGAGCACCTCTTGCTTGGTACTCTTTTCTCCAAAAGAAATCCACAACTTCTCCAAGAGGTGGATTTTTTTTATTGCAGATGAAGGACATCATAGCCTCAAATCTATGATTGAAATATCTGCAAACATTAACCGGATCCAATGAGCACAATTCTCCTGCTGTCTTGTATTGGATATTTTCAATATTTGAATTTGCCTCTCGAAGAAAATCCAGTAAATCATCCCAAGCGTACTCAGCACAGCTTAGGGTAAGGAACCATGTAGGAGTTCCTAAATTCCGTAACATACATTTCAATTCTCCTTGGCGTTGGTACCAATATTCATTAGTTCCACGCTGACAAGCCATCAGATTAATCAATTGAGATTCCAAATGATCATCTCGCTGTTGCACTTTGTTCATAAAATCCTTTGCAGACTCATTATGTAGATGTACTCCAGTTTTTAAAATGTGATTTACTGCATAAGATAGTGCAGACAAGTCACTTTCAAATAAGATGGAACAAATAAGGAATACTTTGACGAAATCTTGGATCTTCTGCATATAATCTTGTAGTCCGATACTCAGAAGCAGGAATCTGTACTGGACGTTCATCATATCGTCCACCTTTTCCTGGAGGAAGCTGGGGAAAACAACGAGCTTCCAAGCTCTCCTCCCATACACTCACGGGAGTTCCTTTTGCTTTTTTCATCTGAAACAGATCAATAGTGTTTCCCATAACTTCTTTAGAATGAAGAGGATGTATTCTGAAATGTTCATAAATTTCTTCTTCTTTTGACTTATCCACTTTTTCAATTTGCCCAGTTGGTGTTCCTGTGTCTGCTAGTAAAACTTCTTCATCTTCATCCATATAAATTGATTCATAGTACTTATTATTTCTTTTCAAATATAAATTTGCTCTTTGTACTTTTCATACATCTACTAGCTCCTGCCAAATTTTCTTATTCTTTGTAGGTACACCATTAACCAGAATAACTAATGGTTCAGTTTCCAAACTATCTGCATCAATTGTTTCAATATTTTTTTTCCAATCAAATGGCAAATAGACAACTCTTCCTTTTAAATCTCTTTGTAAATCTGAAGGAGGTAATTTACCTGTTTTGGGCTCCATACGAACTATAGTCTGAAACGGATGGACACATTGAATGAGTATAGACTCATACGTATTTAAATCACTAAGTTCTGCAGGAATATCAACCAATTCTAAATTATTATGTACAGCTCTAGCTGGCATTTTATTTTCTTCTAACTTGTTATAATAGTATTTACAAATACGCTGATCTTCACCCAAATCAAAACATTTTTCCAGAAACAAATATGTAGCAAAATCCTTCCACTCATAATTATTTTCTTTATCACTTTTTTTATAGAGATCAACATTCCTTGTTTGAGTTTTATAATGGCTTCTCCGGCAACAAATACAAGTAATATTTGGTCTTTCATTAGAGATGATAGTAAATGTTGTCATTTGATCTTCAAAAATTTTACTAACAGTGGGTTCTACATTCTCTTCCATATTTTCTTCAATAACTGTGTCATTTCCTGCACTTTCTTGCTCTGGACCAAAGTAACAAAACTCAATATCCTCACAAACCTTCTTCACATCTGATACAGATCCACGGAACAGATAACTTTAGTGCTGGACTTTTAGCAAAATACAATCTTCTCACAAACTTTCTCATTTCAGTATGATGAACTGCCAGCATCCTAAAATGGTGAAAAACACTTTGACAAACTTTCCTAGAAAGACAAGCCAGAGAATGTCCTTCAAACCAGTATTCTTTCTCACTCTGCATGGATCTAGTCTTTGAAGCACCTTAATCTTCTGTTTAACACTTTTCTTTACTGTATTCTCTTAGAAAGACACTTAATTTATCAATAGATTCTTGTCGTACAGTACAAATACTACTACAATTCCAAGTTTACACTGGGGCTTTAGGACGTTTCCCCATAACCTCATCAGCTAACACTTCTTCCTCATTTCTTGGAACCATTTTCTCCTTTTCCATTACACAACCATCCTTAACTTCATAAGCTCGACCACTGGTGTCAACTGCATGCAGCAAACTATTACTTTGAAGATAACTCTCTTCATTAAAAAATGGTTCAGTACTTGAACTATGCTTCCATTCTCCTAAGAACACTTTACAAAAGTTATTTTTTTTCACTACTCTTTTCCTTTTGCTTTTTGACTTCATTACATTGACTATTTTATCTAATGTACGGATCCTGTTCAAAATTAAAATAAATAGTTTTCTTTTTAATTCCAAAGCCTTTGCAACAATTGAATCAATATGTTTCTTTTTCTTATAAAATTTTGCTTTCTTCCTATATTTTTTCACATCCTTTAGCAAATTGAACATCACTCTTCTCTGAAACATTTTTCTACGAATGTTTTGAAATTCTGTTTTTCTTTTTAAGTCATTCTTTCCTGCTTCTGATTGTACATTAGCATTTAGTATTTTCTTTCTATTGTATTGTTGTTTTCTACTTGAAACACTATTTGCAGTGGATACATTTTTTACATTTTTTCTATGTTTGAAGATATTTTAAAAAAAAAATCCTTAGTCTGCTTACCAGAAGACTTTTTCTTTTTTCCAACATGAGATCCTTCAACTAATTTGTGTTGTCCAGTTGTCTTCAAATATAGATGTTTTTGCTGTTCTTTTCTCTTTCTTGATTTTATAGGCATGTTTAATTTATGTCAGTGTTGTTCACCAATACCTAAAAGAAACTAAAAAAAAAATACCTTTATGTAATTTAAATATATTACTATATTTTTTTTGAGCTTTTCAAATCCTATCATATGAGCTGCCCCTTTCCTACGAGTGCAAGTCTTACAGAACAAGAGCAACACAAACTAAATCTCTGACAACAATTCCTGTGTGCAGACAGACTCATGGTGTGATTCTAGGCAGAAAACGATATTTGATTGGCAATTTCAAAGCACATTTACTACTGTGGTAGAGCAAGTGATAATTACTGTAACAGCCTGACACATTTTCCTTATAGTTTAGAGAGGCAGAAAAGAGCACATGTCCTAACAGCTACTTGAGACCAAGAGCATGTGGAACCTGGGTGAGTGATTAGACTAGAGCAAAGTAAATGAGCCTTGGTGATGTTGAATGTGTTAGCCTTACACACTGCTATCTGAAATACCACACAGTGCTGAATAGTAAGCATGGGAGTGTAGGAGAAGCACCTGGCTGTGTGCTAAGAGTGTGTTTCTGGAGACTGTGTATTGTCAGGTGCAAGAGAGATCTGCATGGACAGTTGCACAACTGCATGAAGACTGCATACATGTATGTAAGAGCACATGTGGTAAGGGTTAATTGGGCTTTTGAACATGTAGGAACTACCTCACCCATTGCAGGAGTGGAAGGAAAATCTACCCTGTTGTTTTCAAATGTGTTAGCATTTGCCTCGCATCTGTGAGATAGTGATTTCTGCTGAATGCTAACCATCACAGTTCAAGAAAACAAGCTGCCCCTTTCCTACGAGTGCAAGTCTTACAGAACAAGAGCAACACAAATTAAATCTCTGACAGCAATTCCTGTGTGCACACAGACTCATGGTGTGATTCTAGGCACAAAACAGTATTCCTGGGTGACACCTTAACTTATGGTGAAGACATACTCCATAATATCTTACAAGTTCAAGGCAGTTAAATATCTTCTAAAACATAAAATGTAAAGCACAACTTTAAAAGAAGAAACAAATTTCTATTATTTATATCAAAATACACCACATACATCCCCTCTCAAATTCATAACTCACCTTTAAAAGTAGTTAGTTGAGAAAGAAATGTGCCAATCACACAGCAGATTATCAGAGCCAGAATCTCTGAGCTGTACACCTCTCACCAGAACCAGTAAATGGCAAACTTTCCCTCTCTTTGTTCACACATATACATGTTAACTTCAAATCACATTGCTTCCCACATTTTTTCAAATGGAATCACACATTTCTATTGGTTGCAAATTTCAACCCTTTTCCAAATCATTTCTACCCCCAACATGACTTCTGCCTGCTACCATAGCAACAGGTCATGGAACACTGGTGTGAGCAGAGAGGTCAGAAGTTCAGCACACAATGTTTCTAATCCAAACAGCAAGAGTGCTTGACTTTTCAAACCTAACAGCAAATCCAAAGTAATGTTCTGTGGGAACACATTTTTCTGAACCAATACAAGACATGCTTTTAACAATGTAAACATACAGCCTAGTTTTTAGTGTAGAATGGTGTGAAACAGCCAATGAGTTCTTTTTATAAAAAAAAAGTATGTAAGCATCCATTTTACAGCTATCTTTCTTTTCATATTGCCATTCTAGTGAAAGACACCTTCTGAGTGCATCCAGATCTCCTTGAAAGATGGTCACAGTGTGGATTGTAGGTCATAGCTATGTCTTCTGGAGTTAAACGTATGCAGAAAAAAGAGGTATTGTGAAAGACCTTGCTTTGCCAAATGTAGACATTAAATGGATTGGTCAGAGAGGGTTAAAGTGACACCAATTAATGCCTTTGGTGAAATCCTTTCTACATCTCCCACAGCCTAACCTTATAATTGTGCACTGTGGTGGAAATGACCTAGGCACTTTAACTGGGGTAGGTCTGGAAATGCTTGTTAAGGACACCTTTGTGCAATTGATGTCACTTTTTCCACAAACTACCTTTGTATATTCTAATATATGCCAAAGGCAAAAGTGGAACTGGTCCAACCAATATTGTCCGCTGATTGAGAAAGCAAGAAAGCACGTCAATAAGTCTGTTTCTGCTTTCCTCAGAGACTATGGTTACAACATGCAAGGCATTTATAGAGGAGACGGTGTACATTTCACAGATGAAGGGAACAGAGTCTTCCTCTTGAACTTTAGACTGTGCATCGGTACTTACTTGTAGGTACCAAAAAACACTCAATGAACACAACGGCTCTTTTTAGAGCCAACCAACATCTAAACACTTAAACTTGATTTTTAATTCTATTTTATTTCGTATTTTTTTCCGCCGTGCGCACACCCCGCGATTTTTTGAAAAAAAATAAAATGTTTTTTTTCACTTTTCGGGATCCTTCAGAGACCCCCTGACAAAGGCTAGGGGGTCAGGAACTCTCGACCCTGCCCCCTTTTCACGTTCTCCACCTTTCTTTTAAATGGAAACACACATTTCTATTGGTTGAAAATTTCAACCCTTTCCAAATGATTCCTACCCCCAACATGACTTCTGCCTGCTAGCATAGCAACAGATCATGGAACACTGGTGTGAGCAGAGAGGTCAGAAGTTCAGCACACAATGTTTCTAATCCAAACAGCAAGATTGCTTGACTTTTCAAACCTAACAGCAAATCCAAAGTAATGTTCTGTGGGAACACATTTTTCTGAACCAATACAAAACATGCTTTTAAAAATGTAAACATACAGCCTAGTTTTTAGTGTAGAATGGTGTGAAACAGCCAATGAGTTCTTTTTATTAAAAAAAAGTATGTAAGCCTCCATTTTACAACTACCTTTCTTTTCATATTGTCAATCTACTGAAAGACACCTTCAGAGTGCATCCAGGTCTCCTCCTCACTCCATGAAGAAGACTGCTGCTCTGCCATTTTCAAGTAAAATTGATAGCTGTTCACCTCCTTGTCCCAGGAAATAAGAAGAAATAGTGAGGGGAGTGGGTGTGGTGTTTGAAGATTCTGGAACAGAAACTACTATGAACCAATGCTTCTGAGCAAGGCGCTAGGTGGCGCTGGAGCAAGATGGCCGCGCAGTGGTGAGGCTCCCGTAGGTCAGCCGATCGATCTGCTGATAACTCCTGAGTAACGGATGTCACCCCTTCCCAATTGCCGCTGTGGGGTCCTGGCGACTTTCGGCACCCTCGCTGCAAGTTTGAACGCCGAGCGTTCAGGAGCGCCGGAGTTGTGCCCCTGTCGGACTCTGGCCGGAGCGCTGCCCTGACTGCCTGGAGCTGCGCGGCGGAGTGCGAGCTGGCGCGAGCTCGCGGCTCCCACGAGGTGTGTAGGCCGTGGCCTGCGGGGACGCGCTGGACGAGCTGAACTCGGAGACGAGGGGTGTTTGGCCTGGCGGGGCACCCCCGAGTGGACTGTGGAGGCTGCCACTGACTTCGGTGCGCGTAAACCCTGATTTCGGCCTGGGGCGGCCCCTGTAGCGGGCGGGCGCGGCGGAGGACGGAGTGCTTGACGCTGGGCTGCTGAGGCTGTGGCTGGCCTGTGAGGGGCGCCGTGACCACGAGAAGCACAGGAGCCTGCTTGCTGGGGGAGGCGGCTGCTGCAGGCGCCCGAGTGCGGCGTGAGCTCGAGGGCGCCCTACCTGTGGGACGACGATCGAACTCCCGGCGACTTCCACTGGGCAGCCGGCTGTGTTGTGAGAGGCCGCCTGATAAGGGACCCTGGATGCGACTCGGCCGAGTGGCAGTGGTGTTGAGAGAGACATTGGATCCTCGCCTTTCCACCCAGCGGACCTGCTGGAGGGGTGGGCCGGAGCTGCTGGGGTGCTGAAGATCCTCGAGGCCTTGACCGGCCATAGATGCTGTGAATCGAGGCGAGGGACCTGGCCTGACGGGGCCCGGCGTTGCTGAGCGGCGATGGGGCGCGTCTGGCACACGTGCTGGGGGGCTGGCCCCGAGAGTCCTGGTGGGGGAGTGTTGCTGCTGGGGGACCCACTGAGAGTTCTGGTGAAGTCCACTATCAGAAGGTGAGCGCGGCGGCCCGGCAATCGTTGGGGGGACCTAGCTGGATCTGCTGGGCATCTGGGGCTGCCTGTGACCTGTTGCCGCTTACCCCCCTGGCTGGCGGTACCCGAGAATCCTCGAATCATTGCCCCTGCCTACGGATTGCGGATCGGAGTGCCTTGATTGTGCCCGAAGCCATGGGTAAGCCCAGGGCCAAGGTTGAGTCGGGTTGTGGGCCGGCAGGGGCGCCCTCCGGCTTACCACAGGGGGTGGCCGGGGACCCTGTGCAGCGGCAGCTGCAGGAAGTCTTGGCAGCTATCACGGATATGAAGGCTACCCTCCACCAAGACATTGCAACGGTGTCGGTTGGGCTCGGCCTGCTGCGCGATAAGAAACAAGAAGCTGGCGGGACGGGTCAAAGACACTGAAACGCAATGCTTTCTGAGTGGCATTTATAGAGGAGATGGTGTACATTTCACAGACTTCTGAGTGCATCTAGGTCTCCTCCTCACTCCCTGAAGTAGACTGCTGTTCTGCCATTTTCAAGTACTGGAAAAGCTGTTCAGCTCCTTGTCCCAGCAAATAAGAAGAAATAGTGAGGGGAGTGGGTGTGGTGTTTGAAGATTCTGGAACAGAAACTACTATGAACCAATGCTTCTGAGTGGCATTTATAGAGGAGATGGTGTACATTTCACAGATGAAGGGAACAGAGTCTTCCTCTTGAACTTTAGACTGTGCATCGGTACTTACTTGTAGGTACCAAAAAACACTCAATGAACACAACGGCTCTTTTTAGAGCCAACCAACATCTAAACACTTACACATGATTTTAAATCTATGTTTTTTACGATTTTTTTGCCACCGTGCACGCACCCCGTGATTTTTTGAAAAAAAAATAAAATGTTTTTTTCACCCTTCGGGGTCCTTCAGGGACCCCCTGACAAAGGCTAGGGGGTCAGGAACTCTCTACCCTGCCCCCTTTTCACGTTCTCCACCTTTCTTTTTCACTGTCGCACACAAAACACACAAAATGGCGGCCGACACTTCCTGATTTCGACCGATTCGAATGTTGACTGACCTGTAACCACCAATCAGAATTACGCTCGCGCACGTTATGGTGCGCGCACGGTGCGCGCTTATAGATATTTATGTGCTTTTAAATGCAATTTTCTCAGGGACTACTGAACAGATTGACACCATATATGCAAAAGGCACATGCCTGACCTGAGGACTACCTCTTTGCCAAATTTCAAGTAATTCTGTTCAGCTGTTCGGGCTGTACCTTCGACTAAAGGTCCTATGGGAAAATGCATGGGGAAAACGCGTTTTGGGACCCCATTTTTTTCTCAGCCCCCGCTTGACTAATCACCCCGAGACTTTCAGGGTAGGAGCTGAGCGGAGCGCCCCATTAGTTTTGAAAAATGCGCGAGGATTCGTCAACCGGCGCCAAAGTTATTCAAAATAGAAGTTTCAGATTTCCTATGGAAACTCGGTCCTAACTATAACTATCTACTGGCAACCGCCAGTAGATAATATATATATATATATTTATATATATATATATATATTGGCGGCGGTCGTGCCGTCGAAGAGCACCACCCCGAGAACCTGGGGGCCCCAGGGGCTAACATCTGCTGGCCTCTAATTGGGGACTAACACCAAGGAATTGAGGACTACGTTAATCTGCCGGGGCTCATTTGGGGGCTCCGTTCAGCAGGAAGTTGCACTCTTATTCAAAGCCGACACTACATTGCCCAGAATACTTTGCTCATCGCACAGGTGACAACCGACCACATGGTATATCACATGGTCCTTTCAGCGGGGAGTGATCGGAGGTGCATTTTTCCACTACCAGCCCTGAAGAGAGGATTGCCTCGAAACGCGTCGGCGTACGTAGTGGGAACTGTGTAAGCAGTAGAGAGACGTTTTCCTTTCCACTTAATAAAGGTGATGCTTGGAACACCTTGGTGCTTGTCGAGTGCTTTTCAAACAAACGACCAACCAAGCACGAGCATGGATATATATATATATATATATATATATATATCTCTCTCTATATATATATATATATATATATATATATATATATATATATATATATATATATATATCCTACTGGCGGTCGCCAGTAGGTAGTTATAGTTGGGACCTATTATCCATAGGAAAATCGTAACATTCTTTTCCCAATAACTTTGGCGTCGGTTGACGAATCTTCGCAAAATTTTCAAAACTCATGGGGCGCTCCGGTCAGCGCCTATCTTAAAAATTTTGGGGTGATTCGGCAAGCGGGGGCCGAGAAAAAAGGGGGGTCCCAAAATGTGTTTTCTCCATATTCATTTCCATAGGAAACTTTAGACACGGCTTCAGCCCGAACTGCTGAACAGAATTACACCAAATTTGGCGAAAAGGTAGCCCTTGGTTCAGAAGGATACCTTTTTGTTAAATGGTGTAAATCTGTTCAGTAGTTCATGAGAAATTAGAAAAAGAAAAAGTTTCAATATCTGGGCGGAGCCTAACACATGTCATCGTGAGATCCGATTGGCTGTCAGCACTTCATCCTGGAATTGCTGGCAGCCATCTTGGGACCAATATGCATGATAGTACCCCATTGAAATGCATTGTAATGAATTGAAGATTTTGAGGGTTACCAAAAGGAGAACTATAAAGGGTGATAACAGACTTTAGTTAATTAGAATTCATCGTTGATGGTACCATACTAATTTCAGGAATTGTGGTGTGTTCTAAGGTGATTTTACCCTGTGAAAAACCTTCTGCTGGGATATCATGAATAATGTTTGAGAGAAAACTGAAGCTAAAATGAGAGCATATTTTGTGTAAATTCACATTATGTTTCTCAATCATGTGAGAATGAAGTCTGTCATTCTCAGTAAATCATGTACATCCAACAAGGGCAGAGACTGTCAGTTGATTCCTTTGTGTTCTACAGCAGCGTCCCAGAGTGTTCTAAAGAACAATTAGAGCGCTAACAGCCTTACTTATGACAAAAGTATGGCACACCTGAAGCCATCTTGATTGGAATAAACTGGTAACACTGAAAACATTTCATTTAAAAAGGAACAAAATGATGGGGTTCATTTTGTCATAGAAATTATGGTTAGTGCTGTAGAAAGAAAAATTAGGACATGTTTCAAGTGTGATCTCAAATATCTTCCTGTTATATTTCAACAGGAGCAGCCTGTCAGTTGATGCCTTTGTGTTCTACTGCAGCTTCCCAGAGTGTTCTAAAGAACAACTAGAGCGCTAACAGTCTTACTTATGACAAAATTGTGGCACACCAGAAGCCATCTTGATTGGAATAAACTGGAAACTCTTAAAACATTTAATTTAAAAAGGAACAAAATGAGGGGGTTAATGTTGTCATAGAAATTATGGTTAGTGCTGTAGAAAGAAACATTAGTACATGTTTTAAGTGAGATCTCAAATGGCTTCCTGTTCTATTTCTACAGGAGCAGCCTGTCAGTTGATGCCTTTGTGTTCTACTGCAGCTTCCCAGAGTGTTCTAAAGAACAACTAGAGAGCTAACAGTCTTACTTATGACAAAATTATGGCACACCTGAAGCCATCTTGATTGGAATAGACTGGTAACACTTAAAACATTTAATTTAAAAAGGAACAAAATGATGGGGTTCATTTTGTCATAGAAATTATGGTTAGTGCTGTAGAAAGAAAAATTAGGACATGTTTCAAGTGTGATCTCAAATATCTTCCTGTTATATTTCAACAGGAGCAGCCTGTCAGTTGATGCCTTTGTGTTCTACTGCAGCGTCCCAGAGTGTTCTAAAGAACAATTAGAGCGCTAACAGCCTTACTTATGACAAAAGTATGGCACAGCTGAAGCCATCTTGATTGGAATAAACTGGTAACACTTAAAACATTTAATTTAAAAAGGAACAAAATGATGGGGTTCATTTTGTCATAGAAATTATGGTTAGTGCTGTAGAAAGAAAAATTAGGACATGTTTCAAGTGTGATCTCAAATATCTTCCTGTTATATTTCAACAGGAGCAGCCTGCCAGTTGATGCCTTTGTGTTCTACTGCAGCTTCCCAGAGTGTTCTAAAGAACAACTAGAGCGCTAACAGTCTTACTTATGACAAAATTGTGGCACACCAGAAGCCATCTTGATTGGAATAAACTGGAAAGTATTAAAACATTTAATTTAAAAAGGAACAAAATGAAGGGGTTAATTTTGTCATAGAAATCATGGTTAGTGCTGTAGAAAGAAACATTAGTACATGTTGTAAGTGAGATCTCAAATGTCTTCCTGTTATATTTCTACAGGAGCAGCCTGTCAGTTGATGCCTTTGTGTTCTACTGCAGCTTCCCAGACTGTTCTAAAGAAGTTATGGTTAGTGCTGCAGAAAGAACATTTAGGGCTAGTTTTAAGTGAGATCTCAAATCCTCTTCTATTTCATTAGAAAATTCTGACATGCAGACTGAAACAATCACTTTCAATACCAGCAGTAGACTTCCAGTTAACTCCCTGGTGAGCAGTAGCTTTACTACAGTGATCTAATGAACAACTAGAGTGCTAACATTCTGAATTTATGGCAAATGTGTGACACATCTGAATGCCTTCTTGATGGAATCAAAGTAAAACACTGAAAGCATTTCCTACTGAGGAGACTGCAGTAAATGAGGAAATTAGGAAACTTCATAACAAATAAGTCTCCCAAGATGGCCCCAGAGAAAAAAGAGCCCAAATGTAGAACAAATATCCCCTAGATGTAGCCCACATATAGCCCAATGACAGAAGTGTGTAAAACACTTTTTATTATTAGTTTTTCTGCAGTTTTATATAGTACAGACTGGTCAGGTATTGGAGCGTTACATCTTACTTGGACCCCTTATTGCGTATTTTGCACCAAGTACATGAGATTGATCTTGCGAAACAATAAACTTTACGATTCTGTTAACCTGAAGTTGCTTTGAACCGGGCTTTGTAACACCCGCTTTTACCTACTGGTTTTAATTAATTCTCACTGTATTGTATTAGGAAAGAGGATCTACTGTTTTTATGACCTAACAAATAATGCTCCCTCTAGACCTATATTATAATTTCCAATATTTAATCAAAATTTTAATAGAAGATCTTAATCAGCATGGGCTAGCACACAAAGAACAACAATTTATATCTTTTACTTCTGTTTATTATATTTTTGTATTATCCTTTTTTTATATAAATATAATAAAATGTTATACATATAAATCAATCTTCATTAATGACATCATTATATTATACACATTTTTAATGTCAATTCCTTGATGCACAGTATATTATTCCAAAAACAAAACAAAAACACACGAGCAAGAACCCAGGGAGAAGAACACTACACATTCATACTCTTCATTCATACAATCACATACCATACACCCCTTATAGATGAATCTCAATAGTTGTCCCAATTAGCGCACTTTAGTTGTAGAGTAGTCCTTATGACCCCCAACAGGGAGCTGCTACAAAAAGTTGTAGGATCTACAAAAAAGACTTGGTCAACGCGTTTCGGTGGCACGAGAAAACATAGGAACCACCTTCATCAGGACCCGCTACTTCTCATATTGCAAGTTCTTACAACCTGGGAATTCCTAAAAAGATACATATATATAAAAGTAAAATTAATCACTAGCCACAGAACAATATTTTTAGAAGTTATATACACTTTAAAAAAGACACCGATTGAGCCAATTCATACATATAAGCACCAAGGTGAACCAAATAAAATATAAAGAAAACATGAACGAAACAAAGTTAGTCTAAGAAGACCAACATATATGACAATACAACTAGAGTTGTTATCTCTAATGAAAACAAATACTTTTTAAACGGAAATAATTTGATCAAAGTGTGGGAGGAAGTGGTCCCTATTGTACTCTACTCTGACTGCAAGAGTTTAAACTCAGCATAAAAAAAAGGTTTTATAGTCTAATTCTGCCATCAAAGTAAGCGAAGAATACTTACTATTTAAAGGAATAATATTGATCTACAATGCTTGCTGTTTGTGCTGTAAGAGGTAATCACAGTATTTTCCTTTTTTCTTTTTTTCTTTTATCTGACAATACCTTGGTAAGATTTAAAACACAACAACCAAATCAAGGTAATTGCATTTATATATATCCATATCAATTCCCTATTTAAATCTGTCTAGATCTTATTTTTAATTCAGCGCAGTATTTACATACCCGTGAGAATCACCTCAATGTCCCACTAGGTACAGGACAGAGCCACGGTCCATCCAGTATTTATTCAGGAATGTTCCATATATCTGTATAAAGAAGTTATTATATACTGCATTACCAATTGTAACAATTATAAGGGGATTCCTTACTATATTCTGTCGCCAAAATCAAATAATCATAGATACCTTTAAATAATGAATTTCGTAAAGGTCATCAGGGTATTTCTATTTCATCCGCACCCAAATCTGGGAAGGACCCCCAAAGAAACAAATACACGGTTTTACGATTCTTCGTGGTGTACCTATAATAACAAGGGTACAGAAGAATATAAATATATCTCTTGCCATAGTCAGAGAAAGATAAGGAAGAGGACAAAAAGAACACTGGAAATCACGTATTCTTAAATACCAAAATGTAGTGTCTGGGTCCAAAAGCAGGGGACCACAGTGAAGTACTCGGGCACAAATGATCACAATTATGCGCTACTTAATCGGAAACTTCTTACCATAATCCTAACCCAAACTAGCAAGAGCAAATGCAAAAAAGAATATCAGAAATCCCTATGAGGTCCCTATGAGGTCGATACCAAAATTACTACACAGCTCAGCACGGATGTCCGCCCACAATTATTTCCGAAAGGGTTACGAAATCTAATCTTTTGATGCCGCTGAATACCCAACCAAATGTTTGGCCACAAAGCAGAAGGCTAAGCCAAACGGCCCACAGAGGGGAGAAATCTCAAAGTTACCCAAGTTCAAACAACGGTTCAACCCATTCCCTTCTGACTCACCATTTCTTGAAACATCCAAATCCTTTATTAGCACGTAGGCATCCTCAGATCAACCTCCCGTCAGCAAGTGAGTCTTAACCCAAATGCGTGTCCCTACTTATACTACTCCGGTCTGCATCCAATCGACCAAAATTGCCTAAGCAGCTTCACCTGCGAGTTAAGTAGTCACTAATAAGGGACTAAAAAAATGACGCTACTCAGAGCGCCATCTTGGAGAGGTATATTATATGCCCTAGTACCTTATTTCCAAATTCCCACAGCAACCTGATCTGTGACACATCGCCTAAAAAGATATATGTAATAATAGGCCACCCATATTTCGTAAGCTGAAACTCACACCTAAGATCCCCATACAGACCACACCTTAATTCGTCGGTCCACAAGAAAGAGCGATTCTAAGCTAAAAGAACTTTTTTTCGTCTACGCCATCTTGGAGTGGTATATATCAAGTCGTCAAAAAATGGGAAAAAGGACTAACAGAATGACGCTACTCAGAGCGCCATCTTAGAAAGATATGTTTCATGCCCTAGTACCTTATTTCCAAATTACACAACAACCTAATCTGTACTACATCGCCTAGAAAAGTATAATCACCGGCCACCACTATGCATGCCGGAGCTCACACATAGGGCCCCCTAAGGACCCCAACTTCATAAGTCGGTCCACAAAAAGGAGCGATTCTAGGCTAAGATATCCATCAGCGCCATCTTAGAATGGTGTCTAAAAATTTGTCTATATTGGGAATCTAAGGATAATGCACATTAGGTCATATGGATGAATTTTTTATATATATAACCCAAAAGAAAGGGGTCGCTTCAGTTCCTTTAGTCAATCAAATACAACAAAGACAGCCTACCACCCAACCACTATATTTCTGCTAAATTAAACATTACATTGTGCAAAACATATGCCAACATCTATGTGAAAGATTCATACTTTCACTACAAAAGAAGAGAAAAACAAAATTCAAAGAAGGGCGGACTTTCTGAAGATATAAGCCACAGTCCAAATAACTATTCAAAAGGGCTATTATAAAAGCAATCAGATCCAACAACAACTCAACATTGTCAAATGTACAATTTTAAGTGTCCCACTTAGAAAAGCAAAGCAAAGAAGAATATTTACCCTTAACAAGGGACTCATTAGAACCGTTCATATTCGAGTGTATGACAAGGTTACAAAGCAGTAAGCACACTCATTATTGCAGTCTAACCACTATGTTATAAACGGACAGCCGCCCGTTATCCAGATTTCATAGATTCTAACGGTAAGTCACTCATCGGACTCGCAAAGATATAACTCAGAACCGATAGACAAAAAGTGGCTGGTATCTAGAGATGGTAAAAAAAGAAAAGAAAGAAACCTACCTAAGGACTCACCATGGTTGAGTAATATTCCATTGAATTTCCTCATTAAGGCCATGTTTCACGCTGTTAAAAGTAAAGATCCAAAAAGTCTCTCTCCTTTTTCGCAAGATTTCCATAGGGTTTCCCTACTTGGCCTTTTACTTTCTCAAGAATACACCATTTAATATCTTTTTCAGTATGGTGTTTAATACAGAAGTGTTGGACAAGAGGAGCAGAGGCCTTACAAGTACGTATCGCAGACTTTTGCTCGCTAAAGCGTACCCTAAATTCACGTGCTGTCTCCCCTATATGTGCGAGATTGCAAGGGCAAGTGAGGATGTAAATAACATTTTGACTTCTGCAATTTGTAAAATCTTTCAATTTAGCATTGTATCCCTGATACACAAATACATCCGTAACTAAAGCAGAGACACAAGCATGGCAGGAGCCACAAGTATGATTTCCCATTATAACTGGTAGGCCCGTTATGGTAGTTTGACGTGGAATTTGGGTGGTGCTCGATCTAGTGTGCACTAATATATCACGGAGATTACGATTTCTGCGATAGGCTACCAGTGGTTGTTCTAGCTGGGTTTCACCAGTGTTAGTGTTCAAGATTTTCCATTTTTTTTGGATAATATTTTTAATCTTGAAATTCAAAGGGGAATGATTGATCACACATACCACTTGTTCCTTGGTAGCACATTGTGCTCCCTCCAATAAGGCATCACGATTGTAATACTTTGCCCTCTTATAGGCGTGACGTACTAATCGCTTCGGATATCCTCTTGCCAAGAGTCTCATTTTAAGGGCATCACCATGAGTATGGAAAGCCGACATATTTGTGCAATTTCTTCTCACCCGTAGGAACTCCCCAAATGGGATAGAGTCCTTTTGGATGTTAGGGTGATAACTATGGTACATTCTGAATTTATGGCAAATGTGTGACACATCTGAATGCCTTCTTGATGGAATCAAAGTAAAACACTGAAAGCATTTCCTACTGAGGAGACTGCAGTAAATTAGGAAATTAGGAAACTTCATAACAAATAAGTCTCCCAAGATGGCCCCAGAGAAAAAAGAGCCCAAATGTAGAACAAATATCCCCCAGATGTAGCCCACATATAGCCCAATGACAGAAGTGTGCAAAACACTTTTTATTATTAGTTTTTCTGCAGTTTTATATAGTACAGACTGGTCAGGTATTGGAGCGTTACATCCTACTTGGACCCCTTATTGCGTATTTTGCACCAAGTACATGAGATTGATCTTGCGAAACAATGAACTTTACGATTCTGTTAACCTGAAGTTGCTCTGAACCGGGCTTTGTAACACCCGCTTTTACCTACTGGTTTTAATTAATTCTCACTGTATTGTATTAGGAAAGAGGATCTACTGTTTTTATGTACACTTTTATGATCTATGTTTCTAAATCAGATCGAATAAAGTTTAATGAATTCTATGGCAGGACGGAGGCGAGGATTATGCATATCTTTCCTCACTTTATTTGCATAGCAGTTCAAAGAAAACGTAACACAGCAATCATTAAACAAAAGACTACACAACCCATGAACCATTAGGGGGCTAGTCTCCAAGGCAACTATAGTTCAGTCATATCACAGTCCATCGTATATAATATCGTGACGTCCCTTCCGCTTCCTCTTTCTTCACTGCTCGTCAGTTAAGTGCATTCCTTACATTCTTGGCTTAATCTGACGTTGTTGCTGTTTGTATAGCGGTTTCTTGTGCACGTTATTAGCATTATTGCCTTGGTATTGTTTCATATCCCCTGCGCAACAGGCTCTTGCCCAAGAGCGTTCTCCCCCTCGCAGTTTCTCCCGCTGTGCACTCTGCGCGCGTTGAGATCCTGTCAGGCGCGTCTGGTCTGAGCGAGGCAGCTCCGTCGAGCGCTCCCGCTGGTCTTTACGCGCGTTTGGGAATCCGGTCACTCCTTTAGTATCCGCTTGATTCCCGACCAACCCTCGCCTAATTTTGACACTGCTACGCGGTGATTTCCCCACACGGCCACGTTCGTGACCATCGCCACCTGGTGGTGGTAATTGGTATTGCGCCTCAGTCTATTCTAATAACAGTTTCGGGGAAAGCCCAGCTGTTGGAGCACCGGCGAGGGGGCTGCCTTAAACATTTTAAGGGCATTTGTTCTGTGCTCACACCCTCTGCTATCATGTCTTCTCCAGAAGACCATTTTTAGTCCTCCTACCAGGAAGTGGAGGAGGAATGGCCTCCTGACTTCTCCCTCCAGCAGTGGACCAAGCCCTCTCTCTGGCTATTTCTAGGGCGCTGGCTCCTCTTAGGGATCAGGTTGATAAGCTGGCGAAAAGCATCCCTGGGGTGTTCAGTGACCCAGATCTGGTGGTGGCGGGTCCCAGTAGCTCCCAGATGGGGAATAAAAGGACTGTTAAGCATAACGTGGGGCACTTGGAAGGATTTGATAAACTTACGGAGACCTTCCTCAAGAGTGCGCGAACGCTAAAACCTGCACCCTGCCGGGAGAAGGAGGGGGAGTCCGGAGAAAATTGCGATGCTGTCACCACTATTGTAGACCCCCACGGCGGGTTTCCCTTAGAGGGAGAGGGTGTATCGGAGGACGATTTCTCCTCCGATGAGGATAAGGACTCGGGGCGTCCCTGGCATCCAGAGGCCCACTCCTCTTAGTCCCGGGTAGGGGACGGGGTCCAGTCGGACATATTTGAGCCTAGCCAAATTTACCATCCTAGGTCGGCAGAGTGGACCTCTGACACCAAAGTGGCAGAGTATGTGGTGGGGAAAATCCATCAACCCCTTGAAAGGGAGGTCAGGAATATGATAATGGGAGAATGCCCCAGGACCTCACTGAAGGGGAAGGTGGCACACACACCTGAAATTGATGAGAAACTATGTACCTTTTTCTCCAAGTATATGAGGGATCCCAAGAAAGGAATTGATAGGTGTTCGACGTGGTAGGGCCCTTGACCCAAATTATTCAATTGCGGAGCGTTCAAAAGAGTCAGGCTCCCCTTTGTCCACGGATATTGTGGCTTTTTGGGCGCACTACCCTAAACCCTAAAACACAACCCCCTCCACTACCCAAACACCACTGCACTACCCTAAACCCTAAAACACTACCCCTAGCACACCCTACACTACCCAAATATAACTGCACTACCCTAAACCCTAAAACACTACCACCAGCACGACTCCCTACACTACCCAAACACCACTGCACTACCCTAAACCCTAAAACATTACCCCCAGCACGACCCCTACACTACACAAACAACACTGCACTGCCTTAAACCCTAAAACACTACCCCAGCACGACCCCCTACACTACACAAACACCACTGCACTACCCTAAACACTAAATCCATACCCAGCATGACCCCCTACACCACACAAACACCACTGCACTACCCTAAACCCTAAAACACTATCCCCAGCATGACCCCTTCACTACCCAAACACCACTGCATGACCCTAAACCCTAAAACACGACCCCCTACACTACACAAACACCACTGCACTACCCTAAACCTTAAAACACTAGAACCCAGCACGACCCCCTACAGTACACAAACACCACTGCACTACCTAAACCACTACCTCCTACACCACACAAACACCACTGCACTATTCTAAACCCTAAAACACTACCCCAGCACTACCCCTACACTACACAAACACCACTACACTATCCTAAACCCTTAAACACTACCCCCTACACTACCCAAACACCACTGCATTACCATAAACCCTAAAACACTACACCCAGCACAACCTCCTACACTACACAAACACCACTGCACTACCCTAAACCCTAAAACACTACCCCCAGCACGACTCCCTACACTACCCAAACACCACTGCACTACCCTAAACCATAAAATACTATCCCCAGCACGACCCCCTACACTACATAGACACCACTGCACTACCCTAAACCCTAAAACACTACCACCAGCATGACCCCCTACACTACTCAAACACCACTGCACTACACTAAACCCTAAAACACTACCCCAGCACGATCCCCTACACTACCCATACACCACTGCACTACCATAAACCCTAAAACACTACCCCCAGCACGGGCCCCTACACTAGTGCACTACCCGAAAACACTACCCCAGCACGACCCTCTACACTACCCAAACACCACTGCACTACCCTAAACCCTAAAACACTACCCCAAGCACGACCCCCTACACTACCCAAACACCACTGCACTACCCTAAACCTTAGAAAAGAAAATCCCACCCCATGCCCAACCCCCCTTACCTCTCACTCCTTGTGGCTCCTCTCTCCTCGTGGTTCCTGCTTCATGTTGTCTCTGAGGTGCGGTGCACGTCGTTGTGAGGAAACGGAACAGCCTCTGTTTCCTTACAACAACGTGGATCATCTACATGTTTTTTAGAACGCATGGTCATTTACCATACATACCTTTACAACAAAATTTGTTGTAAAGGCATGCGTGGTCAATGACCATGCGTTCTAAAAAAATGTGTAGTAATGACTTAGCGATGTACAACGCATGCGTGGTAATGCATGCGTTGTAATGGTATCGCGAAGTAAAAAAGTCGTTGTAACGGCTGGTTACCGATCGAAGCTGGCCCCTGTTCTTCAGTGAGACGTTTATTTGATTAATTAGGAGGAAGGAATGTGTTTTTTTTGCCGAAAAGTGCATTCCCAGCTGTTGTATTGTGAAAGTGTCCGCGTGGCCTGGTTTAACTTCCATGAGAAAGTGGAAGAGTCTGTTTGGATCTAAAGGAGTTCTGTTGTTGGTCCAGGCCGGCGCGACACTTCATCAGAAAACATAGCTAATGGAAAGCGTCCTCCCTGAAGTGTGGAGCAGTGCCATGAGAGGTCAACGAGTGTGCGTCCCACCGCAGTATGACCGTACCGCGTGACCCATGTGCCGCCTCCAGTGTATGGAAGGCAGAAGTGGCATCCATCGCAGGTCCTCTTGAAGACCGTTGTAGCACTATTTTCGCCAGCATACAGGCGCTGGCTGTGACGACCGCCCTCTCGTTCTGTTGCTTTGCGGAGGAGCCTGTGAACTTTGGTTACTGCATGAAACTGCAAACGCAACGCCCCCCAATCTTGGGAGAGAGGAGGAAACACTGTTTGCCTGAAAAGGGGACACAGGAAGGTGCCACCATTCCGGGTACCTGTGGCGGAGCTGGGAACCTTTGCCAACTGGTTGGGACCCTACTTATGGTCAGGATGTGTCCCGTCACTGTATGGGCCACCTCTAAGGACTCCTAGCCCCAGCATGCACTTGCCTGGTCTGCCGCAGCACATGACACCAGAACATCGTGGTGAGAGGAGGGGCGAGTAGATCGCCTGATGGGGAGTGACTTACGGTATTTAGACCTGCACGTTTGGCCCCCTAGAAAGAAGCGGCCATTGAAACCGGCATTGAAGAAGCTAATTTGCGAAACGCGTCTGCCCCAGCGTTTCATGGTCTTCACTTACCTGTGCAAAATAAAAGCTGATTTAAGCCTTCCAATCCCCGGAGCTGAGTCATCGCTTTTTTCCCTCCTGGGAGAGAAGTTTGGTGTGCATATTTTCGCCAGCATACAGGCGCTGGCTGTGACGACCGCCCTCTCGTTCTGGTGCTTTGCGGAGGAGCCTGTGAACTTTGGTTACTGCATGAAACTGCAAACGCAACGCCCCCCAATCTTGGGAGAGAGGAGGAAACACTGTTTGCCTGAAAAGGGGACACAGGAAGGTTCCACCATTCCGGGTACCTGTTGCGGAGCTGGGAACCTTTGCCAACTGGTTGGGACCCTACTTATGGTCAGGATGTGTCCCGTCACTGTATGGGCCACCTCTAAGGACTCCTAGCCCCAGCATGCATCTGCCTGGTCTGGCGCAGCACAGAACACCAGAACATCGTGGTGAGTGGAGGAGCGAGTAGATCACCTGATGGGGAGTGACTTACGGTATTTAGACCTGCACGTTTGGCCCCCTAGAAAGAAGCGGCCATTGAAACCGGCATTGAAGAAGCTATTATGCGAAACGCGTCTGCCCCAGCGTTTCATGGTCTTCACTTACCTGTGCAAAATAAAAGCTGATTTAAGCCTTCCAATCCCCGGAGCTGAGTCGTCGCTTTTTTCCCTCCTGGGAGAGAAGTTTGGTGTGCATTTATGGATATATATATACTTTTTTTTTTCTTTTCCTCAACTGGGAAAGCTGAGTAGCGATGTTACCAAGAGCAGTGAGGGCAAAGTGTCAGCTAAAGTCTATATTTGAAATGCTCATGCCCAGTAGTCCAGGTGGGTCAGTAAGAAGTAAGCTGCACGACTGAGACCACAGTGCTCTCCTTTCTGAGTAACAAGTATAGCTAACTTGCTGCTGCCGATTGAGCAAAAGCATGCTCTGTGCATGGTGGTAAATACTCCTCTGATGTGACACTGTTGGGTAGTGTTGAGAGGGTTTAAACAGACTTTAATCCTTATCCCTTGGTTAAAATGTGCCTTTGTCAGTAACACAGATATAAGGGATGGTCTGTCTGTATTGAGTAAAACTTAATTGATGTTCAGGAATCCATCAAAGTGATGTAGTTAGGATGCCCCATCTGGGAGTGATTGAATGAGCTAGTAGTATGTGGGCAAGCTCGGTGATGCGGTTTCCTAAAAGAGTCAATGTACCTGGACTTCATTGTGGACTATCTGCATCTGAACCCTTAGACCAGAACCAATGTCCATACCATTCCTCAAGCTGATTAGCTTGTTGATAAATTAGGTAAAGCAACTTCTCAACACTAGAGTCCGATGCTCCAAATGAGTAATTGGGGTGTAGTACTATTGCATTCCTGGTCTACCGTTAGTAAACTGTGGTAACCACCTATTTCACTGAATGCCTTAGAAACCCAAGAAAAGGGCTGACAAGAAAGGACTAGAATATTCTCTCTGACCTTTATATTTTTTCCATTCAGTAAGTAGTCCGATTTGAGAATTCTGCAAACCTTGTAGGCAAGGCCTGGTAATGGTATTGAGGTGAACTTGGTTTGGTTTAGGAAACTCCTGGTCCTGCTGCTCCTAGCCTGATAGTCGAGACCAGCCTCACTTGTCTAACTTCGCTTAGACTGGAGGAAGTCTGGGAACAGACTTAAGCAGAAGGACCACTCGTGTTGACAGCCTTATAAGACCAGTGTTTCTTTCATCGCTGTATGGAGACCAGTGGCAAGTCCTTCTCCTTCAAGATCTTGATTGACAGTAAGGATAGATGGGGATTGTGTACTGTGGACCTGGTTTGCTTCCAGTATTGGGATGATCTTCATATGAATCTGCTGTGACTGGCTGGCCTCGGTCAGCAGCAGCCTTGGCCTTGATGCCTGTAATAGGGTGTCAGATATGACCATAACTGAACGTAGGGTAGATGATGTTTATTGTTACAAACATTGACCTAGATAAACAGTAGAGAATATGGGTTCCTCTGATCTCCTACGGGTTCTCTGATCTATTTTTAAGGTCTCCCAATGTCTGGTTCCTCAGGTCTCTCCAGCACTCTGCTCTGTTGACCCTTGATGTCCCTCAGGAGAATAAAAAGAGGTACGTCTTGAGTGTCAGGCTTACTCATTCATGTCTGTCTGCCCTTCACCATCACCCGTGCTTCACAACAGAAAACTAAATAAAGAAACTGCACCAGGATCCCCTAGTCCTGTGGTGCAAAAGGGGTTTTAGTGCCCAGTAGTGAACTGTGCCACCATAAAACCCTCGAACATGAGCTCTCAACTCCACAAGGTACCTCCACATTAGTGCCCACTGTAGCATCAGAGCCCTGGGTACTTGCCTAGGGTCATTGCTCAGTAAATGGGCTATGGCAGTCAGGACCCCAGCGCCTTTCTTTTGGGTGTCACTTGTCAACATCCAGGCTTCCTGTGCCCGTTCCCTGTCTCATAACAATCAAGAAACTACCACTCCCACAATGCATTATAATGGCTACCACCCTGTATGCTTTCCCATACTGCAATGAATACTGGTCAGCTGATATCGCCATAGTATAAAGCCAGCCCTCACCCGTTCCCAGGTGCTTGGCTTTCATCCTTGTTATAACCACGCCCCTTGTTCTTTGACCCCGGAATTCTAAACCTCGGCGGATTCTCATCCTGTCACGAAGCCTTTCCCAGCTGTTGCCGGTTTTCCTGCTTTCCCCTGCCTGGAGAGTTCCTCGATCTATGCTGTGCTGAACAGAGCGGTATTAATTTTCGTCCTCCAAGTAAGACGCGGATTTTCCTGCAAAAGCGCCCTGCTGCCAATTAGAGCAAAGACTGTTTTTCTTCCTTTTAATTTGTGGTTGGCCTTGAGAGATAACGCGTCTTAACGCGCCACTGTTTTCAAGATGCGCGAAGCCGCGCTCAACCTTTACGAGCGAAGCTTAGCTCGATAGCATCGAACTATTTTTATTTTTATTTTGTTGTTTGCCGACTACACGACGGAACGCGTGTTGGAGCTACACGCTTCTCGTGGCTCACAAAAGTGGATGTTTTACTCTACACGACTCGAGTTAGTACGACGGATGTTAAAGTGAAGCTGTAGCAAGCGGAAAGTTCTGTCCTGCTCTTTTGGGGATTCCACGTTTTCAGTTAACTGTAAGACAAGCGCTTTTCATTTACAACAGAAAAATCAAGAGACACTAAGCAAGTGAAACAAAGACATTCAAACAGTGTAATAACCAAGGATGTACATTCTTGCCTCTTTCGTATGGGATTAACATTCTGCTACTTTGGAGAACTACTTAGTAGCAAGCATTTATCGCTAACACGACGTTCGCATTCTGGGATCATTACAGAAGTCCCTTCCTTGAAGCAATTCTTTACTGTTGGTCCTTAATCATCCACGAGAGACCTGCACTATAATTTACACTGGCTTTGTGTTCGGTAAGTTTGGGAAAGCATATAGTTTACAACACGTAGTACATACACAGAGTGTTCTTCTACTCTTTATGTTCTTTATGCCCTTATGTTTCTTATGTTCCCTCCTTGCAGGAATATCCCGTCCTTGAATTACTGCGCTGCCTGCCTTCCTGGTGGTTCTTTTTGGGTCTCTCCTCTCCTGGTGGGTGTCAGGTGGCCTTCTGAGTATGTAACATCTCGAGGAGCCTATACCCTACAGGAGTATTGATACGCTCTCTTCGCTCCCGCGGATATTGGTTTCCTGGGCATTGAACACATTCTTCTGAGTAGCCGCGACATCACTGGCTACGCTCTCCTGTGCCTCCTTTGCTGCTCCTGAGTTCTGCTCTTGTCGCACCTCTCTTCCTTACATTTCAGGGCGTGTAGGAAAGAGCCCCTTTTTGACATGGTCACCTCCACTTGTTGCCTGTATCTGATGCAATTTTGACTGAAGTGCACTGGGTTTCTGCTTTCCAGGTCCCCAGTGCCAGATCTTTCCTTCAAACTGTACAATTGTTCCCCCATCGGCAAGACCTTTATCTCCCCTGTAAGTCTCTAGTAAATGGTACCCCTGGTACGTAGGTCATTGGTACTAACGAGGGTCTCTAAAGGCTGCAGCATGTATTGTGCCACCTCACCACACCCATGCAGACTACCATTACAGACTGCTTGAAATGTTGCAGACAAATTTGAAGGCCCGACATGGCACACATCCTATGTGTCATGCCTGGAGACACAGCATACAATATATGTAAGTCACTGCTACAGCAGGCCTTACAGGCCGAAGGCAGCTGCATATTGGTTCCTGGGGCTCGGCTTTCTATTGGATGTAGTGTTTAGTGTTTGCTGTATGATTGGCTACTGGGACTAGGGTTGGGACTAGGGCTGGGGTTAGGGTTCCTATCGGACATAGGGTTTAGGGTTTCGAGCCTGATTGGATCCTGGGACTAGTGCTCTGATTGGCTATAAGAGGCTTGAATCCTATTGGTCCTAGGGCTTAGGGCTAGTGTTGTGATGGGTTAGGGCTAGGGTTCCCATTGGCCGAACGGGTCACCTGACTACTAGGGCTATTTAAGGCCAGGGTTCAGGGCATCTCAGCATGAGTATCGAGGCAAAGGGTGGAGAGGACAATGGCAATTGCCTGTTTGAGCCTGTTCAAGACTGGTCAGGACTAGGGCCAGAAATGCTGCCCATTTTCTCATTTACCAGCATCCACCCTACCCTATCGACAACCAGAGTAGCATACTCACAGCACATGTACTCTACTCATCTACTACAAACTAACCCAAGACAAAGTTCAATGTCTCAGCACTCCCTACAAAACTCCAGAAATCAAACATTTACACTCTTCTATCCAAGCTACCGCAGATTTCCACCATCACCTACAAACAGTATGCAACTCTATCCTATACCACTAACTAATCCACTCCTCATTAAAGAAACCCAAATCCACACAACAATTAAATATATCCCATCCAGACACACACTCCCGGCTCTAATTACTCCTAACAGAACCCTTTTATCACTAACAAACCTATACTCAGCCTCCCATCATTTCTACAACCACCAATGTTATGTTTCATAGAGGTACCCCAATATAGGCTCATGTAGTCACCTAACCTTTCACCTATATTCTCCCCTACCATTACAAAACATATTGGTTCTTGGGACTGACCTTTTACCTAGTTACAATACTACTGCTTTCAGGACGTGCGGTTTTCCATGAAAACTGGCCTCATCCATTATGCATGAGGATTTTTGGAAACCCAGCAGGACTACCATCTCCTGCATAATAACTATGTATAAGGGTCATTCCTTCCGTTATCTAAAGTCCAACATGACAAAGCAAGGTATAACCCCTGAGTGTACCACTTTGGGTATATAAACACCATATCTTGCTGAGGTAGTCAGAGAAGAAAAGGACTTCCATATAGACACCCAGACGCGAGATGCTGAGGTTCCTGCACGCAGACACTCCAGCTCGCAGTGTTCTGACATCCGTTGCGGGGTGTCCATCTCAAAACAAAGACGGGGTCCCACAGTCTCTCACTTCAGGTAATGGGGTTGACTTTATTCTAGAGGGATTCTGGGCTTTACACCTACATACATGCTAGGTACACTTAGGAATAGCTAGTTAGGGTCGCATTGTACTGTTTGAGCCTGTTCAAGACTGGTCAGGACTAGGGCCAGAAATGCTGCCCATTTTCTCATTTACCAGCATCCACCCTACCCTATCGACAACCAGAGTAGCATACTCACAGCACATGTACTCTACTCATCTACTACAAACTAACCCAAGACAAAGTTCAATGTCTCAGCACTCCCTACAAAACTCCAGAAATCAAACCTTTACACTCTTCTATCCAAGCTACCGCAGATTTCCACCATCACCTACAAACAGTATGCAACTCTATCCTATACCACTAACTAATCCACTCCTCATTAACGAAACCCAAATCCACACAACAATTAAATATATCCCATCCAGACACACACTCCCGGCTCTAATTACTCCTAACAGACCTCTTTTATCACTAACAAACCTATACTCAGCCTCCCATCATTTCTCCAACCACCAATGTTATGTTTCATAGAGGTACCCCAATATAGGCTCATGTAGTCACCTAACCTTTCACCTATATTCTCCCTTACCATTACAATACATATTGGTTCTTGGGACTGACCTTTTACCTAGTTACAATACTACTGCTTTCAGGACGTGCGGTTTTCCATGAAAACTGGCCTCATCCATTATGCATGAGGATTTTTGGAAACCCAGCAGGACTACCATCTCCTGCATAATAACTATGTATAAGGGTCATTCCTTCCGTTATCTAAAGTCCAACATGACAAAGCAAGGTATAACCCCTGAGTGTACCACTTTGGGTACATAAACACCATATCTTGCTGAGGTAGTCAGAGAAGAAAAGGACTCCCATATAGACACCCAGACGCGAGATGCTGAGGTTCCTGCACGCAGACACTCCAGCTCGCAGTGTTCTGACATCCGTTGCGGGCTGTCCATCTCAAAACAAAGACGGGGTCCCACAGTCTCTCACTTCAGGTAATGGGGTTGACTTTATTCTAGAGGGATTCTGGGCTTTACACCTACATACATGCTAGGTACACTTAGGAATAGCTAGTTAGGGTCGCATTGTACTGTTTGAGCCTGTTCAAGACTGGTCAGGACTAGGGCCAGAAATGCTGCCCATTTTCTCATTTACCAGCATCCACCCTACCCTATCGACAACCAGAGTAGCATACTCACAGCACATGTACTCTACTCATCTACTACAAACTAACCCAAGACAAAGTTCAATGTCTCAGCACCCCCTACAAAACTCCAGAAATCAAACCTTTACACTCTTCTATCCAAGCTACCGCAGATTTCCACCATCACCTACAAACAGTATGCAACTCTATCCTATACCACTAACTAATCCACTCCTCATTAACGAAACCCAAATCCACACAACAATTAAATATATCCCATCCAGACACACACTCCTGGCTCTAATTACTCCTAACAGACCCCTTTTATCACTAACAAACCTATACTCAGCCTCCCATCATTTCTCCAACCACCAATGCTATGTTTCATAGAGGTACCCCAATATAGGCTCATGTAGTCACCTAACCTTTCACCTATATTCTCCCCTACCATTACAAAACATATTGGTTCTTGGGACTGACCTTTTACCTAGTTACAATGCTACTGCTTTCAGGACGTGCGTTTTTCCATGAAAACTGGCCTCATCCATTATGCATGAGGATTTTTGGAAACCCAGCAGGACTACCATCTCCTGCATAATAACTATGTATAAGGGTCATTCCTTCCGTTATCTAAAGTCCAACATGACAAAGCAATGTATAACCCCTGATTGTACCACTTTGGGTATATAAACACCATATCTTGCTGAGGTAGTCAGAGAAGAAAAGGACTTCCATATAGACACCCAGACGCGAGATGCTGAGGTTCCTGCACGCAGACACTCCAGCTCGCAGTGTTCTTACATCCCTTGCGGGGTGTCCATCTCAAAACAAAGACGGGGTCCCACAGTCTCTCACTTCAGGTTGACTTTATTCTAGAGGGATTCTGGGCTTTACACCTACATACATGCTAGGTACACTTAGGAATAGCTAGTTAGGGTCGCATTGTACTGTCATGTATTTTATACACTTGCCTGTATTAATTGTTTTAGCACAATGGTAGAAATATACCATCCTTTTAATCTGTTAGTACTTCTAATCATTTATATCTGTTTCTGTCTAATGGTTGTTTCAGCACACCTATTTTACACTAGAATGACCCTGGTTCAATAAATGCTTATTGAAAAACGTCCCCACCGTTTATTCTGTGTATCTCTCTGAGACAAAGTGAGCACGAGTGACTGAGCGAAAAGTATCGCACTGTTTCCACGATCCTGAGGGATCAGGGTTGTCATGTTCGATAGTTGCCAAGAACTATTCTCTCCTTGGTAAGAGGGGTTTCTAGTGGTACTGTGAGCTAGCTGGTACACAGGCTAACATACCCGGTGGGGGTGTCTAGAATCAGTCCGGACACCAATCCTACAGTGTATGTTGTCCAAATGCACAGGTCCTTTATAGGTTTATAGGAGCTACATGACATGGCGCCGCCAACGTTGGTTTAGTACTTATTTAATGGTCAAATCTGCATAGTTCAGTCCTGCTGTTCTCAGAGACCCCTACTCACATTTTCCCAGAGACGCCTGGAGTGGGAAGTAAACAATCCACCACAGCTGAGTAGGCATATCCTACGTTTTGGATGTAGGTTTATTAAGCTTGAAGGAGAAACAGTTCCCTGTTGTGCATAAAACTTTATCTCAGTTTCCTTGAAATTTATTTTTCGCAATAATGGCTGACGAAGACGCAGCTGCACCAGCACAACGTATGACTGCAGCAAGGGAGGTGAAATAAACATTTTAGAAAATGTCAGAACTGCCTTCAGTTTAAAGCTGGCAGACTATGGAGTCACAGCTAGGGGAGGGACAGTAACATTCATGATTTAGGCACACGAGTCATTTAGAACATCTATTCATGGGTTAAATTCCCACAAGCAGATGCACACTCACATACATTTCATTCTTACACTGAAGATGAAACACCAGAGGAATACTGTCCATATGAGGACATTGAAGTTCCGCTTACCTACCATGAGCACAGAAACTGGTTTAAAGGTGCCCTCCCCCACACAAAAGACAAAGTAAGACTAAGTCCGCTCGGATGAGATGGAGCCCATTTGCCAGTCCTTGCCGCTTACACACCAAATCCAGAAATTGACTCAATGCCGGTAGCAGACCTACGTCCACTTCATAAAGAAATAATAAAACTCTCCAGAAACTTGACACAGTTCGTGATGAGAGCACTCATACTTCAGCCAAAAGGGGCTACACAAACAGGACAAATTCAGGGATCTACAACTGAAATAACACCGCAAACGGTACACACAGTTATGGGTAAAATGCCCACTAAACATGAGCAAATGCCATTCTGGATAGCTCAAAAAATACCACAACTAGAGGCAGTATTTCCACACACCATCCCTCAAGAAAAACACAGAATGTTAACAATCTGCTTGCCAATGGAGATAGCGCTCCAAATAGAGGATTGTACCACTTGGGGTACAGTTTTTGCAGCCATATATACCAGAACACATGGTATCCCGTCACTAGCAGTAGTACAAGATGTATTAAGACAAATACAGAATGAATATGGAGCAGAACCTGCTCTGAACTTGGGGATGAAATTATTAGGTCATTTTGCCCAGATATCAGCTATCATACAAGCTAACGTTAAAGGTGATGCAGGTGCAGTGGCAATACGCTAACGCCTGAGGGATTTTACTCCTTTACAACAAGAACGGGAATTACCTAAAATTATTGAAAACGCCTATGCTGAATTAGGTAGAGATAGTTTGGGAGCTAAAGCAATAAATCCTCAACTGATGGAAGGTCCTGAGAAGGATAACATCAAGCAAGCACCTGATTCTTCCAAAAAGAAATGGGATAGTAACAATAAATAACAAAAGATTAGAGAGAATAGATCTTAATCCAGGGGTGGGTCTCCTCAACAGGAGCTTTCCGAAAGGAGGTACAACCTTAGGAATAGAGATATCATTAAAAAACCTGACAGGTATCAGGATACTAATACATGTTCCTCTCGTTCCTTTCAGGGTTCATCAAAAAACTCAGAGAGGGAAGGACGGTCAGAACACAGATAAGAAAAGCGTACAGAGTCCAGAGACATGCCACGCACTTCAGATTATACTTCCTAGAAAGAAGAGAAGCCAAAATCAAAACCTCAGTTTAAAAAGAAGAAAGTAGCAGGTCTTAAAGTTAGACATGCCCAGAATTCTGAGGACTCAACTTCTGAACGGGGAATAGGCTCTGACGATGCTTGACAGTGCAGCAGAAGTGACAATAACTCACCAGAACCTGATGGAATTTCTGGTGACAGCAGAGTTGAATGGACATATCACATTGGAAATACCTGATACAAGGGTAAGTGTCCCGCATAGGTTACATGAAATAACACTCCAAATGGAGGGGGACAAACCCAAAAAAATTAAAGGTCTCTTTTGGTAGAGCCTAACTTTTGGCTATGACATACTTTTAGCTGAGAGAGATTGGCCGCCTGAAATTGTTATGGACTGCCCAAAGGGAGAAACGGTAATTTTACCGGCTTTTCCCGACCACGTTCCAATATACTTAAAACACACATACATGCAGGAGTGGGCGGTAGCCCTTGCTCCAGCCTTATATCGCAACCATGTTGGGTGGGATGCTGAATCACATCACCATGTAATCCCAGTAAAAACTACTCCAACTCCACAGAGACAGTACCCAATAAAACAAGAAGCGAAAAAAAGGTCAGGGAGATGTTAGGTGATCTTGAATACCGAGGTGTAATTAAAAGTTGCACCTCTCCAATGACTAATCCTTTGTTTCACGTAATGAAACCTGATAATTCATACTGCCTAGTTTTAGACTACAGACATCTGAACACATGCACAAAAACATTTGCATCTCAGAATGCACATAGTGCCGCATTAATGAACAACATTGTGTGGAAAAAATACAAAACAACATTAAAAATCTCAAATGGATTCTGCTGCCAAAATATAGCGCCTGAAAGCAGATATCTGACAGCATTCTCAGCGCTAGGTTCACAGCGTCAATTTTGTCGACTCCCCCAGGATATAAGAATTGCCCTGGGTTGTTCTCCACTAGGGTAACTGAATGACTTCAGAATTTGGATGAAGAGGCATTGTCCTATGTAGATGATATTTATCTGATGGATGATGATTTACAGGATCACTTGATCAGAGTGAGCAACATAATTTTGGGGTCGCCTCTGAGGTCTACAAATTTAATTTAAAAAAATCAAAAATAGCTCACCTCAATGTCCTATTTTTGGGATATTAGTTATCAAGTGAAGGGAAAAGCCTGGCTTCTAACTTTTTAGAAAAGTGTGTGCTGCTCCAACCTCCTAAATCACTGAAAGATCTACAATCCATATTGGGATTTTTAAATGTTGGCAGAACATACATTTTAGATTACGCAGAATAAGACCTGATTTTTCAGTTAGGCATTGGACACAGGAACACAGGATCCTTTGTTCCCTACAAGCTGACATGATAGCTTCAAAACACTTGCAGACATGCGGAAATATCCTCAACCTGGTGACCCGTGTTCTAGCAGGTCAATCTGGGCACACTTACCTAACCTTCAATGAAGGAGAAACTGTACCCATAGCATACAAATCACACTTGTACACAAACTCTGAAAGGCGCTTTGCTTCTACAGAAAAAATACTGACATCAGTACAGACCGCTGTAGTAAGAGAAAGAGCACTGGCTCAGGGGAAACTAATAATTGTCGTAACTCCGGTACCAGCCTTAGAAGCTGCTATAAAGGCAAGCGTTCCTAATGCTAAAGCCTTACATCCAAAATGGATACAATGGGCTAACTCTCTCACTGCAACGGATGTAGAATGCAGATATGACCCTAGTTTAAAAACACAAGCATTCCTGCAATATGATGAAGAATATCCTGTTCCAAATGAAATAATGCCTCTAGATCAGTATGAGTGTATCATTTACACTGACAGATCTGCTCAGCCGGCCTTAGGCAGTAAACAGCAATACAGCGCCACATGTGCGATTCTGATGGGTTATATGGTAAGGATGGCAAGTTCCATACCAGCAGTATGAAGACACAGTCTCTAGGAGACTTTACGGCACAACTAGCAGAATTAAAAGCCCTGTTACTGGCACTAATAAATACGGATCAAGAATTCCCCACACTGATTGCGTGCGTTTTTTTTATTGTGTCCAGTCATACAATGAATATCTTCACTACTGGGGTCAAAATGGGTTTCAAGACTCAAAAGGCGGCACAATTAAGCATAAAATGCTATGGGAACAGGTAGCTGAGTTCAAAAACGAACTACCAAGAGCTCACGTGATACATACGATGAGTCATCAACGTGATGGCGTTGACGTTGAAGGAAATTCATTGGCTGATGAAGCTGCAAAGGGGGCAGTACGTACTGCTGCAGTAGCTGCAATAACTCATTCAAAAACGAGAATAGACGGATAGATAATGGTAGCTGTCATTGCTTCACGCAAATACAGCACAGCCTTACCAAAAGGTTTCCACTCAAGTACTCCTACAAGTTAGATGCAAACAACATTCCGTATGCTCAAATTCCAGGAGTGGGGGATAGAGTAATGCCAAACATTGATCGCAGATTAGGCTTAATATTAGCTGCACACGATGGTCTAGGTCTACACACGCAGGGATTACCGCGACAGTTTAATTATTGAAAAAGCGCTATTGGTGGCCAGGGTTAACTAAACAAACAAAGACTTTTGTCCTAAATTGCGACATCTGCCAGCAGATGAAGGGTTCCACCGTGGTGCATCCAGCGCAGACACCTTTACTAATATCAGACAGACCACTCGCTTGTGTCTATTTGGACCACAGCGGCCCCCTACAATTGGATGGGGCTTACAAGTATATCTTGGTGGCAGTGGATTCATGGTCTAGATTCCTATGGGTATGACCTCAGCGCTCATCTGACGTTCAAACTGTTATAAAAGATTTGGGACATACGCGGTTGGCACATTACATTCTGACGGTCGCCCCGCATTTAGCTCTAGGTCTACCTGTGCATTATCCATGCTCCCCTTACATACACTACCACTCCCATAATGCAACATTCCTGAAGGCAGGGTTGTGTACCGCCCTATGTTACACTGGAAAGAGCTCATTGGTCGAGGGGATCTTTTTAAATGAAGCCCCTCCCTGGGTTCTTCGCTTGGCTTACTAAGCTCTCGTGGACCACACTGTTCAGCCTGACCTGCATTTCTTGAAAACTTGTGATTACCTACCTTCCGGATTATATCCCCCTGGAGAAAAACGTCTTCGACTCTGGGTTCGCGCTGGCCGAGAATCACGGACATCCTTAATGCAGACGCGTTCTTTCTCCCACCTTGGACCCCCCTCGGACCATAGAGATGCACTCGAGCGAGTGTTTTATCTTTTTTTATTAACATCGAAACTCCGGAGAGTTCCCTTGCGCGGATCTGACTCAACCCCGCCCGAATTCGTACCTGCATACTCCACCACAGAGCAGAGGACCATCACGCACACAGAACCTGGTACGTTCGATGTGCTGCTCGCGCGTTCATCTTTTCCTCAGCTCCTTCCCCCTACAACCGCGCCCAATACCGCGTCCTTTGTTTAGCGCGGTTACAGAGGATAACGAAGCCCCTCACTGAATTGTTACCGGCAATTGTGAACCGAGCAGATATTATTTTTGTACTCTGGGCAATCCTTAGAGACTTTCATCGTACACCACTTGAATGTTCTTTGTTGGTTAGACTTCACGAACTGGGCGAATTGAGCAGTGCCTTTTTACTGACGGCCACAAAAAAACTTTATTGATTAAATCACTCGTCAGTAACAACTGCTCTGTATAGGCTCCGACATGTGAGGTCCTTCTACTTTTTGTGCCTTTCTTTCTCTGGATAGAGACTTGCCTCATTTATCCCGGTGGTTGGATTACAATGAAGATAACTTGTGGAAGAAATCATTCCTGTTTTAATGTGAGTATGAGGAGGTACACAACCATTCTTTTTAGGTAGATATTTCTACCAGGATTTAACTCTCACATTCTCCTCTCTCCCTGTTTGTTATTTTCTTTCATACATTGCTGGATCTAATCCGCTTGCCCCTCCCTTCTGAGATTCGTTAGCCTTGCTGGTGGGCTTCCCGGTGGTCCCTTGATTGTCCCTGCTCTTCCGTGGGGTATTATTCATCTTTCAGAAGATTTTCTCTTCCTGGGGATGGTCTTACCCTAGGGGAGAGTTGGGATTCTGGTCTTCGCTCCCGTGGATGCTGGCATTGCACTAGTCTAACTCAAGTAAGTCTCAGAGAAAGTGCGACACCATGGGAAGTTTGGTTGTAGCATTGCGGCACTCCTCCCCATACCATTCCGAGGGAAATTCGGCCATGGAGAGGAAAAGACGAGACTTAGAGCTGTCTTTAACAGCAAGAGTATTAGGTTCAGGTGGTAGTTGGGTCAATCACTTATACGGAATCCAACAAGCCCTTAATAATATGCCAAGAAGTTCCCTAGAAGGTGTCACTCCTTACAAGGTCCTATTTGGGATGAGAATGTGGGTACCTGATCTTGATTGTGAAAGCACAGTGGCGGCTGAAAAACCATTTGACATTAATAAACGTTTGGCTGTTTTACAGGATCTGAATGAATCCCTGGTACTAGTAAGCAACGGCAAGTAAAATGCACCACCACTGGGGAAGTCAAATCAGTCACAGCAAGACCTTTCTGGATCCCAAAGTCAGGGATTTGGTCAGAGAAAAGATCGAGGACAAGTAAGAATTTGGGCCATCATATAGAAAGCCTGTACCCAGGGCCGGACTGGCCGTAGTGGGCACCGGGCAATC
Source organism: Triturus cristatus (assembly GCF_964204655.1). Lineage (NCBI taxonomy): Eukaryota > Metazoa > Chordata > Amphibia > Caudata > Salamandridae > Triturus > Triturus cristatus. Next base: position 324,546,027 of record NC_140587.1, read on the forward strand.
CCCCGGTGCGCCGCACGGGTGGGGGCCGGTTTAGGGTCCCTGGGGGCCGTTTTTTTGTTACAGGGCCGATTTTGCAGCATAGCTGCAAAATAGGCCCTGTAACAAAATCGTCCGAAAACCGGCCCTGGCAAAGAGCTCGGCGGCAACCCCCTCACCCCCCTCGGGAGTGGGGGGGGCAGGGGGCCGGCCGAGCACATTGCCAGGGCCGGTTGTGGTTCCCAGTCCGGCCCTGCCTGTACCTGTCCTGGCTGTTGAAGGAAAAAGAACAGTACTTCTTCCGCCTTTTGCCAGTAAAAAAATAGATTTGTCACCATTGATCTGATCAAACCACGCTATGTGGCTGATACTGAATAGTAGGCCTTGTAGGCTCCTGGGTAGCTGATGCTTTCCTCTCGCTACCATACAGGAAGTTCAGACAGAAAGACTCATAACATTTGAAGAGTCACCTATACAAAATGATAGAATTTCCAACAATGAAATGGAACTCAGTACTCTCGAAATTGAACTTCAAAACACAAATGAAAGACAAATTTCAATTTGGGCTAACACCGAAGTCTACATTAATATGCCTCAACAAGATAAGATACACCTGCCAGTTCAACAAGCCCTGCTGAGCTACCAAAGATAGATGGAACTGCATATTGCTACTTCATCGATTTTGATACATTCTCTCTTGATCCCTTTGAACCCGAGACAACGCCAGCTCCTGTTTCCCATAAGCAAAAAATGTGTGCCTTTTATACTTTTCTGAAAAAGACTTACTTAGTATCACCTGGTTCCAGCTCTGTATAATAACTGGAATATTTTTTTTTCCATTCTGGATTGGCCTAGTGACTGTTTTTTGCTTCCTCATGAATGGAAAATATCTCCCAGAACGCTCTGCAGTATCAAATGTGAACTTGGTCCTGAAACCTCATACATCATTTCATTGTGAACAAAGAGACCTGTTTTCCATGAACATTACAGCTGTTCTAATTCCTGATGGTATAGTTTGGGACAAGATTGATTATGATGTATTTGGTTCCACTGGACTTTTGAAAATACCACATTTATTTAAAATTTCTCTAAATTATATCATTACCTCAAGTACATTTTCTGATGAGTTGGAGTTTGAAACTATAAATAATATGTTGTCTGATTTAGAACAATCCGCTGCATTTTCAAGCAATAAAATGTTAGAGGACACATCTGATTTTGACACTATGTATTGTTACCATAATTATGGTCATCACTTTTTACACAAATCCAGTATCCCACTAAATGTTTTCACATACCACCAATGGTAACATTTCCCCACACCACCAAAAGGTAGTTCGAAAACGTTTGCACACAAATTTTCATATTTTTCAGAGTTTAACAGTTCTGATCCGACCTCATATTACTATAAGGTTACACCTACACCAGCACACAAAAAATATGCTGACTAACACCATGCAGATTTACTCTGCATCCTTTATTTCCCAACTGTCTGAACAGGGTTTCGACTTATGGAAGGACACTATAGACATAAAGTCAGTCTGGGGTTCAAAGGAATGGCAAGTTCAGGGAGCAGAAGCACTTTTTAGCACATGCCTCATTCCAGAGCAGATAATATTTCTGAACGACACTGCAACAGACTTCCAGTCTTGGACTAGCCAAGAACAAGGATTTGAACACACCTCGGATTCCCACACCTTCACACATCAATTTTACATCAAGTGGAGGGGATACAATAGATGACATCATGCAGTACAATATTTCAGACCCTAGTTGGAAGGTATGGTTAGTTTGGCCCATAGACACAAATAGATGTGAATCAAGATTCAAGGGTACAACCAAAGGGTTTAGTATCCATAGGCCGGACCAACGATATGTACAAAGAGAACATCCGGGGTGGTGATAACATACAGTGTTGGGAAGTTGTGCCTCGATTGGCTAAAATCCTCGACACTGTCCCAGGTGAAAGAGCACTTATCCTTACTCTCAGATGAGGTGGATCTAAGGCATTTTTAATTAGGTCCCCGAAAGCCACGTCAGAAATATTTCTTATACACTGTCTATAATGAAATCTGGATGATCTCTCAACAAGAAGCTGCAGAGAGACTTTGTGAAGTAGATAGAATTAACCTAGAAATGGAGTTAGCTGTAGTTGACAATGGTATGACTACATTAACATCCAGGATTTATTCACTGGGCAACATTGTATCTTCTGCTATAGATATACTAGAACAGGACTGGTCCATACGGATAATCTCAACTACGTTCTACTATGTTATTAAGCTGGACGCTGCAATCATTGTGCGTTGGTTTTGTGCCTTGGCGATTTATCAACAGTACCTCCTTATTTGCTGCATACAATCTAACTGAGAAGCAGATAATGATGGCACAAAGGGGAGCAAAATATACAATGTTGCTTATTTAAAAACTGGACCAATTACCTTTTACTGTGGCAGAGTCACTATCCACAGAATGGTTAACCTATGGCCATATAACATTACCGGTCACAACTTTCCAGTTTCAGTATTTCCTAGAACAACAACAGGCGGGCAGATATGAAGCGATGGGTAGGGAATTCATCATGGAATCTTGGGAATTGCCATACAGATTTTGATGTAGGAATGGGGTCATGTGTTTCTAAGCGGTACAAACTTTCGAGAACTCTTTAAGTGGATCTCTCATATGCCAGGATATCATGCTTCACGGTGCCTGTAATGGTTCAGTTGCTAACTTATCCTGTCACTGAAAGGGTCCCCAGCTGCTGTGATTAATCCGGTGTTCGAGTTGCTTTCAAATGGTAGTTACTTTATGCTGAATGATCAAAATTGTTGTGAGATGCTCCCAGGCATCGCATATCTTGTCACTGTAAGCGCCAGGGTTACTTGCTGTATGCAAGTATTATTTCCACCGACCCATACAGTCAGGGAGGCCCCCTTATGGCCTTCGTTGAATGTTTCCTTTATACGGTTTGATACTCTGAGACAAATGAAAGCCACGCTTTTACAGCAAACCGTGACCTTATCCTCCGCCCCAGAAACTTATGATCTCCAGGTTGCAAGGTCCTCGGCTGAGATACAGGCACTAGTACAAACAAACTGCCCTTTCCATTTCACAGAAATGGTACAACGTATCTTCAACATGTCTGATACGACGGATATAGTACACCTTATTAAGACCATAGGTTCTGGACTTTTAAGCACCTTTCAGACAATTCTCATAGTAATTCCCAACTTTATACACTCCGTATTCCGAAGCATTTTTGGAGGGCTTCCGCTGATCCTATTCCTAATTGCAGGTGCCCTGATTGTCATTTAGACACCAAGTAGATGGAAAAACGCTCTTGGAGCACCGATAAAGTGATCACATGGTACTCCATCTGGGTACACCTCGCCTTCGCAAACTAAGTGACTCTTGGTTCCTATCATTTAGACCAGTCTGGATCAACTGTATTTTGCCTGTCATCTGATGCCTCTTCTGCGGACAAGAATGTGTGTTGGGCCTCTGTCTAACACTTCAATTAGTTGAACCACCGTACATTGATGCTTTACTGGACCCGATAATGGCTCATGTTCTGCGATGTCCTCAGCATATTTCAATGTTGATGTCTGCATTCTTAGAGCCACCACAGGATGCTTCAGCTCCTGTCGGAACGGACACTGGCTCCTCCACAAATACTCAGGCCTTGGTTGGCAGACAGGCATCCCCAGCAGCATCTGTGGAGAATAAGGAGGGACATCTGTGCTCGATTGACCTGATCTGCGCGGTGTTGCAGGGACCGTTGTCTGCGATTAAATCAAATCAGAGACATTTGTATAGCGCACACATCACTCGGAAGTCTCATGGCGCTTGCAGACGGCTCTGATGGAGTACTAGAGTACTAGAGATGGAGTAATAGCCATGACTTCAGCTTCTTTCGGAAGCAGTTATGATCCGGGATGGTACGTAAGTTTGAAGGAATTTTGTTCCATGATGCCGGGGCGAGAAAGGAAAAAGACCTGCCTCCTTTTCTGGCGGTATGGATTCTGAGAGGGGTAAGCAATGATTCGTTGCTAGATCTGAGCACCCTGCGTGGCTGGTACCAACATAGTTTTTTGGACCAGTATCCCGGGCCTTTGCCATACATATGCTTGTGTGTCAGACAAAGGATCTTGAATAGAATTCTTTTTCTCACTGGGAGCCCATGTAAGTATCTTAGACAGGGAGCGGAGAGAGATCTGGGCGGAAGATTAGGACCAATCTGGCCGCAGTGTTCTGCAAAATTTGAAGTCTATTTAGAAGGCTTTCATTAATTGAGAACTACAGGGCATTTCCATAGTCCATTCGATTTATTATTAGTCCCTGGGCTAATGGTTTCCTGGCCTCGGTAGGAATCCATTTGAAGACCTTTCGTAGGCTACGCATCACTCCGAAACAGGTACCGATAATATGGTTGATCTGACTTTCCATGGACAATTGGTTGTCCATGTAGAAACCTAAGTTTCGTACCGTTGGTTTGGAGGTTGGACAAGGGCCAAGGTTTGGGGGCCACCAGTCGTGAGACCAATGCTCCTGGGCCTTACCGAAAAGCATGATCTCCGACTTGCTTCCATTCAGTTGAAGGTGGTTGGTACTCATCCACCTATCAATATGGGACATGCATTCTTTAAAACGCTGCTTAGTTTCTGCGGGATCTGGGCCGAGAGTGATCAAGATCTGCGTGTCATCAGCATAGGATATGACATCAAAACCGTAAGATCTGATCACCTTGGCCAGCGGCGTCATATACAGGTTGAAAAGGGTCGGGCTCAAAATAGAGCCCTGTGGCACTCCCATCTCGACCGGTCTCTCACATGAGATGATGTTACCCATTTGAACTGTTGTAACTCGGTCGGCTAGGTTACACTTGAACCACTTGAGAGCGTTACCCCTGACACCAATCTCCCAGAGCCGATGTTTTAAAATGCTATGGGAGATGGTGTCAAAGGCGGCGGACAGGTCAAGCAGGACGAGAATGGCGGACTGGTGTTTGTCCAAGGCCAGCCTGATATTGTCTGTTACCTCGACCAATGCTGTCTCTGTACTGTGTGCCGTCCTAAAACTGGACTGTGAGCGATCCAACAGTCCATGGCTCTCAAGATGATCAACGAGCTGTTGGTTTATGAGAGATTCCAACATTTTCCCGAAATAGGGAAGTAAAGAAATGGGACAGTAATTCAGAAAAAGTTTTGGATCGGCTGTGTTTTAAAAAAAAAATAGGTCTGACCCTCGCTGCTTTCCACATTTTAGGAAAATCAGCATCCGAGAGTGATTTATTGAATAGAGCTGTTAAACTTTCTAATAGTACCGGTGCAATGATAGGGAGAAATTTTGGAGGTACTGGGTCGGTGGGAGAACCAGATTTTATCTTCTGCATCACAGTTGTGACTGACTTAATGTCGCACTTAACAAATTCATCCAGGATATGAAGGGGGTCAGAAGACATATTAGACACATCTTGAGTGGGTATTATTTTGTTGTGACGGGAAAGAGTGATGGATTGCCTTAATTTTGTCTTCAAAGAATTGGGAAAGAGAATCAGTCCAGTCTTGAGAATTAGGTATCAATGGCTTATTGATGGGAGTTGTAAATTCTTTCATGATTTGATAGAGTTCCTTGCAGGAGTTTTCTGCCTGATCTATCCGATTTAGGAGAAATAGTTTTTTTGCCTGTTTGATGTCGGTCATATAACAGTGATGGATTTTTTTATATGTTTCACGGTCGTCCATGTTTTTGCTTTTTCTCCACTTTCGCTCCGCGGTCCTACACAAGAGCTTTGTTATCTTTAATTGCTCTGTGAACCAGGGGGCGGCCCTAGGCTTAATTTTAACCTGGGTAAGGGGGCAATTTTGTCCAGCGCAGTCGTGATGGCCTTATCAAAATCATATGCCATTTGGTTAACACTGACATCTTGGCCTGGGTGGTCAAGGCAGAAATGTTTTGAGAAAAGAGATGGGGTAACTTTGCGCTATGACCTTCGCAAAATTAATTCGTTTCTATGGTCATTATTGATCGTATTGGTTGGAATAACACATTTTAATAGATGGTGGTCTGACCATAGCAGTGGGGCTGGGGGTTCAACTGTGATTCCTGGGAAGTTAGTAAAAAGAAGGTCAAGAGTATGACCAGCATTATGGGTGGGACCTGTGACCAGATGGGCGAGTCAGAGAGTGTTCATGTTGGTAATCAGCTGGTCAGTGTCTGAATTTGATAGTGTCTCAGCATGACAGTTAAAATCTCCAATTAAGAGAAAGTTGTCAGAGGCCAATACATGCGGCGCAATGGTCTCTAATAGTTTGTCTGAGAAATCACTTTTGGGGCCAGGGGGTCGATATATTAAGGCCCCTCTCCAGGTACCATTGGATAGGCCTTCTATCTTAAAGATACATAATTCTATGTGGCCTGAGATCATGGGTTCTAGGGCAGTAACAGTCACGTCCTCGGTGGAGGCTATTAGTAGACCTCCTCCTCTTGTCTCTTTCCTATCCATTCTGATTACCTTGTACTGTGAAGGAAAGGCAGTGTGCACATCGGGGGAGGCATGTTCGTGCAGCCAAGTTTCAGGACAAAACAGATGTCTGGGGCTGCCAGATCTATAAGGCTCCATATCTCTACTGAGTGTTTTGGAATAGAGCGCGCATTAAAATAGATAGCGCTTAATTGTTTGGAAATACTGGATTGGTTAAGATCATGAGGTGTTGGAGCTTTGTTTGATTTAATAAGTCCAGTTGAGCAAGAAGTGTCCTGGTTTCTATGTATTTTCGCTACTAGTGTACCTGAGGGTCTTAGATGAGGTTTGTTTAAATCATTTAACTCTTTGCTTGAGTATTTTAAAAGTGCCATGATACCTCTTACTCTTACCCGTAGTGTTGCCTTGGGCAGGGTGCCAGTTGAAAGTGGGAGGGAACGGAGCAGGGGTCCTGGCATCTGGCGTTGGTCAGACGCGGACGGGCGCGGACGGCCTTGTCTTTGGTGCGCGCGTCCACACCCTGCCCTGCTCTAAGTAGGGTGATAATTGGTGGTGGAAACTGGAGCGCTAACTGCGACTTCCGGCTTCTAGACCGGAAGTTGTGTTGCTGCCTTGGCGGCCCTCCGTACAATCGGCACAAGCTGTGATGGACCGGGGTCTTCAGGCAGCTAGCTAGGACATACAAATGTGGATCAAATCTGAAATAGGTACGGCGCAATTAAAATATATTAAAAATTACTGTTTTGGTCATGCAGCGTTGCTATTTTAGGCGGGCTACGGTCTGAACAGCGTTTCAATACTAACTTACAACTAGCAGTAAAAAACAAAACGAAAGTCTGCAGTCAGACAGTCAGCGGCTAGGAACTGACAGAGCGCCGCTGCGTGCGTCCGCGCCCTGCCCTGCTCTAAGTAGGGTGATAATTGGTGGTGGAAACTGGAATGCTAACTGCGACTTCTGGCTTCTAGACCGGAAGTTGTGTCGTTGCCTTGGCGACCCTCCGTACAATCGGCACAAGCCGTGACAGACCGGGGTCTTCAGGCAGCTGGCTAGGACATACAAATGTGGATCAAATCTGAAATAGGTGCGACGTAATTAAAATATATTAAAAAGTACTGTTTTGGTCATACAGCGTTGCTATTTTAGGCTAGCTACGGTCTGAACAGTGTTTCAATACTAACTTACAACTAGCAGTGAAAAACAAAACGAAAGTCTGCAGTCAGATAGTCAGCGGCTAGGAACTGACAGAGCGCCGCTGCAACAGTAATGTTGCATCTCCCAGCCAAGACACATAAACATTTGACACACTGTGTGCCCGGAAAAATTCGGGTTTTTCAAAAACATCCAAATTTGGAATTTTCAACAAACAGAAACTTTTGCTAAAACTGCATGGCTTTCAGTCACTCATAGTTGTTCGAACTATATATACAAGCATATGTTAGCAAATCTTTTACCGCTTAAAATATGATTTTAACATTTTTTTAAAATATTTTTGAAACACACTAATGTTTTGAACTAATAAGTTGTTTGCGTACAAATGCCTAGAAGTAAGTTAAAATGTTAGTATGTCGTCCAGTCGCATGAGGAGTGGGAGTTATGTTACATATAGGTACCCTAATATAGGCTCAGGTAGTCACCTAACCTTTCACCTATATTGTCCCCTACCATTACACTACATAATGGTTCTTGGGGCTGATCTTTTACCTAGTTACAATATTGCTTACAGGATGTAGGGCCACATGCATCAAAAGATGCATCATCCCAAATGCAAAAATCGCAATTTAAGGAATCGCCAAATTTGCGATTACTTAAATTGCAATTGCATTTAAGAAATCGCAAATTGCAATGCCTCAAATGCAATGCATGATGCCATTGAAAATAACGATTTCGCTATTAGGGGACACAAATTACCATCAAATGAAACCTGACGGTAATTTGCAAAAACTTGGAAAAATGCACTAAAGTGCATTTTTCAAAGTTCCTGGTTACACACACATGCCCTTCCAATTTCAGGGGTGCAACAGGGTGTCCTTTTGGCATCCTTGTACCCTTGGGTACTCGCAAATTGCGAATGCAACTCACATTTATTCCTATGGGCATCTAGGTCCATAGGAATGAATGGGAAGCAATTCCTTAATTGTTTTATTGCGACTCGCAATTTACGAGTCGCAATTAAGTAATTTGTAGGAATCACAATTTTATTTGCGATTCCTACATGCATAGGCAATAGCGATTCTTTCATTGTGATTCCCTAAAAATCGTAATTAAAGAATTGCTATTGACTTTGATGCATGTGCACCGTAGGGTTTTCCCTGAAAACTGGCCTCATCCATTATGCATGAGGATTCTTGGAAACTCAGCAGGACTACCATCTCCTGAATAATAACTATGTATAAGGGTCATTCCTTCCATCATCGTAAGTCCGATATGACACAACAAAGTAGAACCACTGAGGGTACCACTTTGGGAATATAAATACCATATCTTGCTGAGGCAGTCAAAGGAGAAAAGGACTTCCATGCCAGCACACATATGCAAGACGCTGAGGTTCCTGCACGCAGACACTTCAGCTCGCAGTGTTCTGACATTCCTTGCGGGGTGTCCATCTCGGGACCAGGACGGGGCCCCACAGTCTCTCACTTCAGGTCACAGGGTTGACTATATCTTAGAGGAATTCTGGGCTTTAAACCTACAAACATGCTAGGTACACCTAGGTACATCTAGTTAGGGTCGCATTGTAGGACTACGCATTATACTGCCATGTATTTTACATACTTGCCTGAATTAATTGTGTTAGCATGATGGTAGATATCTACCACCATTTTACTCTGTTAGTGCTTCTAATCCTTTATATCTGTTTCTGTCTAATGGTTGTTTAATGTTGTTCAATAAATGCTTATTGAAAAACATCCCAACCGTTTATTCTGTGTATCTCTCTGAGACAAAGTGAGCACGAGTGACTGAGTGAAAAGTATCGCACTGTTTCCACGATCCTGAGGTATCAAGGTTGTTATGTTCGATAGTTGCCAGGAACTATTCTCTTCTTGGTAAGAGGGGTTTCTAGTGGCACTGTGTGCTAGCTGGTACACAGTCTTAACATACCCGGTGGGGTTGTCTAGAATCAGTCTGAACATCAATACTACAGTGTATGTTGTCTAAACGTGCAGGTCCTATATAGGTTTTTAGGAACTACACAACATCAACCTCCTCTTCTTTCTACCACAATAACACAACTGCACAGTACTCACACTCAACTGCATCACACATATTACCTCTTGCAGCAATCAAGTCTAAGACAAACACTCTTAACTCTACTTCATCCCCTCTTACACACAACATACACTCTACTCACAAAGATATCACCAAGCCCTTTACCTTACAACTTCCCCTCACAAACAATACTATACAAACAAATCCATCTCATAAAACAAATCAATCAGCACCTCCACCACTACTCCTCAAAAACAAAACATAACACGCACACCAGAACAACAAATTCTCTCAAGCACAACACCTCATAATACTTTCCGTCACAAACTACAAAAATACATCCGCTTTTCATACTACACGAATGAACAAACTCCGGTGCCAAGCTTTCTCTCTTCCACCCCATCTAACACATATACAGCAATAGAAAACTCTCTTTTAACCGCCTCTAATCCTTGGACAATTTGGTATCTTACTACATAATCCACATGATACACCACCACCTCTAACTCATACACCTTTCGCCCCAAACAGACAGAAACAAAATAAGCAATGTGCCACACCTCAAAACTTCGCTTCTCCATGTCTACTGTGCAACAAGGTTACACTACAAAAACAACACAACTCACCAACTCCCTCTCAACCACCGTCTCTACCACGTACTCACGCAGACCCATTAAAATGCCTTCTTAGCCTGCTGGACGAGGAACACGATACAGAGCAGCTACACAATTGCCATCCTCATACAGCTAATACCAACACTAAGGACACATCTGCTAAAACCCACAAACTACTGCTTGCTCACTCTTCTACAAAACAAAATCACACTTTGGTACCTTCTCTAAATTGTCTAATAATAAATGCTTGATCGCTCTCTAAATCACATCTATGACCTTCTCACTGATACAAAACCTGGCATACTCTTCATAACTGAATCATGGGTGGGAGATGATATGGCTCCAATTCTGCTTGAAGTCGTTCTAGGCTATCAAACTATCACCCAGATTCTTACAGGCAAAAAAGGAGGTGGCCTAGCTGTTGTGTTAAGACAAAAATTACATATCACTAAAGCTGATTACGACTCCATAAAGGATTGTGAGGCCGTTTTCAGCAGATGCAATCATACACAGTCTTTCTCCTGTAGCTTCCTGCTCCTTTACAGACCTCCACCTAGCAATGCAACATTCCCAATTATACACCTGATAACTGTACACTCCAACCTATGTGTTCTGGGTGACCTCAACATTTGGTTTGACAAACCCAATAAACCACATCCCAAAACAATCATTGCTAACCTAGACACACTTAACCTGCATCAGATCGTCCACAAACCCACACACATCGCTGGACACATCCCAGATGTAATTTTTTGCAATTACAAAACTATTTATCTTTCAAACAATGCTAACCGGTCACATGGTCAGACCACCATTTACTTGCTTTCCAACATAGAACAACACTAAGTGACGTACCTAAAAACCCCTTACGTGCATCCACCTTTCAACCGTGGAACAAACCAAATTTGGAACACTTAGAAACACAACTAACATCCAGTACAGATCTAAACACTATAACTCTGTTCAATAACTATACGAGTGGCCACAGGAAGCTTTTGATATCCAGATGCCACTAAAAACCACACAACAGAACAAAAGAAAACAAGTACCTCAGAGCAATACAGAGATAAATGAGATAAAACATCAAATTAGAAATCTGCAACATGCCTGGCTCAAAACAAACCCCAATCAAGGCAAACTTCACCTACAGAAACTTAACAGATTATACCAGTCAGCTATCAAAAAGCTAAGAAAAGATACTATTCAGACAGAATTCAAAATGCTAAATGTGCGAATAAATAATTCTATAAAGTTCTCAAACCAAATTGCCTAGAAGGAGCTCATCCCATTACTCAAGATTTCACAGACAAACTGGCAGATCATTACACAGCCAAAGCAGACACATTGTACTCATACTTAAAACAAAGACAAACCACCAGCACTGACCCTTTTCCAAGACAACGATCCAAGAATACTCTAACAGAGTCTCTCCATTCCAACCAACACATTTCACACAATGAATTTATGGACCTGGTCGAAGCAAGCAGGCCTGCCAGCAGCCCTTCTGACCCATGTCCACAGCAAACTTACAAGACAATTCTCTACTGCAATTCCAGTAGTAAAAAGAATCACCAACAGCTCCTTGACTACCGGCATATTTCCAGAAGAACTACAAAAATCATACATACACCCATTACTGAAGAAAACAAACATGGACCCGCTTAACCCTGACAACTATAGACTGATTAAAAATGGACCTTTCCTGGGCAAACTGATAGAAAGATCAGCATTTGCCCAGATGCGACAATTCATTGAAGATAATGACATACTTTCAGGCTTCCAAATGGGATTCTATACAGAATCTGCCCTACTTCCCATTGGGGAGGACCTGAAGAACACAATTGACCGTAACGGGGGTTGCTGTGCTACCTCTCTTGGATCTCTCAGGTGCCTTTGACACGGTTGACCATGACACTCTGATACAAAGACTCTGCGAAGCCGGCATAGAGGGGACTGCTCTAGACTGGATCACATCCTACCTTAGCAACAGAACTAATCTCATCCATACCCCCTTTCTCGTCCAAACCATACTTCACGAAAGCAGGAGTTCCTCAAGGCTCTATCATCTCGCCCATGCTTTTCAACATCTACATGAAGTCATTACTGGCTCTGATCAATCAATTTCACCGCACATGCTATAACTATGCAGATGACACCCAAACACTCCTTCAACTGAAATGCCCCAAAGACATTGGAAACTCGCCAGTTTTCAGTTGTCTCAGAGCCGTGGCTCAATGGATAACGTGGAGCCATCTCAAATTGAGTACTTTCAAAACGGAAATACTCACATGTGGCGATTGGACACATTATGAGCCACTCACCGCGTGCCTGATGATCTGGGAACACCGCCTAAAGTATCAAAGGAAGTAAGAAACCTTGGAATGACCATGGACTACAAGCTATCAATGAATGCACAAGTGGACAAACTAGCAAGATCAACCTTTGTTACTATAAAAACTCTGCAATGAATCTTCCCCCATTCGAGATTTCCATACAAGGTCCAGGCTACCATCTCCTTTGTTCTGTCCAAACTTGATTACGCCAATAGCCTCTACCACGGACCACCTTTAACGACCATGAAAAGACTACAGCGTATTCAGAACTCGACTGCCAGACTACTCTTACATATGAAACCACAAGACCATATCTCCCCTGCCCTGAAAGCCCTGCATTGTTTACCGGTTGCCTGAAGATCCACATTCAAGCTGCTTTGTATCACCCACAAAGCGATACATGGAACAGGACCGCTCTTCATCAGTAATAAAATCGCCAAACACATTCAACAAAGGAACCTCTGCTCTAGAGTGGTACTTTGCCTCAAAATCTCAACGTACAAGAAAAAAACTGTGGGTGGCACATCCTTCTCTGTTCAAGAAGCCTAACTAAGGAACTCTTTACCCCCCAACATAAGATCCACAGATAACTACTTTATCTTCAGAAAACTACTCAAGAATTGGCTCTTCCCCGCATAACCACCATATTCAAACGGAAATATACAGCATATCTCTCTGTATATAAGAATTTATTGGTACTATAGATATGTATCCATATATATGTGAATTGCTTTGTATAAATTTGTAGAATAATTGTTAAAAAAAATATATATATCCATTAGTTCTGCTTAACAAATTTACATATTACTGATAGTTCGATTATTCTATGTATATTAACATGTATATAAGTGACTGCGTATACAAGGAAATCAAATATATAAATAAATAAACAAAATTAATTTAAAGTACAACAACACTTGAAATCTGGAGTTTATTTAATGAGTCTTTAATCTACATATACTACCTACAAATACAGTACATGATGTATTTGGAAAAGTGTTACAATGCATTTTGGGGATTGAAGACTACTATGGAATCGTATAGTCTTTAAAAGGCAAGCGTAATCACGCAGTGAATGCCACAATCCAGAACTTAGAACGTTAGGTTTATTTGTTGAAAGAAGGCTGCCATGCCGCTGTTTATGGATTAAACAACTGTTTGCAGCAAAGTACAGTGTACGGCGCATTTATTTTTATATTGAAAAAGAAGTATGGGTTTTTATGGTTTATATGGATGCTCCGTCCCCTAGCGCTGAGACTGCCCTGTGAGGTCACGGTTCCCTGCGGTGTAAGCAAAGTGTGTGTATATATATATATCCGTTCAATAGTTTTTGAGATATTTACAGATAACGATATTTGAGAATTGTGAGATTTGATTGGGTGAGCCTTCCCGAGCACGAGCTTGCCTCTGATTGGCTGCCAACACTTCAAAGCAGAAAGTGTTGGCAGCCATCTTGTGCCTCGAACCGAGTTAAAAAGGAAAAAGGTGAGAGATACATTACAAACAAGAAAAGGGGGCAGGGTTAAAACACCCTGACCCCCCAGGCCTGCTCAGGGGTTCCCACAGGGACCCCCAGGCCCCAAAAAAGCATTTTTTTTAAAACAAATTTGGCCGGGGTGGCACAGGGTGTGCGAATCCGTCAGGTTTTTTTTAAAAATGAAGCGCGGGCTCCCGCACTAAGTTTTTGAGAGACACCGTGTGGTCCAGGTCCCTGGGGCAATTTCATTTATGTAGCGGGGGTCCGTGGGGGCCCCCGCAGCCCCGGGGACTGCCACCTCCCCGGGGCTTTATTATAATAGGGTGAGGGGCCTCGCGGCCCGCTAAGCCCTCGGGGACCACCACCTCCCCAGGGCTTTATTTAAATACGGTGGGGGGCCTGGTGGGACCACCAAGCCCCGGGGACCACCACCTGCCAGTGGCCAAAATAAATATTGTGTGTGGAGGGGTTCATCCCCCCCCACACTGCTCCGGGGACCTCCACTCTGTTTACTGTTTATTTAAATAAACACCACCTCCCTGGGGCTTTACAAATGATCAGAGGGGGGCCCTGGGGACTGCCACCCTCCAGGGCCAGCTCCTGCAATGTCCAGGGGTGCCCACCCCGAGGCATTGCCGTTTGCTATTACAGGGTGGAAGCACGGCTCCCGCCCTGTCATAGCAAGCTCCTGCTTTGCTTTTGGGCAAGGGAAGCTGCATGTCAGCAGCTCCCCTTGCCCAAAAGCAATGGCAGCTCCCACAGGAGGCGGGGAGCCGGCTGGGACCGTGGGGGCATTGGGGCACCCACCACGGTCCCCGATGCTAAGGGCTGGCCCTTGGGGATGGGGTCCCTGGGGCCAGAAGTGGCCCAGGAGGGGGACCACACTGCCCCCCTCCCACTTAATTATAAAAAAAGCAGGCCCGCCCCAGGGCATGGGGTCCCCGGGGCCAATAGTGGCCTAGGGAAGGGGGGCCACATGGACCCCCTTCCCAATAAGTAAATAAAAAAAAAAAGGCCATGCCCCGGGGGATGGTGTCCCCAGGGCTGAAATTGGCCTCGGGAGGGGTCCACGCAGCCCCCTTCCTGTTTTCTTTTTCAAAAGGGGGCCGGTCCTGGGAAATGGGGTCCCCAGGGCCCCAAAAATACTAAAAGAAGGGGGGGGGGGGGGCACACAGCCGCAGTAAGCACCACAGAGCTGGATTGCAAAGAGGTGGTCCGAGGCTACACCCCTTTTTACACCTCTCTGCAAACGCACCTCTTGGCGCACTGCTGGTGGGGCAATGAGGTCCTCTTGTGTCCTGAGGACCTCAGGACACCAGCGGACTTCATCCCCCAAGCAGCATTGCACCAGGAGGTGCGTTTGCAGAGTGGTGTAAAAAGGGGCATGGCCTCGGACCACCTCTCTGCAATCCAGCTCTGTGGCGCTTACTGGAGGTACCTGGTGGGCTAGTTGGCCCCCAGGGACCCTCAGGATTCAAGGAGACTTAATCCCCCAACCCAGAACGCACCAGGAGGTGTGCCTGCAGAGTGGTGGAGAAAGGGGGCGTGGCCTGGTATGAGAAGTTAGCAATCCTGCTGTGTGGGACTTACTGGAGGTAATAGGAGGGGTAGTTGGCCCCCAAGGTTTGCGTTTGAGATTAACTACCCCTCCTGTTACCTCCAGTAAGTCCCACACAGTGGGATTGCTAAGATGTGTTCGTAAGCAATGCTCACCTTTCTTCACCACTCTGCAAACGCGACTGCTATGTTATAGTTAGAAATTAGCATTTAAAAAACCTTAGAAATTCACTGAAAACCCCATAGGTTTTTTAGGGACGTTATAGTTAGAAATTAGCATTTAAAAAACCTTAAAAATTTACTGAAAGAAATGTAGGTTTCAAGGGCATTATAGTTAGAAATTAGCATTTAAAAAACCTTAGAAATTCACTGAAAAAAACATAGGTTTCAGGGACGTTATAGTTAGTTGGACATTTCACTCATATAAAACCAGAGAAATTCTGCTGTTATAGTTAGTAGAGCTAACTATAACTTGTGCCCCCGCAATACACTGCTGATGATGTCACATATTACATCACTCATGACATGGTCAGTGAAATCACTGATGACATCACCGATGACATCTCAAATGACATCACTGATTACATCAGCCACATGATCATCTGATGCACCTCCTCACACCCTAATGAAACGTTTCAGACACCCACTCTAAAATACAGACTACCAATATCGAAACCATAGACAGACCAGTAGCAGTTAGTAAATACCCGGTCAGTGATTCATACGTCTACACACACATATCCACCCACTAACACATACAGTCACTCATACACGCAGTCATTCATCAATACAGCCACTGATATATCCACTCATACTCCCATATAGAGACACACACACTGCCACTCACCCAAAGAGTTACTCAAAAACCTCGTCAGTCACCCAAAGAATTAATTACACTGCCATTTACTCACCTATACAGTTATACACACACCACATCACTTATTCATACAGATACGTACTGTCTTTAACAATTACTGACATAAGCACACACTTATTCATGCAGCCACTGTCACAATCACTCACTGTCACATATACTCACTTATATACTCCAACACTCACAAATACTGCCTTTCACATATGTAGTTACTTACACATATACCACTAAGATATCCATTCACTCACCAATACAGCTAAAAGTACACTCACTCACACATACAGTCCCTAACACACACACACACACTCATGAACATATATACCCAGTGACTCACCCACTCACACATCCATGCAGGGAGTCACACACACACACCCTCCCACCCACACAGACACTCAGGCACCCATACAGGTTCTCAGACAACCAATCATTCTTCAATATACCTTGGCATATATAGATATGACATTCTTGAACTTTTTAGAAACACTCAGTCACTGGATGATGTCATCAGTGATTTCACTGACCATGTCATGAGTGATGTAATATGTGACATCATCAGCAGTGCATATAACGGCCGAATTTCTCTGGTTTTATATGAGTAAAATGTCCAACTAACTATAACGTCCCTGAAACCTATGTTTTTTTTCAGTGAAAAAAGAAAAAAAAAATCTCTTTACATATAAATCTTTTAATCTAATTCAGCATATCCAATGCACTACCCTATTTCTCACCCTATACCTCTCTCAATATATTCGCTACCTCAACTCTGACTTCTTAAACCTCTTTCTACTACTCTTTCCAATGCACTACCCTATTTCTCACCCTAAATCTCTATCAATATATCCTCTGCCTCCACTCTCTCATTCATTCCAAACCCCATACCACTACTGTAATCCCCACAATAACACTTTCTATACTCTTCCCTACTCTACCCCTCCTTGCATCATCTCACACCTAGTTTACTATTCCGATCCCCAAAAACAAGCCTCTCTAAACCCTTCCCTCTGACTCATCCCCCTCCACCTCCCTTTAACTCATCACAAGCCTCCTTCTACTGCTATGAGCTCCAAAACAAAAAAAACAAACAAAAAAAGATTTCTAAATCATTCCCTCTTATATCCGTCCACTATCCTTTTCAATCCAAATAACAGACTAACATGTCCACCACTCAAACTAATTTCATATTTCACTGTACTAATTCACCACAAATCATTTATGGGTTCTGGAGTAGCATGCTACTCGCCGAAAACGCGCTTCAACACCTCATCAGGGAAAAAAGCGCTATATAAATACAAATCTTTTTCCCTCTTCTATCCCTCCTCTATCCTTCTCAATCCAAATAACAGACCAACATGTTCACAACACAAAATAATTTCACATGTCACTATACTAATTTACCACTAATCCTTTATGGGTTCCGGAGTAGCATGCTATTTGCCGATAAAGCACTTACACGCCCCATCAGGGATAGCAGGCGCTATATAAATGCAAACCTTTTCCCTCTTCTATCCCTCCACTATCCTTCTCAATCCAAATAACTGACTAACATATCCACCACTCAAATTACTTTCTTATTTCACTATACTAATTCACCACTAATCCTTTATGGGTTCCGGAGTAGCGTGCTACTCGCTGAGTTTTCAGTGTGCTGACAATGCAATCTTGAATTCTTCAGTGGCAAATCTCTCAGGATCAGACTTTTACCTAGATCAACCTTCCATCCTTAAATGATCCCTGTCCTGAGTCTCACCCATCACCTGATGGGGAAAAAGCTTATCTGGCGGCTCATTCTCAGCTCTCCCCCGCAACTGCACTACCACTTCAATCACTATTTCCAAGGCAGAGGCATCACTGAGTCACTCACTCACCAACTAAACATGTTTGGAGTTAGCCTCTAGACTTGAAGTTCCCAACCTTTTGTGGGTAATGAGCAAAATGTGTAACAAATAAAATTGCAAGCAACATTCTATCCCAATAGTACCTATCAGTACTTAATGGTTCTTTTTTAAAAGATTATAGAAAATGCACTTGCATATTGTGTTTTTTTAAGCGTGAGGCCTCTATCATAGGTCACATCTTATGTTATGAATTAATAAAGTCTACAGGGATGGATGTGGGGAAATCTATCTAGAAATGCTAATCAAATATTGTTGTTAATGATCCACATTTCAACAAACAAGTGTGGTAATGCGGAAGCCGAAACCCAATAATTTTCTGAACCCCAATATTTTATGTACTATAATTTTTACCGTAGGCAGTTTGACTCAGGGATTTCTCATTGAACTAGTGGCAAGAGACTTCTCTCCCCATCAATTACCCAATAATTTAGCGGAGTAGAATTCAAAATAGAACTGGTACTTCCTAATAACTGAGTTATAGAGCAGAATAAAGTTTAAAAGATTTATTACAGAATTGTTAATATAAATGATAAAGAAAAATGCAAAACATGCCATGAAGGCTCTGAAACAGAACACAGAATCATGAACACATAATATAATCCATATTTAGGTAATGAAATGTCATTGGATTGTAAGTGTCAAACACATAAAGAATACTGACAACATCCTGAGTTGGTAAAAGAAAGTCTCAAAATAATCAGAAAGAGTCTTGGGAGGGAAATGAGCAGTCGTCGCTGAACCTTCAAAACCAGGGGATTTTATGCACATTGCATGCTTAAACTGTAGATTCCTCCTGGTAAGATCATGGTTAGGCCACACTGGCAAATCAAAAGCAGCCTTGTAATAATTAAAACTTCCTAACACTAACCCATTTCTTAATGTAAAAATAATCTTTTGCTTACTTACTCAGCAACAGCAATCCTAAAATATACAACACAATAGGAAACTTTTCACAAACAATAGTTCATAGAGTTATGTTCTTCTGCACATCTGCATCAGAATTTCTAGCGGACATTCTTCAAAATGTGACACTTGGTACATGATGGAATGCTTCAATCACAATGCATGCTTTCTAATACAATCATCCTTTACGTCATGGCACAGAGTGCTCCCCAGAAACTGTGGGGAGACAAGACTCACAGGGGTTCTATGATCATAAGGAGAAAATGACCAGGAGCAAAATAAGCTGAACATCAGAAACTTCATCCATTCTATTAAAATTGTGTCTTCTATGAAAATGTGGCCCAACTATTTCACATCACTAATAACACTTTTAACAATCCTTATGCAATCGTATCAAGTACACTTGCATTAGTTCATCTGTTACAATCATATGCATCATTAAAATCACAAATTCGCACAAGTCATTTGCCATACAAATTTGCACATATGAAAAAACGTTTACAACTTCACCCCTCTGATTATTTTGAAAGAATCACTATAACCCTGTTAATAAACTTTAATATTCAACCATTAGTTTGTTGCAGCCTTCATCTTCTCAGATCATTGAACATTCTTACCAACATCTTTAATTGTTGATGCACTAGATGCCTGTAATAATCCATTTTCATATCCATTGATCTTTTTCTCTTTCTCAATGTAGTATTGCTCCTAGTCCTACTATTATACCTACAAATTGTACATTCTAGCAATTTTAATAAAAGAATAATTGCACAAATCATGATGATTATGATAGGTATTAAAATTGATTCAAGAACACCACCCCCAAAATTACCTAACCATTCACCTACTTTACCAAAATTACCTTTTAACTAACTTATCCAGGATCCTACAGTCTCCTATAGCCCTGGCTCCTCCAAAAATGAAATCTCATGAGCCAAATTAGTTATGTTCGTAATAAAAGAATCAATTTCTCCACTATTATCTGGTATACATTTACAACACCTCTTAGCCTCAATCACTTTACAAACTCCACCTTTTGCCAAAAGAATATCCAAGGCAAGATGGTTCTGCATGACCATTGCTCTAATTGCTGCCATCACTACATTCACTTACTTAAAAGATCCTGCTCTATCTACAGAAAGTCTATCTACCACTGTAAAAATTAGTCTAATCTTCACATCATTCATTGCTACTCCCATTGGAGGAATAATAGCCACTAAAATGTCTAAAACTACTTGTCTAGAGCTTTTTTTCTCTCTCCTCAGACGATTTTCATCATTCAATCCATCCACATGAAAATTTCTAGGGAAACCTAAAGCCAAATACTGTGAACCCACCCAATTTCTCAGCAGTTAAAATAAGCAATCTTGCTACAAAAATAATAAAATCCCCTCATAAAAGTTGTCCTCGGGGGAGTGGCCAAGATGGTGACGGAGTGAGTCGCCTTTCTCTTCCGCTCTGTCCTGCCTAGCCCAGACCTACCTCCCACCTGATCTTTAGCATGGCCTCGACGCTGCACAGGGTCCGACCAACGAAGTGTGAACATTTGGGGCAGCCACCACGACTGCCGTCACCGATTTGGCGGATCGGAGCGCTCAGGAGAGCGGCATAGGTGGGACTGGTTGGAGGTACGGCCTAGTAGGGTATTTGATGCCACCTGGAGTGGGAAGTCGGCGGAGTGTCGTGCCCCTACGCGAGGCACCCGAGTGACGAGAGGTGACGGGGACCAAAGAGAGGGACCAGATGGCGGGGTGACGGCCCTGGTCTGGTTTCTGTGGCTGCTGGTAGCTACCTGGCCTTAGGCGGAGGCCCACCCTCCGCAGACTTGGAGAGACACAGCCATCGGGCAGGGACAGCGGCAGCAGGCACAGCAGGAACAGAGCACGCTGCACGGAGCTGGCATGCAGGAGACCCCGAGCAGCACCAGAGCCTGAGGAGGACGGCTCCTGCCTTGGCCTACGACTTATGGTGCAGCAATTAAGTCCATTGAAACTTCGCAGCCGATATCAGGAGGTCGGTGCCTGGCCCTGAGGACTCATGGTTGGCCTGGAGGCATGGATACGAAGGTCGACGGGAGGGCAACAGAATGGTAACCCTGCCCAGGGTGCTTCATTATGGGGTGTGAGCAGACACATTGCGGGCCCTCTGGGACCAGAAGGTTGGCATTCATCCTCCCCCCCCTCTGAAATTTGTTAGAGACGAGCGGGGATAGGTGGAAGAGGGACCACGGACTAGGATGACTCCCACAGAGGAACAGAGGCCTGTGGGTTAGTGGGTACAGGCATATTCGAACTGTCCAGTGTCCCCTGTCATCCTGAAGGGCTGTACAGGGACCGAACTGGTCACATCAGAGCCTAGCAGCAATTCAGTAGGCGAAGGAGGGCTGGATCACACCTCATACCCAGGGCTAGTCCCACCTTAGTGGGAGAGCCAGCATTGCAGTTTGCCTGGGACGCGTGGAGCAGGCCGAAAGGGGACAAGATGGCGTCTCGCAGAGGGCAGAAGGGAGGCTCAATAAAGGACCTATTTGCTATGACTGGGGGTCCGCGGGATGGGGAGATTAAAGGAGAACGGAGCAGGGCTTCCTCCCCCACCCATGAAGATCCGGAGGGGCCGGTCACCCGATCCTACCTGGGTTCTCTCTTCATGGAGCTCAAGGAAGATCTCCAGGCGCTTAAACGGGATCTCGCCAGTGACCTACAGGGAGTTCGTAAAGACGTGACGGACATTGGTCAGAGGGTGGATGATCTGGAGGAACAGGGCTCCTCACGAGACAAAGAGATCCAACAACTACAGCAGGAAGTTATCAGGCTCTCGGAACCACAACTGGACCTCCAGGCTCATGCGTAGGGTTTGAACAACCGCTCCTGGAGGAATAACATCTGCATTAGGGGAGTCCCCAGGAACATGGAGGGCAAGGATATAGAGTCCTTTGTGATCGACCTGTTCACGCATGTTGTTGGGGGGCCCCCGACTACACCCATCTGACTCGACAGAACGCACAGGGTGGGGAGCTGGGGCTCGGGGAAGGCACGGATCTTGGACATTCTCACATGTGTGGATGATTTTCAACTTACAGAAACAATTCTGAAAAAGGCCTGTGACCAAGCGGACATTCAATTCAGGGGTTATACTATCCGTCTGTTTCAGGATCTCACAGTCTCAACACTGTCAAAGCGCAGAGAGTTTCGGCCAATAAAAAGCTTTCTATGAGATCAAAAGGTCCCCTACTCCTGGGGCCACCCCTTTTGCTTAATCTTTAAATGGCAAGGCCAACTCCAGCAAATTCGGTCCCTCACGGCAGCTGCTGAGCTCCTTCACATCGACCTGCAGGAGGGTTACCAGGAGGGGCCCCGTTTTGACCTCCAGAGGCACAATACTAGAGAGCGATGGAAGATGGTGCCTAAGAGTGGCAAGGGGGCAAGGCCGGACCCGGCTACCATCGCGACAGAACGAAAAGCACGGCTGGATAAGCTCTCGGAAGATACAAACAGTACAGACCCTACATGAGGCATACAGGGTAACAAGGCGGGAGGGGGCTGGGGCTGAGCGCAGGACTTTTGTGATTCCACAATGTCCCCTAGTGTTAAATACTTCTGTTGTGTAGGGATGACCACTTGGACACTGTTCCCAACCCAGAGACTTTGGTTTATTATGAGGTTAGTTTTGGGGTTAGGTTTCGGGTGCCAGCTAGTTGCACTATTTCAAAGCATTCAAATTCATCTAATCACACCTGCGAGGGGAAGGGAAGACCCCCCGTTGGCCCAACGCATGGGGCTAGGATTATCTTAAGATACACATACTTAACATGGGGGATCCGCGAACCTTACGAGTTGTCACATTAAATGTTAAAGGGCTGAACAACCCCACCAAGAGGAAGGCGATCCTCTCTTATCTGGAAAATAATGGAGCAGATGTGTGCCTTCTAAAGGAAACACATCTATTGCGGGGGTTGGCACAGGCTAAAGAGTAGGGTCTGTCCTCAACAGGTCTTTTCCTCCCAGCTATGAACACTGCTGGGGTAGCCATATTGTTCTCTAGGTCCTTTCAGGGGAAGGTTGGCTCGTAAGTAGTAGAAGTTAAGGGTTGTCTTCTTGGATACCACATTCACATGGGAGCTAACACCTTCCTTATTGGGTCAATCTATGCTCCTAATGAAGGGCAGGAACGCTCTCTCGTTGAGGCTATGCAGGTGGTGCTAGAGGCTCAAAGTAACCGGATACTGGTTGGAGCAGACCTGAATGTAGTATTTGATAATGTCATGGATCGGTCGGTGCAGAGACAGGGAGTGGTGGGGTCGATTAGTGAGAAGGGGGCCCAGTGGTTGGGAGACGTGGGCATAAGTGATCTGTGGCACGAGGCCCACCCCATGTCAAGGGACTATAGTTTCTCTTTGCACACGCATAGAACCTATGAGTGGCTGAATCACTTCCTAGGCACCAGAGAGACACAACAAGTGGTGAAGGCGATAACCATAGAGCCTCGGTCGTTATCGGATCACTCGGCTGTACAGGTGGACCAGACTCTCCCCCCACCAGGAAACCTCCGGGGGTTTGGCAACTGAGGGAATCCATGCTTTGCCTCCCGGAAACAGTTCAGCAAGTGGAGAAAGCCATTGCAGAATATCTGGAGTTTAATGACCATCCAGATGGGATCCCTTCTGTTGTCTGGGATGCTTTAAAGGCTGTTCTTATGGGGGGTTCTCATAGGTATCTCAGTGGCAGATAACAGGATCAGATGGGAGAAGTGCAAGGAATTGCAGACTAGAGTCAGCGAATTGGAGTGCATACACCACCGCACAGCAGCACCCCGGGTGTGGAGACAACTGGATACCGCGAGGAAGCAATTAGGAGGTCTAGACCTAGATTACACGGAATACTCTCTTTTGAGGCTTAAACATGCTTATTACTTGGAGGAATAGATGTGGGCGACTCCTAGCCTCCAGATTAAGGGGACAGCGACAAGCCAACAGGGTGTATGAGCTGAGGGTAGACGGGGGGGACAATTACCAAAGACGAAGACATTGTGCACAGGATTGGTACCTTCTATAGGGACTTATACATGGCCCAAGATGTCCCTTCCCTTTCCATAGACTCCTATTTGGAAACCGCTACCACGGCTAAGTCAACATCCGAGCAGGTGGCCTCTGTGGATCGTCGGATACAAATAGAAGAGGTAATAACCACCATTTCTAATCTGAAACTTAATAAGTCCTCACGCCCGGATGGGTTTTCTGCATTATTTATTTTATGAAACATATTGCACAGTCCTGACTCCTCTCCTGACCAAAGTTTTTAATGCAGTAGTAAGCACAGCCACACTTCCACCTTCTATGCTTCAGGCCTCTGTCATTGTAAATCTGAAACTGGGTAAAGATAAAACAGCATGCCGGTCTTATAGACCCATTTCACTGTTAAATGTGGACGCTAAGCTACTCACTATGGGTTGGGGGACAGGTGCTTGTGGGTGCTGAGTTATCGGTTAGGGTTAATGGCAGGTCATCGAACACTTTCCCCATCAGGAGAGGTACAACGCAGGGATGTCCCCTCTCCCCGTTGTTATTTGCTTTGTATATGGAGCCCTTTGCTCAGCACATCCGCTATAATTCAGCGATGAGGGATATGCGCTTTGGGGTGGGGGAGAGACCATAGCATTACCCTGTATGCTACGATTCTTGGTCGAGTGGTCCAGACTGGAATCAGAGAAGACATGGCTGTTTATGGACAGGGCTCTGGCCGGTACCTCTTTGTGGAAGGTCCCCTTTCTGGATAAAATGAGCCGCGCGCCTAGTCTATATTAGTCTGCTGTTGAGGCTCTGCCTGTCAGGGTTTGGGACTTGGTGGGGGTGAAGAAGGGACTCATGACGCAGCCTTCCCCCAGACCGCTGCTGTGGGGAACTTAGCTTTTACACCCGGAATGCAGCAACAGGAATTTGGGGCTTGGCAGCAGGAGGGATGCAGATCCATAGGCCACCTTTTTGACACGGATGGGCCCATTCCATTTAGTTCCCTGAGGGCAGAGGTGATACTACCAGAAAAAGAAAGATTTCGATATTCCCAAGTCAGACACTGGGTTCTGAGTCGGGGTATTAGAGAAGCGGCGCAACGACACCTCACTGCGTATGAGAAGTGGATACTCAGCAGAACTTCGGACAAACGATTAGTGTCAGACCTCTACAAAAATGCTACTAGGCCCAGGGTCAGGGGCCTAGACAAAGATGGGAGCGAGAGCTGGGCAGAGAGCTAACCTCAAAGGAGTGGGGGCTATCTACCACAGGGCTAGGCACACATCACCTAACACAGCAAGCACAGAAACAGCAGTGAAAATAGCCACATATTAGTACGTGACCCCAGCTCGCCTACATCAAATAGATAACACATGAGAAGGTAAATGCTGGAGATGCCTCACAGAGAGTGGCATACTCACACATATACTGTGGGATTGTCACATAGGTTAGACTGGCTACATAGGATCTGGGGTTTACTGGGTATGGGGCGCCTGTCCTCAGCATTGAGTCCAGGGGACGATACATTTTGGGACATATGGGGACCGTTCTTTGCCCTTCTATCACAGGAATTCGCTGAGATCACATGCCACCGATACCTTAGAGTGTTGAGGCTGACGGGAACACCACAACCAGAGATAACCCCCAGTGAATCAAATGCAGCAGATGATACTTGTCTCCTTTGAATCCGAAATGAGCAGGCACCCAAGGGGGAGCAAGGGGGTGGGAGGAGGGAGGTGGGAGTTAGGAGGGTTGGGGGGGCTTAGTAATCTTGCACTAGATTTATTTGGTTATAAGAAAATGTTGCAATACACCTGGCAAGGGGGACTGTTGACACCCAGTCAGGAATATATTTTGATGTCTTTTTGCGGCAACAATAAAACAATTTAAACATAAAAGTTGTCCTCTTGATAAAAGATTTCCACGGACCTCATAAGATTTGTCACACAAGCTCTCACCTACAAACACTACTTTCTTCTTTTCCATGGGGTACACATTTTACCCTTTCTCTCCTGTTCATTTTGAATCTAGGATGTAATCCTGAAAACCTAAATTCTTCTTCTGCTCTTATTTCATCCAAAGCAACTTTCTCTTCATCTACTTTTATGACTATTTTCACTCCTCTTTCATTATATTCTCTAATAAAATCAAACATCTTATTACTTAATAGACACAAATAATCTTTATCCAGTCCTGTTAGTGTTATACCTGTTTTGTGAAATCACTCTCAAATACTCACCAAATTTAATTTCTCTACTTTTCAGATTAATAAGCAGATCCTCTATAGACACATTGAAATCAGTCAAGCAAGGAGAAAGGAATTCTTCAAGATTAAAAATTGCAATAAAACACAACACAATAATGCATGTGAAATCTTTAACTGTACATATGTTGAACCCTCTCCAACCAAAAATGAGGTGATTATTTACTAATTTTCATTATACCTATAAACTCCTTAATCATTTTAGTACATACATTATACTTAAAACGACCAAGTAAATGCTCCCCATGTTGTATACATTCATCATTATTAGTTCTAACTCCAATATTGCTATTTATATGATCTGAGACATTTCCCGCAGGAGTCAGTAAGCACACCAACAGGTCAACTTGGGGGGGGGGCACTTCAAAAACCTGTCTTTGGAGTGCACAGAGGTCCTCCCTTCCTGCCCTGGCTCCAGACTCACTGTAGAGTGGAATGCAGCCCTTTGTGTGGGGACAGGACACAGTCTATGGGTCCAGCTCCTCCCTCCTGGATGGGAGAATTCCCAGGATGAAGCTTCAAGTCACACCTAAGTGCAGCTATCTTGGGGGAATATACAAAGCCCACTTGTCACCCTCCCTAGATGTGTATGAGAGACTGGCAGCGGTCACCACAGGGCTACAGTTAGAAAATGCCAACTATCTAAAAGTGACATTTTCAGAATTGCAATTTAATATCTGACTTCACAGTAAGTTGTGATCTTAAATTGTGATTCCAGAGACACCACACTTGAAAATCTATCGCTTCATAATTTGGAAATGACACTTGAAAATGCAATAAGGTAATCCCAATGTTATCCTACGGGAGAGATAGGCATTGCAGTAGTGAAAAACGAATTTGGGAGTTTTTCGCTACCAGGGCAAATAAACTTGAAAGTACATGCTTGGTTGTCCAGGGCCTACCTTAGGGGTGACGTATGTGTATAAAATGGGAAGGTTTGGCCCTGGCAAGAGCTTTATCTTGCCAGGTCGAAATGGCAGGGTAAACTGCACACAGGCTCTGTAATGGCAGTACTTAGCTATGGTTATAGGTCTACTGAATTGTATAGCACAATAGGTGCTGAAGGCACACCAGTAGTATTTAATTTACAGGCCCTGAACACAAGTAGTGCACTTTACTGGGGACTTAAAAGTAAATTAAATATGGCAATTGGGAATGAGACAACACTACCATGTTTGGGGGAGAAAGCACAAGCACTTTAGCACTGGTTAGCAGTAGTAAAGTGCCCAGAGTCCTAAAGCCAGTAAAAACAAGGTCAGAAAAGTTTAAGAGGTAGGCAAAACGTTGGGGGGAAGACAACCCTAAGGTTATCAGGTCTAACATTTACATTACATGAGCATTGCAAGGACTACCAAGCACTTCTCTGACAATTCACTGATCAACCATTTTCTCAATCACTGGTTTCATTCTTTCCTCTGCCTGTTTTGTAAGTCTGTATAGTCTAATCAACAACATATTGCATCTGGTTTAATCTTTCTTTTCACTGATACTGCACTTTTAATCAATCCAATGTTTTTACCAGTGTAATCCAATACCCCTTTTTTGACAGTTTGTCTTAAATCTAGAAATCTTCTTTTGTCAAAACTGGGTGCAACACAACTCTCGAGTCTTCTGAGCTAAGTTTAAAAAGTAAATCCCCATCTTACATTTCAATTGCCAAATCATACGCTGTACAACATATCACATAATTCATTACAGAGAAGATCCTTTCGAGTAAATTTACAGGACTCGAATCATACAATGTAAACTGATATTTATTCTTCATCTGACCAATTAACTGGATCATCTGCTGGAACCTGGTTAATAATTTGTTAATTGCTGATCCCTACAACTTGGATTTCTCTTCCTGAAAGGGATAGCGTTGGAACTTCCACAGAATGAGCTGTAGAGTGAGTAGTCCCTATTTCGATCAGAAATGAAATTGCATGGCTATTGACTTCTCCATCAATATATGAGCCATTCTGGTCTACCTCCAGGACTGCTCCAGGTAAGTAATCCTTTTACCCACTTAAGCACCATCATTGGAAACTACTCCCTGCCATCTGCTCATTCAAAAACATAGGATTTTGTTTATTGCCTGCATTATATGGTATTTTATTTCTCATGTTTTGTTGCAGTACTGGGCAGTGGCGGCTGGTGACATTTGACAGTGGTGAGGTGTAAATGTTGGGCATGATTTTTATATAGCAAGTGATGTGAACAAGTTCAATGGACAAACTTGGGGTCAAGGGAGAGTCCCTCTCCTGAGAAAGAAATTAAAAAAATATGAATGTAGCGATAAAGCAAGGCTTATTAAGCAGTGGGAATGTATAGTCTTGAAATATTAAACATATTATAAACTGCCCCATATCTTCTTGCATTAATTTGTTCAACAGTTACTGTAATGTGTAAATTGTTCTGCATGACAATTTTAGCCCTTTAAAATGTATGCTTGCCCGGTGTCTTGCACTGCATGTAGCATTAACTTTGGAAAAAGATGCTCTAACCAGACTTCAAGAAGCACCCACAGGTGCTAGCTGTAACCAGTCATATAGAAATATGTGCAGACAGGTCTTTAAGTGAGATGAAAAAAGTGTGTGCTCTCTATAAAGGAACATGCCAAATACATTTCTGTGATTCCCATAGTGTGCCAACAGACCGGTATTTTGGTTGCTCTCTGAGATGTAATTTTATCCAGATAAATGGCACAGCAACTGACATACGCCTAAAGCCTGTCAGGATTGGCTTTGGCACGGGGTGGTAGCTGTTTCAGATAAATGAGTAACAACAATGATTTCTTAGAAATAATTAACATTGGAAATGTTTAAATTCTAAAATAGTGTACTTTATGTTAGATGTGTATATCCTCTTTTTCTCTGCATATCTTGTCCATCTGCACATCTTCAACCCCCTCTCTTTCCTCTTTAGCATCCTCTTTTCACATTTCTCCAAATGCCCTTCCTTGCATCTCTGTCACTTCACCGCCCCCAACATGCACTGCACTCCCTCAAATTTTTTGGCCTTGCAAATATTTTGACATCAGTTTACCGCCTTCACACACACATCCACAGAATTTCAGTTGTGCAAATGGAATACACAAACATAGGGGTTATTATGATGGTGGAAGGACCGCCACCTCCAGGCCGGCAGTGGCGGTCCTTCCACCATCACACAGGAAATTCTCACCACAGAATTAGGATGGTGGCGGGAATCCCAATGTGTCCGCGGCAGATGGAAAGTCCGTCCGCCACGGTTCCGCAAGGCAGTCCTTTTCCGCCTGCCTTGCAGAACCAGGATACATGGCAGCATTGCGGCGGTGCCTTGCAGGCACCACCGTAGGGATTACGAAATCCCTTTACGCCTGTCTTTTCGTCGCAGTCATCCTGCCACATAAAGACAGGCGGAGGTTGGATTTGGAGGCCCGTGTGGGCCCCCTCTGTGTGGGGAGGTGCACTGGGGGGTACCCATGGCACCCCCCTACATTTCCATGCACAAGGCGGCAGGCACTTTGTGCAGGGAAATGCACAACATAGCCATTTAAGATTGCAGTGGGTGCTGCAGCCAGCAGCACCCGCTGCAATGTTAAATTGCTGGATGCGCCCGCCATGGTGGCGGTCGCATCGTAATTAGGGGTGCAGGACCACCGCCTTACAGGCGGGCGGTCCCAATCCCGCTACGATGGCGGGCGAACTCAAGTCCGCTCGCCATCGTAATCTGCCCCATAGTTCTGTGTGCTCTGCAGAGAGACCAACCCACTGACAGGCACTTTGCTTGGCTTTAGCCTTAGCGCCTGAGCGCTCAATCAAAGCCCCTCATAAACACCTGGCATGGCTCAAGCTCCAAGGTATGCACAGAAAAAAATACAGATGAACAACATTATAAAATAGCCAACTCAAGGGGAATGCAAAATTAAGTTAAGCATGTAAAAGAATAGAGGAACTAAATAGCTGAAATGCATTCCCTCGACGTTTTTAACATTAATTGTTTGCAAGTCAATCCATGGTTTTAGCATCAGTGTTAACTTAGGGGCATGTACACAGGGCCAGTGTTAATACCAAACATCAGAGAACTGGCAACTGTAAGCACATGTTACACAGTAAGTACATATCTCTCGTTTGGGGAATTTTGATCCATTTCGCAAGGTAACAAATGCCTCAGCTCCACTTCTAAAGGAGCAAGCAATGTGCAACGAGGGCCTGGGGTGTCACAGTGGGGGAGGTTAGAGTCATGAGGAGTCTCTGCACAATATACAGAACACAGCATTAGCTTGCAATCACTTACCATTACAGAGAACAAGGCACCGTTTCAGACGTGCTTGCTTCCACACATGAGGAAAGGGTGGGATCTACTCCTTTGAATGATAGACATCTGAAATCACACAGGGATGAAGTCTCCTATGCCCAAAACCGTGACGCTTATTGCGTCACTGGCTTACAGTGTGTATACAACCAGAGACCCCAATGGCAATGAAGGGCTTTAAAACTGAAAGCCCTGCGTCGTGGGCCACGTTAAGAGAGTTGATTTACTGCCTGTCTTCCAACTCCTGCTTCAGAGCGAGGCGGGACAGGCAGCCTGAAACAGAGAATCCAGACTTAAATACATCAATTTATTTAGAGATGCGATCATATCTCTAAATAAATCGATCTATTTTATATTTTTTTATGTAATTGTGCAGGAATTTTCAAAGGGATGCAGCCCCACAGCCCTAATTGAGAAACCGCCCCTGGTACTGGGGCTGTTGGCAAGGAAATTCAAAATGATTTCTGACTCTGTGTATTCTGCTCTTAATTCTGCTTGTTCGATATCTGTGTCTATTAAATTTGTTACAAATTCACCTGAATCCTGTTAGGATTTTGTCTACACTCCCTTTTCCAGTGTCCAGTTCTTCCTCAACAATGGCACGCTGTATTCTTTTTCAGTATCTCAACATTTACATTCATCCCATCTTCTTGTGCTCCTTAATTACTTGATTCATTCCATTCTGCACAAAATTCATATTCAAATCCATCGTATTTCACAACCTTCTCTCAAACTGTTTTGTCTGAGTGATCATCATCTTCTTCTTTAACATATTTTGCTTTGTCTCAAAATTGTCACTACTATTTTTCACCAGCATCAAGATTTCATCTGAGCCCTTCGTCTGCCAACATAATTCACTCTGTTGAATATGATTAGTAATCTCTAATCTCAACCCTTCTACAAAAGCTGAAACAAAACCGCAAATCCCATCTCACTCAGGGTTTTCAACTCTACTATGTTTCTTATAAACATGCATCAACCTCTCTTAATAGGAACCCACTGATTCTTTGGGTTCACGTGTTGTTCTCAAAATCCTATCCAATTTATAAACTTTTCAGGGAATTGCTTTCTCAAATACACAATCACAGCCTTGTATTTGTCTGCTGTCTCTGTTGCTTGTGCAAAATTAGTAGCAAGTATAGCTGGTTCTTGTGTCAGCTACCCAACAACAACTTTAAATTCTAGCCACAAATCTCTAGAGACTAAAATATTGAATAACGCATTTAAATCAGTCCATAACATTGAGGAAATGTGTTCCAACGTCTGTATTTCACCATACCACTTTGCAGGGTCTTCTCACAACTTTGGAAAATTATGAGTAAAGACATACAAATCAGCTCTTGTCCATGGGACATGTACCAGATTCCCTCCATGAACTTCCCTTAAAGGGATCACTGTCACTGAATGTGTCCCTACTTGTAATACTTATAATCAATTGTAATATTTCTTTTCTTTCCCTGATCCCTTTCATCTCTTTTTATTTGCTGTCCCTTTCTTCCATCTCTCTCAATATTTCTTCAAGTCATTCCAGTCTTGTGTTCTCTCAATTAAATCTCTAAAATGGGCCCTTAAAGTAGTCAGTCTAATTTCTTTGATTACATCATGAGTCAAATCCATTTTATTATTTCATTTTACATTTTTCATTTTGTGAGCTCAAATTCGAATTTATCAGCTAATTCTTCCAATTTGTAATTTGCTTAATTAGCGCATAAAGCTGATTCTTTAAACAAATACCTAATTTCTTTGGCATTGTAACTCAATAGTCTGCTCAAATCTACATTCACATGAAGCATTTCACCAAATTCCATTTTTAAAATTCCAAGACAAATTTCTTTAAGTGGTGGCTCTACTACCACTGTTCTAACAGGAGTAATCTGTGTCTGATCCTCTAGCACCCCACTTCCACTTGTACTAGGCATTGCCATTGTCACTGTAATTTCCCTTGGGGCACTTGGTGGAACTCCAGTTCGAGCTTGTACTATCACAATATCTCCCTCAGCACCCTTATCAACCCATACAGCACACTTGGTGCCTCCATTGATCCATGTTATGTTTTGTTATATTGATTTGTATAGCGCACTAATCACCAAAGAGGGTATCCAGGCGCTTGGGCTGGTATGTAGGTTTGTGGTACCCAAGGTGCTTTTACGAAGAGCCAGGTCTTCAGCTTCTTGCAGAGCTCAAGAATTGAGGATGAGACTCTGATGTGTTGAGGGAGGTCGTTCCATGTCTTGGGTGCGATTTAGGAGAATGAGAGACCTCCAGTTTTGCTTTTGCATATGTGGGGAATGTGTGAGAGTGAGGCAGAGCGTATGTGTCTGGTAGGCTGCTGAAAGTGTATGCAACTGTTCAAGTTTTCTGATCCTGTGTTGTTTAGGTCTTTGTAATTGTGCATCATCAGTATATGGAGGAAGTATAAAACTCAACAGCTCACTTATGAATTTGTCATTATCGTCATCTTACTCCTCATTTTTATTCTTTTTCTCTTTAGCCTGCTTTTTTCCAGTAACTGTGGCAGGAAAGCTTTTTACACATTCAATAATATCTTCTCAACCAACCTTTCTCTTGGTGATCTAATTAACCTTTTCGCCAATTCCTGAATGTCTTCTTTATGGTCGTATATTTATGTTCCCTCTCCTTCTTGGTCGCTGAGCAATTACATTTATTGAGTGCCTCAAACTGTGTAGGTCTGGGCATTGGCTTCATTTCATACATAGTTTGTCTTAGAAAATCTAGCTTTTTAAAATTAAATGTGCCTTCTAATGGAAATTGGAAAGCCTCATTATGTGGAGTGTATTTATTCCAATAAGAGATCATGGTGCAAGTATAATACCCGACCTCTTTCATCATTTCATATGCTGGCGTTCCTTCACTCATCAATTTCTTACCCTCTTCAGGTATTTCATCCTTATGTTTGTGATTCATGAATACATCACCCATGATTTACACCTAAACGAACTCAAAAGAAATTCAAAACCACAATAAAACACTATAAACAAACTTAGCGAACAACAACCAATAACAGCACTGTCCCTTGCTGCAAAGCGCTATGAAACAATATGGATATGTTGATATCTCGAGAATGAGGTCGGGACAACAACAAGGGGTTTCTTTTCGGAACTTTAAATACCACCACCAGTCCAGAATAGATTTCATCCTAATAAGCCTGAGGCTGGTAGATTCCGTAAAGGCTATCAGCTACCTCCCATTACACTTGTCTGACCATGCGGCCGTAGTAATGGAACTGGCTAGACCGATTAAGAAGTGCTCCATGTCTTGGTCTTTCGACCGCTCTCTTCTCTCATCTCATGAGGATATCGCATCTCTTAAATCTGAAACCCAGAATTTTCTGATTTCCAATAGAGGTTCAGCCATGACTAGAATCATTTGGGATTCGTTTAAAGCCTTTTTGAGAGGGGTTATTATGGGGAAAGTCTCATACCGTAGGAAGCTACATAGAGAAGAAGTTACCTCCATTGAAGCTCAGATATGTCAAATACAACAAGACATAGATTCCAACTATGTGGCTTCCGGATCAGATCCGTCCAATCTTCGTAGTCAACTAGTAGCTTTGAAGGGTAGTCTGAGTTCGATATTAAATCTTCGACTTCAACAAAGATGGGAAGCAAGTAAGTTGGCCCACTTTGAATATAGAGAGGGCGCCGGGAAACTACTGGCTTGGAAGACCAAAACGGATCTGGTTCGGAATAACATCGCCGCAATAATGGTAGATAACAATACCTTCCACTCTGATGAGGATATCAGGGGTGCCTTTAGAGATTACTTTCAGGTGATCTATAAGGAGGATAAGGAGATCTCAATAGATTCTATTGAGGGCTGGTTGAAAGACATTAATCTTCCTTCGCTATCTGCCGAGCAATCTTTATTCTTAGATAAAGCCATCACTGAGGAAGAGGTAAGATCCGCCATTAAAAGCAGTAAGAAGGGGAAGGCGGCTGGGCCGGATGGCTTGCCGGCAGAAATTTATAGAGCCATTGAAATAGAATTAGTCCCATTCCTCACTGTTCTTTTCAATCAAATTTTATTGGAAGGGCAGCTCCCCCCAGCCTCATGGGATAATGCCTCTATTACACTTATTCTGAAACCAGGGAAGCCAAAGACCGCTTGTGGATCTTATAGGCCAATTTCAATACTCAACGTGGATTATAAGATCTTTACCACTATTTTGGCATCAAGGTTGGCTGAGATTGCGCCTTCGGTCCTCCACTCTGATCAAAAGGGCTTTGTTAAAGGGCGACAACTATATGAGCTAACCTACGATTTAATAGGTGCCATAGATATAGCATCGGCCCGTGCCCTCCCCTTGGCCGCCCTCACGTTGGATGCGACCAAGGCTTTTGACAGAGTCAATTGGTCATACCTGTCGGGAGCCTTGGCTAAGTTTGGCATGGGGGCTGGGTTTCGTAGGGTTATAAGCTTGTTATATCATAGCCCAGTTGCACGTCTTTTGGTCAATGGAGAGTTATCTGACCCAGTCACTATTACTAGGGGGACTCGGCAGGGCTGCCCACTTTCCCCCCTACTGTTCGATTTTTACATCGAACCCTTTGCGCAACAACTGAGGGAGGAGGTCAGCATCAAACCTTTTTCTTATAAAGGTTGGGAAAGGAAAGTAGCCCTTTATGCCGATGACGTGCTTATTCTCACCTCGGATGTTGCCACCGCACTCCCTTTGGTGTTAAAGTTAGCCCATCTATTTGGCCAGGTTTCCGGTTACGAAATAAATTATGCCAAAACCGAGATGCTTGTCTGGAATGATGACGGGCAAGCTAGGGATTTACAAGCAGGCTCTTCAATGAGGTATTTGGGCTTACATATTGGGAAGGACATAGGGAAAATTGCTCAAGTTAACCTAACAGCAGTAGCTAAAGAGTGTCGTAGGTTATTGCATTCATGGTCTTGTATTCCACTATCTCTAATTGGGAGGGTTAACTTAATTAAAATGTCGATTCTTCCTAAAGTTTCTTTTTTGTTTTGTACCATTCCCCTGCATTTTGATTTTTCTTGTTTAGTTAAGTTACAGTCAGATATAACATCTTTTATCTGGAATAATAAACAGGCAAGGATTTCTTGGATAAAGCTTATGAGGCGAAGGGACAAAGGGGGCCTGGCTGCCCCTGACTTGAAACTATATGCTTGGGCTTTTCAGTTAACTCATTCCCGTATGTTGTTAAAATTACCTTATGACTACGGGTGGGGCGGATGTTTTCAGCCATGCTAGAAGGGGAAGAAGTTAGCCAATCTGCCTTTTTATTCAAATTTGGCAACCCTAAGTACTTTAAAAAAATTAAACTGAAAGTATTACAGGGTTTGGCTAAGTTGTGGGCCGAAGTCACAAGATCTATTAAACAAGGTTACTACTGTGATAAGACTCCGTTATGGGGGCTACCTGAAAACCCCGACTGGCTCGGAGATATCTTAGCGGCACCTATAAGAGACGCAGGCCTAGAGGTCTGGGGAGATCTCTTTTTTGAAGGGGAGTTGCTTGCATGGGAACAGCTTCAGGCTAAGATCGGCCCTAATCTTTCAAGGTTTAAATACTTTCAAATGCATAGCTGGACTCAGGCCTATAAAACTCAACCCCTCGGAAGAAACAGGTTTCTACTTGGAGGATGTAGCCCACTTATAAATAACCTGGTTAACAACCCCTCGGGTAAGAAAGAGACTTCACAGTGGTATATACTACTATTGGAGGAAACGGATGGCGTCTTTAATCTGCCGGACCTGCTGTGGAGCCCTTTAATTTCTGGTCCCAAAGTACAAGAACTCTGGTCAGCATCATTCGACCTTTTGTATACCATAGTGAAGCCATCTTGGCTACGCAGGAACCATTTGTTTACTCTGCATAGGGCATATTATTCTCCCCTTAGATTATCTAAATTCTCCGAGGGCAACTCTATAGCGTGCTCAAGGTGTGGTCTTCTGGCTGCATCGGACACCCATATGTTTTTTGACTGTCCCACTCTACAGCCATACTGGGCAGCTATCAGTAATACTCTAACCATTTCATTGGGTGTCCATGTTAATATCGACTTACCTCTAGTGATCTTCGGGGTTTTGGAAGGAGTACAACTTGCAGCCAAAAAATTGGTGTTCTACGCGGTGCTGTTGGCAAGAAGGGAGATCTGCAAGAAGTGGAAAGACCCGACTCCACCCTCCTTCAGTGAATGGCAGACCTCCGTTTTGTCTACATCACGTATGGACCTTGTTAGAGCTGACAATCAGAATAAGAGAGCTTTCTGGCATTTGTTATCATGGGTTCACTGATCTATCCGGGGTTTTTTTTTTTGTTTTGTTTTTTTCCCCGGGTCCGATGATTATTCTATTATGGTGCTCCCATTGCCGTCTACACCATGTGATTTGCCTCTACCTGGTCCTAGCCCGGGCTCACCTTGGTGGTTTATAAAATGGGAATCGCTTGGCTCTTCGCCTTCCAAGATTGTTACTGCAATGGCTGAGGGATATTGTGTACCTTCCATCTCGTTTTCCGTATCCCTGCCAGTTCTTATGAACTGAGTCAGCTATGTGCAAGCTAATCTGGCTTGGGATTGGAACCATGGTAGCAATGAGGACAAAAAAAAAAAAAGAAAATAAAAACAACCAATAACAGCACTGTCAAAGGTCAGCCTATTGCAGCGCAGCTATGCCAGCAACCATCTAATCCGAGCACAGCTTTGTGGTGAAGTCTCACCAATTCTAGTGCAGCTCCCCGGCCGAGCAACCAATCACAGCATGACTTCTTCATGAAAAGGAAAACAGTTGCAGAAGTACATTAAACCACTTTAAATCAATAAACACTTTGTCTGTTTACTATTGAAAGGAATAAAAGTCAGCGTTCGTAGTGAAATAACTTAATCACAAACCATAAAAACTCAAATGCACGTAAAAATGAGAAACTCAAAATCAGAAACGAGAATGAATAACAGAACAGACAACAGCAAACTGCAAAATTCATGCTAGGCAAAACTCCTACCAGCAGAAATCTACCTCCAAGCTTATGCACTCAACCCCACGCACTCAGGGTAAACACAATAACTCAAGCTAAACTTTCAAGCCTGAAAAGAAAATAATGAATTCAGAGTCCCTATAGATGTGTATGCGGAGCCACGCTCTACACACCATAATACAGACAAATAATCACTATCTCGAGATCTTGGATGTATGGCGAATCCGATAACCAACTCAATTCAACCATTTAACAAAACAGTCTTGAAATGGAATTATAAATATGAGTAGCATATCAACACAACAGTGATCAGTCCACCAATTGAACCCACAACCATCATCACATACCCTAACAACTCAACACAGGAACAGCAATCCATAATCACAAACTCATACTTCACTGCACATTCACAAATTCAATCTATCCCTATTCATATTTACAGTCCAGATTTGTTCAGGAATTTACAGCCAATACAGCTAGTCACTTTCCAGGAGTGACCCAACACCAGAAGGTTGGTGAATTTCCCAAAACTCTTTTCTCCTTTGGTCTGGGCATTAAAAGTTCAGAATCTACAAAAACCCTTTTGGGAGACCCCCTTCAAGAGAAAGTGCTCTTAGGCTAATCATCCTCTGTTGCTAAAATTTGTGGAAGCAGGATCACAATAACTTTCTGAACCCCAATATTTTATGCACCACGGTTTTTACCATAGGTAGTTCGTCTCTGGGATTTCTCATTGACCTAGCGTTAAGAGACTACTATCACCATCAATTACTCGATAATTCAGCAGAGTAGATCTGGGACTTCCTAATAACTGAGAGCCTGATTTAGATCTTGTTGGACGGGTTGCTTCGTCACCGCTGTGTGGAATATCCCATCCTCCGAAATATAAATCCCATTATAATCTTTGGGATTTATATTTCTGCAGACGCGATATCCGTCACCATTGTGATGGTGAACCCTTCCGCCAAGATCTATATCAGGCCCTCAATCAGAGATCAGAATAACGCTTACAAGATTATTTACCGAATTGTTAACATAAACGATGCAGAAATATGCAAAACTTGCCATGAAGGCTCAGAAACAGACCACAGAATCATAGTATGATCCCTATTAAGATAATTAAATCTCTCAAGATTCTGAGTGTCAAACTCATAAAGAGTACTGGCAACATTCTAAGGGTGAAAGAGAAAGTCTCAAAATAATCGGATAGAGTCTCAGAGGAAAATGAGTAGTCGCCCCTTAACCTTCAAAAACAGGGTTTTTTCTACATATTTTTTACATAAACAATTAGCAAATCTACAGATTCAGTGTGGCGTTATAATGGTTAGGTTGCATTCATAAATCAAAAGCAGCCTCGTAATAATTAAACCTTCTTAACACTACCCTATGTCTTAAGGTAAGAGAAATCTTCTACCTACTTCCTCAACAACGGATAGATAGGTAATTAATTATATTCAAGGCCAATTGAAGAACAAAAGACTTAGAAATGTCCCCCGAAGTAAGCTTTCTTTTTTTGTCCCCCAAATTAAGGCTATGGGGAATAGAAGTTTTATGGCTAAATAGCTGGATTCAGAACCCGGCCATCTAGGCTGGAATTCCAGCCCTGCCTCTTGAACCGCAACTCTGAGTGATGCTTGTAAAATCTTTTCATCTCCCCAAACCTATTATGTACTGGAAAGTGGCAAATTTTGTTTCAGCCTCCTCTGGGAATGAACATTATACTCGAGTTTCCCTTTTTAAGTCTGGCTTGACAGTGAGGTATGTCCACTATGGAATCAGAGTAAGTGGAGTGCCAGGGTGAGTGCATAGTGGAAGTTGCGCCTGTCAGTGCGCAAATCTATATCAAATTCCAGGTCAATGGGGCACACCAATATCTGGGACCAGGAATGGTTTTGTCCCTCAACGGACTTTGGTGCTTCGGGACTGGAACCGTCACTTTTCTAGTTAAGGGAATCCATATAAGATGCTGAAACATTCTTGTAACATACAAACATTTCTGGTTTCAATGCATTATATAAGGAATTAATAGGCAAATTACAGAAAAGGTATCATGAAGCTAAGCATAGAAGTCACAAATACAAAGAACTCAGTATAGTTCTAAATTAAATCTGGCATAGATTTGCCTTCTAAAGTCGGGGCTAGGGGGTTCTCTCTTGCTAACAAAATCCATAGTCATATACAGGACTTTAGACAAAGACCTTCATACATTTTGTGGGAATACATCATTCTCAGGGTTTGGACCAATAGGACACAATCTAGAAGAAACATTTTACTACAGAATACATTTGAGGATTCTCTCGGGATAGTAGTACATTGAGATTCAACCATTCTCACAGCCTTAGATGTAAAGTTAAGCTTATATATTGTTAAACATAAGCCTGGGACAGTGAGAACTGTCCTTGTTTCAGTACAGTGAAGAAATTTCTCTGAGAACACTTTCTGCTTATTCAAGTGAAAACTAGACGTTTTATTTAGAACAGGAATCAGCAATAGTTATCATGTGATATATTGTAACATGGAGGCAAGACTGAGGACAGTGTAAACTCAATCTAATGTTAGCATAAGCTCAAATCGTAATGCTCTTTTTATTGACAGAAAATCCACGCTCATTTTGTATTAATTACTTTTTAAGTTCTTAATATTTCGATTTTGTTAATATTCAAGTGTAAACTTCCACCCTCAAAAACACATGAATCCTAAGCAAAAACACATCCTTTAACCAAACAAAAAGCACGCTAGCTATCGAATAAGCATACCCCATAACTTTTAGACCAAACACACCCAGCCCACCTAGCTCGCTGAAACCCCTTAGTATACCATAAAGAATTACACAAAAAACAGTAGAACTACCTCTGGAGCCCAAAAGATCCTATATGTTTAAAAGCCTTAGAAAGTCAATGAAACAAACAAAGGTTAGTGCCACGTTTTAGGTAAGCAAAAATGTCAGTTAAAACATACTGTTTTAAACAAACAAAAACACTGAAATTCACCAGTTATAGTTATCTCAATTAACTGTAACTCCAACCCCTCGCTGGCAATCAACCCCAACAACGCACAGCCTTTGGCCAAGCGCCGAGTTGGGTTGGCTGCAGGCCAGACCTTGTGCCTAACCCTCACTGGTTCCCAACTGCTCCTCTGCTCCTGAGCCATGGCAGGAGCAGTGGGCGTTGAACACAGGGCCAGGCTGTCATTTTATATAAGAAAGTCCTACTGACTTTGTCAAAGGATCAGAATACCAAAATATAATCAAAGTGTGCCTATTAGCTTCATGGAGGGATCGGGATGTGAACATATATAAAACACATGGATTGTCTTTGTTAAAAATGACCAATAATAACAATGAAATGTATATTTCATGAATTCACACAGTGCAATGTTTAAGAAAAGTGACTATCATAAAACAAGTTTAATTAAACAACCACCAACATGTCTTCAAGAATTTTCATTTTCTTAAAGTTTTCAAGCTGCAAAGTGCAGGCATAGAACAAACCTGAAGGGAGCTCTGCAGTCCAGCTGAAGAGCTTAGAGCTCCAGCCAGGAATACTTTAAAAATATAGTGAGCTCTCCTGAGGTCATGGATTTAATAGCCTAGGAGACTTAATGGTTCTTTAATGTTGCTGTGAGGGGGGGGCTACTGCCCTCCCTGAAGCCCCGTACAACACAAAAAAATTGCTTGGTGGTTCCCCTACCCTATCTTCCACCAAGCTGTAAAAAATGGTTTAGAAGCTCATTCTCCTGCCGCTCATTTATTATTCACATTTCTTAGAAATGTTGTTTAAATTTTGGGTGTACTGGTGCCCACCTGAAACACCCAGATCCTTAATTATTGTTGGGCAACGTGAGGGTAATCCCAGTGCCTACGTGTCCCCACCAGCTCCCATACCAGCACCCATCCAGGGTGCTGACAGGAGCCGGTAATTCTTTTTTTTTTTTGTTATTGGGGAGGGGGCATGTGCCCCTCCTCCTTGAGCCTTTACACACCCCAGAGACCATAACCCCCAGGGCATATCCATTTTTTATGGTTATGGGGTGCATGTCTTCCCTTCCCAAGTCAATACTGGCCTGAGGTCTCCATCACCCGGGGCCTTCAGTGGATGCCTCGATGCCCACACGGGGACTCCACAGCACAAAAACTTGGGGCAGTGAATGGAGACCCAGGGCCCCTGCTGCCCCTCTGGCTCCCTTACATGCACCCATATTGGGTACAGTGGGAGCCAACACTTCTTATTGTGCTCTTACTGGGTGGGAGCAATCTTTGGGGCATATTTACTAAAAAATGCCTATTTTGGCAATGCCACGCTCCGACATTTTTTCAATGCAGGGATGCACCTTATTTACAAAAATACGGCACACCCCTGCACTTTAGCTGGGGCTAAAAAAGCTGCCTCGCGCTAGCGCAGGCACCCATGCGCCATGTTGCAAGGGCGCCTGCGCTGCAGGGGCGATTGTTTATGTGCAAGCAGAGACACCTTCCTGCACATAAAAATCTTGATAGGCGAGTTGCTCTTTCTATGTGTGCTGCAGAACGCAGCACACATAACAAGAGTAGATTACGAGGAGAAATTAATCAAATCTCCTCGTATCATCATCCTAAAACCAGGTATTACATGGCCTTAGTTTTGGGTGCTGCCCCAGCCTTGTAAATCTGGGACAGTGTCAAAAAGCAATGGGTGTTGAGGTGGAACGCCCACTGCAACACCCATTGCCCGGCCCTTTGCTGCAGCACTTCTTATTGTGCTCTTACTGGGTGGGAGCAATCTTTGGGGCATATTTACTAAAAAATGCCTATTTTGGCAATGCCACGCTCCGACATTTTTTCAATGCAGGGATGCACCTTATTTACAAAAATACGGCACACCCCTGCACTTTAGCTGGGGCTAAAAAAGCTGCCTCGCGCTAGCGCAGGCACCCATGCGCCATGTTGCAAGGGCGCCTGCGCTGCAGGGGCGATTGTTTATGTGCAAGCAGAGACACCTTCCTGCACATAAAAATCTTGATAGGCGAGTTGCTCTTTCTATGTGTGCTGCAGAACGCAGCACACATAACAAGAGTAGATTACGAGGAGAAATTAATCAAATCTCCTCGTATCATCATCCTAAAACCAGGTATTACATGGCCTTAGTTTTGGGTGCTGCCCCAGCCTTGTAAATCTGGGACAGTGTCAAAAAGCAATGGGTGTTGAGGTGGAACGCCCACTGCAACACCCATTGCCCGGCCCTTTGCTGCAGCAGACTGCATGGAAAGAGGTATAATTACAAGGTGGCGTTAAGCCATACTGAGTGGCTTAACACCACCATGTAAATATGTGAAATGTTGCAACGCCACCGGAGCGTCAAAATAAGGGAAGCTCTGTTGGCGTAACAGGTTTGTAAATATGCCCCTCTGTTTCCCTGCCTTTACAGAGCGCAGACAAATGTCTGCTCCCACCCAGGAAGAGCTGTTTTGCCACTCTTGCGGGGTGGGAGCAGACATGTTTTCCCTGCCCAAGCTCTTGTGGGCAAGAAAACTGTTTTCTGGAAGTAGGCTCCCCAGGACCCAATGGTGGAGTCGGCGTTGTGGAATTAGGTTCCCGTGGCATTTAAAGGCTCGTGGAGGGTAGCTGTGACCGCTCTTCCCCTGTAATGAAATACTGTCCCTGGGGCATGGGGTCTTCAGGGCCTCATTGAGGCTCAGGGAGGTAGGCTGCTTGTCCCCTCCACTTTAATTGAAACTCTGCCCCAGGCAGAAGGTTACCGGGGCCTCCTAGAGACTGGTGCTAGGGGCACTTGCCTCCCTTCTCAAAATATGCAAATGCAACCCCATCGGGTCCTGGCCCACCCTAGGTTTTTTTTCTAATCTGCTAGAGCCCAAACTTGTTTTTTTTTTTAAATCACTGCTTATTTGGG
The DNA here is from genome assembly GCF_964204655.1 of Triturus cristatus. NCBI lineage: Eukaryota > Metazoa > Chordata > Amphibia > Caudata > Salamandridae > Triturus > Triturus cristatus. The sequence continues at coordinate 324,589,746 of NC_140587.1, forward strand.
CATCCACTGCGAATTTGCAGCAAAATGGAAAAAAAAAGAATTTTGGCCTCACCAGGTCTAGGGGGCAGGGCACTCTAACTTGCCTCCTTATATCTTTTTTAACCGTTTTACAGGACTTGCAACTGAGTACAGAGTCATAAAATGGCTGCCGCTACATTCTTACCGATGTGGCGGATGCCGATCATATTTCATTGTGAGATCTGTCAGCTCCACGGATCCTAAGGATGTGAAATATGCACAGTTTTTTATCCTTAATTGCTCAATAACTATTGTACAGATTTACACCAACTCACAAAAAGCACTCTTTCTGGACAAAGAACTTGCTGTCTGCCTTATTTGGAGTAAATCTGTTCAGCTGTTTGGACTTTAGCTGTGTCTAAATTTCCTATGGAAAAGTGAATGAGGAGGATGCCTTTTGGGACCCCCCTTTTTCTCAGCTCCTGCATGATGTATCACCCCAAAACTTTCCAGGACGGAGCAGAGGTGGATGAGACTTTTTTGGGAAAAGTTTAGGGAAGATTCGCCTAATGGTGCCAAAGTGATAAACAAACCAAAAAATACTTTTCCTGTGGATAAACAATCCTAAGTATAACTATCCAGTGACAATATTTTTTTCAGTGAATATGTATTTGCTCTGTTGAAGGCGCAAGCCGAAACACATTGGCGTCCTGTGTTGAACGCCATTTATACACGGGGGAAAAACAAAGATTAAAAGGGACATTAAAATAGGCGAAAATGCCAATTAAGACATATTATTTTAAATGACAAAACCACTGAAATTCATCACTTATAGCTAACCCCCTCACCATGCAGAAGGTTTCTCATCATTGATGTCATTGCAAATGTTCCTGTGATATTATCAATGATGTCATAGAACATGTCATGAGTGATGTAATATGTGGGGTAATTAGCAGTTAATTGGGAGGGTGCAAGTTATAGTTACATTAGGGTACGAGTTATAAATGCTTGAGATGACTAAAACTGGTGAATTTCAGTGGTTTTGTTTTTTAACTGACATTTTCACCTGGCTATAACATCTTTTTCAGTGAATTTTCAGGTTTCTTTTTTATTTTAAGTAAAATATAATTATAATTCCTAACTATAGCATCACTATAACCTTTGTTTTTTTCCCAGTGACTTTCTATGTTTTTTTAACGTAAAGTAATATTTTGTTACTATACATAAAGTCAGCCCCCGCCGCGCATAGCCGCAGTGGGGGGTTGGCCGCAGGGTAGGACCTGCAGAAGGTCCTGTGGCCAGCCACCTCAGGCAGTCAACCCCAACCCCACGCCGTGCATGGCCGAGGGCTATGTTATGGAGCGGGGTTGCAGCCAGACCCTGCGTCCATCCCTTCTAGGCAGCCAAGCCCACACTGTGCACGGCCCCACTCCACAAGACACTTTGGGCACTGGACCCCTTTTTTCCAGGGCAAAAGATTTTTGTAAACGGTAGGGGGGCTCTTGGCTCACCTTCCCAAGCCACAAGGGGCCCTAAGGACCCCAACCCCTGGGGCCTTTATAGGGATGGGGGCACAGAGCCCCTCCCTGAGCCAATAGTGGTCCTGGTTACCCATCCTCCGGGGCTATTACTTAAATATAGGGTAGATGGCATGCCACCCACTTCGCAGAGCATTAAAAGGCAATGGGACCTCATTCGCCGGGTTGAATTCCATTTAAAAGGGGAGGGGGGCCTTGTGGCCTCATTCCCCGAGCCTAAAGAGACACCGGGTACCCCATCCAGAGTGGCCAAATACCTTAGAAAAGGGGAGGGACGATGTGCCTTGGGGCTAAATACATTAACTCATGGCTCCCTCCCCTACAATAAAGTGTTTGGCCCCAGGGGTTGGGAATCTCAGGGCTTGGGGTTTCCAGGGCTCAGATGGATCCTCTGGGAGGGGGGCCTGCGCTGCTCCCCTCCTCTTCGATTTTGAATTTCTGCCTCTGGGGATGGGGACTCAGAGCCCAATAAGTTTCGGGTATCCCTACCCTGCCCCCTTATGTATTTTTGCACCTTTTTTAGGACTCAGGACTGAGTCTTGAGTCTTAATATGGCTGCCACCATATCGTTCTTGATGTGGTGGCAGCCAATCAGATGTCTCCAAGAGATCTGTTGGGTCCACGGATCCTCCGTGGCATTAAATATACAATTTGTTTGAGCATTAATTGCTCAGAAACTACTAAACGGATTTACAACAAATCTCATAAAGCATTCGCTGAGGATCAAAATCTAGGTCTCCACCAAATTTGGTGTAAATCTGTTCAGTGCTTTGGACTGTAGCTGTGTCTAAAGTTCATATGGAAAAATTAATGGGGAAAAAGTAACTGCTCTTTTTTCTCGGCTCCTGCTTGATGGATCCCCCCTAAACGTTCCATGCACAACTAGTCAAAAGGTAACACTTTTTTTGGAAAGTTTCGCGGAGACTCATCAAACTACACCAAAGTCGCAACCAACACAAACAATGCATTTCCTATGGAAACAACTTCCTAAATATAACTACCCAGTTACTAAAATCTTCCCTTTTTGATTTAGAAATATCTGAAATACGGGTAAACTGAAATTTCTATAATTCTAAATAAATGGATCCACAATAATGGGAGGTCAAAATTGGGGACCCGATATAGCGAAGGTACACAAGTTTCACTTGAGTGCTCCATGCAACAATTCATGTGCTGCATGTACCACCAATATCATCAAAAAAGCGGCATCAGAGCCATCTCTGCTCCTTCCTATTAATGCTTAGACAGGCACAATCCAAAGGATCAAGTACCCTTGCCCACTCTTGGTTAAATACTTGCACGTTTGGTACTCAAAGCCTGTTGACACAATTAGCTCTTACCACCTCCAGACAGCAAATGTCTGTGTTGTTTTCTATGAGGCAAACTTGATGGTAGCATAAAATGCTGCTCAACATCAGTGACACCCCACAAAACAAATTTCTCTAGAGAAAGAGAGTGGGAGAGAGAGAGCTAAAGGGCACACAGTGACAAGACATCAGTCCACCAGGTCTTCTCTACAGATCATAATTGTTACAGGGTATTGTACAGGGAGGCATTGGGGGGCAGCTGTGGCTGCAGGTTTCAATTCTCTGTGGCTGTGGAGAACGCTGACAAGGAGCGTTTAGGAAAATGTGTGGCAATTGACATTAGGATATGATACATGCACTATTATGTCAATTATACTCAGAAATTCTGTTTTTCTCTCCTAATGCAATTTTGGTAATGATAGTGGCAAATGGGCACAATCACTGTGCTCCAATATTTTCTTGATGTTGTAAATGAACATAATAATTACTCTGTTCAATTATTTTCATGCAGGCAAACATGAGCAGTGTCTGATCTCTGTCATTTCCTGCAGTCACTAATGAATCCAGTCAGTATAACCAACATTTCGTGCAGTTGAAAGTCAATGCAGCCACTGCCAACAACAATTCACGCTGCCAGCACACGGTGCCAAATATTTCATTATTCCTTATATTTTAAACTGTCCATAAGTGTGTCCAATTGCAGGAGTGTGTCCAATTAACTCCTATTTTACCAACATTTAACATCAAAGTGCTGCAGGCCCACCGCCTGCCTATTACTGAAGGGTACAACATGGGCTGAATTGTGAAGAGTTCAGAAAGGACTCTTGGAGCTCTTCAGTCCTTGTAGGACTGAGGCTCCTCTGAAACACACTGAGGTCTTACAACTATGTGACACCGGTTTGTGGGTCTGAGCACCTCCTTTGAGGTTGGCACTGTTTATGAATTTTTGCCAAAATGTGAAGTGAGTTGAAGAGTGGCCGGAAGTCTTGCTGGGAATGTCCCTTTTACCGAGTATTCTTGCAGATATTCAAAATAGAAGCAGTTGACAGCACTCATGTCAGAATGATGAACAAAAAGTGTTAAGAATCTAAATTTGACTCAATTTTCAGTTGTGCAATACGCCTTACTGCCCAAAAGATCCAATTTCCAAGAGTTTGCCAGCCTGTACAGTGTTGTTAAATTGTTTTAGCACCAGAAATATTATATAGCTGACACGTGTTTCACTCTAGATTAGTAGCAACTTTGAGTTTTTTCATGGCATAATTTAGTATTATAATCCTTTTGCAGTTTTTTATGTTCAAAACATTTTATTGGTTTTACAGTAGTCAAATGTCAAATACATACTCCAAATAGTACTGTAACTTTAAGGAATACATTTGGTGTAAAAAGAATGAAAGAACATCACCAAAAACTTACATAAGCATATTGGAATTATGCATCAATGTGATAAAGAAAAGAAAGTAAATACTAAGGTCTACTGTAATGCAAAAAGATAACAGAACAGTTTAAACTTTCTAATGCATTGGAAGAAGCAATATAGGAGTCAAGAGAACGTCAAACTGTGGATGTAAGAAATGTAGCATCTTTACCTCGAGACAATAATGATGAGTGACTCTTTCTAAGAAAAATAATCCATTCCCACCACGCATGAACAGTTAATAAAGTGGCATCTATCCAATTTAAAGTAATCACTTTAACAGCTGTGGAGCTTAGAAGTCAAATAGTTTAGAATGACAGCTATTTGGTGTGACAATTGATTTTGTTTAACACATTTTAAATGGAGACCAAAAGCAACTCTATCAAAGAAGCATATTAGTTTGTAAAAGAGAAGCAGGGAGAAAGCTAGCAAAATTTCTCAACCAAACTGATTTCCATTGATCGTATGATATTGGGGTCTCTAAGTCAGAATTCCAGTTGGTCATATGAGTAAGAAAGGGGGAGGTGCTTGTAGTGATTTTCTTATACAATTTAGACGTTACGTGTCCTGAATGGCAATATTTATGTATAACTCAATACTAGACCTATTAGGAACCGGTATTGAGTTAGAATAAACATTAAAAATAGAGTTGCATAAGAGTTCATATCTATAGTAATCTTACTGGGGAAAATGGATTTGACCTTGTAACTCAGTAAATGAATAAAACATATCTCTTTTACATATATCACTGATATAAAAAATGCCTGCAGTAATCCAATCATTCCAGAAAGAAGTATGTTTGTTAAGTTTTTATTTTACAAAGTACCAAAGAGAAACCTTTTCTGAAGATCTCATAGTGGTCAAAAAATGTCATCAAAAGTTATTAAATTAAAAAAAAAATTATTAAATCGAGTTTAGTGGCATTAAGACAGGAAAAAGTTTACCAATTTTAGTATTAGGCATGGTTAAAAAAGCATCAAGAGAGAAGGGGTGTTGTTGTGTAGTTCCTATAAATCTATATAGGATCTGCGCATTTAGACAACATAGACTGTGGAATTTATGTCCAGACTGATTCAGACACCCCAATCGGGTATGTTTGCCTGTATACCAGCTAGCTCACAGTGCCACTATAAACCCCTCTTACCAAGGAAAGAATAGTTCTTGGCAACTATCGAACATGACAACCCTGTCCCATCAGGGATCATGGAAACAGTACAGTACTTTTTGCTCAGTCACTCGTGCTCACTTTGTCTCAGAGAGATACACAAAATAAATGGTGGGGATGTTTTTCAATAAGCATTTATTGAACTAGGGTCATAGGTGTGCTGAAACAACCATAAGACAGAAATTATAAGCACCAACAGAGTAAAAGGATGGTAGATTTCTGCCGTAGTGCTAAAACAATGAATACAGGCAGGTATAAAAATACATGACAGTAACAATTCGTACTCCTGCGATGCGACCCTAACTAGATGTACCTAAGTGTACCGAGCATTTATGTAGGTGTAGAGCCAAGAATCAATCAATTAAAGGTGGGACAGAAAGCACCACTGACATACATAGTAGCAGATGGAGCAGCATATAACACCTTGACCATTTTCAGAAAGTTAGGACTGAAATTAAAAGCTTCTTATGTGTGCAATATAAATTGTCAATTGACATTGTCAAACGCTTTTTCTGCATCTAATGACAACAAACCAGCAGGATCCTTGATTTTCTTAGCAGACGACGGAACATGACATAAAAGGCGTGTATTTTGGGTCGAGAATCTGCCTTTAATGAACTCTATTTGATCTGATTTAGTATTCAAATTTAAAATAAGGGTCAGTCGAGTAGCTAGTATTTTGACATCGAATTTACAGTCTTGGTAAATAATGGATATTGGATGATAGTTTGCAATTAAAGTAGTATCTTTATCTGGTTTGGGTAAAACAATAATGCTAGTTTCTTTAAAATAACCTCCAACAGTGAAAGAAAGTTAGAAATCCTAAACTAAAGAAAGCAACATATCAGATAATTGAGTCTTAAAAATGTATAGCATTTTGCTGGTATAACATCAGGACATGGTGATTTTTTTTAATTTAAGCGATTTTATTGTTAAGTGAAATTCTTGGAGAGTAAGTGGGCTTTCTAAGTTGAACTGGTCTTCCTGAGAAATGTGAGGCAATTTAGAAGGTAAACATGGAGCAATAACAACATCTTGCAGAGACTGGATTTTTTCGCAGAGGGAAGAGTAAAAAAGCAAAAAATATTTTGCAATATCTTCTGTTTTAAATAGCGAGATATCGTCAGGTTTTCTAACTGCATGAATTTGAGTCCTGTCTTCTTTTATGCGTAAATAATTAGACAAAATCTGTTCAGATTTATTGGAATTAAAGTAATTAGTTTTTTCTTTAGATTCCTGTAAACCGGCTCATTTACTTAATAGGGTGTTATACTTTTGAGGATTTCAGGAGGAATGAAATAATCCCTCCAACTCAGTAATATGTTTCTCCAGTAATGATTACTGAGCATAAAAGGTTTTGTGTTCATGTGCCATAAGAGGTATGGTTACATCTCGTATTTAGGACTTAAAAGCATTCCAGTGGTGATTTTAGAATTCTCTGTAGTTTTTTTTTTAATCATCCATAGCTGTAGATGCTTTCAAAGAATTAGCAGGGTTTAAGATTATGTCAGTATGTATTATCCATCTAGCTTTTGGGGAACATAGGTCTTGTGGGGCAATAGAAAAGGAAATTAAAGCATGATCTGAAATAGAGCTTAGTTCAATTTTAGGATTAATAACCACACTATATAAATGTATTGACACGAGTAAGTAATCAATTCTAGAAAAAGTTGAATGTGTGTGTTAGAAAAGAATGCAAATTCTTTAGTTGTAGGATTAGCTAATCTCCAAAAATCAATTGATTATTTTGGTGGTAGAGAGAAAGGATTTGAATATATGACATGATCGATTGGGTTTAATTTAAGATGCAGATATTCTATTCAAAAGGAGGAAGATTAAAGTTGCTTCCTGCGCTAAGGGAGACATTACTGAATTTTATCATTTCAGTAGTGATAGTGTTCCAAAAAAGGGAGAGCATATAGGTTAAACAGATTGAGATCATGGTGGCCAAATTTAATTTGAAATAAACAAATCTACCATTGAGTCATTATGATGATTTAATATCTGTGTATTAGAAGTGTGTGAAAAAAGGAATAGCCGCCCCGTTTTTGTGACCTTCGGCAGGGAGATGATATAATAGTATCTACCCATCCTTTATATATGGAATTTAAAAGGTTATCATTGACATGTGTTTCCTGTAAAAAGCAAATATTAGCCTTAAACTGCCTTAAATATTCCAATATTTCACGCCTCTTAACTGGATGTCGTAAACCTTTCACATTAAGCAAATCAACTTTTATTGTGTGTTTAGTATCCATAGATTGATAAAGATACTGTAATAAGAGAGAAAAGAAAACGGAAAGATGATAAGCAGCCCATAGAAACTAGACAGACATAACAAACAAGACATATAAATGTCACATACCAAGACCTCATATTTAGTAGAGACAGAAGTATAAAGCAAGATAGAGCACACACGTAGAGCTGCCATTTATGTCTAGACAAAAGTTAAACAGTAGCGAGTGAAATTATCAAGAAGGACCTGAAGATACTGAATCTTTTACAATCGGATCATGATGGTCAAGATAAGCTATCAAGTCTGCAGGTGAGAAAAAGGGTTTGGAAATATCATTTTTCCAGATACGCATTCTAGAAGAGTCAAAAAGAACATATTTGTATCCAGCATTTTTCAGTGTAGGTCTTAAATCTGAGAATTGTCGACAAAGTTCAACAAGTTTCCTTGGCAAAATCCTGGTGAATGTAGAGTTTGCTACCTTCAATGAGCAAGATGGAATTTCATGTGCAGTTTTTCTGATTAGGAGAAGATAATCTGCCTGTGCTTTGAATGGTGTGACTTTTGAAGTGAGGGAATATGGTGAGTTTTGTTTATTTCAAATGTTTCTGGGAATTTGATGTTTAGAAGTTTGGGCAGCATTGATTCTAAGTAGAGTCTGCAACTTTGGCCCTCAATTTTTTCAGAAACAGTAAATATACGCAAGTCATATCTGCGATTACTGTTGTCCAAATCCACCAGAGAATTGTGTTAAGGAGAGATAGAGAGCTGGTCTACTAAAGGTGCCATAGCTGCAATTGCTTTGGTATGATCTTTTATTTTTATCTCATTGTCTAAGATCTTCATTGAGTGAGAGGGCATGGCTCTTTGAATATGTTTGATGTCTGAGCACATGGAACCAGTATTCATATGTATTGCTTGTGTCTCTTTTAATATTTTGGATAACGACAATTCTTGTGATTTCACAACTTTTGATTTTATAGGAGGAGGTGAAGTGGTTTGTTTTTGTTTGTTGGAGTTTGTAGATGAAGGTTTCGATTCCATAATGTATTGTGGAGTTTGAAGAAAGTACACCAATATAATATGATAAATGTGGTATAAAAGAAGCAAAAGAGCTGTATTAGAATATTCTCAGGCAACACTATGTTTCACTGGTCAAGATCGTGAATTGAATAATTTATTGGTTGAAAGTTACTTGCGAAGGCCAGGCAAAAAATCAATTATTCCAAATGAAACTGTGGAGATCGTTTATATCAACTGTATCAATAGGTTATAAAGAAATGGTTACAAAAGGGGAGAATAACCACAATACAATAAGCACATGAGAAGTAATATATTTGCCCTCTTAAAAAGGTAATTGTTTAATATTGCATATAACTAAAGAATGTCAGCTAGTACTTTGAATCTCCTTTTAAAAGAATATGTTTGTTTAGTCAGGTAGATATTTGTGGAGAAAATATAAATTCAGTGAAATAGTGAATAAAATCCCTTTAAGACTGAAGACAAGCATGTGCTTTCACAAAGAAAGCGGGAGTGGCTGAGGAGATCGCCTCCATCTGACAGGGTGGGCCTCAGAGAACCTCGGTGTTTAGTTCACTGTCGGGAAAGGTTCCTGTGCTTAACTCACCAAAAGAAGTGAGAAATGCCTCCAGTTTAGTCCCGCTGGTCTCTGGACCACATTCACCACCAAGAACTAACTCCATGGGGCCCCTACATTGTTGAAGAAGTTGTTGTTAGGCAGGTGAGTTAACGGAGCTCACGGTGCAGTGGCCATCCTGGGTCATGCATTACTGTCTCCCAGTGCTTAATTTATAAAATATTAAGTGCCAGGGCTCTGACCAGGAGGCCACTGCAGCTTGCACCACCCATCGCCCCTGTCATCGCTGCTAAAAACAAATACTATCCATCTCTCTCGCATGTAAATGCGACAGTTCAGATTATTCCAGGTCCCCTAAGATAAAGGAATGGCTGGGGAGGCAGGTATTAGTATTTTTTTTTAATGTATATTGTTTTCCTATTCAACTGTAATACTGCTCATCTCTAGATTACATGAGCAGCGCCACCTTGTGGCAGACTGCCCAAAGTGTGGTGTTGACAATTAGGTGCCGGTGCGGAGCACCGGAAACAAATTAAGTGCCGGTGCTCAGCACCGGAAAGCTCTGGCTCAAATTAAGCACTCCTGTCTCCCATCCTTTTTCTGTTTTAATGTGTGTGATTTAATGAAGTTGTCATCACAACTCAATTCAGTCTCTGTGGTAAATAATTTGGAGTATTCTTCGTCAGTATGAGGTGTGTAGTTCCGAGCATTGCAGGGGGCTTACTTACAGGGTAAAGGTGCCTTCGCTTGTACCATAGTCGCAGTGAACAGCAATAAGTCCATCCCCAATTATCCTCTTCAATAGAAAGTTGTGTTGTTAGCAAGGAATGGGTTCGACGATGTATGTCCGTTGTATGCTGTCAGCCGGCATTAGGAACAGTGGGCGTACCTGTCCCCAGTTCTGCCCTTGCTCCTGTATTCTGCCTATGCTTTCCCTATTACAAATCTCTGTGCCATCTTTGATGCCCCCTTTTGTGCTGTGCGTGCATCTAAATCACTAATCTAAATCATCAGTTATTTCACTAAATCGTTAGGAAACTGTTCCGAACGAATCAGTCTCAGACTTGTTTCCGAACTAATCGGATCCTGCGAGTCGGGACGACCGATTACGATGCCTCCCAACATTGTTCGGTCGGACACACATTGACTTCAATGAGAGTCTGTGCTCCGAACGAGAACACAGGCACCCATTGAAAAAGGGGTGGTTGGGAAAAACCTTCCATTCTGTGGTGTGCACCCCATGGTGCTGCCCACATTGTGCATGCTTGGGAACAGGGGTCCCTTGGGCACCATTCATACGCCTCCGGGTGAAGGGGGGACTGCAACAGGCCCCCAAAGACAGATTCCGACAGCCGTTTCATGTCGGGCAGACCGAATCGAAACGGCTGTCTGAATCAGTCATCATAATCGCTCATCTGGAAACCGTGCCCATAGAGCTTTATGAATCGGCTTTGAATGACTCGGATTGTCAAAATGCCTTTTGGAACTGATTTGGACTGCTCGAACGGTTTCCGGGCATCGTAATCGGTCACTGGGAAATGTGTACGATTCGTTCAGAAACAAGGGTTCCAAATCGGATTCTGCAAAACTGAATCCCATTCGGAGCGTTTATGAACGACATAGTAATCAGCCCTTAAGTGTGTATGCTGTGGTCATTTTAATCTGGTTATGCTGGGCGAGACCTACCAAACCAGTATTCCAGTAGTAAATTATGCTTTGTTAAACAGTAACCACTGGAAGAACCACTAAGAGTCTTGGATTTTAATATCTTTATACTTTAGCTACAGTTGGGAATGAGGAGGTGCATGCCAATAGTTAAATAGTTGCTATTTATTCTTTTAATTGAAATTTTAGCATGTTTTAAAACATGTGCATATTTGTAGCCAGCATGTGTTTCGACCAATGGCGAAATTATGCTGGACTTTCTCAGCACTGCACAAGTCACTAGGTAACCACCATGATTCATCATCATGGTTTGCTTAGTATGTGTCATATTGTGCTCTGGCATCGTTAGATTTGGTTGTGGTAAGTGTAGCCCTGAGAATTATCCTGTGTAATTCTGCATTAGAGTTGTCAGTTTCACCCACTCAGTCATGCAGGCAGGATGGATCCAGTTGTCGAATCGTGTATCCTGCACCATGTTTGAGTGATATCAGGGCATCAGAACCGAATTTGTATAAATCAGCTCCTATTTTACAGAGCAATAAATAAATAAAAAAAACTGAATCAAGTGAAGCAACTGCAATTAAAGGCAGAACTGCTGAGAGTAACAAGGCTACCCTTAGTGGTGGCCCATGATCCCTTAAAGTGGTGGGGTGTAATATTTGTCACTGGTTCACCTCATTTATTTCAAAATTTGCCTTGGGTGCCCTCACACACACATGTACCCATACACGCACACACAGTTTCTCACCCACAGACACACTTGCATACACTCATAATTTCATAATCACTGATCCTCTCTCACAACTACTGGGGTGTACAGGGGCTCTCATTTGAACTCCTGGGGAATGGGTGTGCTGCTTTATTAGTGCAGCAGGTGCAGTTGCACTAGGGCTTCTGTGTCGTGGTGCAGCTACACCAGTTGCACCATTGATAGAGACACCCCAGACTCACTCCCTCTCTCTGTGACAATCTCCCCCTCACTCACTCATTCTAAATCACTCACACTGCTTTGCTCACTCCCTCGCTTTCCTTTACCCATACTCACTCACTCATTGATTCTCGCTCTTTCATTCTCAACACCCTCAAACACATTTAACTAACACACATTTTCACTCAATCACATTCTCTCTCAATCACTTACAAACACACGTTCACTCACATATGCACACAGAAACAACACAGATTTCTTTTTACTTCTCTTCTTTTTGGCAAACCAGAGGCTCCATTGCAGCAGCAGAACAGGAATCAGCTGCTGAACATAGGAATCAGCAAGCCAAAGAGCCAGAAAGAGCAGCAAGACAATATTTCAGATGAAGGCCCACCTCATGCCCTCTCCCAGCTTCTTGATAGGACTGGAAGCATAGTCCTGTCAGAAGTCGACACAGTGGTGTGGGTCCTGCCCCTGTTGGACTGTGTGCCCCCTCTTTGGCCTCAGGATGCCTGATGTGTAACCTGACTACCACATTTTAGCAGATACACTGTGCTGCCTGAGCCATGTGCAGTATATCTGCTAAATAAATTGGATTGTGCTTGTGTGAGTGGTTCGCAGTTGAACTGCGTCCCTCGGACATGCGCAATCCGGGCATCCACCGATGGAGTGTTGTGTTTTTAACACGCTCAGTAGCTGGATCGTTCTCCAGCCCCTTCTTCCTCCTCCTGTTATCAGAAGCCTGGTGGGGAGGCTAGAGGGCTAACCTGGCACTGCAGAGTTCATGCAAACACAAAAGTGTCATCATTTAATTTAGCAGTGAATCTTTGGGCTCACATTTGGCAGGGCTATCCCTGGAACCCCTGAAGGAGAACCGCTCGTGGCTACCCTGGAACAGCACATGCTGTATGACTTCAAACATCCTGTATGACCTCGTGTGCCCAGAAAGGCACTTTTCATGCTCGGGTCTTTGCAATGAGCTACATTCGTGTCAAGTCCTTGCAAGGAGATGGATCATTGGAGTTTTGTTTGCTTTACCTTAAATTTTCAACATCGATGCCAGGGGACTCTGCTTGGGGAGCAAGGTGAGTAGCAAAAAACGTCTAAGCAGCACGTCAACCAGTTGAGACTGAATCTGGCTATTCTCAAAATGATCTTCTACCCAATCAAAATTGTTGATACATGAATCAGGAAAAACTTCTACACAATTTTGATCAGGGTTAAAGGCAATATTCTTAAGATTCCATACCCTACCATCCTCCAGTCTTACAGAATTCCTTAAAACTTCCGCCACTTTACAAGGTGGTTCAAAACGGCTCATACCCTTAGGAACCTTGAAAGGTTTCTTCACCCTCACCCAATCTCCAACCTTGATCGAAACATCTTTGGTATTATGGTGAGAGTCATAGAATTCTCTGCTCTTCTCGTGACTGGACATTAATCTATTCTTGACATCCTCAGGAGACCAACATGCAATTTTTCCATCAAACAGCCATCCAGGGTTAAACTTACATCTAGCTGTTCTGCCCCTCATCATAGTGAATGGGGACATGCCAGTGCTGTTCTGCACAGTAACTCTATATGACCAAACCGCCTTCTGTACTTGTACCTTCCAATCAAGTCCACTGTGCACAGAAGCCTGAATGATACCCTTGATCACCCTGTTAAATCTTTCAACAGTGCCGTTGCCACTAGGGTTATATAACGCCGTAGTCTTGTGTTTGACACCACATCTGTCGAAATACTCTTTAGCTAGTCTAGAAGTAAATTGGACACCATTGTCCGATAGCACACAAACCGGCAAACCCTCCAACATGAATATTTTATCTAAAAATTTAAGTACTGTCTGAGTGTCAACCCTTTCCACAATCTTGACAATAGGCCATTTGGAAAAAAGGTCAATTGCCACCAAACCATATTCTCTAGCGTCTCCAACAGGTCCGAAAATATCCACCGCGATGGTGTTCCAAGGAAAGTTTGGAATTAAACCATCACTCATCTTGGGCTTTAAAGTCCTAAAAGTTTTGTCAGCAGACATGCAAACTGTACACTTTTTGACAAACTCCTCCACCTCCCCGTCAATTCCAGGCCACCAGAACATACCTTTGACAATAGACTTGGTTCTCATGATCCCGAAATGCCCCTCATGGCACAATTGCAGAATTTTCTTTCTTAAAGACATAGGTGGAACGATTCTATCCCCTCTAAACAACAAATCATTTTCAGAGGACAACTCCATACGGACTTGCCAAAAGGCATCCAAACCAGGGATATTCTTCACTTTGGGCCAGCCCTTACAAATATGCTCTAAAACATTTTTCAAAACAGGATCCTTCCCCTGTTCAGTTAACCACTCCGTTTTACTTATCGCAGGCTCACCACAATCGTGTACCAAAGCCACACAGTATTCGCTCCAAGGATCATCTTCACACTCCTCCAAAGGAGGTGGAAGTCTCGACAGACAATCAGCAATGCGGTTGTCCTTACCTGGCAGATAAACCATTTTATAGATATATTCCTTCATCCGCATAGATAATCTAGCTAACCTTGCGGATGCACTTGAAATACCCTCACATGATAAAATGCGGATCAATGGTTTATGGTCTGTACGAATAGTCACGGGTTTGCCCCAAACGAATGCTCGGAAATGCTCTAGCGCCCACGCACAAGCTAAAGCTTCCCTCTCGATGATAGGGTACCTACTTTCAGCAGGGGAAAGAGCCCTAGATGCAAATAAAATTACCTTTTCCTTACCGTGCCCATCGTACTGTGACAACACAGCGCCCAAACCCTTGTCACTTGCGTCAGTTGTGAGCAAACAATCCACATTGGGGTCAAAACTGGCAAGAGCATTTACTTTTTGTAACTCCTTCTTGATTAAATTAAACTCTTCCTCGCACAATTCACTCCAAATGAACTTAGAGTTCTTCTTCAATAGTGCACGCATATTGCAAACTTTTGCTGCGAAATTTTTTATGAACTTGGCACAGTACTCAGCCATGCCGAGGAATGCTCTCACCTCATCTTTTGAAACCGGTGCAGAGAACTTAACAATATTCTCCACTAAGGTAGGCTTGGGTTCAACACCTTTTTCGCTTATGACATGCCCCAAATATGAAACACTTCTTTGGCTGAATTTGCATTTGGATAACTCTACAGTCAGACCAGCTGACTGCAAGGTTCCCAAAACTTGTTTCAATTTGGAATCATGACTTTCTTTATCTTTTGCTGCAACAAGAATATCATCCTGAAAAAATGAAACATACTCCATATCTCCAAACAATCTGTGCATCAACCGCTGAAAAACAGCAGCGGCTGAGGCCAACCCAAAGGGCATACGCCTGAATTGATAACAACCAAACGGTGTTATAAACGCCGTGAGGTTCTTAGAGTCTGGATCCAACATCACCTGGTGGTAGGCGGCAGAAAGATCTACCGTGGAAAACCAAGTAGCACCTTTCAAGGAAGATACCATTTCATTTATTCTCGGAAGGGGAAACTTTTCAACCACGATGTTATTGTTCAAGTGGCGCAAATCGATGCATAGACGGATTTTTCCGTTGGGTTTCCGGGCCACCACAATCGGAGAAATCCACTCAGATGTTTCCACTTCTTCGATAATGCCTTTGGCAAGCAGACCCTGAACTTCCTTTTTCACTTCCTCCCTTATAAAAATAGGTATCGGCCTCACCTTATGAACCTTGGGTTGTGCATCAGCCTTTAAAATTATCTTATGTTCAAACCCCTTCAGAACACCCAACTCTTTATTAAATACCTTGGGAAAACTTTCAGATAGCGTTTCCTCCATTCTACTACAGTCATCCAAAATCAAAACTTTGTCCTTAGAATTAGGATCCAGGATGATGTGTAATTTCTTCTGATCGAACCATCCTAAAACAGATGGCCCAACCTTTGCCACATACAACTTTGCTCTTGTGGACCTGCCTTTAAATACAAAGGTAAGCCATCTAAAACCAATCATACCTATCCTGTTACCTGTAAAACTGATTGGGCACACATCTGATGGGTATAACTGCTCACCAATCTTATTTACAAACTTCCTTTGCCAAACCTCCTCATTAATGATCGTGTATGGGGAACCAGAGTCCGCATACACACTTATGGTTACCCCCCCTAGGGATATATCACAAATTGGTTTTCCTTTAAGTGAGTCATCCGAAATGTTGATCACATAGTTCCCTCTAACACTTTTTATGCAACATTCTTCTTCAGTTTCTAACTCATCCACACTCTCACTTTCATCTTCATACACACATTTTACGTTTGTGCGTCTACGACACATCTTGCTAAAGTGACCTAACAGTCCACAAATACCACATTTCTTTTTTAACGCAGGACATAGTCTACTAAACGCCAGATGTTCTTTACTGTCACATCTGTAACATCTCCTATCCTCCATATTCTTGTTCTGGACCCTTGCAGGTTGACCAGTCCATCTCCCTTGTTGTTGCTGTTGACGAAAGTTTCTGTTTGATGCTTGAATCTTACACACAGTTCCCGAGGTTTTGGAAACATCTTTCTCTGTCTCTTTCACCACCGTTGCACACCTCCCAGACATTTCTGACTTTCTCATGATGGCAACAATGTCATCAAGAGGTGCGTCACCGTTGACCCAAAGACGATCTTGCAAGGCAGAGTTGTTATTGTGCATAACCAATTGATCGCGTATGAGATCGTCATGTAAATTGTCAAATTTACAATCTATGGCTAGCTTTTTGAGGTCATCCATCCATTCATCTACAGTTTCCTCTTGGGTTTGTTTTCTCTGAAAGAACCTGTGTCTTATGACCCCAATGCACACCTTAGGTGCAAAGTATTTATCCATATTTTTTGTCGCATTTTCGAATTCATCTAGATTGGAGCTATCGGACTTACTCATTCTTGAAAATGTCTTTAATCCTATGGGGCCAAGAGAATGTAACAACAGTCTCTTCTTTTGCTCAGCTTTCATTTTTTTGGTTTCATCAACAGCTTCCAAATAATTAATGAAATATTCCTTCCATTCTATCCACTTTATATTGGGTTGGACACCTTTAACCCAAAATGGTTCAGGAGAACTAATAGAAAAATTCTGTTGTGCCATGTCTCTGTCTCTAACTACAGTACTTACACTGGAATCTCCTTCTTCCATGCACTGTGAAGTACAATTCAACCTTCTCCCGACTTCCTCACCTGTTATAATGTTCCACACACCACAAAAAAAAACAAATACTTTTTCCTTTTTAAATTTCCATTTCACCTACTGTGCTGTACGGAATGTGTACCTTTATAAATGTAGATATCGCCCTGCGCCACACAGCCTTTGACGTTTATTCCAGAGAAAGCTTTTTTTTTTTTTTTTAATCGATGTAACTCCTTCCGATCGATGTAAACACCGAATACAAGATGGCTGCCACGTTAGGGTCACGCTGCGTGACCTGCGTCTGACATCAATAGATGAGGGGATTGTAGAAGACGCGCTGACAGTGACGCGCGCAGTCCCCTTGGCAGTCAGCGCACGCAGTGGAATGGCGAGCGCAGTTGAAAGAATGCAGGTAGGCGATAACGATTAACGGCTGCTCCGTTAATGTCGCTAAGCATAGAGCATGTTGCCCAAAAGTTAACTTAGTACAGCGCAGTCGTAGGCAGCGATTCCCATGCGAAGGAAGAAAAATTGAAGACAAAAAAAATAATTATAACTCACAAAGTCTTTTTTTTTTTTATGCGCTTCCCTTCTTTTCTTTTTTTTTTTTTAAAAGATGGAGGTTCTTCTTATTCTCATCCAAGAGGTAGTCCGTAAGGTTAAACGCCAGTTTCCCTCGTCGCCAATTGAAGTGATGGTAGAGGCATAATGATGTGGAATATGATATATTTATTTAAGACCAGTAATAACAGGTGAGAGCCGGGGAAGCGACGTCCTTCTCCAACAGCTCCGTAACATCAATGTTCCACATGGAACTATCATTACAACACTCCACATTCTAATGCATGTGCATTTAAAGGAATAAGAACACAACAGTCTTCAAAAGGAATTGGGGAAAATATGTTGCTCAACGATTTAAAGTGACAGTCTATTTTTAAAGTGCTTTCCCATTGCAAAATTGCAAAAACAGTTCCTCAGCACTCATAAAGGGTGTTTATTTTTACACAAAGATAGACCCCTTCTTTGTCTTATTCACTAATACTGGCTTCTTTTATTTTAGTGCCCTGACATGTTTTGTGTCCCAGTCAGACCTTGGTTGCCCCATTGCACAGGTGTAGAATAAAAGTTTGAAAAATACTGTGGGCCCGATTCACAAAGGTAAATGAGACGAAAGTCTAACTTTGCAACTTTCGTATTCACAAAGGTCCTTCACTACTCGTAAATACTCATTGTGAAAACAGAAAGTCGTAAAGTTCAACTTTTGGTATTCACAAAAGGGCATTTACCAGTAGCAAATGCCCTTCGTGAATACCATAAGTCGGAATGTTAGACTTTCGTCTCAGTTTACCTTTATGAATCGGACCCAGAGTGTGTGCACGTGCACATCTACCAGTCTGGATTGACTGCAGCCATGCAGTACAAGCCTCATTAGGCCCCCAGCACTTACTAGAAAGAGGCATAACAGAGAGCAGGGGCACACGGGTCAAGATTTTGCAAACTGGTATGCATGAGCTCGCTCACTATGGCTCTTTTCGCATCCCCCCAACCACAGCACATGATACTTGTAAGCACAGCTGTGACGCCAGTAGCGGCTCGTGGTGGGAGTGCTGCTGGGCTGGGCGGGGGGAAGTAAACTACAGCATAGGGGCAAACAGAGTTAAGTAACTAAATAAATAAATAAAACAAATTACATTGCGCTCGCTGCATCGCGAATGGCGATGCAGCGCGCGCAATGTAATTCGTTTAATTATTTATTTAGGGGCATATTATCAAGCCCGGCGTTAAAATTATCGCCGCTTTAGCGGCAGAAAACTGCAGCTAAAGCGGCGATAATGGGCTTGATAATATGCCGCAGAGAATTCCCATAGAAGCCCAGGTTGACACCAGAACATGGGCTTCTATTGGAATTCTCAAGGGCATATTTTCAAGCCCATTATCGCCGTTTAGCGGCAGTTTTCTGCCGTTACAGCAGCGATCATTTTAACGCCGTTTCTTGATAATATGCCCCTCAGTTACTTATCTCAGTTCAGCCGTTTGCCATAGTTTCCTACCTCCCACCCTGCCCCTCCCCGTCCCGCCTCACCGCCCCGCAGCACTCCCTCCACGAGCCGCCACAGTGACACACAAACATAGGCGACAACCCAGACGTTAGCCGCATCGCTAACAATCACCCCCATGGCAGACCCAGTTAGTGTTTGGTTTACATGCCAGCTCGGATTGCTATTGTTCTTTAAATGGAGAAGAATGAATGCTCCATATGATATGCAAAATTAAAACGAGCGAACAGCTGACGCAAGCATAAATTTCAAAAAAGGTGCAGGTGGTAAACAACGATATCAAAAACACATTACTGTGAATCATAAGGAAAACCGACAAATGTACAATTAATATTGAACTGTATAGAATGGGTTGTCAACGCATTGCCTAGTTCCGTATTTTGTTAATCTGATATGATTAATAGATGCATCCTTCACCCGTGAGTTTGAAGCAAACATGAAACAAATAGCAATGTAAGGGTGTGTGCATTGGAAGCGTCCAGAGGGGAGAGATGCAGCCCTTCAGTAGTGAATCTTGAATCAACTGTAATAAATGTTCTGCATTTCACACTTGGGCGCCACAGGATCGACCTATAGTAATGGGCACTAAGCAATCAGTCATGGTATATGCTCTGAGGAGCCGACCTATGTGGCGCACAGAGCGATACATACGAATGGGCATTATACAGCCAGCCAAAGTGTATGCTCTGATAGGTCACTGTGGCACAAAAGAAGAGAAAATATTTTGCAATCAGGCGTAGTACATGCCCTAGGAGTCAGCCAGAGGCGGCATGGAGCAAATCACAGGAATACGCAGTACAAAGGCAGCCGCACTATTGGCTCTCCCTCAGGAGTCTATCCAGGAGCGGCAAAGGTGTCTAAATCTTGAAAATAGCATTCATTGAGGCAATGAGGGCTCCACTCAGTGACATGTAGGAACATCTCAGAAGAATGGCCATGTAGGGCCTCCACATTATATGTGCTGATGGGTCACCTTGAACTAATGGAAGCGGAACGATTATTTTAGCAAACATGGTATCTGCTCTGAGGGCTCCTCCCAGGAGTGGCATAGGAATGGAGGAACCGATAGGAATGGTTGATGGGTTACCTTGTAAAGACAGATGACCAGCCATTACCTACAAATCCAGAACATTCACATATAAATTAACCTAGGCAGATACAGAGGCGTAACAAAAGCCCCTGCAGCCCCTGTGGTGCAGGGGGTCTCGAGCTCCTGGGGACCCCTCCAACACTGTGCACCGGCAGCAGGTTTCCCTGGCCTGAAAGATCCTGACTGGGTCCAGAGCATGGGGGTGTCCCCTCCATGTTCCTTGTAGGGGTCCGCACGCAAGTTTTGTTCTGCTACTGGGAACATATTATGGTTGTATGCATAATGACTGGTCCTTTCTCATACCGTGCGTGGAAATTGACTCAAGTGTGCCGGGCAGTAATCCATAGGAATGTGCATAATACAACCAGCCATGGTTATCTTAAAAACTGGGTCCGAACCACCTTCATGATGTTTCACTGCTTGCTTTGTTTCTGTGCTTAATGCTCTTGCTGTACTAATTGTCGTCTCCAATGCCCAAATATGTACTCCGCCTGTACACTGTGCCAATTGAGTGTCATGACTGCTGCAATGTTGTGGATTTTGATTTTAATAAAAATGTTATTTAAAAAAAAAAAAAAAAATAGGTCCGCACACTGTCAGTAGCCAACATGATATATTACAACAAGAAACTAACATGCTTTCAAAAAGATCCAGATTTCAAGTCAGTATATGCAATCAAAAGTCCCCAATTCATTCTGATAAGTGGGGCAAGTGCATGTAAAACAAGCAATTTTTGGTGTAAGAACTTAAGTCAACAAATGTACTCTCTTAATGATTAATCTCACAGGTGCTAATACTTGTGATGAGCAACCAACGTTTTGTGTCCTTTTCAAAGAACTTTAGTAAGGTTTAATTGTTGGAAGGTGCCAAATCGTAAGGTAAGTGTTGGATGTGGATGAGCCCACAATGCAAATGGAATGCTGGGCTTCAAAAATAGTTACAAAAATGAGAAGACAATCAAAGTCCAAGGACTGTTGTACCAATGTCCAGGAGATGAGCAATAAATGATCAATGTAAGAGTGGACACTTGGTAATCTGGTAGCAGTACTTGTGAGTATGTGTGCCCATCTCTTGAGGAACACCTAATGTCTGGTTCACTCAAGAAAAGCTGCACAGTTTTGTGCACAATGTTTGTCTCATGATCACAGAGTTGAACGTACTTGCTCTGAATGTTCATCAAGGAGCAACAGAGAGCAACCTACAGGAATTGCCATAGTACAACCAGTCACATTATATGCTATCAGAATACCTTCACGGAGCCACAGGGCAAGCAGGAGTTACAGGGCACAACCGTGGGTGTGAGGCCTTTTACACCTGATGTCCCAGGTCCGGCCTACTATGGATCCTGAGTAACTGGGCCGATTATTATTTCTTCAGCGCTTGACACTCAGTGGGAGCGAGAGTCGAGCAGTCCAAGGCTCTTTGAAGTGGAAGTAGGTTTGAGGCATAGACTGGCTCAAGACTCAAACTACACACGGTAACTGAAATAAGGTGATTGCACAGCCAGATACTTACTTTAATGGAAAAGGAGTATTTTAAAGTGATCACATAAAGGCATAGAATTGACATACTATGGGGATTGCCTTGTCTTCATCACACAAGCGTTATTCACTTTGGCGCACATACGGGTGATGGCACTCACTTCAAGTAGGGCCCCACTCCTGGTCATAAAGGGGCCACCAACTTATGCTCACACGGGCGACAACCCACAATATATATGGTGGCCCTCCTATTTTGATACAGGGTTGCTGACTTTGTCAATACTGGGAGCACAGCCAGGCCTGATTTACATATGGCGGGCCTTTGTCAGGAGAGGCTCAGTGGGTGAAAATGCTAGGTTGAAATGCTACGCTGAGCGATTGCCAGTGGTTTGACTTTTTACAAACATTCCTCGCATCATTATTTGTGTGATTGATGTAACATCCTAAGTGGCCAATGTTATGCACAGACATGGGCTACTTGATCACTGTGGGATAAGATCCAAGTTATACCTCACTCTTGAGGTGTAACAAGAGCGAAGCAGGTCTGGGATGCGTATGTTCCCTTGTTAAGTCGGCCTCACTTAGCAGTTCGGGATGGACTGTTCCCATGAGGAACAGGGTCAGTACTGATTTGCATATGGCGGGGCTTTGTCTGGAGTGGCACAGTGGATGATTAACGATGGGTTGGAATACTACACCAAGCGATTGCCAGTGGTTAGATTTTTTGCAAAAAGTCCTCCCATCGCCTTTTCTGTGATTGATATATTGTGAAATAGTCTGCCATAAACTTATTTATTGTCACAGACATAATTGGGTGGGTCCATAGATCATATTGGAGTCCTCCTGCCTCTTGTTTCTCTTGCTCGGTTGTCCCTAAATTCTGCTCCAAGCTTAGATAGCTTGGGTGATTGCCGACTTCACCATTCATGTGTCCTGCCGGCAAATCAAGGAATGACTATGGGTTATTCGCATACTGTTCTAGATTATCTTTTTCTAAATGTCAACTAGCCCTTGCAACAGTTAGAGTTGTTTCTATTTTGCTTTCTCTTACCTTCTCTTTAATCATTTTGAGGGATACATCCTTGGAGACGTTGGTGTCACCTTTGGTGGTTGTCACTCTGCCCAGATGAAATTTAAACTACGTTGGAGTAATTTGAGTAATTTTGTAAATTTCTCTTTACGCTTGTTACATGAAACACCTGAAATCACACCATTATGTCACGCTGTGTATTTATACCGCTGTTCTCAGCAAAGATACAGTGCAGGAATCTGGAAACAATACAAAGAACCAGAACACGAGTGACTGTTAGTCTCGGCAATAGTGTTTTTGTACTATTTTATAGCACAAAATGAATACTCGCTTCAAAAATAGCTTTGAGGACATATTTTGGGTTAAACTATAACACTGATTGACGGATTCACATTTTGAGCAATTTCACATAATTTTCTTGAACGATTCACATAATTACATGAATTTCACACACCCTTAGTTGTCTCCAAGGCCCCTTTAATTTCTATTTCCATCAGTGGTTGGGACTTTTTTTAATATTCAAACTTTTCATTAATTCCCCGCTTATATAGTGGCACAACAGCTGACAGGCTGCAAATAGATTAACTTTACACACACCCTCAGACATAAACAAAGAGGAGAAAAAATGTGTAAAGAAAGAGAAAGTACCTCACGTGCGCACCACCAGAGGAGCAACTGGTTGGTTCTCACCAGCTTGCCCACGTTTGTTTCATCATTGGTAACTTTCTCTCCAGAAAAGTGTGAAGTGTCCAGTGAAAGAAAACACGTAACACAAAATAGTGTAGTGTAAAAACAACGACACAAAACTGTGCAAACAAAAACAATGGTGAAGAGGGGTTATAGACTCTCAAATATTTGTTTATTCTGGTTAGGAGTCTATCCCGCTGTTTAAAAACACAGCATGTTGCATACCTTAATTATGACGGCCAACATGTTTCATTGCCAATTATTTTAAGGCAAATTCATCAGGGCAAGAAGGGATCAAAAGTCCCCTTCTCTGGACACACACCTTAAAAAAGGACTGACACACACAAAGAGAAAACATACAGCGTGATTAGTTCGTCGGGAGACATATTCACAGTGCATCTCAAAGACAGTTAGTTTTACTAACTCAGATCCGTTACCTAGTTGGAGCTATGGGCCCACATACCAGCCACCAACCAGTCGCAGGGGCGTTATGGCGTCTTTATAATCGCCTTCCTGTTCTGCAAAGCACAACCGTTGCTACTGCCTGCGTCTGTGAAAAAAGTATATTAATTATATACACCTAACAGGACGTAGTTCCGTCCCCAGCAGTTGTGGGTGATGAGTGTGTGAATCGCCATCGGGGTGCGTGAACTTGTTTGGTGAAGCGCACGTGTGAGTTTCTAAGAGCCACTAATGAAAGTACCTTTTACACGTACTGGATACATTGACATGTAACCCAAGCCCTATGCATACTGGCCGGGCCATGATTAAGATCAGGAGTGGTTGGGCATTGACTGACGTAGGCTAGAGGGGTTAGTTAGGTGTCCCCGCTGTAACATTCCCAACAACTAAATTTTGGATCTTTATGCAGCTGGATTCGTCTTTCACACGGTGATGTGTGATGAGATGGTTACTACGGACTACGTCCTGTTAGGTGTATATAATTAATATACTTTTTTCACAGACGCAGGCAGTAGCAACGGTTGTGCTTTGCAGAACAGGAAGGCGATTATAAAGACGCCATAACGCCCCTTTCGACTGGTTGGTGGCTGGTATGTGGGCCCATAGCTCCAACTAGGTAACGGATCTGAGTTAGTAAAACTAACTGTCTTTGAGATGCACTGTGAATATGTCTCCCGACGAACTAATCACGCTGTATGTTTTCTCTTTGTGTGTGTCAGTCCTTTTTTAAGGTGTGTGTCCAGAGAAGGGGACTTTTGATCCCTTCTTGCCCTGATGAATTTGCCTTAAAATAATTGGCAATGAAACATGTTGGCCGTCATAATTAAGGTATGCAACATGCTGTGTTTTTAAACAGCGGGATAGACTCCTAACCAGAATAAACAAATATTTGAGAGTCTATAACCCCTCTTCACCATTGTTTTTGTTTGCACAGTTTTGTGTCGTTGTTTTTACACCACACTATTTTGTGTTACGTGTTTTCTTTCACTGGACACTTCACACTTTTCTGGAGAGAAAGTTACCAATGATGAAACAAACGTGGGCAAGCTGGTGAGAACCAACCAGTAGCTCCTCTGGTGGTGCGCACGTGAGGTACTTTCTCTTTCTTTACACATTTTTTCACCTTTTTGTTTATGTCTGAGGGTGTGTGTAAAGTTAATTAATTTGGGGACTGACCTCACACTTTCCTATTTTCCTCTGTCCTTGTTGACTTATACAGTTTTTAATTTTTGTAGCACATTGGATGGGCTGATACTATATAATAATATAAGTGTTGGAGGTTTCTAACGAAGTGTTCTGCCTCCACCCATTCCGGATTAAAGACAAATGTTTTCTACTGGGTGCCATTACTTCTGTGTTGAAACTATAATTGATTGGAGGGTGTACTGGCACGTCTTCCCTCTCTAGCTCCTCTTGTTTGATTGAAGGCTGCAAATAGAGTCAATACAGAACATCTTGACAAATCGCTTCATACAGCGTTTCATCTTAAGCCTTAGTAAGCCATCCATTTTCCCATACACCCTCTTGTTTCCTGGGCACCCCCTTGATTCGTATATTGGCTCCCCAGGTTTAGCACACAAGTTCATCGCCACTCTCCAACTCGCCAATTGTTGGGGGGAATGAGGAGACATTTTGCAAAGTCTTGTTTGGCGATTATCATGCCCAATACCGAGGAGCGTGCGATCTCCCCTCAATCCAGCAAAGTCATCCATAATACCGAGCAGCACTGTTCTCGGGGAGGGTTCCACGGCATCTCTGATTACCCGTGAGATCTCAGTGAACACTCCCTTCCCCTAAAGATGGGGCAATCACATGGTAGAAATGGGCCTCTGCACACTGGTAACCACTGCATGTTGGGGCAGCCAACCTGTTGGCCAGACAACTGTATAGGTGTAAGATAGGCCACAGTGGTTGGTTGGGACCCCATCTTAAGCTTTTTGTTTTTAAACCTTTATTTCGTTTTATAAGAGCCTACATTAAATATAGCTTTTTTATAATGCACAGGTAAGACACAGTAACAAATTGATGAGAGCGCAGTATCATTTAAAGTATAGTACAATGTCCAGATCCACATATAGAATAATAATCACTGTAGCACTGTTCATATGCGACAAACCCACAACTGTAATCAGGGAACATATTAACGCTAGTGGAATCCCCAATCTCTACTCATAGTGTGTATACAATATAAAGGGGAGGTCGTGAGTCTGTCTTCACGTTGCAGCGGTAGCGTCACGGGTGGGTGTCGTGGCATCAACGGGATGAGCAAGTAAATATGCCTTTAAGGAGTCCCAAATATAGCGAGGGCGTGATGTGGGGGAGAGAAGTTCTGCAAATGTGAATGTTTGGTCCTGCCAAAATAACATGTCACTGATCCATTCCTTAAATTTAGGCACCCAACCCCATCTACAGACCAATCTCCTTTTAGCCAAGAGAAGGCCAAATGATATAAACTTCCGATGTGCCACCATCAAATTCTCTCTATATCCTAATAGGGCCAGCAAAGGGGACAATGGGAGCTGTAGGGAGGTCATCTGCTCCAATGCTGAGAACACCTGTCGCCAGTATGCGTACACAGCGGGGCAATCCCAGGCCAGATGTTGGAAATTAGCTGCCTCCATACCACAGCGGTCACATCTATCACTGTTGTGCAACCTATACCTATGCAGTTTGACCGGAGTGTAGTAAGTGCGATGTAAAAATTTATAATGGGTGATGCGTAAGTGACTACTATATGAAATTTGCTCTGTCTGAATGCAGCAAAATGTCCATTGCTTGTCAGTGAGTTTGTGTCCCAACTCGGCTAACCCTTTTGTCTCTAGATGTGCAGTGGGTTCAATCCAGGCTGGTGTATAAGCTGTGATATAGTGTAGAAACCAGATGTGAGACAGCATTAGTGCGTAAAATCGTACGTAGTGGGGTGATCTTCGAAGGCTCCAGAGGTGTTATGTAGGTGTGTGCTCTTTCATGCCCTGTCACACTCGGACATATAGGAAAATGTCCATGGGAGAGGCAGATTGTTTTGAAAACAACTGTTGTAGCGTACGGAATTTGCCATTTAAGTAAAGATCCCCCCAGCAAGTGACATCGTATTTAGCCATAGTTTTTTTTTAAATACCTTCCTGCAAGACCGGCATCTTAGGGTGATATACCAGAGGAAGTAAGGCGAAATAAAGCATGGGGGCCTGCAGACGCTTGGCTATACCTTCCCATGCCTTCACTGTGCAGATGACCGGCGACAGGGCACCCTCTCGTGGCGTAGTAGCAGTCAAATGGGCACCCTCTAGAGGTATGGGATCAGACAACCAATGTTCCGTGGCAACCTGTGACATGTATTTGGGGGGATGGAACCGGAAGTGAGCATGGTGGGCCTGTGCACAGAGATAATAGAGCTCAAATTTGGGGATATCAAACCCTCCCTGGGCATTGGCTCCCCAGGTTTAGCACACAAGTTCATCGCCACTCTCCAACTCGCCAATTGTTGGGGGGAATGAGGAGACATTTTGCAAAGTCTTGTTTGGCGATTATCATGCCCAATACCGAGGAGCGTGCGATCTCCCCTCAATCCAGCAAAGTCATCCATAATACCGAGCAGCACTGTTCTCGGGGAGGGTTCCACGGCATCTCTGATTACCCGTGAGATCTCAGTGAACACTCCCTTCCCCTAAAGATGGGGCAATCACATGGTAGAAATGGGCCTCTGCACACTGGTAACCACTGCATGTTGGGGCAGCCAACCTGTTGGCCAGACAACTGTATAGGTGTAAGATAGGCCACAGTGGTTGGTTGGGACCCCATCTTAAGCTTTTTGTTTTTAAACCTTTATTTCGTTTTATAAGAGCCTACATTAAATATAGCTTTTTTATAATGCACAGGTAAGACACAGTAACAAATTGATGAGAGCGCAGTATCATTTAAAGTATAGTACAATGTCCAGATCCACATATAGAATAATAATCACTGTAGCACTGTTCATATGCGACAAACCCACAACTGTAATCAGGGAACATATTAACGCTAGTGGAATCCCCAATCTCTACTCATAGTGTGTATACAATATAAAGGGGAGGTCGTGAGTCTGTCTTCACGTTGCAGCGGTAGCGTCACGGGTGGGTGTCGTGGCATCAACGGGATGAGCAAGTAAATATGCCTTTAAGGAGTCCCAAATATAGCGAGGGCGTGATGTGGGGGAGAGAAGTTCTGCAAATGTGAATGTTTGGTCCTGCCAAAATAACATGTCACTGATCCATTCCTTAAATTTAGGCACCCAACCCCATCTACAGACCAATCTCCTTTTAGCCAAGAGAAGGCCAAATGATATAAACTTCCGATGTGCCACCATCAAATTCTCTCTATATCCTAATAGGGCCAGCAAAGGGGACAATGGGAGCTGTAGGGAGGTCATCTGCTCCAATGCTGAGAACACCTGTCGCCAGTATGCGTACACAGCGGGGCAATCCCAGGCCAGATGTTGGAAATTAGCTGCCTCCATACCACAGCGGTCACATCTATCACTGTTGTGCAACCTATACCTATGCAGTTTGACCGGAGTGTAGTAAGTGCGATGTAAAAATTTATAATGGGTGATGCGTAAGTGACTACTATATGAAATTTGCTCTGTCTGAATGCAGCAAAATGTCCATTGCTTGTCAGTGAGTTTGTGTCCCAACTCGGCTAACCCTTTTGTCTCTAGATGTGCAGTGGGTTCAATCCAGGCTGGTGTATAAGCTGTGATATAGTGTAGAAACCAGATGTGAGACAGCATTAGTGCGTAAAATCGTACGTAGTGGGGTGATCTTCGAAGGCTCCAGAGGTGTTATGTAGGTGTGTGCTCTTTCATGCCCTGTCACACTCGGACATATAGGAAAATGTCCATGGGAGAGGCAGATTGTTTTGAAAACAACTGTTGTAGCGTACGGAATTTGCCATTTAAGTAAAGATCCCCCCAGCAAGTGACATCGTATTTAGCCATAGTTTTTTTTTAAATACCTTCCTGCAAGACCGGCATCTTAGGGTGATATACCAGAGGAAGTAAGGCGAAATAAAGCATGGGGGCCTGCAGACGCTTGGCTATACCTTCCCATGCCTTCACTGTGCAGATGACCGGCGACAGGGCACCCTCTCGTGGCGTAGTAGCAGTCAAATGGGCACCCTCTAGAGGTATGGGATCAGACAACCAATGTTCCGTGGCAACCTGTGACATGTATTTGGGGGGATGGAACCGGAAGTGAGCATGGTGGGCCTGTGCACAGAGATAATAGAGCTCAAATTTGGGGATATCAAACCCTCCCTGGGCATAGGGCTTGGTGAGTGTGTCCCATTGCAGCCGAGGTTGTTTACCACCCCATGTCAGCCGTATCAGTTCCGACCGAAGTGAGGAGAAGAAATGCCTACCTGGGTCATATGGAATATTTAATAAAAGGTATAGCAGCTAGGGGAGGACAAACATTTTTATGAGGGAGGTGCGCCCTGCCATAGAGAGAGGAAGAGCAATCCACCTCGTGATACTGTTTGTGATGCTCTCCAAAGCCCAGCCATAATTGAGACGCATCAGCTACTCTCGATCAGTTGTGATGTGTATCCCCAGATATTGCACCTCAGCAGCGCACCACTCAATAGGGAAATCAGGGGTAAATGCGGTCACCGATGGGGTGAGAGGAAAGATCTGAGACTTTGCCCAGTTGATATGTATACCCGAGAGCCCCCCGAATTGCACAAACCTCCAAGTAGAGGCTTAAGATTGTGTTGCGGTTCCTTAACGTAAAGATTGACATCATCTGCATAAAGCGAAATGAGTATCGGACGAAGGAAGCAGCGGAACGCCCTGTCTTGATGATGCTGCCGAACTCTGGCCGCCAGAGGTTCAATAACTAGCGCAAAAAGTAGTGGAGAGAGCGGAATAGAAAAGGGGGAAGAGGTGTGACCATTGATTAAAACTCTTGCCACTGGAGCAGTATATAGGAGGCGAATCCAGGACACAAAACCTTTAGGTAGTCCCATACTTTGAAGTATAACAAAGAGATAATCCCACTCGACGGAATCAAAGGCTTTCGTGGCGTCTAGAAAGACTGCCACCAAAGCCAGATGCGGGTCTATGGACTGCAGGATAGAGAAGAGTGTGCGCAAATGATGCGTTGTCACCCTGCCTGGAATGAACCCCGCTTGGTCAGGGAGAACTAGTTTCTCCATTAGCAAACTTAGTCTATTAGCCAATATTTTGGCAAGGCTTTTCACATCATTATTCATTAGGGAAAGGGGACGATAAGGTCCGCAGGCTTTCCAGGTTTCAGGAGTGAAGTAATAAGGACTTCACTCATTGAACATGGGAGGGTCTCTAATTCCTGATCCTCAGAGTAGACACGTTTAAGTATCGGGAGTAACTGATCAATATATGTTTTGTAAAAATCAATGGGGAGGCCGTCAGAGCCAGGGGCTTTCCCAGATTTCATCTGCATAATTGCAGCACGGATTTCATCGTTTTCCAGGGGCACTGCTAAAAACTCTCTCTGAGTGTCACCCAACCAGCCTAGAGCAATGTCCTGCAGATAAATGGAAAAGTTTGGATGGTCAGTCCTACGAGTACTATATAAATCAGCATAAAAGTCGGCGAAGACATTGAGGATATCTAGACTGTCTCTATGACGAGTGCCAGTTTTATCCCGAATTTCCAGGACATAATTGGAAAGTCTAGGGTGGTGGACTTCCATCGCCAAGGCTCTGCCTGGACACTCGCCCTCCCCATATTTACGTGCTGTAGAATACTTCCCCCGAAGTCGAGCCTCATGATCGGCAGTAGCCTTGGTAATCGGAGAGCTTCTCCCGAAACGTTGCTTGTTGAGACCTGGAGGCATCGCGCCACATACCCTCCTCCAGTTGTTTCAGCTCTGTCTCAAGCAACTGCAAACTGTGTTGAATGTCGCGCAGCACATCGAAGCTTTTAGCGATGCAGGACCCTCTAATCGTGACCTATAAGGCCCCCCCCATACCGTACCAACCTGCGCAACTGAGTCAATGTTTCTTTGAAAAAATTCAGTGATTTCTGTCCCCAATTCAGCCTTAAAGGCAGCATCCAACAGAGCTTCTTGCGGCAACTTCCAGCATCTTGGAGGCGCGGCCGAGTTTGGAGGTGCAATCGTCATGCGAACCGGGGCATGATCAGAATAAGTCTTGGCTAGGTGTTCAATGTAAGTTATCCACGGGACCACCCCTCAGGAGACAACCCAATTGTCCAATCTAGCCCAAGTGGAATGTGCCGCTGTATAATGTGTGCCTTCTTTCCCGCCGAGATGTACCTGACGCCAGACATCTGTCAGTTTATGGGCCGAGAACATATCTGCTAATGTGCTCTGTGCTTTTGTATAGTTGTGAGGGAGAGGGTTAGAATGATCTACAGCAA
Source organism: Triturus cristatus (assembly GCF_964204655.1). Lineage (NCBI taxonomy): Eukaryota > Metazoa > Chordata > Amphibia > Caudata > Salamandridae > Triturus > Triturus cristatus. The sequence goes on from NC_140587.1 coordinate 324,620,900, forward strand.
GGTGGAGTGCCGTGGAAAAGTCTCCCCCAGATAACGTGAGTGGAGTCTATTTGGAGTATGCGTCCCTCTAACGTGGTGAAGTAATCTGGGTCATCTACATTCGGCCCTTAACAGCATATGAGTGGGACAGATTGCGTTCCCAGTGTACCACAGAGTATGCAGCTCCTACCCAAAGTATCGCGATACGTCCCACCCATAATGAACGGGGTATTGCTTTTAATAAGAATTAATGTGCCTCTGGAATAGGTAGAGTACGAAGAGAAGATTCAGTCTGTGGCCCAATGGCCGGCAAAGCTAGGAGTGCGATGTGGATCCAAGTGAGTCTCCTGTAACATGGCAATGTGAATTTGATGCCTATCGAGGTAGGAGAGTATTTGTCTACGTTTATGGGGTCTCTTAATCCCCTGACGTTCCATGGGAGGAGGTATACTTTTAGTGCATCAGTGTGTGGAGGCATAATCATGCGATGTGTAAATGTCGTGGTGTGATCTGGACCGACGAATATGAATACAGCTTTGAATGTATACTCTCATGCCTACCTGCTGAGTAATAACAATGTGGAGATCTTGAATGAACAAATATCATCCCACCCCCTCCCACAACAGCACCCCAATCATGCTGGAATTGCATTGCCCTCCCAGAACCCAGCCAATCTTTGACATTACAAAGCTAAACAAATAGCCCAAGTTGTCAAGGGGAACACCCGCGGGAGGATCGCCAGTGGGCAACAAAGTCTCCCTTCACCCATGGCCGTGAGACCAGTTTCCCAATGATAGCGGGAAGGAGGGAAAGGGAAGGTGCTTGGCATAGTCCGACACATTATCATAAAAAAACATTGTGCCCGCCACCCACGCCCATCTGTGTGAGTAAGTCCCATTTAACTTATCTGTCTCTACAAAACGTCCTAACCAACCAGACATCCGGGTAACATGGTGTTTTGTCTCTTAATAGTAACAGTCCAAACAGAATGTCCCTCCGCAGGTAATCAGCGACCCACGCAGGATATAGACAGAGACAGCCCAGATGAATACATGCCAAGTGGTGAAAATCACAGCATCCTGAATCAGTCTGATGCTAGCGAGGGAGACCTGGAGTGGCGTTCTTGGTAGTCACGTCGCGGAGATTGCTTCTTGATGATCTGGAGGAAGTCGTCCACTTGTTGATTATTGATGAAGAAGTGTTGCTTGCCTTGATGTGTAACCCGCAAACATGACGGGTACATAAGAGCATATTCGATCTGCGCCTTACGGAGCTTTTGTTTGGCCGGTATAAATTGGCGCCTTGCCTCCTGGACTGCAGCCGTGAAATCTGGATAGATAGTGAATTCGCTGCCCTCATGAGATAGTCTTTTTTTCCCTGGCCAGTCTGAGCGCCACATCACGATCTCGGTAATTGAGTAGACAGGCTACAATTGGGCGCGGAGTACTTCCTGGGGAGGCCTGGGACCTAAAGTGCGGTATGCACCCTCTACGATCAATTGGGAGGAAAAGGCCTCAGCGCCAAAGGTGTCCCGTAGCAATCGTTCAATAAAATCTTCCATGCCCCCCATATTGGTACCCTCTGGGATCCCAATGGCCCGAATATTATTGCGCCGACTGATCGCCTCCAAGTCCTCATTCTTGGCCGCAATGACTTTGAGGATTTGTCCATTTGCGTTACCTGCTGTTTCATTTGAGCCGCGGCGTCCTCATTGTCAGAGATCCACCTCCTTGAGTTGCTCATCATGTTTGTCCACCTTCAGCACTACAAAGTCCACGTGGCTAATCATGGAGTCCATTTTACCGGAGATATCTGTAAGGCTATGTTGCATGGCCAGAAGAAGACTTTTTACTTCATCAGCTTTGGTGACCTGTGACTCCTGAGCGTGCTCTCCATTAGACTATTCCGGATCGTCCGTATTAGAACGCGTGGCAGCCCTTTTAGTGTCAAAAAGGAGCTTAGATTGACGGACGTCTGTCTTCCCCATGTCAGCGTGATTGAGGCACGCCAGAGGCAAATCAGACGAGGAGGACAAAAATACTGAGCCCTGCCGCACTGATTAAGAGAAGAAAGAGCAGCACAGGGGCACCTCCACCGCCAAGATCAAGCCAAGCTCACGGCAAGCTCACAGGCCAAAGAGTCCCCTTTGCTTAAGCACCAGTCACCAGAATCAGTCAATGGTCTCACCCCAGGAAGGGCAATCAATCTCCTGCAATCCAAGAAAGGAGACGGTGTAACAGTCTGCCCTGTGAAGAGTCATGACAAAATGAGGCACCATATGCTGGGAAGTCAAGTAGATCTACTCCACACGGCAACGCAAAAGAACCAGGGAGCTGTAGCATTAGATAAAATGGCAGCGGGGGAGTGAGATCCACGCAACCACTGCAAAGTCCAGCAAGAGTCTTCCGACAGTGGCAGAGGGCGTAGTATTGCAGTGGGGCGAGCAGTGTAGATAGTGTAATTGTACTTGTCCCGCTATTCTGAGCAAATGCTGGCCCGCAAGCAGCACAACAATCACTACCCAGCTGATTGTGATCACGGGACAAGTAGCGGCCCACCCAGTGTCAGCGGGATGCGGGATGCCGTCTCCAACTCCGTCAACACGGCCGCAGCACAATGTCTCCAGTGCGGACCGGGGTAGCTTCAGGACAAAATGTAGCGAATCCGCGCTAAGACCTTCAAGTGGGGAAAATCGCCACTCACTGCCACCACGGGATCGTCCAAGGGCAGTGCCAGCGGATTTAAGGACGATCCGCCGCTCAGAGACGGCAGATAGCTCCAGAGTGCAGGTCAGCTTTCAGTGCAATAATCGCTGAGGCTCGCCAACCACGTGGGGTCCCCGGGGCTCGCGCAGCCACACCAGCCGAGTTCTCCTCCAGCGGCGCAGCCTACCAAGTGTGCTGGAAAGTACGCACTGCTCCCAGCCATCAGACAGTGTCCGCAATGCCTGAATTTTAAACTGGAGCCTCACAGTAGCAATAGATACATGCAGCAGGCACTTTAAGTAACAGTATTATGTGTATAATCAGGATAATAGTAGTATTGTGCCACCAAGCAACAAGAGCCTCACAGGTGTGCGGCCATCTTGGTCATGTGCCACCTAGCGCCCCCGACCCCATCTTAAGCTTAATTCTTGTGATAGGTCCCTGATAAAAAATCCACATGACCAGGTCTTATACAGGCTGTCCAGGTTCCTCATTCATGCTGACTTTTCCTTCTTTCCATTCCTTCTGTTTTTGGTGTGTATCATGCCAGGCTTGCTGACAACCTGTACCCTCACCTATTCCTGAGAGTTAGTGAGGGTGCATGTGCCCACCTGCTCTCTAACCCAAGTGTGGATCCATCAATAGACTTCTTAGGTAATTGTTTTTCAAGTGCAGAAAAAGCCTTTCTTAGTCCTGGGGACCACCCCACACTACGCAAGGCCAAAGCCCATGAGACCCGGGGGTTGGGTGTCTGCGGGGATTTGGATGCAGACCAGACCCTACGTCTAATCGCTTCCTGTGCATGGTCAAAGCCTATGCTTAAAGAATAAAAAAACTGAAATTCACTGAAAAAACAAAGTTTGAAGTGACATTACAGTTAGGTACGGTAAGAAGATCTTACTTTATGTGAAACAAAAACCCTAGAAATTCACTAAACAAATCAAAGGTAAAAGTGGCATCATAGTTAGGCCTTGTAATAATATAAAAATTATGGTTTTAAAGCAAAAACAAACCCCCTGAAATTGACCAGTTTACTGAGATAACTATAACTTGTGCCCCTCCATACACTACTTATGACCTCACATGTTACATCACTCGTTATATGTTTAATGACATCAATGGTAGGAAATTTCCATCTTTTTCATGATGCCTGCCCAATTTTTTCTCCTATCTGTTTTGGTGGCATTAGAGCTTTCTAAACTTTACCCTTGCTAAACAGGAGTAAAGCTCCCATGCTCCCCCTTTAAACATGTCAAAATTGGCTTAAACCTCAATGGTACAATCAACTCTCCTGTAATGCCCTAGTATATAATGTGGGAATATTCCACTTGCATCGAAAATTAAATGCTACCTTTGAACAGAAGCATCTATTGCGCCACCCTGTGCAGTGGTCTAAGTGCAATAATTATTTTTTTTTTTAAACGATTAGAGTGTCATGAGAAAGCTATGACTGTATTCAATAGACATGATGGTTAACAGCTCTGATTGCCACTTCCAACACACTGGGGCTGATTCCGATCCGGGTCGGAAGGGCACCGAACGCGATCCGGCCGGAAAAACTACGAGCCGTACGCGTGTTGTCCGGCCGACTCGTACAGCTGTACGAGCGAGCAAGTACGATGCGAGCTACGTGAAATTCACCGACCGAGTCGTTTCCGGGTCCGAACCGCTCCGTACGTCTCGGTCATAAGCTAACCGTGGCGTGCAATGGATGCGATTCACGACCGAGCCAGTACGATGCACATGTCAGACAGCCTGTGTGTGCCGGAGTGTCCGGCTTGCAAATTGTCCAGGTGGTTGCCTTTGAGGGACCCCCTGTCACCCACAGCCCTACGGCTCGGACGTGGGGGGAGACATATGGGTCTCCCCAACACAGGCATGTATGGTGCGGATGGCACTGACACGTACCCACTGTAGGGGGCGCACTTTTCCGCGTCGTACCCATTCAGTCATTGGGGGCCCATGTACGCGTCGTACGACCGGCTCTCATTGACTTCTGTGGGAGTCCGACCGAACCAAGTCCGGCAGCATAGGGCCGCATCGTACTCGCTCGGTTGGACTGCAGGACTCCCGCTCGGTCGGAAAACACTCCGGATCCGGCTCGGTCGGAGTGCTTTCCGACCCGGATCGGAATCGGCCCCTCTGTGTTGTAAAATACTGGGGCTAACACTGCAGACTTCTGCCAAGAGTTACAGGTCGCATCCAATTCATGGTCATTTCTTCAGAAGAGGAACTTCATCCTTTAAGTGATGACATGCCCGCTCTCATGATTTCATCCACCAAGAGGAAATTGCTAGCAATCATAGTGCACGAGTGCAACAGCTGTTTTTTTAACACTGTAGTTGTCCCACAAACCAGCATCTGCTGCAACCATTGGTTCACCAGTGTTTAAATCCACACCAATGAGTTGGCTAGATTCCATATATTCGGTCTGAATTTTAACCAGCGTCTCTTGTGGATCATAACCAGAGTTCTGGGCTAGATCCTTAGGAATGTTTAGCAGAGCATCTGCAAAAGCTTGTACTCCAAGCTAGGCTTGTCCTTTAACATTTGGCTTGTGCTTAACAAGGGCATTGGCTATTGCCACTTCCACAGCACCAGCAACTACGCAACCTTCTTCAATAGCAGTTTTTACAGCACGCAAACCATCTCTGATTGCATACTTGATCTGAGCAAGTGTGTGCTTGTTTGGTTCCTTGATCAACAGAATTACAGAACGAGGGTTGTCACAATTCTCAATAGAAGTGAATTTCTCCTCCCCTTTTGTGTATTTGTAGACAAGACCTTCATGTCCAAAGCACTCAGGAGTAAGGTCTTCTATTGAGTTCATTGCAGTACCACCACAAGCAAGAGTTAGCCTCTCCATGTTCCGTCTTTTTGCCCTACGAAGATCTACAATTCTTTCTTTTGCAAGAGCATCCAAAGAAAACGGATCTATACCCTTTTGGTTGATGACGATAAATCCTTTGCCCGAATCTCCACAGACCTTCCTTTTCAGTTCTACAATTTTTTGTACTCTTGCTTCAATTAATTTTCTTTCCGCTTTAACCAGTTTTTCTCGTTCTTCGCCACTCTTGTAGAAGAATCGTGAGTTGACCTTTGTTTTCTCATACTCCAAGGAAACGTTGCAGGTGAGAATGAAAGTGTCTTCAACTCTTTTCTTCATATCAGGATGTTGTGCTCCATGATCCAAAACCAGGCCTCTGATCAGAGTTGTGTCGGTTTCTGTTTTGTGTTTCATCTCCATAATCTCGACCATAAACAGATCAATTGGTTCATCTGGCTTTTTGATGGCCAAAATAGAGTCTACCATGTGAGAAACAAGGACCCCCTGTTAGATTAAGAATATATTTCCTAGGACAGGGTAATACACAATGAAAAATAAATTCCTAGGCAATATAATAAACAACATTCCTCATATTGACTATACTAAAAATAGAGACAATGTAATGACCAAACTATAAAAAATGCAAAATTTAATGATAAATATTCAAAGTTGTGAGCATATCATTACATGATTCAGTTAAAAACATAAATGTATTAACACAATCATAATTGGTCTTAACCTATGCTATACACATAATCTCACTAAGTTAAAAATACAATATAAAAAAACACTATACTGTGGCAAATAAACAATGAGTCGTCGACGCGCCTTTGTCAGGAATAGCCACATAGAACCTGAAATTAGATAAAAAATATACTAAATAACAATACATATATTGATAATTTTACATTCAAATAAAACAGCTATGGTGCGTTACACTGCAATAATCTAATTGTGAAAGCATGGCGCGCTTAACAGATAAATAGTTGAGAGCCTTCATTGACAAACTTTATTTATGGATCAAATGAGAAAGGAAACAAGCATTGGCATAGCCAATAGGTCTCACCTTTGGGACCTTGTAAGTGTTTAGCCATGCAACAGTTGCATAACTAAATACTTATAAGGTCCCAAAAGCGAGACCTATTGGCTATGCCGTGCGGCCGCGAAAGTGATCGCGATCAAACATCAAAGCGGCCGTGCGGCCGCGAAAGTGAAAGTACGCGAGGTGCGCGTGCCCGCACACATGCACTGTAGCTCTAGGCTGGCCTGGTAGCACTTTTTGGAGCCCTCACAAAATGTCTCGCCAGACCAGCGCATGCGCTGGGTCAGGCGAGACCTAAAAAAGGGAGGGATAAAAGAACTGAGAATGCCAGTGACTTAGAGAATAAGGTGAGGAATACAGCTCTTCAACAAAGACGATCACAACGGATCCTGAGTGTTAACAAATGTGCTTCTGTGGATTAAGGGGTGAATAATAAAGTCCATGGCTGCCTCTGTAGGGAGAATAGAACTTCTACGGGGATTGGAAAATCTCCAAGCTGTCCTTTCTCAAGTCTCCTATTTTATCATTTAATTATGCCACTGACCAATGGAAACTTGAGGTGGCTAGCCCTGGGACTTTAAAACACACAAGATGATGGACGGAATGTTGCACATTGGCAAAACATTCTCCCCCAGTCACAGATCTGGGTTTAATCCATCGTTTTTTTGGTCACCACGCCACCCCAGTTCAGACATGGCCATATGCAAATCAGTCTTGACCCTGTGCCTCATGGGAACAGTCCAGCCCGAACTGTCAAGCCATGTCTTCCCTGGACCGGAATCAAGCATCCTAGGACCGGTTTCGGGGTTTTACCCCTCTTCAGCCAGGATAGCTTGACTCCAGTGGCGTAGTGAGCACGGGACCCATGTCTGGGCATACCCTTCCCACATAGGGTGAACAGCAAAACACACAAGATGATGGACGGAATGTTGCACATTGGCAAAACATTCTCCCCCAGTCACAGATCTGGGTTTAATCCATCGTTTTTTTGCTCACCACGCCACCCCAGTTCAGACATGGCCATATGCAAATCAGTCTTGACCCTGTGCCTCATGGGAACACTCCAGCCCGAACTGCCAAGCCCTGTCTTCCCTGGACCGGAATCAATCATCCTAGGACCGGTTTCGGGGTTTCACCCCTCTTCAGCCAGGATAGCTTGACTCCAGTGGCGTAGTGAGCACGGGACCCACGTCTGAGCATACCCTTCCCACATAGGGTGAACAGCAAAACACACAAGATGATGGACTGGGACTTTGTCTGAACAACCAACCTTTTAGTCACTTCCTCTCATTGGCCATCCTACCTGTGGCTGATTTACTCTTGAAAGATAATTGCATGGATACCCTTAAAGGACACTTAAAGTACACTTGACCTTTACTCCAACAATAATGAAATTATAAAACGTTTTAGTAAGAAGCTTTTCAGATTGCTAAGTGAGCTAACATCCTAGACGCCATATGCTCGTGCTAAATTAGCTGTTGTGAGAGATTGTTTCTAACATTGGAGTAACCTCCTTTTACTACTGATAACTCTTATACTTACTCTGCTATATATCTTTTGAGCTAGGGGTCGGGTGGTAAGTCTTACGCAGCAGGGGGCGTTTCACTCACTTGTAGAAGCGCCGGCTCACACCAAGCAAGATAGATCGCCGAGTTAAACGCTCGCTGCTAACGTCAGCGCAAGTATGAACACCGGCGGCAGGATCGAATAAGCCCTTTATCCTTCCAAAATATGACAACAATGAAATCAGGTTATAGTAACAGGTTTTATCTAGAGTGCTCTATCTGCAAAAAACATTGGTAGCAAATGTTATATAAAAATACTATTTTATCAACCCATCACATCACTTCCGATCTTTATGTTTAGATTTCGCCATTAGTCTGTTGAAAATTGCATGCATATGCTTGACATAAAAATAATGAGGGCAGATTGCCAATAAACTGGCAACTAGTAAAAAGACAGCTGACACAGTGATAGGTTGCTAACTAGTAAAGGCAGAGAGAAAAGGCACGTCCATATGCTCCCTGCGTGCACGCGGAAAGCACAATGGCAGTCCATCAGTGTCGTCAGGGATGAAACAGCATCTCTACTGCGCCTTGGAAAATAATAGACGTGTTCGGGAAGAGGACAGAGCGGCCCATATGTTGCATCCATACGGTGCAATAACGCAGGAAATGAAATTGTACCAGTGTCAATTAATGTAGCACAGATGGCAGGTTGCTCTGTGCCTCGCTGACTAGCGTCTGGGCTTGGGGTGACCTCTTTTGGTTTTCTAGAAATTAAGATATTTTCTAGGATTGTGCCTGAAGGCGAAAATGTGCAAAAAAGACGATTTCGGGGAAAAGAACTTCACTTGTGAACATGAAGGAAAGTCAGAGACGAGAAGCAGTTCAGAGCATGGCCATGAAATGGCATCAGATGGGGGGTCCGTTCCTTATACACGAAGCGCAAGATTTACAAAAGATATTTCTCAGTGGCTGCGAGAGCCACTTGGTTAAAATGCGCATTTTCCACATGTTTAAATTCGCAGTAAAGAGCCTGGGCATGTGGAAAGCGCGCTCACATATGTTCCCCCAGCATCAAACTTAATTGTATGGTTCAAATCTCTTATTGCATTTCCAAAAATACAAACCAGCAAACAGTAAGCGAGAACCCGCTCCAAAACAAAAACAAACCATAATCATAATCATGCACTATGTTTCAAATCTTAGAACTTTTTATTTTTAAATCATTGAAGGAGGAATTTAAGAAAGCATTTTTTACGTCTGGGTACTGCGACGAGCCGATTGGGAGGGTAAAAAACACACACCTAGTAGTACTCTTGCAAACTGCCTTTGTAAATAAGGAAATTCTGCCAGTGCACTGGAATTACATGTTTGCAAATTTAGGGTTAAGGCTGCTTCTGCTTGTAAATGTAGATTACATTCTCAACACTCAATTTTGTATACATTAAATTACGTTTTACGAGTAGTTTCCCACTTTGGAAATACACACAAATTTAGCTTTGATGAATACAGAGTTAAGTGTGTCTGTTTGCAAGGTGGTAATTGGGAGGGAAAATTACCATATTTAATGGGAGTGAGGAGCAAAGAGTTTCTCCACAGGGGGAAAATGTTACACATGGAAATGCACGCTTGCGTCATATTTCCACATTCTGAAGTTGCCACTTTAGGGTTCGGAAGGAAAGCTACAACTAACCAGTACTAACACCCTTAGGATTTCATGCAAAGCTAGAGCTACTAAAAGTAGCACCACCAAGATTTATTTGAAAACCAGGGGGCATATTAACAACGGCCAGCGATAATTATCGCTGGCCGTGCTTAGCGATAATTATATTATCGCAGGCTATCTCTGGTATTTATCGCCCTGGTAGCGCGTTATTAACAACGCGTTACTCCAGGGCAATAAAAATCCCAGAGATAGCGAGGTTATCGCCCTTTTGCAGGGAACATCGCTGGTTTTCCAGCGATGTTCCCTGCAAAAGAGCGATAACCTTGCAGATACGACCCACAGGGTCGTATCAGCATAATCCACCCCCTATGTTAGGGATGGCTAAATCAGAATTTTAGCAGACGTTAGGTTTCTGCAAGAAACGGCCGTTTTCGCCAAACTCTAATGTGTGCTAAAATCATGTGGGCTGCCTTGTAAATATCGCGATGTAAACATCAGCGATATTTGCAAGGTAGTCCATCTTGGGTACGCCCAGTAATGCCCACTTTGCATCTCATTGGAGATGCAAAGTGAGGCATTAGGAAAAAGGGTGCTAACATGCGATCATGCATGTTTGCACCCTCTTGTAAATAGGGCGCTGGTTTTATCTCTGCTTTTTTGGCTTTGTAAGCCAAAAAAGCGGAGATAAAGCCCTTGTAAATATGCCCCCAGGTGTCAAATTAAACTCGATGAAAACAATGGGTAATCAGAATATTCCATTATATTCCACGCAAAACTTTGTAATTTCAGCAAATTACACATTTTACATGGTTTAACCGTGGGTGTTTGTCACTCCAAAGAAATTTTAGTGCAGGGGTTTTCTGGATAACAAATGTCATACAAAACTCAACGGGCTCTTTTTTGAGCTGTGTGCAATGCTTAGCAGCATGTAAAAATTATATTTTTTGAGTGAGCAAAGCTGTTGACATCACTGGTATATGACTCATCACCACCCTCTCCCCTAACGGTGCCTTCATCACCGAAACATGGCTCAACCTCTCCTTGAACCCCAACATCGCCACTGCAATACCCAAAGGCAGCTGGGACATCGCCATCCTCTTCAAGCAAACCATGTGCTGTTTTGCCACCAACGACAACCCCACACCGCTCATGGAACACCTTAATTCCAACTACAGACTGACACCAAGACCACACACAGAGGCACCCTCATATACAGACCCCTGGGACCCCAACTGGCTTTCTGCGGTGCCATCTCTAACCTCATCGCCCCCTTAGCCATTGACTCCTACCACTACGTCCTACTTGGTGACCTCAATTTTGACGTCGGTGCCCCCAACAACGGCAACACCACCTGTCTCCTGGAGAACCAGAACAACATCTGCCTCACCCAACTGGTCACCGAACCCATGCACAAAGCTGGAAACACACTTGACCCCATTTTCACCTCCACTGACAGAATCAAATTGACTGTGGCCTTGATCCTCCTCAACCTCTCTGCTGCATTTGACACTGTCTCCCACCACATTCTTTTCAACAGACTCTGCAATATCAGCATTAGGCAAAATGCCCTCAAGGGGATCATATCCTTCCTTACAGGATGCACACAGAGCATCCGGCTGACTCCCTTCACCTCCGAACCCAAGGACATCATATGCGGTGTACTCCAAGCATCATCCCTCAGCCCCACCTTATTCGACACCTACACAGCCCCCCTCACAGATATCATCAGATCTCACTGCTTCAACATAATTTCATACGCAGACGACACTCAACTTATCTCACTCACCAAAGACCCCTCCACTGCGAAAACCAACTTTCTGTGACACCATGACTAACGTAGCGAACTGGTTGAGACACAACTGCCTTAAACTCATTCTGAGAAGACAAAAGTACTGATCTTCAGGAAGAACATTTCCATATGGGACCACAGCTGGTGACCAGCAGAACTTGGAATGACACCCACACCAAAAGACCATGCTCACAACCTAGGCATCATCCTCAACAGCGAACTGACCATGAAATGACATGGCAACACAGTTACCTCCTCCTGCTTCCATACCCTTCGAACGCTCCGCAGAATGTTCCGATGGATCCCAATCAACAATAGAAATACCGTCACAGGCCCTCGTCTCCAACCGCCTCAACTATGGCTACCCGGCTCCTCATAAGACTCCAGACCATACAGAATGCTGCAACCAGGCTCATCCTGAACCTCCCCAAATGACCCCAAACCACCTTCCACCTCAGAAACCTCCACTGGCTCCTCACCCAGAAGAGATGCCATTTCAAGATCCTCACGCTTACCTACAAAGCTCTACACAATCAAAGACCGGCCTACATCAACCACCGACTGAACTTACATCTACCTGTAAGATACCTATGCTCCTTCTCACTGGCCCGTGTGCACACCTTCCTCATCCGTTGCCGCTGCATTAGGGGCTGCTCCTTGTCCTACATCGCCGCCAAGACCTGGAATGACCTGCCAGTCCACATTCAAACAGCACCCTGCCAGGCGGGCAGAAAGAAACTCAAGACATGGCTCTTCGACGGAGACGTAGCACTCACAGCACCCAGATATCCTTAGGGTTGACAGTGCCGCACTATAGAAATGCAAATTGATTGATTGATTTACTCTTTGTACATATGTTGCAATGCATATTCCTTTACAGTTTGCACAATTCAGGGCTGCAGTTTTTTATTTGTGCTGCACTGACTGACTTTTATTGAATCTGGTCCAGACTCTTTAATTTTAGGATTTAGTGCTTGAGCTTTGCACTTTGAAATCCAGAAATACGGTGCAGAAAACACGACTTGTGTTTCACTAGCTCCTAATCGTTCCTAGTTAGTGTTTGCGCTCCAGACAGCATCAGTTGTTTGACAACACACAGCTCCTTCTATGCCTATTGACCATGCTGTGTGTATGATAGAGTTCCCGGGATCCTTTGTGAACCCATAAAAGCAAGATATTCTGCCTCTGTGAACCACTCGGAAACTTAATTATTGTTGCAGATTTTTGCGGATAGTTGTCGTTTTGGGTTTGTTTACATCAGGACTTTCAGTGAAACATATATCCCTGATCCCTATCATTATCAAGATTCAGACTTGAAGAACTTCAGTTTGCGCCATTAATATCTGACCAATGCCTACTTAAGTTCATCAAGGCCTCGTTTTTTATGTAAAGCATCAACCAAAGAAAATAAAAAGTATTTATCTTATGGGCCCAACCATATATCGTTTGCTGAAAACAATGGAAAAAGTACATGATAAGCTGCCAATTGTTATTTTAATGTTTTCACTTGCTATCCCCAGTTTTCTAACACTGCAGGATGCTTGCAAGGTCCCCACATGTACCAGGCTTGGTCCTCATTTAGAGTTTGAAGGGAACTAGACATCCAGCAATTTCTGGGGTAAACTTTAAATGAATAGAATCCATTTCGTGTCCATGTGGATATTATAGTGGAAAATTGGCTGGTGAAATCTACACCACATCTAAAGTTTGCTTAAAAAATTGGAGGAATTTAAGTTCTCTCTGATCTTATTTTTCACATTCGGCCCAAGGAGTATGACTGAGAGACTAACCAGTAACAAGCAAATGCAATAGCAACCCCTCAAATAATAAGTAGTAAAAATGAAGTTAATGGGACGATGTTCTGAGGACTTGGTGAAGAGACCCAACATCCACCCTGGGAGTCTGTTGTGAGATAGATTAAGCTACCCCTTTGCCCCCTAGTGTCAGGAGCTGACAGAGCCCTACAAGAATTTGAGAAGGTGACTGAGGCACATGGGGTGAGGGTGGCAGTGAAGGGTGGGGAGCACTTTGGTGTGGCCACTGCTGACTGGGCACTAAAAGCAGTGCAGGAGGGATGAGTGAAGGTGGTGATCGCCAGCTTACAAACATATCATGGATGGGGTACTTTCTTCTAATAAGAGGTTATTGATCTCTACTGAGGGTGGTTTTGTAACCATGAAGATCATTCAATGGATTGGGCCCCATAAGCCCTGAAGCTTTTGCCTTGGTTTTTTTCTAATCTGGGCTTGGGAAGCCTTAAAGAGAGGAACCCAGGCTGGTTGGGAGGGGAGGTTTGGATGCTGACATAATAGGGGACTGATTTATGACCATCTTCCTGTCTCTGACCTCTTCCATTACAAAAAACATGCCACATCACACTGCTGCTAAACCATGACTTTGTGAGCTTTCAACTGATATGAGCTGCCCCAGAGATAGCATTTTCTGTCTCCCACTGTTAATGATTAAAACACATCCCTTCTACATGTGAAAGCTATGGGGACCAGGACTGGCCTCACACAGGTCTCCTAAAAGGCAGGTAAAAAAGAACAGACTGTTGGTAGCTGTAGGGCAAATTCAGGTAGAGGATAGGGTTGCAAGATGACATAGGTGACATGGTTGAAATGGTGGATGTAGGGATTTTGGCCATGTGTTTAGTTCAGGGTGTTTTATTAAGTGGCCAGAATGTTGAGGGGGGTGTGAATGTAGTGAGTTGTCTTGAGGGGAGAGGTGGTTAAGGCAGGAGTACTAGCTTATGAAAAAGTGTTCATGTTGCTTCATCTCTACCCCAGCGCCAGAATGTATCCAGATGTGTGTGCCTCTGGGTCGTTATGCCCATGTCTTAGTGTCTGAGTCTCTGTATCCCACTTTTCCTTCCTTTGTGCCCATGTCTCTCTTCCTCCATGTCTGTGTGTATTTCCCAGTGCCCCTGTACATGGTTATTGTCTGCTTTCACTGCCACTTTGTCACAGAGTTCATAAATCTCTGTACCGGGGTCCCTGTTTCCTGATCCTAGTGTTTATGCCTCCCTGATCCGTGTGCGTTTTTACAGGTCAGTTTTTATTACTTTTTGTGTCTCTTTGTCACAGTGATGATTGTGTCTCACAATCTCTTTGTCTACTTGATTGATTTTTAATTTGTAGAGGGCATGATTACCCAGGAACTGGGTGTCTTGTCACAGAGAGATGTACCTCAAGGCTTACAGTGCATTAGAATAGGGAAAGATGATTTTTCAATCACTCACTAAATGAAGATAAGAAGCTGATGAGATAAACGGTAGGGTTAGATACTTCCAGGCCTTCAGCTTGATGTATGCAAAGGTTCTTCGCCAGGGCCGGACTGGGAACTGAAAGCAGCCCTGGCATGAACCGCTGCCCACGCGGGGAGGGGGCAAAGCGTGAAGCACTGCTATTTAACAAAACCAGCCCCCAGCACTGCTGCTTTTGTTAGTGGGGGCTGATATTGCAGCATCCGTGCAAAACCGGACCCCCATTACAAAACTGGCCACACCACTCCAAAGCTGGCCCCTACCTTTTCAGCCTCCTGGGCAAATGCCCAATGCCCACTACGGCCAGTCCGGCCCTGTTCTTCCCCCAATTCTGGCTTGTCAAGCCTTCAAATTTGAAGGAGATAGGTATATGCCAAATGCACCAATCGTACAAGATAGTAACAGTGAAAGGAGGTCTAGGTATGCTGAGTAGCAATCTGGTAAATGGTTCAAGGTGTAATCAAAGTGATTTAAGTGAATTGTGTTTTGCAACAGATAGATCATGAAGACCTTTGAGATGATGAGAGATGTATGCATGTTTGTTTACAGATGAACAAGAGGGAACCCCCTCAGTGCTATCATCTATCTCTCCTAGACCCATCCCAAGGTGACTACCCAAAGGTGTTATTAGGACACTCACCCACTAGGGTTGCTAGTAGCATGCTTCATCATAGTGCCCTTGTTCAGATAACTAGTGTATTTGGATTGGCTCAACCTTGGTAACCAACAGAACTCCTTGATTGTTATGTGGGATCATAAGAATAAAGTAGTCTTAAGGGCCCAGAAGCATATTTTATTATGAAGGACACCTTGGTGAGGTTAAATGCAGGTGGGGACACTCTGTGCGGCCGCAGGTCCAGATTTTGGTGGTAGTAGCAAAGATTCAAACCCAGACCATAGTGTCCCAGGGTCAACGTGTTTCAGCCCACATTTCATTGGTTAATTGGTTTTCATCAGGTCATAAAAAGGATCCCCTCCCAATTACTATTGATTGGTTTTCTATTCAATTCTTTTGATAATTCCAAATGTGAGATCCTCATTCAAAACTCTCAAGCATGCCATACATACCGACCTATTTTGGTAAATACAACAAAATTCGAGGTGTGCTGTTGTGACACTAATTGTGGATTTTGAGCACTTAAAAATCTTTGTCTTGCATTCATATTCGAAGAATGGAATGTTAGAAAAGGACAGAATGCGGCTGATCAAGGTTCAGCACTTCAGTTCCTAAATGGAAATGAATAATTAAAAAGTCTGTGCAACAGCTTCCTGAGTTCGCCGCACTTTCAGTCCACTGGAGACCAGAACGGTAAATTTGTATATATGGGAAGGTGCACCAGAATGTAGTCAAAGAGCTCCAAATATATTCAAAATATCCTTTATTGTGCTTGAAGTTAAAACATTGGACATCAGCCAACGCGTTTCGTTCCACAGCTGGAACTTCATCAGGGCTTAATTAGTACAATCCTGGTCCGAGGTCTGTATACATAAATCAATGTGACCAGAGATCCAACCAGATAAGAACAACATCAAAATCACTAATAAAATAAGAAGTGGACATATAAGTTCTACAATGTCCCCCAATCCTCCAAACGCCTTGATTCGCGTTAAATGGCCCAAAGTTTGTTGGACGTGGGACCCACGTTTCTGGCATTGATAGGGACCAGGCCGATTGGCTGCTACTCTGGCCACCTGCAATACAGGCCACAGAGAAAATTCTTATGCATTGCGTTATTGCACTTGTTTGGATGTGGATGTTTTGGACCAACAAACTTTGGGCCATTTAACACTTTTGATAATATGCACCCATTACCCAAGGCACAAGACAAGTTAGAAATAGTAGAGGGTTAGGTGTTCCATTACAATGGATGGAAATGCGATATGCTACCAGATTGCTTTGGATAAATGTTATGTTATGTTATTGAAGTTTATACCGCGCACAAATACTCCTGGGAGTGTCCCGGCGCGAGCCTTGAGGTGCTGGAAGGGCAGCGATGAGAACAGGAAAGTTTTAAGCTGTTTCTTAAACTGCCCCAGATCCTGGATGCTACGCAGAGAAAAGGGCAGACAATTCCAAGCCGTGGCTGCCCAACGGCAAGGGAACTGCCCCCCATTCTTTGTAGGCACACACGGGGTATCTGTGCAAGAAGCTGAGATTCCGACCTCAGATGACTAGCAGGCGTGTAGAATGCAAAGCGCTTCCTAAGATATTCAGGCCCCCAGCATGCAGAGCACATGCGCGATGACCAGGGCCTTGAATTTGACATGTTTCATCACAGGCAGCCAGTGCAGCATATGCAGATGTAGCTTAACGCTCTTTCTAATAGGAATGTTGAACACAAGCCTAGCTGCCACATTCTGGACCATCTGCAGTTTATTGAGAGTATACAATGCATTGGCGTAGTCAACGCGGGATAGGATCAGTGCCCGTGTCACTGTTTCCTTTGCTGTCCTAGGAAGCAGTGGAAGGAATTTCTTAAGGGCCTTTAATATCCCAAAACAGCTCTCAGACAGTTTTTTTATTTGGGTCAAGAAGGACACCTGCTCGTCGAACCAAACACCCAGACTTTTTACTGGTAGGCCAGAGGAAGATAGCAGGGGATAGTAGGGCAGCCAGAGAGATTCTCTGAACCGGTAGGAAAACCTTCCATAAAGAAGGATTTCCGACTTATCCTCGTTACATTTGAGCTGACCAGCACAGAGCCACTGGAAAACAGCTATCAGACACTCTTTTGCCTTCACAGTAGAGAACTCCGATTTACCCCAAGTAAACAGAAGTTGGGTATCGTCGGTGTAAGCAACAATCTTGGCACCCTGCTCTTCCGCCAACTGGACCAACGGGGTGGCGTATATATTAAAGAGCAGGGGACTGAAAGAAGATCCCTGCGGCACTCCCGTGGTCACAGATTGAGGCGGGGAGAAGAATGGCGAGAGCCAGACCTGTTGTGAACGTCCCTCCAAGAAGGATTTCAGCCACCTCCAAGCTAACCCTGAGATACCTATGTCCGCCAGCCGTGCCAGAAGCAGCGAATGGGAAACAGTATCAAATGCTGCCGACAGGTCTAGCATTATAAGGGTAGCACTTCCACCAGAGTCCAAGCAGTCTCGAATAGCTTCAGAGACTTCAACTAAAGCGGACTCCATGCTGTAGGTAGCTCTAAACCCAGATTGCGCCAGATAGAGTAGGCCAGAGCCTTCCACGAAATCAGTGAGCTGTTTGTTGACTGCCTTCTCACATATTTTCACCACACGGGAGCAGAGAGCTAGGGCAATAATTCCCTGGGTCCCCAGGATCCAGCGATGGTTTTTTTAATAACGGGAGGATCATCGCCTGTTTCCACTCTGCTGGGACATTCGCCTCTTGAAGGAAAGATTAATGAGTGTATTAACCTCAGGGTTGATAGACTCTGCGACGGAGGCCAAAAGCCTAGCCGTGCACGGGTCCGATGGCGAACCAGATTTCATGGACTTCAAGATTTTAAGGCACTCTGACAGGTCGATGGAAGAGAAGGCCACCAGCATAGGTGCAGGAGCCAGCACCTCAACAGAGGGTACAGCATCCAGCCTAGGCAAGCTCTGACTTGTGAACGTTGCCTGGATGGCGCGGATTTTGTTGATAAAGAAATTTGAAAGCTTTTCGCACCAGGCAGCTGATGTGGGGAGTTTAGTGGTCTCTACCCTAGGGACCATAAAGCTCTGAACGATGGAAAGGATTCCCGTGAATTATTGCAAGCTGACTCTATCCGCTCGGCATAATGGAGGCGTTTTGCCTCACTAATAGCCGTGTAATATCTTTTCTGGGCTTCTCTAAGAGTCTTCTTAGCCACCGGACAGTAGTCCTTACGCCAGCAGCGTTCCAGCTATTTACAATGCTGCTTAAGTATTTTCCAATCCGCTGAGAACCAGGGTTTGGAGGGGGATTCCCTGCATCGGATGCGACATGAGGTGGTGAAAGACTGTCCACAGCCTGCATGATCCAGTCAGTGAAACACGCCAGCGCCCCTCTCAAATCGGAGGGGACGGCGGGTCTTGATTCTGCCAGAACGAGGCCAAAGGCTATTGGATCAATTTTAACAGTGGCAGTTCTACAACCCAAGAGAAACAGGATAGGAAGTGTCCGACAAAGGGACCGGGAGCGGGTCCTTGATTACAAGGGGAGAATTGAAACAGATGGGATCGAGGATGTGGCCGCCACTGTGGGTAGGTGAACTAACCCACTGGGTAAGCTGGGCCAAGCTCAGAGAGTCCAAGAAGTCACGGGTATTCCCTAACTCCATATGATCGAAGTGAATATTAAGATCCCCAAGAACGAGATATTGTGAGAAGCGCAAGGCACGGGGGACAATCACATCTTCCAATGCTCTAAGAAAGGACCCAGCAGATACAGGGGGCCTGTAGACTAGGTTCCCCCCCAGTGTGGATAGTGCCGAAAGAACAATGGTAAAGTCCAAAAATTCGCCCTCCCCCAGTATTATGTTCTCCCCACGAATGAATTCCCAATTATTCCTATACACAATTGCAACACCGCCCCCTCTGCCATTATGGCGGTCAGTGCGGGAGATTTTAAAACCTTCTGGGATGGCCATCTGCACTACCGGATTAGAGGATTCATTCAACCAAGTCTTGGCAATGAACAAAAGATCAATGGGATTGTCCAAGATGAGGTCGCATATATCCTGGTAATGTTTCACCAGCGAGCGGCTGTTTATTAGCGCAGCTCTAACAGTGGGCATCTTTTTAGCAGCAGTGGGAGCACCAATCAATTGACCTCCCTTCCCCCCGGGCCTAAGCCAAGGTGAAACTTGCACCGCTGACAGACTTTCGACTGATGACGGGACACATCCCACCTAGTGGCTGGATCACACAGGCATGGCCGAAGCAGCAACAACTTGTTCCAGCTATAGCCTAGAGGGGCCTTATATTGAGAGGTGGAATGGGCAGCATACCTGGTGCTGGCTGCTTCCGGGACGCTAACGGGAGCAGATGGGCTTGCCTTAGGCGCGCCTTTGTTGTGCCAGCAGCGTGCTCGCTGAGCGCACCCGCTGCGCATCTGCGCAGCGCGCATATTTATGCGCCTGCAGCCTGAAACAACAAGAGCGCGCACTCCCAAAATGGCGCCTCTAGGTGTCCGGTAGCCCGGAAGATACTGACCCCCACTCACAGTATTGGGGCGGAAATGACTGGGAATTGAGGTAAGGAGAGCACTTAGCACACAGAAAAATACACAACCAATGTAAAAATCATTAAAAGGATTTTAAAAATCAAACTATAGAAACACTGTGCAAAGGTTAAAACAGCAGTAAAACGATGTGTCAAAGGATTTGTTTGTCTATGTTTAAAAAAACAGCAGTAAAACAATGAGAAAACACCAAATGAGGTCAAGTAACGGAGCAAACCTCGAAGGCTGCTTCGCCCACGCAGCGCGCATTTATGCGCCTGCAGCCCGAAATAACTAGAGCGCGCACTCCCAAAATGGCGCCTCTAGGTGTCCGGTAGCCCGGAAGATACTGACCCCCACTCACAGTATCGGGGCGGCAATGACCGGGAATTGAGGTAAGGAGAGCACTTATCACACAGAAAAATACACGACCAATGTAAAAATCATTAAAAGGATTTTAATTGTCGTTTTTTTTAAACAGCTGTAAAACGATGTGCCAAAGGATTTGTTTGTCTATGTTTAAAAAAGCAGCAGTAAAAACAATGAGCAAACAGCAAATGAGGTCTAGTAACGGAGCAAACCTCTAAGGCTCAAAAGGCTAAACAGTCCCAGATTCTGGCAACATTCACTACACCATATGGAGCTTACTTGTACTTGTGGCTGCATTTTGGGCTTGCTTCGACTGAAAGTGTGTTCCAGAAGTTGATGCATTGCTCGTGCAAGAAATTACCCGGAGTGCCAGTGGTCCTGAATGACATTTTAGTGTTTTGCCGAAACTGTGGTGGAACACAATAACATTTTGAAAAATGTTCTTTACATTTTAGGGGAGTGAGGAATGACGGTGTCATGCAAGTTCCTTGTAGATTCTGTGGAATATCTAGGTCACTGCCTAATGCCTGAAGGCATTTATTTATTTATTTATTTATTTATTTATTTATTTTTGACATTTGTTAAGCGCGAACGAATACCCGTAGGCGTCTCGGCGCTAGACCTTAGCAGGTGTCTCTTAACGAGGCATGGGAAACAAGAGGAGAAAGGTATACTATCACTGATTAAACAGCCATAAAACCTCAGAAGAATTTGCTTAAAGTCGACAAGAATGTGCCTGCACCTAAAAACAAATAGCAGCTGAAATCCTTTATTGGTTTAAGTGATTATTACTCCAGATGTTTACATGGGTATTCTATAATTATGGAGCAATAAAAAATGTGAAAAAAACAAAAGAGAGAAATGTGTTTCAACAGCTTAGAGCAGAGAGTATTTGATGAAACCAAGGAGATATGTTCCTCTGTGCCATTGCATAATCACGGTTGATGCCAGTGCACATGGTGTTGGTGTGGTTTTATGTCAGTGCATGCACAGTGTAGAAAGAATGATATAATTGGCTTCTTGGAAATTAAGAGATGCAGAAAAAATACAGCACAGCATGATTGAACTTGAGGTGCTTTGTGTGGGAGAACAATTCAGAGACTATGTGTGGGAAACATAATTTACATTTAACACTGATCACAAGCCTCTTACATGTTAGGTGAAAAGGGTGAAAGCAATGCGTCTTCTAGGGTGATACGATTATTCTCAAAACTGCAAAAGCAACATTTTGAGATTAGGCCTATTTCTGTTGGATCCAATCAATATATGAGCAGCCTGCTTGTCGCATTTACCCATGGAGACTAACGGGGATGATGAGTAAGATGCGTTGTTGCAGTCATGGCCGTTTAAACCAGTTGTGGGTGTGATTGATGACGCAAAATGGAGGATTAGTTGTGACCAAGATGAATATTTGATGTCTGCATGTAAAAACCTGATTGATTGCTAGCCAAATCTAAAACATTTGAGTGGACAGTCACACAGTTACTGACACGTTGCAGGTGAACTGTACACTGAGTCAGGCACATTAAAGAGGAATGGACAATTTCAGTAGGTTTAAGAAATGAATTAATGGAATTAGTACATAGCAGACATTTGTGCTGCTCAGTATCTAAGAAGAATTTGCTCAAGTATTTTTGGTGGACAGGCAGGTTTAGGCAATGATTTGTATGTGTAAGGAGTGTGCGCCATCCAGTAATCATTGGAAACTGTGTGATACCCCGTTAGCCTCAGCATGCATCCACAACTCTTCCGGTATACTCGGCACAACACGCAGTGTGGAGATTGAATGTCAGTTGTTTACAACACTGTTCTTGTCGAAATGATTTTTTTTATCTATTTGCTTGTGAGTAAGGCAGGATATGTGATCATTAGAATGCTTCTACAACACAGACAGATGATTGAGTCTTGTCATTGTTGCATATCTGAAATCAGAAAGAATTCTCAAAATAAGAAAGCCCTGAAGAAGTTTCACCTTCCGAACCAAATGTGTTGGCTGGATTTCTCATTTGTTTGGAAAACTGAATAACAAGTATTTTAATAAAAACACTCCAAGCTTGTGGATGTACTGTATTACTTAATTGGAAGAAGAGTTGGATAGAGTACCTCTCACACTTTGTAATAATACACAAGTGGTGTGGGAGTTAAATGTATTATATGAGCTGCTGAGTGTGCGTACACCACCCACAAATAAAACGAAAGTGTAGAGTTCCAGAGAGCACCATTATGCTCTGCCTGAACAGAAGTTTTAATACCACTGCAGGGACACACAGCAAGAAAAATTGTTTAGCTATGTGAAATGTGTACTTTTATAAATTAGCTATATCATACCCAGAAGTCCTTGCAAACCCACAAAGCTAGGTGCTGAATATTTAAAAGCATATTTTAAAGACATGCAGAATATTAAGGAAAAGTATGTCCACACAGTGAACAGTTCAAGAAAGCTGCTTGTTTCTGTGTAGGAAAATAGATATTTTCTATGAGCAGGCCTAGGTACAAATATCAGCTTATTTTTTTTAACTTTGCCTAGGTAAATGCTACAACATTCATTCAACTTAATTTTTTTTACTTGTTATTAAAAATTTAATTCAGTGGTGAAAGTAGTTCAGTGCAATAGCAACGTTTTAGAAAACTATTGTTTCTTTTGCCTCAGAGCAAACCGGTTTGGAATCAATTTACCCACTGGCCCTGCTATAGAGATTGAAACAAGCATCCCAGACTGGTTGTTAATGACTAGCCTCTTTGAGGACAATTATACTTCCTCTGGGAGCAGGGAGACAGAAGTGGTACAAATGGTGACCACTTGGCAGCATTTAGTAATCTGAGAGGAGGACAGGAACAGTTTGCAAAACAAAGGAACAGCTATTCCTTTTAAAGAGGGGATCTTATATGAGGATCTTAGGAACTGAAAACATTTATTTTGAGAACCAACCTAAACCCACCAGGAGGAAAAATCAGATCTAACACTGGAAAATGAAAAGATACTTAGGGTAAGTAAGAACATCACTTATTTTACTTTAAAAGCCCCAGGGGTACTACTACTACTCACAAACTACAAAATCCTATTCACAAACACACATGTGAATATCTCCACCTCCAACTCTCCTATCAATTCTATGCAGAGATCTCCTCCCTGATTGCAAAGATCTCTGAACATTTATGTCTACGTTTTAGTAGTAGCTGTGGGAGGGAATACCTGTTACTCGGGAGAAGTAAAGAAGGGTTTAATGATGGCAAAGAAGGGGTTTAGGGAAGGTAAGACACACCCACAAAAGGTAAAATCCATTGCTAGTCTCAAACTGCACTTCTAGAACTACTGCAGTCAAAAAGGTCACAAACAATCATAAATGTACTCCAGCTCCATGTTTGCTTGAGGAATAAGGCCAAAAATTGAGGGAGTAGAGGACTGCTTACTAGCACTTTGTCTCACCAGCAAGTGACTTTTGAAGATGGAAACACACCTTCCGGTGTGTCATCTGTTGAATAACCTGTGGAGCACAAGCTGGATCCATGTTTTTCGCCTGTCTTTCTTGTTTTCTCTGCCTTCTCCGGTTCTATGTGCTACTCTGACAGGCAACTGACTGTTGATTGTTCAGATGGCGGTACCCGCTGCTTATCTTCATTGAACTTGGTTGAACACCTCATATTGCAAGAGCGCTAGTTTTTGGGGCTTTAGCATTTTACACTTTCTACACATTGCCGAAGGCTGATATTGCAGCTGGACTTAGTTTATTTAATTCCAGCAGGGCAAACCTCCTTCTTCTGCTTGATGCCGCTACTGTCGTGCCTTACTGATCAGGTTCTACATACTGATGCATCAACATAGCGTCAATAAGTGTCACTGCGACAGAGTGAAGCCAAGGTCACTTTGCTAAAGAAGGTGCTGTTTGACAGCAGTTTAGGTAAAACCTAATAGAAAGTCTACACACAATAATAACAAGAGGCCTCCAAATAGAATAGTCCTAAGTTATTCCTTTTGTTTCATTTGAGAAATACTACCTTTAGAATACACGAGGGCACTAAATTAACCACAGCTCTGGTCGCTGTTATTGCTAAAGAGTCAGTCGAAGAGGAGGCAACTAAAGAACGTCCCCAAAAGACTGACCAACACCAGAATTAGGAAGCTAAATCTAGTGGCATATTGAATACAAAAAAGATCACAGGCAGTATCCCTTACAGCTCCAGACACAGAATGTTATTCACTATCCTATATTGTTACCAATTACCAAAGAAAGATATGCAGTTTGCAAACAGAATGGTTTGTGAATGGCAATGCAATTTGTAATGAGACTTATGTAGTAATAGGTCACATTGAAAACGGGTGGAGGTTTGCAAGGCATAGCAGACCCCTGTCCCTGCATTTACTTCACAAAATGCTTAACATTTTTTAAAACAGCACATGCCCATTACAGGCACAGATAATGCTTTTAAAACATGTATCACGTGTGGGACTGCATCTAGGGAGCAGCTGCTCCTCCCCTCCCCCCGAAGCTGCAGATATGATTCACTAAAAGAAAGGTATTCCAAGGTGACACGTGCGCCCTTGTGAATCAGTTACCACCCCACCTCAGGGATTAGTACCTCTTCAATGGTTTGCAACCACAGTTGCAGTCACAAACCTTTAACACAATCTCCTTGTATGGCCCTACCTATTTTTGATTTTGAAAGGTTTGCAAAGGCAGAAAGAATTTTCCACCACATAAAAGCTCTTTTGTCCATTAAGAATAGCTTTATTGCAGTCACATACCCTGTATTTCATGAACAGCAATGTTTGTTATCACAAAATGGCTTTGTGCATCTGGCCCTTTCCACTAAACCTTCCTCTTTCCTTAGAGTTCGGGTCAAGAACAGTTTGTGGTTGACTGGGAGAATTTCAGACTGACCACGATGGAGAGGATGTTGCATACACAAGCGGCTCATCTCCGTTGAAGTTTTTACCTTTTAACTTAGTATCTGAAATAGAAGTCAACATCTTCCAGAAGTCCAAGGCTGTTGCCAGCTGTGATCCCTCAAAGTCAGATATATCATCATTGACTTTCTGCTGGTGCTGTTGGTTTTGATGCTAAAAGCTCCAAGCAGGACTAAGATGAATCTAGTGGCTGGGGAGGATGCTTCACTGGTGGGATAGACTTGGTGTCTCTCCAACGGTCCAAGCTTTTACTGTCCGATTTAAAGTTTGGCAGCCAGGGCACTACGTCACAAATATTATAGAGTCCCTGATTTTCCGATGGTAGTTCCCCTGCTGGCTCTACATTTGGAAAACTTGCTCTAACATTCTGCTGGAGGAGGAGCCATTGGAGTAAAACAATCACACTGCCCACACTATTCAGCGGGACAGTGTGATCGTTTTTTCACCTGTCCAGACCAGGCTGAAGCTATTGCCAAATCACTTATCAAAACAGTATATTGGCAATATAGGGATTATCTCTTACACAGTCAGTCAAGGCATGAATCTTTAACAAATGCCTTTATTACAGTTAAGGAATCCTTTAAACAGGAGGACGTCCTGGATGAAATAGAACCCCTCTAGCAAGGCGACTGTATTTGCAATTCCGGTATAGAACCTTGCCTCTCCAGGCCAGTACTGTCAAGTGGGAGCGTACACGACGGGTCAAAGACCTGCAGTGTCCGGTCTGTGGTGACTCAAAAGAAGCCATTGAGCTCATTTTCTTTTTCTGTCCAACTTACGTGATCTACAGGAGGTGCTGGATTATTTCGCTGTGTTGGAATTTGAGAACAAAGAAGTACAGAGAAGCACTCAGGATCTTGAGATATATATATATATCTTTGTATTGAACATCAAAGAAAGAAAGGTCATGTTATACAAGTTATCATTTCCACATTCCTGGTTACGGTGTCTTTTACAGGCTGTAGCATTGTGTATCATATTAACTTACTTTACTACAATGTCACATTTCGTTGGCTTCAGAGCATTAATTGTTCGTCAAGGGAGGGGACAAACGGGGGCTCACACACAGTTCCACGATACACATTCCAGTTAGTCCAGAGCATTATCCATTTTCGAGGACAGCCATGGGCCACATACACTGTTTTCTCCCGTGCCGTACACCAGTCCATGTCCTCTTTCCAAGCATTGATCGTCGGTGGCACTGTTGCTCCCCAGAGTCGGGCAACCATCTGTCCAAGCATCTCCCAGAGCTTACCCTTTGCATTCAAGTCTGTGGGCTCCCAGATATTCAAGAGACACCTTTTGACCTCGAGTCGTAGAGTAACCCCCCAAACCACACTCATGGACTCGTGTACTTTTTTCCAGTAATTTTGAACTGGCGGACACTCCCAGAGTATGTGCAGGAAGGTCCCTTCCGGGCCACATTGTCTCCTACACATCCCATCTTCACTCCTACCCATTAGTACTAGTTGCCGTCCAGAAAGGTAAACCCGGTATAGAATTTTCAATTGGATCAATCTTAGTTTAGCTGAAATGGCGACTTCCTTAGGGGAAGAGAGTGCTTCTTGCCATTCCTCGTCGTCTATTTCTAGACCGTCCCTCCCCCATTTCTCCCTCAACGCCAGTAAAGGGTTTGGAGTGTGATGTATAAGTTTCTATATATAAGGGATATGCTTCTTTCTGGCAGGTGTCTGTCAAGCAGCCTATCCTCAAGAAGGGAGGACTCTGGCAGTGACGACCCAGTTGGGATGTTGGCCTGAAGGGAGTGTCTGACTTGTGAGTATCTAAAGTATTCCGAGTCTGCCATCTCGTGTGTCTGCTGTAGTGAGGTAAAGGACACCACTCCAGTCTGCCCCAAGAGGTCCCCTATATGGGAGATACCTATGAGATCCCACTTGTCGAATCCTTTAGTCCGCCCCAAAGTGCCCAGCTGCTCAGAGTCCCAGAGTGGAGTTGCAAGTGTGAGTCTGTTGGCCCACCCCAAGTTACGGTTGACCACGTGCCACAGTTGTACCGAGTGTCTGGTAGGTCCTGTGAGGGGAAACCTGTTCGGTTCAGAGTAAAGCAGCCTCGTAAAGTCTTCACCCGGGAGTAGCCACCTATCCATACAATAGGCTGGGTCGTCCCCATTGCTGTACATACATTGGTTTATGGCTGATAGGTGTGCTACCCAGTAGTACTTTCTGATATCGGAGAGGGCAATACCCCCGTCGTACCACCCAAGAGTTAATTTTTGGAGTGCTATGCGTGTTTTCCCGTCCCATAATAGGTCCCTTTGTGTAGCTTCGACGTCTTTAAAATACGCATGCGGGACTGGCTCCGGGTAATTCTGGAGGGCATAGAGGAAACGGGGCAGTGCCATCATTTTAAAAAGTCATATAGCCGTCCATCTCTGTCTCTCGCAAGGGTTTTCGCAGCATCAGTTGCAAGTGCTTTGTATTCGGCCGCTTTTATTTGCATTTGGTGAAGAGCAGCTTGGTCCGCACCGTCCCCCGCCATCTCTTCAAGTCGAAGGAGGTCGTGCTCAATAGCGACCTTTTGTTTTTCTTTTTCTTTGCGCACCCCAGCTATAGTTGAGAGGGCATGCCCCCTTAGTACCGTTTTAAACGCTTCCCAAAGTGTGGTGGGGGAGTCTACTGTACCTTCGTTTTCTAAGAAGTATTGGTCAATGGCCCGTATGAGAGTGGCTTTGGTTTCCCGGTTATGGAGGTACCAGGGATTTGTCGGTGCAATACAGCCCACCCTCTTCTCCCCAATGGTGAGGTGGACCCATAGAGGGGAGTGATCTGAGATGCCCCGCGCTAGGTGTTTGATTTCCTGCGTGGTCACGTTATAGTGTAGGGGCATGAGGATGTAATCTATCCTCAAGAGAGTACGGTGCGCTCCCGAAAAGAAGGTGTATTCCTGAAGGGTAGGGTGACGCCGTCTCCAAAGGTCTGTGAGGCCAAACACCTCGATAAAATTGGGGAGCCAGTGTTGCCCGGCACTTATGTCTCGCGGCGGGAGTCGGTCCATCAATCCTGAGACAACCGAATTGAAGTCTCCCCCGATTACAAGTTGCCCCTCCGGTAGGGAGAGCAGGAGCGTACCTAGGTCCTTATAAGACAGCGTTTGGATACCTAGTGGGATGTAAACTGTTAACAGTGTAAGTGTTTGTCCTTCCCATTGCCCCGAGATGGCCGCGAAGCGCCCCAGTGGGTCCGCCCAAGTGTGCTGGACACTGAATGGGAGGGTACGTCTGAGTAAGATACCTACCCCTCAGGACCCCGATGTGAAGCCCAGCGTGCACCACCATTGTGTATCCCCATCTGTTAAGTGCTTTACAGGTATTTCCAATTAGGTGTGTCTCCTGGAGCAGTGCGGAATCCGGGAGATGACGCTTAAGATGCTGGAGCACTATACTCCTTTTTATTTTGTCTCCCAACCTATGGACGTTCCAACTCAATAATTTCAGACTTTTATCCCAATGCATACCAATTGTGACAATGGATGTTTCTGAACAACCCACGGCGCCTGTGGTACCACCGACTCGCTATATTGTGTACATTGCATGACCAATGAATAACCCCCCCCGTTTTCCCCCCTCCACAACTGACAAAAATAATGCCCAACACATTTAACCCTTAATCCTCCACTGCACCCACCCCCCCCCTGCTACCCTGCCACGTAGGTTTGTAACTACCCACATCCCCAAATAGCAGAGTGCCTATCGCTCTGGAAACTAGTAAACAGTGACGTGGGGAAGTGGGCTAGAACCAACTCCGGCCGCCAAAGGCTCCCCCCCTTACTGTACAAAGTTTCACCAGGTTTTTGAGATCCCAGGATAGTGACTTCCCCGTCTGAAACAACCGTGTCACCACCCCTTTTACTGCCAGGATCTCGCATTACACGTAATAATGTAGAGCCAGTTTGTCAGTCTGATATACCCCCAGCGCCGCCAGGAGTTATTGAAGATTTGGAGGTATCACTTTCCCATTAAGCCGAGTCACACTGGCCGCCCACCCCACATTATATCAACAAAGCAATTTATACATTACGGTTTGTAGAGATAGTCCCTTCAATTCCATCCCTCCCACACTCCCTTTGTCCATGTTGCTTTTAAGCCCTCCCACCTCCTTTGACCATGTTGCTTTTAAGCCCTTCCAGCCCCACTTTGTTCCTGTTGCTTTTAAGCCCCCCCACCCCCCTTTGTCCATGTTGCTTTTAACCCCTCCCCCTTTGTCCATGTTGCTTTTAACCTTGTCCACCGCTCTTAGTCTGTGTTGCTTTAAGTCCCCACTCACCCTCTTTTGTCCATCTTGCTCTAACCTCCCCACCCCCTTTGTCTGTGTTGCTTTAACTCCTCTCATCTCCTCTGTCTGTTTTGCTTTTAGCCCTCCCACACCCCTTTGTTCATGTTGCTTAACCCCTCCCACCCTCTTAGTCTGTGACGCTTTAACACCTCTCACCACCCTTTTGTCCATGTTGTTTTAAACCCTCCCACCCCCTTTGCCATGTTTTTTAATCCCTTCCACCTCCCCTTTGTCCGTGTTGCTTTAAACCATCCCACCCACACTTTATATGGGTTGCTTTAAAACCTCCCATCCACCCTTTAACCATGTTGCTGTAAAGAGGGTGTTGAAGTCCAAGCGGGCTACGCTTCCATGTTGCTTTTAACCCCGCCTACATCCATTGTCCATGTTAGTTTAAAATTATCGATGTTGCTTTTAACCTCCTTCTTACCCCTATTGTCTGTGTTACTTTTAACCCACTCCCTCTTCCCCGTAGTCTGTGTTGCTTTTAAACTACCTTCCCCTGTTGTCAGTTTTGGGTTTAAACCCTCACTCCCCCATTGTATGTGTTACTTTTAATCCCTCCCACGCCCCTTGTTCATGTTCCTTTTAACCCTGCCATGCCTCTTCTCGGTGCTGCTTTTAAACCCTCCCACCACCTTGTCAGTGTTGCTTTAAACCACTCCAACCCTCTTGTTCATGTAGCTTTTAACTCCTTCTATTCCCCCGTGTCCGTATTGCTTTTAGCCCCTATGATCCCCCTTTGTCCATGTTGCTTTTAACTCCTGTCACCCTTCTTTGTCCATGTTGCTTTTAACCACTCCCCCTTTGTGTTGCTTTTAACCCCTCCTACCTCTTTGTCTGTGTTGCGTTTAAGCACTCCCACCCCCCCTTGTCCATGTTGCTTTAAAGCCCTCCCATCCCCGTCTGTCCGTGTTGCTTTTAAGCCCTCCCACTCCCCCTTTGTCACTGTTTCTTTTAAGACCTCCCACCCCCCTTTGTCGTTGTTGCTTTTAACCCCTCCCCCTTTGTCCATGTTGCTTTTAACCTTTTCCACCTCTCTTAGTCTGTGTTGCTTTAAGTCCCCACTCACCCTCTTTTGTCCATCTTGCTTTAACCTCCCCACCCCCTTTGTCTGTGTTGCTTTAACTCCTCCCATCACCTCTGTCTGTGTTGCTTTTAGCCCTCCCACACCCCTTTGTCCATGTTGCTTAACCCCTCCCGCCCCCTTAGTCTGTGATGCTTTAACCCCTCTCACCACCCCTTTGTCCATGTTGCTTTAAACCCTCCCACCCTCTTTGCCATGTTTCTTTAATCCCTTCCATCCCCCCTTTGTCCGTGTTGCTTTAAACCATCCCACCCACACTTTATCTGGGTTGCTTTAAACCCTCCCATCCACCCTTTAAACGTGTTGCTTTGAATCCTCCCAACCACCCTTTAACCGTGTTGCTTTAAACCATCCCACCCACACTTTATCTGGGTTGCTTTAAACCCTCCCACCCACTCTTTATCTATGTTGAATTGAACCCCTATCCACCCTTTATCTGTGTTGATTTAAATGCCTCCCACCCATTGTCCATGTTGGTTTTAACCCCGCCCACCCCCTTTTGTCCATATTGCTTTTAACCCTTTCCATTCCTCTTTGTCTGTGTTGCTTTAAATACCCCCACCCACCTTTATCCATGTTGCTTTAAGCCCACCCACCCACCCTTTATCTGTTTTGCTTTAACACCCTCCCACCCACCCCTTAACCGTGTTGCTTTAACACCCTCCCACCCACCTCTTGTTTGTGTTGCATTAACAAACTCCCACCCCCATCTGTGTTGCTTTAAACCCTCCCACCTACCCTTTATCCTTGTTGCTTTAAACACTCCCATCACCCTTTATCCGTGCTGCTTTAAACCCTCCCACCCACGCTTTGTCCATGTTGCTTTAAACTGTCCTACCCACCCTTTGTCCATGTTACTTTACACCATCCCACCCACCCTTTGTCCATGTTGCTTTATACCCTCCCACCCCCTTTGTCTATGTTTCTTTAACCCCCTCTCACTTGTCCTTTGTCTGTGTTGCTTTAAAATTTGATTGAGTTCCATTAACCTCTCCCACCCCCTTGTCCATGTTACTTTAACCTCACCTACCCACCCTTTGACTGTGCTGCTTTAACCCCTCCCACCCCCCTTTGTTCATGTTGCTGTAGCCCCTCCCACCCCTCCTTTGCCCATTTTGCTTTAAACCTTTAACACCCCCCATCTGCCATAAATAAAAAGTACTCTTTTTTTACTGTACCTTGCCTGACACATTCCGGTCCATTGTCTATGTTGACAAGGAACTCATTTGTAAATAATAATTAATAATTTGTGACTTAATTATGTCACTCTGAATCAATCACAACCTAGTTACTGAAATATGACTTTTCTTCACAAAAAACCATACCAATTCAATTGTACATCAACTTTCATGATAAGCCCACACAAGAACCCGTTTCCTTTTAATTATACCTAACCTCAGCCGAGGTAGGTATTGTTTAATCTAAGGTTCGTTTTTATACAGACTTTTTATCAAAAAATACAAATATACACAGTTTGCTATTTACAGTGATGTGTGACCCCAGGTGAAAAACCATAACCCATTACAATGCTTGTGTGTAACAAAAGTGAACAACAAGGAATAAAAAGGTTATTGGAAAATTATATAAGGACAGACTTGTTGCAATTATGAATGATTTAGTCAAAACTGTCTCTTTTATATGTTGTCGACGACGTTTCGACCCACTCTAGGTACCGGGTCTCTTCAGGACTGTGTTTCTGGGGACAATAAAAAACACACTTCTGTCCATGTGGGATCCAGTATGTGGCGGTAAGTGGAAGAGATGAATATCTCCCAACTCCAATTCACTGTCTCAGATAGTGTTTGCCGAGTAATCACTCTTGATATTCCAGTATTGGTTCATCAGTATCGTTCGCATATCCTCTCAAGAATGGGAGAAGATATTTATGTATATTCGGTTACTCCCATAATAAGTAACTCGGGACGCCACTCATTTAATGAAGACGCCCGTCTCACAGTCGAGATATCTCTGTACCGAATACAAACGCCAGGATACCAGTCGACTGAGACAGTGAATTGGAGTTGGGAGATATTCATCTCTTCCACTTACCGCCACATACTGGATCCTACATGGACAGAAGTGTGCTTTTTATTGTCCCCAGAAACACAGTCCTGAAGAGACCCGGTACCTAGAGTGGGTCGAAACGTCGTCGACAACATATAAAAGAGACAGTTTTGACTAAATCATTCATAATTGCAACAAGTCTGTCCTTATATAATTTTCCAATAACCTTTTTATTCCTTGTTGTTCACTTTTGTTACACACAAGCATTGTAATGGGTTATGGTTTTTCACCTGGGGTCACACATCACTGTAAATAGCAAACTGTGTATATTTGTATTTTTTGATAAAAAGTCTGTATAAAACGAACCTTAGATTAAACAATGCCTACCTCTGCTGAGGTTAGGTATAATTAAAAGGAAATGGGTTCTTGTGTGGGCTTATCATGAAAGTTGATGTACAATTGAATTGGTATGGTTTTTTGTGAAGAAAAGTCATATTTCAGTAACTAGGTTGTGATTGATTCAGAGTGACATAATAAGTCAAAAATTATTAATTATTATTTACAAATGAGTTCCTTGTGAATGTTGTTTTGTACTTAGTACCTACCCGGTTCACAAGGACATAAGGGTTGCTCTTGTTATTTAGAACATTGTCTATGTTGCCCATTCCAACCCACCCTCCCTATGTCTGTGTTGCCCACCCGATCCGCCATAAGAAAAAAAGTGCATTGACAAAACCAGCGCTCATCATGTCACTGTGCTTTTTTTCAAACTTTTAGCCATGCTGCACAGCATCTGATGGGTTAACTCAGTTATGGTGGCCTCTGATAATAATTCTGAATCATTTTGCGAAAGTATTTTCTAGGGGTTAAAAGGAGTGATATGATAGCCTGGAACATTATGTATGGGCACGTGAGTTGGTAATACATTTCACCTCTTTATATTCCTGCACTAGGGGTGCAGTGCTTGGAGTGGCCCTTCAGAACCTATTAGTAAATAGGCAGTACATTTTGTATAGCATTGCATCATGGGAGCGCTTGGCCAACTTTAAATTATACTGACACAACTTGCACATTTTTAGAAATCTTGCAAGGTTAGATTTTTGTTAACTGCCTGTTTAGTGAACTTTTAGAAATTATGCAATAAAGCCAATTTGTGTTATTATGCCCAAATGTACCGAACGCGAGTGGCTGTTGCTTATGGTGTTTTTGCTTTTGCACTATGTTCTAAGTGCAAAATGCGTTCTTACATTAAAATTGATGCAAGTACTAATTTCTTGCTAAAATATATCTTAAAATGACATGTTTGCAGTTGGCATAATTATGTGTCATTTTGTCTAAATTTCGCCTTGCGTGGTAGGGCCCATGCAGCACTTTGGTAAATCGATCCCTCTTTAGTAGATTGACATTTGGATACACTGTTGATGTTGAACACGAAGACAGCAAAAATAGAGCTCTAAGGAACTCCATAGGACATAGGAATTGCAATAGATTCCATGTGAGAGTTTCCTTTAAGACCTGATGGTCAACAGTATCAAAAGCAACTGATGATTAAAGCAGAACCAAGAAACCTGGATCGCCCTTGCCAATGATTAGTAGAATGTTGCCTGCTGTCTGGATAATTGCAGGGTTCTTAATCCAGGCTTCTCCAACAAGTAGCTAGTGAGCTACTGGTAGCTCTCCAAGTACCTGTAAGTAACTCTCCTGTGTGCAGCCTAGTCAACTAAATTAGAAGATTCTGTTTGGTTGAATTAATGTATATGTACCAAAACTGAAAAGCATGTATTTGAGACGAAAATGTGTGTATTTTCAGAACTCATAAGCTGATGTGTGGAGAAAGATGGTTGAATTTTCAAAATACATTTAAAACTGATATTTGAATGAGAAAAATCAAAAGGTGTTGGGGATATGTTTTTTAACTAATATTATTAACTTGGTGTCAGGTCATTGCACCTCTGGCTGTTATGGATTTCCAATGTAGATGCATTTTCACATTACTGCTGGCAACCGTGCCTGATGCATTGAGATGATCGCTGCTGGTAAACTTGCATAAGATGGCCACTAATGTATTCTTGTCAAATGTGGTATATTACATCTTAAATAATATTAGTAGCTCGGGAGAATTTACATTGACCATAAGTACCTCTCATTACAGAAAAGGTTGGAGACACCTGTTCTATACTGTATCACAGGCAAAATACAGACTGAAAAGTGTGATTCAGCCAAGGATTGGGCTAATGAGGGTTTAAAGAAGTGCCGTGTAGGGACATGTCAGAACAGACAGACCTGTGTCACCACAAACTACGGTCTGGGCATACCTCTCACCCTAGTGATCAGTGCTCTACATTTCAAAATGACCATACCTCTTTCTCCTTTCCCAGGGCTGTTAACATTGCAAGCACTACCCTGTTTGTGAGTTGAGATGCACAAGACTGACTCAAAAAGTGCTCCATGAATTACATCTGGGACCCCCATAGTCACATCAATGGAGGTATGTCCATAAACGTTACACACTTTATGCAGGCATTGCAAGTATACAGTATGTCTACAGAAAATCTAAATATTTACCCGTAGTAGTGCCTATGGACCAACAGCCTTATCACGCCGTAACAGTCTTTACTTGTCACTCTCTTTCCTTCACCATCTCTTGTCCCCTCTTTTTCTTTTCACTCCTACTCTGTCCATTCATTCGCTCTCACCTTCTCTCACTCCTTCTTTCTCAATTTGTTTCTCTTTCACTCCATTTATGGCTCTGTCTTTCTAATTATACCCCTCTCTCTGATTTTCTTCCTCTGTCTCTTCACTCACTATTCCCCATTCTCACTGTTCCCCTCCCTTTCTTCCCCCTCTTCCCTGACTCTCTTTTGAAATTGTGCTTTCCCTCTAAGTTTGCCATCTTTCTCCGTTGCCTCCCTTTGTCTTTCTGACTCTCTTAATGTTCCTCCCTCCCTCTCTATAAAACATTGCTTCATCCCCTTCACTCTGTGGTTGGATATGTCCCGCTCTCTGAGGACAAAGACATGGGAGCAGAGGCAGCAGTTGCTGCTACCAGACAGGATTGGGGAGTTGATGGGGGGCAATGAAAAAAATAAGTAAAAAGGACTTACCTTTAACGGCCAACCACCACCTCTCCTCCGTCCTCGTCATCTTCCTTCTTCCTGCAGTCCCGGCTGGCAGCAGGAAGCACCTGGGCACACAGGCTCGCCTTAGCCAATCACAACGCTGCAGTGCAGTTTTGTGATTGGTCTGAGCGGTGTGGTTCGGGGCTCAGACGGGGACAGGAAGCCTGTGCATAGTCCTCACCAGGCTGTATAATGCAGCCTGGGGGTGAACATGCAAAGTGCGCATGAACTGTTTGGCCGGCCCTATGCAAAGTGCGCATGAACTGTTTGGCTGGCCCTATAGGGCCAGCCAAACAGTTCATGCACACTTAGAGAGTGCAAACCACTCCTCCCCTGCTCTAGCCAGCCCCCTTCCCCCACTGACAGAAATAGGAAAAATAATATGATAATAACCATACGTTATTGTCATTTTATTTTTCCTTTTGAGCAGTGGGGCGAGGCTCCTCCGCCTTAGCGGAGGAGCCGCCTCCGAGCAGAGAGGTGGACTAATGGGGAGAGGATGTGGTATTCGTCCAGACCTGCCTACTTTGGAACTGGGGAACCAGGTACGAGTCTTGGCATAGGTTCATCCGCTTGGGCAAATCACTTAAACTCCTCATGCCTAAAAACACAAAAGTGAATGTGTCCTTGTGTA
Source organism: Triturus cristatus (assembly GCF_964204655.1). Classification (NCBI taxonomy): domain Eukaryota; kingdom Metazoa; phylum Chordata; class Amphibia; order Caudata; family Salamandridae; genus Triturus; species Triturus cristatus. Next base: position 324,657,247 of record NC_140587.1, read on the forward strand.
GTGCAACCAGTGCTTATGTAAAGTGCTCCAATATCTTCGGGTTTCGAGTTTACACTATATAAAACTGCAAAGAAAAAGGTAGAAGCCATAGCCATAGGTGCAAAGGAAATAACCCTATGGGCCAAGGCAAAGCCGTGCGTGTGAAAAACAGAGGCAAGACAGATGGATGAAGAGGGCAAAGAGCCTGTGGGTGCAGAAACAGACCAGGAGGGTCCAGTTATGTGAGCCAAACTTTGGCCTACCCCCGGGATAAATTTCCCATTGCCCTTGGCCTTGTGTAGATAGCCTGTGGGCTATAGATCAGGGAAAGCTGGTTTTATGGACCCTCGCATCTAGTGTAGACACTTAGACGCTTGTACACGCACTAACAGTCAGTATAGTCAGTATAGAATAAGATTCTATCCTAAGAGACCTTTCTTTTTGGATAACACAGTTCTTTAAACATAGGATGTTAGATATGATTTGGGATTAGGTTGACATAACCCCAGACTTCTGTCTCCACATGTAGAGCTAAATGTCAAGTCCCTTTCACCCCCTAGTTGCTCGTCAATCACACGTCATGCTGCTGCCCGCGCATCTCTGCCAAGTATTTCTGCTGACATTGCGAAATTCTTCCGTGGAACCACCCATTTATGACATCATATCCAATGACGTTCTTTAAGTTACGCCCAGTTACACCTATTTTAGTTACGCATGTATGTTCTTATCTTTATTATTAACTGTTACGCCTCCTGCATCTGTTTCACTGTAATGCCTATTGTATAAAAATGATTACTTGTCAATAAAGTTGGTTCTTCACTTCCTGAACCTTCGTGGTGATGGAATATGGAGTCCATCGATTCGAATCGATTTTGGAATAAAGCCCGTTCCGAACCTCTAATACCACGGATTCTGCCTCTTATTTTACTGAGCTATTATTATAGATTTTCCGCATCAAATTAAGTCCCGGTAATTAAATTATTTACCACACAACCATAGGCTCAGTCATGGGGATGGGTCGGTAAGAGACTCCTCCAGACCTGCCGGAGACCATAGCAGGATGATTTGTATAGACGGGGCCCCGGTCCCCACTTGATCCTGAGAACCCAATTAATACAAGAATGGAGTGGCTGCAAATCTTTGTCATACTCTAAGCTAGAGCACAAAAAGGGAATGCCAATTATGGTGCTAAGAATTAGCTTATCACAGGCGAATATTATAAAACTGAATGCAAGAAATGTATCTAACATTTTATAATGGACTAATAGAGTCTTCATTGTAAATGCTGCCAGTCTGAAGAACTGTGCTCAAATAACCTTCACCCTTTCATCTGGCAAGTCTGAAATGAGTGCAGCCCTTTGTATTGTCAGGAATGCAGACCCATGGGCATCATGCTGTTCTGTCCTTAAGAGAACCTCTAACTTGCTTACAGCAGAAACATAGCATTTTAATATATAATTCACTAATTTAATTCTTCCTTTCTTATTCCTCAAACTGTGTATGGCAATGTGCTGTGAGACATGTACACATTAAAAACAGTGAAAATATAGCATGTGAATTACACATGTTTAGGGCACAATCGAAACCTCTACATACATTTTTTTTTTGTGAAATATTTTTATTAAAGTTTTCAATCAGCGCAATGAAGCCAAGTACAGAGAAAAATAAAAGGACCCAATCCGCAGTGTACATATCAGGAGAAATCCGTTCGTCCCACGCTTCCCCCCTAGACCCCCAACCCTCCACCCACTCTACCCCCACCCCCCCCTGTCAGTGCGCCCGCGTCAACCCCTTCTTCACTTCTGCTGAGAGGGACCAGGGGTCCGGGAAGGCCGAGCCCAAGGCAATCCCAAGGGCATGTCCACTGTTCCCAAGATACTGGAGACCCCCCCCCCCACCACCCATCTAGACCCCAGCCACCTATCACGACTATTCGACAGTTACCAATACATTGTGCAAACGCTGAGACCTCCCCAGATGTACCTAAGTGGCTCTATTCAGTGCGGACTCCCCAGCCGCCCCAGGGGGCCCCACCCCGGGCGCCACACACGAAACCTCTACATACATATATATATATTTACCACACACACATTTTATGGTCTTTTTAGGTGTCTTTTAGAAATCATAAGATTATTGTTAAAGGCTTTTTTCAATGAATCTAGATGATTTGCACTTGTTTGCACATATTTTTTGCACTACGTATTAATCACATAACTTTTTACTAGGGGTTTTATATTATGTCACAATGACACAACATATGAGCACTACTTATTACCATCTAGCCAATACATGTAGGGATAAAATGATATAGACGTGATATTTAAATCACAATTGTGAGTTCGGCAATATTTGCACTTCCATTTTTTATGTCTTGCATTTTATCAACTTTTATCTAATTTTACCAAAACTGGAATTATAGTTTTTATAAGTATTTACATGGGTGATAAATGTTATTTATACATACTTATTTATTTATTTATGTATTCATGTATTTATCAGGATTTAACAAATGCTTGATTAAGATCTATCAACATTGTGAGGATCAACCAACATGTAATCAATTTCTGCATGTATACATATACTGTATTGCATTAATGATACCCAAATTGTGGCCAAGGTATTTTACCGAGATGTAATAATACAAAACAGACCCCTAAGGAAATAGGTAACTAGACACTTTAGGCACTGTCACTTTAACACAGACTGGAAGGTGAAGAAAAAAACACCGACAATGTGAAAAAAAGCAAAGAAAGAAATGCATTTAAATAATCAGGTGACTTCATGGCGTGTCATGTGATCAAGGCTCTACGGAGTCGAAACGCGTCATGGCTGGCATACCTTGAGTGAATAAACCATTTTTTGTATGCACTGAATTGCGGTCCGTGCTCCTTTCTTTCGACACGACAAACGCTTTCCAAGGCGAAGGAGTGCTTTTGATATTCCAAACCGGTTTTTGCCTTCTCCGGTTTCACACTGACCCCCCCTGGACTTTGGGCTGACAGTACACAAGGAAGACGGCGTCTGGCAACGGACAAGAAAAAGCGAATGCAGGAGGATTATCGTCAGCTCAGCCCCCCAGTAACGGACAATAATCGGACAGCACAACCTACGAAAGAAAGCGAAGCAAGACAGCACTGACTCGAGCCGGAGGACCCGTGGAGTGCCAACAGCAGCCGGAGGTAGGAGCTGTATCCCATAACGTTACCATACTGGGTAGAGGGTTGTGCTTGTGACTTAGACTGTGAAACTGTCACGCAATATCTAACAAGATAAAAGTCTCACGGTACCAAAGTCCATTTATAAAACAGATATTCATTTCGTCTCAAGGATATGTCAGCAGACACGCTCAGAGATCGTGAGGCTGCGGCTTCGGCGATGTTTGATGATTCAAACGCGCCAAACACAAACTACATAGCCCAGAATGCACCGGCAACAACCAAAAATACAAGTCTCCGTGATAAATACCGGAGCTTAGAGAAGCTGATGAAAGGCGAACAAAGCAAGTGGTGGGAGGGTCGCTCTCTTCAGCGTTATCTGGATGTTGGAAGAATTCCCCGGGGGCTACGCATATTAATCGCCCCCAGCTATGAGACACCAGACCCACAGATGCTTAAAGAGTGGGCGGAAACGAATTTGGAATCTTCCAAAAGATTGGTGATGTTGTTAGTCAAGTATGCAGAGTCAGACCGCTTCAAGTTACAAGGACAAATAGACATTCTGAATGTCGAAATAGAAAGTATGGATCAAAAAGAGGAATCCAAAAAACTAAAAGAGGAAATGCTACTACGGCTAAAAAAAGAGGAGGACAAAATTAGAGAACGCAAAACATATAAATACCATCGCGACAAAGCAGATTATGAATGCGGACGTATTTTCACTTTCGCAAAGAAATATGAAAATATGAAAATATCCAAATTCAACGCAAGTTCTCAAATAGGACCCACAAACAACAAGGGACCAAAACATGCTAATTCGTCCACCTCCGACCTGAGTTCAGCAATTGAAAGCGAAACAGAGGCAGACAACCGAGATAAAAGAATCCCAGTGGCAATATCTCTCGCAGAAGAACTAGATTTTTTAGTCGAAGAGAGAAAACAAACACTCCAACCAAAAAAACCGCAACAGCAAACATCAACAAAAAAACAGTCACACGAAGAGAAAGGAAACGGGCACAACAAAGGAGAACCAACCAGGCGATATCAGACTCGCCGGTGGAACCGAAAATAGATGAAGAACAAATAAACAGCAACAACATCACGGTGACCAATTTAACATCCTTGGCCCTAAACACTGCTAAACTGCAACTGCTGTCTTTCTGCCCAGAAAGTTCATTCAATTATGCTGCAACTAGGATCGATATATACAAAGCCATTCGAAAATTAAAACTTCGAAAATATCACCTAATGAAAGGGACAAATCCCAAAGATACGGCAGCATCATCACCTCCTCTTAGTGGATCCCCTTCAATATATGGCCTAACAAAAGAAGACATGCCACTTTTTAAAGATTTACAATCATTGGCATTATCCACCAATGCCCAAGATGAATCAGCGACATCAACGACATCTGATACTGAACTTTCAAAGCCAATATCAAAGTTCAAACCACGTTCAGTTTTCGTACCTATTATGCCAAGAGATGCCATAGATGTATACCACGAACAAATAATCATGGGATTAAAAAATCTGAATTTAAAGATCAATAAAACAAGTAAAGAGACCCAAAAATCAAACATGAAAAAACACAATATAAAATATCACCATCTCATGAAGAGGTTGTCAAGCAATCAAGATATTGTCATAAGAAATGCCGACAAGGGCGGGAATCTAGTAATCTGTTCAAAGGAAGATTACAACGCAGAAGCCCTCAGTCAACTCACGGATATACAATGCTACCGGAGAAGCGATTCTTTAAGATTAAAATCGACATATGACAGCTACTATAGTAAACTCATGGCATGGAGAAGTTTGGGGCTTTTAAACAAAGATGAATATGGTTTCCTGCGAAATAACACACCTACAACTCCGGAAATCTATTTTATACCCAAACTGCATAAGAACCCTATCAAACCACCTGGACGCCCCATTATTTCGGCAAGAAACAGTCTGACTGAAAATACCTCTCAATACATAGACTTTTTCCTTCAGGAGTTTGTACAGGCACTCCCTTAATATTTAAGAGACACTGGGAACTTTTTAACTAAAATTCATGATTTTGAGTGGAAAAAAGGATATCTACTAATAACTATGGACATCACAGCATTGTATACGAGTATCAACCACAAAGATGGCCTTAAAGCAGTGCAATATTATCTTGGCAAAAGGGCACCTATCCACAAAGCCCACAACAAGATGCTTGTTGACATGATTGATTTCTGTCTTCATAACAATCTATTTTTATTTCAGAACAATGTCTATCAACAATTACGAGGTGTGGCGATGGGGGCCAGTTTCTCACCAAGTTACGCCTGCCTCCATATGGGGTGGTGGGAGGAACTGGTCCTACACAGAAATTTTTCTGACATTTTAGAAAACAAAGTAAAATGTTGGTGGCGTTATATAGACGACCTTTTTCTAATATGGGATGGCAATGAGTTGGAGGCTAAAACATTTGTTGACCAACTCAATATAAATGACATCAATTTAAATTTTACATATGAGATTAGTGCTTTAAAAGTCACTTTTTTAGATGTTGAAATTTACATACACAATGAGAGTATTGAAACTAAAGTCCACCGAAAGCCCACGGAAGTTAACTCAGTGCTTCACGCAACTAGTTTACATCCCAAACATTTGGTACAGAGTATCCCCTATGGAGAAATGATCCGACTAAAGCGAATTTGTAGTACAAATGATGAACTACTAAAAGCCCAACATAACAGCCGGATCAGATTTCTCCAACGTGGGTATTCCAAAAAATGTATTGAAGCAGCTATTTCAAAGTGTGCCAAGATAGACAGAGACACCCTCCTAAAAACACACACTAAGGAATCGTCTAGCCAAATATCCGACACAACATCAAGCCCTAAAAAAGATGAATTCCGGATGGTATTGGGTTTTAGCAAACAAAGCCTTGAAATAAATCGGATTATACAGAGAAGCTGGCCTTTGATAAAAAATGATCCCATTTTAGGACCCACTCTACCTGCCAAACTTTCTATAACCAACAAAAGAGCGCCCAATATGCGTGATAAACTAGTACAGAATAATCCGATTGTAAAACCAAAAGGCAACTGGCTAAGTCAGCGAAAGGGCTTTTTCAAATGCAGTAGTTGTAAAGCTTGCCAATGTGGTACAAATACATTGACATATAAGACTGCATTCAGTGATCAGGATCAAATAATTAACAAAGCCCTTTCCTGCAAAACAGAATTTGTAGTGTATGTTCTCGAGTGCCCTTGCAGGCTCAGATACGTGGGTAGTACCAAGCTGCAGGGGCACAAAAGGATATTACAACACATTCGAGCCATATCTAACAAAGACCCAACGTACCCGGTGGCTCGACATTTTGCTGAACAACACCAATCAGATCCCAAACTTCTCAAATATTTTATAATTGATTGTGTGCCATTCAACCAACGTGGTGGCAACAGAGAGAGAATTTTGAGACAATTGGAGACCCGCTTTATTTTAGAACTAGATTCTAAAAGTCCCAATGGCCTGAACGCAACTGAAGACATGTACACATATTTGTAAATGAGTTATAATCAATAAACAAAAAATATTTTCAGTACCCCATACCACATGATTTTACCGCCTTTCAGAAATCTTCCAATGACAAATCATTATTGGCTAACAACAGACACATTCTGTTGTTTTCCTTCTATCTTATTCTTGCCACACATAGATGCTAATGTGGGAGAATGTAACCAAGATAAGGTAGTAAAAGACAGCCTCACAGTCCAAAGAAGTCTCCTTTGAAAGGATTTTAACCAAATATAAAACATTTTTTCACCACACACACATTTTATGGTCTTTTTAGGTGTCTTTTAGAAATCATAAGATTATTGTTAAAGGCTTTTTTCAATGAATCTAGATGATTTGCACTTGTTTGCACATATTTTTTGCACTACGTATTAATCACATAACTTTTTACTAGGGTTTTTATATTATGTCACAATGACACAACATATGAGCACTACTTATTACCATCTAGCCAATACATGTAGGGATAAAATGATATAGATGTGATATTTAAATCACAATTGTGAGTTCAGCAATATTTGCACTTCCATTTTTTATGTCTTGCATTTTATCACTTTTATCTATTTTTACCAAAACTGGAATTATAGTTTTTATAAGTATTTACATGGGTGATAAATGTTATTTATACATACTTATTTATTTATTTATGTATTCATGTATTTATCAGGATTTAACAAATGCTTGATTAAGATCTATCAACATTGTGAGGCTCAACCAACATGTAATCAATTTCTGCATGTATACATATACTGTATTGCATTAATGATTCCCAAATTGTGGCCGAGGTATTTTACCGAGATGTAATAATACAAAACAAACCCCTAAGGAAATAGGTAACTAGATACTTTAGGCACTGTCACTTTAACACAGACCGGAAGGTGAAGAAAAAAACACCGACAATGTGAAAAAAAGCAAAGAAAAAAATGCATTTAAATAATCAGGTGACTTCATGGCGTGTCATGTGATCAAGGCTCTACGGAGTCGAAACGCGTCATGGCTGGCATACCTTGAGTGAATAAACCATTTTTTGCATGCACTGAATTGCGGTCCGTGCTCCTTTCTTTCGACACGACAAACGCTTTCCAAGGCGAAGGAGTGCTTTTGATATATATATATATATATTCAGTGAAAAAACCATAGGTTTCACACATGTTATAGTTAGCTGGACATTTTACTCGTAAAAAACCAATGAAATTGCCCCGTTATAGTTAGTTCAGCTAACTATAACTCGCGCGCCCGCAATGCACTGCTGATGACGTCACATATTACATCACTCATGACATGGTCAGTGACATCACTCATGACATCACTGATGACATCTCAAATGACATCACTGATGACATCATCCAGTGAATGTGTGTTTTTCTGAAAATTAAATATGCTTTATATATGTATTTCTCAAGGTCAATGGAAGAATAAATGGGTATATAAGTGTCTAAATGGATGCTTTGTTTTTGAAAAATTTATTGTGTAATTGACTGATTAAGTGTATCTTAGTGAATACATGGCTTAGTGAGTAATGTTTAAATGTGTAAATATCTGTATCAGTCTCTCACTTTGTGTATAAGTGGTTGCATGGGTTGGTTAGTAGCTACATGGGTGTCTATATAGGTTATTAGTTGTTTTTTTGAGTATCAGTCTGAGTGTCTGTATGGTTCGGTGGGGGGTATTATGTAGTGCATAGGTGCATGAATGAATAATTCACTCTTTGTGTGTGTTGAACACAGCATGTGTGCAGGACTGTATGGGTGGATGAGTGTGTGTATGGGTGTGTTAGTGAGTGAATGACTGTCTCAATAGTGTCTTTATGAGTAACTACATATGTTTAAAACTAGTATATGTGACTATTGGTGTATATATGTGAGTATATGTGAGAGCTTGAAAGAGTTCCTGTATGAATAAGTATGTGTTTCTATAAGTGATTGTTTAAAAGACTAAGTATGTGTAAGTTTCCGTAGAAGTAAGTGTGGTGGTGTGTGTATAACTGTATATGCAGGTGAATGTATGTTTGATTCTTTATTAGCATGAGTGACTATGTGTGTGAGTAACTCTATGGATGAGTGGCATTATGTAACAGGATGTATAGGTGTATGAGTACATATGATGAGTGAGTACATGTATGAGTGACTGTATAGGACTGTTGGTGAATGAGTGGATGTGTATGTGGATCTTAGAATTACTGAAGAGGTTGTTGTAACTGGTATTGGTATGTCCATTGTTTTGAAAATTTTAGTCTCTGTTTTTGAATGTGTGTATCAAAGCTTATATTAAGGTGAGAGGAGGTCTGCCACTCTATCACAAGGATGATGTCATCAGTGATGTCATCAGTGATGTCATTTGAGATGTCATCAGTGATGTCATGAGTGATGTCACTGACCATGTCATGAGTGATGTAATATGTGACGTCATCAGCAGTGCATTGCGGGCGCGCGAGTTATAGTTAGCTGAACTAACTATAACGGGGCAATTTCATTGGTTTTTTACGAGTAAAATGTCCAGCTAACTATAACATGTGTGAAACCTATGGTTTTTTCACTGAATTTCTATGGTTTTTTAAATGCTAATTCCTAACTATAACGTGTGTGAAACCTATGGTTTTTTCAGTGAATTTCTAAGGTTTTTTAAATGCTAATTCCTAACTATAACGTGTGTGAAACCCATGGTTTTTTCAGTGAATTTGCAAGGTTTTTTAAATGCTAATTCCTAACTATAACGTGTGTGAAACCCATGGTTTTTTCAGTGAATTTGCAAGGTTTTTTAAATGCTAATTTTTTTTTTTTTTTTTCATTTTTTTCAAACATATTTTTAATTTAATTTTCTTTCCTTTTATAAAGACTATGCTTAAATTTTTAAAATCCTTAAATATTTTTTTTTAATATATTTTTTAAAATAAACATGTAAAATTTATTTCCAGATTTTTTTTTTTTTATTTATTTTTTTTTAGTACGCGTACCGTAAGCTCACGGTAAGCGTACGGTTTACGCAACGTCCGTAATCTATCTACGCTGCTTGCGTATAGTTACGCACTTTGCGTAGCCGCGCGTACTGCGCGTGGGACGCGTGCGCGCTTACGCCACACGCGCACGTTACGCGGAAGTGCCGGGGAGTGACTGTTATGCGCATGCGCGCAAGCGCGTGTCTTTTTTACGCGCACGCGTACTTTTTGCCGTAAGCGTACCGTAAGCGTACCGTAAGCGTACGGTAGGTGATGTGATCATGAAACACAACTTTTGATTGGTTGAAACTACTTTCAGTTCTAGAACTCTCCTACACCACACCCATTCCCCTCATTTCTGCTTGTGATCCCTTGGGAGAAGGAGCTGGTTTGTCTTTGGGATACGATGGCAGAACAGCAGAGCTCTTCTGAGAGTGAGGCTAGCACCAGCAGCACTGTCTTGAGGCAGAGATCGAGGAAACAAAAGCCTTCTTATGTTTGGGATTATTTTACTTTTCCAGAAGGCCAGCAAAAGGTGAATGCACCCTTAGTTACTTGCTGTCTGTGTAAGCGTGTACTTTCTAGAGGTAATCCTGACAGGAAGTATTCCTTTGGGAATCACACCATGAAGAGGCACCTCCAGGATGTACACGGAAGGACACATGGTCATCTTTTTGGAGGTAACTCTTCAGAAAGACGAGCCAGTACATCCACAGCAGCTCAGCCTGGACCATCATCTGCAGGGCTGACTCCTTCCTCTGCAGGTCAGGTGAGCCCTTCATCTGTGGGGGGAGCATCTCCTTCTGCTGGCCCTCTGGAAATTAACCCTCGGTTTGCGAGGGTTGAAGTACGGTGCGCCACTTGTCACGATCTAATTACTTATAGGGAGACCAGTGTTTCCCTAGTGAACAGTAAAATAGATCAGCACACTTGTCGTACCGTCTAATATTCCCAATCTTTCTTTCCTCTGTCCCTGCATGAACACAACGGCTCTTTTAAGAGCCAACCTTACCTTTCATCTATTTTTTACATATGTTTTTTAAAACCTTTTTTTTTTTTTTTTTTACCGTACGCGTACGGTGCGCGTACCTTTTTTTTATTTTTTAAAAAAAACACTAAAAATCAATTATCACATTACAAGGTCCTTGAGAGACTACAATTATTATTATTGACTTACCATACTCACTCAAAAAAATATTTATTCATTTGTTTTTTTTAAAAATAGTTTTAAAAATGGTTGTAGTTTTCGAAAATTTTCTATATCGATCTGAAAAAAATGAAAAAAGTATTAATATTTTTTTAACAATTTATAATACAGTATACATATTTACATTTTTTTCCAAAAAATATTTTTGCCTTATTTTTGCTGTTTTCAGAATATATTGCATTTCACTATAAATTGTGAAAGCAATTGCATTCATCATTTTACAGCGGGCAAAAAAAAATAACAATCTCAAAGATTGTATTAAAAAAGCCCAGAATCTCTTCTCACTTAAACTTATCATTACAGAAATGCATATTATTCTAAAAAAATATCATCTAAAAACAATACTTATTTCTTTAAAATACCGTCTGATATGTTTGTTTCAGAAGTATAATCACAATATTATATCTCAAATAACTCCAAAATACATCTGATTTCATTTCCTTTAGGCCAAATAGTATATTTTTTTTTTTTTTGGAATAAATTTCCAAGGGAAATCCATTAAAATTCTAAAGTTTAATCTGTCCAGATCTCACCGATTCTCCGTAACAGTTTGGTTCACGAAAATTTTTTGAATAATTTATTTAGTCCACAATAGAATTGCTTACTTTTCCACATGGCCAAATAGTAATTTTTTAAATCATTTTTGAAAAAATTTCCAATGGCAGTCCAATAGCATTCCAAAATTTAAAATGTGCAGAAGTTACCGATTATCTCTAAATTATTGGTTTTTCAAAATTGCATTAAAAATTAAAAAAGTCCACATTACAATTGGTTATCTTTCCTTTAGGCCAAATGATAATTTTAAAAATATTTTTTCTACAAAATTGCAATGGTAATCCAGTAAAATGGTAAAATTATTTTGTCCAGATCTTGCCAAGTCTCTCTAAAATTTAGGTTTCAGGAAGATTAGATAGGAATTTGCTAAATCAAAAGGCAAACGTTGTTTGAAAATCAATTGGGAATCATTACACAGTGTCCAGCCTTTTTCACATTTTAGATAAACTGTGTAATGTCCAGAAGTAACAGTAGGTCCATCATGGAAAATTATTGCAACAGTTACAAAAGTTTTTCCTGAAATTGATAATTGCTGTCCTGTAAACTTCTTTATTAAAGTATCCAATTTTGAACCATCAGCTCTACATCGTTGCATCATTAAAATTACATACTGTCCGTATTTCCTTAAAATTAATGTTGAAAACATGTCAGAATTACACTCACCACATTTCATGCTATGATTAGCATCTTTAACTAATTTTGCAAAAGTGACTGTTTTACTCTCTGGCAATGTCAAATAAATAAACCTTTCATTATCAACAATAGAGCCACATATATTATAACAATTATCACAACTATGTTCCCATTTATAAGAGAGACCAAAAAAAATGTCAATGGGAACTCCTTCTTCTTCCACTACCTGAAGAAAATACATCAAAAATTCGTGTGCATCTTGCTGTTCATTTTGAGAAAACTGTGTTCGTCCTGAACATACATCTAAAAGTTTTCTAATATCAGTAGCACTTTCTATTTGAGTTTTATCTTTACTCAGCTTTTGAAAAAGGAGACTCAGCTCTGAACAGAATCTTTTTCCCTGATTTACTATTATCTGCTCTTGCAAACTTTCCAGATAAAATGCAACATTCAGCACTACATTAGCGTAGCAGTTGACACCAGAGCTATTTTCAAAATGACATCCTACAACCTGTTCTTCATTGTCCTTTTTCTTTTTGCTTGCAATTACATCACTCCTCTTTTTTTTCCTCTTCTCTATATCTTCATTACAGATATTCTCATTTCTCCTTTTACGAGAAACTACACGTTTCTCCAACACAGGATACTGACCTAAATGAGGAGCATAGCTTCTTCTTAATCTATTATACTCCTTTACACAGTTTGTATCAGCACTAACTTTTGAGTCATCAAAGTCTATCATGAATAAACCTGATAATGTTTTCACTCGTGACAAAGCTACATATGCCATACCTTCTTTGAACACAGTTGAACCAATGTTCACAAATGCACAATCTACAGTCAATCCTTGAGACTTGTGGATAGTTACAGCATATGCTAGAGAAAACGGAAACTGCTTCCTACGTACATATAAGTCTTTCACAAGCATAAAACGAACTGTACAACGACAAATATCTTTAACTTCATCTATCTGATCAAATTTTATCTGTAAACATTCAATTCCTTCTTTTTTCTGATAATTAATAAAACCCCCAACTCTTCCCATCGCTCCATTCACTAAGCCTTTCTCAACATCCAAATTTCTCCTTAAAAATACTCTACAGTTCATGCAAACATATAGATTTTTTTCTAATCCTGCTGTTTTGGAGATGTTCTTCTCTAGTGAGTCCAATTTATTTTTCAGTTTGCCTGTTACTGTGACAGTAATTCTTCCATCCTCAATTTTGTCCACTGCTTCCAATTTCCTGATCTCTTCCTTTTCCAATTTCAAAAGCTCCTCATTAAATATTGAGCATTCACGTAGAGTTGGCATTAAGCAGATGACACTTTTGTTTTCTGCAATATTCTTGTATATTTTCTCTGCAACTATTTCTTCCTTTGGAAATAAATTATGTAGCAGCCGACTCTGTAATGCTTTTTTCCCAACTTCTGTGAGTAGTCCAATTCTGATATCTTTCAGAATACTTCCATATTCTTCATCGTTTGCTTGCCTCATATTAGTTGTAAGTTCCTTGTACTCAAAGAAGGACCAAATATTTGTATTTCCAATGCTTCCCAATGACTTCTTCGTGTCTTCATGTGTCACAGTATTAAACACTGGTTGTCCTTTAACTGGAGTAAGTTGCAAAAGATCCCCAAAAACTATGACGTGTTTTCCACCAAATAACACGTCATAGTCTGTCTTCAAAATTTGCTGCATTCTTAAATGCACAAAGGCAAGCATTAAGTTTGATACCATGCTCACCTCATCAATAATGAGAACTTGCATCTTCTTCAATACTCTTGAAACTTCCAAGGATGCTTCTCCAGTTAGCTTGTTGAATTGTATTTTGTTCTCATGCTCCACTGGTAACATTAGCAAACGATGTAAGGTGATTCCTTTTATGTTATATGCTGCTAACCCAGTTGGAGCAGTAACCACACAAGACAAAGTAGAATCCGTTTTTTGCTTTAGGTAGCTTCTGATGACTTTAATTAGGAAACTTTTTCCAGTGCCAGCTTGTCCGCTTACATACATCCTGATTGGATGAAATGATATGCATGAGCACTCTTTTTTTTCATGTAGAAATCCGTGATCAATTTTGTTTTTGATCTCTTCATAAATGTGTTGCTGCTCTTGATTCAGTTGTCTTTCCAAATTTTGTAAGTCTATAAATTCTTCTTGAGCTTGATTCATAGCCGTTTCCACTTCATTCATGGCTATTGATGCTTCATTTTCAACGATTGGTTGTCCTAGGGGATCTTGACTGAGTGTTCCAGAACTTTGGCTGTCCTGAGAACTGTCTCTAGCTATTTCTGCTGCAATTGTAGTTTCCTGTTCAATTTCTTCATTTAACATTTGCAGATAAGTTGAGAATGTACTGCATTGTATGCTGTCTTTGCAAGCATTAAAAGAATCTTCATAGCTCTGGAATTCTCCCAGTAGTTCATCCTCTGTACGCCATGGTTTAAACAACTGTAAAAGAGCCAAGTAGTAAAATTCTTTCTTGTCGGTAGTGTCGCAACTCAGCTTCCGGTGATTTATCAAACTTCCTTTGGTTTGCTTCACCAAACATCCTTCTTCACCAACAACTTTATATTTTCCACTGTTGATGTCTTCTGCAGCTTTCCGTGAATAAATGTAGTTCTGCAACACTTCATAGAGACACATGTTCTCCAGATGATGACTTCTCTTGGGATAATATGTGTCCAACATGTTTGTTTTCAATATATCTGTACTTTCTGGGTCATTCTCAGCCAAATATTCAATTTCTCCAACAGATTTCAGTACCCGATTTCTCATTGCTGCAAGGCCTAAACTTGCCCAAATTATTCTTCTTGACTTCGAGTAGAGACTTGCAGAAGATAACCTATCTGAACATTCGTAGGATCCAATTTCTCGATGCGATAACATCTTCAAACTGAAACTGTACAGCTTCTTACTGACAGTCTTCTCGTGAGAAATCTCTTCCCACATTTCCTTCAATTCTGTTTTTTCTGATTTCGTAATGTAAGACGTTACATATCGTGCAACAGCAATGGAATTGTCAGCTACATACTGTATATCCATGTTAGCGTTCCACATGGATAAAATGACTGGGTTGTAGTCATTTATATTTTTTGATTCTTCTTTTCTTTTAAGGTTGTAGGTATTCTTAGGTGATTTTCTTGTGATAGTATGTCTCACAGCTGACATAAAACTGTTGACTCTTCCATTTGAAAGAACAGGTCTAGGAAATCCAAATCGACATTTAGTGTAGTATTTTTCTTTGCTCTTGTATTTCCGTCGACAGTATTTTCCACACCGATGACTTTGGAAACGTAGAACTTGCTCCTTTAACTTGTTCTCTTCTGTGCTTTTTGGTATACCACATGTTGCATATTCTTCAATGTAAGATAACACTGCTTCATCAGTATCTGTTCCAAACTTTGGGGCATCCTTGATCCACAGCAGCATATGAATATGAGGAGCACCTCTTGCCTGGTACTCTTTTCTCCAAAAGAAATCCACTACTTCTCCAAGGGGTGGATTTTTTTTATTGCAGATGAAGGACATCATAGCCTCAAATCTATGATTGAAATATCTGCAAACATTAACCGGATCCAATGAGCACAGTTCTCCTGCTGTCTTGTATTCGATGTTTTTAATGTTTGAATTGGCCTCTCGTAGAAAATCCAGTAAATCATCCCAAGCGTACTCGGCACAGCTTAGGGTAAGGAACCATGTTGGTGTTCCTAAATTGCGTAACATGCATTTTAGTTCACCATGGCGTCGGTACCAATATTCATTTGTCCCACGCTGACAAGCCATCAGATTGATCAGTTGTGTTTCCAAATGATCATCTCGGTGCTGCACTTTCTCCATAAAATCCTTAGCAGACACATTTTGTAAATGTACTCCACTTTTTAAAATGTGATTTACTGCATAAGACAGTGCAGACAAGTCGCTTTCAAATAAAAGATGGAACAAATAAGGAATACTTTGTCGAAATCTGGGATCTTCAGCATATAGTCTTGTAGTCCGATACTCTGAAGCTGGAATCTGTTCTGGACGTTCATCGTATCGTCCTCCTTTTCCTTTAGGAAACAGCTGGGGAAAACATCGAGCTTCCAAGCTCTCCTCCCATACACTCACGGGATTTCCTTTTGCTTTCTTCATCTGAAAGAGATCAATATTGTCTCCCATAACTTCTTTCGAATGGAGAGGATGTATGCTAAAATGTTCATAAATTTCTTCTTCCTTTGACTTGTCCACTTTTTCAATTTGTCCAGTTGGTGTTTCTGTGTGTTCTTGAAAATCTTCTTCTTCTTCTTCTTCTTCTATATAAATTGATTCATACCATTTGTTATTTTTTTTCAAATACAAATTTGCTCTTTGTACTTTCCGCACATCTACCAGCTCCTGCCAAATCTTCTTATTCTTTGTAGGTACACCATTAACCAGAATAATTAATGGTTCAGTTTCCAAAGTATCCGCATCAATAGTTTCCATATTTTTTTTCAAATCCAAGGGCAAATACACCACTCTACCTTTTAAACCTCTCAGTAAATCTGAAGGAGGTAATTTACCAGTTTTGGGCTCCATACGTACTATGGTCTGGAACGGATGAACACATTGAATGAGTATAGACTCATATGTATTTAATTCAGAAAGTTCAGCAGGAATAGCATCCAATTCTAAATTATTATGTACAGCTCTGGTCGGCATTCTATTTTCCTCTAACTTGTTGTAACAGTATTTACAAATACGCTGATCTTCACCCAATTCAAAACAATTTTCAAGAAATATATATGTGGCAAAATCCATCCACTTATAATTATCTTCATTTTCACTCTTTCTGTAGAGATCAACATTCCTAGTTTGTTTTCTATAATGAGTTCTGCGGCAACAAATACAAGTAACATTTGGTCTTTCATTAGAGACTATTGCAAATTTTGTTATGTGATCATTAAATGTGTTACTTACAGAGGGTTCTACATTCTCTTCCACTTCTGCCTCATTTACTGTGTCCTTCTCTGCACTGTTTTGTTCAGGACCAAAGTAACAAAACTGAATTTCATCAACAACCTTCTCTACATCTGATACCGTTCCTCGGAACAGAGCCCTATTCAATTCATTTAACTTTATTGCTGGACTTTTGGCAAAATACAACCGTCTCACAAACTTTCTCATTTCAGTATGATGAACAGCCAGCATCCTAAAATGATGGAAAACACTATTGCACACTTTTCTAGATAGACAAGCAAGAGAATGACCCTGCAAACCAGTATTCTCTCTCACTCTGCATGGATCCAGACTTTGAAGCACCTTAATCTTTTGTTTTACACTTTTTTTACTATATTCTCTTAGAAACTCTCGAAATCTGTCAATAGATTCCTGACGCACAGTGCAAATACTACTACAATTCCAAGTGTACACTGGGGCTTTAGGACGTCTCCCCATTGCCTCATCTGCCATCACTTGTACCTCATCTCTTGGAACCATTATCTCCTTCTCCATTATGCAACCATTTTTTACTTCGTATGAACGACCTCTGGTGTCAACTGCATGCAGCAAACTATTACTTTGAAAATAGCTCTCTTCATTAAAAAAAGGTTCACTACTTGAACTATGCATCCACTTTCCTAAAAACACTTTACAAAAGTTTGTTCTGTTCACTACTCTTTTGCTTTTGCTTTGTGATTTCAGTACATTAACCATTTTATCTAATGAACGCATCCTATTCAAAATTAATATGAATAGTTTCCTTTTTAATTCTAATGCTTTTGCTGCAATGGCTTCAATTTCTTTTTTTCTCTTGTAATATTTTGCCTTTTGCTTATATTTCTTTACATCCTTTATCAAATTGGACATAACTCTTCTCTGAAACATTTTTCTACGTATCTCTTTAAACGCTGTTTTTCTGTTTATGTTAAACTTTTCAATTGCAGAAGGTATATTTGCATTAACTAAATTCTCAATTTTTTGCTGTTCTCTATGTTTTGTTACATTTTTCCGAGGACAGACATTTTGTACATTTTTCTTTGTTTTGAATATTTTGTTAAGAAATTGTTTTTTCTGCTTACCAGAAGATTTTTTTCTTTTTCCCAACATGAGCATCTTCTACTAACTTTGGTCCTCCAGTTGTCTTCAAATATAGTTTTTTTTTTAGCGTTTTTTGAACTCGAGATTTTGTAGGCATCTTAAATTTTGTTCACTGTTCTTCAGCAATACCTGAAAAAAACTAAAAAAAAATCCTTTATTGTATTTAAATATATTACTACATTTGTTTTCACAATAGTCACAAAACAAAATTTCTTTGCCAATTTGAATGCACACAAACTGCTCTTTTTTTTGGGCAAGTGAAAATCTCTTTTACAAACTGTCACATTATGAAACCACTTTTCAGATTTTTTAAAAAGCTCATGTCCACAGTGCTACACTCCAGCAAGGGCAACCAGCCTTAGTGAAGCTCAATGTATTTGCATTACAGACTGAAACCTGAAAACCCCACTCGCTTGTAAATACTTTGCATGACTATACACGGCAAGCACATGGGTGTGTGCTAAGACTCTGCTTCTTCCCCCAAAAATTCGCTCCCCCTTTCCATCTAATGCAACTGTGAAATCACCAGAGCAAGACGCAATAAATCTCTGCCTATAATTCCTCTATGCACACAGAGTCATGTTTTCACATTAGTCCCAAAACGAAATTTCTTTGCCATTTTGAAAGCACACTTACTGCTCTTTTTTTTTTGGGCCGAGTGAAAATCACTTTTACAGACTGACACATTATGAAACCTTTTTTAAAAATTTATTTAATTGCACATGTCCAAGCTGTTTTTTTTTCAGACCACCACCATGTGTATTCTCTGTGTCTGCCTACACTCCAGCAAGGGCAACCAGCCTTAGTGATGCTGAATGTATTTGCATTACAGACTTAAACCTGAAAACCTCACTGGCTTCTAAATACTGTGCATGACTATACATGGCAAGCACATGGGTGTGTGCTAAGCCTCTGCTTCTTGCCCCAAAAATTCGCTCCCCCTTTCCATCTAATGCAACTGTGAAATCACCAGAGCAAGATGCAATAAATCTCTGCCTATAATTCCTCTATGCACACAGAGTCATGTTTTCACATTAGTCCCAAAACGAAATTTCTTTGCCATTTTGAAAGCACACTTACTGCTCTTTTTTTTTCGGGCCGAGTGAAAATCACTTTTACAGACTGACACATTATGAAACCTTTTTTAAAAATTTATTTAATTGCACATGTCCAAGCTGTTTTTTTTTCAGACCACCACCATGTGTATTCTCTGTGTCTGCCTACACTCCAGCAAGGGCAACCAGCCTTAGTGATGCTGAATGTATTTGCATTACAGACTTAAACCTGAAAACCCCACTGGCTTCTAAATACTGTGCATGACTATACACGGCAAGCACATGGGTGTGTGCTAAGCCTCTGCTTCTTCCCCCAAAAATTCGCTCCCCCTTTCCATCTAATGCAACTGTGAAATCACCAGAGCAAGACGCAATAAATCTCTGCCTATAATTCCTCTATGCACACAGAGTCATGTTTTCACATTAGTCCCAAAACGAAATTTCTTTGCCAATTTGAAAGCACACTTACTGCTCTTTTTTTTTCGGGCCAAGTGAAAATCTCTTTTTACAATTTGAAATCACTTTTACAGACTGACACATTATGAAACCACTTTTTTTTCTTTTATTTAAATGCACATGTCCAAGCTGTTTTTTCAGACCACCACCATGTGCATTCTCTGTGACTGCCTACACTCCACCAAGGGCAACCAGCCTTAGTGATGCTGAATGTATTTGCATTACAGACTTAAACCTGAAAACCCCACTGGCTTCTAAATACTGTGCATGACTATACATGGCAAGCACATGGGTGTGTGCTAAGCCTCTGCTTCTTCCCCCAAAAATTCGCTCCCCCTTTCCATCTAATGCAACTGTGAAATCACCACAGCAAGACGCAATAAATCTCTGCCTATAATTCCTCTATGCACACAGAGTCATGTTTTCACATTAGTCCCAAAACGAAATTTCTTTGCCAATTTGAAAGCACACTTACTGCTCTTTTTTTTTAGGGCCAAGTGAAAATCTCTTTTTACAATTTGAAATCACTTTTACAGACTGACACATTATGAAACCACTATTTTTGATTTATTTAATTGCACATGTACAAACTGTTTTTTTTTCAGACCACCACCATGTGCATTCTCTGTGACTGCCTACACTCCACCAAGGGCAACCAGCCTTAGTGATGCTGAATGCATTTGCATTACAGACTTAAACCTGAAAACCCCACTAGCTTCTAAATACTGTGCATGACTATACATGGCAAGCACATGGGTGTGTGCTAAGCCTCTGCTTCTTCCCCCAAAAATTCGCTCCCCCTTTCCATCTAATGCAACTGTGAAATCACCAGAGCAAGACGCAATAAATCTCTGCCTATAATTCCTCTATGCACACAGAGTCATGTTTTCACATTAGTCCTAAAACGAAATTTCTTTGCCAATTTGAAAGCACACTTACTGCTCTTTTTTTTTAGGGCCAAGTGAAAATCTCTTTTTACAATTTGAAATCACTTTTACAGACTGACACATTATGAAACCACTATTTTTGATTTATTTAATTGCACATGTACAAACTGTTTTTTTTTCAGACCACCACCATGTGCATTCTCTGTGACTGCCTACACTCCACCAAGGGCAACCAGCCTTAGTGATGCTGAATGTATTTGCATTACAGACCTAAACCTGAAAACCCCACTGGCTTCTAAATACTGTGCATGACTATACATGGCAAGCACATGGGTGTGTGCTAAGCCTCTGCTTCTTCCCCAAAAAATTCGCTCCCCCTTTCCATCTAATGCAACTGTGAAATCACCAGAGCAAGACGCAATAAATCTCTGCCTATAATTCCTCTATGCACACAGAGTCATGTTTTCACATTAGTCCTAAAACGAAATTTCTTTGCCAATTTGAAAGCACACTTACTGCTCTTTTTTTTTCGGGCCAAGTGAAAATCTCTTTTTACAATTTGAAATCACTTTTACAGACTGACACATTATGAAACCACTTTTTTTTCTTTTATTTAAATGCACATGTCCAAGCTGTTTTTTCAGACCACCACCATGTGCATTCTCTGTGACTGCCTACACTCCACCAAGGGCAACCAGCCTTAGTGATGCTGAATGTATTTGCATTACAGACTTAAACCTGAAAACCCCACTGGCTTCTAAATACTGTGCATGACTATACATGGCAAGCACATGAGTGTGTGCTAAGCCTCTGCTTCTTCCCCCAAAAATTCGCTCCCCCTTTCCATCTAATGCAACTGTGAAATCACCAGAGCAAGACGCAATAAATCTCTGCCTATAATTCCTCTATGCACACAGAGTCATGTTTTCACATTAGTCCCAAAACGAAATTTCTTTGCCAATTTGAAAGCACACTTACTGCTCTTTTTTTTTAGGGCCAAGTGAAAATCTCTTTTTACAATTTTAAATCACTTTTACAGACTGACACATTATGAAACCACAATTTTTGATTTATTTAATTGCACATGTACAAACTGTTTTTTTTTCAGACCACCACCATGTGCATTCTCTGTGACTGCCTACACTCCACCAAGGGCAACCAGCCTTAGTGATGCTGAATGTATTTGCATTACAGACTTAAACCTGAAAACCCCACTGGCTTCTAAATACTGTGCATGACTATACATGGCAAGCACATGGGTGTGTGCTAAGCCTCTGCTTCTTCCCCCAAAAATTCGCTCCCCCTTTCCATCTAATGCAACTGTGAAATCACCAGAGCAAGACGCAATAAATCTCTGCCTATAATTCCTCTATGCACACAGAGTCATGTTTTCACATTAGTCCTAAAACGAAATTTCTTTGCCAATTTGAAAGCACACTTACTGCTCTTTTTTTTTAGGGCCAAGTGAAAATCTCTTTTTACAATTTGAAATCACTTTTACAGACTGACACATTATGAAACCACTATTTTTGATTTATTTAATTGCACGTGTCCAAGCTGTTTTTTTTTCAGACCACCACCATGTGCATTCTCTGTGACTGCCTACACTCCACCAAGGGCAACCAGCCTTAGTGATGCTGAATGTATTTGCATTACAGACTTAAACCTGAAAACCCCACTGGCTTCTAAATACTGTGCATGACTATACATGGCAAGCACATGGGTGTGTGCTAAGCCTCTGCTTCTTCCCCCAAAAATTCGCTCCCCCTTTCCATCTAATGCAACTGTGAAATCACCAGAGCAAGACGCAATAAATCTCTGCCTATAATTCTTCTATGCACACAGAGTCATGTTTTCACATTAGTCCCAAAACGAAATTTCTTTGCCAATTTGAAAGCACACTTACTGCTCTTTTTTTTTCGTGCCAAATGAAAATCTCTTTTTACAATTTGAAATCACTTTTACAGACTGACACATTATGAAACCACTATTTTTGATTTATTTAATTGCACGTGTCCAAGCTGTTTTTTTTTCAGACCACCACCATGTGTATTCTCTGTGTCTGCCTACACTCCAGCAAGGGCAACCAGCCTTAGTGATGCTGAATGTATTTGCATTACAGACTTAAACCTGAAAACCCCACTGGCTTCTTAATACTGTGCATGACTATACACGGCAAGCACATGGGTGTGTGCTAAGCCTCTGCTTCTTCCCCAAACAATTCGCTCCCCCTTTCCATCTAATGCAACTGTGAAATCACCAGAGCAAGACGCAATAAATCTCTGCCTATAATTCTTCTATGCACACAGAGTCATGTTTTCACATTAGTCCCAAAACGAAATTTCTTTGCCAATTTGAAAGCACACTTACTGCTCTTTTTTTTTTCGGGGCAAGTGTAAATCACTTTTACACACTGACACATTATGAAACCACCATGTGTAACTACAACAAAAACAATTCCCATTTCTATTATTCATTTCTTAAGTTACCACATACATACCCTCTCAAACTGTAAACTCACCTTTAAAATTAGTTAGTTGTGAAAGAAATGTGACACTCAAACAGCAGATTATCAGAGCCAGGATCTCTGTTGTGTTCACCTCTCTCCTCTCAGCAGAACCAGATAATGGCAAACTTTCCCTCTATTTTTCCACACATATACATGTAAGTTTCAAATCTCAGTGCTTCCCCCTTTTTTTCACATGTAATCACACATTTCTATTGGTTGAAAACGAACCCTTTTCCAAAAGTACCCTGCCCCCAACTTGACTTCTGCCTAGTACCCTTCCCCCAACTTGACTTCTGCCTGCTACCATAGCAACAGCTCATGGAACACTGCTGTGTGCAGTTAGGTCAGAAGTTCGACACACAATGTTTCAATTCCACAGAGCAAGAGTGCTTGACTTTTCAAACCTAACAGCAAATCCATAGTACTGTTCTTTGGTTACACATTTTTTTGTACCAATACAAAACATGCTTCTATTAATTTTCACATACAGCCTAGTTTTTATTCTAGAATGGTATGAAACAGCCAATCAGTTCTTTTTGTTTTTAAAAAAATATGTATGCCTCCATTTCCAAACTGTCTTTCTTTTCATATTGCCATTCTACTGAAAGACACCTCCTGAGTGCATCCAGATCTCCTTTGAAGATGTTCACAGTGTGGATTGTAGGGCACAGCTATGTCTTCTGGAGTGAAAAGTTTGCAGAGAAAACAGATATGGTGAGAGACCTTGCTTTGCCAAATGTAGACATTAAATGGATTGGTCAGAGAGGGTTAAAGTGGCACCAATTGATGCCATTGGTGAAATCCTTCATGCAAATCCAACACCCTGACCTCATAATAGTGCACTGTGGTGGCAATGACCTAGGCACTTTGACTGGGGTAGGTCTGGAAATGCTTATGAAGGACACCTTTGCACAACTGTTTTCACTTTTCCCTAAAACTGCCTTTGTGTTTTCCAACATATGCCAAAGGCAAAAATGGAACTGGTCCAATCATTTCTGTCCGCAGATTGACAAAGCAAGAAAGCACGTCAACAAATCTGTTTCTGCTTTCCTCCGTGACTATGGTATGGGTGCCATTTACCACAACAACTTGCGTTATGACATGCAAGACATTTATAGAGGAGATGGTGTGCACTTCAATGATGAAGGGAACAGAGTCTTCCTCTTGAACCTTAGACTCTGCATCGGTACTTACTTGTAGGTACCACTAAAAAAATGACTTCATAAACACAACAGCTCTTTTTAGAGCTCCCTAATTTCTAAACTCTTAAATCTGCTTTTCATTTTTTTTTTTTTTTTTTTTTTACCGTACGCTTACCGTAAGCTTACCGTACGCGTACCCCGTGATTTTTTTTAAAATCAATAAATGTTTTTTTTGTACTTTTCTGTCCTTCTTTGACCCCCTTACAAATGTTAGGGGGTCTGTAACTCTCCTCATTGCCCCCTTTCCTTGTTTTCACTCTTTTTTTTCAGAGTGAAATACACAAAATGGCGGCCGCCGCTTCCTGGTTTCGGCCGATTCGAATGTTTACTAAGATCTAACAGCCAATCAGAATCGCGCTCGCGCACGCCGCCGTACGCTTACCGTAAGCGTACGGTAAGCGTACCGTAAGCGGGCTCAGATATATATATTGATTTAAAGGCTATTTTCTCAGAATCTACTGAACAGATTTACACCAAACCTACAAAAGGCACTTCCTTGACCTAGGGACTACCTCTCTGCCAAATTTTGAGTAATTCTGTTCAGCCGTTCGGGCTGTAGCTCGTTCTAAAGGTCCTATGGAAAAATGCATGGGAAAAACGCGTTTTGGGACCCCCCTTTTATCTCAGCCCCCGCTTGACGGATCCCCCCGAGACTTTCAGGGTAGGAGCGGAGCGTAGCGCCCCACCTATTTTGAGAAATTCGCGAGGATTCGTCGACCGGCGCCAAAGTTATTCAAAATAGAATGTTGAGGTTTTCCTATGGAAACGTGGTCCTAACTATAACTACCTACTGGCGACCGCCAGTAGGTAATATATATATATATATATATATGCCAAACCAAGTAACGTAAATCGCATGCTCAGAATCCAATGAAAGGTCCTTTATTATGACTCAAGGTTACGCGTTTCGGAAGATAACTTCCTTATATATATATCAACGAAGTTCCTGTAAATTGCCCCAATGGACACGAAAACAAGATGCGGCACACCAGAGGATGGCACAATATTTTATTGTGCACCAAAATAAGTCCTTATTTTGGTGCACAATAAAATATTGCTGGCACCGACTCCGAAGGCTGATGATATATATATATATATATATTCACGGAAAAAAACATAGGTTTCAGGGGCGTTATAGTTAGCTGGACTTTTCACTCGTACAAAACCATTGAAATTCCCCCGTTATAGTTAGATCAGCTAACTATAACTCGGGCGCCCGCAATGCACTGCTGATGACGTCACATATTACATCACTCATGACATGGTCAGTGACATCACTGATGACATCTCAAATGACATCACTGATGACATCACTGATGACATCATCCAGTGAATGTGTGTTTTTCTGAAAATTACATATGTTTTATATATGTATATCTCAAGGTCGATGGAAGAATAAATGGGTATATAAGTGTCTAAATGGATGATTTGTTTTTGAAAAATTGATTGTATAACTGACTGATTAAGTGTATCTTAGTGAATACATGGCTTAGTGAGTAATGTTTAAATATGTAAATATCTGTATCAGTCTCACTTTGTGTATAAGTGGCTGCATGGGTTGGTGAGTAGCTACATGAGTGTCTATGTAGGTTATTAGTTGGTTTTTTGAGTATCAGTCTGAGTGTCTGTATGGTTTGGTGGGGGGTATTACGTAGTGCATAGGTGCATGAATGAGTGAGTCACTGTTTGTATGTGTTGAAGACAGCATGTGTGCAGGACTGTATGGGTGGATGAGTGTATGCATGGGTGTGTTAGTGAGTGAATGACTGTCTCAATAGTGTCTTTATGAGTAACTACATATGTTTTAAACTAGTATATGTGACTATTGGTGTATATAAGTGAGTATATGTGGGAGTGAGAGATTGCAAGAGTTCCTGTATGAATAAGTATGTGTTTCTATAAGTGATTGTTTAAAAGACTAAGTATGTGTAAGTTTCTGTAGAAGTAAGTGTGGTGGTGTGTGTATAACTGTATATGCAAGTAAATGGATGTTTGATTCTTTATTAGCATGAGTGACTATGTGTGTGAGTAACTCTATGGATGAGTGGCGTTGTGTAACAGGATGTATAGGTGTATGAGTACATATGATGAGTGAGTACATGTATGAGTGACTGTATAGGACTGTTGGTGAATGAGTGGATGCGTATGTGGATCTTAGAATTACTGAATAGGTTGTTGTAACTGGTATTGGTATGTCCATTGTTTTGAAAATATTTGTTTCTATTTTTGAATGTGTGTATCAAAGGTTATATTAGGGGGAGAGGAGGTCTGCCACTCTATCACAAGGATGATGTCATCAGTGATGTCATTTGAGATGTATCAGTGATGTCATGAGTGATGTCACTGACAATGTCATGAGTGATGTAATATGTGACGTCATCAGCAGTGCATTGCGGGCGCTCGAGTTATAGTTAGCTGACTATAACGGGGGAATTTCAATGATTTTCTACGAGTGAAAAGTCCAGCTAACTATAACGCCCCTGAAACCTATGTTTTTTTCAGTGAATTTCTAAGGTTTTTTAAATGCTAATTCTTAACTATAACGTGCCTGAAACCTATGGTTTTTTCAGTGAATTTCAAAGGTTTTTTAAATGCTAATTTCTAACTATGCCTACAGAGATAGGACATGTGAAGAAAGAAGAAAAAACGCACAGAAAGAAAAAAAGAAATGCAGAAAGAAGCAACAGAAGTCCTCAAAGACGAAGAAAAGTGCAGGAAGAAGGATAATGTGCAGAAAGAAGAAACAGAAGAGCAGAAAGAAGCCTTGTTGCAAAATCATCCTGGACCCTCAACTTTTTCAGACGGATACTGGTGGTAACTGAGTCTGACTAACCAGTCCTAGAGCCAGTGCTATGTTAAAAGACACTCAGAATACAGTGAAAACACCTACATACACTAGGGAACACTATGCGTTGGGGTCCCCCTGTGATTAGCATGACCTCCTCTGTAAGCCCCTAGTATATAATAGGGCAGGGGAAAACTACCTCTTAAAACCCGCCACAGGGCGTGTTTGCACACTTCACCTCAGGCCCCATCCCCTCCCTTCCCCACTGTGTAAACACGCCCTGTGCCCGTTTTAAGCTGGGAGATTAAGTCCCCTTGAATCCTGAGGGTCCCTAGGGTCCAACTAGACCACTAGGTACCTCCAGTAAGCGCCACAGAGCGGCGTTGCAGAGAGATGTAAAAAGTGGCACGACCTGGACCACCTCTCTGCAACGCAGCTCAGTGGCGCTTACTGGAAGCACCTGGTGGGCTAGTTAGCCCCCAGGGGCCCTCAGGATTGAAGGGGAATTATTTCCCCAACTTAAAATGCGCCATAGGGCATGTTTGCACACGTCACCTCAGGCCCCATCCCCTCCCTTCCCCACTGTGTAAACACGCCCTGTGGCCGTTTTTTAAGTTGGGAGATTAAGTCCCCTTGAATCCTGACGGTCCCTAGGGGCAAAATAGCCCACTAGGTACGTCCAGTAAGCGCCATTGCAGAGAGGTGTAAAAAGGGGCACGGCCTGCACCACCTCTCTGCAACGCAGAGCAGTGGCGCTTACTGGAAGCACCTGGTGGGCTAGTTGGCCCCCGGGGTCCCTCTGGATTGAAAGGGAATTAATTCCCCAACTTAAAACGCGCCACAGGGCTTGTTTGCACACGTTAACTCAGGCCCCGTCCCCTCCCTTCACCACTGTGTAAACACGCCCTGTGGCCGTTTTTAGTTGGGAGATTAAGTTAATTTGAATCCTGAGGGTCCCTAGGGTCCAACTAGCCCACTAGGTACCTCCAGTAAGCGCCACAGAGCGGCGTTGCAGAGAGGTGTAAAAAGTGGCACGACCTGGACCACCTCTCTGCAACGCAGCTCAGTGGCACTTACTGGAAGCACCTGGTGGGCTAGTTAGCCCCCAGGGGCCCTCAGGATGGAAGGGGAATTATTTCCCCAACTTAAAATGCACCATAGGGCATGTTTGCACACGTCACCTCAGGCCCCATCCCCTCCCTTCCCCACTGTGTAAACAAGCCCTGTGTCCGTTTTTTAAGTTGGGAGATTAAGTCCCCTTGAATCCTGAGGGTCCCTAGGGGCAAAATAGCCCACTAAGTACGTCCAGTAAGCGCCATTGCAGAGAGGTGTAAAAAGGGGCACGGCCTGCACCACCTCTCTGCAACGCAGAGCAGTGGCGCTTACTGGAAGCACCTGGTGGGCTAGTTGGCCCCCGGGGTCCCTCTGGATTGAAAGGGAATTAATTCCCCAACTTAAAACGCGCCACAGGGCTTGTTTGCACACATTAACTCAGGCCCCGTCCCCTCCCTTCACCACTGTGTAAACACGCCCTGTGGCCGTTTTTAGTTGGGAGATTAAGTTAATTTGAATCCTGAGGGTCCCTAGGGTCTAACTAGCCCACTAGGTACCTCCAGTAAGCGCCACAGAGCGGCGTTGCAGAGAGGTGTAAAAAGTGGCACGACCTGGACCACCTCTCTGCAACGCAGCTCAGTGGCACTTACTGGAAGCACCTGGTGGGCTAGTTAGCCCCCAGGGGCCCTCAGGATGGAAGGGGAATTATTTCCCCAACTTAAAATGCGCCATAGGGCATGTTTGCACACGTCACCTCAGGCCCCATCCCCTCCCTTCCCCACTGTGTAAACAAGCCCTGTGTCCGTTTTTTAAGTTGGGAGATTAAGTCCCCTTGAATCCTGAGGGTCCCTAGGGGCAAAATAGCCCACTAAGTACGTCCAGTAAGCGCCATTGCAGAGAGGTGTAAAAAGGGGCACGGCCTGCACCACCTCTCTGCAACGCAGAGCAGTGGCGCTTACTGGAAGCACCTGGTGGGCTAGTTGGCCCCCGGGGTTCCTCAGGATTGAAAGGGAATTATTTCCCCAACTTAAAATGCGCCACAGGGCGTGTTTGCACACGTCACCTCAGGCCCTGTCCCCTCCCTTCACCACTGTGTAAACGCGCCCTGTGGCCGTTCTAAGTTGAGAGATTAAGTCCCCTTGAATCCTAAGGGTCCCTAGGGTCAAACTAGCCCACTAGCAGTGTGCGACCAATCTGGTTTAACTTTATATTCAGGCTCCCTTGAGCCGGTGGAGTCGACGGACTCATGGTTACGCACCTGCGCGCTACGAGAGGTACTAGACCTGATAACGTTTTTAGCAGCTTACACAGCAACCCCACACTTTTTCCTACTCCCTGCTGACGAGAGGCAACTACCTCGAAACACGTGTCCAGGGATGGCACACGCCACGCATACTTGCATTCACACTCGAGCATAGGTGTATCCGCCGACGCTGACCTTCAGGGACCATTTTCATTGGGGGAACACGCCTGGTAGGTGTAGCAGTGTGCGACCAATCTGGTTTAGCCCACTAGGTACCTCCAGTAAGCGCCACAGAGCTGCGTTGCATAGAGGTGTAAAAAGGGGCGTGGCCTCAGAACACCTGTCTGCAACGCAGCTCCCTGGCGCGTACTGGAGATAACTGTTGGGCTAGTTGGCCCTCAGGGACCCTCAGTATTGAAGAGGAATTAATTCCCCAACTTACAACTGGCCAGGGGGCGCGTTTGCAGAGTGCTGCAAGGAGGGGGCGTGGCCTCTAGCGCGATGCCGGTCTTTTATTTATTTTAATTTTTTTAAGAAGGAGGGCTGTGTGTCCCCCCCTTCTTTTTCTAATTTATTGGCCCTGGGGACCCCATCCCCCAGGACCTGCACCCTCATTTTTTTTGATGAAAAAAATTAATTTGGCCCTCCCAAGGCCTTAATCGGCCCCGGGGACCCCAAACCCCGGGTCACGGCCTTTTTTTTTTTTATTCTTTAGGAGGGGGGCTGCGTTGACCCCCTCCTCAGGCCACTTATGGCCCCGGGGACCCCATCCCCCGGGGCCGGCCTTTGTGTTTTTATTATTTAAAAAAAATATATATTTATAGAAACACCTAGGACATGCTGGACAAACCGTATGTACCTATCACCATGACGATTTTCGTGATATTCATTAAAAGTCAACTATGCATACAACGAATCCACGTGGAATGTATTTACACCGCTAGTGAAGCTCTGACGTGTCTGACGCCCTTCCGTGCCTAATCCCGGCGCCCCCACCGGTGGGTACTCTCCAAGTAGACACCCTAGTCGTTTATTTATACAAACATGGGTAGCTATTGACGGGCACAATTAATACACACGCACACCAAGCCATTCAAAGGGGATTCGACAAAAATTCGACCAAACTATGCAAGAAACCCCCCTCACGGTTAATAAAACACACATCCACCGCCGGATGTGTAATACTTTTTATTTTACTCTCTGGAAAGGAGATGAACCTCACTTGAGAGTCACAGCGTGCTCCTGGCTGAGCCCAATGCTGTGTTACACCCACCAGTGCCCGCCGAGTGCCACACACCTCTGTGTTGTATTCCACCAGCTAGTGCGTATGCTATGACACTCTCTAGCCCATGTGCACTGTAACACCACCCCGTGAATATATCATGCCACACTTGCCTTTGCACGGGTTATATTGCCCCATCTAACGTGCCTTCCTCGATGCCTATGTTATACACACAGCGCTATGCCATACATATTACAATCTGGGATCCATATCTTTGTCATATGCAACGTTACACTCCACAGCACATATTTTATATTACAACTTTAGAGACTAGTTAGGTTACACAACACTGCCCTGTGCATATTACACTTCAAGGCGCATATCGCATAGCGCGCGCTAGTGTCTATGCTATCTCGCGCTCTCCAATGAATCTGTCATTGCACACAATGTATTGCATATTATATTTCACGCCCCGGTTCATCTTATATCACACTTTTTGGTGCATAGTTTATACCATATACTATATCTAGTTTTCATTTTCAATCGTGCTCTCAGGACTATGTTCTATATAACACTGCGCCCACCTCCCCTTTTCACGGGCATTACATTTTGCGATGGGGGGTGGAGGGTCAGGGGGTGTTTCTGCCAAGTGAGCCCGGAGTCACAGTCACAAACGTCCTCTTCTTCCTAAATAAAAGTGAGAATATGCTGCATACTTTTTCATATTTTAAGTAGTTCCCACAGACACACATTTTAAAAACAATAAAGTTCCTAATACCCACCTTCTCTGAACAGTTAGCTTGCCGCCCCATCCACCTCCTCCCTATCCTCTGTTGTCTGAATCCATGGACTAGCCTCTTCCCTCCTACCATGCATGGTCTGATGTGCTGCCACTGCCCTCCATTTAGCATGATGTACCAGTCCACTCCTCCTGCCCTCCATTGCCCAATTCTATGGCCCATCATTGACCTCCTGCTTAGCCTCTGTGCTTAGCTTGCTGCCCCTATTCTCCTTCCCCCTGCCCTCCGATGTCTTTGTGCATGCCCCTGCTCCATCCTTTTTGCCCACCATGTTCCATGGACCTGCCACTCCTATCTACTCTGAGTGTTCTGTTGAGCTGCCACTCCCCTCCCACCTGCCTAGCATTGTCAGATAGCTGTAACCTGTCCCTGCCACCTCCACCCTGCCTGTCCACATGCCATGCCCCTATCCCCTTCCTCCTGTCCTCCATGGTACATTTTACTGCCACACCCTTCTGCCCTCCCTGGTCTGTTGTGCTGCAACTGCTACTCCTGCCTGCCCCACGTGGTCTGTTGTGAGGCCCCTTCCCCTGAACTCTCTTGTCTGTGTCCAGGTCCTGACCCTCCCTTCTATCCTCTATGGTCCTTTGTGCATGCACCTGCACCCTCCTTCTTGCCCATCATAGCCATTGTGCTGCCACTAACCCTCCCACTTGCCATGCATGTTCTTCTGTGCTGCCATGGCCCCTCCCATCTTCCCTGTGTGGTCAGCTAGCTGCCCCTGACCCCCTCCCACCTTCCCTCCATGGTCTGTGTGTATGCCATCATAGTCTCATTGTTGCTCTCCATGGTGTGTCTTGTTTCTAGTGCCCATCCTGCCTGACTTCCATGGTCATCTTGCTGCTCCTGCCCTGCCCCCTTGCCCCCAGCCCTCTGTTTCCATGTGCAGACCCCTATTCCCTCCCTCCTGGCTTGTCTGTTCCATTGTAATGCCCCTGATCCGTCCCTCCTGCCCTTTATGGTCTGTTATGCTGCAGCTTTCTCTCCTGTCTGTCCATTATAGCAGCCAGCTACCATTGCCTCTTTCCCCTCTGTTCTCTGTTGTCCATGTGCATGGTCCTGTCCCCTCCCTATTGCTTTCTATGGATTGTTGTGCTGCACTCCCGTCCCACATGCCCTGTGTGATGTATTGTGCTGCTGCAAACCCTGATGCCTGCCCTGTAGGGTCAGTTTGGTGCACCTCTCCATGTCCCTCCTGTCCTCTGTTATCTGAGTCCATGTCCCTACTCCAATTCCTCCTGCCTACCATGATCCAATGTACCATACTTGCGAACATTTTGAACTTGGTAAGAGGGAGATTTTGAGAAAAAACTGGGGTATTGATTTTCCCCTTTGAGTTACATTGAAAAAGGAGATTGTAGACAGGAGACAGATCAAATAAAGCCCATTTGAGCTTAAAAACATTGGGCGTTTCCTGGCTGAAACGGGTCTGTTGGCATGTATGGTTGTACTACCACTACCTCTTCCTTCTGCCCACAATGCTCTATTATATTGCCACAGCCTCTCTTGCCTGTCCTGTATTGTTGGTTTGTTGCCCCTGCCCCCATTTCCACTGCCCTCCATAGTCTGTTGTGCTGCCACTGCCCTTCCTGCCTGCCCAGTGTGGTCAAATTGTTGCCTCTGCACTCTCCTACCTGCCTTTAATTTTCAGAGTCTGTGCCCCTGGTCTCTGCCTCTCAACAGTATCCCAATGAACAACTAGATTGCTAACATTCTATATTTATTACAAAAGTGTGGAACGCCTGACGTCATCTTGATGTAATCAAAACTGTAATACCTAGAGCATTTCCTTTAGAAATTACATATATGAGAGGGTCTTATTTGCATCAAAATTATGGTTAGTGCTCTAAAAAACTAAAATGAGGACATATTTTCTGAGTTTTCAAATAGCGACAAAGAACTTTTAAATTATTTGTAATCTTTATGTTTTTTTATCCAGTTGACCACTTGATTAAATGTTGCACCTAGGGGAGAGGATGTGGTGTTACTTCCAGAGCTGCAGACTTTGCAACTGGGGAACCAGGTTGGAGTTTCTGCTTCAGCTCAACATTCTGTGATTCTGGTCAAATCACTTAATCTCCCCATGTCTACAACCAAAATGAATTTGATCTTGTGTGATGTAACCAATGCTCATGTAAAGCACTCCAATACCTGACAAGTCTGCACTATATAAAACTGCAAATACACACAAAATAAGTGTTTTGCACACTTCAGTCATTGGTCTACATGTGGGCTACATCTGGGTGATATTTGTGCTGCATTTGGGCTCTTTTGTCTCTGGTGGCCATCTTGGGAGATTTATTTGTTATGAAGTTTCCTAATTTCCTCATTTACTGCATTCTCCTCAGTAGGAAATGCTTTCAGTTTTTTACTTTGATTCCATCAAGAAGGTATTCAGATATGTCACACATTTTCCATAAATTCTGAATGATAGCACTCTAGTTGCTCATTAGATCACAGTAGTAAAGCTACTGCCACCACGGAAGTCTGCTGTTGGTATTAAAAGTGCATGTTTCAGTCTGCATATCAGAATTTTTTAATGAAATAGAAGAGGATTTGAGAAGTCACTCAAAATGTGCCCTAATTTTTCTTTCTTCAGCATTAATCATAATTTCTATGGCAAAATGAACCCCCTCATTGTGTTCCTTTTTAAATTAAATGTTTTAAGTGTTACCAGTTTATTCTAATCAAGATGGCTTCAGGTGTGCCATACTTTTGTCATAAGCAAGACAGTAAGCGCTCTAGTTGTTCGTTAAGAACACTCTGGGACATTTTGTCATTGGGCTATACTTGGGCTACATCTGGGTGATATTTGGGCTACATTTGGGCTCTTTTGTCTTTGGTGGCCATCTTGGGAGATTTATTTGTTATGAAGTTTCCTAATTTCCTCATTTACTGCAGTCTCCTCAGTAGGAAATACTTTCAGTTTTTTATTTTGGTTCCATCGAGAAGGCATACAGATGTGTCACACATTTGCCATACATTCTGAATGTTAGCACTCTAGTTGCTCATTAGATCACTGTAGTAAAGCTACTGCTCACCAGGGAAGTCTGCTGCTGGTATTCAAAGTGCATGTTTCAGTGTGCATGTCAGAATTTTTTTATGAAATAGAAGAGGATTTGAGAAGTCAAAATGTGCCCTAATTTTTCTTTCTGCAGCGCTAATCATAATTTCTATGGCAAAATGAACCCCCTCATTTTGTTCCTTTGTAAATTAAATGTTTTAAGTGTTACCACTGTATTCCAATCAAGATGGCCCAAGTGTGCCATTCTTTTGTCATAAGTAAGACTGTTAGCGCTCTAGTTGTTCGTTAGAACACTCTGTGACATTCTGTCATTGGGCGATACTTGGGCTACATCTGGGTAATATTTGGGCTACATTTGGGCTCTTTTGTCTCTGGTGGCCATCTTGGGAGATTTATTTGTTATGAAGTTTCCTAATTTCCTCATTTACTAAAGTCTCCTCAGTAGGAAATACTTTCAGTTTTTTACTTTGGTTCCATCAAGAAGGCATTCAGATGTGTCACACATTTGCCATAAATTTTGAATGTTAGCACTCTAGTTGCTCATTAGATCACTGTAGTAAAGCTACTGCTCACCAGGGAAGTCTGCTGCTGGTATTCAAAGTGCAGGTTTCAGTCTGCATGTCAGAATGTTTTTATGAGATAGAAGAGGATTTGAGAAGTCAAAATGTGCCCTAATTTTTCTTTCTGCAGCACTAAACATAATTTCTATGTCAAAATGAACCCCCTCATGTTGTTCCTTTGTAAATTAAATGTTTTAAGTGTTACCACTTTATTTCAATCAAGATGGCTTCATGTGTGCCATACTTTTGTCATAAGTAAGACTGTTAGCGCTCTAGTTGTTCGTTAGAACACTCTGGGATATTCTGTCATTGGGCTATACTTGGGCTACATCTGGGTGATATTTGGGCTACATTTGGGCTCTTTTGTCTCTGGTGGCCATTTTGGGAGACTTATTTGTTATGAAGTTTCCTAATTTCTTCATTTACTGCAGTCTCCTCAGTAGGAAATACTTTCAGTTTTTTTACTTTGATTCCATCAAGAAGGCATTCAGATGTGTCACACATTTGCCAAAAATTCAGAATGTTAGCACTCTAGTTGCCTATTAGATCACTGTAGTAAAGCTACTGCTCACCAGGGAAGCCTGCTGCTGGTATTGAAAGTGCATGTTTCAGTCTGCATGTCAGAATTATTTAATGAAATAGAAGAGGATTTGAGAAGTAACTCAAAATGTGCCCTAATGTTTCTTTCTGCAGCACTAATCATACTTTCTATGGCAAAATGAACCCCCTCATTTTGTTCCTTTTTAAATTAAATATTTTAAGAGTTACCACTTTATTCCAATCAAGATGGCTTCAGGTGTGCAATACGTTTGTCATAAGTAGGACTGTTAGCGCTCTAGTTGTTCTTTAGAACACTCTGGGAAGCTGCAGTAGAACACAAAGGAATCAACTGACAGTCTCTGCCCTTGTTGGATGTACATGTTTTACTGAGAAGGTCAGACTTCATTCTCACATGACTGAGAAAGATAATGTGAATTTACAGAAAATATGCTCTCAGTTTAGCTTATAGATCACCTTCCAAACCTCTGCGGGAAAAGCATTAGAAAATAGTTTTCTCTCAAACATGATTCATGATATCACAGCAGAAGGCTTTTTCACATGGTAAAATCACCTTAGAACACACCACAATTCCTAAAATGTGTATGGTACCATCAACAAATGATTTATAATGTAACTAAAGTCTTAAAACCTTCTATTAACTGCAAATCTTTTTAATGAGGTGCTATCATGTATATTGGTCCCAAGATGGCTGCCAACACTTCTCGGATGAAGTACTGACAGCCAATCAGATCTCACAATGAGATGTGTGGTTAGGCTCCGCCCAGATATATATGTGATTTTGATTTTGATTTTCTCAGGAACTACTGAACGGATTCACACCATTTAAGCAATAGGCACGAGTCTGAACTGAGGACTACCTCTTTGCCAAATTTGGTGTAATTCCGTTCAGCAGTTCGGGCTGTAGCTGCGTCAACAGGTCCTATGGGAAAATGCGTTTTGGGACCCCCCTTTTTTCTCGGCCCCCGCTTGACGAATCACCGTGAGCGTTTCAGGATAGGAGCGGACCGGAGCTGGCCAAAAGTTTGGAAAATTGCGTGAAGTTTCATCAATCGGCGCCGACGTTATTCCAAATAGAATGTTGCGGATTTCCTATGGAAAATAGGTCCTAACTATAACTACCTACTGGCGACTGCCAGTAGGTAATATATATATATATATATATATATATATATATTCACTTAAAAAACCATAGGTTTCACACATGTTATAGTTAGCTGAACATTTCCCTCGTAAAAAACCAATGAAATTCCCCGTTATAGTTAGTGCAGGCAACTATATCTCACGCGACCGCAATCCTCTGCTGATGACGTCAGATATTACATCACTGTATTTAGACACCTATTTACCCATGTCTTCTTCCATTAATCTTTATCTATACATATATTACAATTATTTATTTTTCAGAAAGACACATATTTAATCAGTGATGTAATATCTGACGTCATCAGCAGAGGATTGCGGTCGCGTGAGTTATAGTTGCCTGCACTAACTATAACGGGGGAATTTCATTGTTTTTTTACGAGGGAAATGTCCAGCTAACTATAACATGTGTGAAACCTATGGTTTTTTAAGTGAATTTGCAAGGTTTTTTAAATGCTACTTCCTAACTATAACGTGTGTGAAACCTATGGTTTTTTAAGGGAATTTGTACGGTTTTTTAAATGCTAAGTTATGTATTTATTTGATTTTTAATTCTATTTTTTTTTTAAATTTCCCGCCGTACGCTTACCGTACGCGCACGGAACGCGTACCCCGCGATTTAAAAAAAAAAAAAAAATGTATTTTTCACACTTCTGAGTCCTTTTTGGACCCCCTGACAAAGGCTAGGGGGTCTGCAACTCTCTACCTTGCCCCCTTTTCACGTTCTCCACCTTTGTTTTTTAGTGTGAGACACACAAAATGGCGGCCGACACTTCCTGATTTCGACCGACTAGAATGTTTACTGTCATGTAACCACCAATCAGAATTACGCTCACGCACGGCAGCGTGCGCCTACGGTATGCTTACCGTACGCGCACGGTGCGCGCTTATAGATATATATGTACTTTTAACTGAAATATTCTAAGGAACTACAGAACAGATTGACTCCAGATATTCAAAAGGCACATCCCTGACCTGAGGACTACCTCTCTGCCAAATTTCAAGTAATTCTGTTCAGCCGTTCGGGTTGTACCTTGGACTAAAGGTCCCTATGGAAAAATGCATGGGGAAAACGCGTTTTGGGACCCCCCTTTTTTCTCGGCCCCCGCTTGACTAATCACCCCGAGACTTTCAGGGTAGGAGCGGAGCGGAGCGCCCCACCTATTTTGAAAAATTAGCGAGCATTTGTCAACCGGCGCCAAAGTTATTCAAAATAGAATTTTCAGATTTCCTATGGAAACACGGTCCTAACTATAACTATCTACTGGCGACCGCCAGTAGATAATATATATCTCTCTCTCTATATATATATATATATATATATATATATATATATATATATATATATATATATTACCTACTGGCGGTCGCCAGTAGGTAGTTATAGTTAGGACCCTGTTTCCATAGGAAAACCGCAACATTCTATTTTGAATAACTTTGGCGCCGGTTGACGAATCCTCGCCAAATTTTCAAAATAGGTGGGGCGCTGCGCTCCGCTCCTACCCTGAAAGTCTCGGGGGGATTCGTCAAGCGGGGGCTGAGATAAAAGGGGGGTCCCAAAACACGTTTTTCCCATGCATTTTTCCATAGGACCTTTAGACACAGCCACAGCCCGAACGGCTGAACAGAGTTAAATGAAATTTGGCAGAGAGGTAGTCCTCAGGTCAAGGAAGTGCCTTTTGTAGGTTTGGTGTAAATCTGTTCAGTAGATTCTGAGAAAATAGCCTTTAAATCAATATATATATCTGAGCCAGCTTACGGTGCGCTTACGGTGCGCTTACCGTACGCGTACGGTGACGTGCGCGAGCGCGATTCTGATTGGCTGTTAGATCTTAGTAAACATTCGAATCGGTCGAAACCAGGAAGCGGCGGCTGCCATTTTGTGTGTTTCACTCAGAAAAAAAAGGGTGATAACTTGAAAAGGGGGCAAGGAATAGAGTTACAGACCCCATAACATTTGAAAGGGGGTCAAAGAAGGACAGAAAAGTACAAAAAAAACAATTTTTAATTTTAAAAAAAATCGCGGGGTACGCGTACGGTAAGCTTACGGTAAGCTTACCGTACGCGTACGGTAGAAAAAAAATAAAAAAAGAAATTAAATGCAGATTTAAGTGTTTAGATATTAGGGGGCTCTAAAAAGAGCCGTTGTGTTTATGAAGTGATTTTTTTTTTTAGTGGTACCTACAAGTAAGTACCGATGCAGAGTCTAAGGTTCAAGAGGAAGACTCTGTTCCCTTCATCATTGAAGTGTACACCATCTCCTCTATAAATGTCTTGCATGTCGTAACGCAAGTTGTTGTGGTAAATGGAACCCATACCATAGTCTCGGAGGAAAGCAGAAACAGATTTGTTGACGTGCTTTCTTGCTTTGTCAATCTGTGGACAGAAATGATTGGACCAGTTCCATTTTTGCCTTTGGCATATGTTAGAAAACACAAAGGCAGTTTTAGGGAAAAGTGAAAACAGTTGTGCAAAGGTCTCCTTCATAAGCATTTCCAGACCTACCCCAGTCAAAGTGCCTAGGTCATTGCCACCACAGTGCACTATTATGAGGTCAGGGTGTTGGATTTGCATGAAGGATTTCACCAATGGCATCAATTGGTGCCCCTTTAACCCTCTCTGACCAATCCATTTAATGTCTACATTTGGCAAAGCAAGGTCTCTCACCATACCTGTTTTCTCTGCATACTTTTTACCCCAGAAGACATAGCTGTGCCCTACAATCCACACTGTGAACATCTTCAAAGGAGAACTGGATGCACTCAGGAGGTGTAATTCAGTAGAATGGTAAAAAGAAATGAAAGACAGTTTGGAAATGGAGGCATACATATATATATATTTTTTTTTAAACTGATTGCCTGTTTCATACCATTCTACAATAAAAACTAGGCTGTATGTGTAAATTTATAGAAGCATGTTTTGTATTGGTACAGAAAAATGTGTTACCAAAGAACAGTACTATGGATTTGCTGTTAGGTTTGAAAAGTCAAGCACTCTTGCACTTTGAAAATGAAACATTGTCTGCTGAACTTCTGACCTAACACCACACAGCAGTGTTCTATGAGCTGTTGCTATGGTAGCAGGCAGAAGTCAAGTTGGGGGAAGGGTACTAGGCAGAAGTCAAGTTGGGGGAAGGGTACTTTTTGAAAAGGGTTGGTTTTCAACCAATAGAAATGTGTGATTACATTTGAAAAAAAGGGGGAAGCACTGAGATTTGAAATTAACATGTATATGTGTGGAAAAAGAGAGGGAAACATTGCCATTATCTGGTTCTGCTGAGAGGAGAGAGGTGTACAGAACAGAGATCCTGGCTCTGATAATCTGCTGTTTGAGTGCCACATTTCTTTCACAGCTAACTAATTTTAAAGGTGAGTTTAGAGTTTGAGAGGGGATGTTTATGGTAAATTAAGAAATGAATAATAGAATTGGAATTCCTTTTGTTGAAGTTGTGTTTATCATTTTCTGTTTTGGGAGAAATTTAAATGTGAGGAACGTGTAAAATAATATGGACTATGTTTTCACGATAAATTAAGGTGTACTGGTATAAATAAGGACTACTTTAAGGGTTTGAGGTTGCACTCAGTAATGCAAATACATTCAGCATCAGTAAGGCTGGTTGCCCTTGCTGGAGTGTAGTCAGTCACCCAGGCTACACATGTTGCTGGTCTCAGAAAGCTGTTTGGTATTGCTCTGGTGATTTTAAATTTGCATTAGATGGAAAGGGGGAGGTATTTTTTTCTGCAGAAGCAGACTCTTAGCACACAGCCAGCTGCATATCCTGTGGAATCATGCATAGTATTCACAACCGAGTGGGGTTTGAGGTTTCAGTCAGTAATGCAAATACATTCAGCATCACTAAGGCTGGTTGCCCTTGCTGGAGTGTAGTCAGTCACCCAGGTTACACATGTTGCTGGTCTGAAAATGTTGTTTGGACATGTGCTTGTTTAAGAATCTGAAATGTGGATTCATAATGTGTCAGTCTGTAAAAGTACTTATCACTTGCCAAAAAAAAGAGTATTAAGTGTGCTTTCAAATTGGCAAAGAAATTTCATTTTGTGACTAATATGAAAACATGACTCTGTGTGCAAATAGGAATTACAGGCAGAGATTTATTGCGTATTGCTCTGGTGATTTTACATTTGCATTAGATGTAAAGGGGGAGCTATTTTTTTGTGCAGAAGCAGACTCTTAGCACACAGCCAGCTGCTTATCCTGTGGAATCATGCACAGTATTCACAACCGAGTGGGATTTGAGGTTGCACTCAGTAATGCAAATACATTCAGCATCACTAAGGCTGGTTGCCCTTGCTGGAGTGTACTCAGTCACCCAGGTTACACATGTTGCTGGTCTGAAAATGTTGTTTGGACATGTGCTTTTTTAAGAATCTGAAAAGTGGATATAAAATGTGTCAGACTGTAAAAGTATTTATCACTTGCCAAAAAAAAGAGTAGTAAGTGTGGTTTCAAATTGGCAAAGAAATTACGTTTTCAGACTAATATGAAAACATGACTCTGTGTGCAAATAGGAATTACAGGCAGAGATTTATTGCGTATTGCTCTGGTGATTTTACATTTGCATTAGATGTAAAGGGGGAGCATTTTTTTTATGCAGAAGCAGACTCTTGGCACACAGCCAGCTGCTTATCCTGTGGAATCATGCACAGTATTCACAACCGAGTGGGGTTTGAGGTTGCACTCAGTAATGCAAATACATTCAGCATCACTAAGGCTGGTTGCCCTTGCTGGAGTGTACTCAGTCACCCAGGTTACACATGTTGCTGGTCTGAAAAAGCAGTTTGGACATGTGCTTTTTTAAGAATCTGAAAAGTGGATTTAAAATGTGTCAGACTGTAAAAGTATTTATCACTTGCCAAAAAAAAGAGTAGTAAGTGTGGTTTCAAATTGGCAAAGAAATTACGTTTTCAGACTAATATGAAAACATGACTCTGTGTGCAAAGAGGAATTACAGGCAGAGATTTATTGCGTTATGCTCTGGTGATTTAACATTTGCATTAGATGTAAAGGGGGAGCTATTTTTTTATGCAGAAGCAGACTTTTAGCACACACCCAGCTGCTTATCCTGTGGAATCATGCACAGTATTCACAACCGAGTGGGGTTTGAGGTTGCACTTAGTAATGCAAATACATTCAGCATCACTAATGCTGGTTGCCCTTGCTGGAGTGTAGTCAGTCACCCAGGTTACACATGTTGCTGGTCTCAGAAAGCTGTTTGGTATTGCTCTGGTGATTTTACATTTGCATTAGATGGAAAGGGGGAGCTATTTTTTTATGCAGAAGCAGACTCTTAGCACACACCCAGCTGCTTATCCTGTGGAATTATGCACAGTATTCACAACCGAGTGGGGTTTGAGGTTGCACTTAGTAATGCAAATACAAACATGTAAAATAATATGGACTATGTTTTCACCATAAATTAAGGTGTAGTGGTATAAATGAGGAATACTTTTAGGGTTTGAGGTTGCAGTCAGTAATGCAAATACATTGAGCATCAGTAAGGCTGGTTGCCCTTGCTGGAGTGTAGTCAGTCACCCAGGTTACACATGTTGCTGGTCTCAGAAATCTGTTTGGTATTGCTCTGGTGATTTTACATTTGCATTAGATGGTATGGGGGAGCTATTTTTTTATGCAGAAGCAGACTCTTAGCACACACCCAGCTGCTTATCCTGTGGAATCATGCACAGTATTCACAACCGAGTTGGGTTTGAGGTTGCAGTCAATAATGCAAATACATTCAGCATCACTAAGGCTGGTTGCCCTTGCTGGAGTGTAGTCAGTCACCCAGGTTACACATGGTGCTGGTCTCAAAAAGCAGTTTGGACATGTGCTTTTAACAGAATCTGAAAAGTGGATTCAAAATGTGTCAGACTGTAAAAGTACTTATCACTTGCCAAAAAAGTAGTAGAATATGTGCTTTCCAATTGGCAAAGAAATTTCGTTTTCTGCCTAATTTCAAAGCATGACTCTGTGTGCACACAGGAATTGTTTTTAGATATTTAATTTGTGAAGGTGTTATTGTGATTTTCACTTCTAGGAAAGGGGTACTTAGTATTTTAAGATTTGAAAAGATTATAAAAAATGTAGTAATATATTTAAATATAAAAAAGGAATTTTTTTTTAGTTTTTTTCAGGTATTGCTGAAGAGCAGTGAACAAAATTTAAGATGCCTACAAAATCCAGAGTAAGGAAAAACCACAATAAAAAACTATATTTGAAGACAACTGGAGGACCTAAGTTAGTTGGAGATGCTCATGTTGGGAAAAAGAGAAAGTCTTCTGGTAAGCAGACAAAAGATTTTTTAAAGAACATCTTCAAAAAAAGGAAAAATGTACAAAATGTCTGTACTGGAAAGAATGTTTTCAATAGAAAAGAACAGGAAAAAATTGAGAATTTAGTTAATGCAAATATACCTTCTGCAATAACAAAAATTAACTTAAACAGAAAAACAGCGTTTAAAGAGATACGTAGAAAAATGTTTCAGAGAAGAGTTATGTCCAATTTGATAAAGGATGTGAAGAAATATAAGAAAAAGGAAAAATATTACAAGAGAAAAAAAAGAAATTGAAGCCATTGCAGCAAAGGCATTAGAATTAAAAAGGAAACTATTCATTTTAATTTTGAATAGGATGCGTACATTAGATAAAACGGTTAATGTACTGAAATCACAAAGCAAAAGGAAAAGAGTAGTGAAAAGAACAAACTTTTGTAAAGTGTTTTAGGAGAATGGATGCATAGTTCAAGTAGTGAACCTTTTTTTAATGAAGAGAGTTATTTTCAAAGTAATAGTTTGCTGCATGCAGTTGACACCAGAGGTCGTGCTTATGAAGTGAAAAATGGTTGCATAATGGAGAAGGAGATAATGGTTCCAAGAGATGAGCTACAAGTGATGGCGGATGAGGCTATGGGGAGACGTCCTAAAGCCCCAGTGTACACTTGGAATTGTAGTAGTATTTGCACTGTGCGTCAGGAATCTATTGATAAATTTTGTGAGTTTCTAAGAGAATA
Source organism: Triturus cristatus (assembly GCF_964204655.1). Classification (NCBI taxonomy): domain Eukaryota; kingdom Metazoa; phylum Chordata; class Amphibia; order Caudata; family Salamandridae; genus Triturus; species Triturus cristatus. The sequence continues at coordinate 324,700,845 of NC_140587.1, forward strand.
TAGTAAAAAAAGTGTAAAACAGAAGATTAAGGTGCTTCAAAGTCTAGATCCATGCAGAGTGAGAGAGAATACTGGTTTGCAGGGTCATTCTCTGGCTTGTCTATCTAGAAAAGTGTGTAATAGTGTTTTCCATCATTTTAGGATGCTGGCTGTTCATCATACTGAAATGAGAAAGTTTGTGAGACGGTTGTATTTTGCTAAAAGTCCAGCAATAAAGTTAGATGAATTGAATAGGGCTCTGTTCCGTGGATCGGCATCAGATGTAGAGAAGGTTATTGATGAAATTCAGTTTTGTTACTTTGGTCCTGAACAAGACAGTGCAGAAAAGGACACAGTAAATGAGGAAGAAGTGGAAGAGAATGTAGAACCCTCTGTAAGTAAAACATTTAATGATCACATAACAAAATTTGCAATAATCTCTAATGAAAGACCAAATATAACTTGTATTTGTTGCCGCAGAACTCATTATAGAAAACAAACTAGGAATGTTGATCTCTACAGAAAGAGTGAAAATGAAGATAATTATAAGTGGAAGGATTTTGCCACATATATATTTCTTGAAAATTGTTTTGAATTGGGTGAAGATCAGCGTATTTGTAAATACTGTTACAACAAGTTAGAGGAAAATAGAATGCCAACCAGAGCTTTACATAATAATTTAGAATTGGATGTTATTCCTGCCGAACTTTCTGAATTAAATACATATGAGTCTATACTTATTCAATGTGTTCATCCGTTCCAGACCATAGTACGTATGGAGCCCAAAACTGGTAAATTACCTCCTTCAGATTTACTGAGAGGTTTAAAAGGTAGAGTGGTGTATTTGCCCTTGGATTTGAAAAAAAATATGGAAACTATTGATGCAGATACTTTGGAAACTGAACCATTAGTTATTCTGGTTAATGGTGTACCTACAAAGAATAAGAAGATTTGGCAGGAGCTGGTAGATGTACGGAAAGTACAAAGAGCAAATTTGTATTTGAAAAGGAATAACAAATGGTATGAATCAATTTATATAGAAGAAGAAGAAGAAGATTTACAAGAAGACACAGAAACACCAACTGGACAAATTGAAAAAGTGGACAAGTCAAAGGAAGAAGAAATTTATGAACATTTTAGCATACATCCTCTACATTCAAAAGAAGTTATGGGAGACAATATTGATCTGTTTCAGATGAAGAAAGCAAAAGGAACTCCCGTGAGTGTATGGGAGGAGAGCTTGGAAGCTCGATGTTTTCCCCAGCTGTTTCCTAAAGGAAAAGGAGGACGATACGATGAACGTCCAGAACAGATTCCAGCTTCTGAGTATCGGACTACAAGACTATATGCAGAAGATCCCAGATTTCGACAAAGTATTCCTTATTTGTTCCATCTTTTATTTGAAAGCGACTCGTCTGCACTATCTTATGCAGTAAATCACATTTTAAAAAGTGGAGTACATTTACAAAATGTGTCTGCTAAGGATTTTATGGAGAAAGTGCAGCACCGAGATGATCATTTGGAAACACAACTGATCAATCTGATGGCTTGTCAGCGTGGGACAAATGAATATTGGTACCGACGCCATGGTGAATTAAAATGCATGTTACGGAATTTAGGAACACCAACATGGTTCCTTACCCTAAGCTGTGCTGAGTACGCTTGGGATGATTTACTGGATTTTCTACGAAAGGCAAATTCAAACATTAAAAACATCGAATACAAGACAGCAGGAGAACTGTGCTCATTGGATCCGGTTAATGTTTGCAGATATTTCAATCATAGATTTGAGGCTATGATGTCCTTCATCTGCAATAAAAAAAATCCACCTCTTGGATAAGTAGTGGATTTCTTTTGGAGAAAAGAGTACCAGGCAAGAGGTGCTCCTCATATTCATATGCTGTTGTGGATCAAGGATGCCCCAAAGTTTGGAACAGATACTGATGAAGCAGTGTTATCTTACATTGAAGAATATGCAACATGTGCTATACCAAAAAGCACAGAAGAGAAAAAGTTAAAGGAGCAAGTTTTACGTTTCCAAAGTCATCGGTGTGGAAAATACTGTCGACGGAAATACAAGAGCAAAGATAAATACTACACTAAATGTCGATTTGGATTTCCTAGACCTGTTCTTTCAAATGGAAGAGTAAACAGTTTTATGTCATCTGTGAGACATACTATCACAAGAAAATCACCTAAGAATACCTACAACCTAAAAAGAAAAGAAGAATCAAAAAATATAAATGACTACAACCCAGTCATTTTATCCATGTGGAATGCTAACATGGATATACAGTATGTAGCTGACAATTCCATTGCTGTTGCTCGATATGTAACGTCTTACATTACTAAATCTGAAAAAACTGAATTGAAAGAAATGTGGGAAGAGATTTCTCACGAGAAGACTGTCAGTAAGAAGCTGTACAGTTTCAGTTTAAAGATGTTATCGCATCGAGAAATTGGATCCTACGAATGTTCAGATAGGTTATCTTCTGCAAGTCTCTACTCGAAATCAAGAAGAATAATTTGGGCAAGTTTAGGCCTTGCAGCAATGAGAAATCGGGTACTGAAATCTGTTGGAGAAATTGAATATTTGGCCGAGAATGACCCAGAAAGTACAGATATTTTGAAATCAAACATGTTGGACACATATTATCCAAAAAGAAGTCATCATCTGGAGAACATGTGTCTCTATGAAGTGCTGCAGAACTACATTTATTCACGGAAAGCCGCAGAAGACATCAACAATGGAAAATATAAAGTCATTGGTGAGGAAGGATGTTTGGTGAAGCAAACAAAAGGAAGTTTGATAAATCACAGGAAGCTGAGTTGCGACACTACTGACAAAAAGGAATTTTACTACTTGGCTCTTTTACAGCTGTTTAAACCATGGCGTACAGAGGATGAACTACTGGGAGAATTTCAAAGCTATGAAGATTCTTTTAATGCTTGCAAAGACAGCATACAATGCAGTACATTCTCAACTTATCTGCAAATGTTAAATGAAGAAATTGAACAGGAAACTACAATTGCAGCTGAAGTAGCTAGAGACAGTTCTCAAGACAGCCAAAGTTCAGGAACACTCAGTCAAGATCCCCTAGGACAACCAATCGTTGAAAATGAAGCATCAATAGCCATGAATGAAGTGGAAACGGCTATGAATCAAGCTCAAGAAGAATTTATAGACTTACAAAATTTGGAAAGACAACTGAATGAAGAGCAGCAACAAATTTATGAAGAGATCAGAAGCAAAATTGATCACGGATTTCTACATGAAAAAAAAGAGTGCTCATGCACATCATTTCATCCAATCAGGATGTATGTAAGCGGACAAGCTGGAACTGGAAAAAGTTTCCTAATAAAAGTCATCAGAAGCTACCTACAGCAAAAGACGGATTCTACTTTGTCTTGTGTGGTTACTGCTCCAACTGGGTTAGCAGCATATAACATAAAAGGAATCACCTTACATCGTTTGCTAATGTTACCAGTGGAGCATGAGAACAAAATACAATACAACAAGCTAACTGGAGAAGCATGCTTGGAAGTTTCAAGAGTATTGAAGAAGATGCAAGTTCTCATTATTGATGAGGTGAGCATGGTATCAAACTTAATGCTTGCCTTTGTGCATTTAAGAATGCAGCAAATTCTAAGGACAGACTATGACGTGTTATTTGGTGGAAAACATGTCATAGTTTTTGGGGATCTTCTACAACTTACTCCAGTTAAAGGACAACCAGTGTTTAATACTGTGACACATGAAGACACAAAGAAGTCATTGGGAAGCATCGGTAATGCAAATATTTGGTCCTTCTTTGAGTACAAGGAACTTACTACTAATATGAGGCAAGCAAACGATGAAGAATATGGAAGTATTCTGAAAGATATCAGAATTGGACTACTCACAGAAGTTGGCAAAAAAGCATTACAGAGTCGGCTGCTACATAATTTATTTCCAAAGGAAGAAATAGTTGCAGAGAAGATATACAAGAACATTGCAGAAAAGAAAAGTGCCATCTGCTTAATGCCAACTCTACGTGAATGCTCAATATTCAATGAGGAGCTTTTAAAATTGGAAAAGGAAGATATCAGGAAATTGGAAGCAGTGGACAAAATTGAGGATGGAAGAATTACTATCACATTAACAGGCACACTGAAAAATAAATTGGATTCACTAGAGAAGAACATTTCCAAAACAGCTGGATTAGAAAAAAATCTATATGTTTGCATGAACTGTAGAGTATTTTTAAGGAGAAATTTGGATGTTGAAAAAGGTTTAGTTAATGGAGCTATGGGAAGAGTTGTGGGTTTTATTAATTATCAGAAAAAAGATGGAATTGAATGTTTAAAAATAAAATTTGATCAGATAGAAGAAGTTAAAGACATTTGTCGTTGTTCAGTTCGTTTCATGCTTGTGAAAGACTTATATGTACGTAGGAAGCAGTTTCCGTTTTCGCTAGCATATGCTGTAACTATTCACAAGTCTCAAGGATTGACTGTAGATTGTGCTTTTGTGAACATTGGTTCAACTGTGTTCAAAGAAGGTATGGCTTATGTAGCTTTGTCACGAGTGAAAACATTATCTGGTTTATTCATGATAGACTTTGATGACTCAAAAGTTAGTGCTGATACAAATTGTGTAAAGGAGTATAATAGATTAAGAAGAACCTATGCTCCTCATTTAGGTCAGTATCCTGTGTTGGAGAAACGTGTAGTTTCTCGTAAAAGGAGAAATGAGAATATCTGTAATGAAGATGTAGAGAGGAGAAAAAAAAGAGGAGTGATGTAATTGCAAGCAAAAAGAAAAAGGAAAATGAAGAAGAGGTTGTAGGATGTCATTTTGAAAATAGCTCTGGTGTCAACTGCTACGCTAATGTAGTGCTGAAAGTTGCATTTTATCTGGAAAGTGTGCAAGAGCAGATAATAGTAAATCAGAGAAACAGATTCTGTTCTGAGTTGAGTCTCCTTTTTCAAAAGCTGAGTAATGATAAAACTCAAATAGAAAGTGCTACTGAAATTAGAAAACTTTTAGATGTATGTTCAGGACGAACACAGTTTTCTCAAAATGTACAGCAAGACGCACAGGAATTCTTGATGTTTTTTCTTCAGGTACTGGAAGAAGAAGGGGTTCCCATTGAAAATATGTTTGGTGTCTCTTATAAATGGGAACATAGTTGTGAAAACTGTTACAATACATGTGGCTCTAATGTTGATTCTGAAAGGTTTATTTATTTAACATTGCCAGAAAGTAAAACAGTCACTTTTGCTAAATTAGTTAAAGATGCTAATCATAACATGGAATGCAGTGAGTGTCAATCTGAAATGTTTTCAACGTTAATTTTAAAGGAATACGGACAATATGTAATTTTAATGATGCAACGATGTAAAGCTGATGGTTCAAAATTGGATACTTTAATAAAGAAGTTTACAGGACAGCAATTATCAATTTCAGGAAAAACTTTTGTAACAGTTGCAATAATTTTCCATGAAGGACCTACTGTTACTTCTGGACATTACACAGTTTATCTTAAATGTGAAAAAGGCTGGACACTGTGTAATGATTCCCAATTGATTTTCAAGCAACGTTTGCCTTTTGATTTAGCAAATTCCTATCTAATCTTCCTGAAACCTAAATTTTAGAGAGACTTGGCAAGATCTGTACAAAACAATTTTACCATTTTATTGGATTACCATTGGAATTAAAAAAAAAAAAGATTTTTCAAATTATCATTTGGCCTAATGGAAAGGTAACCAATTGTAATGTGGACTTTTTAAATTTTTAATGAAACTTTGGAAAACCAAAAATTTAGACAAAATCGGTAACATCTGCACAATTTAAATTTTGGAATGTTATTGGATTGTCATTGGAAATTTATTCAAAAAAGATTTTTAAAATTACTATTTGGCCATGAGGAAAGGTAAACAATTGTATTGTGGGCTTATTTAATTATTAATTAATCTTTCGGAAACCAAAATGTTACAGAGAATCGGTGAGATCTGTACAATTTAAACTTTAGAATTTTATTGGATTACCATTGGAAATGTAATCAAAAAAGAATTTTAAATTTACTATTTGGCCTAAAGGAAATGGAACCAGATGTATTGTGGAGTTATTTGAGATATATTTTTGTGATTATACTTCTGAAACAAAAATGTCAGACGGTATTTTAAAGAAATAAGTATTGATATTAGTTGATATTTTTTTAGAATATTATGCATTTCTATAATGTTATGTTTAAGTAAAAAGAGATTGTGGGCTTTTTTTATACAATCTTTGAGATTGCTATTTTTTTTTTGCCCGCTGTTAAATGATGAATGCAATTGCTTTCACAATTTATAGTGAAATGCAATATATTCTGAAAACAGCAAAAAAAAGGCAAAACATTTTTGGGGAAAAATATGTAAATACGTGTACTGTGTTATATATTGATTTATTAAATATTAATACTTTTTTCTTTTTTTTCAGATTGTGAAAGAAAATTTTCAAAAAAAACCAACCATTTTTTCAAGTAATTTCAATTACATTTTAATTAAAAATTAAATTGTTGGGTGGGACAGGTAACTGAGAAATTAGAAGGTCTCTTTCTTCCACTTTATCTCAAAAAGATTTTTAGTATTTAGTTATTAATTCCTCAAGGATCTTGAGATGTGGTAATTGATTTTTAGTGTTTTAAAAAAAAAAACAAAAAAAAAAAACACGCTTACTGTATGCGAACGGTAAAAAAAAAAAAAAAGTTTTAAAGAAAAAATAAAAAAAAGTTGAGAGGTAAGGTTGGCTCTTAAAAGAGCCGTTGTGTTCATGCAGGGACAGAGGAAAGGAAGTATGGGAACATTAGCTGGTTGGACATTTGTGCTGATCTATTTTGTTGTTAATGAGGGGAACACTGGTCTCCCTATGAACAATTAGATCATGGCAAAATGAACACCGCATAGTAACCCTACCAAACCGAGGGTTCGTTTCCAGAGGATCAGAAAAAGGTGATTGTGCCCCCACAGATGAAGGGCTCTGCTGAGCTTCCGAAGAAGGACTCGGCTGAGCTGCTGTGGATGTGCTTGCTCGACTTACTGAAGGGTTGCCCCTAGTATGTCGTGCATGTGTCCTAGGATGCACATCCTCAAGGTGTCTCAACATAGTGTGATTCCCGAAGGAATACTTCTTGTTGGGATTACCTCGCGAAAGTACACGCTGGCACAGCTTGCAAGTCACCAAGGCAGCATTGACTTTTTTCTCACCCTCTGGAAAACTGAAATACTCCCATATGAAAGAGCTCTTCTGTTTCCTCTTTCTCTGCCTGATGGTGGTGCTGCTAGCCTCACTCTCAGTAGAAGAGTGCTGGTCTGCCATCGTATCACAAAGACAAGTCAGCTCCTTCTCCTAAGGGATCACAAGCAGAAATGAGGGGAATGGGTGTGGTGTAGGAGAGTTCTAGAACTGAAAGTAGTTTCAACCAATCAAAAGTTGTGTTTCATGATCACATGACCCACCGTGCTCGTACGTTACGCTTACGTTACGCTTACGGTGCGCTTACGGTAAAAGTGCGCATGCGCGTAAAAAAGACACGCGCTCGCGCGCATGCGCAAAACAGTCACTCCACAACACTTCCGCGTAACGTGCGCGTGTAGCGTACACGCCTACGCGCCCCACGCACAGTACGCGCGGCTACGCAAATTGCGTAACTATACGCAAACAGAGTAGATAAATTACGGACATTGCGTAAACCGTACGCTTACCGTACGCTTACCGTACGCGCACTAAAAAAAAAAAATATTTTCTATGTTATACTAATATATCTTACCTGTTTGGTAAAAAAAAAAAGAGAAAACTTGATATATTGCATATTTTTTTTAAAAAAAACATAGTGTTTTAAGAGAATAAAAAGTTTTAAAAAAAACTTGTTTTTTAAAAAAAAAACACATTTAAGATAAGAATTTATAATAAAAAAATCATACAAAATCAATAAAAAAAAATATGGGAATCACATATGTTATAGGTAAGAATTAGCATTTAAAAAACCATACAAATTCACTGAAAAAACCATGGGTTTCACACACGTTATAGTTAGAAATTAGCATTTAAAAAACCTTGCAAATTCACTGAAAAAACCATAGGTTTCACACATGATATAGTTAGGGATTAGCATTTAAAAAACCTTGCAAATTCACTGAAAAAACCATAGGTTTCACACATGTTATAGTTAGGAATTAGCATTTAAAAAACCTTGCAAATTCAGTGAAAAAAACATAGGTTTCACACACGTTATAGTTAGCTGGACATTTCACTCGTAAAAAACCAATGAAATTTCCCCGTTATAGTTAGTTAAGCTAACTATAACTTGCGCGCCCGCAATGCACTGCTGATGACGTCACATATTACATCACTCATGACATGGTCAGTGACATCACTCATGACATCACTGATGACATCTCAAATGACATCACTGATGACATCACTGATGACATCATCCATGTGATAGAGTGGCAGATCTCCTCTCACCCTAATATAACCTTTGATACACACATTCAAAAATAGAGACTGAAATTTTCAAAAAAATGGACATACCAATACCAATTACAACAACCTCTTCAATAATTCTAAGATCCACATAAACATCCACTCATTCACCAACAGTCCTGTACAGTCACTCATTCGTGTACTCACACATCATATGTACTCATACACCTATACATCCTGTAACACAATGCCTCTCATCCATAGAGTTACTCACACACATAGTTACTCATGCTAATAAAGAATCAAACATACATTTATTTGCATATACAGTTATACACACACCACCACACTTACTTCTATGGAAATTTACACATACTTAGTCTTTTAAACAATCACTTATAGAAACACATACTTATTCATACAGGAACACTTTCAATCTCTCACTCTCACATACACTCACTTATATACACCAATAGTCACATATACTAGTTTAAAACATATGTAGTTACTCATAAAGACACTATTGAGACAGCCATTCACTCACTAACACACCCATACACACACTCTTCCACCCATACAGTCCTGCACATATGCTGTCTTCAACACATACAAACAGTGAGTCACTCATTCATGCACTTATGCACTACGTAATACCCCCCACCGAACCATACAGACACTCAGACACTCATACTGATACTCAAAAAACCAACTAATAACCTATATAGACACTCATGTAGCTGCTCACCAACCCATGCAGCCACTTATACACAAAGTGAGAGACTGATACAGGTATTTACACATTTAAACATTACTCACTTAGCCATGTATTCAATAAGATACACTTAATCAGTCAGTAATATAATCAATTTTTCAAAAACAAATCATCCATTTAGACACTTATATACTCATTTATTCTTCCATCGACCTTGAGATATACATATATAAAACATATTTAATTTTCAGAAAAACACACATTCACTGGATGATGTCATCAGTGATGTCATCAGTGATGTCATTTGAGATGTCATCAGTGATGTCATGAGTGATGTCACTGACCATGTAATGAGTGATGTAATATGTGACGTCATCAGCAGTGCATTGCGGGCGCGCGAGTTATAGTTAGCTTAACTAACTATAACGGGGAAATTTCATTAGTTTTTTACGAGTAAAATGTCCAGCTAACTATAACGTGTGTGAAACCTATGGTTTTTTCACTGAATTTGCAAGGTTTTTTAAATGCTAATTCCTAACTATAACATGTGTGAAACCTATGTTTTTTTCAGTGAATATATATATATATATATATATATATATATATATATATATATATTCACTGAAAAAACCATAGGTTTCACACATGTTATAGTTAGGAATTAGCATTTAAAAAACCTTGCAAATTCACTGAAAAAACCATAGGTTTCACACATGTTATAGTTAGCGGAAATTTTACTGATAAAAAACCAATGAAATTCCCCCGTTATAGTTAGTGCAGGCAACTATAACTCACGCGACCGCAATCCTCTGCTGATGCTAATACTGTATTTAGACACTTATTTGCCCATGTCTTCTTCCATACATTTTTAGCTATACATATATTACAAATATTTTTTTTTCATAAAGACACATATGTCATCAGCAGAAGATTGCGGTCGCGTGAGTTATAGTTGCCTGCACTAACTATAACGGGGGAATTTCATTGGTTTTTTATCAGTAAAATTTCTGCTAACTATAACATGTGTGAAACCTATGGTTTTTTCAGTGAATTTGCAAGGTTTTTTAAATGCTAATTCCTAACTATAACGTGTGTGAAACCTATGGTTTTTTCAGTGAATTTGTACGGTTTTTTAAATGCTAAGTTACTTTACGCCATTCGTGGCGTGCGCGCCCACTTAACGCAGTTCGTTCCGTGCGCACCGTGCGCGCACAGTGAGCACGCGGTGCGCTTCGCGCACCGCGTGCCCACTTTACGCAGTTAGTGCCGTGCACGCACGGTGGGCACGCGGTGCGATGACAAAGCAAGAAAGCACGTCAACAAATCTGTTTCTGCTTTCCTCCGTGACTATGGTATGGGTGCCATTTACCACAACAACTTGCGTTATGACATGCAAGACATTTATAGAGGAGATGGTGTGCACTTCAATGATGAAGGGAACAGAGTCTTCCTCTTGAACCTTAGACTCTGCATCGGTACTTACTTGTAGGTACCACTAAAAAATCATTTCATAAACACAACGGCTCTTTTTAGAGCCCCCTAATATCTAAACACTTAAATCTGATTTTCATTTTTTTTTTTTTTTTTCTACCGTACGCTTACCGTAAGCTTACCGTACGCGTACCCCGTGATTTTTTTTAAAATCAATAAATGTTTTTTTTGTACTTTTCTGTCCTTCTTTGACCCCCTTACAAATGTTAGGGGGTCTGTAACTCTCCTCATTGCCCCCTTTCCTTGTTTTCACTCTTTTTTTTCAGAGTGAAATACACAAAATGGCGGCCGCCGCTTCCTGGTTTCGGCCGATTCGAATGTTTACTAAGATCTAAGAGCCAATCAGAATCGCGCTCGCGCACGCCACCGTACGCTTACCGTAAGCGCACCGTAAGCGGGCTCAGATATATATATTGATTTAAAGGCTATTTTCTCAGAATCTACTGAACAGATTTACACCAAACCTACAAAAGGCACTTCCTTGACCTAGGGACTACCTCTCTGCCAAATTTTGAGTAATTCTGTTCAGCCGTTCGGGCTGTAGCTCGTTCTAAAGGTCCTATGGAAAAATGCATGGGAAAAACGCGTTTTGGGACCCCCCTTTTATCTCAGCCCCCGCTTGACGGATCCCCCCGAGACTTTCAGGGTAGGAGCGGAGCGTAGCGCCCCACCTATTTTGAGAAATTCGCGAGGATTCGTCGACCGGCGCCAAAGTTATTCAAAATAGAATGTTGAGGTTTTCCTATGGAAACGTGGTCCTAACTATAATTCCCTACTGGCGACCGCCAGTAGGTAATATATATATATATATATATATATATCCAGGATCCCAACAAATGACCACGGTGGGCCAAACAAGGGCACAGACTCCAGTTAAAGATGCAATAAAGAAGATTTATTGTCTTAGCATGTCAGGATGATGCGTTTTGACCACAAGCCTGTGGTCTTGATCACGTACATATATATATGTGTATAACTTCTCTAAAAATATTTCATTATAGTTAGCTGAAAATGTCAGTTAAAACATAGCCTTTTAAACTCTAAAAAACGCTTAGATTCGCCAGTTATAGTTAACTGAATTAACTACAACTCACGCACTTCCCATGCACACATGAATTAAAGAAATAATGAAAACAATTATGGTCACAGATTATAACAAGCATTTGCAATGCAATAGGTCTCGCATTAATGCGAGTTTAATCTATTGGCATTGTAAATGGCAATGCCTTTTATTTATGTTTAAAAAACTAAAACAAAAATAAAAGGCCTTGTCATTTGCAATGTCAATAGCTCAAACTCGCGTAAATGCGAGACCTAGTGCATTGTAAATGCTTGTTTAAGTTAGTATGGGTTCAAAATGAATACATATTTTACTGATGCTATGTTTTCGGGAGAACCAGTGGCAGGATCCTGAGACAACTTTGGGCCTCTGAACTTACTCTGTTACAAATTAAGCACTGGTACTGTACATGGACGGACTGGCCTTATGTTGTCTTTTGTTGCTCGTTATGATGCTTTAGAATATGAACACACACAAGAGTCTTCTACTTGGGCATAGATACATTTTCTACAGTGTGGGATATGTATGTGAATAATACAAAAAGTCTAAAAAATAAATGTTAAAAAAAAACACACACACACAAACGCAGCGATCTCAAGTTTCATGTCCATGTGTGAGTGGCACATCCAGTCCAGGGTTTCTATGTGCATTCTGGGACTTGTTTTTCCAATTTGAAAAAGGGTACCAGTGGATCACAAAACCCAGAACACAAATTAAAAAAACACTGACTGAAGCGGGTGAGCAACTCATGAACAGAACAGAAACGTGCGATCTCCGAACATGTATGCGAAAGGTCTAAGGCGCACGCACAGCTCATTTCCTGAACACAAAGCATTAGTCTGCAGATATACATAACTAGAATGAAATATAGCAGCGAATGAAATAGTTTTGCATTTAGCATGATGAACACTGCATACACCAAGTTGTGTGCGTGCATTTTGAGGAGCGTGGCTACCAATGAGGCAGCCGATGCAGTGGCACTAGGGGCCTATTGACCCCGGTTTATTGTTGTATTCTCCGAACAGTCCAGCAGTAAGGACGCCATTGGCCGTGCTTGCGCACGAGCCCATTACATTCTTGCTACGTCACAGTGCTCTTTAAAACTTCTGGTCGCGTGCTAGTTTTATTTCCGTTTACCTGCGAGATGTATGGGATACAGTCAACTTTACTTTCTGCTCGCGCAGGGCAAAAAATGCTAACATACTGCTGAGTGAGTCAACGGATTACGTTCAAAATAATGGCCATACGCTTGTACCCAGTTCAGATAAGCCTCACAAGGGGGACACATAGCAATTACAGTAACAAGCATTGAAAATGCAATAGGTCACACCCTCGTTTAAGTTAAAGCAGTCCTGTTTGTAATTAGGCGTCTTTTTAGCTTCGCTTTTATTAGTGTTTTTCAAACTTTCATGTACATAACATGCATATGTATGCATATACGTATATGTATATGTATGCTTGCATATATTTGTATTTATGAGAGGTAGCGGTAGAGAGGTAGAGAGTAGAGAGTAGTAGAGAGAGGTAGAGAAGTAGAGAGTGAGTAGTATAGAGTGAGTAGTAGAGTGTGAGTAGTAGTGAGTAGTAGAGTGGTTAGTAGAGAGTGAGTAGTAGAGAGCAGTAAAGAGTGAGTAGTAAAGAGTAGTAGAGAGTGAGTAGTAGAGAGTGAGTAGTAGAGAATAAAAGAGAGTGAGTAGCAGAGAGTGAGTAGTAGAGAGTGAGTAGTAGAGAGTAGTAGGCAGTGAGTAGTAAAGAGTGAGTAGTAGGTTGTAGTAGAGTGAGTAGTAGAGAGTAGCAGAGTGAGTAGTAGATTGTAGTAGAGTGAGTAGTAGAGAGTAGGAGAGAGTGCGTAGTAGAGAGTGAGTAGTAGAGAGTGAGGAGAGAGTGGGTAGTAGTGAGTGACTAGTAGAGAGTGAGTAGTAGAGAGTGACTAGTAGAAAGTAGTGGAGAGTGATTAGAGAGTAGAGGGTAGTAGAGAGTGAGTAGCTAAGTGTGAGTAGCAGAGAGTGAGTAGCAGAGAGTGAGTAGTAGAGAGTGAGTACTACAGAGTAGTAGACAGTGAGTAGTAGAGACTGAGTAGTAGATTGTAGTAGAGTGAGTAGTAGAGAGTGAGTAGTAGAGATTGAGTCGCAGAGAGAAGAGAGTAGTAGAGAGTAGTAGAGAGTGAGTAGAGAGAAGTAGAGAGTGAGTACCAGAGAATGAGTAGTAGAGAGTGAGTAGTAGAGAGTGAGTAGTATAGAGTAATAGAGAGTGAGTAGTAGTGAGCAGTAGAGTGAGTAGTAGAGAGTGAGTAGTAGAGGAGAGTAGTAAAGAGTGAGTAGTAGAGAGTGAGTAGTAGAGAGTGAGTAGAGAGTGAGTAGTAGAGAGTGAGTAGTAGAGAGTGAGTAGTAGAATGAGTACTAGAGAGTAGTAAAGAGTGAGTAGTAGAGAGTGAGTAGTAGAGAGTAGTAGATGGTGAGTAGGGAGTAGCAGGGAGGGAGTAGCAGAGAGTGAGTAGTTGAGAGTAGTAGAGAGTGAGTAATAGAGTGAGTAGTAGATTGTAGTAGAGTGAGTAGTAGAGAGTAGTAGAGTGAGTAGTAGAGAGTGAGTCATAGAGAGTAGAGAAAAGTAGACAGTAGTATAAAGTGAGTAGTAGAGAGTGAGTAGAGAGTAGCAGGGAGTGAGTAGCAGAGAGTGAGTAGTAGAGAGTGAGTAGTAGAGAGTGAGTAGTATAGAGTAATAGAGAGTGAGTAGAGTAGTAGAGAGTGAGTAGCAGAGAATGAGTAGTAGAGTGAGTAGTACAGAGTGAGTAGTATGGAGTAATAGAGAGTGGGTAGTATAGAGTAGTAAAGAGGGCGTAGTAGAGAGTGAGTAGTAGAGAGTGAGTCGAGAGTGAGTAGTAGAGAGTGAGTAATAGAGAGTAGTAGAGAGTGAGTAGTAGAGAGTGAGAAGTAGAGAGTGAGTGGAGAGTAGCAGAGTGAGTAGCAGAGAGAGAGTAGTAGAGAGTGAGTAGTAGATTGTAGTAGAGTGAGTTGTATGGAGTAGTAGAGAGTGAGTAGTAGAGAGTAGAGAGTAGGAGAGAGTAGTATAAAGTGAGTAGTAGAGTGAGTAGAGAGTAGTAGGGAGTGAGCACCAGAGAATGAGTAGTTGAGAGTGAGTAGTGGAGAGTGAGTAGTGTGGAGTAATAGAGAGTGAGTAGTAGAGAGTAGTAGTGAGTGAGTAGTAGAGGAGAATAGTAAAGAGTGAGTAGTAGAGAGTGAGTAGTAGAGAGTGAGTAATATAGAGTAGTAGAGAGTGAGTAGTAGAGAGTGAGTAGTACGGAGTAGTAGAGAGTAGCAGAGAGTGAGTAGTAGAGAGTAGTAGAGAGTGAGTAGTAGAGTGAGTAGTAGAGAGTGAGTAGTAGAGAGTGAGTAGATGAGAGTAGAGCGTGAGTAGTGAGTAGAGAGCAGTAGAGAGTAGTAGAGAGCTGCTACCGGGCAAAATGTCTTGTATGAGGCTAATATATAGGGTCGCCTCAGCACCAGCATTGTCAATTTAGCATTATCTGATTCAAAACAAATATACAGGGTCACCTCAGCGCTCTCTGCTGTTGAACAAATGACTTTGTATGACCCAAATATGCAAGGTCACCCCGGTGCCTTCTACTACCGCACAAAACGGCTTCTACGAGGCAAATATACAGGGTCACCTCAGCACTCTGTGCTCCTGAGCAAACAGCACTGTGACTTCAACATTGTCTGATCTAAAAGAAATGTACAGCGTTGCCTCGACACTTTCTGCTACCAGAAAATACAATGTAAATCTTCAGAATTAATATATATCTATATACAACACTCTCTGCTATTGATCAAAATATAATGCAACGTCAACAGTTTCTGATACCAAATAGATATTCTGGGCCACTTCGACATCCTCAGCTATCGAGTAAAATAGATTATAACATTATCTGAAAAAGAGCAGAATGCATTCTAATGCCGGTCTCTCAATCGAGCAAAATACATTGTAACTTCAGAAGTATGTTGTCCAGACTCCAGATCTAAATAGTGTCACTTCAACGAGCTCTACTACCGAACTGAAAATATGGGCTGTCCTCAACACTCTCTGCCACGGTGCGTTATTTATTTATTTTTTTTATGTTATCTTGCGTGCCTTTGTAGGGGGCGCTTACTTTAACTAATAAGGTACACATTATAATTTCGACTTTGTACGATACAAAATAAAAGTAGGGTTTCCTTCAGCCACTACCATGCAAAAAACACAGGTGACCTCAACGTTCTTTGAATAAACTACACTGTCATTTCATCGTGTAATAGAGAGTAATAGAGAGTGAGTAGTAGAGAGTGAGTAGTTGAGAGTGAGTCGTAGAGAGTAGAGAGTAGTAGAGAGTAGCAGAAAGTGAGTAGTAGAGAGTAGTAGAGAGTGAGTAGAGAGTAGTAGAGAGTGAGTAGCAGAGAGTGAGTAGCAGAGTGAGTAGTAGAGAGTGAGTAGTAGAAAGTGTGTAGTAGAGAGTATTAGAGAGTGAGTATTAGAGAGTAGTAGAGTGGGTAGTAGAGTGAGTAGTAGAGAGTAGTAGAGAGTGAGTAGTAGAGGAGAGTAGTAAAGAGTGAGTAGTAGAGAGTGAGTAGAGAGTGAGTAGTAGAGAGTGAGTAGTAGAGAGTGAGTAGTAGAGTGAGTACTAGAGAGTAGTAGAGAGTGAGTAGTAGAGAGTAGTAGAGAGTGAGTAGAGATTAGCAGAGAGTGAGTAGCAGAGAGTATTAGCGAGTGAGTAGTAGAGTGAGTAGTAGATTGTAGTACAGTGAGTAGTAGAGAGTAGTAGAGAGTGAGTATTATAGAGTGAGTCGTAGAGAGTAGAGAGTAGTAGAGAGTAGGTATAAAGTGAGTAGTAGAGAGTGAGTAGAGAGTAGAGAGTAGAGAGTAGTAGAGAGTGAGTAGCAGAGAGTTAGAAGTAGAGAGTGAGTAATAGAGAGTGAGTAGTAGAGAGTGAGTAGAGAGTAGAGAGTAGTAGAGTGTGAGTAGCAGAGAGTGAGTAGGAGAGAGTGAGTAGTAGAGTGTGTAGTAGAGAGTGAGTAGTATAGAGTAATAGAGAGTGAGTAGTAGAGAGTAGTAGAGAGTGAGTAGTAGAGGAGAGCAGTAAAGAGTGAGTAGTAGAGAGTGAGTCGAGAGTTAGTCGAGAGTGAGTAGTAGAGAGTGAGTAATAGAGAGTAGTAGAGAGTGAGAAGTAGAGAGTAGTAGAGGGTGAGTAGAGAGTAGCGGAGAGTGAGTAGCAGAGAGAGAGTAGTAGAGAGTGAGTAGTAGGGAGTGAGTAGTAGATTGTAGTAGAGTGAGTAGTATAGAGTAGTAGAGAGTGAGTAGTAAAGAGTAGAGAGTAGTAGAGAGTAGTATAAAGTGAGTAGTAGAGTGTGAGTAGCAGAGAGTGAGTAGTAGAGAGTGAGTAGTAGAGAGTGAGTAGTGGAGAGTGAGTAGTAGAGAGTGAGTAATAGAGAGTAGTAGAGAGTGAGTAGTAGAGAGTGAATAGTATGGAGTAGTAGAGAGTGAGTAGAGAGCAGCAGAGAGTGAGTAGTAGAGAGTTGTAGAGAGTGAGTAGTAGAGTGAGTAGTAGCGAGTGAGTAGTTGAGAGTAGAGAGTGAGTAGTGAGTAGAGAGCAGTAGAGAGTAGTAGAAAGCTGCTACCAGGCAAAATGTCTTGTATGAGGCTAATATATAGGGTCGCCTCAGCGCCAGCATTGTTAATTTAGCATTATCTGATTCAATACAAATATATAGGGTCACCTCAGCGCTCTCTGCTGTCGAACAAATGACTTTGTATGACCCAAATATGCAAGGTCACCCCGGTGCCTTCTGCTACCGCACAAAACGGCTTCTATGAGGCAAATGTACGGGGTCACCTCAGCACTCTGTGCTCCCGGGCAAACAGCACTGTGACTTCAACATTGTCTGATCTAAAATAAATGTGCTGCGTTGCCTCAACACTTTCTGCTACAAGAAAATACAATGTAAACCTTCTGAATGAATATATATATACACAACACTCTCTGTTATTTATCAAAATATAATGCAACGTCAACAGTTTCTGATACCAAATAGAGATACAGGGCCACTTCGACATCCTCGGCTATCGAGTAAAATAGATTATAACATTATCTGAAATAGAGCAGAATGCATTCTAATACCGGTCTCTCAATCTAGCAAAATACATTGTAACTTCAGAAGTATCTTGTCCAGATCTAAATAGTGTCACTTCAACGAGCTCTACTACCGAACTGAAAATATGGGCTTCCCTCAACACTCTCTGCCACGGTGCGTTATTTATTTAATTTTTTTATGTTATCTTGCGTGCATTTGTAGGGCGCGCTTACTTTAACTATTAAGGTACACGTTGCAATTTCGACTTTGTACGATACAAAATAAAAATGGGGCTTTCCTTCAGCCACTACCACGCAAAAAACACAGGTGACCTCAACGTTCTTTGAATAAACTACACTGTCATTTCATCGTTGTGCCATTGAACAAGATGCACTGTCACTTGACCATTAACAACACGCAGTTCAATGCTAGTTAACGACAGGCAGTGTGACGTCATCGCTGTGTCACACGGAGAGAACGCAGCGTTGATTCACTGCTACTTAACAACACGCAGTGTGAGGTCACAGTTATCTCAGCCCGAGAGAATGCGGTGTCGCTTCACTGCTACTGCTTACACATAGTGTGAAGTCACATCGCTGGTTTGACACAACATAGTGCAGTTTACGTTCTGTGCTGTCTTAAGGAACAAAATGCAACGTCGATTCAGCACCCACTTCCAAAGAACAGAACAGAGGGTCCATTCAGCATTCGGCTGTAGTTCGAAGTACAAACTCACATCAGCACTTTTTGAATCAACATAATAGAGATAACCGTCCAGGCTATGGTACAGAACAACAGTGGTAAACAGCTGTGCCTCAGAGAGACAGACGGAAGGGGAAACAAATAGTGCTTCCCCAGTAAATAAAGGCACTAGTGTAACGCCGCGGGTAAAAGATCCAATCCCGCAGGGCGTAGATAAAAGGAGACATGGTGGCAACAATAAGGGAGTGGCATGCCTTCAGTTCAATCATTGCACTGCCTTTGGCATAATTTGTGACGCAAAACAACGCTCACGAATCAAAAGTTAAGGCGGAGCTGGAACGAGGCTTCTGGAATCGTATCGATTCCAAGAAGCCTCGTATGACGAGGCAGCGCATGCGCTGCCTACGTCAGGCCGAGACCTAAAAAACATAATATAATGTAATATAACACATAACCATACTAGCTTAACGTGACTTCACATTACAGAATGTGACCAAGTAGGATTAACCATTTTTAGATAGTATTACCACAATAATCCCGTTTAGATTGGATCAAGGCCTTCACTTTTATTACATTGAATTCGGAGTCCGGGAAGAGACGTATGATTTTTAACATTTTAAGTTGCAAGGATTAATATTTAGAAACAGTGTAACATGTGAGTTTAGTGTCAAGTCAGCATCAAAGTGAAGGCTCAGGTTTCGAACTGATTTAGCAGGGACTGGACAGCTGTCCCTCATTTCCGGTCACAAACCCATCAGTGAAGAAACTATCAGAAGTTTTTTTATTTTTAACAGGGCTTAATTTCAGGAAATGATCGGACATCCACCATTAAATGCTGGATGAAGACCTGCTCACATTAAACTCGCCACCTAAGGGAGAAGGATCGAATTTAGTTATTCTTAAAAATCAGTTGTGTGTCCCAAAAACTTTATTTGTCTTTGTGTAAGCCACATAGGCACAGTAAATGAACGGCAAACATCCATTACAACGCAGTGGTTACAACGGCCTACCTTTACAACGCAACTGTTACAATGCAACTGCCTTTACATCGCATGCCATTACAATGCATATACCATTACAACGCATGTCTCTACAACACATGCCATTACAATGCATACCATTCCACGCATACCATTACAAAGCATGCCATTACAACGCATTATAAGGTAAGTAATAGATAAAATAGAGATTCTTTTTGTATTAGGGTGGGTATGGGTTTTGGGGTACAGGAGAATAGTAATTTTTACCCCTACACTATCCAACACTTGATAATTTTTACCCCTACACAATCCAACACTTAAACTACTGTTGCACTCACTGGAGTGGGAATAGTAATTTTTACCTCTACACTATCCAACACTTACCCTACTGTTGCCCTAAAAGTATTATGCGTTGTAATGGTATGCGTTGTAATGGTAGTCTTTAAAAATGCATTGCAATGGCATGCGTTGCAAAATCATGCAATGTAATGGTAGTTGCGATGTAAAGATTGCGTTATAAAAGAATGCGTTGTAATTGCATGTGCTGTAACGTCCTATATTCTAAATGAACATATAATATATATTTAAAATCACAGACTGTTAATAAATAAATAATTAGAAAGTAATAATTAATTACATTTAAGGGATCTCGATTGCTCAAGTGCAGATATCGATATTATGCTGCATAAATCAATCTTATGACCAACACACAGATGCTTTCTGAAGGGAGTTGCCAAATAAGACACATTGCACATTTATAACTTCTAACATTTAAAACATTGAGTACAGGGCTAATGAGTTGTTGGCCCGGGAATTTAAACATTGTGCAGAATAGCATAAGGTGCAGAGTAATAGAGTACTAATGGAGAGTGCAGAGATAAAATATCCTTGCCAAGAGGGGTACGACAGGGGTGTGTCCTAGTCCCTTTTTTATTCTCCTTTTACATTATTGGCCTCAAATTTCTGAAGCTGTAAAGTCTAGCCAAGTTTAGGGGGCCGCCCAGTGCCAGTTTTACTTTATGCAGATGATGACTTCCTGTTATCCAGGACGTAAAATGCTCTATAATCTACACAGAATCGATTTGCCCTTTTTACGAATGAACTAGATTTAAATAATAATCTTATTAAATCATTCATTATGGCCTGTGGCCCGAAAGGAACTAAAATTAGAACTCATTTCATAGGCAACATTAAGTTGGGGAGAGTAACTAATTTCACATTCCTTTCGCTCTACCTGCAGATTGGGGACATCTGCTTACGGTGAGGACACATCAGTTTGTAAACTCTACTAAGATGCATACATGTGTTGCTAAACTGGTGGACAGTCGATTGAAAGAGGTATATCAGGCCAAATGTATTTTGGCGGGGACGTTCAGGGCTGGAGTTTGAGGTTATATTAATCCCAAGCCCCTTCAGAGAGTTGAAAATGATTTTATTTGCAGCCTTTTGTCATTGCAGAAATCCTGCTTGAATGCTGTTTGTCCCGCTGGACTGGGTCTGCCTTATTTCACAAATGTTATCAAAAGCTGGCCAGTTGTGCTGTGGGTTTCGATATGGGCAAAGAGTGAAATAGCTTTCTCTAAAGCTGTTATTAAGGACTGTTTAATTTTAGATAACATGTTAGCTATTTCATGGCTGAAATATGTTAAACAAACCCTTGGTATGCTAAGGATCCCTGATATGCTAGAGATCCCTGAATTCTCTGAATTATTTGCACGCCCTGAACGCACTGAAGGCCATATTCATCAAGGATTGTGTTGCTTTTGCAACTCTTGAGATGTGATTTATCATGCTAGGCAAGGACACTTTGCTTGGCCCTGAGAAGGCTCGATAAATCCCGAGTAACGCAACACAGCGCAAATTACTGTGTTACGTTACTCTGCTCCATGCAAAACCCATGGATTTTGACATATTCCCAGATTTGCCATAAGTGGTAGACCTCGGAATGTGCCAAAACTGCTACGCCTCCCCAGGTGAGGTGTAATGAGGAGAAATATGTTTATTTCTCCTCGTTTTCCCTCTTCCTATGTGTGCTCCACTCTGCAGTACATATAGAAAGAGGAAAATGCCCGAGGGGATTGTTTTTGTGCAGGAAAGTGCCCCCGTCCTACACAAAAACAATTCTACTAACAATGCAGGCACCCTTTCAACAAAGTGCAAAAGTGCCTGCATTAGTGCTAGGCAGCACATTGTGTGCCAGCGCTGAGAAAAAGCAGTAATGCGCCCTACAATGTTAAGTAAGCGCGTTCCTGCCCTTTCCCTATCATGCAGCGCAGCGCAGCAAGGAGACTTGCTGTGCGGCACTGCATGATAAAATTATAATAGGTACCTGATGGTGCAACCAAACTAATAGTGAAGCACACATATTTGTTTTGATTTTTTTGTGTCTAAAAAAGGATTCCCACTCTCTGAAATTGTTTAAAGGAAGTATGTGTATGTTAAAGAGTAAGGGTGGAAAAATGGAACCCTGCAACTAAGGAACTGTGTCCTGCATGGAAAAGAGGTTTAGTTATAACTTGTTTATGCTCTGTATGGAAGGATTTACACCATGTGCAGCAAAGTGCCCTGTATTCCAAGTGTAAGAAATTAGGTTACTTGTTGAGGGAATTGGAAGACCCACTCAGGCAACCCCTACAATCTTTGTCAGGGTGAACTACAAAAGTCACTAAATTAACCTGTGCTTAACCCTCTGTTTGTTGGCACAAACGACACAGAGGCAATGAGCCAAGTATTTTTGCAGCACGCATTCTGTAATAAAGTAAAAACACAATACAAGAAAAATCCCAAACCAATTAATTAAGAAAATTAGAGTACATTTCAATAAATAAAATGACATCAAAATTAATTACATTCAATCAGTACAACAGTAGCTGTTATTTTTTTAATTGTTAGTGTAAAATAGCTCCTAAAAGATCAAAGCTCCAACTGTGGGTATCTTGTCTCACAAGACTGGGGCAAAGTCAAAAGTTAAGGCCGACTGTGATGGAGCACAGACAGGATGCAAGAGGGGGATTGGGCCCGGTCTTGACTTACCTTTGGACTTTTAAGAAATTTTGAAGAAAAGTCTTGAGAAGGTAAAGTTCAGAGGAGAAACGCAGCAGGCTGCGTCTGAGGAGGGGTTGTTGCTGCTGGACAGATGCTGGATGAGGTCTTAGTGAAGAAGTTGACAAAGGCGGGGAAATTGCTCTGAGCAGGAAAAACTGGCCAAGGTGGTCATCGATGGGGAGCCCATCGGCATCGAGCTCAGGAAAGAGTTTTACCTTCGGACGTAGACAATCAAATGATAACTCATTTGATTGTACTGATTCTGGTGACTTCATTATTATTTACCTTTAGCAGCAGGTGTTCATCAGGAACATGCTCAAAAGATCTGTTGACCCTAGGTCTCATCTGTTTGTGCTGACTCTGATGACTTTATTGTTGTTTCCCTTTGGCAACAGGTGCAAGTTCTGGAACATGCAACATCTCTAATTAAAGGGGTCGTATCCTTTCAACTGCTCTTGCTCTTAATGTTTGCTTTTGAAAGGAGCTGCCACATCGAGGAGCCAAACACTCAATAGACTTTCTGGATTTTAGAGCGCTCTTCCATTTTTCCTACAAATCAATGCTGCATGTATTTCCTGACACTGCACTCTCTAACTATGTGCTATCAGTCCCTACTGACTTTCTTCAGCCGTTTAGATGAAGTACTGCCTTCTGTTGCTCAAGCAGAAATCTGTCTGGTGTATTGGGAAAAAACAAGTACTCCAGTAAGGTGGCAGGTTGGGAGCATGTTTAGGTCTGCACTAGTGGTTGGTGAAGGGAGATCAACCAACCATAGCACACTTGACACATTGTAAACTAATTCCTAGCTCCCCTTCAGTAGAGATTTGTCTTTGGATATATAGGCTTGTTTTAGGAAATCGTAATGAACCTTGAAAAGGACTGTTACAGCTTCTGATTCAGGAATATCAAGATTTTTGTGTTATTTAACATAAGGAACTGTAATTCTGGACTTTGCTCTCTTAGTGGAAACAACTAACGTTTTCTTGTGTGAAATGTTAAAACAATTCTTGTTGAGAGTAGAGTTAAGAATTGTTTTCTAACATTTTTCCTTCCAGGTCTCCTACCCTGCAGTACCCACCTTAACATCCCTTCCCTCCATTTGGCCACATCGATACTCTGGTGAAATATAAAACTGAGAGTCGGTGCTGCCAGAAGAAGGGGCGCGTCTTGAGAGCATCGCATCTGAGGAATCAGGCCTGACAGAATAGCAAGCCCAACAGTATTTGTTCCTTCTGAGCAGGCTTTTCAAGATGTCATCCATGTAGGACTTGTATAGAACTTGTATAGAAGGGGGAGAGAAAGTGGCCTAATGGGCTAGGGTGGTCGATCTCAAATCTGGGGAACAAGGTTCGAGTCATTACCTCTCAACAGCTACAAGCTGCAGTCTTTAACAAATTTGACATTTAACCATTTGAAAAAAAATTCAATAACCACAATGGCAAATCTATCATGAATAGGTAACTCATCCATGGGACCAATGAAATCTAAACAGATACTGTGCCAAGATTTACCTGGATCAGTGATATGACCCATGTTTGCCTTAGAACCCACTTTAAGTCTCTTCTCCCCCTCCTTGCAAACTATACATTTTTCAACCCAGGACGTAACCTGATGGTCCATGCCGGGCCACCAAAAATTAGCTTTGAGGCAACGTTGAGTCAACGTTTGCCCCAAATGTCCCTGTCACGAGTTCCCTACCCACCCCCCTGAAAAGGAACCTTCTCCTGACAAGGAAGCATTCGAGGACTGGTGGGCCTATTCCCCGGTGTCACGATCTCTCCTTCCTTTACAGCCCGGGGATTGGAGAGATGAGACTGATCCCTTTTGGACCGGGGCTCCGTACGACAGTCAACGCTGCCCCTTTAAGAAATCCACGGCTGTTGAAGTCCCCGCCCCCGCCTCTGACGTCAGCCAACAGGAACCTGCAATAGAGGAAAACGAGGAGGAGAAGGAGGAGCACGCCCCCGGAAGACGCCGAGTCGAGAAGGAAGACGGAGGAGACGACGGAGGATCCAGAGCACCCGCTCGAGACCCACGGCAGCAGAGAGAGAGAAAGCCAGGAGGCCACTGATACGGCGGACCGCCCAGCCACGTTCCCGGAGGAGCGTGGCTCCTTCAGATATGGGACCGGGTCACAGGGTGGGTTGAAAGACGGGAGAAGGGAGACGGGTAGTTGGAATTGGGGACTCATGTCCGGTGATGGTTCCTTCCCTACCACATATGCACTAATAAAGACTGTCACAGAGTGATTCACCGGTGTCCCTACACTACCCACTCCCCTGTGTGAATACTAAACGGCGGTAGAGAGCTCAAACCTGACACAAGGTTTTCTTTCTTTTTTTTATTCGGATTATGATGCGGTTTGGACATCACCTGCCGGTCCTCCTCCTCCCTTCTGAGACCAAGAGGAATAGCCCTGACCCGAAGATTAGTCAGGAGCAAGGCGACTGTGTAGAGCCAGGAAGAGAGACTTGGGATAAGACTCAAATAAAAGCTCTGTTAAGGAGCCGCAAGAGTGGACATTCTTTACATCTCCGATCCCTGAGAGCCGTTCCCCGTTACAGTCCCTCATGACCAAGAGCCATAAGCTTGGTTCTTAGGCCAAAAGGTGGAACAAGACAAAATCACCACACACTGATAATTCCTCTAATATTTTGATAAAGGGTTGTACAGAGACCTGAACACAACTCTCACGTCTGGTTCCTAACTTAACAAGATCCATGACAAATTTAAGAACCTGATCTAACTCCATGTCCTTAGACCACTCCTCAGAGGTAAACGTACCTTCACCTACTAACACCACATCTTGAACAGAGGCAACAGCACCATCGCCAGTGGTGAGAGAAATAGGAGGACCGTCAACTGTCTCCCACTTGAGACACAGCCTGGAAAGACCATCAGCTTGAAGATTTCTCCAACCCTGAATGTGTGTGACCTCATATTGATACTCTTGCAGCCTAGCTGCAAGTCTTGCCAACCTAGCAGAACCTTTGCCCTCACCACCAGGGGACAAAATCCTCACCAAAGGTTTATCATCAGTTTTGAGCAAGAATCTTGTACCCCAAAGGTACGTGCGAATATATTAAACTCCTCATGCTGCAACCAGGGCCTCGCTTTCTACAACAGAACAATTCTGTTCAGAGCTCGTTAAAGTTCTAGACGCAAATGCAACGGTCTTCTCTCCATCCATGTGTTTTTGGGAGTGAACGACACCTACACCTGTGGCACTAGCGTCAACCGAGACTATGGACTTGAGCTTGATGTCAAATGGTGCAAGAACATTGGAATTACAAATGTCATTCTTAATATTGTTAAAACACATAAGTTGCTGTTCACCCCACACAAATTTTGCACCTTTTTTTTAACAGTTGTCTTAAACACAAGGTTTTGTCAGAAAACTGTTGAACAAACTTAGAGTAAGACTCTATGAGGTCCATGAATGACCTCAACTGATCCTTATCTGAAGGTGCTGGAGCCAGTTCAATAGCACTAAGTAAGTTTTTCTTCGGGTTTTATTCCTAGTGCAGAAATCTCATGGCCTAAATCCTCTATCTGTTCCACTAATTAAGAGCATTTCTTCTTGCATAAGGTGAGTCCAACCTCTGCAATTCTACGCAACACAGACTTTAAAACTTGGTTGTGCTCACCAACGGTCTTGCCAAACACTAGAATATCATCTTGAAAGAAAACAGCTTTATGAAGCCTATGAAGATTTTGGTGACCATGCGCTGAAAAACACTGGCGGCTGATGATAGTCCAAAAGGCAAACGCGTAAACTGAAATGTTCCTTCAGTGGTGATGAAAGCTGTGAAATGTTTGGAGTCCTGATGTAACCTTATCTGATGGTACGCACTCTTTAAGTCGAGCTTGGAGAAACATTAAGCATCTTTTAAAGTGGAGATCAGTTCACCTATATTTGGCAAAGGAAAGGTATCTGCAACTACACATTTGTTTAGAGACCTCAGGTCCACAAAGAACTTAAGTTTGCCGTCAGCTTTTTTTGTAATCACCACCGGAGAAACCCAACAGGAGGCCTCAACAGGTTGAATCACCCCTCCCTATAACATTTAGTTTAAGAGAGACTTGACCTTGTCTCTAACCACTACGGGTACTCTCCTCAATTTATGTTGAACCGGTATGGTGTCCTTCCTCAGTACAATTTTGTGGACATATACTTTAAGTTGTCCTAACTCTTCTCTTAAATACTACTCCCACCTCTTTGAGTATATCGTCTAGACTCTCGTCCTCTACCACCATGACCTGGGAGGGGGCTCTGGGATTCACTATGATGTGAAGGTCATACTGGTGGATCCAGCCAAGGATGGGGGGCCCTTCTTGTGCTGCATACACTTTGCCTTTAGTGTACCTATTTGAAAAATTATTTCAGCTTCAAAATAGCCTAACAAATCGATAGTTTCCCCTTGATAACCAGACGGTGAAATGTCTCTGGGGAGCAGTGATTTGTTTGCCCATTCGTGTTTGAACATAGATTTGGGAATTATGGTATATCTAGAACCAGTATCAACCATTAAGGAGATTTTTTGGCCGCCAATAGTAAGCAAAGCTTTTGGTCTGTTATTCCTTTTGTCACCATCATCAATACTAAGAATGTTGTCCTTTTGGTCCCTTTACCAAACATCACTATCTTGAACAAGGGCAACTCTGGATTGAGAGTTTTGCACATTTTTGGGAAATGCCCTAGACGACCGCACTCTTTAGTGGTGGCAAAACAGAATTTTGAATCAGGGGTGTGCCCCCAGCTCCCACATCTAGAACAAGATTTAGAAAGTGGTTTGTTGGAAACACTTTTTTGTACACTACCTTGTTTTTGTTCCTGAGAAGTGCTACAGAACTGGGATCAACATCTACTTGATAACCCCCTTCACAAGTGACACTATCACAAATTTCAGCAATATCATGCTGGGGTTGCGTTTTTGAAGTTCCTTCATACAGAACTCAGATTGTTCTACAACTTTGGCTAAGTCGATGCCTACTTTAAGAGAAGGGGTTTTTGCTGTCAGCTGTCTTTTCTGAATCTTTTTATTGTTGCATTGGACCATAAGTTGGTCCCTAATCAATTAATCGGCCATCATGCCGAAATTGCATTTTATTGAGAGTTCTCTCAATTTAGCGACAAACTCATCTATAGATTCATCATTCTTTTGGTGGTGGGTGTCAAATTTAAAACGATTCATGGCTAAATTTTCTTCTTTGGCATACCTGGTTTCGTGCCTTCACACAGCCTCTTTATACTCATCTGGTACAGGTTGTCCATTGGCTTGTAAGGCTTGAGCGAGATATCTAAAAATACGCTGGCCCTCTTTACCTAGAGTACTAAGTAAAAGTGCTTTTTCTCTTTTTGCACTGAAGTCCTGACCGTCTAATGCATCCAAATAGTTCTCAAACATAATGATCCAATCTTCCCAAGGTATAGGGGGTATTCCAGGTTCTTGCAGAAATTGTGGCGGTGTCAATACAGAAACTTGTGGAGTAGACGTACTTGACAAAGTATAAACAAGGTTCAACAGATAGAAGCAATAGGTGTACACTCCCTGGTGAATAGTATGTAATGAGGTGAATGTGTCACCGATGAAAAACACAGGAGTGGCACACAACTGAAGTAATGGTGAGTGAGTCACAGAAGAGCATGCCCTGTAAAAACTTAATGAAGGAACATAACAAGTACCATAGCACAAGGAATTTATATAAAGTACCTTGGGTGTACGTGTCACCACTGCGACATGCTGCGATGGTGCTGAATGAAATAATTAGTTGATCGCGGTGTGTGTGTGTCACCGTAGGAGGGTGCACACAGATCTGTAACCATGAAGAAAACGGGAGACTGATGTGATGCGTGCGTCGGTAACTGCACCGCAGACTTGATTGTGAAAAACTGATTCAAGATGGCAGCTTGACGTAGCATGAAGCAACGTCGCACGTCTAAAGCTGGACCGCAGGCTTGATGATTGTACCACTCAAGATGGCTGGCATACGCAGTCAGGTGATGATGAGGAGAGAACAACACGAATAAACTGAAATGTCCGCTGCTGGGCTCAGGGGGTGCAGAGAATGACTGCAGGAAGAACATGTGGAGAACTGCAACAACTCTTCTGGCCAGTGCACAGCAGGTAAGATCGTCACCAAAAACAGTAGTAAATGAATAACGCTGGACTCTTCAGTAAAGATGAGAAAACATCAGGTTTATTTAGTCTAGCAGCATAACGGACACTTCTACGGCTGGCCAGGGATCAACTGACTAAACTGGAACGTCTACGCAGGGACAAACCCAGAATGTCAGAGAAGTATTCTAAAGTGACAATGAACAGGAGACATAATAAAAAAGACTACACAGGTTACAATAAGTACAACATAAAACAATTACAATTAGAAACACACAGGAAATTATGAAAGTTTTAATGAAGAGTACTATTAATGTGAGTGAGTGTCTCGATTAATTTGGTATGGGCAGTTAGGTCAGGATGTGTGTTCTTGTCATATGGTTTGGCTTTCCTTTATAACCTCATAGATTGAGTGAGCACAGCAAGAGTGTGAAGGAATTAAGGATAGAAGCTGTAGATACATTTATGTTTTACTGTTTTAATGTGATTGTTAGAAGGTGGTTCTGACACTATGGGCCGCCCGGATTTTTTTCTTTTTGAGCACCTAATTGTTGAGCTTTTACTGTGGGGGAGCCTCATAAGTTGGGACTCACCCACAGTGAACTCAGGATGTAAGAGACTGCATGGGGATTTTACTGGTGTTCCCCTGGCTTGACCAGGCCACTGCGCAGCAGCTGGAGTAAGGGACACCGGGCTGGTTACATGCAGACACATGTGTTATGTTATGTTATGTTACTGAGTTTTGTACCGCGCACAGCTGCCCCAGCAAAGGGGCGTCCTGGCGCCAAAGGTGAACACAACAACACAGTATGTAGTGGGATTACTTTGATTTATTAAAAAGAAACGTTTTAATAGCCCCTCTAAACCTGGTTAGATTATCCACAGCACGGATATCAGCGGGAAGAGCATTCCAGAGCTGGGCAGCTACCACTCGGAAGGAGCGGCCACCCGTCCTGGTCAGCCGAAAGCGAGGAACAACCGCCAAGTTCTGGCCCAAAGATCTCAACGAGCGAGAAGGAATGTACGGAGTAAGGAGATTCATAAGGATAGGAGGGGCCAAGCCCTTCAAAATTTTGAAGGCCAGGCACAACACCTTAAACTCAATACGCCGCACAACAGGTAGCCAGTGAAGAGTATATAATACTCCGGACACTGAGCAGCGTTTGGGCAACCCAAATATTGCTCTAGCAGCGGCATTCTGAACTCTTTGTAATCGCGCATGTTCAGCCTTATTCGTGCATGTGTACATGCGTGTGCACACGTGTGCACACGTGTACGGGCTGCGCAGGGGAGATTCCTAGCGTGCGCAGTCCAGGAGCAGCTACAAAGTGAATGGTGTGGCAGGACTTATGCAGTATTAGGTGGTGATATGGAATAGGCTTTATACGCTGGAAAGAAACATGCCAGGGAAAGTCAGTGTGTTTTACTGTGTTTTCACTTCATTATTTCCCTGGGGAAATGTGGGGCCCATGGCTAAATTAACTTCCACAAGGCCTACAGTTTCCAGACATGTACTAAAGTCCATTGTATTGGAGGTGAAAAGAAGTATTCTGCAGAGTCCAAAGTCATATTTGTACTGCTTTTGGGTCATCCAGAACTGTCATATTTCTGTGAGCCAGCCAGGACCAGACCCAGGCTGAGGGCTGACCTCAGCTGGATGGATTGATAACCTTTCTTCCACAAGCTAGGGCCTCCTCTCCACGAAGAGAAGATGGGAGGGGCTACAGGCTCATCAATTAGCAGCTGTCACTGGGTGCCAGGCACCAGGCTGCACCAAGGAGGAAGGCAGCGTGGAAGGAGTTGGGTTTCAGAGGCCATGTGGCCAGAGACACTGGACGAAGCCATTTTGAACAAACCCAGAGGCTGGACCAGAAGGAGGGAGCAGGGGCAGGAAAGTGATGTGTTGCTGTTTGATAGGACCAACAGGGACTTCCTGCCAGCCCCTACTCAACTTTTAAAAAGTGCTTGCACAGGAAGAGAAGCTCTCTGGGGTGTGTGCTCGGCTGAGGCTGAAGGTGCTGGAGCCTGGCGCAATGGGCAGTTGGAAGGAGAGACCCCCTGACTGCCCCCAGGACCCTATCAGCACCGGAAGAAGAGCCCAGGACTGGTGCACAGAAACAGGGGCCTCTGCGCAGGGACAAGAGGGGCCCAGAAAGAGAGCCTGGCGAAAGGCTGGCGCAGGGAGCCAGTGAAGACAGCACACTGCTGAATCTATGCTCTCAGAGTCCCAGAGGGCAGAGGAGAGTGTTCCCAGTGGCGGGGCTGGTAAAGAGGAGCATGAAGCGCCCCATAATGCGTCGCCAGGCATTTGGAAATCTGCCGTTTTGGTGCTTTGTGGCCCCCAGAGGAGGGGGGTCACCCTCACTGGTGAAAAGGTGCTGGGGGAGCTGTTGGAGAGGCCCAGTCTTCCCCCCCATCATGCAGAAGTCTGCCATTTTGGTGCCTGGTGGCCCCCAGAGGAGGGGGTCACCCTCACGTGTGAAAAGGGGTGCAGGGGGGCTGCAGGAGCAGGTGCTGGGGGAGCTGTTGGAGAGGCCCAGTCTTCCCCCCCCCCCAGCACGAAGAAATCTGCCATTTTGGTGCCTGGTGGCCCCCAGAGGAGGGGGTCACCCTCACGTGTGAAAAGGGGTGCAGGGGGGCTGCAGGAGGACCGCAGTCTCCCCCAGCATAAAGAAGAACAGTTCACCCCTAAGTTTCACGGGGCATCTGAAAGAATAACCTCTCAAGGGCTCAGCCAGCCTTTAACACCTTCTAGGCTGGAACTTATGTTCTACAGCTGAGGGTGTACTATGAAGTGCATCACGGAGTGAAGGGCTGAGTTGGGGGATGTCTGGAGAAGGGCGTCCCCTGGTGGTGAAGTGGTGCAATTGCCCCGAAATGCATTTACTATTGGTTATTTCTTTTTAGGTGGACTGAAAGTCTCATGTGTAAAGTGAAGTACCTGTGTAAGGTGATGTTAAGCTAAATGGAGTTATGTTGCTGGACCTTCCTGCTAGGGGGTCTGGCTGTATTTATGTAATCCCATGCTTTTACCTGTGATTCCTTTTAAAGTGAAGAGGCACACTGCAGGAGAAGTGTAGTTGCCAGGAGTACTTCTTTTGAAGGGACTGTAAGTCACATGTGTAAGGAGATGTCATAAGCCAAGTGGGGCTATGTTGCCAGATAGTCCTGCTAGGGTGTCTGGCTGTATATGCGCAATCCTGTGATTTCATCTGTGATGCCTTTAGGGGCTGTAATTGCAATGCATTCAAAAGATCAACCAAGGTGATGAGTACTGTCATTCTAAAGTGTGCGTAAACATGGATTCTTGTTGCTGCGCTTAGGTGAAGACGCCAGACTGCTAGCCCTTAAGATATAGAGGTGCATACTTTATGGTCAGTAGGAGATACTTAGTCAGGGTCATGTGTCTCCAAGGCAGGTTTACCCCTTTTTAATGCTTGTTGAGGTAATGGGGTGGGTCGCCACTGGGATGGTGCCAGTGCACAGGGCCCTCGCTCCAGGTTATGTTCAACTAACTGCATTGGGGGCAAGTTGATGTGCATACATGGGATTGGTGGTACTAGACCCCACCCCACCTGCGGGAGGGGTGGAGATGTTATGCAATGTCACAAAGTAATTCCAACAGCTTATGTATATTTGTAAATTGGTGCATAGTATTGAGTGGTGTGTGTGTTTAATAAATGTACTCTTACTTTTATAAAGCAAAGTACAGACTGGACAATCAATTATTGAGTGTTATTTTTGTGCACCTGCAAATGGCGATTACTAGCCCACACCACCTCCCTTGAGTAAGCCTCAGACTGCTCTGCAACGCTACCCTCTGAGAGTCAGGCGCTACAATTGGGTGTTTGGTTCCCAGTGAAGGACAAATGTAGTCATGTTATTTGTGCAGGCCTCACAGATGCTGCCTCGTTTTCCAACATTGGTGTCTACCGGCGGGAATCATAGTATCCCATTCTGGTGTGCATTTATAGCATTTGATAAGTCCAGTTTTGCCACACATTACCTATGCAGCAATGAGCAAATGGAAGAGCGCAAGGCTCTGAGAAAGGTTCAAAGTTTTGGTTATGTGAACTAAAGGTATGGGAAAGGAAAGCTCAGCGCCCATATGTGTCATGTGAAGTTATTATGGTTTAAATGTAAGCTGTATTGATATGACCGCGCTATGTTGATTATAATGTGCTAGCGGGATGGTGCTTTCCAGGAAATGATTGCTTACAAATGTTCTAAGCCATATTGTACACCTTTGAACCCTAACACTACATACACTACACCTGCATGAGGAGGGTGTCTCCTCAAGAGATAGGGACAGCAACTGATACCTACATTACAGGTGGGGGTGTAGGGGTGGATTGACCTTCAAGGGGGACAGGAGAAGTAGGGGTCCCGGGAGGTCCCCGCGCTTTTTAAGGGCAGGGAGGGTTTCCACAGGAGGGGCCTCAGATATCCTTCCCCCACTGGAAGTTTCTTGCTAATGGCGCAGGCCAAAACCACTGGAAGGGTGGGGCAGGAGGTTTCTTTACCCCGTGTAGTAGCGCCCCAGGGGTTCCCATGGTGGGGGACCCCAAGAAACTTTTCCCACTGTGGGAGGAGGGTGTGGTAGAGTTGAGTGTCCGGCAGGTCCCCCAGGTTAACTGGTGGGGAGGTGAGCAACCCAGGGGTGGCCCCTGGTAGTGGGTGGCCCCCAAGGAGGGTAGTTCTTGAGTGGTGGTGTGTAGTGGTAGCCCCTAGGTACCCTAGGTGGGCTAGGTAACTGACCCAGTGGAGATCTGAGTGGGGCCGATGTGCTCCATAGTTCCAGGTGAAGGGTTAGTGGTGGACCCTGAGGTGTCAGGGTCGGGTGGCTGGTGACCAGTCAGGTAGGCCCTGTGGGACGTGAACTCCAGGACCAGAAGATGGGGGTGATCCCCTAGCTCGAGGCAGGAGGTGGACTTCTGTCAGGTAGTACCACCCTGAACACAGG
Source organism: Triturus cristatus (assembly GCF_964204655.1). Taxonomy (NCBI): domain Eukaryota; kingdom Metazoa; phylum Chordata; class Amphibia; order Caudata; family Salamandridae; genus Triturus; species Triturus cristatus. Next base: position 324,734,446 of record NC_140587.1, read on the forward strand.
TGGGGCCTATCTTAAGTGAAGGGACCCTGTGTTTCGTGAAGGGGTGGTGCAGGCCTAGCCAGGATCTTTAGGGTCCCTGGCTGAGAGTGGTAGTACTACCCTGAAGGCAGGTGGGGCCTATCTTAAGTGAAGGGACCCTGCTCTTCATAAGGGGTGGTGCAGGCCATCCAGGGACCATGTAGGTCCCTGGGTGGTCTCCCAAGGCGCTGCAGGGAGACCGGGGAGAGCCATGAGAGGTGGGCCTGGGTCTAGCTAACTCGGGGCCCACAGGCTCTCTAAGGGTACTCCGGGAGGAGAGCGCACCTCTCGGAGGGAAGGGTACATAGGCCCTGTTCTCGCAGCGGAGAACAAGGAAGGGGTCTAGGTTCCCGGGGTAGTTTCCGTGTGGAGCTACTGGCGGGGGGAATGAGCTGTAGGATGTCTGATGAGGCACCCTTAGTGTTCCTCCCTGGCACTGCAAGTGTGGTGGTGAGGCCGGTCTGAGGTCCTATCGGGGAGCCAGGCCAGTGGCCAAAGGGTGCTTTTCTGTGTGGGGAAGCACAAGTGGCTGTGCTTTCTTTAGGGAAGACAGTCATCCCGAAAGGGTGGTGGCAGCAGAATGACCTCAGCGGCAGGCTGAGGGTGAGGGTCCAGAGAGGTTGCATCTTTGGGGTGCAAGGACCAAACGGAGAGAGGGTACTGGTTGGAACAAACTGTGGAAGGGAGACCAGCTAGTGACCCAGGGGATGGGATTTAGACCTATCCCAGAAGACCGCATCGGTGCTGAGGCACTGGACCCTTGTCCGGAGAAGTGGTAGGCATAGTGTTGCATGCCCAAGGGCAAAGGTGAGCATAGTTAGGCTGAGTCCGTGTAGACCATGAGTGACCTAGAGGTATCTAACCTAGAGCCCGGAGGGTTTTTAGGGTAGTCTGGGATCCCTGTCATGGGTGGAGATTTCATGGATGGGAGGAGTAGGTGGTCTAAGTGGATAACTGGTCAGTAAGGGGGGTATGGTCAGAAACCCTTATAACTAGTTATCGCTGACTACGGGAAGTGTACCCATGTAGAGTGGCTACTTCTTCCCTGTAGGAATCAGCTGGGTGTGGTGTGTGTTAGAAGGTGGTTCTGACACTATGGGCCGCCCAGATTTTTTGCTTTTTGAGCACCTAATTGTTGAGCTTTTACTGTGGGGGAGCCTCATAAGTTGGGACTCACCCACAGTGAACTCAGGATGTAAGAGACTGCATGTGGATTTTACTGGTGTTCCCCTGGCTTGACCAGGCCACTGCGCAGCAGCTGGAGTAAGGGACACCGGGCTGGTTACATGCAGACACATGTGTACATGCGTGTGCACACGTGTACGGGCTGCGCAGGGGAGATTCCTAGCGTGCGCAGTCCAGGAGCAGCTACAAAGTGAATGGTGTGGCAGGACTTATGCAGTATTAGGAGGTGATATGGAATAGGCTTTATACGCTGGAAAGAAACATGCCAGGGAAAGTCAGTATGTTTTACTGTGTTTTCACTTCATTATTTCCCTAAGGGAATGTGGGGCCCATGGCTAAATTAACTTCCACAAGGCCTACAGTTTCCAGACATGTACTGAGGTCCATTGTATTGGAGGTGAAAAGAAGTATTCTGCAGAGTCCAAAGTCATATTTGTACTGCTTTTGGGTCATCCTGAACTGTCATACTTCTGTGAGCCAGCCAGGACCAGACCCAGGCTGAGGGCTGACCTCAGCTGGATGGATTGATAACCTTTCTTCCACAAGCTAGGGCCTCCTCTCCACGAAGAGAAGATGGGAGGGGCTACAGGCTCATCAATTAACAGCTGTCACTGGGTGCCAGGCACCAGGCTGCACCAAGGAGGGAAGGCAGCGTGGAAGGAGTTGGGTTTCAGAGGCCATGTGGCCAGAGACACTGGACGAAGCCATTTTGAACAAACCCAGAGGCTGGACCAGAAGGAGGGAGCAGGGGCAGGAAAGGGATGTGTCGCTGTTTGATAGGACCAACAGGAACTTCCTGCCAGCCCCCTACTCAACTTTTAAAAAGTGCTTGCACAGGAAGAGAAGCTCTCTGGGGTGTGTGCTCGGCTGAGGCTGAAGGTGCTGGAGCCTGGCGCAATGGGCAGTTGGATGGAGAGACTCCCTGGCTGCCCCCAGGACCCTATCTGCACCAGAAGAAGAGCCCAGGACTGGTGCACAGAAACAGGGGCCTCTGCGCAGGGACAAGAGGGGCCCAGAAAGAGAGCCTGGCGAAAGGCTGGCGCAGGGAGCCAGTGAAGACAGCACACTGCTGAATCTATGCTCTCAAGAGTCCCAGAGGGCAGAGGAGAGTGTTCCCAGTGGCGGGGGCTGGTAAAGAGGAGCATGAAGCGCCCCATAATGCGTCGCCAGGCATTTGGAAATCTTCCGTTTTGGTGCTTTGTGGCCCCCAGAGGAGGGGGTCACCCTCACTTGTGAAAAGGTGCTGGGGGAGCTGTTGGAGAGGCCCAGTCTCCCCCCCCCATCATGCAGAAGTCTGCCATTTTGGTGCCTGGTGGCCCCCAGAGGAGGGGGTCACCCTCACGTGTGAAAAGGGGTGCAGGGGGGCTGCAGGAGCAGGTGCTGGGGGAGCTGTTGGAGAGGCCCAGTCTTCCCCCCCCCCCCCAGCACGAAGAAATCTGCCATTATGGTGCCTGGTGGCCCCCAGAGGAGGGGGTCACCCTCACGTGTGAAAAGGGGTGCAGGGGGGCTTCAGGAGCACCGCAGTCTCCCCCAGCATAAAGAAGAACAGTCCACCCCTAAGTTTCACGGGGCATCTGAAAGAATAACCTCTCAAGGGCTCAGCCAGCCTTTAACACCTTCTAGGCTGGAACTTATGTTCTACAGCTGAGGGTGTACTATGAAGTGCATCACGGAGTGAAGGGCTGAGTTGGGGGATGTCTGGAGAAGGGCATCCCCTGGAGGTGAAGTGGTGTAATTGCCCCGAAATGCATTTACTATTGGTTATTTCTTTTTAGGTGGACTGAAAGTCACATGTGTAAAGTGAAGTACCTGTGTAAGGTGATGTTAAGCTAAATGGAGTTATGTTGCTGGACCTTCCTGCTAGGGGGTCTGGCTGTATTTATGTAATCCCATGCTTTTACCTGTGATTCCTTTTAAAGTGAAGAGGCACACTGCAGGAGAAGTGTAGTTGCCAGGAGTACTTCTTTTGAAGGGACTGTAAATCACATGTGTAAGGAGATGTCATAAGCCAAGTGGGGCTATGTTGCCAGACAGTCCTGCTAGGGTGTCTGGCTGTATATGCGCAAACCTGTGATTTCATCTGTGATGCCTTTAGGGCTGTAATTGCAATGCATTCAAATGATCAACCAAGGTGATGAGTACTGTCATTCTAAAGTGTGCGTAAACATGGATTCTTGCTGCTGCGCTTAGGTGAAGACCCCAGACTGCTAGCCCTTAAGATATAGAGGTGCATACTTTATCGTCAGTAGGAGATACTCAGTCAGGGTCATGTGTCACCAAGGCAGGTTTACCCCTTTTCAGTGCTTGTTGAGGTAATGTGGTGGGTCGCCACTGGGAATGTGCCAGTGCGCAGGGCCCTCGCTCCAGGTTATGTTCAACTAACTGCATTGGGGGCAAGTTGGTGTGCCTACATGGGAGTGGTGGTACTAGACCCCACCCCCCCTGCGGGAGGGGTGGAGATGTTATGCAATGTCACAAAGTAATTCCAACAGCTTATGTATATTTGTAAATTGGTGCATAGTATTGAGTGGTGTGTGTGTTTAATAAATGTACTCTTACTTTTATAAAGCAAAGTACAGACTGGACAATCAATTATTGAGTGTTATTTTTGTGCACCTGCAAATGGCGATTACTAGCCCACACCACCTCCCTTGAGAAAGCCTCAGACTGCTCTGCAACGCTACCCTCTGAGAGTCAGGCGCTACAATTGGGTGTTTGGTTCCCAGTGAAGGACAAATGTAGTCATGTTATTTGTGCAGGCCTCACAGATGCTGCCTCGTTTTCCAACAGTGATATACAACATTCAGCTATTATTAAGCAGTATCACTCTCACAGCCACCAACTTGCTTCATCCACCTTTGGGTTTCAGTGACCACTCTCTGGGTAGGAAGGTGAGAACACCCAAAGGTTTCATAGAGTGTTGCCAAGGCCTTGTTCTCCTAGAGTTAGAGAAGGAAATGCTCTCGTGAAGATGGTAGTAAGTACACCCGCAAGTATAAAATTCAGATCTCCATAATTTCCTGTAAACCCCTTTTAAAAAAACGCAAATATTATTTTGTCTGACTTGGTATGGGGCTCTGGTAGACACAGGATAGGCTGATGCAAATTGTAGAAAATAGTAGAATTGTGCTGCCTTGGTTCAGCATATCTCTCTCTAGGTCACTTTTGCACAGTCTGTAGATACTACTTTATCTCAGCTTACTTCATCCATATTGTGAGTCGTTGGAACTCAAACGCTATTGCAGGCAACATCTCCGTTTGAAAAACATTAAGCTCAAAATAAATATACTAAAGAATAGACCACTAGTGTTAAAGTGGTACTCCATGACTGCCTCACTTGTATCCTAATAGGAACCAATAGGATATGTTAGAGATGCATTCATCAAGGGCTACTCTTCTGGCCATGTAGCTATATTCCAATGTCACCCAAAAGCTTATTTTCCCTCAGAGATTAACATAGACTCTATCTAGCTCTTTGCTCACGTACTAAGCACTATTGATTTATTTATTGGGAACACAGTCACCTTTAATCACACTTACTAATAATTCAGTCATACCTGCTGCCACCTTATCAGCATCAAGATGGTTAACCCTTCCATCCTGTGATACTAAAGTGGGATCATGATGGTCAACCCAGCTTTGTGTGATTGTGGCGATCACTGTTTCTTTTCTTTAGTTTCTTTTTAATGTAGTCAAGATGTGGGTCAGGTGGTGCATCTTTCCCTGTTGGATAGAAAATGTTTGTTTTAGCTATATGTTTAAAATACAGTTTTGTTTGTGTGGTTGTTTGGGTGTTACCTTTATTTTTAGGTTTAGAGATTGTTTTTTCATTCACAATTTATTACACATGCTTACTTTTCAAGTTTATTTGTCGACTTTGATGTTTGAAAAGTTGGCGCTGTTGAGCTGCCGGGTGGCATTCTCATTTGTAGTCTTCAAATGAAAGCTAAAGTTTATAGATATAAATAGAAGATATGTTTTAGTTGTACATTTTAAGTTAAGCAGTACGCAATTGTCTTAGGGCATTTATAAGTTTGTGGGTTTATATTACTTACTCTTTGTGGTGGCTGGTCGCTTTTCTGAAGGGTTACTCCTGAAACTTTTCTCTGGAAACCGACAGAGTGTTGCTTTCTTGTAGTTGTGGAGTTTTAGCTGCCAACTATATCAATCAATCATTCAGGATTTATAAAATGTGGCTAATCACCGATAGGGTATTCAGGTGCCTGCAGATCCTGTAGGCTTATTCAAACAGCCCGGGTCTTGAGGAACATTCATAATTCTGAAAGTGAGGTAAGGGTCCGGAGTTGCGTGTTCCAGGTCTTTGCTGCAATGTGGAAGAAGGAGCATCCTCAACTTCTGCTTCAGGAGATGCAGGGAGTATGGGCTAGTTAGAGTAGGCAGAATGCAGTCTTCTCGATGTTTAGTGGAAGTTCAGGCAGTGGTTAATGTGGGCGGATCCTTGGTTGTGTAGAGCCTTGTGTGCATGAGTCAGTTGCTTGGATTGGCATGGGGAGACAGTGGAGTTGCCTGAGGTGGGGTGTGACGTGGGTTTGTCAGGGAAGGCAGAGAATGAGTCTGGCTGTGGTGTTCTGTATGGGCTGAACTCTCTGTAGGAGGTGTGTGGCAATTCTTTTTTTTTTAAGTTTGAGTTTATTGAAACCAGAAAAAATAGAACAATGGTACAATCAAAAAACAGTTGAAACATAATTAAATTCCAAGATCATATTAAAGGATAAGAAATATAAAGGTTACAATAAACATTATGTCCTAGAATAAAGAAAAAGAAAAAGAAAAAGTGGGGAGAAGGGGTGGGAAACAATATATCTATCATCAAAAAAGATACGAAGAAGGATGAAAACTATGAGGTTAAACATTGTATGTGATGCAGAAAATCCAAAAAGAAGATATAATCATATATTCATGTAAATGTGAAATATGGTAACCGCACTAGTTTGATAGACAAAAAAGACAACGAAACAAAATCAAGGCGGTTTACGGACATTGTCCGACGTACCCACAATAGTAGTAATAGAAGTGTTTGAAGAAGCAGAATCAGATAAGTATGTAGTGAGAGGAAGCCATAGCAAATCTCTTTTAATTGCTAGAGAAATAGGAGTGACATAGTTAGTATCGAGTCTATGATGGAAGCACAGGGCGTTCCACCAGGCTCTGTAAGTGACTTTATCTGCATGCTTCCAATTGGAGGTGATTAAATGTAGGGCTATAGCTATTAACAAATCTATCAGTTGAAAAGTTGATGGGGATTGAGGCCAAGAAGGGGACAAGGAACCTAGAAAAATATTTGGTAAGGAAAAGGGGACCTTAGTTTTAAAAATGTTATTAATTTGAGACCAAACTAAATGCCAAAATGTATTAATGTTGGGACAGTCGAATAGCATGTGTTTTGGGTCAGCATTTGAAAACGGACAAGACCAGCATGTTGACGGAGTAGTAGAGGAGAAGCAAGCTAGAGTCGCAGGTGAGTATAATAAACGTTGGTACACAAAATAAAGAGTTTGGGTAGTATTGGCCGCTCGTGAGGGCTTATGGATCTTTAACCACAATTTATCCCAAATGGCGACAGTCCAACATTGCGATAGATCTCTTTCCCATGCCAATTCAGTCTTTGATTTAAGCCTTCCCGAAGGTAATAAGAGACATTTGTAAAGAGAAGATGCAGAAGGGGAAATGTACAATAAAGGGAATAACGTAGAACATGTTATAGGGAGCTATGGAAGAGATGGAAGTAATGAAAGATATTGATGGAGAGAAGGGAGTAAAAGGTCATATTGCTTCTTAAAAGAATTAGGAAGGGCAAATTTATATTGAAGATCCGAAAAAGATAAAGGGATATTATCAGACAAAAGTTGAGATATCCATATCAGGCCTTTAGATTTCCATGATTTCCAATAAAAAGCACGATTTTTAATGCGTAGTAATTTATTGTGCCAAATAGGTTGTTGAGATAGTGAAATAATGGAGGGATAGAAGGAGGGAAGGAGAGGAGCCAAAAGTTTGTGTGTATGAGAAATAACAGAGGAACGCAAAGAGGAGGTGTTAGCGGAGAAAGCAAGGGTTTCCAAAAAATGGAAGGGGGAAGTGAAGAATTTTTCTAAGGACAACCACATCGGAGGGTATGCAGGGGAGTCAGAAGAAAGCCAGCGGCAGGCTTGTTTTAAAGAAAACGCATAGTGATAGGACTTGAAGTCAGGAAACTTAAGTCCTCCATTTGATTTATCCTTCTTAAGAATGGATAGGGCTATGCGAGAGGGTTTGTTTTTCCAAAGAAATCTTAATAAATGCGATCTAGTCTTTTGAAATAGTATCCCGGTATATGTACAGGAATCATTGAAAGAGAATATAAGATAAGGGGAGAAAGCATCATCTTAATAGAGTCTAGCCTACCCCACCAAGAGAGAAAAAGGGGATGCCATTTAGTAATTGAGTCATTGAGTTTCTTAGTGATATGATCAAAATTCAGTTTTAAAGTTTCTGAGATAGATGGGAAAACCACAATCCTAAGTATTTCAATTTAGAGGACTGCCAGGAAAACCCTGTTTGACTGAAATAGTGTTTGAGACACAAGACATTAAGGGGCAAAACTTCGCATTTATCTCGATTGAGGCGATAACCCGAAAGTTTTGAGAAAGCATCGACCTGAGAAAGGAAGGAAGGTATAGAAGTGACTGGGTTGGAACAATATAAATGAATATCATCTGCATAAACAGACATTTTAACTTTATGAGAACCTAGTTGAAAGCCAGTGATTTGAGTATCTTGTCTAATTTTGGTTAAAAAAGGTTCTAATGCAACTACAAACAATAGAGGGGATAGGGGGCAACCCTGACATACTCCTCTAAAAAGAGAAAAGGAATCTGAGACCTTACCGTTAGCAAAAATAGACGCTTTGGGACCAGAGTACAATAAACAAATCAACGAGATTAGTTTAGGAGGGAACCCTATCCATTTTAGATCATGGAACATAAAGTCCCAGCCGATCCTATCGAAGGCTTTTTCAGCGTCTAACGCAATTGTAGCAAGTGGGTAATCGATAGAAGGAGCCTTGCTAAGTATATTAAAAAAGACTCTAGAATTATCAGAAGATAATCGACCTTTTATAAAGCCCGACTGTTCAGGCCCAATAAGTTCAGGCAAAACAGCATTGATACGTAAGGCATGGATTTTTGCAAAGATTTTGTAGTCTATATTAACTAAAGATATGGGGCGATAATTTTTGCACGAGGAAGGGTCTTTATTCTCCTTTGGAATTAAACAAATCATTTTATCTTGAAAAGTACCTTGAGAGGATCCATTTGCAATAAAGGAGTTGAATAAAAGGAAAAGTTTTGGGAGAAGAAGCTTAGAAAAATGTTCATAAAATTCAATGGTAAATCCGTCAGGACCAGGGGTTTTACCTCGTTTCAGTACTGAAACAGCATGGGAAATTTCTGCCAATGTAATATCTGTTTGTAACAAATCAAAGTCAATATGGTGTGAAGGGCGGGAGCTAATTGATTGAAAATATGAAGACAGATCAGACTGAAGTGGTTGGGACACTGGAATGTAAAGGTTCTTATAGAAGGAGACAAATTCATTTAAAATATCTTCGTGTTTAAGAATAATATCACCATTGGAATTAGTAAGAGAATCTATTCTAGTTCTGTCTCGACGCCCTTTTAAATAATTAGCTAATAACTTCCCCATTTTATTCTGGTCTCCATAATAACGGGCACTACTTTTTAGAAGATAAGAAGAGGCCGCCTCTGTGGATAATTTATTGAAAGTGATCTTGGCGGTAATAAGTTCTTTTAAAGAAGTTTCAGTAGAAGAATGAAAGTAAGCATATTCTAGTTTTTTGATTTTGGCTAGTAATTGAGTTGAGTGCCTTGCAAAACTCTTTTTCTTCTGAGAGACAAAATTAATGATGAAGCCTCTTGCAGCTGCTTTGAAAGAATCCCAAATCATTGTAGGAGAGGAATTAGGAGTTGTATTTATATTGAAAACCTCTGAGGCAAAAGAACTGAATTGGCTAGAGAAATTCGGATCCACAAGCAAAGAATTATTAAATCGCCATCGTCCAACGGACGGATTATAGGGAATCAAGTCAAAATCAACAAAAACCGGGGCATGATCTGAGACTAAAATGGACCCTTTTTCAGAATGGAGTACATGTTGAGTTAACGACTTGCTTAGAAAAAGGTAGTCAATACGAGATTGTGATTTATGTGGGGGGGAGAAATACCTATACTCTCGGAGATCTGGATGGCAGAGTCTCCAGATGTCAACTAAAGATTTTCTGAGTATGGTAGAAGTAAATTGTGAGTGCATTTTATTAGGTATAAATGTGACTGAGGAATTCCTATCCAAAAAGGGATCAAAAATTTGATTACAGTCTCCGCCAAAAATAATATAGTCATCATCAATTGAAAGTAACTGATCAGAAATATGCAACCAAAAGGTATTGTCAACAGAAACTGGAGCATAAGCATTAAAGGAAACCAACGGTATATTATCTATAAGTAACTTAACAATAACCCAGCGGCCATCAGAGTCAATTTCTTGGGAAATAACTGAAACATTGAACTTTTTATGAGAAAGAATAAGAACACCATTTTTCTTACCCAAGGCTGGGGAAGAAAACACATTGCCTACCCAACATTTCTTCAATTTGAATGCTTCAGCGTCAGAAAGATGGGTTTCTTGGAGTAAAGCAACGTCAGTTTTTAATCTAGCCAAGTGGGACAATACTCGTTGTTTTTTAATAGGATTATTCAACCCTTTAATATACCATGTGGTAACTCTGAATTTAACGGGAAAAAGCTGACATTGTTAAACCATGAACATACAATGCAAAAATCAGTTGTAAGATTAAATTTTGTAAATGAGCGAAAGCCCACAAATGTACCAACGAGAAGGTAAAAAAGAATGAAACTAAAAACATTACCACTGATAAACATAAAAGAAGAGGAGAATGGTAAGTGGAAGGTACAGAATTGCGGGTAGACAAAGAAAGAGGAGAAAGAAAAAATAGAAGGGGACAAGGAAAGAGTGAGTAAGAAGAAAAGGAGGAGAAGAGGGGAAAAGAAAAGAGGGAGAAGAAGGGACGAGAAAAAAGAGGAAGGAAAGAACAATACAAAAAGACAACATAAAAGGAACAAAAAGAACATATGGATATGAAACATACTTACAACAAGAAGATTCAAGGAAACAAGAGGGGAGGGGTGAGGCCACATGACACAGACGGCATGTCCGGGATGGACCAAACTGAGGACGAGGGGCAAAACGCCATAAGGGTAAGATACCTGCGGGAGTGAAAGATAATGAAAACAATGAAACATTTAGTGTAACAAATAAATACTAAAGCAGACAATGAAATGAAACAAAGCGCCTTAATACACTGAAGAAGTAGCTCAAATTTGCAAGCATATCGAAATCTAGGGAAAAAGCATATGTAAGATAAGTAATGCTAGATAATCGAAGTTGGAAGTGAAAAATCTGAAAAAAGAAGAAACATAAAGTCAGGCAATGTTTGAAGATGAAGATCCTAAAGAATCCATAACCTCCGTTTTGCTGAAGTATATGAAACTCTGTAATTGTAACGGATCTTTATATGTTGTGGTTTTATTATTGTACGTGACCTTAAAAAGGCAAGGATGAAAAAGTCCATAGCGTGCACCATGGAGCGAAGATCAGATCTCATATTAAGAAAGGCCTTACGCCTGTTGGCAGTAGACTTGGCGTAATCTTGTGCGAAAAACAAGGTTGAACCGGACCAGGTGATGCGCTGAGAAGATTTGACCGCTGACAGAACCTTTAACAAATCTGTATATTCCAAGAAGTATAAAATAACGCCTCTTGGCCTCTGCGAAGATGAAGTAGTCGAGGAAAGGCGGCCTAGTCTATGGGCTCGCTGGATGTTGAGTGTAGTGCCTTCTGGCATGCCGAGGAGCTTAGGAAGAAAAGATTTAAAGAAGGCAGGAGGGTGCGATCCTTCTGTCCCTTCCCCCAATCCATAAATACGCAGGTTATTCCGCCTATTGCGATTTTCAAGGTCCTCGACTTGTTGCTGGAGTACAGATACATGAGATTGAAGCTGAGAGACATTGGAGGCGGTATCTTTAAAAGAGGACATGTTAGATTCTACTGCGGTAATTCTTGTGTCAAGTTGAGACCAAGTATCGGTGAGAGTTTGTAATTTGTTATTTGTTTCCTCCATAAAGGGTCGAAGGGCCCTAATCTCCTCTAACAGCGTCTCCATGCAAACAGGAGAAGTTGTTTTAGGTGGAGAAGGAGGGTTTTGTTTTAAACGCTTGGTAATGGATTTACCAGAGGGTGCTGGCGAGGGAGAGGGTTCCATGTTTGTCGCAAAGACTTGAGGCGGAGATAACGAAGAATCCTCTAGTTTGGAAAAAGCAGTAAACAAATTTGAGTTCTTGACGAAGATATGTTTAGGTGTGGGGTGCTTGGAGAGAGTTGCTTTTGTTCTACCCATAAAATTCAAACCAAGCGCAAGGTCCAGAGCAAACGGGCACAAGCGCACTCAGAGACAAAATATACGTCCCTGACAAGTAAAGGAGGTCACAGAAAAAATTCAAAAATATAACAGTCCAGACAAAACGTCCAGCAACAACTTATATATCATGCGGAATGGCCACTTCAATAAAAAATAATAACTGATGAGGAAACTCACTGTAGGTAGTAGTCCTTATTGCAAGGAAGAAGAAACAAACATTACATCTCAATGAGTGCACGTGTAGGTCACAGAGACAAGGGGTAGACTACAAAATGGCTGCCATAATTGTTTTCCTCAGGAGATTTTGAATAAGACTTGGTATGAAGGCAGCAGCATTTGGTGAGATAGTCTGAAGTTAAATATTTAAAAAAACCTTGGGCTAAAAGCTTTAAAGCGGCTCCATATGATCAGGAAGAGCCTCCATAGATGAGAAAACTCCGTAATGCAAGCATACAGGAGAAACAAAATGGCGGCCGTGGAATCGCGGTGCCGCCAAACAGAAATTTACGGCAACAAAAACATCATTTCCCGCTATGAAACTGGGACAGCAGAGGTCGCGCACCGACCAGCAGGTGTTCCGACGTCTTGTAAAGCCGCTCACTCCGCGGGAGAAATACAAGAAGCGCGTTGCCGCCAGGTCGCACCGGAGAGCTTCACCTGGGCGCCGCCATGCGTCTCGGGCGTCAAGCCACGCCCCGTGTGGCAATTCTTATGGTGAAGACCTCGCCGTAGTGATGGGGGCCTGTTCCCGGTGCATCCGTGTGTAGGGGTAGCCACTTGACAATCTAACTTAGCATGTGCAGAGTAAGGAAGCAGGACAGGAGACAGGGTTGATCTGTGATTTCATGATGAGCTTGTTGTCAATGTTTTTTATAAGTGTTAAAAAGTTTATTCAGCAATATTGCAACACGTTTCACAGAACTACAGTAAAAACTGTAAGCATAACACTAACAACAGGGTACTTTGTAAATAAATACAGTATCATATTAGGAGCAAATAGGTTGCATATAAAATAATTTATGTCATATTAAAAAGGAGAGAAAGAGGGAAAAATGGAGGAAGGATACGAGAAATGCCAATAATATCTGCTGAAAAGATAAAAGAGGACATTGAAAAAATAAGTCAATAAATATATAGCCATTGGTATCATATTATCAATAAGAATTCTCAAAAGGGGGTATAAAATGAAAAAAGTATAATAACACATTTCCCAGAGGTTTGGGTACTTCTTCTAAAATAGGTCGATGAATATTTGAATTTTGAGTGCAAGTATCTAGGAAGACAGTAACATCTGACCAAATAATATCTCTCTTAAAAACAAGTGAAACTGGGGTAACATATGCTCTATCTATTCGGTGATTGTAAAAAACACTATACCACCAACTTGAAAAGAAATGTGTGAGGATTATTTCCAGTTCTTAGTAATCTGCTGAAAGACAACTGCAATAAATAAATTAAGTATAATCATTTTAGAGGTTTTGTTTTGCCAGACATTCAAAGGGCTTCCAAGATAGATAGATGAAAATGGAATGTTTGTATGAAAAAGAGTAGAGGTGGGCAAGCCAACAAGTTAACCAGGAAACCAAGCCAAGGGTGTGGCTTGCAGTGTTCTTCTCAGGACAGGGGACTCTGCCACATACAAGGTGGAGTAGCCTGTCTGACAAACTATTGGTTTGCCCAGTTACAGTCGGTCAGACCGCCGTGTTACCGCCGGCGGTTCCCTTGCTGGCTCTGCCATAGGAAACCATATATTGATGGCTCCACAAACTTAGAGCCGTCGGTATAAGCACATCCCATCATACTACACTACCCTGCAAAGCCTGGACCGCAGCAGGTCAAAGGTTCGAATCCACAGAGTTTTCATTTTTAGACTATAGTAGTTGAAATATTACTCCGCAACAACTGTTGCTTGTTTCTGGGAACGTTTTTGGGTCAGCCTCCTTTCAAATTTTTCTAATTCACCAGTAATAGTGGTGTGCTCTGCACTCAAACAAACACTTATTACACTACACACATCTCACTCTAGATAGCGTTGTAGGTTCATCCTGCCTAGATCTTCAGACCCCTCAAAAAAGTGTTACCATTTTACTGTTGTCAGAATATTGACTGACATTAATATCTTATCACATCCATACCCAGTGGCGTAACGAAACTTGAGGGGGCCCTCCTGCAAAGTACTTGGAGGGGCCCCCCTACCGGCGGCCTTGCCCACCACCTACCTCTTTGCCCCACCACCCAAAAAACTGGTATATTTTTATTTGAAACCTCCATTTCCCTTTCACTTTCAGGGCAGCTCGGGACAATGGCGGCCGCTTTGTCTCGCATTTACAAGAGCATTATAAATGACAATAGCTTAAACTCTCCTATTGCATTGCAAATATTTGTCTTTGGGTGCCAGAGCCAAATTTGAATCGCAATCCGACCCGATCTTCAGGGTGTTTGTTTTTATATCTGCCCTCTCTTCGCCACAGCACACGGCGGTGCTTACACATTTGTTTTCTCCCCCTGCCTCCCCCAGCACCCCCTCCCGCCCCGGAGTGGGCATTTAAATTGTGTGAAATTATGCTAAAGGGGTTTCGCTGTTCATTTGCCCAGTGCTCTCGAAGGTAAATCTTTAGCTGTTTCCTCCTCCCAGTTTACTGTACTGGCTGCCAGGACACACTTTAACCCTCTCCACCCCCACCCCCACACCCATGAAGATCAGCCTGGGGTGTTTTACGCCAGCGGGCTGCTGTACTGCGACATCCTTCTACTCTAAATGATTGTAACCCACCTTCAGTATAGGAAAGCCCAGAATATTTTTTATTTTTTATCAAAGTGCGATGCATTTGTAATGTAAGTGGATAACGTTATACATATGCATTTCCAAGTACTTCACAATGAAAAGCAGTCTGCAGCGCACATATCGCAGCCAGTGCCTTAGCTCAGAGGCTGTAAAATCTGCAAAGAGGGGGCGGGTGTTCATCCATAAAAATGCTGACCGAGCGTGAACCTTCCCTAGCCCCCATTGTACTAGAGTTTCAGAATGAATATTTTGAAGGGACCAAGACAATGAGCATTTCTTATTGTTGGTTGATTTTTTTTTTTACTTGTTAGAGATCTCTACCTGCTTCTGGAGATCTCTGCTGTGAAGGGAGCCGATGCAATGGTAGCTCTCTTCACATGAATGAAGTTTGCGGTACGTGCGCAGTATAAAGTTTGCGGTAAGTGCGCCATGTTTAAAGTGTGTGCGCTGTAATAATTTTTTGGCTCGTAGAAAGCAAACTCAGTAGATAACCTCAATGCGTAGGGAGCTAATTCCATGCAAGTGGGGGCCACTTAACTTTACCCTGCTGGGTCGACCATCACTACGACCCACCAATCCTGCGCCAAACAGACTTCTTGGACAAGGGTTACCCCCAGCAGTGTCAGCGCACTCTACGTCACAGGTAACCGTAATCCATTAGTTTCCGCAAATCTAAATCGATCTTGGATACCACATGTTAGCTGGGGCAGTGAGCTGCTGGTTTAGCATCTCGCATTTACGAGAGTTTAAGCTATTGCATTGCCAATAGTTTAAACTCTGGATAACGCGAGACCTATTACATTACAAAGGCTTGTTAATTAGGTATGCGTCCCACCCCCTCTCCCCCTTGCAGTGACTGGAGAGTGACCCGCCCTCTGATAAAGAAGCATCAATAAATGCAACAATGCACTCGAAGAGCCGCAAGCTTGCATTCAACAAAATTTCAGGTAAGGACTATAAGGCTTATTATTATGCGTGGCTCGAGCCTCGCAGCAGTACGAAAGCAACACTGCCCGGGGCCCTGAGTAACAAGCATTGGCATAGCCAATAGGTCTCGCTTTCGAGACCTTATAAGTATTTAGTTATGCAGCACAATATCCTTGGTGCAACAACATCAACCGTTGCATGGCTAAACACTTATAAGGTCCCAAAGGCGAGACCTATTGGCTATGCCAATGCTTGTTTTTTGTTTGCAGAGGGAGCGGTGGGGGAAGGGAGACCTAAAAGCATACATCAGAGCCATTCACACGTTTAAGAACTGGAAGGTTATATGCACAAACTGTGAAATGGCAGACACGACTAAAACGCCTCAGTTCATGAAGCCAACAATATACACATCTATACTTATTTTTTAATTTTCACAAATTCTACTTACTGCATTTCCACAAAACGAAATAATGGGAAATAATGAACAACAACAACAGCAACTCCTCCACCCTGATCGACAACCTCGGACTAAAACGACACCGACCCACATCGCCGGTCACACGCTCGATGCCATCTTCTCCTCAAGCCCCCACGTCACCCTCTGCCACGCCTCCGAACTCACCTGGACAGACCACCACTGCATCCACTTCACCTTCAGAAAACCCCTCACACACCACCGCACCCTACAGATCCCCCGCCGCTGCTGGGGCAAAGTCACTGAAGAACAACTACAGACAAACCTCGCACTCAACCAACCGACCAACCCCACCAACCCCGACGATGGTGCACGCATCCTCAGGCGCTGGATGGACGACTGCGCCAACACCTTAGCCCCGCTGAAAAAGCCAACCAACAGAGACACCAGCAAGAGAGCCAGCTGGTTCACCCCGGAACTCCTAGCATCAAAGCGCACCTGCCGGAAATTGGAGAACAAATGGCACAATGAGAAGACGCCGGACAGCCGTGCTGCCCACAAAGACAAAAACAACAATTGATGGACAGAATGCAGAACAATGTCATACATTCACCCCAGTACAGAGATCTGGGCCTAAATCCATCGTTTTTTTGCTCACCATGCCATTCCAGTTTGAACCCAGCCATATGCAAATCAGTCTTGACCCTGTGCCCCATGGGAACAGTCCAGCCCGAACTGCCAAGCCAGGTCCTCCCTGGACTGGAAACAAGCATCCTAGGACCGGTTTCGGGCTTTCAGCCCTCATCAGCCAGGATAGCTTGATTCCAGTGGCATGGAGAGCACGGGACTCACGTCTGAGCATACCCTTCCCACTCGGGGTGACAAATGCAAAAACAACAATTGATGGACAGAATGCAGAACAATGTCATACATTCACCCCAGTACAGAGATCTGGGCCTAAATCCATCGTTTTTTTGCTCACCATGCCATTCCAGTTTGAACCCAGCCATATGCAAATCAGTCTTGACCCTGTGCCCCATGGGAACAGTCCAGCCCGAACTGCCAAGCCAGGTCCTCCCTGGACTGGAAACAAGCATCCTAGGACCGGTTTCGGGCTTTCAGCCCTCATCAGCCAGGATAGCTTGATTCCAGTGGCATGGAGAGCACGGGACTCACGTCTGAGCATACCCTTCCCACTCGGGGTGACAAATGCAAAAACAACAATTGATGGACAGAATGCAGAACAATGTCATACATTCACCCCAGTACAGAGATCTGGGCCTAAATCCATCGTTTTTTTGCTCACCATGCCATTCCAGTTTGAACCCAGCCATATGCAAATCAGTCTTGACCCTGTGCCCCATGGGAACAGTCCAGCCCGAACTGCCAAGCCAGGTCCTCCCTGGACTGGAAACAAGCATCCTAGGACCGGTTTCGGGCTTTCAGCCCTCATCAGCCAGGATAGCTTGATTCCAGTGGCATGGAGAGCACGGGACTCACGTCTGAGCATACCCTTCCCACTCGGGGTGACAAATGCAAAAACAACAATTGATGGACAGAATGCAGAACAATGTCATACATTCACCCCAGTACAGAGATCTGGGCCTAAATCCATCGTTTTTTTGCTCACCATGCCATTCCAGTTTGAACCCAGCCATATGCAAATCAGTCTTGACCCTGTGCCCCATGGGAACAGTCCAGCCCGAACTGCCAAGCCAGGTCCTCCCTGGACTGGAAACAAGCATCCTAGGACCGGTTTCGGGCTTTCAGCCCTCATCAGCCAGGATAGCTTGATTCCAGTGGCATGGAGAGCACGGGACTCACGTCTGAGCATACCCTTCCCACTCGGGGTGACAAATGCAAAAACAACAATTGATGGACAGAATGCAGAACAATGTCATACATTCACCCCAGTACAGAGATCTGGGCCTAAATCCATCGTTTTTTTGCTCACCATGCCATTCCAGTTTGAACCCAGCCATATGCAAATCAGTCTTGACCCTGTGCCCCATGGGAACAGTCCAGCCCGAACTGCCAAGCCAGGTCCTCCCTGGACTGGAAACAAGCATCCTAGGACCGGTTTCGGGCTTTCAGCCCTCATCAGCCAGGATAGCTTGATTCCAGTGGCATGGAGAGCACGGGACTCACGTCTGAGCATACCCTTCCCACTCGGGGTGACAAATGCAAAAACAACAATTGATGGACAGAATGCAGAACAATGTCATACATTCACCCCAGTACAGAGATCTGGGCCTAAATCCATCGTTTTTTTGCTCACCATGCCATTCCAGTTTGAACCCAGCCATATGCAAATCAGTCTTGACCCTGTGCCCCATGGGAACAGTCCAGCCCGAACTGCCAAGCCAGGTCCTCCCTGGACTTGAAACAAGCATCCTAGGACCGGTTTCGGGCTTTCAGCCCTCATCAGCCAGGATAGCTTGATTCCAGTGGCATGGAGAGCACGGGACTCACGTCTGAGCATACCCTTCCCACTCGGGGTGACAAATGCAAAAACAACAATTGATGGACAGAATGCAGAACAATGTCATACATTCACCCCAGTACAGAGATCTGGGCCTAAATCCATCGTTTTTTTGCTCACCATGCCATTCCAGTTTGAACCCAGCCATATGCAAATCAGTCTTGACCCTGTGCCCCATGGGAACAGTCCAGCCCGAACTGCCAAGCCAGGTCCTCCCTGGACTGGAAACAAGCATCCTAGGACCGGTTTCGGGCTTTCAGCCCTCATCAGCCAGGATAGCTTGATTCCAGTGGCATGGAGAGCACGGGACTCACGTCTGAGCATACCCTTCCCACTCGGGGTGACAAATGCAAAAACAACAATTGATGGACAGAATGCAGAACAATGTCATACATTCACCCCAGTACAGAGATCTGGGCCTAAATCCATCGTTTTTTTGCTCACCATGCCATTCCAGTTTGAACCCAGCCATATGCAAATCAGTCTTGACCCTGTGCCCCATTGGAACAGTCCAGCCCGAACTGCCAAGCCAGGTCCTCCCTGGACTGGAAACAAGCATCCTAGGACCGGTTTCGGGCTTTCAGCCCTCATCAGCCAGGATAGCTTGATTCCAGTGGCATGGAGAGCACGGGACTCACGTCTGAGCATACCCTTCCCACTCTGGGTGACAAATGCAAAAACAACAATTGATGGACAGAATGCAGAACAATGTCATACATTCACCCCAGTACAGAGATCTGGGCCTAAATCCATCGTTTTTTTGCTCACCATGCCATTCCAGTTTGAACCCAGCCATATGCAAATCAGTCTTGACCCTGTGCCCCATGGGAACAGTCCAGCCCGAACTGCCAAGCCAGGTCCTCCCTGGACTGGAAACAAGCATCCTAGGACCGGTTTCGGGCTTTCAGCCCTCATCAGCCAGGATAGCTTGATTCCAGTGGCATGGAGAGCACGGGACTCACGTCTGAGCATACCCTTCCCACTCGGGGTGACAAATGCAAAAACAACAATTGATGGACAGAATGCAGAACAATGTCATACATTCACCCCAGTACAGAGATCTGGGCCTAAATCCATCGTTTTTTTGCTCACCATGCCATTCCAGTTTGAACCCAGCCATATGCAAATCAGTCTTGACCCTGTGCCCCATGGGAACAGTCCAGCCCGAACTGCCAAGCCAGGTCCTCCCTGGACTGGAAACAAGCATCCTAGGACCGGTTTCGGGCTTTCAGCCCTCATCAGCCAGGATAGCTTGATTCCAGTGGCATGGAGAGCACGGGACTCACGTCTGAGAACGATGGATTTAACCCAGATCTCTTGACTGGGGGAGAATGTATGCATTGCCAGCATTCCGTCCATCATTTGTTTGTTGTAACGCTTTTCGCCCTAAGTGGGATGGGTATTCCCAGACGTGGGACCCGTGCTCACTACGCCACTGGAGTCAAGCTATCCTGGCTGATGACGGCTGATAGCCAGAAACCGGTCCTAGGATGCTTGATTCCGGTCCAGGGAAGACATGGCTTGGCAGTTCGGGCTGGACTGTTCCCATGAGGCACAGGGTCAAGACTGATTTGCATATGGCCATGTCTGAACTGGGGTGGTGTAGTGGGCAAAAGAACGATGGATTTAACCCAGATCTCTTGACTGGGGGAGAATGTATGCATTGCCAGCATTCCGTCCATCATTTGTTTGTTGTAACGCTTTTCGCCCTAAGTGGGATGGGTATTCCCAGACGTGGGACCCGTGCTCACTACGCCACTGGAGTCAAGCTATCCTGGCTGATGACGGCTGATAGCCAGAAACCGGTCCTAGGATGCTTGATTCCGGTCCAGGGAAGACATGGCTTGGCAGTTCGGGCTGGACTGTTCCCATGAGGCACAGGGTCAAGACTGATTTGCATATGGCCATGTCTGAACTGGGGTGGTGTAGTGGGCAAAAGAACGATGGATTTAACCCAGATCTCTTGACTGGGGGAGAATGTATGCATTGCCAGCATTCCGTCCATCATTTGTTTGTTGTAACGCTTTTCGCCCTAAGTGGGATGGGTATTCCCAGACGTGGGACCCGTGCTCACTACGCCACTGGAGTCAAGCTATCCTGGCTGATGACGGCTGATAGCCAGAAACCGGTCCTAGGATGCTTGATTCCGGTCCAGGGAAGACATGGCTTGGCAGTTCGGGCTGGACTGTTCCCATGAGGCACAGGGTCAAGACTGATTTGCATATGGCCATGTCTGAACTGGGGTGGTGTAGTGGGCAAAAGAACGATGGATTTAACCCAGATCTCTTGACTGGGGGAGAATGTATGCATTGCCAGCATTCCGTCCATCATTTGTTTGTTGGCCCACAAAGACGCCATCTGCAACCACCACCGCCTCATCAGGACCACCAAAAGGACCTCCTTCAAAGACCGCCTCGACAACAACGCACACAACAGCAAGGAGCTCTTCAACATTGTGAAGGAACTCTCCAACCCCAGCTCCAGCGCCAACGACATTCTGCCATCGCAGGCCCTGTGCGACTCCCTTGCCACCTTCTTTCACCTTCTTTCACCGCAAAATCACCGACATCCATGACAGCTTCAACCCCCGGACGACCCCTACAGGCCTCGACACGCCGGACCCACCGCATCCCATCGACCACGACTCCCTGACAACCTGGGCCAATGTGAGCATCGAGGACACAATCAAGACCATGGGCACAATCCACTCCGGCTCCCCATCTGACCCTCTTCCACACCACATCTTCAACAAAGCCGGCAGCTCCATTGCACCCCACCTGCTTAATGTCATCAACCTCTCCTTCGAGACCGCTACCTTCCCTGAGAGCTGGAAGCACGCTGAGATCAACGCCCTACTGAAGAAACCCAAGGCGGATCCGAGCGACCTCAAGAACTTCCGGCCCATCTCCCTGCTTCTGTTCCCAGCAAAGGTCTTCAAGAAGATAGTTAACATCCAGCTCACCCGTCCCTCGAAGACAACAGCATCCTGGACCCCTCCCAATCAGGATTCCGCAGCAACCACAGCATAGAGACCGCCCTCATCGCCGCCATAGACAACATCAGGATACTGCTATACAACGGCGAGACGGCGGCCCTCATCCTCCTGGACCTCTCCGCCACCTTCGACACCGTCTGCCACCGCACACTACGCACGCGCCTCCATGACGCAGGTACCCGAGACAAGGCCCTGAACTGGACCACCTCCTTCCTCTCCGGCAGAACTCAGAGAGTCCGCCTCCCCCCGTTCTGGTCCGAAGCCTCTGAGATCATCTGCGGCGTCCCGCAGGGATCCTCCCTTAGCCCGACGCTGTTCAACATCTACATGGCACCACTCGCACGCATCACCCGACAGCACGACCTCAACATAATCTCCTATGCCGACGACACGCAGCTGATCCTCTCCCTCACCAAGGACCCCCTCACCGCCAAATCCAACCTTCACCAGGGAATGAAGGCTGTCGCCGACTGGATGGAGGAAAGCCGACTTAAGCTGAACACAGACAAGACGGAGATCCTCCTCCTCGGGCCCAACCCCTCAGCATGGGATGACTCCTGGTGGCCGCATCACTGGGGACACCCCCGGCTCCTACCAACCACGCACGCAACCTGGGAGTCATCCTCAACTCGAAACTCACCATGACCAAACAAGTCAACGCAGTCTCCTCTACCTGCTTCAACACCCTCTGCATGCTCCGCAAGATCTACAGATGGATCCCGACAGACACGAGGAAAACAGTCACCCAGGCCCTAGTCAGACTCGACTATGGAAACGCCCTCTACGCTGGAGCCCCGACCAAGCTCATCAACAGACTGCAAAGAATCCAGAACGCCTCGGCACGCCTGATCCTCGACGTCCCGCGCCGCGACCACATCACCCCCCACCTGAGGAACCTGCACTGGCTCCCCGTCGACAGAAGAATCTCATTCAAGCTCCTGATCCACGCACACAAGGCACTCCACAAAACCGGCCCAGCCTATCTCAACAGTCGACTCCACTTTTACGTACCCAACAGGAAACTGCACTCCGCCGACCACACCCTGGCCACGGTCCCGCGCATCCGTAGAACCACATCCGGAGGCAGATCCTTCTCCCACCGCGCCGCCAAGACCTGGAACACCCTCCCCCTCAACCTACGACAAACCGAAGACCTGCTGACCTTCAGGAGGTGACTCAAGACCTGGCTCTTCGACCAGTAGCAGCAGCCTCCCCCCCCCCCCCCCCCCCAGCGCCTTGAAACTCTTGCGGGTAAGTAGTGCGCTTTACAAATTAACTGATTGATTGATTGATTGATTGATTGATTGATTGATTGATTGATTGATTGATTGATTGATTGATTGAATCTAGTAAAACAACTTGCTTTGTGATAGATAGATTTAGTGTAATTCTGTGAAAAAACATTTCCTGTAGTAAAGAGCAGTGGCTGGTGATATTCTTCAATTATAAGCAAAATCCACCTAGGTAGACATTTCACTCTAGGAATTGTTTCTGTTTGTTCATAAATCTGTTCTGCTGGACGAATGTCATGCTTTTAATGCAATGCCATCCACATCTGAACTAGCGAAAAAGCCCGAATCTATGTAAACTGGCAAAAGCTGGTGAACTGCCAACATTTCATGGAGGTGAAAATATGCTAAAGGTGAATCTTTGCAATATTTTCACTTCTCTGTTGTGCCAAAGAAAAAGCCCAGGCCTAGTAAAGAACATTTATTTCCAAGTGTATCAGATAATATGCATTTTTAAAACTGCCCCCAACTAACTAGCACTACATTAACTTATATATACCGAAATTCTTTAAAACCTACAAGCATATAAACATGTGCCGGCCAAGAGGAAATTCTGGGTGACATTTCAATTAATAAAACACGACATTTCAAAGGTGCAGACCTAGCGGCCGCCGTGGCTGCCTGCCTTTAGTCTGTGGATGTTGAGCTTTTCCGGAGGTTTGCAGGCTGAAACAGTAATTGACCAAATTGAAGCAGACATCAGAGGTATTACGATACAAAATAACAACAAACAAGGAGAAAGAAGAGCACTCTGAGACCTCTGCAGGTATCTCAGCATTGCTATGCTAATATGTGATGCCAGTCAGAACCGAGATCTATTGTGGGACATCCGTAGCATAGTGATGCATTATGCAAGTTACAACTGATGTGCATTGCAAAACCTACGAAAATGGATCAGTACTGGGATGCCGGTGAATTCTGAAAATTAGGACAAAAAGTACATTATTTGAGAGCGTTTGTGAGGTTTTAGCACTAAAGAGTCCAATGCATAAAGCAGATCAATATACAGGTGGACTGAGACAGCTCTCTGGATGTCTGCATAGTGGAATAGCAGTGGCAGGAGTATGTAATGATTGAAGGACATAAAAGATTAAACAGCATCGCGGCACCGGCGCTTTACTTTTAACGTTAAAAGTAAAGCGCGGGTGCCGCGATTATAGCAAAAGTAAAGAAATAGAAAAAAACATCTATTTCTTTACTTTTGCTATAATCGCGGCACCAGCGCTTCACTTTTAATGTTGAAAGTAAAGCGCGGGTGCCGCTATTATAGCAAAAGTAAAGAAATAGATTTTTTTTTTCTATTTCTTTACTTTTGCAATAATCGCGGCCCCCGCGCTTTACTTTTAATGTTAAAAGTTACCAACTTCACTGAGACCCGCAGCTTCGGTGGCAGGCACCGCCGGCGCTGGAGGCAGAAGACCTTCCATTTTGCTTTGGTCCCAATGTCCGACACGAACCCATCGGCCCTGGCACGTGTAGTTTACACTGACTGCGCATGACAATTCAGTCACACTAGCGCAGCTCTGCCCTACCCTAGATCCCCACCCTGAGGTTAAAGACAGCGCTGGGGTGCACGCGCAGAGTGCACTGTGCACCATATAATTAGTGAGTGAACAGCGACAAGCATAACTTAAAAACCAAGTCCCAGAGACGGACCCTTACAGTGAGTGTACTGTGCGTTTCGGGGGGCCCCTGGAGGTTGGGGCCCCCCGCACCGCAGGGGGTTGCGGGGGCCTTTGTTACGCCCATGTCCATACCATATCTTGTCATAGATATCATCCCACATATCATTTACGGATATATCTAGCCACTGGAGTGTATAATAAAAAATCTAAACCCATATGAGATTATGTTTTTGAAAAATATATTTAGGACACGATATTTATACCAGTTGGAATTTCTGTGACAATAATCTGACATGCAGCTCTAGACCTGCTGGCAAAACCCCTGTCAATTACCCAAGCCAAGGGTGGCCCAACATTCTTCTAACAACAATTGATAAGCGGTGGAGCAGAGGCAACGGTGGCGTGACTGTAATTTCATTAATACCTTAGCTCGTATAAACAACACATCCTTTCCGGGTCCTATGCCGGAATACTAACGAGGACTGTGATCGTGGGAAGCACACAATAGTTCTCTCTCTTTTTTACATAGGCAAATTAACTGCACATACAGTCTGCTACACAAGACCTAACTTAATGAGGCTGAAAAATAGCAGAAAAACATCTAACTTAAGGGAAAAATGGTATTCACTGCTTTCACAACTAAACGAAGACAGCAGCAATTCTAACACACATCAGAATACAAGTTGTATTTGTAATGATTTTGTTCCTGTGTTTTAATCATGTACGATGTTAATTCCATTCTGTGTTGCATCAACACCACTGTATTCCGGCTTCAGCCACAGTTCCAGGAGCACTATTACTTAGCAGGAAGTTACACATACTGAATCAAAGAGGATAAGCATGAGAGGGAGAAGAACATATATAGAAAATCTATGGGAATACATAAGGACCTTACAAAGCCACTTTTAATGTTGATCTCTTGGGAGAAAAAGAAGTAACAGACGAAAGGAACTAGATCAATTACAATATTGATGGAACAATACTAGTCCATATCATTTCATATTCTATAAATTAATGTGTCAGTAGTGCCCTTGATTGATAAAAAGTGCAAACAAAACAATGTTCTGAATTGCAATATTTGTGCTCTCACAGCTGACACGGGTTTTGAGAAAGAACTCTTTCCCACGGCTTGAATTAATTGTGACAGTATTTTTTCTTTCTCAATGGTTTTTGGGTCCATTATTCCCAGTGCTAGTCCCAACAATGGCATCAGCAAACCCAACCGGATGGCAGCACAGCATCACGCCATACAATGGTTTTATCGTTCGAATGATAAACCACTAGGAATAATGCACACGTAAACCATCATCTCACTTTGAATAGGAAGTATCACAATCAAATACTAAGAACATATAATGCTAATGTTTAGATTTGGACGGCAGAGAAACTGCAGTAAATGAATTGCATTCAAGCAAGTGACATATACCATTGACACTCACTTTAAGCCATGAGAAAGAGGTCTTCATCAGCTGTAGGAATAAAGATATTGCATTTCAGAAAAACATAATTTTGGGATTTAGGTATTTATTATTAGTAATAATAATAATAATAATTCATAATGATAACTACGAAAACACATTGATTTATGGTGGATTTATGGACTATGAACTAGTATGTAATATTGTTCCAACAAATTTTTAATTGGTAAAAAGAGATGGTCGTGCAAACCTCCATTTCTTCAGTTTGTTGACAACATGACAGGGAGGACTGGTAGTGGAGGATCTGGTGCAGGGCAATGTACTCTATTCCCCGACATTCATCAGTAAGATCAACAATTGGTTGCACTTCGGAAACACTTTTACAGCAGACCTACTATAAACCACACTCCCTGAGAAATGAAAGCCTCATGAAAATGTAATTTCAACTGAGATATGAAATTTTGTTTTGAGTAGAAAAAATCCCTTAATAACAGTTAAATTATTTTTTTTTGCAGTTTTTATATAGCGTGAACTCGACCCAAAGGTATTGGAGCGCTTTACATGAGCACCAGTTACATTACACAAGGATCCATTCATTTTTTGTAGGCACAGGGAGATAAAGAGCCTTATTATGAGTTTGGCGGTGCGTGAGTGGGACCACCCTGCTCCCGCCCTGCCAAACCCATGTGCACAATGCTCGCCAGATCCCAACTTTTTTTCGTCACTGGTGGGCGGTTCTTTGGCAGCCCCACTGTGGTGCCTCTAAAAAAAGGCAACGCAATGGGAACACCAAAGCAAGTTCCTGCAGGGCATGGACTGGTAAGTATAACACACAAAAAGAGACTTGAGGGTATTAAAGTCAAACCTAACCTATTTATTGACTTATTCTAGGAGTGGGGCATCAAAAGATTTTTGAGAGGTCATCTCACCCTCAACTTATCGAGTCATGCTTCATCATTTGACGACCTCTCACACCCGCAGAAGGATAGTACTACCCAGGCGGACTCAACCAAGGAAAGCTAGTCTATCCCCGGGGGTTCTTATAAATCTGTATTCAGGACAATTGTTCTTAGTCCTGTTTTTTTGGGTGGACAGAATCAAATATAAAGTTTACCTAGTGGTATACTCAAGACAATCTTTTATTCAGCGGGTACCACTGGTATGTATAAAAACACTTTAAAAACGTCAATCTCGTAGTGATTTACAATGGATCATTAGACCTAAAAGTCCTAACTGCAAAACTTCTAATTACCAACATGTTTCGACCATTCTATGAGTCTAAAGAGGTCTGAGGTCTTCGTCAGGATAATGTAATTAAGAGCAGTAATATGTTGTAAACATGTAATCGAGTAAGTATTGTTACCCTACCGGTCCCTCTTGTTAATCTGTAAAACCCTGTCATACTAGACTACCGGCTCCATGGCAAGGTGGGATCACGGTAAGTCAATGCCCTGCAGCAACTGGGGGTGCATGTAGACAGGGGGGCATGCCATGTGCCCCCTGCATGCATCACCTGGCGAACCCCTTTGTTTCTTCTCTGCCACAGTTTTCTGAAAACCGTGGCAGAGAAAAAACTCATAATATGCTTCGCAGGGCCTCAGCGACCCCGCCAAGCATATTGCAGGCTCAAGACCACTGCAACACCGCCAGGGATCGTGGATCCCTGGCGGGAGCAACAGTCCCGTGGCGGTCCTACAGCCCTACATTTTACAGGGCGGTTGGACCACCGGTGTGGCAGTAACCCCACCGCCATCGTGAGTTTGGCGGTCCACAATAAGGCCAAAGTGATTTGCTCAGAATCACTGGATGTTGAATTGACACCGAGACTCAAACCTGGTTCCCAGCTCCAAAGTCGGCAGCTCTGACCATTGCACCACATTAAAATGATAAACTGTGAGACAGAGGAGAATGTAACTATGGCCACTAGGACTTTACACAGGGAGCGCGATTCCTACTTTGTAAAGCTGGCTGCAAATGGTATGAAAATGAAAATAGTCCCACCAGTCTGCTGTAATTAAGGGGGGCAAAATGTTTGGTAAAATTTATGAAAAACTTAATAGATAAACAAGTAATAGACTTATTCCTTTGATTTCTGTAGATTTACACAGATTAGAGGATTGAAATTCACAGAACCTTGAGTACACCAGAAAATTTGATGAAATTGTAGATTCACAGGGCTATTCATTATCCAGCATCTATTCATAGAGGAAAATCCCCAGGAGAAATAATTTATCCAAGACATCAAATAAGATATTGGGGTCACACTTTTCTTTTCCATCCTAGAAAAAGCATTTAACCCTGCTCTTTGCAGGAGTAATTTTGCAGTGTCAGAAATAACCTGCAAAATATTTGATGATATCCATAAGCCAGTGCTTAATTTGTATAAGAAACAAGAACCAGGGCTCTCGCTAGGAGGCTACTGCAGCTTGCAGCACACATGGTTCCTGCCATGCTGCCAAGGATAGTAACAACACAACTACAAACCATCACACTCCTACAAGTGTGACAATTCCGATTATTTCAAGCCCCTAAATCTATAAAAATGGCTTGGGTGGAAGGTAATAGTCATTTTAATGTAGACTGAAATAATATTTAAATGTTGTTGTGGTCATCTCTAAATTAGCCAGACAGCGCAACCTTGTGGCAGACTGTTACAAGCGCATGTGTTGACAATTAAGTGCTGTGCCGAGCCCCAGAAACCACTGGCACAAATTAAGCATTGCCACAAGCCCAATCCATCTGTGAACGCCCTTGATTTGTGCACTGTATGTTCTCACCAGAAATGTTCTCTGTCCTACCCTAGCTTCAGAATTACTGTTGTGGAGAAATGCCATGCTAGCACCGTTTCTGCTGTAGTAAATCCAATCCACAGTGGGAATGGCCACTGATCCTGATTCTGTGAATCTGGATCAGGGAAGTTCCATTCACAGATCAGATTTTGAACATGCAAGTTATTATTACATGAACAACAACTTCTGTGAAGCAAGCAAATTGCTTATTTTCCCTCTAATAGAAGGGCACCTTGTAATTGTCAATGTAGTCATTAGTTAAGTCAACACTCAGTACTATAAGGAATAATATGCACATACATTTCTGAAAGAGCAGCCACAATACAATGTAATCCTTCAAGAGGTGACTTAAGCATGTCTCAGGGGGGGCTTTATTGAACAAATGAATCATTTTAAGAATACCAAGGCTCCAGGGCCTTGCTATCCTTGACGACTATCACATAACTGTTTGTCCTTCTTAATTACAAGTTCCACCAGGGCAGTGGGGAACCAGGCCCCTAAAACAAAGAAAGAAATTGTACTCACCTTAATGCATGTGCCAGAGAAAGATCTGCGTTAGTGCACTAGCTACCCTCTTGAAATTCGATTTTAATATTTTACCTGAACTGTTGAAAGACAAGATCTGAGTACCAATCAGGCGGGTTTCATTATCAAAGGTGTTCCGCAGATTAGGTCATGCATATAATCTGCAAGTCAGTGTCCCCTGGCCATTATATACAACGACTCAGACAATATTGTCTACCTTGTTGAATGACTATTCCTCTTGAGATTATACGAGATTGGAGAAAACTAGCAATTTAATTGCTAGAAAACGTTTATAGGGTTGCTATGGCACTGGTCTTTAATTACATCGATAAGTATTCTTAATTTGTCACAGAGGCAGGAGTGGTGCTAGACAAGGATGCTCATTCCCATCTCTCTACTTGCTATTGCCCTAGGTCTTCTACCAATAGACCTTCATCAGACGTCGAGGAATGCTCGTGGGCACATTTTATTCAATTATATTTATTTATACAATCAAGGAATTTCGATGAATGAACGCATTTTTGGGGGTCTTTCCATCTGTAAGCAATGGAACTTAAGCATATTTGAGTTTAATGTCAGCAACCTATCAGATTCCATTGGGATGAAACCATCTTTGGATACAGTCCATCAACAATTGACAATGTTATTACATCTCCTAGCAATGATATTACAATGCAATATCAGACATCTAATAATTGCCTTTATTGTTTGGACTCTGTCGGTATATGGAATTGTACGTTTTATACCTGTGGAAACTGACACATCGGTGCCGATTAGGATCCTGGAAAAAATGTCCCCGTACGACTCGTATCCGGTCTTTTCACCGTACGAATCGTACAAGTGCCGTACAAACTGCCAAGTACGATTCGCATGGGAAAAAGTCCATACGAATCGCATTGGGAATAATTCCCCACACGTCCTCGGGTCGGAAAATGTGTCCGACACGTCCCCGGACGATTTACCATACAAATGTGAAAAGTGAAGTCCGACCGCGCAAGTACGATCCATCCCGTGCGTCCGATGTTACAACCGTATGGAAAATGCACCGTACGCACCGAACTCCCATAGCAACCATGGAGACATGTGCCCGCATACGCGCCGAACACCCCCCCAGCCCCCGTGAGTACACGCCGAACCCCCCGTGTACGTACACCCGTTTACGTACGAGTCGAACCCCCACCCATGTATGTACGAGTCGAACCCCCACCCGTGTATGTACACCCGTGTATGTACGAGTCGTACCCCCACCGTGTATGTACACCCGTGTACGTACGAGTCGTACCCCCACCCGTGTATGTACACCCGTGTACGTACGAGTCGAACCCCCACCCGTGTATGTACGAGTCGAACCCCCACCCGTGTATGTACACCCGTGTATGTATGAGTCATACCCCCACCCGTGTATGTACACCCGTGTACGTATGAGTCGTACCCCCACCCATGTATGTACACCCGTGTACGTACGAGTCGAACCCCCACCCGTGTATGTACGAGTCGAACCCCCACCCGTGTATGTACACCCGTGTACGTACGAGTCGTACCCCCACCCGTGTATGTACACCCGTGTACGTACGAGTCGAACCCCCACCCACGTATGTACGAGTCGAACCCCCACCCGTGTATGTACACCTGTGTACGTACGAGTCGTACCCCCACCCGTGTATGTACACCCGTGTATGTACGAGTCGAACCCCCACCCGTGTATGTACACCCCACACGGGTGTACATACACGGGTGGGGGTTCGACTCGTACGTACACGGGTGTACATACACGAGTGGGGGTACGACTCGTACGTACACGGGTGTACATACACGGGTGGGGGTTCGACTCGTACGTACACGGGTGGGGGTTCGACTCGTACGTACACGGGTGTACATACACGGGTGGGGGTACAACTCATATGTACACGGGTGTACATACACGGGTGGGGGTATGAACGTACACTGGTGTACATACACGGGTGGGGGTTCGACTCGTACATACACGGGTGGGGGTTCGACTTGTACATACACGGGTGTACATACACAGGTGGGGGTACGACTCGTACGTACACGGGTGTACATACACGGGTGGGGGTACGACTTGTACATACACGGGTGTACATACACGGGTGGGGGTTCGACTCGTACATACACGGGTGGGGGTTCGACTCGTACGTACACGGGTGGGGGTACGACTCGTATGTACACGGGTGTACATACACGGGTGGGGGTACGACTCGTACGTACACGGGTGGGGGTTCGACTCGTACATACACAGGTGGGGGTTCGACTCGTATGTACACGGGTGTACATACACGGGTGGGTTCGGCGCGTACTCACGGGGGCTGGGGGGGTACGGCGCGTACCGGGCCCCCTAATCTGGTCGTTTCGCAGTGTACTTCGCTTTTCCGGCACTTTTTAGGTGCCGTAAAAATATTGCCGTCCGGACTGCTGTCGGTTCGATTCGTACTTCCTGGGTCGTGAAACGCTGCCTGAAAGTGTCCCGACGTCACGTCGGAGCATTCCTGGATCACATTCGTATGTATATTTTCGTCGGTCGGTGTTTTGTACGACTCGTACGGAAATGGTGTTTCCGTGCGAATTGTACTTCCATGTTTGTAATGTTTTTGTCCCAGGTACGAGTCGGACGGAGAAAACGCTCCGACCGACGGTTCGTACCCGGTTTTTCCAGGATCCTAATCGGCACCATAATTGGGTGAGCATCTACGGGTTGCAGGGAGCATCTGCACAATGCTGGGGTAGCAATTAGGTTTGTCGTAAATGTCTTGCCACAGATACTGAAAGTGGATCTCAAATCAACCAATACCAGAAGTCTGTGAGAACTTCTCACCCCCCAACTCCCATCCAGGCGGTGCTACTCAATGGAAAAGCAACAACCATCATATCCTGAATCAGGAATTTGTACTTGCTAAGCAAAGAGACAGTCTGAATCAAGTTGAAAGAACGTGAATGTAAATATATGAATACGAAATGTGGCATCATTAATAGCATGACTAAATGAAATTATTGCACAGAATTATTTCTAAAGGACAATGAAGGTTTCTATGATAAATTAATTCTTACTCATTATTTTTCTCTGTTGAAATTATTTAATACACATTAAACGGTATGATGTGCCATTTATGTACAATAGGAATGTATACAGAATGGCATTTCAATGATAACATAATTGTAGACGTGGATAGATCTACTCCAATGACCAAGAAGAGGGATATATGTCCATTTAATACACGTCATCGAGACTAAACCACCTTGAGATGTCTAGGGCTTGAGCTGAAGTAGAAAATACGTGAGTTGGGTTACATTTTAAGTACTTGTGGCAACAAACTGTGACAAAATGTGAATAGGTGGATAGGCGAGAAGGTGGAAAATACTATTGCTCCCACTGACTGGTCATATTGCACCTAGCTTAAACACCTCACTGTACTTCACAGTATGGTACCCATACCCACTCCAACAAGGTACTGTAAAATACTAATACAATGGCTACCAGCTTCCTCTCACATGGATGCAATCAAAACATGTGGGCTGTGAGACTAGCCCAGCTGTCACAGATTCCGATGGGTAGAAATTTCTCTTTAAGCTTTTTTCTGCCCTGGACTCCACCAGGCAGAGAGTGGTTTCCTTGTAAGAATCCTAGCTGACGTTTTTGTAGGGCTATGTACCAAAAAGCATACAGACTGAATCTACAATATGAGACAACTATGTAGCTCATTAGTCTTATTGGCATATGCTCTTGTAAATGGAACACTTGCACAGATTGCTGAATATATTGGAAGGTGCATTTAGATGAGTCTTCGAGAGGGCCAGAAAGAGACAAAAAAGAGGAAGCTCTTGAGGTCAGGCAAACACCGCTCTAGCAGTGGGTCATGGGACTCGGGCCAAGCAAAAATATGAATCAGAAATCTCCAAAGATTGTTTACATGTATATTAAATGCTGTTTTAATGAGAGAAACCTGACACTGCACCACTAGAACAAACATCTGTGGCATCTTAGTTCTATCAGGACACCTCTCTGCATACACCGATCTGCCTCACTAGGCATGCGATGGATGGCCTGTCAGTCATCCGTAAGTCAACGTAGGCCATGCACTCTCCAGGATCAGTCCTCAATGAAGTATTTGGAACTCTTCCCATTCTGCTTCCCACTATCTGCACCCCAGGCATTCATACATTTCCACTTCATCTGCAGAACCCCTGGACTCCACTCCACCCACATCATGGCAATCCCTGACCACTGCTCCTCGCCTCAAACATCTCCAGAGCAACAACATTATTCTTGCAGTTTTCAACATTCCTGAGAGTGTGATCCTCCAGACCATTAAATAATCATCCATCAGCCTCCTGAACACAACTAACAAAAAACAGCACACATCACTCCAGCTCCTCATCCAGACAACTCTCTTGACCTTGTCCTCACTTTAATGCCCATTCTCTACCCCTGCAAAAAGAACAATTGATGGACAGAATGCAGAACAATGTCACACATACACCCCAGTACAGAGATCTGGGCCTAAATCCATCGGTTTTTTGCTCAACATGCCATTACAGTTTGGATCCAGCCATATGCAAATCAGTCTTGACCCTGCACCCAATGGGAACAGTCCAGCCCGAACTACCAGGCCAGATCCTCCCTGGACTGGAAACAAGCACCCTAGGACCAGTTTCGGGGTTTCACCCCTTTTCAGCCAAGATAGCTTGACTCCAGTGGCATAGAGAGCATGGGACCCACGTCTGGGCATACCCGTCCCACTCGGGGTGACAAATGCAAAAAGAACAATTGATGGACAGAATGCAGAACAATGTCATACATTCACCCCAGTACAGAGATCTGGGCCTAAATGCATCGCTTTTTTGCTCACCATTCCATTCCAGTTTGGACCCAGCCATATGCAAATCAGTCTTGACCCTGCGCCCAATGGGAACAGTCCAGCCCGAACTGCCAGGCCAGGAACTCCCTTGACTGTAAACAAGCATCCTAGGACCGATTTTGGGGTGTCATCCCTCTTCAGCCAGAATAGCTTGACTCCAGTGGCATGGAGAGCACGTGACCCACATCTGGGCTTACCCGTCCCACATCCCACTCGGGGTGATCAATGCTAAAAAAAAAAACAATTAATGGGCAGAATACAGAACAATGTCATACATTCACCCCAGTACAGAGATCTGGGCCTAAATCCATAATTTTTTTGCTCACCATGCCATTCCAGTTTGGACCCAGCCATATGCAAATCAGTCTTGACCCTGCGCCCAATGGGAACAGCCCAGCCCAGCCTAAACTGCTAGGCCAGGTCCTCCCTGGACTGGAAACAAGAATCCTAGGATCGGTTTCTGGGTTTCACCCCTCTTAAGCCAGGATAGCTTGACTCCAGTGGCAAAGTGAGCAAGGGACCCACATCTGGGCATACCCTGCCAACTTAGGGCAAACAAAGCAAACACAACGAGATGATGGACGGAGTGCTGAAACTTATCAGACACTCACCCCCAGTCCCAGATCTGGGTTGAATCCAATCATCATTCTTTAGTTTACGTCGCCACATCAGTTCAGACACAGCTATATGCAAATCAGTCTTGACCCTGTGCCTCATGGGAACAGTCCAGCTCTAACTGCCAAGCCATGTCTTCCCTGGACTGGAAACAACCATCCTGGGACCAGTTTGCGTGGCATCCTCAACACCTGGCATCCACTCCTACTCCTGGAGAAGACGGGCCACACCCCCACCCTCGGCCTTGCTCACCTCAGACTACAGTGCGGTAACACGACAAAGCCCTCTTTCCATATGGCAGCCATGAACGTCAATTCACCAAAATGCCAGGGGTAGCGGAGGTGACATCACATGCAATTTAACCTTTTCTTTCACTCATACATGCATGCTTTCACATACACACACATTTACTCATACACATGCTCTCTCAGCGACCCCTGGCGACCCCTAAATGACGTCTACGATGGCAGCTCGTCTCATTCAGAGATTGCACCACTGACTCGCTGCAGAGAGACGTTCTGCAAAAGTGTTGCACTACACCTGTGAAGATCAAAAAGAGATATATGGAACTATAACCCAGTACACAACCTAGCTCTGTGGTACCCAGGCTGAGCAGTCTTTAGGAATATGAGAATCCATCTGTGAGTCTCTTTCTGTGCCTGCTGCATCTGTTTGTTTCCTTCCCATACTCTAGCTGTCGGTCAGCTGCGCCTCCTGGGTGTGTTTGCAGCGCTTTATGTTACAGTATTGCCATGGCTTCCTGTGACTTCAATCTATTACATTTCTCATTGTGCAGTATGAGTTTTGTGTTAAGTTGATGTCAGCGAAAATCCCAAACTGCTTCCATATATCTTTTCTCGTATCAATGCAGTTCATAAGAAGTATTGTGGAGCACAGACCTTTGCCCTAGGCTGTATTTACACTGGCTGTGAGGGGTGGGAGACATTAAACAGCAAGCACCTCACCCACCATAGGCGTGGCCTTCATCGCAATAGCGTAATTCCCTGGATCATCGGAATGTAAAATGTAGGCCGGGCTGACTGAAGGCGCTGTTCTGGTAACTGTGGTGGGTTGTACATATTCACAATGGGAAACTCAGACAAAAGGTTTTTATTAGGGAGATGATATATATGGTCTCGACACACTCATCAAAAACACATGGAGACCGATTCTTTCTGAAACGACCACACACAGAAAAGCAAACAGAGAAGCGAACATATTCGAATTCAATCCCACCATTCAAATGGATGCTCACACCTTATTATTTCATTCTACCATATGATGCGTGTGCGCCCACTGTTAATCCCCAGGCGTTAAGGAATGCAGAAGTGTTGATATCCCTTCAACAGCTGCTGGTCCATTTCTCGAGGACAATAGTTTCCTAGATGTGTCATTTCCGACCTTTGTTCCTTCCTCCTTTCCTTTTCTCATCTTCTTCTTCTACTACTACTTCTTCTTCTACCCCCATCTCTTGCATCTATCACACACTTCCTCTCCGCCGTCCTCTCACCATTCCACCCCTCCCTGATTTCATCATTTCAAGCCTTCCTACTTCCCTGCATTCCTATCTCCTTTGCCTTTCCTTTCTCTTCTTTTCCTCCTCCATCCTTTGTTCCTTTCTTTGTTCCTTTCTTCTTTTCTTTCTTTCCTCTTTCCTTCCTTTATTTCTATGTACCTTCTTCCCGTCCTCCTTCCCTCTTTCTTTTCTTCCTGCTCCCTCTCTTCACTGACTTCATTCTTTCCTTCATTAATTTTCACCTTCATTCCCTTTTTCTCTTACCCCTGAAATCCATTCCCAGAATTCATACATCTAGAGTCTGTCCTTTATATCTTACCTCACTGCCATTGCTCGCTTCTGGAAGTGCCAAAAGCTCTATCATGTTTTTCTAGTCGACTGTAGCATTGCATTTAAGAATTGTACCTTAGGCCACAACTGGGCCAGTATTTCTTTTTTTTTTCTTCCACAAATTGTAACTTGGCAGAAAAACGAAAAACATTCTAATTCACTAGAAGGCGAGTTAGGGTGTTTTATCTACTGGATTACATTTCTCTACAGAATGAATCACAATTTGTTGTTGACTCGATTGTTTACTGTGATGCATTGTTATTCCTATATTATGATCTGTAGTTCATGTTTGTAGTGTTGATGATTTGTTTTCCTAGGGAAATCATTTTTTAAATGTATTTTTGCCTTTTTCTGGAGAAATAGAATTTTGGACAAAATAGAACAAAATATGCACTTTGACATGGAGGAAATTTGGGTCGAAATTGGCTCTATCCACTTAGGTTGAGTGAAATTTGCTCCTCGCTGTTAGTGATAACAATAGAACCTAGTTTGGGATTTCTCTCTTCCAACCCTTACCTACCAGTTTGTGCTTTTGTTTATCTAGCAAGTCATATCTAGCCAAAAGATTCCATTGGAACTGAGATATTGTTCATTATTTGACAGCCATCTTATACAGAGATATTAATGATAATTAAGCTGGCGTTTTTATTCAAAGGATTCAAATGACAAATAAAACCTCAACTTTTCATAGCTCAACTAATGGTGGTCCACAAGTATCACCAAACAACCTATAGATCTACACTGGGTAAACAATGCCAGACTTGTATATTTCCCATTTATGTGCACTGTATTACAGCAATACAGTACCAAAAAGTGAAACAAATGAGAAAGTAAGAAACATATGTTACAAACCATGTGGAAAGATGATTAGTGTGTTTGAAGAGGGGCATTTGTATTTTTCCCCCCATGGATAACCTACAGTTATGAGGGATCTGGACTACTTACCGGTGTTAAAATATCCTGCATGGTCAGATGGTTCTAATCTAGAGTATTTTGTCCAAGTCTAATGAAATAATAAGATGCTACAACACCTTGAGGCAGGCTGCCTCTTCTGTAATCTCCTCTGGTGCAGTTCAAGATAGGATTGGTTTGTAACTTCTCTAGTGTCCTGATAAAGGCAGTATAGTTTGAAGGTCAGCCAAAATACAAAGGTGATGCGTTTGTGTAGTCCCATCTGTTTATGTTCTATACTTACGTAGTAGTGTATGATTAGTGAAACACTGGGGTACAATTATTAAAGGGTGAAAGAAAAAAATACTTACCTAATCAATGCATTTTAAGGAGCAGAGTGTACTGTGTTTATTGCTTTTAATTTTTCTGAATTGCCACTTTAAAGGTTTATATTATTAGACGTAATTGCCATAAAATTAATTTGTCTATTTTTCTTTTTTTTACTTTTACTAAAAAGAATGCATGTGTTGTAGTATTTTTTTATTCCCTCATTTTTCTTTAGTTTTTGGGATTGCATTAACGGGGTGCACGAATCACACAAAACCTAATGTGACCATAGAGGCTGTTTGATTGTAATAGCTGACAATATTTAGTTCATTGAGACGCTGGTAGTTGGAGGTATATTTTTTCGTACTTTGACCCAGGCGCCTCAGTCTCATCACCCATCCTTTGGATGGAGTTCCTCTTCTTCTGTTTTAAGTTTATCTGAAATGTTATCTGAGGTGTAGTTGTTGAATCTCCTGACTGCATGTGAAATCACATAAGAACACATGTTCAAACTTCCAGGCATTGCTGTTAGTGTTCGAAACCTTTCTTGAAATTTTGTTTTATAGGCTAAAATGTGTTAATGACCATTAGCACTACTGACATAGGCCCTTTAAGACAGGTAAGTATGTTTAGCTGGCTCCTTTATGCTCAGGCCTTTTTAAGCAGCGGTCACCATAGTGATAGGTGCAGTTTGAAGATCCATTCTACCAACAACTCAAATAGTCCTGCAGACTAAATTTCCCTAGACTGAATTTGTATCACACGAGCATTTTCCTCTATATGAACTGGTAATGTTTACCATGGACATCCAGTTGTATAGGATGTTCTCACATCTGTCAAGAATAACGTTTAAAAGGAGATTTTCGCTGTTATTATTGCACAAAAAATATTCATTCAATAAATCAATCAAGTTTCAGCATTAGCCAAAGCATATTAAAATGCAGTACAAATCAATACCACAATTTGCGCAACAAAATATACAAATCCAATCTATGATATAAAAAAGTTAAAATATTCTGACATCCAACATTAAAATGAAGAAGAAGAATTCCATCCAGTTCTTTCCTCAGAATGAGCGGAGCATTCCACGTGTAAGAGGCAACTGAAAGAACATTAGAGATATCATCAGTCTTATAACATAATGATACGGTGTCAAACTAGTGTCTGACTCCTTTGATCTTCAGTCAACGAAGACGCTAATTCCATCTTGGACCAACGGTTGTATTGAAAAAGAGCATAAAGTACAGAGTCTCTGCCACCTAGCCTGCAAGGGCTGAACTATGACAGTTGTGCATCCCATTTTGAGTGATAAACTCTAGTTGGATAGGTCCTTCATCTACATTTTATTTAAGGAATGCTTCATATCTGGCCAGGATGTGTGCCACAACAAATTTAAAGTGGCCTGATGTCACACGTTCTCATGAGCATTAGAAGAAGGCTAGATAAAAAGACTAGTCTCTCGCAACATGAGATTCTGTTGGGTAAAGCCAAGAGAGTTGTATATATCTATTTCTTCGGCAAAACCTGTCTTCTTAAATAATGATATATTGCATTACTGCAAAGATGAGTCTGATGTGGTGTAATCTGCCTCTCATCAGTTGAATTTGTCAACAAAGCAAACAAAAGGAACTCCGCACCCAAGTAAATGGATTCTGATCAATAACCATGTCTACAAGAGCTGTCTGAAACCAAGATGGAAAGGGCCACATTAAGTTGTGTTGTACATCTCTAGAGGCACGAATAGGACGAATGGACAAAAGTGCCTTGTCACTAGATCCCAGAATACGAGTAGGACAATAATGATGCAATTTTTCCTTCAGATACTGAGGGGATCTGCATAATAGACCTTTGGGGAAGAGACAGCATATCTTAAAAAAGATACGCATTCCGACAGGCAGCCAGCGGAGGGACCTGAGGATAGAGGCAGAGGGAGAGCCTGCTGGCAGGCTGCAAACTAAACGGACAACCATATTTTGCACAACTTGAATTTTAGTTTGAAGAGTGTCATTGGCTGCCCTAAGCAATGCAGGCGACTGATTATCAGCGCCTGGACCAGCGTTTTCCTGACTAAGACAGAAAGCCATGGAACACCTTTCCTCAGGAGAATCAAGGTGGAAAAACAAATTCCCCTTGTCACGTCTATATGACTTTTCCTGGTCAGTTCATGATCAATTTTTATGATCTAGGTGTTTTGCTGATTGACTGGGACCCAGGCGATTCCCAATCCTGTGGGCCACCAGTCAGGGCACCAGAGCTGTTCCGCTGTACCAAACAGCAGAATCTCGACTTCTCATGATTCAGCTGAAGACAGTTCCTGGACATACAGGCAGTGATGTCTCTCATACAGTTTTGGAAGCGGTGCCTAGTACCCTCAATGTCCTGTTCAATAGAAATGATCAGCTGCGGATCATCGGCATACGAAATCCATAGGTGATCACAATCTGCGACAATGGAGGATGTACATATTAAACACCTTGGGCTTAGTGAAGAGCTTTGAGGTACACCATTGGTGAGAGGAACCTGCAGAGATTTATAAGGGCCCAGTGTGGTAAAATGGGCCCGGACATCCCAAAAATCTGCTAACCACAGCAGGACGCTACCACTGATACTGATCTCACGCCGCCTGCTAATCAGAACTGCATGAGAAATTGACAATTCTTCGCTATGCGGTATTGCTTCTTGTCACATCCGCCTTTTGTAAGGTCTTTAAATAAAATCAATAAAACTTGTTATTAAAAACAAAAAGAACTGCATGAGAAATGGTCTAATAGGTTGCAGAGAGATCCTGTAATACAAGCACTGGCGTTCAAAGAGAGACGGATGAAATCAGTGACATTCACTAGTGCAGTCTCAGTACTTGGAGCTGCCGTGAATCTTGATAGGGAAGGATCAAGGATCGCACGAGCTGTTTCTTTACATTACTTTCAAGTTTTTTCCCTAACATAGGTAGAAGAGAGACAGGTCGATAGTTGCTTAAGTTTTTAGGGTCTGCATTAGGTTTTTTCAGAATGGGGACTACTAGAGCAGTCTTCCAAGCAACAGGAGCTTTGGCAGAACCAAGAGACACATTAAATAAAGACAAAACCACTGGGGCTAACATGGCAGATAAAGTGACAGCGGTCCTGGGGGGACAGATGCTGTCACTTGGTCTAGAGTAAGAGACTAAAACCTATCCTAAGTGGAGTTATTATGAGGAGGTCTCAAAAGGGTGGAATTGGTCTGTCCCTTATTAATAAGAAATGTCCTATAAATCGCCTCAAATTTTTCCTCAAAACAATCTGCAAGAGAATTGCAGAATTGCTGCGAAGGTATGTCTGAGACACAAGCATGGGGGTGAATAAAGTCATTAAGCACTTTATAAAGTTCATTAGAAGATATACTAGCATTTGTTGTTGGGTTACAGATGAGGCTCAGCTGGTCTTTCTGATAAGCGTGTGCTATTCAGTGAGAGCAGATTGAAAGGTTACTTTATCATTTAAAGCCTTTGAGGCTCGTAAGCGTCTCTTCAATTTTCTACACGCTACCTTCAGCAGGCAAATATCACTGGTGAACTGGGGGGCATGGGGTCTAGAAGAGCTTTGTTTGGGAATTTTTCTAAGGGTGCAATTTTATCAAATGTCATCAACAAGACAAGATGGTAGTTACATAAAGACACTTTAATGTCAGAATTCTGGGTCGCGGTACCCCAAGCCATGGCCATAGAAAGTTTTGACTGATGTAATGTTTGTCCAAACTCTATAAGCTTTATAAGTTTGATTCTTTATGATGTCCGCCTGCTTAGACATATTGGGCATATCTATCTGAAACTTGATCAATTAATGATCGGTCCAGGTAAGAGGGAGAGGATATTCACTAGCAAGGAGAGGGAAATGAGTATAAAGCAGGTATGGTCTGCATTATGTGTGGGGCCTGTAATACATGGGCTCAGGTCTAGTAATTCCAAGTCTTCGGAAAGAATAGCAACCTCCAGTGAAGCTTGACAGGTGTGAGAAACGCAATAGCGACCTGGTCTAGATTCCCTGTCCAGCCTGACCAGTTGGTAGTTGTAAGGTAGGGACAAAGGAATACAGGGCAGGGCGGAGGTGTTTAACCAAGTTTCTGTGAAGAAACAGAAGTCAGGAGCAAGTGATGTCAATAAGTCCCAGACTTCCGTCGCAAATTTTTAAAGTGGCCTAATATTGCAATAGATGTCTAAAAGAGCTGGCCCAATGTTTCCGTAGCCCTATCCAGGGGCAGCAAACAAGCTGAGGATAGAGAATAAGTTGAGAAGTCCAAGTGCAATCTATACAAAGGTGACAACAGAGAGGAGGGTCACACAGAAGACTTGGGGAATTAGAGGCAGACATGAGAATCAACAAGATCTGCATGTAAACAGGCATTCCAGGTAAGAGAACAAGCCCCAAGTGTGCTAAAGACTATCTAAATGCAAAAAGTAGTTACCAATTTCGTACAAAGATGAGGCAGAGTAGTGAATCCTAGTTTTCCCCCATATTATTTAATACCTAAGGAGCAAGGGTCCTGGCTCCTCGTGACAGTAGGAAGCGAACGGGTGCAAAATGGATTGCCTTTGGCACACCTTTGGCGCACCAGCGGCACACCAGCTGTGTATGTCTGCTTCACGGCCCGCACTGCCATCTGGCTAAATAGAGCAGCCAAGGTGAGTGTTAGACCAATAATCAATGAGGGACAGGGCAACAACCAATGGGGAACGACCTGCCTAAACCACCCTTTCCGCTCAATCAGAACACTTGCTGCGGCGGACCAATGGGCTCACTAATAGTAAGAGAACATTTTAAACATAAACAGAATCCCCCTCAATACAACTCCAAAAACATTATAATGCAGCAGTTAAAAAATATGCGTGCGGGGAACCCGAATAAGGCGGTGCGTCTACGCTCTCATCTGGCTATATAGAGCCGCCAAGACGAGTACTAGACCGCTGATGAATGATGGTGTGGGAAGCAACCAATGAGGAACGATCTGCCTAAACCACTCTTTCCAATCATTCAGAACACCCAGCTGCGGACCAAAGGCTCACTAATGGTTAGAGCACCATTTTAAAAAGAAAGAGAATCTCCCCTCAACACAACCCTAAAAACACTAAAATGCGGCAGCTTAAAAAATATAGATACGGTGAAGCTGAATGAGGTTCTCTGTTATTTCTGTGACTAGTTTGCTCTGACACCTCCATATGACATTAGGTCAGGGGGACTGAATCAATGTTCATATAGTTGGCTATTGATAACGTGTTAGGGTTGTGACAATTTTAAATATTTTTTAATTTGATTACCATGATGAGTTTGCAGTTCTAATGCTTTCTTAAGATGAAAATAACTGTATAAACTCCTGAATTTGAGAGTGAGACAGTACTCTTGAGAGATCTTTCCTGTGCTCCTAGGGATGCTGCCTGTGAGAAGTTGGGGGCATATCAGCAAGGCGAGGCGATAGAATTATCGCCGCTTTAGCGTTCGTTTTCGGACAAAAACCGGCGATAATTTTATCACGCTATCAGCATGGACACGCTAACGCGTGATTCCATGCCTTAGCGCCTGTTTCCGGAACGCCCAGCTTCGCACCACTAATGAGATGCAAAGTGGGCGTTCCTCCCCAAAATAACTGGAGAAATGCCGCTAACCAACATCTCTCCAATTATCAAGCTGCACGCTAACAAGCAGAGCGATAAGAAAAGTAGCTCTAACCGTGGTTATCGCTACTTTCTTTACGCCTGCTTTTCTTCTGACTTAGGGGCCGATTCACAGAACTAACTTAAGACAAAATCCTAAACTTACTACTTTTGGTATTCACAGAAGTTAGGATTTTGTCTCCAGTTTGTCTTAAGACAAACTTAAGACAGACTTAAGACAGACTTAAGACAAACTTAAAGACAAACTTAAGACATACTAGAGACAGACTTAAAACAGACTTAAGACAAACTTAAGACAAAATCTTAACTTAAGTCTGTCTTAAGTCTGTCTTAAGTTTGTCTTAAGTCTGTCTTAAGTCTGTCTTAAGTTTGTCTTAAGACAAACTTAAGACAAAATCCTAACTTCTGTGAATAACAAAAGTAGTAAGTTTAGGATTTTATCTTAAGTTAGTTCTGTGAATCGGGCCCATTGCCATGTAATCCAATGGGAGGTGGATTACATGGCTAAATCCACCTTCCCCTATCAGCAAGGTATCGCCGGTCGCAGTGCGATTATCGCTGGATTTCCAGCGATAATCGCACTGTTTTCTAGCTAACGCATGGATTTCTATCGCTTTGGAGATAAGCGTTGCTGATAGCACGCTATCTCCGCGATAGAATCCAGCGATAGCGGGCGATAATTATCCTAGCACTAAGTGCGCTTAGCGATAATTATCGCCTCGCCTTGCTGATATGCCCCTTGG
This sequence comes from Triturus cristatus, assembly GCF_964204655.1. Taxonomy (NCBI): domain Eukaryota; kingdom Metazoa; phylum Chordata; class Amphibia; order Caudata; family Salamandridae; genus Triturus; species Triturus cristatus. The sequence continues at coordinate 324,778,352 of NC_140587.1, forward strand.
CCTGGTATATGCTGTTCACTAGTTATAGTGGGCACCTTGCACCAGTCCAAACAACCCCTTATTGATGATAGGTTAAAGACAACCTTTATTGAAAGCTATCCTAGTGGTAGCTATGGAGAGCAACCTTCAGGCTAAGTCTTGAAGATATGTAAAGCAGCTTGTTTTACCAGTCTATAATCTTTTTAATGGTTAAATGAAAGACAGCCACACCAGGTATATATATAAAATATATGAATTTATTTCTAAACACACCCTACTAGACTCTTTATGAGGCTAGAGGTCAAAACACATGTTACACTTCAAATATTACAGTAAAATAGCACAGATACACGTCAGGCCCTAGGGGCGAGCCAAACCATTTACTAAAATAGTGGTATAAGAACCACGACTTAACTAGACACAAGGCCTAGGGCCTGTAGAATCGCTGGGACCCCAAGGAACCACCCAAGGTAGTGACACAGGGGACCCACGGGGGCCGTGTTCAGTGTGAGAACACAGCCGCAAGCTCCCGTTAGCTTCTATGGGGAAAGTCGCGGTTAGATTTTTAAAGATTAGGGACACTTAGAAATGAGTCAGAACCAAACCCTTTGGGACTTAGGAAGTTCTAGGGTCAACACCCAGGGGAGCACCAGAGTACTCGTGTTACCTCACCCAGGGAAGCCGGGTGCATAGTTGTCAAATGGTGTCGGGTCGCGTCGTCATTTTCAATGGGAGCTGGCAAAGAAGTGCTGCTGCCGGGAAGATGCGAAGTGTCTGAAGAGATCCAAGCCTGGATCGGAGATGTGAAGAACCTGAAAGCAGAGGGGACAGAGTCTGGGTCACTTGCCAGTGACCAAGGGCACAATAGACGAATGCCCACCGATGTTGGGTGTTTCAGGTGAAGAAGGTGAAGCTTGACTCTTCAGCCACAAGGACCAGGAGGCGTGGAGGACAACCAGGAGCTGGATTCGAGCTGTCCCACAAAGGATGTCGAGTGCTGCAGTGTTGGTGCCCGGATTGGACAAAACAAGCCTTGGCAACAGCAACCCATGCAGAATGGAGAAAGATGCTTTGTTGCAGACCAACAAGGTCTGAGGGACTCACCACTTGGTAGGGAGTCTGGGCACATATGGAGCAACCAGGCACGCACAAGGAAAATCAAAGTTACTTTCACAGGGACCCACCAGTCGATGGACCAGGGATCGCAAAGGGACCTCGAGAGGAAACACAAAATGGCGTCCCACGGGTCACTCGGGTGACTAGGCTGACAATCTTCAGTGGATTCTCTGCTCAAGGTGGGGGCTACAAGTAACCCCAAGTACGACTTCAAGAGACGTGGAGAAGTCAATACACTTGCAAAAGTGCACGGTGACCAGGAGTTCCAGTTCCACGCTACTCACGAGGGCTGTGGGTCTCAGCTTTGCTGGGGACTCGGGTCGGCCTCTGAGATGTCTGGAAATCCTCTTCCTGGGCTGCAAATACTTCGGAGTCCGGCAGGAGCTTCGAAGATGCAGACTGGCAAAATGCTTTGTTAGTGCCTGCCAAGCAGGGGAGTCACTCTTTGACCCCAAGGGAGATTTCTTCAGTCCTCTAGTCTTGAGTGGAGCGTTGTAGTTCCAGGATTCAGCTTCAGAGTTAAGTCCAGGGATATCTAAAGTCCTGTTTCCAGGGGTTCCTTACTTATGCGTAAGGAAGGGGTTGGACTAGCTCTAGGGACCCACCTATGGGAGGATTTGGAACGGGGGGTGGCTACACCCATTTCCTTTGTCCAGTTTCACGCCAGAGCAGGGGTTGGAAGCCCCTGAACCGGTTTGAGCTGGACTATGCACAGAGACCCCAAATGTGCCCTCAGTGCAGGACTTCAAAGCACTCTGAGAGTGCTCCCACCCAGACCCAATACACATCAGTCTGTCAGGGAGGTGGTTACACCTCCCAGTGACAGGAAAACTATTGTCCAGGCCTCCTCTTCTGAAGTTTCGGTCAGCAGTAGGAGGCCAGACCCGTGTCTGTGGCTGCAGCATCCATTTTGTGATGCCAGGGCTTTGTTAAGTTTCTACCGGGTATACCAGTGCTGTCATGTCTCTCCCTCTAGAAGGGTGGTATCATACTCCCACACCAGTTACTGGTGTGGGGGTATGATTCCAAGTTGTTTGACACCAAACACGACATGTTTCCGTGCAGCCAGTCCAAAGTTAGCATTTACCATTGGGTTATAATGCACTTAAGAGTATATGGTCAGGCTGCACCACTGACAACTCCAGAGGATAGATTCCGAAGGCTGCAGAGGAGCTCAGCTCATGCCTGGGCACCCTCTCACATATAACCAAGCACCCTGCCTTCAGGATTGATAAGGCCTGCCATAGGGGTAACTGATAGGTTTGTATGTGCAGTGATAGGTGAGGTATAGTGAACGTATACCTCAGTAAGGGGTGCATGCATCACCTTACCCATGCTGCAGTAGCAGACCTGTGGTGTCATTTTGGATGGCTTTCCAGGGGTGGCATAATACATGCTTCAGCCCCTGGTAGGCCTCTGGGGTACCTATGCCCTGGGTACATAGTATACCATATACTAGGGACTCACAGGGGTACCTCAGGATCCAATCTGTGGTGTACCTAAAGTACATGGAATCAATTTAGAGAGGAAGCAGCTATACTGGGGCCCTGAATAGCAGGGTCCCAGCCAGACTAAAGTCGAAAAGCAGTGAAACACCAGGAAAAAGTGGGGGTAACCATGTTATGCAGATCCTACTCTCCTACACAACCCCCCCCCCCCAAACGCAGGGACATTAAACTAACCTTGACCAGTTGAGTCTTCATGTTCTGAGTGGAAACAGCTGGAGAGTCCATCTGCATTGGCATGGTTACTCTCAGGTCTATGTTCAACTCTATAGTCCATCCCCTGTAGGGAAATGGACCACCTGAGCAGTTTGGGGTTTTCACCCTTCATCTGTTTTAGCCATAAGAGGGGCTTATGGTCTGACTGAACAATGAAGTGAGTACCAAACAAGTATGGCTTCAACTTCTTCAGAGCCCAAACCACAGCAAAGGCCTCCCTCTCAATGGCTGACCAACGTTTCTCTCTGGGGGTCAACCTTCTGCTTCTGAAAGCTACTGGTTGATCCTGACCTTCATCATTCAACTGTGACAGTACAGCCACTACCCCCAACTCAGATGCATCTGTTTGTACAATGAACTTCTTGGAGTAATCAGGACTTTGCAGAATGGGAGAAGTGCACATGGCCTGCTTCAGGTCATCAACTGCCTTTTGCCAGCTAGCTGTCCACTGAACCTTTTTGGGCATTTTCTTAGAGGTTACGTCATTCATGGGTGTCACTATTGATCCATACCCCTTGACAAATCTTCTGTAAGACCCAGTCAGGCCTAAGAAGGCTCTCACCTGAGTCTGGGTAGTGGGAGCAACCCAGTCCATTATGGTCTGGATTTTGCTCTGCAATGGTTGAACCTGGCCTCCACCTACAAGGTGGCCCAGGTACACAACCTGACTCTGCCCTATCTGGCACTTAGTAGCCTTGATAGTTAGGCCTGCTTTTTGCAGGGCCTCCATAACATTCCTCAGGTGGACCAGGTGATCCTCCCAGGTGGAGCTAAAGACAGCAATGTCATTTAGATATGCTGCACTATAGGCTTCCAGGCCTGTAAGGACTTGATTCACCAACCTTTGGAAAGTGGTAGGTGCATTCATCAAACCAAAGGGCATTACCACAAATTGATAGTGCCCATCAGGGGTAGAAAATGCGGTCTTTGGCTTTGCATCATCAGCTAGTCTGATCTGCCAGTAGCCAGCTGTCAAGTCAAATGTGCTTAGAAACTTGGCTGAGGCCAATGTATCTATTAGCTCATCTGCCCTTGGGATGGGATGGGCATCAGTCCTAGTGACTGCATTGAGACCCCTGTAGTCCACACAAAACCTCATCTCTCTCTTGCCATCTTTGGTGTGAGGTTTAGGCACCAGGACTACTGGACTAGCCCAAGAGCTATCTAAGGGTTCAATGACTCCCAAATCCAACATCTTTTGGACTTATGTCCTTATACAGTCCCTGACATGGTCAGGTTGCCTATAGATCTTATTCTTCACAGGCAGACTGTCCCCTGTGTCCACTTCATGAGTGCACCAGGTTGTCTGACTTGGAGTCAGAGAAAACATATGTCTAAACTGGCTTAGAAGTTTTTTCTGCAGTCAGTTTGTTGCTGGACAGTGAGGCTGCCTGACAATGCTACATCATCTACTGATCCATCATCAGGGTTCTGAGAGAACAGGTCAGGGAGTTGGTCACTCTCTTCCTCCTGTCCCTCATCTGTAGCCATGAGCAAGCCCATGGCTGCCCAGTCAACATATGGTTTTAGTCTGTTGACATGAAGTACCCTATGGGGACTCCTAGGGGTTCCAAGGCCTACCAAGTAGGCCTTCTGGTCAACAATTGTATGGGGGCCACTCCATTTGTCCTAGAGGGCTGCTGGGGCCACAGGCTCCAACACCCACACTTTCTGCCCTGGCTGATAAACAGTCAGCACAGCCTTTTGGTCATGCCAGGCCTTTTGCAATTCCTGGCTAGCCTCAGGGTTTTTAGTTGCCTTTTTTATGTATTCAGCCATACTAGAGCGGAGACCAACTACATAGTCCACTATGTCCTGTTTAGGGGGTTTGAGAGGTAACTCCCATCCCTCCTTGACCAGGCACAAAGGACCCCTAACAGGATGGCCAAACAAAAGTTCAAAAGAGCTGTAACCAACCCCCTTTTGGGGCACCTCCCTGTAGGCAAACAAAAGGCAGGGCAGAAGGATGTCCCATCTGCACCTAAGCTTTTCTGGGAGAACTTTGATCATGCCCTTCAAGGTTTTGTTGAACCTTTCAACTAAACCATTGCATTGTGGGTGATAGGGTGTGGTGAATTTGTAATTCACTCCATGCTCCTTCCAAATTGCAGTTAAGTAACTTGACATCAAGTTTGCTACTCTGTCGGATACTACCTCCTTAGGGAAGCCCACTCTTGAGAAGATTCCCAGGAGGGCCCTTGCTACCACACAAGCTGTAGTGGTCCTAAGGGGAATGGCTTCTGGGTACCTGGTGGCATGGTCCACCACCACCAGTATACATCTGTGCCCAGATGCTGTCTGAGGATCCATGGGAAAAACAATGTCAATCCCTACCCTCTCAAAGGGAACCCGCACCATAGGTAGTGGTATCAGGGGGGCCTTTGTAGTTCCACCTGCCTTCCCACTGGCTTGGCAGGTCACACAGGAGTGACAAAACTCCTTAGTGTCTTCAGACATGTGGGGCCAGTGAAAGTGAGGAACAATTCTGTCCCAATTCTTGTTCTGGCCCAGGTGTCCTGCTAGGGGACTATCATGGGCTAGTGTCAATAGGAAGCGCCTAAACTTCAGAGGTATAACCAACCTCCTGGAAGCACCAGGCTTGGGGTCTCTACACTCTGAATAAAGGAGTCCATCATCCCAATAGATTTTATGGGTGCCACTAGCATTCCCAGCAGCCTCATCAGCAGCTTGCTTTATAAGGGGTTCAAGAGAGGGGCAGGTTTTCTGCTCCTGGCGCAGATCAGCCCTGGAAGGGCCCCTTGTCCCCAAGAACTCAACCTGGTCAGGTTCAAGCTCCTCTGGGACAGTTCCTTCTTTAGGTTCAAGATCATCTCCCTCAGGAGACTGATCTGTATTCTGAGACAGGGGGGAAGGCACTACCTTAACTCTACTGCTCCTCCTCTTGGGAGGCACCTGGTACATTCTTCCAGAATCCAGGGCTTGTCCAGTGTTAGACATGTTGGCCTGTGACCTTGTCACAGCAAAGACATGAGCAGGGATCCCTAACATTTCTGCATGTGTCCTGAGCTTCACTTCAGCCCAAGCTGAAGTTTCCAGATCATTGCCAAGCAAGGATTCAACTGGTAGGTCTGCACTTACCATAACCTTCTTAAGGCCAGTTACCCCTCCCCAGGAGAAGTTAACAACTGCCAGAGAATGCTCTGTTCTGACATTGCTAGCATTGGTCACTTGGTACATTTCACCAAGAATAATCTGCCCAGGATCCACAAGATCTTTTGTCACCATTGTGACACTTGCTCCTGTGTCCCTGAATGCCAAAGCCTCTTTTCCATTAATTAAAGGCTGCTGTCTGTATTTGCCCAGGTTACTGGGACTCACAAAGGGGGACATATCCATGCCTCCATCACAGATCAGGACAGCCTGAGTTGGAACTCTGACTAGGCCAGAGTCCATCTCAGAACCCAGGGTCAACCCTACTACACCCTTATTCTGAAAATTACCACCACCAATTGTAGCTGTACTAGGGGGAACAGTTGCCTTAGGGGCAATGGTGGCTGGAGTTGAGTCTTTGGACTTGGTGTAATCACTTGTCCAGTGAGTCTTCTGTTTACAGATTTTGCACCATGGTTTCTTTTGGCCTTTACCTGTGATAGATTGGAATTCACCCCCTGAAGAAGCTTTTTGGGGACCTTGTGAAGACTTCTGGTCTTTACCCTTCTCCCCACCCTTGTCAGAGTTTTTAGGATCTTGCTTCTTCTGGTCACCACCTTGGTTCTGAACCTTCTGCCTCACCCTGTTTCTGACCCATTTGTCTGCCTTCTTTCCCAATTCTTGGGGAGAGGTCAGATCGGAGTCCACCAGGTACTGATGCAACAGCTGATTTTGACAGTTATTAAGGATCTGCTCCCTCATAACCAAATTGTATAATCCTTGGAAGTCATGCACTTTGCTGCCAAGTAACCAAACCTCCAGAGCCTTAGTAGCACAATCTACAAAGTCTACCCAGTCTTGATTCTGTGCCTTTTGGGTATCTCTGAACTTTAACCTGTATTGCTCAGTGGTTAGGCCAAACCCTTCAAGCAATGCACTTTTCAGACTGTTATAATCATCTGCCTCCTCCTCTCTCTAACAGTGAGAAGCTTATCTCTACCTTTGTCTGCAAAGGAGAGCTATAAGATTGCTGCCCACTACTCCTGGGGGACCCTTTGATCTTTAGAGGCCCTTTCCAGTGCAGTTACCCATTTGTGGATGTCATCCCCACTCTGGTAGGGAGGGACAATCTTATTCAGGTTTCTATGGTCAAGAGGCCTCTCCCTATCCCTAAGGATGTTGCTGCTACCATGTGACTCTAGTCCCATATTTTTTCTAGCTCTGTAGATCTCTAGGGCCTCCCTGTCTAGGGCTACCTGCTTTCTTCTGATTTCAAGCTGAGCTTCCTCATATTTAAGCAGTCTCTCCCTCCTCTCCTGAGAGGTTTCCCTCCTATGAGAAGAAATAGAGGTCCCTATAGATGAACCAGAATGGTTAGACTTCACTGACGGAGATCTAGACCTTCTAGGCCCACCACCAACTCTTCCTGAAGGGACAAAGAGAGGGCCATTGTTGCCATCCCCCTCATCTTCCAGGGGAGCTGGATTCTCCAGGTCAATATCATTTTCATCTTCCTGGTCAGCATTAGAGGTCATGTCATGGCAAGTTTCATCCCTAGGCCCTTCCTCATGTGCTGCCCCACCCACTCGGCCTACCCCTTCAGACCCTATACGTCTTCTGAGATCATCCAGCCTGAGTACCTCCATGCAATGCTGGGTGGTTGGGCTTTTGCCTGTCTTTAGTTTCCTAGTAGTGCATAATGCTCTCAATTCCAAGAATGGGAGGTTATCATACTTGGAGGGAAGAAGCCCATTGGCTTCTGGCAGGGACCCACTGGTTCCTGGCCTTGAAGACATTACTAGTGAGGTGTGCTGTATTGCACTATCTCCTCTAGTGTGGTCTACCAAACTCTCTTGAGTTGTAGAAAGGGTGTGCTAAGCCCTTAACACACAACTCTAGGTTCAGTAGAACTTACTGTATTTTAAAGCTTGTATTATATGTACCTAGGGTACCTTTAGTGGTTTTCAGTTAGTCACTCAATTGAGATTATCTGGAAAAACAATAGCAAGCTGGATTCCCACACGCTGCACACCAATGTGAGAAGTTGGCCTGGTATATGCTGTCCTCTAGTTATAGTGGGCACCTTGTACCAGTCCAAACAACCCCTTATTGATGATAGGTTAAAGACAACCTTTATTGAAAGCTATCCTAGTGACAGCTATGGAGAGCAGCCTTCTGGCTAAGTCTTGAAGGAATGTAAAGCAGCTTGTTTTACCAGTCTATAATCTCTTGAATGGCTAAATGAAAGACAACCACACCAGGGATATATATATAAAATATGTATTTATTTCTAAACACACCCTACTAGACTCTTTATGAGGCTAGAGGTCAAAACACATAAGTTACACTTCAAATATTACTGTAAAATAGCACAAATACACGTCAGGCCCTAGGGCGAGTCAAACATATACTAAAATAGTGGTATAAGAACCGCGACTTAACTAGACACAAGGCCTAGAGCCTGTAGAATCACTGGGACCCCAAGGAACCACCCAAGGTAATGACACAGGAGACCCACGGGGGCCGTGTGCAGTGTGAGAACACAGCAGCGAGCTCCCGTTAGCTTCTATGGGGAAAGTCGCGGTTAGATTTTTAAAGATCAGGGATACTTAGAAATGAGTCATAACCAAAACCCTTTGGGACTTAGGAAGTTCTAGGGTCAACACCCACGGGAGCACCGGAGTACTCGTGCTTCCTCACCCAGGGAAGCCGGGTGCATAGGTGTCAAATGGTGTCGGGTCGCGTCGTCATTTTCAATAGGAGCTGGCAAAGAAGTGCTGTTGCCGGGAAGATGCGAAGTGTCCGAAGAGATCCAAGCCTGGATCGGAGATGTGAAGAACCTGAAAGCACAGGGGACAGAGTCTGGGTCACTTGCCAGTGACCAGGGGCACGATAGACGAATGCCCACCGATGTCGGGTGTTTCAGGTGAAGAAGGTGAAGCTTGACTCTTCAGCCACGAGGACCAGGAGGCGTCGAGGACAACCAGGAGCTGGATTCGATCCATCCCATAAAGGATGTTAAGTGCTGCAGCATTGGTGCCCGGATTGGACACAACAAGCCTTGGCAACAGCAACCCACGCAGAAAGGAGAAAGATGCAAGGTCTGAGGGACTCACCACTTGGTAGGGAGTCAGGCAGTGGTCGAAGTGGGGGGGAACGGCAGGGCACGGCGTGCCCCTACTTCTTCATTTCCAGCGATTCCGTTCCCCAACTTTTTTATTTTCAAAATGCGTCCCGGGACGCAAGAAATCACCATCGCCTATAAAGCTCGACGTTCGAGCATGGGCGTAGGAAGTGTGGGGGACAAGGGTGGGGGGGGGGGACGAGGGGACAAAGGAATTTCCCCTCTCCCTTCTGTTATCGCAGGGCCATTAGCACGCGAAAGCGCTACCTAATGGCCCTGCACTTGACCTGCCTGGAGTCAGAGGCCACCCGCCCTCTGCCTTTTGTTATGCTGCAGGAAGGCTCAGCCGTTCTGGGAAGGGCAGAGAACGGAGAAAAAATAAACGCTGCCTCTTTTCCTTCATGGCAAGGACCGTGTCCACTACTCCTGATCTGCCTCTGGCGGCTGTCCTCCTCTCTTTATTCCTCCATCTCTTTCTGTCGCTGTCTCGCTCCTGCTTACGTGCTGATTTCAAGAGGCAGCTCTTAAGGTACTCTCTCTTGCCTCTCCTTTTCTTTATTTGTTCCCCTGTGAAATTGATCCCAAAAAGGCTGAACACTTTGGCTGTAAATGTCCTCATTTTCTGACCGTTTTCTATTGAAAAGAAAAACCTCGGAATGGAGAGAAAAAATAGTTAAATACCTAAATAAAGCAATACAGAGTGGACAGCAGACAGGCCAGACTGTTATTTACACCCACACACATTAGCGCCACTTTACAGAGTTTGCCAGTGAAAGCGCTACTTTCTTTTTATCTTCTTTCTTTGAACAACATTGTTTTCCCAGGGTGGGTAAGTGTGCCATTCCTAAAGGGACTGCAGTACCTGGTTGATGGGTAGAGTGGAAACGTTTAATATGATCGTTTTCAACTTTTTAATTATTTTAGCTTATAAAATGCGGCTGTGTTTGGGGATGTGGTCTTTTTTAAACCAAACTGCATACATTTTGAAAGGATATAAGCAATGGACATTGAAAGGGGTCCCTTCCTGGTCCTGTAGCCATGTCTTGAACTTTTCAGGCAAAATCACTTACTGATTTCTGAATAATGAGTTTAAAACCGTTAAGGTAACCATGTTTTTTTCTGATTACAGTTCGCATGCTTTGCTTATTCTTGCATTCCCTATGAGTGTTTGCTTTTTCCAGGGTGTTATTCATTTTTTTTCAGGCAGCATTTTACTGTTGTCTAGTGCATAATTTGAATTTAGTCGCAGCACAATTGAGTTGTGCTGAAGGCAGTGCGAGTTTCTCTCAGTGGGGCAGTATGGTGTTCAGTGTGGGAGAGAATGTGGCACTCTGGCCAGAGCTGCTGAATTTGGAACTGGAGAACCATGTTCAGACCTTCATGACCAGTTCACCATACCACACTGCTGACGGAACTTATTCCGATGCTACACCTTAGAAGGCCCGATAGACCTTAGAAGCCCAGGTGTCTTAGCACCCACAGGTGGACCTGTCCACCACAATCCATACTGCAGTTCACTTCCAGTCTTACGGGCAGCCAGGCATATGAAGAAGCACATCCTAGATCGACAGTGAATCTGTCACTGAGGTCACAAGACCCTTGAGGCCAGTCCACCTCACCCATTGGTACCTCCATTGGCCTTTTTCCAGCACTAGCAGTGCAACTTGCCAGGGGTTGGCAATGTAGGATTTGCATGCACACCAAACTTAGGGGGTGATTATAATGGCAGTGGGACCGCCACGTCACCCCGTCGGTGGCGGTCCCATCGCCATTGGTGACTGCTTCACAGCCCGCCATATTACAATGGCGGGTGGTTACCTGGCGGTCAGAAAGACCAACCACCACGCACCAGACGGGCTTCTTGAGACCGCCGGTGTGGTGGAGGGGCTCGTGGTTCCTACAATGCTGGTGGTGCCTACCATGCACCGCAGCAGGGATTACGATGTCCCTTACCCGCCAGCTTATCAATGGCGGTTCACCTGCCATGGAAATGCTGGCGAAAGGGACATTGGGGGCCCGTAGCAGGCCCCTTTACCCCTGGCCCCCAGACATGGGTTCTGGGGGGCATCTATGATGCCCCACAACATATCACTGCACCATGTGGCAGGCACCGATATATTTAACATGTTCCTTTTTTTTACTTTGCGGCGGATGATGCAGCCAGCAGCACCTGCTGCAATGTAAAAGATAGGCACTGCGAACACCGTAGTGGCAGTCGCATTGTAATGCCTATCGTGGGGCCTCCACTTTGAAGGCCAGCGGTCCCATTCCCCGATTCGATGGCGGTGGTACTGAAGTCCGCCTGCCATCGTAGTCAGCCCCTAAGTTTGCATTTTATGAATCTGATTCAGCGGGAAATAAATTGATGTTTGCAATTTAATTGCCTTTGGTTGGCCTCTTATCTATGAGATTTCCCTGTTGAATGTGCCCTTACATTATACATTTTCGGTTGTATGAATTGATTGCATACTACACTCTCCTACAGGTATTAACTTGAGTGTCATTAGGAGTGTCTGGGACCATTTGTTTTCTTAGGAATTGTTTTCTTTACTAACCATTGCAAATGTCCCTAAACTTCACAGCAACACAAGTCACATTTCTTTTAGTAATTTGGGATCCGTTTGAGCTACAAAATTATTTTGGAAAAAATCGTTAGATTATGCAGCAGATGATATATTATGTGGCAAATATGATACAGCCATAGTTAAATGGAAAATATTTTTCCACTTAATTTTGCCCCAACATTGTAGTTGATCAATTTGTAAGTTCCCCAAACCCAAAAGTCGAGTTTGGGCACAATTTGCATTTTAAAAGCAGCCCTATAACACAAGGCTACTTTTAAACTGACCTCAGGCTTCAGCAGTGCACACATGCAAGCGCAGAAAGGGCTGCTGGCCTCTAAACTGCCATGCCTTATTATATTCTAGGGACTTAAAAGTAGTTCTAATCCCCCTGCCATATTATGTACTAGGGCCTTATAGGAGAGGTCATGCCAATCATAGGGGTACCCTAACCCATAGTGCACCCTAGTGAATGTAGCTGTTTTCACTGTATTTTTAAGTGCCTCTTTCAGAATAGCACTGGCTGTTTAGGCAGAGGCCAGGGTCAGTCAGTCAGGTACCACCAGTACCAGTCAGCAAAAAGTTGGGGAGTGCCCAGGGCGGCTTTGCAACACTAGAGAAACACAAACTCAGAATGTAAAACAAAACACCATGGTTGGGGGCTTCTCTTCAATAATCAGAATTGATTTCTATCCTAATTAACCCATTTTCCAACATTAGGATAGGGAAAGACTGGGGAAAAATCATAACGTTCTAATCTATACATTGAAGTTTTTATGCAGCTCTTTGATGACGGTTAATAGCTCACTGTTCAATGTTAGGATTTTAACTTATAAACTTCAAATACCAAAAGAATATCTCAGACAAAAGCAGTAACTCACTGACCTTTTGAATTAAAACTTTCACTAGACAAGCCTTCGATCTCTCTCAAAAAAAGAACATTAATCACCAAAGTTATCTTCACATTTTTATTGTTGCCTGAAAATTGCTGGAGACCAGGAATGCAGCAGCAGGTACTTTTCAAACCATAATGCACTTGCAAACACGACGCCCCCACCCTAAGTCAGCGGCCTTTGTTTGCTTTGTGCATTAAGATGCAAGATTCATATATGTTTTTTTTAAACATTTGGTCTCATTACTATATGAATGTAAATAACAATAAAGCATACATGCAAACTGTGACTACATGCCTGCTTTTCTCAATATTTCACTTCGAATGTATGCAATTGTATTTGTGTAACAGGCGGTGATTTGTATAGGGTCACTGGAAAGTGCACAAGGTTGTCCCTGTCCCCCCCAGAATTTTAGTGTCTCCTACGCCCCTGCGTTCTAGGACGGGCGGCAGAGAAGTAACAGGACTCTGTCTTTTTCTTCTTACCCAGAGAAGCAAAATACAGTGTCCGCTTCTGCTCTGTAGCTTCAGCTGCCTTCCCCCCTCCCCCCAACTCTTTCCCTCTTCCCTCTCTTTCTGTCTAGCAGTTCTTCTCTTACAGAAAACCGAGATTTCAAGACGGGGTTTTCACTCTCTTTCCTCTCCTTTCTTTTCCCTGTGAAATGGATCCAAAAAAGAAAATAATTTTTGCTGGAAATGTCCAGCATCTGGAATAAAAGGTTAAAAATAGGAAAAATAACTAAGTAAAGTAAGACAGACTGGTAGCCAGAGGCGCTACTAGAGCCAAATTTCGAGGGGGGGGGGGGGGGGGCTTAATCTTTAAGCAATAGGCAGAGTGGAGCTGCAGGGGCTCCTGGAGGGGTGAAACAACAGCAAGGCCTCATTAACATGCAAATGGTCTTTAAAAGACCTGTGAAGTGCTCGGGTGCGGCTGTGTGTGTGCCAATGGGCTACTGGTAGCAATCAGGTAAGCCTAATTAGAGGTAAAGTTGCCTTCACAGGGACCCACCAGTCGACGGACTAGGGATCGCGAAGGGACCTCGAGAGAAAACACAAAGGGCCAGCTCACGGAACACTCATGGAGTGTAGGCGGGCAATCTTCAGTGCAAATGCTGCTCTGGGTCAGCGCTATAAGTAATCCAAAGCTTAGCTGCAGGAGTTGTTGGAAAGCTGATGCTTCTGCAAAGTGACGTGGTGTCCAGGGGTTCGGTTTGCACAGTCGCCACGAGGGATACGGGCCTCAGACTTGCTGTGGGCACTGTTCGACCTCTAAGACCACGGAAACCCACCTCCTATGTTACAAAATTCTTTGGAGTCTGGCGGGAGCTTCGGAGCTGCAAACCGTTCAGATCTGTCTTTGGTGCCTGCCTTGCAGGGGAGTAACTCCTTTACTCCAAGGGAGATTCTTTACTTATCTAGTTCAATGTAGATCGTTGAAGTTCCAGGATTCAGTATCAGAGTTTCGTCCAGGTGTAATCTAAAGTCCTGGAGCCAGGGGTTCCTTTCTTATACCCAAGGAAGGGGTGGGACAAACTCTAGGGACCCACTTATGGGAGGGTCAGGAAAGAGGGGTGGCTACACCCATTTCCTTTGTCCAGTTTCGCGCCATTGCAGGGGCTGGACTATGTACAGGGACACCAAATGTGCCCCCAGTGCTGAACTTCAAAGCACTCTTGGAGTGCACCCACCCAGCCCCAATACACTTAAGTCTTTCTGGGAGGTGGTGACACCTCCCTGTGACAGGAAACCTATTGTCCAGGCCTCCCCTGCCGGAGTTTCGTCCAGCAACAGGAGGGCAGACTCCTGTCTGTGGCTGGCAGCATCCATTTTGTGATGCCAGGGCTCTGTTAGCTGGTATCGGGTATACCGGTGCTGTCATGTCTCTCCCTCTAGAAGGGTGGGATCATACTCTCACACCAGTTACTTGTGTGGGGGTATGATTCCAAAGTGTTTGACACCAAATACAACATGTTTCCGTGCAGCCATTCCAAAGTTAGCATTTACCGTTTGGTTATAATGCACTTAAGAGTGTATGGTTTGGCAGCATCACAAACAACCCCAGAATAAAGGTTCTGAAGGCTGCTGAGGGGCTCTGCTCATGCATGGGCACCCTCTCACATAAAACCCAGCACCCTGCCTTCAGGATTGGTAATGCCTGCCATAGGGGTGACTGATAGGTTTGTATGTGCAGTGATATGGAGAGATATAGTGAACCTATATCTCAGTAAGGGGTGCATGCACCACCTTACCCAGGCTGCAGTAGCAGACCTGTGGTGTCATTTTGGAAGGCTTCCCAGGGGTGACACAATACATGCTGCAGCCCCTGGTAGGCCTATGGGGGTACCTATGCCCTTGGTACATAGTATACCATAAAATAGGGACTTATAAGGGTACCCCAGAATCCAATCTGGAGTGTACCTATAGTACTTGTAATCAATTTAAGGGAGAAAGCAGATAGTCTGCCTGGGATCCTGCTATTCAGGACCCCAGCCTAAGTCAAAAACCAGCAAAACACCAGGAAAAAAGTGGGGCAACCATGTAGTCAGATTCCACCTTCCTACACAGATCACAAAGTGCACATAATGTAAATAGGTCAGTGGGCTACTGCTTTTGTCAGAGAGCTCCTTTTGTTACTTGCAGTTTAGAAGTTAAAATCCTAACAAACAACAGTGAGCTATTAACTTTCATCTAAGAGCTGCATACAACCTGCAAGGTATAAATTAGAGCGTTATGTCGCCCCCCCCCCCCCCCCAGTCTTTGATTATCCTAATGTTGCAAAAAGTGTTCTTTTGGACAGAAATCAATTCTGATTATTAAAGAGTACCCCCAACCATGGTATTAAGTTTTAAAATTCTGAGTTTATGTTTCTCCAGACCAATCACTATTAAACTATACCGCCTAGTAGTATGGTTGTCGTGTGACTCCTACACATTGTAGTCCTTAGTCTTATGTAACATTTTCTATACAGTGATTTACACACATATTGATTGTCTCTGAGTAATGTGTGTGATGTAAAGTGCTCTGACACCCTACACTGGTATGAGTGGCGCTGTAAATCAAATTAAATGCATCTGAGAGAGAGTGTGGTTATGGAGACTTGAGGGGCACTGTTAAAGGGTGGTAGTGAGGGAATCCATGACAGAGGTGGCCATTAGAGGGTAATAACAAACATTAATGCACAGGGCACCGCCAGTGCCCTTGAGGCCAGTCTGCCTCACCCATAGTTAGCTCCATTGGCCTTGTTTCAGAAGTAGTAGCTGCAACTCACCAGGGATTGGCAATGCAGAATTTGGCACGCACACCAAACTAAGTTTGCAAACTTCACAGTCTCTCTGCTTCATTCACAAGCACTTTAAACATGTGCTGCTTGCTGTGGGGCCACTGGAATTAAATATGCAGCAAAGGAGGACACCATTATGCCACAGTGTTGACTAAATTATGCATTTAAAAAAAGGCTGCAGCGTAATGCAGTATATTTTCTGATATTTTATTTTGACGTGTACACATGCTAACAGTCTTTGGAAAGATTTTGCCTTATTAGCACCAGTGTAACATACAACTGCAACAGTGAGAAAGATGATCAGTCAACCTTTGCAATAAGCCATCCACTCCGCAACAAAACAAGTCAAATTTTTTGTTAACTTTTGATACATTTGAGCCATAAACAATTTATTAGTTTAAATGATCAGATCATGCAGCAGATCTTGCATTAGGAGGCAAATATGGCAGAGCCAGAGTTATATAGAAAACATTTGCAAACTAGGATATTTTGCCATTCATGTTTGAACTGCTGTTGTGGAAAAAGGGAGAAGTGCTGATGATAAACACCATGGCTCTGCGACAAATGGCTTGTGCTTCCACATTTTATCGTATTTGGGACATTCTGTGATTAGAAGCATATCCCACTTTGTGAATGTGTTTTACTGTCAATAACTCATTATAACCTTATATAATCATGTGTATCCATTGGTTGATTAAACTGGGCAGTGAAATGCCAAACAAAAACTAAAAATTGGGATATTTGCGCATCCTGGCCACACCTCTGGCTCCGCCCACTGAGCCAATCCTTGGGTTATTCCCGCCCTCTGATTCTCCGCCCACAGTTCCCCTACTTTTTTTCCCCCACTTCGACCACTGGAGTCAGGGCACATCTGGAGCAACCTGGGACACGAAAGAAAAATCAAAGTTACCTTCACAGGGACCCACCAGTTGACGGACCAGGGATCGCGAAGGGACCTCAAGAGGAAACACAAAATGGTGGCCCACGGGTCACTCGGGGTGACTAGGCCAACAATCTTTGGTGGATTCTCTGCTCGAGGTGGGGGCTACAAGTAACCCCAAGCACGACTTCAAGAGACGTTGAGAAGTCAATGCACTTGCAAAAGTGCACGGTGACTAGGAGTTCCAGTTCCATGCTACTCACGAGGGCTGCGGGTCTCAGCTTTGCTGGGGACTTGGGTCGGCCTCTGAGATGTCTGGGAATCCTCTTCCTGGGATGCAAATACTTTGGAGTCTGGCGGGAGCTTCTAAGATGCAGACTGGCAAAATGCTTTGTTGGTGCCTGCCAAGCAGGGGAGTCACTCCTTGACCCCAAGGGAGATTTCTTCAGTCCTCTAGTCTTGAGTAGAGCGTCGAAGTTCCAGGATTTAGCTTCAGAGTTTTGTCCAGGGATATCTAAAGTCCTGTTTCCAGGAGTTCCTTTCTTATACCAAAGGAAGGGGTTGGACTAGCTCTAGGGACCCACCTATGGGAGGGTTTGGAATGAGGGGTGGCTACACCCATTTTCTTTGTCCAGTTTTGTGCCAGAGCAGGGGCTGGAAGCGCCTGAACCGGTTTGAGTTGGACTATGCACTGGGACACCAAATGTGCCCCCAGTGCAGGACTTCAAAGCACTCTGAGAGTGCTCCCACCCAGCCCCAATACACATCAGCCTGTGTGGAAGGTGGTTACACCTCCCTGTGACAAGAAACCTATTTTCCAGGCCTCCTCTGTGGGAGTTTCGGTCAGCAGCAGGAGGCCAGACCCTTGTCTGTGGCTGCAGCATCCATTTTGTGATGCCAGGGCTCTGTTAAGTTTCTACCGGGTATACCGGTGCTGTCGTGTCTCTCCCTCTCCCCACCTTACTCAGGCTGCAGTAGCAGACCTGTGGTTATTTTGAATGGCTTTCCAGGGGTGGCATAATATATGCTTCAGCCCCTGGTAGCCCTCTGGCGTACCGCTGCCCTGGGTACATAGTATACCATATACTAGGGACTCACAAGGATACCTCTGGATGCAATCTGTGGTGTACCTAAAGTACATGGGATCAATTTAGAGAGGAAACAGCTAGGCTGGGGCCCTGAATAGCAGGGTGCCAGCCAGACTAAAGTCAAAAAACAGTGAAACACCAGCAAAAAGTGGGGGTAACCATGTGAAGCAGATCCTACTCTCCTACACTGCCCGATTTTTTTACTGATTTTGCTGCACGTTTGAAATTTAGACTATTTCTGATTTTGCCTATTCCTTTGTATTACCGTTAATATTAAGAGCCTTTAAGGCAATGATTTTATGTATTTAAATAAGACTTGCTTGCATCTGCACTTTGCTAGTTTGGTACTGGAACTTTTGATTTTTATAATAAACCTTCATGCTTTTGTTGGTGCGGGATAACACAAAATTCTAGACGCCCTATAATTGTTTCTCAACCAGGATTTACTGGATCTGAGACTGTGTTAAACCTCAATTTCAAGAGGCATTGTGTTCCCATGTTAAGGCACCTACCAATGCATAGAGCACAGTGAACCAGCAGAAGGACCTTGGAATTAAAATAGAGGTTCTGACTGAGCTGGGGAAACTTCATTGAGAGCAGAGTAAACAATGACAATGTAAATAAACCAGTACAGCTCAGCTTGACTGTGTGCAGCAGAATTTGTGAGGGGAGATGTGGATCAGAAGAGGGGAAGCAGGAGTGACTGGGTGACTGCCATCTCGGAAAGCATGGCATTTATACCTATTTTGAGACATATTTACCACATATTAGAAAACCACCTTTCTACACATCATGGAGAATTTGTTTCAAAAGCAACAGTACTATATCAGTGTATACATGCATAATTGATGAGAAAATACATTCTGCAAGTTGTTAGTGATACACAAAAATATAAACCCATGTGCCTGCTCCCTCTCGCTGCCCATAGCTCTGTGCTTGTCATTTGGTTTTGCCTCTGCCCTTTCTTGTTTATTTCTGTTATCTGTGCCTGTCTTTTTATGCCTGTCTATTCATGTTGTGCCTGTTATGCTTCTCTCTCTCTGTTTTTGGTTATTCTGTATCTCTGCCTTCTTATTGTGGTTATCTTGTGCTCTTTGCACTCTCTGTTACATGGCGAGCCGCTCACTTTCCCGCTGCTCCCACGTCCTGCTTCTTGCTTAACTGCTTTTGTTGCCTGTTATTTTTGTCACTTTGTGCCTTTGGTTATTTTGATTTGCTGCCTCCCCATTGCGGTCTTTCGTGCTTTTTTGCCCTCTGTTTGCTCGGTGAGCCTGCCAGTCGCACCGCTCGATTTCCCATCGCTCCCGCATCCCGTTCCTGCCTCCCATCACCCCTCACTCTCCCAGGTGGTCCAACTTAATGGAGGCTGCAGAGCAACCCCATTGAGCAGGTCCCTATGCCAGGTCCTCTTCACTGCCCAGAGCTATGTGTTTTCCAGTTGGTCTTGCCTCTGCCCTTTATTGTTTATTTCTGTTATGTGTGCCTGCGTCTCTACGCATGTGTCTGCTAAGCTTGTCACCGTGTGCTTTTGATTATTCTGTCTCTCTGCCTTCTTATTGTGGTTATTTTTTGCTCTTTACACTCTCTCCTGCATGGTGAGCTGGCCCACCGCTCACTTTCCCACCGCTCCTGCGTCCCGCTTAATTGATTTTGTTGCCTGTTATTTTCTTACTTTGTGCCTGTAGTAATTTTGATTCTCTGCCTTCCCATTGTGTTTTTTTTTATTTTTAACCCTCTGTTTGCTTGGCGAGGTGGCCTGCCGCACTACTCACTTTTCCACTGCTCCCGCCTCCCCTTTCTGCCTCCCACCACCCTTCCAATACCTACTTAGTGGAGGCCACAGCACAGCCTCTGTAAGGCAAGCTCGTCTGCACCTATCTGAATCTGGACCACGCCCAGCACCAGGAACTCTGGATCTCTGGTTACCCACAGCTTCATCGGTGCTTAGCTCACAGCTTTGGACTCCAAACTCTGCAACAAGTAGTGCTGCCATGCCTCTCCATGCTCAGCAGTGGGACCCTTTGCATGCCACCACTGTGTCGTCAAATGCAACACTGGAGTACCCAAACATACAGCTGCCGACCACGCTGTACCTGGACAAGTCCACTGGCTCTTGCTCAATGCCCGATTGTTCTGCAAACATGCCACCGAGAACTGGGACACCATCACCTTCCTCGCTCCAAATTCATCTTCCTCACTGAGACCTGGCTCAACCTTGTATCTGCACCCGACATCGGCACGGCCATGCCCAACGGCTACAAGATTGCACACTGGGACCACATCAACTAGCACAGAGGTGGGGTTGCCATCATCCACAAAGAATCTATCCACTGCACCACGTCCTGGACGATGCCACCCCAAACAGCTCAACTTCCAACTCAGAACAGACGGTAAACCCACCATCAGAGGCACCCTCGCCTATATACCTCCAGGATCATGCCCCAGCTTCTGCAATGCCATTCCCGAATTTGCCGCTCCTCAAGCTATCGACACGGATCACTACATCTTTGTCGGAGGCCTCAACTTTCACCTTGATGACCCCAGCTGTGCCAACACAGGCAACCTCCTCAAAAGCATGAGCAAACTTAGCCTCACCCAGCTTGTCAGTGAACCCACACACATTGCAGGGCACACGCTGGACCCTATCTTCACAGCCAGCAACAGAGTCATGTACAGCCATGCCACTGAGCTCACCTGAACGGACCGCTCAGTCATCCACTTCACCTTCACAGCAGCCCCCAGTGCCACCATCAGATCGCCCAGCACCTCACACCGCAGCTGAAACAAAGTATCCGAAAGCCAGTGGACTGACGCCCTCAACACCTCCCACCCTGACACCACTACTAACCTTGAACAGGCTGTCAAGAACTTAACCCCTAGATCTACGACTGTGCCAACAGAGTCTCCCCCATTAATCCCATCAAGCTCAAGAGATTCACCAAACATGCCAGATGGCACACACCGGAACTGAGAAACATGAAACGCAAATGCAAGCAACTCAAAAGGAAACAGCAAGGGGCCCACCGACTTGTTCACCTTCAAGACATCGCTAAACCACTACCACCAACTACTCAAAGAGAGGAGAAGGAACACCCTAGCCGACCGCATCGAAGCCTGCTCCAACCACAGCAACGGACTCTTCAGCATTGTCAAGGTGTTCTCCAACCCCACAGCAACGGAATACATCATCACCCCATCCCAAGAACTCTGTGACACCCCGGCAGACTTCTTCAATGACAAGATCTCCACCATCTACAAACACTTTGACCTCCAAGCTGACACTGCTGACATCCTCATCCTCCTCGCTCTCACAATTGCAATATCTGACCACTGAATCACCGCCTGGAATCAGCTCACCACACAGAGCATCACAGACATCATGCGCTCTGTCCACTTTTCCCGCCACATTTTCAACCTCATGTAGTAATGTAGTCCAGACAGGTTGATGTATTTCAAGAGGATTTATTGTAAGATGTTAAGTAGCCTGGAATAAGCCCCACCAGGAGCAGCCAGCAGGCAGCTCAGCCCCATCGTAACTGTGGCTTATCTTCAACCAGCACCCAACATTCCGTAGTACATCACAGTGCAGAAGCATTCCACTAGCAGGGCATTGAGTGGGTAAAGGCAGACAATAGAAATATGCAATAGACAGAATACAACATACCTCCTTTTCTTCCACAACAGAAAACTAAACATAGAAGCATAGAAACACTTGAAGAAGAAAGCGTACCAATCATTACCCTCTATCACACCCACTGGCCAGACAGATGCGACAGAAGGCAATGCACAGCATGCAGAAAATACAGAAAAGGAATCATCAAAGAAAACAAGACACATTCCTTCTCTGAGAACACAATGCAATACAAAATGCAGAAAATAAAACAATAAGACTTGAGAAGTAAAACCGAAAGGTACAAACACATAAGTGAGCACCATTATTCCCTCCTCCAACCAACACATAAAAGAAACAAGAAAGTAGTTATACTAGGAGGATAGGTCTTCTTCTTCCCTTCTCCAACGAATACATAAAAGAAACAGGAAGATAGAAAAAATTGAGAGAAGTAAACCCCAATGTAGACATCGAAGAATAGAGATAAACCCCCATATCAACAACCTAAAAGGTTAACAAATTGAAGAATTAAGCATTTGAGAGGGATAAAACCCCTATAGAGACAACCTGGTAAAAATGCTACACATTGAAAATAGAGAAGTGCGGCTCGATAGAAATCCATTGAAACATTGAGAGGGATAACCCCCAAATCGACAACCCGAAAGGTAAACATTGAAAAGCATTGAATAGTTGAGAAGTAGCAACACAAATTGACCACCTCACAAAGGTCACAAATTGAAAAACATTGAAAAATTGAATTATTGAGTGACCATTCGAAACAGTGAGTACAGCAATAAGTACAACACAAGTGTACTTCCAACTAGGAAATACAACAAGAATACATGCAACTTGATAAGAGAATCGAGGTACATATTCCCTAGCAAGGAACACTGCACGCATGCATGTACATTGATATAATCGAAAAACAAATCGATATGTGCAATCCCTGCAGAGAATACTGCACGCATGTAAATGTCAACAATGCAAACTATGCAAAGGTAACTTTCCATGCAACAAATTGAAAAATAGAAGAAGATTGAAAAATTGAATTTTGAAAACATGCACACTGTAAAACAGAAAGATGTAAAACCGTGCGTTTAAATATCACAGTGTACATGCAAGTAGATTGAAAATTTGAAATTGAAAATGAAAATTGAAATTTTTGAAAAGGCATAACCCCATAACCAGGTTCAAACAACTATCATAGAGATAAATTGAAATTTCCATCACTGAAACTTGTGGACACTGGATGAAATAAAACAAGGTAAAATACAATAATAGTATAGTAATGTTTGTCGAAATGTATAACACAAATCAAACTTGATGACACTGACTCCCTCGTAGGCAACAGAAAAATGCAGAGTGTGCACCTTTTGAGTCATTGGAACACCTGAAATGAAGGAATGTTTCTATAATGTCCAAAGGCAGACAAAACGCCACTCACCAACGGAACACGAACTGGTGCCCACAGTCCACTATAGCCACCTTCATCGATGAACCTTGTAGAGTCTACAACGTCGTCCCGTTGACAAAACCTGTTCTACGTTCTAAACACCTCACATTGCACATCCGTGCAAGCGCATAGATAGTGATTGACAAAGTAGTGTGGTTGGCAAAAGAAATGGACACCATGAAGAACTTCAAAATGGCGGCACACTATTTGCGTCCCGCCGGGTGGCTGACGCCGCGTTGGTACTCACTGTCACTGAGCAGTCAAAACCTCACTGTCAAGAAGACGATCCCACGGAGGGAAGACGTCACAAGGAAACACTGCACTGGATGCCATAAGGTAGAACCGCACGCGCAGCGGCTTAAATAAAAAACAGACCTCCTATGAACGTTTTATTTGCGCTCCGTTGTGTAAAGCAGACCTCCAAAGAATGTATTTCTAGCGCTCGGTTGTGTTCCCGTAACCATGGGAACACCACCACAAAATGGCTGCTTCACGCTATGCAAACTTACGCAATGACGTCTTCAAAGTCCTCCCAGAGTTAGAGAATGAAGAAACACAAAGACGCTGAGTGACGATGACGCGTTGATACTACGCTGGGACACATGGAAGTTCGACAACGTCATCAGTCTAAAAATACCTGCATCAAAGAAGGATCCCTCCGCTGACAAACGGTGAGTCAGGGCACGCGCATACAAATACAGGCACACCAGCAATAGACTCACGGTTAGATTGGATGAAATCGAGTACAAGAGTTCTTAATTGCCGATTTTCTTCATAACAAGAACTCGGAAACACTGGATGGCATCAGTTGGGCTGGCTATGATTTTTTTTTGAGCTTCATACATTTATGGCAGGAGCTTGAATAATGACTTACATCTTTTCTTAAAGACATAATCTGAACAAGTTTCATCTGTTCTTGAATTAATTATCGCGTTACTTTGTAGACAGCTTTCTTTACTCTGTAATATCTAGGCAAATCCTTACTGTATTTCTTGGATGGTAGATATTAAAGTTGGTGAAGCACAGTTATTTGTATATTGATATTTCGTTTTGCGCTGGAACCAATTACTTGAGATTGAAATAATGTAGATTTTCGTTGAAAGTGTTGAGAAAACACAGGAGTCGATGAAATGTTGAAACAGAATCTGGCTTGAACAGGTAAGGGCGACCGGTGTGATGGTCACTGGTGGGGCTCTGAAGCCAGAGTCTTTGCTAGATGTTTGATGAATTTTGAAAATCTTGCCTTCTTGAAATATAGAGTTCTTGAATTGACGTGTAGATAAATTGAAGTAGATTTAAAATAACTTGCCTTCTTGAAACTTGACTATTTAGTTACCTTCTTGAAACAGCATCTTTAGTTGCCTTTTTGAAACTTGACTTCTTTGGTTGAGCACGTAGGTAAGATCAACTCGTCGCCAAAAAGATGTAGTAATGTAGTCCAGACAGGTTGAGGTATTTTAAGAGGATTTATTGTAAGATGTTAAGTAGCCTGGAATAAGCCCCACCAGGAGCAGCCAGCAGGCAGCTCAGCCCCATCATAACTGTGGCTTATCTTCAACCAGCACCCAACATTCCGTAGTACATCACAGTGCAGAAGCATTCCACTAGCAGGGCATTGAGTGGGTAAAGGCAGACAATAGAAATATGCAATAGACAGAATACAACACCTCAGCAACAGGGCCATCAGCAACAAGCTCACAGCTGTCTTCAACAGATCCATTACCTTGGTGCCCTTCCCAGATGAGTGGAAACATGCTGAAGTCAAACCCCTTCTCAAGAAACCGTCCACTGAACCCAACGAGCTCAAGAACTACCAGCCCATCTCCCTGCTCCTCTTTCCTGCCAAAGTCCTCAAAAGGTCATCAGCCAACAACTCACGGAATACCTTGAGAACAGTGATCGTCTGGATGCATCCCAATGAAGACTACGCTTGAACCACAGCACTGAAACCACCATGATTGCGGCCACTGGTGACATCAGATCCTAGTCCAGGGAGAAGCGGCTGCCCTGATCCTCCTCGACCTATCAGCTGCTTTCAACACCACACCCTGCTCAAGAGGCTTCATTAGATCGGAATCCAAGAGGAAACCCTCAAATGGATTGCATCCTTCCTCACCGAAAGAACACAGAGAATCTGCCTTCCACCGTTCACCTTGGAGCCCAAGAACATTCTCTGCGGTGTTCCTGAAGGTTCATCCCTCAGCCCTACTCTGTTAAACGTCTACATGATCCCCCTGGCCAACATCATCAGAATCCATGAACTGAACATCATCTCCTACGACACACAGCTCATCCTCTCTCTTTCCGAAGACCCATCCACCATGAGGGCCAACTTCCACTTGTGCATAACCATTGTTCGCTGACTGGATACAAAACAACTGCCTCAAGCTCAACACAGACAAGACAAAAGCACTGATCTTCAAGAACAACACCTCCCTGTGGAACAACTCCTGGTGGCCTGCTGAACTGGGGCCCTCTCCCGCCCCCACGAACCATGCCAGGAACTGCTGCATCATCTTGGACAGCAAACTCACCATGAAGAACCAGATCAATGCAATCATCTTCACCTGCTTCCTCACTCTTTGCATGCCTCTAAAGATCTTCAAATGGCTCGCAGTCTCCACAAGGTGCACCATCAATCAAGCCGTTGTCACCGGCCGCCTGGAGTATGGCAACACACTCTACGCAGAAATTACCACACACCTCCTTAAGAGACTGCAGACCATTCAGAACTCAGCAGCCAGACTCAACCACAACCTTCCCAGACAGACCCACATTACCCCTCACCTGAAGTAATTCCACTGGCTCTCTGTCCACAAGAGATGCCAATTGAAGATTATGATCTACAAAACCCTGCATAACCAAGGACCAGCATACATCAACCACTGCCTGAGCTTCCACCGACCATCAAGACTCCTACGCTCCACCTCCCTCCCTCACACAGCCCGCATCTGCCAAAGCAACAGTGGAGGACGCTCCTTCTCCGACCTCGTTGCAAAGTCCTCGAACAGCCCCCATCTCCATCTCTGAACCTCACCCTCTCTCCAGGAATTCAGAAGGCGACTTAAGACCTGACTATTCAACTGATGCCACCGAGAAGCTTGGCTCTCAGTGCCTGAATACCCTTGTGGGTGATTAGCTGCACTTTATAAATCCTGTTTGATTGTTTAATTCATAAATCTCACACGTTTTCCTAAATTTTGCTATAGAACTCACTTTGTGTGTCAGTCTTTTCTTTTATTGACTGTTTTTGAAATGTTGTGTTTTTTCACTTTGTCTCAGGGACACATTGCCCCCTGATTCAAGGTTATTACCATCCTGCGCCCACACATGAAATCATTGCCATGAATGCCACAATCGGCATAAAGTGGTGCTTTACACTGTGTTCTAACTAGTATTTTCTGAAACTAGCGTGGGTTTGTAGGGAGCCTGTAAATCATCCTCTTTATCAGTAGCATATAACAGGTATCATAATGTATTTGGAATGATTCAGGATCTATCGGTCTACTTTATCTGACATAGAATCTGTTTCACAAAAAAGAGCCAATTTCCCCGAGTCCTGAAAGTAAGTACTTTTGCAGCAGCAGTCTCTATTCCTCGGGGGGGGGGGGGGGGGGGCGGGGAGGAGGGGGGCTGCTTTGCCTCCCGCTGTGCTGCTCACAGATTCAGATGGATGGGTTTAAAGCCGGCTCTTCTTGCAAAGGTTACCTGTTACATTCATCCCCACCGGGGCTGCTTTGCTTACACAAGTCAAATCTCAGACTATAATGATATTTAAGGGCGCTTGAACATGTTCCCGTTCGCTCCCACAAGTGGTCTGTTCCCCGGAGCCTCCAACGCGGCACCATTTGCAGTGCAACAGCGCAGCGAACCCAGGCTGAGCACATAGGATGGTTTAAGCGCTCAGCAGGAGTCAAACCACGTATCAGGAGTCACGATAAATATTAATTCCAGCTATATATGAGACAGACGTTCTAATAACTTCGGTTCTGGCAGTACATATTTCTTTATCGTGATCTTTTGGCTCTTGACGTGCTCGATGAATTATCAAACTCCATTGACGCACCTTAGAGAGAGAAGAAAACCTGAAGGGTGGCGTAAAAGAAGACAGGAAAAATGTTATGACGGGTCAATTTGGCCAGTGAATTATGGCACATGTCAGAGACGCAACTAGAGCCAAATTTCGGGGGGGGGGGGGGTACTTAACATTTCGGGGGGCTAATTCTTCCAGCAATAGTCAGAGTGGAGATGCAGGGGCTCTAAGAAGGGGTGCAAAAACAACAAAGCCTCGTTAGCAAGTAAATGGTCTTTTAAAGACCTGTGAAGTACTTGGGTGCGGCTGCAATAAGACAGACACCAGTCCAGCCAGCCTACAGGAGCTCAAATCTGTGTGAGTGCCCGGGAAGCTGTCTCAGCCCCCGCTGACACACACGATGGGGAATGGGGGGCGGGATGAAGCCCTTTGAGCCCTATGGGCGTTGCGCGCTCTGGTACATGTATTACTGACCAGCGCCGGCTTTAGGGCGGTGCAGACAGTTCCGCTGCACTGGGAGCCAAAATAGGGGTGCAATTTGCGCATGCACTCTGAAAGCTCGCGCCATTGAAAAACCCAGTTCGCAGCGCTTTGAGTGAGGGGGCATGACGCCAACAGAGATAGTTTCACATGAGTCCATCAGCGCTCAGTAGTGTAACACAGGCCCCCGCAGCCCCGCGGTGCCGGGGGCCAAAGTTCTGGGGGGGGAAGCCTCAGCACAGTACTCTGCCCGGAGAGCTCCGTAATATGTCCGGAGGGGGCCCCTCAAGTTTGGTTACGCCAGTGCCGGTGCTGTCATTGACAGTTTAGCACGAAGCTAAACACAGGAACACAGATGTGTTTTGCACATTCTCTGCACCCTTGCAGTGTAAGTTTGTGCCAGTATTCTCACCAGCCCGCCTAAACAAGTACAGCTGCGTTCAGCTCTGGGCGCAAAAACATTACACTTGCTCTGAGCAACTATTCACATCACGACGTGCTTGTTGTAAATGCTGCGTAAATATTTGTTCAAGATATTTGCTAGAAAATGACTGGGCTCTGTGTTCTTGTGCAGTTCGTGAAAACAAATATTTGTAATTATTTATTTTTCTGTGACACCCAGTACTGTCTTGGCTGCCAACTACCCCGAGGTCATGTGTGGCACTTTCAGCCAGTTTTTGTTTGTTGTAACTTTTCCTAAGAACATCCATAAACAGCATCCAAGCTTGTAAATTGCTGATGACAGAAGAACATTTAAGATTAGCTGAAAGAGTCGAACATAACAGGGCACTCATTATTAAGGCAGCAACTGGCTGCCCCCCAGCGACCACAGGCTGTGCATCAGATTTTGTAACCCAGGGATATATGTGGAACCAAAGTTTTTGGAAACCCGTCAAGAAGACTACAGTAAAGCATTGAGTAATGACACATTGTAAAAGCAAAGTATACCATAAGTGTTTATGTTATAATTGTCTTATGCAAAACCGCATACCACCTTCTATTTCCTAATAAAACTTGCATTTACAGATGGACACTGTGGTAGTTGACATTATATTTACCTTACAAACAGCTTTGGCATCTTGTGTGAAGCTTTTTTGGGGACAACCAACACCTTCAAATTATCTTTCAAAGCCCTTAGTGATGGCATGGTACCATTTCATTAATATAAATAAGCCTAGCACAGTTCCAAGCGCGCTTCACCCAGGTCTTACCTGGCAACACCACTGTGCCATAAGGGCCAAGGTCAGAAACATTGACAACATGTGCCTTGCTGGTTGATCAGTAAAAGACTTTCACAACTGGTACAATGGGCCCCTTAAAATCCTGGCTCACAGCACTACATCACCTTCTATACTAATTATAGTTATAAAGGTAAACAGATCTAAGATGCCTATGTGACTTACATTCACACCCTTCACAACTTCACAATGCATGAAATCCAAGACTCTGCTCATTTTAATGAAACTGGGCCTCCATATTCTGTA
The DNA here is from genome assembly GCF_964204655.1 of Triturus cristatus. Taxonomy (NCBI): domain Eukaryota; kingdom Metazoa; phylum Chordata; class Amphibia; order Caudata; family Salamandridae; genus Triturus; species Triturus cristatus. Next base: position 324,807,164 of record NC_140587.1, read on the forward strand.
TGATATTGGGACATTGGATTCTGGGCAGGATTCTTGCAGCAAATCTGGAACTCTCCCTGGCGTAATTCTAATTTGTATATATGGTTTTGCTAGTGAAGACGGTAGCTAGTAAACATTGTCTCCTTCCAGTGAGGTCTCCCAGTAGATTTGCTGCCCCAATTATTGAGTGAGAGGCCGCCTGGCTAATTTACACAAACTCATTGAATCTTCCATCTACTCATACATGCGGAATCCTGACATTGACAGACTTGGGGGCATATTTACCAACCGTTCACGCAACACAGCAAGTGAAGTCGTTGCACTGCGCTGCAATGCGTGAAAGAGGGAGATCAGTAATGTGCCATATTTCAAAAATATGACGCAGTTCTGCTCACTTTTATCATTGGCACAATTGTGGCTGCTTACCACAAATGCAGGTATCCTTGTGTCATGATGCAAGGGTGCATGGGTCGTGGTCAGGATAGTTTTTGTGCAGGAGAACATTTCTTTGAGGCTATTTTCAATTTTTATGTGCGCTGCAGCATAAAGATGTTTCTCTTTGTTATGCCAGTTTCAGATAGGTGTAACATTTTGGCGTAAACCCAGGTTTACAAGTCTTTGTGGTTACAAGAAACATCCATGCACCACCCATGTAATGGCCCTGATGCAGGGTAACGCAAGTCAGTGATATGTGTGTGTTGCATTACTTTTTTTTTTTTACAGAGCCAGGCAAATTTGGATTTGCATGACTTTGGTAATCTCAAAATAGATTTTGTGTCGGGCTGCGCCAAAAAGGTGACCCAACCTCTCTGCAAAATCTTAGTAAGGCTAGGCCGTGATGTATTTTCCCACTGTACTCAAAAAGGTAGGACATGGGCTTTACAAAAAGCCTGGAATTAGACCCTTAAAAAGCAGCACCAAGTGAGGATGTTGACTTTGATACCAAATGCAAAAACCACAAAGTGATGAATGGTGTACTCACATGAACCTCAGCCACTGGCAAACGCTCGAGCCACGTCCCAATCCATCCCTTTTCCCTACCATGCCACCTCAATTTGGACCCAGCTTTAAGTAAATCAATCTTGACCCTGCTCCTCATGGGAACAGTACAGCCGAACTGCCAGTCCAGGTCCTCCCATAACCATAGACAAGCAACCTAGGACCAGTTTCAACCTGTTTAGGGGTCTTCAGCCAGGTATAGCTTGGTTCCAGTGGCACAGTGAGCCCAGGACCCATATCTTGGCATACCAGACACACATTGGGCATCAAATGCAAAAACAACAAGTTGATGAATAGAATGCTTGAATTAATCTCGGCCACTTTTAGAAATTTGGTATTTTTCTGCTCTTACCCCCGGGGCCTGCAGCTAGTCTCTGATACACATGTGGAAAAGGTGATAGCTGGACTTTGTGTGTTCCTCCTAGACAGCCACACACAATGAGGGCTTAGGTGTGACTTGATGGGCTATCTGGGGAGAATAGGAGGGAGGAGCTGGGAACAGCCTCACACATACACCTGAGTAGGCTATGTCCTGGCTCCACAAAAAGGGCTCCATATCTTCCTGTTGTGAGTCTGGAGCCAGGGCATGAAAGCGAGGACCTCTATGCACATCAAAGACCCTTCCTTGAAGTCTCCCCCACTTCAAAGGCACCACTGAGCCACTGAGTAAGAACTGGACCTCAGACCCTACCACTTCAGTACAATTCTGGACCTGTGGATACTCTGCCCGGAAGAAGGACTACTGTGCTGCGTAAGAACTACCTCTCTGCTGGACTACTGCTCTGAAAGAACTGCTTTCTTGCAGTACTGATCAGCTGTGTGTTCCACATCTGGTCTGGATGAGAAGGACTGGACCTACATCACTTGCCCATGAGAACACAGAGTGACTCCAAGAGCTGGTTGGCTAGCCTCCTGATCTGAAGTGTCAGGGTCATAATAGACTTCAAACTCTCATGCGTTTGCACCTGAACTGTGCCCTCTGTGATTTTATCTTGCCAAGTGGCGCCACCCCTGTCCTGCACCCTTGGTAGTGGGACTCAGGTACTTACTCGGTACTTCATCGCTGCCACAGAGAGGAACCAGCACATTGCTGCTACTGCATGGTCAGCACCGGCGTATCATAGGCATTGCGCGGATCGAAACGGGCACATCGCCCCTGTTGCATGGACCACAACTGGTGCATCACTGTCTTTGCGTGGCTCTGAGACACTGCTCTGCTTTTGGAACCACAACTGTGCAATGCTTTTCAAGTAAAGTCCTTGCATTTCCGTCAACAACACCATTGATGATGAATCTGAAAAGCCGCATCATGTCGGAGCTGAAGCATCGCTGCTGTTGAACAAACAGGACCATCACATTGCCATCTACACATGGATCGACATCGATGCATCACATTCGATGTTGATGCAGGCTGGATTTAGGTATTTTTATTCAACTGGGCCAATCTGGTCCCTTTAACCAGCCCATGCTTCATAACGGTGGGCCTGAACTTTTGACTTTGCCCCGGTCCCTTGTTGTTGCTTAGTGCTTTTTGGTGCTATTTTCACTTGATCCTTTAAAAATCAATACCTCCGGTTCTACTTATTGGATTTTTGTCATTTTGGTCTAGTTTTGTTCATTAAAATATTGTCTGTATTTCTAATTGTTGTGGGATCATTTTTTGTACTGTTTTTACTGTTTGAGGTTTTGCACAAATACTTTTCACATTGCCTTCAAGTTAAGCCTGACTGTTCTGTGCCAAGCTACCAGGGGGTGAGCAGAGGTTAATTTGCGAATTGCTGTTGTCTTACTCTGACTAAGATTGTGGTTGCTGCCTGGATTGGGCTCATACTCCAGTCAACCAACAACCCAATTTCTAACAGATTTAAAACAGCATTTTAAAATAAAGTCAGTGAGAAAGACTGACTCAAAAAGGGAGTTTGTAATCCGAAATTTAGGAAAACCAGGAAGGATTATTACAATTTAATGGGGAACAAAAAATAGGAAAAATGTGAATGCATCATTAAATCAATGAAAGTACATAGAAATCAATCGCAATGAAGCATCTCAGTTAAAATAATAATGCAATAATGAGCAGAAATCAGGTAACTAGGAGGCTAAGTCTTAAATGTGCATCAAATCAATAGAAAACTGGGCATCATCCCTAGAGGCCCAGGGAAGAGTCTTGTCTCTTTAAGATTTTTATAGGTATTTTCATCAAATGAAATACGGAAACTGCAATACAGCACAATGTGAGCATTATTAGAGCAATAATATTCCATATTTTCGAATGTGAGCATTATTAGAGCAATAATATTCCATATTTTTTAAATGTCAAATAACCCGGTGATTCCTGCTTGTCTCTGGCCACAAAAAAACGGCACATGGACTCAGCGCTCACCTCATCCACAATCTTGTGTAGAGATTTGGGCAACATTTTCCACTTCATCAAGCATGCCAAGATGTTCCTGCTCAGTCATATGTTATGTAACATTCATAGTAATAATTTTTGGCTAACTAAGTACTCTTATTTGTAGGATTCACAATGCACTGCTTGAGTTGTGCCATGCTACCCACTGCACTTAAGCGATTCGGCAGCGGTGGCATTGTCTGTATATTTATGATATTCCATCATCTTTTGGACATTCCAAGATTTTGACAAATTGTTATTAGTTCAAAGAGATCAAAAGTTACTAAACGCTGCCACCTGTAACCACCCGGAGCCAAGCCCTTCGCAAAGGTTAACTGCTCACCTTTCAGTTGCTGAATTTAAGTGTTAAACAGATATTAGAGAGGTGAAACTTTTCCCCAGTGTTCATACCTATAAATAACAAAGTAAGGAAGTAATAATATCAAAACAATGTGCTCCAGCATGCTGCAAAATTTGTCATTTGCCACATAATTTAGTCAACTTTGCCACATAACTTACTCCTCGACTGCTGCATAATTCCAGTGGCCTTGGCCATAGGTCTAATAGCCCCTTACTCAAGTTGTATTGCTTACAGTAGTACATTTGATGTATTTGCTGCACACACATTAGAAAACATCTAAAGCATATTGTCAGCAAGAATCTTCTAGTAAGAACGTGAACCTGGGCAGCTTAAGGCACAATATCAATGCTAGAAACAGGAGCACTGTAGCGTGAGACACTTCATAAGTGTTAATGATAATAGGGGAGAATGTGCAAGCACGATTCTATAGATGGATAAAGACGATGTGCAAATTTGATTGGGATATATTTAAAGTGTGACTAAGGTTCTAAAAGGATCGAGAGCTGAAAATGTTGTGAGAAAGCGGAAATTTCTACATTCGATGGCTCTAGTAGAGAAAATCAGAAAAGATGGCTTCCGCTCTGAAATGGTCCACCACACCCTGGTGGACAGGTTGCAGCCCATATAGGTCCCCATTTGGAGTATGTCAGGCCCGCTCTTTGGTACTACAAGTGTAGCAATCGTGTTATTGCAACTGGCAACTAATATTCAGCAAACCCTAAACATTTTCGGGAATAGTATTAAGACACGTTATTTCTGCCTGTTTTCCCACCATTCAAAGGTGTAAAATTCACACCTGTTATTTTTTGCTAATCGGCACCGATTTCTCATGCAGGCCCGTGGGTACATTTACTCATGCTGTGTTACCTCTGCTAAATATGAAAATCATGTTAAACGCACCAAAATCACTTTCTGCACAGTTAACGCAATTTTCTCCAACTCCTTATACATTCTTAAACTTTGTAAAGTAGGGGAGAGCCGGCGGATGTTTTTGACTTTGAGATAAAGTGAATAAGTTAATTTACATAGCGCCACAAACAAACCACTTGAATTGCAAGCACTGTACGAGACACTGCCCAGAAGGATGGAGCAGAGCAGTTCAAACACTGGGACAGCTATGCTTACTTCTTTGCTGTCTCTGGAATCATATAGCGTAGAAGCGTGAAAGCAACAGCTCGACACTAATGGGGGCTCCTGGGGGTGGCAATTGCAGATTGTCCACCCCCGGGTTGCTTTGGGCAATGGTATGCCCAGACAGGTGGTGCGCGCTGCGCGTTTAGATTCGCGGCAGCGCAAGCGTTGTGGTGACGTAATAACCGTCACGCACAGCTGCTGAGGGGCGTTGAGGTAGGCGGTGGCGTTTTTTGGAGGGAGTGGTAAATTCAAAATAAGTGCTTTTAGGGAGGAAGATATGAACGCAGCCGCTTCAGTTCGTGAAGCGCTGCGCACGCTGTGCGAGGCGGGGCGCGAGGATTTGATTATGCCGGGAGTTTTATCTCAGGCGTGGGTGGGCCTCGCGAGAAAGACGCGTGGGGAGGCGGGAGGTGTGTCAGCTGCTGTGGTGGCCTGCCTGTCGAGTGCGAGCTCACCCGCTCCTTCACTCGGTGGAATGGGTTTACTTGGTGGGGCTTTACCTCAGGAGGGTGGCGCTGTTCTCACCCAGGCTCCTGGCGATGTGTCTGCACCGGCACAGCTGAAGAGAGGGAGGGGCAGGCCGCGCACGCGTGCTTCCAAGGTCTTGCTGCCACAGCAGCAAGACATAACAACAAAATTCCCGATTTCCCTGCAAACAGCAGAGGTTTTCTTGGGGAAGGAGAATACGCCATTTGGTGGTTTTATGCAGGAATTACAGGTGGTACAGGCTGACAAACAAGCACTGGCAACACACAAGCATGACATTTTCATATTTAATAAGGAAAGATTAGGTGGTTCAGGTGGGAGTACAAAGTCTTCAGGTGAACGGCGTTTGTCACCTATTTTTTCTAGCGCAGGGGGCGATTTATCGTCTTACCCAGTGCAAGGTGATGGCGCCTTAGACAAATGCGAGGCTATGAAGCGACATGTGAATGAAGAAGAATTGTTTTTATCAGAAAAGGCCGGGGTGGCAAGGGGAGGGGGGAGGGTTTCCAATGTTTGTGCTGGAAATAGGGGGGGAGGTCAGGTGTATGATGACCCTGTCGATACAACAGAAGGGCGTTGGGTTTGGATGCCTAAAGAAATTAAGGATACGGCGCGTCTTTCACGGTTTAAAGTCGCGGGAGCGTCAGCAGCTGTGGGGTCGAGCGCCTTGCAGCCCTCCGGGGGCGAAACGCTGCCATGCACAAAAAAGGGCAGTGGGAGCACTCCGGCCAGGCTTTTGGCGTCCTGCAACGAACGAAGTGGAGAGGAGGGGGATTTTTTGGCGAAATTTCCCACGCCATTGGATCCCAAGAAGGCGGCTCGTTTTGCGCCACAGATAAAATGGACTATGTATGATGGGGGTGTTGGAGACAGGGAGCTGCCTGGTTGTAGTACAAGGGGTGGTAGAGTAGGTGAGGAAGGGGTTTTGAAGGGCAAGCCAGTAGAAATCGACAATGTCTCTTTAGAAGACGGGGAAATTGGGGACGAAGATACCCCGGAGCAGGATTTTTCCTTTTCTTTTGGGAAAATGGGGGGGTCTACTAAAGATTTTTCCAGAAGTTATTTTTCACAGGAAAAAGCAAAGGTTGAAGCAATAAAAGGGAGCAAGTCACGACCGGAAACTACAGGGAGGAAGAGGAGACTATTATCGGACGACAGACAGGCCATACCAGCAGGTGAGGCACTTGCGAAATCGCGTTGCAAGAGTTTATGTGTGTATAAAGGTGTGGGCACGGAGGGAGGTGATGTCAAGTCAACACTGGTAGCAGCCAGTCAGGTAGCTGCAGATACCGGCAGTTTAGACAAACAACATCAGGAGCCTGTAAGTAAAGATGAGGGGACAAAAACAGAGGTTAGCACAACACAGTCATCTGTTTTGAAGCGCTTACCTTATATGGGTTTCTCTATGCCATTGGGCGCTCATTTGTCCAAAACCACGAAAGAAAAGATTTGGAAAGGGGACTTCGTCGATGTATTTAAGCTTCTGCACAGGGAGGTCCAGGCAAAAGAGGGTTCCAAGGAAGAGCCGTGGGAGTTGTCCAGGAGACCTAGGGTACCCACTAATATAGATTCCTGGACTTCGGCATTTCTTATCTTTGCAAGTATATATTGTGAACGTTTTCCAGATAGGTCAGTGGTGATTTTTAAATATATGGATACCATCAGGAAAGCGGCCATTGAATTTGGTGGGTATGCATGGCTGCGGTATGATGAAGAATTCAGGGCACGATTGGTTCTTATACCCGAAAAACCATGGGGTGAGGTGGACAACGAGCTTTGGGTGCAATTGATGTATCCACAAAGGCCCCCGCCAGCCACGTATACAGCGAGTGGTTTAGCAGTACACAACCGGCCCTTTCAAAGTAAGCCCACCCTTGGGGGGGGTGGGCAGTTGGAACAGACAACAAATTGCCAGTTCCGAAGCTTGTTGGAACTTCAACAAGGGGTTTTGTAATAAAAACCCATGTAAATACAAACATGAATGTTCGCGATGTGGAGGGAGACATGCCGTTACTCAATGCTTTGGGGAGCAGTTGCAGTGGGGGGGGGAGCAGTTTGCCAGGTAGAGGTAGGGGCGGGGGCCTTCAACCTGGAGTCAAAGGCTTCGACACCAATTAACATTGATAGGTTGACTGCATATTTGGCATATTACCCTGACACACACGAAGCATCTCTACTTGCATGGGGTTTTAAAGAAGGGTTCAAGCTAGGATATCAAGTACCCAGACTTCGCCGTTTTGCAAAGAATTTAAAGTCTGCAGAGGAGTTTCCACAGGTGGGAGAAAGAAACTGTTGACAGAGGTAGCTGAGGGTAGGATGGCAGGCCCTTTCAGTACATGGCCGTTGGAAGACCTTATTGTGTCTCCACTGGGGGTGGTACCCAAAAAGGCGGAAGGTGAGTTCCGTATGATTCAGCATCTTTCCTGGCCACATGGGGCATCCATCAATGATTTAATCGCTAGGGAAGACTCCATGGTAAGGTTTGCTTCCGTGGACACGACTTTAGGTTTGATAAGGCTTTCAGGGCAAGATTCAGAGCTGGCGAAATGCGATATCAAGTCGGCTTTTCGGCTATTGCCTGTTCACCTCTCAGATTTTTCTTTGCTAGGCATCCATTTTGAGGGACAATTTTTTGTGGATAAGGCCCTTCCCATGGGTTGTGCAACGTCTTGCAGGCTTTTTGAAGCTTTCAGCTCATTTTTGCAGTGGTGTTTTTCATGGGTAACAGGCCACATGGGAGTGACACACTATTTGGATGATTTCCTGTTTATGGGTGCGGCAGGTTCCCAGCAATGTGGTAAAACGTTGGCAGATTTTCAATCATTCACACAGGAGATGGGTGTTCCCTTAGCGCCAGAAAAAACTGAAGGGCCGAGCTGTTGTTTAACATACCTAGGTATCGAATTGGATACCCATAAGATGGAGGCCAGATTACCGAAGAAAAAGGTGATCGAGATCACCGGAATTCTGGAATATGCCATAGGAGCCGACAAGTTGAAGTTGTGTGAGGTACAGTGTTTACTGGGCCATTTAAACTTTGCTTGTAGGGTGGTCGGGGCAGGGAGGTCATTTTGCAGAAGGTTGGGGTTTGCCATGTCGGGCATTCAGCTGCCCCATCACAGGATTAGAGTTACTGCCAATATAAGGGCTGATTTGGTAGTATGGTTACACTTCTTGAAGGATTTCAACGGCATCACAATCTGGTCGTTGGACGTGGATTTCAATTGGGAAATACAGTTATATTCTGACGCATCTGGTGCAAATGGCTTTGGCATATTTTGGGAGGGGAAGTGGTGTTCGGAGCGGTGGCCACAGGCATGGATTGCTGAAAAGAGGAGCATAGCTTATCTGGAATTTTTCCAGCTTATAGTGGCATTGGCTATCTGGGGCCCACAGTTAGCCAACAGAGCAGTGGTTTTTAACGTGGACAACAGAACTGTGGTAGATCTAGTCAATGGGCAGAAGGTCAGGGACACAAAGCTGCTAAAACTGTTGCAAAATTTTATGTTAAGATGCTTGCAGTTTAATATGATTTTCAAAGCCAAACATATTGCGGGAGTGGCAAATAACATCGCAGATGCCCTCTCTCGTTTCCAGTGGATGAGATTCCGTGGTTTGGCACCCGGAGCAGACTGTCAGACGACACCGGTCCCTCGGGAGGTGTGGGATCTGGCGAATTGACCACTCATCATATCATCGAGAGCTCCTTAGCTACCAGCACCAAGTTGGCTTACAGACGTGCTTGGCTGGAATTTTTAGAATCAGGTGCTAAGTATAGATCTCCTAATGGGGCAGGTTTCAGGCAATGTAACAATGACATAATTAGATTCATAATGGATAATATCCACAGGAGCATATCTTCCACTACGATAGCCGGAAAGTTGGCCGGGGTGTCGTTTTATGGGTAATTCTTTTGGGGTTATGAACCTTCAGCGGGGGAGATGGGTCGGAGAATATTGCAAGGTTGGGCGAAGATGAAAAAGAGGGGTCAGTATAAAAGAGAACCTATATCGCTCAGATTGTTATACAACATCACATGTGTTCTCGGTGGGGTATGTTTTTCCCAATTTGAATGTCAATTGTTGAAACTATGCATGATATGGCTTTTCTTTGGGGCATTCCGTATTTCTGAATTGTTGGGTACAGCTCATGTCGAGGGCCTAAAAGTGCATAATGTGTCCATTTCTCACTCCTCTATTTCGATTTTCTTGGAACAGTCTAAAACAGACCAGGTTGGTAAAGGGTCAACAGTGGTCCTGCAAGCGATTAAGGGCCCTCTATGCCCCATGAGGGCATGGTCAGATTTCATATCAGCGGGGGGGGGGGGGGGCAACATCAAGGTTCGTTTTCAGGCATCGGGATGGTTCCCGGCTAACGGCCTACCAAACATTGGCAATCCTGCGCAGAGCATTGGAAAGGGTAGGGGAGGACCCCTGTCAATTTGGGACCCATTCCTTCCGAATAGGAGCGACTTCAGAGGCCGCCAGGTGGGGTTTTTCTATCAGAGATGTAAAAAAGTTGGGTCGATGGACTTCTGATTGCTGCTTATGCTACATTCGACACTTAGAGAGTGATGTTCCTAAGTTATGATACTAATTGCCCTTTCTTTTCAGGTCCTTGTGCCAGTGACACATTGTCCCAACGCCGGGTATGGATCATTGGACATTCTTTTATTAAGTGGGCCGCTAAGCAAGCGGAGAAAAGGCAGTTTAGGAGAAATTTGGGCTTCCGTTCTGAAGAGATCCTGTTGTCATGGTTTGGTAACAGCAGCATGAGGTGGGGTCAGCTTTTGCCACTTATCAGCGAACTGTCTTGTAGAAGTAAACCGGCGATGTTGCTGATTCACCTTGGTGAAAATGATATAATTCAATTGTCAGGTCTTGGGTTAATTATCGACATGAAAGCAGATCTCAAAATCCTCTTAAAGACATGGCCTGAAACACATTTGGTTTTAACGGCATTAATGCCACGAAGAGTTTGGAAAGGAGCAGAAAAGTTTACGGCAGTTGAAAGGGCAAGGCGGAAAGCGAATAGAGACCTTCATCGCTTTTGTCACGATGCTGGAATAGGTTGGTTGTCCCATGACTCCATTACAAAAGATGACTATCAATTTTTTAGGCACGACGGTGTCCATTTATCCTTCATAGGTAATGAAATTTATTTGCTGAACATAAGGGAAAAGGTTTCAAAGAATTTTCAGATTAACACATGGTGTTAGTTTACGATGTTTGGCGACATTCATTTCACTGCATAATATGAATTGTGTTGTTGCTGAAGTCTTGGTTAAGACATGGGCATGTTTTATTGTCTGGTTCCACAGCATTTCCCCCATCCGAATTTTTTCTCTCCCCCCCCCCCCTCTCCCCCCAGTTTGTAGGTTTACATTGTACGGCTTGGGAGGGGGGGGGGGGAAGATTTTCTTGCTTCAATTATTGCGGGGTTTTTTAGGGGGATGAAGAATTTTGACAAAGTCTGAGATTCATGGAATGTTATGTATGAATAAAGTTTCACCTGTTTGGCGACAGTGGTGGCATGTGTTACATTAACTGATGACAAGCGTCCAGTCAAGGGGAGTGGGGTTTTTTTGCCGGGGGGGGGGGAGGGCGGGGAAAAACTCCCGTGTTGGGGTTTTTCCCGGTGGCAGAGTTGGAGGAGAGCAAGACAGGCAGGAAGGGTTGGGGGCATCAGGAAGAGTTTCGGACAGAGGGAAGCAAGGGAGCGAGGTTGGAGGCAAGGGGTAGGCAGGAGAGGTAGATAGGGGTTTGGGGAGGAGGATTAGGCACAACAACGATAGGGGAAGCCGGTTGTTGGGGAAATTTGGTAGGGGTGGGGGGTGATAGTTAGGAATATGTATTTTGTGATATTGTTGTATTATTTGCCACCTGTCCAATAAAGCGGCCTTTTACCCCACTTATTGGCCCAGGGTCATTATTATTGCCCGAAGACATCTCCGTGTAGAGTCCGCCATTTTGTGTCTCATCGGTTCCTGTGGCTTCATAATAAACAATGATGGACTCGAAACAGCGCTCACAGGTGTTCGAGAAGGGAGAGGTTTATTCTTTTGGCCGATCGACTCCTGAGGAGTGTCAGCGTAGTCCAGATGAGAACTACTACTGTGCGGTCCAGCGGTACTCTTTCTGCAGCCAGAATGAACAGTAACAAAGAGTCAGTGTCTGGTGGGAAAGACACTGAGGCACATTTACTATTATTTCGTGAAACAGGGTGTAGCAAGCGAACTTGCTGCGCTGCACTGCGTTAAAAGGAGCAAGCAGCAATGCTCCATATTTACAAAGATCTGGAGCATTTCTGCTGTTTCCTTGCGCGTGCAGTGTGCTGCCTAGTGCAATGCTGCAAGGGTGCCTTGATTACAGCAAAGATTGTTTTAGTGTAGGAACGGCCACCTTCCTGCACATAAACAATACTTAGAGGCTTTTCCTTTTTAGTAGGGTTGGGCGTAATTTGCATAAGGGGTCTACGCGGAGAGGCACGGAGATGGAACCAATCTCCGCACTCTCCACATAGCTCCGTTACGCACTGCCCTACTCCCGCCGGCAGTATAAAAAAACTTAAAAAAAGGCATTAGAAATAACATTTAAAATAACCTTACCTTATCGGCGGCGTCCCCGGTCTTCCCTTGTCTCCAACGCGTCTTCTTCTGGGAACTGCGCATGCGGGGGCGCCTGTTCCCAGAAGAAGACGCAATGGAGACGAGGGAAGCCCGGGGACGCCACCGATAAGGTAAGGTTATTTTAAATGTTATTTCTGATGCCTTTTTTAAGTGTTAATACTGCTGGCGGGAGGCCAACTCATTTACGCCTGAGTGTGTGGAGATTTGCCTTGTTTCTCTGCCTACAGTGCGTAAGGCATAAGGGGCAAATCTCCGCACATTCAGTGGGCGGAACGGAGTTGTCCGCCCACCCCTACTTTTTAGGTCGGACCTGGGCAACTCATGTGCTGCTCTGCGAGGCAAGCCATATTCGAGTAGGGACTTGAAGCTCCGCTCATATTTTTCATTGGTTTGTGTCATTGTCCACTGTAAATTGTGGCTGTTCATTGGTCAAAAGGATTAGCAGTCCCTCCTTAGTACCGCCATGTCTCATTTTGTAACCTCCCATGGCGACACCCCTGTTACATGTGTTGTTACTTGGTAGACTTTAATTACAGCCTCTGTGCACTATTCTCTCAAATAGCTTTTAAAACGTTTTTATAGCACCGGCGCCGAATGCATTTGCAATGCAATAGGTTTCGCATTTGCGAGAAATTGAGCTATTGACATTGTAAATGACAATGCCTTTTATTTTTCTGTTTTTCTAAAAACACATAAATAAAAGGCATTGTCATTTACAATGCCAATACCTCAAATTCTCGTAAATGCGAGACCTATAACATTGCAAATGCATGTTCTTTGTGTGCTGTAGCACATATGGAAAATCAACTAACAAGGAGAAAAGATATTTCTTCTTCTTACATCTCTGTCAGGTAAGCGCACTGTTTGGGACAAACCCAGGTTTACAAGCGTTTTGAAATCTGGGTTTGTCTCTGTTAGACCTGGCATCATTGGTGTGGGTTTCCCCTGTAATCTTTACCTTTGCCTCCTGTTATTTTGCTGTGTGTTGGACTTCGCTTTTGCTGGTCTAGATGCTTTGGGCACTTTGCCACTTATGTTCAGTGCCAAAGTGCAAGTGCTCCCTGTAAATTGTTGTTATGGATTTTTGATTCCAGGATAGGCATATTTGATTTACTAGTCGGTCCTTAGTACAGTGCACTGTGTGTGCCCAGGGCCTGTAAATCAAATGCTGCTAGTGGGCCTGCAGTACTGATTGTGCCACCCACATAAGTAGCCTGTAAATGTAACTAAGACCTGCCACTGCAGTGTCTATGCGCAGCTTGGAACTGCCATGTCGACATGCAAAGTGCACCCACTTGCCAGGCCCTAACCTTCCCTTTCCTTACATGTGAGTCGCTCCTAAGGTAGGCCCAAGGTTCCCCTGTGCAGTGTATGTGAAAGGTAGCACATGCCCTGATGTGTGTATCATGTCATGATAGTGAAATACTGCCAATTTCGTTTTTCACTATTGAAAGACTATCTGTCCCATTGGATAGAATGGGAGTTCATTTATAACATCTTATAAATATAACTTCCAATTGGGACAAGCTAGGAAGATAAAGTTTAATTTGCCTGAACTCAGAATACAAAGATGCATCTTTAGTGAGGATGACATTTACATTCTGTGTTTGAAAATACCACTTTTAGAAAGTAGGTATTTTCTTGGTTAGCCATCCTGTGTGCCTCTGCTAGGTTTGTGTATTGACTGTCTGGCTTTGGAGTGACAGGGGCTGGGGTTGTGCATTCTGTTCAGACAGCCACTTGGGGGGTTGAGGTGTGTCCTGCCTCTCCAGGGTGTGTCAGGGTTGGGCTGAATAGACCTGGGCTGAATTCAGAGTGGGGGAGGAGATTTCTTTCACACCTGAATGGGCCTGGTCTGCCTTTGACAATGCTGTCTCCAACTCCTGCCGGGAAGCTGCACCAGAGAGGACTGAATTGGTTTTGACTGAGTACAGGGCTTCTCTGCCACCAGAGAACAAAGAGAATTGTTGTATAAATATTGGGGCCCAGACCCAAGAACTTTAGAGCATTTCTGGAATTTAAGAGGAACCTTTGCCAAGGAGAAGAGCTGGAGAAACTGAAGGAGAATTATTGCCCCTTTGCAGTGTGCTGTCTGGGGTTGGCCTGCAGTGGCTGTTTCTGCCAAGGAAAGGACAAGGACTTTGTTGTGTGCTGTTTCCCCTGCTTGAGGAAGATCTCCAAGGGCTTGAAGTAGAGATTGCCTCCTATTTTTGAAGTATCAGGGATGCTAAGACTTCAACCCACAGCTCCCCTGAACTCCCTTACTGAGAGTTCTGACCTGCCAAGAGGTGCCTGTTGCTGTTCTTGGTCTCTGGATGTTGTTCCTGTTGTTGGGAGCTGGAAAAGTAACACTGCGAGGAGAAGTGCAATGCACCCTCATCTGTTTCCGACGCATCGCCGAAGAAACCAATGCGCACCTGCCCGCGGCTCGAGAAATCGGCGCATGCTGCATTGAGTGCACCAATCTCCGAAGTCTGAGATCACTGCACCGATTCTGACACAGGCCCTGCTGTGCGATGGCAAGAACCAACGCATCATCCCGGATCGTCATGCATTGCATCGAGGGGCCAGGTCTGTCGCATCATTGGGGGACGCAGTAAGAAACCAACGCATCACCGCCCTATGCAGTAAGAAATTGACTCATCACCTCCGCTGCAGTAAGGAACCGAAACATCCCCTCACCTGAGCAGCAGTAAGGAACCAACGCACCACCTCCTCCGGAGCAAGGAACCAACGCATCACCTTCCCTGCATGTAAGGAACCAACACATCACAAAGTATTGCATCTGCAAATTGCTTTGAATAGAAATGTTTCTACCTTTTGAAAGTCATATTTTTTTTACTGTAATGTGGATTTTTGTCGTTTTGGTCTTGTTTGGTTTATATAAAGTTTCACTTAATTTTCTAAACTGGTGTGGTGTCCATTTGTAGTGTTTTCACTGTGTTACTGTATGTGTGCACAATGCTTACACACTGCCTCTGAGATAAGACTGTCTGTTCGTGCCAAGTTACCAAGGTGGTAAGCAGGTTTTTTTTTAGAATTGTATTTCCCCCCTCCCCTGACTAGGAAGAAGGGTGCCTACTTGGACAAAGGTGCAAGCCATCGCCAACTAGCGACCCCATTTCTAACAGTCTCAAAATGCATGGGTGGATGCATGGGAACACTCATGCATCACCCATATAAGGCCTACCCAATAAAAAGTAACTCAAGGCAGCGTTATGCACTGCATTGCATTACTTTGTATGCGCAAAACCACGCACAGCCAAGCAAAGAGGCTTTGAGTGGCTTAGTAAATGGCAAAAATGATTTTGCGTCTGAGCTACGCCACAAAAGTGATGCAACTCTGATGCAAAATCGTAGTAAATCTGAGCCGCAATGTGTTGGCCCGAAATTGGCAGTCTGTATGGTGCCTGGGATGCTGGAATGGTGAGTATGGCTGAGGGAAGGTGCTGATGAATTAAAAAGCTGATCTGTGCGCAGGTGGAAGTTTATGGTGTCCTCAAAGCCCTTACAGGTAATAAAGAATTAGCATCTGATGCCACAACAGCTCTTCTCTCATCTTGTGAAGACAACCCCTCCACCTACAAAAAAGACTAGATCACTAATCTGGGTTCTGGGTCCACTCAAAGTGCAGAGTAACACAAAGCTTTAATGGCTTCCCAAAAGGTAAGCAAAGGATTGTTGGAGTAATATTGTATTTTTGGAATTTAGACACTGGTGTTTTAATAAATGTAAAAATATCGTTATGGTTGTAGCCTTGAAGCCCATTCCAGCACAACACTTGCTCCAGTCAAGGGACAATGTAATAATTCTTGCTCGCACAAATCCTCTTTTCTTCTTGCTGCATAGTAAGGCAGAGTTCTCAAGTTGTTATAATTGAAAAACAGTGTAGAGAGTGCTTTGCCTCAACCCTTTCGTTCATTTTTTTTATGGGCATTTGATTGAGCCGCAAGGGTTAAATCCACCTATGAAGTCTTTCTATTGCTGATAACTGGCTTCAGTACTGAGGGGTTTTCCATTGTGAAGCCTGTGACAAATACAATACAAAGGGTTTTTGCATTATGACCTCTGTAGCCTACTCCATAGGAAGGGCTTTAACATTGGTTAACACTGAGACCTTCTTGCATAGATTGCTACAAGGCTCAGGAGAAGTCTGTCTTTCATCGTGTACAATTTAAAGTATACAGTTTTCTGTGGATGAAAGTATATTTTTTTTTAAAGCAGGACATTGAATTATTAATTGATACTTTGTGCTTTACAGAGTTCAGAGTTTCTAACTCGCACCACCTCTCTGAGAAAGCCCTGGACTACTCTGTCTCTCTACCCTTAGGATCAAGTGAAAAAGGGGTGCGCTCCCTGGCTTTTCCTCAACGGCTAACATGCTGTGCTTTGTTTTGACTACTGCTGAATTTACCCCAGAGCTGCCAACCCACCATCCCAGAGACAGATGACAGTGGTGGATGGTGTCTAGACTGTTGTGTCTTAGTTTGTTTGGTGTATGGATATAGGATTCTTCAAAGCATTCCCTAGAACACGCTCTTCAGTACATGTACGGTATGCGGTTCCTACATGGTGGTAATCTAGCAGGCCTCCCACAAGATCACTGTACGACACACAAAGGTCCGGTTTTTATGTGCTAACGCTTGTATTCAGAGGACTGCACAAACAGTGGGTATTCGCATTACGACTTTGAAGCCAGACCTCTTGACTTTGGCTGACAGTTTTCTTTACAAAATGATGCGTAACAACACATCAGCTAAACTGCCTTGTGCTTTAACATTATATTCTATGTACACACCCTTCATTCTTCACTGCTTCTGTGTTCAGCACACTGGAGCGTACCTCTTCGTAGGCATGGGTTCCGAGTGCCGGAAGGATAGAGGAGTGTGGGGCCAGGTCTTGCTGTCATGGAGGATGGGCATCTAGAACCTTCAAATTCATGATCTGACACCTGGAGCCGAGCACACGTCAAATTGAGGGTCTGTGAAACACGTTTTGGGGGAGAAGGAGCCAAGCACCCACTCTGTCCCTAAACCACTTCATATGAATCCTGAAGCCAGGGAAGTTCTCTTGGCACAATCCTAGAGCTCGTCTGCATGTGCCTGAGTCCTTGACTCTAAAGATAATAGTGCACAACTACGAGATGTAATACTATTAGTGTGCCAAATGACACCGGTCACAGAGCAGGGATCACTGCCAGCATCCATCAGACATTTCGCAACATTCTGATGAAGTGGAACACCATGGACCTATAGATGGTTCAGCAGTGGAAACTCCATCTGCTACCTCAGTGCAATAAAAATGGTAAGCTAATTCCATTTGTTGCTCTGTTGTGTGTTTCATACATAGCCAATCGTCGTTTTCCCTATGTTAGCCTAATCATGCACATTGTAGGCCCCTTTAGTACTGCACACAATATTAAATATCACGCTTGCTTTTGTGCCACTCCATTTTGGAGTCCCTTACCTTTGAATTTGCAAGTGACATCATGGATTCCTCCAAAGCACCATAATTTGACTATTTTTTAAAATTGACAATTCATTTTCTAGCTATCCCAATATAATTGTATGAATTGTGCTTTGAGTTAGTTTATCTCTATTATATTGATATTTTTTAGAGATTTATTGTGCTACTATCCTGACCAAAGGGAGGGTGTTGTGTGTTTCTCAAATGGCTCATTGCTGTTTTCCCTATGTGAGCCTAATCATGCACATTGTAGGCCGCTTTAGTTTTGCACACATTATTAAATATCATGCTTCCACACATTATTAAATATCATGCTTGCTTTTGTGCCACATTGTACTTTCACACAGAATCAGCACATGTTTTTGCATTTTATTATATTCCTGGGATTTAGTCTAAACAGCCTAGACAAGGTCAAACAACATTGCCCCTTGTTATTCTCCCTGGTCAGACACTAGCATCTAGACATAATACAAGAAGGCAGCTGCTATTCTGAATATGCATATCTTGTCATATAACTAGGCACAGGGTTCTGGAAAACAACAGACACACAGAGTGAAGGTCCTGTGACAAGAGTGCTGTGTCCGTTGAGATGTAGAACATCCACCTATGAATACTAAGGTACAGGGTTCACCTCTAAACCAAGAGATCTACATTTTTTAGCCACTTAGCTTCAGTAGGACGGGAGGATTTAGACAGATCTGTCAGATAACATGACAGGGCTCTTTATTGTAGATGGTTTATTAATCATATGTATTTGTTTTCTAATTGTGGCACAATTATTGCATCTTGGAGCACAATGGTTGAAATAAACATTGTAAACTTCTTTTGTGTCTCTTTTTTATCTTACTGTGGACACGTACGAGTTAGAGAGCGAAAGGGTGTGTCCTGTTACCGTGATCCCTGAGAGGGTGATGAGTGTTATGTTCTGGGGTGCCAAATCACTTGTCTATCTGGAAAGGTTAGGAGGGCAAGTGAGGCAGTATAGCTAGTCAGTCTCAGGCTCGTCGATACTGATGTGGTAGTGTGACTCAGTCCCCTACATACTGATGTTCTATGGTCTCAAGCATAGTTTTGTTCCTGGGCAGAATCTTACTTGCAACCTACTGCCGTCAGCGTTTGGTCAGGTACTTATATGTGGGAACCCTGAATAGTGCTTGTCGACAATACCCTTGCACCTTTTACCTGAGACCTCCATGGTGTTGGGGGATTACCCTTCACAGTGTTTAGGAATCACTTAGTTCTGTTGGTTTTTCAAGGTTGAATATTAAAAGGTTTAAACCCAGTTTGTGTTACAATTTGAATCCACCTTTGTTTTTTTCATGGCACATCCTGTAAATATTGCAGCCAACTGCTGACACGCAGTCTATGCACATTTAGCACAACATGGAGTCCCTAATGCAGAAGCTCCTATAATCTTTGTAGTGGAAGGGGACGCCGCATACCGCTTTGATTTTTTTTATTCTTGGGTCACATTTCCAGCTATGGATGATAACACAAACACTTTTCATAAATACACTGTCCCACAGGTACCTGCTACATCCAGACCTTATGCACTTGTTGAAATTCCTCTTATTGTCTGGGAAGACCAGACTTTGTTTAATGGTGCCCTTCCCCATGTACCTGGACCAGTTCGAATGGGTCTCCTCAGTAATGAGGTAACTACTTGGCCAGCATTAGCTGGATATACACCATACCCTGGTTTAGGCAATTTCAATGTTGTGCATCCACGAGGTTTGTACAAGGTTCTCTGCATCTTATACAGGATCCCAATTCAATTTATTTTGCGTACATTGTTAGCTGGTCGAGCTAGAAATGGCCTGCAAGCGCAAGCCCAGTTGCCTGCAGTGCCTATTATTTGTCCTGTAATTGTTCATTCAGTTATGGGCAAAAGACCCACTTATCGTGAAGAAATTCCATTTTGGATTGCCCGAAAAAGCATTCAAATTGAAGCTGTGTCTCCACTTATTGGACCATAAGACAAGCACAGAAATGTAAATATGTGTTACCCTCTGGAATGGTTCCCACTCTTAGAGACTGGAACACCTAGACGACAATTTTTACCATAGTCTATACTATCTGTCATGGCACTCCCTCGATGGCTGTTTTACCAAATGTGCTCAAACAGAATGAAAATGGGGCCGATCCTGCCCTAGATTTGGGGATGAAGCTAATGGGTAACTTTTCTGTAGTCTCCTAAATGATTCTCTCTAATGTTAAAGAAGCAGCATCTCCGACTATTTCCCAGAGACTTACTGCGGTGGCAGTAGCCGATCTAGAATGTGAGTTGCTTATAATTATTGCTAATGTATATATATCTTTGGGACGCAACAATTTGGGAACCAGACTCTCAGAACCACCACTTGGCAAGCCTAGCACTAACAAGAATGCCAGCCCAGCCCATAAGTTTGTAAAAAAAAAAACATGGGGTAAATCTAAACAACAAAAAAAAGGTAGACCTCGAGGAGGTTCTCCACCCCTGGAGTCCTCTGAGAGGCAGTACGACTTACCTGATCGCACTAAAATCAAGACTGCAGACAGGTATCAGGTTTCTGGTACACGTTCTCCTCATTCCTTTCAGGAATCATCAGAGGAGAATGATCTGAATGCAGACAAAAAGAGTACGTGAAACCGAAAAAGGAGCCACACTGCTCCTCTGGCGTGAAGATGAAGAAAAAGGGTAAGACTCCTCAATATAGAGCCCAATTTCAGAAAAAGAAAGTAGAGGCTTTGTCTGCTAAATATGCCACAGACAGTGATAAGCCTCCACCTGATCAGGAGCTGGGCGGTGACTCTCCTCGACACCATGGCGGAAGTCACCATAGTATGCTGGAATCTCCAGGAGTTTTTGGTAGCAAAAGCAACTGATACCTTTGTTACGGTTGAAACCGTGGATACATGCATGGCCCCTCAAGAAAGATTAAATCAGTTAGATGTTCAAATAGAAGGTGATGTTAAATGCACCACTAAAGCAATATTCTGGGAAAATTTGACTTTGTCCTATGACGTCCTTTTGGGAGAGGTCGATTGGCCCCCACCATTTGTACTCACATCCCCCAAGGAGAGAATGTGATTCTTCCTTCCTTTTTTGACCTTGTTCCTGATGAAGTCAAACAAGCTTATGCAGCCGAGTGGGCACTTGCATTGGCCCCTGCAGTTTACCGCAGTCATGTTGGCTGGGATAAGTATTCTGCTTCTTTTATCATACCAATAAGATCCAGCTGCAAGTGCAGCCACAATATCCTATTAAACGGGATGTTAAAGCAACCGTTGAAGAAATTCTCTCCCAATTGGAGTACCATGGAGTAATTGAACTCTGGGTATCGCAGATGTATAATCTTCTTTTTCCTGTTTAAAACAGGATCATTCCTATCGCATTGTCTTAGACTATAATGATAATGATAATGACATTTGTAAAGCGCAACAAATACCCGGAGGTGTCCTGGCGTTCTCTAGATCCTCTGAGACTGCTGGCGGCAAAAGACGAAAATTGAAGGACCGGCTCATTGTGAAAAAAGCCTACGTTGTTAGCTGGTCGAGCTAGAAATGGCCTGCAAGCGCAAGCCCAGTTGCCTGCAGCGCCTACTATTTGTCCTGTAATTGTTCATTCAGTTATAGGCAAAAGACCCACTTATCGTGAGGAAATTCCATTTTGGATTGCCCAAAGAAGCATTCAAATTGAAGCTGTGTCTCCACTTATTGGACCACAAGACAAGCACAGAAATGTAACTATGTGTTACCCTCTGGAATGGTTTCCACTCTAAGAGACTGTAACACCTAGATGACAATTTTTACCATAGTCTATACTATCTGTCATGGCACTCCCTCGATGGCTGTTCTCCCAAATGTTCTCAAACAGAATGAACATGGGGCCGATCCTGCCCTAGATTTGGGGATGAAGCTAATGGGTAACTTTCCCGTAGTCTCCTAAATGATTCTTTCTAATGTTAAAGAAGCAGCATCTCCAGCTATTTGCCAGAGACTTACAGCGGTGGCAGTAGCCGATCTAGAATGTGAGTTGCTTATAATTATTGCTAATGTATATATATCTTTGGGACGCAACAATTTGGAAACCAGACTCTCAGAACCACCACTTGGCAAGCCTAGCACTGACAAGAAAGCCAGCCCCGCCCATGAGTTTGTAAAAAGAAAACATGGGGTAAATCTAAATAACAACAAAAAGTTAGACCTCAAGGAGGTTCTCCACCCCCGGAGTCCTCTGAGAGGCAGTACAACTTACCTGATCGCACTAAAATCAAGACTCCAGACAGGTATCAGGTTTCTGGTACACGTTCTCCTCATTCCTATAGACATTTAAATAGTCATGAACGCACATTTGTAGTGCAAAATACGCACAGTACGACACTCTACACTTAACAATGTAGTCTATTAAAAATACAACACCACATTGGACATTTCCAATGTTTTTTTCAGTCACAATTTTGCTCTTAAAAAGCCGAGCTCAGACCCCTTTTAGCGCCCTCGAATTTCACACATGGATTCTATGGGCTATAAGAATAGCCCAGGTGTTTTTGCAGCATGTATTGTGTCAATTCTCCATGCTATAGACCCTGATGCACTGTCCTTCCTAGATGATCTCTACTTAATGGACGATGAATTGAATCGCGACCTAGCCAGAGAAGATCACATTATATTGAGATTTGCTGAGCTTGGTTACAAGTTCAACTACACGCAATCCAATATAGCCTTTTTTAGTGTCCTTTTCTTAGGCTATGAACTTACACATGAGGGTAAGAGCCTGCCCCCTCATTTTTTTGAGAGATGTTCACAATTGCAACCTACAAAAACATTGAAAATATTGCAGTCCCTTTTTGGATTTCTGAATTTTCGCAGGACTTACATCCCTGACTATGCACAACAAATTAAACCACTTTATGAAGTAATAAGCCCTGATTTTTTGACTACATACATATTTTTAGGCTTTAAGACTTGGTGCACTTTTGGGTGGCTCCACCCCTTCTCACCTGTTCTTCTATGCTGAGCGCCGGGACACTCTCCGAGTAGCTGTGTGCTATGTAAAAAGCATTAATTCATGCTGGACTTACAAAACCACATATACACTCAAATCTTCACAATCTGACTTACACTTTAAACACGTCCCTTACATGCACGTGTCAATACCACAAACTTGATCATCTGTATTTTACCGGGTGCAATTGGATTTACATACATCACCTTTAATGAGGGTGAAACTGTGCCTATAGCATATATGTTGCATTTATATTCTGGAGCGGGAATGCGTTTTGCTTTAACTGAAAAAACACTGACTGCTCTGCAGACGGCTATCATTAAAGAACGGCCACTTGCTCAAGGGAAATGCATTATTGTTGTTACTGTCATGCCAGCCTTAGTGGCTGTCACCAAAGCTAGCGTTCTGAACACTAAAGCCCTCCATCTAAGATTGACACAATGGGCTACATCCTTTACAGCTGTTGATGTGGACTTTGTCTTTGACCCTTCTTTACAGACAAAAGAATGTCTACAGTATGAGCCTTTTTACCCTTTGATATCTACTATGCTGCCTCTTGATCAGTAAAAATATAATATTTACACTGATGGTTCAGGTCAACCTTCTATAGGTTCTAAGCGATGATACTCGGCGGTATGCACCATCATTATTGGTGTTATGTTGGATGGTGTATTCCAACCTCATACAACTCACACGCAGTCTTTAGGAGACTGCACTGCGCAGTTGGCTGAACTGAAGGCTTTGCTTGTTGTACTTGAATGTACGGATCCTGGATTCCCAACTCTTATTTGTGTGTGATTCATAGTACTGCGTACAATCCTTTAATGATAATCTACATTATTGGCAACAAAATGGATTCAGAGATCCAAAGGCTTGTACAATCAAGCATAAAAGGCTTTGGGTTAAAGTGGCAGACCTGAAATAGGTTGCCAAAACTCATGTAATGAAAACACTGATTCATCAGCGTGTGGGAGCACATGCTGAAAGGAATTCTCTGGCTGATAAGGCAGTCAAATCTGCAGCCGCCACAGCTACAGTAGCAGCAAATGCACACTCTAAAACTCTTATCGATAACAATATCTTTACTGCCGTGAATGCAATTAAAAACTGCATCCTCTTTACCAAAGGGCTTTCCTTATAAATACTCTTATCATTTAAATGACCAAAATATTCCTTTTGTAATAATTCCTGGGTTTGGCAATCACTTGATTCAAACCAAGACCGCAGACTTGCACTGGTTGTAGTGGAACATGAATATGTTGCTTCAGCACATGCTGGGGTGGCAGCCACAATGTTGCTGCTACAGCAACATTATTGGAGGCAAGGCTTATACCAGTAGGCCAAAAAATATGGCTTTTATTGTTATATTTGCCAACAGATTAAATGTTCCACTGTGACTCGTCAACTGCAAACACACCTACTGATTTCCAACAGGCCTTTTGGCTGTATCTATTTGGACCACTGTGGTCCATTGAGTTTGGACACTGAATTAAAATATATTTTGGTTGTAGTTGATTCTTGCTCTAGATTGCTTTGAGTTTAGTTGAACTGTTATTAAAGACATGCATGTCTTTATCGGCACATATACATGCTGTGCATTTCATTCGGACCAGGGTGCGGATTTCGCGTCTAAAGCTTACCGAGATTTAATGAAGTTCCTGGATATACAGGTGCATTATTCTTCTCCATATAGGCCTGAGGGCAATTCTGTTGTGGGTGGAAAGAATGAACCTTGATTTAAAGCAGTCCTTATTAGCTAGAGTATTATGTACTGGACGTAGTTGGGTCAACCACCTCTACAAGGTTCAATGAGCCCTCAATAACTTCTCTAAAAGATCTCTGGGTGGGCGGACCATGTACAAAGTACTTTTTGGCATCAAGATGTATTTCCAGACCTTGACGGTTCAGACATTGTGGCGGCTGCTGCAGACTTTGATGTGGATAATCATTGTGCTGTCTTACAGGAACTACAAAAGTTCTGTGGCGCTCAATCAAGCAAACACTTGTACACGTCTCTCTCTCCAAGTGCAGACGTACAGCCTGAAGCTTCCATCTGGATTCCAAAAATCAAAGATCTCGTTCAAGAGAAGGTTGCAATTAGGAAAGAGTTTGGCCCATCCTACTGTGCTCCAGTGCTAGTCCTTGGCCTCCAAGGTTCAAGAATTGTAATCTTGCCATCGCTTCCTGTTGCTAGAGAAAAAAGCTTTGTCTCCATCGAGCATGTCAAACTACATCATTTGGCTGATTCTAAATTGTAAGTCTGGGGTTGTTCCTGCTACTCTACAGAACATTGCACTGCAGTCCGTGGGCACCACCTAAGCTGATGCTCCTCGGCTGGGGGGGGGGGCGGGGGGGGCTGAGTCCTCTACCGACAACGCTACCAAAGTGAGCGCAGTTTCTACTACTGTGTCTTCTACAGCTGGCGTCATTTATACTGGTCCACCGTTGGTGGATCCACCTCTGATGTGGTATGGTGACTCAGTCCTCTACATACTGATGTTCTATGGTCCCAAGCATAGTTCTGTTCCTGTACAGAATCCTTGCAACAGTTTTTCTCTCTATCTGTCTGACCGACTCCTGTGCCCAGGAGGGAAGTGGCTAGTGTTTGGTGCTCCTGCATACCTCCATAGGTGGGAAGAGTGCTGGTGGATGTAGAGATCCTCCAATGCAATGGCAGCAGTGATGTTGAACAGCCACCTCCCTTCGCACACTACTTCCTGCTTGTGGCCCACAACAGCAAAGCTGTACCAGCAGTGGAGGGCTGAACCGCACTGCTGGGAGCAAGCTGAAGGATATTGTTTCTTCATGAAAGGGCGATTCATGTGTGTATACATGTTCTAAACTTTCTAGATGGTGAATTGTAGGAGAGGGGTTTTTGTTTGTCTGAAATTCAGTTCCCCAGTACTGTAAGAGAGCCTTCGGTGTCTGCTCTGTTTATTATAACACAGTGTGCAGAAGGCAGTTACATTAAACAAACATTGAGTGTTGAGTGCTTGTATGTTCTTCAAAATGACCAAATATGAACTGAGAGTGGCTTTGGGTCTCTCCTGTGGCTTCTATAGGTAACTGTCCCGTGGTTCAGGTCGTCTTTAAGAAGGTCAGCCTTTGCTTCCATACAATTCATATAATTATATGTTTCACCAAAGGAAATGATTTCAGTGAAGAAAAAGCATGTAACGGTTGATAGTAATAAGTAGATCAGTGCTTTGTTCACAAACTCATGTGAGGGACATGCAAATCCAGTTGAGCAAGAGTGAGCATCCAGTATTGCCCATCTTCATGCCCAGAGAGTACAGGTAACAGAGGCATTGTGTAGGATGCATCTACCTGCCCAGATAATGCAGGTAACAAAGGCGTTGTGTAGGACGCACCTACCTGCCCTGAGAATACAGGTAACAAAAAGGCATTGTGTAGAGCTCATCTAGCTGCCCAGAGAATACATGTAACAAAGGCGTTGTGTAGGGCACATCTACATGCCCAGAGAATACAAGTAACAAAGGCCTTGTGTAGGGCACATCTACCTGCCTATAGAATACAGGTAACAAAGGCATTGTTTAGGGACATATACCTACTCAAGAATACAGGTAACAAAGGCGTTGTGTAGGGCACATCTACCTGCCCAGAGAATACAAGTAACAAAGGCCTTGTGTAGGGCACATCTACCTGCCTATAGAATACAGGTAACAAAGGCATTGTGTAGGGACATCTACCTACTCAAGAAGTACAGGTAACAAAAGCATTGTGTCGGACACATCTACCTGTCCAGAGAATACAGGTAACACAGGTATTGTGTAGGGCATATCTACCTACCTAGAGAATATATGTAACAAAGGCGTTGTGTAGGACACATCTACCTGCCCAGAGAATACAGTTAACAAAGGTGTTGTGTAGGGCACATGTACCTGTGCAGAGAATACGAGTAACAAAGGCATTGTGTAGGGCACACCTACCTACCCAGAGAATTCAGGTAAGAAAGGCATGGAGTAGGACACATATACCTACCCAGAGAATACAGGTAACAAAGGCATTGTGTAGGACGCATCTACCTACCCAGAGAATACAGGTAACAGAGGCATTGTGTAGGGTACAGCAACCTGCCCAGAGAATACAGGTAACAGAGGCATTGTGTAAGACACATCTACCTACCCAGAGAATACAAGTAACAAAGGTGTTATGTAGGGCACATCTACCTATACAGAGAACACATGTAACAAAGGTATTGTGTAGGGACATCTACCTACTCAGGAAGTAACGGTAACAAAAGCATTGTGTAGGACACATCTATCTGCCTAGGGAATACAGGTAACAAATGCATTGTGTAGGGCACATCTACCTACCCAGAGAATACAGGTAACAAAGACGTTGCATAGGACACATCTACCTGCCAGAGAATATAGGTAACAAAGGCGTTGTGTAGGGCACATCTACCTGCCCAGAGACTACAAGTAACAAAGGTGTTGTGTAGGGCACATCTACCTGCCCAGAGAATACAGGTAACAAAGGCATTGTGTAGGTGTGGTAAATATTTAAATTACCTGTACTATTTTTTATGCGGTAAAGTCTAGTAAGAATAACTCAGTCAAAATAAGAGGCAGAATCCGTGGTATTAGAGGTTCTGAAAAGGACTTTATTCCTTACAAAGGAATTATGGTTCGAACCAGGCAATCATATTCCATCACCACGAAGGTTCAGGAAGGGAATCAGCAATACATTATTGACAAGTAACAATATATATATGAAAAGCATTGCATTAAGACAGATGCAGGAGGCGTAACAGCTGATAATACAGATAAGAATACACATACGTAATGAAAATAGGCGTAATAATAGGCGTATACTAGAAACGTCATTAAAAATGATGTCACAAGTGGGTGGATCCATAAGAGAATCCTGCAGTGTCAGCAGAAATATTTGGCAGAGATGCGCGCGCAGCCGCATGACGTGTGATTGACGTGCAACTAGAGGGTGAAGGGGAATTGACATTTAGCTCTACATGTGGAGACAGAAGTCTGGGGGTCAGGTCAACCTAATCCCAAATTGTATCTAATATCTTTGTTTAAGGAACTGTTTTATCCAAAAGGAAAGGTCTCTCGGACGGAATCTATTCTATACTGACTGTTAGTGCATGTACAAGCGTCTATGTGTCTACATGAGATGCGAGGGGGCAGGAATCTTCCATGGTGACAGGGGCTATGAATTACTTGCATAAAGACAGCGAGGCCGGGCCCTTTGCTCGGTAGCTGGAGGGATGTTTACCTAAAACTTCTAGACAGGAATGCATTGAATGAGGAGCGGAGCAGATAACTTGAAGGCTGAATACAGTTTTTGGCAGGCAACAGGCCGCGTCAGGCACCGTTAGCCGCGCAGGGAGTAGGACAAAGTTCATGGATACGGATGCAGGTCCAGGCTGGAGCATTTCAGAGGCAGAAAAAGGAAAAGGCTTGATGGCAGAATTCAGGGCCTACTCGCCTGAACTGTAAAACGTGAAAAGTGGACCATATAAAGTCGGTGGCCAATCATACTTAGGAATGGAATATTTGACCCATTCATGGCGGATCTGAAGGAGGACAGGTTGATGTTGGACGCACATGTATTTGCGTCTTTATAGCTGGAACTGGAGGGAACATACATGTACTTGTAGCATGTACATGGAGCCGTTGGGGTCTAAGATAGGGGACACAATTGACCATAAAAATTCATATTTCCTCATTCCCTCCTTGTCCCCTACGGACCCTCATAAAATATCCATCTTCATCAATCCATCAATCTGTTCATATAGCATCATTTGTTCTTCTTTCTTCTTCCGGGATCTTGAATGAAAATTTGAAAGCGGGATAAGCGATGTGGCACACAGACCACAAATCGCTGGCCCACATTGTAGACACAAGCAGCAACTGAATAGTATGAGAAAACCAATACCTAGGAAGGATAGGATCCTCCATCCCCAGGCTGACAACATGCTCCAGAACCAACCGGACCAAGTCCAGGTGCCTGGATTCTGGTGTATCTGGCTTACGATTTTATGAAGTCGAGTTATGGCTTTATATACTGACGGCGCGTTTTCTGGTATGAAAACACAGCAACTTGATCCGATGACCCTACAAGCTCCGCCCCTATCGGCCAGAATGACGTCAAGGACAAGACGATTTTGAAGAACAACAATCCGCATCGCAGACTGCTCCTCTGTTAAGTTGCCTAAGGCGGAAGTAGTTTCATTCACTACTGCTTCAAGGGTTCTAGTTAATCTACGTATCAGCTTACTATTAGTGACTGTACCTATGTAGGGAAAGAAACCTTTATTGAAATCTGTATATTGCTCCCATGCTGTTTCAGTGTAGTCGACAATCGGGAGAT
Organism: Triturus cristatus; assembly: GCF_964204655.1. Taxonomy (NCBI): domain Eukaryota; kingdom Metazoa; phylum Chordata; class Amphibia; order Caudata; family Salamandridae; genus Triturus; species Triturus cristatus. The sequence continues at coordinate 324,835,947 of NC_140587.1, forward strand.
CTCTCTGCTGTCTATTGGGTACTAAATGGGTATTCCTATGATAATCAGGCGGGGCTAGGAAAACAGGTGGCAGAAGGAATGCAATGTAACAGGTACCATCCCAATCTAGGGGTAGGCGCATGTATGCGGTGTGACCACAGATGAAGTAAGAGTGACGGGAAGCTCTAAATGTAGACTTGCCTTGATCACTGAATTCTATTACAGTGGTACATTTACTATGGCCCATGTGTATTGAACCATTCTTTCTTACACATAATTCGCCTCTAACTGGAAATACTGACATAGCGGGCAAGATTGGTGTAGCTTCGGATTCAACATTCAGGATCATGAGGTTAAGTGTAAAGTTACCTAATCCATATACTTCATTTTCTAGATCAGTCCCTGTTCTTTTGGGAAGTCCCTCCTTGTTAGGGTAGCAGACTTTAAGTAAAACTAGGTTCAGGTTTCCCCATACCCAGTTGTCTTGATAAACTACTGAATTTGAATCTAGGGAATTAATCAAACTAAACCATGCTCCACAGGAGCCATTGTGTGTGAATGGATACGGAAAGAGGGGCAGAACTCCCCTATATTTCTGATAGGGAGGGAGTCGGCCACATATCCAACAATTTGTAGCATTGCTGGTCTGATGAGAATGATGTAACATACTGATGAATGTGTTGTTGCGCAGCGCAAATCTATAGGACAACTCATGCGGAGGTAATTCGCTAAAAGAATGTTCGGCAGTAGCATTGAAAGCACGCTTGGAAATAGGGTAATACATGTGTAAAAATATACTGACAGTAATAATCAGAAGACTTAGAAAAAACATAATTAATAATGTCACTATGCAGTGACTACGAAGTGATTTACAGTACGCATGTTTCTTGAGCTGTTTCTGTCTATTTCTCTCTCTATTTCGGTCTAGAGGATACATGTCAGAGACAAATTCAACCGATTCACCTTGAAGAGGACTTAAACAATCAAATTGTCTGACTTGCTAGACCTTAGTTTCAGTTTATAGTTCTCTTTTTCTGGCCCATCAACCAGGGGGAGTTTTGAGTCAGTCTGTGAGGGAAGGCAGGGCTGAAAGTTCGATTCAGATGGTAGTCCATGAAATTTTTTGATATGGCTCGAGTGCAACCACCCTTTACGTCCCTCAATCTTCACAGCTGTCCTTGTGGTCAATAAGACGAGCTTAGGCGACTGCCAGCGAGGCTCCAGCGGGTTCCTTCTGTCGAAGTTCCTTACAAGTACAAGGTCTCCCGGAACCACGTCATGGGGCTTCACCTCAGTGTTATCGGGAAAAGCTGCAGCTACCTGTGAACGACAAGATTGTAGTGCAGACATCAAGGAAGCCAGGTAATCTGTCAACATATTACAATCAACATCAGTGATTTTACGAGGTATAGGCGTCCCCCACATATTTGGTGGTCTACCGAAGATCACCTCATACGGGGATAGCCCTGTTCGAGAGTGTGCTACCATTCTCATGTAAAAGAGCGCAACTGGTAAAGCTACTATCCAGTTGACACCTTTTTCTCTACATACTTTGGACAGTCTAATTTTCAGAGTTTGATTATGTCGCTCCACGAGACCTGCTGCCTCGGGATGTCGGCCACAGTGGAATTTCCATTGGTAGCCTAACAGAAGTGAAACATGTTTCATTAGCTCGGATGAGAACGGCTGGCCATTATCTGAGTACACGATACGAGGCAAACCATACCGTGGGAAGAATTCTCGAACTAACTGTTTGGCAGTAGTCGGGGCAGTGTAATCTGAGACGGGATACGCCTCTGTCCACCGGGAAAGAGCGCATACAACTACAAGGACATATTTGAATCCTCGACATCGTTCCATCTGGATATAATCCATCTGGAGGACTTCAAAAGGGTGATCGGGGGGTTGGAATCCACCCTGTTCTACAGGTACGCCTTTTCCTGGATTGAACTGACAACAAATCATGCAGGTGCGTACTTTCTGTTTAGCTGCTGCTCGCAAGTGTTTATTGAACCAAATGTGTTGAATACTGTCTAGCATAGCTTTCTCTCCTAGGTGCGCTGGACTATGTATTGTGTTAATGATGACTTGAACCATTGAGTCGGGGAGAAACCATATAGATTTTCCCTTCGTCATCCATCCTTGATCCGTTTGGATCCCTCCTAATTCAGTCCATCTCTTTATTTCTTCTGGTGTGGCATGTGTCTGTATATCAATTACATCAAGGGCGGGATCCTTAACTGTCATGCAGTGTGTTGGTGTCGGAACTATTGTCTTTGTCGTGTCAGTTGTAGGAGTCTGATTCTGAGCAGTTTGTTTAGCTGTTCTGTCAGCTAGGTCGTTACCCTGAGAAATAATGTCAGTCACTTTCGTATGGGCCTTGCACTTCATAATCGATATTGCAGTAGGCAGATGTATTGCATCTAACAGAGCTTGAATAAGGGGACCGTGCTGGATGTGGGCACCGTGAGAAGTTAAATAACCTCTCTCTCGCCAAAGCACGCCGAAGTCATGGACGACTCCGAATGCATAACGTGAATCTGTGTATATGTTGACTTTCTTATTTTTGGCTTGAATACAGGCGTGTGTCAGAGCGATGAGCTCTGCTGCTTGAGCTGACAAGGTATCGATACAATTTGTTTCAATAACTTCAGTGTCTGTTGTGACTGCATAAGCGGCCACTAACTCTCCTGTATTTGTTCTCATGCATGAACCATCTACATACAATGTCAGGTCTGGATCTGATAATGGAATATCTGTCAAGTCTTGTCTGGGTTTCGTCGTAATAGTAATGACTTCAATACAATCATGTGCCAATGGGTCTGTTCCATTTAATGGCAAAAGTGTGGCAGGATTTAATGTACTACAACGTCTGATTTCTATGTGTGGCTGGAACAATGTCAATTCATAACCAGTCAGTCTTGCTATAGTCAAGTGTTGTGTTTGGGTCCGGTTCAAGAGAACCTCTACTGCGTGTGGTACTTGTACTGTCAATTGATGTCCTAACACTATGGCATCGCTTTGTCTGATAGCTAAAGCTGTTGCTGCGACTGATTTCAGGCACGCAGGAAGAGCCTGAGCTACGGGATCTAATGTACTAGAAAAATAAGCACATGGCTTGTGTGATCCTGCTTGTTCCTGCGTGAGTACTGACAAAGCAGTACCTTCACGTTCTGTGACAAAGAGTGTAAAACGTTTGCTGTAACATGGTGTTGCTAAAACGGGTGCTTGGCATAAAGCTTTCTTTAAGCTTTCAAAAGCTTGTGTATGTTCCTGAGTCCAAGGGAGGACAGTCGATGTCGCTGCCTCCTGTGTTGTCAACTGAATGAGTGGTTTTGCTAGAAATGCATATTGAGGGATCCACTGCCTACAGTACGAAGTGAGGCCTATGAATGCCCGCACCTCCTTTTGTGTCTTGGGTGGCGACATGTTAACAATTAACTGGATGCGGTCGGGTGTAAGCTGTCTTCCCCCCTTGGACAGCAAGTGCCCAAGGTACACAACTTGCTGGACACAGAATTGCAACTTCGAAGGGGACACTTTGTGCCCCTTGTCGGCTAAGAAATGTAAAACCGTCAGTGAAGCTTTTTCACATTCAGGTTCGCTTCGGGCGGTGATCAGCAGATCATCGACATATTGAAGCAGGGCAGTGTTAGCTGGCATGTGGATACTGTCAAGTTCTCTTTTCAGTGCTTGGCTATAGATGCTGGGGCTTTCTGTGAATCCTTGAAGTGCGCGTGTGAATTTAAAACTTCGTCCATTTAAACTGAATCCGAACAAATATTGGCTTTCCGGATCGATTGGGACGCTAAAGAAAGCGTTCTTGAGGTCAATTACAGTAAAGAACGTTGCTTCTGAATCTATGGCTGTTAGCAATGAAGAGATATCTGGGACCACGGGGTATTGTGGTACAATGCATTTGTTTAATTCTCGCAGATCAATAACTAATCGATATACTGGGGGTGCTTTTGGATCAGTTCGTTTAAGAATCGGAATAACCGGAGAATTACATACATTGGAGTCGGTTTCTACAACCACTCCTTGTGCAATGAGCTCGTCAATGATTTGCAGTAAAGCCACTACAGCATCTGGCGGTAATTTGTATTGTCGCATTCGGGGTAGTACTACTCCTGTTTTGAGTGTGACTCGATATGGTGTAATGTGCATACAACCTACATCAGTGGGGCCTTGCGCCCATAAATGTGCAGGTAGATTCTGTAACCGGTGATCCATGTCTCTAGACACGTAGTGACCCTTAAAGTCACGTAAAAATAATCGGACTCCTTCCGGAGAACAACATATTATAGCTCCTAGAGCTTTCAATGTTTTTATACCTAACAAGTTTTCGGGGCATGATTTCGTAAGCAATAGATCTGTAGTCCGTGTTAATGGACCAACTGTGAATGCAAGTGGTTGCGATACTTCGTTAATAGTGGGATTTCCTGAAAAACCAAGGGAAATATTTTGTGAGCCTGAGAGGGGTGCCCCTGGAACTTCGCTATGACTGATAGTGGTTCTGCTTGCCCCTGTATCGAGTAGAAACTTTCGGTCTTTCCCTAATACTTGACTCTGTACATAAGGACCTTCTTGATCTACGGGAACCTCGATAAGGGGTAGGCCAACTTCCCTCTCTAGGCTTTTTCATGTGTAGCGCTGATACTCTGGGTAGTCATTTTGTGCATACTGGTACATCTGTTGTGTCGTGTTTTGTGTTGCAGCAATAGGCTGTGGCTGTTGTTGTGGTTGTTGTTGTGGTTGTGGTGCGGTCTGTTGTACAGCTGGCATAGGCTGTATATTCTGAGATACTTGTTGTTGGATCTGGTCCTGTCTAGGCGGACGTGGTCTCTCCTTCGTTATACCCGTAGAGATATTATGTTTTAGAACTGCGCAATCGTGTATATAATGACCTGGCTGTTTACAATAGTTGCATGTCCCTCTAACAGGACCCGGTGAATCATTGGACTGCGTTGTACCCTTTTTATGACCGTCAGCTGGAACTGACTGCGCAACAAGCATTTTCATTTTCGTGTCTTTCATACGTCTTTGTTCATGTTCTCGTTCTTCCCTAATTCTATTGTGATGATATTGTAACATTTGTAACATCTGTGACGGTGTGTTACCTTGCCAAGTACTCTCGAATTTCAGTACTCTACTCTTAACTTGGGGCAAGGAATTTTCAACTAATTTTGTCACAAACAGATGTGGATACGACTCACTACTTGCTTTTATGCCACTATTAATACCAAAACATTTTTCAAATCGGGAATAGAAATCACTAGTATCTTCATCTTGTTTTTGTTTACAAGCTGAAATTGCACCCCAGTCTTCCTTTTTCGTAGTCAATAAACGTGGTAGTACCTGCACTAATAATCCTGGTAATACTGTAGTCTTTTCCCCAAGCCCTGAACCTGCAGCTCGGGCCTTTTCTTCGTTTTCTAATGCTGTCCAATCTATCTTTTGGTCTCCCACCTCCCATTCCTTTTCTTTGAGTTTCTTGTAATACCGGCAGGCAATAAGGTAAGTATACTCTCCCATGAGTAACATGTCTTTTATCTCACGGTGGAAACCTGCTGGGTCTTTGTCATGGCTAGGTACTACTTTCTTCATTTCTAATAATTCAATTTTAGTTATGGGCGTGTATACAAACACGCGTTTAAAAGTATTGTCATCACCTCTGACTGGGTGCACTTCGCGTGAGGGATTCTGTCTGTCTATGTGATACGTTTTTCTTTCCTTGGGGGGAACTGAAACATGTTCTGGGCATACGAAGATAATGTACTGGTGTCGATATTCTAGAATTTCTTTAATTAAGTCAGTACCTGAACCTCTCCATTTGTTCGTGAGTAATTCTATCAGTATATCAGGTAGGGGACCAGGATCGGAGTGTTGGCTTCTATATAATATAAGGAGGTGTTGTATCATGTATATACCAGCTAAACGCTGTTCGTCTGGGGTGAGATTCAAAAACGTGTGTGCTAGCGCATCATCACTGTATTTTTCAAAACTGTCAGCCCATTGTACTGCTGACCTGGCTAATTCTTGTTCATCCATAGAATCGAGCATATGATACCCCCTTCGGTCTCGAAGTATTTTATCAGCAGCCTGGAATAAGTGTTCAGGGGACTTCGTATTTAGCATAGGGGCTTGAAAATGTCTGTTGTCTGGACGTATCGGACGTATCGGATCATTAAAGTATCTGGTATTGTTACAAGGTCTTCCCCTACCTACATAAGCTATCGTTTCTAATTGTCCTGTGGGCATTTCTGATTCTTCCTCCTCCTCTCCCTCTGATTCAGTTTTGTCTGCCTCCAATCTGGCTTTATGTATTCGTTCTACTTCTTTGCGGATCTTTAGACACATAGCTACTATACACGTCTGTTTATCATGTTTTCCCTCCGATATATTCTGACCCCATCTGGTAAGTACTTGCATTTCATCCTGATCTACCCCAGGCCTATCTCTGTCTCTGATCAAGCAGTTTATGAAGAAGCGTAACAGTAATCTCTGTATATCCACTTTCTGATAATCCATGGCTTCGTCAATACTTTCAGGGCCTTGCCCTGTTTGGACAAAGCGATATATATTGTCTAGATGATTAACCATTCCTGGTAGTGTCGTTAAATATAGTGAAGCTCGTCGTATACGTAGTGATGATAGCAGCATTCTGTCATTTTTACCGGGCACTGGATCATATCTACAATCCACAAGATGTTCCTTAAACATGTCGGACGTTGCTATTTGGGGTGTACGTTGGTTTGCTAAATCTCTAAGAGACGATTTACTTCGTGACGGTGGCGTGGCAAAAATTGCTGTCGCACCTCCTGTCGCACCTTCTGAGGTGCTAGGCACGAAAGGATTTGTGGGGTGTAAGGTAGAAACTGTGGATGCAGGAAAAGCGGTGGAAACAGATGGACCTGTTGGATTGTGCGGAGGAGTTTGTTGTTGCGGAGGTGGGGGCGGATGATCTCGGGGTTGAGCACCATCGCCAGGTGGCGTGTGTGGTGGATCATTAACATATTCGGGAGCTACATCGTCTAAATAGGAGGAAAGGAAAATATCTTTTGCGGTCTTGGGATGTGCTTTAATCGGGAGTAATGGGGGTGGCAAATCTTTCGGTATTTCCGGGGTGGCCTTAGGTAAACCTTCGGCCAAAAGAGGATACATACATTCATAAGAGTGTTCCGTTGTCTGTCTACTTGTTCTGTTTTTACTCGGATACCTTCCTCAAGTAATACGTTTTCTCGGGCTTTATTTGAGTTCTCCCTACTTTTCTCTTCCTGTCTGAGCGCTTTCTCTGTGCGCCTATGCGATTCTTTACGCCATAGTTCAATGGCATCTTTCTGTGACTGTCTGGCTTTCTTTTTCCATAATTCTTCTTCTACTCTCATGATGCAATCTGCATCCCATGTCCCAGCTGCGGGCCACCTCTGACTTTCTGCTAGATCCTTGGTGTAGTCCACCCATAAGTCAAGATATAATACGGCATCTAGGCCATGTTTATGATACATAAAGTACCCTGGAGTGTCCCTAGGCGGAATGGGAACAGCTTCTTCGAGCACTCCTTTTCTAGTTTTGATCTGTCTTAATTTTGAAAAGAACGGCATCTTTAAACCTTGCTACTTGATTCTTACTCAAACTGGACTTGAACACAATTAATACGATAAAACACAATAATGAACACTCATTCATACCACAATTTTTAAACACAGTAAAACATTTAACATTTAACATTTAATATTTAACGAACAATGATAATTAGAAGAAAACTAGTTACTGACATAATACTAATACTAGATAATACTGAATTATATACATGAGCATACTAGATATACTGCTAAACAGTACAGATACACTGCTAAAACAGTGCAGACCGGATCTGTGTACCCAAACCCGTCATGACCGGCACAAATTAATGTGCACGTCTAAATGCCTCCCCAGCAACGGTACTCACCGGGTTGCACGGAACGGAAGGCCTCGGAACTGAACTGAACTGGACCGGACTGGACTCGACTGGACTCGACTCGACTCGGAACTTCGGAACCTGGTGGGCCTCTGTATACCTCGGATCTTGCTCTCTCAGCTAGGCTCTGGTCGGGATACTTCGCACTTCTCACCGCCTCGTCTGGGTGTTGATCGCAGCCTCAGTCACCCCCGCTTGGCCGGAGGGAGATACAGGAAATCCTGCGGGTACGCGTTTTTGTCCGTTCAGCTGTGGCAGGGGACCGGGCCTGCAACGCACCTCCGGCGCGTGAGATGAGAAAGTGTCCCTGTTCGGGCGCCAATTTATGTGGTAAATATTTAAATTACCTGTACTATTTTTTATGCGGTAAAGTCTAGTAAGAATAACTCAGTCAAAATAAGAGGCAGAATCCGTGGTATTAGAGGTTCTGAAAAGGACTTTATTCCTTACAAAGGAATTATGGTTCGAACCAGGCAATCATATTCCATCACCACGAAGGTTCAGGAAGGGAATCAGCAATACATTATTGACAAGTAACAATATATATATGAAAAGCATTGCATTAAGACAGATGCAGGAGGCGTAACAGCTGATAATACAGATAAGAATACACATACGTAATGAAAATAGGCGTAATAATAGGCGTATACTAGAAACGTCATTAAAAATGATGTCACAAGTGGGTGGATCCATAAGAGAATCCTGCAGTGTCAGCAGAAATATTTGGCAGAGATGCGCGCGCAGCCGCATGACGTGTGATTGACGTGCAACTAAAGGGTGAAGGGGAATTGACATTTAGCTCTACATGTGGAGACAGAAGTCTGGGGGTCAGGTCAACCTAATCCCAAATTGTATCTAATATCTTTGTTTAAGGAACTGTTTTATCCAAAAGGAAAGGTCTCTCGGACGGAATCTATTCTATACTGACTGTTAGTGCATGTACAAGCGTCTATGTGTCTACATGAGATGCGAGGGGGCAGGAATCTTCCATGGTGACAGGGGCTATGAATTACTTGCATAAAGACAGCGAGGCCGGGCCCTTTGCTCGGTAGCTGGAGGGATGTTTACCTAAAACTTCTAGACAGGAATGCATTGAATGAGGAGCGGAGCAGATAACTTGAAGGCTGAATACAGTTTTTGGCAGGCAACAGGCCGCGTCAGGCACCGTTAGCCGCGCAGGGAGTAGGACAAAGTTCATGGATACGGATGCAGGTCCAGGCTGGAGCATTTCAGAGGCAGAAAAAGGAAAAGGCTTGATGGCAGAATTCAGGGCCTACTCGCCTGAACTGTAAAACGTGAAAAGTGGACCATATAAAGTCGGTGGCCAATCATACTTAGGAATGGAATATTCGACCCATTCATGGCGGATCTGAAGGAGGACAGGTTGATGTTGGACGCACATGTATTTGCGTCTTTATAGCTGGAACTGGAGGGAACATACATGTACTTGTAGCATGTACATGGAGCCATTGGGGTCTAAGATAGGGGACACAATTGACCATAAAAATTCATATTTCCTCATAGGGACGCCTACCTACTCAGGAAGTACAGGTAACAAACGCATTGTGTCAGACACATCTACCTGCCCAGAAAATACAGGTAACACAGGCATTGTGTAGGGCACATCTACCTACCTAGAGAATACACGTAACAAAGGTGTTGTGTAGGGCACATTTACCTACCCAGAGAATTCGGATAACAAAGGCGTTGTGTAGGGCACATGTACCTGTGCAGAGAATACGAGTAACAAAGGCATTGTGTAGGGCACATCTACCTACCCAGAGAATTCAGGTAATAAAGTCATTGAGTAGGACACATCTACCTGCCCGGAGAATACAAGTAACAAAGGCACTGAGTAGCGACATCTACCTGCCCAGAGAATACAGGCAACAAAGGTGTTGTGTTGGATGTACCTACCCAGAGAATACAGGTAACAAAAGCGTTGCGTAGGGCACATCTACCTACCCAGAGAATACAGGTAACAAAGGCGTTGTGTAAGGCACATCTACCTGCCTATAGAATACATATAACAAAGGCATTGTTTAGGGACATCTACCTACTCAAGAAGTACAGGTAAAAAAAGCATTGTGTCGGACACATTTACCTTCCCAGAAAATACAGGTAACACAGGTATTGTGTAGGGCATATCTACCTACCTAGAGAATACATGTAACAAAGGCGTTGTGTAGGACACATCTACCTGCTCAGAGAATACAGTTAAGAAAGGCATTGTGTAGGGCACATGTACCTGTGCAGAGAATACGAGTAACAAAGGCATTGTGTAGGGCACATCTACCTACCCAGAGAATTCAGGTAACAAAGGCATTGAGTAGGACACATCTACCTGCCCAGAGAATACAGGTAACAAAGGCGTTGTGTAGGACACATCTACCTGCCAAGCGAATACAGGTAACAAAGGTGTTTTGTAGGGCACATGTACCTGTCCAGAAAATACAAGTAAAGAAGGCATTGTGTAGAGAAGATCTACTTGCCTAGAGAATACAGGTAACAAAGGCATTATGTAGGGACATCTACCTACTCAGGAAGCAATGGTAACAAAAGCATTGTGTAGGACATCTATTGCCCGGAGAATACAGATAACAAAAGCGCTGTGTAGGGCACATAAAGCCTACCAGGAAAATACAGGTAACAAAGGTGTTGTGTAGGGCACATGTACCTGCCCAGAGAATACAGGTAACAAACGTGTTGAGTAAGACACATTTACCTATCCAGGGAATACAGATAAAAAGGCGTTGTGTAGTGGTAATTATACTGCAGTATAGAGAGATTCAGGTAGTTACAGCTGGCCTCATATACCAAGTCATTTGTCAATATGTTTTATTACACTTGCAAATGGTTGGATTTACGATTTTAAGATATTCACATTAGCTGACCTTGCACTTGTAACATCCTTTTACTCAAAGTAATGTTATGCCACAGTGGTTTAATATTACATCCGAATAAATCACACTCTAGGGATCGGTAGCGGACCTTCTAGAGCAGGGTTTTTGTGGTTAATTTTGGAGCACTCACAAATTTGAGTTAGTGGCTACTCACACTCCTCTTTGAGTCCTTCCCAGCTTGGAAATGGGTGGAGATTGGCCCCTGTGAAGGGTGGGAGTATATCTCTTTCAAAGATGGAGTGGGGAGGAACGCCCTAAAAACTGAAACGAGTGCAGGAGAAAGAGTGTCTCCTTGAGGCAAAATATTTTTGCAGTGGATCAAAAAACCTGAAATCAGATATTTGCCACTCAACGAAGAGGATTTCAGCATTTGTAATTGTGAAACTGGTAGATATAGGAATCCAGAAAAGTTTGACATTGTACTCGAGAGATGTACTTTTGAAAAATGTTATATATTCATTAGTCTTAAATTTTGCACCCATGCAAAATGTACTCTTCTGTAAGCAGGTTATTGAGTAGTTTGTAAATTGGGTGAGTGGGGCCAATATACCTCATGAGGGGGCGGAACTTCAGAGAATAACATACAAAGGGCCAGATGTATGATCATTGGAATTTGCGACTCGCAAATTGCGACAAATTGCGAGTCGTAATTTGTGAGCCGCAAAATCCAATGTACAACAGTGTCTCAGACACTGTTTGCGATTCCTAATGGGCTCGCAAATTGCATGCCTCATGAATATTAATGAGACTTCTGCAATTTGCGACCCCATTGGGAATGGCTAGCACTCCCAGGGATGGTGGCCTGCTGGGGTCAGAAGACCACCATGTATGGGACTTCTTTGTCAATAAAGCAGTTTTTTTTAAAATGCAACCCGTTTACTGTAAAGGAAAACACGCAGCATTTAAAAAATAAAAATGAAACATTTCAGGTTCATTTTTTAAGGGCAGGACCACTGCCTGCTCTTAAAAAATATTTGCTCATCCATTCCCAAAGGGGAAGGGGTCTCAGGGTGGTAAACTGCAAGGGTTTTGTGACCGCAATTCCGGTCGCAAAACATTCATACATAGGTTTTGGAGATGCTATTCGGAAGGGACGCCCTTGGCACGCCCATTCCTAATAGTGAGTTACTAACCTTATTTTGCGAGTCGCTAATTGATTAGGGACTTGCAAAATAGGGTTGGTACATTGGGCTGACCTATTATACGGTCTCAAAGGGGCTGAAATCCCCTTTGCGACTGCAAAAAACGGTCGTACATCTGGCCCAGAAATACTTCCAAGAGGATTTGGGCTCCTGTGTGAAGTTAACGTAATAATTCTTATCATGATTTAAATTCTCTACTAAAACGTGATATTGCAGAATTGTGCAAGTTCAAGAAGTAGGGCTACAGAGGAGCAATATTTTGTTTGAAACATCTGAGAAAACAAGCCCTCTCCTGCAGTCACGTCAGTTATTTTATATGTAAATAAATCAACAACAACTTTATAAATAGGATGAACCACTGAACCCCGAAGAGCCAGCGGAGTGGAGGCCAGTGCCAGGCATTGACTGCAGCAAGTTATTTTCGCTGTTAGTAAACTCTGCCATATTTATTCAGCAAAATGACTGCACACCGGAAGCTGCTCTCTGTGGGAGCCGCTTTCACACTGGAAAGCTGTGTGGTATTGATCGGTCTGGGCTGTGCATGTTTTCCCAGTGTGGATTACCTTTATTTACCGAAAAGTTGGCTTCTGGTTTCTTGTAATGCTGAAACGGGAGATGAATTACTCACGTCTGTGCCTTTCCTTGTTTATCTTCAAGGCCTCTGCTGCTGTTGCAGGCTCGGTACAGGGGGGTGAGCCGACTGACTACAATATGCCTTTCTAGGGTGTGAGCAGATTGAGCTCTGCTCTCTCACGCATGTTTGCAATGTCTGTGTGGCCTATGCACAAATGCAATGGAAGCCTTCTGTTCAATTCACAAAAAAGTGTATCTACATCAAAACATTTACACCTACATTTGGAGTGGATTTACACAATTCTAGAATTCTCAAAAATGTACAGTCTTGGAAAGCTGCAAAGTAGGAGCTGCGCAGGAGTCTTCACATATGTAAGAAGCAAAACATGCCCCATTGTATATAGTGCAGAGGGTAGTAAGAGCTATATAAATACAATTGCAATTCCCCATTTGTAAATCCTTGATCATATGCTAAAATGTCCGTGTTTTTCCTCATGCGCAGTCACCAAATTTGGGGGAGTCCGCTGCCCATTCCCACTGTAGGAAATTGGGTTGTTGGTTGACTGGAGAGTCAGCCCTGGTCAAGCAGCAACCACAATCCTCGTCAGGGTGAAACACAAGCCGACCCTAAATAAACCTGTGCTCAACCCTCTGGTACGTGGCACAGAGCAGTCAGGCTTAATCAGGGGGGGGCAATATGTAAAATATTTATTCAGCAATTCAAACAAAAAATAGGTGAAAACGCCACAAAAAAGAGATTCCACACCAAAAGTGCTATTTTTAATAAATAAAACAAACCCAAAATGTCAAAAATACAATTAGTGGCACTAGAAACATGCAATTTTAAAGACTTCAGGAAAAAATTGGGTCACAGAGCACAAAGCGCCAACTATCGATATCTGGATGGGGACAAAGTCACAAGTTCAGGCCAACTATGATGGAGCGTAGGCAGGCTACAGGGACCCAGTTAGGCCCGCTGAACAAAGTACCCTAAATCCTGGTTTGCAGAGCATTGCAAGGATGTGTGTGGAAGATGTGTTGTACGACCGAAGAGATACGTCGGTTCTGAGATGCGTTGAGGGAGTTCTGTGAGGTCCTGTGTTATCCTTGAGGATCCCGTCATCAAGGGGTGTGAGGCCCTGTGCTGAGAATGCATCACACAGTTAGGGTAATTCGTTAATTCTGATGAGTTGCAAGGCTACGATGGGTATTCCATCGTCATCGTCAAGGCTATTGTTGATGAGGAACGCGTGGGCCTGCACAGAGGGTGTGTTGCACAGCAGTGGTTTCAATGCGGCGACCGGGTGTAATGCGATCCAGAGTCTTTGCATTGGTTCCGATCCACGCAGTAGCGGCGTTGCATCGGTTCTGCTCGGGGTTGTGCTCTGCAGCAGAGGAGATGCGTGGGTTCAGCTGGATCCACTGAGGCTGTCAGGGCACCTTAGACCCACTTCACAGGGTCTAGGAAAGGGGTAGCACCACTGTGCAGGATAGACTCGTAGATGGATGAGTCCAGGTGCAAATGCAAGGTTGTTAAAAGTCTGTTGAGTCCCTGAGCCAAAGCTTCAGATCAGGAGGCCAGCTGACTATTCCTTTGAATCACTCTGGGGTTCTGGGTTCAACAGATGCAGGCCCAGTCCTTCCCAATCAGGCAAAAGTGCAGGAGGCAGTAGGTCAGCACAGCAGGACAGTAGTCCTTCAGAGCAGCAGTCCAGCAGAGTGGCAGTCCTTTCAGCAGCACAACAGTCCTGCTTCCTGGCAGAGTGTCCATAGGTCCAGAAGTGTACTAAAGATGTGGTGTCTGAGGTCCAATATTTATACCCAGACCTGCCTTTGAAGTGGGAGAGAAAGCTTCTAGAGGTTTTCCTTTGAAGTGTACAGGTGCCCTGCCTCACCTGCCCTGGCTGCTGTTGAACTACAGGGGGTATGAAGCCCTTTGTTTGGAGGCCGGACCCAGCATATTCAAGTGTAAGTTGGCTTGTGCCCAGCTTCTCCCTCCCATCTTGCCAGTGATGGCCCACCCAGGAACACCCAAGCTACCGATTGTGCGTGGCTGTCTAGGAGGAATACACAAAGCCCAGCTGTCAACTTCACCCAATCATGTGACCCAGAGACCGGCTGCAGGCACTAAATGTTTAAGGCAGGACTTTCTAAGAGTGGCATTTTCAAAATTGTAATTAAAAAATTTGACTTTCCCATAAGTTAGGATTTTTCAATACTATTCCAAAGACACCAAACAATTTGAAAATTACAGCTTATTAAATATAGTAAGGTAACTCCAATGTTATCCTATGGGAGAGGTAGGCCTTTCAATAGTGAAAAATTAATCTAAGAGTTTTTAGCTCCCAGGACATGTAAAAATAAAAAGTATATGCCCCCCCTTTTCCAATACATCGCACCATGTTCTCTGGCTGTCCAGTGCTTAGCCGAGGGGTAACTTACATGTATTAAAATGGAAGGTTTTGGTCTGCCAGAAGATTTATTTTGCCAGGTTGAAATGGCAGTTTAAATCTGCACATACAGGTTGCAATTGCATGCCAGAGACATGTTTAAAGTGCTACATAATTGGATGATACAATCGGTGCTGCAGGCCCACTAGTAGAATTTAATTTACAGGCCCTGGGCATGGGTAGTATCACTTTACTAGGGTCTTACAAGTAAATTAAATATGTCAATTGGGTATAAGCCAGTTTTAACATGTTTTAGGGAGCAAGCACAAGTACACCAGCACTGGTTAGAGTCCTAAGAACAGCAAAAACAAAAACAGCAAAAAGTGGAGTGTGAGAAGTTGGCCTGATATGTAGTGCTCACTATTCTAGTGATCACTGTGTATCATTCCTAACGACCCTTATTGATGATTGGTTGTAAGTCAACCGTATAGACCAGCTATCCTAGTAGCGTGGATACGAGCAGTCTTTAGGCTAAACTCTAGAGGGCGTGTTAAGCCAGCTGTTTACCATCACATATACCCCTTGAACGTCAAGTGAAAGGACACCACACAAGTTGTTATGAAAATAAAGGATATTTATTTATAACAAGACTACCCTGGCTCTTTATGAGTCAGGGAGCTAAGCACACTACAAAACTCTTATGAAAATACTTCTGGTTGCACAATTTGCACAAATGCCCGAAGGGCACGGAACCATTTACACTGCAAGTGGAATGGGAAAAGTTAGATAGTTTAAAGTTACTGATTCCGGAGGAATCCGATCAGTGGGACTAAACGAAAAAGGAACTGGACACTTGTAGAGTGAACCTACGATGGAGCACCGAGATGCTCGAGTTACCTAGCCCAGAGGCTGCGGCTGCGTGGGGTTCAGCAAGATGTCGGGAGTCCTCGTTATAGTCTCAGGAGCCTGAAAGAAGAAGTTGCTGGCAGGCGACCAGTGTTGATGTTCAGAGAGATCCAAGCCTGGATCGGTGATGAAGAAAACCTGAAAGCAGAGGGGACTCAGTTCTCAACCGCTAGCCAGCGATCGTGTGGGTACCAGGAAGGTACCGGCTGAAGTCACCTCGACCAGGTGAGTGGATGACGTCGGACTCGGCTGTTCCTCGGACCAGGAGGCGCGGCGGCGACCAGGATGGAGGGCGAGCTGTCCCACGAAGGTGTCTGCTGTCGATGAGGCTGGGCCCAGGAAGGGGCAGCAGGTCTTGGCAGTGGCAAACCCACGCGGTGGAGTCAAGATGGCGTCGGGAGTGGACCAGGAGGGTCCGAGGTACTCCTCTGTTGAAGGGGAGCAAGAGCCAGTCTGGAGCAACCAGACCAGTGATGAAAACAAGCTATCGTGGTGCGTCGTGAAGAGGGCCACAAGCCGGTCGGCGAGTGGTCAGACAACGCGGTGAACAGCAAGGAGCGAAAGGGCCCCCACGCAGATCTCGTGGATGCTGGGGAGGCAGACTTCGGTGCTGGAGCCGTTCAGGGTTAGGGCTTCTCAAACCCTAGGTGCACTCACTCGAGGGTCCCTCGGTGGGCGTGCTAGATAAGCGTCGTGCAGGTTCTGAAGATGGCCGGTCCCGCAGGTCTCGTCACACCTACGAATCTCAGCTGGGCTGATGATGTAGGTAGAGGTCAGAGATGGCAGAGAACCCGGGTCTCGTCGAGCTGGGCAGTCTTGATCCGTGGGAGAGACGTGCAGCAAACCGCAAGCGCTTAGGTGGTGCCTGCTGGTGCAGGGTGGCTACTCCTTAGCCACAAGGGAGAGTCTTCAGAAATAGTCAAGAGTTCCTTTCGTGGAAAGTAGTTCAAGATTCAGAATTATCCCATTTGGGAAGGGGACCCGCTCCCACCTTTATTCTAAGAAAAGGGGCTGGCCCGTGACTAGGACCTACCTATGGGTGGGGCCAGGAGGGGGGTGGTTACACCCCTATCCTTTGTCCGGCTTCGCCCCAGCTCAGGGGCTGGTGTGCCCCCGAAACTGGTTTGAGCCGGGCTATGCACAGTGAGCACCGGGGTGCCACTTGCAATCACCTTTCTTTCAGCCCTGCCTACCTGGGATACACAAACCCTGTCTGGGATGGTGCTAACACCGCCCTCGACAGGAAACCCTTTGTCCAAGCTGCCCTCGCTGGAAGGTCTCCCAGCAGCAGGAGGTCAGACTTGTGTCTGGTGGCAGCATCCATTTTGTGATGCTGAGGCTTGAGTCAACTTTAACCGGGGTTCAAGGTTACTTCCATGTCGTGCCCCTCTAAAAGGGGGGAATGCTAACCCCGTCGCCAGAATTGGCGAGGGGTTCGTATTCCAATTCGTATGACACCTTACTCGACATGTGTAGGTGATGCGATGCCAAAGTTAGCAAATAACCGCAAGGATTATAATGCATTTTAAAGTAGTTGGCCCGCGTCACCATGGAACGGCTATTAGGACTTGGTTCCGCCAGCCGTCAACGGGCCCAGCTCGCGCCAGAGCACCGTCCCACATAATTCCCCGCACTCTGCCTTCAGGATTGATAAGGCCTGCCATAGGAGTGACTGATAGGAATCCATGTGTCCATTCTAGGGTTAGGTATAGGAATACTACACCTACAGCAACGGGTGATTACACCACTTTGCCCCAGCTGTCGTGCAGCCAGTTGTGTCAGATTTGGGCGGCCATCCAGGGTTGGCATAATACATGCTGCAGCCCCTGGTAGGCCCTGGGTACACCGATGCCCTGGATACCTGTGGTATGCTGATACAGGGACTGATAAGGCGGCCCAGTTCCAATTAGTGGATGCACCTAATGTACATGTGTTTTAATTTTGAGAGAGAACAGCTAGGCTGTGGGTCTGATTGGCAGGCCCGCAGCCGGGGAAAGTCGTAAACCAATGAAGCAAAAGCAAAAAATCTGGGTGATCATAGGATTGCAGACCCTACTCTCCTACATGGAGGGTAAAGGTAAAATGTTTGGGGATGAC
The DNA here is from genome assembly GCF_964204655.1 of Triturus cristatus. Classification (NCBI taxonomy): domain Eukaryota; kingdom Metazoa; phylum Chordata; class Amphibia; order Caudata; family Salamandridae; genus Triturus; species Triturus cristatus. The sequence continues at coordinate 324,853,897 of NC_140587.1, forward strand.
CCGCAGAGAGAATCAGGTCCGAACAATCACCATAGAAATGAATTCTCTAATCAAACCCAGAGTGGTAGTTTGGCTTGTGCAAAATTGTGAATATCCAGAAACTCAAAATTCTGTGTCTAAGTCCTGTCCTGAAATGTCCACTCCCCGCCATTGAGAGCAGAATTAATCCAAGGTAACTTCATGAGAGCTTGGAGGAACATTACCCAAGTGTGAATAGAGTAGCACGTGCAAATTAACATTTTGTCCACTGTTACAGTCAATTAGACCATGTAAATCATGCTACTACCAGTCCTATGGTGACCTTTTATGTGTAAAGGGCTTTGTGACTAGGGCACGATATGTTTACCCCTAATTTAGGGGGGAGGATGTGGCTTAACAGCCAGAGCTGCCAACTGTGGAACTGGGGAACCAGGTTTGAGTCTCAGTGTCAGCTCAACATCATATGATACTGGGTATCTTACTTAATCTCCCGTGGCTAAAAATAAAAAATGAATGTGTCCTTGTGTAATGTAACTGGTGCTCATGTAAAGCGCACCAATACATTTGGGTTGAGTTTGCGCTATATAAACAGAAAAATAAAATCTACTTTTTCATAATTCACAAAAATCTCTAGATGTATACCTTCAAATCTATAAATTTTTCTCAGGAGGACAAACTTCTTCTTTTACATCTCCGTCATTGGTGGGGGTTTTTGTCGGTTATTCACAGCTGATTAGCTCACTTAAGTCAGCCTGTTTTGGGAATATGCAGCCAAAAGGCAGCGGTAGGCTGTGCAGGATCAAAGGCAAGGATACAGTCAATAATGATTGGAGAGAGAGCTGGGTTCTGGGAGTGGATACAGTTCTATTACTCCAGTTCCTGGGTGAATAGATGGCGAAGGACTGTTGCTCTCTTTAAATGCTTTTTTGCCTTCAGTCTGATGGTATCCATGATGCAGGTGTGGCAAGAGCCTCCGAGCAAAGTTAGCTTTTTGGCCAGATCGATGGGGTGCTCCTCGTGACAGCGCTATATAATGGATAAAGTATCCCCTGCTGTACCTCATAAGGATATTGCAAGTCACTGAGGAGTTCCATAACCATATAGAGGAATGAGGCAGAAGGTTATGGAACTCTGAGGTGACTTACAGTAGCCTTATCATGTACGGCAGGGGCACTTTATCCCATATAATATATGTTCACATCATCATCTTTCACACAAACCACTTAAAACCATGGTGCTTTGCTCTTACATATGAAAGAAAGAGCATGTTTACAAACATGAAGAAGAAAAATAGAACCTCTAGGGAAAAATGAAACACATCAAAAAACAGTTACATACTTGTTACAAAAAGATATCAGAAACTGTTCAATGCAAGTTTAGAAACATGCAGAAAGCTTCCAACTTTTCTATAATTATCAAAACAATCTATAAAATAATCATGTTCTTTATGCTGGTAACCACTGGTGTAACGAAAGTTGAGTTGGCTCCTCTGCAAGGTATATGGAGGGGCCCCCGCTCCGGATAGAATCTGGAACTCTCAGGACTGACTACTGTGCTGATGTGGCCCCCTGAAGCTCGGGGGCCCCACCGCACCGCGGGGGATGCGGAGGCCTGTGTTACGCCACTGCTGGTAACTGTAAACTAGAAAAATAGAGCAGAAGAAAGAAAAGCAACGTTTAATTGTCACTCCTTTAAACAGCTTCTCTGCGTCCTGAGCTGCCTTTCACGTCGGCTGCTGGCTCTGGCAACAGGCATTGTGATGTCAAAATTTGACTGCAATAACTTATTACAGTTGAGTAGTGTGGCAACTAAGTGTGTCACAAGTTGCCAATTATATAAGAGATAAAGTACCCCCTGCTGTAAATTATAAGGATATTGCAAGTCACTGAGGAGTTGCAAAACCACAAGGCTGAAGGCAAGTTCCTTTGTAAGGTTATGGAACTCCAAAGTGACTTACAAATATCCTTATCATAATACATGGTAACACCATCATCTTTCCCACAGACCTCTTAAAACCTTGGTGAATAGCCCTTTCACATGAAAGAGTGAGCATGATTGAAAACATGAAAAATAAAAATAAAACCTTAGTGCGAAATTAAATGTGATGGCTAATTTGACACAATAAAAATTTGTTTTTTAAAAACCTGTCAGATATTTCTTGCACACAGATGTTAGAAACAGTTCTATACGAGTCAGTTAAAAAAAAAAGCTGTGTAGCTCAGAATGTGTAGACGCATGCAGAAAGATTCTAGCTTTTTTCTATCTAAAGAGTGCGACAATAAATATATTCCCTTTGCTTGTCATTGTAAGTTATTAAAATACAGCAGAAGAAAGAAAAGCAATTCTGTTTCGTTGCTTTAAACAGGTGCTTCAATTATGCATGTTCCATGACCTGACCTGCGTTTCACCTTGGCGGCTGGCTCTGGCAGTAGGCATTGTAATATCATAACTCAACTGTAATAACTTATAAAAGCCACTTCATCCGCGACTAGGTGCGTCTCAAGTTGTTAATTATAAAGAAATTAGGGACTGCTGTTTATAGAGGGATTACAGAATCCCATGCATTATACATACGTGTAAAGTGGATATAAAGACAATTGTCAAGGTATGTGAATATGGATAGACACTATATTTGCAACACACTTAATAGCACTGTCTTCAGAATGCCAATTTTAGCCGTATTACCGTAAACAAACAACACTAGAAAATAAAAAATATAATGGGATTTTTCACAGTTAGCAATTAGATTTTGTGGCATATAACACTAGAAATATCAAGGCCTGCATTTTAAGTCTGAAAATTCAACATGTGGTGCTCCTATAATAATGCTAATAGTTGTTCTCTTGCATAGTGCTGTGCCTGCCATTTCCAAATGCTGTCAAAAATAGGTGTTACTATGTCCCAATTTAATGGTACTAAATTCGCTCCCCTCGGAAAGATGGTAGGTGCCAGCCCTGCGTTGATTCAGATGCCAGGAGTGCGGATCATTAAATGTCAGTCGTGATAGTTAGTCCCACCGAGCCATCTCGCTAGCGAGTTCACAAATTGATTTGGGAATATGGCGAGTGTCACTGGAAATGTCATTACCTGAACATTTTCAGCTGGCAAATATTTTCCATTCCTTAGTTTTGCACATGCTGCAGCCAATGTCTCCTAAAATTTGTATTTATTTTATTTTTTATTTAATGTTTTACAGTGCTTTTATCCAGGGGTCTGAACCAACACAACAGTCGTACAAAATAGCAAAAACACATTAAGGGCTGCCCAAGTGTTACATTAACAAGTAGACAAAACAAAGGCTTACTTAACAATTTCTTAGAATTTACCATGTTAGGAGGAGATCTCACTGGTGCAGGGAGTTGATTCCAAAGGAGAGGAGCCAAGAGCCCTAATGAGAGAAACTTGAAGCACAAGGAGGATGAGGAACTGACAGAAGAGACAAGGGACCAGACCGCAATGACCCAGCCGCAACCTAAGGAAGATCAAAACACACAGATGAGGAGGTGCCAACAAGTGATAACATTCACACACAATGCACAAAACTACAGAGGGAGCTAACCCATGTAAGTGGACCAATGTGCTGTCATAGACTGTCTTGAGATAGGAACACATGCACCGTGATTCGAATGAAGAGGAGGAATGAGATATTTAGGAAACACAGATTTAAAGATGAGCTGTAGTTAAGTTCAGATGGGTCCAATGTGTGTAACCATTGATGCAATTAGCAATGCAAACCCAGTGAAGAATTAAACACAATAAATGTGCGAGACATAAAATGAATAAGGACTAGAAGCAGGAGGAAATATGGGCCATATTACAGACAGTGGCCCAGGAGTGCCAAGATGTACTAAGGCTTTTTGCGGTTGAAAATGGTCTGAATCGCAAAAACGGACTGACCTCAAAATTGCATTTTTGTATGTACCAAACACAAATTGCGATTTGGTAATATGGTACTGATTCTCAATTTGGGTTTGCGACTACAAACCGAATCAGTATTTGGATGCGGTGTGTTGAGGACAGCCTATCCAATTAGCGATTTGGAATGGGAAGTCTTCATGTTTTGCGATTGAAATCTGGCTGCAAAATATTAATATGTTACCGATTACACAAACGTAGTGTTAACCCATTCTCAATGTGAAGGGATCCCCAAGGGACCCCTTTCCCTTTGTGAATGTTGATGAAAACATGTTTTTAAACTAAGCAGTCTTTCCATGTTTTTCAAACTTTGCATTTTTTAAAACTATTTTAAGGAAAACACTTAAAAGAAAATAATTGCTATATTTTAAAACGTTCATAGACATGCAACCTGTCTAATGCATATTAATAAAGTAGGCTGGATTGCTACCTACTGAAAATGGAGATTTTGAAAATCAGCCAATGATGCATAGGTTAGTTTGCAAAATCAGAATGGATTCCGGGTGCAATTAAAAAAAACTTACACCAAATCTATTCTTAGTACATCTGGCCCTTGGTGTTTCAGCTTGCTGGTTATAGGGAATTGTGAAGATATTTGCAAAGTAAAGGTCGAACAGGTTACATGTCAGTTACTGTTAGACATTGGTTTCAATGTGTCATTATTACAAAGATGCAATTAGTAGCAAACCCTAAAACGTTGGGTGTGTCCCCTGGGCACTGGTGAATAAATGTTAAATTGTTGTTAATTCAGTTGGATTCAATAAAGTTTCTTGACCTTCAGAACATGGACAGAAGCATTTAAGCAGTGCACGTACTATCCTGATAGATTATTACAAAGATTACATACATTAATTAATGTACACTGTGTACGTTGCTGGTTCGGTGAGTGGCAGAATCGGCTGTGTGAAGAAAAAGCGAGTCATAGGTATAGGGTGTTCAGCTTCTTTTAAAGTTACAAGTGATAGTATAAATCTTTAGAAGGGAAAGACCTTTCTAACCGGAAGGGACAAAGGAGAAAGGTTTTTTTGTTTTTTTCTATCCTGAGTTCACAGTAATTTTGAATACATTGATCACCTGTATGACAGAAGTAGAAAAAAAATATCCTGTCTTGGCACCAATGGTTTGACCTCCTTAAGCAATTCAAATTATAATCCACAAGGCTGTCTTAATTCTATTACCTGTTTCACCAGGGTTGACTGTTCTAGTAAGGGTCTCAGTGGCTCATTTCTGATTTATCTTTATTGATCTTGCAACTTTCGAGTTCATGTAGATTCTATGCCATTGACTAGACATTCCGATTACAGAGAATAAAACAATCTGAGTAAACTTTGATTTAAAAGGACTGCTTCTGATACACAAGTGGAAAGCCTTGTCATCAACACTGAACTGAACTGCAAGAAGTTGAATACCAGGGTAACAACAGTGGTGACAAATAGCAGTTCTAACCAGGAAATCATCAATACATCCAAAAGTGAATTTTGAAGGATCATATGGGCCAACAGCCAAACATAAAGTTACTCTAAACCCTTTATCATATTCTCGGGATATCCAAACAGACTCAAGACCTTTTTTTAAGAATTACCAATGCAGGTGATCAAATGCCCTCTCAGCACCAGTCTCAAGTGAGACAGATACCTGCCTTCATTGAGCAACCATGCTCAATGTGTGATCTATACATCTGTCACCGGCTGTGATTTATGAGGCAGGACTTTTGAAAAAATCGTAATGTCTCAATTCGGGAGGGACAGTGGGCAGTAGAAGAAACATTTCCAAGATCTTTATTTTCCTTTTGAATGATAGTGTTGGCAAATGTTGGTAGCATTATGGTGCACTTTCATCGAAACAGAATTAAACAAATGCCACCATGTGAGATAAACACTCATCTATCCCAATCTTGTAAACTTCCTTTGGAGCCCCCAACAGCTCTGCTGCTCTCCCCTTTTGGCTGATCTTGTTCAAGACCCCCTTGGCAGTCCTACAAGCCCAACAAGTAGGCTCACTCTGTGCATCTTTACTCGAGTACAATGGCAATGAAACACAGCTCTCTGCACCAAATACCTCATATTCAAATTCACTGTGGTCCCATCAACTTCCTGTTTGTTTTTTTTTACTTTTTTTGCATATATTTCTTCACAATATGTCAGTAAGATGAATTCCCAGCTCTTGACTTCTACGATTTCTGATGGAGACATCGCCATCCAAAGCTGTCTGAGTACTCTACAACATTTCCCTTAACACAGACTCATAAACTCCCTAATGTATAGTAACGGGTCCGCGCATAAGTAAGCCTCTTCCCTCCACCTCATTCACCTACAGTCAATATTTAACTTTCAGAAAATAAGCTCTTTTCACACATTCCCACATTCTCAACAGTGTGTATTCCACTTGTAATCCGAGCAGGAGAATAAAGAGTGTTTACCCTTACCTTTCATTGGGGCATTGCCCCATCCAGGGGAGTCTGTGTGTAATCAGAAGTGTAATACCCGACGTGTCATGCAAAGTTCCCAATTTTTTTCTCATAAAAACACACGCAGTTTTAGAGGATTGTTCAATACTTTGACATACAGTGAAGCTACCTTCAGAGAGCTACTTCTGAAAAGAAGTTCAACATTCTATTTTCATATGAACCTTTGCATACTTTCATACTGTCAACAATAACTTTCAAAAAATTTAAAACTATATAAACCATGCCGTTATAATGTGCACCTCACCTATAACAGAAACACATGCGCACACGTCTGCCCCATAACACTAGGGGATCAGAACAGCACTGAATGGTAAAGGAGAAACATCCTAAAAAGAAAAACCCAAATGACAAGATTTCTTCAAACCTCTCACTTTCTTATGGCCTCTAAAACACTACACTGTGAAAAGATCATTGCATTCAGAGACATAACATTTTCTATGGCAATCCTAAAGCCTTTCTGCTGACCATGTACCTTGACCTCGCCATTTTACGACAGGTCATTACAAGTAAGACGGCCACCCAGCATGGCAGCCCCCACAAACGAAGGAGGTTGGAGCCTTTGTGCACTCTGTCGCTTCTGCAGATGTAGCTTTCAAAGAGGTCTCAGGGAGTGTGGACAAAGTAAATCCCTGGTGATACCTGAAAAGTATTTTTAAAATGTAGTTCTATCTGGACCGCAGCATTTCACCTCCGGCACCTTTTTTCAACACTTCTTTTCAAGTCAGTCACCTGGGCTACATTTGCTTGCATCACATGCTATTGTCAGATTCCTCCAGGAAAATTGTTGAATTGGGCCTCAGTGGCTTTTATGTTTTATTACAAAGTGGCCACAGATTGAAGCAGTTGAAAATGAGAGTTGATATTTTTATCTGTTCATCTCTCTGTGCCGTCCCACCCCATTGTGATCACATGGCCTGTGCGCATCTAGATGAGTCTCCTGTTAAGGATACTTTTAATGCATACCTCATAACTAAGTTTATGCATTCACCATCAAAAAAGGACGTTACAAATCGGACTAACTTTTGGACTAACTTTACAGCGAAGGGGAGGGAAGGAGTAAGAAAAATACAGAGAGAGAGAGAGAGGCAGAAAGGGTGGGGAGGAGAGAGAGAGAAAAAGAGAGAGAGAGAGAGAGAGAGATTCTACATTATACATTTGGAAGGCTCCACAAGATACATTTTCTGTAAACCTGCGACACGTATATTTCACATGCTTTTGCAATATATGTGCATTATCTGCACCCTGAAATGAGTTTCCCACAATCCTTTGGGATGCACATTTTTCGTAATTCGACTATCAGACCTACACTCTTCAATACCTTAATCCAAGAGCATTTTAGCCATGTTCTCTGTGATATGATTTAAAAACAAGTCATCATCATTAAAACCTTATTTAGTAAAATAATATTAAAAAAATGACACGAAAATACATAATATTACAAGCAGAAACTTGGCACGTGCACAGAATATGCAAATAATACACGCTGCAGCTCTTCCATCCAAGGTATGCAATACATATCAAATGAAGGGCTCGAGTTGATCACCAGATCAATGTCCAATAAAGTCCAAGCGTAATAAAATATTCGAATGAATAATGATGGCTTCACAAGTTCATGTCTTCTCCTTATTACTAAAGCTGCGCGGATGAAATGTATTACAGCAAACTACTTTCTTTCGTCACTAGGCGCTGTAAGTATAGCATAGCTAGCTCGTGGCTTCTAATAGCGGAAGTGCATACACCGGAACTAGGAGCCACCTGCGTGGAGCGCGATATAAAGTGCATAACAGAATAAAGTGGACAGTGCTCTGCTGTGATACATTGTCACGAGGACAGTTTGGCAAATTTGCAAACCAGCCCCCCTGGAGGGGGAAGACAAAAACAAAGTGCGAGGCGCTTAAGCGGAAGGGGTGCAGTAAAAATGTGTGGATTACTTTTGGTACTCAAGTAGGGTTGTAGGCTAGGGTTGGTAATTAAAGGCTATCCACTGCAGAGTTTGTATTGGTTGCGCTCTTTCCTTAACCCCTTCCCTGCTCATGACGGAACCACTCCGTCATGAGCCACGGTCGCACTGTGCTCATGACGGAGTGGTTCCGTCATGCCGCGGCCGTTGGCTGTCGCTCCGCCCACGCGGCACCTTTTCTGCGCCTGTGCGGGTGTCTAACGTAAGTGACCGCAATGGACCGCACTCCGCTAGCTCCTCCTCCGGGTCGCCCCAAGGGAAGCTGGTACATGAAGTTCTTGAGTGGTTCACCCCAGTGGGTGCAAGTAAGTACTTGTTGAACTGATGATCTCTGATGGAGTTCTTGAGTGGTTCACCCCAATGGGTGCAAGTAAGTACTTGTTGAACTGATGATCTCTAGACCCGATACATGTCCCGGGTTTTAAAATATCGCCCGAGACATGGCTCGGGTTTCGGGATAACTTCCCTCCTCAGTAGAGAAAATAGTTAGGGGTGGAAGACAGGGCCGCCAAGCAACCGTCAAGGGCCTCAGTGCCCGCACAGGCACGCAGGTGCGTCGTCCAGGAGCTCGTCAGCTCAAAGCTATAGGGAACCATTTTTATAAACAACCGCAATGGACCGCACTCCGCTAGCTCCTCCTCCGGGTCGCCCCAAGGGAAGCTGGTACATGAAGTTCTTGAGTGGTTCACCCCAGTGAGTGCAAGTAAGTACTTGTTGAACTGATGATCACTAATGGAGTTCTTGAGTGGTTCACCCCAATGGGTGCAAGTAAGTACTTGTTGAACTGATGATCTCTAGACCCGATACATGTCCCGGGTTTTAAAATATCGCCGGAGACATGGCTCGGGTTTCGGGATAACTTCCCTCCTCAGTAGAGAAAATAGTTAGGGGTGGAAGAGAGGGCCGCCAAGCAACCGTCAAGGGCCTCAGTGCCCGCACAGGCACGCAGGTGCGTCGTCCAGGAGCTCGTCAGCTCAAAGCTCGAGGGAGCCATTTTTATAAACAACCGCAATGGACCGCACTCCGCTAGCTCCTCCTCCGGGTCGCCCCAAGGGAAGCTGGTACATGAAGTTCTTGAGTGGTTCACCCCAGTGGGTGCAAGTAAGTACTTGTTGAACTGATGATCTCTGATGGAGTTCTTGAGTGGTTCACCCCAATGGGTGCAAGTAAGTACTTGTTGAACTGATGATCTCTAGACCCGATACATGTCCCGGGTTTTAAAATATCGCCCGAGACATGGCTCGGGTTTCGGGATAACTTCCCTCCTCAGTAGAGAAAATAGTTAGGGGTGGAAGAGAGGGCCGCCAAGCAACCGTCAAGGGCCTCAGTGCCCGCACAGGCACACAGGTGCGTCGTCCAGGAGCTCATCAGCTCAAAGCTTGAGGGAGCCATTTTTATAAACAACCGCAATGGACCGCACTCCGCTAGCTCCTCCTCCGGGTCGCCCCAAGGGAAGCTGGTACATGAAGTTCTTGAGTGGTTCACCCCAGTGGGTGCAAGTAAGTACTTGTTGAACTGATGATCTCTGATGGAGTTCTTGAGTGGTTCACCAAAATGGGTGCAAGTAAGTACTTGTTGAACTGATGATCTCTAGACCCGATACATGTCCCGGGTTTTAAAATATCGCCCGAGACATGGCTCGGGTTTCGGGATAACTTCCCTCCTCAGTAGAGAAAATAGTTAGGGGTGGAAGAGAGGGCCGCCAAGCAACCGTCAAGGGCCTCAGTGCCCGCACAGGCACGCAGGTGCGTCGTCCAGGAGCTCGTCAGCTCAAAGCTCGAGGGAGCCATTTTTATAAACAACCGCAATGGACCGCACTCCGCTAGCTCCTCCTCCGGGTCGCCCCAAGGGAAGCTGGTACATGAAGTTCTTGAGTGGTTCACCCCAGTGGGTGCAAGTAATTACTTGTTGAACTGATGATCTCTGATGGAGTTCTTGAGTGGTTCACCCCAATGGGTGCAAGTAAGTACTTGTTGAACTGATGATCTCTAGACCCGATACATGTCCCGGGTTTTAAAATATCGCCCGAGACATGGCTCGGGTTTCGGGATAACTTCCCTCCTCAGTAGAGAAAATAGTTAGGGGTGGAAGAGAGGGCCGCCAAGCAGCCGTCAAGGGCCTCAGTGCCCGCACAGGCACGCAGGTGCGTCGTCCAGGAGCTCGTCAGCTCAAAGCTCGAGGGAGCCATTTTTATAAACAACCGCAATGGACCGCACTCCGCTAGCTCCTCCTCCGGGTCGCCCCAATGGAAGCTGGTACATGAAGTTCTTGAGTGGTTCACCCCAGTGGGTGCAAGTAAGTACTTGTTGAACTGATGATCTCTGATGGAGTTCTTGAGTGGTTCACCCCAATGGGTGCAAGTAAGTACTTGTTGAACTGATGATCTCTAGACCCGATACATGTCCCGGGTTTTAAAATATCGCCCGAGACATGGCTTGGGTTTCGGGATAACTTCCCTCCTCAGTAGAGAAAATAGTTAGGGGTGGAAGAAAGGGCCGCCAAGCAACCGTCAAGGGCCTCAGTGCCCGCACAGGCACGCAGGTGCGTCGTCCAGGAGCTCGTCAGCTCAAAGCTCGAGGGAGCCATTTTTATAAACAACCGCAATGGACCGCACTCCGCTAGCTCCTCCTCCGGGTCGCCCCAAGGGAAGCTGGTACATGAATTTCTTGAGTGGTTCACCCCAGTGGGTGCAAGTAAGTACTTGTTGAACTGATGATCTCTGATGGAGTTCTTGAGTGGAAAGTACTTGTTGAACTGATGATCTCTAGACCCGATACATGTCCCGGGTTTTAAAATATCACCCGAGACATGGCTCGGGTTTCGGGATAACTTCCATCCTCAGTAGAGAAAATAGTTAGGGGTGGAAGAGAGGGCCGCCAAGCAACCGTCAAGGGCCTCAGTGCCCGCACAGGCACGCAGGTGCGTCGTCCAGGAGCTCGTCAGCTCAAAGCTCGAGGGAGCCATTTTTATAAACAACCTCAATGGACCGCACTCCGCTAGCTCCTTCTCCGGGTCGCCCCAAGGGAAGCTGGTACATGAAGTTCTTGAGTGGTTCACCCCAGTGGGTGCAAGTAAGTACTTGTTGAACTGATGATCTCTGATGGAGGTTTTGAGTGGTTCACCCCAATGGGTGCAAGTAAGTACTTGTTGAACTGATGATCTCTAGACCCGATACATGTCCCGGGTTTTAAAATATCGCCCGAGACATGGCTCGGGTTTCGGGATAACTTCCCTCCTCAGTAGAGAAAATAGTTAGGGGTGGAAGAGAGGGCCGCCAAGCAACCGTCAAGGGCCTCAGTGCCCGCACAGGCACGCAGGTGCGTCGTCCAGGAGCTCGTCAGCTCAAAGCTCGAGGGAGCCATTTTTATAAACAACCGCAATGGACCGCACTCCGCTAGCTCCTCCTCCGGGTCGCCCCAAGGGAAGCTGGTACATGAAGTTTTTGAGTGGTTCACCCCAGTGGGTGCAAGTAAGTACTTGTTGAACTGATGATCTCTGATGGAGTTCTTGAGTGGTTCACCCCAATGGGTGCAAGTAAGTACTTGTTGAACTGATGATCTCTAGACCCGATAAATGTCTCGGGTTTTAAAATATCGCCCGAGACATGGCTCGGGTTTCGGGATAACTTCCCTCCTCAGTAGAGAAAATAGTTAGGGGTGGAAGAGAGGGCCGCCAAGCAACCGTCAAGGGCCTCAGTGCCCGCACAGGCACGCAGGTGCGTCGTCCAGGAGCTCGTCAGCTCAAAGCTCGAGGGAGCCATTTTTATAAACAACCGCAATGGACCGCACTCCGCTAGCTCCTCCTCCGGGTCGCCCCAAGGGAAGCTGGTACATGAAGTTCTTGAGTGGTTCACCCCAGTGGGTGCAAGTAAGTACTTGTTGAACTGATGATCTCTGATGGAGTTCTTGAGAGGTTCACCCCAATGGGTGCAAGTAAGTATTTGTTGAACTGATGATCTCTAGACCCGATACATGTCCCGGGTTTTAAAATATCGCCCGAGACAATGCTTGGGTTTCGGGATAACTTCCCTCCTCAGTAGAGAAAATAGTTAGGGGTGGAAGAAAGGGCCGCCAAGCAACCGTCAAGGGCCTCAGTGCCCACACAGGCACGCAGGTGCGTCGTCCAGGAGCTCGTCAGCTCAAAGCTCGAGGGAGCCATTTTTATAAACAACCGCAATGGACCGCACTCCGCTAGCTCCTCCTCCGGGTCGCCCCAAGGGAAGCTGGTACATGAAGTTCTTGAGTGGTTCACCCCAGTGGGTGCAAGTAAGTACTTGTTGAACTGATGATCTCTGATGGAGTTCTTGAGTGGTTCACCCCAATGGGTGCAAGTAAGTACTTGTTGAACTGATGATCTCTAGACCCGATACATGTCCCGGGTTTTAAAATATCACCCGAGACATGGCTCGGGTTTCGGGATAACGTCCATCCTCAGTAGAGAAAATAGTTAGGGGTGGAAGAGAGGGCCGCCAAGCAACCGTCAAGGGCCTCAGTGCCCGCACAGGCACGCAGGTGCGTCGTCCAGGAGCTCGTCAGCTCACAGCTCGAGGGAGCCATTTTTATAAACAACCGCAATGGACCGCACTCCGCTAGCTCCTCCTCCGGGTCGCCCCAAGGGAAGCTGGTACATGAAGTTCTTGAGTGGTTCACCCCAGTGGGTGCAAGTAAGTACTTGTTGAACTGATGATCTCTGATGGAGTTCTTGAGTGGTTCACCCCAATAGGTGCAAGTAAGTACTTGTTGAACTGATGATCTCTAGACCCGATACATGTCCCGGGTTTTAAAATATCGCCCGAGACATGGCTCGGGTTTCGGGATAACTTCCCTCCTCAGTAGAGAAAATAGTTAGGGGTGGAAGAGAGGGCCGCCAAGCAACCGTCAAGGGCCTCAGTGCCCGCACAGGCACGCAGGTACGTCGTCCAGGAGCTCGTCAGCTCAAAGCTCGAGGGAGCCATTTTTATAAACAACCGCAATGGACCACACTCCGCTAGCTCCTCCTCCGGGTCGCCCCAAGGGAAGCTGGTACATGAAGTTTTTGAGTGGTTCACCCCAGTGGGTGCAAGTAAGTACTTGTTGAACTGATGATCTCTGATGGAGTTCTTGAGTGGTTCACCCCAATGGGTGCAAGTAAGTACTTGTTGAACTGATGATCTCTAGACCCGATACATGTCTCGGGTTTTAAAATATCGCCCGAGACATGGCTCGGGTTTCGGGATAACTTCCCTCCTCAGTAGAGAAAATAGTTAGGGGTGGAAGAGAGGGCCGCCAAGCAACCGTCAAGGGCCTCAGTGCCCGCACAGGCACGCAGGTGCGTCGTCCAGGAGCTCGTCAGCTCAAAGCTCGAGGGAGCCATTTTTATAAACAACCGCAATGGACCGCACTCCGCTAGCTCCTCCTCCGGGTCGCCCCAAGGGAAGCTGGTACATGAAGTTCTTGAGTGGTTCACCCCAGTGGGTGCAAGTAAGTACTTGTTGAACTGATGATCTCTGATGGAGTTCTTGAGTGGATCACCCCAATGGGTGCAAGTAAGTACTTGTTGAACTGATGATCTCTAGACCCGATACATGTCCCGGGTTTTAAAATATCGCCCGAGACATGGCTCGGGTTTCGGGATAACTTCCCTCCTCAGTAGAGAAAATAGTTAGGGGTGGAAGAGAGGGCCGCCAAGCAACCGTCAAGGGCCTCAGTGCCCGCACAGGCACGCAGGTGCGTCGTCCAGGAGCTCGTCAGCTCAAAGCTCGAGGGAGCCATTTTTATAAACAACCGCAATGGACCGCACTCCGCTAGCTCCTCCTCCGGGTCGCCCCAAGGGAAGCTGGTACATGAAGTTCTTGAGTGGTTCACCCCAGTGGGTGCACGTAAGTACTTGTTGAACTGATGATCTCTGATGGAGTTCTTGAGTGGTTCACCCCAATGGGTGCAAGTAAGTACTTGTTGAACTGATGATCTGTAGACCCAATACATGTCCCGGGTTTTAAAATATCGCCCGAGACATGGCTCGGGTTTCGGGATAACTTCCCTCCTCAGTAGAGAAAATAGTTAGGGGTGGAAGAGAGGGCCGCCAAGCAACCGTCAAGGGCCTCAGTGCCAGCACAGGCACGCAGGTGCGTCGTCCAGGAGCTCGTCAGTTTAACAAGTACTTACTTGCACCCACTGGGGTGAACCACTTAAGAACTTCATGTACCAGCTTCCCATGGGGCGACCCGGAGGAGGAGCTAGCGGTGTGCGCTCCTTTGCGGTGGTTTATAAAAATGGCTCCCTTGAGCTTTTCAGCTGACGAGCTCCTGGACGACGCACCTGCATGCCTGTGCGGGCACTGAGGCCCTTGATGGTTGCTTGGCGGCCCTCTCTTCCACCCCTAACTATTTTCTCTACTGAGGAGGGAAGTTATCCCGAAACCCGTGCCATGTCTCGGGCGATATTTTAAAACCCGGGACATGTATCGCGTCTAGAGATCATCAGTTTAACAAGTACTTACTTGCACCCACTGGGGTGAACCACTTAAGAACTTCATGTACCAGCTTCCCATGGGGCGACCCGGAGGAGGAGCTAGCGGTGTGCGCTCCATTGCGGTGGTTTATAAAAATGGCTCCCTTGAGCTTTTGAGCTGACGAGCTCCTGGACGACGCACCTGCGTGCCTGTGCGGGCACTGAGGCCCTTGACGGTTGCTTGGCGGCCCTCTCTTCCACCCCTAACTATTTTCTCTACTGAGGAGGGAAGTTATCCCGAAACCCGAGCCATGTCTCGGGCGATATTTTAAAACCCGGGACATGTATCGGGTCTAGAGATCATCAGTTTAACAAGTACTTACTTGCACCCACTGGGGTGAACCACTTAAGAACTTCATGTACCAGCTTCCCATGTGGCGACCCGGAGGAGGAGCTAGCGGTGTGCGCTCCATTGCGGTGGTTTATAAAAATGGCTCCCTTGAGCTTTTGAGCTGACGAGCTCCTGGACGACGCACCTGCGTGCCTGATGGGCACTGAGGCCCTTGACGGTTGCTTGGCGGCCCTCTCGTCCACCCCTAACTATTTTCTCTACTGAGGAGGGAAGTTATCCCGAAACCCGAGCCATGTCTCGGGCGATATTTTATAAGCCGGGACATGTATCGGGTCTAGAGATCATCAGTTTAACAAGTACTTACTTGCACCCACTGGGGTGAACCACTTAAGAACTTCATGTACCAGGTTCCCATGGGGCGACCCGGAGGAGGAGCTAGCGGTGTGCGCTCCATTGCGGTGGTTTATAAAAATGGCTCCCTTGAGCTTTTGAGCTGACGAGCTCCTGGACGACGCACCTGCGTGCCTGTGCGGGCACTGAGGCCCTTGACGGTTGCTTGGCAGCCCTCTCTTCCACCCCTAACTATTTTCTCTACTGAGGAGGGAAGTTATCCCGAAACCCGAGCCATGTCTCGGGCGATATTTTAAAACCCGGGACATGTATCGGGTCTAGAGATCATCAGTTTACAAGTACTTACTTGCACTCACTGGGGTGAACCACTTAAGAACTTCATGTACCAGCTTCCCATGGGGCGACCCGGAGGAGGAGCTAGCCGTGTGCGCTCCATTGCGGTGGTTTATAAAAATGTCTCCCTTGAGCTTTTGAGCTGACGAGCTCCTGGACGACGCACCTGCGTGCCTGTGCGGGCACTGAGGCCCTTGACGGTTGCTTGGCGGCCCTCTCTTCCACCCCTAACTATTTTCTCTACTGAGGAGGGAAGTTATCCCGAAACCCGAGCCATGTCTCGGGCGATATTTTAAAACCCGGGACATGTATCGGGTCTAGAGATCATCAGTTTAACAAGTACTTACTTGCACCCACTGGGGTGAACCACTTAAGAACTTCATGTACCAGCTTCCCATGGGGCGACCCGGAGGAGGAGCTAGCGGTGTGTGCTCCATTGCGGTGGTTTATAAAAATGGCTCCCTTGAGCTTTTGAGCTGACGAGCTCCTGGACGACGCACCTACGTGCCTGTGCGGGCACTGAGGCCCTTGACGGTTGCTTGGCGGCCCTCTCTTCCACCCCTAACTATTTTCTCTACTGAGGAGGGAAGTTATCCCGAAACCCGAGCCATGTCTCGGGCGATATTTTAAAACCCGGGACATGTATCGGGTCTAGAGATCATCAGTTTAACAAGTACTTACTTGCACCCACTGGGGTGAACCACTTAAGAACTTCATGTACCAGCTTCCCATGGGGCGACCCGGAGGAGGAGCTAGCGGTGTGCGCTCCATTGCGGTGGTTTATAAAAATGGCTCCCTTGAGCTTTTGAGCTGACGAGCTCCTGGACGACGCACCTGCGTGCCTGTGCGGGCACTGAGGCCCTTGACGGTTGCTTGGCGGCCCTCTCTTCCACCCCTAACTATTTTCTCTACTGAGGAGGGAAGTTATCCCGAAACCCGAGCCATGTTTCGGGCGATATTTTAAAACCCAGGACATGTATCGGGTCTAGAGATCATCAGTTCAACAAGTACTTACTTGCACCCACTGGGGTGAACCACTTAAGAACTTCATGTACCAGCTTCCCATGGGGCGACCCGGAGGAGGAGCTAGCGGTGTGCGCTCCATTGCGGTGGTCTAACGTAAGTGGGCGGCGCCAAGACGGAACCACTCCGTCATGAGCACAGCTCACCCGTGACTCATGACGGCGTGGTTCCGTCATGAGCATGGCGGCACCGCGCACTTAAAACACCCCCAGCGCTGCGGCGGAATTCGCGCCGCAGCGAAGGGGTTAAAAAAAGAAAATGGTCATCTCGATAGACTCAGGGTTGTAAAAATATGTCGGCACTCCCAGCTTTAACAGAGTCTGTCTTATATATAAGTCATTGCATTTTAGTGAAATTTCTACTTCTTTGAGTGCTTTGGGGTTAGTGTATCCCCAAACTCCAGCCCTGTACAGTCCGACTGGCATGAATTTACTCCTGTAGAACTGCAACTTCCCCTGCCTTCCAAAAATGAATGTGTCCTTAACTGGTACTCAAGCGCTGGTGTTGATGACTAAGTGCTGGTGCTGAGTACCAGAAACCACCGGCTCAACTTAAGCACTGTCTATGACCTAACTGAAGATCAAAACAAAGAATTGCTTCCAGTACCCTCGAGAATTGCTGCATTCTAATATTTATTCAATCTCACCAGTATAAAAAAAATTAAAAGTCTTGACCTTACTAACCTCCGTCCCACCTACGAAATGTGATTTGGATTTACATTTTGTGGACCGCTAATCATGATAAAAGATTTACTCAAATTAACCTTTACATCTAGGTTACTCATAAAAACCGGTGAATGTATCTAATAAAATTTGAAGGGCGTTGGAATTGGGCATTTACTGACCAGGGGCACATCTGCACCTTGTGGTGCGAGGAATGTTTAAAAAAAAGGTGCTAAAATGCATTCTTGTCGGACACCACACTTGGAGCTCACAGGGGCAGTACACTCTCTGTTTGGACCATGTCTAATCCTCACTGAAGTATCCATATGTATTCTTTTAGGTAAAGTGACCAACCAGTGCCTTCTCAACTCTTATGTTTTCTAACTTGGCTGACAATTTAGATTGCTTCACATTGTCAAAGGCACAGGAGAGGTCCATAAAAGAAATGTGCAAAGATCTTCACCTGGCCTTGACATACTTCCCTATTATTAGGGATAGATTTAAAGACTGTTCAACTGTGGCAAGGCCCGGACGGAAGCCATATTGGACATCGGATAGGACATTATTTCTTTCAGTCCAGTCCTCCATTCTTGATAGGAGGACCTGCCCCAGTATTTTGGAAGTTGAGTCAAGGAGGGAGATTGGCCGGTAACAATTTTGTTTGTTTTTGTCTCCTTTTTTATAGTTCGGAACTAGAACTGCCTCCCTCCGTGACGCTATTGGAGTGCCTTGAATCACTGTGTGCAACAAGTTAGTGATAATTTGGGCCCAGAGTGTAATATTGGACTTGAAGATGTCCACCGGTTTGCCGTCAGGACCCACAGTTTCCCTGAAGAGGATGAGTTAATGGCACAGATTACTTCTGCGATATCAATGGAGCTGCTAAGATTGTAGGCAGCCAAAAGGATTCATCTTTAAATTTTATGTCTCATCTGCTAGGTTACTTGCCTCACTACCTGGATTAAAAACCTCAGCAAAATGAGCCAATCACGCTGCTGCAGGAATGTGGTTCTAAATTATTGGGCTGGAGTAGTCAGCAAGCAATGGAGGGTTTACGACATCCCAAACACTCTTACAATCACCAGTAATTCCTGTTTCTTCAAGATTTGCCCATGCTGCCTTCCTATGTTCCTCTTTACTGGTCTCTAAAACAGTGTTATACGCTAACCGTGATTGACGGACCCTGATGATGTCATGTGGGGGTCTGTTTAAGGGCTGCCAAAAATTCCAAATCTGGGGTGAGACAGAAGTGGCAAAAAAGTAACTAGCCCTGCAGGGAGGCCTTTTCAGGAGTGAATCAAAGATCATATAGTGTCACCTCCTCTTGCAATATCTTTACCTCTGAATTTCTCAGCTGCCTTGTGCCTATTGAAAACATTGTAACTTGGCTGCCACAAGAAAGGCTGGACATCCCTGGGTTTATATAATGTCTCTCATCACTTTGGTAACATGGGCTTGGAGTGAGAGCTTGAGGTCCTTGATAACACTAAGGGGCACACGCATTAAGGTAGGCTTTTGCGATTCCTTAATTGCGATTACTAAGGAATCGCAATTATGGAATCGCAAAAGCCTATGCATGTAGGAATCTCTAAAAACTAGCGATTCCCAAACATTCCTTAATTGCGACTCGCAAATTGCGAGTCACAATTAAGGAATGGCTTCCCATTCATTCCCATGGGCCTAGGAATGAATGGGAATTGCATGTGCAATTTGCGAGTACCCAATAGGTACTCGCAAATTGCACATGCAATTTCAAGGGTGCAAGGGTGCCAAAAGGACACCCTGTTGCACCCCATAAATTGTAATGTTGCGCACAACCAGGAACTTTGAAAATTGCACTTTAGTGCATTTTTCAAAGTTTTTGCAAATTACCATCAAGTTCAAATTGATGGTAATATGCGACCCCTATTTGCGAAATCGCTATTTGCGATTTCATTATGCATTGCATTTAGGGAATCGCAATTTGTTATTCCCTAAATGCAATCCCAATTAAGTAATCGCTATTTTTGTGATTACTTGATTTGCAATTTTTGCATTTGAGATGATGCATCCCAAATGCTAAAATACTGGTTGCAAAAGGGCAGATTCTGAGAATCTGTCCGTTTGCGACCGTTTTTTCCTTTGATGCATGTGGCCCTAAACTTCTTTACTTCCGATCATATGTTTAGAGTCATTGAACTGGCAGGGTGATATTTAAGCCATAATCCAAAAATAGGGATTTCCTTTTTTTGGAGGAGTTATGTTTAAGAAGACTTGTAGTATCCCCTTTCAACTACCATGGGTTATCTGCAGAAGCCAGAATTCTTATGGTCCTAGTTGTGTACCTGTTTTAAGATGATCTTTGTATCATTACCGTAGTTAAGGTAAGTTTGAACGAGTTGACATGCTCAAGAAGAGAGGATATGTATTTGTTCAAGAGGAGGAGCAACTGTTGAAACATAGGTTACACCTACTTGATAGGTGAATGGTGATGAACAGAACAGAAGACGGGAAATTTTGAGCTCTTTCATTGAGGTAGGAGTTATTCCAACCATACCTTGGATTCATGTACTGATTAATCTTTGAACCAATAGTTGGTGGTCAACGGCATCACATGCTGACAACAGGTCAGGTAGGTGTGTCAGTCCTGGTCTCCTGTGAGACTTTGCATAGGAGGGGCTCAAAGCCTTTGTGTTATCCCTCCAAATTTAGCAAGCTGATGATTGATGGGAATGCCTGTCACAGAGCTCTCCATTTGTGACTTATCTAGGGCTTCACAACTCTGTGCAGCACAGCAAACACATCTCCCAAATGGGGAAAACACTCTCAGAGGTTCAAGGTATGCAGATCTAGTTGTATTTGAGCATAGCTTGCCACTGGGTCAGTGTGGGAGCTCTGCACAATTGTGCACAAATACCAGCTTTTATACTCATTTAAAGGACAGCCGTCTACCACTTACCCATTCCTCCTGGACCTGCTGTTTCTTTAATAAGCCATTTCCTATTTACACAGTATTTGCACAGTAACCTCAGCCATATTAGGAAATGCCCCAAATCTGAAGAGCTGCAATCATCTATTGCAAGGGGTCCTTGATTGCAATAGCCTCATCCTTCAGTGTTGAAGGGTAGACCTGTTTTACTGTCTCCTTGGCAAAGGAGTATGTGCTTCAGCAGACCCTGTTTTTTTCTGATTTCATTCTCCAGGTCAGTGAAGGGGAGTGCTTGTGTTCTGTTCAGGTGCATGCAACACTTAACCTGATGACCTTTGCAGAATTTGGAAAAACAAGAGTTTATTTGTCTTAGCTAGTGTACATACCATAAGAGACAGAGTATGAATAGAGTGAACATAGAAACAGCAATGCCTATGTGTTCCAGTTAATGGTTTGTAGTCCAAATTCACTTATTGCCTGTTGCTCATGCTAGACTCCATTTGAAATGTATATTCATAAGTGGTAAATTAAGAATACTGAGGCAGCTACATTAGAAACTGTGGTATTTTTTAATGCCAATCCAGATGGTGATTAATGCAGATTTAGAGCCTCTGGAAGATTTGGAACCTGTTTGTCTTCTTCCGTTTGTCTGTCTAGGGGGGAGCCCGTTTCTGCAAGACATGTAGATATCAGATAGAAAGCTACCTTTTCAATCAGCTTGCTTAGGAACCATTTGTTGGTCATTGATCCATATTTTGCTGGGTCAGGCTGGTTGTTCACTGCTTCCTTACCATAAGCTTGATGTAATATTTGCTCAGGCCTCTGATGAACTCTCCAGTTGATAGGTAGGAATTAAAAATCTATTTTGCCAGCATGGAAGCAGAAGCTGCAAGGAGGATGCTTCGAATATGTGTGGCCAGCACTGGTCTGCTGGTCAGCCTGTGATTTTGATAGCTTTGATTTCTTCATTGGTTTCTTTAAATGTCATTAATTTATTGGAGCAGAGTTTGGTTTAAGTTTTGTGGGTGCAGTACAGGATGGCGAGCCTGACAAGGGAAGGCTATCAATGCTCGTCTGTAAGAGGAAGTGTGATTCAATTATCATTTTATTTTTCTAATGAAATGATCTACCAAGACGCGGCAGCGTTTCTAAGTGTGCTTTGTACCGGGGAAAGTGTTGCCCGTGCTACAGAACTCAGACACTATTTTGAAGAGCTATTTTAGTTGTATATGTTGTTGAATGAATGATTTAAGTCTTATTGTGCGCAAAACTATGCCCAATGGGCGTCAATTCTGGATATGTGTAACACTTCCTGGATTTCTGTTGTTCCTGTCTCTTCTCTTTTGATGCTTCCTTGGTGTCTGCCTTATGTTTAATTTAATGTTTGGGCGATTGAGTACCTAAGGTATGCATAACCCCCAATATATATATACATATATATATATATATATATATATATATATATATATATATATATATATATATATTACCTACTGGCGGTCGCCAGTAGGTAGTTATAGTTAGGACCCCTTTTCCATAGGAAATTCGCAACATTCTATTTTGAATAACTTTGGCGCCGGTCGACGAATCCTCGCGAATTTCTCAAAATAGGTGGGGCGCTACGCTCCGCTCCTACCCTGAAAGTTTCGGGGGGATTCGTCAAGCGGGGGCTGAGATAAAAGGGGGGTCCCAAAACGCGTTTTTCCCATGCATTTTTCCATAGGACCTTTAGACAGGGCTACAGCCCGAACGGCTGAACAGAATTACTAGAAATTTGGCAGAGAGGTAGTCCCTAGGTCAAGGAAGTGCCTTTTGTAGGTTTGGTGTAAATCTGTTCAGTAGATTCTGAGAAAATAGCCTTTAAATCAATATATATATCTGAGCCAGCTTACGGTACGCTTACCGTAAGCTTACCGTACGCGTACGGTGGCGTGCGCGAGCGCGATTCTGTTAGATCTTAGTAAACATTCGAATCGGCCGAAACCAGGAAGCGGCGGCCGCCATTTTGTGTGTTTCACTCAGAAAAAAAAGAGTGAAAACAAGAAAAGGGGGCAAGGAGGAGAGTTACAGACCCCCTTACATTTGTGAGGGGGTCAAAGAAGGACAGAAAAGTACAAAGAAAACATTTATTGATTTTTAAAAAAATCACGGGGTACGCGTACGGTAAGCTTACGGTAAGCGTACGGAAGAAAAAAAAAATTAAAAAAGAAATAAAATGCAGATTTAAGAGTTTAGATATTAGGGGGCTCTAAAAAGAGCCGTTGTGTTTATGAAGTGATTTTTTAAGTGGTACCTACAAGTAAGTACCGATGCAGAGTCTAAGGTTCAAGAGGAAGACTCTGTTCCCTTCATCATTGAAGTGCACACCATCTCCTCTATAAATGTCTTGCATGTCATAACGCAAGTTGTTGTGGTAAATGGCACCCATACCATAGTCACGGAGGAAAGCAGAAACAGATTTGTTGACGTGCTTTCTTGCTTTGTCAATTTGCGGACAGAAATGATTGGACCAGTTCCATTTTTGCCTTTGGCATATGTTGGAAAACACAAAGGCAGTTTTAGGGAAAAGTGAAAACAGTTGTGCAAAGGTGTCCTTCATAAGCATTTCCAGACCTACCCCAGTCAAAGTGCCTAGGTCATTGCCACCACAGTGCACTATTATGAGGTCAGGGTGTTGGATTTGCATGAAGGATTTCACCAATGGCATCAATTGGTGCCACTTTAACCCTCTCTGACCAATCCATTTAATGTCTACATTTGGCAAAGCAAGGTCTCTCACCATACCTGTTTTCTCTGCAAACTTTTCACTCCAGAAGACATAGCTGTGCCCTACAATCCACACTGTGAACATCTTCAAAGGAGAACTGGATGCACTCAGGAGGTGTCTTTCAGTAGAATGGCAATATGAAAAGAAAGACAGTTTGGAAATGGAGGCATACATATTTTTTTCAAAACAAAAAGAACTGATTGGCTGTTTCATACCATTCTAGAATAAAAACTAGGCTGTATGTGTAAATTAATAGAAGCATGTTTTGTATTGGTACAAAAAAATGTGTTACCAAAGAACAGTACTATGGATTTGCTGTTAGGTTTGAAAAGTCAAGCACTCTTGCTCTGTGGAATTGAAACATTGTGTGGCGAACTTCTGACCTAACTCCACACAGCAGTGTTCCATGAGCTGTTGCTATGGTAGCAGGCAGAAGTCAAGTTGGGGGAAGGGTACTAGGCAGAAGTCAAGTTGGGGGCAGGGTACTTTTGGAAAAGGGTTGGTTTTCAACCAATAGAAATGTGTGATTACATTTGAAAAAAAGGGGGAAGCACTGAGATTTGAAACTTACATGTATATGTGTGGAAAAATAGAGGGAAAGTTTGCCATTATCTGGTTCTGCTGAGAGGAGAGAGGTGTAGAGAACAGAGATCCTGGCTCTGATAATCTGCTGTTTGAGTGCCACATTTCTTTCACAACTAACTAATTTTAAAGGTGAGTTTAGAGTTTGAGAGGGGATGTATATGGTAAATTAAGAAATGAATAATAGAATTGGAATTCCTTTTGTAGAAGTTGTGTTTATTATTTTCTGTTTTGGGAGAAATTTAAATGTGAGGAACATGTAAAATAATATGGACTATTTTTTCATGATAAATTAAGGTGTACTGGTAAAAATAAGGAATACTTTAAGGGTTTGAGGTTGCAGTCAGTAATGCAAATACATTCAGCATCACTAAGGCTGGTTGCCCTTGCTGGAGTGTAGGCAGTCACCGAGGATACACATGGTGGTGGTCTGAAAAAGCAGTTTGGACATGGGCTTTTTAAAAAAATCTAAAAAGTGGATTCATAATGTGTCAGTCTGTAAAAGTGATTTTCACTTGCCAAAAAAAAAAGAGCAGTAAGTGTGCATTTAAATTGGCAAAGAAATTTCGTTTTGTGACTAATGTGAAAACATGACTCTGTGTGCAAATAGGAATTACAGGCAGAGATTTATTGCGTTTTGCTCTGGTGATTTCACAGTTGCATTAGTAGGAAAAAGGGGGAGCGATTTTTTGGGGGAAGAAGCAGACTCTTAGCACACACCCAGCTCCTTTCCATGTATAATCATGCACAGTATTTAGAAGCGAGTGGGGTTTTGAGGTTTCAGTCTGTAATGCAAATACATTCAGCATCACTAAGGCTGGTTGCCCTTGCTGGAGTGTAGGCAGTCACCGAGGATACACATGGTGGTGGTCTGAAAAAGCAGTCTGGACATGTGCAATTAAAAAAATCTAAAAAGTGGATTCATAATGTGTCAGTCTGTAAAAGTGATTTTCACTTGCCAAAAAAAAAGAGCAGTAAGTGTGCATTTAAATTGGCAAAGAAATTTCGTTTTGGGACTAATGTGAAAACATGACTGTGTGCAAATAGGAATTACAGGCAGAGATTTATTGCGTTTTGCTCTGGTGATTTCACAGTTGCATTAGTAGGAAAAAGGGGGAGCGATTTTTTGGGGGAAGAAGCAGACTCTTAGCACACACCCAGCTCCTTTCCATGTATAATCATGCACAGTATTTAGAAGCGAGTGGGGTTTTGAGGTTTCAGTCTGTAATGCAAATACATTCAGCATCACTAAGGCTGGTTGCCCTTGCTGGAGTGTAGGCAGTCACCGAGGATACACATGGTGGTGGTCTGAAAAAGCAGTCTGGACATGGGCTTTTTTTAAAAAATCTGAAAAGTGGTTTCATAATGTGTCAGTCTGTAAAAGTGATTTTCACTTGCCAAAAAAAAAGAGCAGTAAGTGTGAATTTAAATTGGCAAAGAAATTTCGTTTTGGGACTAATGTGAAAACATGACTCTGTGTGCAAATAGGAATTACAGGCAGAGATTTATTGCGTTTTGCTCTGGTGATTTCACAGTTGCATTAGTAGGAAAAAGGGGGAGCGATTTTTTGGGGGAAGAAGCAGACTCTTAGCACACACTCAGCTGCTTACCATGTGGAATCATGCACAGTATTTAGAAGCGAGTGGGGTTTTGAGGTTTCAGTCTGTAATGCAAATACATTCAGCATCACTAAGGCTGGTTGCCCTTGCTGGAGTGTAGGCAGTCACCGAGGATACACATGGTGGTGGTCTGAAAAAGCAGTCTGGACATGGGCTTTTTAAAAAAACTGAAAAGTGGTTTCATAATGTGTCAGTCTGTAAAAGTGATTTTCACTTGCCAAAAAAAAAGAGCAGTAAGTGTGCATTCAAATTGGCAAAGAAATTTCGTTTTGTGACTAATGTGAAAACATGACTCTGTGTGCAAATAGGATTTACAGGCAGAGATTTATTGCGTTTTGCTCTGGTGATTTCACAGTTGCATTAGTAGGAAAAAGGGGGAGCGATTTTTTGGGGGAAGAAGCAGACTCTTAGCACACACCCAGCTCCTTTCCATGTATAATCATGCACAGTATTTACAAGCGAGTGGGGTTTTCAGGTTTCAGTCTGTAATGCAAATACATTCAGCATCACTAAGGCTGGTTGCCCTTGCTGGAGTGTAGGCAGTCACCGAGGATACACATGGTGGTGCTCTGAAAAAGCAGTCTGGACATGGGCTTTTTAAAAAAAATCTGAAAAGTGGTTTCATAATGTGTCAGTCTGTAAAAGTGATTGGGTTTCACTCACGTTATAGTTAGGAATTAGCATTTAAAAAACCTTGCAAATTCACTGAAAAAACCATGGGTTACACACACGTTATAGTTAGGAATTAGCATTTAAAAAACCTTAGAAATTCAATGAAAAAACCAAAGGTTTCACACATGTTATAGTTAGCTGGACATTTCACTCGTAAAAAACCATTGAAATTCCCCCGTTATAGTTAGTTCAGCTAACTATAACTCGCGCGCCCGCAATGCACTACTGATGACGTCACATATTACATCACTCATGACATGGTCACTGACATCACTCATGACATCACTGATGACATCTCAAATGACATCACTGATGACATCACTGATGACATCATCCTTGTGATAGAGTGGCAGACCTCCTCTTCCCCTAATATAACCATTGAAACACACATTCAAAAATAGAAACTAAAATGTTCAAAATAATGAACATATCAATATCAGTTACAACAACCTAATCAGTAATTCTAAGAACCACATACACATACAGTCATTCACCAACAGTTCTCTACAGTCACTCATACATGTACTCACTCATCATATGTATTCATACACCTATACATCCTGTTACACAACGCCACTCATCCATAGAGTTACTCACACACATAGTCACTCATGCTAATAAAGAATCAAACATCCATTTACTTGCATATACAGTTATACACACACCACCACACTTACTTCTACAGAAACTTACATATACTTACTCTTTTAAACAATAACTTATAGAAACACATACTTATTCATACAGGAACTCTTCCAATCTCTCACTCTCACATATACTCACTTATATACACCAATAGTCACATATACTAGTTTAAAACATATGTAGTTACTCATAAAGACACTATAGAGACAGTCATTCACTCACTAACACACCCATGCACACACTCATCCACCCATACAGTCCTGCACACATGCTGTATTCAACACATACAAACAGTGAGTCACTCATTCATGCACCTATGCACTAAGTAATACCCCCCACCGAACCATACAGAAACTCAGACACTCATACTGATAAAAAAACAACTAATAACCTATATAGACACTCATGTAGCTACTCACCAACCCATGCAGCCACTTATACACAAAGTAAGAAACTGATACAGATATTTTCATATTTAAAGATTACTCAGTAAGCCATGTATTCACTATGATACACTTAATCAGTCAGTTACACAAAAAAATTTTCAAAAAAAAAGCATCCATTTAGACACTTATATACCCATTTATTCTTCCATTGACCTTGAGATATACATAAATATAAAACATATTTAATTTTCAGAAAAACACACAATCACTGGATGATGTCATCAGTGATGTCATCAGTGATGTCATTTGAGATGTCATCAGTGATGTCATGAGTGATGTCAGTGACCATGTCATGAGTGATGTAATATGTGACGTCATCAGTAGTGCATTGCGGGCGCGCGAGTTATAGTTAGCTGAACTAACTATAACGGGGGAATTTCAATGGTTTTTTACGAGTGAAATGTCCAGCTAACTATAACATGTGTGAAACCTTTGGTTTTTTCATTGAATATATATATATATATATATATATATATATATATATATATATATATATATATCAACAAACAAAGTACCTAGCTTGGAGAGCCACCACCCGTCGTCACCTAGCTCGGTCCTCACGGCAATCCTGCAACGTGGTCCCCAGACGTGCAGCATTTGAAGCACCAACAAATCCCTACGCGTTTCAAGCGTCTCTGCGCAGAGACGCTTGAAACGCGTAGGGATTTGTTGGTGCTTCAAATGCTGCACGTCTGGGGACCACGTTGCAGGATTGCCGTGAGGTGGCTCTCCAAGCTAGGTACTTTGTTTGTTGATGGACAATTTTGCGGCCTTGCCTGGGTCGCGGGGAGCCCTCCTGCGGATGAGCGGATCCGGGCGCAGCTATTTCAGTTGGCGCTTTATCGGAGCGTTGTCACGTCTTCAGGGACATTCCAGTCCAGCAAGTGAACCCCTAACATGACAGCAACCCACTGGGTTAATTATTTTAAAGTGATTGTGGCGATCAATGTAAATAAAGAGAACTTTCAAATAACTCACCTGACCAGCATGCATTATGTTTTGACACGCCCACAAGGGAGGATAAATAAGCGAGCCAGGTGTCATGATATGCTTTAATCACCTTCGCCAGCACCCGTGAGCAAGGGCGCAGAGACGCTTGAAACGCGTAGGGATTTGTTGGTGCTTCAAATGCTGCACGTCTGGGGACCACGTTGCAGGATTGCCGTGAGGACCGAGCTAGGTGACGACGGGTGGTGGCTCTCCAAGCTAGGTACTTTGTTTGTTGATGGATATATATATATATATATATATATATATATATTAGTATTTACAGCTTAGTTGCTACACTGTCTAAAGAACAGTGGCAATTTGGCAAAAGGCCAAGAGATGCTCCTTGCTTTTTATGCTACCAATCATTATTTGATAAACTGTCTTATACCTTCTGATTAAATGCATCCCAAGTTATATTGTCGGAGAAGCCCTAGTTCTTCTTGTATATGTGTTAGGACCTCTGGTAGCACTGCTACAGAGAGTGTGTGTTCATGGGGTGTCACATTTTGTCACCAGAGGTGTATTCCTATTAAAAAGCACATATTCATAATTCTGTATTGTTCTTCTTAGGGACCATGTCGATATATGGTTTCTTACTTATGTAATTTACATACAACCAGAAGGATATCTTGTCAAGTTTAACATTCGACCATCAAGGCATTTAATGATTACCGGTTAGATGTCTGTGAAGATGACTAGGTGGTGCTAGGGCTCCAGTTTCCACTGTTTGTATGATATTTTGTGACACCTAGTAATTCTTGTAACATTTCAATGTGACCTGTTGATTTTCGTGGTCCATGAGTGAGTGAGTGGCTTACCTCATTAAAACTAGCTAAGTTATCTCAATGCCAAGAGTGAAAGCGTTCCAATGGTCTTTGTTACTGTCATGATCCTGACCCTAACTCTTGTGCTAGTGTTCTCTCTCAAGGACCGGGGACCTGAACTTCCACCTTGAGAACAACAACTACCGCAACTCCACCACCCTGATCGCCAACCTCGGACTCAGACAACTCGTCACAACACCCACCCACTCCGCTGGCCACACGCTTGACCCCATCTTCTCCGCAAGCCCCCACGTCTCCTTCAACCACACCACGAACCACTGGACCGACCATCGCTGCATTCACTTCACCTTCAAGAAGCCCACCACGCACCACTGCACCCAACAGATGCCTCGCCGCTGCTGGAGCAAAGTCACCGAAGACCAGCTAACCACCACCCTCGCCCAGAGCCCACCCACCGACCCCACCGACACCGCCTCCCGCAACCTCAGACAGTGGATCGATGACTGCGCCAACACCCTCGCCCCGCTCAAGAAATCCTCCAACAATCACACCAGCAAGAAAGCCAGCTGGTTCACTGAAGACCTCCAGGCCTCCAAGCAAACCTGCCGAAAACTGGAGAAGAACTGGCTCCGTGAACGAACACCGGACAGCTACGCAGCCCACAAAAACGCCACCTGCAGACACCATCACCTCATCAGATCCGCCAAAGGGCCTCCTTCAAGGACCCACTAGACAACAACGCACACAACAGCAAAGAGCTCTTCAACATCGTGAAGGAACTCTCCAACACCAACGACGTCCCACCTTTACAAGACCTTTGCGACTCGCTGGCCACCTTCTTCCACCGCGAAATCGCAGACATCCACGACAGCTTCAACACCACGACCGCCACGACAACCACCGAGACCTCCGTCCCCACGACCACCATCCGCACTAACCGCCTGCTCTCCTGGACCAACATCACCGACGACGACACCATCAAGATCATGAACACCATCCACTCTGGATCCCAGTCCGACCCATGCCCACACCACATCTTGAACAAAGCCAGCACAGCCATCGCATCCCATCTCCGGAAACTCATCAACATCTCCTTCGAGACAGCAACCTTCTCAGAGAGCTGGAAGCACGCCGAGATCAACGCCCTACGAAAGAAACCCGAGGCGGACCCCAAGGACCTCAAGAACTTCCGGCCCAACTCCCTGCTCCCGTTCCCAGTGAAGGTCATCGAGAAGACCGTCAACAAACAACTGACCGGCTACCTTGAGGAGAACAGCATCCTGGACCCTTCCTAGTCTGGGTTCCGCAGCAACCACAGCACCGAAACTGCCCTCATCGCTGCCACCAATGATATCAGGACCCTGCTAGACAATGGAGAAACAGCGGCCCTCATCCTTCTGGACCTGTCAGCCGCCTTCGACACGGTCTGCCACCGCACACTATGAACACACCTCCACGACGCCGGTATCCAAGAGAAGGCCCTGGACTGGACCACCTCCTTCCTCTCCGGCAGAACACAGAGCGTCTGCCTTCCCCCCTTCCGCTCCAAAGCCACTGAGATCATCTGTGGCGTACCCCAGGGTTCATCCCTCAGCCCACCGCTGTTCAACATCTACATGGCACCTCCCGACCACGTCGCCCGACTGCACGACCTCAACATCATCTCCTATGCCAATGACATCCAGCTGATCCTCTCCCTCACCAAGGACCCCCACACTGCCAAAACCAACCTCCACGAAGGAATGAAGGCCGTCGCCGAATAGATGAGGAACAGCCGGCTGAAGCTGAACTCGGACAAGACGGAGGTCCTCATACTCGGATCCACCCCCTCTGCCTGGGAGGACTCCTGGTGGCTGACCGCACTGGGAACAGCTCCAACACCCACCGACCATGCACGCAACCTAGGGGTCATCCTTGACGCAACCCTCTCCATGACTAAGCAGGTCAACGCCGTCTCTTCCTCCTGCTTCAACACCCTCCGCATGCTCCACAGGATCTACAAGTGGATCCCCACTGAAACGAGAAGAACGGTCACCCAGGCCCTCGTCAGCAGCAGATTGGACTATGGAAACGCCCTCTACGCAGGAGCCCAGGCCAAACTCCTGAGACGGCTGTAACACATCCAGAACGCCTCTGTACGCCTTATCCTCGACATCCCTCGCCGCAGCCACATCACTCCCCACCTGAGAGACCTGCACTGGCTCCCCGTCAACAAGAGGATAACCTTCAAGCTCCTTACCCACGCACACAAGGCACTCCACAACACCGGACCAACATACCTCAACAGACGACTCAGCTTCTACACTCCCACTCGCCAGCTCCGCTCTGCCAACCTCGCCCTCGCCACAGTCCCCCGCATCCGAAGAGCAACCTCCGGTGGCAGATCGTTCTCCCACATCACCGTCAAGACCTGGAACACCCTCCCCAGCCACCTACAGCAGACCCAAGACATACTGACCTTCAGAAGACTCCTCAAGACCTGGCTTTTCGAGCAGTAGCAGCAACCCCACACCCTAGCGCCTTGAGACCCTCACGGGTAAGTAGCACGCTTTACAAATGATATTATTGATTGATTGATTGATTGATTGGAGCCTTTTAAATGTGGTCATTGTGAGCCTCAGGCCACAGACACAGGACCTTCCCGCTATAAAGCTCTGAGTTACGGATTGCACTAAAGCTCAAAGTTCTCCCTGCACTCATGAGCCATCCTCCCCTCTGCCAGTGGTAGTCCTGTAGCATGGGGCAGGAGGTGGTCCAGAGCATGTGGGATTTGGGGGAGGATGACAACAAATCACACAACAATAGCTGTTCTAATGGAATTGCTGGCCATCTTGGCTGTGGCCTTCGTTTTAAGCTGGGGCCATCTCCCTTTTCCCCTCTTGCTTTCACCAGTACTTATCGCTTCAGGATGACCTTGTTCCTTGTTGGCAAGTCCCTGTTTCTTTTGCCTTCTAATCCTATACATTTTCAGACTGGAATCTCAACTATGCTCAATCACTGGGAGACCAGCAAATACAAGGAAGAAAAAAAAATTAAGCAAAAGCCACTGGTACAGCACTTGTGATCTGCATACAGTGCTCTCATCTGAAGTTCTCCAGGTTCTCCGGTCAATTGACAGTCCTATAAGTTTTACCTACAAAAAAGACAGAGGTGGAACACACAAGATCATACACACCATGGGGCTTAATTACGATGGCAGTCGGACTTGCGTCCGACCAACACCGTTGCTGAAAGGAACTGCCTGTCCATAGGTCGGCGGTTCTACCCACTGTATTTGAATGCTACCTCCCTATGCGCAGTCGAAAACAGCCATTTTACAATTTCAGCTTGTGGGGTGGGCAGAAAAGGGCAGCAGCACAAGATACAATTGTAAAATGTATGTTTTCATACATTCCTTCCCCGTGTGGCAGGCACATAGCGGAGGGCCAGGGGGCCCGGCTAGTTACTTTCAGCATGCCTTTTCATGGCATGCAGACCTCCATGAAAAGGTTGTAAGTGACATTGTAATCCCGACGGCAGAGACGAGACTGGCACTGCTACCATTATGGGATTACCATTCTGCCTGATGCCCCCACTTGAGCCCATCAGAAGCGGAACAGAATGCCCCAGTGGGTTTCCCTCCAACCACCAGTATTTTAATACGGCGGTTGGACAGAAAACATTGATGTTGGACGGAAAGCCTCCGACTAGCTTTCTGCCTGACATCGTAATCAGGTCCTATGTTATTTTTTTTGTATGCATGTGTAATATGTGCACCAAAACACAGCAAAATATACCTGATTTAAGGAAAGGTTCCTAAAGCATGCATTATAATGGGACTAATAGGGCAATAAGGAATATGTATAGCATAGCCTAGTGATAGGTATAATCCAGGATGAAGTACCAAAATACTAACTTCCCTATGTTCATTTGCTCCTTTGTGCTGCACATAGATCTAAATGTAGGCATTCTATAGTATTCTTATAATGTCCATGCCTAACCAGACCACCTCCATAGCAAAGCAGGTATTTACCCACATATGATATAGTTTTACCCTCGTACTACGACCCCCAAAATTCAAGGCACCACTAAATTTAAATCAGCTAAAATGTACCCCTGGCTGTTTTGCTCTGGGTTGATTTTGCTCTAAAAAGCACCCTCCTTAACAATACAACAATGCAACATTAGTTTAGAAGAGTTGCTAATAATTAATTTGGACCACTCAATAACTGAGTTCTAAACCAGTAAAAAGTTAAAGGACTTTATTGCAAAATTCTCCGAAATTAAGTGATACAGATTAAGGGCCTTACTACGAATTTGGCGGTCCGACCTTCCGAACACAGTGCACGTGGCCACCAGGAGACCGCAGCGCCAGTGGTCTGTAGACTGTTGTACTACAAGTTTACTGCAATGACTGAGGTGTGCCTGCGAGAGGTTTTGCAGTGGTGGTGATTATTTTCCACCTGTATCGATGCCTATGTGAGCATTCAGAATGCATATGTGTTGAATGCACACATATGCATTATACATGTGAAAAAATAGCTACCACCTAACCATTGCCTGGGTTTGGGCCATATGTGGGCAGTCCAGGCAACGGATATATGGTTCAAAAAGGACTCACCTGTACATTGCCACCATCAGGGTCGTAATCCTCAGAAAGAAGATGCTGTTGTGAAGGGGGGACCTGAGGAATGGGATCAAGGGTGAACTCTGGCTGAAAAAACAAGAAAGGGGTGAGTACGCACACCAAATCCTTTGTTTCTGCTGACATGAAGCTGGCGGTCAGCTTGTGGTAAAACCAACTCGTAATATGGACGGTGAAGAAACTCTCCTGTATCTCCCTATGGTAGCTGCCTTTCCCCGACCGTAACCCCGGCGGTCTGTGGTGTGCTGGTGGTGTCAGGGATTCAGCCACAGTCTTCCTAAATGCAATCTGCACACGTAATACGGCGGTCAGACCACCGAGATCGCGGCGCTCAGGCCACGACCGCGGGTACTGAGGTCCACGGACCGCCAAACTCGTTATAAGCCCCTAAATGCCATGGATACTCAAATACAGAGTACATAATAAGAAATCAGAAATATTCTGAGTCCCAAACAAGCAAAATCAAGAAACGGTCAGACAGCATCTCTATTAGTAAGGGAAAATCTCTAAAAATCATCTGGCTCACCCCCGAATCAAGGAGTTTTTATACAAAACTCTTCCATAGAAAATTAGCACAGCTCTAACATGGTATGGACCTGTGTACCATTTCTTTAACAAATCAAAGAAATCCAGATCAATAACATTATACGTTAGCACTATCCCAGTCTCTAAGAAAGAGTCAAACGTGTATCATGTCATATTATCATAGGAAGTTCAATTAATGTACAACATTTTTAAACAATGGACTATATACCAGTGAAAAAGTGTTAATCACTGCAACCGAATGGGAAACAGCATTGACAAAGTAGTCTTAACCACACTTTAGTGTTCACCACGTAGGTTGTTACATCTACTATGGCCCTTATCATGAATACGGTGGTCCATAGGACCACTGTACCAGTGGTGGCGGTCCGATGACTGCCACAGTGTGGGACCACCCGCAATGGTTGGACCACCACGAGACTGCCAGCAACGCCTGGATCAAGGATACCCCAGGGACGGCAGTCTTTCACCAGCAGGAATGTGCTGGATGTGCCACAGCCGGCACTGGCGAGCATATTCGAGTTGCCATACCCCCCTTTCACAGCGGTGAACCTGCCATGAAAAGGGTGGCGGAATGGCAACAAAGGAGGCCCAACATGGCCCCTTGCCAGATTTGATGCTGGGGGATGTATCGGGGGAACACATGTAGTGCCCCCCTGCATTTGCACCCCCCTAACTGAACGGTGAGACATATATGCCACACTGTACAGGAAGGTGCATTCGATGCTCTGACTGCGGTGGTCTGCTAAATAGGTTCTTCTATGAGCCTAGCAGACCACCGCCATCAGAGCATTGCAGGACCATCCTCCAGACCAGGATCTAATTCCTAATCTGTCACCATCCTCTTTAGAATAGCCAAAGGGCCTGATTACGAGGTCTGTCAGAAACCAAACCGCCCGACTCCTTGTTGGATTCAGTTCCATCCGACTCGCGGTCGGCGTTCCCGACCGACTGATTATGATGCTTCTGAACACTGTTCGGAAGGATTCCCATTGACTTCAATGGGAGCCTGTGTTCCGACCAACAACACAGGCTCCTATGGGGAAAATGGGTGTCTGCTGAAAACCTTAAACCCTGTGGCAGGCACCCCATGGGGCCCGCCACGCTGTGCATGGTTTTACAGGGGGGTCCCTTGTGTAGCTCCTTGACCCCAAACTGGAGGATTCAGGATGAAGGGGCCCCCAAAGTCAGTTTCCGACAAGCCTTTTCATGTCAGACAGATCGAGTTGGAAAGGCTGTTGGAATTCGACATCGTAATCGGTCGGTTGGAAACGCGATTCGTAGAGCTGTACGAATCAGCTCAGACCGACAAAGACTCTCCGAATGCCGTTGGAACTGATTCCGAATGACTGAATGGTTCCCTTGCATCGTATTCGGTCGGTCGGAATTATTTCCAACCGAGTTGTGCAGATGGGTTCCGAGACGGTCTATGAGATTCCGACTGTCAGACGGAGGCTTTCCGACTGACATCATAATCATGACCAAAGTTGTAATCAGGCCCTTGGTCTTTACCACTAGTGTCATTACCACACATGAGTATACAACTATTTTTGGTTCTTGATATTTAGCACGCATGTGCCATTACTATGCATTTTTACTACCGCTGGTGTTATTACTTCTTAAGTGTTTTACAACTAGTGTCATTACAACACTTTTTTTACTAGTGTCATTAGTACTTATGTGTTTTACAACTAGTGTAATTACCACACATTTTTTTACTACTAGTGTTATTAGTACTTATGTGTTGTACTACTAGTGTCAGTATCACAAATATGTTTACCATGTATTAATATGCAAGTATATATGTAAGTATATAAGTAGGTATATGTTATAGGTACTTGATAAATATTAATTTTATAATCATTTTTCATTTATATTTTTTTAAATGATAATATGTTTTAGGGATGGGATGTAAGGGATATAGGGGTATTGTGTGGAAAGTGTATTAATATATAGCATTAATTGTAATACTTTAGTATTGATATTTATGTATTATAATTGTTTTGAATGAATTATAATGATATTTTTTAAATATTGAACAAAATTGCAAAATTAGTATTTAGGGATGGGATGCAAGTTATATTTTGGTATTGGTTGAGGAAGTGTATTACTACTTAGGTATCAATTTGAACACTTTAGCATTAATACTTATGAATTGTAATTGATATAAATTAATAATTAGCTTAAGTTGACAAATATTTTAACATTAAAATTGTAAAATTGGTATTTAGAGACAGGAGGCAAGGGCTATATGGGCATTAGGTGGGGAAGTGCATTAATATTCATATATTAATTTTAATACTTTAGTATTAATATATCATATTTGGAATTTTATAAAAGTAGTAATAATATTAAAATGTATTTTAAAAAAAATGTAAAATGTGTATTTAGAGATGGGATGTAAGGGACAAAGGAGCATTTGTTGGGGAGCTGTATTAATACTCAGGTATTAACTGTAGTAGTTGATTTTTAAATAAAAAAAGTTGAAGTAAATAACATGTACCATTTTTTAAATATAAATATATATTATTTAATTTTGTTAAGATTATCAATTAATTTATAAATATTTGTCGAAATTACATTTTAACACATTATGGGGCCGATTCCGATCCTGTAATTTTTTTTCCCGTACGACTCGTATCGGTAAATTTCTCCATACAAATCGTACAAGTCCCGTCCGACCCGTGAAGTACGATTCGTACAGGAAAAATACAACTTTTCCCGATCCGATTTGTACGGATCGGCCCGATCCGTACAAATCGGATCGGGAAAAGTTGTACGAGACGGACCCGGACACTTTTCCGTACAAATTGTAAAAATGCAGTCCGACCGTACTAGTACGATCCGGACCGGCTTTCCGATTTACGATTTGAACGGAAAACGTCCCGTACACGGGGAATGCCATTACCTGTTACGAAGCGAACTTTGTACGACTCGTATCCCGGGAAAAGTTGTTCCCGGGTCCAGGCATACACCCCGTGCGTTGTGTATGTATGGTGCGTACCCCCAACATCGCGTACCTCAACATTGCGTACCCCCAACATCGCGTACCCCAACATCACGTACCCCCAACATCGTATACCCCAACATCGCGTATGTACGGTGCGTACATATGCGATGTTGGGGTACGCGATGTTGGGGGTACACACAGTACATGCGCACTTGGGGTACACACCGTACATACACAACGCACGGGGTGTATGCCTGTACGACTCGTACCCCTGGGGACTCTGCTTTTACGGCTGTTTTTGGCTACCGTAAGAAAAGAGCCGTACGGAGTGCCGTAGGGACGAATTGTACTTGCTGGGCCGGAAACCGCTGCTTAAATACGTACAGACGTCGCGTACAAGCTGTTCCGGATCAGAATCGTTGGTTTATTTTAGCCATATGGTATTTTGTACGATTTGTATGGAAAGAGGCTTTCTGTACGAATCGTACTTCCTAGGTTGTAAGAAAAGTTTACCGGGTACGAGTCGTACGGGAAAAACGCTCCATACAACGATTTGTACAGCCTTTTTCCAGGATTGGAATCGGCCGCTATATGAAAAGATGTAAATGTAATACAAAGCTGTCATATTTATATGATTTATTTAAACATAGTATAAAAATAACAGAAAGCTGTAAAACAATACTAAATGATATAGCATACTTTTAAAAAAATTAAACAAATCTATTGTAACAAGTAATATATTTTTTTAACATAAAAAACAAATTTCCTTGTTTTACCATTATATTCAATGGCGAATATTGTCCCTTTTCTGTTTTTACGTTTCTGCTTGATGCTTGCAGTTGTACGTATGTTTCTTTTTTTTTTTTTTGAAAAACCTTTATTAGCATTTTAACCAATAACAAGTATGGGCCTACAACCCCCCGGGGCCGGCCGCTAAGCATTCAAAGCAACAGAGATCCAATGTTGACACAGGCAGAACCTCGGGGAGCAGAATCTCCATGCTAATATATTCTCGGCCAGTGAATGGCGCAAGTAGGACCCCAGGATTAAGAAGGCTTTCATTTTATAATAGGGAAAGACGAAAGGATCAGGTGCCAAACAATTTCCCAGCAGCGATAAATGGCAGGCAGAATAACAAACGCAAACAATAAACGGCAATCTATCGAGTCAATGGCGCTAAAACAGGAAGTACAGGATGTAGAGAAGTATCATGACCAGTTGCGCCTGCAGTCCCATGCCCTAAAGCCCAGAAAACACCCCGGAAATTGTGGCACACATGAAAAAGCAGTGATTCACAACAAAGGAGTTGTACCACACTGATCCCAGAAAAGAAAAACAAAGAAGAATCAGAGAAGAAAAAGGAGGCCATGGAAAAAAAGGGTAAAGACTAAAGAATCCCCTTCCCCAACCCCCCACCCTGCACCTCTGCAGATGAGTACGGCCCCCCCCCCCCCCAGCAGTGTGCCTGTCGCCCTGGAACCAGACCCGAAATATAGAAGAACAGAGAAAAGGGAGTAAGAAAAGAACCCCACCAGACGGGGGGTAGAGAGAGTATTAATAAACTGGAGGAGGGCCCTCAAAACATGCCCCCGGCTTCTCCCTCCCGCACGGTAAGTTTTCCCCAAGGCAAACAGTAAGCAGCACAAAATCGACCATGCCAAAGAAAAATGGGGAGCATTATGCACCAATTATACCAATAGCTATGCCATGAGAGCACTCAACCCCTGAGACCGCCCGTCTACTAGATGACCACCCCTGAAGGATCAGCCTTATCCTTGACCGCTCTTTGCAAATCTGCCCATGCATACCCCTCGACCCAGCGCCATGTCCAATGTTACAAGGTAAAGGAGTGTCCAAAAACGACCGGGAAGCGACGCACACAGGTGGGGTGGAAGTCTCTGAGTACCAACACAGTCCGCGTCATGGAGGGACGTCTTTCCCAGTGTTGCCCCAGGATCTGCACTGCACACAAGGTCCAGGAAGTCGGAATCAGCCAAAGTAGACAACTGTTGCTTGAATTTTCCCTGGGTCGCCAGAGGCCGTGCACGGGACGAGGCCACCACCTCCCACTCAGGTCCAATACCTCCGGAACAGATCAGACCCACAGCCAGCCGATCACACGGAAGCAGACTGTCCGGAGTTTCCAGCTGTTCACTAATCTCAGGGGTGGCCGCGGCATTGTCCTCCTGTGTGCAGTGTGGGAAGTCCCTGTGTACCTGAGGACAGGCAGGCCGCAACTGTCCCGACGCTGATGCCACACCATCGAGCTTACTCCCCAAGACCCCGATGCCATGAACCAAGGTGGAATGAAGGGCACCGAGAGCCTCGAGGAGGTCGCCGTACCCCAGCACAGCTCTCTGCGATTGCTCCGCCACACTCCCAAAGTCACACACTCCCAATCCTGCTGTGACCCGGTGGACAGGATAGTAGGCTTCATCATAACAAGATGGCCGCCGGGTAGGCCCGACCCGTATTGGGACCGGGACCCAGGGACAAGCGCCTCAAGGTCCACGTCGCTGGAAACAGGGTTCCGGGGGCAGGCAAAAATTATCCGTTGTGTGGTAACGGGCAACAGTCGTCCCCACCACGGACCAGCGCCCGCGAAAATCCGGGAGCAGCCCGCAAGAATCAGGGCGAGTTACGGGCGGCGTCCGGGCAGCTCACCGTCAAAGGCAGGGGCAATCACCGGAGAATCTCAGAATTGCCACCCCGGGCATGCACTCGGTCCGCTACGCTTAGCGGTAGGAACGACCACGGCGAAATGTAGGCCGAGGTGTGCACCGCTCCGGTGGTCCGACTCCACCCAGTCACCACAGGCCGTTGTTGTTGAACTGCCACCCGGCCAAGGCATCCACTCGAGGTCCTGGCTCCAGGGCCGCACGGGCCGCAAATTTCAAAGGCACATTTCTCCGGCGGTACAGCCGCCGGAAACTTCGGAGTCACACGGTCGGTTGCCACTCTCATTCACGAATACGAGCGCGTAGCGCAGGCTGAGGATCTCATGCAGGATATCCGTGCGGGATGCGGAGGTTCACGGAGCCGGGAGTCTACGCTGCCGTCCCGGTCGCCATCTTGGCTCCTCCTGGTACGTATGTTTCTACAGTCGAAGGAGCGTCATGGTCAAGATCGGAGGCAAGGAAGAGCTCCAGTCAGGTAAGAACAATTTATTTTGCATCACTAAGTATACATGTGGCTGCGTTGATTGTAATGCACAGGGGAAGGTAGTTAGATGTTGGATAGAAAATATCTGGGGCCGTATTACATAAAGTGCCACAGGGGTGCAAAGGGTGTTTGCACCCACTTTGTGTGCCCCCGGGGCACTTTGGTGTTACAGATGGTGATGCAGACACTTGTGTGGCACTTCTGTAATACTAATATCCCTTGCACACATAAAGCGCCAGCGCTATCTTCAAGGGGGCGTTCCCTTAATTGGACCCCTTCAGAGCATCCCTTTTCAGGGACTGAAAAGGCAGACATTCCCTTGCAGGCAGGTGCAGTCGCTGACTGCACCTGCCTGCAAGGAGATATCTATTACCCTTTCCCTGCAGTGAAACAGGGAGTGGCTTTAAAGCATCCGCTCCATATTTCACATGAATGCACTGCCCTCAAGGCAGCACGAGTTTGGCTGCCCTGGGGGCAGCACATTCCCTATAATGCGGCGCATTTTCCTTCATTGCGCTGGGGACATCTTTTTAAAGGTGCTCCCGGCATAATGAAGGAAAAAGCGCCGCATGTGTAATACGGCCCCAGGTGTGGCTTATGTGTTTTGATCCGTTTTCCATTCCCATGCCGGTTGTGCTCATATGCTCACATTGGAACGGTTGGTTTTTTTTCACAGTAAGTTTAGAAAAGTTCTAAGATAACTTTGTAAAACTTTTTTCAACTTCTTTGAAATAAAAGTAACATTCTTACTTTTTTGCCTATTTGTTTTTTATACTGTTTGTGGTATTCTCGGAACGAAGATCACGTGGCTGCAGGATGATGATGGATGTATTGAATTCAGTACTACAGCACTATACTTGGGATATTTCAATTTGGAAACATGGTTATTTCTAAGGGCATGTTTTTGTTAACAGGGTTTTTTATATGAATTTAGTTTTTTATTGCTGATATTGACAGTTGTGTATTACTCCCAGCTTTTCTGGGAGATCATTTTGCTTTTAGCGATTAGATTTGTTTCGGGCTATTGGAACAGAAAGCAAGTTTAAAAACTATTTTTGCATTTTTACAGTGCGTATTTTTAGACCCCCAATCCCTATATGTGTAATAATTGAATTGCATGTAATGGTTTTGCATTTAAAACCATGTTTGTTTGGGATTTCTTTTTCTGTGGATGTTAATCTGTACATGTATGGATTATTGGAGTACAGTTGACTCTTGTTGACACGTTGTTCATAAAGTCAACAAGTGCTGAAGAAAGAAGACAGCCACAAGTCGGAATTCAATATTTTTATAATTTGGTAAAATACATTTGAAAAATCCCAATTGAATTGTATAGAGCTGTTAAACCAGGTAAGTAATTAGGGAAATATTAGTTATTATTAGTAATGTAATATGCATGCAATACTGTCCAGGTAGTCTGAAGCCACCAGCAATGAAAATTGTTGAATTTGACCCAATAGTCTCTCAGATGTTTCTTTACATTTTTGGATGTACATGGATTCAGGCTACCTGATAGTTATTGTGCAAAAACTTTGTGCCTTCATCAAAATTTCCCTACAATTATATAGGTTTGGGTGAAGTTTGCCAAATGATTGGCTGAAGGAATTGTGCCATCCCTCAATGACATTGCTAGTCTTTGCACCTCCCTCGAAGCAGGTCGTGTAACAATTCCACCATTCAACGATAAATCTTGATTGCCTCCTGTGATCTAACCTGCCTAAATGGCCAATCGATGCATCTTCAAAATATTTTAGTAATGGTGCCAATTTCTCTTCATTTTAAGTAAAATATTGTGATTCAGAAATTGCTGTGTAGTACTTGTTTACACTGTCAGCAGGTACAAAGGTTAAGGTGGGTAGTTTTAATTCAAAATTAAGTTTACTGTTTGATAAGTAATCCTCAACTGAGAATGATTTTTTTTATTTTATGCTAATATGCCTGAGAAAAGTGAAAGAATATCTTTGAATTTGGGTTATAGGGTATATTTTTTAAATTGTAGTAATCATTGATAATTAAAAGTAAATTATTACTTTTCTAGGACTATTATTCATTGTTTTGGATTTGTTAACTGTTAATAATTCAGTGTATGATGAGGATTGCTTATCAGAGAGTAAACTATATACTAATGGGATAGTTGAGTTATTTAATTTTGGCGAATGGGTGTGGTGTTGATTTAAAAGTACCACCCATCATCCAAGTGTTAAAAGGTTATGGTTTGTGCTAAAAAATAGTATTCTTTTTTGAGAGTTTTCACTGTCATGTAGTAGAAAGAATTCTTCAGAGAAAGTGATTGTTATTTCAGGGGGGATGATAATGTCAGAATAAATCTGTGGTGTTATTCATTGGGGATTACTTGGCTGTTTTTGTCTTTGTACCATTCCCCCCATATTGGGAATTGTGGGCATACTACTGGCTAT
This sequence comes from Triturus cristatus, assembly GCF_964204655.1. Classification (NCBI taxonomy): domain Eukaryota; kingdom Metazoa; phylum Chordata; class Amphibia; order Caudata; family Salamandridae; genus Triturus; species Triturus cristatus. The sequence goes on from NC_140587.1 coordinate 324,896,477, forward strand.
ATGCATGGGAATGGTTTCAAAATTGAGCCACATGGCTCATTGGAGGTTGATGCAAGTTCGTTCATTTTTGCGAATGTTGTCACATACTTCTATTTCCATTGCAGAAGCAGGGTGGCTCTGCTCAGTTGTCCTAACTATGGAGTAACTGCTCTCCCAGTTCAATGGGATGAAAAGTACTCCACACACCTCCAATGACACCTCAGCTCACTTAACCTCTCTTTACAATAGAGGTAGCCCGCAAACCTTAACCTTCTATTGCCTCTCTGGGATTTCACATGGTTTTCGTGATTAGCTGAGGATGTCATTGATGTTGGTTCTGTTAAAAAAGAGATATAGAAAAAATGTACATTTATTTTTTTGCTATTTTATTATATTTTTGTTTTTCTTTGTTTGCATGTTATATATTTTTTTAAGGTTTGTTAACTTTTAGAATTTCTTTGTATTGAAAAAAGGAAAGTTTAGATTCTCTGTTTAAAAGAAAATATTTATTGTTAGTTACTATTTTTAAACTGTGAACTTTATTTGTTATTGTTGAAAAATTACTATTTATTTACCTTGAAATTGGTGAGATTTTGTTTTTGAGGGATGTTATTAGTAGTTACTGTATCTTATTTGAAGTGTTCTATAAGTTCATTTTTCTTTCTTCAATTTTGTTGTTATCTGTAGTGAAAAGAAAAATGTAATTTATAAGTTATTCATTAACTTTTGTGCTAATGGTGTTTTTCTTATTATTTACTGTTGATATTTACAATACTTACATGAATATTTCTGTTTTTGTAGTATAGAATATGTCCTGTAGTTGGGTTTAATTCATGTTGTTTTGTAGATAGGTATATTTCTTTCAATAAGGAACAAAATAAATGTTGCAATGTTTTTTAAATGTTTGTATGTTTTTTAATTTGAGCATTTAGCTTTAGTTAAATATTTTCTGCTTTAAATTACTAAATTTGTACTTTAGTCACTGTTCAGCACCAATCCTGAGGTAAGTACTTGATAGAGTTTGAAAAGTAATTTTGCCCTCTAGTCACTGTCCAGAATCTGCCCTGAGGTAAGTACTCTGTGGAATTCGAATAGTAATTTTGCTCCTTTGTCACTGCCCAGCACCTGTCCTGAGGTAAGTATTTGGTGGAGTTAGTAGAGTAATTTTGCTCCATAGTTACTGTAAAGCACCTGCCCTGAGGTAAGTACCTGGTGGAGTTCGAATAGTAATTTTTCCCTTAGTCACCGTCAACCACCTGCAATTAGCTAGGTAGATGGTGGAGTTAGAATAGTAATTTTTGGCCTTAGTCACTGTCCAGGACCTGCCCTGAGGTAAGTATTTGGTAGAGTTAGTATAGTAATTTTGCTTCATTGTTACTGTAAAGCATCTTCCATGAGGCTAGTACGTGGTGGAGTTAGAATAGTAATGATGCCCCTCAGTCACTGTCAAGCACCTGCCCTTGGTTAAGAAGATTGTGGAGTAAGAATAGTCATTTTGGCCCTTAGTATCTGTCGAGCACCTGTCTTGAGGTGAGTACTTGGTGGAGTTAGAATAGTAATTTTTCCCCTAGTCAGTGTCCAGCCGCGGCCGTGAAGTAATTACCCGGTGGAGTTAGTACAGTAATTCTTCCCCTTGCTCAGTGTCAAGCACTTGCCCTTAGTTAAGTAGATGGTGGAGTTAGAATTGTAATTATGGCCCTTTGTCACTGTCGAGCAACTGTCCTGCATAGGTAGAGTTAATATAGTAATCTTGCTCCATGGTCACTGTAAAGCATCTGCCCTGAGGTTAGTACCTGGTGGAGTTAGAATAGTAATTTTGCTCCTCAGTCACCGTCAAGCACCTGCCCTTAGTTAAGTAGATGGTGGCGTTAGAATAGTAATTTTGTCCCCTAGTCATTGTCCAGCATCTCCCCTGAGGTAACTACTCGGTGGAGTTAGAATAGTACTTTTGCACCTCAGTCACTATCCAGCACCTGCCCTGAGGTAATTACTTGGTGGAGTTAGAATAGTATTTCTTCCTTCAGTCAATGTCCAGCATCTGCCCTGAGGATAGTACCTGGTGGAGTTAGAATAGTATTTTGCTTCTCGGTCACTGTCAAGCACCTGCCCTTAGTTAAATAGATGGTTGCGTTTGGTGGAGTTAGAATAGTAATTTTTCCCCTAGTCACTTTCCAGCACCTGCCCTGTGGTAAGTACTTGATGGAGTTAGAATAGCATTTTTTCCCATAGTCAGTGTCCAGCTCATGCCATATGGTCATTACCCGGTGGAGAAAGAATAGTAATTTTGCCCCTTAGTCATTGTCCAGCACCTGCCAGGCGGTAAGTGCTTAGTGGAGTTAGAATATAAATTTTTCCCCCCGTCACTGTTCAGTTTCTTCCCTGAGGTAGTTACCCACTGAAGTTAGTAATTTTGCCTCTGTTTCGCTATCCAGCACCTCATCTAAGTTAGGTAGATGGTGGAGTCAGAATAGTAAATTTGCTATTAAGTCACTGTCCAGCACCTGCCCTGAGGTAAGTATTTGGCGGAGTTAGAATAGTAATTTTTCCCCTAGTCAATATCCAGCACCTTGCATGAGGTAATTACCAGGAAGAGTTAGAACAGTAATTTTGCCCCTTATTGACTCTTCAGAAACTGCATTACTTTAGGAGAATGTTTAGGAGAATATAAATTAATAGATGTGTGGAATAACTAGGCAGTACAAATATAAGTACTTTCTTGTGAAAGTTCCACCTACTCAGATGGTTAGATGATAAAGTTTGTGGTAGTCAAGTCTCGCTTCAGTAAGAATTTCTGTGTGGTCTCGAACACGATCACTGTAGTAGTGAATGCAAAATGGTGGGCGGCCCTTTTTATATGTTTTTGGTGTGATAGGTGAAAATTTTAACAAAAATATCTGTTGGAATGTACTTTTTAGACTGAATTTTATTGTATATATGTAGTTTATTAACATTTATTTCACCCCCTTTTGTAAAATGAGAGCCATTTTTATTTGGGAAAGTAATGGTTTAAAATAAAGATAGGGCTAAGTTGGAAACGTTGTATTTGGGAACACCTTTTTCAATATTAGTCGTGTTGTGTCATGTTTCATTTATTATATTTATTTGTAGAATGTTTTCTGGAAGATATTAGTTTGTAAATTGTTTGTTGTTATTTTTAGAATTAGTTTTGATCTTTTTTTTCATTTTGTGAATTAAAGTGCTTTTCTGCATTGGTTGTAATGGAGCATTGTAACTGTATGTGTGCTGATGTGGTACATGGTAATGGTGTGCGTGCTAATGACACATTTAATGATACTTTATGTATATGCGTGGTAGTGTGTTTCGCAGTGAAAGCCTGTATTGTAGTAGTAAGTTTGTTGTAAATACTGCTTTGTTTATGCGTGCGTGGTAAAGGCACTTGTTGTCCCATCATACATTGCTTCTTGCTGGGTTGTCCTATGCCAATGTTAAAGGGCAGGAATGCATCATATTTATGGAATATGTTGCATTCCTGTCCTTTCCTTGCTTACTCAATATCTATGAGGCCACGCAAAGCCACTTAAAGTGGCTTTGCGTGGACTCAGATATAATTGAGAGGCTTGTGCCGCCTGAGCGTCAAAAAAAGTAACGCTCTGGCTGCGCAATCCTCTCATTAATAAGCCCCTTAATCTGTGCCTGAGAAGAAATTTTATATGAATAAATAAGAAAATGCACCGATGCTCAAAAAGGAGAGAAAAAGTACCAAAGAACGAAACTGACTCTACTTTGAAGAAACAGTTCATACTCTATAGGAACTGTGAGAAGGTCCCTGAATAAGACTTCAAAATTAGAACACATTAGCCATCCACTGTTGCATTCCTAAGGGTCTCAGTTTAAACATTGCTCCCATTCACAGAAATCAGAAAAAGCGTTAGAGTGGCAGATCTATTTTTTGTGCTTTGCAGTCCATCTGTTTTAATACGCCTTTTGTTTGTTTTTTGTTGCCTGTTTCACTATATACATCTTCCTTTTAAAGTACTAGCTAAGGTGTGCCTTCTGAATATTGAAGACGGAATAATGTAGTAAGGAAATATAGGGAATAAAATATCAACAGTAAAATATCGAAAGGTTAGTAAGTATAGACTTTTTGTGCCTAACTCCACATCTATGTACTTCAATGCTATCTATCTATCTATCTATCTATCTATCTATTTATCTATCTATCGATCGTCATCTGATAGAGAGATTTAAAAGGAGAAGCCAAGCCATCCACACATCCTACTCCACATACTCATCATATGAGAGAGAGGGCTGATAGGAGAGGCCAGTTCATCTACACACCCTGCTATGCACACCTGTCATCTGTGAGAAAGGTTTAATAGAGAGGGCAGTCCTCTCCACACACTACTATGCACACCCGTCATGTAAGAGAGAGGTCTGAAAATAGAGGCCAGTCCATCCACACACTCTACTACGCATACCCGCCAACTGAGAAAAACTTCTGAGAGGAGAGGGCAGTCCCTCCTCGCAGACTACAGCACACACCGGTCATCCAAGAAAGGGGTCTCCACATGCCCTACTATGCAGATCTGTCATCTTAGAGAGAAGTTTGAAAGGAAAGGGCAGTCCTTTCTCTCACCCTAGTGTGGTTGCCCAATATGCAAGTGAGGGTTCTCAGTAGAGAGGCTTGACCCTTCCCTATACTACTATTTTCCTGCAAACATGTTGCGATCCCGCAAGTGTCTCGTGAGAGTAGCGTGCAAGCTTCAGGGAGTGAAGCTTGCTGCATTTCGGCGCGCACAATGAAATTTGTTTTATTTATTTATTTACATCCATCAAAACAGGTTGCCCTGATGCGAGATAAAGCCAACAGCAGGATGGTTTGAAAACCATGTATTTATTAAAACAACACTCGCCCAGTCCAGAGTGTATTAATTCAATCTCCTAACGTGTTTCAAGGCCCCACAGCCTCTTCATCAGAGGAGCAATGTCACAACCAACAGTCTCTGCCGCTCTTGGCACTTTTAAGCGCATTAAATTTCAAAGGTGTGCTACTTTCACAGCATGCTGGTACCTGAAGTTCCTGATAGCCGGCACTGTTTTTCCCAAGTGGGTTCCGTTGGTGTGCAACTATTAATGTCCATAAAAAACCACTGTGGGCCTCCCGGCCGAGAAGCTGAATAATTTACATATATATATTGCTGTGCCACTACTTTCGACATGAAAGTATTTTTCCATCGTGGGCCCCGCAATGAACACTCACGGTGGCAAAATCTCTGCGTCCGGGCTGCCGCACATAGATCCATCAAAACAGGTTGCCCTGATGCGAGAGAAAGCCAACAGCAGGATGGTTTGAAAACCATGTATTTAATAAAACAACACTCGCCCAGTCCACAGTGTATTAATTCAATCTCCTAACGCGTTTCTAGGCCCCACGGCCTCTTCATCAGAGGAGCAATGTCACAACCAACAGTCTCTGCCGCTCTCGGCACTTGTAAACGCATGCTAATTAATTTCACAGGTGTGCTACTTTCACAGCATGCTGGTACCTGAAGTTCCTGATAGCCGGCACTGTTATTTACATACATTACTCCGTGAGCCGCAGTTTACTAACCCCCAACCTGCCCCTCCCCTGCCCCGCCGCCCGCGGCACTCCCTCCACGTGCCGCTACTGAGTTAAAATTCTTAGATGGTTGAAGAAATTATGGGATGTGATTGGCTGAAGAGCAATAGATAACTCAGATTGTTTTGGGTGCTTTGGAGGAGAAGGAAGTCTCTTTGAGTTATACTCAGCAGATGTGACTGAATTTGGAACTCAAAGACCCTGGTATATTCATCTTTATTTAAGAAAGAACTCCAAGTTCAGATATTTAATGATAACTTTATAAACTTTGTTCAGAAGTGTCAGTAAGTGCACTACTGTTGGAAATGTATTCTACAAAAGGTTTTCTGAGGGAAAAGCTGTCAGTAGGGGTGTAGATTTCTTTATATAGTTTTTGTGAGGTAGACATTAGAATGTAGAGAGATGGCAGCAAGGATTGCAGATTGTGTTAACAAGTGTTCAAATTGTATGCACGTGTAAGTAAAGGAGGTAGTGCTTCTCAAATTATAAAATAAATAATGTGGACTCTGTTAATACAAGCCCCAGTGTTTTTATGAACCTTACTACACACTTACTTCACCCCTTGCAGATGTTTGAGTGGTGATATTGCTATTTCTAGAGTAAATCACTGTGATCACTGTAGGAAAGTAGGATCTGCTTCTAATGGTTACCCCCACTTTTTGTTTGATGCGATGCTGTTTTGACTAGTCTGACTTGGATCCTGCTAATCAGGACCCCAGTCTATCTGCTTTCTCCCTAAACTGTTGTGTTCAGTACTTAGGTACATCCCAGATTGGATACTGGGGTACCCTTGTCAATCCCTAGTATATGGTACCCACATACCCAGGGCATAGGTACCCCAGTGGTCTCCCCTGGGCTGAATCATGCATTATGCCACCCATGAGAGACCATTCAAAATGGCACTATGTGCCTGCTATTGCAGCCTGTGTAAGTTGGTGCATGCACCACTTACTAAAGATATAGGTTTACTATATCTAAGGGTCACTGCACTTAAAACCTATAAGTCACTCCAAAAGCAGGCCTTTACAATCCTGAGAGCAGGGTGCTTGGGTCTAAGTGAGATTGTGCCCTTGCATGAGCAGGACACCCCTGCAGCCTACGCAGTCCATTCTCCCAGGTTGCCAGTGAAGCAACCATACACTATACAGAGGGGCACCGCGTAATCACGCGATGACCATCTCGAAAACGGCTGCAACGAGTCCTACCATGTTTGGTATCAAACATGTTGGAATCATACCACCACACCATAAATGGTGTGGGAGGTATGATTCCCAGCACTGGAAGAGTCCTCCGTTAGGCTCTCAGTGTTCCCGGTACCAGCCTTCTAGTCCCAGACAGCACCAAATGGTTGCTGCTGACCAGAGACACATTCCTGCCCTCCTGCTGCTGAGCCAAGCTCGAGCAGAGGAAGGTGGAACAATAGGCATCCCGTCACAGGGAGGTGTGACCACCTCCCAGACAGGATTTAGTGTATTAGGGCCGGGTGGGTGTGCTTAACAGCACCTGAAAGGCTGCATGAGGGGCACATTTGGTGTCCCTGTGCATAGTCTAGTTCAAACCAGTCCTAGGAGCCATTGGCTCCCTCTCTGGTGCAAAACTGGACAAAGGACATAGGAGTAACCTCCCCCCTGTCTAGACCCTCCAACTGGATGGTCCCCGGAATCTTGCCAACCTTTTCCTTAGGGTACATAAGGGAATACCTGGGTGTAGGTCCCTAGATTCATCGTGGGATAAGACTCAGAACTGAAACCACTGCACTTCTACTGTTTGGGCACTCTGGACTTCGTTTGGGCCTGACTTCGTCTCCCTTCCACTCTGCTCATTGTCTGTGTCTGTGCATCATACAGGAACCTTCCAAGGCCTGTGAAGCATCAAGGACAACTGATGTAATCTCCCTTGGAGTGAAGGAGTCCCTTGCCTGCATTCGCAGGCACCGCAACTAAGTCCACCAGTCTGTAGATCCCAAGCTCCTCCAGACTCCGTGGGCTCTGCAACACATGTGGTGGTTTTCCTCAGCTCCTGGGGCGTGCTCTACCCTCTTACCAAGTTTGAGGCCAATAGTCCTTGTGGGGCTTGCAATAACTGAACCCCTTTGTACCGTGTCCCCTTTGCAGTTGCAAAGGCTTGTTGACATCTTTGCAAGAAGATCTTTGGGCTCCAAGTAGATCCAACCTCGAGCACCTCCAGTGACCAGAATCTTTGGCCACACCGCATCATGTGCATCGTGGCCTGCATCTTTTGGTGAGCTGCTTGAGGTCCTCTCGTAACTCCTGTGAATTCGGCCTGGGGGTCCATTTGAGGGTCACCTTTGTTTTCCTTGAGCTCCCCTGATTGCTTGGGGCCTTTCCTGACTCCTCGGCTGGTGGTAACTCTCCTGGATCCTTGAGAGTCCCAACCGTGCACCTTCTTGACTTCCTGCGTGGGTGGCATTTGCCAAGGTTTGTTGGTGCTCCCCCGAACACCTTCCCCTCAGCACTCGACATCCTTTGTGGGACAGCCCATACCCGGGTCTTGGTCATCCTCAGCATCGCCTGGTCCTCGCAGCTGCGGAGTCAAGATCACGTCATCTTTCCTGAAGCACCCGACATCGGAGGGCATCCGTCCTCCAAGCCTCCTGGTCACTCCTGAGTGACACAGACACTGTCCCCTCTACTTTCAGGTACTTCTCTTCAAGAATCCATGTTTGGATTCCTTTGGACACTTTCTCCTCTTCCAGGAGCTGCACTTCCCTGAAGTCCTCCATTGGGTTCGACTGTGGTTTCTGATGTCACTTCACACCTATGCAAGTGGCTTCCCTGGGATAGGTAACTTGGGTACCACAGATTCCACGGGCGGGCTGGCTCTTCAACCTTCTTTCATTCACGGGGTTTCTTCAGGGTCCACTGGGAGGGGTCCCCAATCTTTAAAACTACAACCGCAACTTGCACATAGACTTGTACGGAGCACGCGGTCGTGTTCACACACTGCACACGCTCTCCGTGGGGTCCCTATCTACTTACCTTGGGTGGTTCTGTGGGTCGCCAGCAATTCTACGTCCTCTTGACATTGTCCTGACTCGAGTTGTGGTTCTTATACCATTTTCTTAGTATATGGTTTGGTCCCCCACTGCGGCCCACTGTGTATTAGTGCTATATACTGTGATTTCTTTGCTTTAGTATTGTGTGCTTTGTGTCTATATCCATGTAGGAGATACTGTAACATACTAAATAGTGTTATATAATACATGCATATTTTTTAATAAATACTATGTGTGGTTCTCCTTTCAATAAATCTATACCATAAGATTGCATTCTGGTAAAATAAGCTGCTTTACACTCCTTCAAGACTAAGCCTGAAGGCTGCTCTCCACAGCTACCACTTGGATAGCTTTCTAAGGTTGTCTGAGACCTCTTAAATCACCATAAGGGTTGTCTCAACTAGTGCAAGGTGCACACTTACATTAGTAGACATCATATACCAGACCAGCTTCTCACACTCACTGTCAGGAAAAGTATGTCAAGAGGAGTGTGTTACTTTATAAACTTTTATGGAATCAGTTTTGACAGCATGTTATAATTTAATTGTGAAAAAAATGCACTGGATGAGAGTTGAATTTTTCAGGAGTAAAGAATAACAAGTTTGTGTGCACTAGATATAAATATGTGATTGTGGGTAAAAAATATAGAAAAGTCTTGAAAATATAATGATGAATCACTGGTATCATATATTGACCAGTCTGTAACTTAAAAGTTTTTGGTTATTTTGTCTTTTTGTAGGAGGAAAATGGAAAACAAAGTTGTGAAAAAGAAAATTACCATGTGACAAAATATATGAAGGAGAAACAGTTACATTTTGAAAAAACAAGAAATAATACCTCTGTGGAAAGTCAAGAAAAAAACTATTATTCGAGAAGTGATGTTTCTATTGCATAGGAGACATTTTATGATTTTGTAGCTCTATTTGTCTATGAGGAAAACGTTATTTGCTTACATAAGCAGCATAAAAGAGATTGGTAAAAATAAGCAGGATTATTGTGCTGTTCAGCAGCATCTACCTGCACAGGGACAGTGTATTCAGGATGAAAGGAGGTGGAGGCACCTGAATAGCTCTTTGGTTCAGCAGCACATGCTAACTCGGCACGAGTTATGCTTTGTGAACTCTTTAAAAAAACTGTAGATATAAGAAGCTTTACTGAGACTTTTTTACCAGCTGGCCTGAAAACAAAAAAAGTAAGATTCTTTGGGAGGCTTAGATGACTGAGGTGCTGCAAATATAGCAGCCTACTCATCAGATTAAGCAGAAGACATTATCAATGATTAAAGTTTGCTGTTTTGTTTAATTTACAGTTGTTGCTATAGTTTGTTAATATAGTTGTTGTAGTTTTATACTGTTAAATTGTTTTATTACAATAAAAAAGTTAAAAACTAGTACTGATTTCTTTGGGAGGGACCAGGCAACCCCCCAAAAAAAGAAAGAAAAGAGGCACGTAGTGCTTGTCCGCACACCAAGAAAAAGAAAAGCTCTGAGGCTCTCCCAGCACAGTTGGAGAGACGCTACTATGATATTCACTGTCAAACAGGAAGGTGCACTGGCAGATTTCTCCTGGCAAAAGATCTGTATATGAAAAGACAACAGTTTCCTCTGTGTTTGGCATATGATGTCACCATTCATAAATCTCAAGGATAGAGGGGCAGATTTACAAGAACTGGCACATCTCTGCATATTTGCAGAGATGCACCAGTTTATTTGCGTGACGGAAAAATAGCCTTGCGCCACCGTGGATGGGCCACATTTACAAAGCGGTGCACTCTGGCGCAAGGACAGACAGATGTGTGACGCATCTTTTGTTGGAAAGGCAATGCATTGCTGGAGTCGTGTCGTAAGCACGATGCAACTCCAGCAATGGTCAGGAATGCCTATTCCAACCATGCTGCGTCACTCCTTACGCCTGCTTCAAGCAGGCACAAGGTTTTGACGCAGTGGCATCATAAAAGTCACTCAGCGAACTCTTGTAGATTTTACTGAGCCACTTTTACGAGGCTTTCTTGCGATGGAACGCCCACCCTGCATACATTATACCTGACGCAGGTATAATGTAACGCAGGGCTTTGCAACGTGACGCATCCCCCTAGATGCGTCACGTTGTAAATATGTTGCTTCGTGGGGCATTATTTACGACACCGTTGCGTCACAGAAGTGACGCAACATCGGCGTAAAGTTGGCGCAAGGGACATGTAAATCTCCCCCTAACTTTGGATGCAGCTATGATAAATATACAGGTCACACAGTCTTTAAAGAAGGAATGTCTTATGTAACTTTATCACGGGTGAGGACATTGTCAGGGTTCTAACATCTTGAATTTTTGTTAGAAATCTCTTTGACTTCACAGGTGTAGGCATTCGATCAACATCAATGGTTCAAGATTATGCAGGAATAGAAAGTCGTCATGGCATTAAAACAAATATGCATTGACTCAAGTTTTCAAGACAAGCCCCCGGCAAGGTTACATCGGTGTAAGCCTGTAGGAAAGCACAGCAATGAAGTACACAATGCAAAAGTAGGAGAAGGAGTATCTAATCCTAAGAACAAAAGTAAGGTATATGTGTGGCAATGCCTATTCAGGGAAATTGGTTTACCGAAGCTTCTCAGGCCAAGGTATTGGGGAAATAGTGGGTAGGGTTGGGAAGATGTGGCCCAGGTGAGGAACACCGACATCTTTGCATTCAAGTGGACGTCACACCAATGAGGGGGGTTAGTAGAATGGGTTGAGGACTTTGAGACTGGATTATCATCTTTTGAGGTGGCTGCCATATGTATGTGAATTTCTTGTCCGAGTGGGACACCTTATGGGATAGAAGTTCCATGGCCATGATGTGCCACAGGCATTTGAACCACTGAGCAATCTACGGGGAAGATGCATTCTTCCAGTGGAGGGCAAATATTGCCTTTCTGCTCATAGTATATGGGCTATAAATCAACAGTCTTTGTGTGTCATGGCTTTTAGAGTCAGATGGAGAATGCCTAGTACCACCGTGTTGTATGAGTCATGGAGCAAGTAGCCTACAACCCCCTTGATGTGACTCAGGGCCTCTTTCCAATAGGTTGTTATGAGGGGTCACAACCACCAGATGTGAAAGAAATCACCCGTTGATAAGTTGTATCTCCCGCATAGCGGAGAGCTGATGGGTCTATAGTGTGCAAGCAGCCTAGGGTATAATGCCACTGTAACATTAGTTTATATGCCATCTCGCTTCGGGATATGCTCCTGTACAACTTGGGTATATTGTACCACAGCAGGTCCCATTGTTTCGGGGAAATTCTCTCAGTAGTGTCATAGTGCCATTGAGATTGGTAGGGGTGAGTCTTAGGTGGGGACGAGTGTTGAAGTACTTTGTAGGTGAGGGAGAGCAAGCCCCTTGTTCTGTTGAAGGATCAAACCAGTGCCTGAATGGAAGTGAGTGAGCATGTGACCTCTTGGGCATTGGAGGGGTGAAGTGCCCCGTGTGCCGGAGTTGGTACTATTGTAGTCTAGCTGACTTCAGAATCCGGAAGTCGTGCTTACACTGATTAAAAGTCTTAATCTGGTCGCCCTTGAGTAGATCACTGAGGGCACAACAGTCCCCCTCCCTCCATTCCATGAAGGAGGGGGTCTGTAGTGCTGGAGCAAACTCTGGGTTGTGAGCTAGTGGGGTGTTGAGCGAGGGAAAAGTCGTGAGGCCTCTCTTAAGAGCATATTTGTCCCATGTTTCAAGGACCGTTTTGGTGGGGACATGTGCTCCGGGATCGAGCATGTTTGGGAAGCCATGTCAAGTCTCAGAGGGGTCCACTGCACGGTCCATGTGGCAATACTGCACCTCGCTCTATGGGCCAACCCATTCCGAGACGTTTCATAGGTAGGCTACCCAATAATAATCGAGAAGGCTGAGGTATGCCAGAGCCCCCCCGGTCCCTGGGGCGCATCAATCTGGAGTTAGATAGCCTTGGGTGTTTCCCTCCTCAGATAAAGTTGCGTATGTCCATTTGAAGGTTGAGGATAGCGTTCTGTGGAAGTGGGGTGGGCAGCATCTGAAACAGGGAAAGGAATTTGGGCAAGAAGGACATTTTGACCGCGTTGAGGCATCCCCACCAGGATACCTGCAGCAGCTTCCATCTGTGGAGGTCATCTAGGACCGAACGCCGATATTCTTGCCAGTTGGCGTGTGTCCAGAAAGCTAAGTCAGGGGTAATGTTCAATTCTAAACACTTTATAAATTTGGGAGCTCATTGGAAAGGGGTAAGGGACTACAAGTTGGGAAGATCAGTTTTGAGAATTGTCAGGTTGAGAGCTTGTGATTTGGCCATATTTATTTTGTAGGCAGAGACTTTTACAGAGGCAGTTATCACGGTCACTAGAGCGGGGAGGGAAGACTCAGGCCAGGTGAGGGCCAGCAAGAGATCATCTGCTATTAGGACCAACTTATGTTTGTGCCCACCAAAGAGGATGCTTGTGATGTCCTTCGCCTGAGAAATATGGATCGCATGGGGTTCACCAGCTAGTGCGACAAATAAGTGCGATAGCTGGCAGCCCTGTCTAGTGCCCCTCGTCAAATGAATTAGTTATGAGGATTGCCCATTAACGCGGCTATTCACCATGTGTGTGGTATAAGAGGGCATGATTTTGGATATCAAGTCGGGTCCCAATCCAATCTTACCAAGGGTTGCCCGCAGAAAACTCCAACCAACCAGGTCAAAGGCCTTCTCCGTGTCCAGTGAGAGAAGGTAAGCCGGGATGTTGTGTCAGCGGGCTTTTTCTACTAGATGTGCAAGGCAGCAAATGTTATCTGCTCGCTGTCTCTGCTCGATAAATCCCATTTGGTTGGGGTCAATGAGGCCAGGAAGATAGGGCTCCAGTCTATTTGCTAGGATCATGGTGTAGATCTTAGCGTCTTTATTCAGGAGAGCAATTGGGCAGTAAGATGCTCATAAAGTGAGGTCCTTACCAGGTTTGAGTAAAAGTATGATCTCCACTGCTGCAATAGTGGGTGTTAGGCCAGTGTCTGCAGTAAATGAGTGGAGGGAGTAGAATGGTCAAGGCGTTCCATGGCTTTAATGTCTGCCGTGAGACCGGTCTCAATCAGTCAGTCTTCCTGCGCACAAGCAATGGTAATAGAGGAGATGGTCCCCAGTATTGGGGCTTTGAAGCCTCACACAGAGTGTGTCCGAGATCTTGGGAAGGGTATTGGTTTCAAATTACGCAATGATTTATTTTTGAATTTCAGCAACATCAACAGGATCCCCAAGCAAATAGGGTGAGCGTCGCCAATGGGGGGGAAGTAGTGGATCCCGCCTTCGCTAGAATGATCTCTAAGTGGGCATGGTCACCGATCGAAATGTCCAAAAGGCAAGCACAATCCAGGCTCTGCAGCAATGTGGGGTGAGAACGAGGAAATCAATACGTGGGTATGGGGAGTGGATGTGGGAATAGAAGGAATATTCTTGAACACCTGGGTGACTGTATCTCTAAGCATCCACCAATCCCAGGTCAGAGAGGACGCAATTGAGGGCAGTAGACATCGCTCCTACCCCCTGGAAGAAAGCGGCACTATGGTCTAGTTCAGGATCCCACGCTAGATGAAGGAGAGTAAGAGGCCAGGTTCCCTTTGGATGGTGAGTTTTAGAAAGCTGCCATTATCGTTCTGCACCATTTTTAATATCTTGGAACAAAAGAAGGCCATGCATAGGCTAGTGACTCCTACAACTTTAGACGTGGCGTGTGCCCGGTAGCTAATAAGATATTTTGGGTGGGACATGCGGGGAGCGTCATGGAGAAATAGGTGGGTTTCCTGCTCGAATCTAACATCGGGGTCTTGCATAAGGAGGTAGCGCCATACCTGGCTTAATTTGTTAGGTGCATTCATTCCCCATGTGTCAAGAAAAAGGAGTTTAATATGTGGGTTACCAGCCATGGGAGAGAAAAGTGGTGTGTGAGAGGTGTCACGGAAAGAAATGCAAACTATCATAGGGCCCTTGGGAGCAAAGAATTGTCAGGTCTTGTTCCATGGGGGGATAGGGGTGGGTGACTATTGTGGCTCAAGGGAGAAGGAACGGGAAGCAGATTCTCACAGACCATCCTGAGGCATTGACCTGGAGGGGTGGCATAGGAGAGTAGGTATTGCAAAGCACGTCTTCCCTGTGCTCTTAAATACCTAAGAGGAAGAAAAAAGAAGTCAGATAAAAACACAAAATGCAGCCAACAGGGCCAAACTGCTCCATTCAAATCCTGGAATGGCCGGTGTTTCCGCAGGGAGACCATTCAAGAGAAGCCACTCTCCTATGGATTGAACCAAGGGGGACTGTGAAGAAGAATAGAGTCGCAAAGGCTCCAGGCTTAATAATAAGTACGTTTATAAAGCTCATGGCTACACTCACTAGTGTGTCCCTGCGCTGCAGCACACATCCTCGTCTAGTGCAGTAACATGATATAGTTAAAAAGGTGATCCTATATATGGAAGAGCCAGGTTTTTCGTTTTTTTCAATAGAGCTTTTCTGATGGTTCTAACCGGAGAGGGAGGACATTCCAATGTTTAGCGGCCAGGTAGCGGAAAGATCGACCACCCATTCTCGCTCTTTTGATTATTGGAATCTTGACCTGTCCAGTCCCCGAAGACCTCAAGGCCCAGTTTGGAGTGTAGGGGGACAGTAGACTATGCAGATAGCTAGGCCCGTTTCTCTGCAGAATGCGGTGACTGACACATAAGGCTTTAAAGAGTATTCTCTCCTTCACCGGAGCCAGTGTAGGGCAGCGAGGGCATTTCTAGAGGGAGCTCTCCTGGGCAGCATCAGAACAAGGCGAGCCGCTGCGTTCTAAATGCATTGAAGTCTCTGCACAGACTTGCCACGGGCTCCTAGATAAAAAGCATTCCCATAGTCCAGGCGGAAGGTTACCAGCGCATGGACTAGGGTTTTCCTGGCTGCCACTGGAAGCACATCTAAGATCTTCCAAAGCCCTTTCATTATTCCAAAGCACTTTCCGGCCACAATTCTAGTGTGCTTACCAAAGGAGATCTTGGAGTCCAACCACATCCCCAAGTTCTTCACCTGGTTACTGGGGGAGGGGGTAGGGCCCAGGGTCTGCGGCCACCATGAGGAGGACCATATCGAGGGAGCCTTACCCACGATTAGAACCTCTGTCTTGCTGCCATTTAGCTTTAAACAGTTAATTGACATCCAGGCTGCCAGCTCCTGTAGACAAGTGGAAAAATTGGTGGCTGCCTCTTCATCAGCTTGTGAGAGTGAAACCACCAATTGCGTGTCGTCCGTGTATGACACAACACTAATGCCGTATTTAACAACAATGTCTTCCAAAGGGGCCATATATAGGTTAAAGAGAGTGGGGCTCAGTATAGAGCCCTGGGGAACCCCTTGAGCCAGCGCAATGCTTTTAGAATAATAAGGTCGTTGGGACACCTGAAAGCTTCGATCACTTAAAAAGGATCCCAGCCACTCCAAGGACAGTCTATCCAGCCCACCTTTCCTGAGGCGCTGTAGGAGCAGTGGGTGGGCTACAGTGTTGAATGCGGCGCTGAGGTCCAACAGGACCAAAGCCACCGTCTGGCCTTCATCTACGTGTCTGCAAATGGTTTCTGTTGACAAAAGCAGTGCTGACTCAGTAGAGTAAGTTGCCCGGAAGCCCAATTGTGTAGGTTGCAATAAGCTGTGATGGTTAATGTGGGCTGTCAGTTGAGTGTTGACCACTTTTTCTGCTATTTTAGCAAAATATGGCAGGAGTGAGACCGGTCGAAAGTTCTCCAACTGACTCGCACTCACACACGGCTTTTTCTTAATGGGAATAACAACAGCTTCTTTCCACCTTTTTGGGACCACACCGATTCAAAAGAGAGTTTAAGGAGATACCTAATATAAGGTGCTAGGATCTCCATGCTCTCCCTTAGAATTTTAGGGGTCGTAGGGTCCCGAGGCGAACTGGGTTTAATGCTTAAGGCAATGGCTTTGAGGTCGTCACAGGAGGGGAGGTCAAATCTGGAGAGGCAGTGTGCCTCCTCCACGTTGATCCGCCTCTCCCTCTCCGAACTCCCATTGCGTGCCTTTTCCGGGAAGGTAGTATAAATCCCTGCTACCTTCTCTGCAAAGAAGTCTGCTACCAGATTGCAGGAATCCACAGAGCTGCTGTTGGAAGCCGTAGTTCTAGCTAGTGACGATATGTCCTTAAAAATTATGAACAGCTCTCTGGAAGAGTTTTCAGCTTGCTCTACCCTTGTATTGTAGTAGGCGGCACGAGTTTTCCTTATGAGTGCATGATAGTGTTTTAGACTAGTTTTATAGTCGGCCTTTGAGAGGCGGATCAACGTGCTCTGAAAACTCTTTCTCCATATTCGTTTCAAGCGCTTGCAGGAAGTCTTCACTCTCCTGAGTCCTTTGTTGAACCATGGGGCAGATTTCGACTGTCTCCTCGGCGCACTAGAGGACCATGGGGCTACTCTGTCTAGCGCCTCAGTAATCCGTTCATCTAGCACGTTACAGGCCGTCTCAATATCATTGCCTCCAGGTGGCCTGTCCTGTTGAAGGGCGTGATTGCAGTTAGCTGCTGAGAACCTAGCCCATTTCCTATGCAGTCTGCCTGCGCTTAACATCTTCAGAAATGGGGTGTTAGGTATCAGGGCGGTAAAGGGGACCAAATAATGATCTGTCCAGGGAACTGCGTTAGGGCATTCAATTATTAGCCCCACCAATTGGCAAAAATTGAATCTAATAGGTGGCTCAATTGGTAGGTCGGGAGGGAAGATTGCAGTACCAGCTGTAAAGCGGCCAGTTCCTGACAGAGCTCTTGCGCTCCAGAATTAGCCATATCATCACAATGTAGGTTCATGTCTCCCAGCACCAGCACTTTCGCATACCGAAGGGCCGGTTGTATTACCTGTTCCCTTAGGCTAGATGCGAACTGGGAGATAGGGCCTGGTGGTCTGTAAATTTAAAAACCTTTTTATGACATAATTTGCGGCAGCCGTGATTGGGACCCATGATAAGTCAGGGGGCATAAGCATGGTCCTGAGTGGCCCATGTAGGCATTGGGACCCAAGCCACCTCACAGCTGCAGACATGTGATTGAGCAGTATACCCAGCTGTTTGCCATCAGGTGAGAACTTATCGGGAGCTTGATCTAGACAGAGCCTGAGGTTGAGGGACAGGCTATCTACAAGCTGCAGGTGTGCTGGATGATAACCTATTTGGCCCCTTAGGAGGCCCTGTCCTTTTTGTGTTTGTGGATGTGTGTGGTCTGCACTGTGGCCCCAAAACGTTTCAGGGCTGGCTGACTGGGGGAGCAACGAGGATACAGGTCATCATCGTCTGAGGCAAGTGTCAAGACAAGGAGTGGTTTGGCCTGTTTAAAGGATCGACTGGCTCTGCGCCTGCCCTCCCAGGTAAAGATAATTGCGACAGGGTGGCCCCATTGATATCACCGGAGTGCCCCAGGGGGCACAATGGATGTTTGCCCCGGGGCACTTTGGGATTACGGATGGGGCCGCAGAAGTTTGTGCGTCCCCTTCTGTAATACTGATACAGCTGGTGCACATAAAGTGCCAGCGCGATCAGAGGGTGTTCCTTCATTTGCATGGGGTATCTGCACCTGTGCCATATTACAGACACAGGCACAGAGGCAAAGAACCTGTCAGGAGGCGCACTGACAGTCTGCCACCTATAAAGTGGCGCACTATCAGTGCGGCACCCTGATGGCAGCCCTCTGGAGAGGGTAAGGGGGAGTCACATGGACCACCTCAGACATCCACTTGCAGGGAGGTGCAGTCACTCTCTGCACCCGCCTGTAAATAGATTTCTAATCTTTCTTCAAAGTGCAGGTGGGTTGCTACCTGCACTGTGAACCGAGAGTGACTTCATAGCAACAGCTCTGTTTTTCACTAGTATGCACTGCCGCATGGCAAGTCTTTGCACTTCCACAGGGTGATTGGTGCAATGTCCTGAAAAAGTTGGACTGTGTGGCCTCAAAAACTATGTACACCTTCTTCCTAGAGGCCTGGAGGATAGCCTCTTTTTCGATGAAGAAATGTATCCTTATCAGTATGTGTGGGGGCAACATCCAGGCAACCTGGAGCCGAGACCACCTAGTGAGCTCTGTCCAGCACCGGGGGGAGACATCATCATCACCCCAGATTGCGTGTAGGAGGTCAGCAATGAAGGCCATTATGTCTATGGCCGGGTTAGAGCAGAGGGCATGGTGGCAAGGATCCACACCCAGTCACCCCCGCAGGACGTGTGGCAAATAGGAGACAGGGGCCCATCTAGAATGTCTTAGTGTCCAGCACCGAGCGTTCAACAGGCTGTATGGTGCAGCAGAGGGCTTCCCCCTTTGCTGGGCCCTGTGGTGGGCACCTGGTGTGTTGAAAGTCACAGATTTGGAAAGAGAGGGAGCTGGAGGTCTGTGTTCCAAAACCTGGGTAAAGTGTCCGGGTCACTGCCCCCAGAATCACTGCTTCTGCCAAGGAGTAGAGGGGCTGCACATCTGTGGCCACAAAGTGAAGGGCAGCAATCCAGGAACCACCGGGACAGTCAGCAAAGTCGTATGAGCCCTGTATATGGTATTGCTGTCCTCCCCGCTTCACCAATCCAACCTCACCTCTTCAGGGATCATAACAGCGGGCCCCCAAGCAACTGAGAGGGACTCACTGGTTATTGGACAGGTGTGCGCTATGGAGATGGCACGTGGACTCCCAAGCAGTTGCAGGGTGTGAGCACTGGCATCAAGGAGAGTTTTGTGCCATAGAGAGCATATAGCACAGACACTGGCTGGTAAGGTTCGGAGAGAAAGGCAGTGGGGTGCTCAAAGTTACCCGGCTGCAGTGGTAAAACAGCAACATCGCAGAGGGCCAGGGGGTCACTGCACAGTGTTTGCGGCTTGGAGGAGGGTCCCAACACTGCACTCAGGTTGCCCCACCCCCCACGTCACGGCATCGACCAGGCCAAGAAAGCGGATCCAGCTAGGCCCAGAGCCCCTTGCAAGTTCAGGTTAGGCCGGTAGGTCACTTTTATGTACAGAGTGCCAAGGATAGGCAGGTGGTGACCCCGTGAGGTTCCCTCTCACCTGGAGTCAGTCACTGGAGTGTACCCAGGGCCAGTAGGGGCCTCGGGCCATCTCAAAGCTTTCCCCAAGCTTCTCAGAATGGAGGCCGCCAGCTGTCAAGATGGCAGTCAGGTCATTGCAGTGGCGGGCTAGGGAGTTCAAGGCTGTCTCAAAACCCTTCAGCAGTATCCAGATTCTTGCTGCAGTCTTGATGGACGAATCAGGTTCTACCTCCACAGCTTCCCCATAGCACGCCACCCGTGGTCCACATCAGCGCGACAGGGGAGGATGGTACAGGCCCAAGGTAAGATGGTGGTTCCCGCCGACAGAGGGCCCACAAGCAAATTG
The DNA here is from genome assembly GCF_964204655.1 of Triturus cristatus. Taxonomy (NCBI): domain Eukaryota; kingdom Metazoa; phylum Chordata; class Amphibia; order Caudata; family Salamandridae; genus Triturus; species Triturus cristatus. Next base: position 324,916,438 of record NC_140587.1, read on the forward strand.
AAAGGGGGCCACAGAGGCGAGCTGTTGGCAGCATCCGGATTATGGCCAGGCTCCTCAGGCTCTGCAGCAAGACCCACAGGGGTCAGCTTGGATCCTCTGGGGTCTGGCCGTCGGTCCCCAAAATTACAGGTGGGACACAGTGGTGTTCTGTGTCAATCGAGGGTGTACTGGCGGTAGTCAGGCCCCAGTCCTCCGCCCCAGCAGATGCCCCAGGGCTCCGGTTCTCGACAGTGCCATTTTCACATGGCCCTGAAGCTGACTTCATCTCGTGCCAGGCTACGCCCCCCCCACCTTACTGATTTGAATGATAGCAAAGTTAATGCTAACTCATCATGTGTGATAGAGTACAATCACCTGCGAGGGATCTATGCTCCTCATCTCAGTTTATATCCCATTCTTGACAATCATCCAGGTAATAGAAAGTGAAAAGGTTCGGAGAGTGTATATTTTTCAAAAAATTCTAAACGATTTCAAAAATCTACAAAGACTTCAACAAAGCTAAAAACTAATGAAGTCAGTTATGTAATAGGTTTTTCATTTTTTAACACTTCGGGAATTTCATGTTACTGGCATGTAGTAGTTAATGTTTTATTCTACTTACAGCAGGTGGTTGAAAACATTGTTCAAAAGAAAAATAAACTATTATATCAAGCTTTGACAACTCTCTTCAATTTACTACTCTTCAAATTCCACGCACCCCAGAGGACCCTGCGATCAGCCCAGCTCTCCTCCGCTGTGGTTCCCCACACCAGAAAGACCAGATTGGGAGGCCGCTCCTTCTCCTTCCTCGCTGGCCGAGCCTGGAATGCCCTTCCGCTTCACCTCAGACCGACAACATCGCTCCCCATCTTCGCAAGAAACCTCAAAACCTGGCTCTTAGACAGACCCCCCCCCTTTGATGGACTGGAGTCTGCTAACCCCCCCCCAGCACCTTGAGACCCTTACAGGTGAGTAGTTGCGCTTAACAAACGAATGATTGATTGATTGATACACACTAAAAAACACATGTGTAATTGTACTGCACTTGTATGTGATATGGTTGACCACTGTAATGGTGATACACAGTTCACTTTGAATGTACAACAAGATGCACAAGAGTTTTTAATGATAGTACTAAATGTGTTAGAAAATGAGGGAATTGCAATCTCTGATTTCTTTACAACAAACTATTCATGGAACCATGAATGTGTAAATTGTCGTTATTCAGGCGAATCAGATATTCAATAAGAGAGATTTGTGTAACTTACAGTACCAAATTGAAAGTCAGTGTCATTTGAAAACCATTTGTGAAATCTGTACAGAACAACATTTGTCCTGATTGCACATAAGAACTGTTGTCTACATTAGTTGTATGACACAGTTCAAAATATCTCATTCTCATGTTACAAAGATGTGGAGCTGATGGTGGCAAGCACCAACTTTAAATCTGGTCAGCTATCATTTCATAAGAAAACATACACCGCTGTTGCTATTATTTTCCAATATGAACACTCGATCAAATCTGGTCACTACACAGTCTACTTTAAAAATTCATCTGGCTGGACTGGATGCGATGATACTTCTCTTACCGTAAAGCAGAGATTACCCTGGAAACTTCCTAATTCCTATTTTAAATTTCTACAACCAAACTATGTGGCCTACCAAGGAGAATGACTATATACTGATTGAACGTATTCTAATAATAAATTGTTAAATAACTTTATTCGTTTATTTACTTAAATCATCAAAGTATACAATTATAAATTCAAATTAAAACTTTTTGTTTTAGGACAATTGGACAAGATAAAAATTATCAGACATATCTAAAATAGGTAAAAAAGGCCATGGCTAAAATTCTAACAACAGTAATCTAACTAGTATCATATAAATCATCATGCATTTAAAAAGCACAACATTAAGGAAGAAATGATAACAAAGTTTTGTATACATTGTACAATTCATTTGTGCTGATTAATCCATGTTCACAATCTCAAGGGTTTAATTTTAATATTAACAATCAGCTCCAGGTACCTGGGTATCTACATCACACTTGACCCGGAGGCCCGCTATGAGCGGAATTTGCTGCCCCCCCTCCAGCGCTTGAGGGAGGACGTGGTGCGCTGGCGGCGTCTGCCGCTCTCGCCGCTCGGCCGAGCGGCTTTGTTCAAAATGATGTCCCTGCCGCGATTCCTCTACGCCCTCCAGAATACTATGGACTTGGTCCCGGCACGCTATTTCCGTGAGGTGGAGGGCCTCCAGCGGCGCCTGTTCTGGGACGGGAGGCCGCGCATTGCTCTGGCTAAATTGACGCTCCCGTGGTACGATGGGGGGGTCGCCCTCCCAGACATTAAACGGTATTACTGGGCCTCCCAACTAGCTGCAATTAATCATGGCCTTTATGGGCCCGCCTTGAACCCGGCATTTGAGATGGATAAAATGCTCCTACCCGGTGGCGATTACAATCGCGCGCTTTACTCTGGCGCGCCCGACTCCCGTTTGACGGGACCGACGCGTGTTATGGTGCGTGTCTGGCACGCGGCTAATGCAGCTATGGGGTGGAAGAACCGTTTGACCCGGGCGTCACCGCTGTATGCGTCTGAGAGGTTGGGCTCCCTATGGACGTCGAAGGGCTTCGAGAAGTGGGACACGATCGGAATCAGTACGGTGGGAGATCTCTGGACGAGGGGGGGATTCAAAACTTTTGAGACGCTGCAGGCGGAGTTTCAGCTGCAGGGCAGTGAGTACTTTCGGTACCTACAAGTCCGCCATGCGCTGGGCTCCGTCTTCCCGGACGTCGCATCCATTCCGGAGTCTTCCCCCCTGGAGGACGGAGTGCTGGACGGCCATGTACCGGACAGCACGATCTCCCTCATATATAAAAAACTGATCAACGATAGATCGTGCCTGCTGACTAGTCTCCGCGAGGCCTGGGTTGCCGACGGGCTGGAGCTGGACGGCGAGGATTGGATTTCCGCGGTGGCCTCCCCGAAAGAGGTGGCCATCCCGGCTCGCCTTCGTTTCGTCCAGCTCAAGATCCTCCACCGGGTTTACGTGACGGGGCCAAGGCTTCTGCGTATGGGTTTTGCTGGTGACGGACTGTGTAAGCGTGGCTGTGGTGCGCTGGCGACTTTCATGCATATACTGTGGGAGTGCCCGAAGGTGGAGCGATTCTGGCGTGGTGTGCATGAGGTCCTGCGTGTGGTTACGCGTGTCGCGCTGCTGCCTGAAGCGAGGAGATGCTTGCTGAATGTATGGGAACCGAATGACTATTCGGTCCCGCAGACGCGGTGGGTGACTGGGATACATGATAGCTAAGCGTGACATTGCTCAATTGTGGGGATCCCAGAGGCCCCCTGCGGTATCGGCCTGGAAAGAGCATATGGATTGGTGTATGTTTCGTGAAAAGGTGGTGTATGTGGCGAGGGGTAAGCCTGGGGCGTGGGTGAAACTCTGGGGCCCCTGGAACGCCTACCGCGGGGGTATTTGTGAGCCACCACTGCTACCGGCTGCCTCACCTGTTCCGTCTCCCTAGACGGCCCCCCTCCCTCGGCCGCGGGCGCGCGGTCCCCCCAGTCCCTGACCTACTCCCATTCCCCTCCTCAGAGTTCTGCTGCTGGTTTGGATCCCCCACTTATGGAGCACGTGCTGTCACTTTAGATCGCGGGTTGCCTTGCGGGTGTGGTTTTTTGTGTTGTTTTGTTTTAAGAAAAGGGAACCGTACTATGGGCTTGGAGCTGTGTGGCCTGCACCACTGATTACTCCTGTTTCACTGCTCTGCACTGCCGAGAGATTTTTACTGTATGTATGCAATATGCTTGTCATTCTAGCGGCCGGCCGGGTGGTTGTAGGCCCATACCTGTAACTTTTACAACCTGCAATAAACGGTTTCAAAAAAAAAAAAAAAAAAAAAAAAAAAAAACACAATCAGCTCCAGCTATGTGCAAAAACTTTTGACGTTTGGTCCAGAACGAGAATAGGAAACGACTGACCGCATAGACTATTGGTCCTGTGGTATCAGTTTTCAGGATTCTGTAGGCAACCTGGTGTTGCCTAGCTCCAATTTTTAAGCAGGTCGGTCGTATCCATATCCTACGGATCTTTTGATTTTTTGTGCAAAAAAAGAGGATGTGCTCTTCTGTCTCCATTGTTTTGGCACATGCAGGGCAAAGTTCTAGAGATAAACCTGCGGCCCGGTTACTGGGAAACCGTATTCGGAGGTTACCATACCTGAATCTAACATACAAACTTTTTGCAAGTGGTGGCGTGATTTGATCCAGGAAGGGTTCAAAGGAGGGGCATGGCATAGCACACAAAAATTGTGAAGTTAATTGGCCATTTACTGGCCTAGTTGTGTAACGTTCTTCCACGGCCGCCCAATACCTAATCTTCAACTTTGAACAATCTTCTCTATTTGCCTTTTCTGGATGTTCCCATAGTTCTGTCATACCAAGTGTTTTAAACCAACTTGCAATGTTTGAACCAAGGTAGGGTTTTAGCACCACTAATCTTCAGAACCTCCTTCAGAGAGTTGCAATAATCAGAAAGCTGCGGTGTTGTCCACCAACACAGCCAGTAGAATAAAGGTTTCAATGAGGCCATATCACCAATTCATTTTGTCCCAAGGTAAAAAAAACAGCGTAATTTCCTCAACTAGTGACCAAATTCTAACATCAACAAGAATGTAATGAATGACACTTGTGCTGATGCCACATTCATAAGTGGCTTTCCTGCTCCCGTCAGAGACTGTCCTACCGTTACAAGCCCTCAGGCTCCTACCTGCAACCAGTGATGCAATCTGCAGGGACACAGTCGTTGCCTTATAACAATTTGTAATCAGCACCAGACTTGGTATACCCCAGATCTCATTCTCCTCCTCCAATAAGATACTCAGTAAGGGGGAGGGTTCAAAGGTGGCATTAAAATCCCCTGTGACTATGGTCTTAGAGTTGTATTGGTATACCCCCACCAACTCATCTAGCTGTGATAGTACAGCAGATTCAATGTTATAAGGTTCAGACCAAGCATAGATATTAAACATAGTTAGATTAAGGTCTGTCGAAAAATTAAGCTGAATCCCCAGTATATCTTGAGTTTCTATTGTCAACTGTTTGTATTTACAAGCTAAATTGTTCTTCACGAAAATTATCAGTCCCCCACTCGCTCTGACCATTTTTTTGGGTAGTTTTGCTTCCACACTATAGGTCGTTTAACCATTTATATGTAACTTATCCACTGCCTAAGTTTCTTGAAAAATACAAATGTGAATGAATGAATGAATATAAAATTTGTAGAGCGTGGATTTAGCCCAAGGGCGTCAAGGCGCTGTATGCAGAAACTGGGGGTGCAGACAGAAAGACATGATCATACCGAGGTCTGAGAAAAAAGACAGGTCTTTAAGATTTTGTGGAAAAGCAAATGGGACACCTGGTTCGAAAGCTCAACCGGGAGGGAGTTCCACAGTTTAGAAGCAGCCGTGGCGTAGGCTCCCCCTCCCCATTTGGCCTTCTTGAACCTCGGTACTGTTAACTGATTTATGTCTGATGACCGGAGCAGCCCACTGGGAACATAGTGATGGACAATAGCCTCAATCCCCTCTGGGCCTGAGCCATAATAGGCCTCATGAGTCAGGCACAGGGTCTTGAAGAGGATCCTATGGTCCATAGGAAGCCAGTGCAGCAGCTTAATAGAGGCTGTGACTGAGTGGTATTTTGGAAGGTTCAGCACCAGCCTGGCCGCCGCATTCTGCACCAACTACAAGCGCCGCACTAGACCCTTATTAATTCCCAGATAAAGTGCATTGCAATAGTCAAATCTGGATGTTACCAGGGCAATGACGGCCTGCTTGCGTGGATCAAAGGAGAGGAAATGAGACATTTTTTGGAGGATCCTAATGATCCCGAAACAGGTGGAGACTGTCCTGCTGACCTGCAAATTGAGAGAGAGTGAATTTTCCACCATAACCCCAAGGTTCTTACCATGGGATACCGGGCAGGGACAGATGCCAAGCGTGTCACTAGACCAGATTTACTGTATACTACCAGTCTTCTCTCCATTCAATTTCAGAAAGTTATCCACCATCCACGAAGAAACTGCCTGCATGCAGCTTCTGAAGTTAATAGCAGAATCCCTTATACTATGCGAGATGTACACCATTATTTGGGTGCCGTCCGCATAGGACAGCACCTCTAGCCCAAAGGATCTCACAACCTTAGCGAGTGGAGCAACGTAGATATTAAAGAGTGTTGGGCTCAGGGAGAAATGTCATTAGAACCCACAAACAAGTGCCGTTCTGGATCTTGCATTTTAGATTGTATCCCCACCAAATTCTAGGATATATATTTAAGCTATTATTTGCCTCATTTTTAGGTATGGTTGGGCCACTGCTGGGCTCTATAATGGTAAGATTCCCATTGTCAATGGTTGGATTAGGCAATCCAATGAAAGAGGAAGTTAGTAGAGGACACACAACCTCGACTACACCAGAAGTACTAGAAGAGGATACATTGTTACTTGCCTCATGATGTAGAATCGCTACGGGAGACTCCTTGGTGTTATCAGCCTCTGAAAGTGTGGTACATGAAAGTACGGTTACTAGTGTTGCTGAGTCAATCTACATCTCGTAATGGTGATGAAGGCCCTACTCGAGGTTTACGACCCTGTATTAAATTGTATCCTACTCTACAATACTTTAATCTGATATGAGAATTGTTTGAGCGATCTGTCCTAAAGTCTAGTGCCACTAAATCATTCACCATTCTAACATCTTTTAAAGATAATTCTATCAAATCAAATATAGAATTCATGGTGGAAGTCCTTCGAGCATGGAAAATATCTTCTCTAATGATCGAGCGACACCCTCTAAAATGTCTTATCCAATGGATGATCTTGTTTGTAAGGGAATCTTCGGATTCGAACTTCGCATGTGGCGGTAATTTTGGTAAATTTACAATGATTACTTTATTTCTCTGATTAGTGGACCTATTTCTGGTATAGGATGGAGTTTTCGGATTCTGCCCTCCATTAGTGGAAACATACAAAGAATTAGTAGCAACTAGGGTAAAGGGAAATTGTAGCTGGTGAAGATTAGGCATCCTGGGATTATTTATGTAACATTGATTATACTGAGGATGCATAGGATACTGGAGTTTAGGCTGGTTAGGGGGGACTCTCCTAATCTGACTTCCCATCCCCTGTTGGTCACAAGCGAAAGGTTGGGATACAGATTGTTGTGTGCCTATCTGTTGAATGGGCTGGGCAGGTTGGGAGGTCTGTGTGCACCGGCTGTTCAAGATAATAGGTGTATCAATATTGTTTAGACACTTTAACTTGTTTATAATGAGGATCAATTTAGATATGACAGTTTTTAATTCCCCCAGTTCAGTCCTTGGTTTATTAACTAGAATTGAACACACCCGGCTTATTTGTAATTGGGAATCAGATGGTACAGTCCCCGGAGGGAGTTTGGAAGGGGAGGAGACAGGGAAAGCAGAGGATGCCATGCCCTCTTCAGTCCCATCGGGGAAGTCCAGCAACAGCAAAAATCGATTCCTACAATGGACAACTTCTGCTGGTAATGGTGGATGAGATAATCCCTATGCCTCCGGACTAGAAGAATTCCCCGTCAGTACAGTTTTATCCTGATTAGCTACCTTTCCAAACATACTAGGTATGCGTGGCTGTGAACTGGATGTAGAAATGCCCGCTTGAGTAGGGTCCAAGATGGTCATAGAGTCCCAGATTGCAGATGGTTCGGATTGTAGCAAGTCCTCGTATTTGGTGATTAAATTATCAATATGATCAATTACACAGTTCCCACCAGATGATTTAGCTGGTCTTTTAGGTTTTTTTTGTTTAATGGGAACCGTAGGCCCTTCAGTAGCCTTCCTCTGTCCCATTATGGATGTAATGATCGATAATACAAACGGTGGGAAAAAGAGCACAAGGCAATGTGGGCTGTTGAAGTATGCTTGAAACAATATCAAAAAAAGTATGTATACATACCTATCGATGCTATCCAACCCCCAGGTCTATATTCGTCAGAGGGTCGGAAATAAGCTCCAGGGGGGGAGAGGCCCAGTGTCAATAATAGAATAGAATCAGTGAGTATTAACAATGCAACAAAGTCTTACTTGCGTGCTTCCTGGAGCAAAGACGTTAGGGAGATGGCCCAGCCCAGCCTCCTCCGGGCTCCTCCGGGCGTGAATGGGCCCTCACACGGCCCGGGCATGCCCTCACACGTCCCGTGCCACGGGAGCCATGGCCGAGTGCTGGCGGCTCCTACCGTGTTAACGATATCGGACCGGTGGCGGGTTTGTCTGCACACAATCTCCTTGCTAGCTGAAGGCAACAGTGGTAACAATCAAATATGGGCTCCCGTGCCGCAGGAACCCTAGCAACCTTAAAAACGCCTCCTGGCGCGAAACGGGAACATCTGCGGCGTCCTTGCCGCAATACAGCTTACGGGCTGTAGTTTCCTCCCCAGGGCAATGCGCGAGTGCTGTCGGACCAGTGGCGGGTTTGTCTGCACACAGTCTGCCCGCTGGCTGAAGGCAATAGTGGTAACAATCAGGAATGGGCTCCTTAACGTAAAACAAATAAATGAGTATCAATGTGTGCTATGTACTAATGTTGGACTCATACACATAATGCATGTGTTTTTTTTAGTTCAAAGTATTTTATTAAATATTTGCAGGCAGAGGTAGACAGTGGTAAACAGAATAAATACACGGTAGGAAAGGTTGGATACAACAGGGGGAGGGGGTGTAAGCTGTGCATAAGGTGATGCCGTGAACATTTTGCAGTATTGATTGAACAGTGTAAAGCATAGAGAATATAGCATAGACACGTAATTCTGGATAATACAAAGGGTGCATAGCATGAAATTGTAACATGACATTATAATACATATTGTACGGGCTATAACACCATGCATAAACAATATGCCAACATTACATAACAGTAGTTTTATAATCATGCTGGTTAGGAACGTTTAGAATAAAAGTAAGCAGAATTATATACCTTGACATCTATGATCCTATGGAATGCACAGGAGTGAATAGAAAGGTTTTGTCTCACAAGTATGCGTGGGAATGTTTGTGATAAAGGTTGTATGGCATATGTAGAGGAGCACTGAGATGTAATGGAGAAATATACACATTTTAAGGAGGAAGTGGGAAGGAGCGATAGCCATTAAGTGGTTCATGGTGGTTTGTACGCAAAGTCCCTTGTATCCAGTACATTCCAGATTGAGTGTTGTGAAGCTCTCCATGGGGATATTTGGAGAGCAATGTTATCAGCACCCCTAAGGAAAGAGAGCCACTCCTGCCATTTAAAAAAGGAGACCGCTTTGAAGCTTTTCCAATTGTTTAGGATTAGTTTGCATGCTAGAGTAAACATTAAATCCAAGAGGAACAGATCATTGTCGTTCCTAAATTGGGGATCCAAAGGGCCCAGTAAAATGTATAAGAACTCTGTGGGAAGAATCGTTAGGGTATATGTGATGTTATCAAAAAACTTAGCCCAATAGTCTTGCAGAAGGGGGCAACTGAATAGCATGTGTTCCAGGGAGCCCTCATGTTTGTCGCAGCACCAGCAGATGGGAGTTTTAGTAAGGCCGACCTTGAAGAGTCTTGCGGGAGTCCAGTAAGTCCTGTTAATTAACATGAATTTAGTTTGTGATAGTGTTGGTGTGATTTTATGTGAAAAGGGGGATTTGTTAATGACGGGGCAGTTGAAGGCAATGTTTAACTTGGAAGGTTTGGATTCCCATTTCTGTTGATTGCGAGATAAAGATTTGCTTTGGTTCGGCAGTAGGATTTTATATATGTGTGAGACTAGGTGTCCTACATTAGACAGGTGGCATAAGAGGGTAGTGATAGAAGGGCAGATATCCGATTTTGCAAGCCCTACTTTAAGCTGAAGGAATTTATAGAAGTCCAAGTTAATAAGATTGAAACGTTTTTGAACGCTTGAAAATGGTAGCGGGGAAGCGTTTTCGAAAATGTCTTGCACAAGGTTAATGCCTTTGTACGACCAGTCTGACCAATAGAGTGAGGAACCGTCAATTTTGAGTGTTTGGTTGTACCATAGTGAGGAAAAGTGGGTGTGTTTTATTTTGATCTAGAGGACGAGAGTCTAGGAGTAGTTTGGCTCTTTTGGTGTTCTATATGATGTTTCTGGAGTGTAGAAGATGGGAGGTGTCCATCTTAGCTATTGCGGCGAGTGGGATGTTTTGTATTAGGGACTTTTCTATCAACACCCAGGGCGGTATGTATGAAGGGTTATCAATAAACCAGTTTGCCCCCTGTTTGCAGAGAAAGGCCGTTTGATAGTTTCTGAAGATGGGTAGGGAGATGCCCCCTTTATTCATGGCTAGTTTGAGCTTTTTCATAGAAACTCTGGGCTTCTTTCCCTGCCATAGGAACTTGCTGAATGTTTTATAATTTGTTTTTAGAAATTCTTCTGATAGGAACATGGGCAGCATACTAATGAGATAATTGACCAGAGGAGATGGCATCATCTTTAGGGTCTCTGCTCTACCCCACCATGATACAACTTTGGGAGACCAGGTATCTAGGAGAGAGTCTATTTTGTAGGTTATTTTTTTGTTAGTATTTAGGGTGGTGATTAGATCATTTGTGAATTCAAGACCTAGATACTTGATAGCCTCCGGTTGCCAGGCTAGTCCTGATGAGCTTAGAATACTTTTATCACGGTAGCGGCTGAGAAGTTTTACCTCGGATTTGTCTTAGTTAAGTGAATATCTGGATATTTCTGAGAAGTGGTGTTTGGTATTCCTAAGTGCTGGGATTGCAGATATGGCTTTTTGAGAGACAACTAATACATCGTCTGCATAAGCAGCAAATTTTACATTGTAGTCACTGAAGGGGATGCCAGTAATGTCCTTATTTTCCCTAATATGTTGGAGAAAAGGTTCCAAAGTTAGGAGGAACGGAGGGGGGGGGGTGATAGAGGACAACACTGTCATGTCCCCTGATTTAGGTTGAAAGAGGGGGAAACTATACCACCAGCTCTAACTCTAGTGGTAGGATTGTGGTAAAGGGTCATTATCATCTTGGTTGTCACCCAAGTTAAATTTTTCTAAGACGGCCTTTAGGTATCTCCAATCCACCTTGTCAAAGGCTTTTTCTGTGTCCAGTGTGATGGCCACCGTGGAGGAGTCTAGGAGCTTAGTTTTTTCTATGGTATGACATAACAGGAGTGTGTTGTCACTAGAGAGCGTGTGTTTTAAGAAACCAACCTGAGATGGATGTATCAATTTTGAGATGTGCTGTTGGATTCTATATGACAGGATTGATGCATAAACTTTGCAATCAAGGTTTATTAGAGATATTGGTCTGTCATTTTTAGGTAAAAGGGGATCTTTGCCATCTTTGAGAATGACTATTATGGTTGCTTCCGCTGGTACGCCGGTGACTTGGCCAGTTTCTGAGAAGTGGTTAAATAGCTTCATTAGTGGTGACAACAAAGATGGTGATAATATTTTGAATTTTTTTGCATTGAACCAGTCGGGCCTGGGGCTTTACCTGGCTTTAATTTATTGAACGCTAACATTACCTCATTTTCTGTGATCGGGCCATTTATTGATAAACTCTCTCGGGCTGTAAGGATAGGGAGAGTAATATTGTTTAGGTAGTCCTGACAGTTTGAGTATTTTACATTAGTGTTTAGTTCATATAAGTCCTTATAAAAGCCCATGAAAGTGTCCGCTATTTTTTGTGGGTTAGTGATAATATTACCTGCTTTGTCCTTTATGGCATTGATGGTGAATTTCTGCATTTTAAATTTTAGATAAGAGGCAAGGGATTTGCCTGGCCTGTTAGACTTGCATAGTTTGATGCTCTTTTGTTTGTTGATCCGTATCCCTGCCCTATTACTAAGGATTTTATTGTATTCATATTTTCTGTTAAGGATTTTATTAGGAGTATCTTCTAGTTTGTTGGTGATATGTAATTTTTCTAATTCTGCGATTTCTTTCTCTCGTTTCATTAAGTTGGAGTTAGTTATTTTGTTCTTTCCTGTTCTAATCCTAATGATTTCCCCTCTTATTGTTGCTTTTAGGGCCTCCCACCTTGTCAGGTCCAACGTCTCGCCAGCCTTGTTTTCCGCAAAGACGTTTTTAATTATTTGGACGTTTTCCTGATCAGCTAGTATCTCATCATTGAAACGCCAATCTGATTGTTTTTTCTGTGGTGCGGGGTCAGAGATAGAAAGTGTAATGCAGGAGTGGTCTGAGATCACCCTGTGTTCGATTGATGTATGATCTACCTTACAAAGTGTATTGTTGGATATCAAAATATAGTCTATACGTGAGTACAACTTGTGGGGTAAGGAGTCAAATGTTGAATCCCTTTCTGCTGGGTTTTGGATTCTAAAAGCGTTGGATAGATTACATTTCGAGCAACTTTAATTCAGGATTTTATGTGATTTATTAGGAGCAAATGGAAATCTAGAGTTTTTGTCTAGATGTGGATCTATAGGTAGGTTGAAGTCACCCGCTAGTATAATGGTAGCTGTATCTGGGATTCTTTCTAGTTGTGAGTATAGATCATCCCAAAAGAATGGGTCGTCTTTAGTAGGTGCATAAATATTAGCTATATAAAATTCAACCTTGTCTTTAGTAAGCTTCCAGATGACCCACCTGCTTTGTGAGTCAGTGTACTTTGAGAGTAAGTTGATTCTGGACTTTCTGGAGATGAGTGTTAGTACTCCGTTTTCTTCCCCACTGCGGCTGAGTAGGCATAATCCGAAGAATGACTACGAGCAAAACTCTCGGATAGTGAGTTATCCAATTTTGTTTCTTGTAGGAGAATTATATCTCCTATGAGTGTATGCAGATAGTCAACTATCTTCCTCCTCTTTACCAGGTGGTTCAGGCCTGAATTGAACACTTCCCCTTGTGTTTGTTAGATTGGTATGAGGCATATGATACTGGTGAGACAAAAATCAAGATGTGAAACAATAAGTAGGGAAAACAGCAGAGTGACAAATAGAGAACCCATCCCTCAAGATCCCCACCCCAACCCTCCCACCCCCCATAATCGCCAACAGGCATAGCGATAAGAGGAAGAACGCTCCTCTGGAGGAACAGGTATTAAGAACTGGTATTAAGAACCACAGTAAATTGGAGCGGAAACTTCCCCCGATAGAACTAGTATTGAACTAGCATAGAACTAGCATTGAACTAACATTGAATTAGCATTGAACTAGAGTCTAACATTGGTAGCATTGTGAACATTGCGAAAGGAGGCCATGATGGCATGCACATAATGGACCTAGAGTGCACACAGTATTGTTGATATTATGGTCTATGGTGTTATCGAGGGTAGTAGAGCATTTGTGTGTGATTGGGTACAGAGGTCTTAGTAATGTGTGGATTCTAGTCTGGGAAGAAGTGTAGGTGGATGTTTCCGAGACTGTGGATACGTAACATCTGGATGTGCCTAGTGCGCGTAGTGTAGAGCTGTATGGTCGTGTGAATACATGAGCCCATCGTGAGCCCATTGTGTGAGCTTTTTGCGTGATTGGTTGGACATTGAGTAGTCATTGATTGTAGTCATAAGATGTAGACAAAAGTGAGATATCTGTAATAAGAAGAAAGTGCGAATTGAGATAATTGTGTGTGTACGTACAAGCAGTGCGTGGGAAACCCATGCATGTCGAAATATGGCTAAATATGAGAATATTAACTAGAAACAACATACTTGTAACAAGTTTGTACCATACATGTTTGTAGCATACTTGTAGTAGTAAGATACAACCTGGAAGAATGTGTTTCTTGTCAAGTGGAGCATTGTTATTCAACAGATAGGTAATTAGCCTGCTCCAAATTGAAAGCATTGGGTGCACTGGGTGCTTGGATGAATAGGATTTGTAGAGCAAGTTTTGTTAAACATACGGCATAGGACCCAGTGATAGACTGGTCTTCTCCAAGGACATCAATGATCAGAGATGTTTCTCTTGAGAGGAAGTGGAGGACGGGTCTTTGGGGACTGATTTGTCCATCTGTGTTTCGCTTTTTTCGTCTAGAAATTTGTTAAGCGAGCCTGAGTCCGGGAAGATGTGAGGGATGCCATGTGAGAAGATTCTGAATTTTGCAGGGGGAATGAAGGAATCTTGCAGGCTAACTGACTTCATCTTAGGTCGAAGGTTCAGAAAACCCTGGCGAGTGTCCACAGTTAATTTTGAGTAGTCTTGCGATATTAAGATTTTTGTGCCTTTCCATAAAATGTGATTATGTTTCCTCATGTTACTCAGAATCAGTTCTACGTGTTGATACCTTGGGGGTTTGCATACTATATGTCTGGGAGCTTTGGCGTTGTGAGATACCCGGAGGGGACCCTTTCAAATTCCAGATCTTTTTCGAATTTTATGTTGGTTGCCTGGGTGAACCATTTTTCTAGGAAGGCAATGCAGGAGTGGTCAGAGCCCTCTTCTCCTTCAGGTAGGCAAAAAATACGAAGATTGCCTCGCCTGTTTCTATCTTCCAATTCTGAGAGTTCATTTTCAAAGGACCAGGAGGCAACATTGAGCATTTAAATGGATTTCTTCATTGTGCTTCCATTGTCTTCAAGTTGACTAATTCTGTTTTCCGCCTCTGTAACTCTGGTGCTTGTTTCCTTCATGTCTTGACGGATGGCTGCAATTTCGTTCTGCATGAAGTCAGTGTTTGTTTTTGTGAACTTGGCCAGATCGTGTACGTCCGCTAGTTTCTTGAGTTTCATTTCTATTGTTGCATTAATGTCTTGTTTCCCTTTTGTTGGTGAGTCCGGGTGCGGCGGATCGGCTTTCACTCTTTTTAGAGATTGTTTGCTTTCTTTGTCCGTCATTTTGGTAATCCTATGTAGCCGGGGATTATGACACTGCACTGCCAGGTCGGATATATCGTCGAATATATCGTCGTAAATCGTAAGCTGCTGACAACAGATTATTTTTTTGGTGGATCTCTAGTGTCTCGCTGGTGGCTCTCTTTGGAAACACTCGGTGATTCTTGGTGGCACTTGGTGACTCTTCGTAGTACTTGGTGATATGAGGTGACGCTTGACACTTGTTGTCTGCTGCTTGCCGCCCGCCACTTGTCGTTTGTCTTGGTATCTCTAGGAGTTTCTTGGTGTTACTTGGTGATTCTTGGTATTTCTTGGTGACTTTTGGTGCCTCTTGGTGCCTCTTGGTGCCTCTTGGTGAGTCCTGGTGGTTCCTGTTGACACTTGCTGACTTGCTGACTTTTTGTGTCACTTGGTGAGCTCTGGTGGTTCCTGATGACACTTGCTGACACCTGCCAATTTGTGAGTGGATTCTCGTCTAATCCAGAGCAATTGATGTCGCTGATCAAGGGGTTATCAGTGCTTGTTCCTGTCACCCCGGGAGTCCTGAAGTATGTGGTACGTGGCCAGTGGCAATCAGCTAGTTGCAGCATGTGCTCACACAGACATTTACTTTGAGTCTGTGTGTTTAACCAATAGCCATTTTAAGGTCAGGCAATCGGCATGCGATTGAGACCTTGATAGATAGCCTCTGCACATTGAGCCAATCGTGAAGCTATGCCGTGGGTTATGTCTGCAAATTAAGGTGGGATAGTTATGGCACTTATGGGTAAAGGAATGCTGAATCACATTGGTGTGCCGCTGTTATGCCGGCACCGCCATTTTGAAGTCAGGCATCCGGATAGATTTTGAGCATTTCGGGTATATTATGGTTGAATACTTTTGCACTTTGTGGGTATAGGAATACTGGAACCTTTTAATATGCTTTCATACCCTTTAAAACGCCACTTTGATCTGTTAGTATTATGCCACTATTTTGAAGACAGGCATCCAGTTAAGTTACATTACGAGCATCACGAGAGATTTAAGCATTCCAAGAATATATATAGCATTGTATTTGCTTGTTGTGCCACCATGCGTGATGATGCTGCCGTTTGAGAGGGTTTGTGGACGCGCTCGTTCTCTGTAGGTAAATAGAGATTTACGAGCGGGCGATGATATCGACCGCCATTTTGGGCTCAGCTATGCACGCGGAACACCGGTAAGATTTTACTGAGAAATCGAGTGACTTAAGTCGGAGTGTCGAATGCGACGATATTGCGTTTGCGCCAAGGGAGATCCGCGTTTTATGGTGGGCAAAGTTTTGGGCAAAATAGGCAAGCTCCCGATTTTCAGTGATTTGTCGCAATCGCCCTACCGCCGGACAGAGACTAGGCTGCTTTGAAGACCTGCGTGATCCTCAGAGATCAGGGGCTGTGAATAAGACAGGTGGTGCCTCGTAGCATTACTGATTACTGGAGCACCTTTAGGAGCTTCTGCGGCCCAAAATTACTGGTGAAAATGAGAGGAGTTTGTCCCTGGGGTTTATCATAAATCATAGCAGTCTGCGGCCACTGCAAGTAAGAGCAGTGAGGCGGCGGGCCGGGTGGGGGGGGATTTTGAGAGATGACCACGAGGGAAAATTAAATATTTATTTAATTTTCCGTCGTGGTCGTCTCTCCAAATCCCCCACCCCCGGACCCTCTGCCCCACCTCTCTTACCTGCAGCAGCCACGCTGAATCTAAGTGACTTATTTTTTCCCACAATTATATAATGGATAGCATTTCATTACATTAAACACACTGTTACTATTCTGGTGTGTATATATTAGACATACTACATCAGGATAAATTCATTGCAAATGAAAAGACCATTATAAAAAGTATGGTCTTGCAAGAGGCTCTTGAGAGCAAACCAGGAAGCACTGCCCCCTCG
This sequence comes from Triturus cristatus, assembly GCF_964204655.1. Taxonomy (NCBI): domain Eukaryota; kingdom Metazoa; phylum Chordata; class Amphibia; order Caudata; family Salamandridae; genus Triturus; species Triturus cristatus. The sequence continues at coordinate 324,933,175 of NC_140587.1, forward strand.
GACTGCACAAGAGGGATCCCTGACTCTAGTGAACTCTTGCTAGAGGCTCGCGAGTGCCACTGATTATGATGACCTTCTCTGGCGCTGGCGAGCCTCTTGCAAGAGTTTTTAAGATGGGAAAGATAGTGCAAACTACATAGACCATGAAACTATAGGTTAGCCCTGAAAAGAGATGTTTTTGTTAACAATTTCCAATAAGTATACATTTTAACTTTTTGAGGTATTTATACATTTTTTTAATAGGGTGGGATGAAAACACAACACTTAAGCACCAGAAACCTCTCCTTAAAAACAAAAATAAGAAACATTTGGAAAAAACTGTTAAAACAAAAGTACTACCTAGGGGAGGATTTGTGATCTTGAGCAAATTTGTCCTGGGCAGACATGATTCTCTCTGATGAAAAAATGATCTGCTTACACAAGCAGCAAAATTATGCTTTATTCAGGTAAGCAGAATTATTGTCAGCTTCTGCAGTTAGAACCTGCACAGGCACAGTATCTCCTGGAGCAAATCATGTGGAAGCCCCTGTAGAGTTGTCTAACTCCGCAGCACCAGCCAACTGTGCACATGTATGCCTTGTCGGATGCATAGATCTGAGGTGTCCCCACATGCGCATGGTACTCATACTCTACTGTTTATTTCTGTTCCACTGGCTGAGCTCCTTCTTGCAAAGTTTACAAATTTACAGATTATGTACTTTGCAGAAACTTTCTTGCCGCCTTGCATCATGTACAAGACCTGTGTTAGAATTGGGATTCCTGGTTGGCTCAGGTATGCACCCAGGCCAGACAGGAACGACCACTCTAGTCAAGGTAATCTAGATACATACTAAAAGATAACATGTGCTCACCCTCTAGTACCTTGGCACAGAGCAGTCAGGCTTATTTCAAGAGGCAATGTGTAAAGTATTTGTGCAACACACACACACACAATGAATACATATAGAATACACATACACATACAAGCAAACTCCACAGTGGTTTAGAACAATAGAGAATATTTGTCTGACCAAAATGAGATCAAATAACAAGAAATCCAATCAGTATAAGTCGAGATATGAAGTTTTGAAGATCAAATGTAAAAACAGTGCATAGAAGTCACTAGCGATCTAAAGTACACTTGAGGTCGTGAGGTACCAGTGCAGATCCAAAGTTCAGGCTAAGGGCGATTGAGGACAGACCGGATACTGGAAACACACAGGGCCTGCTGAGAAAGTACCTTGGATGGAGCACAGCATTGATGCGTCAATCTTTTCCATGCAGTTGGGTGGCTGCATCTGCAGCGACTTTCCTGAAGTGGAGGCAATGCATTGTCATTGAGCTGTGCAGAGCATCATCGTCGGGCCATGCAGGCAGTAAAACAGCTGTTGTGGAACAGCCTCGGCGTCAAAGGGCAATGCGCCGGTTCCGATTGGCATAGTGGTGATGATGCATGGTTTTTGTAGAAAACAGCTGCAGAACCTACTTCCGAGGCCCTGAACTGGGAGAGGGCACCCCAGGCAAGGGTAGGACTCACAGAAAAAAATTCAGGAAGTCTTTTGTATCCCTGAGACTTCAGAAAACAGGAGGCAATCCCTTTAAGATCACTTGGAGGAAAGACAGAGTCCAGCTTTCCTTCAGCATAGTCAGGGAGCAGCAGGCAGCAGGGCAACACACAGAAAAGTAGTCCTTCTAAAAAGGCAGTCCAGTTGATATTTTTATGCTGCACAGCAGTCCTTCTGACAGAGGTTCAGGTCAAGATCCAGAAGTGTATTGATTTGGTAGGTTCAGAGCCCCAGTACTTATACACAAAAGGGGCTCTGGTGTAGGGGGTGACTTCAAAGCAACTCTCTGAAGTGCACAAGAATCCCTTTCAACACAGACCTGTTTACCAGGCTATCTGTGGGAGGGAAATCAGTGCTTAGTGTGTGGACAGGAAACTACCTGTTGAAGTGTAAGTGTCAGCCTCTCCCATTCCTCCCTGCCCAGGAAGACCCATCAGAATGCAGATGAATGCAGATGAGTGCCCAGAATGCAGATGAGCCTCACCTTCCTGTGTTTGTAGCTGTCTAGAGAGAGTGCAGAAAGTGTAGCTGTCATCCAGCCCAGACGCGTATTGGAGACAGGCTGAAGGCTCACAAAGCAAAGTTTAGAGGAGAGAAATGTCCACTTTCTAAAAGTGCCATTCCTAAAATAATAATAATGTCAAATTCAACGTTACCATTAACTAGGATTTATCATTCCATTCCAAAGATATGAAACATGGTTTAGCTACTCCTTTTTGATCAGCAATAACAGCTTAAATTTTTTTAAAGGAATTCCCAAAGCTAGCCTCTAAGAAGAGTAGGCCTCACCGTAGTGAAAAATTAATTTAGCTATTTGTCACTATCAGGACATGTAAAACATAAAAGTTCATATCCTACCTTTTACTTACACAGCACTCTGGCCTTAGTCCTACATAGGGCCTACCTTGGTGGTGACCTATGTGTAATAAAAGTGGAGTTTAAGGCTTGGCAAGTTGTTTGGTTTTAAATTTCAAGTTGGAGTGGCAGTAAACTGCACACACGGGCCTTGCAATGGCAGGCTTGAGACATGTTTGAAAGGCTACTTGTGTCTGTGGCACAATCAGTGCTGCAGGCCAACTAGTAGCATTTATAATACAGGCCCTGGGTATATGGTATACCACTTTACAAGGGACTTATAAGTAATCTAAATATGCCAATCGGGTATATACCTATTATACCATGTTTAGAGAAGAGAGCACATGCACTTTATCACTGGTCAATAGTAGTAAAGTGCTCAGAGTTCTAAAGCCAACAAAAACGAGGTAAAAAAAAGAAGGAGGAAGGCAAAAGGTTTGGGGTGACCCTGCAAAACTAAGTGTTCCTTAGGAGGCTGAGGTGATTGAGCAAATGCAGCTGCCCCTGGCGGTTCATCAGAATCTGATGAAGGCATCTTTGTGTTGGAAGGGAAACAGGAAAGGAGAGCAACCTAGATATGTTTACCCTCACCAAATTCCAATAGGGAAATCAAGCCAAAAGTAAGGACTCTTCTCTTGCTAAATAAAGACATCCATATGAACTAATCACAATCCTTTATTAGGGTATGTCTCTCGCGAGTGTCTCGAGGCAAGACCATAAAAAATGATTTGCTTTATATGTTTAATACATAATCAATTGTTCTAACTTAATCAACATGTCTAATGTTGAATTTTATTCAAATTGCAGGAAAATACTGCAATTCACTTAATTCTAAATGTACGATCTTGCGAGTGCTTTGCTAGAGTCGACAGGAAGTACAGCCCCCTCAGAGTCTATGGCGGGAACTGTGCATCCACCTCCCACAAGTGTCTTGTGAGATGTGTTACTCTTTTAAAAAAATATAAATATCAATCCATCTTTCATTCACTATTCAATTATAGGTAAGCATTACATAATAACTGAAAATATGATAAACACCTGTATACAACAGATTACATTGCAATTTAGACCTCTATGTTCGTGCGAGGGTCCCACGAGCATCTCACGAATCTCTTGCAAGAGTAATGACTCCTCAAAATTAGATTGCTGGTGATGTCTCAATATGAGAGTTAGAAGAACTGAGCAAATACACAATCTCTACTGAAATATTCCAGTATTGATCTGTTTGAAACACACACATTTTTGAGAAACATTTTGCAAACTGTGAACCCTTTCCTGTTATGTTATAATAAAAACAATCATTCCTTTTCCTGTCTACATACAACAGACATTAGAAAGTAATTCTACCATATATACACTGACAAAATAAATTAAACTGCCACTTTACACCAAATTTTCCATCATCCTGAGTGCCAGGCGCGCAACGCCCATTGGGCACAAAGGGCTTCAGCCCCCCCCCATCGTGTGTGTCAGGCCGGCTGAGACAGCTTCCCGGGCACACACACAGCCGCACCCAAGTACTTCACAGGTCTTTAAAAGACCATTTACTTGCTAACGAGGCTTTGTCGTGTTTTCACCCCTTATTAGTGCCCCTGCATCTTCACTCTGCATATTGCGGGAAGAATCAGCACCCCCTCATTTTTTAGTAGCCCCCCGAAATTTGGCTCTGCTGAGTGCCCTTCAAAGCAGCTGAAATGTGTTCTGCTTTTCTGAGGAACTCCAAAAGCAGCCCTTTTTTTCACTTTGCAAACTTTGATGTTGCCTACTGCAACTTGTGTGACTTCTCAGCCTTGCGCTGCCATAAACCTATATGAGTTATCAATGTTTCTCCTGTGCCAAAAAATATCTGTCTGCTATGTTCCATTAGACACACAATTTCCTAATAGGCAAATAAGTAATTTACTACTATTGAAAACCAGTGATTTTGGGTACTGTTTAAGACCCTAAAGCGTAGGAAGATTTTGTGAGTTTCCCTACAGAACTACTAACCTATTGCGTTTTATCTACATTGGGTAAAATGTTGTGTGAAAAGAGCCTGGCGCTTCAATTTTAGCAAACGTTTCTGGGAATGAAGATCCTGCCAAAGTGCATACTGCAGACATCTTCCTTTACCTAATGGGGAACTAATATTGTGCTTTTTCTGCTTGACGACCCTGGTTGACACATGCAATAGTATTTGCTCCACAGAGCTCTAGAATATTGACTCCAGACTACACTTTCCCTGATGATTTGAATTTTGGTGTTTGCCGTTCTCAATCCATTAAATTGACTAAACTAACAATCAGGTCTACTCAAATCTACAGCATATTGGTATCGAGACCTTAGTGCAGGAATGAAAATTGTGGCAGTGAAATCATATTTTGGGTTCTAGCATCCTTCCGAATGGGGTATAGACTTCAGATGCTCCGTCTCTTTCGTAGCTCTGGGTGTAGGTGTTAGTGATAGACGTACCAGCACTGAATGAAACTTACATGTCACAAGGTCTAGCATTTCGTGGTGTCTTAGGATCTAACCTGGTCTCGAGCTCACTTTCAGAGTATCAACCGTTTCAGTATGCGCTGTTCCATTTTTCTGTGTCCTTAGTATTGTAACTAGATGAACGTTTACTGGATAGGTAGTTGTGGAGGTTGGTGTGGGATGAGGTGTAATTGAATAGTGACTTATCCAACAAACTTTGGGGCAGACTTACAATAACTGGCGCATCCCTGCATATCAGCAGGGAGGCGCCAGTTATTTTGCGTCATGACAGACACCTCTTGCGCCACAATGGATGCGCCGCATTTACAATGCGGCACACCATGGGGTAAGAATAGACAGATGCGTGACGCATCTGCTGCCATAAAGGTGACGCATTGCTGGAGTCGCGTCGCAAGCGCGACACAGCTCCAGCAAGGCTCAGGGTGCCCCTATGCCTAACATGCTGCGTCAATCCCTACACCTGCTTCAAGCAGGCGCAGGGTTTTAACGCAGCATGGCCGTAAAAGTGACTGAGTGAAATCTTGTAGATTTCACTCAGCTACTTTTAAGAGGCGTTCCTGTGCCGGAACGCCCCCTCCGCCGGAACGCCCACATGTGGCGCAGGGCTTTACAACGTGACGCATGTCCCTAGATGCGTCACGTTGTAAATACCCTGCAGCATGGCGCTGGCTTTGCGCCTCCGCTGCATCACAAAAGTGACGCAACAGCGGCGCAAACGTGGCGTACGGGGCTTGTAAATCTGCCCCACAGTTGTTAACTTGAGGTTCGTATTTAAGAAAGCTAACTAATCCTTTAAATTTTACCCAGTGGTTGGTCCCCAAAATAATTTGGAAACCGATATTAAACTCACGTAAACGCCCATATGTCTGTGCCATTCCTAATATAGGTTCCTATATCAGGCCACACACCGGTTTTAGAATATGACCCATGATGGGAATCCACCAAGAACTGTCAATGAATGGGTTAATCGTGTTCCTGCCGTGCGTGGTGCACGCTGTGTTAGCGCCCACCCCACCCCAGACGGAGTACCAAGTAGCACAACATGTATAGTTAGATTTTAGACTGAGCAAATACATTCTCCTCCACATCTTCAGCAAACTCTGCTAATGCTTTTAAACTGGTGCCAAAATTGTAGAGATCTAAAGAAAATTGTAAGGAAAACATCTCACAGCTTTGACAGCTTTGAGTAGGCAAGTCTCTCGCAATTGCCACTGCAGCATCTTTGTTTAAACATCATGCGCCGCGGGTCCATATCCTTTTCCCATTTGTGTACAGCAGCTCAGGTGTAGAAAGTATCCCTGAACCTGGTTTTGAGGTCATTTCCGTGGGTTTTGAGGTAATTTACGTTACAAGTAAGTACATTGGCTGCTCACTTCACAACCCGTTTCACAATGAAAGCACTTGTGTCCTTCTTGAGGTGATGAGAATCAGCTCCCTGTATAGCAGGTGGGGCCGCCGTGAAGATTGCTGCTGTGCTGGTCGGACCACAGCCCGTGTGCGGCAACAAGGCTGCCGGCACTGGAGAGCATGTGAAGGACTTCACTGGAGACAACAGCAGCAGCTTCAGTGCCGCAAGGAAGGTGTGGTCAGCGACTCCGGTCGCTCCGCTCCTGCTGGTGTGGGTGAGACTGATGTCAGGCTAGACGGTCCCAGAGGAAATGCTTGCCAGATAGTGATTTGGTGCAGGAACACTTTTAGCATTAATCAAGAGTTGTAGAGGGACTCCTGAGGCTCACTACTAGTGGGGATTCACCTGAGTGTCGCCTATAGTGAATGGTAAATAACTACTACCGCTAGCTTGAGGGGAGTGGGACCTAGGGACCCGCCTATGAAACACTAGAGCCCCGACCTCAGGGCACTGTGTGTAATATGTTTGTAAATGTTGTATTGAACTTTTTTGTCATATATAAATACTCCTTTTTTCATAAAGACAAGTATTGATTTGGCAATCATGTATTGCTTCTGCTGCAGGTATGTTGAGTTGTGATTGTGTTCTCACCCCTCTGTGTCTCCCCCCCAGGGAAGCCTTGCACCGCTCAACTGATGTTACCACTCAGAGTCAAACGCTGAAGCAATACTAGGCCCAGCTGCTCAGGGTCCATAGTGGGTCGGGCCCAGGACATCAGGAGCAAAAGGACTCAACCCTCATGGTTGGGCCCAGTTACCCCTTCTTACTCGGTAGCTCTCCGAACAGACTTCTGAGAGTGATCGTGTATTATAAAGGCTAAAATACCCTCTGTTGTATGTTAAACTCACCCCGGCGTTCCATGACCTTATAAAATAACGTATTCCATTTAGTGCAAGAACCTTGGTGATCCATCTGTCACAGGCCTGATTATTGCACTCCAAGGGAATGTGTCTAGCATGATATTTTAACCACAGTCTAAGAAATGTTTATATTGTCACTACAAGGAGCCCAGATGCTCTGGTAACCTTTGTAACTGGAGCCATCTGTGCTAGATCCTCATTTGCCACTGGGTCTGCTGACGTATTATTTTGATTTTCCTGCCAGAGAGAAAGGGCATTGGTAACCTAAGGGGTGAAGGCTAGTGCCGCTTGTTGTTGTACTTTCTGTGTAATGCTGACATGCCACTATTCACAGTTGTACAGCAGCTGCCATACAGAACACATGATAAGAAGAGAGTAAGATGAAAAGAAATAAAAAAAACAGCATGGAACGTTTTGAGAACTCAACAAAAATAGGTCTTACTTTTTTTCAATAAATGGCACTAGGGCGGAAATTTTTCCAAACTGAGTAGCGCAATCTCTGATCCCCAAAAGCAACAGTTATTTCCCCAAGACTGGACCAATCAAATTTGCTGGCCAATTGACTGCACCTGTGTTGTGCTTGCATAAGGGTTTTTCCCATACATAGACTTGTTTACTGTGTATAGGTGTCCCAAAGCTGCTCCTCTGTGCTGGAATCAGATGATCACCTAGGTCCAACATCAGTGTAAGAGGCGCATTATTGCAAGGTTTCAGTTGAACATATGGAAGGGCACCCCCCTTCAGACTTTGGGATAGAGAGTGCTCTTCTCTGGATGTGATTTAATTCAAAAATTCAACTGCACCAAATAAAAATACGTGAAATAAATGTGACTTGGGAGTTACACCTTACTGGGATTACGTTGGAGTATGCTACAGCTGGAATGTACTTAGCACATTTTAGGATGTGTGCCTATGGAATGAATGTCTGGAGAGACAGGGCATATTTACTAATGCAGCACAGGGCAGAAAGCAAAGTTGCTACACTGCGAGAGAGCAGAAATGCTTCATATTTAGATATGGAGCATTTCTCCCCTCTCACTGCACTGGCGCACAGGAGGCATTCCTAGCCTGTTGGGATAGGCATGTCCCCTACCCCATGCAGTCGTGTTCCCTGCCCTGAATACCCGAAATGTGATTATCTGTGATCCTGGTTTTTGGTCCAAGTATAACACTAATTCAGTGTGTGCGTGGAGGTCTAGGTCTGTCCTTGACTGTCATGAGAGCCTGAATGTGTCCTGGAGAGGAACATCAAGCAAACCCTTCATATTGACAGCTGAACTACTGTTATGAGTCTCACACATGTCGTGTGGTGGTGGCAGCACATTGTGTTTTTCCGGAGATCATATTACGTACCATGCCCTTTTACCTTTGTTGTGTGAGTGGGAGCCTTCTGGCCACCCAAAGTTCTGCTGTTCACGGTGAAACTGGAATCCTTTTGCCAAGATCCCATACGCTTAAGCATGTGCGTGAATGTAGTTGAGTGGTGTGCAGTCCATGGGTGTATGAGTGAACCAGAGTGAGGCAGCCCTATGAGTTCCATTTTGGAAGCCCTTGGCCTGCTCATGTGCACAAGATGAAAGTGGGTTTGCCTTTCTAGGCAGTGGAAGTGTATTTTTGGCATTCCTGGGACTGGACATAAGGGTGGGGAGAAAACCTTCCATTTGCTGAGTTTGCAAATCTATGATGAGTATAAGCCCCCCATATATTTATGGTGTTTAACAGTATGTTTCACTTCCTCCTGGGCGCTCTTCCTCATGCCCTCCCTCCGATCTCTCTGTCCCTTGCCCTCCAATCTCGATTTTCCTTTTCCCTTCCCATCACTATGCTGTTATGTTTTTTTCTCCTTGTAGCGCCTGGTACAGTGACAGTTGACCTATTGCTCTATTATACTAATATATGTAGCTCTCATTGTTCTCTGTAAAGTGCTTTAATGGCAATCTCCTGGAAAAAGAGCCATGTGAAGCCATTAAATAAATAAATGAATACATTTGGTGGATGGCAGGGGTGAAGAGTGGGACTGCAGTATTTGTTATCAGGGTCTGAAGGCCGGTCCCTTAGAAGAGGGGCAGCCCTTTATCTTTCTTCCTGATGACTGTCAGATGTGGCTGTGTACCTCTTTTGTGGGTGCTCCACCATTCAGACCACCTTGCTGTAAGGAGCATCTCTCAAGACAAAGGCTAAGAGGTCCATTAGGATGGCGGGCAGACTTCCATCCGCCTGCCACCCTAGCGGTGCTGGGACCGGCTGCCAGTGGTTCGGCGGTCCGCACAGGTGATTAGGATGCCACCGCGGCGGTGGCATCCTCCATTCCCAGCATTGTGGCGGGCGGTGCTCACAGCACCGCCTGCCACAATGCTGGGAATACACTGCGTGCATTGTCATGTACAAGGAGACAGGCACCGCGAGGTGCCTGCCACCATGTAAATGACAATGCAGGGTGGTACTATAGGTATCCCCCATGTGCACCCCCCAACCCCCCAATATCCTGGGGACCCGCAACGGGCACCCGGAAGAGAATTCCGCATGCCTTTCTGTGGCGGCAACACCACCACGGAAAGGCATTTTTCCGCCCCATGCTAATATGGGTGGCGGTGTCTAGCAGAGACCACCACCATATTAAACCCTTTTCCTCCCGGTCGACTTGTCGACCTGGCGGAAAAGCGGTGGATGGTCTTCCCGTCCGCCATACTAATATGGCGGGGGGTAAATGGGTGGCGGGCGGGGAAGGATGTAGGGCGGATCGCCTCCGCCATGCGTGCAGTGGCAATCCGCCCTACATCCTAATGGGCCCCTAAGTGCGGAAAACAACCTGTGAAGGACACATGAAAAGGAAATGGACACAAATTGGTTCTTAAAACACAGACATGAAATCCACATACTCTGCCTGCAACTCTGTATAAAAGTGGGAGCAGCTGATCCACCTATTGATTCAGTTCTCTTTAACTGAGGAGGGGTAACTCTGCGAGTAACTCATGGGATCACTGTGCAACCAAGAAGTGGTGTCTGCCAGACAGGTAGTACCCCAGAGATGAGGGAACATTACTTGCAGTCGAATCTAAAGGAAGAATTGTTGTCTTGTCCTTCAGACTGCAAAAGCGAATTTTATTTGCAAACAAAAATGTTTTTTTATTAATAGTGTGCAAACACCTATGTTTAAATAGCACATATACTAAACACAAAGATTTGTAGCGGGCATGCATACGTAAATATTACAGGCCTAAAAGTGAAATAAAGAAGTGCTGATTTAAGTTAGCCTAATTGTCGATGCCCTGTTAACTGAAAATAATTCATTGACATTCAAAGGACTGTTCTTTCATCTAGATTGTTGTCGGCGGCGGCCACGATAAACAAAGGGTGGTGAGGCGGGTGGAGGAAACACGGGAGGGGTCGCGCGGGGGGGTTACAAATACAATATTTAATCAAATAAACCTTATGTTTAGCCGCCTGCTGCCTCCAGCGTCGCGTCACGTTTGCCGCCTCTCCTCTCCCTGGGTCCAAGTAGCCCCTGGGACAGACTCCCATCCAATCCCCGAGCAGCATGGGGATTTGCCTGAGTGGGCAGGAAAGACGCTTTGCTTTGTCCAGGGAGCCTGTGGGATGTGGAGAAAACATAAGTGCACATGTGTGTTTTGTTTCGCCTGAGACAGCGGCCAAACACACATGAGCACTTATGTAGTGCATGTAGCACTCCTCCTCTCCCCTTTTATGCCTCGGCCTGCCCCTCCCTATATCGCTGGTTCCCAGCCGGCAAACGCAAAATAAAACAATGCAGGTACATCGTTTTATTTTTTATTTACTGGCTCTGAGCCAGGAAGTGGAGCCGCCACTGATTGTTGTTTGCACAAGATGTTTTTTTCTCTCTTTGAAGCAGATGTTGTAATTTTGCAGATGTCTCCCGTTAGCTAGTGAACAGGCACTCGTTTTGTATTATGCAACCAACCCCTGCAAACTCAAAAACTACTGGCCAATCTCCCTGCTCCCATTCCCAGCAAAGGCACCTGATAAGATTATCAACAAACAACTCATCACTCACCTGGAGATGAACCAGCTTCTCGACACCTCCCAATCCAGCTTCTGCAGCAATCACAGCACCAAGCTTGCCCTGATCGCAGTAACCAATGAAATCCGAACTGTCCTTGACTGAGGAGAATCAGCAGCCATGACTGTCCTTGAGGCCCCCTGGGGGGCAGAGGCGACTAATTACCCCACTAGATGCAAAGGATTTTTTTATTAAGGAAATATGGGTGTGGCGGTCTGCCCACCATGGGCATGGCCATGCCGCCACCCCAACTAAATGGGGCAAAAATCTTTTGCACCCCCAGTTCTAGATCGGGGTCATTACCCCCGATCTGTTCCCGCAGGGGCAGAAAGCCCACTAGACAAAATGTGGCTTATTTACAAGCCCTTTGTGCCACTTGCGTGTCACATTGATTGACGCACCGACAGCGCAATGGGCTTCCCCATATTTACAAGGCCATGTTAAGTCGCCCTGTGTGACTTTACATGGCCTTGTAAATATGTTTCCCTTTCATGCATGGCTCTGCGTGAAAGGGGCGTTCCATGGGTGTTGCTGTGGTTGTTCCCCTGCACCATCTCTGGAACATGATGCATTCTCAGATTAACAACATTTTGTAAACCGTGGACTGCGCCAGAATCCTACGCCTCCCCAGGGGAGGCGTAAGGAGGCGCAAAGAGTAAAAATACTTTTATTTCTCCTCACTTTTTCCTCCTTCTGCAGCACGCATAGAAAGAGGAAAATGCCTTTAATTATTGTTTTTGTGCATGAAAGTGCCCCTTCCTGCACAAAAACAATCACCTCCTCAGCGCACCCATCATTGTAAAATGATGCAAGGGTTTCTGCGCTGGTGCACGGCTGCTGTTTGTGCGCCAGCAGGGGAGAATGACAGGAATTCACTGTATCTTGTAGATACATCACATTCCTGCCTTTTTATTTTGATGCACAGCAGCACAGCGGGAAACGTGTCGTGTTGCTGTGAGTCAAAATCTTGGCCCAAAGTTGTATTTTTATTTTGAGGGCTAAAGAGGAGGCGTGAGGCGTTGGGCGTTGGGGTGGGGGCATTGGCATGGCCATTCCCCCACCACAAATTAATGGGGAAACAGTCTTTCTGCTCTCTTGGGGGCAGAGGGGGATGATTACCCTCGATCTGCCCCCGGGGGCAGGGGGAGGGCGAAAGCCCACTAGATGCCAGGGAATTCTTTTTTTTAATGTAGGGGTGGGTGCTACCCACCGGGGGCATAGCCATGCTCTCACACCAACTAAATTGGTCAACAGTCTATTTGCCTCCCCCGGGGAGCAGCTGGGGTAATTACTCTCAATCTGCCCCCAAAGGGGTTAAAAGTCTATTTACACCAGAATTTTTTAATAGCTAAGACTATAGGGGTGGGGGCTGCCAAGCATGGGTGTGGCCTTGGCCATGGCCCCACAGCAACGAAATGAACTGTACTGGGGTGAATGTATGACATTGTTCTGCATTCTGTCCATCAATTGTTCTTTTTGCATTTGTCACCTGGAGTGGGACGGGTATGCCCAGATGTGGGTCCCGTGCTCTCCATGCCACTGGAGTCAAGCTATTCTGGCTGATGAGGGGTGCAACCCCGAAACCAGTCCTAGGATGCTTGTATCCAGTCCAGGGAGGAAATGGCCTGGCAGTTTGGGCTGTACTGTTCCCATTGGGCACAGGGTCAAGACTGATTTGCATATGGCTGAGTCCAAACTGGAAAGGCACAGTGAGCAACACAACTATGGATTTAGGCCCAGATCTCTGCACTGGGGTGAATGTATGATATTGTTCTGCATTCTGACCATCAATTGTTCTTTTTGCATTTGTCACCCCGTGTGGGACGGGTATGCCCAGACGTTGGTCCCGTGCTCTCCATGCCACTGGAGTCAAGCTATTCTGGCTGATGAGGGGTATAACGCCGAAACCAGTCCTAGAATGCTTGTATCCAGTCCAGGTAGGACCTGGCCTGGCAGTTCAGGCTGGACTGTTCCCATTGGGCACAGGGTCAAGACTGATTTGCATATGACTGAGTCCAAACTGGAAAGGCATAGTGAGCAACAAAACTATGGATTTAGGCCCAGATCTCTGCACTGGGGTGAATGTATGACATTGTTCTGCATTCTGACCATCAATTGTTCTTTTTGCATTTGTCACCCCGAGTGGGACGGGTATACTTAGATGGGGGTCCCAAGCTCTCCATGCCACTGGAGTCAAGCTATTCTGGCTGATGAGGGGTGAAACCCCGAAACCGGTCCTAGGATGCTTGTATCCAGTCCAGGGAGGACCTGGCCTGGCAGTTCGGGCTGGACTGTTCCCATTGGCCGCAGGTCCAAACTGGAATGGCATGGTGAGCAAATAAACTATGGATTTAGGCCCAGATCTCTGTACTGGGGTGAATGTATGACACTGTTCTGCATTCTGTCCATTAATTGTTCTTTTTGCAACTAATTGAGGAAGCAGTCTTACTGTTCCCTCTGTGGCAGATTGGAGTAGTTTCTCCCGAATTGCGCACCCCTGGGGGGCAGAAGGCCCACTAGATGACAGAGAATGTTTTAATTAAAGAAAATATAGAGATGGGGCCATGCCCCCATAGGCATGGCCATGCCCCCACCCCAACTAAATGGGACAACAGTCCCCATGCCAAGCTCACATTGACCTTGGTTTGATGTGTTACTCTCACAGCACTAGGCACAGCCACACAAGTGGGTCAGCGTTTTCATCGTCACAAGTGGGGCAATGCTAGGTGGTGGGAATTTTGTAGATTCCTGTATATTCTGGAAGTTTTCTTCACAGAAATGTAAGGAAAATGCATGCTTTGAGGTAAAGTTTGAGGTTTGCAAGTGATTCTGAGTAAAACAACTTGGTGAGAGCCATGCAAGTTACCCCATCCTGTATTTCCCTAGGTGTCTAGTTTAAATAAATGTACAGGTTTGCTAGGTTTCCCTACATGCCAACTGAGCTAGGACCCAAAATCCACAGCTACCCTCTTTAGATTAGAGTAGAAAAATGTGATATATTCAAGTTGTGTTTTGGGCCATTTCCTGTTGTTGGCATTAGGCCTATGCACACAAATGATGAATTGTATTATTGGAAGACTTAGGGAATGCTGGGTGGAAGGAGGTTTATGGCTCCTTGCATATTCCAGGACTTTTCATCATGGAAAAGTGAGGGAAATGTGTTTTCTAGTCAAAGTTTGAGGTTTGAAAGGGATTCTGGTAGCAACAACCTGGTGAGACCACATAGGTCACCCCATCATGGATTCCCCTAGGTGTTTAGTTAAAATACATTTACAGGTTTGCTGGGTTCCCCTAGGTACTGGCTAAACTAGGGCCCAAACTAAACAGCTACCCACTTTGAAAAAAATTATGTATAATAATTTTTCGCTCTACAAATTTCACCATATGAATTAGTCTATACTCGGTACACAGTGAATAACCATTGTACGGTGAAGCTCAGTTTTTGGCTCTGGGTACCTTGGTTTCTTGAAAAACCTACAAACCCTTTGTGTACCGCAACCATAATGGCTTAGCAGACGTAATAGTATATTGCTTCTGTAAATCGGCCATGCTGACAAAAAGTTACAGCTGAAAACATTGTCACAAATGACTGTTTTTCCTTCTTATTTTCAGTTTTTCTTTATTTCAATGGCTAGTGTTTTGGGGGAAATCTTGAGGGATCTACACATATTATTGCTTGTTGATTTTGGAATTGTATCTACGTTTCAGAAATCTATTGCTTTTCTGGGTAACCTAAGGTTTTGACAATGGTTTCCACCACAAACTAGAAGTAGGTTGATAGCACAAAAACTAGGAAAATGGGCTACCGTTTTGAAAAATGCCAAAACTGTGGTAAAAAAAAAGTGTTTTTCTTTTTAATTCAGCTCTGTGTGTTCCTGAAAGCTGTGAAGATGATGACTTTAGCACAGCAAACCATTAGTTGACGCCATTTTTAGGAAAAAAAGTAGACACTTTTATCCAAATTTTAGAAAAACCCATCAAAATGGAGCTATGGTTTGCCTATTTTTTCTGTCCCCTCCGGGGTAATTCACAAACCCTGGGTACTTTTAGAATCAAGTATATCAAAAAGAAGGGGGAAAGAGAGGTTTTTAACGGTTAGGTTCACCCTCCCATTGTATGTATAATTAAATAAATAATCTGAGTCGTCAGATTATGAGAACCTAACCAAAGGGTGTGAGGAAAGCACTTGTTTCCTGAAAAACCCAGGCAAAAGAAAGAAAGGGCAATTCCTTTCTTTAGTCCCCTCACTCACCAGGGTTTCCCCACGGTGACATGCTTCATCATTGGGGTCCTCTCAGTCCTCTACGGGCTGAGGCGTGCTGCGACTTGCGGATTTACGTAGGAGCACTGAACAAGACTATGTGTTGTGCAAGTGTTGTGGTGTGGAGTGGTTTAAAGTGAGTTAAAATAATTAACTAGTGGGCCAATCTAATTTTATTGTTGCTCCTAGCTAATTAATTAAAAAAGTGGGTAATGTGCTAGAGATAACTACTATAATGGGTAAGTGTACCTAGCATCCGTTGTCGACTAGTTTCAAGCTTCCCAAGCTCTTCATCAGGACTACACTGGGACCAGCCCAGTGTGAATACCACTCCTAGAAGACCTAAATTGGTGCATGAAATAAGTGAAAAAAACGAAAAACGCTGTGCAAATTTAGCATGCGTTACTCAAAATACATACGTAATGTACGTCTCATGGAATTCTGTAGGATGGAAAACAGACATTAAGGGAGAAAAGGCAGATTATGCATTATTGTCTTAGGATAAAAAAGTGAAAAACACTATGCACCAGTGTCGCAATGCTCATTATTCACAAATTATAATTGTGCCACTGTATAGTACTCCCGACAGTACATCTTTCATGCTGGCGTCTAGCTATATTGTGAATAAAGGTGATCGTGAATGCACGAAGTGCACATTTAATAACACACACAAAGTCAAGAAAACATGCGTCTGACAACATAAATTACACACAAGACAGACAAAATTACGAAAATACATACATTTTAAAAGGCAAAACTGTGCCTCATGGTCGACTGAGGGGGGGTTGGACACTCGTACACCTAGGATAAAGGTATAAGCCATAAAGAAACAAAGTACTTCGAGCGCTGTCCTGTTAGGAATTCCAGCGCAGAATGAAGAGAGTAAGAATGAAGAACCATTTAGATTACGAAGGGGCAAAGGCAACCCCCTGCTGCGTGGTTACTCACTTGTACTCGTCAGGCCACCCGCCGGAAACACCTACTAGTGCACTGCCTAGCCGACCGCATACTGACTGGATGCGAGCCGGGTGCCTAGATATCTACCTGGTGGGGGGTGTGTGAAGAGGAAGAAAGGACTCGCCGGTTGCGGTCGTGTTCCATAGCCGCCATCTTGGAACTGGCAAAAATATCGTAAACATAAGGATTAAGAATAATTCAAAAAAGAAGTTAATTGTTAACAGGAATGCAAGGGATTAGCCATCCGCTGTGTGTTTCTAAGAAAACGGATGAGGAAACATTCGCTGGTTGTGGTTCCCCTCGAACGCCGCCATCTTAGAGCAGGCACCAGTTGTCAAAGTTACTAAGACATAAAAAAATTAATTTTAGGCATTGTCATAAGGGTTAAGTTCATCTGCTCCGTTCAGTGCATAAAAAACGGAGAAGGCTAAAGAGCCTTAGGGTGTCAAATCTCGTAACTTAAATTGGTTCGGCCATCTTAGGTAGGGGAGAACGAGTAAAACAAGGATTACCAAACAGTGCCACACTAATTCTTTGGAAGTCAATGAGTTCAAAGCCCATAGAATGGGAAAGTAGTTGTCCCATTAGTTCCTCCATGATAGGTTTTAAACAAACCTCCATGCTAGGTTCTACACAAATCCATTAACACCTCTCATGGGTGAAATGAAAAGATAGTTACCTCAGTTGTAATCGTGATTGTAAGGACCCCTTGTAAGATACCTCAGATTCTAGAGGATAGTTATATATCTCGTGTTATTAGACCCAATAAAACGCAATGGCGAGCTCGAATTGCCAAATATAATTTTTTAGGCTGATATATTTAGGGTGCTAAAATCAAAGTGGTTGGATAGCAAGAGGTTGCTGACAGATAACTCAGTTTGTAGTGAAATGGCCCCATGGTATATCATCATTAAGGCCGTGGTCGTCTGAACGCAGTTTAAACACCCAACGTTGTTCTTTTTCGTGTAGATTCTTCTCACTGTTGGGATAGTTACTGACATGTTCAAGAATGACCCAGCTGAAGTCATTTGGTGTATGTTGTTTTTCCAAGAAATGCGTCGTCATTTTGGTGTTATTATGTTTGCATCTGAAGTTACTGCGGTGTTCGACCATTCTCGTGCTCACTTTTCTTGTGGTCATTCCCACGTAGTGAAGATTACATACGCATGTAATGAGGTATACTACCCCGGTAGTGTTGCAATTCGTAAAGGATCGCAGATTCCACGTCATGCCATTGTTGCAGGTGACAGTCTTAGTTGCTGTGGTTAGGTGACATACACTGCAGTTGGCACAGGGGTAATGTCCCTCTGGGAGTGGGTGTAGTAGGCGTACTGGACCAACCGTCCTTGTTGAATTAGGTCTGGTGTGTACCAAGTAGTTCTTGATGTTTTTTGCTTTTTTATGGCTAAACATTGGTAGTTGCAGATTAAGACCCCCACTGTTGAGGATTCGCCAATGTCTTTTAATGATCTTGGTCACCTGGTCTGATGCGGTGTTGAAAGTTGTGATGCAGATTTGTCGTTTCACATTCTTATCCGATGTTTTTTCAGGTTTAGGTTCCAGAAGCGCATCACGGTTGTTGTTGGATGCTCGTTTTTGTGCTTTGGAAACAAGATGTGGTGGGTAATGTCGTTGCATCAATTTTTTGGATAGATCTTGAGCTTGCCTTTTGTAGTCCTCTCTCGTGGTGCAGTTGCGTCTTAGACGTAAGAATTGCCCGAAGGGTAAATTATCTTTGAGACTTCTCGGGTGGAAACTCTCATATACCAAAAGGCAGTTTCTTGCCGTGGGTTTAAAATGTGTGGTCGTGATCAGGCGGCCATCGCGCGCCGATATGTTAAGGTCAAGAAAGACCAAATCTGATCTGCTCATGGTGAAGGTGAACTTTAGAAATGGATCTTGTTGGTTAAGCCAGAAAAAAAAGGATTCAAAATCCGTCTCGTTACCCTCCCAGATGAGGAACACATCGTCGATGTATCTCTTCCATAACTTGATATTGTTGATGTGTGGGTTGTTGTTATGGAGGATCTTGTGTCGTTCCAAATGGTGTACGTAGAGCCCAGCCAGGCTCGGCGCAAAGGTGCTTCCCATGCTCGTACCGTGGGTCTGTTTGAACAAAGAATCATTAAATTGAAAGAAATTTTCTGTGAGAGCTAGTCGACAGCATTCCAACACCACATGCCTGGGTGTGTGGTAAGCCCAATCATTTTCGAAGAGTACTTCCTCAAGGATGTCCAGTGTATCCTTGTGTGGTAAACTGGTGTACAAGCTTTCCACATCGAGGCTGATTAAGATGCTGGTTGTAGGATTGAAATCTAGATTTTGAATTAGACACAGAACAGCTTTAGTGTCTTGTAGATACGTGTCGGTCGCTTGGACTAGTGGTCTCAGAAAAGCGTCGGCGAATTTTGACAGGGGTTCCAGAATAGAACCAATTCCTGAAACTATAGGCCTGCCAGGTGGTTTCACCATAGACTTGTGTATCTTAGGGATAGTGTAAAAGTAGGGGATGACTGGTTGCTTGTTTTCAAGAAATTCCGCCTCTTTTCTACTAATCCAGTCATTGATAAGGGATTCTTCAACCAAGTTCGCAATCTCAATCCTCAGCCGCTCAGTTGGGTTGGTTGGTATGGCTAGGTAGTTTCTTCTGTCGTCCAGCAGTCTGAGACATTCAGTTTGGTAATCCGATGTCTCTTGGAGGACTATGGCTCCCCCCTTGTCGGCTGGTTTAATAGTGACAGTTTCGTCTTTGGAGAGTTGGTGAATCGCCTCTTGTTCAATTTTACTCGTGTTATGGAAGACTCTTATGGATTTAGGGTCCAATTCCCTAATCTCCTTAATTACTGCTTTTTCGAATGCTAGTAATTCAATAGGAAGGGTATTGGGAGGAGGTGTGAAATTTGATTTTTTGTGCAGTCCTGTGTCCGTCTTAGATGTAAGGTCTGGTTCTTTGTCTTTGAAAAATACTTCCAACTTGATTCTGCGTATAAATTCTTTCAATTCGCAGATCAGTTTAGATTTATCCAAGGTTGCTGTGGGTACAAACCCTAAACCCTTCTCCAACACATTTTTTTGAATAGGTGTTAAAGGTAGATATCTAGGCACCCGGCTCGCATCCAGTCAGTATGCGGTCGGCTAGGCAGTGCACTAGTAGGTGTTTCCGGCGGGTGGCCTGACGAGTACAAGTGAGTAACCACGCAGCAGGGGGTTGCCTTTGCCCCTTCGTAATCTAAATGGTTCTTCATTCTTACTCTCTTCATTCTGCGCTGGAATTCCTAACAGGACAGCGCTCGAAGTACTTTGTTTCTTTATGGCTTATACCTTTATCCTAGGTGTACGAGTGTCCAACCCCCCCTCAGTCGACCATGAGGCACAGTTTTGCCTTTTAAAATGTATGTATTTTCGTAATTTTGTCTGTCTTGTGTGTAATTTATGTTGTCAGACGCATGTTTTCTTGACTTTGTGTGTGTTATTAAATGTGCACTTCGTGCATTCACGATCACCTTTATTCACAATATAGCTAGACGCCAGCATGAAAGATGTACTGTCGGGAGTACTATACAGTGGCACAATTATAATTTGTGAATAATGAGCATTGCGACACTGGTGCATAGTGTTTTTCACTTTTTTATCCTAAGACAATAATGCATAATCTGCCTTTTCTCCCTTAATGTCTGTTTTCCATCCTACAGAATTCCATGAGACGTACATTACGTATGTATTTTGAGTAACGCATGCTAAATTTGCACAGCGTTTTTCGTTTTTTTCACTTATTTCATGCACCAATTTAGGTCTTCTAGGAGTGGTATTCACACTGGGCTGGTCCCAGTGTAGTCCTGATGAAGAGCTTGGGAAGCTTGAAACTAGTCGACAACGGATGCTAGGTACACTTACCCATTATAGTAGTTATCTCTAGCACATTACCCACTTTTTTAATTAATTAGCTAGGAGCAACAATAAAATTAGATTGGCCCACTAGTTAATTATTTTAACTCACTTTAAACCACTCCACACCACAACACTTGCACAACACATAGTCTTGTTCAGTGCTCCTACGTAAATCCGCAAGTCGCAGCACGCCTCAGCCCGTAGAGGACTGAGAGGACCCCAATGATGAAGCATGTCACCGTGGGGAAACCCTGGTGAGTGAGGGGACTAAAGAAAGGAATTGCCCTTTCTTTCTTTTGCCTGGGTTTTTCAGGAAACAAGTGCTTTCCTCACACCCTTTGGTTAGGTTCTCATAATCTGACGACTCAGATTATTTATTTAATTATACTTTTAGAATCCCCAGGATAGTGGAAAGAGGACAAATATTAGGTGTGGATACCTTATGTAGAAAAAAAGTTATGTAGCCCTAAGTGCGAATTACCACAAATAGCCAGAAAAATGCTCAGCATTGGAGGGGTGGGGGGGGGGGGCTGGAGGGGAGGTGCTGCAGCCAAAGGGTTAAAAAGCAAATTAGAACAGCTATTGAATGTATTGTGTAGGTATAGCAAGTGCATTGACAACGCAGACTAAATAGCAATATATATTTCTTGAGTAGGATTGTTTTTAGAGAACATGTGCAAAATGAAACTATAAAGCATGCAATTAAGGGATGGCTGCAATTAGTGTATTGTCTTGGTGCAAATAAAACGTTTGATAATTGCATCTGTAAAACTCACTCTAACAGTTATTGCTTGTGAGCAAACCCCTGATGTTATTTTATTCTGATGCTACATTACATTGTTTATGATAATATGCAGCTCAGAGCAAGGCATATGCTGTTCTTTAATCAAAAGATGCTAAATGTTTAACTACAAGTGCAGCCCCTAAACGAATGGAGCAGAGAAGGCGGTAATAACTAATTCAAAGTAGAAACGTGAGTGAAACTGCTTAAGAAAAAGAGGTTGTAGACATAAAGAGCAAGAGGTCTTTTAAGGTCACACTACCCACCAGAGTTTGAATTGGAAGCTCTTGGATCTGAACACTGATTTATTAGTGCTCAGCGGTACCTTACCTGATGGGTTAAAAAATAGGGACATAACACACTTCCTGAGGGTGGGCAGGGTGGGGAGGACAATATTTGGTTCAGAGATTCCTAGTACAGAGTTTTTTTTAAAGTGAAATACTTTTATCAGCCCGCTGCCAAGTATTGCTACAGAGCAGACCCCAACACATTTATTAGGTTTAGCTTGCGAAAGCGATTGTGCTGCTTGTGCATGCGCTCTCGCTTGCTATACCACTGTGTATAACAAGGGACTTGCAGCCCACCCATTGCTTACGTTTCATTGGCTTCTTTGTCACTCTTCTTTGGTGACTCCTAATTTGCTAATGCAGACTAAGCGTCGCTTCCATTCCTTTCCATGGAGCATGGACCAAGCACAGATTGATTCCACCTAATCAGTTCCCATCCACTGCTCACACTGTGATTGAGGTACTATTTGTTTCTCATCTCCCACTCCCCTTTGTGCATGAAGTTTCTTTGCCCTCTCACCCAACCCTTCACTGTGTTGCTGTTCACCCTTCCCCGTCCCCCGTCCTCCCCTCTTCGTCCTTGTTTTATGTCACAGAGACCCAGGGGCTGCAAACTTCAAGTCGTGTAAATAAATGACCCTGTCTCACTGCCCCTCTGATGTCTCACAGGTGATTGTTACAAGTAATCAAAGTTCACGACTGGGATCGACCGACATACCAAATCTAGACAGGGAAACCCAGCTGCCCCATAATAATTCAATGTATTTTATACACTTAAATGCCTGCTTATCATAGATTTACAGGAGCTAAAGTGCTTCGAAGCCTGTCACTGTAATAACAATACCTGCAGTGGAATTCCTCCACCATAATAGGGGTGAAGGGTCTGTCAGTACAATACACGCAGTGCTGGAACTGAAAACAAGCATTGGCACACCAGTAGGTCTCGCCTATGCAAAATCTACTGGCTTTGATAATGTGTTTTAGCCATGTTGCACATCAGTGGAGTTGAATGTAAAAATAACGTTTTAAAAAAATGTCAGAGGATGCAGTCGCTGGCCACGTCATAGTTTTTTTTGCTTTACTTTCAGCCACGCTTCACAACAATCGCAGTGCTGCAGAACATTGATTAAAAACATTGCCCAAGCCACATAAGCTATTTGGCTTTGTCAGTATTCTATCTTACAAATGCCACTTTACTACTAATCAGTTGTTTCAAGCAGTGCCCCAATCCCAACTGAAGAGGAGAGAATGAACGGCTTTGGTATCCGAAAGAAGAGATACAGGCACCTGGCAGTGGAAAAGAGACACAGGCAGCCAGAGGCTGGAGGCAGACAGTGTTGTGAAAAATGGGAATTAGGATCAAGAAGAGCAGAATATTTAGAATGCTCACTTGCCCGATACTGTAGTCTGAATCCAAAACCCACTTTTTCTGTGCAATATCATATTGTGCCATATTGTGCCTGGCAGCAACAGAACACTGTTGTGGAGAAAGTGACTAAGGATGTGGATGGTCTGCCAAATTACACCACAAGAGTTGGTAGGGGCAACAACAAAAAGGAAAATGACAGACCTGTGTGACAAGTAGTTTTCTTAATAAAGTCTGAGTCACACCCCGGGGACAAATGGGGCAAGAAAGATGGAGAGGGCAAGTTTTTGTTATAAAAGTTGTTCAAATAATGCATACATCATGTGTATACTAATGCAGGGTAAGGGGGACAGATATGCTATAAACTGGAAGTCAGCAAAGAGAGAAATGTAGTGATAAAAACTGCGGGTGACAAATAAGCCATGAACCGTAACATGGTGTGGTGCTGGAAAATGGAAGCTGAAATGGGGTTTAAAAAAACATGAGGACAAACAGTGGTGAAAGAGGTGGGTATGTTGAACCAACGATTTGGGTGTTGTGCGCATAGGAAAACACCTGAAAGGCAAGATGGCGGCTGGTCAGTCAGCCGAGTGAGCAGGTTCATCGGGCTCCTCTGATAACGTTCCCTGCTAATGCCTTTTAGCTGACGGTAACGGGAAAAAACCACCGGCATAACGACCCGGAATGATTTGGCGGCTGGCCTCATTTCTACAAACAGACCCGTGGACCCTACATAGAGCTTTTAGCCTGCTCCACGCTTTTCAATTGAAGAATCCAGTGGTTTGGTCAGTTTCAATCGGCATGGCGCCGAAAGCTCTCCCTAAGAACGCCAAGCCTCGCCAGCCCGCAGGCGGCACCAACAGCCCGGCCATGGTTGCTAAGAAAATGTCGGTAAATAGCATCTCGAAGGAGCCGACACCTAAGCCTGCCCGAACCAAAACAAGCGTCCACCCGCTTTTTAAATCACAGAGCTCGAAACCTGACATAAAACCGGCAACCATGCAGGAGCCTACCGCGTCTGATTTAGCAGCGGGGGGGACACTCTCCATACCGGCTGCCGATATCGGAACGATCCTACACCTGGTCGAAGAGGTCGAAGAGGTCGGGAGCCGTGGTTCAAGACAGCGTGATACTGAGCACAGCAGAGGCATTGTGGGCCCTGTAGTTCTGCCTGCGGACTCCGTGATTACACCTGAGAAAAGTCAAAGTAACAATTTGTGTGGCACAAATAACCAAGTTGGAGGCATTTTCTCTGCGGGGGCTTCAGTAGCTGCAGGATCTGAACACATCAAGGAGCTGGAAACTGGGGATAAATTTTATTCAATGTCTGATCCCTCAACATCATCTGAAGACGGCAGCCAGAGCAAAAAAAAAACGCATGAAGAGGATAGTGATAGTATCTCTTCTATTGAGGATGAAAATCAACCGGAAGAAATGACACCGTATGAGCCTGATACAATCCGGAAAGCTAAGGTACATAGGTTGTTGGGGGAGTCCTTCGCTAACAACATACAGGAGCCATTAGCCTGGGATTACTCATTTTCTAGCAATGATACTGATATAATCACTGAACAAGGGGGCGATACTCTAGGTCCTGGCGGGGTGCAGGAGGCCCCTAAGGAAGTCACTCTTCATTCTATCTACCAGCTCATCATGGCGCACAGAGCAGAGACTAGGGCAGAAAGTTCAAGGGCCCAAAGTGCCTGCCGCAAACTACAGAATTCAATCAAAAGAGTCGCCAAAACGTGCGCAGATATCGCAGCTAGAACATGCGAAGTCGAGGAGCGGGTCTCAAAACTCGAGGATGAGCTGAGTGCACAGAGAGGGGTTACGGAGAGCTTGAAAAATCCGAGGGAGGATGTTTCCTGGAAGCTCATTGACTTAGAAAATCGAATGAGAAGGAACAACCTTCGCATTCTTGGGATACCGGAAGGATTAGAAACGTCAGATGTGCGCCAGTTTGTGGTAGAGCTATTCATGGAAGCATTCCCGGATCTAAAGAGCTGGGACTGGAAGTCGGAAATATTAAGAGCTCATCGCTTCCCCTTTAAGATGCGACAACAGCCAAACCAAGATAATGCGCTACCCCGCGCCATCCTGATCTCTTTCAATAATTTTTTGGCCCGCGAAGCAGTTTATAATGCAGCCAGACCTAACCGGAAGAGAAAGGGAAAGGGACAAGAATTTTTTGTTAGGCCAGACTTCTATCAGGCTACAGTCGAGCGTAGGTGGCAGCTTCGCTCACTGATGCCCCTGTTCCAGGCGAAAGGCGCACAAATGTTTTTGCTCAATCCCGCAAAGCTAACAATACTGCATCAAGGAAAACTATTTTTTTTTTCTATCAGAAATTCAGGCTAAAGAATTTCTAAATACATTATAAAAGGCTTTTTTGTTCCGGGTCGCATACTCTTAGTGCCAACAACTATATGACTTGAAACTTATTACACTTTTATTTCTCTCTTTTATCTTGGCCAGTCCAGTCAAGCTTTGTTATTATGTACGAGCCGGTGTACATTGTGTATTCTTTGGGATATTTACAGGGGAGCCCCCCTGCTCTACATCACTAGGGACCCACTGGTCCTTTTGCCGTGTCTAAGGGGATGGGGAGGGAGTAGGGGTGGGGGGTGGGGAGGGGGCCTGTTCAGGGTGGTTCGGGGGGGGAGAGGGGGGAGCGGGGGATGGACGGGGGAGAAAAATACAATCTCTTGTTTAGCTCTAATGATTTAAGTTTCGCAAGTTTTGCAAGCACAGTACAGCTAGATGGAGGCAAGGTTTTTTTTCTATATTGTTACTTGAATGCCAAAATTGGTAGGATTATTGTCTATGTCTATGTCTCTAATAATGTAGGCTGGGAAGAAGTCAAAGAACCATATCAGAAAGACTCTATTATATTATATTGAGGGAAGCAATGTTAATAAATTATGGCTAGCTCTTATCTCCGTATAGCTTCTATTAATATATGTGGGCTCAACGATAAGAATAAAAGAAGAAGGGCACAAGAAGACCTTAAATTCCTTGGGGTAGACTTTCTATGTCTACAAGAGACGCAAATAGCTAATAAAGATAGTAATTTGTTAGATACCCTGGGGTTTAAGAGACTAGCGCATACCACCCAGGACTGTAGGACAAAAGGAGTCGCTGTGCTCTCTAGAAATAACAGTGTGAGGTGCGACAGAAAAAGTGTGGATAAATTGGGTAGATGGATACTCATGGTTATCAAGTGCAGATCGGGTTATCTTACACTGGGTTCAGTATACTCCTCAGTGTTAGATGATCCATCAGTTTTGAGATTTTTATCTAGCGAGCTCCCATCCTGGCCAGAGCCTTACATATTATGTGGGGATTTAAACATTAACGGGGCTAAAAATGCTGGTAGTATCGGAACTACGGACCGCAAACCACAAGTGCGCAGGGCTTTAAATGATTTAATAACTGATGTGGGGCTCATCGATGTTTGGCCTAAGTCAAGGGGTACGGACCCAGGTTTCACTTATTATTCAGCCCCTCACAAAAAATGCGCCAGGCTGGACTACTTTTTGGTCTCATCATCGTTAGTAAAGGATGCAAAAATTGAATTATCCCCCAGGGTCCTATCTGACCATAATCCATTGATTTTCGAATTCCTCATTGATGGTATGGTAAATAAACATAAAAAATGCTCATTCGAAAGGGCTATTCTTTTAGATCAAGACTATAGAAATCATATGAGAAGCAGGATAGGCGAATTTTTTAGTATTAATAAGGGTACGGCATCTCCAGGAGTGGTCTGGGATACGTTTAAGGCCTGGATACGAGGGGAGACTATCAGCTTTGGAACGTGTAGAAGGAAGAGATATATCCAGCAGGTGAGGAGCTATTATCAGAAACTCTCCTAGCTTGAAACTGAATTACTAGTAAATATAAGAGAGAAAATAGAACCAACTGCAATTCTAGATTCAATCTTAGTGACCAAATCAACCCTAAACGATCTTTACCTAAATATATAGCGAGTCTGTTGGGCGATTACTCGCAGTCAGGACCAGACAACAAACTTCTGCCCGACATATAAGTCAAATAAAAAATATGAATGGTGCTTTAATATCTGACGAGGGCAAGATCAGAGATTCTTTCAAAGACTTCTATAGGGCCCTATATACTGCAGATCCGCTTCCTAGTGAGGGCTGGGACCCTTCGCTTTTGCCTAAAGTAAAACTGGTAGATGAAGAGGTTTGTCATCTCGAAGTAGATTTTTCAGATAAAGAACTTCAGAAAGCACTATACGATCTACCATCATCCAAAGCCGCTGGTACCGATGTAATACCGTTAGAATTTTACAAAACTTTTTTTAAGGAGGTTAGTGCGAAGCTTCTCGATCTCTTTAACTCTGTCAAGGGGGGAGAAGCACCACCGATGACCTGGGGCTCGGCAAATATAGTCATATTTTTAAAAAAAGATAAAGATCCGTTAAATATGGGCTCATACAGACCTATAACACTCCTAAACAGTGACGCCAAGCTATATTCTAAGATCCTTGCCTCTCGCCTTAACAGCGTTATGCCGCGATTGGTCTCCCGGTGGCAGCACGGATTTATACAGGGAAGGGGGACTGAGGATCATATAAGGAGACTTATTACAATGTTGGATGCCTCTGACGTCTTAAAACTCCCACTAGCAGTGGCTTTCCTAGACGCCGAAAAGGCATTTGATCGTGTTTCCTGGAATTACCTATGGAAATGCCTCAAAGCTAATAACGTAGGAGAAGGCTTCATTAGGGCAATGCAGGCTCTTTATCATAAACCGTCAGCGCAGGTACAGATTATGGGAGGCCTTTCTGAAGCCTTCCCCATAGAAAGAGGGACAAGACAAGGATGCCCATCCTCGCCTCTGCTATACGTACTATACATGGACCCATTTCTTAGGCTTCTGGAGGCCTCAGAGAATATATCCCCCTTCAGCTTAAATCATATAGATATCAAAATTTTGGCATATGCCGATGATGTCGCTGTTGTCACCTCGGAATTATCCACTACACTAGCCGAAGTCGAAATGCTGGCCGAGAAGTTTGGCCGAATATCTGGTTATAGGCTTAATAGGGAGAAAACCCAGATTGTAGTTAATAAATTTATGATCTCTACAGATGATAGAATTGTGGAGGAGGCGACCTATCTCGGCATCCGAGTCAGGGCCCAAACTAAGGAGGAAGTAGAGGCAAACTTAACCCCTATAATCCATAAAATTAAGAAAGACATGGGTCGATGGGACAACTTGAAGCTTTCTATTATTGGGAGATGCAATCTGATTAAAATGGTAGTCCTGCCGAAATTATTATATATTTTCCGCACAATACCCCTGGAAATACATAATACATGGTTCCAACAGATTGAACGAGAGATAGCGAGATGTATCTGGTCTTATAAAAAAACGCGTCGCGCAAATTGTTCTCTAACATTACCAGCGGAAAGAGGCGGACTTGGACTACCAAACATCAGATTATATTATTTGGCGGCGTCACTCAAATATTATTGGCCCATGTTTCGACCCTTAGAGGATAGGATCATGACATCAAATTTCTTGCCCACTATATATGAGATGTTAATGGGTCCGGGAGTTCGTGGCTGTTTGTTAAAAATGTACGAGCCCAGTTACTACAAAAGAACCCGATTCAAGATCCTGACTACTGCATACCAAAATTGGACCAGGGTTAGAAAAAAATTAGGCATGGGCAGGTTTAGCAGATATACTCCACTTCTCGATAATACCCAGATCTCTGAATCACTGCTGGATAGATATTTTGATCGGTGGATAAGGGCGGGTGTCCGTAACATAGCAGACTTGCTCGATGGAGATCAGCTAGCCACATTTGAAACAATCAAAAATAGGTTTAATCTCACCAATAGCGATTTCTTTAAGTTCTTACAAATAAGGGACTTCATCATTAAGAAAACTGGGGGCATAATTGGGTTTACGGTGATCCCGTTGTTGGAGGTCATTGCTGGCAGGGACCCCCTTACAATTTCGAAGCTTTATAGGATTCTTCTTGAAGGGATACCTGATGATATTGAAAAGCATTCTAATAAATGGCAGGAAAGGTTGGAGGTTACTGATTCGTGCCTGGAAAGTGCTATAATATTAGCTAATACCGTATTGTCTTCAGCTAATCTCCGTGCACAATGCTTCAAAACATTTTTTGATCTCTATATCCCTCCTGCTAAGATCATTAAATGGGGCGGGACCGAGGGTATTCATTGTTTCAGATGTAAAACTTTGGGCGCAGATCTGGTGCATATTTTTTCTACATGCCCGGAGCTTGAGAAACTTAGTTTGGAGGTCACTACGTTTCTGCAATATGTTCTGAATAGAAGGGTATTTTAAACTCCCCAATTTATGTTACTCGGGGTATCAACACCGGAGGATAGTTGCAAGGAGTTTCTCTTTATTGGGATGACTATACTTAGACTATATATTGCCTCCTCGTGGCTTGATCCACTACCCCCTACATTCGGGCAATGGAAAATGCATCTGCTACATGTATTTCATCTGGAGTATGCCCTCTATGCCCAAAAGGGGAAGAGAGGGAAACTTAAGGGACTAAAGATCTGGAGACCACTTAAAGATTGGTTGAACGATATAAACAACAATAGTTAAATTTCGGATTGGCCTCCAGTTCGGTCTTTTTTCCCTTTTTCTCTTTTTCCTCTCTCTCCTCTTTTTTTTCTGTATCTCTGGTTGGCTTCTCTCTCTTTTCTTGGTCTCTGACAAATGTGTTCTAAAAAAATATTTTGAATTGTTCATAATGTATACCTCCATTCCGTATGTGCTTGCATATTAGATAAGGCTGTAACTCAGATCTATTTAATAAAGGTTTTGAAAACTTAAAAAAAAAAAAAAAAAAAAAGAAAGAGGTGGGTATGCAGCAAGAAACAGGGGCAGGTTTTAAGAGTGTGTGAATCTTTCAGGAGAGGGCTCCTCCTCACCACATTGTGGCTTCAAAATATGTCAAACAGGTCCATTCAATTACATTTGTATAACATGTCTCATCACTCATTGTAGCAAAACATGTTTTTTTCCAAGTGCTGTACCAATATCACAAAAAGTATTTCTCCATAAGCACCCAATAAGGGGTGAGAGTGTGTGTAGGGAGAGTACGGGACCAGGAATGGTGACGTTAAGTAATCCATTAAAGTCCCCGCTCCACCGTACCTGTAGCAATGCAGGACAACAAACCACAATGACATCATTTTCAATGATGTGCCACAATTCAAATCCGAGTAAATTTCACACCGTCATTTTATTCTACTCCCCATGAGTTTAAACCTCCAGATCTCACAGTTCCAGGACAACCTCACCCTTCAATATTGGTTCGGGATCCACATTGCCCCACAGATTCTCCAGCACAAAACTCTTATTTGTCAACCACACTGCAACAAAGGGACCATGGTTCTCAGATGAAATCTCCTTCTTACCCTGCTCTTCTGATGTTCCCTTCCATAGCCAGCCAAGGTGTCGCTCTCAAACATATAGTGCTCCATGGGGTTTCATGGATTTTCAATGATGTGAAAGCGAACACATCCAATATATCTTTAGGGGACATCACAGTTGTTTTTGACTACAAATGAGGGAGTCACTGCATTGACAGCTGTAGAGGCTCAACACCCTATAAAAAAATAATGAAGTCCATGCAGTATTTTTAGCAGATTATATCATAATAGGGTAACCCAAGATAAAGGCCACAGACCTGGGTATCGATTGGTATAGAAAACAGTTGGTCCTAGACCACTTTATCATACAATTAAATTGTTCAATATTCTTAACTTGAAAAACACATTATAATTGCATATGATTTGCATATAGCCATATAGTACAAACAATTTTCATCAAGAGAGATAAGCACACTCTCAACAAATACAATGGCACTAATTAAATTAAAGAGAACTGTTTTATTCACAAGATTAACAAATCATCATATTCAATAAATGGAGAGGTTGCTCCAAGAAGGGAGGGAAAGGACGATGTGCTCATGTGTAAGTTAGATAATGTAGAGAAGAAGGGATTCAAAATTACATCCAAGGGAGAGTCAATTACAATAAATCTTTCAACATGGAGAACTGGCTATAGTTGCTAGTCAGACCAGTTCCTTGTCAGGGCCTGCCCCTTACGGGTTGTTCCAGGTATCGTTCATATTTCTTTCAAACAAGGGGCACAGAGAGACATCATCTGTGAAATGGGCAGACTGGGGATGAAAGCGGGTACAGGCTCACAGGGGGGACGGGTGTCGACGTTTTGACCCTGATGCATAGAGGGCAATTCACAACCTCAGCTGATGGGTCTTCCTCAGGACAGGGGAAGGAGGGGCAACCTATGTTTAGGTTTAAGTGGTTATGGTCCGGTCACTGCCACCATATGGTGGGTAGTCCGCACAAGAGTTATCGTGTCACATATGTAAAATTAATTGATGCTGACAACTCCTTGGAAGGGTGAATCAATTGCCCAAAAGCCGAACCTTATTCCGACACTCAGGAGCCACCTGCGTAGACCGTGTGACAAAGTCGCTAGAAGAAAGTCTCTGGAAGAAAGACACGGTCTATGTGGGCGGCTCCTGAGTGTCGGAATAAGATCGGCTTTGGGGGATTGATTCACCCTTTCAAAGAGTTGTCAGCATCAATTAATTTGACATATGTGACACCGTAACTCTCGTGCGGACTACCCACCATATGGGGGCAGTGACCAGACCATAACCACTTAAACCTACCGCTATCCACTCGTACCTTAGGGACTGCCACTGCCCGCCATCAGACCCGCAGATAGCCCAGGACTTGGAGGCACCCATCACAGAAAACAAACTTAAAAAAGCCCATTGGGGGCTTCTAGTGGGGAAGACCGCGGGCCTGGATTGCCTGGTTTTTATAATGTTTTTTACCCATACTTGAAAGATCATCTGCTCGGGCTTTACAACTCCCTCACCCACAGTACTGGCCTCACACCCACTATGTCAGTGGTGGAAATCAGGCTACTCCCTAAACCCGGCAAACACCCTACCCTCTGCTCTTATCAGCCCATAGCATTATTAAATACAGATGCCATGATTTACACCAAGATGCTGGTCAAATGGTTGCAGCCACTACTGCTGAGTTTGGTTGACGCAGACCAAGTGGGCTTCATCCAGCACCAGCAGAGCCCAGGCAACACCAGACTCCTGGCCCACTTGATATAAAAGGTCTATATGCATAACATCCCTGTTCTCCTCTTGTCCTTAGATGCTGAGAAGGCATTCAACAGGGTCAGCTGAGCCTTCCTGTGTACCCTCCTTATCAAAATAGGGCTGGGCCCCACAATGTTCAGCAAGATCATAGCCTAATATACCGAGCTGACTGCCACCATTGCATTAAAGGGCCAACTCAGCAAATCCATCCTGCTCCTTCGGGGCACCTGCCAGGGCCGCCTCTTGTTCCCTCTACTTTTCGCTCTGGTCATAGAACCATTGGAGTTCCATTTTGGCCAGTCTCGGAGCATCACTGGCATCCCGTTTGGAGGGCTCGAACACAATGTTCTACCCTTTGCCGATGATTTACTGCTGACCCTGACAGAACCAGAATCCACCCTCCCAGCAGTAGTACAGAGTCTGCAGGCATTCGAGGTAGTCTCAGGATATAAGATCAACATGGTCAAATCACAGACACTCAATCTTATCATCCCACAACGACTGCAGAAGCCGGCCCCCTTCCAATGGGTGACCCACTCCATCCAATACCTGGGCCTCACCATCAAATTAGGATGGCAGGGGGAATCTCACCGCGACCGCGGTGATCGCAAAGACCGCCCTCCGTGGAACCGCCACAGGCAATCCTCCGGATTGCCTGGTGGAGCGTTCTTCACCGGTAAAATGGCTGCAGTGCCTAGCAGGCACCGTCTGCCAAATTACGATAAAGGCTGGAGATAGCCTTTCCATGGCGGTGGAACCGCCATGTAAAAGCTGGCAGGGATTGGGTTTGGGGGCCCGTTGCGGGCCCCCCATTGTGTTGGGGGAGGTGAGGGTGCACTTGGTGGGTAGCATGGTACCCCCTACATTTCACAGCACTATGCGGCAGGCACCATGTGATGCCTGCCACGTTATGTTATGTTAAAAAGCATTTGTAGAGTGCGCAGCTACTCAACAGAGTGTCCCGGTGCTGAGACAGAAGATACAGAAACCAGAAGGGGAAACTCTGATACCGGAGTGTCGGCCATTATACTGTTTGTTGGAACAACCAGGTTTTCAGTTGTTTCCTGAAAGCTAGTATGTTCGTGGCCTGCCTGAGCAGAAGAGGCAGCTTGTTCCAAAATCTAGCCACTTGCACTTGAAACGAGCGTCTGCCGCGGCGGGCTCTGAGACAGTTAGGTATGACAATTAGATGTTGGTGTGCTGACCAAAGGGATCTGCCTGGAACGTAGTGTGAGACTCTCCTGCGGATGTAATGCGCCCCCATGCCATGCAGAGCTTTGAAAGCCAGGACCAATGCTTTGAAGAGAATTCTGCATCGGACAGGCAGCCAATGCAGATTCTTCAGATGGTGAGAGATCCGGTCCCTAGGTCCGAGTCTCAGGACTGCCCCGGCAGCCGCGTTCTGTACGAGTTGAAGTCTAAGCAACGTAGGGGCCGATTCGCAGAACTAACTTAAGACAAAATCCTAAACTTACTACTTTTGGTATTCAAAGAAGTTAGGATTTTGTCTTAAGTGTGCCACCACCTGCACCATTCTTAACACCAGACGCCAGCATGGGGGCTCTAGGGTGACTGTGGGTTTGTTGCTTGTGGGTGAAGACACCTTTTTTAAAATAGAACGGACATGTCAACGTTCATGGTCTTCAAGAACTGCTCCTCCGCTACCTGGTTTGACCGTTGTAGTTCAGCGTGACATTCAAGTTGCCAAAGGATTTGTGCGTTAGGAAAGTGCAACGTACTCTGGCATGTGGGTGATGGGAAGCACCTCTGCAGAATTTAGCAAAACAGAATCTGCCTTTATCACATGCATCGGCATCTTCATAAGAAGGAGGAGTCCTGAGGGTAAGGAGCCCAGGGTAACTAAAAAAAATAGAAAGAGAGGGTCGAGATCATTTGAATGGGTCGAGATCATTTGAATAGGTCATTCCTTCTTCTCCCAGTCTTCGCTCCAATTCTGCACAAGCTACAGTTAAAGACGTCTCTCCTCCCTCACCTGTCACTTTACAGGTTGAGTTCAGAGGAAGGGCTGCTCTCTGGAGCACACAACCTACATTAAAAAGGCGAGTTTCTGAGACACTTTCGGTACACACGAACAGTAGTAAACCTATTTATCTTTTTGGGGTCTTCTCAAAGGGTCTCCATCCATTGGTGTGTGATACCCTGTTGTTATATGTGTGTTTGACCGTTTTTCCTTTTCAAGAGCCACATTTGACAGTTTATTAACAGTCGTTGATAAACTTGAAATAATATTTCCATTGTTAATTCTTTTTCCTCTCTCTCATCCTTTTCTATAGCATTGATATCCATTCCTCAGTCAGGCATTTCCCCAGCTAACCTGCGATCTGGACCGAATTTCCAAGCATCGCAGCATACTTGCTATGAATATTAAGGAGACAGTTTACCTTGATTTATTTAACTGCCTTAATCCTAGTGTAGTTTTTATTTCTTAAGCAGCAAAATATTCCGGCGAGAAGTGTTTTACAGTCATGTCACTAAGCATCTTGAGCGGATGGGTGGATAACCGAGACCCAGCAGAGAATGCAATGTGAGCTGAACACGCTGTCGGTGTGTTTAAGCAGCATGGAATGCAAGAATGTAAAATGACTGACATACTGATATATTCAGAGCACAGTAAACAGGCAGACAATCACATGAATGCTAAATAACAATTTACATATACAGTGTGCGAGGTCTGTGAGAGGTCAGAGTCAATATCTGCCTTCCAGTGCCAGGAGATGTTTATTAATTGCACATTGTATGCCACGGATGGACGGCCTGGCTATGGCGATCCTAGCTTTTCAGTGACAGAGGGCAAGAAAGGTGCAAGAACCAGAATTTTGATGAAGCACAGTGTTCTTTAGATGACACCAAAAATTATGTGTAGCTCATTGTATGTTACAGGTAGGGTTATAGCAAGTGTGGGTGTAAGAAGAGTGGTCAGGTTATAAGCAGTGAGTAGTTTTAAACATTAGTGTTAGTAACTTGTAAAGAGTTTTTTTTGCACGGTGCCAGCAAGCTTGGTGGTGATTTAAATATGTGTCAAAGTGTGTCCCAGTGGGGCAAAGAAGTAGTTACAGAGGCCTATGATCCGACTGTTGAAGTAAACCAACTTGCTGAGAACAAGAGAATTCATTAAAAGTTTGTTTCGGGTGGAACACAATTAAGAGTCGAATATTACGTTTGTCAATACTGGCTACAGAGTGGTGGAATCAGTGAAAGTGATGAAGGATTTCGGTCACATGTAAAATTGAAAGGTACACCAAGATTTCTGTCAGATGGAAAAATGTCTGGATGTCAGGAGGGAAGCTGATAGGAAGAGGCAAAGAGGCAGTAGAGGAAGAAAAGTGCAAGACCTCTGTCTTGGAAGAGCTGAGAAACAATCCGATATCCGTGACTTAGAAGGTTGGTAAGGAGAGAAATATTTGGGTGTCATCAGCATAGAGATAGTACAAGAAAGCAAAATGCAATATGATGTCACCAAGGGGGATGCTGTACACATAAAGCAGACGTGGACCCAGAACCTAGTCTTGAGGGACCACATCCGGTAGAGCACAGGGTTAGGATGGCTCAGCACCTCAAGCAACTAAGAAGGCTTGATCAGAAAGAAGGGAAGAGAACCAGTTGACGGCACATCCGGTGATACCCAGAGTGTTGAAAGAGGAAAGCAAGGAGGTTGGTCAAACGTGATGTGAAAACTCAAGGAGAATGAGAATGGAACATAATGGGTAGCAATGGGGTATTGTGATGGCTTCAGAAATGTGTTAGATTGAAGGGAATTGGGCAGGCTTGTATAGAGATTCTGAGTAAGCCATTTACAAACAGGCACCCAAGTAATTTAGAGAAAGAAAAGAGCAGATAATTTAGGTGATAGTTAAAGGGAGATAATGAGAGATAAAGGGTCTGCTGAAGGTTTTTGTAGGAGAGATAGTACCACTGCAAATTTGTAGCACTTTATGTAGGTGCAATTAATGAAGGAGTAGTTGGAAAGAGTGTGGTTAGGCATAGGGGAGCCTCATTGGTGAGAAAAAGACGTTTGAGGGTCAATGGACTCAAAGGATCAAGTGGAGCAAGAGAAGGAATGGCTGACTTGATTATTGGGATGGACTCTGCAGGTAAAGCGGTGGAGAAGTCCAAGAATAGAGGAGTGATGCTGGGCACTAGAGAAGTGTAGTGGGTGGAGGTGGAGCTGTGAATATTGTAGTGAGAATTTCATCAATAGTTATGATTTTAGATGAAAAGTATTTAGCAAAGTAATTTACCAAGGGTGATGACTGAGGGATAGGTGTGCACGTCATTAGGGAGTTATGTGTCATTCTAGATCATAAGTCATACGCAAATAAGGTATTTTCACATACAGTGCTAGGTTTTTTGACAGATGTGACTTCAGGTATGGGACCTTGTTCTTGTTCTTTCTTCCACAAGTCTCTTTTCTCATTAGGTATGTGTTGGAACCGTTCAAGTAGCTTGTAAGGCGGATTAAGCTGAGTATGACATCCTAATTGCCGAATATGGAACTAAATACAAAAGAAAAAAATAATTGACTATATATTGCTGTCCATACATGCTGTTTGGTTGGCTTACAAATCTGCCGTAACACATTTTCTCTCCTTCATGAGCCACATAAAAAGAGGATGGTTCACTGACAGAATATTGATGTAAAAAATATAGAAGTAAAAAACAATCAAAGAAAAAATATAGAATGCAAAATAATCGACTTTCTATACTTAAACAGGTAAGTACAAAAATATCAAAAACATATAGATGTAAAGAATATAGTTGTACAAAATATCGATTTATATATATATATATATATATATATATTCACTGAAAAAACCATAGGTTTCACACATGTTATAGTTAGCGGAAATTTTACTGATAAAAAACCAATGAAATTCCCCCGTTATAGTTAGTGCAGGCAACTATAACTCACGCGACCGCAATCTT
The DNA here is from genome assembly GCF_964204655.1 of Triturus cristatus. Lineage (NCBI taxonomy): Eukaryota > Metazoa > Chordata > Amphibia > Caudata > Salamandridae > Triturus > Triturus cristatus. The sequence continues at coordinate 324,970,021 of NC_140587.1, forward strand.
CTGCTGATGCTAATACTGTATTTAGACACTTATTTGCCCATGTATTCTTCCATACATTTTTAGCTATACATATATTACAAATATTTTTTTTTCATAAAGACACATATGTCATCAGCAGAAGATTGCGGTCGCGTGAGTTATAGTTGCCTGCACTAACTATAACGGGGGAATTTCATTGGTTTTTTATCAGTAAAATTTCCGCTAACTATAACATGTGTGAAACCTATGGTTTTTTCAGTGAATTTGCAAGGTTTTTTAAATGCTAATTCCTAACTATAACGTGTGTGAAACCTATGGTTTTTTCAGTGAATTTGTACGTTTTTTTAAATGCTAAGTTACTTTACGCCATTCGTGGCGTGCGCGCCCACTTAACGCAGTTCGTTCCGTGCGCGCACAGTGAGCACGCGGTGCGCTACGCGCACCGCGTGCCCACGTTACGCTAGATGGGCCATGTACGCACGATGCGCTTCGCGCACCGTGCGCACATGGAGGACATATGATGCACTTCGTTTTGAAAGGTAATATTTTAATTTTTCGTATATGTTATAAGCCATGCACAAATGGTGCCCTTCGGGCACCATTTGCACACGGGGTGGAGAGAGTGTGGATCATTTTTTTTTTTATTATTTTTTTTTAAAATATTTTAGTTTAACTCATAGTTTAATAAGCCATGCACAATTGGTGCCCTTCGTGCACCAATTGCACACGGGGTGGGGAGAGTGTGGATAATTTTTTTTTTTTTATAATTTTTTACCGTACGCGTACGGTAAGCGTAATCGGCGAAATTAGCGAAAAAATAAAAATTCCGTTTTTGGCCTTGGGGGATCTTTGGGGACTCCCTCAACATTGCCATGTGTGTGGGAGCTGTCTAAACAGCCCCTTTACATGTTTTTGTGCTTTATATTTTAAACATCACTCTCAGTGCGAGAGAGAAAATGGCGGCCGCCGCTTCCTGGTTTCGGCCGATTCGAATGTTTACTAAGATCTAAGAGCCAATCAGAATCGCGCTCGCGCACGCCACCGTACGCGTACGGTAAGCGTACCGTAAGCGCACCGTAAGCTGGCTCAGATATATATATATTGATTTAAAGGCTATTTTCTCAGAATCTACTGAACAGATTTACACCAAACCTACAAAAGGCACTTCCTTGACCTGAGGACTACCTCTCTGCCAAATTTCCAGTAATTCTGTTCAGCCGTTCGCGCTGTAGCCCTGTCTAAAGGTCCTATGGAAAAATGCATGGGAAAAACGTGTTTTGGGACCCCCCTTTTATCTCAGCCCCCGCTTGACGAATCCCCCCGAGACTTTCAGGGAAGGAGCGGAGCGTAGCGCCCCACCTATTTTTAAAAATTCGCGAGGATTCGTCGACCGGCGCCAAAGTTATTCAAAATAGAATGTTGCGGATTTCCTATGGAAACGTGGTCCTAACTATAACTACCTACTGGCGACCGCCAGTAGGTAATATATATATATATATATATACTAAAATAATAAATATTAAATATGTTAAATAATACAATTAATATAAAAATATTTTTTTCAAGTTGATTTTATATAAATGTGAAAAAATAACAAATACACATAAAAAAGGTAAACACACATACATAATAATTAATATATATGTATTTACTTTAAAACAATAAACTATTAGTTTTAATTTATTTTAGAATTTTAAAATTATATAAAAATGTACATATATATATATACACATATACAGTGAGTGCAACAGTAGGGAAAGTGTTGGATAGTGGAGGGGTACAAATGACTATTCCCACTCCAGTGAGTGCAACAGTAGGGAAAGTGTTGGATAGCGGAGGGGTAAAAATTACTATTCCTACTCCAGTGAGTGTAAAATTAGGGAAAGTGTTGGATAGCGGAGGGGTAAAAATTACCATTTCGACTCCAGTGAGTGCAACAGTAGGGAAAGTGTTGGATAGCGAAGGGGTAAACATTACTATTCCCACACTTTACTATCACCACTCCAGTGAGTGCGACAGTAGGGAAAGTGTTGGATAGTGGCGGGATAAAATGTACTATTACCACTCCAATTAGTGCAACAGTAGGGAAAGTGTTGAATTGTGGAGGGGTAACAATTTCTATTCCCACACCAGTCAGTGCACCAGTTGGGAAATTGATGATTAACGTGGGTGTCAAAATTACTATTCCCACTCCATTAATTGTAACAGTAGTGAAAGTGTTGGATAGCGGAGAGGTAAAAAATACTATTCCCATTCCAGTGAGTGCAACAGTAGGGAAAGTGTTGGATAGCAGAGGGCTAAAAATTATTATTCCCACTACAGTGAGTGCAACAGTAGAGAAAGTGTTGGATTGCGAGGGGTAACAATTAATATTCTCACTCCAGTCATTCCGAAATTCAAAACAAGCAAAATATTACCAACAACAAAAATATTTAAAAAAAAAAATGAATTGAAAAATATATAAATATGTTAAGAATTAAAATAAAACATATCTAATATTATATTTAAAAAAACATATTATAATGTTAAATACATATGAAAAACACCTACAAATATTATATTAAATAAAATAAAAAATAATTTCCAAACAAATTAATATTTTTTATTACAAATTATTCAGAAACAAAAACATTACATAAATTTACTTTTTTATTTTCAACGCGATTATAACACACAATTTGCAACCCACATCTAAATTTTAAAAATGAACTTCCTTAATTGACATAATTAATTACCAATTAAAGAAATATTATTAATTAAAAAACAAATTAAATCTCATAAAAATTAATTGACTCCCCACACTTTACTAACAATAAATTAATTAATATAAATTAACAACTAACTAATAATTAATTAAAAAAAAAATACTTCCCACCCTTTACCCCATAAACCCGACAACCCACATCTAAAACAAATTACACAATTACCATAATAAATCACCAATTAATTAATTAATTTTAATTAACAACCAATTAATAATTAATTACAAATATATTACTTCCCACAATTAACACTATAAAATCTCACATAAAGAAAATATTATTAAATAAAAAATAAAAAAAAATTATAATTAAATTACTTCCCACCCTATTCCCCTATAAACCCACAACCTTCTACGGAACTAAAAAATGCAAAATTTACTTAAAATAAAATTGCAACTACTAAAAATGTAACATATATTAAAAAACATAAACAATACTTATAGAAAAAACATACATCACATACATGTAAAATATAAACTCAAATACATAACACTAGTTAAAAAATCAATATTTTAAACAACTATATTCTTGCAAACGTAATTAATGACTTCTATATTCTTAAAAACAATATTTCTTACCTTAAATTCGATATTCTTGACCACAATATTCTTGCTGTTGATATTTCTGTGTCCCCACATTTCCAACTCTATATTTGTGTAAGTCGACATTTTCAACTCGATATTCGGTCTGAATACCAAGGAGGATTGTGTTAGCTACATTTGGAACAGTGTACTAAGCACAACTCTATCTGCCCACAGTCTTCTTCTCTCGCCTTCCCAAACCCCACATCCCCTAAGACTGCTGGAGAGGAATCACTGATTCTGGGGCAAATGGTATCCAAGTTTGTGAAGGAATACAACTCTTTGGTATTTGCTTTCATTTTTCACAAGGAAAAGTGTCATGTCTTAGCTCCTAGACATGGACAGTACTCAGCAGTAGGGGCAATCAGCTGAACAGGCGTGTGCGGCTTCAAAGGATGACACTACTGTCTACAATATATGGAGTTTTTCTTGGCCTAATACATTTACAACCTACTTCTAATCTGTAACAGCAATTTGATTCACAGAGGACTATAAACCAATCCTGTATATTCTCCTATCGTTACTATAAGCTTTTATGTTTGGCTTATTTTTAATATCAGTATGGGTAGGATATTATTATTATTATCACTTTTATTACAAATTGAATAACTCTTCTGTGAAGGATGGAAATATTGTAAAAGCCACTAAGCAGCCAATTAGAGCTCCTGAGGAAGTAACATCGGAGGAAGACATCGCTCAGTTAAACAATCATTATGTTTTTGATTAGGTTCTTGCAACTAATGAGAACTCCGGTGACCGCTGTTTGTGTGTTCCTGTGAACCAGGCAAAATCATTTTGTTTTCTAATGCTCATTCCCAACACAAAAAAACATCCTTTAGATGACCCCGTTTTCTTTTAAATTGGCCCTCAACAGGAGAAGGCGCCTCCCCGATGCCCAGGAGGAAGACCTATTGCCTAATATTCTTGACATATCAGGTGCTAACTCAGCTAATGATCCGTTCCAGAGTAATAACTAACTCTCTGGACGCCCTATTACCTGCTAAAACACATGCAATTGCTGGAAACAAAGAACCACACAGTTTTCGAGCAGGCATGGGAGCAGGAGGCTTTCTGTGAAAGAAATCAGAAAGGAAATGTCAGAAAGAAGCTGTATGTTAAAAATAAAAATCAACAGGAAAACAGGAAAAGAATACCAAAAATAGATGTTTGTACACTGCCATAATTTAGGAGAGTAAATCTATAACCAAGAAACAGCCCGACCATGTGACAACATTCCTTGTCAGTCATTCTACGAATGAATTTCAAAGTATAAGTCCCTTCGAGATCTTACTCTTGGTGTTGACAATAAATGGGTCATATTTAAATCGCTGAAAATCTTCTTAAATTAAATTAGACTAAAGCACAGTGGAAACTATGGGCATAGAACACACTAAAATATTGGTAGTGGCCTTACTTCTGTAGCTGCATTTTCCTATTGGTATTTATGAACATGAAAAGTGGCAGGGTTTTGCAATAACATTTCTATTAGTAATAATAGCCTATGCAGAACAGTAGTGATTTGCAGACCTGCCTCACCGCACTGGCGCTGCTGAGAGAAGCTGCTGCTACCTGGGATCTCAACGCAATTAGAAGGCATTAGTGGAGGAACATCACACTTCTTGTGTCTGCTAAAAACTGACAAGATGCTTCTGACTGAAGATCATAGTGGGCTGAGAAGGCACTGCTCATGGTTGCTTCTCTTCTGGTTCAGGGAGGACCTCGCCTGGTAGTTCGCGCTGGATTTTTCCTCTTGGAGCAGGGTCAAGACTGATTTGCATATGGGTGGGTCCAAACTGAGGTTGCACTGTCGTTACAAGTGCGATGGGTTGGAACGCTACCCCAAGCAATTGCCCGGGGATAGACTTTGTTTGAAAGCTTCACCTTTTACGAGTCTGATGTAATGCCCTAAGTGGCAAGGTATGCCCAGACGTAGGTCCTGTGCTCATTGTGCCACTGGAACAAAGCTACACCCAGGCACCAGTTAAGAAGCTCAAACTAATGAGGTTCAAGAACACTGTGAAGACACCTCGGGTGAACGCTCACAATGCTGGGTTCCAGGAGCACTTACATGGCACCTCTGAAGGAAACCTACACTGCTAAGGTCCTGGAGCACTGGGAAGCCCCTTTCAATCGAAGGTCATGCTGCTCAGCGCTGCTGGAGGATCCTCTCAGTGTAGAGGTCTCCGTGGAGCACTGAGAAGGCACTGCTAAAGGAAACTCACACTGCTGGAGTCCTAAAGCACTGCGAAGGCATGTCTGGGTGATGCTCTCACGCCTGAGGTCCTGGAGTGCCGACAAGGCATCATTGTCAAAAGCTCATAATGACGAGGTTCTTTTGAAGCACTAAGAAGTTACTGCTAAAGAAAGATCCCAATGTGGACCAAGAAAGCACAGCTGAAGGAAGCTCACACTGCTGAGGTCCTAGTACCCTTACAAGCCATGCCTGGAGGATGGTCACACTATTGAGGTCCTGGAGCACCGAGGAGGCGCCACAAAAGGAAGATCACACTGATGATGTGCTCTGCCACTCAGTGAGTACTGTCTGATGAAGGTGACACTATCAAAGCACTGGGAAGGAATTATTTGAGAAAGGTTTCATTATTTCCTGCTAATTCTTCTATATGGGTGCATTTGTTGGGACAAATTACCATCCTCTGACCTTCACACCTATTAATATTCATAGTCATTCTGTAACACAGACACTGAGGCCACTGTAGTGCAGGATGGCTCCTTCTACTCATGGGGTACAGTGAGATAGAACCTTTCAATTTCCCAAGAACACCACCTTAATTAAAACAGCAGAGCAGACAGTAAATCTGCTGTATTTCAACTGAAAGCCCAACATGCATTGGTAGCATGTCAGAACCCAATGTCATTAAAACAATGAGTCCCAAAATCTGGTAGTTATCCACACTTTCCTACCATTAGTTACAAATTGTTTTCTACATTGTGCTTCACATCATAGCTTTTGGGATGTGTATGCACTGTAAATAACACATTAACATAACTGCTGTAGGAAATAGGGTTGCTGGTTGACTGGGGTGTGAGCCCTGGTCAAGCAACAATCACAATTCTTGTGAGGGTGAGGAACAAGCCAACACTAAATTAACCTGTGCTCAACCTTCTGGTAGCTTAGCACAGAGCAGTCAGGCTTAACTGCAAGGAAATTTGTAAATTGTTTGTACAACACTTGAAACAGTAAGTGAGAACACTACACAAAAAGGATCCCATATTCTGATGCCAGTCCGCACCAGGCCGTGCAACATATGAGGGTCATACCAAGCGTACTTGTACTTGAATAGTAAGGCCGACACTGAAGACGCAGATAATAGTCAGCAAGTAATGTATCACGTGAAAGGTGAAGGTACCCTGAGTGTTGAATGAGAGGTTTTTGTGCCCCCCACCTCCCGGCAAAGACATTTTGTGGAATATCCAATAAGGTAAAAGGATTTACTCTTCTTGATCAATTGCTGGATAGGGAAAGTTGTATAACCTCAAATGTAAAGTACGTATTATGACTGCTGGATACATATGAGGTAATTAATGTTGTAGCTCTAAACATAACTCCCCCCTTCTTCTCGCTCCAGGTTTCATCTGAATGGATATGTACTTATCCACCATGCAAAAATGTTTGCTCTATATTTAAGTTGTAGTTGGTGCTGTCAGAAGATACATTGTATGACTATATACAAAATGATAAATAAAGGAGAAAAAAATCCCACATCAAGTTAGAAAATAGAGCTTTTTAATACCTAAAACAAGACCAAAATGACAAAAATCCAATTCGTAGAACTGCAAATATTACATTTTAAAGATTTTAGTAAAAATAGTGACAAAACGGGTAAAGTGCCAACTGTGGATATCTGGTCATGCCGGACTTCAGGCCGATCGCGATGGAGCACAGGCCAGCTACAGGGACCCAGTTAGGCTTGTTTAACAGAGTACCTTAAATCCTGGTTTGTGGAGTGTTGCGAGGATCCATGTAGAAGATGCGTCACACAGCGAATCAGTGCGTCAGTTCCAAGAGTTGGCGAGGCTGCTGTGTGAGATCCAGCATCGTCATCAAGGATACAGCCAATGGGGGCACGTGATGTAAAGTCTGGCGTCAAAGATGCATAGCTCAGTCAAGACAATGCCTTGGTTTCAAGGAGCTGCTAGGCTGCAATGTGAAGTCTGTCGTCATCGTCATCGCTGCAGTCGAAGAGAGATACGAGGGCCTACGCTGAGGATGCGTCTCAGTTCCAATGGGCTGCGATGCAGGCCGTTGCGATTGTCCAATCAACGCAGCAGTGGCGATGCTTCAGTTCTGTTCGGGTTTGCCCCATGCAACAGAGGAGATGCATAATTTCTGCTGGATCTACAGAGACTGACAGAGCACCTTAGACTCACTTTTAAGGGTCCAAGACTTGGGTGGCACCACTTGGGTGGGGAGACTCACAGATGGCAGAGTCTGGTACAGGTGCAGTTGCAGTGTTGTTGGAAGCATGTTGCATTCCTGAAGCTGCAGATCAGGAGACCAGCCAACTAGTCTTTGGAGTCATGCTGGGATTCTGGGTTCAATAGTTGCAGGCCCAGCTCCTCTCATCCAGGCAAGAGGGGAACAGGTCAGTACAGCGGGGCAGAAGTCCTTCCGAGCAGCAGTGCAGCATAGTGGCTGTCCTTTCAGCAGCACAGCAGTCCTTCTTCCTGGCAGAGTAAACACAGGTCCAGAAGAGTTGGTGTCTGAAGTCCACTATTTATACCCAGTTGTGCCTTTGAAGTGGGGAGACGTTCTAGAGGCAGAGGTGATCTGTCTTCCTGACCCTGGCTCCAGACTAGCTACAGGCGGTAAGCAGCCCTTTGTGTGGAGGCAGGACACAGCCTATTCAAGCGTAATGGGGCTGTACCCAGCTCCTCCCTCCATCATGGCAGTGATGGCCCATCCAGGCACACCAAAGCTCCCTATCGTGTGTGGCTGTCTCGGAGAAATACACAAAGTCCAACTGTCAACTACACCCAATCATGTGGCCCAGAGATTGTCTACATACACCAAATGACTAAGGCAGGAAAATGCCAACTTTCTAAAAGTTTACAGCAAACAGGTGCAACCCTATTTCCCAAACCTGGGGCAGATATTTGTTGGGTTGGGTACCCATTCAACATTTTTTGTCCAAGTGTCTTCTAATTCGATGGAGTTTTCATGTATGTGAAATTTTTAATAGTTTATTGTTAACATCTTTCCTGAACCATTGTAGCTGTGATAATAACTTTCTAAAAGTGGCATTTTCAAAAACCACCAAACTCCGGTTTCAGCATAAATTAGGATTTTTTATTATAATTCCAAAGGCACCAAACATGAACTTGGGACCTGCACCCATTTGAAAATTACAGCTCCTTAAATGTAATAAGGTAACTCCAATGGTATCTAATAGGAGAGGATAATAATTTAGAAAGTGGATTTGATTAACACATACATTTTGTTATAACACATAAGCAATTTTTTCACAAATATTATATATTGGCTTCATTGCAGCTGCTGTCAGGACCACATCGGCCATCAGGATCACCAACATAAACACATCTTGGGTATCAGGATACCTACTGGCAGCAGCAATTAGACCCACTATCTTCCGTCCATCAGGTAAGAGTGCCAAAATTTGTAGGTAACTATTATTTTGCATAGTTTTCTCAATGCCTAACTCTTTGGGAAATTAGCTTGACAGATGATGCAACTTTTTCTAGGCATGCACTAGAGGTGTGTGATTTCCTTTTTGAAGCTGCTGGAACGAGGAACTCAAAAACAACAGTTGATGGACTGAATGCAGAACAATGTCATACATTCACCCCAGTACAGAGATCTGGGCCTAAATCCATCGTTTTTTTGCTCACCATGCAGTTCCAGTTTGAACCCAGCCATATGCAAATCAGTCTTGACCCTGTGCCTCATGGGAACTGTCCAGCCCAAACTGCCAAGCCAGGTCCTCCCTGGACTGGAAACAAGCATCCTAGGACCGCTTTGTTCGCCCAAAGTTGGCAGGGTATGCCCTGACGTGGGTCCCTTGATCACTTTGCCACTGGATTCAAGATAGCCTGGCTGATGAGGGTTATGAACCCGAAACCGGTCCCAGGATGCTTGTTTCCGGTCCAGGGAAGACATGGCTTGGCAGTTCGGGCTGGACTGTTCCCATGAGGCACAGGGTCAGACTGATTTGCAAATGGCCATGTCTGAACTGGGGTGGTGGAGTGAGCTAAAGAATGATGATGGATTAATCCCAGATCAGTTGACTGGGGGTGAGTGTTTGATTTGCTCAAACGCTCCGTCCATCATCCCCTTTGGTATCGCTTTGTTCGCCCTGAGTTGGCAGGGTATGCGCAGACGTGGGTCCCTTGCTCACTTTGCCACTGGATTCAAGATAGCCTGGCTGATGAGGGTTATGAACCCGAAACCGGTCCTAGGATGCTTGTTTCCGGTCCAGGGAAGACATGGCTTGGCAGTTCAGGCTGGACTGTTCCCATGAGGCACAGGGTCAGACTGATTTGCATATGGCCATGTCTGTACTGGGGTGGTGGAGTGAGCTAAAGAATGATGATGGATTAAACCCAGATCAGTTGACTGGGGTGAGTGTTTGATTTGCTCAAACACTCCATTCATCATCCCCTTTGGTATCGCTTTGGAACGAGGAACTCAGCATACATTCAAGACTCGAGGAGCTAGGTTCAGAATCTGATTTCTTGTGGAATAGATATCCAAACCACACAAATCTGTGGCTGAAGTTGGTGAGTTTGAGTTTGCATTTTATATGTTTATCACATCACTACTAAACTTGAAGCTATCATATGCTGAGTTTCACAAACCGCATATGAAAACAGAGCAGAAGATGTATTGAATTAATCGGAGGTATTGTAGCATTTAAACTTGTATGTTATATACTTCATGTGTTGCAATCTCCATCTTACAGATACTATGGACAATGAGTCGCTCGATGGAGCCCGACCATCTACCAGTGGAGGGTGGCGGGCAATCCGAGGAGAGAATCCAATTCTCCTCCAAGTAGCAATGTCTGCGGCCTGCACTGCTCAACAAGGAGAGGAGGAAGAAAAAGATGAGCAGGAGCTGGTCAAAGAGGAGGACATGGATGAAGAAGAGGGCATTGTTGGCCCACTCCCCAAAAGACAGAAGGCACCTTCATGTCTGGCTAGCATTGTACCTTCTACTACCCTTCTGAGAATTTTCTCCAGCATGGTCTACCAGTTTCGACACAACCATCAGGTCCTCAGAGCCCTCACATCCTATGTCGATGTGTAGAGTCTTGTTATATTCCCGGGTGAGGCCCATCTAGCGAAGCAGCTTATTTCTTACATTGTCCTCACAAATAATATTTCCAAGTTGTGACCTTTTGCATACATTTGCATGCACAACAATGTTGGATTAGTTTCTCTGAAACTAAACTTGTTTTAAATCTAGCTTTGCACACTTATCTCAACGCTCTCAACATCATGTACAAGGTCTCATTCCTTGCTACGTACAAATGTTATCATTATCCTCATCCAAGGGGTGAAAGGGCTATCTACATATCCACAACATCACTAATCTATGCATAAATCCCAAGGCTGCTTTCTATTATAAAAGATGAGCATCCCGATAGATTAGTAGAGGAGATACTTCCGCTCACACTGAGAAATCACCACACAGCTACCTGACATCTCGTGAGGGGTGTCCAGTTCGTGACCAAGACGGGGTCCTTCACTCTATTCCATCAGGTAATGGGGTTGGATCGTCTCTTGGGGGGATTCTAGGCTTTACACCCACACACACTCTAGGTACACTCAGAGTAGGGTTCGCATTGTTGGAGTATGCTAGATTACTGCCTTGTTTATATGCCTGCATATATACAATTGTTTAGCACCATGGGAGAACTATATCTACTATTTACGCTTTTGGTGCTTTCAATCACGTTTATCTGCTTCTGTCTCCTAATCATTGCAGCACATGTATTTTATGCAAGAATAACGTTGGTTCAATAAATATGATTGAAAACACCTTACTGTGTATTCTCTGTATATTTATCTGAGAATAAGTAAGCACGAGTGCCTAGGTGAAAGGTACTGTACTATTTCCACGATTCCTGAGGGCTCAGGGTTGTCATGTTCAGTGGTCGCCAGAAACCATTTGCTCCCTGGTAGGTTAGGGGGGCTTAAGGTGGCACTGTAAGCTAGCTGGTCTATAGGCCAGCATATTCTGGGGGGTGTCTGGAATCAGTCTTGACACTAAGCCCTTAGTTTATTTTGTCCGAACAATGTTCAGGTCCTACGGATTGGTAAGAACTACACGACAGTCGCCTTCACACTCCTCCCATGAAGGTGCGTTCCCGGCCTGCTCTCAAATATCTGAAAAAGAGAACACTCCTGGTGAAGAACAGGTATCCCTAGGCATGAATCTCCTCCCCACAGCCTCCCATGTGCCACTCCTCCCCATGCTGGTCAACTTGATGGCCATATCAGAGGGTGTCCCATGCTGAGGGGATGGCAGATGCTCATTTTGGCAAGTAAGAGGAGCAATTTTCCAACAGCAGAACGATGTGCGGCGGGATATTTGTGCTGTAGAGAGTACTCTGTCTGACATTTCAGACTCACTACACGGCCTCCCTCCGATGTTTGACATGCAGGCCCATGCGTTGGACAATGTTGCCAAGACATTTTGAGCATGCACCAAGATCAAATCGAATTGTAGAAGGAAGAAAGTGCAAGACACCATGCCTTGGCTATGAAGATGGAGGGCATGTTGAAAATGTGCCAAAGTCAATATTCATGGTCAACGCATGGAGGAGAACCTACACAACCACCTGCACCCTCACCTGCAACCCAACCTGTACCATCACCTGCAACCCAACTTGCATAGCCACCTGTAACCCCCACATGCACAGCCCCCTGCACCCCCACCTGCACAATCACCTGCACCGAAACCTGTACAGCCACTCCACACCTGCACAGATACCAACACCCAAACCTGTACAGCCACCACCTCCCCATCTATGTAGCCGCCACTGCCGCCACTGCCGCAACCTGTACAGCCACCCCTCCCTATCTGTAGAGTCACAGGCTTCATCAGCAGAGCCAACTGAGTCACCTGCACAGGCAGCTGCCACACACACACACATTGGCACCCACCCAGAATGACCACTCACTCACTAAGATCCTCACTCTCCCAATTGTGTGACTATTGTAATTATGTTTTCACTCAATATAGGTAATGAATAAATAAATATAGATGCACCAATTACAACTTCTACCCTGAATTGATTTTGATGTTTTTTCAAATGATCACTCTAGTTGTAGGACATATATCTCTATATAACCGTTTGTGAGTACAACATGTTGACCTGTGGGACCATCTGTGTCCCAAGGCATCATGTTGAAAGCATATGCTAAACATCTACAGATTTACAATTAACCACATCTTATGCAACACACATATAGCAAATTAATGATGATGGCGAGGTATTGAGAAAATGTTGTTTATGTGAGTATTTGAAAAAAACTTAAATAAAGGGAATATCACCTAAAGTTGAAAAAACAAAATGTCAGATGTAATGGGAGAAAGGAATACAAATAAAGTATTTAGGCAGAATGGGCAAGGGAACGAGGATGTGTTTGGGCAACATATTAAAAACATGTCAGGAAGTTTCAGGAGTACCAGTCTATATAGACGGGGTAAAACAAAATAGTCCACACTCAAAACATTGTCCAAACATAAGAGTCCATAGTCAACATAAAAAACAATGTCCGCTCTCCATGCCCAATGTTGATTTGAAAGTAGGGTCTAGGCTCCGGGGGAGGGGGGGGCATAGACACTGGCCATCCTCACTCTTATATTTTTATGTGAAAATAGTCTACACATTGTGGATGCACATTGGATTGCCAGTGAAGGACCAAAAACCCCACAGCAAGAGACAAAACAAGGGGTAGCATGGGCAACAGAGGGGACTGGCGAACTGGGAGACACTACAATAGTAGGTTGGGTGGGTCTTGGAGCCAATGCAGACAATGTAGCTGCACTCAAGTTGATGATGGAGGTATTAATTTAATCAAGCTACCCAAACTGTGTCTCTGGGAGCATCCGTAGCTCGTCCCTAATGTCCTGGAAGCCCAGAGAGAACACGGTCTCCCTCAACTCTTGCTCTTCTTGGAGCGCACTTGGGGCTAGGGCCAGGGGGGCAGCTCGTGGCCCAGATGGAATAGGGGCCTCAAGAGTTAGGGAGGGGCTGGTGGCAAGCCCAGATATTGTTGGGACCTTCTCTGGAGACACCATTGCAGATGGTGCAGGTTATGGGACAGGTGGAGAACCAACTTCTTCCATCCCTTGGCAGGTGTTGTCATTGTCAATTTACCCCTTTCAGCCTCCTCATCTTCTACCTGGATTCTTTTTTCTGATGGTCTTGTAAGTCTCTGGGTGGGCACACTACCCCTGCTGGGTGATTGTTCTCCCTCTTCCTCTTCGCTGGTTGTGTCAAGAGGACATGCCTTTTACGAGCTGAGGATGTACTGGTCTGCCCCTGGTCCTATACTGATGTCCCTTGGCCAGCTGGGTCCACTGAAAAATGCAAAAGAACAATTATATAAGTGTTGAACACTTTTAAGGTACAAAGTTAAAAAGGAGATAAAGCAAATGCAGACTTTGTTGTATCTTGATCCATGTAAGCAATATTATGTGATTTAAAAAAAATATTTATGTTTGATTTGGCTATCATGTGAATAAATAATTCACATATTATAGAATTTGACAGACGTTATCAGTACAGTCGGCAGTATTTACAAAATTAAACTTCCATTTTCGTGTAAATTGAGTTTTTCATCATTATTCCCAAACTACTATTAAATAGCAAATTAACATGTGCAGATACTACATAGTCGTTGCAGAGATCTCCACACATAAAGGTGTATCCAGGTCTATCAACTGTTGGGAGACAGTGAAGCTGACAGCAGGCTCATAGCAGAAGTGGATTAGTGGGGGAGGGCAGAACGGGCTCGTCGGCGGAAAATGGTAAATACTGCCGAAGCCGAGCTGTCAAACTATGGGTGAACGGCAAGCATGCCAGTAAACTCTTCTCCACTGGCGGTAGTTGGAGTTTGCGGCAAACTCCATGCTCCAAGTGGAGAGTGGAGTGGCAAAAACTCTGCAAACCCTTATTATCAGCTCTCATAGTTGGAATAGCTAAGTAAAACGTACCTTACACTAAAGTGTAATTTAGCCTATGTGAATCAGGCCAGTGGAGATAATCGTAAAAAATCTGTTTTTAAAAAGTATTTTCCGAATGGGAAGATCGGAATCTGTACATTGGTAAAACCACTGTTTCCAATACAAGAATGCTTTGTTTGTGCAGCACACTGCAACTCCTATGTGCTTACTTAGTACTTCTACATATGTACTTGACTTTATTTAAAGCAACAAATAGTACTTCTGGGAAATAACACAAACAAAAAGCAAGCGTGATACAGCATAGTAATGTTACAATCTGTCAAACTAACAGTGGACAGTGACAAGCCCACATAAGCACGATAGCATTCAACTTTTATAAGGTCTTTGGTTCATTAGGCATGAAACACCACTTGAAGTGCATCTCAGAAATGCATTTGTCATGCAAATCTACCCATTTGTGTTCAGAACTGACAATCCTCAGAATTACTTGAACAAAAACATTTCCACAGACCTTATACATTTTGCAGCCATGACTGTGGTCAAGTTAAAGGTGACAAACAACACATGACATGACGTCACCCATCATTCATGTCAAACTACATGACAAATAATACAGTTCATGTTCTTACCATCTCTCTGCTGCTCAAACTCCTCCAGCTGAGCATGGAGCGTTGGCCAGGCTGCCTGTAAGACCCTCCAGTACAGTGGGGTCATGCCGAGCTGCTGTGAATGGGGCTGAGAGGGCACACTTATGATGTCCTGGGCCTTTATGTGGGCCCAACATCGCAGGTGCTCCCAGTGTTTTCTGCACATTCTGCCCTGCTGGATGTACACCCCCCAGTTGCACTGCAGTGTGTGGCATTGTCATGCCAGAAATGTGCATGCAGTGCATTGCTCAAATGGGTTTCAGGGCCTCCATAAAGCTGAATATACGTAGCAAGCACTCCCTCACTAATGATTCTCACTTAACACTTAGTGAAGGGGATTGCCTTCTCATCTGCACACTCAGCCATGTTGGGGGCAGGATAGATAAACAGAGCTGCACGATGAAGGATGAAGCTTCTCTGAGGTAATGATAGCACAGCATTATCACAAAATGGTTGACTTCAGCTTCCTGTAGGTAATTTCTTGTATGTCATTTTTTCTTGTGTATTTGTGTTGATCTCCACCCCAACTGCGAAGTCTCTGCCATACACAGGGCGTAGACTTCGTAATCGGGACAGAGATTCCACAGTCGGGGCAAAGATGAACACAAATACACTGGAAATTACTTACAATATGTCATACAGGAAATGACATACAGGAAGATGGACTCAGCCATTTTGTGATCATTCTGTGCCATACTCTCCCTAGAGAAGGATCATCTCCCATCCTGCTGCTCTGTTCATCTAGCCTGCCCCCACCATGGCTGAGCGTCTAGATGAGAAGAACCCCCCCTTCACAAGAGTGAATGAAAGATCATAAGTGAGGGTGTGCTTGCCAAGTACCTACAGCTTTACTTAGGCCCTGAAACACAATTGAGCAATACAGCTTGTGCCCAAATCTTGCAGAACAATGTGCTCCGGATGTAGAAGGTAAATTTTGTACATGCACAATTATGTTGACATGTTCTAACTTCATATGATAATCTTTGATTGTATGTGTACTTACCACAGGTAGGAGGATGTTGTCCTTGCATTGGGAATGCAAGCCTTAACTGCTAGTTTCAATGCCACACGGAGGGCTATTGAATCACCTTGTATACAAATGTGACTAAACGTTTTGGACAAAGACAGCACATAGCTATGCCTTGCCTTGCCCTACACGATGCAGTCCTTCATTGGCCAGGGGTGTTCCCATGCATCCACCCATGGATTTTTCCAGAATCTTAGATTAACATATATATGTCTATATGCCTTGTCCGCAAGTATTTAATCATCCCCAAACTAGGCAAGAGGAGGTGTCAAATATATATTAATGCACATTACTTGTCATTTGTTTGTGTGGTGCATTCTGAATCGCAAACACAAACCCTACCATCCTTCTACATTTTTGTTGGGTACAGGAAGGAACCGCTTCCTGCTTAGACACAATCTTAGGTAGGACACAAAACACTTGCTCCATTTTTTAAGGGTGTCAGCATTGTAGCTACACAGCCAAAAGAGTGGCAGCACACAGAGAGATCATATATGTAAACCTATCCTGTAGAGATATGTATCTTTGGGTTCTATTCGTTTTACACAATTCAGCACAGCAAGTTCCCTTGCTGCATTCAGTTCTGTCAGGATATATTACATATGCCCCTTGGAGTTTAGCAGAGAGGGTAGTTTGTAACAACTGTGTCATACTGCCTGTTATAAAAGTGCATTACACCAGTAAGTCCTGTGTGTGTTTTTGGCATTTGTTGGCCTTAAAATATGGAGTGAGAGGACCAATGTGAAGTGTTCACTGTCTGTCACTCCATAAAACATCTGTTTGTAATGGCCAGTGAAAATGACTTCTAAAAAACAATGGGGGGTGCATGATTGCTTTTTTTTTAGCCCTTTCATTCCAAAATGAGACTTCATAATTAGATTCACTAGATACAAATATGGTTACAAAACTGTAAGTCTTCATCTTGTTCACAGTCATCCCTCACTCACAAAATGCATAGACAGGGCCCATCATGATGGCTGTTGCAGAGAATGCTAGAAATGTTTTGTGGGCCAGGGAACATTTAAAAAATTAAAACACTTGAACTCCACAAGGGTAATGGAGTCATTAACTTAGACCTGATGGACTACAAACACATCCGACAAATATTTTGCATGGCCTAACTTTTAAGTCTTGATAGCAGCTTCTAATACATACATTATGAAAGGTTTACAGAGTAGTCTCAGGATAGAATTTATTGACAGAGTAGTAAATGCCCACCAATTATCATTGACAACAGACTGTGAAACCACATAAAGGCCGTAACACAACTGGTAGGTCAAGAAAAAAAAAGTAAAAACCAGCTGGTCACGCACCTGCATACCCTGACCTCTGTTCAGGATACTACCCTGGTTCACTGGATTTTGTCGTTGGTGAGTGTTCAGAGGTGTGTGTAAACCTTGAAGTATTGCAATGTTGTGCAAGACACAAAAGGCTACTGTTATCTTGAACACAACTTCAGGGGAGTATAGCAGTATCCCTCAGCATGGCCAAGACATCTGAGATGCGACTTGAGGAGACCAAAAGTGCACTCTATGAAGGCTTGTGTACTTATGTGTGATCTATTGTGCATCCACTGTGATACAGTGGTTGCACCCATGTATGGTGTGAGGAGATGAGGAGAGAGTGCATGTTTTTATTTTTATTAATTTATTTATTTGTAGAGCACCTGAATCACCCCCGAAGGGGTATCTCTGTGCTATGGACGTGCTACAGTAGGCCAAAAGGCGGGCATATTAAAATAATACCGTTTTGAGGAGTCTTTTGATTTGAAGGTGGTCAGGGCATTGCCACAGATAGGTAGGAATCTGGTTCCGATAGAGAGGGGCTAGGTGAGAGAAAGCTTTCCCACACATCCGCGATTTTTGGAATCGAGGAACAAGGAGAAGAGATTTGGTTCCTGAGCGAAGTGACCTAGTGGGTGTATAGTAGTTGAATTTCCTTGCAAGTTAACTGGGGCCCTTGCCATTCACAGCCTTGTGAACAATGCAACAGATTTTAAATTTGATTCGCTTGCGTACCGGGAGCCAGTGAAGCTGTTGTAGGAGGGGAAGAGTGGCCGTTCTAGGCAGAGCATTTGAGACGCCGCGCGCCGCGGTGTTTTGGACTACTTGCAATCTGCTCAATGAGGACTCATTAGCTGAGACCAATAGGGCGTTGCAGTAGTCTAGGCGGCTTAATACCAATGCCTGGATGAGAGTTTTCCGTGTAGACAAAGGGAGAAAAGGGAAGACTCGCCGTAATAGTCCAAGCACATGAAAAGAAGAGCCATCAGTGTTGGCAACATGCTCTTTCATGGTCAGTTTCTGACTACAGTCTTAGGTACAGGGGAGTCACCTAGATCCACCGGCCACCAATCTGGTGACCACAGCAGTGGTGCATCTCTGAACAGCATAATCTCGGTCTTCCCTGCTTTAAGCTGAAGGAAATAGCTCCTCATCCAGTTTAATTTAGCTATCATACCTTCCGGGAAGGTGGACTGGGCCTTACAAGTGGATTTATTATTGAACGAGAATAAAAGCTGAGTGTCATCAGCATAAGAAATGGGTGTAAAACCTAATGCCAGGCGTGCCAGGGGAGCAACATAAATGTTGAACAAAGTGGGGCTAAGGCAAGAGCCCTGGGGTACTCCCTTGGTCCGGTTCATGGTTTTTGAACGAAAAGGACCTAGGTTGATGGTCTGGGAGCGGAGGGAGAGAACGCTCGCCATCCACTGAAAAGCTAATCCTCGGAGTCCAATTTTCTTCAATCTCCTGAGCAAGATCTGATGGGAGACCGTGTCGAATGCAGCCAAGAGGTCAAGCAGCACGAGTAATAATGATTGTCCACTGTCCAGGGATAGCCTAATGTTGTCAGTGACAGCAATCAGGGCTGACTCAGTGCTGTGCCTGGGCCTAAATCCAGATTGAGAAGGATCAAGGCAGCCCATAGACTCGACATGGTCAGACAGGTGTTTGTTGATGTGTTTTAAAAGTAACTTGCTCAAGAGGGGTAGTAGAGAAATAACCCGGAACTTGGATTTATATTCCTGCGGATAGGAATGACTTGTGCCACCTTCCATTCAGTGGGGAGATGTCCCTCTCTCATTGAGAGATTGAGGAGCAAGCAAATGGGTGCGGAAAGTTGTTTGGAGAGTAAAGTAGAGATTTTAGCTGGAATGATGTCCAGGGGGAGCCTGATTTTACTGTGAGTAACAATGATTCCACGTCGTTGCAAGTAAGGGGAGGAAAAGTTTCCAGCAGCCGTATCTTAGTAAGTGTGGGTGGGCTATAAGAGCTCGTAGCTGAGGTGATTTTATCATAGATCAGCTCAAGTTTCTGTGTAAAATGCATTGCTATTTTATCACAGAGTGCTTGAGAGGGGGCCTCCTCATTGTCGCAAGCCTTTGGGTTGGTAAAGGATTTGAGAATCTGATATAAGACTTTAGAGGCATTCCCTGCCTGATTAAGCTGTAGTGCCATATGGGCTTTTCTTGCAATTTTTATGTTTTTATGATATTGGGTCAGAGCGATCTTATATTTTTCTTTATCCTTTCCATCATGGGAACGGTGCCAGTGCCTCTCCAGAGTTTTGCACAGCCGTTTTTCTGTCCGAAGATCGGTGGTGCCTGGTCGTGCTAGAATGCTGCTTCAAAGGGGCAAGGTGATCTATAGCTGTTTTTACAGAGGAGTTGTAGTGGGCCAGACTTTCCTCTACGTTATCAGACTCTATATTCCACGAAGTGGGAAAAACATCCTGGAAAAAGTCTGGAGCGATTTAATGCCATTGTCTGTGGAGGTAGTGGGAGGCCGGTCGGGGTGCATCGTAAGCCCTAGGGCCCTTAATGTGGAAGTCAATTAATGCATGATCTGTCCAGGTCAGCGGACGGGGGGGTTCACAGAGAATATTGGGCGAGTTGGTAAGGATAAGATCAAGTGTATGACCTGCTGCATGTGTGGGGCCGTCTTTGATCGCAACTAATTCTAGAGAGGCTAGATCTGCCAGGAGCACCGAGGCATCTAGATTGGTAGTACACTCACTATGCACATTAAAATCTCCCAAAAGTAGAACATTTTTGGTGTAGATGACGTGGGAAGTGAAAAGTCAGAAAGGGGCCAGGGGGCCGGCAAACAAGGGCACCTTTCCAACTATGTTGTGGTAGCAGGTCAATTCGGAAAACTAAAATTTCAATCTTTTCGTTGCACCGTTGCTCAAGTATAGATACTTTGATTCAATCTTCTTGGACAATGGCTATCCCTCTCCCACTTGAGGCTGTCTATCCAGTCTTTGGATGCGGTAGCCCTCTGGGGGGGCTACTGTAATGGCGGTAGTAAAACTGGGTTTGAGCCAGGTTTCCATCAGGAATCCTGTGTCTGGGTTGTTGGAGGTAGGTAGGTCCCACACCTCTACAGCATGTTTTGGCAGGGATCTAACATTACTTAGGAAGCCTTTCCAGCGGTGTCTGGGGTTGTTTGGAGGATTGCCTAAAACAGTTTGGGAATGGGTAACAATGTTTTGGGGAGGGGGAAATGTCCCTTGCCTCGGTGAGAGCCACTAGAATCTCTGTACTTATGTTCCGGTTTAAGGCTTTAGAACTGGCAGAATTTCCATAAAAGGGGCCCCTCCATAGCTGGAAGTGTCTTGACAATATCCCATGAATGATGAGAGCATAGGGGCGGCAAACCTCATCTAATATCAAGTAGATCCATACTTGAGTACGTTAATTACTGACTGATACCCCGATTTGGTCCGGGACGGGCAGGGGTCCTGGCAATGGCTGGGCGCGGACGGGCGCGGACAGGCGCAGACGGCTTGCCTTTGGTGCACCACTGGCGCGCCCGCTGCGTGTCACCCCAGGCATCAGGTTTTATGGTGGAGGTTTGGCAGCTAGACCGCTGACCTCCCTCTCAGCCCTGAAGTAGCTTCTGACTGTCTCCCTCGACGCAAATGGGAAAAGCCCGCGGTGGACCAGGGAGCAGTGCGGAGCGTAATGGGAAGCGGCCCAGTAGTGGGGAAGATACAAACAACAAGGTAAATGGGGTCTCCAAATGTTTAAGAAGTTAAAAGTTAGTGCAAACAGTTTTTAAAAAATAGCGTCAAGCTTACTTCAGCGCATCCCCTACTTTGCATCACCTGTAGACGAAAACAATGAAATATTGTCTGTATAGTACATTATGTATAGCAAACTACCCGCAGTGTCAGGTTGGATCATGTTTCTGGATTGATTATGGGTTATTTGCTATGGTTGTGTACTCCTAACCAAAATGTATGCATATTGGAGCTGAATGGTGAGGAGGGTACTTACCCAGAATCCACATGTTCCCAAATTTGCCTGCTAACAAGTGGTGTACAATACTTGATCTGCCGAAAATGAAGTTGCTGTGCGTAATGGCTGGGAACACGGCATACACAACGGTAAAACAGCCACTGGCATCACACACAGCCTGCACAATGATGGAGTGGAAGCGGTGACTGTTGCGGAAGATGTGTGCAGTGTGGTGAAGTGGCTGAAGTGCCACATGAGTGCAATCAATTGCATCTAGCACATGTGGAAAGCTGCAAATGTGATTAAAATCCCTAGCAACCAATTGCTTTCCTGCCAGTGTATATAGCATGGCTATGTAGAGATGCACTCTCCTAGTTATGCATCTCAGAACCTGATGACAGCATTGGGATTGGCTTGCCAGTGAAGTGACAACAATTTCACTGGACACCCTTTGAAAGATTCCAGTGGAGAGGAATGTACAGCTGCTAAGATCTTCACTTGGCTGGGATAGTCTGGGAGAGGCATGTAGCAGTATCAAGATCCTGCTCCCACTCAGAAACCATGTCCAAGATGACATCAGGTGTGAAGAGGAATCTAGAAAGCACATCTTGGCTAGACATCCCAAAGATGTTGACTCTGAAAATCTTCTCAGCTCTCCCCCTCCTCATCCTCAGATCATTCATTCTAATGATAAGGGACAAACCCACAAATGCATTTACTGATACGTTGATAGGTCTGAAAGAGTTTGTTTCTGGTTGCTGCTTTTTTATTTATTCAGCCTGGCTGTGATTGACTGTTGGGCTAATGACAATCTGGTGAAGATTGGTGTGGGATGGTAAACTCATTCAGAGGCGTCAGAAGTGTTTGAAACACTGTTGGAAATGTGAGCTTTGATCTGTGGTTTTGACCTAGGTCTAACATTCACACTTGAACTGATTGTGAGTGAAAATACAGGACAGATAAGTCACTTTTATTTTTATACTAAATGTTGCAAAGAAGTTGTAGGATTAAAATACATTTTATTGCTGCTACTTGTAGGATAATATGATTATATTACTGTGAATGTATTATAATTAATTTTTCAACACTGTTTTGGAGGTGGGTGCTGCCAGTCTCAATAATTATTCAGCGACCCTCCCACTATAACTAATAGCTCCTCCATAGTGCCCTTACCGTTCATCCATGTCCATGGTAGTTGTGTTTTGTCACCCAGGTTACGTGTTGCCACACTGCTCTTTCTTACATGACCTGTACACATATACCTACGTGGTAGGCAGAGACTTGAGGCTGCAATTTATTGTGTTTTTTCATTTTGGACTACTGTTAGTACAACCGAAATCCGGTTGCAAAACATTAATACTTTGCTGACTCAAACATATAGTGGTAAGCCATTCGCAAACGAAAAGGGTCGCTAATAAACCCCTTCCCCTTTGACAATGTTGAAAACATATTTTTTAAGAGGAGGCGGTGGTCCATGGGACATACTCTTAAAACTTGTTAGTAACATTTTTCTTTTCTGTTTTTTTAATGCATCCCATTTTCCTTTAGGGAAATTGGATCTTTATTTAAAAGCAATCACAGCCATGATGATGTGCTGACCTCAGCAGGCAATCTTTCCTGTGAAGGCATAGACTTCTGGAGGGTGCAACCTTTATTGTGCAACCAGTGCTTTGTATATCTGGTCTTATGGTGCATCGTGTTATCAAAACATGCAATAAACATCCAGCTGCTGAAATTAGGAAAAGCTAAATGCATACATTTAAAAGATCATTAGCAAAATCAGTTCAAAATAATGGATGCCTAGTTTTATTTATTAATTTACTCATTTATTTATTTGCATAGTTATTTAACTTGAGAACATTGACATTCAAACAAAAATGCAGAATACAAGGGTAGAAAAGACACATACCGTCAACTGTTTTAATGTAGGGAACATAGTGCGGAGAAGTTGATTGAAGCCTTTGAACATAGATGCTGATTTGTGAGAAACTGATAGACAGTTATACAGTAAATCCTTTTAGATGAGATGTGTTTTTAGGTATTCTTTCTGTTTAATATCAGGAAATGTCTCGTTAGACTGGTTTTAAGTGGTTAAGTCTTGTCAAGGCACAAATGCTGGGAGGCAGGATGTTGGGGTGATGGAGTCCTGGTGGATGAAGAGGCAAGAATGTAAAGACCAGACACAGTGGTTTAGGTGCAATCAGCAAGTTTTGATGTGAGGAACAAAGATTTCTGGAGTAAGCATAGCAGTTCATGATGTTAATGAGACTGTGAGGGTGTACCATTAACTACTCTGACCACAATTGTCAATAGCTTGTAGAGTGCCTTGTTTTAGCTGACAGCTACCAAACTTTAAGAATAAAGGGAGTGGTGGATGTGTGTCTGGGCAGGTTAAATAAGGTTCTGCCAAAATTAGGCACCCTGTATGCTCGGTTAAATGATTACTGAGGGAGACCTGCAAGAAGAATTCCAAAATTATAGTTTGCTAAAGACTGAGTAATTAATTAGTGCCTTATTAGTATGGAACAGGCACCATGGGCATCATTTTGTATTTTCATGACATGGTTACGTGCTGCTGTGACAGTGGTGTTAATAAATTCTTATATGTGCACTGAAAGGTTGAACAGTACACCTAGGGGTATATTCACAAGAACGTGTGATAACTACTGCAAGAGTGGCGTAACGCAACTTTCAATATCGCAGCCCATCGCAGGAAAATAACCCCTGGTCAACGTGGAATTCACAACAAGGCAGTAGCATGCGATAGACACCAGATAACGCGCAAATGTCAGCGTCAAAATCAACGCCACGCCGCAAAAATGCGAAACGCAAACACGAAAATTCATGCGATGAGGCCAATCGCGGTACAAAAAGTAGCTAAAACCAGCCACGGGCCTGCAAATCCCACGCATATTGTGGGAAAATGCACCATAAAAACCACAGAAACAAAACACCAGAAACAAGCCTAAGCACAGAGCAACATGGATGCACCCTGACCCAGCGCAGAGGACAACGCGAACCCCACAACCCCCACAGACCACCAGCAAGGAACAACGGGCACGGGGAAGGCCAAGGAGAAAATGGAGAAGAGGACGGGGTGCAGACCGCAGGAAAACAAAACCAGTGTCACGGAGGTGACAGAACACTACCAGTAACTGACCCACAAGCAGACTACTGTGAATGCAGCCGGAGTGTCGAGGAGGCCAACGGAGGAGGCCATGGTACAAACACACTGCCAACAGGAAGGCAGCAACGGTGACGGGAGATGGCAGTCCAGCGCCACAGGAGGAGCTGGAGGAATCCCAGGCCACAGTCATCAGTGTGTATGTGTACAGACACAGCTCGAGAGGACCTGACAACATCAACAGGTAAAGTAACGGACAGGGACTGGGTGGACAGGGAGAGATGGGCACAATGGCACACATGCACAACAAGACTTAGCACACTGCACACCCACAATTACCCAGGATCATGTCCCACATCCCCTTGGCACACTGCAGCACACACACATATCAGAAATAGCACACCCGCATCGACGACACCGTGGTACAATGTGCATAGCCAACACTGCAGAACAGAGGACACAACTGGCTCCGCACATACACAGAAACATGCCTATCACATCTGACAGAGCAGGAAACTGTGAAATGGAAATGTACTGGAAATGGAAATGCTTACTCCTCAACACTCGCTCTGCACGCAAACACGCCGTCGAGCTCTGGGACCTGCTCGACACATCCGCCCCAGACATTGCCTTCCTGACCGAGACCTGGTGGAACGAGTCCTCGGCGCCCGCAAGGATCGCGCCAACGGAATCGGAGGAGGGATAGCCATCGCCCACCAGTCCACCCTCAAGGTCTCCACCCACGCGGACAACACCCTCAACACCGCCGAACACCTGCACTTCTGGATCCACACCGACCCCAACACCACCCTCAGAGGAACACTCATCTACAGACCCCCGGACCCCAGGCACCGTTCAGCGACTCCATTGCCGACCTCGCCAGCACCTACGCACTCGCCTCCACGGATTACATCCTCCTCGGGGACCTGAACTTCCACCTCGAGTACAACAATGATGCCAACTCCGCCACCCTGATCGACAACCTCGCCAACCTCGGCCTCAGACAACTCGTCACTGCACCCACCCACGCGGCCGGACACACACTGGACCCCATCATCTCCACTAGTACCCACGTCACCTACCACCACACCACCGAGCTCCACTGGACCGACCACCGCTGCATCCATTTCACCTTCAAGAAACCAACCACGCACCACCGCACCCAACTGATGCCCCGCCGCTGCTGGAGCAAAGTCACCGAAGATCAGCTGACCACCTCCCTCACCCAGAACCCACCCACCGACCCCACCGACTCAGACGCTGCCGCACGCAACGTCAGACAGTGGATCAACGACTGCGCCAACACCCTCGCACCGCTCAAGAAACCCTCCAACAGTCACACCAGCAAGATTGCCACCTGGTTTACCACCGAGCTCCAGAACTCCAAACACGCATGCCGGAAACTGGAGAAGAAATGGCTCCACGAACGCACACCGGACAGCCACTCAGCCCACAAGGACGCCACCCGCAGACATCACCACCTCATCAGATTAGCCAAGAGATCCTCCTTCAAAGACCGCCTGGATAACAACGCACACAACAGCAAAGAGCTCTTCAGCATCGTGAAGGAACTATCCAACCCCAGCACCAACGACGTCCTGCCCTCACAAGAACTGTGCGACTCACTGGCCACCTTCTTCCACCGCAAGATCGCCGACATCCACGACAGCTTCTACACCACGACCGCCACAACTACACCGGACTCCACCCACCCTGTGAACACCACCCACACCATCCGCCTGACCTCCTGGGCCAACGCCAACAACGACGAGACAGGCAAGGTCATGAACTCCATCCACACAGGATCTCCGTCAGACCCGTGCCCACACCACGTATTCAACAAAGCAAACGCAGCCATCGCACCCCAACTACGAAAGGTCATCAACATCTCCTTCAAAACAGCGACATTCCCGGACAGCTGGAACCACGCCAAAATCAATGCCCTCTTCAAGAAGCCCAAGGCGGACCCCAAGGACCTCAAGAACTTCTGGCCCATCTCCCTACTCCCGTTCCCGGCGAAGTTCATCGAGAAAATGATCAACATGCAACTGACCTGCCACCTCGAAGACATCAACATCCTAGATCCGTCCCAGTCCGGATTCAGACGAAACCACAGCACTGAGACAGCCCTCATCGCCGCCACAGACGACATTAGGCACCAACTAGACAACGGCGAAACATCAGCCCTCATCCTCCTTGACCTGTCAGCCGCCTTCGACACGGTCTGCCACCGCACTCTAAAGACACGTCTCCAAGAAGCCGGAATCCAAGAGAAGGCCCTCGACTGGACCACGTCCTTCCTCTCCGGCAGAACCCAGAGCGTCCGTCTCCCACCCTTCCGATCCGAAGCCCCCCCGACATCATCTGCGGCGTCCCCCAGGGCTCATCCCTTAGCCCGCAGCTGTTCAACGTCTACATGGCCCCCCTCGCACAAGTGGCTCGACAGCACGACCTCAACATCATCTCCTACACCGACAATACCCAGCTTATCCTCTCCCTCACCAAGGACCTGCACACCGCCAAAACCAACCTCAACGAGGGAATGAAGGCCGTCGCTGACTAGATGAGGAGCAGCCGTCTGAAGCTGAACTCGGACAAGACGGAGGTCCTCATCCTCAGACCCACCCCCTCAGCCTGGGACGACTCTTGGTGGCCGACCACACTGGAAACAGCACCGACACCCACCGACCACGCACGCAACCTAGGATTCATCCTCGACTCCTCCCTCTCCATGTCGAAGCAGGTCAGCGCCGTCTCCTCCTCCTGCTACAACACCCTCCGCATGCTCTGCAGGATCTACAAGTGGATCCCGACTGAAACCAGAAGAATAGTGACACAGGCCCTCGTCAGCAGCAGGCTGGACTACGGCAACGCACTCTACTCAGGCATCCCAGCCAAACACCTGCGTCGACTACAACGCATCCAAAACGCCTCCGCCCGATTGATCCTCAACATTCCCCGCCGCAGCCACATCATCCCGCACCTGAGAGACCTACACTGGCTCCCCGTCAACAAGAGGATCACCTTCAAGCTCCTCACCCACGCACACAAAGCACTCCACAATGCCAGACCGGCCTACCTGAGCAGCAGACTCAGCTTCTACACCCCCACCCGCCAGCTCCGCTCCACCAGCCTTGCCCTCGCCGCTGTCTCCCGCATATAACGAAAGACCTCCGGCGGCAGATCTTTTTCCTACCTCTCCGCCAAGACCTGGAACACCCTCCCGACCCACCTACGGCAGACCCAAGACCTACTCACCTTCAGAAGACTCCCAAAGACCTGGCTCTGCGAGCAGTAGCGGCACCCCCCCAGCGCCTTGAGACCCTCACGGGTAAGTAGCACGCTTTACAAATTCTTTGATTGATTCATTGATTGATTACGCATACGACCTCACATCCGTCATGCAGTCCAAATCTACACTGACCCGCAGAAGAATCCAGCACCTCACAAACAGTCACAATGTACATTGCCAAACAGTCTGCATGTAAACCAGAACAATGTGCCAACATACATGTCAACACAATGTCAAAATACATCTCCCCTTCACATTACAGAAACACGCCCAGGGGTGCACAAATAGCAGTCACACACCCACATTGGCGCGGCGTACAATGGCCCTGGCCACTCCCCTTATGAATTGAGTGGGTGATGACAAAGCTACATGTCCAAGCTCCAACCCGCATACAACAAGACCACAGGGACACACGTAGATATCATGTCGAACTGGCTACGGGCATGTGCGCCCGGCCCCTTTATTGGCAGGGCCACATGTACAGTGACGCCTGTGCTGGATGTGTGTGGGGTGAGTGTAAGCCTGTCCGCACGGAATGCTTGGTGCTGGCAACAACTTGACACCAGTGCAACGGAAACAGAAAACACATGCATAACAGAGACAACTGCACAGCAACATGGATGGAGCCGGAGCAAGCACAGAGGACCCCTAATATTCAGTCAGGAGGTTCCGTGAGTTGCAGTGTACTGAGGTAGGGGCACTAGAGATGAGCGCGCTCATGTGAAGGAATTGCTAAGATTGTGTCCCTTCGGGTTCGTCCTGATGCAGATGCAGTGGGGTGTGTTACACCTGCATCAACTT
This sequence comes from Triturus cristatus, assembly GCF_964204655.1. Classification (NCBI taxonomy): domain Eukaryota; kingdom Metazoa; phylum Chordata; class Amphibia; order Caudata; family Salamandridae; genus Triturus; species Triturus cristatus. The sequence goes on from NC_140587.1 coordinate 324,998,652, forward strand.
CCTCACCAAAGTCCAAGGTCTCCCACACTGCCTGAGGTGACAGTTGCATCCGCAGTCCACAGCGCAATACCCAGTAATGGTTCCGGGTGTGTAGCTTGACTACCACCTCCAGTCTGCATTCCTGCCTTGCGGATGTTGCCTCCTGCCCTCCCATTGTCTGTGCCATCTCCTGTACGCACACTTGACACATCTTCCCCATCATAATCCCAGGTCTTCCCCAGTGCATGAGGTGACATAGCTGCGCACTTGATTTAACGCGTCACTTGCAGAGCAGATAGGATACGGAGGTTACTACAAGCAACTAGGGGCTGGCAATTGCTGCTGGTGTTATCGACCGTATAAGGTCTTTTATTGCTCTTCTATATTTTAATTTAACCGGCTTCTTCCTCTGCATACCCACATTTTAAAAACGAACCACTCACCTGCTGCTTTGATCGGGGCTTCTATCTCTCTCTCACCCTTTGCGAGCGCCATCTTGGGGGCAGTTGGGGACAGAATTGGGCGCCATACTGGTGAGCGCGCTAGTGTTTAGAACACGACGGCGGACTACTTAAGCATGCCAATGCAAGCGCGCAGTTAATACTTGATTTAACGCATCACTTGCAGAGCAGATAGGATACGGGGGTTACTACAAGCAACTAGGGGCTGGCAATTGCTGCTGGTGTTATCGACCGTATAAGGTCTTTTATTGCTCTTCTATATTTTAATTTAACTGGCTTCTCCCTCTGCATACCCACATTTTAAAAACGAACCACTCACCTGCTGCTTTGAGCCGGGCTTCTATCTCTCTCTCACCATTTGCAAGCGCCATCTTGGGGGCAGTTGGGGACAGAATTGGGCGCCATACTGGTGAGCGTGCTAGTGTTTAGAACACGACGGCGGACTACTTAAGCAGGCCAATGCAAGCGCGCAGTTAATACTTGATTTAACGCGTCACTTGCAGAGCAGATAGGATACGGGGATACTACAAGCAACTAGGGGCTGGCAATTTCTGCTGGTGTTATCGACCGTATAAGGTCTTTTATTGCTCTTCTATATTTTAATTTAACCGGCTTCTCCCTCCGCATACCCACATTTTAAAAACGAACCACTCACCTGCTGCTTTGAGCGGGGCTTCTATCTCTCTCTTACCCTTTGCGAGCGCCATCTTGGGGGCAGTTGGGGACAGAATTGGGCGCCATACTGGTGAGCGCGCTAGTGTTTAGAACACGACGGCGGACTACTTAAGCAGGCCATTGCAAGCGCGCAGCGCGCGCGCGCAGGTGGTGCGCCGTTGGCGCGCCACAGGCGCGCCAGAGGCAAGCCCGTCTGCGCCCGTCCGCGTCCTGGACGTGCCTGGGGCGTTACACGATGCCTGTAAAGTCAGCAAGGTATGCCATATTTACTCTAGGAAACAGCTTCTGGCTATAGGTAGCAGGGCAGAGACTGCTGCTGATGTTAATGCTGCCTACCTTGGGTTAGATACAGAAAAAAGATGCACTAACACATCTAGTAACCATAACTGCGTGCTGATAAACAGCAGGTCATTAGTAAAACATCACACGGAAATTGCTTTGCTGATTGATGATATGAAGCTTGATGCTCTGTTTCTAACCGAAACTTGGATTAGAGCAGAGTCAGCCGTAGAGATAGGCCTCGCCTGTCCTGACGGATTTAAAATCATACACAAACCAAGGAAAGAGGGTAAAGGGGGAGGGGTGGGATTGATTTTCAGAGAGGAATTTAATTTCACTTTGCTACAGGTGGATGAGATAGATGGGATCAAATTGATGGGATTATCGCATCAGGAAGCTAAAGGTAGTCTTTGTACAGGACTGCTTTGTTATCGCCCTCCGGGGAGTAACACTACGCAGCAGCTCCTCCTGGACACCATCGCTAACCTACCCCTAACACATTCTAAAATGATTGTCCTGGGCGATTTCAACCTGTGGGAGAATGTAAGCACGAATAGCCAGTTGAGAGACTTGAAGTATACTTGTACTAACCTCAGTCTCCAACAACTGGTCACCTCCCCGACTCATCGGGGAGGACATATACTTGACCTTCTATTTGCAAATGAGTCAGAGGTGGAGTTATTAAATATTGCCCCCCAAAACTGGACAGATCATCACCTTATCCATTTTAAAATACGGTTAGTTGATTATCGAGGCCAAGCCAAAACCGCCGCGTCGTTTCGGAGAGGCAGGAATTGGGCTAAACTCCCGAGGACAGGTGCTCTCTTAACACCACCCATAGTGAGCCCATTCCGGGCATCTAGCACGGTTGAGGATAATTACAACACCTATCAGCAGTTCATTACGGATGCCCTGGATCAACTAATTCCGCTGAGAAAAATAAAAATTAGAAATAATATTTCAGCACCCTGGTACAACGATGAACTGAGACAGTCAAGACTACAGTGTAAAAGGGCTGAAAGGAAATGGAGGAAGGGGTACTCGGATGGGGACAAGCTAGCATTTAAGTCAGCACAGACTAGATATAAGATGCTCATCTTGGAAAGCAAAGCCAATTTCTATGCCAAATCCATTGTGCAAGCACCCAACGGGACTAAAGAACTTTTTTAAATTGTAAGAGCTATTTCGGCTCCAACCTGTCTGGAGAATAAAGTGGAGGCCTCTCAGAAGTTGTGTGACGAGATTGCCACCCACTTTGAGGATAAAGTGGCAAAGACCGTTTACCTTCTTAAGGATATCGAAGCTGCCGCTCAGGACCTTGGTAAAGAGGCAACTAAGGGGACCTCGGGTCAGCAATGTTCCTTGGTCACTTTTCCTATCCTTACAGACCTTATTTTTGACACAACGGTGCACAGTATTTCCTCAGGCTCGCCACTTGACCCCCTGCCCCAGAAAGTGTGGAAGACATACGGCCGCCTGACTCTTCCTTGGCTACGTCAGATCTGTAACCAATCTTTGGAAGAAGGCTTAGTCCCGAAGGGATGGAAGGAGGCGGTGGTATCCCCTCTAATCAAAAAGCCCGCTCTGGATCCGACTAACCCGGCTAATTTTTGGCCTATTTCCCTCTTTCCTTTTCCTATCAAGATTTTGGAAAAGGCTGTGAGCAGATCTCTCTCAGATTATTTGGAGGAACATCACTTGCTGGGCAGGGATCAGTTTGGTTTCCGTCCCGGTCACGGGACGGAGTCAGCCCTGATAACCATGATGGACAACTTGCGGATGTGGGCCGACAACGGGAGCACCGCGGTTTTGGTGCTCCTGGATATGTCGGCCGCATTCGACACAGTGAGTCACCCAATTCTGCTTGAGAGACTGAAAGGTATAGGGGTAAAGGGTCGGGCATTGCAGTGGCTTCGGTCCTACCTGACGGGGAGACAACAGGTGGTAACTCTGGGGCCGTTCTCTTCTGGAAAATCTCCCATAGTTTATGGGGTACCACAGGGTTCTAGTATCAGTCCCATTCTTTTTAATATATACCTACAGCCACTTTTTTCGATCATTAAAGCGTTCGGGGTTGAGTTAGTCAACTAGGCGGATGACACTCAATTGGCATTTTCGCTGGAGGGGAAACACGCGGTCCCTTTGGAACAATTCCAAAATTGCATGTGTCTGCCCACAGATTGGCTGCGGAGAAACTCCTTGCAGTTTAATGGAGGAAAGACGGAGGTACTGTATTACTCACCGGCAAGGTTGGCCCTGCATCTGCCGGTGGAGCTCAGGCTTGCCCCTGAGGAGGCTTTGGTGGCCCCGGCCAAAACAATACGTAATCTCGGGGTCCTGATAGATAAAAACCTCCAACTGGACTCACAGGCAAGTAAAACAGCCAGCGTGTGTTTCTGGTTATTGCGGCTGCTACGTCAGATTCTTCCGATCTTGCCAGAGGACATGCGACCCTTGATTGTAAGGAGCACGGTGCTGAGTAGAATGGACTATTGTAACTCTCTGTACTTAGGGGCCCCTCACTAGATCTTACAGGGGCTGCAAAGAGTCCAGTCGGCCGCGGCGAAGCTTGTGCTAAACCGTAGGCACGACTCTTCGTCTACTCAGGCTTTGAGAAAGCTCCACTGGCTGCCAGTCAGGGAAAGGGTCCTCTTTAAATCTCTCTGTTTGATCTATAGAGCAACACATGAGATGGGCCCGGTCCCTCTTCAAGAAAGGTTTACCTGGTATCTCCCCCAGAGACAGCTGCGCTCTTCTAGCGCATATTTGCTGGTAAGGCCTGGATTCAAATGAGCCAGAATGGGCGGGAGGGCTTTTAGTGTGGTCGGCGTTCGGATGTGGAACGAGCTTCCACAGAGGATCAGACAGATTGACTCCTTAATTGAATTCAGAAAGAGCCTCAAAACATGGCTTTTTCCTAGTGCCTGACTGTTCTGCCCTGTCTAATCCCTTGGCACCAGTGATATTTGTTTTTATCAGAGCGCCAGGATACCCGTGGGGTGACAGAGCACTATATAAGTAAAAAAAAACACAAAAAAACATCTCCACAGCACAAAACTCAATCACTAATGGACAATGGCTTGCGGTGGTACCTGGAGTGCTGAGCAGGGTATCAGGCCGATGATGGCATCAACAACAGGTCTGAGCAAGTCCGGAGGGTCTGTCAGGACCACTGTATCAACTCTGGCAGATGGTGGTTGGAGGTGGTCCTTGCGGTGGTGGCGTGTGCCTCCTGCAGTGATGCGACGTCTGGGTCGGTCAGGACCCGAATCTATGTGTGGGCCCTGGTGGCCCGCAGTTGAGGCCGGAGGCTGCGGATAGTGCAGGGCCACAGACACATGGTGTTGATTACCCCAAGACCACCGTCACAGAGGTCATCCATTATATCAGAAGCAGGGGTCCCAGACCTGAGCAGCACAGAGTTAGTGGCCCCGGATTCACTGCGGCCGGCACAGGCACCCAGCCACGGGACGGTGACTTGTGGTGCAGTCAGATGGGCCATGCGACCTGGGCAGGCCCCCATCAATGTCCGAGGTGTGTGTTGCGGAGGGTTGCGGGGGACAGTGGAAGGTGTCCTCCAGGGCATGATGCAGAGGTTTGATGTTATCCGGAAGCAGCAAATGGGGCAGTTGAAAGCGCAACCCTTGTTTTCACCAACAATTCGGTATCAGATACATGAGGATGAAAACTAGCCCCTAATCCATAGACTCAAACGCCACCAATGTACGACCAGGGAGTGTCCATGAATGTCCACATTAAATCTGCGCCAACACTGCTCAATTTCAGGAAAAAACTAAAAACTTGGTTGTTCCCAGCCTAAATACTCCCCGATTCATTGGATGTTCTACAACTACAGCGCCGAGACACCCTTGGGTATTTGCGCGCTCTAAAAATCGCTCAAATAAATTAATAAATAAATAGTGGCACAGGTGCTGAGCGGGGATGCAGCCTGCGATGATGCCGGTACACTGACATGAACTCTACCATTACCAAATCAAGACTGTGACCTACTGGACTGCAGTGTAGGCCGGAGGCACCGGTCAGCAGTGGCCCACAGCCACGTGTTGTTGGCTGGTGAGGCACAGAGTTAGTGACACAAGGGCAGTTTCGGTAGTGTTCGATCACCTTCGTAACGATGATCCTGTTCCCTCCGGACTGTAATGCGTCATCCCCTTACACCTCTCCGTGCGTGCGTTGACATGTATTCTGCCTTTTGAATAACCGATGTTCAGTTCCAAATCTGTGACCCACTCGTGCGCAGCGTAGGCCGAGGGCAGTAGTCCGCATAGGCCCACAGACACGTGTGGTTGTAATGCCATGCACAGACTTGTTTTCACCACATCAAAGGGGGTATAGTGACTTGTCCTATGCCTTAAATGGTGTTCACTGCCATGGTGTAATCAAGACTCAGTTCCAAATGTGTGACCTACCTGACCGTGGTGTAGGCCTGAGGCAGCGGTCAGCACAGCCCATTCACCGAGTGTCGCCGGCATAGGTTGGATGGCCCCACCGGCCTGCGTAGTTCAGGTTCAGTAGCACCACGTGTTCGGACACCTCTGTGTATGTGACCCGGGTTTCGTCCGGACTGAGCCGCATCTTCCTCTTACTCCTCTCCGTGCAACCACTGGTGTGGACTCTGCCATTCTTGATTTGCGCCCAGGTGCTAGATGTCGGCCCTACTGGTCCGCAGGGTAGTCCTGGTCCCTCATCCACGTATCGCCGGCTGGCATTGAACAGGGTTAGTGGCACCACGTGTCGCCGGCTGGCATTGAACAGGGTTTGTGGCACCACGTGTCGCCGGCTGGCATTGAACAGGGTTAGTGGCACCACGTGTTGCAAGCAGCCCATATGGAACTATGCCTCACTGATCGGGTGGGGCCTGGTGCTGTTGCCGCTGGCCCAGGTTTAGGGTCACTGCCATTTATGACCCAAGACACAGTTTCACATATGGGACCTACTGGGCTGTAGAGTAGGCCTGAGGCGGCAGTAGAGTACGTCAACGAAAAAGGACTAAAGCGAGTCTGTCGTGGAGGCATGATGGTCTGAGGAGGCTGCCAAGATTGCGGGACTCGAGCCTGGAGCTTGCGCCGGAACGTGGTGGGCCCTCCTTGACACACGCCGGAGTCGGCAGGTGATCAGTGAGGCCTGACGGGTTCGGGGTCCAGCGTGCCGGGCTCCGGCTGGCGCACAGCGTCGCAGGCAACTCCATTCATGAGGACGGCCTCGTGGTGGGGTGAGAGGCGCCCCCCTGGCAGAGATGTTGGGCTTTCCGGAAGAGGACCACGCCCAGGGATACGTGCTTCTTATTCACACCCCTACGCTGGCGTGGCGTACGCCGGGACATCCCAATCCAGTCACGCTTAGGGGTGGCGTAACAGGCAAGATTTCTGCGAGGTCCCCCACTGTCTGTGGTGACATGGTTGCGTCCACTGTCCACTACACTCCATACACCAGAGGTGTATGTTGCCATGGATATGGGTGTGTGCTGCATACTGCGGTCTGTCCAGCACATCTCCGCCACTCTTGGCATTGTATACTTTCCCAATCATGTTACTACTGCATCCTCCACACATGCCTGTTTTCCATCTCTCTCCACATTCGGCTGTTGTGTGGCTGAGGTGCCATGTCGTTGATGGCTCATGTTCACGGCTTGGCCAGGTAACCATTTTGAGTTGTTCTGTCGTGTCTGGTGGGTGGGCATGCTGTTGTGCATGTTGGATGTGATTTTGTGACGTGTGCATTGCCAGAGTTGTGGAGTTGAGGTGAGTGGGGTGTTCATTTGGAACTTGCCAAGGGGCTGTGCATTTCCCTTGTTGCCATCCTGGGTATGCTGGTTGATGATGGACATTCAGAAGATGAAGGAATCATGCACACTGGCTGTGTATTTGAAGGCGACATTGTTGGAGGTTCCACAGTGTTATGTTGGTGCCTGCACATTGGGGTGGGACGTGTGCTTTCTGTTGCAGTGATTGTGTGCTGTGGTACCAGGGGGCACAGGTAGGACATGTGTGCTGTGGGTTGCCCCCAACACGTGCTTGCATCCTGCTATGGCGTATGGTCCTTGCTTGGTCTCCAGCATGACCTGCGCATTGTGTTGGACATATGGGGACTGGGGTACCAGGGTGATGGTGCTGTCCAGGACAGGTTTGTGGGACTTGGCTGTGGCTGGCTGTGAGACTCCTCCGACTCTGGCGGGTGTTGGTTGGGGGGTGCCAGGGGCCAACAGGTGCAACCAAGCCAGTAGCTTGGTGTGGGGTGGGATGTTGGTTTCTACTGTGTTGGTGCCGTAGGCCTGTTAGGCGATGATGGTCGGGATGCGTGGGATGGTTGTCCCTTTCAGCCTGTGGTGTCAGAGGTTGGGTCTGTGTGGCTGGTATGCTTCCTGGGGGTCCGCTGTCTTTGTCTGCGCTGCGTCTGTGGTGGTCTGGGGGGGAGGTCTGGGTGTTGGTTGTGGTCCTGGGGTGGTGTCGGTGGGTGTTGTGGCTCTCTTGGGTGTCCGGGCTGCATGATGGGTGGCTCCATGGCATCTGTTGCCCTTCCGATATGGCCCTGGGCTGTGCTCCCTTTTGTGGTGCAGGCTGCAGTCCGACTTTACACCAGGTCAGAGCAGGTGTAGATTTCCTCGTGCTAATGCGCCTTATCACCTGTTTTGTGTTTTTATCACTGATCTGGCTGGTCGTTGTGAATGTTGAGGTGTGATGTTGTCGCGGCTTTTGGCACGGGAACGCCAACTCTGCATCTCGTTAACGATAGTTGCTCGGGTCGTCTGTGGCAATGTTTTTTGTGGCTGCTGTCGCGGATTTACTGGTGCTGTGGGCTGTTAGCGACAGCTTGTGAATGGGGAGGTACATTTATCACGACTTTGGCTACAATAAAGTGCCATTAATTCGGCGATAGCTCCTTGTGAATATGCCCCCTAGATTCATAGATGAGGACGCTGTGGTCAGGCTGTTGGTGGGGAAGTTTGATAGAGGTTGAATCTGTGATGGGAGTAGAGGAGAAGGGAAAGCAGAGGACACCCATTTTGGAAGAGAGGAGCACAAGGGACTAGAGTGCCATAAAATGTCAAATTGCAGTGAGACAATCAGAGATGTGTGGTTGAACATAGGGAGTGAAGGAGTGGAAAGACAAGATTTGTGTGCCATCAGCATAGGCATGGTATGGATATCCTAAAGAGTGAGTGATGCCACCAGGTAAAGAGGTGTATTGAGAGAATAGGCAAAGCCTAAGATTTGATCTTTGGGGGACATCCATAGGAAGAGGTGCCAGTGGAGATCTGTTAAAGTCCCAATTTATTGCGAATAAGTGATCAGGTAGGCAGGAGGAAAATAACTGAAGTGCTGCATTATTGACATCAATGGTTTGGTGGTAATAAATTGTTTGGTGGTAATAAATTAATGATGGGTGATACACAGGGTCAAAAACTGCAGAGAGGACAAGGAGATTAAGATGGTGACATGGAGAGTACTGTTTCGTTGAATGAAGGGCACTGAATCCAGGTTAGAAGAAGTTGAGAAGGTTTTTTGGTGAGAGATATATATATTGGGTCATTGAAAGACAAGATTCACCAGTGTTTTAGAGAATAAGGAGATGAATAAAACTGAATGATAGTTAGGGAGGATGGGTGTGCAGTTTTTTTAGTAAATATAAAACTCCACAGATTTGAAAGACTGTGTAGATTCCATTCAGGAGGGAGTGACTGAAAAGTAATGTTAGGGAGATAATTTCTCTAGAGGAAAAAGCTTAGGGTTTAATTGCTTGAGTGTTGAACAGGTCTGATGATCTGCAAGATGGATTAGCAAATTTCAGAATAGGGATAAGTTCCATATGTGAAGCAAGAGGTAGTTGTGAAAGAGTGGTGAAGTGAGGAAGGTGCAAGTGGGTGGTGTTTAAGTACAATGGTAGGGAAATAGCAAGTATTGGCTCTGATTTTAATGACCATCGAGGCAAAGTATGGGGGAAAGTCTCGAGAGTTTGTGGTGGGACAACACACTTGTGTGTAAGAAAAGTTGGGGATGTGGGCATAGAACCGCCATCTTGTTTTCTAGTGTATGGATGCCAAGTGTGATCTATGGTTGTAGACATGGAGTAGTTGGAAAAAATGTATGAAGGGAACAGTAAGCATCAAAAGCCTCTTGAATTGTTTGGTGAAAATGTCGAAGCATGACATGTCCTGAAGTGTTGTAAGGCCATTGTGAATTTGGTGTAAGAAGGCATGTTGAGAGTGTACAGCATGTTTTCTTTTTGAGATAGTAAATTGGAGTGATGGGTTTGTGCCGCGGAGGGATATTTGCAAAATGATGTATTAAAACAGCTCATGGTCAGAGGAAGAGGGATCAATGGTTGGCTGGGAGTAGATTAGTTTGTCTGATGGAAGGATGACGGCCACCAGAAAGCATGAAATACAAAAAGTTCACTTCCATCTAGCTGTAAATGGCATCCTCTCTAATCAAAATGTTTTCATGCAGTTTACATGCGTGTATGGTTGATTTATTTTGTGGGAACGTTTCTAAAAAGCAGTGGAGCACTGTAAAAGAAGTGGGAGAATGCAGCAGTACCAAGGTGGGGTGTTGGAGAAAGGATGCAGACAGGAAGAGGAAGTCCCAACTGAGGTGCATCACCTGGACTGTTTCATGTGGATACGCTATTATTTGATGAGGAGGATCTCAGTTCCTTCCTGAAGCTGAGGAGTGATGAAGTGTATTGTATCTGGGTGGGGCAGGAGATTCAGCAGACCTTCAGTATGATGAGATCAGGAAGAGGGAGCCAATGTTTTTTTTTAGATGGAGTGATATTCTGTCAAACTTCCTGAGTTTGTTGCAGTGTGTGAAGGAGGCTATTTGGGTGTCAGATGTGAATCTGGGATGCCACTGAGTAAGTTGTTGCCTCTGCTGAGGTATAAGTACCTGAACTTGGATGGCTGATCAGAAGGCAGCTGTGGGATGAAAAAGTCCACTTTGTGGAACATGGTGAGTTAGTGTTAAGCTACTCATGTCATTTTTCAATGTGTGTTCAGAAGTTAAGGATGTGCAATGTATAAACCGAGGGATCTGAAGCATTCCAAAGGTTGTGGGGAGATGTCATTCATGTTCACATTTGACATTCAGACTCCTTTTGTTTGTTGGTATAGATGAGAACAATCTTAGTCTTTGGAGGGTTGAGTGGAATCAGTCATCAGGTACACTATAGACAACGAGACCTGAACAATGGTGAGGCAGTGTTTAAAGAAGATGATGAGTGGCAGGTCAGTCAAAGCCCAAGATGGCCATGTTTCTTGGTTTCACCAAAGTGAGGCTATGATCATCCTCCTGCTGAGAACTCTGTGAGGCGCCCAAATTATGCTGCTGAGAAACACGTGTGACAACTGTGGGGCCTCTGCTGGGGCCAAAAATATTGAGTCTTTTTGTGGCAGAATCCTCCTTATTTCTCTACCCTAGCAATTGCACTGAGGTGCGTGGTTGACACAGAGGCCCTTAAAGTAGTGTGAGCAGGGCAGCTGGAGTAGCAAAGGAACATTGGAGAGCCTGAGACAGATGAGAAGGTTCTCTCAGTATTTGCTGAGTGGCTTAACTTGGGCAATGGAGTAGAAGTTGTTGCACACATGTGCTGATCGCAAGTGGGACACAGCTGAACCATTACTAGTGGACCCCTTTGGTGGTAGCACAGAACCCAGGCTGAGTCCCTTCCACTACACCTCGTGTGGATCCCATGAGGCATTTCTTCACTGAAGCCATCCAGGCTTGCATTAATGACTGGTCTGTCTGTCTGTCTGGACCTCACTTACCAGCGGCTGACATCAGCTTACCAACATAAAGCATTGCAAGCAAAGAGAAGGGTTTTTAAATCCAAATGCAGAAGTGAATGAATGAATAAGAAATTTATATAGCGCATAGTTACCCTCGGGCATCCCAGCGCTTTGTCCAGAGAGACAACCGCAAGAAGCAGACAATTCAGCAGCGTTAAGCAGGGAAGAGGTAAGTTTTAAGAGATTTCCGGAATCGTAGGATGCACGTCTCTGAGCGCAAGCCCAGGGGAAGTCCGTTCCACAATATAGCTATATTGACCGAATATCTACGCCCACCAGTCCGCGCTCTTTGGACCCTGAGAACTTGAAGAAGATGTTTTTGGTCAGATCGCAAGGCCCTATTGGCTTTATAGGCACAGATAAATTCTGCAGGATAGGAGGTCCCTTCCCCCGAAGAATTTTATGCGCGGTGCAAAGGACCTTGAATTTGACCCTTTCCCGCACCGGAAGCCAATGCAAGGCCTTCAGTGCAGGTCTGGCTGGCTGCATCCTTGGTATGTTCATAAGTAGCCTAGCCGCAGCATTTTGCACTTGCTGAAGTTTGTTAAGCGTGGCTTCAGGGGCGCCTAAAAAGATGGTATTACTGTAATCTAATCTAGATACAATAAGCCCCTGAATGAGTAGCTTCCTAGATGTCCAAGGTAGCAGAGGGAGCCCTTTCCTCGCTGAACGAAGGAGACCAAAACACACTCCTACCGTTTTTTTTTGCCTGGGTCCTGAAAGAGAGATCTCGTTCCAACCAGATACCCAGGCTTTTGATCTCCTCCTTAGGGCTCGGCAAGTCTCCCATACAACTGGGCCAGCTAGACAGGGGAAGAGAAGGAGTTTTATTTCCGATCAATATAAGTTCAGTCTTTGAACCATTGAGCTTTAACGCTGATTCGCACATCCAGGTGTGAACCTTAGACATGCAAGAGTGCAGCGAGTCGGGGTTGTCCACAAGTTGGGATAGGGTGACCACCAACTGCGTATCGTCAGCGTAGCTGACGATTTTAATACCAAATGGGGCCACCACCATCTCCAGGGGGGCCATATAAACATTAAACAACGTGGGGCTCAGGGAAGAGCCCTGTGGCACACCACACTGGAGGGGAGTAGACGCCGAACGTTCACTGCCTTCCCAAACCTGATACGTCCGGTCACAAAGAAATGACCTAAGCCACTTCAGCGCCACACCTCCAACCCCTATATCTGCCAGCCGTTGAATCAACACTTGATGGTTCACCGTGTCGAACGCAGCACTAAGGTCCAAGAGGATCACTGCCACTGACCCTCCTGAATCCAAAATGCTCCTAGCTTCCTCCACGACTGCCAGAAGAGCGGTGTCAGTGCCCTGGCCTGGCCGGAAACCGGTTTGAGAACCTCGTAACAGGCTGTTAGATTCCAGGAAGTGTGATAGCTGCCGATTCACCAGCCTTTCAGCAATTTTGCCGAGGCCAGGGAGCAGGGAAATAGGCCTGAAATTTGTCAAATCAGAAGGATCTAAATTTGTTTTTTTCAGAAGAGCCTTTACCACTGCCCTTTTCCAGCTCGGTGGTACCAAACCCTGAGCCAAAGATGCATTAATGAGATCCGTAACCGGAGCCGCAATGGTGGTTGCTACCTGTTTCAAAAATCTCATAGGGACAGGGTCCCTAGGAGAGCCACTTTTCAACAAGCCCAATTCCTTGCGGACTTCGTCCACTGAGGTTGGCCCAAAGATGTCCAAGTGGACACGAACACCTCGAGATTGAATACCTATATCTAAACTCCGGACGACCTGTGGTAGGGTGCTAAGAATGTTAACTATTTTCGTATTGAAATAGTTTGCCAGCTCATTACATTTCTCACCTGGGCTGTCGTGGATTACCCGGGGCTCAGGAACTTTAAGAAGTTCATGTACCACCCTAAAAGTTTCTCGAGACGAGTTGGCAGAGCTTTTTATTCTCTCCTCGAAAAATTGGGCTTTAGCAAGACGAAGAGCGACTTTATATGCCCTCATAGCGGTGCGATACTCCTCTCGCCTGACCTCTACCCCCTCCTTTCTCCATGCTCTCTCCAACCTCCTGCAGCCACTCCTGAGAGATCTCAAATCAGGAGTATACCATGGAGCAGAGACCGCCATCTTCTCCCTTTTTAACATTCTTTTTCTGGGAATGATAACATCCAGAGAGCTGGCCAACCACTGATTGATATTCGCGTCTGCGCGTGCCGGATCCGCAGCTGGAGAAGGACACGTACCTTCCAGAATAGTAGTCCAGGTGTCCACCGACAGCTTGGACCAAGCTCTCTCCAGAGAATGCACCTTTGGGGGAGGGATCACTGTTTACTCTGCTTGCCAAGTGAAAGGCACAAGGAAGTGAACTGACCACGGGAGAGGCAAAGGGGGCAGAGTTTTGAGGTGAGTCAAATTAGAAAAAATAGGGTCCAACAAGTGGCCCTTAATATGCGTGGCTCCTATATTAGTTAAGCTCAACTCATAGGCACTGAAATCGCCCAGCAAATCTGCCGCTACGAGTTCTGCCGGATCGTTAAAATGGAGGTTGAAATCTCCTAATGCTAGGAAGTTGGCCGTGGAGGCAGCCAAAGGCATGGCTGTCTCCATCAGCGAACTAAAAAAGTTGCCCACACCACCTGGGGGGCGGTAAACCAATAGCCCTGCCATCGACAACGTAGGTGAGATCCGAATAGAGAAATGACAGCTCTCACAGTCTAGAACCCCTCCAGGCTGAGCCCTACACATAAAGATTTCGCTGTAAATGATGGCGATGCCGCCCCCTCGCCCCACAGGTCTATCCAGATGATATATTAGGAAGCCTGGGGGGAGGGCTCGAACTATATCCACCCCCGTGCACGGTGTAATCCAGGTTTCCGTCAAAAACAGAATGTCTAGATTAAGGTCCTGTATCAGAAAATTAATTTCTGAAGAATGGCACGGGAGGGATCTACAGTTCAACAGTGCCATGGACAGTGCATTCCTGCATTTTACTGCCTGCGTTGACTGACAGCTCCTACAGCCCAAAAACGGTTTAAGGCCCTTGTGAATGTACTTACATGATGTATCTTTTGGGGGTGCAAAGAATGGAGGTCCTCGCAGGAATAAGTAATCCTTGTTTCAGGCATAATGGCCAGGGGACTTGGCCCTAAGCCCATCTGGGCCCAGACGGGCACAGACGGGCTGGACTCTGGCGTGACTCCGGCGTCAGTCCGGCGAACCCGCTGCGCGTATCCGCAGCGTGTCCGCATGACCTCCTTAAGAAGGGTCAAGCGTCCTTGTGACGCTCCCCCGACCAATCAGATGGCACCTCCAGCCGTCCTATACTCACCTAATATGGCCGCCAAAGACGCGAGTAGCAGGGAAAGGAACCGCAAAAGCGCGGTGAGGACACAATTATAGTGCAAGTAAGTGGGCACAGTTTAAAAGCAGGGGCATAAACAAACCAAGCATTAAACTAAATATAGAACTGGAAATTGTTAAAAAACGCCTCACGCACGGCGAAAAGATAACTGACAGCGCAACGCGCTCTGATCACTCCAAAGAAGTTGTTCAATCCACTGGCGAGGCTGACCCTGAGGTTTACCCTCCTTAAGAAGGGTCAAGCGTCCTTGTGACGCTCCCCCGACCAATCAGATGGCGCCTCCAGCCGTCCTATACTCACCTAATATGGCCGCCAAAGACGCGAGTAGCAGGGAAAGGACCCGCAAAAGCGCGGTGAGGACATAATTATAGTGCAAGTAAGTGGGCACAGTTTAAAAGCAGGGGCAAAAACAAACCAAGCATTAAACTAAATATAGAACTGGAAATTGTTAAAAAACACCTCACGCACGGCGAAAAGATAACTGACAGCGCAACGCGCTCTGATCACTCCAAAGAAGTTGGTCAATCCACTGGCGAGGCTGATCCTGAGGTTTACCCTCCTTAAGAAGTGTCAAGCGTCCTTGTGACGCTCCCCCGACCAATCAGATGGCACCTCCAGCCGTCCTATACTCACCTAATATGGCCGCCAAAGACGCGAGTAGCAGGGAAAGGACCCGCAAAAGCGCGGTGAGGACACAATTATAGTGCAAGTAAGTGGGCACAGTTTAAAAGCAGGGGCATAAACAAACCAAGCATTAAACTAAATATAGAACTGGAAATTGTTAAAAAACGCCTCACGCACGGTGAAAAGATAACTGACAGCGCAACGCGCTCTGATCACTCCAAAGAAGTTGTTCAATCCACTGGCGAGGCTGACCCTGAGGTTTACCCTCCTTAAGAAGGGTCAAGCGTCCTTGTGACGCTCCCCCGACCAATCAGATGGCGCCTCCAGCCGTCCTATACTCACCTAATATGGCCGCCAAAGACGCGAGTAGCAGGGAAAGGACCCGCAAAAGCGCGGTGAGGACACAATTATAGTGCAAGTAAGTGGGCACAGTTTAAAAGCAGGGGCAAAAACAAACCAAGCATTAAACTAAATATAGAACTGGAAATTGTTAAAAAACACCTCACGCACGGCGAAAAGATAACTGACAGCGCAACGCGCTCTGATCACTCCAAAGAAGTTGGTCAATCCACTGGCGAGGCTGATCCTGAGGTTTACCCTCCTTAAGAAGTGTCAAGCGTCCTTGTGACGCTCCCCCGACCAATCAGATGGCACCTCCAGCCGTCCTATACTCACCTAATATGGCCGCCAAAGACGCGAGTAGCAGGGAAAGGACCCGCAAAAGCGCGGTGAGGACACAATTATAGTGCAAGTAAGTGGGCACAGTTTGAAAACAGGGGCAAAAACAAACCAAGCATTAAACTAAATATAGAACTGGAAATTGTTAAAAAACGCCTCACGCACGGCGAAAAGATAACTGACAGCGCAACGCGCTCTGATCACTCCAAAGAAGTTGGTCAATCCACTGGCGAGGATTGACCAACTTAGTAGAAGTAGAAGTAGGAATAGTTTGAGGGCCCAAGAGGAGTCCTGCAACAAGGCTCCTCTCATAGGCATTGTGGTGAACAAGACCAGCATAAAGCAGATGTGAGAGTTGCACATGAAACATCTAGCTGACTTATTCATATGTATCTGTGTACCACATACATGATAATTGTCTTTCAAACATGTGGTGCTGATGATCACTCCCTTACTATCTTACATGTGTCAGTTACTCAAACATATTAAATATGGAAACTACAAATGGATTGCAGCCTTACATTATAATCAGATCAATATTTAGTACCTGATTTGGGTGGTGGAAAACATTACTTCCAACACGGTGACAGACTACACACCTCCAAATTTTTAGATCAATGCCAGCCCAGTGATGATCTCTGCACCTTCACAGGAACTGCTGCCAAAGTTTGGTGGACAGTTGCCATCGGTTTAGATGACCGTCCACCAAACCTATTGTTTTTTCAAAAATAGAGCTTGTTTTTGAAAAACAAATAACTAATGATCTCCACACTGACAAAGGTTTTTTCCCTGGGTGTGGGGTCATGATTCCAATTTTTATGTTAGCCACCAGCAGATTTACCCTGGCAGTGACAGACAGAAAAATGGACATTAGTCCATCTACTTAAAATACAGCGGGCGTTGTGATGCCCTATCTCTGACAGCCAGTACTCTGTCAAGCGGTCGGAGTAAGCTTTCCATCAGACGAGCCAACAGGGGCATGTCTGATGGAAATGTTGAACCATCCACCGACTTACAATAGGGCAGATGGACCGAGAGTTAGGCGAACATGATACTCAGCCATGTGTGTAGCAGAGTACCCTGTGTGGTGGAATATCCTGTCTGCTAAACTACAAATCAAGCCCTTTGTTTATAGTCTTTTGTTAACACTATGTATAGCAGCAACATGTTCTCCAATTTACAGCCATTATTGTTCTTGTTATTCAATGGTGAGGGGGGCCGTGCGGGGGCGAGGGGGTCTATACAAATGAGTGAGAGGCCATACTTTTTTTTTGTTTTTAATTTTTATTGTGGATTCATGCATCCTCTGTGAATTCATGGCAACATGGATACCCTGACCCCCACCAGGCATATGGGGTAAGGATATCCCTATCCTGCTCCTTTTGTCCTTTTTTGCGTTTTTTTTCTTAGGACTTAAGACTGAGTCCCAAGTCCTAAGATAGCTGCCACCATTTCCTAGTTGATGTGATGGCAGCCAATCAGATCTCAGGATGAGATCCGTCGGCTCCGTGGATCCTCCATGGTATGTTATATACAATTTCTTTTTACTTTATTTTTTCAAAAGCTGCTGAACAGATATACACCAAAAAACACAAAAGCACTCTTTCTGGACCAAGACCAAATTTCATGTAAATCTGTTCAGCGGTTTGGGCTGTGTCTAAAGTTCCTATGGAAAAATGAACAGGGAAACATGTTTTGAGACCCTCCCTTTTTCTCAAACCCCGCTTGAAGGATCACTCTGAAACTTTACATGTGCAAACCAGTCCAAAAGTGGCAATTTTTGGGAAAAGATTCATGGAGATTCTTCAAATAGCAACATGAAAAGGCATTTCGTATGGAAACATGATCCTAACTACTCAGTGGTGATTGCCACTGGGAAATAACATAACATACCATAACATAACATAACATAACATAGCATAACATACCATAGCATAACTTAACATAACATACACATACTTGATGACACTAAATGAAGCAGAATAATTCACATTATAATACATTGGTTTCTGCAAACCTTGCATAAATACCTGTCTCTAATTTCTTTCTATAGGCAACATGTAACACATTGAGTCACATATCATAAAAAAATGACATCAGAAATCCATTGTAATAACCTATTATAGTCAAGTTCTAATGTTACAATGACTGCTGCCAAAGCAAGCAGCCAGTGGAAAGGCAAATCGGGTCACAGAGCATAATGAACGAAAAGAAACATTGCTTTTCTTTCTTCTGTACTGTTTTTCTAGCTATACATGACAACATGTATATTGTTTGCACTCCTAAGGTATTTATAGAAAAGTTAATATATTTCTGCGTGTTTCTAATGTGCCTTTTTTTTTTAAACTGACTTGTATTAAACTGATTCTAATAACTTTTTGCATCAAATATCTAAAAATATTTTTGATGTGTTTAATTTTGCACAATAGATTCTATTTTTATTTTTCATGTTTGCAAACATGTGACCTCTTCCATATGAAGGAGCAACGCACCAAGGATGTAAGTGTTTTTAAGAAAGGTGATGGTGTGACCATGTATTATAAAGAGTAAAGTACACCCTATTATAAATGAAAAGAATATTGCAAGTCACCTCAGAGTTCTGTAACCTTATGAAGGAACTTAGCCTTCGGTATCATTCCTCTATATGGTCATAGAACTCCCTGGTGACTTGCAATATCCAGACAATGTAAGGCAGGGGATAATTTATCCTATATATTGCCATCAGATCAAAACAAACCATCCCAAGAAGAGTAATTGCAGAATACATTGCTTTAATAGCCAACGTGGCGGGCTTTTGTACGCTTTGTGCTTCAGCATTCAGACACTTTTGTACATATTTACATTTGTTGTACTGACATCTGGGCAGGAGGTGAATCTGTATCACATGGGACTATGCTGTTCTGAATGTTTGCTATGTTTGCATACCCAATTCAGATCAATAACATCAGCCAAAATTGACACATACAAGCTAGCAGGGAGTCAAACTGATGTAGGAAAGAGGCAGAAAGCAGTAAGATGAGAGATGTGATGTTTCTTATCACTCCATAATTAAGCAGCGTTTTCAATCGAAGCGCGTGGAAAACTATTCCAACTGTACAATGATTAAAGGCATTCTAATCACAGTGAAGAAATTGTTAACAGAAAACCCTAATCTGCGTTATGAATGCATTATGGGAAGAATGTGTTTTAATATAAAGCACACAGTGGGGGTGTAAGCAAAGCAGGGAGGAGATCACAGCGTGACACTTTGGCTTTGGAAGTATTTGAACATATCCAGTGTAATTAAAATGAATTGTTTTGAAAATGTAAGCTCATTATATGTATTTCAGTTACAGACACAGCAGAAGAATAGTTATAGATACAAATCACTGTGGCTAAAATGATGGCCAGAGAACACAGTATAGTTCCCTTTCTCTACGAACCTATGACCAAGAGTGACGTAATTTGTGGTGATGAACAGAAGTGGACTATCAGTCCAAACTATGGGGTAGATTTATCAAGAATTCACACTACACAGCAAGCCACCTGGCTGCACTGCGTGAAAGAAAACGGGCAGGAATGCACAGTATTTAACATTATATGGCACATTCCTGTTCTTTCCTTGCGCTGGAGAACAATGTGCTGCCTAGCGCCAATGCAGGTACCCTAGCACCATGGTGCAATGGTGCCGCGTTGTAAGCAGGATTGTTTTTGTGCAGGAAGGGATACCTTCCTGCACAAAAACAATCCTCTGGGGCATTTCCTCTTACTATGTGTGCTTCAGAATGCATAGAAAGAGGAAAAACAAGGAGGATCATCGTTACAACTCACCTGAGCAGGCGTAGCATTTTGAGGTATTCCCAGGTCTACATATAACGGCAAATCTAGAAATGGGCCAAAATCTATGGGTGGATGCATGGGAACACCCATGCTCCATTCATGGAATGCCTCCCTGGGCAGAGTAACGCAATGTTACTCTAGATTAATCAAGCCACTCAGGGCCACGCAAGGTGGCCTTGCTTGACTTTATAAATCTGACTTAGCAGTTGCGTCACACTTGTGCTCCCTTGCGTGGCGCAAGGATGACACAACTCATTGATAAATTTGACTCGATGGCTGTTTGCAGTGCAGGCTCACAGTGTGCAGTGCCTCTCCAGACAACTCAGGCAGAAGAAAATGCTTCCACCTGGTATGTAGATGGTATAGAAACACAGACTCTCATAACATGTACAAACACTCCCGCTACTTGATGGGTGGGTTACAAGCCTGTAATGCAAAAAGCACTCCCACATGGTAGAGAGTAAAAAAACACACACACTCTCTCTCTCCTTTCTCTACCTCTCCCTTTCTCCCTCCCCACCCCTGTTCACTCCTCCTCTTCCTCGTGATTCTCTTACATAGAATGCGCAAGGATAATGTAGTAAGGCTCTTACCCTATGCAACAATAACAGTCCCAGTGGCATCCTTAGCTCTGAGTGCCATTACCAGTATAGTGTCTTTTAAATAAATAAAGAGCTCTGGAACTCTTTTGGTTCCCACTGTACACCATAGGCCTGTGACGTAAGAGTTGGAGGGATGAGTTGAAGGCAGGCTTAGAATGTTGAGTTCTGACTTACACGAGCAGATTAAAGACGTGTAAAACTACTCTAAGTGTGTTGCATTGTTATTGGCAATTACCTGTGCTGATAGGATGCTACAACTGGTGACAAGATAGGAGATATGATGCGAGTACACTGAAAGCGCTCTTCCAGAGAGTTTCGGGTGGTCCAGCAAACTGTGCTCATGCATGCCACACGTGCCGCAGTCAGAGTGCAGAATCGACGCTGGATCTGGTGGAGACACAGCGCATTGCCAGCCTGTGTAAAGCACTTAAGGATAAAGGAAGCAACATTGAAAGTCTACATGTCAGTGGCCAGGAACTGAATAAAATGACGGAAATAAAAGGTACTGCTTATCACACAAATTAATGCAATACAGAGTAAGAATGTTAAAGACGGATTCAACTAGGTCACGAAAGCAGCGCACAGCAATAGTTCAGCACAATTAAAACTGAAATTCATGTGTTATGAAGCAGAGGTTAACCAGGAGTCTGTGAAGAAACATTTAAGCACAAAGCAGATCAATGTTATCTGCTCTCATTGACTTGTAGTGTAAAAAGATTTATTTACTTACTGAAACCACTAACGACTCATCATGCAACAATGTGCTGAGGAGTGACCCCAGAAAGAGGATTGGAGTTGTGCTAGCGGAGTTGTTGCCGAACGAAGTGGCCCTCCACCAAAGCTGCCGTGTAGGGGCTGAGAGCAACTCTCTAGATTGCAAACAACTAGAGAGTTCTGATGGAGTGCCAGGGAGAGATTCAAGTTCCAAAAATTATTAAGGCTGACCCCGAAGTCAGCGCATCACAAGGCTCTAGAGAAGCTTTGCCTGATCGAGTTCCACATGAAGCTCCTGAGAGATCAATTCTGTCCACAAATGTGTATACAGCTGCTGCATTCTTAAAACCGCCATCTGCATTTGATACTGCCAAAAAACACAATGTTGGCAATAGATGGAGAGTATGAATTGAGACGTTTGAAGATTTCATTGATGCAATAGATGAAAAAGATGATTAAAATATTATAAAGTATCTGAGGAACATGGCTGGTGAAGGAGTGAAAGAAGCCATGAGAAAGATACCATAAGAAGATGAAGTAACGTACGATCACATCAAAACAGCATTGGATGTCAAGTTTTATCCAGTGCCAAATGTAGATTATGAAAGATACATATTCAATTAAGAACGTCAGAGACCAGGTGAAACCATCGATGAGTTTGTTAAGAGACTCGATGTTCTGGTAAAGCAGAGTAAATTCAATTAATTTAATGATGAGGAAGCTACCCGCAGCAGAGTAATAGATGTATGTATGTCAGATTCCTTTAGAAGACGAATGCTGAAGGAAACTCTGAGCTTAGAACAAGTCATCAAGGCTACCTGCCCTGAAGAGCGTGCTGATCGTCAAGTGACTGACATGGAGGCTGAAGGCGCCTAAAGTGTGTCAGTCATGAGCATGAAAAGTAAGCCAATGTGTAAGTCTGAGGGACACAAGGCGATGTCTCCACAGAAAAAGAAAACATGTTACAGATGTGGATTGCTATTTCCACACGAAGCTAAATGTCCCACCATTGAACAGATATGCATTGGTTGAAGTAAAGCTAACCATTTTGTGTCGACTTGCAAGGTGAAGAGAAAAGTAAGTGCGTCACAGTGTGAAGATAAAATGGCTGACCGAACTCTACCTCAGTGACATTCGGCGCGCTCCCACAAGGCCAAGCGGTCACATCAACTGAGGCAAATCAACACCAAAGTCAATTGTCATCTAAATCATCGACAAAGAGTCCTTGATTGCCAGTTTCCAGAGAAAGGGACATTGACAATTGTGCAATGTCAATGTTTACTTCGTACAAGCAAGCACATGTGGGTCTAGGGAAATGTGAGGAAAAATTCAAAGTGAAGAAAAAACAACATGAAAAAGCACCAAAAACATTACAACATTGTCCGAAGGTCACTCTAAAGATAAATGGTTGTTTGATACCATTCATAATTGACCGCTGTGCGTTACTATCATGCCTCGGGAGAAGTATTAAGAATAATTTAAGTCACCACAACTTACAAAGTCAGAGACTGAAGTACACACCTGGTCTGCCTCAACCCCCTTCTAAAGTCAGGGTTTGTAACCATGATGAAACATAAGAAATCTGTGGTACAAGCGTCAATTCATGTACTTCAAGGACCAGCTTCCAGTGCCTGCTTGCTGAGTTTCAACACTGCTGCTTTTATTGGACTGATATTAATGAACTACAATATGAATGCTCATCATGAAATTGTAAGTCAATTTCCTTAATTATTTCATTGGTTAGGAAAATTCAAAACAATAAAGTAAAGTTACATATAACAGACTATGTATGCCCTGTTGCTCAAAGATGCAGACGAATTGCATTTCACTTGCACGAAGCTGTTGAAAAGTAACTTAATTAATTGCTTAAACATGAAATTACTGAACACTCTACTGGTCCAACACCATGGGTTTCTCCCATTGTAGTATGGCCTAAAAGAGACAGTGAGAGAACTGTATGCACATGCATTGACATGAGCCAGGCCAACAATGCAATCGAGCGAGAGAGACATCCAGGTCTGCACATTGCTCAATTGAATGGCGCAAAGTTCTTCTTTCGACTCAACTTAAATAAAGCATGTCACCAATTGGAACATGAAAAAAAATCCAGGTACATTACAAACGTTTCGACGCATTTGATCGCTATAAGTGATTGAGTCTTGGTGAATTCTCTGCTACAGAACCTTTCCAAGACGTTATTCGAGGTATCATACAGCCTGCAGGAAATGCATTTAACTATATTTATGATATATTGGTTTTCGAAGCCACAAAGAAAGAGCATGACAAAGCTCTCATGCAAGTATGTTGTTTGCTGAATGAAGTAGGCTTAACTCTGAATGCTGATATATGTGAATTCCACAAGAAAAGCTTGACATTCTTTGGCCATGTCTTTTCTGATAGGGGTATGAAACCTGATCCAGCTAAAGTGCAGGAGCTGTTTACTGTAAATCCCCCACAAGACATTTTGTATGTTACAATCATTTCTTGGAATGGCCAGTTACTGTTCTAGATACATACAAGGCTTTGCTACGGTCAGCGCACCGGTACGAGAATTGACGAAAAAAAATGTGTCTTTTCATTGGTCACGTAAATGTGAGTGAGAAGAACTTCCCAAAAATCAAGCAAGCTATTGCATGTGGCACTGAAATGGCCTTCATTGTTCCCAAACTTTATACAGAATTTGTAGTCAACGCTAGCCCTATCGGGTTAGGCGCAATCCTTGCACAGCCCAATAGACAGCCAAATGCCCGGAGACATATTGTGGCATATGCCAGTAAGAGCCTGTCATAAACAGAAGTGCTTACTCACAACCAGAGAAAAGGAATTGGCAGTGGTATGAGCTTGCGAATATTTCCATGTGTTCTTGTAGCGAAATACTTTCACAGTAGTGATTGATCACTGAGCACTGTTGGCAATATTTAGCAACCCCAAAGCCAAAATGCCTCCTCGAATTGAACGTTGGGGTATACAACTATATAATTCTTCATAATTCAGGCAAAAATCAGAATCCTGTTGATTATTTTTCAAGAGTGTCATTTCAATGCTCTGGAACCCCATCTAACACAGCAGAGGCCTAAATCAATTTTAGGGTGAAATCGAGCTCACCAGCGACCATGTCTGTAGAACAAATTGTCACTGCCACAAGCCAATATAGTGACCTTTTAAAGTTTAAAGACGATGTTAAGCATCAATCGTGGAACCAACACTCTAGACCTCTCACCAGTGACAGTGAATATTTGAAGTTCAAAAGTGTATGAGATGAACTTTCAGTGACTCAAGAAGGCCTTATTCTGCAAGGTACACAAATTGTTATTCCATACTACGACAACAAGTGATCAACGTTGTCCATGAGGGACAACGAGGAATAGTTGCCAACAAGAGACCTCTCCGTGACTGAGTCTGGTTTCCTTACCTTATAGAAAGGGTTGAAAAAGAATTAAAGACTTGTCATATATGCAACTGTCTTTCATCTCAAGTTATTCAGCACCCTTTGAACATGTCAGAATTGCCACATCATGCTTGGGAGAGAATTGCTGTTGATTTCTTTGGTCCTCTTGAGAATGAACATAATCTTATAGACATTGCTGATAAATACTCAAATTTTCCATTGGTGGAAGACCTTTCATCCACTACACTTGAAAAGGTTATTCAAAGATTAGCTAGCATCTTTGTAAAGTGGGGTATACCTGCAACCTTAAATTCTGACAATGGCCCACCTTTTAATAGTCGAGAATTCAAAGACTTTCTAAATCACCTCAATCACCTCAATATTAAGCATCCAAAAAGCACTCCTCTTTGGCCTAGCAGAACATTTCATGAGCAAAAAAAAGCTGCCCAGAGTGCTGCTTTGAAGAAGGTAGATGTCAAAGTTGTGTTAAACACTAGTCATCGAGGTTACCGTTTGACCCCTCACTCCGCGACAGGGAAAAGCCCTGAGACTCTCATGTTTGGAAGAAGTTGGACCCAAATGAACCAACCTCCAATCCAAGAATGAGGAAGACAACGCTCGGTCCCTCGTCTGCATCTACCTGAAGGGATCTTTATCACGCCCTACTTCCAGTCATGGCGCTTGTGTGCAGACACTCGTACTACAACAGCGGCCATCTTGGAATGTATAAAATAGCCTGTCCCAAATGTATATAGAGAATGAAAAAGTATAACGTTTATACTTGACAGCGAAAATATGACAAAAAATCCAGACTTATTCTCATCTCATATTTGTTTGTCCAATATTAGAGGGCTAACATTCCTCTTGTAGGAATGTATGATATATATAAAGGTTAGAAACTCACAAGAGTTACGCCCGTCATATTAGATATATTCTCACTGTTTTTAAGCGGAAGCTTTTCATTCAGATACCAAATAATTAACATTGGGGGGGAAAAAAACGGAACAAACGAAATAAAGGGGAGCAAAAAAACTATCTCTCCACTACCCCGTCCTTATATGGCTGAGGGCAAACGAAGGCAAATTACAAATGATATTTTCTACCAACGCTTGCTTAGAATGGTGCCACTTTGTTCCACTCTATCAGGTCATTCAACCCCTGTTGATCTGCCCCTTCTTGATAAATCCATCGGGCTTCCTTCGTGATGAGTCTGTTCTCCATATTATACTGGTCACCTAGTACCTTTTCTAGTACCACCCATCGTATGTCTCTGGGTTGATGTTTCTGGGTGACAAAATGTTGGACCAGTTTTGTCGTGAGTTTGCATGAACTGAGGGTACTCACATGTTCCTGAATTCTGACCTTAATTTTGCGTGTCGTGAGGCCAATATAGTGTAAGTCACATGGGCATGTAATTCTGTAAATAACGTTTGTCGTATTACAGTTACTAAACCTGTTCAAATGCCAGATGTTCCCACGCGTTAAAGTCACACTCTTAGTAGCCACTGTGAGTTCACCGTCTGTACATCCCCACAAGGATAATACCCCGGGGTACACCCGACTCTCTAGATTCCTGCATTGGGCGTGTATGGACAAGCCGGTCCCGGAGGTTAGTAGATGTTGGGGCATTTTTATGGATGTAGTACTGAGCAGATGCCAATGTCTTCTAATAAACTGTCTGATCTTCGTAGAGCATGGTCCGAAAGTCGAACCACTGGAGCATTCCTTGGTGTATTAAGGGCTCTCTTCCTGGCTTGTTTAATGATCTTTTTAGGGTAGGCCCGCTCCTCCAGTCTTATGGACAATGCCTCTGTTTGTTCAACATAGCTCTGGGTGGACATACAGTTTCTACGATATTGTAGAAATCGGCCCACTGGTAAATTATCTCGCAACGCCTTAGGGTGATAGGATATGTAGTGGAGTAGCAAGTTTTTATGGGTGGGTTTTTGTAGTACGCGTGTCATCAATTTATTGTCCATGGCCTGAATGTCTAGGTCCAGGTACGTGGCTGTATTTCTGTTTATTGTCCATGTAAACTTTAAACGCTCGTCCAAGGTGTTCAACCAAATGAGAAAATTCTTTAGTTCTCCTTCTGTACCTGACCAGATACACAGGACATCATCAATGTATCTCTTCCAGAGGACAATGTTCCTCTGGAAGAGATTGGTGGAATGATTGATGTAGTTGGACTCAAACTGGCCTACATAAATGCAGGCCAGACTCGGGGCAAAAGTAGCCCCCATTGAAGTCCCGGAGACCTGGAGGTATAGCTGATCTTTATATGCAAAAAAATTGCATGTAAGTGCAATCTCGATGCATTGCAGCACAAATGTCTGAGATGTGTCATAAAACCATTCACACTCCCCCAGGGCGTGCGCTGCTGCCACCAGCGTCGCTTCCTGGGGGATGCTGGTGTAAAGTTGTGTGTCCCCTTCAAAAGTATATGGTGAATGTTGGCCCAAACCAATATAGCCAATAGAAATCTCTTTGCTGATCCAATGCAAAATGGCTTCCTGATCATCATTTAGCATGCTACTTGATGAAGACAGATCCTTGAGTCCTCTTTCTACGCTACTTACAAACTGTGATGCGGATGTGCTTCATGCACTGTAGTTTCGTCCCCAATTGGTACGGGAACTGCGTGAACAGACAAATAAAACCCTACCTTTTTCTTTCAGGGTGCTTCACTAATAAAGTCACATTAAGTGTGAAAACCTAAATCTCAAGGACCATGTCCTCACTCCTGGCAAGGTCAATCCGTCAATTCAAGGTGAGTGAAGGCGATATACTATTGGTTGGCTAGGGTTACTAAAGCCACTTGTCACCAATGAAAGGAAGATGCTACACAGTGGAGTACAGGTAAAGTGTATTTTATTCCTTAATCTTCTCTACAACCTGTGACCACCAATACATCAACCCATCTGACTTTCCAAGAATCCCCGCTTCTGAATGTCTGCACCCTTTTCAGAGGGCCACAGGGCACACAGGGGTTACTGGGCACTACCATGGTGGTTAAGGCCTTTAACTCCTGATGTCCTGGGGCCCTACCTACTATGTATCCAGCTCAACAGGACGAAGTACCCCATCTGCACTTGACTCTCAGTGGCAGCTGTGGTGGAGCAGTCAAGTCTCGCTCAAGATGTAGATAAAGGTTAGTGAACCCAACTCATAACTCAAAGTGTAGACAGTATAAACAATAAATTAATTCCAGACAATTAGTTGTTTTTATAAGAAAAAGTCGAATTTTATTTCTAACTCAGGGCAGATCCTTAGGTGCAGCTAGACCCACCGGTCACACCCTCACTTCAGTACTGGGCGATGGCCCAAAGTCTTTTCATGATTTGGCCCCGGCAGCCCATCTTGGCATATGAAGTTGCCACATTACAATCCGTACACAACGTAGACTCCTCAGGGACATTCGCCCGCACCAAGGCCATCCCTCCTAGCATATGCAGCCACAGGTCAGGCATTCATGAGTCCCGGCATGCTGGCCATACAACTTCTTCACCAGTGGCCATGTGGGCTTGGCACCCTCAACACAGTGCTCAATGGTGCAGTCTATGGCAGCCCTTTCCTGGCATAAGTGGTCGCAAAAAATAGTCTTGCACATGGGCTACGTCCCGATCAATGCACAGCTGAATCCTTACACCTTGCACAGGGAAGCCTCACATTAGGGCTCCCTGCTGGACCTTGCTCGCTACAATGCTCTCCGCTTCCTCACAGGGCACACTGGTCTTGGCAAGAGGCAGGCTCTGGTGCTCCAGGGTCCAGGGCAGGTGGTCATGGTTTCCTGGGCGATGTCCCCTCAACCAACAGGCTCAGTCCTGGTCACAGGGAGAAGTCTTGCAGAGCTTCCCCTTCTCACACAGCCCATCTGGCTGCTTGGCTGATGACAAATCTATGGGGACTCAACCTTGCCTTTTTATAGTTCTTTTCCAGACGTCAAATGTGATTTAGGGTCTGGGTCTTTGAAGTTTTATGTTGGGGTTCTGCTTCTTTTGAAGTGGGCACTTCTCCTTCTCATATTCCTGCATGAAAGAGTTCTGCCACAGCAGGCACAACCACGAAGCCAACTGTCCACAACACAATATATGGGAGTGGCCAGAGTTCACACCTGGATGTCAGTCACAGTGATATGTGTATCAAAAGGTTAATCCCAGCCAGGGCCGGACTGGGAACCAAAACCGGCCCTGGCAAAGTGCTCGGCGGCCGCCTCCCCCCCCCCACCGCGTGGAGGGGGGAGCCGTTGGGGGTGCCGCCGAGCTCTTTGCCAGGGCCGGTTTTCGGCCGATTTTGTTACAGGGACGATTTTGCAAAAACGGCCCTGTGTAACAAAAACGGCCCCCAGGGGCCGAAAACCAGCCTCACCCCTGCGGCGCACCGGGGGATTGCCCGGTACCCGCTACGGCCAGTCCGGCCCTGATCCCAGCCCCACTGTCCTACACTTTATGATTCTCTTATCATCCACAACTCCCTTCCTGAGGTGTGTCCATGCCCCGTCCTTGTGAACTATCACTAAATCATAGAGCAGTCTTTTGAAATCTAGAGGGACTCTCTTCCTTTTCTTTACACTTTGTCCTCATCCAGCTCACAGGAACAGAGCAATACACACATTTGTCTGGGGGGATTCCTCTCCTCCTCGTGTCTTTACCAGGTAGGTCTGGGCTTCCCAAAATGGAACCCAGGATCCTCCATACAATGTAACAGTGCAGGCACATTTATAGCACACTTTCTGTTCAGCACTAACACCTTTATGCATTGTACCCTCACATGTATACATACATTCAACACACACACTCAGCCTGCGCACACTGTTCAGTACTGACATTTCCTATATGCAACCAGGATGTGCTTATTTTAAAACACACACACTGCCAACACACACACTTGTGATGTGCGCACAGCCCAACTCTTTACCCTTCATGTATTGTACTTCATGCATGCACACATACACACAGAACATGTGGTCCCAGGGCACACACAGCACTACATCTCTCATGTAATGTATTCCTCTCAGACATACATACACCTAATTATTGCACTATCCACATATGCACTATGTAGTACTGCTCCATCCTTGTACTGTACCCTTCCTAAGCACACATACAACACAGAGTCACTACTCCTGCCTGCGCAGTACTCCACATCTACCTGATGTAGGCCAAGGGTGAGTTAAGCACACAGCTAAGGAACATTTAAAAAGATGAGTGAGCCTATACATTCCTCAGATTCAATGCATCAGGTTATTCAAACACCCCTGGGAAATTAACAATCAACATTTATCTCTAAGGTCACCACATTATTCAGGCCGATTACATAAATCTCTGGTAACTTGAGAAGACTATCCATATGTTTAAGTCATTCACTGTGCATTGGAAGCAAGGTTAATATTTACTTCACTCAGTACTACCTGCAATCTCACAACCCCTAACAAGAGCACCGCTACCAATGCCTGCACATTAAATCCAATTCTCAAGGCACCTTCAAAGCAGAATCATCACCCTCACATGCAGGATGCCTTCAAAATGTAATTCAATGGATTCCAGACCAGCCAACTCAGGGGTCACACAACCACACAACCTTCAAGTATGAATTCTTCATTGGCTATGCCTCCTAGATTTTATAACCCAACTTGCCACTTCTCTGCTGATTAAATCAGGTCTAGCAGGACCAATACAACATATTCCCTTGAAATCCCAATCGAGCCATAATGGCCTTAACACTTAGAAACATTCTTTTGACATTTAGAACCTTATCAGCATGAACAATCTTGAGATAGGTTGCTCAGTGGCGTTGCAAGGGAGGTGGGGGGGTGGTTCACCCAGGGCGGCACAAGTCTTGGGGGCTGCAACACATTTACCCTCGTCGTCTGTCTCACCGCCACTCACCCCGCTCTTCGCTCTTACCTGTAGCCGTCATGGGGTGGCAAACGCAGGGACCGCCATGAGCAGGAAAAGGTCTAGCTATGCCACAGTTGCTTAACAAGAATTACAAAGTACTTTTCAGAAACAGGAAAACTAAAAATGTTGTGGGGTGACCCTTGTATATGCCTCAGAACTAACCACTAAGCAGATACATTTGCCCCTTCTTTAAATGCATAGTGGCCTCATATAACTTTAAACCAAGGAGGATACACTTCCCTTTCCTTGAATGAGTTTCTTGAACTAGCCTTATTCATGAAACACTGTACATAGAAAGTCATGATAATGGCAGAATTGGATCAAGAAACAAAATATCAGACGCACTTCAGTTCTCCTGGAAATATGTTATTTTAGGAACACTGTTACAGTGTGACTGAATGGACAAGCAAATGAATGAATGAGAAGCTTTATTACGTGCCTTGTGGCCCTGGAGGTCATCCTTGCTGCCATGTCAAAACTTTACAGTGGGCTTAGAGTCGATGGATTGTTTAACATTGTTTGGCTTCGTTGTCACTTTTACTTGCTTAATGGTTAATCATTGGGCTTCTTGTGCAGGCTTTCCATCCTCTTCACGAACCCTCAACTAAAGCATGGACTCATTACTTGTGTCCTTCCACTGCTCAATTTTCAAGCGCATCTTTTTTTCTTTAGCTTAAGCACTCCACAAGAGTTCATGTTTTCCAGCTGTCTCGCCTCCTAGCGTTTTCCAGCTCTTTTGCCCATGTGCTTCTCCCCATCTAGTTCTGTTGCTCTTTTGCCTGTTTACTTTTTCTCCCCTATTCAACTTTGCTTTCTTTTTCCCAGTTCAATTGCTTCCCTCCTCGCATCTTCCATTTTGCTTTCCTCCCACGTGTGCCTCCATGTCGCATCCCCAGTCTTTCTGTTCCTGCTCCCACCCCCATCTGCTATGGGTCTTATCCTGCTCTCTGAATAGCTTCTGCCGATCAGCACCATACCTGGCCCTCTACATTGCTGACTGTGTCTTGCCATTGTTCCTCATTGTCAAATCCCAATCGAGATCTAGGTTATTGTGTCACTTGTAGTGTGGACTTCTGCAGGAACAACGTGGATTCCTACCTGTCCTTAGAGTGCTGAAACCCCTCATGCAATCCCTCTGCACGCTTGAGTGACCACGACTCCTCGGGAGAAGGGAGTTTCTGTTGACTGTGAGGGAGTAAGGTGTTGCATTTGTGCCTCTGGTTTTGTATCTAAATGGCTCAAATTTCGCAATTTACTTGCTATCTCTCAACCCTGTTCTTGCCACATATTTTGCCACACAATGTGTTGTTAAGAAAATAAAGGTAAAACAGGCTGGGTGAGATCATTAAGGTATAGGATTCCTACCCGATGTTAACCTCCTATAGCTCCTTGCCTCCCAGATAAACTGTTACGTCCTTATAAAGGGCCCAATTTTTATCTAGTCGGACGGAGCATTTATTCATCGGTATGATGAAGTACTTTACCACCATGCCAAGGTTAATCTGCCCGCCGTAATCAGATATGTCCTTTGGACAAGCAAACATATCTTTATATAGCATTTCCAGGAATGACGGTCATGGCAGTTTCTGAAAATGCATTGAAAGTTTGAAGGACGGCTCTGCCAATAAGACAGAGCCATCCGTTCAACTTTCATATTTTTTATATTTTCAAAATCAAAGCCCTAAAGCGAGATTTCATTTTTTTAAATCCCAAAAAACAATCCTCCCTTGCCACAGGAGCTTTCACTCATGGCAAAGGGGCAATTTCTTTTTTACTACCCCTTATGACCTAGGTTTGCCTGGCTGTGACTGGAAGATAAAAAACATCTATATGTCCACCCATGTAAATTTGTTGGGCAGACATATAGCTATTTCTCCAACAACCCTTACTCCGTTGGGTCATCTGAGAAGTTTGGCCATAGCGGGAAGTTTGGCCATGGCTGGGAAGGAGTAGTGTCTCACTGTTACAGGCCTTTTTTTTTAACCAGAGCTTGATTCTCTTTTCTTTCTCTTCCAGGTTTTCAAGGTATCTCTTGAATTGCAGTCTTCCAGGATGAGGCTTTACACGGATCAGGAATCTCAGGTAAGTAGTTGGTCGCTCTTTTTTTGGTAGCAGAAGCTCATCGAACCTACCACTCAGCCAGGACAACAAGTGATGGGTATGGTTCAGAGCGGGGCTTCAATCCAAAATGGCCACCGCTTTCACACCATCATGGGATCTTCCCAAAAATATGCTTTCCAGAAAATTCCTTCAACCTGAATATACTGTCACGTCAGAATCACCCGCATGGCCTCTTTCCTTATACTAATGATATATGGATTGTGTCGTATGCTTTCTTCGGGTGCTGCTGAAGTTGTGGCATATACTTGATGGGTATAATGTCATTTGGGGACTTGGGCCATTTGCCCAGGTGATGTCCCTTCACCAGTCCTACTGATTAATGGGCAAATGGTTGCACCTCCTTTGCACTTAAGTCTCAGAGAAGCCGAGACTATTTAGATATGCTTCACCAGGGAGCAAGTGACCAAACAGCTTTTGGATCCTCTTTGCCGGGGAAAAAACTTACTGCAACTCCACTTCTAAAGTGATGCAGTTGCATCAGGAACCCTGAGACCTACAATCAAGGCCTGGGGTGTCACAGAGGAGCTCAAGCCCTGAATTTCATTTACTGAAGTACCCAACTGCCCCCCTGACACATACCACCAATGATGCACCTGCCCTCCCAAAGAAGCTACAGAGTGAATGCCACAGAAGAGCAAAGCAGTCGCTCCTTGTTTTTGCTCCACAATTTTTAGATTTGACTCCAAGGACTTCACATCACAATTTTCAGTTTTCACCTATGAGACATCTTTTAGCTGTCTATAGGCAAAAGTCTATTGTGGGCACAAATCATTTAAGGAACACCCAACATATATATTCTAGGTTCAGGAAAGAAGGAAATAGCCAACTCTCTCAACATTAAGCTTTCCCGCCAACTTGTATTTTTTCTCCACAAGAATGAATCATTCATTTAACAGCTGACCCCACTTTCTATTTCATTCTCTTTATTTCATTTTTCGTAATTTATTTATAGATACATCAGTTACAGAAAACGTTATCAATTATCACAATCATTTCTACAATAACATAACGTATTCCTTCCTATACCCCACATCCTATCCAACCTTTCTGATGCACACCATGCACTCATACGAATACATTCTATCAGCAGCACCTAATTCCCCCAGGGACGCCTACTGACACAACATGGAGACCATTTTATTTTTCTTCTGCAAAAGTTGCATCATGGCCGGGGGAACTTCAGACACGGCATTGGCACGTTTCGGTGGAATTATTTCATTGTTAGTGTATAAGCAGTGTGTATAATATCTTAACGATGACAATATTGGGTTGGCAAGAATCTTATGTTTTCCTTTAGCAGTCTGAGTGATCACTCCATCTTGATAAAAACACATCAGGACCTGTCCATGAATCGCAAACTATCATAGGCCAAAAGTCTGTTGTGGACCACAGTCCTTAAAGCCTTTAAGTGGACTGAAAAAAGTGTGGGGGTCCGATGAACTACAATACTGCACTTTACACAGCATGCTGCCTGACCAGCATTTCTGTGCCTCTTTGTGAGTTTTATGCTATTGCATCCAGGCATATCATACAACAGCAACCACATTCCTAAAACAAGCCAGACCTATTGGCTTTGTGAGTGCTTGTTACAGCAGCAGCAGTTTGATATACATGAGTAATAACAATGATTTTGTTGTAAATAATTGGAATTGTTATTTCAAATTGTACAGATGTGACCATCACTATGTGTGCAGTGGACAGAGGCCAAGGATTGGATAAACATGTAATCTGAACACTGGTATGTCCCACTCACTCATACAGCCCAGGTTGCATTTATTTTGTTATTACAACTGTATCTCCTCCTCCTGTGCTGTTTTTGTTCTCTGTTCATTGTCTTCTCCCCATCTCCTCCTCATTTCTCCAAATCTTGTGTCCTCTTTTCCTAACATTGTGTTGCCAAGTTCCTTAGCAACATGTTGTAAAATTTTATGTTAAACAAATAAATGAACAAATAGCTAAAAATAAATAAATTTTGGTGCCGATTACGATCCGGTAAAAAAATTCCCCGTACGACTCGTATCCGGTCTTTTTACCGTACGAATCGTACAAGTGCCGTACAAACTGCCAATTACGATTCGCATGGGAAAAAGACCATACGAATCGCATTGGGAATAATTCCCCACACGTCCTCGGGTCGGAAAATGTGTCCGACACGTCCCCGGACGATTTACCGTACAAATGTGAAAAGTGAAGTCCGACCGCGGAATCACGATCCATCCCGTGCGTCCGATGTTACAACCGTATGGAAAAAACACCGTCCGCACCGAACACCCATAGCAACCATGGAGACATGTGCCCGCATACGCGCCAACCCCCCCCAGCCCCCGTACATTCAAGTCGTACCCCCCGTGTATGTATACCCGTGTACGTGTCATACCCCCCGTGTATGTACACCCGTGTACGTTCGAGTCGTACCCCCACCCGTGTATGTACACCCGTGTACGTGTCGTACCCCCGTGTATGTACACCCGTGTACGTTCGAGTCATACCACCACCCGTGTATGTACACCCGTGTACGTGTCGTACCCCCCGTGTATGTACACCCGTGTACGTTCGAGTCGTACCCCCACCCGTGTATGTACACCCGTGTACGTGTCGTACCCCCGTGTATGTACACCCGTGTATGTTTGAGTCGTACCCCCACCCGTGTATGTACACCCGTGTACGTTCGAGTCGTACCCCCACCCGTGTATGTACACCCGTGTACGTTCGAGTCGTACCCCCACCCGTGTATGTACACCCGTGTACGCGTCGTACCCCCCCGTGTATGTACACCCATGTACGTTCGAGTTGTACCCCCACCCGTGTATGTACACCCGTGTACGTGTCGTACCCACCCGTGTATGTACACCCATGTACGTTCGAGTCGTACCCCCACCTGTGTATGTACACCCGTGTACGTGTCGTACCCCCGTGTATGTACACCCGTGTACGTTCGAGTCCTACCCCCACCCGTGTATGTACGACCCGTACCCTCACCCGCATACGTATGGAGCGTACCCCCACCCCAACAGTGTAAGTACGACCCGTACCCTCACCCGCGGATGTATGGAGCGTACCCCCTCTCCAACAGTGTAAGCACCCCAGGCCCCAACATCACCACCTTCACACAACATCGCGCATGTACGAGTCGTACCAAGCCAGACACAAGGACAGCACTGTACAACAAAATGGCCCATGTACACACCGTACACACGCTAAAACGCACGTACACAACCAGGACAAAGCAAAACAACACAAGAATACACCATTCGAATGGCACAAAGCCACAAAACATGTCCAACAACCACAAAAACAACACATACACTGACCTGCAACTGCCAAAATCCAAAACAGAGGCCCAAAACACAACCACTCCTTATAACACACCCACCCAAAGTTCAAACACAGCCACACCCACCAATGGACCAATAAAAAGGGCCCACACACACAAAGCATGAGCCTTTGCAACAGACTCACTGCTGCCAGACCCCACAGACAACCTACAGAACCATACTAGAACCTTTACTACACCTTACACTTGCACACCTTCACACACACACCTTCACAAACACCCCCTCATCACATTCACACACACACCCAAACAACCACACCCACACACCCACAACCATCCCCCCACCCCCCCCCCACCATCCACACCCACACCCCTCACCATGCCCACTAACAAGAATCCAAAGTTCACTAGCCGAGAGTTGGAGGTCCTTGTCGATGAAATCCTCAGAGTTGAGCCACACCTCTTTGGAACATTGGTCAGACAGACCAGCATTTCAGAAAAAACAGCCATGTGGCAGACGATCGTCGATGCTGTGAATGCTGTTGCGGACACCAGAAGGACCAGGCATGAATGCCAAGCCAGGTGGTACGATCTGCGGAGGAGGGTCCGAGCCAAAATGACCGACGAACACAACCAGGCCAACGTCACTGGAGGAGGGCCGCCCCGCAGACGTGTAGAATACCATCCCTGGGAGGAGAGGGTGATGGCCATACTGCCGGTGGTGGCAGTGGACGGATTAGACGGACTCCGAGACCCGGGTGAGTACACAAACAACTCACCTCACATGGGGGGAACGTCATCCACAACCAAACTCACAAACAGGCACGCAACCACCCCAAGCTATCGCATGACTCAACCACACTCCATGAACACGCACATGCCTCTGGCGCCACCATGCCCCATGCACCCAGCTGGACAATGCCAAGTCACAGGCCACAGAAAACACCAACACAAGACACGGTAAGCCGGATGGCGGGAGTGTGGGCCCCAAAAATCACATAGTGCAACTCAGAAGCAGACAACAATGCCCTCTGCCCATATGGCCTAGGTCACAGCCAGACAAACAGTGTGTCCCCACACAGGAAAGACTTGCCAGCAAATGGCGGACGCCTTGCATTAAGACATGGGGGTGAAGGCACTTTTTGCACATGACAGCAGCTAATGAACAGCCAACACTGTGAAAGAGTGGCAGCACACACCACCACAGCAGCAGCGCACACACAGACATTACACCCAATGGGTGCCTGGAGATCAGAAACAAACTCACATCAACAATCCAAGGGCCATTCAAAGATCTGCTAACAGTGTGTGCCCAGGAAGCTGGGCTGATGTGACAGAGGGTGACACACAGAGGGAGGGAGAGGGGGACAGAGAGGGAGGGAGACACAGGGAGACGGACAGAGGGAGGAGGCTGACACACAGAGGGAGGGAGAGGGGGACAGACAGGGAGGAAGACACAGGGAGACGGACAGGGGGAGGAGGCTGACACACAGAGGGAGGGAGAGGGGGACAGAGAGGGAGGGAGACACAGGGAGACGGACAGAGGGAGGAGGCTGACACACAGAGGGAGGGAGAGGGGGACAGAGAGGGAGGGAGACACAGGGAGACGGACAGAGGGAGGAGGCTGACACACAGAGGGAGGGAGAGGGGGACAGAGAGGGAGGGAGACACAGGGAGACGGACAGAGGGAGGAGGCTGACACACAGAGGGAGGGAGAGGGGGACAGAGAGGGAGCGAGAAAGGGACACACAGGGAGAGCAAATCAGCCTTGTGGGGTGTGGGAATGTCTGCTCATCAGCAGGTGGACTGCGTGCATGTAGACAAGGGTGGCCAGTGCCAGAACCCCCCCTCTTCTCCATGGCAAAACACAGGGCCATGTCACAACCTGTGCACGAGCACAACGACAGCTACCTGCATCATATAAGTGTGTGGAACAACTCCATGTGCACACGTACAGTGCTACACGGAAGGCGCCAATGCATGGCTCGCCACACCTGCCCACTCCACTGCTGACTGCAGTCACAATTGACGCAGCAAGTAAGACTGTGCCACACATAGGTAAAGTCGCAAAAGCTGTGGCCAAGGGACATACCCATGCACAAGTGCACTGTGAGTGGAATGCAAGACATATCCAAATTCCCAGAGGAAATGTGCCAACTTTGAAAACAATGAAACATGGATGTTGCATGGAACAAAATTAACATTGTCTCACTCACACACAGGTCAACGTCGTGGATCACCCCCCAACACTGGGGGGGAAGACTCACAGGACCCGGCTCGGTGGGATGACGGAGCCACCGGCAGCGACGACTCTCACCACTCTGTGGACGATCCTGACCCCGACCAACCTGGCCCCTCTGGTGTCCAACGGCCTGCAGCACCTGCGTCAGGTACAACTGGGCCAACCACCACCCTCACTCCTGCCACATCCCAGGAGACACCCAGGATCCCTGCCCCACCACCACAATGCAGCCAGGCTGGCCAGGAGGGACACGGTGTCCCGGGCACCCAGGAGGAGGCAGGCGACAACGCCAATGCCACCCCTAAGGGGTCCCGGAGACCCGATGTGCCCACAAGGGCAGGCCAGGTGCAAGTGGGCAGGGGTGGTGGGAGTGGAGGACGGCGGAGGCATGAGCCTGACCGGTTGGCTGGGGAACCGGTATATTCCCATGTCCGAAACATCCTGGACACATACCGGCAGGACACCACGGGCATGGCCCAGGTTGTGTCCATCCTCGAGGAGATCAAGACCCAGCAGGCCCAGCAACATGCGGAGCAACATGCCTGTCTACTGCGACACCAACGGCGGATGGAGGACAGACAGGCTGAGCTCGTGACGGTGTTCACGGGAATTCACAGTACACTCCGTCGGATGGCCGACAACATGGGCAACCATCCCTGTGCCATCAGGCGTAGAACATCACCACCCACAGGGAGGGATCAGGAGGAGGAGGAGGAGACATCCGACGGAGCATCCCAAACATCGTCACAGCCTGCTTCTGAGGGTCCCCGCAGGAGGGCGGGTCGTCCACGGAAAAGACCGTGAGGGTCGGCGCAACAGCACCATCTCCCAGGACACCTGGCCTGGCACCTGGCCCACTGGACCAACAGCAGCACAGCAGCAAAAGACATTCTCTGCCACATGGACTTGCTGGTCACTGTCTGACCAATGTTGACAAAGACTGTGGCATGGACTCTGAGGATTTCTAATGGCAAGGACACCAACTCCCCTAGTGAACTTTGGATTCCACACACCCGGAAAGCCCCTCATGTCAAACCCCCCTTCCTACCCCAACCAAAATAAAAAGTCACACCATAAAGAGAAGATGCCTACTGATTGCATTATTACCTTACATGTGTCTTGTAAAGTCTAACCATGCCTGAGTTCTCATTTGACTTCAACCATCCACACCCTGGGGCCTGAGTCTGGCACACATGGGTCACATTGTATTAGGCAAGACAGACATGGAGCACCATACACACCCGTGATGGGCCCAACCAGCTGAGGGGGTGGCCGCACAACCGTGCCGAGAGACATATTGAGTACAGCGACAGCCATGCGCAGAGGTCAGGGATCATGTGGAGTGTCCTGTGGGGCACCCAGGTATGTGTGGACAGGTGGCAGAACCATGTCCTGCAAGCTTGAGTCAGGTGGATGCAGAGAATGGTGGCCTGGCCAACGTTGGATGCATGGGGATGGCACATGTCACAATACCTACACAGTCATGGACATCATGCACAATACACTGTGTAATCCCACACAAACAGCTTGCATCTTGCTACTCTACACATAGACACATAGCCACTATCACGGAAAACCATGCCAGACATGCCGGATGCACCGTGGCAATACACCAGCATTGACTGAGAAGAGGCACCTTGGAGGCATAGGGACACCTTTATTAGTCATGTATTCGGGATTGCAGAGGCAACTCGGAGTACACATGAACGGGTCATGTGGAGTAACATGTGGGTCCAACACTGGCACCCCCCTTCTGCAGCACAAATGCGTGGTAGCCATGGAACTGGCACACAAGTGTCGGCTAACAGCTAAACACCCCCTGCTGCTCACGGAGAGACTGCCATACACCATTGATCGGCTGATGTGGAAGTCCCACACCATGTCAAACCAATGCAAACCGTATGTGTCCGAGGGCAGTGTAACACACATTGATGCCATCATCACATTCCACAATCCCATCACTGATGACTGTCAACAAGTCTGACCATCTATTCAGGTGTACCCAGCTGCATGTCATGTGTACCATGGTGATGCGACATGTCTGCAGAGGAACCAAACATCGACAGGGGCAGTGTGCATACATCGTAAACAACTGCCACACCCAATACACCCCTGATGCATCCCTTACCCTAAGGAGACTTCCAAACTTGTCCGTGCGTGTAACGCTGAGTCAGCACACGATGACGTGTCCATGAGGAATAGCAGTGCCACAACAATGCAACCAGCAGACGGCATGCGCAAGTACCTGGGGAAGAGAGACACACAAGAAGTCAGCCACAAAAAGCACAGCCACTTGCATGTGCATGTACTCGATACATGTAAGGATGACAACATGCCAGGTCACAATTATGACTGGGGAAATACACATCACTGCCACCATCACTCCAGTGACACATCCACACACACCTCTGACTCACGTGGCATACATGCAGATGGACACACACATCGCAACACATGCCACACGGGGATCAATGCGTGCACACACAGAAACTGGTACTCACCACTAAGCAAAGAAGTCCCGTATGAGCCGAGTCCGGATGTCCTCTTGCGGAATCACATCCTCCACATCACTAGCCCCATTGCCAAGACCTTCGTCCTCCACGGGTGGATGGTCCTGATCATCTTGATCCAGGATGAGTGGCACAGCTTTCTCAACTGCCATGTTGTGCAGCATGCAGCAGACCATGAAGATTTTGCAGACCTTCGCCGGGGCATATGGGAGGGCGCCGCCGGTCTTGTGGAGGCATCGGAATCGGCTCTTCAGGAGGCCAAATGTCCTCTCTATCACTCACCTTGTCCGGCCATGGGCGGTGTTGTAGCCGAGCTGGGCCGGCGTGATGGAGTTGCGGAGAGGTGTGATCAGCCATGGCATGTTGGGATAGCCAGCGTCCCCTACATGGAAAGCACATGGACATAAGTAGGACAGGAGAAGCGTTCGTGCTGGAAGTCTACGCAAAATACAGGACAGACAGAGTGTACCCACCAACAACACATGCTCGTTCGTTGCGCAGCTGCGTCATCATTTCAGGCACCCTGCTACGCCTCATGATGTAGGCATCGTGTGCTGATCCTGGAAAACGAGCACAGACATGTGAAATCACCATGTTGGACAGACACACCACAAGGGCATTGATGGAGTGGTAGTGCTTGCGATTCCTGTACGCTACCTCCTGTGCCTGTGGTGGTACCAAAGCCACATGTGTCCCATCTATGGACCCAATGACATGGGGCATCCCTCCCAGGGCATAGAATCCACGCTTGACACCAGTCAACATTTCAGGGGTTGGGAAATGGATGAACTCATCCAGGTGAAGCAACATGGCCTCTAAGAAATCATGCAGCACACGGCAGAACATGCTCTGGGACATGCCACCGACATGAGCTATGGTATTTTGAAAGGTACCCGTGGCAAGAAAATGTAGGGCTGCCATTACCTTCAGCTTGGGTGTCAGTGCCGTAGGATACCTGTGCAGCGGTTGCAGGTGTGGTGCCAGCTTTGCCGTCAACTCCAGAATCAACGGTTGGGGGAAGCGGTAGCACCGGATACAGTCATTCTCCCGCATGTCAGCCAAGTCCGGAATTGCTCGGGGAAGAGGCGGCGCTCTGCAGTAATATGGAAGTGACAAGGAAGAGTGAGTGCACTACAACAACAATTTTTTGGTGCTGAGCACATGTTAATCTGTCAATACACATATGCGACATACGGAGTCAGGTATGTGCCACATGCCCTGGACACGTATGGCTGGCAGGTGACACTCCTACCAAGACCCAGCTACACACGGAGATTGTGAACCTCCACATGCCATGGCATGGGATTAGCTGTGTCCCAGTGTAAGTGAACAGCCAGACGCAACACAGGAGTGACATACATCCACACATCAGCAGAAGTAGGATGTCAATTGCAGAGACTGGTAGCGGAACACTAGAGCCACAGGTCACCTGACATTACACTTGGACAGCCCACACACCTTGCCATGAAGGTGTACATGTGATGACTCACCACACATTCATGGAGAGGATGCAGACATGTCCTTGTTACGCTACTCTGTGTCCCATGCATACATACGCACCTCACATCCGATACCACATGTGGCCTGGTATGCGGAACAGTGTGCCATGTCCATCTACACACAGACACATGTTGGTTGCTGCAACAGCTGATGCTTTTGAGGGAGCTCCAACATCAACCTAATGGGAACCCCCCACACATACATGACATAGTCACATCGTGCACCGTGGGTAGTGACATGTCTGGTGTGGTAACCCCTATACCGGGAATCAGGGGACACTTGCGTGTGTTGTTGACCGTGCCATGCCAGTGACGCTCATCCCAAGTGTGCAGTACGACATGCACACATGTCAAAGGAGTTAAGGGCATGCCTGGCACACATTGCACCGTCACACATAACATCTGTACACATCTCATCATACATCTGGTGCCTTCTCCACTCAGGAGTAATGTGCCACATCACAGCCTTTCACACCTGTGCCCCACACATGTAGTAATGCCCAGACAATGCCTTGATGTCCATCCATGGACAAGTATGTCAGCCCTATTCCTTCCTGTGTGCTGCCTGTCACCACTGTGATGTGTGAAAGGCACCGTACTTTCGCTAAGAGGGCCTGTGTACGTTCCCTATCACTATGGGAGTGCTGCCGTATGTGTACCCATAGTGATAGTGAGCGTACGCACGCGTGTACGGTCCGTCTCACTATGGGTGTTCTCGCGTATGCGTACTCATAGTGATAGTAGTGAGCGTACAGGCGTGTGTACGGTCCGTCTCACTATGAGTACGCATACGCGAGAACACCCATAGTGATAGTGAGCGTACAGGCGTGTGTACGGTCCGTACCACTATGGGTGTTCTCGCGTATGCGTACTCATAGTGATAGTGAGCGTACAGGCGTGTGTACGGTCCATCTCACTATGAGTACGCATACGCGAGAACACCCATAGTGATAGTGAGCGTACAGGCGTGTGTACGGTCCGTACCACTATGGGTGTTCTCGCGTATGCGTACTCATAGTGATAGTGAGCGTACAGGCGTGTGTACGGTCCGTACCACCATGAGTACGCATACGCGAGAACACCCATAGTGATAGTGAGCGTACAGGCGTGTGTACGGTCCGTCTCACTATGGGTGTTCTCGCGTATGCGTACTCATAGTGATAGTGAGCGTACAGGCGTGTGTACGGTCCGTCTCACTATGGGTGTTCTCGCGTATGCATACTCATAGTGATAGTGAGCGTACAGGCGTGTGTACGGTCCGTACCACTATGAGTACGCATACGCGAGAACACCCATAGTGATAGTGAGCGTACAGGCGTGTGTACGGTCCGTCTCACTATGGGTGTTCTCGCGTATGCGTACTCATAGTGATAGTGAGCGTACAGACGTGTGTACGGTCCGTACCACTATGAGTACGCATACGCGAGAACACCCATAGTGATAGTGAGCATACAGGCGTGTGTACGGTCCGTCTCACTATGGGTGTTCTCGCGTATGCGTACTCATAGTGATAGTGAGCGTACAGGCGTGTGTACGGTCCGTACCACTATGAGTACGCATACGCGAGAACACCCATAGTGATAGTGAGCGTACAGGCGTGTGTACGGTCCATCTCACTATGGGTGTTCTCGCGTATGCGTACTCATAGTGGTACGGACCGTACACACGCCTGTACGCTCACTATCACTATGAGTACGCATACGCGAGAACACCCATAGTGAGACGGCCCGTACACACGCCTGTACGGGCCGTTGATATGCATTTGGGGTGCCCTAGGGCCCCGGGACGCACTGTACCTGTGTGTGAAGCTCCAAATCACATAGGGGACACATGAGGGACAAGTATAAAGGCCTACATGCATGCTGGTTGTCATGGAGACCAAGTTTAAAGTTTGAATTTTTTTAAGCAGGTGCACAGCAGTAGTCAGTTTGAATGAATCTACTTTGTTGCAATGTGCTTCTGGAGTTGACATCATGCTGAAGAAAAAAACACAATAAGAACCCACTGACTGTGCTAGGTTTGAAGGGATTGGAGGAAACATAGGATGCAAATGTGAGTGACCAATCACTCTGTACTCCTGTGCATGAAACAGGCCAGCAAGGCAGATATAAGGCAGCCAGGTCCCATGAGGGAGCACTTGCCTGCACATCTTTGTATTCGACGACCCAGCTGCTGCTACTGATTCCCTGGAACCATGTCAAGGTCTGTGGAGAGGTCACAGCCCTTCACCCTGGAGGAGAACCTGGCATTGCTGGATGTGATCCTCCCACAGTACCCCCTGCTGTATGGGCGACCAGGTTATCAGGTGAGTGCAGACTCCACTAGCACAGACTGTGTCCCTTTTTTGTGACTGTGACTTCTGCCATTGTGTCCAGGTGTGA
Source organism: Triturus cristatus (assembly GCF_964204655.1). Taxonomy (NCBI): domain Eukaryota; kingdom Metazoa; phylum Chordata; class Amphibia; order Caudata; family Salamandridae; genus Triturus; species Triturus cristatus. The sequence goes on from NC_140587.1 coordinate 325,042,941, forward strand.
CACACATGCTATGTACTGTAGGGGAGATCCCAGGGGGGGAATGCCTGATGTCTCCCAGCCAGAGCATGCTGTGGTGCATGTCTGCCGTCCTCACTAGCATTGTGTTTACTGTGACAATCACTGCATGGTGCATGCCACATTCTGCCTGTCTTGTCCTCCTGGGAATGTAGCCACCTACAGTCCTCATGTGATTATGTGGTCAGCCCAGTGTGACAGGTGACTGTACCCACAGATGTGTGTTAGTTCTGTGTACCTGTGCTGAGAGTGTCCACATGATGTGTTCGTACCCTGGACATCGGTGTGTGTGTAAGTCCCCTGTCATGTGGGTGGGTGCATATGTGGAGTGTAGCACCCCAGCTGCATGAGGGATGGATATACCCTGCCCATGTGATGTGAGCAGGGAGCAGTGCTGTGTGTCTGACGTGCAGAGCCAGCCCCACACCTGTGAGCCCCCTCCCGTCTAGTGGCACATGTGCAGAGTGAGGTTTGTCGCTGCATTTGGCAATGGCAGGTGAATGTCCTGTGCCTGTGTGTGTCTGTGTACTCTGCTGCGGTAGCGTCAGTGGCCTGTGGCATGTGACTGCTTAGAGGTGCTGCACATTATCCTGGTGTAGCTTGTGATGCACAGTGTGAGCCTGGATCATTGATTGTGGAGTTGCCCTCATTCCACCTGTGTACTTTCAATGGCACGTACTGCTTTTGCCCTTCCCCAGAGGATCATGTCCCTATGACAAAGGTGCAATGCGTTGGATGCATACTATGCCTTGTTGTAAACAGCAAATTTGTTCTAATATGTCTCTATGTGACATGTGCCTGGTGTATTGATGTAGTGTCACTTGTTCATCCTCACAGGTAGGCGCCTCTGCCAAGAAGCAGATATGGCTGACCGCCGTCAGTGCCGTGAGGAGTGCAGATGGGCGCAAGCGGCGCCTGGCCCAGGTGAGGAAACGCTGGCAGGATATCCGGTGCTGGACGCAGAGGATCGCACAGGTCCTGCTGGGGGACTCACCTGAGACCCATAAGAACCGCGGGCGCCGCCGTCTGACCCACATCCACAAGCGTGTGCTGGCGGTGGTATTTCCAGACTTGGAGAGGCGCTTACAGGAGAAGCAGCAGCAGGAAGGGGGTAGGTACATGTGTGTTTGTTGTGTGTCACCAGCATTTGTAAGTGCACAGTTGCATGGATACACTGCCAGGGTTTAAAGGTGCTGTGCAGATCCAGTTACCCACAGTATAGCTGTGCTCTCCTGCCTCCCTTCCCCTCCTTGCAATGTGTTCCCTGGTCTGTGTGTAGTCACTCCTTCACAAGGTAATGTAGGCTCGCGCTTTCTCCACGTGAACTATGCCTGTAGCATCATGTGTGGGGGTGGTGTGTAACAGGTTTGGGGACCTTGCCTGTGCCCTGTCCAGTTCAGTACATGTGGGTTCCATGTCATTGGGCACTGATGCTGAGTCCAGACATGGGAGTTAGTCTCTCAAGTGTCATGCCTTACAGCGCGCATGTCCTATGTTGTGGCCTGTGACATGATGTGCATGAGTGTGCGATACGCATAGTGCAGGGATGGTGGCGTGTGTTGCAGTCATTCCCATTCAGGACCATGGAGTTGTGTTGCCACTACTGTCCCCTGGGGCATATTTTCATAGGTGTCATGTGTGTCATCACAAAACGTGGACACTCTCAGTGTCTACAGCATAGGTTGTGCTCTGTGCCATTGTCCCCTGGCACCATGTATATTGACGTGAAATGTAGTACAAGTGTCCACTGTACAGCCTGACCTGATTTTCCTTGTTCATAGTCACAGTGGCCAGTGCCTGTGTGTCTTGTTACAATCATCTGATGATGGCCATTTGTATATGATTATTTGGACATGCGCACCTTGGGTATTTGGCGTCCAATCTTGCATTTATGCAGCCCCTGTGTATTTCACCCAGACTAAGAGATGTAAGTGCCACCTGTGTCTCAACAAATTGTCTCATGTAGGGGGTGGTTGGTGCGGGCCAAGCCTACATGTCAAAACCAGAATTCTCCTTGCTAGGTCTGGCCAGTGTGTGATGTTTGTCTGGACATACACTCAAGGTGCAGTGAGCCAGTCATGGTGGACATGTTTTCAGTATTACCTATGCAGCATGTGCCTCAAGTTCATGGATATGGTCCCTCCTCATCCCTATTTTCGGCAACGCTGTGTGGTGCAGATGCAGTGCTGGATTGTCCCCAGGGCCTGGCTCCTATGTCAAACTCCATTTCATGTCATTTGCTATTGTGTCATGCTCTCCATGGATTTTCATTGGCATGGTGGGTGAACCAACTGTGTGTTGCATGCCCTACATCTGTACCTTGTTTTGTAGATGTTACTGATCTTTCTTTGCAGGCTATGCACTGTAACCTATGTAGATTTGTCAAGAATTCCTGTCATACGAGGGGAGGAAAACGGTAACCGGCGAAAACGGACTACATCTCCCAGGATGCTTAGCGGTTGAGAGGTTATGTAAACAGGAGAGCTGTTACATAACTCAAGGGAAACACGCCCTTATGTAAACAGGAGAGCTGTTACATAACTCAAGGAAAACACGCCCTTATGTAAACAGGAGAGCTGTTACATAACTCAAGGGAAACACGCCCTTATGTAAACAGGAGAGCTGTTACATAACTCAAGGAAACACGCCCTTATGTAAACAGGAGAGCTGTTACATAACTCAAGGAAAACACTCCCTATAAAGGGAGGAACCGGGAGGTACAACGCTGTCGGATATTGTGTTCACACCGACGTACCTGCTTCGTGAAGAGCAGTGTTCCGGAGTGGTGCTCCAGTAAGGCAAGAACGGAGGTAGGTCGAGTCGTTACTCCCTGGGCCGTGTCTTGCCCCATCGTCACCTGTGAAGGACCCGGAAGCTCTACCGGTCAACCATTGAGCTTCGCTTTTTGACTCGGCTGAGTCCAAGCGCAGTGGCGCTTTTGCTGGTTGGAGTCGTAACTCCCAGCCCGACCAGAGACACAGGGACTGCCAGCTGTAACGCACACCAGGAGGTGTTTGCCGCGTTACAGACTCGGAAGTCCACAGGATCGATCGAGCGGCTGCTCTCGGTTCAGTCTTCTTGCTTGTGATTGGGGTATCGGTGACGCATCACCAGGAGGTGACTCCGCGTCCCGGTGCAGTCTGAGGAAGAGGTTGAGCGGCTGCTCCCTTCAGGTAGAGACCCCGGCTGGGTGTTTCCCTGACTCCTCGATTCTCCCCAACACTCTTCGTGCCCCTCACAGCCTACCGATTGGCATTGTCGGCCATTTCATTTCTGCCCTCTGTTGGCATACGCCGGGACCGGCGTATATGCAGAGGACGGTTAGGACCATCCGTGCTGTGGGCTGGTAACGTACTTAGCCTGGAGGATTCCAGTGACTATAACTTTTGTTTATTCTTTGTATTATATTTGCCTTCATTAAAACAACTAACCCTTCACTAGTGGTTGCGTCCTCATTGTCGTGTCTGTTAAACGATCCTGAGACGTTCAGGGCATTACAAAATATCCGACCTTAATAACACTAACTGTCTCCCGGTCGATAACAGACATGGCAACACTTGATGATGTGCTGGCTGCTTTAGCGGCCATGCAAGTTGAAGTGGCTGCCTCTAGGCAAGAAACAGCCGATGTAAAAGCCAGACTGGATGCTATCCAATTGGACCCGCTCACGCCCAGCACCTCCCTCACGAATCAGACCCCTGCGGTAGTAGTGGAAATGCCGGTAGCCATCCCCTTGGCGACACCAGAGAGGTACAGTGGGGATCCTAACACAGTGCAGGTATTCCTCACACAAGTGGCGCTACATTTATCGTGCAAACCAAAGGCGTTCCCCACGAGTCAGGCTCGTGTGGCTTTCCTTATATCCTATTTGGCGGGAAACGCGGCACAATGGGCCGTACCTCTGGTGAGCAGGGACGACCCCCTCTTATGTGATTGGGGTGCTTTTCGCGAGGAATTCCTGAAGGTATTCGACAGAAGGGCTGACTCGTACACGGCGGACCGTGAAATGCTTGAGTTGAGACAGGGATCCAACGACCTGGTGCAGTATCTCAACGCGTTCCGAAGGCTGGTTGCGGAAACCAAGTGGCCTGTTGCTAAACAGACGGCGCTCTTCCATCTAGGGCTGTGCGATGAGCTCAAGGACGCCGTGGCTCATATTGACCCTCAACCCAAGACATGTGAGGGCCTTATCAACCTGGTATTACGGCTGGAACATAGGCTAAGTGAAAGAAAGGGGGATCATGGGAGAAAAGGAAAATCCCTTCCATCCTATGTGACGGTGGGAAGTCCTGAAACTTCCACCGCATCCAAGGGAGAACCCATGGACATCGGCGCAATACGAGCGAGCCTCACAGCCACGGAGAAAGAGTCACGCCGTAAACAAGGATTGTGCCTATATTGTGGCAAAAAAGGCCACTACGTACGTGAATGCCCTGCCAAACCGAAGACGTCACGTTATCGGGCCAACCGGTCGGTAACAGCCGTGGTGGACATACCGGCGGAAAACTAGAGGACTCCAAGACCAGAGAAGGGGCATCTCGGAGTCACTCATCCATCCCTTCACTTTCCAACTCGGTCACTAAGGGACAACGACACCTGTTTATCACGGTGCACGTGGGAGTGCATGACCAGTGGATACCCGTTGTGGCCATGGTGGATTCAGGGGCCACTGGCATGTTTATGGACCACAACGAGGCATGCAGGCTAGGGCTAGTGCTTCTTCCCAAAGCTGTACCCGAAGACGTCTATGCTGTAGACGGAAGGCGATTGGTGACGGGGCCCATCGGGCAGCACACGGGGGTCCTTCCGATGAGATATGGGTGGAACCATTTGGAACAAATCGATTTTAACATCATCCGAGCGCCCCAATATGGCGTCATATTGGGATTGCCGTGGCTACAGAAACACAACCCCTTTGTGGATTGGCCAACACATCGCATCGAAATGACGTCACCGTATTGCATCCTGCATTGTGGAATAAGAACGGAATCCCTTGACGCAGATGAGAGCGGGAGTCAGACGGTGGCTACAGCGGCAGAAAAAGATGTGGCTCTCCCCCAGGCTTATCACAGTTTTGAGGATGTATTTGATGAGGTGAAGGCGGAAGTGCTACCACCACATAGACAGTTTGACTGCCAGATCGACCTGGTGCCAGGGGCCAGCGTTCCCAGCGGCAGGCTGTATGCCCTGACGGAGCCTGAAAACGTGCATCTCCGGGGGTACCTGGATAAACTCCTCAAGCTAGGATTCATCCGCCCGTCCAAGTCTCCGGCCGCCTCGCCACTCTTCTTCATCCCGAAGGCTAATGGGGAGCTGAGAGCCTGTGTGGACTTTAGGGCATTGAATGCGATAACCATAAAAAATCGGTACCCCTTGCCTCTCATCAGTGTACTTCTGGAACAGGTCAAGAAAGCTCGTATCTACACCAAGTTGGATTTGAAAGGGGCATACCATCTGGTGCGCATGAGGGACGGAGACGAGTGGAAGACCGCCTTTAAGACCAGGTTCGGCCTTTTTGAGTACCTCGTCATGCCGTTCGGTCTGTGCAACGCCCCGGCAGCCTTTCAGTACTTTTTGAATGAGGTATTCAGAGAGGAGTTGGATATCTACGTGGTCGTATATATCGACGACATCCTCATCTATTCGTCCAGTGTGGAGGAGCACGTACACCACGTCAAAGCTGTGCTCCAAAAGCTGAGGGAAAACATGCTGTTTTGTAAACTCAGCAAGTGTGACTTCCACGTCACATCCGTGGAATTCCTCGGAGTGATGCTGAGTCCAGAGGGACAGGAGATGGCAGAACGAAAGATCAAGGCGGTGAAAGAATGGCCGGTGCCCCAAAGCGTGAAGGACGTCCAAAGTTTCATTGGCTTCGCCAACTTTTACAGGCGGTTCATAGATGGATTTTCAGGAGTGGTGGCCCCAATCACACAGCTACTGAGGAAGTCCAAGGAGTTTGTCTGGTCCCCTGAAGCGAACAAAGCCTTTGAGGCCCTGAAAAGCGCCTTTGGTAAGGCGCCGGTGTTGGCTCACCCCGATCCGGATCTCCCCTACGTGGTGGAAGCGGACGCATCGGATGTGGCGCTGGGGGCTATCTTGTCCCAACGCAACCACGACACAGGGGTGCTTCATCCCGTTGCGTACATGTCCCGCAAACTCAACGACGCCGAACGCAACTACCATATTGCGGAGAAGGAGCTTCTCGCAATCAAGGACGCCTTCACCAAATGGTGGCATTGGTTGATGGGGGCAAGACATGTGGTATCGGTGTACACGGACCATCGGAACCTACAGTTCATGACAGCCACTAGACACCTTTCTCCCAGGCAGCTGCGGTGGATGATCTTCTTTGCGGGGTTCAACTTTCGCATCACATATCGGCCGGGGACGGAAAACCGAAAGGCGGACGCCCTGTCCCGTCAATCTGCAGTTAAGGAACCATTGCCTGCGACCGAGCGTTCCATCATTTCCCCGAGGATGGTATTGGGGGTTATCCAACCGGATACTTTCCTGAGGGGAATAAAGAGAGGGATCAGGTCATTCGCATGGCGGAGGTGGCTCCTCAGTCACAGAGAATGGCAGCTGAAGGACGGGATACCCCTGAAGGGCAGGTGCCTATTGATACCCACGCCTAGGCTAAGGAAACAAGCATTCATCTGGTGCCATGACTCTCCATGCGCAGGTCATTTGGGCTTTGAAAAAACGGTGGCTAGCATGGGACGGCATTTCTGGTGGCCAACCATGAGAGTGGATGTCAGGAGGTGGGGACAGGAGTGTCCTACGTGTGCTACCATGAAGGCCGACCATGGCCGAACCCAAGGGCTCTTACATCCACTTCCAACCCCGGATAGACCATGGGATAGCATATCACTGGACTTCGTGGTGGGCCTACCGGTAGACCAGGGGATGACGGCAATACTGGTGGTGGTGGATTACTTGACGAAAATGGGGCACTTCATCCCCTGCAAGAGAGTCCCTACGGCCGGGGAATTGGCGTCACTACTCCTAAAGAATGTGGTACGACTGCATGGATTACCTGGGGTGATCGTGTCGGATCGGGGGTCGCAGTTTACTGCGCAATTCTGGAAGACTTGGTGCACTGCGCTGCATGTTAAGACCGCCCTGTCCACCAGCTACCACCCTCAAATGGACGGCCAAACCGAGCGCCTGAACCAAACGCTCAAACAGTATCTGCGATGTTTTGTGGACCAGGGCAGGGAAGAATGGGTCGACTTGCTATGGGTTGCAGAGATAGCCTATAACAACGCCACTCACAGCTCCACACAGTCATCTCCGTTCTATAGCAACTATTGCCAACATCCCAGGTTCTTGCCATTTCTACATCCGTTCAGAGAGGACAGGTTTCCCGCCACAGCGGACAGGGTGGCACACATAAAAGACACATTGATGCGCTCAAGGGCTGTCCTAATAGAGGCCAAGAGAAGATACAAGGCTGCGGCAGATAGGAAGAGAAGGCCCGGACCACTGTACCGCACTGGAGACTACGTCTGGATATCCACAAGAAACATGAGGTTTCGAAAGAACAGTGTGTTCCATCCCAAGTATATGGGCCCCTATCGAATTACCAAGTGTATGGGTCCCGTGAACGTGAAGGTGTGCTTGCCCCAGTCATTGCGGATACACCCTGTCTTTCATGTATCATTGCTCAAACCAGCACCCTCCAAGCCGTCTGGGACACCTCGGCCGGTATGCGTGGAGTCGGAGGTGGAGTATGAAGTGTCGGGCATACGGGCGTCCAAATGGCGCAGGGGGAAGCTGTGGTACCTGGTTGCGTGGAAAGGCTATGGCCCGGAGGAGCATTCATGGGAACCGGCTGAAGGGGTTCATGCTCCGCGCTTGGTCTCCTTGTTCCATCGGCGTTTTCCTGCCAGCGCTGGACCCGTGGGGAGCCGCTGAGAGGGAGGATGTACTGTCAAGAATTCCTGTCATACGAGGGGAGGAAAACGGTAACCGGCGAAAACGGACTACATCTCCCAGGATGCTTAGCGGTTGAGAGGTTATGTAAACAGGAGAGCTGTTACATAACTCAAGGGAAACACGCCCTTATGTAAACAGGAGAGCTGTTACATAACTCAAGGAAAACACGCCCTTATGTAAACAGGAGAGCTGTTACATAACTCAAGGGAAACACGCCCTTATGTAAACAGGAGAGCTGTTACATAACTCAAGGAAACACGCCCTTATGTAAACAGGAGAGCTGTTACATAACTCAAGGAAAACACTCCCTATAAAGGGAGGAACCGGGAGGTACAACGCTGTCGGATATTGTGTTCACACCGACGTACCTGCTTCGTGAAGAGCAGTGTTCCGGAGTGGTGCTCCAGTAAGGCAAGAACGGAGGTAGGTCGAGTCGTTACTCCCTGGGCCGTGTCTTGCCCCATCGTCACCTGTGAAGGACCTGGAAGCTCTACCGGTCAACCATTGAGCTTCGCTTTTTGACTCGGCTGAGTCCAAGCGCAGTGGCGCTTTTGCTGGTTGGAGTCGTAACTCCCAGCCCGACCAGAGACACAGGGACTGCCAGCTGTAACGCACACCAGGAGGTGTTTGCCGCGTTACAGACTCGGAAGTCCACAGGATCGATCGAGCGGCTGCTCTCGGTTCAGTCTTCTTGCTTGTGATTGGGGTATCGGTGACGCATCACCAGGAGGTGACTCCGCGTCCCGGTGCAGTCTGAGGAAGAGGTTGAGCGGCTGCTCCCTTCAGGTAGAGACCCCGGCTGGGTGTTTCCCTGACTCCTCGATTCTCCCCAACACTCTTCGTGCCCCTCACAGCCTACCGATTGGCATTGTCGGCCATTTCATTTCTGCCCTCTGTTGGCATACGCCGGGACCGGCGTATATGCAGAGGACGGTTAGGACCATCCGTGCTGTGGGCTGGTAACGTACTTAGCCTGGAGGATTCCAGTGACTATAACTTTTGTTTATTCTTTGTATTATATTTGCCTTCATTAAAACAACTAACCCTTCACTAGTGGTTGCGTCCTCATTGTCGTGTCTGTTAAACGATCCTGAGACGTTCAGGGCGTTACAAGATTGGACTCATGTGACATATGTATACAGGTGTGTGATTAATTGCTGTCTCTTCACCTTGCCCACAGCATCGTTGGGGGACACGGAGGGAGACATGAGCACAGACGGAGCGGAGGGACCGAGCACCAGTGCCAGCGTTGACATCGTGGCTGGCACATTGAGTGGTACTGAGGCGGAGGAGAGTGAGGCCGAGGACCTGTCCACTGGCACGACAGAATATGAAGCTGACGGGTCCGAGGATGATCTCTCCGAGTGGTCGGAGGCTGCACCAGCAGCTGACAGCGGCACAACATCGCACCCCGCCCCCTCCATTGCCATCAGCCGCCTCCCACTTGCTCGTGTCCCTTCCCAGCGTGCCCGGTCACCACGTGTCTCCTTCCTGCCAGGCACCGCACCCCCTGCCCCTGTCTCCACTGCTGCCGCCAATGCAGAGTCTGTGGACATCCAGCGGCAGTTGCAGGTTGGTCAGGCTGCGATCCTTAATGTCCTCCATGGCCACAGCCAAGTGCTGCACAACATGGAGGCATACTTGGAGGGCAATTTTTCATCGCAGGCTGACCAACGCCAGTTGCTGAGGTCCATAGACTCGACACTGACTGCAGCAGTGGGTCTCCTGCAGCGCTACGTCCCACCCCCTACCCCTGCCCCATCCACACTTCCCACTCCCATGCCTGTCCCACGTACACCCAGACGTCAGCATGCACCCACCACAACAGACACAGGCACCACACCAGCAGGGAAGGTCATACGCACACCTCCTGGCACGCACACACAGGGTGAAGTAGGCACACCCACTGGGTCGGGGGCAAACGTAAGTCATGCAGCCAGAGTGGGAGTCCGCATTCCACCCAATCCACTCCCTCCAAATCCCCTCCCCTCAGCTCTCCTGGCCTCATATCCGGCAAGGACTCCTTCATGGCCGCTCTGTACCTGAGCCCCACTGTGACACCACCCCGCAAGCGGTCAAGGGAGTCCCCGGTCAGGGTGGTTGAGTCCCCCCCTGTCCACACCCTCCCCCAGTGGCGCTGCGACCCATCCCTCCGCCCCCCCCTCCTTGGGGCCTGTGGTTCCTTCGGGTGCAGGGGAGACGCTGGAGGACCTTGCTAAGGTGTGCAGCGACATCCTGGCCTCTGCCTTTGGCCCTGCCCCACCCCCTGTGGTGGAGTCCTCCATCCCTGCACCCACGACGCCTACCCTTCGCCCTCATGTCCCTGCGGTGCCTGGTCCTTCCCCCCCACATGATGCCCTCCCCGCTGTGGAAGACGAAGGAGTCTGACTGTGCAGGCAAGCTAGGGGACACGCGTCCCACTGTGTCCCCCATCCAGCTGTGACTCATGGACTGCCCTATGGGCTTTGTAAATATTGAACTTGATCCACACACACATTATTTATTTGGAAATGCTGAATAAAGCCTTTTTTTTCCCTTAGAACACTACTGCTTTTGTGGTGTTGCTGTTGGTGGGGCTGCTACATGATTTTGGGTGGTGATCATGTGTTGGGTGTGTGGGAAATGTAGTAGTGTGCTGGTCATAGGGGGGACCCTGGTATCTGTGTGCCATCACAAGGTGTTAGCTAGGTTTCTCTGTTCATGTAAGCAGTTACTGCATGGTGAAATTGTCCCAAGGTGTATTCCTTCCTCTGTGTACCCTGACATCTTCCCTGCAGGGTGTTCCCAATATTTAGCGCTGAGCTGTGTGTACATTAGCTGGGTGTGTGACGGACCCCTTCTACTTTGGCCATGCATGCAGAGCGATGTCTCCACCTGCATCATCCGTGGCATCCTTGGTGATCACTGTACTTGTGTATGTAGTCTGTTGACATGACTTCATGTGGACATGTTCCCTTTTAGGCTGCATGCATGTGTGTACTCCCAGCCTCGCACACATGTGTTACATGTACTGCAGGGTCTTTGTGCACCTGACTGACAATTGTGGCAATTGGATCTGTGGGTACTCCACCCTTATAGTTTTCCATGGGCAATGCTGGGGGCCTCTGCACCCACCCCTCCTGTGTCTGGGCACTGCTGGGAGGACTCTAAACCCACCCCTCCTGCGTCTGGGCACTGCTGGGAGGACTCTACACCCACCCCTCCTGTCTCTGGGCACTGCTGGGAGGACTCTGCACCCACCCCTCCGGTCTCTGGGCACTGCTGGGAGGACTCTGCACACACCCCTCCTGTCTCTGGGCACTGCTGGGAGGACTCTGCACCCACCCCTCCTGTCTCTGGGCACTGCTGGGAGGACTCTGCACCCACCCCTCCTGTCTCTGGGCACTGCTGGGAGGACTCTGCACCCACCCCTCCTGTCTCTGGGCACTGCTGGGAGGACTCTGCACCCACCCCTCCTGTCTCTGGGCACTGCTGTGGGCACTGCTGTGAGTGATAGGCACACACCTCTCCTGTGTCTGGGCACTGCTGGGAGGACTCTGCACACACCCCTCCTATGTGTGGGCACTGCTGGGAGGACTCTGCACCCACCCCTCCTGTCTCTGGGCACTGCTGGGAGGACTCTGCACCCACCCCTCCTGTCTCTGGGTACTGCTGTGAGTGATAGGCACCCACCCCTCCTGTCTCTGGGCACTGCTGGGAGGACTCTGCACCCACCCCTCCTGTCTCTGGGCACTGTTGGGAGGACTCTGCACCCACCCCTCCTGTCTCTGGGCACTGCTGGGAGGACTCTGCACCCACCCCTCCTGTCTCTGGGCACTGCTGTGAGTGATAGGCACCCACCCCTCCTGTCTCTGGGCACTGCTGGGAGGACTCTGCACCCACCCCTCCTGTCTCTGGGCACTGCTGGGAGGACTCTGCACCCACCCCTCCTGTCTCTGGGCACTGCTGGGAGTGATAGGCACACACCCCTCCTGTGTCTGGGCACTGCTGGGAGGACTCTGCACCCACCCCTCCTGTCTCTGGGTACTGCTGTGAGTGATAGGCACCCACCCCTCCTGTCTCTGGGCACTGCTGGGAGGACTCTGCACCCACCCCTCCTGTCTCTGCGCACTGCTGGGAGGACTCTGCACCCACCCCTCCTGTCTCTGGGCACTGCTGTGAGTGATAGGCACCCACCCCTCCTGTCTCTGGGCACTGCTGGGAGGACTCTGCACCCACCCCTCCTGTCTCTGGGCACTGCTGGGAGGACTCTGCACCCACCCCTCCTGTCTCTGGGCACTGCTGGGAGTGATAGGCACACACCCCTCCTGTGTCTGGGCACTGCTGGGAGGACTCTGCACCCACCCCTCCTGTCTCTGGGTACTGCTGTGAGTGATAGGCACCCACCCCTCCTGTGTCTGGGCACTGCTGGGAGGACTCTGCACCCACCCCTCCTGTCTCTGGGTACTGCTGTGAGTGATAGGCACCCACCTCTCCTGTCTCTGGGCACTACTGGGAGGACTCTGCACACACCCCTCCTGTCTCTGGGCACTGCTGTGAGTGATAGGCACCCACCCCTCCTGTCTCTGGGCACTGCTGTGAGTGATAGGCACCCACCCCTCCTGTCTCTGGGCACTGCTGGGAGGACTCTGCACCCACCCCTCCTGTCTCTGGGCACTGCTGGGAGTGATAGGCACACACCCCTCCTGTGTCTGGGCACTGCTGGGAGGACTCTGCACACACCCCTCCTATGTCTGGGCACTGCTGGGAGGACTCTGCACCCACCCCTCCTGTCTCTGGGCACTGCTGGGAGGACTCTGCTCCCACCCCTCCTGTTTCACGATATGTACGCTTAGAACATACACGGGTGTGGGTTCGCTCCATGCATACGAGGTGGGGGTACGTGTCGTACATACACGGTTGGGGTGGGGGTATGCTCCATACGTCCGCGGGTGAGGCTACGGGTCGTACTTACACTGTTGGGGTGGGGGTACGCTCCATACGTCCGCGGGTGAGGGTACGGGTCGTACTTACACTGTTGAGGTTGGGGTACGCTCCATACGTCCGCGGGTGAGGGTACAGGTCGTACATACACTGTTGGGGTGGGGGGGTACGCTCCATACGTATGCGGGTGAGGGTACGGGTCGTACTTACACTGTTGGGGTGGGGGTACGCTCCATGCATACGCAGGTGGGGGTACGTGTCGTACATACACGGTTGGGGTGGGGGTACGCTCCATACGTACGCGGGTGAGGGTACGGGTCATACTTACACTGTTGGGGTGGGGGTACGCTCCATGCATACGCGGGTGGGGGTACGTGTCGTACATACACGGTGGGGGTACGCTCCATACGTCCGCGGGTGAGGGTACGGGTCGTACTTACACTGTTCGGGTGGGGGTACACTCCATACGTCCGCGGGTGAGGGTACGGGTCGTACTTACACTGTTGGGGTGGGGGTACGCTCCATACGTCCGCGGGTGAGGGTACGGGTCGTACTTACACTGTTGGAGAGGGGGTACGCTCCATACATCCGCGGGTGAGGGTACGGGTCGTACTTACACTGTTGGGGTGGGGGTACGCTCCATACGTCCGCGGGTGAGGGTACGGGTCGTACTTACACTGTTGCGGTTGGGGGTACGCTCCATGCATACGGGGGTGGGGGTACGGTCCGTACATATGCGTCCCCACGCTATGTGATGCTTGTGCGGGCCGTACCCAGGCCTTTGCCACGTGGGTACAGCCATCCCGCCATTGTTGGGATGACGTAGGTGTGGGCGGGGTACGACTCGTACCCACGCTCTTAAGGCGTGGGTACGGGACGTACCTGTATTGTTGTGTTGCCGGTTCGCGTCGTCAAGCACTTCCGTTATGGCGGACGCTGGCTTTGCTGGACACGCCCCCACCCCCTCGTAGTGACCAGGGCCTGGGGGTCAGGTATGTCCGGGGCATGTGTGCTGTGTGACTTTGGTGGGGGTTTTGTGGCCTGCCCCTGCTCCTGCCCCCCCCTTTCCCCTTCTCCCTTTGGTGTTCTGACCTTCTGCGGCGTCTGCGTCCGAACCTGTAGAGGAGGTCGACTGCTATGAGGGCCGGGATGACACGTAGGTTCGGGTCCATGTCTGTCCGTCGCGTACAGGTACTCCTTGTTCGTGTCGTCCTGATTTCCCGGCAGTTTTTGGCAGCCGGAAAATATTCACCGTGCGGGATGACGTCGGTGCGAATCGTGATTCCTGGTTCGTGAATGGCAGGCTGCGTGCGTCCCGACGTCACGTCGGCGCTTTCCCGGATCATATTTGTATGTTTTTTTTCGTCGGTCGGGGTTTTGTACGATTCGTACGGAAATGGTGTTTCCGTGCGAATCGTAATTCCATGTTTGTATATTTTGACGACCGGGTACGCGTCGGACGGAGAATATGCTCCGTCCGACGGTTCGTACCTGGTTTTTACCGGATCGTGATCGGCACCTTATGTTTTCTTTTTTTAATGCTCTAGTTGATCCTCATATATTCTTCCTCAGTATCATTCTAGAATATCCTTCTATAATTGGCTTGTGTCACTTCTTCTGGTGTCTCCACCTTAACCCTTTTTATCGCTAGAAGTATGATCTTGTTCTTTGAGCAGACTCTGCTCCAGATGCATTACATGGTCTGCAGGATGAAGCACAGTCTCTCTTTTGGTTAAAAAATGACTCAAAGAAGCCAGCTAATTAGGTCGATAGGTAGTTTATTGTTTCAGCCAAACAAGCCATAACAATCAAAATTCAATGTACAGCTCAATTATCTTCAATAATTCATCAGATCAAATACTACGGCACAATTAATAATCTTTTTAAAAAACTATGCAGTTCATTTAAGAACATGTTAGTTCATATCCTAAAAATGTAACTCCTATTTCTCAGACAAATGAGAATATATGCAACTCTTTCCTTTAATACAATACAAAATAAGTTTAAAAAACAAACAACCTATTTGCTAGCCAATCATTTTGTCAATACACATTCTTTCAACAACAATACCCGTGGCGTAACTCGCCGAAACTTGCAACCAGACTGATAAATTCTTAGGGGGTCATTATGATGGCAGAAGGACTGCCATCGTCGGGCAGGCGGTTCTTCTGCCATAACATAGCGATTTACCCACCGCCAAATTAGTATGGCGCTGGGTACTACAGCGGATGCAAAGTCTGTCCGCCGCTTCATAGCCAAAGGCAATCGCACCGATTGCCTGGCAGACGGAGCAGGGCCACTAATGTGGTAGCGGTGCCTAGCAGGCACCGTCCACCACATTAGGATGTGGGTCCAAAAAAGCCTTTCCAAGGCGGCGATGCCGCCATAGAAAGGCTGGCGGGGATTGTGGGGGGGTCGCTGCGTTGGGGGGTACCCATAGTACCCCCTCTAGTTTCCTCTAATTTCCATGCACCAAGTGGCAGGCACCACGTGGTGCCTGCCACGTAGTGCAGGGAAATGCTGTGCACGCACTTTTGACATTGCTTGTGGTGCTGCAGCCAGCAGAATCGCCCGCAATGTCAAAAGCCAATACTGGCGGGCGCATCCTGATTGCAGTGGTGGGACCGCCTCATGTCTGGCGGGCCGTCCCAAACACTGCTACGATGGCGGGCGGACCAAACCTTCGTAATCATCCCCTTAGTGTATAAATAGTATGTATAATTTCTTGCGTGCTAACTTGATCTATACAACTCCATTAAAAGATTGCCCAACTTGCTTGTCAACATTCAAATTTAAATGTGCTACTGATCTTTGTTTACAGGATGGGTTCTAATGTTAGATGTTAGGAAGATTGATCACAAATAATATCTACGGATGTGGTAAGTAAAGTGACACAGCAAAAGAAAATGTGTTGACTTTTCACATCCTCCAAGGGGACAAGGGCACTGCTCCATGCCATCACAAGCTATTTTCAGCCATCTATGAGTCACAGAAGCCACTGGTAGGGTACCTAGTCTAAATTTAAGATAGAGAGCTTTTTTTCCTGCCGGATAAATATCGTCCAGACAATCAATTGAACCCAATTCTTGATTGAAAGAAAAATAGCGCTTTGATATGGCACCTAGGTGGCTCATGATTATTCGTTGTTTGCTATCCTTTGTGATCACTTCAGGATGAAGCCAATATTTATTTAAGCCAATGGTGGTCAGAACGTCTGACAAATGAGCAAACCATGATAGCTTGTAATAGTCTTGCTGCTGCATAATATCTTGCAATGTAAGTCTAGGTTTACAGATAAAATATAGAGTTTTTTATTTCGACCTACTATAATATCGAGTTTTAAATATCGTGGGTCAAGTATATCAACATCAAGAATATCGTGGTACATAATATCGACAGTAAGGTAAGAAATATTATTTTATTTAATATCGAAGACAGTAATATCGTTTGTAAAAATATCATTGTTAATAATATCGATGTTTATATTAGTGTTCTGTATTTTAGTATGTGTGTTAAAAGTATGTGAGGTATTTTTTGGTATTAGTGTATTTTTTTAATGTATGTGTTAAATTTTTAGCAGTTAATTTTTGTTTATGTAAACTAATTTTCGCGTAATTTACTTCTGCAGCGGGTTGTGGGTTTATAGGGGAATAGGTTGGGAAGCAATTTAATTATAATAAAGTAACTATTGATGTTTATTTATTAGTATTTATAATTAATGTATTATTAATTAATTAATTGGTTATTAATTAATATTAATTCAATAATAGACAATTATATCAATTATATAAATTTTTGTAGGAGTGGGTTGTGGGTTTATAGGGCAATAGGGTGGGAAGTAATTTAATAATAATAAAGTAATTCTTGTTTATTTAGTAGTATTTAGAAATTATGTATTATTAATTAATCCTTAATTGGTTACTAGTTATTATTAATTAATAGATAATTATATAAATTGTCTACGTTTTTTAGGAGTGGGTTTTGGTTTTATAGGGGGATAGGGTGGGAAGTAATGTTATTATAATAAAGTAATTATTAATACTTATGTATTAATATGTATAATTATTGTATAAAATATTAATAATTGGTTATTAATTAATATTAATTCAATAATATATTACTGTATTAATTTTGTTATTTTATAGGAGCGGATTGCAGGTTTATAGGGGAGCAATGTGGGAAGTAATTTAATTTTAATAAAGTAATTATTAATATTTATTTATAATTATTTATAATTAATTTATTATTAATTAATTAAATATTTGGTTAATAATTAGTAATTATTAATTTATTGATACTTATAATAATTGTGTTTTTATATGAGTGGGTTGTGTGTTTATAGGGGAATAAGGTGGGAAGTAAATACTTATACAAACTAATTATTAATATTTATTTATTAGTATTTATAAATAATTTATAAATAATTAATTATTAATTGGTTATTTATTTTTTATAATTATTTAATTGATCAGTATGTAAATTGTAACCCTCTGGTATCCTACACTTTCCCTACTGTTGCACTCACTGGAGTGGGAATAGTAATTTTTACCCCTACGCTATCCAACACTTTCCCTACTGTTGCACTCACTGGAGTGGGAATAGTAATTTTTACCGTACGCTATCCAACACTTTCCCTACTGTTGCACTCACTGAAGTGAGAATAGTAATTTTTACCCCCCCGCTATCCAACAATTTCCTTACTGTTGCACTCACTGGAGTGGGAATAGTAATTTGCACCCCTCCGCCATCCAACACTTTCTCTACTGTTGCACTCACTGAAGTGGGAATATTAATTTTTACCCCTACGCTATCCAACACTTTCCCTACTGTTGCACTCACTAGAGTGGGAATAGTAATTTTTACCCCTACGCTATCCAACACTTTCCCTACTGTTGCACACACTGGAGTGGGAATAGTAATTTTTACCCCTACACTATCCAACACTTTCCCTACTGTTGCACTCACTGGAGTGGGAATAGTAATTTTTACACCTACGCTATCCAATACCTTCGCTACTGTTGCACTCACTGGTGTGAGAATAGTAATTTATACCCCTCCGCTATCCAAAACTTTCCCTGCTGTTGCATTCACTGGAGTGGGAATATTAATTTTACCCCTACGCTATCCAACACTTTCCCTACTGTTTCACTCTTTGGAGTGGCAATAGTAAATTTCACCTCTACGCTATCCAACTCTTTCCCTACTCTTGCACTCTCTGTAGTGGGAATAGTAATTTTAACTCCTAAGCTATCCAACACTTTCCCTACTGTTGCACCCATTGGAGTGGGAATAGTAAATGTTACCCCTTCGCTATCCAACACTTTCCTAACCGTTGCACGCTCTGGAATGGGAATAATAATTTTTACACCTACGCTATCCAACACTTTCTATACTGTTGCACTCTGTGGAGTCTAAATAGTCATTTTTACCCCTACGCCATCCAACACTTTCCCTACTGTTGCACTAACTGGAGTGGGAATAGTAATTTTTACCCTTACGCTATCCAACACTTTCCCTACTGTTGCACTCTCTGGAGCAGGACTAGAAATTGTATCCCGTCTGCTATCCAATATTTTCTCTACTGTTTTAGTTAATGTAGTGTAAAATGTATTTTAAAAAGATTTAGAATATTGTAATAATTTAATTTGTTATATATATTCTTTAATTTCAATATATAGTATTGGTGTATGTGTATATATATGTATTTATAAATTTTAATATGTTTTAAAACAATTTATACGTTAATAAAATAATTATTTAAAATATTATTAAGTAAGTATGTATATTATGGTGCCGATTCCGATCCTGTAAAACCCGGGTACAAATGGTCGTACGGAGCATTTTCTCCGTACGACTCGTACCCGGGAATTCCACCGTACAAACCAGCAAGTACGATTCGTACTGAAATACATTTTCCGTACGAATCGTAAGAAACACTGTGCTGCTAAAAAATACATACAATTCCGATCCTGGACAGCGCGTACGCGATGTCCGCACGGAGTCAGGCAGCGTTTTACGGACCAGCAAGTACGATTCGTACCCACAGCACTCCGCACGGCTATATTTTTCCAGGAGCCAAAAAGTGCCGGAAAAGCTAAGTACGCTGCGATGCACGAGGAAAAGAGGGCCCGGTACGCGCCGTAACCCCAGCCCCCCATATGTACGCGCCGTATCCCCAGCCCCCTGTATGTACGCGCCGTACACCCACCCCCGTATGTACGCGCCGTACCCCCAGCCCCCTGTATGTACGCGCCGTACCCCCAGCCCCCTGTATGTACGCGCCGTACCCCCACCCCGTATGTACGCGCCGTACCCCCAGCCCCCTGTATGTGCGCGCCGTACCCCCAGCCCCCTGTATGTATGGGTCATGATCACTTTCAAGCCTGCTGGTTACTCCCATATCAATGATGAGATGCCAGGCTTCCATATTTATTGCTATATAATCAATAGTGCTTTGTCTGTTGCCAGCTCGATATGTTGACTTAGGTGGGTTGTCTGATTTGGTTCGACCATTGAGCGGATATAAACCTTCCTCCACCAGGACCTTAAAAATTAATTCCCCTTTCTTTGTTTTCTTAAATAATCTCTCAATGGGAGCTCTAACCTCTTGGATTAACGATTCATCAAATTACATTGGGTGCATCTTTGTATTGAAGTCACCACAAATGATTTTACAAACAGATCTTGATCTTGAATAGGCCAGAACAGCTCTTGTTGCTTCATTTTTTGTTTTTTTTTTGTTAATAACATTTTTTATTATTCGCAACCGCCTTCATACCGTCATCCTTTCCACAACAGGTGCATACAATACATAGTAATATATTGCTCTCTTGAGTTCACATACAATATTATCAGGCAACATATCCATAAGAGTGTACGGTATTATCCAAGTTCCTATTTCCCGTCTCTCAGTGGCTGTTAATAGCCTCCCCACTCTGGTAACTATTACCCTCAACTTTCCCCCCAACAAAATTACTACCCCCTCCCCCCCTATCCCTCCCCCAGTGTGCTCCCCCATCAGTTCCAGTTTCAATGTGTCGTAACTTCTAGGTACATGCCCACTTTGCGCCGTCACTATTACCCGGCCTCTATCCCCAGGGCCCCCCGCGCTCTCCCCTTTCACCACCTTTTCCGTTCCCGCCATTCCCTCCACCCTCTCAACGCCCTGTGGTCTAGCAGTTGGTCGGTTCATCTTCCTGGCCTCCGCCAGCTCTACGCAGCTCCTAAATTAGCGCTTCCCAAGCTCGCGCCCCCTCTAGCATCGTCTCCTTCTGAGACCTATGCGCCAGCCGTAACTTGATCACACTTTCACTCGCCGCCCACTTAAGGAATTCGTGTTTCCATCTTTGCAGTCTAGGCCCCTGGGTATGCTTCCAGTGGCTGGTTAACTCTCTTTTGGCTATTATCAGGCCTAAGTCTATAAATTTGCTTGTCACCTTATTGCGTTTTGTGCGTGGAAACCAATGCAACAAGCTCACCGCCATATCGTGAGTAAGCGTTCTCTCTGTCGCCAGTCCCAACGTCGTTAGTACCTCCTCCCAATAGGCAGTCAGGTTCGGGCAGGACCACATCATGTGTCGAAAGTCCGCCTTCTCCATTCCACATCTAGGGCAGTCAGCCTTGTCTGCCCCAAAAATCCGCTTAATGTGCTCCGGTGTCATATATGCCCTATACATCACATAAAACTGTATTAGCTGGAACCTAGCGTTCCTCGTGCTCTTCCACGCCCTCTCTACGAGCTTAGGCCAAGTGGTGTCCGGGATATCCCTCCCCAAGTCCTGTTCCCACTGCTCCTTTAGGCGATCTAGCGGCTGCCTGCCTTCTTGTTCCATTCTCCTATTAAGGCACGTGACAGCCTGGAAAGTACCAGCCGCCATAACTACATATTGGCATATCAACGACGTCTTCGGCTCCGATAACCCCATCTTCCAGCGGCGTTGGATCGCCGCTACCAGCGCCGCGTGCAATAAGTAGTGGCCCCGGGGCAGGTCAAACCGTTACTGTAGGCCCGAGAACGGTAATAAGACACCGTCGTCATAAAGGTCGCCCATCACAAAGAGGCCCTGCTCCTCCCAAGTCCCCAGTGCCGACCAATCTCCCCCATGGGGCAACGCTGTTCACGCCCCTATCGGCATTTCAGGCGCATAGGGGCACTCCACTCCTCCTCTTGTTGCTTCATAGCAATGCATTGATGATTTTTCTGTGCATGACATCAAAAGTTGTTCCTTGAGGGCTGCAAGATTTGACTTAATTTTGGCTCAGTCCCCAGGCGGAAATATACGTTTATAATTTAAATTGCCCATTTTTTGCTTTCTAGTTTTGTAATTTGAATATTTTTACATAATACAATGTCATTTGTTTCAAAATATTTGAATACAGAGGTTCTTATCCATGTAATGAGGCCTCCCACTGGCATTCCTGTTGTTTGTTTTGTTGCGGCAGATGGTATGTTGCATAACCATCTAGGTCAATCATGTCTACGCCCTTGTTTCTTGAAAGCAGCAGATGTCCTGCTTTCTAATACATAACAACCATTACTTATCCTCTACTCTAAATTTTAGAACTGCAATATTCCAACTCAACATTTTTAGACACTCTTTTTGGTCAGTTTCTGGAAAAAAGTTTCCGAGGTTATCCTACAGACATCCATTTCCTTGATTTGTTGAGGCAGATGTTAATAAAAGTCTTGGGGATGGACAAGGGACATGGTGATGCAAGTTCTGAGCCAAGTTATTTAATCTGCAGTACTTCAGGTCTGATCAACTAAGATGTTGAGAAAAAGACATAACGGAACTTAAGGCATTATGCAACACGAGGTAGTATTTTTTATATCTTCAGTTATTCTCCCAGGCCTTTTTTGGGGTAAGTTTTTTCATGAATATGGACGGATAAAGATCAGATTTCAGAGGTGTTATGCTTATGCCCCAGGTCTTCATTAGCGTTTTATGACTAAGGATATCCTTTGTTATCATTGGATTTGACCAATCTGTCAGGGTTGATTCTCTAGGGCAAAGACTGTTTATTTGAACAAAACTGACCGCCAATAAATCATTTGATCTTACGTTCTGTATTCCTGGCAAGGAGTTTACTAGACGCAGGATATTTCTTTTATTAAGGAAGTCTTGGCTCCCTCTTGAGATATATTCCGGAGTAAATATGATTATTATCTGATCTTTGAGACTGATTGGAGTGTCAGCGTTGTCCTTATTTTCAATGGGGCGGTGGACAGTGTTTAACGCATTTCGTGTATAGTACTCATTCTTCTCATTTGAGGTTGCAGTCCAAAGCTTTACATCTGTATTCAATTGATTACTATGTCAGTGTGTAGACAGTTTTCATCAACTTGTTGTGGAATTGATTTGATTTGTATTGTTTATATTGTTTGTGTAGTTTGCATGAATTTCCCTACTTTGCGGGACATCTAAACCTGGTGGCTCGTGTTAGGGGATTAGATTTGATGAGGGCCGCTGTTAGGAAGTACCATGGATGGCCTTTCTAAAATAAATTCAATTTGCTCCAATGTTGCATTATTTCGCACACTTGAACTTGAACATACTACAGTACTAATCTGTTCAGGTGGTTTGAAGCTACAGATTTCTTCAGGTTGGTTCGTGGTTTTACCTCCTGTTATACCAGAATTAATGGCTAAGTGCTCAAGTTGTGGTAGATAGTTAGTATAATGACATTGGTTTGATGTATTTTGGTATGATCACTGTGGTGAAATTAGAGCCAATGATTCCCCTTGTGGATTGATTAACACTAGGTTAATACTAGATTCGATTAACTGCTCCTCATTTCCAGGTTCTTGGTTTTGTATAGGAAGAGTTTGCCTAGGTCCTATTGGTATACGTTTTATATGAGAGTGTAGTATATATTCTTTTCCACACAACAGTCCTGGGTTCTGATTCAGGAATTCGCCATCATTGTTTTCTGTAGCAGAGTCAGAGTTAACCACATCACCTCCTTTTTCTTTCATTTTGTGTTCTACTGCCACTACAGTCCTCACTTGGTACGGTTCTCCTCCAGCTGTATTTGTTTCCGAGATAGTGACATGCTTCTGTTTTTTCAATTTATTTGTATTTAATTTCGATCTCCCTCTTATAGTTAGCATTCTCTTGTTCTTGTTGACTGTTGAGTTGCTATTTATTAATTTAAAGTTAGACCTTTTGATTCTAGTCTTCCTTTTATTTACAGGAGGACAATTTGTTGCAGGCTCTTGTAGGCCACTTGATTCCTCTATTGAATCACCGGTAGTCCCATGAGGTTTCCATGGAATTATGACCTTTTTCTTCTTGCCCCATTGACCATGCAGTAGTTGACTGGAAGTCAAGTGCCTTTTCTAGATGTTGTCTACAGGCCCCAATCATGTTATTTATGACCGTTGGGACTTCCAGTAATTTCTCTAATAATTGGGCACAGCTTTGACACTCCATAGGTGCTTGAGTGGATTGTATTTGTAGTTTATCTTTTTACCGCTTCCTCAATTAGCGCCATCCTATAATCAAAGTTGTTTAATGTTGTAGTGAATTGCCTAGTAAGATCTAGTTTAGTATCAAGTTTTAAAGATTGCAATGTAATTGCGCTTGAGTCCAAAGTAGTGCACATGACCTTCATAATACTTAATATTGAGTGGTCTAACTGGAACGCAGTCTCATTTTGCGCCTTAGTACAACGGGAATTCCCCAATTCCTCCCTTGCGTGAATTTGTTGATAGTCATCCAAGAGATTTAGATCAATAAAGTCGTCCAAAGTATAACTATCTAGTTGAAAGTCACTCCTATTGCTATGAGAGTTTCCTGGAATTGTGCGTTCTTTATTTTTCCAACCGCACATAAGTTGACTCTGATTTTCCACCATATAGCAGTCATCACCCTTAATGAGGTCTATTTCTCTTGGATGGCTAAAAATAGGAGAGGAAAATAACTGAGAGATTCTTTCATAATTTGTTTGTTGATAGTAATGATGAAAATCAGAATCACCCGAATCTTTTACAGCCCTCTGTACAGTGGGTGATGTTGTTCGTATAGTAAGAGAAGCAGATGAAAGATTTTTTGAATGCAATGTTTCCCAATTTTTACGCACATTTCGCTCCTTGATGCATGTCTCTGTACATACATTTTGAGTGGAATTTGGGTTGTGATTAGATTTTAGTTTTGAGCTAGTATCAATATGCGAAGAGATCACTCCTGATGATTTAAGATGTGATGATTGATCTAATTGAGGTATTCCTGTTAGTACAGATGTTTCTATTAATTCATTTTCTGCAGATGCAAAGGGGTCTTTATTAGAGTCCCTAGGAGCTAGTATAGGTTGATGTAATAAGGACATACAGGAAGGCAAAGAAGAAGAGGAAGGGAATGGAACAGGAACAGGAGAAGAATAGGAAGAGGAAGAAAGAAGAGAAGAACTTGGAAGGCTTTTCAATTCTAGGCCATCCCTGTGTGCTAGTGCTAGGTGAAGCTTCTTGGCCTTTGCTGACTCCAAACGAGAGCTGTTATGTGGAGAATATATCGGGAATATTGGGTCAGCATTAGAGTTTGTATAATGAAAATAATTTGTTATAGTAATTATTGTTCCAGAGTAAGAAGAAAAAGATTGAGAAGAAGGATGTAACACAACTGACTCATTAATTTGGAATCTGATCCTGGACAATCATCAATGTTAGGTATCCATTTATTTCCAGAGTGTAATAATATCCAAGGTTAGCATCTGACATACAGAAGTTCCAATGTTGTGCTTCCCTACATTCCCTTGACATTCCTCAGTGCTTATGGATCTTCTGGGTCTTGTTCCTGCCAGCCAAGGATTCTGGGTTTCTTTTATACTCTATTAGCTTGGTCTGCCCCCATAAACCCCTTAAGCTCAATTGGCACCTGACTTGAAAAGGCTGCACCAATTTGAAAAATGGGTGCAAAAGTAGTATGCACAGCCCTCAGGGCCTTCAGCGATGTGCCTACTGACTCCTTATCTGACAACAATTTAGCTGATGTAATCACACCAGCAGTAATGGTATCTCTTGAGCCCCGTTCAGAATTGAGGTCCTTAGCCATCGTGGACTTTAGTTTTCCTGTTGTCCCGTACATTCTTGTAGATCGCTCTTTTTTCCTTTTATAACTCCCTACTTCGCCAGTTAGCCAATTTTCTTGATCAAGCCCAGGTCAAAATGCAGGTCAGACACATGTTACAACACGGATCAAGTAGCCTTAGATAACCTAATATTAGCGGCTACTAAAACAAATCTCTCCTCCTCTTTTCCTGTGTTTTAGTCAACTCAGAGACTCAAGAGTGCTAAAAAGAAATTCTATTGATCGAGAGAGTTAAAGACAGTTCAAGACTGTTCAAAATTTAAGGGGTATCCAAGGAGCTCCAGTTGTTTCCGATTGTTCACAGTTATTCCCATGAGTAGAGCATACAAAAATCTTTTTGCAACAGCATTTACTGTCTTTTTTGGGGTGAAGGAGGTGAGTAGACGTACAGCGAGCAAACAGGTCAAAGCAAGTCGAAACTGGGCACAATGGGGCACAACACAGCAGACAATAATGCAGGGCTCAGATACTAAGCACAAGAGAAAGCACAGGAGGTGGGAAGGCAAAAGTAAGGCAGGGCAGGGCGGGGCGTCGCAGAGGAACGGCTGAGGCATGAGTCAGAACACCCCAATCTACCAGTGGCTACACCCAGTCCCTAGGGTTGACTCCCACGGTAGTCCAGACTCACAGCAGATGCCAACCAAATAACCCGCTCGAACACACTCCCCCTCCTGGGAAGCCCTCACCTTTGCAGCGCCTGCAACAGCCACCTCTGCCCGTCCAATCGTCCGCTCGGATCCGCTCAAGCCTGCTCAAGTGTGCTCAAGTCTGCTTCTTGGGCGTTTCTAGGTGGGGCTGCCAGACTGGGCTGGACCCACTCTCTGGTCTCCAGCCACCAGTCTTGTTATGTACCCACCGCCGAAATCCAAAACCAAAACGGCACTCTCCCTACAGTTCACTCTGGCAGCTCACACCGGCGGTTCACCTCTCGTCTCCAACGGTCCAACGTTCCAGCTCCGACATTCCGATGCGCCACTCGTTTCTCGCTTCTCGCTTCCTCTCCTGGCCACAGCAGTGGTAAAGTGCCCATAGTCCTCAACTCACAGCGTCTGAACGAAAGCTGTGACACAAACAGCTGCCCCAGGTGCCTTGTCTCACAGTCTGAGGAAATATGGTGAAAGAAAATCACCTAATTATGTATTCCCCAGTCTTTTTTTAATCACTTTATTTAAAGTAGTTTCAAGAAACAAGCATTGTTTAGATTTATTTTTTTAAAGGGTAGTATCTGTAAAAATGGATTGAAGCCAATTGCCTGAAAGGAACAGCGGCTCATTCATGGGTTAATCCCATGCAATAGCGGATCTTCTAGTTTAATTAATACTTCTTATTAATTATTCCATTGTTGGATTATAGTCTGAGATATTATTCTTTTTCATGGTTATACAGATTTTCAGGTATAAACGTTTTCATGGACATTGTCTAAACCAAATGTGCCTTTCTGCCAGTATCAAGGGTCACATGACTGTATTGGCTCACCTGATGCATGTGATGTGTATTCCTTTCAGACAGGAAAAAAATGACCTTAGGTGTGGGGAATGATATTCTTCTCCTGAGCAGGATGCCCCTGAGGGCTATACCCTTCCTGAGCTTCAAAAGGTGGTCTGAGACCTGTGCCCACCTTATTCATGATTTCTGAAGTTGCTTGCTCAGACACTGGAAAATGCAGCTGACTAACTGGGCCTGCCTGCCCTTGTTACCCTAAACAGCTTGGAGCCAAACCTAGGGGATGGGGCAGGACTGAACAGAACCAATTTAGAGGTAGTCAAAGAGAGGGTCCCCCACACACAGGCCGGCACTTGGTATAAGAGCGATACTCTCAGAAAAGCTCATCAAAACAATCCTGGACTTGTGGTAAATTCAGAAGAAGGACTGTCCTGTTAGCTGAAGAGGGAAGACTGGACTTGCTTGCCTTGAACCCAGGATACCCAGAAGTGACTCCGAGGGTCAGTTGACTTACCTCTTGTTTGAGCTACAGAATCACGACAAGCTTTCGGAAGCCTTCCTTGCAATTGCCCAGCTAACCATCACCAACTACAGCTCCCTGAGCCCTGCTTCTGGCCTCTTCTGCAGTGAGTCCTGATCCTCAAAAGGTGCACCATCAGGTCTTGGACTCTTGGCTGGCACCAGACTGTCTTCCTTCTAGGTCAAGGCTGCAAGGACTGAACTACAGTTGAAAATATAGAGGTTTTGTCTCTTTGTGACTGTGAGAGGACTCCTTTTGTGAGCCAGACTGCTGCGACTCTTGCTAATGCAATGTTCTTATGGAAACCTGTTCTTCACACCAAGAGCAACCACCCGTATTTCCCGCCAATGCAAAGTTCCAGTGGTGACCTGCTCCTAGTGCCAATAACAAACTCCTCATGGCCCCTGCAACGTGAAGCTCCGACTGAGGATCCTCACTTGAAACTAGGTTGAGCAGAAGGTAAACTCTCCACCGGGATGAACCTGGTCCCTTTATCCGACCCCACCTCCTTCGCGGTCTGCCTGACTTTGGCTCTGTCCAGTGTGACCAGATAACCACGATTGGTGCTTTGTGTTTCTAGGTGCTACTTTTAATTGAAATATTAAAAATTCATAACTCCAGTTCTACTAATAGGAGTTTTGTCATTCTGGTGTCATTTTATGCATTAAAGTATTCTCTATTTCACCAAATTGGTTTGGGATCTTTCTTGTTTTGTGTCACTTATTACTGTTTTTGTGCTGCATAAATACTTTATACATTGCCTATAAGTTAAGCCTAACTGTTTTGTGCCAAGTACCAGAAGGTCGAGCACAGGTTTGTTTCTTAACATCTGTGGTTCACCGTGACACAAATTATGATAATAACATGGGTGGAACTCCCACCCCTCCCCCAACTAATAACCCAATTTCCTACACTGCACATCAGATACATGTCTTTCTTGAAATACTATATTGCCCTGTTACTGTTCCCATCAGGTTTTGGTGGTGTGACATCAAGATGTTGTCCTGCATGTCTCTGGCCACCTCCAGTTGATTTTGTTTTCCATCTCTGAACCGCTCTCCCTATTCGCTCAATACTTTCCTTTTAATTTCCCTTGTTTCACTCCTTGCTTCCTTCCGATTTTTACTTTCACTCCTTCACTCCCTATTTGTGCAGTTTCTTTCTTCTCTTTTATCTCCCTCCCTGTAGTTTGGTTATACTGGGAGCCTATTGTGATGCAATGTGTGGTGAGTAGAAAGGCACCACGAAGGAGTCAACATCTTGAGCATAAGAATGTTTATTCAGGTAAAAGCTTCAGCCATGACAGGAAGCATCCACCCATCAGCAGCCTGAACTGCAACTGCCACTGCAGATCGAACTCCTGATAGAGAACACTCCAAGCACGAGGCAACATCGAACAATAGCATGACAATATACCAAACATTTACAATCTAAACCCACTACATCACCGTCCCCCTTAACATAAAAAACAAATTCAATGACTCTAGATTAATATTTAATAAAATCTTTGAATCTAGATGGGGGTCTCCTAATACGAGCCCCAAGATCAGAACCAGCCAAGCTCGCACCCAAAAACTTCCAACAGACCTACTAACCGCAGAACTAATGCTTACACTCCTAGACTCAGACCCCTCATTCATCTCCAGCCAAAGTGTTCACTCATGATCCTGTTCCTTCGAAGTACCTTTCCTACGCCTAATTGACTCAGCTTGATCCTGAGTCACCTTCACCAACTGTCGTTTGTTCCACCAGCCTTTCCCATCCGAAAAAACTGCTCCCTTGCTAACCTTACAGACTTGAACAGGGTCAGAGAACACAGATTCTCTCTCACCTTGAAAGGTTTTTCAAATAAAACCCAATCACCAATTGCAATATCCAAATCACACAGGCGACCCCTCCTGTCAAACTTTTCTTTCATGCTCAACTGTTTTCCATTGACTACATTAGTAACTCCGATTGCACAAACATCTTCAACCTCAACAACAGATTTTTTACTCTAAAGCCAAGAAGGAAATAAAGTAGTATTTGCCTTTCTACCTCTCAGCAACTCCAAAGGAGTGGTTTCGGTAGTACAGTGTGGAGAGGTATTGTAATTCCAAACCTTCTCATCCAAAAATCTTCCTACATCTAGACCAGAAGCCAGAGCTGTCTGAATTCCTTCCTTAAGAATTTTATTACCGTGTTCCACAAGCCCATTCGAAGCAGTTGAATACAAAGTCACCTTAAAATGTTTTTTGTCCTGTGTCTCAAAAAACTTACACATCCTATCAGACACAAAATGCGTTCCATTATCCATCACCAAAGCTCTAGGGGGCCCTTCCAACAAAAACACCTTTTTAAGGAATTCTATGGCATTATCAGTATCTGGCGAATCCACAAATTTGTAGTACATACACTTCGAATGGTAGTCCATAGCCAAAATTAAATACTTCATTTCAAACTGCAAAATATTGTATGGCCCTGAAAAATCCAAACCCACTTTATCCCAAGGTTTCCCAGGAAATTGAGTTGGATGTAAAGGTAAACGTGTCAGCTTCCAGTGTTTGTCAGATAGCAAACACGCCTCACAACCATCCACCAAACTCCTAACATGAGCATCCAAAGCAGGCCACCAATAATGTGGTTTTACCTTCATAGAAGTTTTTGTCACTCCCAAATGCCCTTCATGAGCGACCTTAATAATGGAATTTCCCAAGCCCACAGGAGGAACTAATTTGTCTCCTCTCATCACAAAACCATCTTTCACGAAATGCTCCTCCGACACTAAGGCATAATTCTTTAAATATCCTGCCAAACGTCTTATTTCTGGCCATTTATTCGAAGAGTATTCCAACACCTAGGACAGTATAACATCCTTTGCACAAGCATCCATCCATTCCCCTTCAGAAATGACTGAACTACAATTCTCGATTGCATCCACAACAGCAACACACTCCACCTCATCCTACCCTGAATCCTTCTCATCGTCTTTCTCCATCAACATTCTTGACAAACAATCTGCTCAGAAATTTTTACCACCCTGGATGCATTTCATCTCAAAATTGTACTCCTGTAACTTTGAAACTAGTCTAGTTAACCTAACAGACATTAGTTACCCGAAACTTTGCTGAAAATGAAGATCAAAGGTTTATGGTCCATGAACATTTCAAATCTGCAACCCCAAATATACATTTTGAATTTTTGAGCTGCCCAAACACAAGCCAACGCCTCCCATTCAAAAGCGTTGTAATTTTGCTTAATTGCTTGAGAGATGTTGAAACGAACACCACAGTCTGTTCTTTTCCATTCACCTTTTGACTTAGTAACGCCCCCAAACATTTCATACTCGCATCTACAGTAATCATAGAAGTACAATCGTCCTGGAAAGCCTGTAAAGCCTGAGCCGAAACAATTAATTCTTTCACTCTAGCAAACACTCCAACCAGTTTTTCTGACCACACAAATATCTGACCCTTCTTAAGTAGCATCTGCAAAAGTTCAACAATCTGAGCATTGTTAACTACAAATCTGGCATAATACTCAGCCAGCCCCAAGAAAGAACGGAGTGTGTCCTTATTGCAGGGGGGTCTGGCCTCTTTGAGAGCCCTTATTACTGAAATTTTAGGTTTAATGCCCTCACTAGACACAGTGTGACCCAGATACTCTAATTTTCTCATGCCAAATTTGCATTTGTCCACTCATACAGTCATGCCATGTTCACCATGAGTGGATAACACCTTCTTCAGTAAGTCATAATGTTCCTCAGAACTTTTTAAAAAGAAAAAACTATCGTCCAAAGAGGCTTGTATCCCCTTCAAGCCCTTAAACAAAGAGTCCATCAGCCTCTGAAAAACGCTAGCAGCAGATGCTAGACCAAAGGGAAGTCTCAGGAACTTGTATGCGCCGAAAGGTGTAACAAACGTAGTCAGTTCCTGAGACTCCCTAGCCAATGGAATCTGGTGGTAAGCTGACCTCAGGACGATCAACGAGAACCACTTACCTCCACCCAACTTTGCCAATAGCTCATGGATCTAGGGGAGGAGTGGCAGTCCACCATAATGTTCTTGTTCAAGCCTCTCAAATCCGCACATAGCCTAATCTCAATAGTCTTTTTGTGAGCTACAACAATGGGGGCGACCCATTGCGAGGACTCAGTGGGTTGAATGATACCTTGCAAACATAATCCATCAAGCATAGCCCTCACCTCCTCTCTCACACTCAAAGGCACAGGTCGAACTTTATGAACCACTGGTTGGGCGCCAGGTAACAGCCTTATTCTGTGGACCATCCCTTTCACGCAACCCACCTGATCACTGAACACAGATTTAAATTCAGCCAACAGACCCTTAAGATCAATTCCTGGATCCACACATTACAAACAGAGATTTCTCTCACCCTAACAAGGTTGTCCTCACCTGGAACTAAGTACAAACCCATCCGAGCGAGATCCTTCCAGCCTTCAATGTTCTTTCCTTTGATGGCCACATAAACGTTTGTAAACATTACTCGACCAAAATCTTTTACATTGGACAAGAAAAACCCCAACATTTCTATATCCTTCTCCCCAAAGGCCTTTGGGTTTACATCAGTTTGTGTTAAAGAAACATTTTTGCCCCACTTTTCATAAAAATAGGAATCTCAAAGAATTGTTACAGGTGATCCAGAATCGACAATAACCCTGGTCTCAATTCCACCAATTGAAGCATCGCACAAGGGACCTTAAATCTCCATATGCTCCTCATTATAATCCAAAGTCAAAAGCATATTGTTCAGAGATTCCGCACACCGACCCATTTCCACATCAACACTGCCCACTTGTACAGGTTTCCTTTGGCACCTGCAAACTTTTTCAAAATGCCCCATCTTTTTAAAAATGGAACAGTGCTTACCAACAGCCGGGCAGCGAGGAAATTTACCAATATGGAATTTCGATCCACACCTGTAACGAAAATGTTGAGCTTTCTTTTGTACTGGTTTGGTAACCTTATCCTTCATCCCCACGGCAAGCAAACCTTCATCAAGAAACTCTTCCTGATCCGAAACCAAATTGCCTTAGAACGAACAGCCTGTTTGCATGGCCTTGGTTGAAATCATGGACCTCTCGATGTTCAAATCTCAAATCAAGTCTATTACCTCCGACAGTGAAGGATTTTTACAGCTTAAAATCCCTTCTTTAATCTTGTGAGAAGCACAGTTAAAAACAAATTGGTCCCTGATGAAATCATCCAATAATGGCCAAAACCCACAAGTAGTAGTCAGGACCCTAAAAGCTGAAGTGTATTCCTCAACCTTTTCTTTTTCCCCTTGCTTACGCTTATAAAAATTGTCTTTCCAGCATTATATTAGGCGCCTCCGAAAATTGCTTCTTAAGTCTAGCAATTGCTTCTAAATAAATGTTCCATTGCCTGTCCCCAGATTGACACGGAGGAGGAGGAATTGGATGCATACTGTCAAAAATATGCTGCGCTGCTTGATCTAAACCGCCAAAAAGCAATGCAAATTTGCAGGCTGGGGAATATTAGTGGCGTCAATGGCAACCAGGTGATTTTCAAATAGCTGAAACCATTCCGACCACAACACAGATGGCTTACCCGGTTTTCCTAAGAATGGAGGTGGTTGTGTAGTTTTGTGAGGAGCAGTAACCATAGCTTAAGTTTAAAGATGACAAGATTGACTTTACAAATGCCCCTCTAAATTTCAGAACACCCCTGCAAAAAGGTAAAATGAAATACCGCACATTTTGAAGGAGAAGAAAGGTAGTGCTTCCCTGTAGATGAATGAAACGATGTGAAGCAAAAAAGGAGGTGTGAGTGTCACCGTAGCACGATCAGCTGACACTCTGAATGTCGATTTTAAAGTGAAAACAGAAAGGTGTGCGCATCACTGAGACGCGCAAACAACTGGCGATGTTGAGTGACAGGTGGGCGTATCACCGAGAATAGCAAACAGCTGATCCACAGGAATGAAATCACTGGAATTGGTGTTGACTGACAGCTGTGCTCATCACCGAGATTCGCAAACTGCGGCCCACAGGAAGGTAATTGCGATGTATATACGTCACAACGGGCTGAATCCTGTACCAAAATGACCGCCGTCCGTCTCCACGCTGCATAGGCGCGTCAGGCTGCGTGTCGCATTATGCAGCAAGTTCCAAGAGCGCGGCGAGTGGGTTACCTCCGAATCTGCGCGATGAAATCTTCTGTAGGGTGAAATATGAAGAAAAAAGGTCCTACCAGGCACCCCAATCAACGGCCGAAGCAAGAGGAAGCTCCGGTCAGCAGCGTGAAAATCTTGAATGTCAGCCCTTATTCACTGTGGACTGTACTGACGAACCGACCTCACAGCGTGGAGTTCTTCAGTGACTGAAGCCAATCCCAGTCCTCGCCAAATGTGCTAAGTCAACTTCTTGAACATAATAATGTTTATTCAGGTAAAAGCTTCAGCCATGACAAGGAGCATCCACCCATCAGAAGCCCGAACTGCAACTGCCACTGAAGATCGAACTCATGATAGAGAACACTCCAAGCACGAGGCAACATCGAACAATAGCATGACAACATACCAAACATTTACAATCCAAACCCAATAAATAATGTGTTGTTGTTTGCCTATGATATGTTTTCTATTTGGAACAAATGGCATAGTTCTGAGAATGTCTCCCGTGTGGAGGGTCATTACTTTGGAATACATCTGCAGCTTCTACAGCCAAAGATTCCAGTGGTTATTTTTGGTGTTAATTTCTTAACCCCATACCTCATCTGGTACCAGGAGTGGGGGACTTCATCTAGCGTGGACGAGACCCACCGACAAAGATCAGCTTTAAAGAAAAGGAGAGGACGTGGCATGGTGGGACAGAACTGTGTGAGTTCCTGCAAGATTAGTGTGAACAATGCCTGCTTTTGAATTCTCTACCAAAATTCCCAAAAATAAAACTGTGATCTTACTGTCAGTACTCGAGACATTTCAATTTCAAACTGCTGGTGCCATCACGAGCAGGAGGCTCTCTTCAGCAGCTGAAATTTATGGTGGCATTTGTAATTTTCAGCGGGAGTGCACGGAGAAAGCAGACGGGCTCACTGTGACGTGCTCACTGTGACGTGACTCCTTCAATGCTCAGCCAACCTACGAAAAGACTGAAAGGCAAGTTTTTCTACTTATGTACCTGGTCTGCACGTCGGAAGCAGCAGGGACGTCCTACATCACATGTCGGCGTCCATCTTAGTTCTGTGAAAAATGTGTTACTTAAACTCACTGTGCGCTAACCCCATACTTCACTCCCTTGTTTAGCCTTTCCTTTCATCACTCCTTGTGCTTGCACTTTACTTTCCTCTCCTTGATCTATTTGCCTGAATTTCTCCTCTCTTCTCTCTTCCCAGGCTTCACTCTAACTGGCTGGCAACTTCCCTCACATTCTTCCTCTCTACCATCTCTACCTGGGTATCTCCTAAATGTTCTCAGCCCCCTCTTTCACTATCCCCTCTCATCATTATTCCCAACTGCTCAATCGTGTCACAT
The DNA here is from genome assembly GCF_964204655.1 of Triturus cristatus. Classification (NCBI taxonomy): domain Eukaryota; kingdom Metazoa; phylum Chordata; class Amphibia; order Caudata; family Salamandridae; genus Triturus; species Triturus cristatus. Next base: position 325,077,360 of record NC_140587.1, read on the forward strand.
GTTTCTGCATTCTCTCCTCTCAGACTTCACTCTCACTGGTTTGAGCTTTCTCATTCTAAGCTCCTCTCTCCCTGGGGCACACTTTCTCTTTTTATGCTTTCATCTCCCGGGGTTACACTTTCTCGCCTTTTTTCTCTCCTTCATCTTCCTGGTCTCATATCTGTTGTGATTTGCACTGTTGTGTGTCCCTGCGTGGACACCGTAATATGTTCACCACCTGTTGTCCCTCCCGGGTTTCTGTACCAGCTGTGACGTCATCAGCTGACAACTGTCCGATGACAGTTGACAGCTGATCACGAACAGCCTAGCCGCATTGTTTGCTCCAGACCTTCCTGGAGTCCGTGTTGGCATTAATGGAATAAAGTACACTTATTCTTCAACCTGTGTTCCTGAGTACTTTACAAAAGTGGCGACGAGGGCCAACACGGGAACCCACGAGTGTTCACGGGAGAATTTTAAAAAAAAATAATAATAATAATTATTTAAAAATCTACTTGATGAACGACTTAAAAGGAAATTGGACTAATCTAATATGAGAAACCTGACGTAAAAGATAAAGGGTAAACAAAAAATGACGACAAGAAGTTAAGGTCAGTGTTACCTCTCATGGAAAGTGTGATAAGCGTCTGTGGCTGAATTTTAAATGAAAGGAAAAATAAAAGAAATGTTGGAGATTTAACCAATATTTTGAGTGCAACAGTAATTTCACATGTGATGTTAAGAAAACGATGCGGATCTATGAAAGAACAAAAAATAGAGCACGTTTTTGAGCAACTTGAAAACTTGAGGTAAAGGACAGAATTTCCTCAAAATATTTGTGATGTTGTACAAGGAAATTTTGAAAATAGAACTGAATTTCAACGTTTAGATGTACGTTCAATATTCAAGAAAAAACGTTAATATAATTTAACCCGGTTGTAATCTTCAAGCAAAACAATGGAAAAAAAAGAACTGTCAACGGGAAAAAAAACCGATCAGCTGACAAGCGCTTCATCGTGCACACGCAGCCTATGTGTACAACGTGATAAGGAAACGATGTAAGCGGCCATCTTAGTAAAAGAGGTTAGCACTCTAGTCTAGTCTAGTGCTAAGAACGTCGGCGCCATTTTGTGAAGCAAAGTAAATAAGGAAAAAACGCTTCAACTAAAGTACTTGAAAGCAGTACGATCGTTGAACAAGAACCCTCGTATCTCAAATAGTAAACGGATTGAAGTCTCCAAAGTAGCAAAGGTAATTAATTTATATACAACAAAATTTTGTGGTCGAGCACACGATGGATTTTTAGGAATAAAAAATATTGTGACCTGTTGATTTAAATTAAAATTCAACAACACTAAAAGCCTAGCTGCCGCATCCTATACGAGTCAATAAGCACGTGGGACACCAAAGGACAGCCAAACACAATATTTAAATTTCAAAGATAAAATGCTTTGCTGCATGTAAACCGCAACTTTATAGCAAGTAATACACTAATATATTCTTACCTTTTCCTCCTTCACATTGAACTATTTCAATTTTTGAAGTTTTTTTTCTCATCCTCATTTACATACAATATAAAATGGCAACAGGGTGCATTTGGAACTTGTCTGCCCCAGAAACTTTCTTACGGGGTGGAGGAGAACCAACCCTTAAATGGGAAGAATGGAGGGAGTATTTTTTTAACTATATCTCAACTTTAGAAGAGGATGAAGAAGTGAAACCAGAAAAAAAATACAAAATGTTGATGCACTGCTTAGGCGCTGGAGGAATAAAAGTGTATAATTAAATAAATAAAAAAATAAGAGCAGAAAATGAAGGAGACATATTTTTGAACGCAATTGATGATCTAAACACTTATTATAAACCTACACTTTGCGTGGGAGTGGATCGCTACAAATTTTTTCATCGCGAACAAGGAAAAGAAGAATCTATTGATGACTACGTATCTGCTTTAAAAAATCTTGCTATAAATTGTAGATTCGGGGCACTCCATGACGAATTTATAAGAGACCAAATTGTAATGCAGGGTTCCAATGAGAATATCCAGGACAACTAATGGGCAAAAGGGGAGTACCCCCTACAGAACATAATTGACATAGCACGCAAAGCAGAACTTACAGGGCGCTGCACAAAAGCAGTACTAACAGAAAAGAAAGAAAAGAAAGAAAGTGAAAATTTAAGTAAAGTGTGCGACCAAAAAGACAATGCTACACGAAATTGGAAACGAAAAGGAATCAAACCTCAGAACAAAAAATTTGAAACGAAAAGCTGGGGACGTTGCTACAGATGTGGAAGTGCTTCACATCTAGCCAATGATTTAAGGTGTCCAGCACGCAAAGTAAAATGTACAAATTGCGGTGTCAAAGGACATTTTTACAAGGCATGCAATAAAAGAAAGTCAAGACAAGTAAAAATTGTAGATGAGATTGAGGAGTACAATCCTGACATGTCAGATGAAGAAAACATTAATATGTTCGTACTAAACATAGAAGAAGAACAAAATATAAAAACGTCAGCAGAGAATGTCACGAAAACCAAAAAAACAAAACACCAAAAAATCAATTTGTAATATGACAATTGGTGGTGTAAAAATAAGCATTGTGGCAGACTCCGGTTCGCTCTACACCATAGTGAATGAAAGAGTTTGGTCAGATAAGTTCAAAGACAGAATAGGTGAAAACTTAGAAAAACCAGACATAATTATAAAATCTTTCACAGGCGAACCGATAGATGTATGTGGTTACAGAGACCTAAAGTTTGCATTCAAAGGCAGAGAGTCAACAGGAAAATTGTACGTGTCTAAGGTTGGTCCATCAGTTTTGGGGTGGATGGACCAAGGGAACCTGGGGATAATTTTAGATCCAAGAAAAATCGATCCCGTATTGAGTGTAACAGAACACAGTGATCAGGCGAAGTACTTACATGAGAAATTTCCAAAAGTCTTTAGTGGAAGGGTAGGTGCTTTGAAAGGTTATCAACACAAAATAAAACTAAAACCTATAACAACCCCAGTGGTACATAAGGTAAGGAATATACCCTTCGCAGTGAGAAAAGAAGTCAAGGACCAACTAGACAAACTCCTTGAAGAAGGCATAATTGAGAGAGTAGATGCTTCAGAGTGAGTTGCACCTTTGGTCGTTGCCAAACGGTCCAATGGCAAATTGAGACTCTGTGTGGACCTCCGCGATCTAAACAAGAATATAATTGTAGAGCAATATCCACTCCCGAAAATAAATGAAATGTTGGCCACTACAAAAGGAATTAAGTGGTTTTCCACTATTGATTTGAAGTCGGCCTATCACCAAGTGCCACTTCATCAGGATAGCAAGAAACTAACAACTTTTATTACACAATTTGGATGTTTTAGATTTACACGAGTCCCTTTCGGTCTCGCATCAGCGGCAGCAATGTTCCAGAGACTCATGCATAATATTTTCGAAGGAGTGCCTGACATCCTAATCTTTCAGGATGACATCCTGCTCATGGGGAGAACGAAGGAGGAGCATGACTTGAGAGTAAAACAGGTGCTTGAAGTTCTGGAAGAAAAGGGATTGACAGCTGAATATCAAAAATGTAAGTTTGCATGTAGTTCTGTTAATTATCTGGGTCACCAAATTACGGGTGATGGCATAAGCCCAAAAAAGGAGCTATTGCAAGCAATAAGGAATTCACCTGTCCCCACTAACAAGGATGAGCTGCGGTCGTTCTTGGGAATGGTGGAATACTATTCGAAGTTCATCAAAAACTTTTCACACAAAACACATGAGTTAAGACAGCTCCTAAAATTGAGAAATGAATTCGAGCGGACAGTAGAATGTGATGAAAAATTTAATAGTATCAAAAGAGATTTGTGCACAGCTCTTCCTCTACAAGGGTTTGACCCAAGCTTAAATAACTTCATCACCACAGACGCAAGTAACAAGGGGTTGGGTGCAGTACTCACCCAAAAGGACTCAAAGGGTGTGGAGTACACAGTAGCCTTTGCATCACGCTCGCTCACTCCCACAGAGGAAAACATTTCCGTTATAGAGCGTGAAGCTCTTGCCTGTGTTTGGGCCTTGGAGCACTTCAGGCACTTTGTATGGGGAAGGAAAGTAACCCTATGCACAGACCATAAACCATTGACAAAAGTATTTACAACTAAAGGTCTGTACACAGCATCCCCTAGATTGGCCAGACTATCCGTACGTCTATTCGATTATATGTACAGTATCGAATACGTACCGGGAGTAAAAAGTGTCGTAGCTGATTTCCTAAGCAGGATGCCAGTAGGCAAAGCGAACGACGAAGAGAGTTCTGAAATGGAGGAGAGTGCTGTTGCAAGTGTTTTAGAACAAACCTGCGGCATAACCAAGGATGAGTGGTTCAAAGAACAGGAAATTGACGGCAATATAAATTTTGTCATTCAAATGTTAAAGGAAGGTTGGGTCAACAAAAACAAACTAACTGATAAATTGAAAGCCTATTGGGAAGTAAGGAATGAATTATCATATGAGGATGGTTTCCTTTTAAGAAGCGGTAAATATGTCCCACCAAGCAAAATAAGAGACAAAATACTAAGCCTTTGTCATGAAGGGCACTTAGGCATAGCAAAGACTAGAGAAAGAGTAAAAAAGATGTACAGGTGGCCTGGGATCAATTTAGAAATCGAGAGAACTGTAAGGGAATGTACTTTGTGCATGAACTCTGACAAGGCACAGGTGACGTTTAGACCACCTCTACAGCCCATTTCCAGCCCAGGTATGCCATGGGAAAGAGTTGGGATAGACATTATGGGTCCAATATCAGATGGCACAGAGAAGTGGTATGTGATAGTAATGATTGATCACCTAACCAAGTGGCCTGAGGTGAAGTTCACCAACGACCCATTGGCAGTTAACATCGTTAAGTTCATGGATGAAATTTTCACTCGCGAGGGACTGCCTAAACAGATCGTGAGTGATAACGGCACTCAATTCACGTCCGAAATATTCAAAAATGATATAAGGAAAAATAGTATAGTTCACAAAACCACGTCAGTTTATCATCCTGCTGGTAATGGAGCAGTTGAAAGGTTCAACAGGGTCATAAAGGGGATTATTCAGATTGCCAACAGCAACAATCTAAATTGGAAACAAGAGACTCTAAAGACTGTTTGGGCGTACAGAATAACCCCATGCGAGTCTACTGGACACAGCCCTTTTGTAATGATGCGAGGGAGAACTCCATTATCAAAGGACAATGTAGGTTGGATCAGAGCTGCAAAAAGAATTGACTGATCGACTCAGCAGGTTATGAAGAAACTCCGGCAGTCCCAGTCAACGGCTAAAGAGAACTATGACAGAAAACATGGAAGTAAACCTGTAGTCCTCATGGAAGGTGACATCATCAAAGTAAAGAGAAGTGGCCACATTGCTAAGGGTCAGGAGAAGTTTACACCTCCTATGACTGTACGTGAGGTTTATTGCAATTCTGCACTCCTTAGAGATGGAAGGGTATGGCATTTCTCCAATCTTTCACCATTCAGACACTCTAGTTTTAAGACCTCAACTGACACATCCCAGAAGGTAACCAGTGGCAACAAACTAACACGTCCTTTTGTTTCCGATTATGATTCCGAATGTGAGTTACCCACGGAAAACAATCTTGGGAACAATCAAGAGTCAGACGTTTTCTCCGAGCATATTGACAAACCATCTATGCCCACTACCAAGGAAAGGGTCAGACGGATGTTGCCCACACCTCCCGTACCAGACAATGTTGAACCTGTAGCAATTAGTAGGTCTGGTAGACTTTTAGGCCCACCTGCTAGGCTTAGAGACTACATTTGTGAGTAAACGTTTTTTTTCCTTTCTTTGTTTTCCCTTTCCTCTTTCCCCCCCATTTTTCTTCCTTCCTTTAGCTCATAGGGGGAAGATGTGTTGTGATTTGCATTGTTGTGTGTCCCTGCGTGGACACCGTAATATGTTCACCACCTGTTGTCCCTCCCGGGTTTCTGTACCAGCTGTGACGTCATCAGCTGACAACTGTCCGATGACAGTTGACAGCTGATCACGAACAGCCTAGACGCATTGTTTGCTCCAGACCTTCATGGAGTCCGTGTTGGCATTAATGGAATAAAGTACACTTATTCTTCAACCTGCGTTCCTGAGTACTTTACAATATCTAATTGTCCTTCCCTGGGATCTCTTCCCATTCACATCCCACCACTTACTTTTGCATGCCAACTATTTAGTAGTAGTTACTTGCTCTTCAGCAAACACCTTTGACCAACAACCACTCAAAAGCTACTTTAAACACAAAATGTGTAGGATCAACAGTATGCAGCAGTTCAGGTAAGCAGTATACTTTATTGGAGCAAGCAGGTACAATGTCTCTCTCTCAGTCGCTGCCTTCAACTGTCACCCACACTCCATTCTGGAACCCACCTCGAACCTGTGACATCCTGTTACCAGGAAACCTGTAGCCAGGATACCATACAATGCTTCTAATTTCTGCATGCGAGTGCCTGGAAATGGCTGTCACTGTTAGGATGACTGTCTAGAACATACAGCAGTTGCACAACTTAGATAATGCTCATCATCATATCCCAGCAGTAGCAGATTTGTTTGAGACATAGAAAACAATCAAAACCATTACACTTGCAAAACAATAAGCATGCTAACTTATGCTGAAGCCATGCCCTCTCCATGATTCGGCCTGCTGTAAACAAAACCACTGTTGAGCTTTTTGTCCTTGTTTCTTTCTATTTTCAACAAAAGGAGGCATTCAAGGGCATCTGATTTATCCATAGTACTATGGTGCCCTATGGCTGAAAGTGAATCGGTGAATGGCTCAGAGACCTCAAGTATCAACCTAAGGGACTTATATAGTTTGGCGGACAGGTTACTCCATCACAAACTTGACGGAAACTCCAACGCCTAATTACAAGTGCCATAAGATATAATGGTTTGCAAAAAGAACAATTGATGGACAGAATGCAGCAAAAAAAACAATTGATGGATAGAATGCAGAACAATGTCATGTCGCCTTAAACATCTCCAGAGCAACAACATTATTCTTGCAGTTTTCAACATTCCTGAGGGTGTGATCCTCCAGACCATTAAAGAATCATCCATCAGCCTCCTGAACATGCCATTCCAGTTTGGACCCAGCCATATGCAAATCAGTCTTGACCCTGCGCCCAATGGGAACAGTCCAGCCCGAACTGTGAGGCCAGGTCCTCCCTGGACTGGGAACATGCATCCTAGGACCGGTTTCGGGGTTTCACCCCTCTTCAGCCATGATAGCTTGACTCCATTGGCATGGAGAGCACGGGACCCATGTCTGTGCATACCCATCCCACTCGGGGTGACAAATGCTAAAAGAACAATTGATGGACAGAATACAGAACAATGTTATGCATTCACCCCAGTACAGTGATCTGGGCCTACATCCATCGTTTTTTTGCTCCCCATGCCATTCCAGTTTGAACCTAGCCTTATTCAAATAAGTCTTGGCCCTGCGCCCAATGGGAACGGTCAAGCCCGAACTGCCAAGCCAGGTCCTCCCTGGACTGGAAACAAGCATCCTAGGACCGGTTTCAGTGTTTCACCCCAGGATTGCTGGACACCAGTTGCATGGAGATATAATGTGGTCATAATTTGATGGACAAGCTATCCGTCACGTTTGTGATGGAGCAACACGTCCGCCAAACTCTAAATCAGGCCCTAACTTACAGCAACCTGATAAAGTACATAATCGTGCCATACTCAAGGGACTTAAACTAAAGGCTAAATGTACTGCAGTCTGCTACAAAAAAAACTTGTATCTGCCTCCAGGGATCTCTAGTAACAGACTATGGTACTTTAGCCTGTATCAGGAAAATGACGCTTTTCAAAACAGGCCATTTATACAGCAGGGATGGGCAAGACATTTTTTATGTTTTCAATTAAATGCTATCTTATATCTTTGACAGGTTCAAAGTACAAAAATGTTAATTAGTGGGACTGACCATGCAAAATGAACAACCATTGCCAAAGCTGATAGGTCAGACTTGCGCTTTCAGTTACAAGCCAGACCTGATAACTTTTTTTTTTTGCAGAGTTTTATATAGCGCTAACTGACCCAAATTCAATCGGGTATCAGAGCGCTTTACATAGCACCAGTTACGTTACATGAGGACACACATTCATTTTTTGTTAGGCACGGGGAGATTAAGTGATTTGCCCAGAATCACAGGATGTTCAGCGTCATTACTGAGACTCGAACCCAGTTTCCCAGGTACGAGGTCGAGCGCCCTAGCCGTTAGGCCAACTCCTCTGCCATTGCTTGATTAAAAAAGCAAGACCTATTGAATTAAATCAATGCCTGCTTTGATATAGGACTTGGTACTTCATATTTAAAGCCAATAGCACTGCAAATAGCAAGCATCACTATTACTCAACACAAAGTTGTTCATTTTATCAATGTCAGAATCATGAAAGGATGTGCTGGATCTCTTTGGCCCTTGAGAATTTATATAGGGGGCATCCATCTTAGGGGGAAAACATCAGTGACACATTGTTCTGTACCAATATTTCTCAGTACAGTAGCATGATACGGACTCATCACAACTCCACAGATATGTCTCACAGAGACAAGAATGCATCTCCATGGTACATCAGCATGGGAGAACCACACATACATGCATGCAGGTGTGAGGGTGGACACAGTACCTGCTCATTACTATACACATGCAGGATGCCAGCACATAAAGCCATGTGTATTCTGCCCACATCTACAGTCCATTTTTAAGTGAAGCAAGAGATACATTACATATCAACATATGTTTGGGGCTAGACTCACTATGTCCAACACTGCGCAGCCCTCAATGTCCTTGCCCTGTGAATGGCTCACTGTGTCATGGATGCCACATTGAGGGACATGATCTCACAAACTCACACCCTTCTCACAAGGCCAGCTGTGTGCAATCTACAGGGCTGAGACTGCTCATTGATGGAAAGTAAGGAAAATTAGACACATGTCACACTGTACATTCAGTGATGTGTCCTTGTCAGATTGGGCGGTGACTGTGCAAGCCAGGTGGGCTCACACTGAGAGGGACAACAGGGACCCACACAGCCTTTCACACAAGCAATCACTGTCCGGATTCCTGCATTACCAACTTGCTGCATCACTGTATGGCTGACAAGACAATACATTTCCCTCAAATCTTGATCTGCAGGCAGGGAAACGTGTGCCATAGGCTACACACCCCTTCCCCCTGCAGAAAGCATGCTAGGCAGTGCATGACAAAACCCCACACTCTCAGGCACATACTGCAGCAGCTCAACTTCATATGTGCCCCCCCTGCACTTTCACTCACATGTTTGAAGACTTACCACAAAAGCTGGGGCCCCATTTAGCCTTGGATAGTGTGTGAGCACCTCGTCCACCATGACCTCCAGCTCCTCGCTGGTGAAGGGACTGGCCCAGATCTCCTCAGTCCTCGCCATCACTGTGGCCAGGTGACAGCAGCTGCTACAGTTGGTGTTGAGGGGTGGCAGGCAGCAGTCCCTGGAGGCAGAAGTTGTTGGTGTTGAGGGGTGTCAGGCAGCAGTCCCTGGAGGCAGAAGCTGTTGGTGTTGAGGGGTGGCAGACAGCAGTCCCTGGAGGCAGGGGCAGCAGCTGCAGTGGCAGGTGAGGGGTCTCAGGCAGCAGGCACTGGAAGCTGTGGAAATGTGAGGCTCTCTCCCACACATATATAGCCCCCTGGCTTAGTTTTAGTGGCTCTAAGCTGCTGCAATTGGTGTTCCAGGTCAGCCGTTTTCAAATGCATCCAATGACCGGCTCCACGGTGGCGGAGCACGCCTACATGATTCTCAAAATTGCATTAGTCTACCGCGATTGCGGTTCCCATTGGCTGTAAGGGCATGGTCCATGGCGGTGACACACCGCTGGTGCCAGGCGGTAGCTACTGCGATTTGGGTGGCATTCATTGCTATGAGTGACCATGATTGGATGACGGAGCATGCCAACTGCCATGTTGCAAGACTCATATGCCTATCAGTACCGCGAGTGTGGCTTTGGCATTGGCGGTGACACACTGCTGGTGCCAGGCGGTAGCTACCGCGATTTGGGTGCTATTCATTACTATGAGTGACCGTGATTTGGGTGGCGGAGCATGCCAACCGCCATTTGACCATGTGTATATGCCTATCATTACTGTGATTGTGTGTTGGGCATTGGCGGAGACACGCCGCAGGGGCCGTGCGGTATCTACCGCGATTTGGGTGCCATACACTGCAATGAGTGACCGTGATTTGGGTGGCGGAGCATGCCAACCGCCATCTGACCATGTGTATATGCCTCTCACTACCGCGATTGTTTGTTGGGCATTGGCGGGGATATAATGCTGGTGCCAGGCGGTAGCCACCGCGATTTGGGTGCCATAAACTGCAATGAGTGACCGTGATTTGAGTGGCGGAGCACTTTGTTTGACAGCACCTATGGACACATCATGCTGTGTCAATGGCCAATGGCCAGTTATCAACAGTGCACATTGGCCACATGATTAATGGCACATCATTGTGCACACAATGCCATATTGACATTTAGACCACTGCTGACTACACATGACATGTTTGTATATGTGATTTAGTACATTGGCATGTACTCACTCACATGTCACTTGTGATTTTGATGGGCATGTACACAGAACAGAGTTGTGATGGACTTTCCAATGGGTACCCATGTCTATATGTGAAAGGGCAGATAAAATCCCAGTGATGTATGTGTCAATGAACAATGTGCATATACGACTGTCTACTTTTCTCGGCTCAGACACACACTTGTAGTTTACGCACAGACTGTGCTCATTGTGCTGTTGATGTGTGACCTGTGCAACTTACCGCTGAAGGTGTGGCAGGTACAGCAGCTAGGTATGAGACCGTGGTGTTGCAGTTTCACACATATGCTGTTTGAAATACTCTCAGGGATGATCATGCTAGATGTGGCCATATCCCTTTGTGCATTCTCAGATATTGTTTTGTAGGTACTTGCTGTGTGAAAGGGGACAAGTGTATGAGTAGTATGGCTGAAGGTGTCACTACATGTAAGGTAGTCTGCAACTCGACTGTGATGACAGTCCTTGTTGCCGTTCTATCATTCAAAATGTAAGATGTCGTACACATCCCATGGTGTATTGCATGTGTCCCCTTTTATCTCATCTAGGAGGAGACCAAATCTGCATCGTCCCTACACAGTGCTGGCAGACATGGAGAATGAGGAGATCATCCGGAAATTCCGTCTGGATAGAGCCACCCTATAAACCCTATGTGCCATGTTGGAGCCCCACCTGCAGCCTTGCAGGACATATCCGGGTGCTTTCACCACAACAACGAAGGTGATGGCGTCCCTGCTTTTTTTTTTGACTGTATCATTCCAGAACACGGTGGCCAGCGCAGGTGGAATGTCGCAACCGATGTCAGCATGGTGCTACGGGATGTCCTGTCCGCCATGATGATATACAAGGACAGATATATACATTTCCCCAGGAGGCATGAGTTGGCGGATGTTGAGGGTGACTTTTATGCCCTTGGGCACATCTCCCATGTTGTTGGTGCCATTGATTGCACTCATGTTAGGCTGGTTCCACCACAGGCACATGAGCACATCTACAGGGAACGGAAACATTTCCATTCCATCAACGTGCAAGTGGTGTGCTAGGCAGATATGATCATCTTGCATGTGTGTGCCAAATTTCCAGGCTCGGCCCACGACTCATACATCATGCAGAACAGCATCGTGCCCCAGCTGATGGCTAATCTGCTTCCTGAGCGGGCATGGATTGTGGGTGAGTATGCAGAGTCAATTAGCGTGCTGTGTGTGTGACATGCTGTCGTCTGCCACCGTTGTATTACAAAGTAGGTCTGTTTATCTCACACCTAGGTGACTCTGCATATCCCAATCGTCCTTGGTTGCTGAGCCCACTGCGCAATCCCCAGACACCGGCTGAAGTCTGCTACAACGATGCCCATGGGAGGACCCGTCGTGTGGTGGGGCAGACTTTTGGTCTCCTCAAGTCGCGGTTTCGCTGCCTGGACAAGACCAGAGGTGCCCTCATGTACTCGCCACAAAAGGTGCGCCAGATCGCTGTAGCATGCTGCATGCTCCACAACCTTGCTTTGCGCAAGGAGATCCCCCTGCTCCTGGGTGGTGATGAGCAGCAGAGGCCCCCGCCTGCTAACCAACCCATGTCCAGTGACGAGGATAGTGGAGAGGAGGAAGGTGTTGACCTGCGGTGACAGCTCATCAACCCCTACTTCACTTGAAGGTGACAATGTACAATGGCCCCGTTGTGTGATGATGTCGCTGTTGTTGGCAAGGTGTGTGTCTGCTTTGTGACAGCAGCCGGTTGTTGACTCAATGGTGGCTGATAATGTTTGGCACATCTACATGGTGCTTATGTCAGCACTGTCGCTCATTGTAATGTGTGCAGAATTGAGTACCTTCATGACAAGTGTTGAGTGATGGCTGTGATGCCAACACCTGACCAGTGAATATTGTTCTGTTCTGCTTTCCTAGGTTCCTTCAGCCTCTCCTTGCCAACACACATTCCATACTCCAAATACATTGTAATCATGGTAAAGACTGCACTACCTGGATTAAACAAGGAGCTGACACAACGACATGTGTGTGTGAGTAGTGTTTATTTACAATGGGGACATGTGAGGGTGGGTGATATTTACAATAAGGTGATTATTGATGCAGTGATTTGTCAGTTATGGTACATGAGACAATCAAGTAGTCACCACACCGATGTGGTGACCCAGTCCAACAGACAGATGCCATTCACAAGGCAGTGTGGGTAAGGACAGTCCAGAAAGTCAATGCAGTATTGAAGAGTGAGCCCATCATGGCTGGCTCAGTGACTGGTGTTTGGGAGGTGCTTTGCCCATTACTCCCAGGGATTTCTTTGGATGGCCCCTTGCTCGTCTTGCGGGGGGGCCCTCTGCTGCGGGCCAGTGGGGTCTGAGGACTCACCCCTCTCTGTGACCGCAGGGGAGGATGGTGAACTGTCATCCTACAGCACACCAGAGTGATGTGGAGGTGTTGGTTGTGGCACAGGCCTGCCCCTCAGTACCGCCACTAGCTGGCCCAAGAGGTCCACAATTTGTCCCATGCGGGTGTCCATGGACCTCATCAGCAGCAGGAGCTCGCGGAAATCTTCCTCAGTCCAGCCCCTTCGTCCCTGGGCCAGTTCATAGGCCCCAATGACTCTGTTGATGTTGTCCAGGGCTTCGCTCCCAGTGTCTGGTTGTCTATGTCTGACCCTTGTCCTCCCACCTGCCCTGCTGTCACGGACCTGTTGCCTCACCACTGTAGACACAAGCATACTCTTCCTGCACTCCTCAGTTGGTGGTGTGGGGTGGTCATCTTTGGTGCTGGGAGGGTGTTGCAGGCAGCACTGGTGGTGGTGGTGGTGCTTGTTGAGGATGCACAGGCGGTTACAGCAGGGGGCTGCAGAGATGTTGTTGCAGCAGATGTGGTGGGGGGACAATGGGGTCCTGGGATCTGTTGCGCCCTGCCACACCAGATGGGCCCGCTCCAAACTCCTCATCCAAAGAATCCAGGGAGTCAACATCCGAGAGTCATGTTGCAGGGGGGTGGAGACTGGCTCAGCAGGTTGCTGTTGTCGTCCTCTGCAGTCAGTTCTTGGTCACCTGTGGGACAGAGGGGAGATGGTCATTGAGGTGCACCCCTCAAGCATTGTGTTAGATGTACCTTATTCACTGTTCATACACAACACTGTTTACTAGTTGTCACATTGTTTGTCTGCACACTACTGTGCATCCTGACTTGCTGTTGCAGTACATGCGCCGCTTGTCTATGGTGTGACATGTCAATACATGCAATGCGCAACGTGCATATTTTGTGATTACAAGGACATGTTGTCATCTGACGACTTTCTCCACAACAATTTAATGTGAAGCATCTTTGTTGATCACTCTGCCTGGCAGAGGTTACAGCTGAGCATGGACTGGCTATTGTTATCTCATGCATTCCTTTGTCATACCATGTGCAAACCTCAATTTGCATTGCCGCCAATGCTTTCTTTGTTCTCATATGGTAATTGATGCTCTGGCCCCATGGCACTTACACATGGCATTCAGTGCTGTGCATTGTTGTGCCGCAACTTTCATCAATATGTGAATTGGTGAGTCACACTTTGGTTGCTGTGACAGTTACATTCGCTTGGCTGGCTGCACACTATAAGTGGCACTAGGATCTGTGTGAATTTTGGTGTGTTGAGATTGCTGGTGTTGTCATATGGCAACATGCTTTTTGGGAGGAATGGCTGGGTGCATGCACTGCCTACTTACCTGTTCGGTTCTGACAATTGGGTAGAATTTGTGACACATCTCTGTGTGTGTGTGGTGGAGGGCAACGTCCTGCTCAGGGGTGGAACAACAGAGTATAAGAAGGCTACCTACCTGTTAGGTGAAGGTATAAAATGCAATAGTTGCCACATGCATCTGGGTAGGAGGGAGGGCTCCATCCTGCTCAGGGGTGGGACAGGGGTGCATGGTGGGAGTGGTGGTGCAGGCTCCCACCCCAGACAGAACAACCTTGGTAAATGGCTACCTACCTGTGAGTTTTGTTGGTGAGATGCAATGGCTGCCACATGCATCTGGGTGGGAGGGAGTGCTCCATCCTTCACAGGGGTGGGACAGGGGTGCATGGTGGGAGTGGTTGTGCAGACCTCCCACTCCCAGGCAGAACAACCTTGCTAAATGGCTACCTACCTGTGAGTTTGGTTTGTGGGATACAATGGCTGCCACGTGCTTCTGGGTGGGAGGGAGTGCTCCATCCTGCTTAGGGGTGGGACAGGGGTGCCTGGTGGGAGTTGTAGGGCTGGCTTCCCACCCACAAACACCCCTCCCTGTAAAGTTGGCTACCTACCTGTACGTTTGTGGAGAGCAATGCAATGGAGGACACATGGTTGTGGGTGTGGTGGGAGTGCTCCTTCCTGCTTAGCTTTGGTACAAGTGGGCCTGGTGTGAGTTGTATTGCAGGCTTCCCAACCACTGACACCCCTCCCTTTTAAGATGGTTACCTACCTGTTAGGTGAAGGTGGAAAAGGCAATGGCTGCCACATGCATCTGGATGGGAGGGAGTGCTCCATCCTGCTCAGGGGTGTGACAGGTGTGCATGGTGGGAGTTGTAGTGCAGGTCTCCCACCCCTAAACAGCCCTCCCTGGGATGATGTCTACCTACCTATTAGGTGAGGGGGAATCATACAATGGCTGCCACCTGCATCTGGGTGGGAGGGAGTGCTCCATCCTGCTCAGGGGTGGGACAGGGGTGCATGGTGTGAGTTGTAGTGCAGGCCTCCCACCCCCAAACAGTCCTCCCTGTGAAGATGGCTACCTAACTGTTAGGTGAGGGGAATCCATACAATGGCTGCCTCGTGCATCTGGGTGGGAGGGAGTGCTCCATCCTGCTCAGGGGTGGGACAGGGGTGCATGGTGGGAGTGGTGGTGCAGGCTCCCACCCCAGACAGAACAACCTTGGTAATTGGCTACCTACCTGTGAGTTTTGTTGGTGAGATGCAATGGCTGCCACATGCATCTGGGTGGGAGGGAGTGCTCCATCCTGCTCAGGGGTGGGACAGGGGTGCATGGTGAGAGTGGTGGTGCAGGCCTCCCACCCCCAGGCAGAACAACCTTGCTAAATGGTTACCTACCTGTGAGTTTGGTTTGTGGGATACAATGGCTGCCACGTGCATCTGGGTGGGAGGGAGTGCTCCATCCTGCTCAGGGGTGGGACAGGGGTGCCTGGTGGGAGTTGTAGTGCTGGCTTCCCACCCACAAACACCCCTCCCTGTAAAGTTGGCTACCTACCTGTACGTTTGTGGAGAGCAATGCAATGGAGGACACATGGTTGTGGGTGTGGTGGGAGTGCTCCTTCCTGCTTAGCTTTGGTACAAGTGGGCCTGGTGTGAGTTGTATTGCAGGCTTCCCAACCACTGACACCCCTCCCTTTTAAGATGGTTACCTACCTGTTCGGTGAAGGTGGAAAATGCAATGGCTGCCTGTCAAGAATTCCTGTCATACAAGGGAAACACGCCCTTATGTAAACAGGAGAGCTGTTACATAACTCAAGGGAAACACGCCCTTATGTAAACAGGAGAGCTGTTACATAACTCAAGGGAAACACGCCCTTATGTAAACAGGAGAGCTGTTACATAACTCAAGGGAAACACGCCCTTATGTAAACAGGAGAGCTGTTACATAACTCAAGGAAAACACGCCCTATAAAGGGAGGAACCGGGAGGTACAAGGCTGTCGGATATTGTGTTTACACCGACGTACCTGCTTCGTGAAGAGCAGTGTTCCGGAGTGGTGCTCCAGTAAGGCAAGAACGGAGGTAGGTCGAGTCGTTACTCCCTGGGCCGTGTCTTGCCCCATCGTCACCTGTGAAGGACCCGGAAGCTCTACCGGTCAACCATTGAGCTTCGCTTTTTGACTCGGCTGAGTCCAAGCGCAGTGGCGCTTTTGCTGGTTGGAGTCGTAACTCCCAGCCCGACCAGAGACACAGGGACTGCCAGCTGTAACGCACACCAGGAGGTGTTTGCCGCGTTACAGACTCGGAAGTCCACAGGATCGATCGAGCGGCTGCTCTCGGTTCAGTCTTCTTGCTTGTGATTGGGGTATCGGTGACGCATCACCAGGAGGTGACTCCGCGTCCCGGTGCAGTCTGAGGAAGAGGTTGAGCGGCTGCTCCCTTCAGGTAGAGACCCCGGCTGGGTGTTTCCCTGACTCCTCGATTCTCCCCAACACTCTTCGTGCCCCTCACAGCCTACCGATTGGCATTGTCGGCCATTTCATTTCTGCCCTCTGTTGGCATACGCCGGGATCGGCGTATATGCAGAGGACGGTTAGGACCATCCGTGCTGTGGGCTGGTAACGTACTTAGCCTGGAGGATTCCAGTGACTATAACTTTTGTTTGTTCTTTGTATTTTATTTGCCTTCATTAAAAGAACTAACCCTTCACAAGTGGTTGCGTCCTCATTGTCGTGTCTGTTAAACGATCCTGAGACGTTCAGGGCGTTACAAAATATCCGACCTTAATAACACTAACTGTCTCCCGGTCGATAACAGACATGGCAACACTTGATGATGTGCTGGCTGCTTTAGCGGCCATGCAAGTTGAAGTGGCTGCCTCTAGGCAAGAAACAGCCGATGTAAAAGCCAGACTGGATGCTATCCAATTGGACCCGCTCACGCCCAGCACCTCCCTCACGAACCAGACCCCTGCGGTAGTAGTGGAAATGCCGGTAGCCATCCCCTTGGCAACACCAGAGAGGTACAGTGGGGATCCTAACACAGTGCAGGTATTCCTCACACAAGTGGCGCTACATTTATCGTGCAAACCAAAGGCGTTCCCCACGAGTCAGGCTCGTGTGGCTTTCCTTATATCCTATTTGGCTGGAAACGCGGCACAATGGGCCGTACCTCTGGTGAGCAGGGACGACCCCCTCTTATGTGATTGGGGTGCTTTTCGCGAGGAATTCCTGAAGGTATTCGACAGAAGGGCTGACTCGTACACGGCGGACCGTGAAATGCTTGAGTTGAGACAGGGATCCAACGACCTGGTGCAGTATCTCAACGCGTTCCGAAGGCTGGTTGCGGAAACCAAGTGGCCTGTTGCTAAACAGACGGCGCTCTTCCATCAAGGGCTGTGCGATGAGCTCAAGGACGCCGTGGCTCATATTGACCCTCAACCCAAGACATGTGAGGGCCTTATCAACCTGGTATTACGGCTGGAACATAGGCTAAGTGAAAGAAAGGGGGATCATGGGAGAAAAGGAAAATCCCTTCCATCCTATGTGACGGTGGGAAGTCCTGAAACTTCCACCGCATCCAAGGGAGAACCCATGGACATCAGCGCAATACGAGCGAGCCTCACAGCCACGAAGAAAGAGTCACGCCGTAAACAAGGATTGTGCCTATATTGTGGCAAAAAAGGCCACTACGTACGTGAATGCCCTGCCAAACCGAAGACGTCACGTTATCGGGCCAACCGGTCGGTAACAGCCGTGGTGGACATACCGGCGGAAAACTAGAGGACTCCAAGACCAGAGAAGGGGCATCTCGGAGTCACTCATCCATCCCTTCACTTTCCAACTCGGTCACTAAGGGACAACGACACCTGTTTATCACGGTGCACGTGGGAGTGCATGACCAGTGGATACCCGTTGTGGCCATGGTGGATTCAGGGGCCACTGGCATGTTTATGGACCACAACGAGGCATGCAGGCTAGGGCTAGTGCTTCTTCCCAAAGCAGTACCCGAAGACGTCTATGCGGTAGACGGAAGGCGATTGGTGACGGGGCCCATCGGACAGCACACGGGGGTCCTTCCGATGAGATATGGGAGGAACCATTTGGAACAAATCGATTTTAACATCATCCGAGCGCCCCAATATGGCGTCATATTGGGATTGCCGTGGCTACAGAAACACAACCCCTTTGTGGATTGGCCAACACATCGCATCGAAATGACGTCACCGTATTGCATCCTGCATTGTGGAATAAGAACGGAATCCCTTGACGCAGATGAGAGCGGGAGTCAGACGGTGGCTACAGCGGCAGAAAAAGATGTGGCTCTCCCCCAGGCTTATCACAGTTTTGAGGATGTATTTGATGAGGTGAAGGCGGAAGTGCTACCACCACATAGACAGTTTGACTGCCAGATCGACCTGGTGCCAGGGGCCAGCGTTCCCAGCGGCAGGCTGTATGCCCTGACGGAGCCTGAAAACGTGCATCTCCGGGGGTACCTGGATAAACTCCTCAAGCTAGGATTCATCCGCCCGTCCAAGTCTCCGGCCGCCTTGCCACTCTTCTTCATCCCGAAGGCTAATGGGGAGCTGAGAGCCTGTGTGGACTTTAGGGCATTGAATGCGATAACCATAAAAAATCGGTACCCCTTGCCTCTCATCAGTGTACTTCTGGAACAGGTCAAGAAAGCTCGTATCTACACCAAGTTGGATTTGAAAGGGGCATACCATCTGGTGCGCATGAGGGACGGAGACGAGTGGAAGACCGCCTTTAAGACCAGGTTCGGCCTTTTTGAGTACCTCGTCATGCCGTTCGGTCTGTGCAACGCCCCGGCAGCCTTTCAGTACTTTTTGAATGAGGTATTCAGAGAGGAGTTGGATATCTACGTGGTCGTATATATCGACGACATCCTCATCTATTCGTCCAGTGTGGAGGAGCACGTACACCACGTCAAAGCTGTGCTCCAAAAGCTGAGGGAAAACATGCTGTTTTGTAAACTCAGCAAGTGTGACTTCCACGTCACATCCGTGGAATTTCTCGGAGTGATGCTGAGTCCAGAGGGACAGGAGATGGCAGAACGAAAGATCAAGGCGGTGAAAGAATGGCCGGTGCCCCAAAGCGTGAAGGACGTCCAAAGTTTCATTGGCTTCGCCAACTTTTACAGGCGGTTTATAGATGGATTTTCAGGAGTGGTGGCCCCAATCACACAGCTACTGAGGAAGTCCAAGGAGTTTGTCTGGTCCCCTGAAGCGAACAAAGCCTTTGAGGCCCTGAAAAGCGCCTTTGGTAAGGCGCCGGTGTTGGCTCACCCCGATCCGGATCTCCCCTACGTGGTGGAAGCGGACGCGTCGGATGTGGCGCTGGGGGCTATCTTGTCCCAACGCAACCACGACACAGGGGTGCTTCATCCCGTTGCGTACATGTCCCGCAAACTCAACGACGCCGAACGCAACTACCATATTGCGGAGAAGGAGCTTCTCGCAATCAAGGACGCCTTCACCGAATGGAGGCATTGGTTGATGGGGGCAAGACATGTGGTATCGGTGTACACGGACCATCGGAACCTACAGTTCATGACGGCCACTAGACACCTTTCTCCCAGGCAGCTGCGGTGGATGATCTTCTTTGCGGGGTTCAACTTCCGCATATCGGCCGGGGACGGAAAACCGGAAGGCGGACGCCCTGTCCCGTCAATCTGCAGTTAAGGAACCATTGCCTGCAACCGAGCGTTCCATCATTTCCCCGAGGATGGTATTGGGGGTTATCCAACCGGATACTTTCCTGAGGGGAATAAAGAGAGGGATCAGGTCATTCGCATGGCGGAGGTGGCTCCTCAGTCACAGAGAATGGCAGCTGAAGGACGGGATACCCCTGAAGGGCAGGTGCCTATTGATACCCACGCCTAGGCTAAGGAAACAAGCATTCATCTGGTGCCATGACTCTCCATGCGCAGGTCATTTGGGCTTTGAAAAAACGGTGGCTAGCATGGGACGGCATTTCTGGTGGCCAACCATGAGAGTGGATGTCAGGAGGTGGGGACAGGAGTGTCCTACGTGTGCTACCATGAAGGCCGACCATGGCTGGGAGGGAGTGCTCCATCCTGCTCAGGGGTGGGACAGGGGTACATGGTGGGAGTTGTAGTGCAGGCCTCCCACCCCCAAACAGACGTCCCTGGGAAGATGGCTACCTACCTGTTAGGTGGGGGGGAACCATACAATGGCTGCCATATGCATCTGGGTGGGAGGGAGTGCTCCATCCTGCTCAGGGGTGGGACAGGGGTGTATGGTGTGAGTTGTAGTGCAGGCCTCCCACACCCAAACAGCCCTCCCTGGGAAGATGGCTACCAACCTGTTAGGTGAGGGGTATCCATACAATGGCGGCCACATGCATCTGGGTGGGAGGGAGTGCTCCATCTTGCTCAAGGGTGGGACAGGGGTGCATGGTGGGAGCTGTGGTGCTGGTTGCCTGGACCCATGTGTTAAAAAGTAACTTCTTGTGATGAAGGAAGATGCGGATACTTGAAATGTAGGTCCTATCAAGTTTATTCTTAGTCGTAGGTAAAAACAGCTCAGCCACCCAACCGTCAGCAGGCTCATCACCACACTGACTTCTACATTCTTACAACCAGCCTACAGTGGCTTGACATCCTACAACACCAAACATCTCACAGTGAGAGGTAATGATATATCTTAAAGTAATACGAGAAAGCCTTTACAACATATCTCCCTCCTTTACACATCACAGCAGAGAAACAAGTTAAAACAAAACAAAAACATCATGCAACATAGTCATTCAAATAGGAGGGAATACGTGAAACACTGTTGGGCCTTTTAATAGCTTCAGGAACATTTTTTTCCTCTAAGATATTACGAGAGGAACTTAAAACATCATTTCTATTGCATAGAGCAACACGGCCCAGATTCCACACCCTGTGGTCAGAGGTTCTTATAGCGTTATCAAAAACCCTTATAACTCTTATGGGCTTTGAAAATTTGGAACCAGAGACACAAAACCCAGGTCTTCTGATCCTAACAAGATCGCCAACCTTAACTTTTGTTGATTTAACGGCGTGTCGCACATCATAGTTTTCCTTACTCTTTAAACATCTCAAATCTTCTTTCTCTTGCCACGAGGTAGAATCTAAAATTTCACATTTGCCTGAAAAAAACTTGTTCACCCACGGTGGTTCCAAAAAAGTATCAGGATGCCTTCCCCGAAACAAGAAAAGGAGACTTCCCCGTAGTGGTATGAGGAGCAAAACGATACACACAGACTCTTTTTGAAATTTCATCTTTCCAATTGAGTCCGTTTAATTTTGCTAGAGACATAGTTTCCTTAAGAACCCTATTGAATCTTTCGACAGTGCCATTGGATTCAGGGTGGTACAAAGCACACTTTTTATGAATAATGCCACAATTACTAAGAAAAGATTCCATGTCACTTGGGATGAGTTGCACACAATGACCGTGAGTATAGTTTCAGGAATCCCTTCCCTAGCAATGAGATCTTTTAAACAATTTATAACAGTATTGGTGTTCACATACTTTACAAAAAATACCTCTGGCCACCTTGAAACCAAATCCATGACAACAACAATAAAGGTGTCAGAACCATCCCCATGAATAGGTCCTAAGATTTCAATGGCTATATCCTTCCAGGGACCACTGGGACGAGATCTCTTCTCCATGGGTTGTGTCCTAGTCTTTAAGCTCTTTTCACTAAGAGAACACTGGACACATTCCCTAACTAAGTGTTCTATCGGAGTGTCCAGTCCTGGCCACCAATAACTGGAGCGTACTCTCTCTTTGGTTTTGGAGATGCCCAAATGTGCTTCATGAGCTAGATCTAATATATCTTTCCTTAAGGATACAAGAGGAACTAGTCTGTGACCCCTCAATAATAATCCTTCACAACAGGAGAGCTGGTCCTTGACCGACCAAAAATCCTTCACCGATATGCCGCCTTGTTCTTTACAATGCTAACCATCACAAATAAGTTTTAAGACATCCTGAATGATTGCATCATCCTTGCAAGCATCTAGCCAACGCTCATGAGAAATCACTTTGTGATCTACCTCACAAACAAAATCATGAGGATGACCAAAAGATGGATCAGATTTGGTGTCAGGTATATCTGATTGATCAGTAGGCACTAGCCTTGAAAGAGTATCAGCTACAAGATTGTCAGAACCAGGAACATGTTTGACAATGAAATCAAACCCCTGTAAACCAACAATCCACTTGGAGATTCTAGGAGATATGGAGTCAATGCCTTTGTTAGTCAACACCTCACAAAGAGGCTTGTGATCAGTTCTCACAACAAAGGAAGTGCCCCACAAACACTTTTTACATTTCTTGATAGCCCAGTATACCGCAAGAGCTTCGCGCTCATTCACAGAATATCGACATTCAGCTCCTTTCAAACTCCTTGAAATAAACATGATGGTGTTATCAGGGGATGTACTCCCTTGATACAGGACTGCACCAACCCCTTTTAAACTTGCATCAGTTGAAATAATGGAGCATTTGGCAGGATCAAAATTCCGGAGATTTGGTGCATTCTGTAATTTAAGCTTTATCTCACCAAATTCTTTGTCACACAGTTCATCCCACACAAATGTTTCTCCCTTTTTTAGCAGATTTCTCATGTTAAGGGTGACCTCAGCGAAATTCTTAAGGAATTTGTTAGTATTCAGCCATCCCAAGAAACGCATGAGTTCCTCCTTAGAAGAGGGAGCAGTTAGATCTCTGATTGTGTTCACAAGGTCAGCTTTTGGAACTACACCATCAGCACTTATGGTATGTCCTAAATAGTCAATTTTACTAAGGCCAAGTTTACATTTTTCCCATTTAATTGTTAAATTGTGAGTAGTAAGTCTGTCTAGCACTTACCTAACTCTCTTACCATGTTCTGACATGTCTGACCCATACACCAAAATGTCATCCTGGTACACACAGACACCAGGAATATTAACTAATACTTTTTCCATAACTCCTTGAAAAATGGAAGCGGCAGAAACCAACCCAAACGGAAGTCTTATGAATCTAAATGTTCCAAAAGGCGTGACAAAGGCAGTCAAATCCCTGGAAGATTCATCAAGCAAAATCTGATGGTACGCTGATGTCAGATCGATGGTACTGAATATCTTTGCACCACCTACCATACTCAACAACTCAGATATGTTTGGAAGAGGATACCTGTCCACAAGTACACACTTATTGAGTTGTCTGAGAGCAACACAAAATCTCAGGGACCCGTCAGCCTTCCTGGCGGCCACTACCGGAGCTAGCCATGACGTCCCTTCTACTTCCTCAATGATGCCCTGGGATTTGAGTTTATTCAATTCTTTAAACATGTCTTCTTTAACCGTAAAGGGGACATTATGCACTTTGCTGGATACTGGAACAGAACCTGGAGATAACTTGATTTTGTGACAGTAACCCTTCAGGCAACCTAACTTATCTCCAAATACCTGTGGATATTTTCTTATAAGCTGAGATTGCAAAGAAGAATCATCAACAGACTTAATGGTTCTTCTCTCTTTGACAATGATGAGAGGAATATTATTGGGGTCTAACATGACACCTAATTCTTTTTGATGCCACCAGCTGATGATACTATCCCCTTTCCTTGAAACATAAACCCTCCCAGTAGTGAAACGACCCTCATATTCTATCAGTCCGTCAAAATACCCTCTTAGTTCAATGGGATCACCGCCATAGGCAGTGGGACGAATGTCAGGCTTTAGTAATTTAACTTTCGCACTCAAATTGTCATTAAAGAATTTACTTGAGACAATGGTAATCTTTGCCCCTGAATCAAATAACACTTTAGTTTTTTAGCCTTCCACAGAAATAAAATCCAGCGGTCCATCACCACCAATCTGGACTACAATTTGCCCACACTCGAAGTCGTGCTGATCAGGCATATTTCCATGAGAAATCTCATTAACATTCTTTTTAGAAGCTTTGATCCTGCAAGCATTAACAAAGTGACCCTTCTTTTTGCAATAAGAGCATACAGCATTCAGGGCAGGACAAGGCTTGTCATTGGCCCAGTGAGAAGTGCTGTTGTACCTATAGCACTTATTTTGCTTATTGAGATTGGCTCGAGACTTATTAATAAGTTTCTCTTTGGTCTGAGATTTTGTTTGAGAGTCTTTTGGCTTTGAGCTTATACTAGTATTGACTACTGAAACATCTTTATTGAGATCTTTTTTGATCTCTTTTACACACTGCATGGAGTGTTCTATCCTCTTAGCTACTACTAAAACTTCATCAAGAGAAGGTTCATCTTTCAGCCAAAGTTCATCACGCACCTTCTCAGACACACATCCAAGCATGAATTGGTCTTGTATCCTTTCTTCAATAAGAACATCAAATTTACACGTGGAGGCTAAACGTCTAAGGTCAGTTACATAATTTTCTATGCTTTCACCTTCTTTTTGCATGCGCCTACCGAAATGGTAGGGCTCTAAAATAGTACTGACCTTTGGTAGATAATGTGCATCAAGTTTATAAATACACTGTTCAAAGTCATTCAAACCTGTTGCAGTATTGTCAGGGACATCCGGGAGGTGATCAAAGACATCTTGCCCCTCAGAACCAAGACAGTACATGAGCAAAGCAGTCTTTCTCTCAACACTGATAGAGGTGCCGCATACACGAGCATAGCGCTCAAAGACCTTCTTCCATTTAGACCATTTGATAGGTGGATCACCTGGAGACTGTAGGAAGAATGGAGCTGCTGTAACATTCTGCATGATTTGAGTATTTGTATAATCAAGAAGAAAAAAGAAAAGAAAACAGAGACTAAAAGAAATTGTGAAGATTATACAAAAGACAGATAATGTGAACGTAACCAAAATGAGGTTTAAGGAGAAATAACTGAGAATACGATGAGTAAAGACTGTAATGCGTGTGTTTCTGAACTATAAAGATGCACAAAGGATGAGCAGACCGAGTACATACGCGTAGAAACACCATAATAAGAACAAAGACACATAAATCAAACAAAAGAGTACATGTCAGCAGTGTACTAGCACTTACAGTAAAAGAGACACGGCTCAAACTCTATATTATATAGGCAAACCGTGGTTGTTGGGGACATAAACATCGGATAAATAACCTGTGTGCGTCAAGCTTGCATAAGTAATGAAAGACACAGTATAAAATAGTACATTATAGGAGTATGCTGTGCGCATCAGCGCTATGGAACAAAGGTTAGTCTACACACTTAAGGAGTAATGGAGGCTGAAGATTTGTAGAGTGTGCCGTATAAACAGTACGTTACAAAGTATGCTGTGTGTGTCAGCGCTGCAGACGCAATGGTTAGCTGGCACGCTAAAGTAAAAAAAAAAATAGTTGAAGATTTAAACTGTGCGTGTCAGTGTTGTACATCCACTACTAGAAAATTGATGATCTGGCTGTGCGTGTCAGCGTTGGTTAGAAAAAATTAGAGAATAAACTCAGTACAAGAGATATTGAAATACACTCAGCAATTGGAAGTGCTGTGCGTGTCAGCGTCCATACTGTGGTTGCTAGGAGATGATTTGTCGACAAGGAGCAATTGACGTTGTTTTGCGTTTTACGCCGTACAGGAATTGCCGTGCGTCGATCGTGCTTGTCAACAAATAGTCGATATGAAAGAAAGATCTCAAAATGAAAGAAAGGACATCACGTTGAGGTGTTGAAGAGTTGCGTTGCGTTCCAACTCTCTGCTTGCTCGCATTGCGTTCCAAATACGACGTATCTTCACGTGTGACGAGACAGACGATTTGAGGACTTCTACGTCACAGTCTCTAACGCGAAGATGGAGAACAGAATCTTCCGATGAGATCACAAGGAACTCGAGGGGAAGAAGTAGCGCGTGGCAGCGCGAGTATCAGGGTGAGTCAGATTTAAAAATAAATAGTGTATCTGGCAAGCATGAACAATATTCGGCCTAAAAATGTGGATCGCAGAATTTAGGCGTACTATAGTTCGGTGCCAGACGCTAACTCTTTGAGTGACTCTCCAACATATTACCCGACACTTGAAAGTAATAGTGTGAGGTCTAGTATAGGAGTCACGCTGAACTTGGAGATTATTAAAAATGTAGCGTTTTGAAGAGGTAAAGTCATAGGGCCCGATTCACAGAACTAACTTAAGACAAAATCCTAAACTTACTACCATTTTGGTATTCACAGAAGGCACTTACTCATTTTGGTATTCACAGAAGGCACTTACTCATTTCGGTATTCACAGAAGTTAGGAGTCCTAACTTTAGGACTCCTAAATGCCTTCTGTGAATACCGAAAGCCTTAAAATTAGGATTTTTCTCCGTTTAGTAGTAGTATAGTTAGGACTCCTACCTTTAGGACTCCTAAATGCTTTCTGTGAATACCGAAAGTCTTAAAATCAGGATTTTTCTCTATTTAGTAGTAGTAAAGTTAGGACTCCTAACTTTAGGACTCCTAAATGCCTTCTGTGAATACCAAAAGCCTTAAAATTAGGATTTTTCTCAGTTTAGTAGTAGTATAGTTAGGACTCCTAACTTTAGGACTCCTAAATGCCTTCTGTGAATACCGAAAGCCTTAAAATTAGGATTTTTCTCAGTTTAGTAGTAGTAAAGTTAGGAGTTCTAACTTTAGGACTCCTAAACTGAAAAAAATCCTAATTTTAAGACTTTCGGTATTCACAGAAGGCATTTAGGAGTCCTAAAGTTAGGACTCCTAACTTCTGTGAATACCGAAATGAGTAAGTGTCTTCTGTGAATACCAAAATGAGTAAGTGCTTTCTGTGAATACGAAAATGGTAGTAAGTTTAGGATTTTGTCTTAAGTTAGTTCTGTGAATCGGGCCCATAGAGTCAAAACGCGGTCAGAACACGATGCCAGATTGAAAGTAGATAGTTTATAGTTTTTTTTATTTATGAAACGTAGTAGACAAGGAAAGATCTTAATTGAGAGTTTTGTCCTCTTGAGTAATAATGTAGAGATATCTTCTTGAATGTCGCTGAAACTTGGAGTTGAGCTGATAGTAGACCCAGATGTCGCCAGTGTTAAAAAGTAACTTTTTGTGATGAAGGAAGATGCGGATACTTGAAATGTAGGTCCAATCAAGTTTTTTCTTGGTCGTAGGTAAAAACAGCTCAGCCACCCAACCGTCAGCAGGCTCATCACCACACTGACTTCTACATTCTTACAACCAGCCTACAGTGGCTTGACATTCTAGAACACCAAACATCCCACAGTGAGAGGTAATGATATATCTTAAAGTAATATGAGAAAGCCTTTACAACAACATGCCACCCTGTAAATGTTGTGTAGCTTTGGGGTGATTCAGATGGAGTGAATGTTACATCTGTGAGACCTGTGTTGGGTATTGTGGTGCAGACTAATGGACTTGGGCCTAAGAGGTGTAGTTTTTTAGTTGTGCAAGACAGTACATAGCAGTGTGATGGTATACATTTGTTTGTACTTACCAGCCTGCACTCCCCCGGCTATTCCTGAGAGACTCTCGGGATGTAGTATGGCAAGCACCTTCTCCTCCCATGAAGTGAATGTTGTTAGTGGAACAGGAGGGCCACCGCCAGTCATCTGTGCCAGCTCACGGTTCTTGCTCCTCTTCTTCTTCACAACAGTCTACAGGTCATGCCACTGCTTCTGTATTTCCTGTTTGTTGCGCGGGATGGTCCCTACTGCATTGACCTTATTAACTATCCTTACCCACATTTGTGCTCTTGTGGCTAATGTTGTCTGTTGGACCAGGTTACCAAACAATTGTGGTTCAACTCTGATTATCTCATCTACCATAACCTTCAACTCACTCTATGTGATTTTTGGCATTTTCTGTGGTGCCATGGTGTGTGATGTGCCAAGGGATCAGAGGTGCAGGTGTGGGAGTGGTGGTTGTGGTGGTGATGTGTATGGTGTGTGATGTGCAAAGGGGTTAGAGGTGCAAGTGTGGAAGTGGTGTTGGTCGTGGTGATGTATGTGTGCTGTGCTGATTTGCCTCTCCTTTCAGCTGTGGTGTTGTGCCCTTCAGTTGCAAAGGATTGTGGTCAGGGAAGGGGCTGGTTTTATACTCAGCTATGTGGGTGTGTCAAAGTAGGTTATTGCTGTCAGGTGTGTTGTGTGGGTTGTCCTGGGATTTGTAATTTTCTGATTTGCCCTGGGTGTGTGTCTTTGGGATGTGTTAGGTGTTTTTAGGGGCAGGACTAGTTTGCTGTGTGCACTTGGTGGCCATGTTGTGTGTTTTCATATTGTCGCCATTTTATTCACGGAGCGTCCGCAGCGGTGGCTATGCTACAGCCCTTCCGCCGTATCTCCCATTCATCACTGTTTGCGACTGCGGTGGTCGGGAACAGCGGAACGTACCGTGGGCACATCGGGGATATCCAAATTTACCAGGCGGTGTCTCCGCTATCATGGCGGCGGGTTGGTGTGTTTCCGCCGAGAATCTGTACGCCGCGGACGGCTTTTGACCCTCTCCGCCTGCTACGGGCGTTTTTTCTTTGGCTCTTTCTGCCGCGGTCGGTTATTTTTGGCGGTTGGTCCTAATCGGACTGCCGGTTTTGCCGCTGTACCGGCAGGCGGTTGTTTTCCGCTACCATGGCGGTCGGGGGGGGGTTTCCAACCGCCATCCTAATCGGTCCCTTAGTTTGAATTATTTTTAATACATTTGCATTTTTAAGTGTTTTAGATTGGAGTGAAAATAGTAAATGTCACCCCTTTACTGTCCAACACATTCCCTGACCTGGCTTATATTGGAATGGGAATGGTAAATTTCACTCTTCTAGTGTCAAACACCTTCCCTGAGTTAGTTTATATTGGAATGGGAATAGTAAATGTCACCCCTTTAGTGTTCAACACTTTTCCTGAGTTGGTCTATATTGGAGTGGAAATCATAAATATCACCCCCTGAGTGTCCAACACCTTCACTAAGTTTGTTTAGATTGGAGTGGAAATAGTAAATGTCACCCCTTTAGTTTTCAACACCTTCCTCGAGTTTGTTTATATTGGAGTTGGAATAGTGAATGCCACCCCTTTAGTGTCCCTCACCTTCCCCGAGTTGGTTGAGGCCTCATTACAGACTCACGGAGGTGCAGAGGTGGCTGTCTTTCGACTGTCCTATTGCAACCAGGGCAGTCGGGGCACCCTGGGATCCCGCAATAGCCAGGGATCACAAATCCCGGGTGGTGGCACGGTGGGCTTGAGGCCTCAATATGCTCAGTGGGGTCACTGAGCATATTGGGGTCACTGTGGCCCCGCCAAGCATATTACGATTTTCCTCACACCACACTTTTCATGGCGGTGCAACCGCCATGTAAAGTATGGCGGTGGGGAAACAAAGCCTCTGCACCATGGGGTGCATTCGGGGGGCACATGTTGTGCCTCCCTGTGTGCATGCACCCAAGTACCTGAACAGCATGGACTGCAGTAGTCCATGCCGTGCAGGTATTGATTTTATTTCATAGGCACCACCGTGGGAACGCCAAAGAACCACCCGCCAGACAGGAGAAAACTCCTAATCTGGTGGGCGGTTCAACCATGGGTTTGGCGGTGCTGGAGTAGGGCAGTCTCAATCCCGGACCACCAAACTTGTAATGAGGCCCTTAGATTGGAGTGGGAGTTGTAAATTTCACCCCTTGAGTGTGTAAGATTTTTCCCACATTTAGTAAAAAGATGTCACACATTTTGTACATTGTATTTCTTGCCAATTTTAATTTATTGCAATCTATTTATTGTGAAATCTATTTATAAAAGAAAAATAATAACATTGTGAAAGTTAAGTAAATTAAATAAATCACATTTTATACAGTGTACATTTTCACCTGTTTTGTTACATTCAATGTAAATGTAAACATCTTCACACACTTTGATACCATTTCACATAATTATAATTAGTGTATGTGAAATCATTTTATATATTTTATACTATTATTTAATTTATACTTTATAATTTGTAGACCATTTTTTACAACAATATTTGAAATTCTTTATATTTTTTTTACATTTTTATAACATTTATTAAACATTTTACCTATAGTTCCCATTGATTTCTGTGGGGGAGATGAATTTTTTTTACCACCAGCTTCTATTTTCCAGCCTATTGATGTTATTTTGGGTATTTTCTCCAGGAGTAAATTCGCAGTTAAGTGCTGCTATTCATTCTAATAGGTAGTTCCTTTTCTGGGATTTTCTGAGGGTTTTGAGACTAGTGGGAATGTAGGATTAATGTTAAATAGTTGGGTATAGTGGTGTTTAAGAGTTTTTGGGATGTTCAATGGGTTGTGGTTAGTGTTTTGCACTATGTTCTTGTATTATTGGTTTATGATTATGTTAAAATATGTGATGTTACTTATGTTTTGATGATTAAATGTTATGTATGTGTATATTTGGGACTGCAATGTATTATACAGGTGGGTTTTTAACATTTATTTGACAGATTTGTGTCTACGAACGATTACGAGGGGAAGTTGGAGTTGATGTTTTTTTTTTTTTAAAGGAAATTTGTTTTGTTTTGTCATAACCAATTGTTTTTACTTAGATTTTCTTTTTTCAGGTTTCCTGGAAGATATATTTAAAAAAAAACAAATCCGTTTTTTTATGGACTGTACAGACTTTGGGTTGCTTCAAGTGATTTCGATTGAATTGTTAGTAATGTTTGCATTTTTTGGGTGGCTTTTTTATTTGTTTTCCTAATTTTTTTATGGATTACTATTCTTTGTTATGTGGCGGTGGTGAGAGATCTGCAGCTACAAAGCAGTTAGGGCCTCATTTTGATGTCGGTGGCACCGCCACCAACAGGCCCTCGGCAGCGGTCCCACCGGCATCTAGGCTAATGCTCCATCCGCCGCTTTACGATGTGGACAGTCAGAGGGCAGCGTTCTGGGGGGCACTAATCCCTGCACTGGCACTGCCATAGGGATTAGGATGTCCATTTCCCATAGCCTTTTCAGGCAGTCCCACCGTCATGAAAAGGCAGGCAGAAAGGGATTTTGGGGGCACCAAGCAGGGCCCCCGTCCCCTGTGGGTCACTGCTAAGTGGCCAGGAGGGCGCATGTGGTGCCCCCCAAACACTGCACACGGTGCATGGATGTTTGAAAAGTGCCTTTTGTCTACTGCGGCTAATGCGGCAACACTTTCCTGGGCCGCAGCAGAAGCTGCAGTATAAAAAAGGCATTTTACAACCTCCTGCATGGCGGTCTTATCGTAATGGGGTAAGCAGGACCGCCGACGTCTGCCCGCAGCAATGGCGGTCAGACGCTCATCTGACCACCATCGTAAAGAGGACCAGTAACTTTTGAATACAATTTTTGTTGTGGGTGGGAAATATGATATTGCATTGTTTATGTTATGTTTATGTTATTATCATGTGACATTGTTTGTCTTATGTGTTGCATTTCTTTGATGTGATGGATTGAACTTAATTTTAATTTGGTATATATCTTTTTTATTTATTAATAGGTATATTTTAAATCTTTTTTATATAATTAATTATATATTTATATAAATAATTATAATATTGAATATACATTTTTAGATTTTATATATTATTTTCACTGATGTTACAAAATATTCATATTATGATTGAGAAATATATGTTTGGTTTGTTATGTTAGAGTATGTTGTAGGTTTTGAGGTTTTTAGTAGGTTAATATCCATTTTAGAGGACAAATTTGGCTATTATTTCTAAGTAGTCTAGTCCTTTGTTATGTATGAAGATTTTGACTTTACATTGTGGCATTTATTTTAGTTTGTTTGCTAAGTTTAGGGCCAATTTGGGTAACAGATTGTTCTATTCTCAGTTCATGGTAGCTTAGTTGTTTTTGTAATACTAGGATACATTTGTATAAAGTAGGTTGAGTTCTGCCTAGTATGGATTGGAAGGCATTGTGCCATCCTCCCACTGCAGTGTTTGTTTTAGTTTCCTGTGCCAGGATGCTGTCATAGACATTCCACCATGGTATCTGGCATTTGGACTGGTGTCTGTGTCCTGACCAATGTAGTCTGCCAACCCAAGTGTCTTTGAAATACTCCGTTAGGGGACTATGTTTGTCTTCATCTTGTTGGTAGAAAGGGATTTCTATTAGTAAGTTACAGTGGTTGACTACCTCTGTGACAGGGACTTAGGCTAATGCTATATATTTTTTTTACTTCAAAGGGGAATTGGCTGTTAGAGGAATATTCTACACAGTGCACCTGATTACGAGTATGGTAGTCACAAGACCGCCACACTCACTCATAAGTCAGACCAGTCTTATTAGGACCATGGCCGTTAGACCGCCACAAGACTTCAGCCACTGCCAAAATCTAGGATGCAGTGGGTGTGGCAGTGGGGAAAGCTGTGATCCGTGGCAGGCAGGCATATCACAACCTTCCTTTCTGGTGACCTTTTCGTGGCGAGACTCTGCCATGAAAAGGTTGGTGGAAAGGAAGATAAGGGGTCCCAAACAGGGCCCCAGTGTGTTTCTGTCCAATGTGGTTAGTGGCCGGGTCACCTGTAGTGCCCCCCTATGCTTTCTCTGTTGTGTGCGCACTGTGCACTTTGCACAACATGGTGCATGACACCATTGTGAGCATGACCGTGGAGGTGCTACAGTGTGGCAGCATTGCCTTCAGGCTCTGTATACCAGCCAAAGCATTCTGCAAGACCTCCGCTGGCACACTGCCAGCTCGGTGGTAAAGTCAAAATCTGGCACACAGGATGCCACCGGCTTGGAGGCATTCTCCCGACCTCCGATGCTGCAGCCTGGTGTAATGAGGAATTTGGAAGTACTACAATGTACTTTGATTAAAGTGATAGTAACAGCCTTCTATGGCTGTGTGGGTGTATATTTTTAGTATTGTTTGGATCATAGCTTGTTCAAAGTCTCTGATTATTTTTTAGGGGCCATAGTTATTTTTTTGTTGTTTTATATAGTTTAGGAGTTCACAGTAGGTACTGCTTTGTATATTTGGGAGTGAAGCATTTATGACAGGGACATTGGATTTTTGATGTCCACCAAGTATGGTGTATATCGAGTGAATGGTTTGGGACATATTTTGAACGTCCCATCCATCATCCAGGTTTGGCATTGGGTACGTTTCATTAAGTTGTTTGCAGTGGAAAAGATTAGCATTTGCTTTTCATTATTTTGGTTGTCATGTAAAAGTTAGGGTTCTTCATTATATGTAATTTCTCAATGGCTTAGTGTGTTAATGTCTTGGTATCTTTTAGTAGCAGGTGGGGTATTACTGGTGACTTTTTTAGTGTGTGTAATTAGGCACTTTAAGTGGGGATAGAAGGTTGTTGGCCTGTTTTGTGTTTAGGGTCTTTGGGTAGTATGTCTTCACATATTTTACATGTGGATTCCTGAGAACCAGTACTTGCCTCTAAAATGTTTCTATTTCTGTAACATTTGGGGGGTGGTTGTGCTCTTTTACATTAATTATAACTTGTTTTGTAGTTGCCCTTCCATACCATGCATTAGAATAATATTGAGTACATTCCCAGTTTATAGTTTCTGTCGATGCACTTTCTTGACTGCAGGTGTAGCACATGTGACCTAATAATTGCTTATCTTTTAGTGAAGTGATAAATTTGTCTGCTTCTGTCATATTGTTAAGTAGTTTAATAATAGAAATATATATTATGGTTTAACTTTTGCATGTTAGTTTTTAATATATTAATAAATGCAGTTACTTTCATTTTATTTATTTACCTGTATGTTTTGTGGAGTTTTTTTTCAAGTTTTTGCAGCTTTTCCTTCCAGCTCATTTTAACTTGGAGCAGGTGTTTGTTTTCTGTTGAAAGAGGAAAAAAGTTAGAATAATTGGAAGAAAAAAAAATCCTCGTTTGTTGAGTTTTAGGGAGTTAGTTTTATTTTTGGTTGCTGTTTGGGTGAATTTCTAAATCGTTTTTAATGTATTTTTACTTTATTATATATTCTTGCTGCTTTGCCACAGTTGAGATTTTCTAGCATTTTGTTAAATAAGAATTTATTTATCTTTATATAATATTTTATATTGTGTTTGTTTTAAAACGCTTATAGTTAATAACAATGTTTTTGGTGTATTTATTATATATTTTTAAGTGTACTATTGTTTTTGGGTTGAATGTTTAATTTTTGGGTGATATGGTATATATTGATATATTTAAAACCAGCATTTTTGTCAACAATATTTTTGTGCTTGATATTTGGGATTTTATAATTTATATACAGAGTCAATATTTTTGTTCTTCATATTTAATTTCCAATATTTATGTTTCTCGATATTTGTTGGGTCGATATTATGTCATGAATAAAGAGAGAAATCTGACAAGGTGAATCACTTTAATGAACAAAATGTACACATCATGGAGATTGGTAAGGAGATCCATCCGTCAACCAACATTCCCAACTATAAACACGCAACCTGATAATTTATTCAGATCATCTCAGCCATTGTCCTGATTGTATGTAGTCCTAGCTATTTAACTAATTCTAGTTGTCAGCACAATGGATAGTCACACTGGTGCTCATTAGTGGCATCTGTGAGTAAAAGCACCTACGACTTGTCCCAATTGGTTGAAGGCCTGAATAGCCAATACAGTTCACAAAATTTGATACAGGGAATAAGGTTACTGTCAGGGATTCAGATATAAAGAATAATGTCATCAGCATAAAGTAAACACAAAAATGTCTTACCTCATATAAAAAAAACAATGCCGGTAAGGGAATTTCCTTAGGATACATGCCAAATGGTCAACAGCTATAGCGAATATTTGTGATGATGAAAGGAAACCCTGAAAGGTGCCATGCCCAATCTTCAGAGGAATGGAGAAGAAAGTATTTAATTTAGCCCGTGTTGTGGGTCACATGTACAATAACTTCACCATATTATTATTTTTAACAAGCTTTTATACAGTGCAACATTCACCTATACAGTTATCATGGCGCTGGCAAATTGCCTGTCAACACATAAAATCTTCCCAAGTCTGCCACAGAAGTTTTGGCTGAAGCCAAGTTTCTACTTAGGAAAGTGACAGGTGTTTAGACTCCTCCTGAAGCTGTACATATTTCCATTATTTGTAAGAGAGGCTGGTAATTTGTTCCATAGCTGAGCTGCCTTAACCTGGAAGGATCTACCGCCAGTCCTTGCCTTCCTGAAACTTGGGATACAAATTAGGTTGGCAGATGAAGATCAACTGCATCTTTGAGGACTGTAGTGAGAGAACTTTCTATGTAGTAGTGCAGGCCCCATACCATTTATGTGTTTAAAAACTACACACATTGCTTTGGAGACACACCTTTCTTTGACTGGTCACCACTGAAGCACGATTCAGTGTTTGAATAGAGGACCGATGCAGACTCCTGGTTGTAAAGCATATGATTAAGGCTAAAGTTGCCAAAACGCGTCATGCTGCCTGTTCTGCAATAAAGCTTCTCTCTATGGAATCCCCTGCTGTGTCCCTCCGGTTTCTTCTTTTGAAGCAATCTTTGTGTGCACACATGCGTGCTAGCCCCTGGTGCGCTTGGGAGACCCACCTGTCAAGTTTGCCAGAGCATCATGGGAAGAGCTCTCAGCTCACTTTCCACGTTGCCAAGGGATTGGCTTTGCCTCGGCCCCTGCATCCAAGGACAGCGGACTATTGCTGTGAGTCACGGCCCGTGACTGCATGGGGAGATCAGCTAATTTTAGCAGAGTCTTCAATACCGCACGACTTGGGCATATGCGGTAAGGCGTCTGGGGGCCAGAGAGAGGAGGTTTTCGCAGTCACAGTACCAGGACATTTTAATCTGCACATATTCACGCTACTCACCGTCACCAGCACTCAATTCGGGATTTCACAAGTCCTTTTGAAGACATTCTCCCGTTTAGCCAAGATGGGGCATTCTGGGAGTCGTAGTCTACCGATGTAGACTGCGATGTACGTTTCAAGTCATATGACTCAGCTGGGCTTCCACCAATGGGAGCATGATTCAGTGTTTGAATTGCGGACGGATGCAGACTCCTGGTTGTCAAGCATATGATTAAGGCTAAAGCTGCCGAAACGCGTCATGCTGCCTGTTCTGCAATAAAGCTTCTCTCTATGGAATCCCCTGCTGTGTCCCTCCAGTTTCTTCTTCTGAAGTAATCTTTGTGTGTATACATGCGTGCTAGCCCCTGATATGCTTGGGGGACCCGCCTGTCAAGTTGGCCAGAGCGTCATGGGCAAGAGCTCTCAGCTCACTTTTCACGTTGCAAAGGGATTGGGTTTGCCTCGGCCCCTGCATCCAAGGATAGCGGACTATTGTTGTGAGTCACAGCCCGTGACTGCACGGGGAGATCAGCTAATTTTAGCGGAGTCTTCAATACCGCAGGACTTGGGCATATGCGGTAAGGCATCTGGGGGCCAGAGAGAGGAGGTTTTCGCAGTCACAGTACCAGGACATTTTAATCTGCACATATTTACGCTACTCACCATCACCAGCACTCACTTTGGGATTTAACGAGTCTGTTTGAAGACGTTCTCCTGTTTAGCCAAGACGGGGCATTCTGGGAGTCGTAGTCTACCGATGTAGGCTGCGATGTACGTTTCAAGTCATATGACTCAGCTCGGCTTCCACCAATGGGAGCACGATTCAATGTTTGAATAGCAGACCGATGCAGACTCTTGGTTGTCAAGCATATGATTAAGGCTAAAGCTGCCAGAAAGCGTCATGCTGCCGGTTCTGCAATAAAGCTACTCTCTATGGAATCCCCTGCTGTATCCCTCCGGTCTCTTCTTCTGAAGCAATCTTTGTGTGCATACATGCGTGCTAGCCCCTGGTGCGCTTGTGGGACCCGCATGTCAAGTTGGCCGGAGCGTCATGGGCAAGAGCTCTCAGCTCACTTTCCACGTTGCCAAGGGATTGGCTTTGCCTCGGCCCCTGCATCCAAGGACAGCGGACTATTGCTGTGAGTCACAGCCCATAATGGCATGGGGAGATCAGCTAATTTTAGCGGAGTCTTCAATTCCGCAGGACTTGGGCATATGCGGTAAGGCATCTGGGGGCCAGATAGAGGAGGTTTTCGCAGTCACAGTACCAGGACATTTTAATCTGCACATATTCACGCTACTCACTGTCACCAGCACTCACTTTGGGATTTCACGAGTCTGTTTGAAGACGTTCTCCTGTTTAGCCAAGATGGGGCATTCTGGGAGTCGTAGTCTACCGATGTAGGCTGCGATGTACATTTCAAGTCATATGACTCAGCTGGGCTTCCACCAATGGGAGCACGATTCAGTGTTTGAATAGCGGACTGATGCAGACTCCTGGTTGTCAAGCATATGATTAAGGCTAAAGCTGCCAAAACGTGTCATGCTGCCTGTTCTGCAATAAAGCTTCTCTCTATGGAATCCCCTGCTGTGTCCCTCTGGTTTCTTCTTCTGAAGCAATCTTTGTGTGCATACATGCGTGCTAGCCCCTGGTGCGCTTGGGTGACCCGCCTTTTCAAGTTGGCCGGAGCGTCATGGGAGGACCTCTCAGCTCACTTTCCACGTTGCCAAGGGATTGGCTTTGCCTCGGCCCCTGCATCCAAGGACAGCGGACTATTGCTGTGAGTCACAGCCCATGACTGCACGGGGAGATCAGCTAATTTTAGCGGAGTCTTCAATACCGCAGGACTTGGGCATATGCGGTAAGGCATCTGGGGGCCAGAGAGAGGAGTTTTTTGCAGTCACAGTACCAGGACATTTTAATCTGCACATATTCACGCTACTCACCGTCACCAGCACTCACTTTGGGATTTCACAAGTCCGTTTGAAGACGTTCTCCCGTTTAGCCAAGATGGGGCATTCGGGGAGTCGTAGTCTACCGATGTAGGCTGCGATGTACGTTTCAAGTCATATGACTCCGCTGGGGAGCACGATTCAGTGTTTGAATAGCGGACCGATGCAGACTCCTGGTTGTCAAGCATATGATTAAGGCTAAAGCTGCTGAAACGCGTCATGCTGCCTGTTCTGCAATAAAGCTTCACTCTAGGGAATCTCCTGCTGTATCCCTCCAGTTTCTTCTTCTGAAGCAATCTTTGTGTGCATACATGCGTGCTAGCCCCTGGTGCGCTTGGGGGACCCGCCTGTCAAGTTGGCCGGAGCGTCATGGGCAAGAGCTCTCAGCTCACTTTCCACGTTGCCAAGGGATTGGCTTTGCCTCAGCCCCTGCATCCAAGGACAGCGGACTATTGCTGTGAGTCACAGCCCGTGACTGCACGGGGAGATCAGCTAATTTTAGCGGAGTCTTCAATACCGCAGGACTTCGGCATATGCGGTAAGGCGTCTGGGGCGAGAGAGAGGAGGTTTTCGGAGTCACAGTACCAGGACATTTTAATCTGCACATATTCACGCTACTCACCGTCACCAGGGATTTCACGAGTCTGTTTGAAGACGTTCTCACCGTTTAGCCAAGATGGGGCATTCTGGGAGTCGTAGTCTACCGATGTAGACTGCGATGTACGTTTCAAGTTATATGACTCAGCTGGGCTTCCACCAATGGGAGCACGAGTCAGTGTTTGAATAGCGGACCGATGCAGACTCCTGGTTGTCAAGCATATGATTAAGGCTAAAGCTGCCGAAACGCGTCATGCTGCCTGTTCTGCAATAAAGCTTCTCTCTATGGAATCCCTGCTGTGTCCCTCCGGTTTCTTCTTCTGAAGCAATCTTTGTGTGCGTATATATATATATATGTATATATATATATATTATCTACTGGTTATAGTTATAGTTAGGACCGTGTTTCCATAGGAAATCCACAACATTCTATTTGGAATAACTTTGGCGCCGGTTGACGAATCCTCGCGAAATTTTCTAAATAGGTGGGGCGCTCCGCTCCGCTCCTACCCTGAAAGTCTCGGGGGGATTCGTCAAGCGGGGGCTGAGAAAAAAGGGGGGTCCCAAAACGCGTTTTCCCCTTGCAATTTTCCATAGGGACCTTTAGTCCAATGTACAGCCCGAACGGCTGAACAGAATTACTTGAAATTTGGCAGAGAGGTAGTCATCAGCACAGGGATGTGCCTTTTGCATATATGGAGTCAATCTGTTCAGTAGTTCCTGAGAAAATTGCAGTTAAAAGCACATACATATCTATAGCCGCGCACCGTGCGCGCACCGTGCGAGCACCCTAACGTGCGCGAGCGTAATTCTGATTGGTGGTTACATGTTAGTCAACGTTCAAATCGGTCGAAATCAGGAAGTGTCGGCCGCCATTTTGTTTGTTTTCAGTGCGAGAGTGAAAAAGGAAGGTGGCAAACGTGAAAAGGGGGCAGGGTAGAGAGTTCCTGACCCCCTAGCCTTTGTCAGGGGGTCCCTGAAGGACCCCGAAGGCAGAAAAAAACATTTTAATTTTGTTAAAAAAAAATCGCGGGGGTGCGTGCACTGTGCGCGCACGGAGAAAAACCAAAAAAAATAGGTATATAAAAAAAGTAATAATACATACATAACTTAGCATTTAAAAAAACTTACAAATTCACTGAAAAAACCATAGGTTTCACACACGTTATAGTTAGGAAGTAGCATTTAAAAAACCTTGCAAATTCACTTAAAAAACCATAGGTTTCACACATGTTATAGTTAGGTGGATATTTCAATCGTAAAAAACCAATGAAATTCCCCCGTTATAGTTAGTTCAGATAACTATAATTCGCGCGGCCGCCACTCTATCACAAGGATGATGTCATCAGTGATGTCATGAGTGATGCCACTGACCATGTCATGAGTGATGTAATATGTGACGTCATCAGCAGTGGATTGCGGGAACGCGAGTTATAGTTATCTGAACTAACTGTAACGGGGGAATTTCATTGGTTTTTTACGAGTGAAATATCCACCTAACTATAACATGTGTGAAACCTATGGTTTTTTAAGTGAATATATATATATATATATATATTCACTGAAAAAACCATAGGTTTCACACATGTTATAGTTAGCGGAAATTTTACTGATAAAAAACCAGTGAAATTCCCCCGTTATAGTTAGTGTAGGCAACTATAACTCACGCGACCGCAATCCTCTGCTGATGCTAATACTGTATTTAGACACTTATTTGCCCATGTCTTCTTCCATACATTTTTAGCTATACATATATTTCAAATATTTTTTTTTCATAAAGACACATATGTCATCAGCAGAAGATTGCGGTCGCGTGAGTTATAGTTGCCTACACTAACTATAACGGGGGAATTTCACTGGTTTTTTATCAGTAAAATTTCCGCTAACTATAACATGTGTGAAACCTATGGTTTTTTCAGTGAATTTGCAAGGTTTTTTAAATGCTAATTCCTAACTATAACGTGTGTGAAACCTATGGTTTTTTCAGTGAATTTGTACGGTTTTTTAAATGCTAAGTTACTTTACGCCATTCGTGGCGTGCGCGCCCACTTAACGCAGTTCGTTCCGTGCGCGCACGGTGCGCTTCGCGCACCGTGCGCGCACAGTAAGCACGCGGTGCGCTTCGCGCACCGCGCGCCCACTTTACGCAGTTAGTGCCGTGCACGCACGGTGGGCACGCGGTGCGCTACACGCACCGCGTGCCCACGTTACGCTAGATGGGCCATGTACGCACGATGCGCTTCGCGCACCGTGCGCACATGGAGGACATATGATGCACTTCGTTTTGAAAGGTAATATTTTAATTTTTCATAATTTTTATAAGTGGGGTGGAGAGAGTGTTGTTAATTTTTTCTTTTATTATTTTTGTTTAAAATATTGTGGTTTTTCACACCTCTAATAAGCCCTGTACATTTGGTGGCCTGCGGCCACCGAAAGCACAGGGGGTGGGGTGAGTGTGGATAGTGTTTTTTTTTTACATTTTTTACCGTACACGTACGGTAAGCGTAATCGGCGAAATTAGCGAAAAAATAAAAATTGCATTTTTGGCCTTGGGGGGTCTTTGGGGACTCCCTCAACATGGCTATGTGTGTGGGAGCTGTCTAAACAGCCCCTTTACATGTTTATTGGTTTTATTTAACAACCTAGCTCTCAGTGCGAGAGAGAAAATGGCGGCCGCCGCTTCCTGGTTTCGGCTGTTTGGAATGTTTACTAAGATCTAAGAGCCCATCAGAATCGCGCTCGCGCACGCCACCGTACGCGTACGGTAAGCTTACGGTAAGCGTACCGTAAGCTGGCTCAGATATATATATTGATTTAAAGGCTATTTTCTCAGAATCTACTGAACAGATTTACACCAAACCTACAAAAGGCACTTCCTTGACCTGAGGACTACCTCTCTGCCAAATTTCTAGTAATTCTGTTCAGCCGTTCGGGCTGTAGCCCTGTCTAAAGGTCCTATGGAAAAATGCATGGGAAAAACGCGTTTTGGGACCCCCTTTTATCTCAGCCCCCGCTTGACGAATCCCCCCGAGACTTTCAGGGTAGGAGCGGAGCGTAGCGCCCCACCTATTTTGAGAAATTCGCGAGGATTCGTCGACCAGCGCCAAAGTTATTCAAAATAGAATGTTGCGGATTTCCTATGGAAAAGGGGTCCTAACTATAACTACCTACTGGCGACCGCCAGTAGGTAATAGCTATAGATATAGATATATATGTATATATATTCACTGAAAAAAACATAGGTTTCAAGGACATTATAGTTAGTTCAGCTAACTATAACTCACCCCCAGCAATGCACTGCTGATGACGTCACATATTACATCATACATGACATGGTCAGTGACATCACTGATGACATCATGGATGACATCACTGTTGACATCATCCAGTGACTGTGTGTTTCGGTAAAGTTTAAATATGTTTTATATATATGCCAAGGTATATTGAAGAATGAGTGGGTGTATAAATGTCTGGATGGAGGATTTAGTAGGTGCGTGACTGACTGTATAAATGAGTGATTAAATGTGTCTTACTCAATGCATGGGTTAGTGACTAAACTGTGTGAATGTCTGTATCAGTCTGTCTGTTGTTGTGTAAGCTGCTGCATGGGTTGGTAGTAGCTACATGAGTGTCTATATGGGTTATTGATTGGTTGCCTCTGTATTTGTATGGGAGACAGAGTGTGTGTGTGGGTGGGTGGATGGGAGATGTGTGACTCTGTGCATAGATGTGTGAGTGGTTGATTCACTGGGTATATGGGTGTAAGAGTACATGTGGAAACAGCTGTATCAGTGGGTGAGTGTAACAACACATATAAAATGCAGTGTATGTGAGAGTTGAAGTATATAAATGACTTTACGTGAGAGTCAGTGATTGCGAGAGTGGCTGTATGGATGAGTGTGTACTTGTATCAGTGATTATATAAGAGAGTAAGTATGCGTTAGTATCTGTATGAATAAGTGAGGTGGTGTGTGTATAACTGTATAGGTGAGTAAATGGGAGTGTGATTGATTCTTTGCATGACTGACTAGGTGTGTGAGTAACTCCATGGATGAGTGGTGGTGTGTGAGTGTCTGTATAGGTGTATGAGTGCATATGATAGTGTTGTATTGATGAGTGACTGCATGTATGAGTGATTGTATGGGTTAATGAGTGGATGTGAGTGTAGCCCTAGGAATCAGTGAGTGCATATGTAGTAACTGGTAATGGTGTGTCGATGGTTTCGAAAATGGTAGTCTGTATTTTACAGTGGGTGTATCAAAGGTTATATTAGAGTGTGAGGAGGTGGATCAGATTATCACGTGGATGATGTCATCAGTGATGTCATCAATGATGTCACTGATCATGTCATGAATGATGTAATATGTGACGTCATCAGCAGTGCATTGCCGGGGCGCGAGTTATAGTTAGCTGAACTAACTATAATGGCTGAATTTCTCTGGTTTTGTACGAGTGAAATGTCCAACTAACTATAACGTCGCTGAAACCTATGGCTTTTTCAGTGAATTTCAAAGGTTTTTTAAAATGCTAATTTCTAACTATAACGTGCCTGAGACCTATGCTTTTTTCAGTGAATTTCAATGGTTTTTTAAATGCTAATTTCTAACTATAATGTCTCTGAAACCTATGGTTTTTTCAGTGAATTTCAAAAGTATTTTAAATGCTAATTTCTAACTATAACATACCAGTCGCGTTTCCAGAGTGGTGGAGAAAGGTGAGCGTGGCCTTCAAAACACCTCTTAGCAATCCCACTGTGTGGGATTTACTGGAGGTAACAGGAGGAGTAGTTAGCCCCCAACGTCAACCATGGGGTCCAACTATCCCTTTTATTACCACCAGTAAGTCAGTCTCACACAGCAGGATTGCTAACTTCTTATATCAATCCCCGCCCCCTCCCTGCACCACTGTGCAAACATGC
Organism: Triturus cristatus; assembly: GCF_964204655.1. Classification (NCBI taxonomy): domain Eukaryota; kingdom Metazoa; phylum Chordata; class Amphibia; order Caudata; family Salamandridae; genus Triturus; species Triturus cristatus. Next base: position 325,120,840 of record NC_140587.1, read on the forward strand.
CCCCTAGCACGTTGTAACTTGGGGGATTAAGTCCCCTTGAATCCTGAGGGTCCCTGAGGGCCAACTAGCACACCACGTACCTCCAGTAAGCGGCACAGAGCTGCTTTGCATAGAGGTGGTCCAAGGCCACGCCCCTTTTTACACCTCTCTGGGCACCCCAGGACACTGCAGGAGCGGGCCCTGGGTGGCGGTCCCCAGGGCCATCAAGGGCTCCAGGAGGGGGACCACGTGGCTCCCCCCCTACCAGTACAAAGCCCCAGGGAGGTGGTGGTCCGCGGGGCTCCGGACCCCCGCATTTACATATTTAGTGCCCCGGGGAGGTGGTGGTCCCCGGGGCATGTGGGGGGGCTCAAACCCCCCCACAGGTTTTTTTTTAAAGAGCCGCCCCAAGGATTTTGTTCACAGCCCCGGAGAGGTGGCGGTCCCCTTGCAGTTATTTCTGAATGCCCCGGGGAGGTGGCGGTCCCAAGGGCAGCATGGGGGAGATTGGGACCCCCACGCAATTTTTTTTCACAGCCCCGGGGAGGTGGCGGTCCCTGGGGCTGCAGGGGCCCCCGTGGGCCCCCGTGAACCCCCGTTAATAAATTGGCAGTGCCCACGGGACCTGACCCACCCAGGACGTTTTTTGGAAACAAAGCGTTTTCAAAAAATAACTTTGGCAGGATTCGCAGGTTCTACCGAGTCACAACATGGCTGCCAACACTTCCTGGTCGTCAGTAGGTTGTAGGTAGTTATAGTTAGAACCTTGTTTCTATTCAAAGAGCATTTTTTCTTTTGCCAATATCGTTGGCACCGGTTGAGGAATGCTTGCGAAATTTTCAAAACTAAAGAGGCGCTCCGGTCAGCTCATGTCTTGAAAGTTTCGGGGTGATTCGTCAAGCGGGGGCCGAGAAAAAAGGTAGGTCCCAAAATGTGTTTTCTCCATGTTAATTTCCATAGGAAACTTTAGACACAGCTACAGCCCGAACTGTTGAACGGAATTACACCAAATTTGGCAAAAAGGTAGCTTTTGGTCCAGAAAGCATGCTTTTCTTTGAATGGTGTAAATCCGTTCAGTAGTGTTTGAGAAATTTTAAGATTTATAGATATCGATATTTGAGAATTGTGAGATCTGATTGACTGAAAGCTCCCGATCACGAGCTTGTTTCTTATTGGCTGCCAACACTTCAAACCAGGAAGTGTTGGCCGCCATCTTGTGACTCGATGCAGAGTCACAGGAAAAAAGGTCAAAACATTTTTAAAAAACAAGAAACGGGGGCAGGGTAAAAACACCCTGACCCCCTAGGCCTGGTCAGAGCCAAAGAAAGCATTTTTGTTTAAAATCATCAGCTGGAGTTGCGTCGTGTGTGCGAATCGGGTAAAAAAAATGTTTTAAAAACCAAGTACGGCCCCCTACGCTCCATTTTTTTTAAGGCCCCTGGTGACCCAGGTCCCGCGGGCAATCCTGATTTATGTCCCGAGTGCCCACGGGGGCCCTCGGGCCCACCCAGCCCTGGGAACTGCCACCTCCCCGGGGCTTTGCTTATAATGCGGGGGGGCATGCAGCCCCCCACAGCCCTGGGGACTGCCACCTTCCCGGGGCTTTATTATACAAATTTGTGGGGGGCTTCTCCCCCCCACATTGCCCCAGAGACCGCCACCTCCTAGGGGCTTCAAATTTTATGGGGTGGGGGGCCTCATGGTTCCCCCCAAGCCCAAGGGACCACCACTTCCCTGGGGCTACTTTCTAAAACTTTGTGAGGGGGCTCAAGCCCCCCACACTGCCCCGGGGACCACCACTTCCCCGGAGGTTCAAAACAGTTGGGAGGGGTGCCACGCAGCCCCCCTCCTGGAGCCCTCCATGGCCCTGGGGACCGCCGCCCCCCAGGGCTGGCTCCAGCAATGTCCTGGGGTTCCCACCCCCGTTGCATTGCAGTTTGCTATGACAGGGCAGGTGCATTGCGGCTTCCTCGGACGAAACTGACCCCCTCTCGAGTAGGGCTACGCAGCAGACAGCCGAATCCGGTGTTGATCCGGAACTGGAAGTTCTCCTGGAGCACAAAGCTGCATAACCCCCGGACGGCGGAAAAACACCTACGGACTGTGGCGAAGCAGTGGTACCTGGGTCGAAGGAAGCAGAAATCCAAGGCGGTGCGCAAAAGGTAGGAGTTACCATCAGTGTCTCATGAGAGGTGTGCACGGTGAGAGACAGCAGAGTTGTGGCTGATTTCTTCGTTACCGAGATACTTAGTGCTTAACTATGGCCGCCGACGTGCTACGTGGTAGAGAGGAGGCAGCGGAGATGTTTGTTGAGGTTGCCAGCGCTCGAATCGAAACACAAAGTCACAGCGAGAGCAGCGGCACTTCCAACATAAGGGAACTTTATAAAAAAACTGGAGAAATTGATGAGATCGGAGCAGGCCAAATGGTGGGAGCACCAGTCCCTTTCAAAGTATTTGGATGTGGGCCTGGTTCCACGTGGGCTTTGGATCATGCTCGCTCCGAGCTATGACAACCCCAATCCCAACATGCTCAATCTTAAATCCTCAAGGATATTAATGGAAATTCTAATCAAGTATGCCGATATAGACAGAACCGACTTGCAACAACAAATTGACCAACTAAACTTGTTAATTGAAACCACCGAGGGGAGTGATGCCATAACCAAACTCAGCGAGGAAATGACCATACGCCTGAAAAAAGTGGAGAATATAATAAAAAAATGAAAAGCCTTTAAGTTTCAACGGGAAAAAAATGATTATGACTTGGGTCAGTTTTTTACTTTTGTCCGCAAATATGATGCAGCCAAAGCAGTACATACAGGCAACATTACCCGAAAGGAGGGGGGGCAGTGGCAGGCCCCAGTAGGGAACTTCCAACTGCGTCATCCATCTCCGACTGAGTTCATCAGTTGAAACTGAGTCAGAATCAGAGGGCAACCAAAGAACTTCAGGCGGAAATCAATCTCAGGCACGAAACCATACATTGGCTGAGGAGTTGGGTTTTTTAAGGGAGGAAAGGCATCAAACTTTGCGCCAGAGAAATCCAAATCCCAGCACCAAAAGAGGAGAAATGTCAAGCGACGTGAAAGAAGACGAAGAAGGCGCCAAAACAAAAACAAACGACAAGAAACCGAACAACAAGGGGTGGCGGCACAAGTAAATCGAGAATCCCAAAGCGCGAATACGATCATTAACTTATCGGACATTGTTCTAGACAAAGCGGAGCAACAACTGCTTGCATTGGGACTCACATACTGTCCTGAGAATAGCTTTGATTATCTGCAAACCAGAGCTGACATGCACATATTTATTAGGAAGTTCAAATTACAAAAGGTTCATCATCAACGTTTAAATAAAGCATCAGATCAGAGGGCACAAACAACTTCTACCAATTTTGGAAGCATACTATCAGCTTCAGATGTCAGCATCCTATATGACCAACATACCTTAAATCACGACTCTGATTCTAATGAGGAAATATCCACCCAATGGGCTATGGAGCATTATTCCATAAATATTAATGTCACTCCCCAAACAGGATTAAAACCTAAATCCACATTTGTTCCCATTATGTCTTGGGACTCGGTCGACACCTTCCATGAAATTATTACAGCAGAAGTAAAAAAGTTGAACTTCAAAATTCAAAGGGAGGTCTGAAATCAAACTGGACAACAACATAAGTATAATCAACTTATTCAAAAATTGCGGGACAACGATTCGATAGTGGTGTGCAATTCTGACAAGGGTGGCAATGTGGTCATTTGGCCACTAAAACAATATTTGGAGGAAACAGCATGACAACTGTCAGATGCAGTTGTTACAGACTAAGTAACGAACAAGTGACTAGAGTTGTACAGAATGAATTACACTCTAAACTTTTAGCCTGGAAGAGCGTGAGGCTCATCAATCAGGATGAATTAAAAATTCAAAAAAACGATTATCCCACAATGCGCATTATGTACCTAATACCAAAAGTGCACAAAGATACTTCCCGTCCACCAGGAAGACCAATAATACCTGCCAAACAGGGCCTTTTGGAAAATGTTTCTGTGTACATAGATTCATTCCTTCAAGAACATGTAAAGACCCTTCCATCATTCATCCAAGACACCACGGATTTTTTTAAACAAATTCAGGACTTTGAATGGCACAATGAGTATTTACTTATTGCATTAGATGTTTCTAACTTGTATACATCCATTCAACACGATGATGGTATAAGGGCATTAGAATTCTATTTGGGAACTAGACCCATTGAATACTATGTGTTAGACCTGGCACCTTGGCGTGAGTTTCCCTTCCACTTTTTGATGGTGTGCCTCGACTGTTTTGCTGGTGTTGTCCGCTCAGGGCACTGCGCCACGGCTAATCCGTGCCGCAGTGCAAGTGCTCCCTAGGTAAAGTGTACCTGTAATTGATGTCCATGATTGGTTCATTGGATTCACTGTCAGTCCCCAGTAAAGTGCACCAGGGGTGCCAGGGCTTGTGGATGCCAATGCTGCTGGTGGGCTTGCAGCGCTGGTTACGCCACCCACAGAAGCGGCCTTGTAAAATGTGTCTAGGGTCTGCCACCGCAGACCCTGTGCGCGGTCCGGGACCGTCGCGCTGACTGCGCAAGTGCCCCCACTTGCCAGTCCCTAAACCTTCCCTTACCTACATATTAGCCACCCCTCTGGTAGGCCCAAGGGCAGGGTGCATTGTAGGCATAAGGTAGGACATGCCCTGATGTGTGTGGCATGTCTTAGTAGTGAATTACAGCCATTTCCGTTCTTCACTATTGAAGGCTACCTGCTCTCCATAGGCCAGAATGGGCTGCCGGGATCACGCCAACGCTGTGACCCCAGTGGACTCAGAGAGCATGGTAGAAGTGTCAAGTTTAGTATGCCTGAACTCAGGATGATAAAATACTTCTTGTAGTCAAGTTTATTTTAATATCCTGGGTTTGTAAATACTACTTTTAGAAAGTTAGTATTTACTGACCTGACCATCTCAGTCCGCCTCTGCTGTGTGTGTGTGTGTTCTGCCCAGCAACAGTAAGGAGCAGGGTGGGGGGATCCCCAGAGACAGGTTGGCTGCCAGGTGGTGGGTAGAGAGATTACACCTGGATGGGTGGGAGGAGTACACCTTGACTCTTGAATAGACCTGTGCTCTGCCACCACAAAGCCGGCGCCACCCCCTGTGGGGCGGCTGATGTCTCTGCCCTGCTGCTGAAAGGAAAGAGCAGAGTCACCATAACAAAGTGCTCCAGAACTGGACTGAGCCAGGCCTAGGCCCCCTGGCGCTAAAGAACAAAAGAATCATGGTATAAAAGTAGGAGCCTGGCTCCTAAGAAATCGGAATCCTGTTTACCACAAAGAACCTCTGCCCGACTAGAAGGAGAAGAAGACGCCGGAGGAGCTGGCCTGCTGCTTGCCTTGCTGAGAAAGGAGAGGAAGAGACTTACTGAAAAGACTTTGCTACTTTGTGCTTGAACATTCTCCAAGGGCTTGATCTGAGCTTGCCCCCTGAACTGAACCCCAGGAACAGTGGGTTCTCTGTGCTTCTTGCTCGTCCTCCAATTCGAGCCGTGTGTGCATCTCGCTGGAAAAGAGACTGCGCCCCTCATCGCCCCTCCTAGGGCCGTGACACTCAGAAGCTCGCCTGCCTCCAACCCGTGAGAGCCCCGCTCCGTCCGGAGCCGCTCTCTGTTCCCGGGCCAGGCCGCCTGCATCCCTGTCACCGCCTGCCATTGGAGTGCGCTGAACGCGCTATCACCCCTCCTGCCGGAAGCCGTCCGACGACTGTGATCTACGCCGGGTCATCCAGCTGCACTGACCGTGCCCTGCGACCCCGCTTCGCTATCCCCGGACATCTCAGGCCGCGCCGCCCCCGCTGTGGAGACCCTCCTGCACCGCCGTGCTAAAGGGTCGCGGGCCGCGCCTGCCTACGTGCCCACACCTGCTGATTGAGGACCCAAGAACACTTCCCAAGCTGAGAGTCGCACCGACCTGTGCCGACTCTCCACATCACGAAAGAAGTTCCAGTATCGGGCTCGGGGCCCGCAACGCCTTATTTCCCCGTTCGCAGGAACCGATCTCTGTGAGTACTGGAACTACAAGTAAAGAGACTACAAAGTATCCATTTGAAACTACGAACCCAGAACATTTGCCTGCTGTATAACCTGGCGGCCTAGCGAAAACGTTATTGGTCTTGTGATAAGTCTGCTGAGATATATATACCTTATTTTTACATAAAGAATCGTATTTTTATATATATCCAAGACTGGTGTCCGTTTCTGGGGGGATTGATGTATTTACTGTGTGTACGATTGTAAGTGCTTAACCACCAACGCCTGAGGAATCGCCTTGGCTGCTCACGCCACGCACCTAGAGGGTGAGCAAGGGTCATTCGCGAGGGGTTATCCTGCGCCCTGACGTGGAGGAGAGGGTTCCTGCTTGACACAAGGGCAACCTTGCGCCAACCAGAGATCCCCCGACTCTAACATTGTTGGCAGCGGTTGGGATTTCGGATTTGCACTTGTAATTTGCATACAGTGAATTATTAATCACCAGATAGTGAGAGCAGACCAAATAACGCAGCCACAGGTTTAAATTTGTTGAGACATCTGCCATTACTGCAACCATGCCTGACTCGCACTCCGCTGGAAGAGCACTCTCTGTGATTTCTGGAATAGATGAGGTGGATTGGGAGAGACTGGAAGGCTACTCGATGGAGCAATTGAAAGGCTACAGTGTAAAATTCCGAGTCCCCCATGCTGGATTCAAGAGGAGAACCCAGTACGCCAAGGCGCTGAGAGCCTGGAAGGAGTCACGAGACCCACGGAATGCGGGGGACATCGTTCCACCCGACAACCTTGAGGAGCCCAGCAGAGTCCGGTCGCCAGAGGAGCTGGCAGACAGGGCAGCCGACAGGGCGCATGCAATGGAGATGGCAAAGTTGGCCGGACAAATGGAAATGGAAAAGCAGAAGTTGGCCCTGGAGGCACAACAACGCCAAATGGATCATGACATAAGATTGAAGGAGTTGGAGCTGAAGGCGAAAAGTTTGGACACCGCTCCTTCTGGTGGCAGCACTCCACCAGCGCAGGTAGAGTCCAAGGTGTACATCCCCAAAGATGTAGTAAAGGAGTATTTTAGAAAGGATGACATAGGGCAGTGGTTTAGGGCCTACGAGGTGGCCATGTCCTCACACCGGGTCCCTGAGAAAGACTGGGGAGCGGGGTTGTGGGGAAGGTTCCTTGCGGAAGGGCGGGACACACTGTTAGATTTGCCCTTAGAAGTCCAGACCTCATACCCCCATATGAAGGAAGCTTTAATGACCAGGTATGGGTTAACTCCTGAGCTATATAGACAGAGGTTCAGGGAGACCAAGAAGATCCCTGAAAGTACGTATGTGGAATATGTGACCTTTTTCTGCAGAGCGCTGGATGGTTGGGTGAAGGGTAGCAAAGTGAATGATTATCAAGGGCTGCTTGATTTAATTGCATGGGAGCACTTGTCCAGTCAATGTTTTCCTGAGCTACGCCAGCACCTGATCGATAGCAAGCTGTCCAACCCGAGGAAGCTTGCTGAGGAGGCGGACCGCTGGCTCAGCACCAGGGTCCACAAGGGTCAAGTGGGAGACTCCGCCAAAGGTGGGCAGGGTCCCCAGCAGAAGAGTGGGGGGGACAAGGGTAAACAGAAGGGGTTCCAAAAAGGCCCCCAAAGTAATTCCCAAGGGAACCAGCAGAAGGGTCCTCAGCCTCCCCCACCCCCGCAGCAGAACGGGGCCCCGACAGGTAGACCTGTTCCAAAGGGGCCCTTCAATTGTTATAAGTGTGGTGACCCGGGTCACATTGCCTCTGATCCGAAGTGTCGCCTGTTTGGTAAGACCGCACCCACTGGTGCTCCACCCCGGCAAGTAGCTAGTGTTAACTTTGGGGAGGAAGTAGCAGTCCAGGAGGGTGGGGGTCCCGGGCAGATGACCCTAGTCTCGCTAGGAGACAGTGAGATGGTCCCTGTAACCTACCTGCCCTCTAACACTAAGAAATATGGGCAGGTGGTGACCATCAATGGAAAGAAGGTGGAGGCTCTTAGAGATACAGGAGCCAGCGTGACCTCGGTGAGGCAACACCTGGTGTCTCAAGAGCAGATTGTACCCAATGCCTACTGTAGGGTTGTCAATGCTGACAACGTAGAGAGTCGTTGTCCAATGGCTCAAGTTCCCTTTGAGTGGGGGGAGGTCTCTGGTACTCTACAAGTCGCTGTGAGAACTGACATGCCTGTAGACTGTCTGCTAGGGAACGACCTGGAGAGTTCCCCTTGGGAAAAGGTGGAGAAGACCACGCATCTGAGGATGGTGGGTCTACCCGACTGGGCGTGCGTGACCACCCGGTCCATGGCAGCCAGTAGGGGTGTTGAGAGGGTCCTGGAGCCTGAGGGAGAGGTCCAGGAACCGGCCTTAGGGAGAAGGCGCAGGAGGCGCGGGAAACCGGCCCCCGAAGTTCCCACGGCCCAGGAGGAAGTAGACCCTGAGGGGGATGCTCTGGAGCCTACCGGGGAACAGATTGCCGAACTGGGAGACTTGCCTGAGCTGACCCATTGGCAGCAAGAAGGAGGTCCCTCCAGGGAGGAATTCTGCAGGGAGCAGAAAGAATGCCCTTCTCTCGTGGGTATGCGGCAACAGGCTGCAGACCAGGCCAATGGTGTTCAGGCCAAAACACACTACGTGTACTGGGAGAGTGACCTCCTGTATTCCGAGCCTAAGGCTGCTGAACCTGGGTCAGCCCGTGTGCTGGTGGTACCCCAGAAGTTCAGAACCTTCCTACTGGGGCTGGCTCATGATGTGCCGTTAGCAGGACATTTGGGGATGGACAAGACCTATGACAGGCTTGTCACCCACTTTTACTGGCCCCAAATGCATAAGAATTCAGATTCCTACTGCAGAACCTGTCAGACTTGCCAGGCAAGTGGTAAGAGCGGAGGGAAGCATAAGGCTCCTCTGCAACCTTTCCCTGTGGTCGGTACGCCATTCCAACGAGTGGGTATTGATATTGTGGGGCCTCTGGACCCCAAGACAGCCCTGGGCAACAGGTTCATCCTGGTCTTGGTGGACCATGCCACCCGGTACCCTGAAGCCATCCCTCTGAGGACAGTGACGGCCCCCGTGGTGGGACGGGCACTGATGGGAATTTTCTCCCGAGTGGGATTCCCTCTAGAGGTGGTGAGCGACAGGGGGACCAATTTCATATCCACATATATGAAATCCCTGTGGAAGGAGTGTGGGGTAACTTACAAGTTCACCACTCCTTACCACCCCCAAGGAAATGGGTTGGTTGAGAGATTCAATCGAACCCTCAAAGGCATGATCATGGGCCTGGACGGTCCAATGAGGCGTAAGTGGGACGTCCTCTTGCCATGCCTGCTCTTCGCTTACCGAGAGGTGCCACAGAAGTCTCTAGGATTCAGCCCCTTTGAGCTTCTGTATGGTCACCCGGTAAGAGGACCTCTGAGTTTGGTAAAGGAAGGCTGGGAGCAATCTCCCAGGAAACCTCCCCAGAATGTATATAGTTACATGCTGGCCTTCCGAAACCAGACTCGGCGTTTCAGGCAACTTGCTGAGGCAAATCTGGAAGCCAGCCAGGAGGAGATGAAGCGGTGGTACGACCGGAATGCCACTCTGGTAGAGCTTCAACCTGGACAAAAGGTGTGGGTCTTGGCCCCAAGTGGAGCCGTGTGCACTTCAGGATAAGTGGACAGGTCCATTTGAGGTTGTGGAGCGCAAAAGTCCTATCACCTACTTGGTGGACATGCAGACTCCCAGGAACCCTTTGAGGGTCCTACATGTTAACCGCCTTAAGCCCCACTTAGAGAGGACCGAAGTGGGCATGCTGCTGGCCACTGATGATGGAATGGAAGAGGAGACCCAGCCTCTTCCTGACCTCTTAGTGGCCTCTGAGAAAGATGGGTCAGTGGATGGAGTTAACCTCTCACCCACCCTGACGCCCGAACAACAGGAAGACTGCCGCCACTTGCTGGGACAATTTTCCGACCGATTCTCCCTGGTTCCTGGTGTCACAGATTGGTGCGTCCATGATGTGGACACAGGAGACAGCTTACCTGTAAAGCACAAGGCTTACAGGGTAACTGACAGGGTCAGAGCTTGCATTAAGGAGGAGGTCTCCAAAATGCTTGCGCTAGGGGTGGTTGAGTCCTCCAGCAGTCCTTGGTCCAGCCCCGTGGTCTTGGTCCCAAAGGCTGCTGCGCCGGGAGCCACACCTGAACTCCGGTTCTGTGTGGACTACAGAGGACTCAATTCAGTCACGAAGACTGACGCGCACCCCATCCCCAGAGCTGATGAGCTCATTGATCGGCTGGGGGCTGCCCGGTTCCTCAGTACGTTTGATTTAACGTCTGGGTACTGGCAGATCGCCTTGACCGATGGGGCCAAAGAGAGGTCAGCATTCTCTACCCCAGATGGGCACTTCCAGTTCCGAGTCATGCCATTTGGGATGAAGAATGCCCCTGCCACCTTCCAGAGGTTGGTCAACCAGGTACTGGTTGGGCTGGATGCGTTCAGTGCCGCCTACCTGGATGACATCGCAGTGTTCAGTGCCACCTGGCCTGAACACCTGCGCCACCTCTGGGAAGTGTTGATGGCGCTGCGCCGAGCAGGCCTCACGATCAAGGCAAGCAAGTGCCAGATCGGGCAGGGTTCCGTGGTGTACTTGGGACACCAAGTGGGGAGTGGCAAGGTGGCACCCTTGCAACCCAAAATTGAGACCATCCTGGCTTGGGAGCCCCCCAAGACGCAGACCGCAGTGAGGGCCTTCCTGGGGCTCACTGGGTACTACAGGAGGTTTGTCAAGGGCTATGGAACGATCGTTGCCCCCTTGACAGAGCTGACTTCGAAGAAGCAGCCCAGGAACGTGATTTGGACTGACACCTGTCAGAAAGCTTTCGACACCCTGAAGACTGCCATGTGCACGGCGCCCGTGCTTTTGGCCCCTGACTTCTCCAAGGAATTCCTAGTACAGACAGACGCTTCAGAGCATGGTGTAGGGGCTGTTCTCTCACAGATGACTGAGGAGGGCTGGGACCAACCCGTAGCCTTCATCAGTAGGAGGTTACTTCCACGGGAAAGTAGGTGGAGTGCAATTGAGCGAGAAGCATTTGCTGTGGTCTGGGCGCTGAAGAAGCTAAGACCCTACTTGTTTGGGTCTCACTTCCGGGTTCAGACGGACCACAGGCCCCTCAGATGGTTGATGCAAATGAGGGGTGAAAACCCGAAGCTGTTGAGGTGGTCCATCTCCCTACAGGGTATGGACTTTACGGTGGAACACCGTCCTGGTACAGATCACGCCAACGCTGACGGTCTGTCCAGGTATTTCCGCCTTAGTGACGAGGAACCCCCTGGGCAAGGGTAGTTCTCCCCACATTTCAGCTGGAGGGGACACGTGTTAGACCTGGCACCTTGGCGTGAGTTTCCCTTCCACTTTTTGATGGTGTGCCTCGACTGTTTTGCTGGTGTTGTCCGCTCAGGGCACTTCGCCACGGCTAATCCGTGCCGCAGTGCAAGTGCTCCCTAGGTAAAGTGTACCTGTAATTGATGTCCATGATTGGTTCATTGGATTCACTGTCAGTCCCCAGTAAAGTGCACCAGGGGTGCCAGGGCTTGTGGATGCCAATGCTGCTGGTGGGCTTGCAGCGCTGGTTACGCCACCCACAGAAGCGGCCTTGTAAAATGTGTCTAGGGTCTGCCACCGCAGACCCTGTGCGCGGTCCGGGACCGTCGCGCTGACTGCGCAAGTGCCCCCACTTGCCAGTCCCTAAACCTTCCCTTACCTACATATTAGCCACCCCTCTGGTAGGCCCAAGGGCAGGGTGCATTGTAGGCATAAGGTAGGACATGCCCTGATGTGTGTGGCATGTCTTAGTAGTGAATTACAGCCATTTCCGTTCTTCACTATTGAAGGCTACCTGCTCTCCATAGGCCAGAATGGGCTGCCGGGATCACGCCAACGCTGTGACCCCAGTGGACTCAGAGAGCATGGTAGAAGTGTCAAGTTTAGTATGCTTGAACTCAGGATGATAAAATACTTCTTGTAGTCAAGTTTATTTTAATATCCTGGGTTTGTAAATACTACTTTTAGAAAGTTAGTATTTACTGACCTGACCATCTCAGTCCGCCTCTGCTGTGTGTGTGTGTGTTCTGCCCAGCAACAGTAAGGAGCAGGGTGGGGGGATCCCCAGAGACAGGTTGGCTGCCAGGTGGTGGGTAGAGAGATTACACCTGGATGGGTGGGAGGAGTACACCTTGACTCTTGAATAGACCTGTGCTCTGCCACCACAAAGCCGGCGCCACCCCCTGTGGGGCGGCTGATGTCTCTGCCCTGCTGCTGAAAGGAAAGAGCAGAGTCACCATAACAAAGTGCTCCAGAACTGGACTGAGCCAGGCCTAGGCCCCCTGGCGCTAAAGAACAAAAGAATCATGGTATAAAAGTAGGAGCCTGGCTCCTAAGAAATCGGAATCCTGTTTACCACAAAGAACCTCTGCCCGACTAGAAGGAGAAGAAGACGCCGGAGGAGCTGGCCTGCTGCTTGCCTTGCTGAGAAAGGAGAGGAAGAGACTTACTGAAAAGACTTTGCTACTTTGTGCTTGAACATTCTCCAAGGGCTTGATCTGAGCTTGCCCCCTGAACTGAACCCCAGGAACAGTGGGTTCTCTGTGCTTCTTGCTCGTCCTCCAATTCGAGCCGTGTGTGCATCTCGCTGGAAAAGAGACTGCGCCCCTCATCGCCCCTCCTAGGGCCGTGACACTCAGAAGCTCGCCTGCCTCCAACCCGTGAGAGCCCCGCTCCGTCCGGAGCCGCTCTCTGTTCCCGGGCCAGGCCGCCTGCATCCCTGTCACCGCCTGCCATTGGAGTGCGCTGAACGCGCTATCACCCCTCCTGCCGGAAGCCGTCCGACGACTGTGATCTACGCCGGGTCATCCAGCTGCACTGACCGTGCCCTGCGACCCCGCTTCGCTATCCCCGGACATCTCAGGCCACGCCGCCCCCGCTGTGGAGACCCTCCTGCACCGCCGTGCTAAAGGGTCGCGGGCCGCGCCTGCCTACGTGCCCACACCTGCTGATTGAGGACCCAAGAACACTTCCCAAGCTGAGAGTCGCACCGACCTGTGCCGACTCTCCACATCACGAAAGAAGTTCCAGTATCGGGCTCGGGGCCCGCAACGCCTTATTTCCCCGTTCGCAGGAACCGATCTCTGTGAGTACTGGAACTACAAGTAAAGAGACTACAAAGTATCCATTTGAAACTACGAACCCAGAACATTTGCCTGCTGTATAACCTGGCGGCCTAGCGAAAACGTTATTGGTCTTGTGATAAGTCTGCTGAGATATATATACCTTATTTTTACATAAAGAATCGTATTTTTATATATATCCAAGACTGGTGTCCGTTTCTGGGGGGATTGATGTATTTACTGTGTGTACGATTGTAAGTGCTTAACCACCAACGCCTGAGGAATCGCCTTGGCTGCTCACGCCACGCACCTAGAGGGTGAGCAAGGGTCATTCGCGAGGGGTTATCCTGCGCCCTGACGTGGAGGAGAGGGTTCCTGCTTGACACAAGGGCAACCTTGCGCCAACCAGAGATCCCCCGACTCTAACACTATGCACACAACAAAATGCTCATTGATCTCACGAGATTCTGTTTGGAAAACAACTATTTTCTGTTTAATCAACAGGTGTATCACCAAGTAAGAGGTGTAGCTATGGGGGCGAGCTTTTCCCTTAGCTACGCTACTGCTTACATATAGGATGGTGGGAGAGAATGATCCTAACAACTGAGTATGCGGACATCATGATACACAATATTGTTGAATGGGTCCGAAACATAGACAATCTTTTTGTGGTTGGTGGGGGGACAGAGGAGTTTAAATCTAAGCTTAACATCAATGATTATAATCTGCATTTCACCCACAGCATCAGTAACAGTTCCATCACTTTTTTAGATGTTGAAGTATTTGTGGCAAAGGGGAAGGTGGAAGCCAAACTCCATCGCAAGCCAACAGCTGGCAACACAATACTTCATTAAACTAGCTTTCATCCCAAACACACTATTTGCAGCATCCCCTATGGGGAAATGCTGAGAATCCGCAGAATATGCAGTAGGGAGGAAGATTTTGATGGTGGCACAGGAAGAATGTAAAAGCAGATTCCTCGAAAAGGGTTATTCGAAACACATTATTGATGATGCCATTAAACGGACTAAAACACTGTCTAGCAAGGATTTGCTCATGAAACCATTACGAGACAACAACATATCCTGCAGCAATACGAGTCTCAATACTAACAATCCAAGACTTATCCTTACTTACAACAAACAAAAGGACAGTCTGTTCAAAATCTTGAAAATAAATTGGCATCTGGTAGTGAGTGACCCTATATTGGGGGTGAGGTTACCACGCACTCCCACGATAACATATAGAAGGGCCCCGAGCACCAGAGATTTAGTGGTCAGGAGCACTCCGGAGGTCAAGACAGGTTGTAGTTGGTTAACAAACCGGAAAGGTTTTGTCAAATGCTCTTCTTGCAGGGCATGTAAGTATGGGATGAACAGAACTACTTTCAGTTCTCCATTTAAAAGACAAGACTTGCAACATTGTCAAACTGTTGACATGCAAGATGGAATACGCTGTCTATGTGCTGGAGTGCTCTCGTGGACTGCAGTACGTTGGTAGTACGAAACTGCAAGTCCACAAGAAAGTGCTCCAGCACTTAAGGGCCATCACCAACTCCGATGTGACCTACCCTGTGGCACGCCACTTTAAAGAGGTCCATGAGAATGATCTGGACAAATTAAGATACTATGTGTGAATGCCGTGCCGCCACTTAGACGCGGTGGCAACAGGGAGGCCACAGACGCTTGGAGACAAAATACATTTTGGAGTTGGATTGTAAAAATCCGAACAGCCTAAACACGACAGAGGATTTACATACCTGGTTATAAAGGGGCAGTAGTTATTGCAATGAAATATGAAACTCCAGACCTTAACATCACAAGGCTACCAATAGAACATACCGTTGTTTCTGTGTAGAAATGTTACCTCATCAGTTATTCTATATAAAAATATATTTTTATCTCTTCCTTTTTTTCCCCTTCTTTTTACCGAGTTTCCTTGTTTATTTAGGCTACTAAGGACGTTCCGATTAGGCCGTCTTTGGTATGCTGAGTAATCCCAGTTGCACATTAGCCCTTTATATGCAGTATTGGTAGGGTCTAGAAATAGATACTGCACAAATGTAATCATGTTTACATCACTTTTGCACATTTTGCACAGTCACGTAACAGGACATTTACAGCAGGTTACATCTCCATGGCAAAGAGTAGGCATATTACCTGTGTTAGGTAGAAATGGAATTAGGCAGGCAGTTTTTAATCATCTATTTTGTACATCGACTGACTTTCCTAACTATATGTAAACGTAGGGTGGTGTCTAAATCGAGATGCTAGAGGAGGAGGCATCGCTGTAATCTTCAAAAAGCAATTTTCTTGTACTTTCATCAAAGAAGATCTTCCCGGTTGTGAATGCGCCCGCTTTAAAATTACAACTAGCCCACACTTTGCCCTGTCGGGCCTTTATATCTACCACCCACCTGGACCTGCCTCAAGATTTATCGATGCCCTTCTTGAGGCAGCAAACTCTCTGGTGACTAAGTCCGCAAATTTTACTATATTAGGTGACCTCAACCTCCACTTTGATGTATCTATCGATTTTACTATTAAAAATCTACTTGTAGATCTATTGGCGTTACAACTTAACTCCCTAATCCAGTACCCTACACACTCTGCCGGTCATACCTTGGACCCGGTGTTTACTAACATCCAGGATGTCAAAACTGAGATGCCTGTTCCAATGGGATGGACGGACCACCATCTTGTTAAACTAACCATACTGGTCAAGGGGCCAATGTATAAAACCAATCCAACCCGCCGCCTTAAAACAACTTGGCACAAATTATTAACCAGTGACCTTCACGTCACTCTAGGAGAGTTCCATCGAGAAGATGACCAGGATATTGATATAACCTATGGTGCTTTTAACGACTGGATCACCAAAGGACTAGATGCTTTTATTCCACCCAAATGGGCTAAAGGGCGCACCTCACCCTCCAAGCCATGGTACAATGATACCCTTAAATCCTTGCGCAAGGAATGTAAAAGAGCCGAGCGCACGTGGAGGAAAGAGTACAATAATGGGGATAAAAGCAACTATTTATCGACACTAAAAAAGTACCATAAAGCCATTTGCGCCACACGCGCGACTTTCTATGCAGACAAAATTAACTCGAGCCCTAACCCTGCCAAAATAGTTTTCAATCTGGTCCAAGAACTTCAGAGCAACAGATCTCCATCCCCCAGTATTACGTCTGCACAACATTGCGAGGATCTTGCTACATATTTTGTAGAGAAAGTTAAAAAAATCTACAGTTCCTTCCCACAGCACTCCCCCAATCCCATCAACCCTACCAATCCCATCCCTAAATGTACCCTCTTGACTCACATCCCAGAAATCTCTCATGATGATTTAAACAAACTATGTAGGAAAGTAAAGTCAGGCTCCCCTGCAGACCCTATGAGCCCCACCCACTTTATGGACTCACTGAATTTTTTTCTGCCGACCTTAGCTGCCATACTCAATCTTTCCTTTTCCTCTGCTAGTGTTCCGACAGCCTGGAAACAAGCTTGGGTCTCACCCATCATTAAAAAACCCGCTTTAGATCCATCAAAACCAGAGAATTTTCGTCCCATATCTCTGCTACCATGGTTGTCCAAGCTTGCAGAGGCCCATGTTAATGGCATCCTGTCCCAACATATGGACCAGAATAACATCCTGGACCCATCTCAAAATGGGTTCAGACCAGGCCATAGCACGGAGTCTGCCCTCCTGGCCACCTCCGAACATCTCCGGACGATTTTAGATTCCGGTCAAGGTGCTGCGCTGATTCTCCTTGATCTCAGCGCGGCCTTTGACACGGTATCCCATGACATCCTTCTTAATCGTCTGGAGATGGTCGGAGTCTCTGGCCTTGCACTGGCATGGTTCGGCTCCTTCCTCAAAGATAGATCCTTTCGGGTGTCAGCCCCCCCATTCCTATCCAAACCCCATCCGATCGCACAGGGAGTTCCATAGGGCTCTGCTTTGAGCCCCTCCCTTTTTAACCGTTACGTGCAGCCACTTGCAGCAGTGGCTAAAGAGTGGGGCCTGACGCTGGTGTCCTATGCTGATGACACACAGCTGGCCATCACTCTCACGGAAGGCCCTTCCATCTTGGCCTCTAGATTCAGAGATGGCCTTGCGGCAGTGGCCCAATGGATGACAGATAACTACCTACAGCTGAACGCCGGAAAAACAGAAGTGCTGCTCCTTGGTAAAAACACCTGCCACTGGAATGAGCACTGGTGGCCGTCATCCTTGGGCCCTACCCCCCCTCCCAAGTCCCTTGTAAAAAATCTGGGAGTCTGGATGGATGCCTCACTCAGCTACCAGACACACACTAAGAAAGTAGCTGCCATATGTGTTGGTCTGCTGAGAAATCTCAGCCCTATATTAGGTTTTTTTAACGCTAAAGTTCGCCAACTTATCATCCAAGCGACCATTCTGTCTCGATTGGACTACGCCAATGTCCTCCTCCTTGGTGCAAATAAAGGAGAAATAGCACGACTGCAACGCGTGCAAAACGCGGCCACACGAGCATTAGTTGGCCTTCCCCGCAGATGCTCGGTTAGAGCCACCATTCGCAAATTGCACTGGCTGCCCGTGAATTCTAGGATCCATTTCAAAACCCTTATCATGATCTTCAAAATTCTCAAACTCGGAAGCCCTATACTTCTACGACCTCTCCTCACTCCTTATGTTCCTCGACGTGATCTACGTTCCTCTAACCAGCATCTTCTGAGCATCCCCCGTACAAAGCTTTGCCGCATTGGCGGCCGCTCCTTTAGGACCATGGGAGCCAAGCTCTGGAATGCCCTTCCCCTAAACATTCGCTGTATAGAAAATCTCCCCACCTTTCGTAAGGCCATCAAGACACACCTGTTCCCCCGTTTTTAACCTTCCCTTCCTCCCTTCTTTTTCTAGCTCAGGATGGGGACTGTGACTATCCCTAGCGCCGGGACGCCTCCTTGCTGGGGCAGCTGTTTGCGCTTTACCAAAACCTTAGAATTAGAATTAGAATTAGAATATACATGCAATTATTGTTTTGTACACAAGGTTTTAACACATGAAGTTAAACCGTTAGCTGGTAGTCATGCATTAGGCTGGAAATTAGGTATCAGTCCACGTTTACATTGTCAATCTCTTTATGTATCTACTTAGAACAAATGACGGTTGCCATATGCCATAAGTGAATAACTTTATTGAGTTGTCAATAATTGACCTTTTAATAATGTTTTTACAAAGTATTTTACCTTCTCTGTATTTTACACAGTTATGATCGCAGTATTTGCACAAGTAATGACCAATGTACATATTAGGCTGGGCATATACAATTATTACTTCGTAGTGTATTTATACAGCTATCATTGTGTATTTTGCACGTATAGTGACTAAATTACATATCCGGTTGTAAGCATACAGCCAGTATTCCGTATTTTTGCACATAGAACAAATGATTTGAACATTAAGTGAAATGATATTGGTACTGCTGTAAAGAAAATCGATGGGTAGTCTGTTTTCTGTTTTTGTTAGCACTTGGCACTTTAAATTTCCTGGGAAACAGTAGTATGTCATGTGATCAAGGCCTCTACGGGCTTAAACGCGTCATGGTGGCAGAGCACGTTTGCGAAATAAAGAAAATTACATGTACGAAAAAAGAGGTGTCTGTTACATTTCTGATTCCCGGAGCAAGGGATCATGGAGAAATGGTGATGTGTAGATGTGTAGATGTATATATGTATATATATATATATATATATATATATATATATTTATATATATATATATATATATACACAACCAATGCTCACCTTAATTAAAAAGCAAGCGGGACACAGCTCCGGATATAGACAAAGGGATTTATTGAGCGTATTTCCAGCGCTAGCATTACAGTCATGCCCCAATGTTCTTGGCGCTGGACTGTATACTGCCACAGTTCTCTTGGATATGTTGGTCTGGCTCACACCCATGTCCGTATCCTTAACAGGCAGCCACTCGCTACCTCCTCTCTCCCCTCACAAGCATAACAGCCTAATGGCAGTGGTTTTCGCTCGGGGGGCACCGCGTTGTACTCCTCGTACTCCACCACAAGATTTGCTGAAAGACGCGATGCTCCTAACCGAGAGGGCGTGTCCAAAGCCGGTATCAGCAAAACCGGCTCTATATGCACAACCAATGCTCACCTTAATTAAAAAGCAAGCGGGACACAGCTCCGGATACAGACAAAGGGATTTATTGAGCGTATTTCCAGCGCTAGCATTACAGTCCGTGAAACGCTTTGGCAGGCGCGTTTCTAGCCGGAATTGCCGTCATCAGTGCCGGTCTCACAGGCTGGTAGATTCACCTTTGTCTCAGAGACCACTCCTTAAAAGCAGTCTCTCGGCTCTTCCTACTTAAAACAGGTGGCTATCGTTATAATAATAATAATAATAATAATAAAGGAGCTTGTAAAGCGCATGGTGACGCCATCACGGCGTGTCCCCGCGCTGTGGAGAAAAGTCAGAGCCATGAGATGGCAGTTTAAGAAGAAAACAGAAAGGTTTTTAAAAGTTTCCTAAATAAGGGCTCTGAATCCGCTTGCCTGATATTCATGGGGAGAGAGTTCCATTCTTTGGCAGCCACGACACGAAAGGAACATCCGCCCATTCTGGCTTTCTTGACGCGGGGAATTTTAAGCAATCCAGTTCCCCCAGAGCGGAGAATTCTATTAGGCTCGTATGGGATAGCCAGATCTGTCATATAAAGGGGAGCTTTGTGTGAGATGATCCTATAGCACATTAAAAGAGCTTTAAATAGGACTCTCTTTTTTATGGGGAGCCAGTGCAGAGTGGCTAGGGCTGGCATAGAGGCTGACCTTTTCGGAAGTCTAAGGACTAGGCGTGCTGCTGTGTTTTGGAGTACTTGAAGTCTCCTGAAGTTTTTTTGTGTGGTTCCGAGCAAGAGCACATTGCCATAGTCTATCCTCGAGGTCACTAGAGCATGGGTCATAGTGCGCCTGGCTTCCAGAGGGAGAAGGTCTAGGGTACGGTTCAAGGTCTTCATTACCCCGAAACATTTCCCAACCACTTTATGTACATGGTTATCATAAGAGAGTCTGGGATCAACCCAGATCCCCAGATTCTTAGCTGCTTTACAGGGAGTGGGTAGCGGTCCCAAGCATGATGGCCACCACTCCTTGGTCCAGCTCGCATCCCTTCCTCCAATTACCAGAACCTCCGTTTTAGAGCCATTAAGCTTCAGGCAGTGCTGGGTCATCCAGCCTGCCAGAGCCTGCATGCAGGTTTTAAAATTGTTAGCATCAATGGAGGGTGCTTGAGACAGGGAAAGGAGGAGTTGGGTATCGTCGGCATATGAGACTAATTCAATGCCGTACGATTCAACCACTTTCGCCAAGGGGGCCATGTAGAGATTGAACAGGGTGGGGCTCAGGGCGGAGCCCTGAGGTACCCCCTGTTCTAAAGCTATGCTATTAGAGCGATGCATGCCTCTCTGAACCTGGAAGCAGCGGTTGGTGAGAAAAGCTTTAAGCCAGCCCAGTGCTTCCTGGGTGACCCCGGCTTTGTTCAGACACTGCAGCAGGATGGAGTGTGCCACAGTGTCGAACGCGGCACTAAGGTCAAGCATAATCAAAGCCATAGTCTGGCCCTCATCCGCACCTGCACGTAGGGTTTCGGTCGCTCTCAGAAGGGCGGTTTCAGTGGAATACCCTGCCCTGAACCCAGATTGAGAGCTGTGGAAGGCCTTATTAGACTCTAGATGGGCCATGAGTTGACTGTTAGCTATTTTTTCGGCCACCTTCGCCAGATAAGGTAGCAGCGAGATAGGCCGTAAGTTTTCAAGGATATCCTGACTTAAGTTAGGTTTTTTCTTTATTGGAAGTACAATGGCTTGCTTCCACTCCACAGGGAGGATGGCCGTAGAAAAGGAGAGTTGGAGAATATGTCTGAAGTGTTGTTCTAAGACTTTAAGGCTAGCTGCTAAGATCTTGGGAGGAGCAGGATCTCGAGGGGACCCCGATTTAATGCTTTTACAGATGTTAATTAAGGTATCAGTACAAGGAACAGTAAAGCAGTAAAGGCATGCCTTATCATGAGTGATCTCCAAATTCTCAGTGAAAGCAGAGCCCGAGGGCAGATCCTTTGAGAAATTAGCATAGATGTTAGTAATTTTGCTAGCAAAGTATCTAGCAATATCATTACATGATTCAACAGAGTCATTCTGGGCATTGCTCTCATTAGATACTACCGAGATTTCTTTAAAAATTTTAAAGAGCTCCTTAGAGGAGTTCTCAGCCTCTCCAATGCGGGTCTTGTAATACAGTGCTTTAGAGGAACGAATAAGTTTATAATAACCTGCTTGCGCTATTTTATATTGAATTTTGGCTTTGGGGCAAAAGTTAATGCGCCATTCTCGTTCCAGTTTTTTACATGCAGATTTTGCCACCTGAAGTTCAGAAGTAAACCACGGGGAAGGTTTTCTAGTTTTCCTGGTAATTACTGATCTACGGATAGGAGCAGTATTATCTAGGGCAGTTAGGACACAGTTCTTCAGACATGAATAGGCAGCCTCACAATCTGACCCTCCAGGAGGTCCAGCCGCTTCAAGATTGTCGATAAAGGTATCTAAGTTGAAGTTTTTCCACTTTCGACATTGGTAAATCTGCGTACTATCACTCCTGGTTTCAGGCTCGGACACCCAAATTCGTAAGGGAATGACAAAATGGTCAGACCAAGGAACGGGTATTGGAGGAAGCGTTTCTACTCCATTCCAATTACCAAATATGGGGTCGATCAGATGACCTTGTCTGTGAGTAGGCTCTTGGTTCTTAAGAGTAAGCTGCAGGGAGAGTAATTCATCTTTTATACAGGAGGCATCCTTGTCTTGGGCATCATCAAAATGAATGTTCATGTCGCCAAGTACCAGGAGTTTGGATTTCCTCAAGGCGAGATGTGCTGTCGCCTCTACTAGACTAGCTGTAAAATCAAATAGTCTACCTGGGGGTCTATATATAAGAATACCTGATAGGGAGTGTTGAGGTCCCAGTGAGATACTAAACGAAGCAGCTTCACAGTGGTCAATTGTTAGGGGGAGTAAGGAGCATTCCAATGGGGCTCTAACAGCAATAGCTATTCCACCACCCCTACCATCCTGCCTGTCAAGCCTGGCGAGAGAATATCCTGGAGGCAACGCCTCTATGATGTCTGGGTCAGAGTGTTCGCCAAGCCAGGTCTCAGTTAACAACAGTATATCCAGTGCCTCATCCTCAAGTAGGTTGTAGACCTGAATGCAGTGCTTACTGAGAGATCTACAGTTAAGCAGTGCGGCTTTTATCAATTTTTTTGGGGGGACTGTTATGGAGCCCATTTCAGGAGTAAAAGGGCACATGGCACAATTATGTAGTGATAAGGCCTGCATAGAATGTAAGCATGGTAGTGTTATAGCAGGGCGGAGATGCAGCAACGTTTGTTTATCGTACCGTAAGTGGAGGGGGATAGGTAGGCCAGGGTATATTGCCCCGTGCCCCGTCCGGCCGCGGACGGGCGCAGACGGGCTTGACTTTGGCTCGACTTCGGCGCGCTTCCGGCACGCCCGCTGCACGCGTCCGCTGCGCGGTCGCTGGCCAACACACATTTATAGGCAGTAGGGGCCACTAGAGCGCTAACCTGGCCGCTCGAGCCCGGAAGTGCTGGCTCCTCCTCACCCTCCGCATCAATCGCCCAGAATGGACGCGGCGGACCGGGGCGGGAGTTTACAAGGAAGTGGGTGTCAAGAACACAGGTAAACACACAATGTTTTAAAAAAAAAAAAAAAAAAAAAAAAAAAAAGTAGCCTACTTGCACAGTTTTAAAATATCACGCTGTGAAGCAGCGTTAGCATTGTGACACTCACAAATTAGAAAGCAACACAGCACGAGCGGATAGAGCCTGCCACTGCCACCGGCAAGACTCTTCACCACAGCGCGACTGCGAGAGGCAGCGAGTTAAGTACACTTCCCCTACAGTGCCACTAGAGCGCTAACCTGGCCGCTCGAGCCCGGAAGTGCTGGCTCCTCCTCACCCTCCGCATCAATCGCCCAGAATGGACGCGGCGGACCGGGGCGGGAGTTTACAAGGAAGTGGGTGTCAAGAACACAGGTAAACACACAATGTTTTTAAAAAAAAGTAGCCTACTTGCACAGTTTTAAAAATATCACGCTGTGAAGCAGCGTTAGCATTGTGACACTCACAAATTAGAAAGCAACACAGCACGAGCGGATAGAGCCTGCCACTGCCACCGGCAAGACTCTTCACCACAGCGCGACTGCGAGAGGCAGCGAGTTAAGTACACTTCCCCTACAGTGCCACTAGAGCGCTAACCTGGCCGCTCGAGCCCGGAAGTGCTGGCTCCTCCTCACCCTCCGCATCAATCGCCCAGAATGGACGCGGCGGACCGGGGCGGGAGTTTACAAGGAAGTGGGTGTCAAGAACACAGGTAAACACATAATGTTTTTAAAAAAAGTAGCCTACTTGCACAGTTTTAAAATATCACGCTGTGAAGCAGCGTTAGCATTGTGACACTCACAAATTAGAAAGCAACACAGCACGAGCGGATAGAGCCTGCCACTGCCACCGGCAAGACTCTTCACCACCTATGCTGCTGGACTCCAGGTGAACTGCATGATGGTACTTGCAGTCCAACGTGGTACCTCATACAGTGATGGGGACTTCCAAACATCCAGTGATGCCCCAAGGTTCTTGGCGCTGGACTGTATACTGCCACAGTTCTCTTGGATATGTTGGTCTGGCTCACACCCATGTCCGTATCCTTAACAGGCAGCCACTCGCTACCTCCTCTATCCCCTCGCAAGCATAACAGCCTAATGGCAGTGGTTTTCGCTCGGGGGTACCGCGTTGTACTCCTCGTACTCCACCACAAGATTTTCTGAAAGACGCGATGCTCCTAACCGAGAGGGCGTGTCCAAAGCCGGTATCAGCAAAACCGGCTATATATCCACAACCAATGCTCACCTTATATATATATATCTCCAGCTCAAAACTTCATCTTCCACACAAAAATGAAGGGACCGCACTCGATCAAGATTGCTGCTGGGTTACTTTATTTTTCCAAGACCAAACACGAACACAGGACGCGTTTCGGCTTCGCGCCTTTTTCCAGCTGTATACACAGTGCAGTAAGTTCAAAATCATTATATCCCATACAAGCCTAAAGCTTCCGGTGCAATTCAAATAAACATAAATAACGGACTCAAAACATAAAGCATAAGATAAAGGGAGGCGCCATATTGGAACATGCAATTAGACAAAGCAAATACTTTAGAATTCATTGCTGGTACATAATGAGCATCAGTAAATTTGAAAATTATATCACAGTAATTCATTCATTTCCGTAATTCATTAATCCCTTCCAGGGATGTCACATATAGACCCAGAATTGAGCCCTGAATGGGCATAATGAAACTCAAGTTCATTTTAGAGCTATTAAGTCCAGATTCAATAAGTCATGAATTAGCCTCTACATTTTGAGAAGTGCCTCACTGTTAAAGTATATACATACATATATATTTGTTACCTACTAACGGTCGTAGTTAGAACCTTGTTTCTATTCAAAGAGCATTTTTTCTTTTGCCAATATCTTTGGCACCGGTTAACAAATGCTCGCCAAATTTTAAAAACTAAAGGGGCGCTCCGGTCAGCTCATGTCTTGAAAGTTTCGGGGTGATTCGTCAAGCGGGGGCTGAGAAAAAAGGGAGGTCCCAAAATGTGTTTTTTCCATGTTAATTTCCATAGGAAACTTTAGACACGGCTACAGCCCAAACTGTCGAACGGAATTACACCAAATTTGGCAAAAAGGTTGCTTTTGGTCCAGAAAGCACGCTTTTCTTTGAATGGTGTAAATCTGTTCAGTAGTGTTTGAGAAATTTTAAGATTTACAGATATCGATATTTGAGAATTGTGAGATCTGATTGGCTGGAACCTCCCAATCACAAGCTTGCTTCTGGTTGGCTGCCAACACTTCAACCCAGGAAGTGTTGGCAGCCATCTTGTGACTCGGTACTCTCTTAATCACTAGTCAAATTCTAGGGTCTTTATACCATTTGACCACTGCTGTAACCCCCCATGAGGGCCAGTCAAACAATCATGCTCACTTAGGGAGTGCAAACCACTCCTCCACTGCTCTGGCCAGACACGCCCCGATACACAATGAACAAGGCCACTGACTGCAATAGGAAAAATACACTTCTTCTCTCCCCTCTGTCTCTGCCACTTTACCTTCCCTTGCTCCTCCTTCTAGCAGCTACTTAGCTGACCTTGCACATTCTTTCACAACATTTTCCCCTTTCTGCTCTGTAATGATGCATGGCTATGTAAACCTTTGCTAGTTATTGGTGTTATCATAATAATATTGTTCCACCTTTTTCGTTCACTCTTGATTGTTGTGCTTATTCACAGCACACCAATACCTTGTGGTGGGACGCACATTCTAAGAATGAAAAGACAAATGAATAAATATATATGTGTGTATCTACAAGAAAGAGAGATGAGAAGGACCAGTCAATGGCATTCTTGCTGGGAAAGCAGGAACTTGAGTGATTATCAGACCTTTGCTTTCAGTGTCAAAACGAAAAGAGAAGCTTCTGGTCTTAGAAAAAAAAGTGAGCAAAAGCGAGAAATTGAAACAGATGGCATAGTCAATTCTAGCTCACATCGCTTATGCATTCAGGTAGGGAAAGAGGGATCGCTTGTAAAATCCCTTCTTCTCTTCCCTTTTGTGCCAGTCTAAAACATTAATGCAAGTTGTATGGGACACGACAGACTCAGGGACATTGAAGGTTGACAGAAGCAAGAGATTGAAATAATACAAAGATAGGCTCGTTTCTGGTTTATCATGTGTGAAAAAGGCTTTTAAAACAGTTGATTCTCGTGAATTATCAGTACACCTGGAGGCGAACGGCCACCTAGGAGACTGTCAGTGAGTGGTATGCTGCGCCGTGGCATGGAGAGCATCCTCTGAAATATTAGGGAAAGACGTCTTTACTACTGCCAGCAAGGCTACCTTTGTTCATTCAACCTTTTAGATATCTTAACTCCCTTTGACAGAATAGACAACCAGGTATTCATCATAAGAGTGTCTACATTGGCCCAGGTAATACTGCACTTTAATATCTTCGCTCTTTCTTACTAAACAGCTACCATCCAGTAAAATTGTATCGTTTTCAGTCAATATAGTGAACATTTATTGTGGCATTTCCCAAAGCACAGCCCCATCGCCATCACTTTTTAAAGTTTATACAGCCCCCTTTATTGCCATCCTGGACGCCTGCAGGTAGTTTTTCACATCTATGGCCCACTAAGAAACCTGGAACACCCCATAACGAGCCTCACTGCTTCTGTCATGTTCACCTGCAGATGGAGAACAGATAGAGGGCATATCTATGTAGGTTTTGTGTCGCTCTTGCGTGTTAGGGGGTGCAAGGGATGACGCAAAACCTAAGTCGGATTTATCAAGCCATGCAAGATCACCCAACCTCCGACCATAAGATCACTGGATCACATTCCAGAAACACTTAAAGACTCACCTATTCTGCCTGGGATTTGTTCATTTACTCCTTTCTTGCTGAATGTGAACCTAGAGCTAGTCAGATACTCACGACCTTCACACACCACCTGAGGCTATCTGGCCTTTGTACCTTTTAAAGCTGTGTCATCTACAAGGACATGTGCATGGCGGCAATCACAGTGTACCATACCCTGACTTGGCATCCTTCGTGCTATACATGATCAGGTTTTGCAGAGCGCATTCCTGTCTCCTGCCAAGCTGCAGATGCTCTAAGGACACCACTGGGTTGTTAGTAATGACTGAAAGTGAACACTAAATAGAAGGATAAAATTAATCCCAGGAGTAAAAGGCGCTGCTACTGGGACATATCAACCACATCCTCTTGACTCTATCATCGACATTCTACACAGAGGGTGGAAGGATGCAGCCAGACAGCAGCACTCAGTCAGCATTGGGTAGGATGGAGAGATGTATATTAGTTCTAGGAGACACACAACACCGGGTCAATTAAACAAGATAATGTTTTGTGTGTGCTAGCTCTGTCCTCTTTTAAGGCCCAGAATCAATATTCTTTGTCCCCTGCATTTTTCAATATATTTTTTATTGAAAATCTGTACTGCGTTATTGAGACCTGGTCCACAGGCTTCGCTGCACAGCTTTAAAAACTAAAAAAAAAGTTTGAATTTTGACAGGATCTCCCAAATAACACCACAAAATCAAGGGCGATTTCCTGAGATTCAGTGACCTCAAATTTTCAAGTAAACCTGTGAAAATGTCTTAGTGACTACAAAACAAATCAATCCTGATCTCTTATAACATATTTCTTTAAACAAGAATCCTTTGCACACAAAATATACACAAACTGTATAACTATACAATTGCACCAAGTCACTGGGAAATCCTCCTTCTCGCGACCTTGAAATGTCACTGTCTGCACCGTGGCTTTTTTTTAAATTTCCATATCCAATACCTGAATATTACTTTCTCCCGAGAATTACAATGCCTCATGAGAACACATCTGCTGTTGAGTCCCCTTTTACCCATAATTCTGTGTGCTCCGATGATTGATGCCAAAGAGGCAATAAACATTCATTTGAGGACTCTTTTTTTTATTCCTTATTTTATACTGTATTGATCTTCACGAAGATTTCATCCCATAGTCCAGTGACCTCAAAGCCATCTATCAGCTTGTGTTTGTTAGGACCCTCCTCCCTGCCACATGTTCAGCATCCCCCTCTTTGAAGCAGTGCAGGATTGCACAGTTTACTATGAATCAGTAGACCTTACAACAGCTGTTCTGCTGAACGAGTACAGAGGTATTAAATGTGCAGTTTCGAGTTCCTTGCTTTGAGTATCCCATGATGTTACTTCAAATAAAAGCTTTGAAAAGCTGCCATACTGTAGTCTTTTTTGTATAAAACTATAAATATTTCTTTATTTTACTCTTAAATGATCAAAATATGTTTCCGCTTCAATGGCAGTACCTCAGTTAGGAGAATAACGAAAATGAATAACGCTAGTCTGACTGTTGAAACTCCGTTTTGGTAAATTTCCAAAATGGTAACACCGTGTTTCCCCCATAAAAATAATCAAATTCAACAAAAAAGGGAACGGTGACAACAAAATTGCACCAGTAATCGACCAAGAGTAAAAGGAACATGAGTAATGGAAAGGGAAAAGTTACTAGTGTAGTAGTTATTTTAATTATTATTCCAGTTTGATGGAAGGGTCCTGACTTTCCGAGACCTTCTCCTCTCATCTGGTCAGGGTGAAACCCTCCATTCCAACCTCTATTGCACCAGTAATCGACCAAGAGTAAAAGGAACATGAGTAATGGAAAGGGAAAAGTTACTAGTGTAGTAGTTATTTTAATTATTATCCCAGTTCGATGGAAGGGTCCTGACTTTCCGAGACCTTCTCCTCTCATCTGGTCAAGGTGAAACCCTCCATTCCAACCTCTACAACAGCTGTCAGTTTGTTTGTACTATTAAACCCCATGCGCTCCATACGCTTCCATTAAATATAATATTGTGCTGAGCATGTTGGACCTCATTCAGAGTTTGACAGAATGGCAAACCCATGCTCTTGTGGTTACGTCATTTAGGGGTCGGGACATTCTAGGTTTCCGACACAGAGCAACAGCCGGCTCCACCATCACAAACCATTCCTCAGGGGCCCATTCACCAGAGGGCTGCCTGGGTTAATATTGTGGAAGGCCTGCCCTATTTCAGGTTCGCCTTTCGGAACGTAATTTTCTTGGTGGGGACCACCATGCAGGGCATGGGGGATTCAGACAGGAAAAATTATCCACAATCCTCCCATGCATTCTTTGTTCTGCAGACGGAAATTACTGGAATTACAGTATGGGGAGGATTTGTGCAATTTGTGTAGGGGTACTTGACCTGTTCACCAGTTATTAGTGCCAACTACTTTTAGCCTCCTTCTGCTAGGGAAATGTTAACATCTTGGAAGATCTCCCGATTGTCTCAAGGTTTTCATTCTTTTTTACTTCTTGTAGATCATTAGTCTCACTCACCGACCTACAGGACCCATGTATTTTTCTGTCGACTTGTTGGGTTTTCTCTTTTGTATTCCGTCCTCTCTTGTTCATGTAAACTATGTGTTCCTGCTGTCTTGGACACCACCATGCCAGAGTGGCTGTTCAAAATCACCTGTGGGCTTTGGTCTGAGCTGCTGCCTCCTTGTCTTTCTACTAAATTATCAGACACTGTTCTCCTTCTCACTGTGGATTTCACCAGGGGGTTTACTCTAATGAACTCCTGGATCTTGGAAGCTATTGATGATATACTACCTAAGACAACCTCCATTTTTATTATATCTTGTCCTTGAACCCTTTGGTTCCCACCACAGATAGGCGCTATGAAAGCAGCTTGCTGAAGGCACTATTTTCCACCATTAAAAAGTTGTAATATTTAATATTTCGTGGTATAAGAAAGGCATTTTAAAGCTCCCAGTCTATACTATCAAAACTGCAAAACCTCAGCCACTGACTCTACAATAGAAAGTTTTGAGATCGTTAGAAAACTCAGAAATCTTTACTACCCTAAATCAATAGTGCCTTCTTCCTTGGATCGCTGTGAAAAACTTCGGCTTCCATTGTCTCTAAAATTGAGGATGTCAGGAATTCTTCAGTAAATATTCCACCCTACTCTATTAAAGAGTCTTGGTCTGGAACACCTGTCACTCTTTCCTTGGGTCACTCATGCATATTGCAATGTATGACGTCAGTAATAGTCTACATTCTTAAGGTCTGGGTCTTCTTAGGAAACTTGGCCAGGGCTGGACTGGTAACCAAAACTGGCCCTGGCAAACTGCTCGGCCGGCATCCCTTGGGGGGTTGAGGGGGTGCGACCGAGCGGTTTGCAATGGCCGGTTTCTGACTATTTTGTTACCGGGGGCCAATATTGCAGGCCCATTGTAACAAAAATGGCCCCCCAGGGACCCGAAACCGGCCCCCACCCTGGCGGCCCACCGGTAAAACGGCCGGTGCCTGCTACAGCCAGTCTGGCCCTGACCTTGGCCATCATATAGAAAAATTACATTTAAGGAATTGCAACAAATAACGATTCCCAATTTGTGAGCACTTAAATGGAATGTACGAATGTGAATTTGTTAGAAGTGGGTGCAATTTGCGCACCAACTTCTAATGAGTCTATTTGTTTTTTGAGTACCGACCTATGTTTTAATAGGTTAGTTGTCAAAATACTGATTAGTAAGGGGTTGTAATTCGACCTACCTTATCAATATGGATGAGGTAGGCTGTACATTGAGACCCACAACGATTGACTACAATGACATGCATGGTGGCCTGCTAGGATCAGCAGACCACCATGTTTGTCATTGCTTTTAAATAAAGCAATCTTTTTTTAATGCAGCCCATTTTCCTTAAAGGCAGTGGTCTCATGGGATGCCTTACCACTTCCTTTGAGGAGGTGGTAAAATATCAATGTTTTACAACCAGATTTTGGTGGCAAAACATTAATACATAGCTTAAAGGTTCCATATCTGGAAGGGATGCCCTTAACACACCCCTTCCAAAATACAAATCTGGATCTATTCCCAAACCCAATTAGGGACTCAGCAAGATCGGTAACATGTTTCAGTATCACTTTTCGGGATTGTTGAATAGAAAATTACATTTTGTGGCCAGAAAGGCACTGATTTTCCAAATTGGAGCCTTACCGACTGTACAATGGTTTTGTACATGAGGGCCTATATCTGCTATGCGTCTCAAGAGGGCTGCTCAACATGTAATTCCCGCCACAGTCTAAGTCTCTCGCTCACTGCCGTGCATCTCTCTATATTGCTAAAAAGTCATTTGTGGTGACTTTGCTCAAGAAATGTTCTGCTATGCCCCCCAGCTCCTCCTTACCGGCCTCAAGAGCTTCCAATCCATTTCTTTACTCGCTTCCTATTCCACCCAACATATTAGAGAAGAATGTCAGACCATTTCCTTCGTGTAATCTTCAGTCATCGTGATCATTTCCGTTTCTGTAGCCAGACGTAAATTTGGTGAGGGCTTTAGCGAGGGGCCTCTAATTCTAGGGTCCCAAGCTGAACAGTGGAGTTCTTGCTCCCTCAGGAAATTGCCCAGCACCAGCCAGGTATTTCAGAGTAAAATATAACCACTAAACCCCCACCTCCATCTGATGCCCAGTGCAAGGAAGGGCCTTCAGAAGTAAACGACAAGGCCGAATTGAAAACCACAACACAACGTCATTGATTGGCCTAAATTCTATTTAGGGAGTTACCTCCCAGGGACTAGACATTAACACAGTCCAGCAAGCATAGAGAGGCCGCACGGCAGACCTTTAAAGGCACAGTACCTGTTCTGAGAGAGGCAATCTCTGAAATCCCTGCTGTGGCTAATTTGCCCCCCTGACCTTGCCGCGGGGGAGCAGGTGTTCCTATCCGTGGGCGCGGGCCGAGGAAGGGTATAATGAAGACCGCGCCTGTCAAAGGCATAACGAGTCTCGTCCGTCATTCACAGCCCATGGATGCCTCCACACCGACCACGGCGTCAGCAGGGACGGCGGCCTCTCGCTGCTCCCCCGGAACGGTATTAAAGCTGAGAAGAAACGGCAAAACACATTCTATCTTCATTCTTTAAACACCGGGCTCGACCCTCGGCCTCTCATCGCCTCTCTGGACTCGCATTGGCTGTGATGGTTTCTGTCGTGCTCTCGAGGAACAGATGTATTAAAATAGACATTCTTACATGACGACGTCCTTAGTTCACACATGATTGTAATCTAGAAGTGCACGACTAATTCGGAAACATTTCCGATGCATCCATGCTCGTTTTGGATGCCCTATTTTGTGCGTTAGTTTACGGACTCCACAGAGTACATTGATTTTTATTCATGTTTCCTAAAGGGGGAGGGAGTGGGGTGGTGTGTGTGGCAATATTTGCACGGAATGCCCCTCTTTCTACACTCATCCTTTGAGTTGCACACTCTTTTATGCATTTTCTCACCCTTACTGTAGCACCTGCGTTTCAACCATTCAGACTCAAGTTAGGTGACAAGATAAGTGGGGAAGAACCTTTGAAAACTAAATATAAATGCCCCCTGACAGTATAAACGTCACTTCCCGTGCACTGGATTGCTCTGTCCACCTGACCCACTCTGCCTTTTGTCTCCATGTGCGCCTTGATGGATCTGGAGTGGTGTAGGCCATAGATATGCAAATGACAGTAGGGTAACCGTTCCTAAGAGCGTGTGCTTTCAGGTGGACAGATGGGACAAGGGCGGGGATCTTCCTATTTCGGAAGTAGAGCCCTCACACACCTGTAAGGGTGTCATGCTTCATCATCGGGCGTTTGCTCCTCCTGGGGTTGACCCTTTCCCATTAGAGCTCAATATAGAAGATACTCCTTCCCAGCCTCTAGTGTCCTCAAGATCTTTTAGTTCATACATTCATGATGTTAGTGATGTTCAAGACAAAGTTGTTAATCTGGTTGTCTATTCTAGGGAAGTAGGCACAGCATTTTCTTGTGAGCACTGCCTTGCAAACTCTGACTTCCTTCCTAAAGAGCATGTCTAACGCAAGTCAGTTTGGTTTTATTGCGGCTCCAATCATGGCTCAATCATGGTATTTTATCATGGCTCGTATCACAAGAAGCTCTTTGTTAATCACATAGTGCACCTGCTGTGTTAGTGACTAATCTGTCTACCAAAGTTGACAGGTTCCTAATCTTGTTAGTATGAGAATTCCTTGGAAAGACCAAGGCTGCATAGTAACTACCTACACAATTGTGTGGCAAGTGGAAGTATGCAGATACGTCACAAACATAATATATGACCCTTATTCCTATTCCATGTCCTGCCAGTATGTCCTTAACTAAATATTTCTGGTCATATTCAGTCCAACCCGCCATTTTTACTGTCTCATTCCCTTCTTGCTCTCGAACAATGTATAGTTTCCCTTTCTTCGACAAGTCCAAATTTAAGTTTGGGTCTCTTCTTTCTTTTCATCCTGTTCCTTTCCTTCCCTTGATCCCTCCCTGACTCTCTGTCCTGCTGCTTCCCTGACTCTCTGTCCTGCTGCTTCCCTGACTCTCTGTCCTGCTGCTTCCTTCTCCGTTCTTATCCTTTTATTAAGTTTGCATACAAAGATCATCTGAGCATGGATAATTTTGCACAAAAGTTAATGTGCATCTGGGTTAGTTAAATTAGAACATGAGAGGGTGAGAAAAATGTCACCACGTACTTCGCTTTGCTCACCCGTTTTAGATATTTCGAAAATGTTCAGTTATGATTTGTCATCTGTTTGTACAGGTTTGTAGCATCAGTAACGATACATTTTCTAAAGACAACTCATAATCAGAATATTAAGGCTTAATTGAGCCTTGATGAAAAAATAGATTCAAGAATACACACCAGGAAAAGGCATAAGACAATGGATGAAGTAAGAAGGTAAGAGAAAACAAAGCAGTCCTATACATGCATGGGTTTTACATATTTAGCAAGCATCTAAAAATAGGCATCATATGTTTTCAGAATTTGAGCCATGTGAAATATTACCATCTGACGTTTCTGTTTTAATCACCATTATTTGGTTTACTCTACTGTGCTTTGGCGAGGCACCCCCCTCCCTCACATAGAAATCCAACAGCAAGACAACTACAGGAAATACTATGGCAACAACAAAAACTACAAGGTCAATTTAGCAGCACTTCTTCACCATGGTAATCACGAGGTAGATCAAGGCAGAAAAAAATATTGGTCTTTTGCTTCTATTCAGTTCTTTTTTTTTTTAGTTATCTTGTTCCTACCCTAGTGTCTCTACCCTACCTTAAAATCTACAGTGGTAGTCGGCCTCATCTGCTGGGTTCCTATGGGCTCTGCGGCCCTTTAACCAAGGGTTTAAGTTATGTTGTCTCAATTCATTCTTCAGCAATGTTCTACAAGTTTCTCATCTCTTTTGTCTCCTCAGCTACCGTCTATGGATTCATGGAGGCTCATCAACGTCTGTCTAAAAATCATTTGACTCAGCATCACTGCTCAGAAAGTAAGTCCAGTCAGAACCCGAGTACTTTTGGTTTAGTTTTCTCAGTCTCTTTGAATTTTTTGTCCCAGGTTGATAAAAGTCACAGTTCTCCTTGTTCTCTGTTTTTTTGTCCTGCTAGCTCTCTATTCTCTCTAATAGTTTCTGTCCTCCTTCAGTTTGGCAGTATTCTTCTTGTCCTGTTGTCAGTTCTTGATGATTTGTGTTTGTGATGCACTTTTTCCTTTGAGGTACTGGTCACTTCCAAATCATGAGACACAGTTTAATTCTCAGATTGAGAGCTTTCTCCTCTTGCCTCTCTTGCACCGTTGTTAGTCAGCTGAGTACAAGCAACTGCTTGATCTGTCTCTGCTCCTCATATCACTGTAACCTAGATGTATGAAGAGCCTCAACGTGGATTCCCGAGGTCTGTTTTGTGGCAGTGATTCTGCGGTTTGGTTCAGGTTCTTTTCTGGCTCTGGTTCAGATGAGTAGTGCTGCAAACCCTCAGGTCACCTCATCTACTTCTTCTTATGCTTTGGAAAGTTGTATTGATGTGGATTTGGGGAATTAGTGGATATTGACTTCAACTATTCCTCTGCTTGTATAATTCTCTTTGTGTGTGAAGTATGGATCCAGTTTGGTAAACCTGAGTACTAAACAGTGGTGTTAGTCATGAGGATGACCAATGTTCGGTCCTCACCAACGCTCCTACAAGCATGACCTGCGAATGTGCTTCTCCATGTGAACCTAGTTTCCAGGGCTCAACTTGTGGCATGGAGTGGAACTCACAGATGATTTTCCAAGTTGACCTTTGAGAGATAGAACTCCCCACATCAGCCTGTCCTTTGCAGTACTTGAGAACGATGTAATCTGTAACATTCACATGTGAAGCTGTGGGAACAGAAGGGATTCTCATGCTCAATTGTACAATATCTGGTAATCTCATATGCATACCTGTTTCCTGCAGTAACAAATTCATCACCACTCCTGTGGGCAGCACACTTCACAACTGCTGCTTTTCTAGGCAACTGCAGTGCAGTCAACACATTCATAAACTACAGGCCATTTCGGATGGGAGAACTGGAGGAGGTCACAAACCCTCTCGATGACTACAGCTTTCCAATGTCATGAACAACACCAAACCCATACTGTCTGTGGTGACCCTCAATTCATTAGATGCACAGCATGCCCTTATCAGAGCTATCAGTTCGGCCACTTGTGCAGAGGTTACATTGCACAAGTAGGATGCTTCTACAAGCCCATTTGTGGTACAGACAGTGTAAGCTGATTGTATAAACCTACGTCTGTCTCTCAGGCAAGAACTGTCAACAAATAATGTGTGATCAGGTTTCAAAAGGGGTACATCCAGAATGTCTGGTCTCAGTTTCCTGCATAACTCAGTTACATCAACGCAATTGTGGTCAAACTTGCCCTTATCATCTTCTTCATGATTGGGCAACAATGTTGAAGGATTCAAGGTATTGCCAGCCACAGTGAGATATTTTCAGCAGTTGAAATTATTCTCTCATAGTGTGTAAGACGAATTTTTGATTATGTGCTGATTTGGGGTACAGATCGTAAGGAACTCTATGGAATGGGATACTCGAACTGACTGCTTCAACCTCTTTAAGGCAACCAGGAAGCACAGTGACTACAGGATTAAGTGTGACTGAGAAATATGTCACGGGATGCTTCACCTCCGCATGTATCTGAGTCAAAACAGACAGCACACATCCATCACACTTGTGGCAAAATAACACAACTTCTTTGTTGTAGTCTGGCATTCCAGGGATGGGTGCATAGCAGTGTTCACTTTTGAACTCTTTCATGCTTTCTTCATCCATTGATGCCGGGCCATTAACATAATGTGTTAGTCTCTGTAGGGGCTTTGCCACAAGGGAAAAGTTGGGAATCCACTGACAACAGTAGCCCACCCTTCCCAAAAACCTTCTGGCTTCTTTCTGTGTTGTGAATATTTCATCTTTAGAACTGTTGAGATGTGCTTATGTGACACTCTCCTTGCTCCTTTTTCAATTTGTTACCCTAGATACGTAACTTGTCTATGGCAATGTTGCTATTTATTAGGGCAAACCTTGTGCCCATTCTCAGCAAGGTGGTTTTAGGAGGGCAACTGTGTCCTGTCTGGAAGCTTCTTTTGTCACTGATGCCACCAGCAGTTCATTGATGTATTGCACCAGTGTCAAACTGCAAGGCAATAGTAAAGTCTCTAAATTCTTCACCAGTATCTGATTAAAGAAGGAGGGACTCTTTGTATAACCTTGAGGAGCTCGACACCACACAAGAGTCTTTTCTTGGAATCTGAATGCAAAGAGATCATGGCTCTCAGTGGAAGAGACTTCCTGACAGAAGTCAATGGCTGTAAACCATTCAGAGTGTGGGGTAATTTGGAAAAGGATTACAGCAGGGTTTGGTATCACTGGATAGCATGGAACTACTATTTTGTTAATTTTCCTAAAGGTCCTGCACTATTCTCCATTATTTATTCAATTTCTGCAAAGCCACAATTGGAGTGTTACATGGACACCTGATGATTCTTTCGAAATGCTCTGCTCTATCATATTCTCAGTGACTGGGGTTGCTCCAGTAATAATTTCTGTTCTTCTGGTATCTAGGGGAAAAACTGCATCTGCTTTTAGAGGTAATCTTGGGAAGTTTTGCATCTGTGATTAGGCCAATCTTTTTACCTGTAAAATCCCACACTACTTCTCTCAATGTCTCTTTTAGACCAAAAGCTTAATCTTCTTTAGTGAGGACCGAGTACAGACTATTTGTGGATTATTGGGATTTTAATTTTGCATCAGCTGCCTGTGTCTCTACCTCCAAACGTTGCAGCATGCAGTAAATCACACAGTTGGTTTGCAAAGCAGGCTCCTTCCTAACAGGATCACAGGACTGGATTGGCAAATCACAAACTGGTGATAGTCTCTGATTGAGCCTATTTTTAATGGAATTGGGGCTGAAACTTTATTTGTGCACTGCTGATTTGTGATACCTACAACAGGTAGGAGTGCGGTTTCAGGAGCTACAGCTGCTGAGGCCAGTTTAGTGTAGATGAATCAGTGAGTTATCCTACCAGGATCCTGGGTGCTAAGGGCATGCGTGTGTCATCTGGGGTGTGCGAATTACTCAAAGTTGCCTGAGCCTGTTAAGTGCTTGTAAGCATGGGTGTCAAGGGAAGGCTCAAGCCTGTCAAAGTCTGTGATGCAATTAGGGTACCTGGGGTCCGAGGGACTCTTTGGACCAACGGGGTCTGGGAAGTACTAGTGTCTACGTAGCTTGGAGTGCATTTACCTCTGTAGAGGATTGTTCCATTAACACTCTTTCCAGAGAATTCTGAGATGCTTGCCCTGGGGCTGAAACTAAATTGTACTGAGGTAGTCTTGATCTTAACAGATCAGCTAGAAAATTATCATCATGAATACTCTTAGCTCCTGTGTTATTCTCAGGGATTTTTTGGGTGGGGGATTTCTCCTTTTTCTGGTGCATCACTAGCACAGGGTAATCTGCCACTGTCTCAATTATGTGCTTGCACCATATCTTTTGCTTCTCATCTTCCTAAACATCTAACCATGTACATAGTTTGTTTCATGTCCAAATCTTGTATCTCTCATGGTCCTTTTTATTTACTACCTGTTCCCAAAGTTTCAATGCTTCACATTGTATGGGTCTGGACTGGGGGCTTCATGTCACACCTTTTAATTCTCTAATTCTCAAGTTTCGCTATGTTGATGGCACTGTATAATGGGAATTGGAAATCCCAATCTTTCTCAGTATACTGGTTCCATTTTTTGAGCCATACATACATGAAAAACCCTTTTACTGCTGCCATCTCCCAAGCCATTGTTCCTTCTAATGGTACTTTCTCTTCCATGGTCAAAGGCTCCAAGACTTTTAATGAAAGATCCCCCATGCTGCCCTGATCATCAACAAATGCTTGAAACACTCAACTCCTCATGAAATCCTCTTTTGCAATCAATCCAGTCACAAAGCAGCCTCTACTACTCGTTCGACAATCCTAATATTACCAGGGTAAAGGCCTACCAATCATAGCACAGCTCTCAACACTACTGACCTATCTCAGTACAGCATCCTGTGACACAATCAGCACGGCGTATGGCCAAATTTCAACAAACTTTTCTCTAAACTACTATTGTCTGCTTCTTCTAAATGCAAAGGATAATTTTAGTTCAAAGATGTAGATAGTGTTTTCACAGCTCTCGCAATCAGGCAGCAGCAAACTCTCGGCCTGCTGGAGTTTACTTTTAACTGATATGTTCACGCCTGTTCACCAAGAAATAAACAAATACTGATCATTCCCACACAGTAATATTGCGTCCCTATTTTGATGTGACTGATAGCACTTCATGGTACAAACCTCAAACCTAGCAGACAATTCAACAAAACTACTTGATAGAGCTTGAGGTAACGAACTTTGACAAGCCTGAAGCTTCTGTCACAACTTTATTGCAAATTTATTAAGTGTGAAGCATGAGCAAACCCTCACAGTGCAAGGTCACAGAACTCAAAGAAAACAATCAACAAGATAATAATCACAGTCCCTACAAGTCCACAAATAAACGCCACTATTAAAAGCCGGTACACTGCATGAAGTTCAGAAGTAGGCTTTATTGTAGCAACCACCAACATTAACAACTCCTCTTCCCAGCGTCTCTCAGTCCGAATGGCTCTCTCACCACCCACCAGAACATTCTCATTCTATCACCCAGACAACAGGGATTCCACAACCCAACCATAAGTAAATTACAACACATCCCCTTTACAATACATCAAAAACAGAATAATAATAAATAAAGATAACAATCACTTGGTGCAAAATATAATGCAAAATATAAAAATTAACATAAGCTTAATACATAACATAATCTTTAAACTTGGCTGGTACCTGCCTGAGCCTGGCGGAACCATTACAATTCCCATTACCATTCACAGGAACACAAGGCCGGTTGTTGTTAACATCAACAACTTTGACCAGCCTTGACATGCTCCAGGTACAGCCATTATTTAAAGTCACCACGTTTTTCCTTATCGCCGTGATAACAGAAGGACCCAGAAAGTTAGACAGACCCTTATGACCAAACCTGGATCTCTTGACCCAAACACGATCACCAAGGTTCCACTTCCTTTCTTTCACAGACATCTTGTCATCATAGCGCTGTTTGTATTTTGACTGATAATCAGCCAACCTCCCCTTCCTCACATCCTCACTGACCTCATTCCCTTTCCATACAGGGAGCCACCCTGGATTCAGCTTAGACATTGCCAACCTTCCCCTCAAAGCCTCAAAAGGTGATTTTTGAGAAATAGCATTAGGAACAGTGCGGTGTGCCCACCATGTTTCCCTCAGCATACAGCTGAAAGAAACTCCAGTATCAAGTGCCCTTTGAGCACAACTTTTCACCACCCTATTCATTCTCTCAGTGAGACCGTTAGCTTGTGGCGAGTATAGTGCAGTTTTTAAATGAATTATACCAACACTCTCTAGAAAATGTTGCATTTCTTGGGAGATAAACTGCACCCCATTATCTGTAACCAGATATTTTGGAATACCCTCAGACGTAAAGACATCCTTTAAGAATTCAATAATGGACCTAGAATTGACCACTCCCATACACTTGGTAACCACCCATTTCGAGGTGTAGTCCACCAAGAGAACAACAAACCTTTCCTGGGCAGGCATAAGTTCAAAAGGACCCATAATGTCCAACCCCAACTTGGTCCAAACTACATCCGGAACCTCCACAGGTGAAAGAGGAGCATGACTAGTCACATGAGACTTGTCATTGATGGCACACAAGTGACAATCTTTCACAACAGTCTGCACCATCCGATCCATCCCAGGCCACCAGTACCTTTCTCTGACACGCGCTTTCGTAAGACTCCTACCAAGATGTCCCTCATGAGCTAAATTGACTTCTTTCTCCTTGAGCACATCAGGTGGAACTAATCTTTCACCTCTCATAAGCTTATCCCCACAAAAGGTTAATTCATCCTTAACACACCAAAAACGACTTCACAGCCGGGTCAAGATCCTTACAACTCATCCATCCTTTAGATATCAAATCCTTCAACAAAACAAAAGTAGTATCCTTAACCGCACAAGATAACCACTCCTCTTCCAACAACGGGTTCTCCATCACCCAATTCACACACTCAATCTCATCACTCTCCTCCCCAGAACATACTGGCAACCTGGACAAACAGTCAGCAGACTTATTATCCAACCCAGAAATGTAGTGCACATGGAAGTTAAACTCTTGCAGACCCTCACTCCATCTTTTAAGCCTAGGAGTCATGCGCTCACTGTGACGATCAGAATAAATTTGTACAAGGGGGCGATGATCAGATTTTACCATAAAAGGAATTCCCCACAAGTAAAATTTAAAATGTTGTACCGCCCAATACACACTTAAAGCCTCCCTTTCAATGCAAGAATAATTAATCTCTGCATCCCTAAGGGCCCTAGAAGCAAAAGCTACTACCTTTTCTTCCCCATCAACAACCTGAGAAAGTACAGCCCCCAGCCCCTTGAGACTGGCATCAGTTGTGAGAACAGTTTTTAATCTGGTGTCAAAATGACCCAGCGTTGGCATCCTCCCAATCTCAGACTTAACCCAATTAAAAGCCTTCTCACAATCTGGCGTCCAAACAAACCGTGATCCTTTTTTCAAAAGCACTCTGATCGGCTCCACCACTCCGGCAAACCCTTTTACAAATTTGGAATAAAATTCGGCCATTCCTAGAAAAGACCTAACCTGTTCCTTGTCCTGAGGCGCTGGAGCACTAATTATACTCTCTGCAAGCTGCACCTTGGGCTGTATACCCTTCCCCGAAATGACATGTCCTAGATAGGTTACAGACTCCAAACCAATACGGCACTTGTCCTTTCTAAGAGTGAGACCTCTCTCCCTCAATTTAATCAGGACAGATCTTAAAACCGTCTCATGCTCATCCTCACCCTTCCCATATACCAATATATCATCTTGAAAAAACAAGACATTGGGAAGATCCCCAAGCACCGTCTTCATAATCCTTTGAAAACAAACTGCGGCCGAAGCCAAACCAAACGGCATCCTCAAAAATCGATACGCCCCCAAAGGAGTGACAAAGGACGTCAAATGTCTGGAGTCCTTGTGAAGTCTCACCTGATGATAAGCGGACGATAAGTCCAAAACACTAAATATTTTAGCCCCCTTCAATAAACTTAAACATTCTGAAATATTTGGAAGAGGTTGGCGATCCACCCAAATCCATTCATTCAACCCACGCAAGTCAACACACATCCTCACCGCCAATCCTCCATCCTTGGGTGCTAAAACCACCGGAGACAACCACTCCGAAGCCTCTATCTCCTCAATCACTCCTAGTTTCGGTAACCTCTCAAGTTCATGCTTTAACGGTTCGACCATTAAATTTGGCACCCTCCGCACCTTATGCACACACGGCTTGGCTGAATCCTTCAGGATTATCCGATGCTCAAACCCCTTCAGACAGCCAAGAGAATCAGTAAATACCTCCGGATAATCTTCAATATACTTTTCCACACACACCCCATCTACAGCTAATATTTTACCAGATGAGCTCACACCTATCTCCTCCATCAACATAACTTGGTCTTCTGGGTTGGTAGCACTAGGATTAAGAATTATGCCTAAATCACGCTGGTGTCTCCAACCCAGCAAATTATCACCTCTCACAGCCACATAAACCTTTCCTATGGTCTCTTTTTGTCTGAACACAATTTTTGCCGTTATGTATCCCAGAATATCCACCCGGGCCCCTCCATAACTGAAAGGTGAAATGTCTGGAGATTGAAGCTTTACATTCTCCAATCCAACTACCTCATCCCATATCTTATTTCCAATCAACGTGAAAGGAGACCCAGAGTCAGCCAAAACGGTAAATTCATCACTATTCACCATAATGTTACAAAATGGCATAGTAATCTTGTCCGAATCCACCTTATTTCCTTCTTCAGAAATGCTTGAAATGACCACTGTATGAATATTGTCCGAGGAATTTCCCATGTTGCGATCCTTTTTGGCCGACTTGCAAACCCTAGCATAATGTCCCTTTATTCCACAATTCATACACACACATTCCCTTGCATAACAATTTGTAAAATTTGACGAATGGGAGAAACTTCCACATCTGTAGCATCTCATTTTCTGTTTGACACTGTTACTTTTTTCACGGTCAAAGGAACGCTGTTGTCGAGGATCTCGTTCACTAGATTGTTGAGTATCTTTGTTAAAGACCACACAAGATTGAGTGTTCTTTGCAGCTTTAACTCTTGACCCTGAAGACACTTTGGCAATACTTTCAAATGACTCATCCTCAACATCACGCTCCAACATGGAATGGACGCTTTCTTGGTTTTTCTTTACGCCTTCACTGTTTCCTTGATCACCATCTTCGCGATTCTTTCTTATTTCTTTCACCCATGAAGAGGTATTTTCGACACCCTCAACAATCGCAATAGCCTCTGTTAACGATGGATTCTTGGACAATAGTTTCCCTTGTACCCTTGAACTGTTCGTGCATCTGACTAATTGGTCCCTCACTAGAGAGTCAGACAACTCCCCAAATTCGCACGTGCGTGCTAACGTTTTCAGTGAAGCAATATAAGTTCCAACACGTTCTGTTTGACCTTGAACTCTAGTGAAAAATCTGTGACGTTCTAAACCAACGTTAATCCGTGGACCAAAATAACGCTCAAGCATAGTCATAGACATCTCATATACATCTGTAGGTTCACCATCACCACTACCAATGATGATGGGGTCCATGCTATCGTAAGTGTTTCTGCCTTCAACTCCTAAATTGTGTAACAATATAGCTTGTTTTCTTGTTGCAGAAAATTTCTCGCCCCCAATAGCTACCAAATATGAATCAAACAAATTCCTCCACCTCTTCCAAGGAAGGATAGGTTCTCCTTTTTCTGACAGAAAAGCAGGAGGTTGTGACATACTAGAAGCAGTTGCCATGACGCTAAAAATCAATATCTTAAATGCAATGTCGAAAAAAACGACTTTGTTCTCTTCTTTTTTTTTGAAAAAAAACCAATAAAAACAAATCAAAACAAGAGTTCCTCACCATAAACCAGTAGTTAAAGTCTTCACAGCCAAGAGTCACGCGTCACTGTCACCGAGAGATTAACAGCAAGATTTAAAACTGAAACACGAGTGATCTTTTTCGTATCCCAAATCAAAATGGCCGCCACGTAGGATCGTTCACATATCCCAAGGCAAAATGTCCGCCGCGTAGGATAACGTGATGCGTGTGACGCGCAGCGTGTGATGTCAGAAACAGTCACTCAGCTTCCGAGAAACCCAGGATTCGGCTCTTCGCGAGCAGAACAGAGCGTGCAGGGTCCAGTTTGAAAGTAAGCGTGACGGTTGTTTCTTACTTTGTCTTCAACACAAGGAAAGAGTCTATTTTTGTCACAAGTGTCGAGGAATCTCAAAATCCAAGATCCGGATGACCGAGAATCCCCAAATCCAAGTTCAATTTCGAGAGATTTTCACAAATCTCAGAACCATAGTTCCCTTGTTAAAATCCAATCCATCCAATCATGTGGGTTCGTAGGGGAATTGATGGTTGCCGCTTGTCCCCAATCAAGCACAACTCGTCGCCAGTATTAAAAGCCGGTACACTGCATGAAGTTCAGAAGTAGGCTTTATTGTAGCAACCACCAACATTAACAACTCCTCTTCCCAGCGTCTCTCAGTCCGAATGGCTCTCTCACCACCCACTAGAACATTCTCATTCTATCACCCAGACAACAGGGATTCCACAACCCAACCATAAGTAAACTACAACAGCCACATAATGCGGGAATTCAAAATCCAATCTCTGCATGATCCAGCATTTTCTCTTATACTCCAAATCTCAGCACTATGTAGCTTCACTATCACTCATACTTTTATGCATGCAGAATGCTTTTTCCCTGTTCATACTCACACAGCCACTTGAGCAATCTCAGGACAGCTAATACAACTCTCCACGGTCGTAAGGAATCGGGGATGCATTTTAGGTCAACTTGGATCTGGGGGCAAAACCATATGAACCAAGAAGGTACAGTTTCAAGTTTCTAAAGGGCAATTTACCTACTCTGGTCTACTCGGTAATAGACAGTCCATTCAGAACTATCAGCTCTGCTACCAGATCGGATGGCACACAAAACTCACTCTGCCCTTTGTCTCCAAGGGCACGTTGTTGGATGGGGAGCGTTGTGGTCTCTAGACGGACTTTATTTCCCCCTGTTTGACTCACCTCAATTGAAGGCATTTAATAGGTGACCATTTCAAGTAGCGGAAATGCAGAACACATTAGGTCCTACAAAAATAACAGACAATGAGATCTTAACCTTAAAGGTTTTATTTTTGGATATTAGTAGTCCAAAATTTAATTTAGGAATAGTCAAAATCAATTTACTCATTAGAGTGCAAAGCTCAGTTAAAATACAGAATCAATCAAGAACTCAGGGGCAGATTTATGACGACTGGCGCATCCCTGCATATCAGCAGGGATGCGCCAGTTATTATGCGCCACAGCTGCGCCACCATGGATGCGCCGCATTTATAATGCGGCGCACCATGGGGCAAAAACGGCACAGATGCGTGACACATCTGTGCCGAAAAGTGGCGCATTG
Organism: Triturus cristatus; assembly: GCF_964204655.1. Lineage (NCBI taxonomy): Eukaryota > Metazoa > Chordata > Amphibia > Caudata > Salamandridae > Triturus > Triturus cristatus. Next base: position 325,165,786 of record NC_140587.1, read on the forward strand.
CTGGAGTTGCGTCGCAAGCGCGACGCAGCTCCAGCAATGATCTGGGGGGCCCTATCTTTACAATGCTGCGTCAATCCTTACGCCTGCTTCAAGCAGGCGCAGGGTTTTGACGCAGCATGGGCCTAAAAGTGACTGAGTGAAATCTTGTAGATTTCACTCAGCCACTTTTAGGAGGCGTTCCTGCGTCGGAACGCCCCCACCTGCCCTGGAACGCCTACATGTGGCGCAGGGCTTTACAACATGACGCATCTCCCAGATGCGTCACGTTGTAAATACCCCGCACCATGACGCAGGATTTGCGCCGCTGCTGCGTCACAAAAGTGACGCAACGGCGGCGCAAAAGTGGCGCAAGTGCAACATAAATCTGCCCCTCAGTATTTTGAGATCATCAAATACAGATTATAAAATGAGAAATAAATCCAGCATAGATTTACCTTTTAAGAAATCACACTCGTGTCATAGAGTTCTAAACAAAGGAACTCATACATTCACTACAGTAGTATATGGTTAACAGGCTCTTGAAAAAATAAGAATTGAGTACAAGTGAAACATTACAACTGAATACATTGCAAAGGTTTCTCATCATTCTACTGTATGAGGTTACTCCTGAGCAATTGTCTAGACAAGGAACAGAAACAGTGACATGATATGTGTCTCTCTGGAACAGCTAGGTTTAACCTTGAATTTGTGTACTTCATTCGTTCACTCTGTGAAGATCTTCTTCCTTTACTGGGCAACTCATTCAGTTTTTTTTATTCTAGTGAGACATGGAAATACTGGTCTGTTCATGTTGTACAATAAAAGTCACAGTAAAAGGGGGCGTGGCTAGTGTCCACACAAGATGGCGGCTTGTAGCATGTATACCTTGTGGGGTGCAGCGAAGAATCTTTGACCCTCGTTCCATGATCTGATCCCTGCTCTAATTCACTGCCACAGTTGAGTCTCTCTGATCCTTTTTTACTCTCACGTGAGATCAACACTAGACCACTTGGTCCCTAACCTGCAGTTAGTGCCTGATCTCCTCCAGATAATACCTGTTTGCCTGACCGCTTCACCACTTGAATTCCTGAACAGTATGAGCTCTGACGCTGTCTACATATGGCATAAATTCATAAATCTACTGCCATCTGTCTGATAATACCTGTTGGATTGCGGCCCTACATGTCTCATGTGTAACTTGTGGATCTTCAGTGCCACTGTTGTGCTATCTATTCATATAATCTGTCTCATTTACTGATGCAACCCCATAATATACCTAGTGAGTCCTTTTCTCACACACTGAGTGAAGCAATATTTTTCTGCAAAAAACTACAAATTTTACACAGGATCAAGATTGGATAGGCACATCTGTCCGGAGACTTAATAACGTATTCACAATGAACCGCTTATTATTCCATGTGCTGACAGACTAATCGTATAATACTAAACCTCAGTCACAGCCACTTAACTGGTATAACTCAGTGTGATAAAACATCAGTCTCAGCCACTTGCCCAATTTATTACTGCACCAAAACCCACTGGTCTCATTGCAAACATGGCCGACCAGAGGGACCATAAGTCGTCCATGGACAAAGAAAGCAAAACGGGCCTTAAAAGGTCAAAGCATGATGCTCTGAACCCCGACTCTCCAATCAAAGATAAACACTAGAACCAGTCCTCATTTGAAATGATTCTTAAAAAACTTGAAGACGTTCACGATGAAGACCATAGCACCAATGCTACAAACAGAGGTTGCTGCAATTAGAAGAGACCTCAAGGACTTAAATCTGAGGGTAACAAAAGCTGAAAATCGCATCAGCATGTCAGAGGATCGCTTGGCAGCACAATCCAAGCATCTTCTCAAGAACAACGACATCCTGTTGACACTCAAGCGTGAGATAATCGACCTGGAAGACCGCAATAGGAGAGGTAATCTCAGGATTTTTTGTCTGCCTGTAGGAATAGAAGACAAACCATCCTCCATAATTGCATTCTTGGAAACCTGGATTCCGAAAACCTTTGGCCTTACATTCAACAAGTACTTTGAAACTGAATACTCACATAGAGTCCCCTCCTATAAACCCAAGAACATGGCAGCTCCACCGGCACAAATTTTTTGACCCTTGCCCTACCAACATTCTGAACTCATCCTATCGCACATGAAGAAAGTTAAGTCTCTCAGCTGGCGAGGTTCAAGGATCAGCATATCCCAGGATTATGCCAGAGATACAGTTATCAAAAGAAAAGCATTCCTAGCTCTCAAACGCCCAATGCTTGACAGAGCAATCCAGTATTCCTTCATTGGCCCAGCCAAATTTAAGATTATCTATCAGGCAAGATTCATGTGTTCTTTTAGCTGAGTAATTCGCGTGTGGTCCTTGAAAATACTACTGAGACCTGCATGGAGATAATAGAGACCTAAAGTTCACCCAGCTCAAACCACCTATATCTTTTGGTGTACTCCTTAATATCATATATTAGCAAAATTGCCCCAAGAAGTCTCAGTATGCTGTATATCTCTTTTTAGGATGTTGTATTTTTCCTCAGAACGTTATACTGCATCATTATTCTGTTACATACCACTCCAGAGCATGTTTAATACCTCTAATGCCTCCAATGCGCCTACATTTTGGTTTTCAGGTCCAGCATGCATATACATGCCTACTCATGTTCACATATGTTGTCACGTTTTTGTTTTTCAGGTCCAGCATGCTTATACATGATTTTACATCCCTACTCATGTTCACACATGTTAACACATGTTCACATATGCTCATATATTCACATATGCTCACATGTTCACATATGCTCTCACATGTCCACACATGTCCACATACATGTCCACAAAGGTGCATGTGGGCTGTGTGTGTCTACAATCCTAGGACTCCCATGACCAATATGTCACAATCTGCCTACTGCCTACGCAATCTACAAAGCTTTGTCTCATTTTATATCTCATATGTTCCCCTCTGCGCCTAAGACAGCCTAATATCCCAGCACTACACCTCACGCACTACAGCACAACACATTTTCTAGGTATGCTGTTCTGTAATATGAGAAATACACACCCAAATTTCAAACTAGAGTTTAACCCCTTAACTTAATCCTATTATAGACACATTTTCTGTCCCTTGCATTGATTCGGATGCTCTACAGATTCATTACTCTAGATCAGGGGTACTCACAAACTTTCTCTCGGGGGCCAAATTTAGAGTGTGGTTTGTGGCCGAGGGCCGCACCGGTGGGGGCGGGGTCAGTGGGGGAGGGGGCGGGGCTAGAAAAAAAAACTGTGACCATGAGCTTGAACACAGGCCCCTGCAGCGGATGCCTTCGTCCACTGAGCCACCAGACCCGGCATGCACATCTCTCTCTCTCTCTCTCTCTCTCTCTCTCTCTCTCTCTCTGTCTCTCGCTCTCTCTCTCGCTCTCTCTCTCTCTCGCGTTCTCTCTCTATCTCTCTCTCTCTCCCTGTCTGACCCTGCGTCTGTCTGTCCCTGCCTCTATCTGTCTGTCCCTGCCTCTATCTGTCTGTCCCTGCCTCTATCTGTCTGTCCCTACCTCTATCTGTCTGTCCCTGCCTCTCCGTCTGTCCCTGCCTCTATCTGTCTGTCCCTGCCTCTATCTGTCCCTGCCTCTCTGTCTCTATCTGTGGCACCCATGGAAAAATGCGTAGTCTGTTGGTGCAGGTGGTTCCTGTTGCGCTCATTTATTAATCACTGTATTACCATACATGCCAACATTTCAGAAGAGCAAAGTGGGAGATTCTTTTAAAAAAAACAATCGTGAGAATGGGGCCTTGAATCGGTTTACTGTCATGTATGGGCTTTGGAAGTGCGCCGCTGCAGGATCGGACACTTGAAAGGCAAATGCACGTTTTGTTCTTACCTTTCAGAAGCATGGAGGCAATGGCAGGCAGAGAGAGGGTGATGCAAGTGTTGTGCACTCACTGGCCTGGCAGGTTGCTACTGGCAGTGCATATACCACCCACCCCCCACCTGTGTGGCAGCCCAGGCACACACACAGCCGCCCCCAGTACTTCACAGGTCTTCAAAAGACCATTCACTTGCTAACAAGCCTTTGTTGTATTTCACCTCTTAGCGCCCCCGCAGCTCCACTCTTACTATCGCTGGAATTGCCGGCCCCCTCTCGGAGTCCGGGCTGCTGCAACGGCTGTGTTTGCTGAGAAAAAATCACAGGTATATTGTCTGCAAGCTCCGCGGGCCGCCAAGGAAGGCTTGCCGGGCCGCTGGTGGCCCGCGGGCCGTCTATGATTACCCCTGCTCTAGATCTTACAACACCTTCTTTCTCCTCCATCCTCATATTCTCGCACGCTATAATACGCCTGTCCACATCATTATGCCTTTCATTTCAAGGTTCCACAACCTTTATCAATAATTCCACAAAATGTTGCACACCGGTATGCATCTTTATTCACACTAATTACTGCAAATGTTACATGCTTTGATAATTTGACTACGTCAAAGGGTTATCACACATCTATATGTTTGTCTGTAATCATTGAATAATGCAACAATGCGAATATGATAAGTTGTATTAAGATTTCAATGGTTAGTATGGGCCTCTCTTACCCATCAGGGCCTTAAGGTTTGTATTTTGTCAAACTGTAAATATTACAGAGGGCCATGCCCTCCTTCCTGAACAATTTTTTGCTGGTTGCATCTTGGTTGCATCTTGCAGATGTTACCCACTGACCCATACTCTACACCTCATCTCTCAACACTTTTTCTCTGTGTTAGAGAATTATTACCTTACCCGTGGTCCCCAACTCCTTCCCTAACAATATTTTTGCTCTCTTGCATTGCCCCTACCTTGAGTCAAGTGACCTGTATAAACCTTTTCTAGCCTTCACACAATACATGGCCTACCACACCATCTCACCTTCCACGAATCTACGGTATACTAATTACTTATTGTAACACCACTGTCCTCAAAGTAATTACCATCAATGCCAAAGGTTGTAACCATCCTGTAAAATGTAGTACCGTTTCCCACTACTACCACTCTCTTAAGGGTGACCTGGTCTTCTTACAGAAGATTATATTGGATATAAGGAAGGTTTATCCATCTGCGCAGGTTGGGTAACAGATATCGCCTGTTTCCGCGGTATCTCTAAAAAAATTGGGTCCTTACACTGATCTCCAAAAACTCCAATCTTTCAATTATCTCATCTGAACCAGATAATGATGGCAGATGGCCCATTACACAACTACAAAATATCTTGACAGAGATCTATGCAGTGAACATATAGGCCCCCACCCCGACGACCCACAATTTTGGAATACCCTTTCACCAAACTTGCACTTCTCCCTCCATACACATGTATTATCCTTGGTGGTGATTTTAACCTAACAATGGACCCTCTCTTGGACAGACTATCTGCTTTTCAATACAGAACACCTAGATCTCATAAGGCTCTACATGCATTCTGTTAGGCCCACAAATTGCCAGACGTCTGGAGACTCCACAACTCAACTGGTAGCGATCTTATCTTTTTTCCCACCCACATAACACCTTCTCCAGAAGTGACTACCTCCTAGTCGACTCCGTTCTTCTTCAATACACCGCCTCTACCTCTATAGAACCGATCATTTTATCAGACCATGCCACCATATAGATGTGCCTACAGATTCTTCCCACCGCCCTAAGACAAAGAACTGGCGTATGAATCTAGAAATCCTGGAGGATACAGTTGTGATCACAGAACTTCAGGATGAACTTTTCCAATGCATTCAAATAAGCAAAAACTTGGGGTCTTCACCAATCACTCTGTGAGACTCCCTAAAATGGTACATGGGAGGTCAATTTATTAGTCAGATGTCTTGAAAAAAACAAACGTATTAAATCAACCCTAGACCAGTTATCATCAGACATAATGGCCAACAAACTAAATTTCCATCCACCCTGGCGACCGTAAAGCTCCTTGGGTAAGAACTTAATACTATATTTAGCAAACTTGCTCATCTTTGGGTTCATGCCCATAAAGGTAAAAAACTATTCTAATTAAATAAAGCTGGTAAATTCTTTGCGGCCTACCTACAGGTCAAACACAACACTATTATTCAGTCGATTAAGGATGACAAACACAAACTCAAAACCTCTACTGATAAAATTCTTAGGGTATCTCAATGTTTTTACACTAAGCTTTACACATCCTCAGTTAACGCTCCTTACGGATTAAGCAGATCTCCAACTCTGACCAAAAGTAACCAGCCAGCAAAATTACTAGGGATGAGATCGTTTGCATCATCAAAAGCATCCCATCTGGGAAAGCCCCAGGGCCGGACGGTATCCCAATCGAATTTTACAAAACCTTCAGCCATTCAATTATTGACACACTTGAAATGATTGTTTCCCACTTTGCTACCTCTGGCTCAGTCACAAGATCTGTCTCTGAAGTCATCATTGTATTCATCCCTAAAGATGGGAAGGATCACTCCAACCCTAAAAATTGCAAACCTATACCCTTCATTAATATAGAGGCAAACATTAATGCGAAAATACTAGCCAACCGCCATGCCCCCCGATCCCCAAACTGGTTCACCCTACTCATCTGGTTTTATTGAGAATCGCTTTGCAAGTGACAACATTCGCCTCTTCTCCCACGTTATCGAAAGAGCCTCCAACCCGCTTTCTCTCACGGCTGCAGCCTTTTCCTTGGACATGAAGAAGGCCTTCAATAAGGTCTCCTGGTCGTAGCTTGAAGTCATTCTTTCGAGACAGGCTCTGGGACATGAATTTAGCAGAATCACCCTATATTATAACACCTCAGCCAGAATTAGAATCAATGTATCACAATCCCAACCTTCCCAACAACAGGGTACACATCAGGGATGCCCCCTATCACCCCTCCTGTTTCTACTCACAATTGACCCCTTGAGCCTGATGTTTAATGAATCCCCTGGCATTTCTGGCATCTTCTTTGATAGCACACCTTATAAAACAGCAGAGTACACTGATGACAATTAGATATTCACAGAATCCCCTGACCTTGCGATAACTGCGATATTATCCAACATTGATCGCTCCTCCCAAATCTTGGTTTACTCACTGAACGGGGACAAAACTGAAATTCTCCCCCTCAATGTCCACTGCAATGCCTCTATACTTGTATCCTCCAACTTTAAATAGAAATCTTCTATCAAGAACATTGGGATATGATTTTGCAATTACCTCACTGAATCGGTTTCCACCAATGAAAACAAACCGCTGAATGAAATAATAGACTTATTATCTGTGTGGTCACCAAAAAATATATCCTGGTGGGGTAGACTGGAGACCATCAAGATGATGGTTTCACCTTTAATTAACTTCATAGCCAGCATGCTCCCAACTTGTCTCTCCTCAGAATCTTTCCTTAAAATTGACAATGCCATTTCCATCTTCCTATTGGAGAACATAAAGCCTAGAATTAGTCTTATAAAACTGAGGACACCGATGAAAGTAGGAGGGTGCAACTTTCTTCATTGGTTACTTACCAAACTGGCTACTTGGCAACCCAAGGCTCGCAATGGTTTGAAACAAATCTGATAAAAAAAACTATCTGGCTTGATGGGGAATCCTCTATTTGTCACACCTTTTCACTACTATCAATCCTCACGATGACACACTGTCCCTATAAACAATCACAAACCATCATTAAGGATACTATCCTATTTTGTCCTTAGATCCGGTCCTTGCGACTAATATTCGTAAATCATCTTTCGCATCTTTGTGGTATAGTAAGAAATTACAAATTCCTAGCTCATAATCCATCAGCCCAATATGGGCATCCAAATGGATCTTACCGATATCTGAATTCTACCCTAATTCCGAACTGCTCTCTTTGCCTTGCTACAAGTAAGTAAGTAAGTAAGTAAAAAAGTAAGCAAGTGAAGGCTTGTAAAGCGCACGAATGTCGAGGCGTCTTGATGCTGTGGAGAGCAGGACGGAGGCGAAGTCATGAGGGACTTGATCACTATTAGGGAGGGAAAAGCCAGGTTTTAATTTGACTCCTAAACTGTGGTTTGGATGATAACAGCCTAATATTGAGTGGAAGTTCATTCCAGAGCTTAGAAGCGAGGAAAGATAGACATCTGCCTCACCATCTGGTCCTCTTGACTCTGGGGACATGAACCAGGGCTTTATTGGCAGATCTTAGCAACCTGCGAGGTGTATGCCATTGGAAAAGGTTGTGGTAGACATTGCCCCCCCCCCATAAATGGCTTTATGAACTAAGCACAGTGCCTTAAACTGAGTTCTCTGCTTAACTGGGAGCCATTGCAGGGCTCTGATTGCGCGCGAGATAGGGCTATATTTTGGGATATTTAGTTGAGTACGTGCCACCGCATTCTGTAGGGATTGAAGTTTCATTCTTTTTCATCCATTTCATGATGTGGCTGAGACAGCTATGAAATTTGTCCACCGGTCGAGTCTGCCATTGATGCAATGTAGATAATCATTTGAGTATCGTCAGCATACGATACTAACGAGAAACCATAGTCCCTGATTAGTTTGGCCAACGGGGTCACATAAATATTGAACAGTGTTGGAGAGAGTGCTGATCCTTGCGGCACTCCCCCAGGGAGATTAAATATGCCTGATTCTAGGGTGTGCCAGCACAGCCTCTGTTACCTAGCAGAAAGGAAGGCGGTGAGAAGGGTGAGCGCGGTGTCTCGGACTCCTACTGCCTCCAGCCATTGTTTAAGTACAGAGTGATTAACTGTATCGCACGCGGCTGATAGGTTAAGTAGGATCAGTATGGCCCTACCACCCCTGTCAATTTGCCATCTAATTTCCTCCGTGCCCATGATTGTGTAGGGTCTAGAAGGTTGTTGTAATTTAAGTAGTACGTGAGCTCTGAATGAATGGCCTTTTCCAGGACTTTAGCCGCTAGAGGCAAACAGGATATTGGACGGTAGTTTGTTACCTCATGATCTTTCAAACATGAACTTTTACCACTACTTTCAAATCAAGGCCAGAATATCTAAGCACTGCCCCATCTAGAATTCATCCACATTACAAAAACTTCAATCTATTCTCATGGATGGCCACTCTGCTTCAAACTTCTGCAAGATACTCTCCACCTTTGGCACAGAAAGGGGCTGACTATTTTTCCTCTAAAGACCTTACGCCCTCTAATGAGGATACTTGGGCAAAGATAGAGTCACACCTATTCAAACATAAATTAATACCCTCACTAACACAGACCAAATTCTTTTCACCGCACTTTATGTACTGAACCCCAGCAAAACTGTTTCGATTAAAACTCAAAGACTCAAACACATGTTTGTCACGCGACTCGTCACCTGGCAACGAAGGACACATGTTTTTCTCTTGCCCTCACCTACCCTCCTACTGGCGTGACATATCACACAACTACAAAAATATTTAAAACTTCTACATCCCTATACTTCGCACTTATTATACTGGGACCACACCTCGCAGATTCCCCAATCAACCTCCCTGACATTGACCTCTTACTCCTTGACCTCTTGCTCAAAATTGATATGAAAGTAAGACTAATCGATTAAAAGACCAACAAAAATGTTTCATACCATACCTGGTGGGCCTGGGTTTCCTATTTAAGAAGTACACACATAACTCGATCTAGTAACAAAGCCTAGCCTGCAACGTCACAATGTGTTTTGGAAATGCTAGACCTCTTTATTTGCAACCCATCTACTTAATGGGAAATCCTTCTCTACCAACACCTCTTGCCCATGGGCCTTCTCTATTATCGACCCTGCCTTAAATGTAACAATTCTCCTAGTAAATCACATGACACGACCCCTCTCCCCCATTCCCTCTGTACCCCACTCGATTCTTAGACAGTATTCTAATCACACTCAAGATGACACGTACAATATACAATTACTACTACCAGGCACCCTCTAAGACTTACCCACATCTTCCAACACTTGCCGGCGCAGCCCTCTTTCACACATTACCTTTTAATTTTATGTATAATTCCTTCTGATGTGCCCTCCAGCAAATAGCAAGTTACGTAATCCTGTGCTTGTTTTGATGTACATGTCTTGATATTGTTGTTTATCAATTTATTTTCTCCCTTATTCCTTTGCTCCATGTTTTTTTGTTAAAAAGCCAATAAAATATTTTGAACTAAAACAAAATGTGTCAGTTAAAGATAGAGTCTAAAGCTTAGTTTCTCAAACTACACTACAAAGCATTACATTCAGCAAAATAGATATATCACATGTCCACGGGTCAAAATGAAGTGCAGTGTTTGAATTCTGCATGCCCACGTGCATGCTGCACACACGATCATGCTTTGTGGATCATGCACTGGTGGAAGTTATGATTTTAATCAAGTGAGAAGTGAGACTTCTAATAAAAACTTTCCAGCCACTCTCAATATTTGCCATCCCTTTTTTCTTCAAAATGAATAATTACTTATGTAAGGTTCTCTCGAAGGTTTCCAATCATAAAAAGGCACTTGTGCAATAAAATGCCACCAAGAGCAACACGATTTTCTCGCTCAATGTGACCTTTCAAACAAGAGATAAAGGCCCCCATTCCGTTCTACGGTTAATACATGTGGCGATGATGCTGGGGGATTACTGATACCTGGAGCTTGGTTTTTTCTTGCTTGGAGCACTAACACACCATCCTCAGCTCTGCAGGTCATATTTGGAATGAATGCCCCCACTCCCTCTGCAAGAAGCAAAGCTCGAAATATTGTGTTTTTCCCGCACAAGGTTCGACAGTTTTTAACTAGGAAAAATGTATGTGGAGAAAAGTCGACGGCCGAGGCGAAATCCTGATTCGTGCACCAATTTCAGTTTGCACTTGAATTGCGATTTCGGTGGCATATGACTGTCACAGCTCCTAATAAACATCAGCACAAAACATTCAGGGCAGATTTACTAAAATCGCATGCAGCGCGGCAGGCAAAAAACCTGTGCTGCGTGGCACAAGAAGAGAGCAGGGGGGCGCCATATTTACAGAAATATGGCACTCTCCTCCCCTCTCCCAAGCGCCGGAGCTAAAATTAGCTGAAGTGCCTCACCACACACCTTTGCACCATAGTGCAAGGGTGTCTGCCTGAGTCTGGCATAGGTTTTGTACAGGAAAGATAGCCGTCCAGTACAAAATACTCTTCTCAGACTTTGTATGTTTTCCCACTTTGCATGTGTGTTGTACAGTGCGGCACACATACAAAGAAGAACAAGCATTGGCATAGCCAATAGGTCTCGCTATTGAGACCTTATAAGTATTTAGTTATGCAGCACAATATCCTTTGTGCAACAACATCAACTGTTGCATGGCTAAGCACTTATAAGGTCCCAAAGGCGAGAGTGGGCGCTGACAGGGCTGTTTAGCATGAGGGCCAGGTAAAATAGGGTTGCGTAAATGTCCACAGCCAATAAAACCACTGTCAATAAATGAAACCCTGAATACGTTTTCTAATTTATGGTATTTTTTGTATCTGATTAAGCAAATAGCGCATCACTACTTTCTGTAATACCTCAATGCTTCTTCTCATTAAATGTTTTGATCAGGAAATCCCATATTTACATATAAATGTGAGGTGCTGAAAGGGCAACGTGGCTATTGTTGAGACATGAAACAATGTTGTTAATAGTTAACAGCGAGCACAATTAATTTTCATTGCATTTAACACTAGAAATGATGTCAGTAAAACTATGGTGCAGAGGGGAGTTTACAGACCATGCACTGCGAGGTGCTGAAAGTGCACTGCGGCTATTGTCGACACATAAAAACAAAGTTATTAATACTTAACAGCGAGCACAATAATTTTTATTTCATTTAACACTAGAAATAATGTCAGTAAAACCACGGCGCAGAAGGAAGTTTGCAGACCATGCAACATTTCCAATGCAAGCAAATTGCATTGAAAATGCAATAGGGCTCGTATTTGTTTGAGTTGGGCCTCTTAACAATGTAAGAGGCAATGTTTTTTACTTATGGGACGCAAAGAAAGTGGATTTTAGGAAAGGCATATTATTTAGGTGGTATGAGAGTAATTTTAGATGTGCGCATGAGCGTATGTGTAAAGGGAGTCCAATGGTATGTAGGAGAGTTGTGGGAGAGAAGGGAAGCGGCGTGGTTATTTGGTGGGGAGGCTGGTGTTTTATTAGTGAAGCGAACAAGGGAGGAAAAAAAGTGGGAAACAAGAGGTAAAAGAGTATTTATGTTCTTCCCAGACACCCCCTTTGACGGACACCGCGATGGTTCACCTGCAGCTGACAGAGCTCACACATGGTGCAGTGCAGCTAGTGCTGCACTGCCCCTGAGTGACAGTGAAGACTAAGAGTGAAAGATAAGAGTGAACAGTGAAATAAGGCAGTAATCCGTGGCTAAGCTGTTTGCCTCAGAAAGTGAATGTGGAGGTTTGCAGACCCACTGAATTTGCTTTCTTTTAAACTTATTTTCATGTATGGTGATAGCTGTGTGTTGCCATCGCATGTGGTATTTGGCTGCTTCTGTGAATTATTTACACACAGGGGGGAAGTTTGCTTGTATTACAGCAGGCTTACTTATTAGCCCCCCGAGCTCCATCTTGAGAGAGGAGGCTGTGATTTGGAAATGTCAGCTGGGTTAAAGAACGCACTGCACAGATCTAGCATTTTTGTGTGAAACGAATTGAACTGTGGTTGCTGAGACATTCGCATTTTTTGCTAAATGTGGCCACACATGGCGCAGGGTGTTAAGAACGGGGCATGGTGGGCTGCCACCATCTCTGTTCTTTGACACCCTGCTGTTATTGCCACAATAGAGCGTGACTTTGCCACTAATTAAGTTACACTTTGTTAATCGGTGTGTCGGAGGGTGGTGGGAGAGCAGAAGCATCGGCGGCGAAAGCATCTAGGGAAATGCGTTTGTGTGGAAGGGTGGTGGGAGGGTGGAAGCAGGGATGGCGTAAAGAAACCTTTTTTAAAGCGGGGAGGGGAAACGAGAGCAGCGATAAGGAAACGCGACCCTGACAGAGATGCACCCACTGGGAGAATTCCGAATGCTTCTAAGCGCGAAGGCAAGGGAGGGGCGGAGGTTGCCACTAATTAAATTACACTTTGTTAATCGGTGTGTCGGAGGGTGGTGGGAGAGCAGAAGCATCGGCAGCGAAAGCAACTAGGGAAATGCGTTTGTGTGGGAGGGTGGAAGCAGGGATGGCGTAAAGAAACCTTTTTTAAAGCGAGGAGGGGAAACGAGAGCGGCGATTAGTAAATGCGAGCCTGACGGAGATGCACCCATTGGGAGAATCCCGAACGCAAGCACTAGGCCAGCCAGTAGCACTTTGAAAACTCACTTACTAAATGTCTCTACGAACAGCTCATGCGCTGGCTCAGCGAGACCTAAAAAGGAAGGAGAAATGAAAGTGTTTCTCCTTTGTTAGACCTGGCACCATTGGCGTAGGTCTCCTTTCCATTTTTTGCTGTTGCCTCCTATGTTTTTGCTGGTCTAGATGCTTTGGGCATTTTGCCACTGCTGTTCAGTGCCAAAGTGCAAGTGCTCCCTATTGTAAATTGTTGTAATGGATTACTGACTCCATGATTGGCTTATTTCATTTACTTGACAGACCCTAGTACAGTGCACCATGTGTGCCCAGGGCCTGTACATCAAATGCTGCTGGTGGCTTGCAGCACTGATTGTGCCACCCAGAGAAGCAGCTTGTAAAATGTGGCTCAGGCCTGCCATTGCAGAGCCTGTGTGCAGTCTGGTACTGCCATGTTGACTGGCCAAGTGCATCCACTTGCCAGTCCCTAAACCTTCCCTTCTCTTCATATCAGACACCCCTAAGGTAGGCCCAAGGGCAGGTGCATGTCGACTTGGCAAGTGCACACACTTGCCAGTCCCTAAACCTTCCCTTTTCTACATGTTAGTCACCCCTAAGGTAGGCCCAAGGTACACCTGTGGGCAGGGTGCATTGTATGTGAAAGGTAGGACATGCCCTGATGTGTTTGGCATGTCCTGTTAGTGAATTACAGCCAATTTCATTTATCTCTATTGCAAGGCTATCTGTTCCCATAGACCGGAATGGGCAGTTTGATTATAACATCTTATAATCCTAACTGACACTAGGTACAAGATAGGAAAATAAAGTTTAGAATGCCTGAACTCAGAATGTTAAAATACATATTTTAGTGTGGGTGATTTTTACATTCTGTGTTTGAAAATACCACTTTTAGAAAGTAGGTATTTTCTTGCCTAACCATCTAGTATGCCTCTGCTAGGTTTGTGTATTCCATGTCTGTTTTGTGAGTGACAGGGGGCTGGAGAGGTATTTGGTTCCAGCAGTCTGATAAATCAGGGCTGGACTGAATAGGACCTGGGTTGAATAGAGAGTAGGGGGAGGAGATTTCCTTTCACATGCCTAAGCCTACATAGAATAGAGAGTAGGGGGAGGAGATTTCTTTTCAGCTACCTGGGCCAGGTCTGCTTTTAACAATGCTGTCTCCACCTCCTTCGAGGAAGCTGCACCAGGGAGGACAGAATTGGTTTTGGCTGGGTACAGAAGGGAAGGGTTCCTAGCCTTCCCCTGAGAAGAAGCCAGGGGCCCCGACAGATAAGCCTGTTCAGAGCGGTCCCAAGAATTGTTTTGGTTGTGGTCAGGTGGGCCACTTCTTCTAGGATCCTAAGTGTCCCAACAAAGGTAACACAGCACCCACTGGTGCACCGCCCTGGCAGATGGCTAGTGTAGCCCTGGGAGAGGAGATGGGTGCCCAAGGTGGGCGGGGTCCCGCAGAGATGTCCCTAGTCTCTTTAGGAGACAGTGAGATGGTCCCCAGGACCCAGCTGCGAGATAACACTAAGCAATACAGGCAGTGGGTGACCATCAATGGCCAAAGGTTGGAGGCTCTGAGAGACACCGGAGCCAGTGTGACAGCTGTTAGTTGTCAGCTGGTGTCTGAAGAGCAGGTGATCCCCCGTGCATTTTACCCTGTAGTTGCCGCTGACAACTCAGAGAGCCACTGCAAGGTGTTCCAGGTTCCCTTTGAGTGGGGGGGGTCTCAGGTACCTTTCAAGTAGCTGTGAGGCCAGCCATGCCTGTTGACTGTCTGCTAGGCAATGATTTGGAAAGCTCCCCTTGGGCTAATGTGGAGCGAAGGGCTCATTTGGAGATGTTGGGTCTGCCAGAGTGGGCATGTGTGACCACTCGGTCCATGGCAGCCAGTAAGGGTGTTCAAGAGGACCTGGAGCCTGAAAGAGTGGCCCAGGTGCCTGCCTTACAGAGAAGAGGCAGGGGGTGCGGGAAACCAACCCCCAAAGTTCCCATGGTTCAGGAGGAGGCAGACCTTGAGGGGGATGCCCTTGAACCAACAGGGGAGCAATTAGCTGAACTGGGAGACCTGCCTGAGCTGACCCATTGGCAGCAGGAAGTGGGACCCTCCAGGGAAGAGTTCTGCGCAGAGCAGAAGAAGTGCCCTTCTCTTGTGGGTTTGTGGCAACAGGCCACAAACAAGGCAGCAGGTGATCAGTCTGGATCACATTGGATCTTCTGGGAGAATGGTCTCCTGTATAGCGAGCCTAAGGTTGCTGAGCCTGGGTCAGACAATGTGCTGGTGGTACGCCAGCGTTTTAGAGCCTTCCTACTGGGTCTGGCTCATGATGTGCCTTTAGCAGGAGATTTGGGGCAAGACAAGACCTTTGAAAGGCTTGTCACCCACCTTTTTTGGCCCCAAATGTGCAAGAGTTCAGATTCTCATTGCAGAACTTGTCAGACTTGCCACGCAAGTGGTAAGTGAGGGAGGAAGTAAAAGGCTCCTCTCCAACCGTTCCCTGTGGTCAGCACCCCCTTTGAAAGGGTGGGAATTGACATTGTGGGGCCTCTGGATCCCAAGATAGCCATGGGGAACAGGTTCATCCTGGTCTTGGTGGACCATGCCACCCGGTACCCGGAAGCCATCCCTCTCAGGACTTTGACGGCCCCTGTGGTGGGATGTGCATTGATAGGGATTTTTTCCTGTGTGGGGTTCCCCAGTGAGGTGGTGTCAGATCGTGATACCAACGTCATATCTAAGTATATGAAGTCCCTGTGGCAGAAGTGCGGTGTAACCTACAAGTTCACCACTCCTTACCACCCCCAAGGTAATGGGCTGGTTAAGAGATTCAACCGGACCCTAAAAGGCATGATTATGGGTCTTGAGGAACCTATGAGGTGTAAGTGGGACGTCCTCTTACCATGCCTTCTGTTTGCTTACAGAGAGCTGCCACAGAAGTCCTTAGGGTTCAGACCCTTTGAACTGAGGTATGGTCACCCTGTAAGAGGACCTCTGAGTTTGGTAAAAGAAGGCTGGGAGAAAGCTCCCAGTAAACCTCGAAGGGATGTATATAGCTACATGCTGGCCTTCAGAAACCAAACTAGGCGTTTCAGACAACTCGCCCAGTTGAATCTGGAAGCCAGCCAGGAGGAGATGAAATGATGGTACGAACAGAATGCCACTCTGATCAAGTTTTAGCCTGGGCAGAAAGTGTGGGTCATGGCCCCTGTGGAGCCTTGTGCTCTCCAGGATAAGTGGACCGGACCATTTGAGGTGGTGGACCGTAAGAGTGATGTCACCTACTTGGTGGACTTGCGGTCTCCTAGGAACCCTTTGCGGGGCCTGCATGTAAGCCTCCTGAACCCTACTTGGAGAGGTCCGAAGTGGGCATGCTCCTAGCGACAGATGATGGAATGGAAGAGAAGACTGAGCCTCTTCCTGACCTCCTGTCTGCAAAAGAGCAAGATGGGTCATTGGACGGTGTAAACCTCTCTTCAACCCTGACCCCTGAGCAGCATGATGACTGCCGCCAACTGTTAAGACCGTTTCCTGATCTGTTCTCCCTGACTCCTGGTGTCAATGAGTGGTGTGTACATGATGTAGACACTGGGGAAAGTCCTCCTGTAAAACATAAAACTTACAGAGTGACTGACAGGGTCAGTGCTTGTTTCAAGGAGGAGGTCTCCAAGATGCTAGTGTTAAGGGTGAGTGAGTCCTCAAACAGTCCTTGGGCCAGCCCAGTGGTCTTGGTCCCAAAGGCTGCCGCACCGGGTGCCATGCCAGAACTCCCGCTCTGTGTGGAGTACCGAGGACTCAATTCAGTCATCAGGACTGACGCGCACCCCATCCCCAGAGCTGATGCTCTCATTGATCGGTTGGGGGCTGCCCAGTACCTCAGTACGTTTGACTTTAAGTCTGTTTACTGGCAGATTGCCTTAACTGATGGGGCAAAAGAGGGGTCAGCATTCTCCACACCAGATGGGCACTACCAATTCCGGGTTATGCCCTTTGGGATGAAGAATGCCCCTGCCACCTTTCAGAGGTTGGTCAACCAGGTGTTGGCTGGACAGGAAGATTTCAGTGCCGCCTACCTGGATTACATCGCAGTGTTCAGCGTCATTTGGGAAGAACATCTGCTCCACCTCTGGGAAGTGTTGATGGCGCTGCCGAGGGCAGGCCTCACGATCAAGGTGAGTAAGTGCCAGATCGGGCAGGGTTCTGTGGTGTACTAGGGACACCAGGTTGGGAGCGGCCAGGTGGCGCCCCTACAGCCCAAGATTGATACCATCCTGGCTTGGGAACCCCCCAAGACCCAGTAAGAGGTGAGAGCCTTTTTAGGACTCACAGGGTACTACAGAAGGTTTGGCAAGGTGTATGGCAGCATTGTTGCACCCTTGACAGAGCTGACTTCCAGGAAGCAGCCCAAGAAAGTGAACTGGACTGACATGTGTCAGAAAGCTTTAGATGCACTGAAGACTGCCATTTGCATGGCGCCCATGCTTCAGGCGCCCAACTTCTCAAAATAATTCATTGTGCAGACAGACGCTTCAGAGCATGGTGTGGGGGCTGTAATTTCACAGATGAACGAGTAGGGCCTAGACCAACCTGTAGCCTTCATTAGTAGGATGTTACTTCCACGGGAACAGAGGTAGAGTGCAATTGAGCGTCAGACATTTACTGTGGTCTGAGCACTGAAGAAGTTCAGAAGATACTTGTTTGGGAATCACTTCCGGGTTCAGACAGACCACAGGCCCCTCAGATGGTTGATGCAGATGAGGGGTTAGAATCCAAAGCTGTGTAGGAGGTCTATTTCCCTACAGGGGACAGAACATGCCAATGCTGATGGTCTGTCCAGGTTTTTCTGCCTTAGTGAAGAGAACTCCCAATAGGGTGGGTAGTTCTCCCCACATTTCAGCTGGAGGTGACAAGTGTTAGACCTGGCACCATTGGAGTAGGTCTCCCTTCCAATTTTGCTGTTGCCGCCTATGTTTTTGCTATGTCTTTGCTGGTCTAGATGCTCTGGGCACTTTGCCACTGCTGTTCAGTGCCAAAGTCCAAGTGCTCCCTATTATTGTAAATTGTTGTAATTAATTAGTGACTCCATGATTGGCTTATTTGATTTACTTGTCAGACCCTAGTACAGTGCACCATGTGTGCCCAGGGCCTGTAAATCAAATGCTGCTGGTTGGCTTGCAGTACTGATTGTGCCACCCACAGAAGCAGCTTGTAAAATGTGGCTCAGGCCTGCCATTGCAGAGCCTGTGTGCAGTCTGGGACTGCCATGTCGACTTGGCAAGTGCACACATTGCCAGTCCCTAAACCTTCCCTTTTCTACATGTTAGTCACCCCTAAGGTAGGCCCAAGGTACACCTGTGGGCAGGGTGCATTGTATGTGAAAGGTAGGACATGCCCTGATGTGTGTGGCATGTCCTGATAGTGAATTACAGCCAATTCCGTTTTCCACTATTGCAAGGCTACCTGTTCCCATAGGCCAGAATGGGCAGTTTGATTATAACATTGTATAATCCTAATTGACTCTAGGAACAAGATGGGAAAATAAATTTAGTATGCCTGAAATCAGAATGTTAAAATACATCTTTTAGTGTGGGTGATTTTTACATTCTGTGTTTGAAAATACCACTTTTAGAAAGTAGGTATTTTCTTGCCTAACCATCCAGTATGCCTCTGCTAGGTTTGTGTATTCCATGTCGGTTTTGTGAGTGACAGGGGGCTGGCGAGGGCTTTGGCTCCAGCAGTCTGATGAGTCAGTGCTGGACTGAATAGGACCTGGGTTGAATAGGGAGTAGCGGGAGGAGATTTCCTTTCACATGCCTGAGCCTACATAGAAAAGAGTGTAGGGGGAGGAGATTTCTTTTCAGCTACCTGGGCCAGGTCTGCTTTCAACAATGCTGTCTCCAGGAAGCTGCACCAGGGAGGACATAACTGGTTTTGGCTGGGTACAGACACTCTCTGCCTTCAGAGAACATAGGATTTTGTAATATAAATATTGGGGCCCAGAACTTTAGATCACTTCTGGGAATCAAGACGAACCTTTGCCAAGGTGAGAAACCAAGAAAGCTGAAGGAGGAGACTGCCCCTGTGCTGTTTGCTGTTTGGGGTTGGCCTGCAGTGGTTACTTATTGCCAAGGAAAGGAGAAGATGAACTTTGTGTGTACTTTGTCATCTTGAGGAAGATCTCCATGAGCTTGAAGCTGAGCTTGCCTCCTGTTCTGAAGTCTCAGGGACACAAAGACTTCACCACCAGCTCCCCCTGAATTTCCTTGCTGGGAATTCTACCTGCAGAGAGGTGCCTGGTGTTGTTTTGGGCCCTCTAGAGACTGCGTGTTGCTGGGAACTGGAAGCACGAAGCAACGAGGAAAAAGCGTGTCTCTGCCGCAGCAGTTTCCTTCGCAGCGCCGAGAAAGCGTGTTGCCACCGCAGCTGTTGTTTCGCAACACCGGAGAAGCATGTCGCAGGGTCTGTCGCGGCTCAGGAAACCATTGAGTTTGCCGCACGGCCATCTGGCGTGCACGCATCGCATCCACGTTGTCGCATCACATCAGAGACGCCATTTTGTCACATCGTAACCGGAATGCAGTAAGAAACCGACGCATCACCTCCACTCCGGTAAGGAACTGATATATCACCTCCCCTGCGCTGCAGTAAGGAACCGACGCATCACCTTCCCCGAAGCCAGGAACCAACGTATCACCTTCTCTGCAACCCTTTTGTTTATACTGCGTTACGCATCCAAGGTACTTTGAGAGTTAAGTGTCGCATTTACCATCTACATTGAACTAAGATATTTCTACCATCTGAAAGTCATATTTATGAATACTGTATTGTGGATTTTTGTTGTTTAGTCTTGTGTTAAGTCTAGATAAAGATTAGATTTTGTTCTAAATTGGAGTGGTGTCCATTTGAAGTGTTTTCACTGTATTTGTTCACAAATGCTTTACACACTGCCTCTGAGATAAGCCTGCCTGCTCGTGCCAAGCTTCCAAGGGGGTGAGCAGGGGTTATTTTAGGAGTGTAACCCCCTTACCCTGACTAGAAGCAATGGCCCCTACTTGGTCAAAGGTACCTACCTCTGCCAAATAGAGACCCCCATTTCTAACATCCTTCATAGCGCTTATTTGAAATGGACGCTATTTTCTTATGCTAAACCCTCTCTACCTTTTTAAGTAAATAGGGTTTAGCGTCAGAAATAGTGGGTGACGGCATGAGAATGGCCATGCTACACCCATGATATGCCCCCTTGCCACAAAGTAAAGCAAAGCGCGGGGTTCTGGCAATTCCTGCGTTTGCCACCGTCCCTGATGGCCGCAGGTAAGAGCCCCCCATAACTTGTGCTGCCTGGGCAAAGGCCCATCCCGTGCTACACCACTGCTTTTAAATGTGCAGAATGATTTCAGCACCAAAAGGGACTTGTCCATTTTCAGGTAGGTTGCCGAACGTGTGTCATCTCTGTCCACAAATGCTGGCTCGCAAAATCAATATCTGCGGAGATTTGCAGCTTCAGGAAATCTGCAGCGGATCTGGATCATCTCCAGGAGCTGTGAAAGGGCAAAGTGTAGCAATAAAAGTAGCAAAACTGTGAGCCATGAAGTGGGCGTGAGACAGAATGGGAAGCTGGGAGAGAGAGGATTCCCATACTCAAAATCGATTTGGAACTTAGATGCTGGCTGTCCTGTTGGTGGACAGCGGGGTAGTGAGCGGGGTGGGCGAGGCAGGGTGTTAATGAGTCAGTCGTTGTTGGGCAGTGTTCAGATTTGATACTTAGTCACTCTAGTCTTAGGCTTTTAGGTACCTGGACTCTAATTGGATAGCCGAGTTTCTTCCTTTGTGTACTTTCAGGGATAGCAAAGTACAGTAGTCACATCTTACGCCAGAAGGCGGAAGTATAACGGTTACTCAGACAATAGTACAGCAATTGACACAATAAACTCAAAATCCAGTTTGACCTACTGCTTTTGAAATAGAAGGGTGTGCATCCAGAAGTAGGTCAAATGGGAAAATAAAAATAATGATAGACAGAAGGTTCTAGCACTCTCTGAGACCAACAGAGAATCTCAAACACCATAATAGAGTTTATGTGCTGCTGGGCTGTAGAAAAACAAATTACACTGGGCCCTAGGGACAATGTCATTCTACGCATGAACTGTCAAACTGTCTCGACACGTTGAATCCGTGACTTGATTGTTAAAATGATGCTATTATTTTTGTTTGCAAACTGCAGTCAGTAGGGTTGAGGTACAAGATCAGAAAATACCATTTATCTTGATGAATATGATGTGTGTACCCTGGGCATCACAGTGGAATTGAGACTTTATGGCTGAATTTGCAAAGTAAATGTCCCAAAACCAGTAAAGCCTAAATTCACACCAGATTGGTTGGAACAGGAGCTTTGCCCATGTTCAAAAAGTAATTCAGGGTGCTAAAGGGGTCGCAGATTGTATTGGGCTCCTGTTAGCAGGACTACTAATGTTCAGGTAGTCAGGGCGGGGTGAGGGGGTGTCGGTCATTCACGGGGTCCAATCAGAGTAGGAGACCAGTTAGGAATACAAGGTCTCATTCCTTACTTAGGATAGGGTCTGGCATATGAGACAATGACTGCTAAGGGTAGCAGACATCAGAGACCTGTTTGTCATAAATGTTTTGTTGCTTAGGTTACCACTGGGGTCCCACGGACCCCCAGTAGACTCAAAGGCCTGCCTAATAGGGACTAAGAATTGGGATTTAGGGTCCTGAGTCAATTGCAAATTTAAAGGTCTGCTCCTACTCGGCAACACTATGGCCTGGAGATGTAGTTTATACTGTTCATACTATTCCAAAATCAGGATAAACATCTACAGTACAATATCCAAAATATGATGTCACGTGCAAAGACCTCAGTGTCCTTTGTAGCTGGAAATAGGAACACATAGACTCCCCTGGCACACATATGGTAATGCAAGCTTACCAAAATTGCAGTCCTGAAATACATCTTTGTATGTGTTTGGCCATTTTGGTCACTCAGCCTCTTTGTTGGTCGATTGTAGTCAGTTTGGCTACAAGAGCCTCATAGCTCTTGGGAAATTCAGGGGCTGATTTACTAACATTGAATGACACTTGCCAAGCTCTGTTGTGTGAAAGAAGACATCAGAAATGTACCACATTTACAAAGATATGGTGCACTATCTGCTGCCTAGCATAAAGGCAGGTACCCTTGCACCATAGTGAAAGGCTTGGTTTTGTGCATTTTCAGGGCATTTCTGGCAGAGAAGGCTGGCTGCAAATAGTCACTGGACATGTGGTATGCACCCAGCCATCCTCTGCCAAGAGTCTCTGGATGCTAGGAGATGTCCAGCAAAACCTGTGGGGAGTAGAGTAGCTCAGGTATATTGTAAGCAGAAACCGGTTTCCTAGGTAGCACATGTGAAGTCCCCTGGCCCACCAGACAACACATTTGAGTTTAGAAGCAGTTGTCTAGAAAACAAAGAATGTAGTATACCATTTCTACAGGCTAATGAATGTGACCTGCAGAACAATCCCCTATTTATGAAAGCACAAAATGCATCCTACATGCACATATTTCACCTTGCATGCCATCACCTATAGTCCCACCCATCCACGAAGGCCACAAGTTACACAATGGACAAGCAAAATGTTACAAGGACTAAAGCCCCCCGGGTGCCACCCAGCTCACTGGGAGCACAGGTAACATGTTTTACTCTAAAAAGTATGATGTTAAGTTGTAAAGTACAAAGAGGTGTGACTTGACTGAAAAAAGAAAGAAGACATGGAACTGTGAACATGGTACTAAACAGTGGTACTATGTGAGAGAACACATCATGCAAAGGTGTTTTTAATTGAAAACTTCAGCATTAAAAAGCAGCCTATTTTTTGCCTCAGCACAAACCTTTCACTTTCCAGTGGTCCACATCTTCTGCCAGTTGGAATCTCAGGAGTCCCATGGTGTCCTCAGATAGTGGTTTCCTCATAACCCTGCTGCTAAGCTGACTACGATGGAGGACAGTGCAGTGTATGTGCTGCAGGAGTGCCACGTCTAAGCCCTTGCTGGATTAAACCTTTCCCTTTTTTCCCTAAGTCTCAGCTAGGATGTTGTTCTGTGAATGGATTAAAAGAAACGTTGGGAGAGTGAGGTCTCACTCGTCGAGCTTTCCAAGGATAAGTCCTCCTTATAGCATCTACTATTCAGCATAAAGGAGAACCATTTATAGCAGAAATGAACAAACAATTGCTGAACTAAATATCATCAATAACCGCAGCGCCCACCTCCCTCAATTTGCTTCACGGTACTTCATAAGACAGACTCAGCCGCTTCCACATAGCTAGTAAGTTCAAACGAATAATATAAATAAAGCCATGAACAGTGTAAAACATTAATCAATAATTTATAGATAGACAGGCATTATTTTAGAAAAGAAATAATATTTAATTAAACAATACATTTTTGGCTGCAGCACCCATTGTGCCAGCCACTACAGTGACAGTGCAAACATGACTGAAGATCTACCATTGTAGCCTGGCTGTACAGTTTTAAAGCTGCAAACTCGACCGTTCAACATAACCGCGTTTGACAGGCCTAAACATTCCATATAAATATTAATAAGTCACACCCAAGTAGACCTTACTGTCCATAAGGTAGGGTGCCTGGTGTTTAAAAGTGAGACTTGAAAAAGCTTAATGTTAAATGTCCTTACAGTGAAAGGGATCCACAAGCAATTATCACTGTAGCAGTGCTGGCTGTTCCATAGTAAATCATTGGAATAAAACATGAAATGTAATAATGGTGTCTTTGGCTAGGAAACACCTACAAATTTCATTACTGGAGTTTTTGAAATATTTCTTACAAACTCAGTTCACTGGTGAAGTTAGATTTGTAATACATATTTTAGACAAGATACTTTTAGAAAGTTACCTTGTACCTGTCTACAGCCTTTGGAGGGCCATTTATATGAGCTCCAACTGTCACCGGCAGCTGAATAGCCCCTTGACGAGGTGTGAAAACTGCCTCCAGAGCAGAGCAAAGGCATTGGGTGTGGGGAGGTGCTCTGTTCCTCTGGCAGGATGACCATTTGGGCTGTGTCCAGGAGCTTGATTAACTTCAAAAAGACCTACCATGTCACAGGCAAATGTTAGCTGACAGGATGGGACCCATCTTTTTTCCCACAGTCACACAGGTTCCAATCCCCGTGGGGAAGGAGCTGCCCCTAGAGCTGTTTTGAAGTGACCACAGTGGAGGGTTGTTTATTCCCCTGGCCATGCATCTGGGGTGGGCACACAGGCTCTGCAAAAGGGGTGAAGTATTTTACCATCTTGAATTTGGGTGGCAGAGAGGGGCACTGTGAGGTTGTTTGCATTAGGGCACACAGGACCTGCTGCAGAGGTGGGTAATGGTACCCCTGGGAACGTATTCCCTATTGGTTTGGGAAGGGGCAGAATTTACCACCACCTGCAGGTCAATGTCAGGCAGTAAATGTCACACCACTGGGTACCCTCTTCAGAACACTAATGACTAACACTAATGACTAACACTAAGACTGAAGAAGGACTGCACCTGCTGTTGAGACCTAGGAGGAGACCTGAAAGGCTGAATTTGCACCAATTTTACCCAGGATAAAGACGCTGCCTCTAAGGGCCAATTGCTTGACGTCCTGTTAAGTTACAAGGACACAACAAGCTGCAAGAAGCTCCTTTTCCTGAAGAGCCCAGCTGATCAGTTCCAGCTAGGCCTGAACCCTGCTGGCGCTTCAGCTGATGTGAGTCCTGGCATCTAAGTGTTGTTCCTGAGGTCCTGGGGGGACCAATGGCTGTATCAAGGTGTACTCATCCTAACTTACTGAGAAACCTGCAACTTACGATCTTTTTGGCTCCAAAAACTTCTGGAGGAACAAGAGAAACCTGGTAAAGTCAATCTGATTAAAGTACTTTGCCCCTGGGCCAAAGATTAAGGTTGCACCCAATCAGAGCTTTTCCAGAGCATCAAATCAGTTTCAGAATGACATCGCAGAGAGGGTATATGGCCCTGTGGAGCCCTGTTCGGCTGCAGCTTGCAGCCTTGTCCTGCTGGCAGAATCTGAGCTCCAAAACAATGACAAATCTGAACATAGAAATCTTTACGTCAGCTAGGGACCAAAAGTATCCAGTCTGCAAGGGACCATCCTTGGGCTCATATTTTGACTTTGACCCACTCAGGGCTTTTCCGTCAAAAGTCAACGGCTTCACCTGGGCCTTGCCCGATGGCTATCCAGCCTTTTGTAACCATTCTCAAACACAGCCTGCTGCCTGGCCTTGCTGAGGATTTTTGACTTCCATTTCAGAGACTAAGTCACAAGGTAAAACTTCCGGTTGGGACGGACCTAGTTTCTATATCCTACCCGTACTCCATCACAGGCAGCTTTAAATCGTGCCTAATTCTCCGTCACGCGAATCCAGATGACAGCGATTTGTGTGTAACACTTTTTGGCACTATTTTATTTAAAAACTTAAAAATGTGTATCCCCAGTTCCCCTTATTGGATTTTTTACATTTTAGTGTCATTTTGTTCAATAAATTATTCTCTATTTTTATAAAGTGGGTGGGATTTTTATTGTGCTTTCAACCTTTAAACTATTTTGGTACTTCTAAATGGTTTACACATTTTCTTAAGCCTATGTGCTCTTTGCCATGGCTACCCGTATTTGAGCTCAGGTTTAAAAGACTGAAATCTTTACTGGACCTAACAAGGATTGTGATATTATTGCTTGTGGTGGACTACTACCATCCTAACTGAAAATCCACTTCCAAGTTACCTGTTTCACTGCCATGCGAAAGTGCAATTCACAGATTGCGTACAGAAAGCTTCAGCTACTGCATTATCTGGCATACCATCATGCCAAAATAGGATCAGGTCACGCATCTCTGAAGTAGGTGCACTACCTAACCAAGGAGTGTGGCTGGTATTGTTATATTCCATATAGGTACCCTATATAGGTTCAAGTAACACTGCAATACCTATATCCTTTCCTACATTTCATACATAATGGTTCATAGGGACTGACCTTTTACCTAGATACAACATTGCATTCAGAACACGGGTTTTTCCCTGGTTCGATACTCATACATTATGCATGAGGCTTCTTGGAAGCACAGCAGGACTCACAGCAGGATGAACATCTCCTGTATACTATCTATGTTAAAGTTCAAGCCCAACGTCATCCTTTAGGCTGACACAGTAGCACAGAGAGGTAGGACCCCTGGGGAGACCTGTGGGTATATATACATTATGTCTTGCTTAGAAAGACAGAGGAGACCGTGACTTCCAGGCTGACACACTGACCAGAGACGCTGAGGTTCCTGCATGCAGACGCTCCAGCTAGCAGTGGTCTAACATCCCTCGCTGGGTGTCCAACTCGACACCAGGACGGGGTCCCATATTCTCTCTTTACTCAAGTAATGGGGTTGACTAGACTTTAGAGGGATTCTTGGCATAACGCAATAACAACTACACAGATGCTAGGTACATTTAGGTACATCTACTTAGGGAGACATCATAGAAGTACGCACTTTCTTATCATGTGTTTTATGTACTTGTATATATTGATGATTACTGCAAAATGGTAGAACTGTATCATCCCTTTACTTTCATAGTACTGCTAATCATATTCCGCTGCTACTGTCTAATGGTTGTTACAGCAAATCTATTCTGCACTAGAATAACAACTGTTCAATAAATTCTTATTGAAACGCCCAGATTGTTTATTCTGTGTATCTTTGAGACAAACTAAGTGAGCACGAGTGACGGAGCGAAAAGTAGTATATTGTTTCCACGATCCTAAGGGATCAGGGTTGCCATGTTCTGAGGTTGTCAGAAACTATTCTCTCCCCGATAAGAGGAGATTCTTTTTTAAAAATTTATTTTGTTTTATTAATTTATTTGATAACTGACAGCACATGTTGACTCACAGAACTGCACGCCTACAACCCTCAGGCCGGCTGCATTGTCACTTATAAGCATGTCACAGCGCAGCTTATCCCACATCCCGGAGGCCGGGCATCGCTGCGCTCAATAGTTGCATTGTAACCTTTCTAGCCAGTTTGGCAGTCCTGTATGTCATTTCTTGTAACCATCTACCCCACCAGAGGGGGGCACCATTTTTTCCTACTTAAAACATAATAAACAAACAACCCCAACATCCTACCCTCCCTCTTCCCATAACTATTGAGGTATACTGTCAGCCACCCGTATACAATGTGCCCTTGTGCTCAGCGTCTGACCATGACGTCCCCACTCAACAGGTATTTCCATTCCGTGACTCCCAAATCAGACAGGTGAACCTACGTGAGTGACCCTCTGCGTTCGCCTCGCCTCCTGCAATCCTATGACAATATAGAAGCCCATCCTCCACACAGCCATACGTTTCTGCATGCCTCGTAAGGCAGTACCACTATTTGCTCAGGAATTGGTAGCATCCGAGGTCGTCTCGTTGTTTGTGCTCTTGTCAGTCTCTACCGGCACACCACCCCTCCTGATATAATCGGCATATAGTCCCCAGAAATTCTTTGGTCCACTCCGCGGCGGCAGCAGCTCGCTAAAGGTCTCCAACTGCGTGCAGCAGTTGAGCACATCCCGCGCCCACTGCGTCACTGTGGGCAGAGAACCCCGCATCCAACATAAAGCAACCCTGCGTTTCGCAATAAGCATACCAATGTCAACTAATTTACGGGCTGCCTTAGGCAGTTCTCTTGAGTGCCCGAGCAGCGCCACGGCTGGGTCTGGTGTAAGATCTAATATCCCTCCTATCTGCCAAAATATAGCCTCCCAAAAGTTGTGTACCCCTGGGCAAACCCACGCCAAATGCATGAAATCAGCAGAGGGGTGTCGGCATCGCTCACAAGTCAACCCCTCATGTAAACCATACCGATACAGCCTCTCCGGCGTGTAATAAACTCTATTTATGAATTTAAAATGAATCAGCCTATGCTTGCCGTGTAAGTATATGCGTCGTATACCAGAACAGCAATATGCCCACATAGTATCATCTATTACTGCATCTAGGTCCCTCTGCCAGGCCAATCTGGCCTTAGTGTATTTCTGAGATCTCTGCGACATCGCTATGCAATATAGCTTGGACATCAGCCTTCGTGGACTTTTGTGTTTAATAAGATATGATAACTCCGGAACCTCAGGGGGCTCGGCCATATCATCCCCGAGCTGCTGCCGCCATGCTCCCCTCACCCTGTGGAATTGAAATCGCTGTAACTGAGTAGTAGTGTCTACTGTGGCAGCCACCGCTTCCCACGTCTTAGCGACACCGTCCAAAAACAGGTCTCCCAGCGAGTACATGCCCAGCTCACGCAGTGCGTGCACAACACCACGATCCCTGCAGGGGGTCAGCCAGACCGCCCATTCCAGCGGCATCGCCCGGGAATACAACAATGCCCCCGCCGTTCGCTGCAATATAGCATTCCACACATGTCTAGTGGAATTTAGTGAGTCTAAAAATCCCGTTCTGCGATCCGTCGGATCGCAGGTAGCGGGAGCGGTGCTGCAAACAGGCGCTCCAGCTTTAGATATGGAACCAATTCCTCACCATGCATCCAGCTGTGCGCCTGGGCTCCCTGTGCGATCCTATAATACAACTCCAGGTCCAGTAGTAAGGTAACGTCAAGACACTCCAGCTGACACGAGCCTGTTTCCCCACCCACGTCAACCGCAGCAGGGACCTAGTAAGCCGTGCGAAAAAAGTGCGCGGCAACACGATAGGGATATTAGCGAATAAAAATACAAATCTGGGAAGCACCACCATCTTCATAATGGATATATGACCCATCAAAGACAGAGGAAGCCCGATCCAAGTCTCCACATCATCTTCTAGTAAGAGGAGATTCTAGTGGCACTGTGAGCTAGCCAATGAAAACAGGTTAACATATCCGGTGGGGGTGCACGGAACCAGTCTGCCACCATACCCACAGTTTATGTTATCCGAACACACAGAATCTGTATAGGATATATAGGAACTACACAACAGTATTGAAACCTGTGACCAGCAGTGTGCACAGAGATTTTGGCAACAGAGAATCAACTCTCTGAACTGTTTAATGGGGATTGAAACTGGTTTATGACATGCACAGCTCCATGATATGTAACTTGTTTAACTTTAAGCTCTGTAACACACAGAGAGTGAAATGCTTACCAAAACATAACGCCTTTTATCGCTTTTAAGTCAAGAAAGCCGTATTCTAAAGTGGTTTATGTAAACATTTTGGTACACAGATAAAAAGGCAGCATTTCTATAGCATTATTAAAGATGAATTGATTTGAGGCAGTTAATAGCAGGATTTATTAATACTACACTGTACACAGAGCTACTTATTATAATAGTCTCAGGAACACAAATGCTGAGCTGGTATATCTGACATTGGGCCATAAACTGCTCTGCTGCAGAGATGTTATCTTCATTAACATTCCCATCAGGGGCGACTTCTCTGCTAAGGCGGGGGAGCGTTGCCTCACTGCCTTTCAGCACGGCAAATAATGACAAATAAAATGATAATAACGCGGTGTCATTATCATTTTATTTTTCTGTGCTGAGGCAGTTTTGTGGGACGGAGCTAGGCTGGGCAGCACAGGGGAGGAGTGGTGGCACCCTCCTAAATGCGCATGAATGTTTGGTCGGCCTCTGAGGCCGGCCAAACATTCATGCCATTTTGCATGTTCTCCTATCACGCTGCATTACAGCCTCGGTGCAGAACATACCCAGGCTCTCATTCCCCATCTGAACACTGAACTATGGTGCTCAGACCAAGCACAAAGCTGCATTGCAGCGTTGTGATTGGCTCAGGGGAGACTGGGTGCTTCCTGCTTGCTGTTCCAACAGAAGCCAGGAAGAGGACAAGAGGATGTATCCTTTCCTTCTTTATTACTCTTCTAAGAGCAAACCATGTCGTAACAAGAAATGTATATGACTGTACACAATTTATAAAATCCTAATAAAAATAATTTAAAAAAAGATTTAAGAAAAAAAAAAAAGAGGATGGAAGGGAGGCGGCGGCTGGCCAGTCGGCGGGCCAGCAGGTAAGCGAGTTAAAATTCTTAACACTGATCTCACCCTTCCCATCCGTACCTTCCCTTCCCCCACCCCCTCCCCGCCCCACTACTGGTTCACGGGAGCAGCCATGACTGCTTCCCATATATGACAGAAGATCTTGCCTCGAATCCACAATGGAACTTTTTGTGCCAAATGGATGTATAAAGAGCACTGCGAGTGCTCCAGTGCAGAGAAGACACTAGAGTCAGAAGAGAGGCACTGTGAGGTGGTTCTGTAGATGCACCAGCACGCAGTACAGCAAGGCATGATGTAAATTAAGATAGAACCAGGGCCTGCTTTAGTGCTGGTGGTGCCCGGTCTGACAATGTTTTTTGGTACCCCCAATGAAGACCTCCACCACGGATTCCCTCACTAGCACCCTTTAACAGTACCCCTCAAGTCTCCATAACCACTCTCTCTCAGATGCATTTAGTTTTTTTTTTAGCACCACTCATACCAGTGTAAGGTGTCAGAACATTTTACATCACACACACATTACACAGAGACAACCAATCAATCATACATGTGTAAATCAGTGGAAATGGAACAAATGTTACGTAAGACAGAGGACTACAAGATGTAGGTGTCACATGTCATCCATACTGGGAGACAGTATAGTTTAAGAGTGCTTGGTCTGGAGAAGCACAAACTCAGAATTGAAAATGCAACACCATGGTTGGGGGTTCTCTTTAATAATAAGAATTCATTTCTATTCAAATGAACCCTTTTTACAACATTAGGGTAAAGCAAAACCGATGGAAAAATCATAACGCTCTAATCTATATCTTGCAGTTTACATGCATCTTTTTGATGACAGTTAATAGCTCACTGTTCTATATCAGGATTTTAACTTATAAACTGCAATTAACAAAATGATCTCTCTGACAAAAGCAGTAACCCATTGACTTATTTACATTAAATGCACGTTGTGATCTGCATGGTAGACTTTCTTTGCAGCAGGAATATTAACCCTCTGCTCTACCTTACGATGAGTCAAAACTTCCAGTAGACAAAACTGCGATCTCTCTTCAGTAAGAATATTAATCAGGGGCGCTATCTTGACATTTTTCTTGTTGCCTGAAAATTGCTGGATGCAAGGAATGCGGCAGCAGGTGCTTTTAAAACCAGAATATACTTACAAAAATGGTGGACCATCCAAAGTCAGCGCCCGGTGCAGTGGCACCAGTCGCACCGGCCTAGAGTCCGCCCTGAATAGAGCATGTGACTGTAATAGACTAATGAGACAGGAGGATTCTGCATTGAGATTGGTCCTCAGGCAGAAGAATGGGACATGCTGTGTTGGGGGCTTCTATATGGGGTGGGGGGGTCACACAGAAGCCATGTTGTATTCTGGGCATTGTAATCTCTCTGGTGAGAAAAAGGATGGGTCACACAGCATGTAGAGACATGCAGTGTCATCTTAGTGTTTTTTGGGGAGGCGCTGGACCGGGCAAAATATATATTTGGGGGCCCAAGTACTCAAAAACTTTGATTTATGTTACCCATCAAGCCTCATGATACCAAACAATACTACATTATATACTTAACTTTATCAGGGTCGCACAAAAGCAGTTGAAATATGTCTTGCTTGGGGACCCAAGCCCCCTTCAAATGATACTGCGTGGAGAGACACTAAGGGGAGAGAAGCTTAAATGGAAAAATAGAATAGACAGAGGTCAAATTGAGACAATGTATACGTTTACAGTGGCCCCCAGCTAAGCTGGAGGTCCTGGGCAATTGCCAAAGTTGGCCCTGTCTTAAAACGTCTCTGGAGACATGAGCAATGTAGGTGCAATGAGAGGCCACTGTAGCTCGTTTGTCTGGATCAGAGACATCCACACTCCCGGAATATACACCTGTTCTCACCTCTTCTTATGAAGCCATTACTCTGCCCCGACAGCTGTTGGTGCCCCAGACCATCGAACACATTCTGTGGCACTGAAACTCTCTCCAGAGATAGGAAAGCAGCCAGCGAGCACCCAGACCGCAAGGCCTGCAGCCCCTCCCACTTTCACCCGTCCTCAAGGCCTGCAGCCCCTCCCACTTTCACCCGTCCTCAAGGCCTGCAGCCCCTCCCACTTTCACCCGTCCTCTAGGCCTGCAGCCCCTCCCACTTTCACCCGTCCTCAAGTTTCTGGGATCCCCTCCCACTTTCACCCGTCCTCAAGGTTCTGGGATCCCCTCCCACTTTCACCCGTCCTCAAGGTCTGGGATCCCCTCCCACTTTCATCCGTCCTCAAGGCCTGCAGCCCCTCCTGCTTTCACCCATCCTCAAGGTTCTGGGATCCCCTCCCACTTTCATCCGTCCTCAAGGTCTGGGATCCCCTCCCACTTTCACCCGTCCTCAAGGTCTGGGAGCCCCTCCCACTTTCACCCGTCCTCAAGGTCTGGGAGCCCCTCCCACTTTCCCCCGTCCTCAAGGTCTGGGAACCCCTCCCACTTTCACCCGTCCTCAAGGTCTGGGTTCCCCTCCCACTTTCATCCGTCCTCAAGGTCTGGGATCCCCTACCGCTTTCCCCCGTCCTCAAGGTCTGGGATCCCCTCCAACTTTCACCCGTCCTCAAGGATCTGGGATCGCCCCCACTTTCACCTGTCCTCTTTTACCAGCAGCTCCTGAACCTAAACGTTACATGTTGATGTCTTCGGGCATCGGGTAAGATTCACTATTTTCTCCATACCCATGTTAAAATGCGAGTTTGACTGAAGGAATAAGTGATACTGTCACAATATCTGATGACACATTCGTGGTGTGCTAGAAAACAAAGCGACGCTCATCAACCAATCAGGAAAGGCTAGACAGAGCATGTTGCTTCTTCATCATTGGCATTCTGAAGTCGCAGGTCTGTGTATTTACTTGTGTATATATAGGGAGAGCTGGAGAGAGACAAAACAGAGAGGGCTACATGACCATGACGCACGCCTATAATGCCATCCCTCGTCTGACAGCCTTGCTAATGGAGATCCATGTTCCCTGACGTGGGTGCTCTCAGTGTGTCATCACACTCGCTGGTAATGAGAGGCCTGATGCCCAGGGTCCTCGTTCTGAGGCCCTTCGATAATCGAGTTATTAGTCTCACTATGTAGGGGCCCGTTATGGCGCCATCGCTGTAACACTACAAACTATAATTACCGCAGCATCAGCACCACGAGGTCACTCATCACTGCCAGAGTGATGCGCGTGCGCGGAGCTGCCACATCCCTTCAAGCAACACCGCCAAGCATTGACATTCACAGAGCACCAAGGAAGTCTAACACCGCACCCAGCGAATATTCAAGGGGCACTGTCAAAGGACTAGAAGAGCCACCGAACCAAAAGCATCGACACCCACTCGTGAACACGTTTAATGAAAGGCTGGAGTAGGCTGGGGACGATGAATTCAATTCAGGCGGGAAACAGGATGGAAGCCGGTCTGTGCACTGTATCATGCTGCAGCGACTCTTGCCAGGGCCTGAAGATGATTTGGCTTCACACATAAAACAACCTGCAGGGACCACAAGGGACCGCGAAAATCGTGGTGCGACGCCCGGCAGATCAGGAGTTTTTTCCTGGCCCATCAGGGGCGACTTCTCTGCTAAGGCGGGGGAGCGTTGCCTCACTGCCTTTCAGCACGGCAAATAATGAAAAATAAAATGATAATAACGCGGTGTCATTATCATTTAATTTTTCTGTGCTGAGGCAGTTTTGTGGGACGGTGCTAGGCTGGGCAGCACAGGGGAGGAGTGGTGGCACCCTCCTAAATGCGCATGAATGTTTGGTCGGCCTCTGAGGCCGGCCAAACATTCATGCCACTTTGCATGTTCTCCTCTCACGCTGCATTACAGCCTCGGTGCAGAACATACCCAGGCTCTCATTCCCCATCTGAGCACTGAACTATGGTGCTCAGACCAAGCACAAAGCTGCATTGCAGCGTTGTGATTGGCTCAGGGGAGACTGGGTGCTTCCTGCTTGCTGTTCCAACAGAAGCCAGGAAGAGGACAAGAGGATGTATCCTTTCCTTCTTTATTACTCTTCTAAGAGCACACCATGCCGTAACAAGAAATGTATATGACTGTACACAATTTATAAAATCCTAATAAAAATAATTAAAAAAAAAATGTAAGAAAAAAAAAAAAGAGGATGGAAGGGAGGCGGCGGCTGGCCAGTCGGCGGGCCAGCAGGTAAGCGAGTTAAAAGAAAAATATTCTTAACACTGATATCACCCTTCCCATCCGTACCTTCCCCCACACCCTCCTCGCCCCACTACTGGTTCACGGGATCAGCCATGACTACTTCCCATATATGACAGAAGATCTTGCCTCGAATCCACAATGGAACTTTTTGTGCCAAATGGATGTATAAAGAGCACTGTGAGTGCTCCAGTGCAGAGAAGACACTACAAGTCAGAAGAGAGGCACTGTGAGGGAGTTCTGTAGATGTACCAGCACGCAGTACAGCAAGGCATGATGTAAATTAAGATAGAACCAGGGCCTGCTTTAGTGCTGGTGGTGCCCAGTCTGACAATGTTTTTTGGTACCCCCAATGAAGACCTCCACCACGGATTCCCTCACTAGCACCCTTTAACAGTACTCCTCAAGTCTCCATAACCACTCTCTCTCAGATGCATTTAGTTTTTTTTTTAGCACCACTCTTACCAGTGTAAGGTGTCAGAACATTTTACATCACACACACATTACACAGAGACAACCAATCAATCATACATGTGTAAATCAGTGGAAATGTAACAAATGTTACGTAAGACAGAGGACTACAAGATGTAGGTGTCACATATCATCCATACTGGGAGACAGTATAGTTTAAGAGTGCTTGGTCTGGAGAAGCACAAACTCAGAATTTAAAATGCAACACCATGGTTGGGGGTTCTCTTTAATAATAAGAATTCATTTCTATTCAAATGAACCCTTTTTACAACATTAGGGTAAAGCAACCCGATGAAAAAATCATAACGCTCTAATCTATATCTTGCAGTTTGCATGCATCTTTTTGATGACAGTTAATAGCTCACTGTTCTATATCAGGATTTTAACTTATAAACTGCAATTAACAAAATGATCTCTCTGATAAAAGCAGTAACCCATTGACTTATTTACATTAAATGCATGTTGTGATCTGCATGGTAGACTTTCTTTGCAGCAGGAATATTAACCCTCTGCTCTACCTTACGATGAGTCAAAACTTCCAGTAGACAAAACTGCGATCTCTCTTCAGTAAGAATATTAATCAGGGGCGCTATCTTGACATTTTTATTGTTGCCTGAAAATTGCTGGATGCAAGGCGGTACAAAAGGGGGTGGTGATGGACGGAGCATCAGAACCAATCAAACACTCACACCCAGTCAACAGATCTGGGTTGAATCCATCACCGTTCTTTAGCCCACTCTGCCACCCCAGTTCAGATATGGCCATATGCAAATCAGTCTGACCCTGTGCCTCATGGGAACAGTCCAGCCCGAACTGCCAAGCCATGCCTTCCCTGGACCGGAAACAAGCTTCCTAGGACCGGTTTCTTGCATTTCAGCCGTCTTCAGCCAGGCTTGCTTGAATCCAGTGGCAAAGTGAGCAAGGGACTCACGTCTGAGCATACCCTGCCAACTTATGGCGAACAAAGCGGTACAAAAGGGGGTGGTGATGGACGGAGCATCAGAACCAATCAAACACTCACACCCAGTCAACAGATCTGGGTTGAATCCATCACCGTTCTTTAGCCCACTCTGCCACCCCAGTTCAGATATGGCCATATGCAAATCAGTCTGACCCTGTGCCTCATGGGAACAGTCCAGCCCGAACTGCCAAGCCATGCCTTCCCTGGACCGGAAACAAGCTTCCTAGGACCGGTTTCTGGCATTTCAGCCGTCTTCAGCCAGGCTTGCTTGAATCCAGTGGCAAAATGAGCAAGGGACTCACGTCTGAGCATACCCTGCCAACTTATGGCGAACAAAGCGGTACAAAAGGGGGTGGTGATGGACGGAGCATCAGAACCAATCAAACACTCACACCCAGTCAACAGATCTGGGTTGAATCCATCACCGTTCTTTAGCCCACTCTGCCACCCCAGTTCAGATATGGCCATATGCAAATCAGTCTGACCCTGTGCCTCATGGGAACAGTCCAGCCCGAACTGCCAAGCCATGCCTTCCCTGGACCGGAAACAAGCTTCCTAGGACCGGTTTCTGGCATTTCAGCCGTCTTCAGCCAGGCTTGCTTGAATCCAGTGGCAAAGTGAGCAAGGGACTCACGTCTGAGCATACCCTGCCAACTTATGGCGAACAAAGCGGTACAAAAGGGGGTGGTGATGGACGGAGCATCAGAACCAATCAAACACTCACACCCAGTCAACAGATCTGGGTTGAATCCATCACCGTTCTTTAGCCCACTCTGCCACCCCAGTTCAGATATGGCCATATGCAAATCAGTCTGACCCTGTGCCTCATGGGAACAGTCCAGCCCGAACTGCCAAGCCATGCCTTCCCTGGACCGGAAACAAGCTTCCTAGGACCGGTTTCTGGCATTTCAGCCGTCTTCAGCCAGGCTTGCTTGAATCCAGTGGCAAAGTGAGCAAGGGACTCACGTCTGAGCATACCCTGCCAACTTATGG
Source organism: Triturus cristatus (assembly GCF_964204655.1). Taxonomy (NCBI): domain Eukaryota; kingdom Metazoa; phylum Chordata; class Amphibia; order Caudata; family Salamandridae; genus Triturus; species Triturus cristatus. The sequence goes on from NC_140587.1 coordinate 325,202,673, forward strand.
CGAACAAAGCGGTACAAAAGGGGGTGGTGATGGACGGAGCATCAGAACCAATCAAACACTCACACCCAGTCAACAGATCTGGGTTGAATCCATCACCGTTCTTTAGCCCACTCTGCCACCCCAGTTCAGATATGGCCATATGCAAATCAGTCTGACCCTGTGCCTCATGGGAACAGTCCAGCCCGAACTGCCAAGCCATGCCTTCCCTGGACCGGAAACAAGCTTCCTAGGACCGGTTTCTGGCATTTCAGCCGTCTTCAGCCAGGCTTGCTTGAATCCAGTGGCAAAGTGAGCAAGGGACTCACGTCTGAGCATACCCTGCCAACTTATGGCGAACAAAGCGGTACAAAAGGGGGTGGTGATGGACGGAGCATCAGAACCAATCAAACACTCACACCCAGTCAACAGATCTGGGTTGAATCCATCACCGTTCTTTAGCCCACTCTGCCACCCCAGTTCAGATATGGCCATATGCAAATCAGTCTGACCCTGTGCCTCATGGGAACAGTCCAGCCCGAACTGCCAAGCCATGCCTTCCCTGGACCGGAAACAAGCTTCCTAGGACCGGTTTCTGGCATTTCAGCTGTCTTCAGCCAGGCTTGCTTGAATCCAGTGGCAAAGTGAGCAAGGGACTCACGTCTGAGCATACCCTGCCAACTTATGGCGAACAAAGCGGTACAAAAGGGGGTGGTGATGGACGGAGCATCAGAACCAATCAAACACTCACACCCAGTCAACAGATCTGGGTTGAATCCATCACCGTTCTTTAGCCCACTCTGCCACCCCAGTTCAGATATGGCCATATGCAAATCAGTCTGACCCTGTGCCTCATGGGAACAGTCCAGCCCGAACTGCCAAGCCATGCCTTCCCTGGACCGGAAACAAGCTTCCTAGGACCGGTTTCTGGCATTTCAGCCGTCTTCAGCCAGGCTTGCTTGAATCCAGTGGCAAAGTGAGCAAGGGACTCACGTCTGAGCATACCCTGCCAACTTATGGCGAACAAAGCGGTACAAAAGGGGGTGGTGATGGACGGAGCATCAGAACCAATCAAACACTCACACCCAGTCAACAGATCTGGGTTGAATCCATCACCGTTCTTTAGCCCACTCTGCCACCCCAGTTCAGATATGGCCATATGCAAATCAGTCTGACCCTGTGCCTCATGGGAACAGTCCAGCCCGAACTGCCAAGCCATGCCTTCCCTGGACCGGAAACAAGCTTCCTAGGACCGGTTTCTGGCATTTCAGCCGTCTTCAGCCAGGCTTGCTTGAATCCAGTGACTGTTCCCATGAGGCACAGGGTCAGACTGATTTGCATATGGCCATGTCTGAACTGGGGTGGCAGAGTGGGCTAAAGAACGGTGATGGATCTAACCCAGATCTGTTGACTGGGTGCGAGTGTTTGATTGGTTCTGATACTCCGTCCATCACCACCCCCTTTTGTACCGCTTTGTTCGCCATAAGTTGGCAGGGTATGCTCAGACGTGAGTCCCTTGCTCACTTTGCCACTGGATTCAAGCAAGCCTGGCTGAAGACGGCTGAAATGCCAGAAACCGGTCCTAGGAAGCTTGTTTCCGGTCCAGGGAAGGCATGGCTTGGCAGTTCGGGCTGGACTGTTCCCATGAGGCACAGGGTCAGACTGATTTGCATATGGCCATGTCTGAACTGGGGTGGCAGAGTGGGCTAAAGAACGGTGATGGATCTAACCCAGATCTGTTGACTGGGTGCGAGTGTTTGATTGGTTCTGATACTCCGTCCATCACCACCCCCTTTTGTACCGGATGCAAGGAATGCGGCAGCAGGTGCTTTTAAAACCTGAATATACTTACAAAAATGGTGCCCCATCCAAAGTCAGCGCCCGGTGCAGTGGCACCAGTCGCACCGGCCTAGAGTCCGCCCTGAATAGAGCATGTGACTGTAATAGACTAATGAGACAGGAGGATTCTGCATTGAGATTGGTCCTCAGGCAGAAGAATGGGACATGCTGTGTTGGGGGCTTCTATATGGGGTGGTGGGGTCACACAGAAGCCATGTTGAATTCTGGGCATTGTAATCTCTCTGGTGAGGAAAAGGATGGGTCACACAGCATGTAGAGACATGCAGTGTCATTTTAGTGTTTTTTGGGGAGGCGCTGGACCGGGCAAAATATATATTTGGGGGCCCAACTACTCAAAAACTTTGATTTATGTTACCCATCAAGCCTCATGATACCAAACAATACTACATTATATACTTAACTTTATCAGGGTCGCACAAAAGCAGTTGAAATATGTCTTGCTTGGGAACCCAAGCCCCCTTCAAATGATACTGCGTGGAGAGACACTAATGGGAGGGAAGCTTAAATGGAAAAATAGAATAGACAGAGGTCAAATTGAGACAATGTATACGTTTACAGTGGCCCCCAGCTAAGCTGGAGGTCCTGGGCAATTGCCAAAGTTGGCCCTGTCTTAAAACGTCTCTGGAGACATGAGCAATGTAAGTGCAATGAGAGGCCACTGTATCGCGTTTGTCTGGATCAGAGACATCCACACTCCCGGAATATACACCTGTTCTCACCTCTTCTTATGAAGCCATTACCCTGCCCCGACAGCTGTTGGTGCCCCAGACCATCAAACACATTCTGTGGCACTGAAAGTCTCTCCAGCGATAGGAAAGCAGCCAGCGAGCACCCAGACCGCAAGGCCTGCAGCCCCTCCCACTTTCACCCGTCCTCAAGGCCTGCAGCCCCTCCCACTTTCACCCGTCCTCAAGGCCTGCAGCCCCTCCCACTTTCACCCGTCCTCTAGGCCTGCAGCCCCTCCCACTTTCACCCGTCCTCAAGGTTCTGGGATCCCCTCCCACTTTCACTTGTCCTCAAGGTCTGGGATCCCGTCCCACTTTCACCTGTCCTCAAGGTCTGGGATCCCCTCCCACTTTCACCCGTCCTCTAGGCCTGCAGCCCCTCCCACTTTCACCTGTCCTCAAGGCCTGCAGCCCCTTCCACTTTCACCCGTCCTCAAGGCCTGCAGCCCCTCCCACTTTCACCCGTCCTCTAGGCCTGCAGCCCCTCCCACTTTCACCCGTCTGTGGAAATCAGGTAGGCCAGGGATCGGGGAACATACACAGAGGGACACGGACACGGGCATGTGAGTGTGTGGGCCAAAGACCACAAGCGGTCTTGCGCCCGTTTATTTATCCCTTTGGGCGTGCCCGCCCTCCGGGTGCGTGGATGCGTAGGTTGCGTGTCCGCACGGGCCGGATGGCTCCGTTACCACATCCCTCCAATCTTTCAGATAGAGAGACCCTTCGCTGTGGAACTGTTCGGGTCTCTTGCGCATACCATGCAAAGTCTCTCAGTCTCTGGCTCGGGGCCGGATTCGGCCGGAGGCCATACTTCTGGCTCCGGGGGACTTCACCACATCCGGTCCCGCAGGCTCCTCTCTCAGGGAATGCCCCTGCGTTCTCTGGGGACCCGTTCGTCCCATCGCCTCGCATCTCAGCGCCGGGTGGTTGGGGCGCATTCCCCGGTGGGCTCCTCTGTCCTCCGGGAGAGCTACAACCTCCTTCTGCTTCAAGTTCCTCCTCCTGCGGGTCAGCCTCTCGCGGGGCCATGGGGACTTGCTTGAACCAGGATGTGTTTCTGGTAACCACTCATGCTCCTCTCTGGACCGACACCATGGTGCCCTGCACCTTGACTACCTCCCACACTTCCGGTTCAAACCTCCTCCTGGCCTGAGCTTCATCTTGGTCCAGCGGCAGAGGCTGCCACGACTGACTCGCCGGGATGTTGTCTCTGGGGGCCCTCCGGAACAGGAGGTGGGCAGGTGCGCACCGAGTGGTGCAGTGAGGTGTCCGTCGATACGCGCTGAGGAATTGTGAAAGACATTGCTCTGCATCCTCCCCTTGGTCTACTCCGATCTTCAGCGCCCGGTTCATCGTGCGCATGAACCGTTCCACCTCTCCGTTAGCCTGGGGCCACTGTGCAGTGATCTTCCGGTGCCGGACTCCTCGGGCTGCCAGGTATTCTTGGAACTCTCTGCCCTGAAAGGGCGGCCCGTTGTCTGACCGAACTTCCTCGGGCAGACCCATCATGGCGAACGTGCGGTCCAACGCTTCTTTCACCTGGCTAAACGCTGTGGAGGGCACCACCTCCACCACCGGGAACTTTGAGTGCGAGCCCATTAACACCAATGTGTGTCGCCCATCTGGGAAGGATCCGAAGTCCACGCACAGCTTGGACCAGGGCTCTTGACACGGGTCTTCCGTGATCACCGGATGCGGTGCCGCTCACCCCCAGTGATATTACACGAGTGGCAGTTGCGGACGACCTCCTCTACCATGGCATCCATCCTTGGAAACCACACCTTACTCCGTAACCGGGCCTTGGTCTTGGAGACGCCTTGATGCCCTTGGTGAACTAGGCGGACCACCTCGCCTTGGAGACTCCTCGGGATCACGAGCGAGGTGCCTCTCATGACCACTCCCTGTGGCCCCTCGCTGAGCTCACTCTGCACTTTCCACACCTGCTGCCGGAATATCCGTTCTTCTTCTGTGAGGGCCTGCACCCCATCCAGGAAATTTCGCCAGTTCCGGGTTCCCAGCGTCTGTTTCACTTTCATGAGGCATTCGTCCATCTCCGTGGCCCTACCGATGTCCTCCAGCGTGAGTGCCACCGGGCACGCCGCTTGCGACACCATCCGGACGAACTCTTTAGTGCAGTCTTCATCCGACAGGTCTGGACACAACCGGGATGGGCCCGGGTGTCTCGACAAGAAGTCAGCAGGGTTATTGGCCCCGGGGCGGAACACCACTTCGAACCGGTATGCTTGCAGCTGGACTGCCCATCTCTCGATCCGTGGCGGGGCCAGGCGTGCGGTGCCAGCAAAGAGTGGGACGAGGGGCTTGTGGTCGGTGACCACTCGGAAGTCGCGGCCATACAAGTAAAGGTGAAAATGCTGGCAGGCCCACTTGATGGCCAGCGCCTCTCGTTCTATCTGCGCATACCGCATTTCTGTGGCAGTCAGGGCCCTGCTGGCATACGCGGTGGGGACCCACTCTCGTGCTTCCGTCTCCTGCATCAGGACTGCACCCAGCCCGACGGGGCTGGCATCCACCACCACCTCTGTTCGTCGATGTGGTCTGAAGTACGACATGACCTTGTCGTCGATGAGCGCATCCTTGACCGCCTGAAACGCTAGATCTTCCTTCGCTGCCCAGGCCCAGGGTTGGCCGCTCTTTGTGAGGAGGCGGAGTGGTTCCGACAGGGACGCGAGATTGGGGATAAACCGCCCACAATAGGTTGCCATCCCTAGAAAACTCCTGACTTCGGTGGCTGACGTGGGCCTCGGGCTGCTCGGATTGCCTCAGCCTTCTTTGGATCGACTCTCAGCCCTTCCCTCGAGAAGACGTAGCCGAAGAACTCGACCGACTCCTGGTAGAAGGAGCACTTGGATTCGTGCAGGGTTAGGCCATTGTCCGCCAGCCGCTGTAGTGTGTCTCGGAGGTGCTTGTGGTGCTCTTCCAGTGTCTTTGAGAACACGAGGATATCGTCACTCAAGTTTATGACTCCTTGGAGACCCGAGAGGGTTTCGCGTATGGCATTCTGGAACACCTCCGCGGCTGACGAGACACCGAAACTCAGCCTTTTATACCGACGTAGGCCAACGTGGGTGGAAAACGTGGTGATATTGCGGCTGTCCGGGTGAAGCTCTAGCTGATGGTATCCTGCATTGAGGTCCAGTTTTGTGAACCACTGGGCGCCGTTGAGGTCAGCCACAATGTCGTCCATGGTGGGCGTGAGGTGTCTTTCTCGCTTGACGGCCTTATTCAGGAGGTGCATATCGACGCACAAGAGGACGGCCCCGGGCTGTTTGGGTTTGGGGGCCACGACGAGGGGGGACACCCACGGGGTGGGGCCCGACACTTTTTCGATCACCCCCAGGTCCTCCAACTTCCTCAACTCTTCCTCCACTTGTGGTCGCAGGTGGAATGGTATCCTCCGATGCCGGAGCGCCATGGGCCGGACCGTGGGGTCCACATGCAGCTTGAACTGTTTCCCGCGTAGGCATCCGAGACCGCGGAACAGCATGGGGAAGTCCTTCAGCATCTCCCTGGCGTGCAGGTCGTGCACCTGGTTCGCGAAGAACACCAGCGCCAGGTCCTCGGCGGTGTGGCAGCTGAGCAGGGTGCCCCGTTTTCCTTCAGCCACGTGGAACGTCGTGGCCAGTTTCCTCCCGTCGCTGACGACTTCAACTTCGATCACTCCTCGCAGGGACAGCGGCTTGTCGCTATCGTACGTTAATATTTGGGCCTTGGAGGGTCGCAGGGGTGGTCGCGGCGACAGCCTCTCGTACTGACTGCTATCCATCACGTTCACTGACGCCCCGGTATCGATGAGGGCGCTCACTGGTGACCCGGCCACTGTGATCTCGCACATGGGCGGCGGCCTGCGCCTCGTGCCTTCTCTGCCGACAAACGAGACGAAGAACACCTCGTCGTCTTCCGTTCCGCCATCCAACTCAGGCTGGGTGTAGTCGCCCTGTGCGGGGGAATCTTCCAGCCTCAGTTGACGCACGCTCGCCGTGGCACCTCGTGTGCCCCCGGCAGAGCTCCGCCCTCTTCCGCTTCTACAGACCTTTGCAAAGTGGTTCGCCCTGCCGCACTTCAGACAAGTCTGTCCTCTCGCGATGCACCTACCCCCTGGTGGGTGATCTAGGCCGCAGTTGCCACAGGTATTCTTCTGGGGCGCCCTTGCGGCTCCACGCGACTGAGTCGGTCGCCTCTGGAGTACATCCACCCTCTCTTCTTTGATCGCTGGCGCTTTTAGGGCCGCTGCAGGCTGGTTGAGGGCCGCTTCCATCGCGTCCGCACACGCATTGGACAGCTCGTGGGACCGCCCTAGAATCAAGATCTCGTCGAGGGTGATGCCTGGTTGCCGTAGGATGAGGCGCCGCAGTGGGACCGACCGGCATCCCTGGATGAGCTGCGCCCGAATTTCTGCCCTCTGGTCCGGTAACGTGCACGACAGCGAGAGCTTGCAGAGGCGGGCATAGAAGGTGTCGATGGTTTCTGTTTCTTCTTGTCGCGCCTGTCGAAGCTTAAACCACTCGAAGTCAGGGTTGGTCTGCGGATCAAAGTGACGATTAAGGGCCCTTACAGCGCCGGCATAGTCGCCGTCGTTCCCTCTGTCCGGTAGGGTCTCGAAGAGGTCATACAGCTCTTCGCCTCCGTAGCACATGAGGAGAGATCTCTTGACTGTTCCATCCGTTTCCAGCACCCCAACAAAGTAGTGTTCCAGCCGTCCAATCCACGAGCGCCATCGCACCGCCGCCGTGGAAGGGTCCGAAAGCTCACTAAACGGAGGGAGCGGGGCTGCCGTGCCATACCCAGGCGGGGTGGGCGCTGGCAGCGTGGCCCACTGCGGTGGCGGTTGCTGAGTGCTTCCTCCACTGGTGCTGGGGGTGGTCATGCCTGCTATGCCTCTCCGTCAAGACACGCTCCTCTGGTGTCGCGGCCGCAGGTCTGCTTCCCTGTCTCAGCGTTGGGCCCTGGGCGAGACCACTGCAGGCTTCCTCCCTTGTAGGGGACGACTGCCTCTAACTGGCTGGCGCTGCGCGCGGGCGAGACCACTGGGTGCTTCCCTTGTCCTGCTCGTGGGTTGAGCCTGCCTGACAGGTGCCGATGAGGTCGCCCCTGCAGTCCCCTTCCTCCGCGCACACACAGGTGAGGCAGGGGCCTAGCCAAACAGACAGCGATGGGGCACTCCCACCCCGACTAGACCCAGCGCGGGCTCGCGAGGGCCGATTAAACCCTCCGGAGCGAGCTTACCGGCGGTAGGCGGAGCCACGATCTTCCTGCAGGGCTCCCTGAGCGTCTCCGCTGCTCCCGGCTGGCCGGTCAGTGCGCGAGGGCGCGCGCGTTGTCTTCCGGTCCGTCCAGCCGTCGCGGACCTTGGGGCTGCCTCGACGTGTGACACCCCCTCAGCGAGCACCAGACGCACGCTACACAGAGCAGGTGCGAGGGTGTGGCGAGGCGTGGGCTCACACCGCCTCGTCGCCAATGTGGAAATCAGGTAGGCCAGGGATCGGGGAACGTACACAGAGGGACACGGACACGGGCATGTGAGTGTGTGGGCCAAAGACCACGAGCGGTCTTGCGCCCGTTTATTTATCCCTTCGGGCGTGCCCGCCCTCCGGGTGCGTGGATGCGTAGGTTGCGTGTCCGCACGGGCCGGATGGCTCCGTTACCACACCTTCCTCAAGGTTCTGGGATCCCCTCCCACTTTCACCCGTCCTCAAGGTTCTGGGATCCCCTCCCACTTTCACCCGTCCTCAAGGTCTGGGATCCCCTCCCACTTTCACCTGTCCTCAAGGCCTGCAGCCCCTCCTGCTTTCACCCGTCCTGAAAGGTTCTGTGATCCCCTCCCACTTTCATCCGTCCTCAAGGTCTGGGATCCCCTCCCACTTTCACCCGTCCTCAAGGTCTGGGATCCCCTCCCACTTTCCCCCGTCCTCAAGGTCTGGGAGCCCCTCCCACTTTCACTCGTCCTCAAGGTCTGGGATCCCCTCCCACTTTCCCCTGTCCTCAAGGTCTGCAGCCCCTCCTGCTTTCCCCCGTCCTCAAGGTCTGGGATCCTCTCCCACTTTCACCCGCCCTCAAGGTTCTGGGATCCCCTCCTACTTTCACCCGTCCTCAAAGGTTCTGGGATCCACTCCCACTTTCACCCGTCCTCAAGGTCTGGGATCCCGTCCCACTTTCACCTGTCCTCAAGGTCTGGGATCCCCTCCTACTTTCACCTGTCCTCAAGGCCTGCAGCCCCTCCTGCTTTCCCCCGTCCTCAAGGTCTGGGATCCCCTCCCACTTTCACCCGTCCTCAAGGTTCTGGGATCGCCCCCCACTTTCACCTGTCCTCTTTTACCAGCAGCTCCTGAACCTAAACGTGACATGTTGATGTCTTCGGGCATCGGGTAAGACTCACTATTTTCTCCCTAGCCATGTTAAAATGCGTGTTTGACTGAAGGAATAAGTGGTACTGTCACAATATCTGATGACACATTCGTGGTGTGCTAGAAAACAAAGCGACGCTCATCAACCAATCAGGAAAGGCTAGACAGAGCATGTTGCTTCTTCATCATTGGAATTCTGAAGTCACAGGTCTGTGTATTTATTTGTGTATATATAGGGAGAGTTGGAGAGAGACAAAACAGAGAGGGCTATATGACCATGAAGCACGCCTATAATGCCCTCCCTCGTCTGACAGCCTTGCTAATAGAGATCCATGTTCCCTGACGTGTGTGCTCTCAGTGTGTCATCACACTCGCTGGTAATGAGAGGCCTGATGCCCAGGGTCCTCGTTCTGAGGCCCTTCGACATTCGAGTTATTAGTCTCACTATGTAGGGGCCCGTTATGGCGCCATCTCTGTAACACTACAAACTATAATTACCGCAGCATCAGCACCACGAGGTCACTCATCATTGCCAGAGTGATGCGCGTGCGCGGAGCTGCCACATCCCTTCAAGCAACACCGCCAAGCATTGACATTCACAGAGCACCAAGGAAGTCTAACACCGCACCCAGAGAATATTCAAGGGGCACTGTCAAAGGACTAGAAGAGCCACCGAACCAAAAGCATCGACACCCACTCATGAACACGTTTAATGAAAGGCTGGAGTAGGCTGGGGACGCTGAATTCAATTCAGGCGGGAAACAGGATGGAAGCCGATCTGTGCACTGTATCACGCTGCAGCGACTCTTGCCAGGGCCTGAAGATGATTTGGCTTCACACATAAAACAACCTGCAGGGACCACAAGGGACCGCGAAAATCGTGGTGCGACGCCCGGCAGATCAGGAGTTTTTTCCTGGTCTGGCAGGCAGTCCTGCGGCAGTCTGAGAGCGGTGGTCTGTCAGGCTCATCGAAGAGACTAGCAGGCAGACCCCCGCTGTCAGAATGCCACATGCACCTTCCTGCATGGTGTGGCATACATGCCACAGGTGCAGGAACTCAGGGGGCAAATTGAGGGGGCACTGCATGTGCACTACATGTGCACTACCTGGCCCAGAGGCGCAATGGCACCCTGCTAGGGCCCCCTTTGTTGCCTCACTGCCACCCTTTTCTTAGCAGGCTCACCGCCATGGAAAGGGTGGTGGTGAGGCAACCCAGAATATGCTCGGCGGTGCCGCAGCCACCACCAGCATATTACTCAGCCTGACCGCCACTGCCACGCCATGGGTTCCAGGATCCTTGGCGGTTCAGCGGTCCTTTGGCAGTCCGACCGCTGCAGTCAGAATACTGCAGGCGGTTCCGCAGTGTGGTTTGGCGGTCCTATAGACCGCCTAACTCATAATCTGGCCCTTAATTTATTGACCCCAGAAGAAGGAGAGGTTGTGTTGGGTTCATGCTCACAACCTGCACGACATACTAGAAATCAACTGCAAGCCGTTAACTTGCTAAGCCTTCTGACAGAAGTGTGCACAGCATACCCGAAAGACAAGGCCATCTCTAAACAGGCGTCACAGGCCATCACTTATGACACCTCCTTCTGGGTGTGTTGTCACTAATCAAGGGACATTTATTTTCATGCCCATCATAGCCATCAGCGGCTTGACTTCTACACCAGTTGACAGAAAAAATCACAGCATCCCAAAGCAGGTCACAAACTGCTGCTTCAAGAGTACCAGCGGCCTCATACTATCAATGAGAGTTCATAATGGGACCCTGCGGCAGTCAAAGCAAAGACATCAGTTCTGATTGCTTAAATCCGTCAGGATCCCATCCAGGACCGAACTAGGTATTGATGGTGGACGGACTACCTTGATGAATGTGTGACTACAGGTGTCTGCCCCCTCTGGGATCATAACTAGCTCCCTAAACTACATAGCCTTTATTATACACCTGACGGTGGGAACTGTAAGTACGGCTACAGCTCTGCACTCACAGCACACCTTAGCGTGTGTGCTGAAAATTTCACGTGGTCACCACACTCTTGACCCAATTAAATTTCTTGGTCCTGAAGAAAGCCTTAGCACCCTTGTTAGGCTGAAACATGTCAACCATATTATATGGATAAGGAAGACCGATTAAGTCTTCACAGTATCCGCTCTACGTTTTTAACCTTGCCCTAGGACCTCAGGAATAAAACCGCAATAGAGGATCCTAGAGGTACTTTTAAAACTGCACCTAAACTCACCCCTTTCACACAAGACAACCAGCTCCACTGTAATTCAGGCGTTGCAGCACAGCTGGGTTGCATTTGGCAGCCCAACTGGGAATCCAATGATGAAGCATGCCATCAAATAGGTTGGTGGGTGAGGGTTCTTCTAAAAAACCTACTGGTTTCTTTCCCTTTCATGCACATGGCATTGAGTCATTCTTGTATCTGGATTCCTATAAGAGGTCCGTCCACTTTGTTGTTGAGTCGTTAGTGAAGGGCCATTTATTTTCATGCCCATCATAGCCATCAGTGGCTTGGCTTCTACACCTGTTGCCAGAAAAAAATCACAGCATCCCAAAGCAGGTCACAAACTGCTGCTTCAAGAGTACCAGCGGCCTCATACTATCAAAGACAGTTCATGATGGGAGCCTGCGGCAGTCAAAGCATAGACACCAGCTCTGATTGAATGGCGACAAATCAGAATAGCTGCTTCAATCTGCTGCTCCCCCTTCATCCCTGCCAAATAGGTTTCTTTATTGACAGCATTCTGAATGGCTTTTTAAGCGCCAAACAGATTAGCATGCGTAATCAGCAACAACATATAAAGCTCCATCATTTAGGAGTTTCCTGGAATTTTCTCCATTACTTGGAATGAATTTTTTAGACCATCTGGCACAAAGGACTTAGTCAATGTACCAACATGAGACAGAATACCCAGTGGACTGCAATATCCTTCAACCCACTGAGCATTACTTCAGTAAGGTGAGTTTTGGGTAATGATATTTGTCAAGAAGCAGAACAACAAATATTGCATCATTACAATGGTATTTTTGGGTTTCTCTACATTAATAGGGCCATATCCTGGCTTTCTTTGGCTAACTAAGCTGATTTTAGTACCAAAAGGAGCATATTTGAGGTTCATAAAAGATTAATACCCGCTTAACTTTGCTAAGCAATCCAAGCAGTGTTCAATAAAGAGACAGCAGCTGCTGTTCTTGTCTCTGTGCCTCAGCAGTTATGCGGTTCCCCAACATTCAGATAAACTTGTTGGCGGATTCAATGTTGATTTTCTGTTGCCTTCAGCAAGGACCCTTAGTTTGAAATTCCTTGGTCAAAGTTCCTCTCTATCTAATAATGCTTTGTTCAAATGTATATGCTCTGTCAGAATATTGTTGAATATGTCCAAAATAAACAACCAATAATGGAGCCCCTCTCACATGTCACCTACTTATATTCTGTCAAATATTACTGTTTAAAAACAATACTTGGGAAATTAAGATAGCAATTTATATGAAGCCTTGCTCATTATTTAAAAATAGGGCTCCCTGTTATCCATTTTTACAGATTTGTATAGATAAATACAGACAGAAAACATTGTGTTTCCTGTTTATATTTATTTAAAATGCGGAAAAATACAGATAATTTGGCTTCTTTTGAGTGACTCTCCATGCTGAGATTAATGACTTTCAGGCTAATGGCTGTGCATATTGGCAGCATGGGGAGTTACAAAGCTATATGAGATTTGCTTAAATTACTGTATAGCTCAATATATATGTGTGCTATTATGCTATGATTTTAATGTAGGATTATTATTTTATCATTTTGGGCTGTGTAATGTGCTAAAACCTGATAGGTATCAATATATGAGTGCACGCTTATCTGTTAAATAAATGTGGAAATATAAGAGTTATCATCTGTTTACAAAACACAAAATAAATATGGATTAATACCAATAAAATGGCGAAAAAACAAATATGGATAAATCCAGGCGAAAAAGTCAAAAAAATGAATACCACAGAACCGGGAGCACTATTTAAAAACAATAACTAGAATAGCAATGAAAACCATGTGTAATCATGTGTCTATTAAAGCAAGCTGAATTATACTACAATAAACCAGATACCTTCATGACAATAATAATTGTGCATTTATATTTAAATAATACACTTAAATAAAGAAACATGTATAATCCAAAAGGGATCACTAAATAGAAAATATATGAAGATTATAACACAGGAAGTCCCAACAAATATTTAGTCACTGAATCTGCCATTTAACTAGATTGTCAACAGAGGAGACTTTTAGAGTTTTTCAAAGTGAATACCACGCCAGAGGCAATCTTAAAAGAGGGGGGTTCTACTCTAATAATTTTTTGACAAATTGTGTTGCCCACTTCTAAGTGTCACTGCTGTACTAGTACATTCCGCTGACCCCGTCTTGGACAGACAAGTCAGTTTGAAACGGTAAAATGTTTCAGGTTCAAATGAGAATTAAAAATAATATTGGAAGACGGTTACCATCGGCAAGGGCGCTCTATACCTCGCGTTCATTGACCTTAAAACCGCCTTCGACCTGGTCCCCCGCGACCGTTTGTGGTCAATTTTGGAGGAGTTGGGCATCCCTTCCTACATTCTGAAACTCCTCATCCGAATGCACGAAGAGAACTTTGCCTGCATTAGATGGGGGTCACAGGGCCAGAAAACAAAAAAAATCCCAGTAAATAGAGGGGTTCGACAAGGGTGTGTCATGGCGCCAACACTTTTTACGCTATTCGTGAATGGCGTGGTCTCTTTTCTGCTTGAAGTCGAAGCGGACGTTCCCGCTCTGGCGGGTGATAAAGTTCCAGCACTTCTTTTCGCAGACGACACTTTGCTAATATCCAAAACTCCGTCGGGTTTACAGAAGTTGTTACAGCGCTTCTCTCTGTTCTGTGAGCGAAGAGGCCTCGTCATCAATACCGCCAAGACTAAACTCCTCTATTTCAATCCCTCAAAATATTCTGGTTCTACTCTGACCCTAGAAGGGAAACCACTTGAGCGTGTCGGAGACTTTGACTATCTGGGAATCAGAATCTCCGACAGACTCAGATGGCAGCCCCATATAGATAAAATGGCACTTAATCTCAAAAGAGTAACCGGTGCTTTGGGCAAGGAATTTCGGGCCTCCACCTCTAAACCTATTACCCCAGTACTAAACATCTATGCTGCAAAGGCTGTGGGTAGCGCCCTCTATGGCGCCGAACTATGGGGCTATAGTTGTGTTGATTCACTGGTGACCAGCGAAAACAAGTTCTTCAGGGAACTTGTATCACTTCCCAGGGGCACCCCGACTAAACCACTCTTTAGCGACTTTGGCAGGCGCTCAATTAGGGATCTAGCCACCCTTCGCCCTCTGTTATATTGGGCGCGACTGTGGCGAACCCCTGAGCTCTCTAATTATGCTGAAGGGCTCAGGGAGGTTATGAACTTGCAAGGTGCCCACAAAATTGAGTGGCTCGCAAACACAAAAAAACTCTTGATTGCAACCGGCCTTACAACTGATTGGCCAGCGGGGGAACCATTATCGAAGATCGAAGTCAAGCGAGCCTATTGGGCTTGGGTGGATGCCTCGGAACAAAGAGATCCCAACATTGGAAGGCTGACAGAGGCTTTTTATCAACACAAATCAACTATCCTCTTAGAACCATACCTTGACTTTATTACCAAGCCCAGGGACAGGTCACTTTTCATTCAGTTTAGGTTCGGGACACTCCCATTGCGCAATCACACTAGTAAGTGGAAACCCCCCCACAAGACCCTCCCTGACTGTCCATTTTGTCCTGGTGTCATTGAAAGCGTCTCCCATTTCTTCTTTGCATGCCCAGCCTATCTATTACCTAGGACGAAATGGCTTAGACCCGCCTGTTTACTCCTAGGAACAAGGGATCACATTGTCGCTATGCGAATCCTTAAAACCACCACCAATACCACCCTAGTTTGTGGAGTGGCCAAATTCCTAGGTTGGGCATGGCTAATCAGGCAAAAATCTAGCAATTTTAATTAAATCTTTTATAATACTGTTTTTAATCCCCAAAGCTGTGAAATTTAATACATTTTTTAGATATTTATTGCATATTTGAAATTGGATTTTTTACGACATGTTTTAAAAATAATGAATTTGTAATTGTTTTTATGTGCTTTGTGCTTTTATGACATGACGTGTCGAAATAAAGCTTTGTTGAATTCTCAATTAAAAATAAAAAAATAAGGCAGACGGGGTTTGGTTGGTATAATAAAGGCCAACTTGCCTGGGTGCCCTTCTTCCTACTGTAGTGATACAGGGAGGGCCAGTGTCTGCTGCCATCATGCTTGCACATAGGACATCAAACAAACATTCACACAAAGAGAACTGGCTGGGCCCATTAATGTGACAGGGAGCCCTAGTGGGATGTGCACATGCATGTACACTAACATTATTTATGCGCATAGCTTCATGTTAATTCTGTACATTGCCACGCCCATGCTTCATGCAGTGCTGCTGCAATGCTGTTCCTGTAAAACTATGCAGTGCCTCTGTGATGCCTCCACCAGGTGCATTAAAATAATGGTCTCAGGGCATGTGTACAGTTTTGCTCTCTGTGCTGAAATGCGTGCTGTGTGTTATGTAGGAACAAAGTACATGTGTGTCAGAAAGAGCTATGCTGTCTTACCCCTCTTCAGTTTTTAGTCTGCCCTGCATGCTTTCTCTCAGTTTCCATGGCAGTTTGAGAGTCCATTGGAGTTACTCCATGTATGTGATGACCCTGCTGTCCAGGGTAGTACCCCAAAAGCATAGCCCCCACTACAGTGGGGAAGCATCACACAGCTCCCTTGTACTTTCTAGAGCTGAAAACACTGAGATTAAAGGAGTGGATTGACTATAAAGAAAGGGAGGCCCATCACAAAGGGTTCATCGACGCTAAACTTAAATATTGAGAGACCCACCCATTGAAGCACCTAAAAGCCAGAGACAAAGACTCTTTAAAACTGACAGAGCTAACCATCCACTTATGTGGTAATGAAAACGACTCAAGTTCAAAAGCAAAATGAACGTCTCTGTGCTCTCCCCTTTTCTATAATAATTTCGCATAGTGCATATGCAGTGTCAGAAATACTGTTGGCCAATTTCTCAAAACCAGTACAAATAGTTTTCTGGAAGTCAGTGACCCTACATGACAAAGCACACATGGCTCCATGCTAACCATAGCACTCTTTAGTTTATGAAAATATGTGCTGGAGGCCCTCCATCTCCTCAGACCTTTCTCTGAGGCCTAGGTCTGGTGTTTTTGAGGGTGACACACAGGATGGATTTGTGTTACTGTATCAGCAGTCGAAGTGGCAGTGGTTGTAGTAGTGCAGATGTTAATAGTTCATTGATGTCATCTGATTCCAAATATTCCAATTTTAAAACTGTGGGGGGTCTCATTATCGGAAGCGCTTGGGGCACTATTTGGCGGGCTTGATCTCGGGATGGTCCCGTTGTATCATCATGCCTATCATCAGTCACAGTGTGGATCAAAGTTTCTTTGTTTGAAAGTAATACTATTAAGAAAAATATTTATATTTATACTCTACAATAAAACAATTACAAAAATTGCATACATTTTTAAAACACTTTTTACTGAAACTTTTCTTGTTTGTATTTATTTAAGTACTTTTTTAAAACATTATTCTCAATATTTTAAATAATTTTTGAAAATGATAACAATAACATATAAAATACATACATGAAACAAGTAACTTACATTTACTTAAACACAGCTAACCCGGTCCACTGATCACTAAGTCAGACATGTCAATTGTAGATACTCCATCGATAAACTCTGAATGAAATGTTGTTTCTAGTAGTTCTTCCATCACAGTTGTAGTACATCTTCACTACTAGGTCCACCTCCAGTTAAAGTAAATGCCTTCTGACTTGAAGCTAACCTTTCCTGGTTCTGGACCAGAGGTCATACAACCGCTGCCTTATTTCAAGTGGCCAGTGGGACACGGAATGCTACCCAGAATGACTGCAGTGGTTTAGACAATTTGCAAGCCCTCCTTCCATCACCGTTTGTGTGTTTCAAGACTTTTATATGACAGTTTTGGTTAAAGAAGTAGTTTATTTCTTTATATAGATCCTGTATGTACATAATGACCTTTTAATTGTGTAAGCCAAGGCTCAGTATGGAAATTGATTTTATTTTCTGTATATGAGATCCTAACTATTAACACATCCTGGAGTAAGTCTAGCATGCTGAGCATAGATACTGCTGGAGAGTCAAGTGTACAAACAGAGTTCCTATAATTATTAGAATGTAATAGTTCCAGAGGCCCTGGAACAGCAGTGGTGAATCACAATGCCCACCACTGATCTACCCAGTATGGTATGTGGAGTTTCTACTCTTCATCAGCATAAAGCCATTTCATTGTAAGCAGCCATATGAGTCTGAACAGTGATAGATGCACTCTTTTTCATGCCATGCATGTATCTGATGGGGCCATGACTCTGGTCTTTGGATTGACAGGAGTAATCTTTGAATCTGCCATTGAACTGAAGATCTTGCAGCATCTTCCTCGGCCACTTGAAGTATATAGTGGATTGGATCAGCAGTTGGACAAGGAATGGAAAGGCACCTGGAAAAGGAACATTGTCAGACTGATCGATTCATAGCTCACGGAGAACCCAGGAGCAGAGTACTCTCCTGCATACACATATACACTCAGTCACGTCTTTTCACTCACGGCTCAAGCTGCTCATGAGGGCAATTTAACCAGAGGAAGTAGTAGTTGAAGGCACCACCCCTGATGGTGCGATAGCAGCTCTGGAGCCCCACCCCTGTCCTAAATATACCTGTATGTTATGGACTGTCAATTGACTATCAGAGATTGAGGGGTGGATTATCCTCAGCTTGGCACCAACAGTATCCCTAGGGGGGAACTCGGGCTAAGGGCCTGCCAGAGGGAGCCCACCAAGGCCTTCTTGTAGGAGGCCATTCCCACCTTCTGCCCCGGCAGCACTGAGGTTCTTTGCAGGGACGTTAACCCTGACTGCATTCACCAGGTGAACATATATCACTTTACAGATCACAGAGGAACACTCAAAGGCCAGGTCACATATAGCCAGGAGTGACTTGGGTTGCCTTGCTTAGCTCGCAGTATGTACTTTGCACATCCCTGTACGTTGTGAACATTAGCAGTGCTGAGCTACATGTGTGATGAGGAGGACTTCAGCAATGCCCACAGAGACGGTCACCAGCTAAGAACTGTCATTTCATCCTGCCTCCCACGGAACACTTACAAACTCTTTATCAAGTCATAGGCAAATGTCTGCACCTATGACTATGTCAGCTATGAGCAAATCGCTCACTGATGAAGAAGGGTAAGTGAATTTACTCACCCTTACCACTTCTTGAGCGCTCTTAAATTGAGACCACTCACACCTTGGTCCTGATGAAGGCCACTTGACCCAAATGGGCAACTTCAGGCTGAAACATGTTGACCTTCAACATCTGTAGTTTTTGAGGTCGGTGGGGTCTTCCAAGGGTTTCTTCAGGAGGGGGTTGATCGCAGAATGCTTCCAATCGTAGGGGAAAGAGGCGTTCACGAGGGAGCGGTTGATGGTGTGACGAAGCATGGGAGCAATGATGTCGGCGGCTCTGTTGAAGATGTGGTGGGGGCAGGGGTCCGTGGGGTCCCCGGAGTGGATTTACTTCATCGTCTTCAGTGTGTCTTCGGTGATGAGGGTTGTCCAGCTGTCAATCATTCAAGGTGTCGGGGTGGTTGGTGTGGGTTCTGTGTGTTGGCTGTCTTCATCAAAGTTGTCGTAAATGTTCTTGATTTTGTGGTGGAAGAAGGTGCTGAGTTTGTCGCAGAGGTCTTGTGATGGAGGGATGTCTGTAGACTCGCTGATGGGTTGGGCGAACAACTTGATGATGCTGAGGAGTTCTTTGCTGTTGTCCACGTGCGTGGAGATTCTGTCTTTGATCGCTTTCTTTCTTGTATTCCTGATGAGTTGGTGGTGAGCGTTGGTGGCGGCTATGAAGTTCTTGTGGCTTCTGTAGATTTGGAGTTTCTCCAGGCCTTTTCGAGGCGGCGACATGTGCGTCTGGACTCTCGGAGTTTGGTGGTGAACCAGCTGGCTTTCCTGGCGTGTTTGTTGTTTTTCTTCTTGAGGGGGGCTAGGGTGTTGGCGTGAGGATTCCTCTCATGTTTGTTCTGCAGTCCATGCCGCGGAAGCCCTGATTAAATCATTAATAGGCTCCTTCTCCACCAGATTATCTCAGGTAAAAAAAACTACTGCTAGCTGTCTAGAGATTCTACAATCTAAAGGCTGCCATACTTTACACCAGAACTTGAATCTGACTAGCGCTAAACCGCCCGTTACTTCATTTCCATCTTCATTACACAGGACCAATTACCTTCAGTACAACCTCCCTCTGTGTATGTCAATGTCATCCCAGTTGTCAATCATATAGGAAACCCGCATTTGCACTCTAATGTACAATCTAGTAACACTCATCCCAGACTTGATTACACCCTACAAGGGTGTTCGCCCAGTATCCTCGATCTCCCCCCTGAGGCTACTCCTTATGTGGTGATTTTGGCAAAACTCTTTCCCAACCAGATTGTGAGCTCTGGGAAAGCTTAACAAATACATCTATCCACTAGGTGAGTAGGAGAACTGGTTTGACCAAAGCCCTTTTTTAAGACATAAAGATGGTCAGAAGAGTAAACTGGATTGGTAGGGGAGCTAAATCTCTACCTGGTGATTGTTTTGTTATGTCTTAAATCACCCCATTTGGTAGAGCTCATTTGCGTCCAACCAAACACAGCAACCAGAAAGCTATGAGTATGCTGCAGAGCTGGATTAGAAAGTGGTCACTGGAGGCTTTCAGCCTGAATGGTTTAGTCATGATGGATTGTCTGTTGTTCGATTCTGCCTTAAAATACCCTGGTTAAGGTATGTAATGGATTCATTTGTGAACTTGGGGCGGAAGGAGGTATTTCTTATCCCAGAGGGCACTGGTAGAGGAGATTTCAAATGGGCTAAGGAGAGATTCAGGGAACGACCTATTTCATTCTGGGAAGAGGCTGAGTTGACAAAACACACAGTCCAAACATATCTTTTGACAATCACCACTCTGGAGATGGAGCCCTACCTAACCTTGGTGCAGAACAATATGGATAGATATCTGTTAACTCAGTTTAGATTTAACTTGCAGCATCTAGCTTTAGCTTTGCCACAAGGTTGTCACGTTTTTAATCCCTGGGCCCCTGTGGCTGGGATAATAAACACCTACAGGATACATTGCATTTCATGATGATATGTGAATATTATAAGGAACCCAAGAGATCTTTTATAGTTCTTTTATTTAAAGGTAGTGGCTTTAAACATGTTTGCCCAGCCATATAGTATCTGTGGATGCTGCCAGTTGAATTTGTTGTTGCAAATGTTATTCGTTTTAAAATGCTACTGTTTCTATACGCAGAATATAGGATGATTAATAATGCCTTCTTAGATGTAGGGTTTTCTGCTTATATATTAATTTTTATTTAATGTATTGTTTTTAAGAAAGGTTTTATGCTGTTTTTATGCTGCTGCTGTCTTTTATGGTTTTAAGATATAAACGGAATAAAGATGATTATTATTAATATTATTATTATTAATATTAACTAGATCTCTGTTTCAGCCTAGCTCTAGTAGTCCAGGAAGATTTGACTGTAACTGTTCCATCACCTATGAGCTCCTTATGGTTGCCTTACATAATACCCCGTGCTGTCCCCTGGATGTGAGAGCGCACATATAGTTTAGCGCTAAAAGAAAGGAAGAAAGAGCCAAAGAATGTGGCCTGGGACACCCTGGGTGAAGCCAGCTAGTCTAGGGATTCCACAGCCTTTTGGTGTGTAATCAATGGCCCCCGCTTAAGGGCGACAGTGCCCCAGGCTTAAGATTGCCATTAGCCCCTTCGCAGCGGGGGTAATTCCCCCATAGCGTGGGGGGGTGGCGCGCGGCGCCGCAGTGCTCGTGACGAGCCCAGCTCATCATGAGGGAGAGTGGAGCTGTGCTCATGACGAGCTGAGCTCGTCACGACTCGCCCACTGATTGATTCTCCCGACCAGGCGGGGAATCAATCGCGCGTGGGCGGAGCGCGGCCGTTATGACGAGCCCAGCTCGTCATGAGCACAGC
The DNA here is from genome assembly GCF_964204655.1 of Triturus cristatus. Classification (NCBI taxonomy): domain Eukaryota; kingdom Metazoa; phylum Chordata; class Amphibia; order Caudata; family Salamandridae; genus Triturus; species Triturus cristatus. The sequence goes on from NC_140587.1 coordinate 325,223,773, forward strand.
TCCACTGTGCCTCATGACGAGATGGGCTCGTCATGAGCATGCAAGAGGTTAACAAGTCTGAGTGGGTGGTCCATATTTCAAAAATGTATTCTATTTCTAGCACTCAGATCAAGGGGATTGATTAAATTGTTGTGGAAGGCTCAGCCTCGGCAACCAGCCACCTTTGTTTTACCTTAGATTAAATGAGCCTGGCACTTGAGGGCAGCAAGGGTGGTAAAGCCCCCAGACCAAAAGGTATTCCAATTGATCTTTATAAAGCTAACATGTCTTTGTGGGGCCCTATTTTGATCAGAGCGCTTGAGGCCTATTTTCGTTCCAGAATAGTGGAGACGTGGTAGGAGTCCATGATACTGCCCATATTTAAGAACGGGGAACGATCTAACCCCGCATGTTATCATCCAACATCATTACTTCACTCCCTGGTGAAAGTTAGAGGGAGAATATTATTTAACAGACTAGAAACGTGGGCTAAGGACCATGATGTACTTTTGGAATTGCTATATAGTTTCCGCAGAAGTTTGGGGACAATTAAACAGGGGTTCAATCTTAAATTGATAAATACGCCTTAATGAAATGGGGACAGCTGTTTTTAGCATTTGCTGACCTGTCGAGTGCTTTTGACTGCGTCCTTCACAATACATTGTGGGATATCTTATCTGACCTTGGGGTGGATCCACTGATTATATCTTTTCTTAGAGATAGGTATTCAGGGTGTGCCATGGTCCCAGGGATGAATGTACTCATTCTGCTGACCTTGATAGAGTTGTCACACAGGGTTATGTCCTTGCACACTTCTTATTCACCTTGTATTTCAACAGCCTGGGCTCTGTTCTAACTAAAAATTGTAAGGATCTCTCCCATATTGGCCATAGGCCTATCGCCTGTTTACTCTATGCCGATGATGCTGTAATTATGTCCCACACTGCATTGGGTTTGCAGCGATTACTTACCTGTTTTGTTAACCATATGCAAGATTTCTGTCTGAATGTCAATATAGGTAAAACTGTTATAGTGAAATGCAGGAGTACAGCTTAGAAGTATTGCGACTTTACGATTGGTAATCTTAAATCAAGGTTAATCTTTCCTGGATATCTTGTTTGAGGCATAGGGCTTATGGAACTCAGCAGCTAACATTAGGAAACTGTGGTTTTACAAATCCACTGCTGCATTGCAAACGTTGCTATCAGACTTAGCAAGAAACCCATGAAGGATATTCTAACTATATACAATGCAAAGTGCATGTTGACCGCACTACATAGGGTGGGAATCCGGAGCTTCAGCAACATCAGCGCCTAACTGTGGATAATGCATTTTTCAGGAACCTTTTGTCAGTCCCTCAGAGCTGTTCCTCATCTGTATGCCATGCCAAACATGGGGTTCCTTTCCTAACCGACTTGATGAGAGTTCAGCCGATATTACTATGGCAGAAAGTATGGACCTGTGAACATACTGTGTATTAATGATTGTCTAAAACTGTCCTGAGTACATTCAATTCAATGGTTCAAATCTGTTAAAGTGTTTTGCGTAGATGTGGGCCACGTTGAATACTTTGAGAGCCCACTCCATCAGCAGGAACGAGCTAAAGAAACAGTGCCTGCTGAAAGAACATAGATTATCTAAGGAATTAGTGAAATCTAGCTTTGTAAATAAACTGATGATTCTTGCTACTGATGGTCTACAGCCATATCTTAATTCTGTGCAGACGCGTTTTAAATTAGACAATTTTCATCGTTTAGTTACTTTTCTCAGCATCAGTGTTCCATTGCTTGAATCACAGATATATATTAATACAAAAAGGAAACTCACAACTTGAGGACATTGCTAATAAAATATAGTGAATGGCAGAATTGAGGCAGCGCACTGCATATTTTGAGCTGATCAGGTGTTTAGAAAAGCGGGGTGTCCCGAAACACATGAGCTGGCAGTGAACATTTTGTGAAGGCAATTTGAGAAGAATAAACATTGTGAAGATACATTGGTTGAAAAAAAAGTCTTTGTGTTCCATAAGAAATGGATGGACTACGATTTAAAATGAATTATTGGATGTTTATGAAAAAATATTTTTGGTTAATATCCATCACCTCCAAATTCCATTTAATTTTGTTGATCAATACTACAATCTCCCTAGTGGGTAACTAGGGATCTGGGAGGTGAAGCGCCCGGCCTTTACTTGGTTTACCCCATTACATTTAGCAACAATTATTATGAGGTTTACAATTGTCTCTTGAGTATGCTTGTTTTGTCATAGTAAAGAGGACCAGTATTTTATATGTTAGATCTATATATAATACAAGTTAGATGTTTCACAAAATATTTGATACAAATATGCTTATATAAATATAGAAAAATAAGAAATATCAAGAATCATTATTTGAAAGTCAAAAGTTTAGTGAATGGTAAACCTCAATTAAGATATATTGCTCGGAAATAGATTTTTAACAAATAACATATGGAAACTTAGCACAACATGCATGAGGCGCCATGAGATAAGTCGCTATGAATTAATTTCTCAACTAAATGTCAATACCAATATGATATAATATATAATATAATATAATTTCTGTCCTTGAACATTCACTATTCATATTATACGGATGTGAAATATATTCTAATAATCTTATTTGCATCTGAATCCAGCCCCCTGGATAACCAAAACTATTTGAAGATAAATGGCTTTCACAGAATGTCTATGTAGTGTTTCTTTTTTCAGCAATCATTGCTATGAAAATTAGGGACTCCATTAGTGACTAAAACCCAGAGGCGGAATATTTGGCTTCTACAACATTGAAAGCATTAACACTGAGTATTTCCAAGTGTTTTTGGTCCACCTATTTTCTGTGTCAACCACAAATGTTGGCCAAGTTTCAACATAATCCAGTATTGATCCGAGAAATGGGGTCAGATTTTATTAAATTAGATTTAAGTAGCAGGCAATGGAAAGGAGGCAACAAGGATGAAAAGAAGAACAAAGACAAGTGTTTCCTAATAACTCTGCCAATTATATTTGTACTTCACATTTGATTGAATGTGGCCTGTAGATTTTGTACAGTGAAAATAATAGCAATATTATTATTATTATTATTATTACTGTTGCTATTATTAACAGCATTACTGCTAGCTCGTAGTAAAATTATTATTGTTATCATTATTATTATTATGCTATTATTTACAGTATTGCTGCTAGCAAGTAGCATTATTATTATTATTAGTAGTAGTAGTAGTATTACTGTTATTGTTATTTATAATATAATGATTAATAATAATAATAATAATAATAATAATGACTGTAAAAATAAATATGAAATCAAAATGCAATAGAAATGGTGTTATCCTCCTACATCTAGTCTCTCCCCAAATCTTGCAATAGCAAATCTTCAGCACATTTCAGATAGTAAAGTGTTTTAGAAACTCACAGAGATAAATACGCTAATGTTCATGAACAGCACTTGCATTGTATTTTGTTAGTTCACACAGCGTTTGCAACCCCTGACGAGGCGATGAAGGGCTTTGCGGAAAGTAGCACTCTACTCTGGAACCCACGGTTAGTGATTCATCCAGTAGTTATTGGTTACTGGGATTCGTCTTGTACTCTCATTGAAACCATTCTATGCACTTACTTTAGTTTCTTTGTGGAGGATTAAATTAATGTCTCCTATAGTGATTTCTGTGGCACATGATTGACTTGGCATTAAAAGCAAGCACCCGCATCTAATAGTTTCTTCTGTTAACCCACGGCCAGAGCTTTTTAGCAACCTTTAGGAAAAAAAAAACAGATTCAGGGAGTGTGGTTCACAGCTGCATGGCAAGAGGGAATGGATTTTTTAAATAGTTTTGAGATGATTGTATTTCCAGGCTGATGATGGAAACAGTGGCGTCTGCACAGGATGCGAATCAGTGGGGCAGTGGGGGTTGGGTACAGACAAAATAAAAAATGAAATAAAGAACTTACCTGCTGCATTGCTCCTCTCCTGATCCGGCCCCTGGCTGAACACACTGCGCTGGCTCCAGATGGCCATTCCTGAGGCTGCTCTCATGCTGGGAATGCTATTCTCAGCATTAGAGAAGCGCTGGGATTGGTCTGAGTGCTGTGGTTCGGCTTTCAGACTGTGCCTGGGAGCCTGTGTCTTTTCTCCACCCAGCTGTTCAACACAGTTGGGTGGAGAAATGCTAAGTGTGCATGACTGTGTGCACCCTGCCTCTCACTGCTGTTGTAGGGTGCATGACCCTGACCTGCCCCTGGCAGCTGCAGGTAAGAAGAAAAATATAATGAAAAATAAAATTGGTTATTACCATTTTATTTTTTGAGTGTTTACCTCGGCTGCCAAATAGAGGGGCGACACTCCTCCCCCATAACAGAGGAGCCGCCCCTGGATGGAAACAAAGAATTTAGATCTGAATTAGATAAAGCAATGATCGCTTTCATTCACACAGACCTGGCTTCTAACCCGAACGTTCACACTAAACAAAAATAAACCCTGCTATTTGTGGCAAACGCAACAGTTTACTAGGCTTAAAGCTGTAAATATGTGTAACTGTTTAAAGTAAAAAACAATTAATAATTTTTACTAACCTACTTCTCTCATCCTTGTTGCTGTTGTCAGTAATTTGGTTCACTTAGATACAGAAATGCTTTGTGGAAGAGCTCATGAACTTTAAACTATTCTTTGGTCATAGGTTTGTGCTATATCAAATATTTTTTTAATGCATTTATGTCTGTCTCTAAGGCAGTTCATATTTCTTCAATTTTATTTGATATCATTGTATTCAGCTTTCATTTTGAAACCTATTGATCTTTTTTAAAATAATTGGCATCCACAACTTGTAGGCTACAAATAGTGTATTGTTCACCACACAAAGCCATACATTTCAAAGAACAAATGATATTAACTTGTCAATCAATCAATCAGGGGGTTCAATCAGGGGGTTTAAAGCGCGCTACTCACCCGTGAGGGTCTCAAGGCACTGGGGGCGCAGGAGGTGCAGCTCTGGATCAGCCGAAGAGCCAGATCTTGAGGATCTTCCTGAAGGTGTGCAGAGTAGGGGAGCATCTGATTCTGACTGGGAGCTCATTCCGGGCTTTACCTGCGATGTAGGAGAAGGCTCTTCCACCCACTGATTCTGCAGATGCGCAAGGTGTCTGCCAGGGCGAGGTCGGCAGAGCGGATGTTCCTTGTAGGTGCGTGGAAGGAGACTCTTTTATTGAGGTATTTGGTTCCACTGTTGTGGAGGGATTTGTAGGCGTGGGTGAGTAGCTTGAAGGTTACTCTCGTCTCGACGGGGAGCCAGTGGAGGTCTCGCAGGTGGTGGGTGATGTGCTCATGCCGTGGGATGCCAAGGACGAGTCTGGCCACGGTGTTCTGGCTGGTTTGGAGTTTGCACACTAGGGATTTGTCATCTCCATGTTACACAATACTCTAAAAGCATGGTCCATAAGCATACAAAGTAAAACATCCCACCACTATAAATCTGATCTTGTTCTCTGTGTACAATTTATTACTCTCACAAATCACAAGAACACATTTTCGATCTCTTTCTGGCTCTGGATAAGACGTTAGATGTGGGACTCCCAAACTGCAAAAGTCAGCTTATACGTTATTCAATTCAGCACTGCCACTGTAATTTATATATATATATTTATGTTTTTTTGAAGATTTTATATAGCGTGAACATGACCCTTGCGGTTATCAGAGCGCTTTACAAGGGAAGATATTTGAACAAAAGAACATTGAAAGTCATAAATATGTCCTACAAAAATCAACACTCAAACTCCAAAAAACACCATTCAAAGTCCTAAGATACACTTGAAGACCATCAACGTAGAGAACCTCTTCTCTGCTGAGGCACGCCTCTTGAATGACCAGTTACTCCGAGATTCAGCTGAAAATGTTACAAAGTACATCAAGAAAAATATTTCGTGACATTACGAAAATATCTTTATCCAATCAGACTTATTCAAAAGAAATAAATCAAAGCATCGACAAGTTAGGAAAGTCAAGAGTTATTCAGACAACAACATAAACTACCTATATTAGTATCAAAAACTCAATTCTTTTGGAACAAAGTCAAATTGTCTATCAATCACACACAATTACTCTTCTACATTGCTAAACACTGTTCCAATCCACTTGAGCCTCTTTCCGCACCACATTCCCATCCTATTGCTTCAAAACTTGGGTCCAATTTGAATCTTTCCAGAAAAGAAGTGGTGAATATAAAGCATCCTATCATCGTAATTCCCACTATACGGTCTTTAAGCATCCGCAGCTGGAAAAGTTTGGATTTCTCCAACATTCTTCAAACCGTTCCAGCCACAAGCCCCTCTATATATGTGTTTTTTATTTCACCTCCCACAATAACCAAAACGTGCTCTTTAGAAGGTGGTCTAAGGCTTATGAACATATTAACGCTTCTCTAAGTCAAGGAAACGTAACTGTTATCTCTAAAACGTGATCAGATTATTCCACTCAAAAAGAAACCAAACATATATCTTATCGATGTGTTGAACATAAAGACCAGTTTCCATATTTCAATTCTGGTGAAAGTGGCCCAAAATGCTGTTGCCATACAACTCTCCGAAAATATGTCATCTTAATTCACAACCTCCTAGACTCACATGAATTTAGTTTCAAACCACAATGCCGTATAAGTCTACCAAATTCCAAATGCTGGGGTCAGTAAGCTTTCTGGAAAAGCAAATTCGAGAAGACAAGCCAGAAGAACTAGGTTTACCCAGTTCTGCTGATGGTTTGACATTGACAGCGACCGTGCCCCCATCTATGAAACAATATTAGAGACCGAGTCGGGTCTATCGAAACTTCCCAGGAATTAGTATGCCTTTCATTTAAGAAAGAGATAAATAAATCTTCATGCACACCCAACTCCATAGACATCAGTTGCAACAGTGGCTGTTGGGGATAGGCTATTTAGTGGGATGGCCAGTTTTTGACTTCACTTATGCCAATTACACTTTGACCACTTTTAGGGACTTGTGTTGTGCTTGCTTCATGCAAGTCAATGCAAAGCAGCGCTGCTCCTTAAGTGGTATTTACTAAGCCATCAAAGAACGATTTGCACCACCGTGCATGACGTTGTAAAGAAATGTAACGCAATGCAGCAGCTTGCACTGTAGTGAGTTACAGTTCATAGTAATAGGCTTTCCATGGGTGAGCATGGGCTTTGCCGTGCATCCCCCATTGAATTTGACTCATTTCTGGATTTCCTACAATGGGTCAACCTGGTATTGCACTAAAATGGTGTGCCTACCCAAAACAGGCATAAAGAGTAGAAATATATTTATTCCTCCTTGTACTTCTTTCCCTGTGTGCTGCAGCACACATAAAAAGAGGAATATGCATCTAAGGATTGTTTTTGTGCAGGAAGGTATGCCATCCTCCACAAAAGGAATCCTGCCTATAATGCAGGTACCCTTGCAGCATAGAGCAAGGGTGCCTGCGTTGGCGCTAGGCAGCACACAGTCGCCAGCGCTATAAAGAGCAGAAGTGCGCCATATTTTAGTAGATATGGCACATTTCTGCTCTCTCCCTTTCACCCAATGCAGCACAGCAGCTGCCCATCTGCATTGGTGTAGTGCAGTTCCTATATTCCTGATAGGCTCTGCGTATTGGAATAATATACACTATAGTTTTGACATAGGACTGAGGTCAGTATGTCTCTATCGAGTACATTAAACTTAATTACATGTGTGTGCCAGCTAACTCAGAGGTCACTAGAAAACTTCTCGAATAAACAAGAAGCGATTAGTTTCTGACAATCGCATAAACATGACAACTTTGTTTCCCTTAGAATCGGAACAATCTCAGAATCGTGGCAACAATAGATAACAGTTTCACTCAGTCAATTGTGCATGCTTCGTTTCTACAGAGTTACACAGAAATAGATAGACGGGGGTTTCAATAAGAAGGGTTTATTGAACAGTCTTATTTCTTGTGCAAGAGATTTGAACTGCTACAATCGTAAGACAGAATGCGAAGTTTAATATGTACAGCGTTAGCAGTAATATCAAATAATAATGCAATAGCATGGTTTGTAGCTATGACAGATATTCATAAAAATACATACATAAATAACACAGGCTAAAATGTTAATACTCATCTGATGCTTCTAGCTAGTTCTACCCCAGTGTACCTAACCTAAGTGTAGTACGAGGTAAGAAGTAGGTGCTGTTTGTCTATAGTCTAGTTTAGCTATAGTTACCAAGATTTGCCAAAAGTCCCTCTAGGTTCTAGTCCGCTCCATACCTTAGAATGAGTGAGTTTGGAATCTCTTTCCGATTCTCGATCTCTAACACCCCGCAAGGGGAGTCAGAAACACTGGAGCTGGATTCTCTGCGAGGAGGATGACAGCGTCTGGTCAGTGCATCAGGCGGGGACTTGACTTCCTTCCGAACTTGCCGTGGCGAGCCGCGTCGTGCAAGTAGGCAGCCGAACCGTGGTTTGCCATGGTAAGTGAAGGTATATTTATACCTTGAAGGTGTTTAGGAATGCCAGTATTAACGTAAAAGTCAGGCAGAAGAACGTCATGAATGAACCTCTAAGGAATAGATGTTCATGCATAATAAATGAGTTCTTGGAGAAATCAATATCCAAGCAAGGGGAAGTTCTAAAGGCTTGAGTCTGGTTTTCCAAGAACTCGTTGTGACGTAGATGAACGGATGTAGGTGGCCATGCCTGTATTTGGTTAGCATGGATAATGCCTACATAAGGGTAGGATTTCTATACCTAAATATGGGCAATGCGAATTGTGCCTATATAAGGACATAAATCGGGAAACCTATATACGGTATCTAAATCGACACACAACATTGGGCTTCAAGAAAATTTAGTAAATCTGGCACATAGCGCTGTCAGAAACATGTTAACCACACAGCAAGAGATCAGGGAGAATAAAAGTGTGTGGTGTTTTTTTTAAAGTTTAAACAACGTTTATTAGGATATATACAGATTAGGAAATACGGAGAAATTGCTGAGTAAAATAGTTTAAAAATTACATGAATCAAAATGTATCAGTAATATAAGAAATAGAAGGTGGGAAGGGGGAGGGGTGATAAGAGAAGTATCTAAAAATGAGCATCCTAAAATCTAGTTATATGCGTGTTACATATTATCATAATGAGGGAAATACATAATCTTAATGTAAAATAAGCATGCAAAATATGTAGTATAGTAGAAGTACATACATTATATATTAAGGTGGCTTTGGTGCCTCTGCAGTGGAGGTAGAAGGTACATTGGAATACTTGAAAAGTTTAGATAGACATACATTTACAGGTAACCACAATAACACATTTGATGGATCAGGATAATGGTACAACATGAGCGCTAGCTAATCCATGAATAAAACATACTCCATACCACCAAGCCAGAAAAGTAACTTGTAAATTATCTTACCAATGCTTGACCCGTGTTAGTTCTCACTGCTGTTTAAGCTCTGCTGCCGCCGATCCTGCTCTCCTTTGCATTTTTTGCACCTATCCTAGTACTGTAGTAGAACGTTTATGGCACTATTTTAAAATCATTGTTGTGTTATTGTGAACTTATTTTAAAAATCTAAAACGATTTGATTTTTGTGAACAAACTTAAGAGGAGGGTGGAGGGAATCGATCCAGGGATTCCAGGGTATCAGGAAGTGGGGAAAATCTTTTTCGCTAGCGTGCAGAGGACGCGCGCAGCGGGCGCGCCACCGGCGCGCCAAAGCCGAGCCTAAGGCAAGCCCGTCTGCGCCCGCCCGCGTCCCGGATGTGGCGGATGGCTCCGGGTATGGCCTCCCGGGTAAGAGGACTGGTTGCTTAAACGATCAACGTATCAGCTATAATAGTAGTGATCTCCTAGATCTTGGTGGCCGTGTAAATTGTTGCCCCCACTCTTTCTCTGTAAGTTACATGAGGGTATTGAGCTGTGAGATGTGTCACTGGACTCTCCCCCTCCCCACTACCACAGCTAAAACATCATTACCGGGAGAACACACCCTTGGCCTTTCAGTCTTAACTAATCAGCTGGCCAACAGCGATTTAACGTTGAAGCTTCTTAACACTCGCTCCATGAGGCAGCATGAATTTCAAATTTTCGATCTTCTTTCTGAGTCTAAACCTGATGTGCTGTTTCTGACAGAAACATGGCTACATGAAGGATCTAATCCAACCATTGCTAACGCCATCCCCCCTAACTACCTTATTTTAAGGAAAGATCGATTAGGGGGACGAGGCGGAGGAGTCGCGATTATTTATAAAAGCACATTTACCGGTACTATTTTACCTAATTTTGTCCTGGAAGACGCTGAAAGCCTAGGTTTCCTGCTAAAGATGTCACCCCACCAGTCAATTGCAGGAGTATTAGTTTATCGACCTCCCAGCCAGGCAAAAAGCTTTCTTGATGCGCTTAACTTGGTCATTGCTCCTTTGACTGCTAAATGTAAACAGTGTTTAATTTTAGGAGATTTCAATATTCACATGGATCTGTGCCGCGATCACGATTCTCTGAAGTTATATGAAACCTTTAATATGCTACACCTTACTCCTTATGTCTCCCTTCCCACCCAGGAAAGGGGCCACACTCTTGATCAGGTTTTTCCTCTGACATGATTGAAATGGCTTCGCCCCATCCTTTGGTTTGGTCTGACCATCATTTACTTAGCTTTAAAATAAAGAAAAGACTTGTCTAGTCTCCTAAGCGGTGCTTGGAGTGTACCAGCAGTTTTAGATCTTTTAAATCAATGACCCCGGCGGCCCTAGGAGTTTTTCTTGAGGCATACCCACTTTGCCTTAAGGATAGCCTTATGCACGATGCTCTCACTTTAGAGTGGAATCCTGCGTAAATAAGTTTGCCCCCCTTAAGCACCGGGTGGCAAATGGAGGCCGAGCATCTGCTCCCTGGTTTACGGAAGCTCTTAGGAAGAGCAAGAGCCTTTGCAAACGCTTAGAGAGAATCTGGAGGAAGGATTTTAACCATATGGCTAAACAAACGTATAAGGCGACACTAAAAGCATATTACAATAAAGTTCGCCTGGAAAAAAAGAACTTTCTTAACGGAAAAGTTGAGAAGGCAGGCAAGAAAAGTAAAGAACTCTTTAAAATTGTGAAAGATTTTACGGCCCCCTGCGCAACAAAGAATCCTTTTACTCCTACGGAAGAATGGACAGTGAGTATAGCGCAATACTTCTTTGCAAAAAGTTCCCCTATACAAGCTTCTTTTGGAGCGGTATTTTCTTATTCCCCGGTCAACTCGGAGAGGTTTCTCTCTCTGCTACCTAAGGCCGAGAAATGTCTGCTGCATTTCCCGACGATCGCTCTAGATCAATCTTTAAAAATCCTTCGCTCTCTTAAATCAGGTTCTCCTGTGGACCCCGGCCCGGCGAAGGTTCTTGCATCTATCGCTGAGGTGATTAACCCGGCGGTTAATAGGGTGCTGAACCTCTCATTAACCGAAGGGATAGTGCCGAATAGATGAAACATGGGAAAATTCTCCCACTTTTAAAAAAAACATCTGCTGACCCTTTGATAGCAAGTAATTACAGACCCATCTCACTGCTCCCGGCTCTCTCTAAGGCTTTGGAGAAATACGTGAATCAGGTTGTGGGGGAGTTTGTTGAATCCAGTGGCATTTTACATCCGAGCCAATCTGGGTTCCGTGCTAATTTTAGCACTGAAACAGCTCTCCTTGAGATATCTGAATCCATTAAGTCCACATTGGACAAAGGTGGGAAGGCAGTTTTGATACTGCTCGACCTATCTGCAGCCTTCGATACCGTACCACATGGCCTTCTTTTTGATCGCCTTTGAGGATACGGCATTGGTGGTACTGTCCTGCAGTGGTTCCGGTCTTACTTAACAAACCGTCAGCAAACAGTTTGGTCCCCCCCTTTTGCGGCACCCATTCAATCTATGAATGTGGGTGTCCCTCAAGGATCCATTTTGAGCCCAACCTTGTTTGATGTGTTTATGGCCCCCTTGGCATTACTGGTTGAACCTTTCGGCGCTAGGATCATTTCCTACGCCGATGACACACAACTACTGTTTACTTGCGGTAAGGGCGAAGTCCTTGACGGGAAGAGGCTAAACCTTTGCCTGTCCGCAGTATTTGGATGGTTTAATCAGAACCAACTGTGTTGTAACTCGGAAAAATCGGAAATGATCTTCTTCGGCTGTAATCCGGGGGACCAATGGCGAGAATGGTGGCCATCCAATATGTCTCCTCCTACCACTCTGGCTACCACGGTCAAGAATCTTGGGGTCAAACTGGATAATGATATGTCCATGAAATCCCAGGTTCAATCGGTGGTAGGCACCTGTTTTGGCCTCCTGAGGATGATGCACAACTTTCTTCCTTTGCTCTCAGTGTCTCATAGGAAGATAGTTGTGCAAGCTTTAATATTGTCACGTCTTGATTATGTGAACGTCCTCTATCTAGGCCTACCCGACTATCTGACCAACCATCTTCAGGTGACTCAGAATGCTGCTGCCCGAGCTATACTTATGGTCGACCGTAGGACCCGCATGACCCCACACCTTAGAGCTTTACATTGGCTCCCAGTACGCAAGAGGGTGTTTTTTAAGGCACTGGTATTAGCCTTTAAGGCATTTCACAATATCGGGGCTTCGTATCTGAAAAACAGATGTCAGCTTTATGTTCCTTCTTGTAATCTACGGTCCTTAACTTCTTGTTTGTCACAGACCCCAAGGTTCGTACGCTCCCGATTGGGGGGGCCGCTCCTTCCAGGTAGTGGCCTCTGGGCTGTGGAACAACTTACCCTTTGAGTTGCGTCGTGAAGAGGATCCTCTGTGCTTCCGTCACAAGTTAAAAACATGGCTGTTTGCATGATCGGTGGCTCGGAGAGGCCACAGATGTGTTTTTGTCACTGGTCCCCCCTGTTAGCGCCGGGACACTCCTGGGAGTAGCCGTGCGCTCTACAAATACCCAGTAACATTAACATTAACATTAACATTAACAATGCCTTGTGATTTGTTGAAAAGCAACAGCAATTAGATGGTCAATAATTGTAACAGAAAAAGGGCAAGTATGACATTGATTTGAGAGGCAACCTAGAAGCACGTTCAATAGATTAAAGGGTATTTCAGTTTGAAAATGCAATTAATTTGAGGCCAAACTTTACTCCAGAAAACCAAACTAGTCATACAATAAAAAAAGATATGTAGTAAATTTGCATTAGGAGTCTTGCATGACCAAAAAGTATGAAGTATTGGGAGATTCATTTTATGTAAAGAATCTTGTGTAAGTAATAATCTGTTATATATGAAGATAAGAGTTTGTGTAGCGGTAGCAGTGTGTGAAGTCTTGTAGAGTTTCCTCCCAACCTTATTCTATAAGAAAGAGGGTCAAGAGACATTTAGGTCCTGTTACCAAAGAGATAGTTTTACATTTTTATATAATATTGAAGCTTTTCTAACAGTCGAAAGTAGTGGTAATAAAGTGTTGTTATGTATCGTCAGTGAGACAGTAATTTCACAACTACCAGGGTATTATATATTGCATGAAATAAAATATTGTATTTGTGTCTTTAGGAAGTAGCAAATTGAAATCATTATTTAGCTTGTGCAAAGATTATAACTTTCTTGTGATTCATTAGCTGAAATTTCCAGGCAAGAAGGCCTCCAAGAAGGCCAATAAATAGGTTTATTATTTATAGTACGAAACTTATACAACACAGGAGATTTAAGCAAAGTCGATCTATCCAGTTGATGAGGTAAAAGAAAGGGTGGAAAAAGGACAGACATTTATTTAAAAATGGGATTATATTCCTGAGGAGATTTTCTTGTGAGTGCTAATAATTCTTTGAAAGAATATGACTGTAAGAATGTTTTCTCAACATCGTGCCATGTTGGAGAAAAAGGATTATGGAGTTCAGAAATCTAAAAAGATGATTGTCAGTATATAAAAGCGTTATGATGTAAAATAAAGTTCACTACTCCTTCATCTTTATATAATTTCAGTCTAGAAAGGGAGATACGTGATCATTTATTATTCCATAGAAAATGAGTGAGGACAAAATCTAAATGTTGAAGGAAACAAATAGGGAGAGTAAGTAGAATCATTGCAAGCATATATAAAATAATTAGTACTAGCAGCATGTTTTCGGAGTCTAGGAAATCCACCAAGAAAGGAATAAAGGACTCCATCTAGAGACTAACAAATTGAGTTTAGTACAGGTTACATCAAAGTTGAGTGTAAGTGTATCTTTAATGGAATTGGAGAACCATACACCTAAATATTTGACTTTATTAGTATTCTAAGAGGAAATTGAAGCAGCAAAAATATGTTTTCAACAGAATTTATTTAATGGTAAAATCTCAGATTTCTCGGGATTTAATTTGTAGCCTGAGACAGCAGCAAACAAGTCACCTTATGCAAGAAAATTAGGGAGTGAGATTTCAGGGTTAGTAAAAAATAATAGTATATCATACGTCTAAACATATAATTTCAGTTGGTTAGCTCCATAAGGAATGGGTGAGTGATTGAGTCTTTCAAAAGAGGATTCTTTTTATAATCCTGGGGAAGAAATTATAAATCACTTCTTTTTTAGGAACGCTACTACTTTGAGTTTAGTGTATACTATGTTATGGAGATTGTATGATGTACCCAGTAAAAAAATGTTGTTGATTGGGTATACTTAATTTCTAACACCTTGTGGTATGTATACATTATGATTGGATGAATAATTGTGTTCTTATATACATTGTTAATTTGTTTGTTTATGCTTTATCACATTATCCCCTACACCAAGCATGCCTATTTTTATTGACGGGGTTATGCCCCCTCATTATCATTTTCTTTACCCTTTCCAATTTTTTTATTAACATCATCTTTACCTGTTAGCCTATTCTACTTACCTGTCCATTCTGAATGTTTGTTTGCCGATTGTTCTTTCTCAGATTTCTTTCAAAGTTTTTGTCTTGATGTGTTCACATCACCCACTAGACACACAACAATAGACTGACTGAAACAAATCACATGCCGTTTGAAAAATCACCCTCCTTCTGTCCTTTCTCAGAGACCTGGTATGCCACCATCTGCCATCGCATACATTCCGTAATAGTCCATGATCTATTCTAACAATATGTTTCACATGTACCTAAACACCTGCCTCTGCATCCAAACTCTTCATCAGCCTATGTTGAGTGCAGACTTCGACAATTCATGCTTCCTTTCTACTGTGTTCCTCATAATTTCTTCGTCCACCAATACTCCTGTGAACCATCTCATCTGACCAGGCTATAGTCTACTTTTCATTTCTGAATTACTCAAAAGACAACACCCTTACATCAACACCCCATCCAAAGCTTCCTGAACACAGCCCTTAGCAATTTTGGTTACATGACCCCCAGCCCTGTGATTTTCAATATCTACCTCGGCACCATTTTTAACATTATTACCAACTGCTCTATTTAGTGGCAATACTACGGGGATGACACCGACCTCTGTATTTTAGCTTAGGGATTTGAAGATTATGTTATCCCAGCCCAGTCTTTCTTATAGAAGATCAGGAAATGGATGAGACAGGATTTATTCTAGCTTAAAAAAAATAAAACATAGGTGTTAGAAATTGGGTTGTTGGTTGACCGGGGTGTGAGCACTGGTCAAGCAACAGCCACTGTCCCTGTCAGGAAGAACCACAAAAAGTCACTAAATTAACCTGTGCTTAACCCTCTGATAGTTTGCCACAAAAAGCAGTCAGGCTCAATTTAGAAGCAATGTGTGAAGTATTTATGCAGCACACAAACATTAATAAAGTGAAAACACAATACAAGAAAACTTCCAACCATTTAATAAAAAAAGAGTACATTTCAATGAATTATTTGACACCGAAATGACAAAAATCCAATCAGTAGAATTGGAGTTTTAGAATTTGTAAAGTTGTTAGTAAAAACTAGTCAATGCCAGATAGTCTTGGTTCTAAACTGTGGTGAAGATTTCTGTGTTCAGA
Source organism: Triturus cristatus (assembly GCF_964204655.1). Taxonomy (NCBI): domain Eukaryota; kingdom Metazoa; phylum Chordata; class Amphibia; order Caudata; family Salamandridae; genus Triturus; species Triturus cristatus. The sequence goes on from NC_140587.1 coordinate 325,239,727, forward strand.
CTTATTAGTTGAAATGAAAGTTGGAAAGCTCCATTTGGACAAGGCAGAAGGCTGTAGCCGAAGACAGTTCCATGAGATCGCATACCCCTTTGGCGAAGGACCGCTGAAAAGGATTTGCTGCTGTGGAGAAGAACGTAGAGGAAGAATCTCGTAGTCAATCCGAGGGATGACAAACGATGCATCTGTGGCAGATAGGCGGGCAGGATTGTCCTGGTCTCCTCCTGGTTCTCAGAGAACTTTTGGGACGAAATTTGTCTAAGTCTTCAGTTTGGGATTTTGGCCATCTGAGCACCTTTAGCACCACTTCCAAGGGTTCAGGATTGGACTCTAGGGCCGGACTCAGACTGGATCCAGATGCAGGTTGAAGATGGAGGAAGCCATTTGTATCCTTGCTGCTCTGAACAGATGACCAGCAAAAACTAGCCCTTGTGAGTCACTCTGGAGGTCTTAAGACAGATGAAGATCCAGTTCTTGTACCCAGGCAGAAGGCAACAGAACAGCCCGGCAACAGGGCAGCAATCCAGCAGGGCAGTAGTCTTTAAAGCAGCAGTCCCGCAGAGTGGCAGTCCTTCAAGCAGCACAGCAGTCCTTCTTTCTTGCAGAGTATCCAAAGGTCCAGAAGTGTACTGAAGAGTTGGTGGATGAGGTCTTCCTTTGATACAATGGGGCCTTGGTTCTGGAAGGTGGGAAAAGTGTCTAGACATTGACTTTGAAGTGCATGGGATTTCCTGACTCCCCTTCCCTGACTCCAAGCTTGGCTGCAGTGACAATGCGAGATTGCTAAGCCCTTTGTGTGAAGGTAGAGCACAGGCTATTCAGTTGCAATTTGGGCTGTACTCAGTTCCGCCCCCCCCCCCATCCTAGCAGCTGATGGCCCATGAAGGCACACCTTATCCCTCTAGTGTGTGACTGTCTGTGAGGAAATCACAAATTCTGTCAGTTACACCTAGTCATGTGACCTAAGGCAGGATAATGTCACAAAAGGGCTAAGGGATGGAAAATGACAACTTTCTAAAATCTGACTTTACCATTAAAGATGGTTTATCATTACAATTTCATAGACAGCAAACATGAGAAGTCCACTTGTTCTCAATTAGAAATTACAGCTAATTAAATGTAATAAGGATTTCCCAATGTAATCCTGTGGGAGGGGTAGGCCTCACACTAATTTAGGAGTTTTTGGCTACCAAGACATGTAAAACTAAAAGTTTCATGTTCAGTCTTTTAATTGCACAGCACCCTGCCCTAGGGCCTATGTTAGGGGTGACGTGTATGTAATAAAAGGGGTGTTTAAGGCTTGGCAAGGGTGGAATTTAATGCCAAGTTGACATGGCATTTTAGAAATGCATTCAAGCAGTAGTGGCAAGCCTGGGACATGTGTTAAAGTGCCACTTAAGTAGGTGGCACAATAAGTTCTGCAGGCCCATGGGTAGCATTTAATTTACAGGCTGTGGGTATATTGTGTACGTCTCTACAAGAGCCGTATAATTAAATTAAATATGCCAATTGGGTATAAGCCAATCTAACCATGTTTGAGGGAGAGAACACAATCACTTGAGCACTGGTTAGCAATGGTAAAGTGCACAGAGTCCTAAGACCAACAAAAATGTATTCAGCAAAAAGTGGAGGGAGAAAGGCAAAAGGTTTGTGGGTGACCCTGCAGAGAGGGCCAGGTCCAACAATAGGTTATCTTTTGGATAAAAATATGACTCAAAATCTTCATTCCGCCTCTCACTTGACCAAATAATTCTGCCACCCACCAATGTTAAAAATCTGGGCTTCATTTTTGATTGAAACATATCCTGCAACAGGTATATCAGAACAGTTCTCCCTAAATGTTTCTTTGGAAGACATTTTGGGCTTTCTGCCTTCTTAGGAGAAAACTACTATAGTAAGGGTAGCCATTAACTCTCAACTGTATTACCTGAATACCCTATATGTTGGTCTTCCTAACTCCCTCCTGCTTAAACTACAATATGTACAAAATATTAGATTTGTTTTTATTCTTCGTAAAAAAACTCCATATCTTAGGAAACAAGGAGAAGCTTTTTTTGGCTTCAGTCAAAGTCGGGATTACTTTAGGATTCCATGTCCCACCTACAGGTGTTTTCATGGATTAGCTCCGGCCTATCTATCTAAAATGATATCTTCTTAAATTCCTCTACGGACCCTCCAAAGCAACCAGAGGAACTTCATTGTTAATCCTAAATTTGAATTAGCAATTACAGAGGCAAATGTCATTTTTCTGTACAAACAGGGGCAGATTTACAATAAGTCATTTTGCTGCGCCGTGCTACGTTAGTTTGGAAAGCACAAGGATGCGACATATTTACAACAATATATCGCATCTCTGTGCTTCCCCCTGTGCTGGCGCACAAACTGCAGCCATGCGCCAACGCAGGCACCCTTGCACCATGGTGCAAGGATGCCTGCGTCGTAGGGAGATTGTTTTTGTTCAGGAGGGGAACCCTTCCTGAACAAAAACAATCATTAGAGGTGATTTCCTCTTTCTATGTGTGCTGCAGAATGCAGCACGCATAGAAACAGGAAACAAAAACGAGGAGAAATGAATACATTTCTCCTCGTTGCGCCTCTCTACGCCATCCCTGGGGTGGCGTAGCATTCAAACACATTTCCAGATTTACGATTCCTGGTAAATCTGGAAATGTGTCTGGTTCCATGGGTGTTGTGTGGGAACACCCACAGCAACACCCATAGGACGCCCCTTTCACGCAAAGTGCGGCATGCAAAGGGGCCATATTTACAAGGGTGGCTTTTCCTGTCCTTGTAAATATGAGGCAGGGAAATGCACTGCCAGTGTGACACAAAAAGTGACGTACTGGCAGCGCAAGGAGCTTGTAAATCTGCAATTATCCCTCTGCTCATATCCTGGCATACTCTAGTCTTCTTCAGTGGCGGCTCCTCCACAATGGTTCAGGAGCATCGCCCACTGCCAGGTGCAGAGCCAGCAAATGAAAAATAAAACAATGCTCTAGCATCGTTTTATTTTCCATTTGCCAGCTTGTGCGTAGGGGGCGGAACATGGGCGGGTGGAGGAGTGCTTGTGCACTCTCTAAGTGCTCATGTGTGTTTGGCCGGCCGTCTCAGAATACACATGGTTTCTCCAGCCTGGCTGCATTCAGCAGCCGGGCTGGAAAAACCCCTACAGACTCCCTGTTCTGAGAAGGGTGTCTTTTCGGCCCACCCAGACCAATCCCTGCGCTGCTCTGCAGCACAAGGGTTGGCTGGGAGTTTGTCCTAGGGGCTGCTGGGACCCAGGAAGAGGCCAGCTGGAGCAACGGAGCGCAGTAGGCAGACGGTGGCATCAGGTAAGTTTTTTAAAATTATTATTAACCCATCCCCCCACCCCCCTCACTCGCTCTCCCACCCCGCACCACCCTTTGTTAGTAACTGCCGCTGGTCTTCTTTATTCAATTATCTGCTCAAGACACACTTGTTTTAAAATCATACGTTTGATCTACAGAACTTGGAGGCTTGGGCTTAGAATGTGCTGTATAAATGTACTTAGTCATTTGTACACTCACCATAGTTTTCTGATTGATTATTTCAAATTTCTAATTAGCACTAAGGCTGATATTGAGATGTTGCTCTGCCTTGTGTGCCATCCTTGTTTGGAAATTCCGTTTTTTGTTTGCAGGTCAGCTGCACCACATTATCTGACTTAAACAATGAGGGTTCTACCTCTACTTCTTGAAAACTTCTACATCCACCTGAACTGGCATCGCTCAAGCCGAATTTAATAGAAAGGTGAATTTATCATCAAAAAGAAGTAAAAGTTCAATTACTGCAGGGGCCTATAGTCAACTGTCACCACTTAGAATGTTCACACTGTGAACATCATAACAGTGCACTCGTACTAGAATAGTCCATTCTTCCCTCCGAACAAACATAGGTATAGGAAAACATTACAACAAATCTTCCCCCGACGCAAACACAAAATGTAAAACTATACATGAACATAAATACAATTTCATAAGAAAATTCCAAGAAAAATATCAAGACATTATTTCCCTTTAATACAAATGAAAAGTTATGAAAGAATATATTCTTGATCCTTCCTGAGTTATACGTAAAATGTCCCTATTCGTACTTGAATCAGTACAAGGTTCACTTTTTTTTTTTCAAGTTCATATTCCTGTTTGCTACTGGCATTTTTATTCTGGGATCAAGAGCAATACATGTAATATTCCACTAACAGCAATCTTACAATCTCACAGATTTTCCTAAAACTTCATGTACTTGAACAAGGTGTTTGAATTTTGATAAACCTTTTCTTACAAGAATCAAATTTTGTGACTGGTACCCAATCGCCAACTTTCACCCTTGAAGATTTTAAGGTAACATTAATCCTCTTTTTTCGGTTACTGATATCATTCAAATTATTTTCAACTTTTTTCCACAACTCAGACATGGTACTCTTTTTAGAAAAATATTTGATTGCCTAAAAAGGACACAATGCCGTAGATGTCTTCCTTTCTCTCATTCGTTCAAAAGGAGTTTTACCTGTGGTAATATGGGGTGTGGAACGACATGACCAGATCAAGTTTTTTATAACTTCTTACACACAAATATTGCTTCTGAATGCCGATTAAATACAGTCAACCAAGACTTTGTTAAACTGCTTGACTTTACAATTACTCTGTGGATAATAAAGTGGGGTGCTAGTGTGTTTAATCCTATTTTTGTTAAACAATTCTTGGACTTCAGAAGAAATAAATTGAACTTCATTAGAAGTTAGAATTTCATCAGGAAAACCCTCACCCAAAACAATTTTTTGAAACAGGCAATCACACTCTTGGTTGTTGAATATTCACTGGTTCAATTTCAACCCATATGGAAAGATGGTCAGTCACTACAATAAAATATCTCATTTGAGCTGGTAGAATATGATAAGGACCTACAAAATCAACCCCTATTTTTGCCAAGTCCTTCCTGGACAAGGTGTTAGTGCCTCTTGACTACTGTCAGTGACAAGCACCTTACTACTTTTAATAAAGCTCAAACAATTTCTAACATAGTCATCAATTTCAGCATCCACCAAAAGTGTAGATCCTAAATACCCTGTGAGAATCATCTCAATAATTTTTCATCAAAGATACTCCTGCGATATAACTTGTCTCCATGTACCAATTTATCTCCTTCAATAAACGATTTATCCAACACTTTTCAAAACACTTGCAAACTAGGACATTATTTTCTATCCGCCAACCAGATTTAATATACATCATAACTTCTCTTAAGATTTCATCCTTGCTAATCTCATGTATCTAGTCATCTTCACTTTTACAAATTCATGAGTCTTTTACCCCCACAAAAAACACTCTTCAGTTTCCATTTCCCAATCTTGCTCGTCAGAATCTTGATAAGCAATGAGCTCTGCAATTGTTCCCACTGGGAATATATTCTACAACAAAGTCGATCAATATGTGCTGTTGATTTTTTGCTCTTCCTTCAGGACAAAATATCTACTAAAGGTTTATGATCTGTTTTCAAAATGACAGGCCAATCAATAAATAAAGTGTGAATTTTTCAGCACTCCACACCCTTGCTAATAGTTCCTTTTCTATCACAGAATACTTCCTCCCCACTCGACGTTGAGTTCTAGAGGCAAATCCAATAGTGTTTTCACTTTTCCTATCAATTTGAGAAAACACTACACCAAGACCATACTCACATGCATCAACAGTTCAACAGTTTCCTTACCTTCAACAAATTGTGTGAAGCCGGCACCTGTAAAATTTCTTGCTGAAATCTCTTCAACATATTCTCACACTCTTGTGGTGATTCAAATGAAGCACCCTTTTTCAACATAATGCAAAACACTCAGGCTCTCATTTTGATGTCGGGCGGACAACCACCAACAGTCCGTGGTGGTCCGCCCGACATCCAGGGCATTGGTCCAACCGCCGGATTACAATACTGGTGGTCGGAGCGATTATTATCATGGGGAAGACCACTGCCTCCAACAGGCTCAAGGAGCCCGTAGGGGCGGCAGTTGGACACTGATCCCTACAATGGAGGCAGTGCATGCACTGGCCCCGCCCTTGGGATTAGGATGCCCCTTTCCCAAGCAGGGCCCCGTCCCCCGTGGGCCACTGCCAAGTGGCCAGGGGGGGCACATGTGGTACCCCCAAACACCCATGCACCTGTTTGTTTTGCAGCTTGTGCTGGGGCCCTGTTCCTGGTCCTATCCTAATTGGGAAAGTGGAACCGTCGACTTATTGTCGGACGAACACCTGCCTGCAGAAATGGTGGTCGGACACTCGTTCGACCGCCATCGTAATGAGAGCCTCAGTCATGTTTGCAAACTTTTTCACAAACTTAGCATAAAATTCACACAATCCTAAGAAGGATAGTAATTGCTCTTTATTCTTTGGTGCTGGAGCATGTACAATGCTATTCACCAAACTTGGTTTAGATTGTACACTTTTATCCGATGAGATATGTCGAAGGTACTCAATTTCTTTCTTTTTGCATACACACTTATCTTTTCTAATCTAACTCCTCATTCCTCTAATGTATGTAGAACCCCAAATAATACTCTGACATGTTCTTGTCAACTATCAGTAAAACTCAAAATCTCCTCCTGAAAGATAACCGCCTGAGAGTTTTCCTGAAACATGTCTGTGAAATGCAGCAGCTGCCGGGCTAAACCAAAAGGTAACCTAGAAAATTGGAAAACTCTATCCGGAGTTACAAAAACAGTTAAATGGAGCAGATTCCACATCCAGCTCCAGTTTGTGATAAGTTGCTCTAAGATCTCATTTTGTAAACCATCTCGAACAGCTTACTTTCATAATTAAATCTTCAATCCAAGGTAGAGGATAAGTATCTACCCAAATGGCTTTATTTACACTTCTGAGGACCAGACACTCTTTGAGCTTGCCAGATTTCTTTCTCACAAATAAAATAGGTGGCAGCCGTAACATAGCCTCGACCTTCTAAATAATGCCTTGTGAACACATATCTTGTAACATAGTGGATAACTCTTGCACTAAAAGGAATATTCTGCAATTTATGCTTATCTGGTATAACATTTTACTTTAATAGTGTACATTGTGTTAGTGATATTCCCCAGTTTGCCATGAAAAACTTTTCCAAATATTTCTTACCACATGCTTTCATTGTCAATGTTTTCCTTGAAGTAGACCTAATTTATTTTTTCAATAACAATAGGCTTATCTAATACAGGTTTTATTCTACTGTCAAATTCTACTTGATGTAACCAACCTAACACATCAATACCTTTCTTTGCTGCATAAACTTTGCCTTTGATGGTTTCATCTAATATCTGGATGGTAGCCCAAAAATAACCTACTAAGTGTATCCTACTCCCTTTAGAAGCAACAGTCAAAATATTTTGTGGTAGTACAATTGTATCCTGTCATAACAAATTACATTTCTCTTGAGACACAATTGAAAAACATGCCCCTATATCCACTAAAAACGTTATACTTTTGTTGTCAATTTATACATCAACATCCGGATCAGCAATTTTCCTTTCTTTTTCCACATTTTCAGTTTTGACAACCCAAACTTATTCTTTGTCACATTCATACTTATTTTCCTTGCTGTCAAGATCTTCAGTAACTACACAGCTGACATTACTTTTCTTCCTTCCCCTTCATACTCTAACGAAGCGTTCCATTTTTCCACAATTCCTACATTGTTGACCTATATAAATTGTAAATGTAATGTAAATTGATACTTGTATAGTGCACTACTCACCCGCAAGGGTCTCAAGGCGCTTGTACGAATACCGCTGTGGAACCCATCCTGGCTTTCCCTGTGAGGCGTCCACTCCTGGGCGGAGGCCAGGCATCCTTAGCGTTGTGGGGGCCGTTGTGGAGATTAAGCAAGCTATTGCCCAGAGTTGCAGAGTGGGACTCCATGATTGGAATGGCACCGAGGCGAGAATTATCAGGTCCGTGGAATTTTGAGCCCAAGACCCGCCGAGGCGGGGTATTGAACCCTGGTCCCGGGCTGGACCTCTGCATCAGGGTCTGCCGCTCTAATCATTGAGCCACACTTCTCTATCACTAAACAATTTTTGAAAGAAAAAATGTGTGTGGATGAACCACACCTATTATAAATGACCCCTTTTGTACTTGTTTAGCTAGAGAGTATTGTTGTTTAAAAAGTTGTTTTTGATTATCATTAGTGACTAGAGGTTTACTAGAAACTGCTCCAGAAATTGTATCATTAGATAAAGAGAGTTCTAGTTGTTTGCATTCTCAGCTTAACTCTCAACGCTTTTTGAAACATCAATTACTTCACCTAATGTCAGGTCTTTACATGTGAGTAGTTCTTGAATTTTTCTTGAATGATATCTAGCCATTAATTGATCTCTAATCAGTAGTGATCTAAAATTCTCAAATTGACAATTTGCTGCTAAAATCTTTACCGCAGTTAAAAACGTATCAATACTGTCAACTAAAGATGTTGATTTAGAAATTATTTTGTCTAATTGTGCAACCACTATTTCTAATTCATCAAGATCTTCATCTTTAGAAAAAACGTACTCAGGCAAATCATGAAACGTTCTGCACCTCAATCATGCACTAGTTCAAACCTCAGAAAAGCTCTTCAACATCCGATTTTTTTTAACTTGCAAAACTGACTTAATCAGCATGCACAACACTGAAATTAATTTGCACAGCTGTCAAATACAATCTGCACTCCCTTAGATTTTAGTAGAGTACAAATAGCTGGCCTTAATTTACACATGCAACTCTCTGTTGTCAAAAGCATGTAATTGTAAATCTATGAAATTAATCCGTACAACTGTAGGATACAATCTGCATCAACATGAATTTTACTACTGTGCAAATCAATGAAGTCAATCTGCACACCCACTCTCTACTATAATGTCTCTTTTTACTTTGCAAGAAGCATAACATTAAATGGCAAGTTTTATTTATATTAATATTCAGCACCCGCCTTCCTTCAACACTTCATGCAGTGGACAGCAACTGCCATTCTCTTTCAAACTGCGCTGTGCTTTGAGAAATCAACACTTCGTAATATTTATACATTTTTCTCCGCTAGGTTGAAATTAAACAGTGTCCTCATGTATAAACAAGAAATCTAAAGTTTTTTCACGAGTTCAGTCCTGACAAAAACGTGCACCAATAAGCATGTTGCCAAAATTGAAGTGATTTTGCCCCACCCGAGTTCAATATGAAGGTGAGTTTATTTACTTTTATGTCACATAGTAGCTTACCTCAGCTTATTTAAGCTGTTGGGATGTGAATCATGTGACATTTTCAAACACTTCAACAAAGCGTACTGTACATGTTCTAAGCCCCCTCCTCAAACTCTCCCTTCCTTTAAATATTACTTTACCTTCACTGCGCTTGCTGCAAAACTTTTCACAAATTTGAAATAAAAATCAGTGATGGAAAGAAATGTTATATATTTTTCTTTGTAATTTGGTGCTTCACCTTCCACTATTGTTGTTACCAAATCATGTTTGGACTTGATTTTATTCCCCAGGATACCAAGACAGAGGAACTGAATTGAGATAACCCTGAATTCAGACTGCCCTATCGATTGTATAGACTTCTGAGCTTACATCCTTTCCAGTATTGTCCATAATGACTTCTCTTTCTCCTCTCCATCCATGTATACAAATATTATTGTCATAGGCTGAAGAAAGATCTAGTGGAGCAAAACACTAATTTTCCCTAGCAGTGCCACTATTTCACTGACAGTATGGGCAGGTCATTTTCTCACCCCCATGATTATATTCATCAAGCACAGGTTAATGCACAATCTTATCATACCTATCCCCGTTTGTGTAACTACTATCAGGACACTCCAAATTATGATTTTCTCTACCCGTATAAGTCCATTACTGTAGTCGCTGCAATTGCAAATCCATAGGGAAACTCGTTGGTCTGCTCATTATGGGTACAGTATTCTGTCTCAATACAATTTATGGCAGAGGCCCTTCAAAATTATATGTCTGCTGCTGAAAACTTCCAGAAAAAAGGCACCTCTACTGAAGATTTCTGAATACTCATCCATATTAAATGTTGCTCCTAAGTGGACAGGAGAGGCAGAGACAAATCAGGAGAGATGGCATAGCTTCCAACAAAGAAATTGCACGAAGAGACCATAAATACCCGCAAACAATTAACCAAAGAAGAGTATCTAGGCGGTATAGAATGCTCCATAAAATAGATGAGCTCTCCACCTAAAGCTTCAGAATCACCAAGGGGCACTTTATGTGGCACTCTAAGACTGGAAGGATATTGCTTTGAAATTAAATTGGGCATTCCCTTGTGTCTCGACAAAGCTATGCCTCTTTGAAGAACTCTAATAAGAACTAAATATGTGTCAGGAGCTGCTTTTATTCATATTAGGTTGGCTTGGATGGTATTTTACCAATCCAAAACTGTAACACTGGGCCTGAAATGGTAAAAGGCTTTTGTCATTCTTCAGATCAGCGTGGATGGCACTAGCTAATCCTATGCTAAAAGACTTTGCTGCAAAAATGGCAAAGGGCTTTATCTCTTTTCCAGCTTGGGATGAATGGCACTGTGATAATCCTACACTTGAAAACTCTTCTAGTAAAACATTTGAGGTGAGTAGTTTTAGAGTGTTGGTGATGTCGGGCATAAGTTATAGTTACTTTAGGGCACAAGTTATAGTTACTTGAGATAACTATAACTTGTGATTTTCTGTCATTTTGTCTGTTTAAAATGGTATATTTTACCTGACATTTTCAGCTAACTGTAAAATCCCATTAATGGTTTTTTTTTTCGTGGAATTTCTAAGGTTTTTTTACTGCAACGTAAAATATTATTATCATACCTAACTATTATGCTAAGTTAACCTTTTTTTTGTTCAGCGAATTGCTAGTCTTTTTAATGTAAAATAATATTTTATAACCATACGCAATGACAACCCTACATGTGACCTCAGGACCACCCCCGCAAGGCAGCCTACCCCATGTCACGCACCGCCTTCAGCCATATGAAACCGGGGGTTGACCGCAGGGCCTGGTGCCCAAATCGCAGAGGGCATACATAGCTGAATGTAAAGGGTTCCATTGTAAGTAAGGCAGACCTACTGACAGGGTCAGAACACCAAAATATAAAAAAGTGGGTCTATTGGCTTCATGAAGGAGGCCGAATGTAAACATATATAAAAAATATGTATTTTCTTTGTCATTTAATCACCAATTATTATAATAAATGTATATTTCATTAATTCACAAAGTGTCATATTTACAAAAACGGTCATATTTTTTTAAAATGAAAATTATATTTTAGAAAAGCACCAGCGTGTCTTTGAGTCTTTTTTAAACATTTTTCAAACTCCAAAGTGCAGCCATAGAGCCAACCACAAGGGGTATATACACTCCAGCTAAAGAGCATTGAGATTTTAAAAAATATGGTTGCTACTGTGGATGTAGTCGGCCCTTTTGTAATTTTTTGGGTGGGTGTCTCGGTGCCCACAAGGGGCACCCCAAGTTTGTTTTCACTGGAGTCTGCAGGGGGAGTCCTAGAGCCCCTGCTCCAGCGCTGAATACCACAAATCCCCTCGCTACAGATTAGACCACAGATCTTCTTCTACAACCACATTTCATTCACTCATTCACTGGTGGGGCCCATAACACCAATCATTCATTCTACTTTCAGATCAATGGTCCTCGAGAGGGAGAGGGAAGTCTTTTCTCTATTCCATGCGCTGGAAATAGGTGGAAGATTTCACCAATTAACTGATGAGTAGCAACAAGTTTACCTATACCTCCCTACCTCACCAGGATCTCAATACATTATAACCTAGCAGTTCCTCCCATACTATTGGCCATGGATCAGCCAGTTGCTGGGAATAGCAACACTCAATTCTTCTAAACAATATACATTGAAATACTTCAAATAATAACCCGACACAGTTCTTTAAATGTAATAATATGTTTATCTAATTAAAGAATACGGAAATCATATAGCATTCAATAATTTGGTTCGCATATTTACCTAATCTGGCTAAATGGCGTCCTCTATGTCAAATTCAGATCTTTCGTCTCTACGCCCATAAATCAAAGAATCAGTTCGTAAGTTAATTGGGCATCTGATCAGTCCATCAGAGTCTCTGGTAAGCAGCTGTCCAGCAGTGTCACCGTCCTCTCCGTCAGCATAACGTCAGGCAATCTGGTAAAGTGAAAGTGTGCAAAGGATGGAAGCAGTAATGTCCTACTCTCTCTAGTCTACTTTTATAATAAAATGTTATCAACAAATGTTTCAATACATATTTTGAACAACTTTGATTGGTTGAACCAGGATCATTCTTCCTGATTCCCATGCATTAGATGTTGCATTAGATGCAGCTCACAATTTATGAATAAAGTAGCAACAGTTTCTAGTCCATTCAGGGCATGTTGATTCCCATGCGGGGTCGTGTCCTTTGTGTCATCAATTATAACAGTTCATAGTTTAAGAAAGTCCTTTGTTTGATGCTTGGCACTCCTCCCAGGATGTCCTCCACGAGTACAGTCTGCCTGGGGTCAGGACGAGGTTATTGTTGCTCATCTTTTAGCGCAGGCGCACTTCACTCTGATTTCTGTGTCTTGTCGGTGCGTCAGAAATAGGGATGGCAGCCATTTTGTGGCCACTCCAGAAAGGTCAACTTAAGCAAAGAAACATAAAACGTAATTAATACATGGAAATGACTATCAATATGTTATTCCCTCACTAAACCCTCTATGTGTGTGTATTTATCTAGCAAAAGCAACACGCATTGCAGTTTATACTCACAAGCACGATTCACAAATCACATCACAAAGCAACATATAACATGCAAATTCTAAATATCTGACATTAGTATGCGTACGAAATTAGTTTACATATCAATCAGGCCATGCAAATGCGATTCCCACGTGTATTTTCTAATTAGTAATGTTGATTAATTAAACACAGCAAACAATTATTACTATTAATGTTAATCAATTATTCATGTTAGTTCTAAATGATAAAATAGAGGAGGTATACAATTTCTTAGGGAAAACCTCGCTCCAGCAATCCCCCCTTTGGTGATTTTATCACCACAAAACACCCAAATTTAGTACCCTTTTACGGAAACTTGAAATGACTTCTTACTCATAGCTCAAAATTCAGTTTCTTCATATTCATCTCTTTTTACCTTCCTATACATTAGGTCTTTCCACTCATCTAAGGCTATCTCTTCAAAATCCTTTTCTGGATCTTTTCCTTTTCTCTTAAGTTTATCTCTTTTTATTTTATTATTTGTTTTCTTTTTCCTGCAACACATACACCCTAACCTTATCACTAATACTGCAACTATCACACATGTTAATGGAAACAGAATTTTACCTATAACAGTACTACCTATTTTAGCTAAGAAATTTTTAATAGCAGCTATTTTCTTTCCCATTCTTGTCCATACATCTTCAACCTCCAGTGGTACAAGTTCATCGTGCAATTCAGTAATATTTTTAATGTAAACTTTTAGATCTTTACTTTCATCTGGAATGCAAGTGCAACAATGTTGAACTTTCAGCATTCCACAGACTCCACCCTCTTTTGCCAAAAGAATGTCAAGGGCAAGTCGATTTTGCATCACCATAGCAACCATTTCAGTATTAACCAATAAGAATCCATGAGCAGTGCTTGTTGACAAGCGATCCACTACTGTAGATAATCTTCTAATTTTATTTGCATTCAGAGTTATTCCCACTGCCGGTATCAATGCACAAAAGATGTCACCCACAATTTCTGCCCAAGATTCTCTCTTTCTACACACTAAATGACTATTTAAACTATTTACACCCTCTTCTCTGTCCATGTGAAAGATTTTTGGAAATACCAGGCCTACATAACATGTTCCATACCAATGGTCTGGTAAACGATAATATGCCCTGTTCCCACAAATAAAATATATTCCAGGAAATACTGGATCTCTTCCACCTTTGAATCCCCATCCACCCATGATTCGGTATGTATCATGGCACTCACTGTTCCCTACAAACAAGTTATCATATGCAGTTTGATTCCTTCTTATACAAAGTTTTCCTTTCTGAGGCTTTCTAAAGCTATTGTTGGTGTTGACTCTCCTTTTGTCAGGTGTTTCTCCATTTCTATATCCCAAGCTGTTTTCTCAACCTTTCCTTCTGAAGCCTTTTTGTGCATCTTATGCCTTCTTTCCTCAACCATATTCAAAAATGTATTTTCTTCTTTCTGCAAACTGCATGTTAAATTATATTTAAACACAGCTTCTAATGTTAGTTCACTAGTCTCTAGGAAAAATTCACCTAAAACCTTTGCAGGTCTTACCTTATTTAACTTATTATTAGCAGGCACTAATGCAAAAATGTTATCTACATCTGAAAAATAATACTCTAATTTCCCTATCTCATAAAACAAGCTAGCTATTACACTACATGTTATTCCATAAGAGGCTGGAAGGTGATGATAAGTCACTCCATCTGCCACAGAAGCAGGTAACTGCATGCAGACGTAGCAGTCCCTTACGTCCATAGTCTTTACATATTCATACAATAATTTTGAAAATACATTATTAGAGAAATCATTAATAGACCTATCTTTATGCAAATGAATGTTTGTTTCTACAGTCGGTATTACCTTTGAGATTTTACCTGTGTTAGTTTTGTTTTGACCATTTCCTTCTATTGTATCTATTATGACTTTAAATTATATTAGAAGAGCTAGGATGCTCCATAAAAGCATTAATAATCCTGTACAACAGCAACATGTTTTACACCATCTTTTCATGAATGTACATCTACTTTTACTACCATCTGTGTTAGCCATTTTTCTAAAATAGACTGTGTCTTTTGACTTAGCCTCTTCTACTTTGTGACCAGTTTCTACCCCAAAGCTTCTAAGCTTCTACTTGGTTCTACTAGTTTTCTACTTCTTCTCTTTTATTATTCGTTCTCCACATCAACAGCTTCTTTGATTATTCAGTTTGGCATCTCATCGTCCTTTGCCTCCTTCTCCCAATCAGGATACAGAATTTCCTGAATCTCCGCTTCTTCTTCTCCAATGTCGGACAAGAGAACTCTCAGGATTTCTGATTCTTCTTCTTCTTTAACCACTTTCAGTAAAGCCTCCTCTGGATTTCCTTGACTATCTGCCTCTTGGGATTCTTCAGGCAGGGCCACATACGTCCATTCCGGCGACTTATACTTCTGGTTAGGTTTTCTTGTTCTTCCGGATTCTTTTGTCACAACTGTTTCTTTCTCCTTTGATTTTTCCTGACTCGTGACTTCATTCACCTGCTCAGCTCTTGGTGATTTCACTCGAGACAGTCGATATCTTAATCTTTTTACTTTGTTCGGCCAAACTTCTGATTTTACAGTTCTTCTCAATTTACTTTCTTTGACATTCCTTTCATTCTTTTCTTCTCTCCAAGCTCTCTTTCTTAGAACTCGACCTTCAGGTATTTTGTTTCCACTCTCTTCTGATTCTGTCCCAACTTGCTTTTCCTTTTCACCAGTTTCTTTATCCACCACTTGTTCTGGTTCCCCTACTTCTTTCCCTCCTCGGATCTCCGGCACGCAATCTTCCTGCTGACTACTTGTCCCTTCACCTAACTGGATGTTGCAGTTCCCTACACCTCCTCGGGGATCTTCCGCAATCTGTCCCTCTCTCTCTCTGTAACTGTCCCTTCTTCATTCAAATCTATTAGTTCAGTTGGAATTTCTCTCAAATTTTCATCTGGGATCTGTTCCCTTTGATTTTCTTTTACTGCTTCTTCTTTGTCTTTTCCTTCTTTCTTTTTAGGTTCTTTACTGGGACTTTTCTTTCTCTGCTCGTCTTCAGAATCTGAGCTGTCAGAAATCTGCAATCTTCTTCTCAGAGAGACACTTCTGGGGACCAGAATCTGCTTTGGTTCGTTTTCCCCCCTTTCAGGATCTTCACGTGTTTTTGGTTCCTCCTGATCTGATTCAGTACTTGACTCTGATTCGTCATAGTACTCTTTCTCCTTGCAATCCACTGGATTTGGTATTCTCAAGGTATGGCTGGCATGGATCCAGTTTTTCAGTCCAGCACACTTCACAACTGTCGTCGTGGTCAGAATGACTTGTCTTGGTTTTCCCCACCTGGGAACCAAACAGTTTCATCTTCTGTGGACCTTTATCCTCACCCAATCTCCTGGGCTTAGATCATGGGCTTGCTTCTTTTCAAGGGTGGTGGCATCCGCTCCAACCTGATGAAACACAGAATAAACTGCGTCAGCCAGGCCTTTACAGTACTCCAACACCATGTCATCAGAAATCGTCATCAGTTTGTTGACTGGTATGTAAGCATGCCTCATCGCACGTCCCATGATTATTTCATGAGGACTTAACCCTGTAGTTCTATCTGGGGTTGCACGTATGGTCATCAAAACTAGAGGCAAGACATCAGGCCATTTCATTCCTGTGGCTAAACACATTTTCCCAATTCTGTTCTTGATTGTACCATTCATTTGCTCAACCACACGAGAAGCCTCTGGTCGGTAGGCACAGTGCAGTTTCTGTTGTACATTCAATGCTTCACTGACCAGTTTCACAATCTCATTATAGAAATGCCCTCCTCTGTCTGATTCAAGGGTCACTGGGAACCCAAACCTGGGGATAAATTCCCTCAAAAGTAGCTTTGCTACTGTCAATCCATCATTTCTCCTCGTCGGGTATGCTTCTACCCACCTGGAGAATAGGCAGACTATGACCAGAACGTACCTCAATCTGTTACATGTTGGCATCTCAATGAAATCTATTTGCAGTCTGGTAAAAGGCCCTCCTTCTCGGCCTATAGTTCCCAGGCTCACCACTGTCTTTCTCCCGGGATTGTACTGCTGACAAATTAAACATCTCTGACATAGGCTCTCTGATATGATTCTGAATTTTGGGTTGTACCAGGTCTGCTTAAATGACCTGATCATAGCATCTCTCCCTATGTGTCCCTGGCCATGATACATCCGTGCCATGGTAGACAACATGCTATCAGGCATAACTGATCTTCCATCTCGATAGACCCACACATGATCCTTTTCCCTTGGTGCACATCCTGCTTTTACCCACTGCCTTGTTTCCTCATCTCCTGCTTCCTCCTGCAATTGTCTCACTTCTTCCCATGTCCCTACAACGTTAGTAAACATTAAGGAATAGGAAGTCATTTCTTTCTCCTTTGCCCGATTGACTGAATAATGATTTCTGTCACAGTACTGTGCCATGTCATTGGCATAACGGTTGCCAACGGTAAAATAATCCTCCCCTTGGTTATGAGCAGCACATTTCACCACAGCCAATTGTTTAGGCAGCTGTATCGCCTCAATCAACTTTCCAACCACTTCAGCATTCTTTATAGGAGTTCCACTTGAGGTCAGGAAACCTCTGTGCAGCCACAACTGCCCAAAATCGTGGACAACTCCGAAGCCATACTGGCTGTCAGTTATCACAGTCACTCTCACACCTTTCCCAATTTTGCATGCTGGAGTCAGAGCCACTAACTCTGCTACTTGGGCAGATTTTACTCCTTTTAGATAGGATGCTTCCATTACTGTGGAAACCGTGCACACTGCATATGCTGCACTCAACACTCCTTCTTCTGTTCTCAAACATGACCCATCAACAAACATTACATAATCATTTTCTGCCAAAGGTACATCTTTTATGTCTGGTCGTGGTTTCGTACAATATTCAAGCACATCCAAGCAGTCATGATCTGCTTCATCTCTCACTTCCACATTCTCACCATCAGGTAACAACGTTGCTGGATTCACATTCACACATCTTGCAAGGCTCACATTCGTTGCACCTAATATGACTTTCTCATACTTAGTCAGCCGACTATGTGTCATATACTGAGTACGACTCCTTGTTAAAAGAATCGCCACATCATGCGGTACAAACACTTTCAAAGGATATCCCATCACGATTCCTTCACTCTGCTCAAACTTCGACATGTTGCAGCCACTGCTTTCAGACATCCAGGTAAGCCTACAGCTACTGGATCAAGCATCGATGAATAATATGCAATCGGTCTCCTCAATCTTCCATGCTTCTGTATTAACACAGAAAGTGCACATCCATTTCTTTCACTGCAATATAACTCAAATTCTTTTTCATAATCAGGCATTCCCAATGCTGGGGCTTCACACAACCCATCTTTCAATCGTTTGAATGCTGCCAATTCTTCCTTGTTCAATTCAAGGGGATCTTTTACATCACTCCTTGTTAGCCGTACCAGAGGTTTTGCAATCAGTGAAAAGTTGCTGATCCACTGGCGGCAGTACCCTACCATTCCCAGAAACATTCTCACTTTTCTTTGAGTCATGGGGGCTCTCATTCCTTTTATGATTCTGATTCTGTCTATTGTTATTTTCCTCAATCCTTTTTCAATGTTATGTCCCAAATACTGTACTTCTTTCTTACAATATTGCAGTTTGGCTGGGGACACTTTCAATCCTCCATCTGCCATGTGATTTAGTAAAGCTATAGTGTCAACTTCACAAGCTTCACGAGTTTTCGAAGCCACAAGGAGGTCGTCTATATACTGCACCAATACTGAATTCTCGGGCAATTGATTAAATATTGAGAGGCTTTCTGTATACCCCTGTGGGATTCGGCACCATGCCAAAATACGGTCTCCAAACCGAAATGCAAAAATTTGCTGACTGTCGTGATGCAATGGAATGGAAAAGAACGCATGGCACAAATCAATTACTGTACACCATTCTGCATCATGGGGAATCTGATACAAAATCACTGATGGATTTGACACAATGGGACAGCATGGTACAACGATTTTGTTTACCTTTCTCAGGTCTTGTACTATTCTGAATTTCCCATTTGGCTTTTTCAGGCCCATTATGGGTGAATTACATGGACTGCTCAATATTTCTCTCAGAATTCCTTGCTTGATGATTTTCTCAATTATCGGAGTTACTCCTTCAATTATTTCAGGTGTCAATCTATACTGAGGAATGTTTGGATAACTAACTCCAACTCCATCTTTGACAGTAATTTTTACTGGGTCCACGTTCCTCATTAGCCCCACATCTTTTCCGGTAAAAACCCAAACCTCTGCTTTTACAGACAGTTTCAATTCTCTGGGCAGTTCCTCTGGATTAAATATTGCATACGTTCCAATAGTTTCACATTCTCTGTTAGCTATGGTCATTTTGTACAATACATCCTCATCTGGTGTTTCAAAAGCTATTCCAACTGGAGTACAAAATATAGTGCAGTTCATCTTGCACAGCAGGTCCCTACCTAGCAAGTTCACAGGACTGGTGTCACACACCACAAATCGGTGCATGTCAGAAAATTTCCCTATACTAACCTTTACAGGTTCTGTAAGGTGTGTTTTTAACTGTTGGTTAGATACACCAACTACTTGGATTGTTTCATCCGAAAGAGGAAGATTCTTAACATCAGCTGATCTAACAGTAGATCGAGTAGCGCCAGTGTCCACTAGGAAAATAATGTTATCATGTTATCATCATCTACAAATGGTCCTGTCTGGTCTACTTCTAGAGTTGCGCCAAGTACGCACTCTTCTTCGTCCCTTCGGCACCGTCAATAATCCATTACTGAATCACTCTCTTCATGTTGCAGCCAATACTGCGAAACAGTGCGAGCGTGTGATGGTTTATTTACCTGTTTTTCATTGTGGAATCCCGATTCTTTACTATACTTCTGTGAGTTTCTGTTCTGTGGAAAAGGTGGTTTTGGCACCTGGTTCTGGGAAGTAACCACCTGCTGCTGTTGCTGCAGTTGACCACCTACCTCTTTCCGCACCTGTGGATTCAACGATCGATTTTCAATATTAGTATTCGGAGGGTTCTTACACTCGGATTTCCAATGCCCTAACTCACCGCTATTGTGACATGGGAATTTCTTTTTGGCTTCCTCTATATTACCTTTCCCTTTCCCTGTACCAAATCTTGGTCTTACTCCTGGATTGTTCGCTTGTTCTACCAACTGAGCTTCCTGTCGTTCGGCTACCTTTACCTGTGCCCACATTGCCTTCTCTTTCAGCTTTCGTTGTTTTGCCTCAATCTCATCACTGAAATATTTCGCATGTCTCAAAACTTCATTTATTTTCTTATTTTGCCAATCAACTGTATGCTGCTTTATCATATCACCAATTTCTGGGCGTAAACCATATACAAACCTGTATACGAAATGGCTCAAGTCTTTATCACTCAGGTTCTCATCTCCACTGAACTGTTTAAAAGCCTGAATTAGTCTCTCATAATATGCATGTACTGAATCCTTGCTTTCTTGTTGGGTTCTGTTAATTTTTACCCAATCAGTCTCTTTAGGGGGTACCTTATTTTTCAGAAATGCCATAACCTGCACGTATTTCTTCATTACCTCTGGATTGGGAGCTCCTGTCTTAGGGTCCCTGGGATACTCTTGAGTGGGCCAATTTATCATCAGCTTGCACTCTGTCCACAAATCTGCTGGTACTATTATATCGAATAGACTATTCAAATCTATCCATCATACCTTTGCCAATTTTACAAATCTGTCTACCTGCCGGTACCACTCGACGGGCTTTTCACGTAGTCAAGGGAAATCATTGGTGAAAGACAAAATGTCCTGTCTTGTCCATGGAACATGGACATAGCCTCCCCCTGGAATCTCTTTCATGGGGTATTCTGTCGCTACCTTTTCTTTCTCTCTAACAGGAAATGCGGAAACTGTCTTTTCTGTGATATTATCACGTTTTCTACACCACTTGCTTCTCCATCTGTCAACATCTTCCCATTTTCTCAACAAACCAATTATGTCCTTAATTTGACCTATCCTTCCTGTGGTATTCATGTTCTCTATATCCTTCTCAGTGAAATCAACTCGATAGGAATTTTGCAGTGCTTTTACTCTGTCAAAATCTATTCCCATTTCATTCGCAATTTCCTCTAATCTTTCATGCAGGTTTTTCGCTCTCCAGGTTGCACTCTTGCAAAGAAACAACAATTTCTTATCCTGGTAATTTTTCAATTTTTCAGTAGGGATGGTTCCTACTATTAATTCTTCCAATACCATTCATAAGTTTGCCACATCTATTGACTGGGATTCTTGATCCTTTTTCTGTAACTCTCTGATCCATTCATTTAATTCATCTACATAAGGTCCTACAGAATTGTTTACATTATTTTGTTCTGGGGCCTTTTGTGGTTCTAATAATGTTTCCATTGTCATTCTGCTCTTTTCAGCATAAATCTGATTTACAAATGTATTAGTTGAAACATTCGGTTCAAACATATTCATTGTCGGTCCCCACGGATTGTCAATTTGACTCCGTTCATTATTCTCAATTGTATTTTGGCTTCTGTATGGCACTGTCAGACAATGTTCAGTATCTTTTTGTTTCTCAAATATGGGCATTACTGGACCTATCGTTACTGGAACTGTTACAGCTTCTAGATTCTTGGTCAATTGTCTTATTTTCTCAGTTAATTCTAGGGTAGTTTTGGCCAGTTCTACTGAATTCTCATCATTTACCCTACTTCCTGTCTGTTTTTCTATCTCTCTTGCAGAGTTACTTTTCCCTAGTTCTGGTGACATGGTCTCTGTTTTAATTATTCGTAATGTTTGTCTCATTGGGGCACTTGGTGTCAATGCCTCTGGTTGTGGTCGATACGGTGGTGGGTTTTTGTAAAATACTTCATCAAGAACATCATCTTCTGATTCATTCACTTCATACCCACTCAAATCCGTATTACGCCTTTTCTCAGTGCATTTTCTCCCTTCATTCTCTCCTATCATTCTCATGGGATACATACCATCAGTCATACTTGCATTCCGCCACCTTTTCATCCTGTCGTCATGTGTCTCATGTCCATATGATCTACCAAACATATATCGATATCCCCTACCACTTCTCTGTTTTTCTCGTTCATGCATTTCGTCTTCCCATTCTGTCAATGCCTCAAACTGCGTCGGTCTAAGTCTTGGTTCTAAGTTCATCATTTTGTCTCGGAGGTTTCTCAAGACAGCCAAATTAAAGGAACCATGTTCTGGAAACGCCAGGACTCCATCGTCCTTGGTGTATTTTACCCAATTATCTAACCAAATACAAGTATGATACCCATATTTTGCAATCATCGTAGATGCGGGGGTTTTCGGTGGAGGAAGTAACTGTCCTTCCCTAGTCTCAACTACTTTATCATTCTTGAACCATCTTTTAATTTTCCCAAACCACGATTTTTTCTTTTCTGGTGGTTGGTAATACATTTTCTCGTTTTCCGTATACCGTTTAGTCCTCTTACAATGGTACCGCTATTCTGTCCACTCACAGCGCGACTCTTACTAACGCACCAATCAGGAGTGTCTACATCACTAGCACAATCCTCCAGTCTCAGCGCGACTCACACTAACGCACCAATCAGGGAGCGTTTACGTCACACTGTGCTCTTCCACTCCTAGCGCGGCTTTACACTAACGCACCAATCCGGAGCGTTTTACGCCTCTAACCTACTGTCCAATCCCAGCACGGTCGTTCTGACGTCAGCAGCCGCTGCGGCAGCTCGCTCTGCTCTGCTCTCGTCTACCCCTCCTTTACAAGACCGCTCTGTGAACTCTTACTGTAACTTTTTACGATTCGATTAGTAACAACACTAAAACATCTCCATTGTCTGCTTCGCTAACCAAAGAACAGCAAAAGACCTTTCTCACAAGAATTCCGTCTGTCCCGAGAGCAGCGCTTACCTCTGCCCTACTACGGAATCGTTACTTCCGTTGATAAAGTAGCACATCCCTCTACTTCACCCTTCTAGCAAGCATTAGCTAATTGTTTCTCTGGTATTTTAGTAATAACCTAGAGTTTCGCAATCAACCCAAATGCCTTTTCATTCACACTCGTTCATACAAGAAAATGTAGTACATACACACAGAATCCTGTCTTTCCCGAGAACAGTGAACAGTCTGTCCTACTACAGAATTATGACACTCGTTAACAAAGCAGTGCTTCCCTCTACTTTGTCCTTCTAACAAGCTCGGAGAACACCTGCTACCTTTCCAGTGATAAGCGTTATCGGTATGCCAATTGGTTTCCTGGTACTTAAAGACCAAAATTTCACAGGTAACCTTCGCTATCATACACACTTCTCTCACACAGAAAATGTCTCTATTGGCAACACATGACGATGTCACCGAATCGAACTCAGACAATGCGCCGTGCAACTTCACTTGTCACACGTTTCCCCTGTGTGCCTACAGGGCTATAACAATCCTGTCTTTCCCGAGAGCAGCGTCTGCCTCTGCTCTACTACGGAACTGTTAAACTTCCGACTTCCTACATCCCAGAAGCCGTGCAAGCAACATATAACTCGACGCGACTCAACATAGAGTGTTAGTACATAAATCGATACCAATCAATAATCAATAAGCTTATTTACAAGCAATCGTCGCTAAACCCAAAACAATAGCTAACCATCATTCTGCTACCAAGAAAACTGCTCCAGCGCTGAATACCACAAATCCCCTCGCTACAGATTAGACCACAGATCTTCTTCTACAACCACATTTCATTCACTCATTCACTGGTGGTGCCCATAACACCAATCATTCATTCTACTTTCAGATCAATGGTCCTCGAGAGGGAGAGGGAAGTCTTTTCTCTATTCCATGCGCTGGAAATAGGAGGAAGATTTCACCAATCACCTGATGAATAGCAACAAGTTTACCTATACCTCCCTACCTCACCAGGATCTCAATACATTATAACCTAGCAGTTCCTCTCATACTATTGGCCATGGATCAGCCAGTTGCTGGGAATAGCAACACTCAATTCTTCTAAACAATATACATTGAAATACTTCAAATAATAACCCGACACAGTTCTTTAAATGTAATAATATGTTTATCTAATTAAAGCATAAGGAAATCATATAGCATTCAATAATTGGGTTCGCATATTTACCTAATCTGGCTAAATGGCGTCCTCTATGTCAAATTCAGATCTTTCGTCTCTATGCCCATAAATCAAAGAATCAGTTCGTAAGTTAATTGGGCATCTGATCAGTTCATCAGAGTCTCTGGTAAGCAGCTGTCCAGCAGTGTCACCGTCCTCTCCGTCAGCATAACGTCAGGTAATCTGGTAAAGTGAAAGTGTGCAAAGGATGGAAGCAGTAATATCCTACTCTCTCTAGTCTACTTTTATAATAACATTTTATCAACAAATGTTTCAATACATATTTTGAACAACTTTGATTGGTTGAACCAGGATCATTCTTCCTGATTCCCATGCATTAGATGTTGCATTAGATGCAGCTCACAATTTATGAATAAAGTAGCAACAGTTTCTAGTCCATTCAGGGCATGTTGATTCCCATGCGGGGTCGTGTCCTTTGTGTCATCAATTATAACAGTTCATAGTTTAAGAAAGTCCTTTGTAATTAATATATGGAAATGGCTATCAAAATGTTATTCCCTCACTAAACCCTCTATGTGTGTGTATTTATCTAGCAAAAGCAACACGCATTGCAGTTTATACTCACAATTTAAAGCACGATTCACAAATCACATCACAAAGCAACATATAACATGCAAATTCTAAATATCTGACATTAGTATGCGTACGAAATTAGTTTACATATCAATCAGGCCATGCAAATGCGATTCCCAGGTGTATTTTCTAATTAGTAATGTTGATTAATTAAACACAGCAAACAATTATTACTATTAATGTTAATCAATTATTCATGTTAGTTCTGAATGATAAAATAGAGGAGGTATACAATTTCTTAGGGAAAACCTCGCTCCAGCACCCCCACAGCCCCTGTCATCTCCCCTGGTACGAGCCAGTCAATTTTCGCATTTTTGGTGGGTGGCTTGTTACCCACCCTGGGCACCCATAATCCTAACTTTGTTTTGGGACGCAGGGCAGCCTCAGGGCCCCAGCCGGCTGTCTGGCCAGCATCATACTGCGTGCTGGCAGAAGCCGGAACCATGGGCTGAAACAGCATTTCACACTGCTCCCACTGGGCGGGAGCAAAGTTCAGTGTTCTGCCTGGGAGAGTGCCCCGGGGGATGGGGATCAAGGGACACTGCAGCTGTGTCAGACCTCTGAGAATGGTGTCCCTGGGGCTGAACATTGGCTCAAGGAGGGGGCTTCATGCATGCCCCCTCTCCTTTTGTAAGTTATGTGCCCTAGGGGATGGAGAAGGGGGTCACATAACCTCCTCCCCTTTTGTAAACTACCGGTCCTGAGGATTGGGTACCCAGGTCCTGTGTAAGACTCGAGGAAGGAACAACACCCCCCTTAAAAATCAATGTGGCCCAAGGAATGGGGTCCATGGGGCCTGTAAAAGGTTCAGGGAAGGCAGTTGCATGCCCTTCTCCCCTTATTAATGAATATGTGCTGCTCCCCTGGCCCTGGCCTATCCCAGGGTTTTTTTTTCTTTCTTTTATTAAAATGAAAATTTTAAAATGACATTAAAATTATATTTATAAAGCGCAATAATGCCCGGAGGAGTCTAGGCGCTCCCAAAACAGAAGGAAAGTGTTGATAATAGACTCTTCACTAGGAACAAATTCAAAATGCCTATTGACTGAAAAACCACGTTTTAAGTGCTTTCATTCAGATTAGAAGGGAGAGTATTGCAAAATGTGGCTGTGCGGGCAATGAAGCTTCTGCACCCCCAGTTAGATCTTCTAAACTTAGGAACTACTACATTGTTTGCCATGGATGAGCATAATAGCTTGGAAGGGGTGTACCATGAGAAACAGCATCTATTATAATCAGGACTGAAGTCATGAAGTGCCTTTAACCCAATGTAGAGTGCTTTTAACTCAACGTGCTTCCTCATAGGCAGCCAATGAAGTTGAATTAGGGCTTGTGAGGCTCACTAGTGCCTAGGAATCCCTAGCAGCAGGTGGGCTGCAGCATTCTGCATTCTGCACAATCTGCAGTTTGTTTGCAAGCTTTCTTTACAGATTAATAAAAAGAGCATTACAGTAGTCTAACTTGGACAATGTAAAAGCATAGACCACGGTCTTCTGCTGCTCTTGTAGAATTAAAGGGAGCACTTTTTTGAGTATCTTCAAAGTGAAGAAGGAGGATGAGGAAATGGCATTAATCTGATTTTCAAACAAAAGTTTGTTAGCAAATAAAATCCCTACGTTCTTGACTTTAGTGACAGGTGTGGGTAGGATGCCAAGTTCCTGTGGCTACCACCTAGGGGATCAAAACGAGTTGTTCTCTCTGTACAAAAGAACTTTGGTTTTCCCCAAATTAAATTTCACACAATTATCGTTCATTCACTTGCCAATGTGTGACATACAGAATCTAATTGCAGTGTTCTCGGGTGTGCTAGGCACTGAGACTACAATCTGAGTATCGTCAGCATAGGATACTACAGAGATACCACAAAAGTTTTATAAGACTGGCCAAAGGGGTAACATAAAGATTAAAAAGGGTAGGACTTAAGGAGAATCCCTGCGGCATTCCACATGGCAGTGAGAAAGGGAGTGATGTAAATTCGTCAAGTGCGGAGAACTGCTTTCGGTCTGAAAGAAAAGATTTCAGGAGAGCAAGTGCCACTCCCCTGATTTCAATGGAGTGAAAGTGTTCAGTCTACAAATCATGATTGATGGTGTCAAATGCCGCTGAGAGGTCTAACAGAATCAAAGCCGCATTTCCTCCTTTGTCCAGAGTCAGTCTTATTTCTTTAGATGCTGTAATCAGAGACAATTGCATATCGTGCTCAATTCTAAACCCAAATTGAGTCGGTCAAGGAGACGGTTGTTATTAATTATCAGAAGCAAGTTCTTGATTGGCGGCTTTTTCAACAATTATGGCCAGAAAAGAAAAGCATGAGATTGGTCTATAGTTGCTAGGATCTGAAGCATCAAGATTAGGTTTCTTCAGTATTGGCAGGATTGACACTTTTCCATTCCTTGGGAAAATAGCCGGAGCTAAATATCACATTTACAATTTTGTTTAGGTGTAAAGATGTAATCTCTAGGGCCAAATGAATTATTTTTGAAGGACAGGGATACAGATGGGAGCCCGATTAAATAGTATTAAGTAGGCTCTAAACTTGCTCAGGCATAAGTTGTGAGAAAGAGGACACTATCGCTGAGTTACTAGAAGAAGGGGAATCAACCTGGAGGAAGGAAGAATAGATCTGATACATCTGTGCTACTGAGGCGGGCAGAATCATCATTAGAGTAAGGTGATTGCTAATTATTGACAATAAAGGTGCTATACACTAAATAAAAAGAGGCTAAGGCATTACAGGAAGATTGATTAGCGAAATTGTTCTTTTTTTGTGGAAGATTAGCCAGTTTCCTCTATGTTGTGAACAGTTCTTTGAAGGAATTTTTGAAGACTTAATTTTATGGGTAAAATACAAAACTTTTTTATTTTTGGATAAGGGCTTTGTATACACTGAGGTGCCGATTAGGATCATGGAGAAACCGGGTACGAACCGTCGGACGGAGGCTTTTCTCCGTCCGACTCGTACCCGGTTGTAAAACTTTACAAACATGCAAGTACGATTCGCACGGAAACACTATTTCCGTACGATTCGTACAAAACACCAACCGAGGAAAATAAACATACAAATGACATCCGGAAAAGCACCGACGTGACGTCGGGACGAATGCAGCCTGCGTTCCACGAACCAGGAAGTACGATTCGCACCGACGTCATCCCGCACGGAGAATATTTTCCGGCAGCCAAAAACTGCCGGGAAATCAGGACGACGCGCACAAGGAGCACCTGTACACGACGGACAGACATGGACCCGAACCTACGTGTCATCCCGGCCCTCATAGCAGTCGACCTCCTCTACAGGTACCGACGCAGATGCCGCAGAAGGTCAGAACAACACCCAGGGGCAAAGGGGGGGGGGGGCAGGACACAAAACCCCCACCCAAGTCACACAGCACAAATGCCCTGGACATACCTGACCTCCAGGCCCTGGTCACTTCGAGGGGGTGGGGGCGTGTCCAGCAACGCCAGCGTCCGCCACAACGGAAGTGGGTGACGACGCGAACCGGCAACACAACAATACAGGTACGTACCGTACCCACGCCTTAAGAGCGTGGGTACGAGTCGTACCACGCCCACACCCACGTCACCCCAACAATGGCAGTACGGCCCGTACCCATGTGCCAAAGGCCTGAGTACGGGCCGCACAAGCATTCCACAGCGTGGGCACAGGTACATACGGACCGTACCCTCACCCGCGTATGTATGGAGCGTACCCCCACCCCAACAGTGTATGTACGGACCGTACCCCCACCCGCGTATGTATGGAGCGTACCCCACCCACGTATGTATGGAGCGTACCCCCACCCCAACAGTGTATGTATGGACCGTACCCACACCCGCGTATGTATGGAGCGTACCCCCACCCGCGTATGTATGGAGCATACCCCCACCCGCTCCCACCCGCGTATGTATGGAGCGTACCCCCACCCCAACAGTGTATGTACGGACCGTACCCCCACCCGTGTATGTACACCAGTGTATGTACGGACCGTACCCACACCCGCGTATGTATGGAGCGTACCCCCACCCCAACAGTGTATGTACGGAATGTACCCACACCCGCGTATGTATGGAGCATACCCCCACCCCAACAGTGTATGTACGGAACGTACCAACACCCGCGTATGTATGGAGCGTACCCCCACCCCAACAGTGTATGTACGGACCGTACCCACACCCGCATATGTATGGAGCGTACCGCCACCCCAACAGTGTATGTATGGAGCGTACATGCCCAGACGCAGGAGGGGTGGGTGTAGAGTCCTCCCAGCAGTGCCCAGACACAGGAGGGGTGGGTGCCTATCACTCCCAGCAGTGCCCAGACGCAGGAGGGGTGGGTGTAGAGTCCTCCGAGCAGTGCCCAGACACAGGAGGGGTGGGTGTAGAGTCCTCCCAGCAGTGCCCAGACACAGGAGGGGTGGGTGCCTATCACTCCCAGCAGTGCCCAGACACAGGAGGGGTGGGTGCAGAGTCCTCCCAGCAGTGCCCAGACACAGGAGGGGTGGGTGCCTATCACTCCCAGCAGTGCCCAGACACAGGAGGGGTGGGTGCAGAGTCCTCCCAGCAGTGCCCAGACACAGGAGGGGTGGGTGCAGAGTCCTCCCAGCAGTGCCCAGACGCAGGAGGGGCGGGTGCCTATCACTCCCAGCAGTGCCCAGACACAGGAGGGGTGGGTGCAGAGTCCTCCCAGCAGTGCCCAGACGCAGGAGGGGTGGGTGTAGAGTCCTCCCAGCAGTGCCCAGACACAGGAGGGGTGGGTGCCTATCACTCCCAGCAGTGCCCAGACACAGGAGGGGTGGGTGCAGAGTCCTCCCAGCAGTGCCCAGACGCAGGAGGGGTGGGTGTAGAGTCTCCCCCAGCAGTGCCCAGACACAGGAGGGGTGGGTGCAGAGTCCCCCCAGCAGTGCCCAGACGCAGGAGGGGTGGGTGTAGAGTCCCCCCAGCAGTGCCCAGACACAGGAGGGGTGGGTGCCTATCACTCCCAGGAGTGCCCAGACACAGGAGGGGTGGGTGTAGAGTCCTCCCAGCAGTGCCCAGACACAGGAGGGGTGGGTGCCTATCACTCCCAGCAGTGCCCAGACGCAGGAGGGGTGGGTACCTATCACTCCCAGCAGTGCCCAGACACAGGAGGGGTGGGTGCAGAGTCCTCCCAGCAGTGCCCATGGAACGCAAAGGGTGGAGTAGCCACAGATACAATGCCCACAAATGTCAGTCAGGTGCACAAAGACCCTGCAGTACATGTACCACATGTGTGCGAGGCTGGGAGAGTACACACATGCATAGCGCCTAAAAGAGAACATGTCCACATGAAGTCATGTCAACAGTCTACATACACAAGTTCAGTGACCACCAAGGATGCCACGAATGATGCAGGTGGAGACATCGCTCAGCATGCATGTGCAAAGTTGAAGGAGTCCGTCACACACCCAGCTGATGTAGACACAGCTCAGCACCACATAGTGGAAACACCCTGCAGGGAAGATGTGAGGTTACACAGAGGAAGGAACACACCTTGGGACGATGTCACCATGCAGTAACTGCTTACATGAACAAAGTAATTTAGCCAACAGCTTGTGATGGCACACAGATACCAGGGTCCACCCTATGACCAGCACAAGACTACATTTCCCACACACCCAACACATTATCACCACCCAAAATCATGGAGCTGGTCCACCAACAGCAATACCAGAGAAACAGTAGTGTTCCAAGGAAAAAACAAATTGCTTTATTCAGCAGGATGTAAGTAATAATCATCATATACAAGGCCCATAGGGCAGTCCATGACTCAAATCCGGATGGGGGACACAGTGGTACGTGTGTCCCCTAGCTTGCCTGCACAGTCAGACTCCTTTGTCTTCCACGGGGGGGGGGCATCATGTTGGGGGGAAGGACCAGGCACCGCAGGGACAGGAGGGGCAAGGGGAGGTGTTGTGGGTGCAGGAACGGACGACTCCAACACAGGGGGCGGGGCAGCGCCAAAGGTGGATTCGAGCACGGCGCTGCACACTACTGCCAGGTCACCCAGCGTCTCCCCTGCACCCGAAGGAACCACAGGCCCCAAGGAGGGGGGGGGTTGGAGGGATGGGTCGCAGCGCTACTGGGGGGGGTGTGGACAGGGGGGGGGACTCAACTCCCCTGCCGGTGTCCTGCCTCCACCGCTTGCGGGGTGGTGCCACACTGGGGCTGATGGACAGACTGGGCAGGACTGACCCTGTGTCCGACTCTTGGCCAGGAGAGCTGAGGGGAGTGGATTTGGAGGGCGGTGGTCGTGAGGAATGTGGACTCCCACTCTGTCTGCGTGTCTTCCGTTTCCCCCCCGACCCAGTGGGTGTGCCTACTTCACCCTGTGTGTGCGTGCCAGGAGGTGTGCGCTTTGCCTTCCCTGCTGGTGTGGTGCCTGTGTCTGGTGGGGTGTGTGCATGCTGACGTCTGGGTGTACGTGGGACAGGCATGGGAGTGGGAAGTGTGGATGGGGCATGGGTAGGGGGTGGGATGAAGTGCTGCAGGAGATCCACTGCTGCAGTCAGTGTCGAGTCAATAGACCGCAGCAAGTTGCGTTGGTCAGCCTGCGATGCTGAAATGCCCTCCAAGTATGCCTCCATGTTGTTGAGCACTCGGCTGTGGCCATGGAGGACATTAAGCATCGCAGCCTGACCAACCTGCAACTGCCGCAGGATGTCCACAGACTCGGCATTGGCGGCAGCAGTGGAGACAGGGGCAGGGGGTGCGGTGCCTGGCAGGAAGGAGACACGTGGTGACCTAGCACGCCAGGAAGGGACACGAGCAAGTGGGAGGCCGGTGATGGCAATGGAGGGGCGGGGAGAGATGTTGTGCTGCTGTCAGCTGTTGGAGCAGCCTCCGCCCCCTCGGAGAGCTCAGCCTCGGACCCGTCAGCTTCATATTCTGTGGTGGCAGTGGACAGGTCCTCCGGCTCACTCCCCTCGGCCTCAGTTCCACTCGATGTGCCAGCTAAGATGTCACTGCTGGCACTGGTGCCCGGTCCCTCCGCACGGTCCGTGCCAGTGTCTCCATCCGTGTCCCCGACGATGCTGTGGGCAAGGTGAATAAACAGGAATTAATCAGACACCTGTATACATATGTCACATGAGTCAAATCTACATAGGTTACAGTGCATAGCCTGAAATGAAAGATGAGTAACATCTACAATACAAGGTACATATATAGGCCCTGCAACACACAGTTGGTTCACCAACCATGCCACTGAGAAACTATGGAGAGCATGGCACATTTGCAAATGACATGATATGGATTTGGACAGAGGAGCTGGGCTCTGGGGCCAATCCAGCACTGCATCTGCACCACACAGCGTTGCCGTAACTAGGGATGAGCAGGGACCATCTCCATGAACTTGAGGCACTTGCTGCAAAGGTAATACTTAAAAACATGCCCAACATGAATGGGACACTGCACCTTGAGTGTATGTCCAGACAAACATCACACACTGGCCAGACCGAGCAATGAGATTTCAGGTGTCGACATGTAGGCCTTGCCCGCACCAACCACCCCCTACATGCGACAATTTGATGAGACACAGGAAGCACTTGCATCTCTTAGTCTGGGAGAAATACACATGGGCTGCCAGAAACCCATATTGGACCCAAAATACCCCATGTGCGCCTGTACAACGATCTCATTTACAAATGGCCATCATCAGATAATTGTAACAAGACACACAGGCATTGGCCACCGTGAGTATGAACGAGGAAAATTAGGTCAGGCTGTACAGTGGACACTTGTAGAACACGTTACGGAAATATACATGGTGCCAGGGGACAATGGCACAGAGCACATCCTATGCTGTAGACACTGAGAGTGTCCACATATTGTGATGACACACATGATACCTAGCAAAATATGCCCCAGGGGACAGTAGTGGCCACAATATTCCATGGTCCTGAATGGTAATGACTGCAACACAGGCCACCATCCGTGCACTCTGCGTATCGCACACTCATGCACATCATGTCACAGGCCACAACATAGGACATGCTTGCTGTAAGGCATTACACTTCAGAGACATACTCCTATGTCTGGACTCAGCATCAGTGCCAATTGACATGGACCCCACAAGTACTGAACTGGACAGGGCACAGGCAAGGTCCCAAAACCTGTTACACACCACACCCACACATGATGCTGCAAGCATTGGTCACATGGATAAACTGCCAGCCCAGATGACCTTGTGAAAGAGTGACTACACACAGACCAGGGAACACATGGCAAGGAGGGGAAGGGAGGAAGGACAGCACCGCTATACTGTGGGTGACAGGACCTGCACCGCACATTTAAACACTGGCAGTGTATCCATGCAACTGCTCACTTACAAATGCTGGTGACACACAACAAACACACATGTACCTACCCCCTTCCTGCTGCTGCTTCTCCCGTAAGCGCCTGTCCATATCTGGAAAGACCACCGCCAGCACACGCTTGTGGATGTGGGTCAGACGGCGACGCCCATGGTTCTTAGGGCCCACAGGGGAGTCCCCCAGCAGGACCCGTGCGATCCTCCGCGTCCAGCACAGGATATCCTGCCAGCGTTTTCTCACCTGGGCCAGGCGCCGCTTGCGACCCTCCGTCCTCCTCACGGCACTGACGGCGTCCCTCCAGATCTGCTCCTTGGCAGAGGCGCCTACCTGTGGGGTTGAAAAAGTGAGACTACATCAATACACCTGCCACATGTCACAGAGACACACATTAGAACTATTTTTCTGGTTTCAACAAGGCATAGTATGCAGCCAAAGCATTGCACCTTGGTCATAGGGACTTTTTTCTCTGTGTAAGGGCAAATGCATCACGTGCCATTGAAAGTACACAGGTGGCATGAGGGTACGACACAATAAATGATCCAGACTCACACTGTGCATCAGAAAGTACACCAGGATTATGTGCAGCACCTCAAAGCAGTCACATGCCACAGGCCACTGGCGCTACCTCAGCAGAGTACACAGACACACACAGGCACAGGACATACACCTGCCATTGCCAAATGCAGCTACAAACCTCACTCTGCACATGTGCCACTAGACTGGGGGGGCTCACAGGTGTGGGGCTGGCTCTGCACGTCAGACACACAGCACTGCTCCCTGCTCGCATCAGATGGGCAGGGTATATCCATCCCTCATGCAGCTGGGGTGCTACACTCCACATATGCACCCACCCACATGACAGGGGACTTACACACACACCGATGTCCAGGGTACGCCCACATCATGTGGACACTCTCAGCACAGGTACACTGAACAAACACACATCTGTGGGTACAGTCACCTGTCACACTGGGGTGACCACAGAATCACATGAGGACTGTAGAAGCAACATTCCCAGGAGGATTAGACAGGCAGAATGTGGCATGCACCATGCAGTGATTGTCACAGTAAACACAATGCAAGTGAGGACGTCAGACATGCAAAAAAGCATGCTCTGACTGGGAGACATCAGGCATTCCCCCCCCTGGGACCCACTCTACAGTACAATGCATGTGTGTCACACCTGGACACAATGCCAGAAGTCCCAGTCACAAAAAAGGGACACAGTCTGTGCTAGTGGACTCTGCACTCACCTGAAACCCTGGTCGCCCATACAGCATGGGGTACTGTGGGAGGATCACATCCAGCAATGCCAGATTCTCCTCCAGGGTGAAAGGCTGGGCCCTCTCCACAGACGTTGACATGGTGCCAGGGATAGCCAGAAACCGGTCCTAGGATGCTTGATTCCGGTCCAGGGAAGACATGGCTTGGCAGTTCGAGCTGGACTGTTCCCATGAGGCACAGGGTCAAGACTGATTTGCATATGGCCATGTCTGAACTGGGGTGGCGTAGTGGGCAAAAGAACGATGGATTTAACCCAGATCTCTTGACTGGGGGAGAATGTCTGCATTGTCAGCATTCCATCCATCATTTGTTTGTTGTAACGCTTTTCGCCCTAAGTGGGATGGGTATTCCCAGACGTGGGACCCGTGCTCACTACGCCACTGGAGTCAAGCTATCCTGGCTGATGACGGCTGATAGCCAGAAACCGGTCCTAGGATGCTTGATTCCGGTCCAGGGAAGACATGGCTTGGCAGTTCGAGCTGGACTATTCCCATGAGGCACAGGGTCAAGACTGATTTGCATATGGCCATGTCTGAACTGGGGTGGCGTAGTGGGCAAAAGAACGATGGATTTAATCCAGATCTCTTGACTGGGGGAGAATGTCTGCATTGTCAGCATTCCGTCCATCATTTGTTTGTTGTAACGCTTTTCGCCCTAAGTGGGATGGGTATTCGCAGACGTGGGACCCGTGCTCACTACGCCACTGGAGTCAAGCTATCCTGGCTGATGACGGCTGATAGCCAGAAACCGGTCCTAAGATGCTTGATTCCGGTCCAGGGAAGACATGGCTTGGCAGTTCGAGCTGGACTGTTCCCATGAGGCACAGGGTCAAGACTGATTTGCATATGGCCATGTCTGAACTGGGGTGGCGTAGTGGGCAAAAGAATGATGGATTTAACCCAGATCTCTTGACTGGGGGAGAATGTCTGCATTGTCAGCATTCCGTCCATCATTTGTTTGTTGTAACGCTTTTCGCCCTAAGTGGGATGGGTATTCCCAGACGTGGGACCCGTGCTCACTACGCCACTGGAGTCAAGCTATCCTGGCTGATGACGGCTGATAGCCAGAAACCGGTCCTAGGATGCTTGATTCCGGTCCAGGGAAGACATGGCTTGGCAGTTCGAGCTGGACTGTTCCCATGAGGCACAGGGTCAAGACTGATTTGCATATGGCCATGTCTGAACTGGGGTGGCGTAGTGGGCAAAAGAACGATGGATTTAAACCAGATCTCTTGACTGGGGGAGAATGTCTGCATTGTCAGCA
The DNA here is from genome assembly GCF_964204655.1 of Triturus cristatus. NCBI lineage: Eukaryota > Metazoa > Chordata > Amphibia > Caudata > Salamandridae > Triturus > Triturus cristatus. The sequence goes on from NC_140587.1 coordinate 325,275,116, forward strand.
TTCCGTCCATCATTTGTTTGTTGTAACGGGAATCACGACCAGCAGCAGTGTTGTAGAATCAAAAGATGTGCAGGCAAGTGCTCTCTCATGGGACCTGGCTGCCTTATATCTGCCTTGCTGGCCTGTTTCATGCACAGGAGTACAGAGTGATTGGTCACTCACATTTGCATCCTATGTTTCCTCCAATCCCTTTAAACCTAGCACAGTTAGTGGCTTTGCTTTTTTTATTCTTGAGCATGATGTCAACTCCACAACCACTTTGCAACAAAGTAGATTCTTTCAAACCGACTTTTGCTGGGAACCTGATGAAAAAAATTCAAACTTTAAACTTGGTCTCCATGACAACCGGCATGCATGTAGGACTTTATACTTGTCCCTCATGTGTCCCCTATGTAATTTGTAGATTCACACACAGGTACGGTGCGTTCCGGGGCCCTAGGGCACCCCAAATGCATAGCAACAGGCCGTACAGGCGTGTGTATGGTCCGTATCACTATGGGTACGCATACGCGAGCAAACCCATAGTGATACGGACCGTACACACGCGTGTACGCTCACTATCACTATGGGTGTGCTCGCGTATGCGTACCCATTGTGATACGGACCGTACACACGCCTGTACGCTCACTATCACTATGGGTGTGCTCGCGTATGCGTACCCATAGTGATATGGACCGTACACACGCCTGTACGCTCACTATCACTATGGGTGTGCTCGCGTATGCGTACCCATTGTGATACGGACCGTACACACGCGTGTACGCTCACTATCACTATGGGTGTGCTCGCGTATGCGTACCCATAGTGATACGGACTGTACACACGCCTGTACGCTCACTATCACTATGGGTGTGCTCGCGTATGCGTACCCATTGTGATACGGACCGTACACACGCGTGTACGCTCACTATCACTATGGGTGTGCTCGCGTATGTGTACCCATTGTGATACGGACCGTACACACGCCTGTACGCTCACTATCACTATGGGTAGGCCTACGGCAGCACTCCCATAGTGATAGGGAACGTACACACGCCCTCAGAGCGAATGTACGGTGCCTTTCACACATAACAGTGGTGACAGGCAGCACACAGAAAGGAATAGAGCTGACATACTTGTCCATGGATGGACATCAAGGCATTGTCTGGGCAGTACTACATGTGTGGGGCACAGGTGTGAAAGGCTGTGATGTGGCACATTACTCCTGAGTTGTGAAGGCAATAGATGTATGATGAGATGTGTACAGATGTTATGTGTGATGGTGCACTATGTGCCAGACATGCCCTTCACTCCTTTGACATGTGTGCATGTCGTACAGAACACTTGAGATGAGCGTCACTGGCATGGCACAGTCAACAACACACGCAAGTGTCCCCTGATGCCCACTACAGGGGTTACCACACCTGACATGTGACTACCCACGTTGCACGATGTGACTATGTCATGTATGTGTGGTGTGTTCCCATTAGCTTGATGTTGGTGTTCCCTCAAATGCATCTGCAGTTGCTGCAACCAACATGTGTCTGTGTGTAGATGGCCATGGCACACTGTTACGCACACCAGGCCACATGTGGTATCGAATGTAAGGTGTGTATGTATGCATGGGATACGGAGTAGCGTAACAAGGACCTGTCTGCATCCTCTCAATGTATGTGTGGTCAGTGATGACATGTACACCTTCATGGTAAGGTGTGTGGGCTGTCCTAGTGTAATGTCATGTGACCTGTGGCTCTAGTGTTCCGCTACCTGTCTCTGCAATCAACATCCTACTTCTGCTGATATGTTGATGTATGTCACTCCTGTATTGCGTTTGGCTGTTCACTTACACTGGGACACAGCTAGTCCCATGCCATGGGATGTGGAGGTTCACAATCCCCGTGTGTAGCTGGGTCTTGGTAGGAGTGTCACCTGGCAGCCATACGTGTCCAGGGCATGTAGCACATACCTGACTCCGTATGTAGCATATGTGTATTGACAGATTAACATGTGCTCAGTACATATAAATTGTTGTTGTAGTGTACTCACTCTTCCTTGTCACTTCCAAATTACTGCAGAGCGCCGCCTCTTCCCCGACCAATTCCGGACTTGGCTGACATGCGGGAGAATGACTGTATACGCTGCTACCGCTTCCCCCAACTGTTGATTGAGGAGTTGACGGCAAGGCTGGCACCACACCTGCAACCGCTGCACAGGTATCCTACGGCACTGACACCCAAGCTGAAGGTAATGGCAGCCCTACATTTTTTTGCCACGGTTACCTTTCAATATACCATAGCTCATGTTGGTGGCATGTCCCAGAGCATGTTCAGCCGTGTGCTGCATGATTTTTTAGAGGCCATGTTGCTTCACCTGGATGAGTTCATCCATTTCCCAACTCCTGAACAGTTGACAGGTGTTAAGCGTGGATTCTATGCCCTGGGAGGGATGCCCCATGTCATTGGGTCCATAGATGGGACACTTGTGGCTTTGGTACCACCACAGGCACAGGAGGTAGCGTACAGGAATCGCAAGCACTACCACTCCATCAATGCCCTTGTGGTGTGTCTGTCCAACATGGTGATTTCACATGTCTGTGCTCGTTTTCCAGGATCAGCACACGATGCCTACATCATGAGGCGTAGCAGGGTGCCTGAAATGATGACGCAGCTGCGCAACGAACGAGCATGTGTTGTTGGTGGGTACACTCTGTCTGTCCTGTATTTTGCGTAGACTTCCAGCCCGACTGCTTCTCCTGTCCTACTTATGTCCATGTGGTTTCCATGTAGGGGACGCTGGCTATCCCAACATGCCATGGCTGATCACACCTCTCCGCAACCCCAGCACGCCGGCCCAGCTCCGCTACAACACCGCCCATGGCCGGACAAGGCGAGTGATAGAGAGGACATTTGGCCTCCTGAAGAGCCGATTCAGGTGCCTACACAAGACCGGCGGCGCACTCCCATATGCCCCGGCGAAGGTCTGCAAAATCTTCATGGTCTGCTGCATGCTGCACAACATGGCAGTTGAGAAAGCTGTGCCACTCATCCTGGATCAAGATGATCAGGACCATCCACCCATGGAGGACGAAGGGCTTGGCAATGGGGCTAGTGATGTGGAGGATGTGGTTCCGCAAGAGGACATCCGGAGTCGGCTCATACGCGACTTCTTTGCTTAGTAGTGAGTACCAGTGTCTGAGTGTGCACGCATTGGTCCTTGTGTGGCATGTGTTGCAATGGGTGTGTCCATCTGCATGTATGCCACGTGAGTCAGAGGTGTGTGTGGATGTGTCACTCGAGTGATGGTGCCAGTGATGAGTGTATTTCCACAGTCATAATTGTGACCTAGCATGTTGTCATCCTTACATGTGTCGAGTACATGCACATGCAAGTGGATGTGCTTTTTGTGGCTGACTTCTTGTGTGTCTCTCATCCCCAGGTACTTGTGCATGCCGTCTGCTGGTTGCATTGTTGTGGCACTGCTATTCCTCATGGACACGTCATCGTGTGCTGACTCAGCGTTACACGCACGGACAAGTTTGGAAGTCTCCTTAGGGTAAGGGGTGCATCAGGGGTGTATTGGGTGTGGCAGTTGTTTACGATGTGTGCACACTGCCCCTGTCGATGTTTGGTTCCTCTGCAGACATGTCGCATCACCATGGGACACATGACATGTAGCTGGATACACCTGAATAGGTGATCAGACTTGTTGACAGTCATCTGTAATGGGATAGTGGATTGTGATGATGGCATCAATGTGTGTAACACTGCCCTCGGACACATACGGTTTGCATTGGCTTGACATGGTGTGGGACTTCCACATCAGAGGATCAATGGTGTATGGCAGCCTCTCCGTGAGCAGCAGGGGGTGTTTAGCTGTTACCCGACACTTGTGTGCCAGTTCCATGGATATCAAGCATTTGTGGTGCAGAAGGGGGGTGCCAGTGTTGGACCCACATGTTACTCCACATGACCTGTGTATGTGTACTCCGAGTTGCCTCTGCATTCCGGAATACATGACTAATAAAGGTGTCCCTATGCCTCCAAGGTGCCTCTTCTCAGTCAATGCTGGTGTGTTGCCACGGTGCATACGGCATGTCTGGCATGGTTTTCAGTGATAGTGGCTATGTGTCTATGTGTAGAGTAGCAAGATGCAAGCTGTTTGTCTGGGATTAGACTCTGTATTGTGCATGATGTCCATGACTGTGTGGGTATTGTGACATGTGCCATCCCCATGCATCCAACGTTGGCCAGGCCACCATTCTCTGCATCCACCTGACTCAAGCTTGCAGGACATGGTTCTGCCACCTGTCTACACATACCTGGGTGCCCCCCAGGACACTCCGCATGATCCCTGACCTCTGCGCATGACTGTTGCTCTACTCAATATGTCTGTCGGCACGGTTGTGCGGCCACCCCCTCAGCTGGTTGGGCCCATCACGGGTGTGTATGGTGCTCCATGTCTGTCTTGCCTAATACATTGTGACCCATGTGTGTCCTGTGCCAGACTCAGGCCCCAGGGTATGGATGGTTGAAGTCATATGAGAACTCAGGCATGGTTAGACTTTACAAGACACATGTACGGTAATAATGCAAAATGTAGGCATCATCTCTTGATCGTGTAAGTTTTTATTTGTGTTGGGGTACGTGTTGGGGGGGTATGACAAGAGGGGCTTTCCGTGTGTGTGGAATCCAAAGTTCACTGGGGGAGTTGGTATCCTTGCCATTGGAAATCATCAGAGTCCATGCCACAGTCTTTGTCAACATTTGTCAGACAGTGACCAGCAAGTCCATGTGGCAGAGAATGTCATTTGCTGATGTGCTGCTGTTGGGCCAGTGGGCCAGGTGCCAGGCCAGGTGTCCTGGGAGATGGTGCTGTTGCGCCGACCCTCACGGTCTTTTCCGTGGACGACCCGCCCTCCTGCGGGAACCATCAGAAGCAGGCCGTGACGATGTTTGGGATGCTCCGTCGGATGTATCCTCCTCCTCCTGATCCCTCCCTGTGGGTGGTGATGTTCTTCGCCTGGTGGCACAGGGAGGGTTGCCCATGTTGTCGGCTATCCGATGGAGTGAACGGTTAATTCCCGTGAGCACTGTCACAAGCTCAGCCTGTCTGTCCTCCATCCGTCCTTGGTGTCGCTGTTGACAGGCATGTTGCTCCGCATGTTGCTGGGCCTGCTGGGTCTTGATCTCCTCGAGGCGCCCCTTCATCTCGTTGAGGGTGGACACAACCTGGCTCATGCCCGTGGTGTCCTGCCGGTATGTGTCCAGGATGTTTCTTACATGGGAATATACCGGTCCCGCAGCCAACTGGTCAGGCTCGCGCCTCCGCCGTCCTCCACTCCCACCACCCCTGCCCACTTGCACCTGGCCTGCCCTTGTGGGCACATCGGGTCTCCGGGACCCCTGAGTGGTGGCATTTGCGTTGTCGCCTGCCTCCTCCTGGGTGCCCGGTTCACCGTGTTCCTCCTGGTCAGCCTGGCTGCATTGTGGTGGTGGGACAGGGATCCTGGGTGTCTCCTGGGATGTGGCAGGAGTGGGGGTGGTGGTTGGCCCAGTTGTACCTGACGCAGGTGCTGCAGGTGGTTGGACACCAGAGGGGCCAGGTTGGTCGGGGTCGTCCACAGAGTGGTGAGAGTCGTCGCTGCCGGTGGGATCGTCATCCCGCAGAGCCAGGTCCTGTGAGTCTTCCCCCCCAGTGTTGGGGGGTGATCCACAACGTTGACCTGTGTGTGAGAGAGACAATGTTATTTTTGTTCCATGCAACATCCATGTTTCATTCGTTTCAAAGTTGGCACATTTCCTCTGGGTATTTGGATATGTCTTGCATTCCACTCACAGTGCACTTGTGCATGGGTATGTCCCTTGGACACAGCTTTTGAGACTTTACCTAGGTGTGACACAGTCTTACTTGCTGCGTCAATTGTGACTGCAGTCAGCAGTGGAGTGAGCAGGTGTGGCGAGCCATGCATTGGCGCCTTCCGTGTTGCACTGTACGTGGGCACATGGAGTTGTTCCATACACTTATATAATGCAGGTAGCTGGCGTTGTGCTCGTGCACAGGTTGAGACATGGCCCAGTGTTTTGCCATGGAGAAGAGAGGGGGATTCAGGCACTGTCCACCCTTGTCTACATGCACGCAGTCCACCTGCTGATGAGCAGACATTCCTACACCACCCAAGGCTGAATTGGTCTCCCTGTGTATCCCTCTCTCACTCCCTCTCTGTCCCCCTCTCCCTCCCTCCCTGTGTCAGCCTCCTCCCTCTGTCCGTCTCCCTGTGTCTCCCTCCCTCACTCTCCCCCTCTCCCTCCCTCTGTGTGTCACCCTCTGTCACCTCAGCCCAGCTTCCTAGGCACACACTTTTTGCAGATCTTTGAAGGGCCCTTGGCTTGTTCATGTGAGTTTGTTTCTGATCTCCAGGCACCCATTGGGTGTAGTGTCTGTGTCTGCGCTGCTGCTGTGGTGGTGTGTGCTGCCACTCTTTCACAGTGTTGGCTGTTCATTAGCTGCTGTCATGTGCAAAAAGTGCCTTCACCCCCATGTCTTCATGCAAGGCGTCCGCCATTTGCAGGCAAGTCTTTCCTGTGTGGGGACACACTGTTTGTCTGGCTGTGACCTAGGCCATATGGGCAGAGGGCATTGTTGTCTGCTTCTGAGTTGCACTATGTGATTTTTGAGGCCCACACTCCCGCCATCCGGGTTACCGTGTCTTGTGTTGGTGTTTTCTGTGGCCTGTGACTTGGCATTGTCTAGCTGGGTGCATGGGGCATGGTGGCGCTAGTGGCATGTGCGTGTTTATGGAGTGTGGTTGAGTCATGCGATAGCTTTGGGGTGGTTGCGTGCATGATTGTGAGTTTGGTTGTGGATGACGTTCCCCCCATGTGAGGTGAGTTGTTTGTGTACTCACCAGGCTCTCGGAGTCCTTCTACTCCCTCCACTCCCACCAGCGGCAGTATGGCCATCACCTTCTCCTCCCAGGGATGGTATTGTACGCGTCTGCGGGGCGGCCCTCCTCCAGTGATGTTGGCCTGGTTGTGGTCGTCGGTCATTTTGCGGCGGACCGTCCTCCGCAGATCGTACCACCTGGCTTGGCATTCATGCCTGGTCCTTCTGGTGGACGCAACAGCATTCACAGCATCGACAATCGTCTGCCACATGGCTGTTTTTTCGGAAATGCTGGTCTGTCTGACCAATGTTCCAAAGAGGTGTGGCTCGACTCTGATGATTTCGTCGACAAGGACCTCCAACTCTTGGCTAGTGAACTTTGGATTCTTGTTAGTGGGCATGGTGAGGGGTGTGGGTGTGGATGGTTGTGGGGGGTGTGGGTGTGGATGGTTGTGGGGGGTGTGGGTGTGGATGGTTGTGGGTGTGTGGGTGTGGTTGTGCAGGTGTGTGTGTGAATGTGATGAGGGGGTGTTTGTGAAGGTGGTTGTGTGAAGGTGTGCAGGTGTAAGGTGTAGTGGAGGTTGTAGTATGGTGCAGTTGTTTCTCTGTGTGGTCTGGCAGCAGTGGGTCTGTTGCAAAGGATCATGGTTTGTGTGTGTTGGGCCTTTTTATTGGTCCATTGGTGGGTGTGGCTGTGTTTGAACTTTGGGTGGGTGTGTTATAAGGAGTGGTTGTGTTTTGGGCCTCTGTTTGGGAGTTTGGCAGTTGCAGGTCAGTGAATAGGTTGTATTTGTTCTTGTTGGACATGTTTTGTGGCTTTGTGCGATTCGAATGGAGTCTTCTGGTGTTGTTTTGCTTTGTCCTGGTTGTGTACGTGTGTTTTTAGCGTCTGTACGGTGCGTACATCGGCCATTTTGTTGTACAGTGCTGTCCTTGTCTCTATCTTGGTACGACTCGTACATGCGCGATGTTGGGTGAGGGTGCTGGTGTTGGGGCCTGGGGTGCGCTCCATACTTAGACTGGTGGGGTGTGTGTTTACTCCGTACATACACGGGTGGGGGTACGGTCCGTACATACACAGTTGGGGTGGGGGTACGCTCCATACATACGCGGGTGAGGGTACGGTCCGTACATACACTGTTGGGGTGGGGGTACGCTCCATACATACGCGGGTGAAGGTACGGTCTGTACATACACTGTTGGGGTGGGGGTGCGCTCCATACATACGCGGGTGGGGGTACGGTCCGTACATTCACTGTTGGGGTGGGGGTACACTCCATACATACGCGGGTGAGGGTACGGTCAGTACATTCACTGTTGGGGTGGGGGTACGCTCCATACATACGCGGGTGAGGGTACGGTCCGTACATAAACTGTTGGGGTGGGGGTACGCTCCATACATACGCGGGTGGGGGTATGGTTCGTACATACACTGGTGTACATACGCGGGTGAGGGTACGGTCCGTACATACACGGTTGGGGTGGGGGTACGCTCCATACATACGCGGGTGGGGGTACGGTCCGTACATACACTGTTGGGGTGGGGGTACGCTCCATACATACGCGGGTGAGGGTACGGTCCGTACATACACTGTTGGGGTGGGGGTACGCTCCATACATACGCGGGTGGGAGTACGGTCCGTACATTCACTGTTGGGGTGGGGGTACGCTCCATACATACGCAGGTGAGGGTATGGTCCGTACATACACGGTTGGGGTGGGGGTACGCTCCATACATACGCGGGTGAGGGTACGGTCTGTACATACACTGTTGGGGTGGGGGTACGCTCCATACATACACGGGTGGGGTTACGGGCCGTACGTACACGGGTGTATATACACGGGTGGGTGTACGGTCCGTACGTACAGGGGTGTACATGCACGGGTGGGGGATCGGCGCGTACATACGAGGGCTGGGGGGGTGGTTGGGCGCGTACATACGGGGGATGGGGGGTATTCGGCGCGTATGCGGGCACATGTCTCCATGGTTGCTATGGGAGTTCGGTGCAGACGGTGTTTTTTCCATACGGTTGTAACATCGGACGCACGGGATGGATCGTACTTGCGCGGTCGGACTTCACTTTTCACATTTGTATGGTAAATCGTCTGGGGACGTGTCGGACACATTTTCCGACCCGAGGACGTGTGGGGAATTATTCCCAATGCGATTCGTATGGACTTTTTCCCATGCGAATTGTACTTGGCAGTTTGTACGGCACTTGTACGATTCGTACGGTAAAAAGACCGGATACGAGTCGTACGGGGAAATTTTTTCCGGGATCCTAATCGACACCTGAGGGTCTCATTACAAGTATCGCGGACAGGTTACTCCATCACAAATGTGACAGATATCCCATTCGCCGTATTACAAGTTACATTATATCCAATGGAATATAATAGAACTCATAATATGGTTTCCGGCATATCCGCCACATTTGTGATGGAGTAACCCATCTGCCAAGCTTGTATTCGGGCCCTTATAGTGAGTTTGTAGATCTCTGTATCAGAGCTATCATAGTGTGTTCTCCATTTACGCTCTTGCCTGCGCAAAGTTGTTTTTGGATTCTGAGATTGTCAGAGAACCAAGGTTCAGAAGGGTGACTCTACAGTTCCTGTAGACCTTTTCTGGCACAAGATGATTTAATATATTACCTATCCACTTGTGACAGTTGGCCGTGGCTGTGTCTAGGGTGGGCTTTTTTATTGTTTTTATTTTACAGCGGATTTGTGGATCCACCAATTTGGGGTAAAAATTGGAGAAAAATAAATTTGGGCTGGGGGTGCCTCTAGGACCCCCCCTACCAGGCCTACGGGGGTATGGTATCCTTACCCTGCCCCTTTATATGTTTTTGTATACGTTGTTGTAGGACAGGGGTCTGTGTAAACTCCTATTTACGCATGGGTTGGAATTATGAGTTTGAAGGTATTTAACGCATTCAATTATTAGTGGATGTCTTAAATAATTTAATCTTTGTTAAATTTTGGCAGGTCATGAACCCATAATAGGTATTATTTATTGCACCCCATAAATAGCGTACCCCATGGTATTATTATTATTCAGGGGCAAGAAATAAAGCCTTAGCTCTTAAAATTACAATACAAGCTACACGTATGTATCACTTTAAGTAACAATGTACATATTTATATAAAGGTCTTATCTGATAAGCAATGTGGAGTTTGCACCAATATTCTGATTTTGAGGTGCGAAAGCATGAAACTCTGGCAACATGATGATGATAAAGGAATGATAATGCACTTGTGCATAGCGTAGAATTAGAATGATGGTTTCTGCAGTGTATCAGTTATTATTGTGAATGTCAGCAGGTCAAAACAAGGTGGACTGGCCAGTTCCCAGCACTGCTGAGAAAACATGAAATGGCACAGAGACTTTAGGCCATGAGCCAAGATCCCTGGGGCAATGGCTATGCAGGGGATGGGGAAGGATGGGTGCGGTGTTAACTAGCTGCTGTAAATAAACAGCATTTGTGGGCTGACTGGTTGACCTGAACTTGTGATCAAACACCATAACTAAGACTCATTGGGGCATATTCTCAAGGAGCTATCGCTGAGTTAACGGCACTTTATCGCAGCCAAAGTTGTGATAAAATTATTTCCCCATTCACAAGCTGGTGCTAACAGTCCATAGCACCGGTTTACCTGCGATAGCAGCCACAAAACATATCGCCACAGATGACCCCCGCGACTATCGCTAATGAGAGGCAGAGTAGGCGTTCCCGAGCAACAAGCCGCGACAACACCACTCAACGTTTTCAACGACCAGCCAGATTGGCGATAGATCACAAAACAGGCGATAAGGCGCGTTAGCTGCAGGAAACTAACACGTGCTCTAACCTGGTGCAAAGTCGGACCACAGCCTGCAGCACAAAATGGAGCCCAGCCCAGAGCCACACCTGAAGGGCAACAGATGCCATGGAGCCACTGATCATGCAGCTCCGAGCCCCAACAGGGGGGGAACAACCTTTACAACGCAACTTTTACAACGCACTACCTTTACAACGCATTTTTTACAACGCATAATCCATTACAACGCATGACATTACAACGCATGACACTACAACGCATTTTTAAAAACTACCTTTACAACGCATTCCATTACAACGCATACTACCATTACAACACATACCATTACAACGCATAATATTACACTACACTATCCAACACTTACCCTACTGTTGCACCCCCTGGAGTTAGAATAGTAATTTTTACCCCTATACTATCCAATACTTACCCTACTGTTGCACCCTCTGGAGTTAGAATAGTAATTTTTACCCCTATACTATCCAACACTTACCCTACTGTTGCACCCCCTGGAGTTAGAATAGTAATTTTTACCCCTATACTATCCAACACTTACCCTACTGTTGCACCCCCTGGAGTTAGAATAGTAATTTTTACCCCTATACTATCCAACACTTACCCTACTGTTGCACCCCCTGGAGTTAGAATAGTAATTTTTACCCCTATACTATCCAACACTTACCCTACTGTTGCACCCCCTGGAGTTAGAATAGTAATTTTTACCCCTATACTATCCAACACTTACCCTACTGTTGCACCCCCTGGAGTTAGAATAGTAATTTTTACCCCTATACTATCCAACACGTACCCTACTGTTGCACCCCCTGGAGTTAGAATAGCAATTTTTACCCCTATACTATCCAACACTTACCCTACTGTTGCACCCCCTGGAGTTAGAATAGTAATTTTTACCCCTATACTATCCAACACTTACCCTACTGTTGCACCCCCTGGAGTTAGAATAGTAATTTTTACCCCTATACTATCCAACACTTACCCTACTGTTGCACCCCCTGGAGTTAGAATAGTAATGTTTACCCCTATACTATCCAACACTTACTCTACTGTTGCACCCCCTGGAGTTAGAATAGTAAGTTTTTACCCCTATACTATCCAACACTTACCCTACTGTTGCACCCCCTGGAGTTAGAATAGTAATTTTTACCCCTATACTATCCAACACTTACCCTACTGTTGCACCCCCTGGAGTTAGAATAGTAATTTTTACCCCTATACTATCCAACACTTACCCCACTGTTGCACCCCCTGGAGTTAGAATAGTAATTTTTATCCCTATACTATCCAACACTTACCCTACTGTTGCACCCCCTGGAGTTAGAAAAGTAACTTTTACCCCTATACTATCTAATACTTACCTTAAATGTAATTTAATATTATGCGTTGTAATGGTATGCGTTGTAAAGGTAGTATGCGTTGTAATGGAAATGCGTTGTAAAGGTATTTTTAAAAAATGCGTTGTAGTGTCATGCGTTGTAATGTCATGCGTTGTAATGGATTATGCGTTGTAAAAAATGCATTGTAAGTGCATGCGTTGTAAAAGTGTGCGTTGTAACGTCATACATCCCCAACAGGGCCACAACACCCACCGCCACCACCCCAGAAACCCCCTCCCTGGGCACCCCCCCCCCCCCGCCGGCCAAAGACATGCCACATCAACTACACGGAATCATGTACCAAATAATCCGCCTGATGTCGCACAATCACATTTGGTGACATGCATGTGTCGTCACAAAAATGAGCATCACACATTCAAATTCGATGTAACAAATGAAAATGTATTCAAAGAAACACAGAACAGAACTGAAGACACATGGCGGCTCCACTCGGGACAATCCGTAGGTCACAGCCTGCAAGACAAAAATCATGATGAGAAGGTGTGTCTTGTGCACATCAAAGGATAGAGAGAGAGCGAAAGAGAGAGAGAGAGAAAGACGGACAGAGAGGAGGAGCGCGAGCAAGATGGACAGAGAGGGGGAGAAAGATAGACGGACAGAGAGGGGGGAGAGAGATACATGGACAGAGAGGGGGGAGAGAGATAGATGGACAGAGAGGGGTAGAGAGATAGATGGACAGAGAGGGGGGATAGAGATAGACGGGCTGGGGGGAGAGACACAGATAACAGAAGAGATGGACAGGGAGATGGAGTGCCGACAATGCGCACCCAGGCAACACTGCTCACCTGCTGCCACCGGTGTTTCTCCAACCACGTGCCGGTATGTAGTGCAGTTCACCAGGTCACACATCTGAAACAGATCCGTCATCTGAAACAGAGTCCAGATACATGAATGGCAAAGTACATACAATTGCACAAGACATCATCTCCTGTCCGCCCCTGCGCACCCAGGCAGCTGCACCCCAGCCCCTCCTGCAGCCCAGCGGGGCATGACCACCCCTGCGCACCCAGGCAGATGCACCCCAGCCCCTCCCACCACCCAGCGGTGCATGCCCCCCTGCGCACCCAGGCCTCACTGCTCACCTTCCGCCCTTGGCATGTAGCGATGAGGGACCACCATGTGCCACTGCAAGCCACATGCCCGGGGCCCTTGGACATGGCACCCTCCACATCATGCAGCCCCGCTCCGCAGGCCACCAGGTCTCACATTTGATTCTGGGTCTTGATTTCGCCATGGCAGAGGACATACCAGTGCACCCGGAATCATCACAGGCTGCACACCCGCTCAGCCTCCTAGGTGCCACAAACTTTGTGATCCAGGAGGCGACGCCACGTGGTGGTAGGCCCCCGCTGTCCACTGGCTCAGGCCTACACTGCGGTCCAGCAGGGCACACAAAACCTGAGCAGTCCAGACTGCTGGGATGGGGCTTTATCGCAGGCTGCACACCCGCACAGCACTTCAGGTGACCCTACCTCAGTGCACCGAAAGTCACTGTCCCTTGGCAGGTTGCCTTTGCCGGCCGCAGTGTATCTGGTGCCACCAAGTCTGTGCCCCACAAATCATGCACCCTCTATGATTGGGTATTGTGGCACGGATGCCATCATGTCACCCCCGGGCCAGCGGAATGTGATGTTGCAGGCCCCTGGGCCCCATGCCCACATGTACACCACAAGGATACACCCAGAGAGAGGCAGGAAATGGCGTCGAGCACGTGCGCCCGGCCCTTTTTATTGGCAGGGTCAAATGTCCTGTGACGCTTGTGCTGGATGGGTGTAGTGTGGGTGTCTACCAGCCGTGAGGGAGTGGCTGTGGCATGCTGACAACTAGACCTGTGATCAGCAGATTACTACAGGACAGACCTGGGACATGTAGCATTGGCGTCCCCCCTGTGAGCGTAAGCGGAGTGGACTAGCCTGGCGTATGCCAGTCCAGTGTAAAGGTTTGAACAATGACCCCGGGGCACTGTGCGTGGTTCTGTACAGCGCTGTACAAGGAAGTAAAACTGCGTGTGTACCTGTTGTTTTGTCAGCGCCACCCAGACAACATTCGGCAATGTGTCACCCTGTGACCCAAGTCCAATGACATGAGCCACATGGACGTAAGAGGAATTCACTGACCCTACATTCATCCATTTTCCCACACTGGAAAGACCATAGACACAACGCATCTGTGTGGTTATGAATGTTTAATGCACATTTAGGGGAGTGTTGCATCTGGAGCAGTACAGGGCCCTGCAAACCCCACATAATGATGGTGGCCCGTGGAGGGCCAGCCAGAGTCCTACAGGTAATGACAAGTCCAAAGTAGGAGGAAGTGTTCAGTCCGCAGTCTGATTGCTGTGTCATTGGCGTTCAAACAGTATATGGCAGTCCATGTCGAGGTCCAAGGTGAGTGTCGCAGAGTGTATCGGGGGACAGTGGAAGGTGATGATGCAGAGGGCAGAACCAAGCAAAAACAGGCCATACGGCGGAGATGAATGCTACTGCGTCCTTCTTACTAAAAGCCAGATTCATCCGCATCTTCATCCTCTGCTGTTTCATGTGCCTCATGTGTGGGTGGTGGTGCCCTTTCTCCAGCACTGTGTGTCAGTGACACCTCAGGGGCCGGAGGTGGAATGTCTGCCGCACTGTGTGGCACTGACACTTTAGAGGGCAGAGATGTGGATGTAGTGGAAGCAGCAGCATGCATCAGCGCCAGGCCTTGTGGCAGCAATGCCATGAGGATGGTCTTGAGGTCATTGAGGAACCCAGCTAACACTCGCTGGTGTGCAGCCATGGCAGCCGCACTTTCCACATTCGTCCGCTCCATGCTCTCCATTAACCTCCGCATGTTTCCCAACTCCCGTGTGACATGACTGGAGCCTCTCTGACTGGACAGTTGTTCTATTCTCTGAGTCAGGGCTCCAGTGATGTCAACCATGGTTCTTTGGAGAGCATGGAGTGCACTGTGGGTGTCCGTCAGGGACCGTGAGTGGTCCCTGATGGGACTTAGACACTCACGTATGGCATCTAGTTTGTCTGCCATGCAGTCGAAGCCCACCCGTACCTGTTCAGCCAGCTGCTCCTGGCACCCCAACACACGGCATTGGAAGGCCATGTGTTCGTCGTGGGGGTCCCGGGAGGCAGCCGTGGTGGTGGGTGCTGCCTGCTGTGTGGTCTGTGCAGGGCGTGGGCTCTCCTCGTAGCAGCTGGGCTGCCTAGCTCCTGGAAGTGGGATGCGGAGGCTGTCCACGAGCAGTTGGAGGGTGTCGGAGTCGAAGCTGTGGTGGTCCTCATCATCATCAGAGAAGAGAGGTTCGGGCTGCTCTGCAGGAGGTGTTGATTCTCCCTCTGCAATGTGAAGGGGAGATGCAGTTTAACAATGTGTTCACATGTATGTTGTCACATTGTACATGTTAACATACAGACAGCATGACTATGTATATCGTAGCTGTTTGGGAGGAGCTGCCTATTTGATGTGGGACAGTAGACATATCGACAGCAGACGTGTGTGTGTTTGTACTTGTACGTTAACAACTCACATTTCCCTGCTATGCCAATTGTGATTGGCCAGTGTCTACACCCAGTCTGCACCAGTTGTGTCCTGTGTTCTGTTGTGGACATGTTGCGGTTTGTGCCACATCATTGTCAATGTTGATGTGCTCTGCATGTGAAGTGTAGTGTGCCGCATTTTGGGAGAGTCGCCCCTGCAGCTCTGATTTTGTTGCCCCTTACCCCTTTCATGCGGTGTGCCTTTGACTTTTGTGCTTATACAGTGCTGAGATGTTGCATACTTGTGTACATTGGTCTCTTGGTGGGAGTTGGGGGCTGGGGCATGGTTTGTCCACAGATGTGCTATGCTTACTTGTGCATGTGTGCCACTGTGCCCATCTCTCCCCGTCCCCGGTCGCTACTCACCCTGTTGCTGTTGTGTCCGGTCCTGTTGAGCAGTGTCCAGGCCCCCAACTCCTGCCACCGTCTCCCCACTGATGACTGTGGACACCATTTCCTCCATCTCGTCCAG
The DNA here is from genome assembly GCF_964204655.1 of Triturus cristatus. Lineage (NCBI taxonomy): Eukaryota > Metazoa > Chordata > Amphibia > Caudata > Salamandridae > Triturus > Triturus cristatus. The sequence continues at coordinate 325,291,213 of NC_140587.1, forward strand.
CTCCTCCTGTGGCGCAGGACTCCCACCTCCATTCTGCATTGCTGCCTTCCGGTTGTTTGCGAGTTTCAACTTGGTTTTGCGCTTGACATCATTCCAGCGCCTCTTGACCTCTTCCATTGTCCTCTTCAGCACTCCGACTGCATTCACCGTGTCCACGATGGACTGCCACAGTCCATTTTTGGTTGCCAATGACACAGTGGAGGTGACGAACAGTAGTTGGTGTTCTACCACCTCCGTTATCAGGATCCTGTTTTCCTGCGGACTGAACCTTTTCTTCCTACTCTTCTTCTCCTTGGCCTTCCCTGACCCCGAGGTCCCAGGCAGGTCTTCCGGGGGCTTGTGGAGTTCTGGTTTTCCTCCGTACTTGCTCCGGGGACATCCATTGTGCTTTGCTGTTGTTTGGCATTTGTTTGTCTGTTTTGGTGATTTTCCCGCCTGACGCGTGTGAATTGCAGGCTTGTCGCTGGTTTTCGCTGATTTTTGTATCGCGATTGGCCTCATCGCAGCTTTTTGGCGTTGTTGTTTCGCATTTTTGCGGCATGGCGTTGACTGGTGACTATCGCATGGTATCGCCCTGTTGTGAATACTTGGTTGACACGACGTAAATTTCACGCGATAGACTGCGATGTTGAGAGTTGCGTTAAGTTACTTTTGAGATGGTTATCACACGTTCTTGTGAATATACCCCTCTGCCTTGGCAGAATCTAACTGGGAAAATGAGTATTGACCTAGATGCAAAACTGGCATCATACAAATATTAGCCCCAGTAATGACTCATCAAACATAGCCAATATAATATAATATTATAGTTACTTTTTGTGTATGACTCCTAGACAGCCACACACAGTGGGAGCTTAGGTGTGACTGAGTGGGCAATCACCGGCAGAATGGGAGAGAGGAGCTCGACCAAGCCTCACTTACAACTGAATAGGGTGTTTCCTGTCTCCACAAAAAGGGCCTAATGACCCTGCATTATCACTTCAGTCAGCTTGGAGCCAGGGCAGGGGTGGTAGGGAATTCCCTACACTTCAAAGACACTGTCTAGAAGCTGCTCCTACCTTCCGGAAGCAGTGAACCAAGGTATAAAAAGGAGACTGCAAACACCAACTCTTTCGTACACTTCTGTGGATACTCTGCCAGGAAGAAGGACTGCTGTCTGCTGAAGGACTGGCACTCTGCTAGACTGCTGCTCTGAAGGAACTGCTGCCCAGCTGTGCTGACCTGCTGCCTACTGCTCTCTTTCCTGGATGAGAAGGAGTGAAACTGCATCCCTTGAACCCAGAACCCAGAGTGACTCCAATGGCTAACAGGCAGGCCTCTTGATCTGAAACATCAGGTACATAACAGGATTGTTGTTTTGGTCTTGTTTTATATATTACAAATTAACTCTATTGTTCTAAATCTGTTGTGGGCTCCTTTTGTGGTGTGTTTTCACTGTTTTACTGTTTGAAGTGTTGCACAAATACTTTACACATTGCCTCTACGTTAAGCCTGACTGCTTTATCCCAAGCTACCAAGTGGGTCTTAGGTAATTTCTGGTTTTCTTCTGCAGTACACCAAAAAGTATTGTTGTTGCTGCTTGACTAGGGCTTGCACCCCAGTCAACCATCAACCCAATTTCTTGCATGGACATTTCAGTCCACAGCTACTCCCAGTCAAAGATGGACAGAAAGAGGTGGCCTGGTTACACTCTGTTATGAAGCTGCTGTTTGCCAGCTGGTTGATCCTAAAACCAACAGTCACTAGTCTTGCAGGTGTGATAGGAGATACATGGGCTGATAGCCTCCCAGCTCAAACTCGATGGCTGTGTAGTTGCAGATTAATCCCTAAATTGAGTGAGAAAATTCAAATGTCATTTTAGACATAATCTGTCAATCTACCACGGCCTGGTTGACTTGACTCCTTGAAGGCTTTCTACAAAAGCTTTTGTATTCTTCATCCCACCTAAAGTAAAATTCCCTCAACAGGACGGGCACAGAGCAACTCAATGAACTGGTAGCATAAACAGTCTACTAATTCACAATACCCTCATGCACCTGCTAATGATGCCATATGGTGTGTGATGGTCATGTTTATCATGGAGTTCATGAAGAGCAGCCTTGTCTCCTTTATGGAATTCCACTTAGTTGAAGTTTGTAGTCCAAGGAAGCTCCTCCTCTGCAAAATCTGCTGTATACTGATGCCTCCCTCACTCAGGGGTTACAACACACTCTCCAACATCACAGCATGGTCATCTATAGAAGCAGATGGCACTGGGATGTCAATGATATACTAAATGCGATTCTACTTGTAGGGTACTGCACTCAAAATCTTATTTATTACCCAATGGAGATGGTAGGACTGCTCTTGAAACCTTGTGAGAGTACCAGACAATCAAAGATGCCTCACACCAAATGATACACAGTCATATGCATACGGTTTATCAAGATAAATACATTATTGATTTCTGACACAGAGAAAACAAACCACCTGCTTATGGAAATGCCATCCACCTTGGGTAGCATATGAGTAAAATTGTTTTCCTATGACAAAGGATATGGCTGGGGCGTACATAGGAAATACAGTTTACTCATGGTCTATGTGCATAGCTTTTATTTTTACCTGGTTCTTTGAGTTGCCCAAACCTATGGTATTCCTTACCATTCAGTAAAATCTAATAGAAGAGTTCAAAACCAAACCTGGTTCAAAAAGATCTTGAAACGTAAATCTCTTTGTTGCCTCATCATGTGTCATATGAGATACTTTCACATGTGATTATTATGATGCACTCGAGAGTTAGAAAAGATTTCAAACAGTGTACAAACGTGGTGTATAAATAATGGGTACAACAGTAAGGACCCAATATATATAAGTTACACTTTTTTCCTCTTCTTTTCTAGCTTTTAACAGCTGCAGTTTACACAAAACTGTTTGTCCATTAACGGGAGATTTTTATGAGACGAGAAAGTCTTTTAAATATGAACCGGCTCTAAGCACCTTCTAAAATGCTGAAGGTACTAGTCTCCTGCTTGTGTCCAATATTGACACTTGCATTTTGACTCCGTTCTACAGATATCACAGTAAGGTCTTCTTCGGGACAGGCCCTTTGTTCCTGTAATATTGGCGGATGTTTGATTTGTTGCTTGGGAATTATTAGTAAGTGGTTGGCATGGATAACAAGGAATTTGTGCCTTTCTGATTTTATCCTTTTTTAGCATAGGATTGTATCGCGTTTCATCGCACCGATTGCAAATAAAGGCATGCAGACTCTTAGGGGCCCATTACAATGGCGTAACGATCGGCGACCGTTACGCCATAGTAACGTGAAATACCCCCCACCATATTACGATGGCAGGGGGTATCGCGGCGGATGTAAATGTCCGTCCGTCGCTTTTCCGCCGGTCGGCAATCGTTCCGATTGCCGGCTGGGTGGATGTGGGCCAGTAATGTGGTGGTGGTGCCTAGCAGGCACCGCCAGCCATATTACTATGTGAGTGGGTAACAGGCCCTATCATGGCGGCGATGCCGCCATGGAAGGGCTGGCGGGGATTGGCTTTGGGGGCCCGTCGTGGGCCCCCAGGGGGGGTGCACTTGGGGGGTACACATGGTACCCCCCTGTAGTGCCTGCCACGTGGTGCAGGGAAATGCCAGCCATACTATTTTGGCATTGTGGCAGGTGCTGCTGTAAGCAGCACCCGCCGCAATATCAAAATGCGGAATGCGACCACCGGGGTGGTGGTTGCATCCTGATTCATGGTGCGGGACCGTCGCATGTCTGGCAGCCGTTCCCAACACCGTGAGGATGGGGGCGGACTCAGGTCCGCCCGCCATCCTAGTAGGCCTCTTAGTTCCTGTCAGTGTCCCAGTCACTCTGGCTTGCTGTATACATGCATACTACATTATCTATAGTGGTTCCTATACTATGGATGTTGTGTTGCCAATGACAGAGCATGTGATCTGTCAGTGTCATACTGTAACAGATTCATGGGATTTGTAGTCTTTCCTCCAGTGGCGGTGTTTTACACTGGGAAATATGCTACTGTGGTGGTATGTGAAGATGGCAACTGTAGTCAACATTATGTGACTGTCATTAATGATAATGATTTATTTAGACATGATTGTGGAATTTATTGGCCTTATTTCATACACATTTGCAGGTTTTCTACCCTAATGCTGGACACGCTTCTTTTTGTATAAATGTGTTTCTGATCTTTACAACTCTTGGCAGATTTGATCATTGAAAGTATTGTCCATTTGACTTTAGAGCCATTGCCTTTTACTGCTATGAAATGGTTCCCTAGCAGTGGGTGAAGGGATTTTGCACCTAATTCAGACATGTGCTGAATCATTTAACTTTTTATTTCTTGATCTTTTGTCCTGACGTATGACAATCCACAAGATCAAATAAGTACATAGACCATGGGCCATATTTTTTGCTCAGCGCATTTTCCTTGATTGTGCCAGGTGCACCTTTTAAAAAGTGTGCCCAGCGCAATCAAGGAAAATGCGCCAACTTTTAATGAATGCGCTGCCCAGGGAAGGCACATTCATGTGAAAAACTAAGCAGCTGCTTTGAAGCCACTCCGTATTTCTTTACGGAGGCGGCAACCTGTCTGCAATTTTAATAGGGAGTAGGGATCCCCTTGCTGTGGGTGCAGTCAGTGACTACAAGGGGATGTCTGGGTGATCCATGTGACCCCCTTTCCTCCCACCAGAGGGCAGCAATCAGGGTGCACACTGACATATTCTTTGCCTCTGCACCCGCGTCTATAATAAAGCACGGGTAAAGAGAAAAAAGACAAAGGATTCCCTCATTTGCATGGGGCCATGACCCCATGCAGATGAGGGAGCTCCCTTTTGAGGAAGCGCTGGTGCTATATGTGTGCCAGCGCTTTCGATCTTACAGAAGAGGATGCACAAGTGTCTGCGGCCCCCTCTGTAATACCAAAGTGCCCTGGGGGCATGCAAAGTGGGCGCAAATGCCCATTGCGCACCCGGGGTACTTCTATAATACGCCCCCATATGTTTGATATTACGGTTGGCAAAATCTTCAATGATTTTCATTTAGTTGTAAGTGAATTTGTTGCTTGTTATATCTAGATGGAATAATTTAAGCTGAGGTAGTGTCTTTGTATAGGCTGTAATTCAATAGTTGCTTGAATGTGTCTTCTACCCTTTCATTGGCTTTTATTTGCATGCACCATTGTTTCTTTGCTATATATGTGATATGATATAAAAATTGGTTGCACAGTGATGTATCAAGAATGTGCTAATAGTTCTTGATTACTTTTTATAGCTATGTTGTTGTTTAGCCAAAGGTATTTGCATGTTAATTGTGTATCTCTTTTGGCTTCCATATGAATGTTGTTTCTCTTGGTGTATCACAATGTTGTCTTCATTGCCCGGTTTGACTTCTTTCATGCATCTTTGTGATCAGATGTGTGCTTTCTGAAAATTCTCCATAGTGCAGGTTCTCAATGAGACTGCATGGATGTTTACTTTGAAAATGTAATAATGTATTCCTGGAGGCAAAGCTTGGTGACCTCCAAGATGGTCAACCCCCAATAGAGCTCCATGCTGCCTGTGCGGAACCTCACCATTCACAGGTGCATGTCCCCACCACCATTGATAATCTCGGCAGGCCACATTGGAAGTTTGGGTTGCCTTGATTTGAACTGAGGGCAGCTCAAACGGCAGCATGGCAGGAATTATGGGTGTGGCCTAGAAGGAGATCAGCACCCGCCTGAGCCAGAGAGCAATGTAGAGACCGTGCTGACAATTTGCAGGGAGAGACAGATGTTGGGTAGCGCGGATCCAACTCCCCCAACAACCAGTGTCCACAGCAAACCCGGCAGACTCCTGGGCAGAATTAGTGGGTTGAATAATCTACCATATTGGGCCCCTGGAGTACAGTGGACCAGGTAGGGGGTCCGGCCCTGAGGAGGCGTAGTGACACTTCATCAATATCACCACCCAAATGAGCAATTAAGAAGGTCTGCATATTTGTAATGGAAAAGACTGAATCCAAATAGAAGCATTGCACTGGTAGGGCCTCAAATAACAAAAGCTGCACAAACAATCAGTGGCCTGCATAGAGGCCGAAGCAGATACAACACTGTAGAGGTGCAATCTTGATCCCATTCGAGATATCGTAGGAATGCATCATATTCATGCGTAGTCAGCACTCTAATATATTCTGTGTGATTAACGTTACTAAAGGGAGTGGATTATTGTATATTTAAAGTATTCCACATTACATACTCATGTATAGAACGAGATTAATAAAGGTTTATGTGACACTTTGCTACAAGTGGAGGTGTGCCAGGCAATGAAGTCCAATACACTTGTTGTAGTATAGAAAAAGCCTTTATTTCAAAATGTTTTTTTCAAAGTTCAGTAGTAAATAAAGGTCAGCCAATGCGTTTCGTTCCCACAAGAACTTCATCAGGACTGAAAATGACATATAAAAAAAAAAAATCAAAACAAACAGGCACTCATCAACAGTCTGTGACCTCCCACACAGACTGGATGAGCAGCAGGGACTTGGAGCTATGGCGAGGATGCATACCAATCATGACAAGTCACAACACATCTCCCTCCCTTTAAGAAACAATTGAAAATGTAAATAAACAAATAACCAGTCCCATAAATGCTCATTAAACATCAAATCAAAAGGACAAAAGATGGAAGGAACAATCAATCAGTCCCATGAATACTAGAGTCACAAAACATCAGCAGGTAAATCTAATTCCACTACCACACACACCCGGAGCATCCTTAGCCCCTTAGGAAGGACACAGAACATTGGGGCATAACACCTACATCCGTAACCTCTTAGGAAGGACACACTACAGCACACTTACCAACACATGGTAGAACCAGGGACTTCTCATACCTTCTACAGCATGCATAGTAGTACCAGGTACCTTTCAAATCCTCGACTACATCCACATAAAACACATGGTTGAACCAGGGACGTAATCACACCCTCAACTACTCCCACATTGGGGAATGCTATTACGCATTCCCCTCAACCCCATTCTTTTACAGAACACACACCATCTAGTACTCAAAACACGGTTTCACATCAGGACTAGGGGATGTATGACGTTACAAGGCATACTTTTACAACCCATGCACTTACAACGCAATTTTTACAACGCAACATCCACTACAACGCATTCCATTACATCGCATGACACTACAACGCATTTTTAAAAACTACCTTTACAACGCATTCCATTACATCGCATACTACCTTTACAACGCATACCATTACAACGCATAATGTTAAATTGCATTTAAGGTAAGTATTGGATAGTATAGGGGTAAAAATTACTATTCTAACTCCAGGGGATGCAACAGTAGGGTAAGTGTTGGATAGTGTAGGGGTTAAAAATTACTATTCTAACTTCAGGGAGTGCAACAGTATGGTAAGTGTTGGATAGTATAGGGGTAAAAATTACTATTCTAACTCCAGGGGGTGCAACAGTAGGGTAAGTGTTGGATAGTATAGGGGTAAAAATTACTATTCTAACTCCAGGGGGTGCAACAGTAGGGTAAGTGTTGGATAGTGTAGGGGTTAAAAATTACTATTCTTACTCCAATGGTATGCATTGTAATGGTATGCGTTGTAATGGTATGCGTTGTAATGCCTGCGTTGTAGTGACATGCGATGTAGTGTCTGCGTTGTAATGGTATGCGTTGTAATGGTATGCGTTGTAGTGTCATGCGTTGTAAAGGATGTTGCGTTGTAATGCCTGCGTTGTAAGTGTAGTGCGATGTAATAGTTGCATTGTAAAGGTTGTTTCCCGGACTAGGAATACTCAAAACACGGTCTCACATCAGGACCAGGGATACTGTTGCATGGAATAGTAAGTATTCATTGTTTATGCCACTTTTTGGAATTAGAGTTAGGTCATCATTCTGTTGCTAGGTGATGAATTATTGGAATGTTGGGTGTTTGAGTTTAACCGTGCAGAGCCGGTTTTAAGAGGACGTGCTCTGTTTTTCCTCACCAGTGGGTCTTTATTGTACCGTGTTAGACCTCGTACCATTGGCGTGAGTCTCCCTTCCATTTTTTCTGATTGCCTCCTCTGTTTTGCTGGTTTAGATGCTTTGGGCACTGTGCCACTGCTATTCAGTTCCACAGTGCAAGTGCTCCCTATGTCACATTGATGTATTGATTAGTGACTCCATGATTGGGTTATTTGATTTACCTGTCAGACCCTAGTAGAGTGCACCATGTGTGCCTAGGGCTTGTAAATCAAATGCTGCTGGTGGGCTTGCAGCACTGGTTGTGCCACCTACAGAAGCAGCTTGTAAAGTGTATCTCAGGCCTGCCACTGCAGAGCCTGTGTGCAGTCTCTGACTGCCATTTTGACTGGCCAAGTGCACCCACTTGCCAGTCCCTAAACCTTCCCTTTTCTTCATATCAGACACTGCTAAGGTAGGCCCAAGGGCAGGGTGCATTGTAAGTATAAGGTAGGACATGCTCTGGTGTGTGTGGCATGTCCTAATAGTGAATTACAGCCATTTTCGTTTTTCACTATTGCAAGGCTACCCGTTCCCCATAGGCCAGAATGGGCAGTTTGATTATTACATCTTATAATCCTAACTGACTCAGGGAACTAGGTAGAAATTCGAGTTTAGTATGCCTGAACTCAGAATGATAAAATACATCTTTTAGTGATGTTGGTTTTAACATTCTGTGTGTGAAAATACCACTTTTAGAAAGTAGGTATTTTCTTGCCTAACTGTCCATGCCTGCCTCTGCTAGGATGTGTATTGTGTGTCTGGTTCTGTGAGTGACAGGGGCTGGGGGATTCCAGGAGACAGGGTGAGTCAGCACAGGGCTAAATAGAGAGATCTGCCTGTTGGTGGGTGGGAGGAGTTGCACCTGGGACCTGAATAGGGCTGTGCCTTCCCTCCACAATGCTGGCTCCACCTCCTGTGGTGCGTCTGATGTCCCTGGCCTACCCTGCGAAAGGAAAGAAGGAGTCTTGTCAACAAAGTGCTCCAGGACTGACCAGAACTGGTTTGGACTAGGCAAAGGCCTCTCTGCCTTCAGAGAACAAAGAGAAAAGTAGTATAAATATGGGGACCCAGACCCCAAGACTTTAGATCACTTCTGGAACAACAAGACAAACCTCTGCCAAGGAGAAGAACCAAAGGAAGCTGTATGAGTTGTACTGCCCCCCTGCCAGTGTGCTGTGTTGCTGGGTTGGCCTACAGTGGTGTCTTCAATGCCAAGTTAGGAGAAGGAACTTTCAAAGGACTTTCATCATCTTGCAGAATATTACTCCAAGGGCTTGAACTTGTGCTTGCCTCCTGCTGAAGTCTCAGGGACAAAAGAGTTCACCACCAGCTCCCCTCTGAATTTCCTTGCTGGGAATTCTATCTGCAGCAGCCTGTGTGTCGCTGGGAGCTGGAAGGGCGACGCAACAAGAAGAAGCATGTCGCCGCCGCAGCTGTAGTCGTCGCATCACCTGAGAAGCGTGCTGCCGCCGCATCTCCCAAGAAGCATGCCTTCATCACTGTTGTCTGCCGACGCATCACCGGAGAAGCGTGACACCACCATGGGGGTCGCCGTCGCATCACCGGAGAAGCGTTTCGCAGGGCCTGTCGCGGCTCCAAAGTACAGAGTCGCCGCAAGGCTGTCAGGGCCTGCACGCATAGTCTTAACATCGTCGCATCAAGAGCACCATCTTATCGCATTGCACCGGATTGCCGCATCGCATCGAGGCGCCATCTTGCCGCATCGTAACCAGGCCGCAGCACGAGAATCTACGCATCACCTCCTCTCCGGTAAGGATCAAGACGCATCCCCTACTCTGCGCAAGCTTAGAGGCGCGACGCATCGTCTCCCCCGAAGCAAGGAACCGACGCATCTCCAATGCTGCGAGCCTTTTGTTTATTTTGCGTTACGCATCCAGGTACTTTTGTGAGAACTGTGTCGCATTTACCATCAACTTGAACTAAGTTAATTCTACCATCTTTAACTCAATTTTGAGTACAGTATTGTGGATTTTTGTCGTTTGTGGTCTTGTGTTAAGTCTATATAAAGAATACTTATTTTTATAAAACCTGTGTGGTGTCCATCTGTAGTGTTTTCACTGTATTACTGTATGTGTTCACAAATGCTTAACACACTGCCTCTGAGATAAGCCTGTCTGCTCATGCCAAGCTACCAAGGGGGTGAGCAGGGGTTATCCAGTAGTGTAATCCCCTTTCCCTGACTTAGAGGCAAGGGTCGCTATTCGGTCAAAGGTACCTACCTCTGCCAACTAGAGACCCCCAGTTCTAACATACCTTTAAATAAAACCTATTTCTTCAACATATTGTCCTCTTCATCATCTTTACAATGGCGACGAGCATTGGTAATGGTTTCTACCCACTGTGAAGAAGAACTGGAAGGATTTGTATTCATGAAGTAGAGCATTGTTTATTTCCGAATTTCGCCTCTCCAGTTTTGAAGAACAGTTACGGAAGGAGCAGATGTGACAGTATACTCCAATACTCTATCTGAAGAAACAATTGTTTCATGGTGAGTCACATCTGAATTGGCCAGCCCTGGAACAGGCAAATCCAGACTCTCTTCTAACTGCCTCTTTTCTAAAACATCACTCAACACATCCCTTTCCACGGCACTATCAAAAAATTAATCACCAGAATGCAAAACTTTGAAAAAAAATTCTTGACCAGGTATTAAGACTACCAAAGAACTTTTGTTCCAACAACCTCTTTTATGTAGAAGCACTGCACTGCACTACCTGACACCTTATGCAAATATCCACATTGGATCCAAACTCACAATTGGCTGCAAGTACTCGCAGTGCTGCCACATATTCTTCAACTGATTCTTCCCCAAATTGCTTCCTTTTATGGAAAGCATGCCGCTCTATCATCACTTTTGATTTGTCAGCAATTTGTTTCTCTAATCTTGCAACAGCTTCCTTAAATATATCCCAACTAACACCTTGATCTGCTGATGCTGTTATGGATGGTTAGTTTTCAAAGACTTCAATTGCTGCCGACCCTAAATAGGTGAATAATAACGCCTTCTTCCTTTCAGCACAAAACGTTTTGCCATCAATAGCAAACATGTAGTTTTCAAATGACTTTTACCATTTCCTCCAAATGAGTGCAGGTTTCCCCTACACTGGCAGAACTATAGATGGTTGGTTACACATTTAGCTAAGGTACTTTTGTTACTATTTGTTAGTGATGGCTACCTCACAAATGTGTAACCAACCATCTATATTTCTGCCAGTGCCGGGGACACCTATACTAATTTGGAAGAAATGATACAAGACATTTGAAAACTACAAGGACAAGCTCTTCCTTGGTCTATTGTTACTATGCCAGGTTATGCTTGTGGTGAACTATCTGGTGAAGTGTCAGTTTCAGTCATAGTGTAAGAGCCTTCTCCTGACATGCCATTTCCACATCCAGGTGTAAATCTTGCCTGCAGGTGACATCCGAGCTCTGTTAAATTATTTCACCAGAGACAGCTGCCCTTTGTCCATGACTTCTGGGTTGGTGTACATGGATCAGCACCATGAACACGTCCCCATGTGTCAGTTTAGGAGCAAATCACTGCGAATAATGGGTAGATTGTAGAACCATGTTACAGAACCAGCATTATACGTACCATCTCATCTACTCTTTGCCATGCAGACTTGGGTCACAAGGAATGTCCCCAGTAGGCTGGGAATATGGTCTGTAGCAGGATTGGTCAAGCTGAGCGATCCTTAATTCATATAGCCCTAAAATCAGCCTTTGGTTGAAGTACAGTTTCTTATAATAACACCTAAGGAGTGCAACTGTAGTAAAGTGCTACTCCTGTCCCAAAAGCCTACACTGGCCCACCATCTTTGGTTACGTCCTCTCATTTCACCTCAGTACCCCTTCCCTTGACCATACTTGCCCTTCTTCTCCATATGCAGGTTTATTTTTGGTTTATCTCTCCCACCTGTTGCACTCACTCCTTTTGTTCCATGTAACGTGTGTCTGTTTGCTGTAAAGTGCCCAAATGCTCCTGGAGCTAGAGTGCTATATAAAACGTGAAATGAACTGATATATGGGATTAAGTACCCCTTTCCATACATTTATAATCATAAAGCTTGTCTGTAACTTGCAATAGCCCTATAGAGGAACAAAGCTAGAGTTCCTTTATAAGGTAATTGAACTCGGAAGATACTTGAAATATCTTTATAACATATGGCAGGGATACTTTATTCCGTATAACACCTGGTCATATTATCACCCTTCCCACAAACCACCTAAATCTTTGGTGTCTTGCTCTTTCATGTTCATTGCTGGCAAGAATAAAAGCAGAACCTCTACTGTGAAATTAAACACACCAAAAAGCAGTTAGTATTTTTTTGCAAAAAAAAGATATTAGAAACAGTTTCATGTAAATCAGGTTCAAAACGCTATGACTCGGATTGTTTAGAAACATGCAGAAATGTTATCTTTCCTGTAATTAACTACAGCATGGAAAAAATATCGTGATAAATGTCTCCTTTCTACTGATCACATTTTCTTTTTAGGAAAAAATGGATATAAGAAGGGAAAGCCAATTCCCCTTTTCCTTATTCAAACTGCGACTGTAATTAAGCACTGTGACATCAAAACTAAATTGTAATCACATATTAGTTTTGAGCAGCTAGTGTCATTTCTTTATTAGATGCATTTAGAGACGTCACATGTCTGCTGCGGTAAGGAAATTAGAGACCAGGCTTTATAAAAGCGTATAGACTCCCATGTGTTATAAATAAATACATACATTACATAAATACTTGGCTAGACCCTCCTAGAGTGTTGGAATAATTCCTGGGATGGCATGTAAAGGTTATAACTTCCCAGTCACCACATCAGTAAAATTGTGGGTACGAAAAATCGTTAAGGCTATATATAAATTGTTCTGCCTTCGATATTGAACCGATTTCGGTTCCCAGCTGTTTAGCTCACAACTGCTGCCACATATCTACATATACCTTGGGTGAGATCCGCTAATGAACGGCCCATCCGCTGCTCGTTGCTAACATCTTGTGCTAAAAAAAATATATATATATATATACACACACAAACACACACACTCAGTGATATGATTTAAAAAAAATCCTATTTATTCTGCTAGGAGCATTCCACCTCATACACACACTTCGAGCGAAGGAGACAATTATTCATTTCCGACAGCCGTTGACAGGGCTCTCCCGCGCGCACACAGCACACACCTCACGCGCTGATCATGTCATTAGGTCACTTGTAATTTGTCTGCGTAGAAATACTTGCTAATTGCTTCTTGATGATATGGGTAGTTAGCGGTGAAATATTGTGCCTGCGCTCGCCTCGGAAAAGCGGCCGAAAGGCGGCCCGGTAATTGGAGGCGCCCCAGGGGAGTGTGCATCTTTAACTTTTCAGATTGAAACCCTGCGAGCAATCGATACGGAAGCCCACTCGGCGACCTCTGCCAGAGAATTTCTGCTGCTCTCCTCTCGTGCTCTGCGATGTCACCTTCCCCTCGCGCTTTCTTTGCACAGACGGTTTTCTGAGCATTTCCTCCTGCCATTTTGTAATTGTGTCCCCGCCATATTTCTTTATGACATTGTTTTGTGCCTCCTTTAATTTAATTTCTGAACCTTACATATCGCTTCGCCTATGGTACGACGCTTGAACAGCAGGGATTTCTTATGTATGGTTAGTTGTATGTCGTGAACCTAGCTGGGTAGCTACGGAACTTTGCACATTAATGTAATTGCATTTAGGCATTGAATCGCTTTCCTGCGAGTTGCATGATACTCCAGAACCGAAGGTGGATTAGTGGTGCATTAGTAAAGGGAAATATGGGGGCATATTATCAAGCACGGCGTTAAAATTATCGCCGCTTTAGCGGCAGAAAACTGCCGCTATAGCGGCAATAATGGGCTTGACAATATGCCGCAGAGAATTCCAATAGAAGCCCATGTGGACACCAGAACATGGGCTTCTATGGGAATTCTCCAGAGCATATCATCCAGCCCATTATCGCCGTTTTAGCAGCAGTTTTCTGCCGCTAAAGCGGCGATAATTTTAACACAGTTTTTTGATAATATGCCCCATAAATTGTTATTGAAGCTCATGTGAGACAGAGAGTACACCAATTGGAGATTTAGGCACAAAGGGGCATTTCAGCAAGGGCCGGCGATAATTATCGCTCAACGCTCTTAGCGTGAGGATAATTATCGCCGGCCAACTCTGGATTTTATCACGGAGATAGCATGCTATCAGCAACACTTATCTCCAAATAAATAAAATTAAGAGCGCAAGCTGCCAATTGTGAGATTATCACTGGAAATACAGCGATAATCCCACAAGGTTTGGCAATAGCTTGCTGATAGGGATAGACATACTTAGCCATGATATCCATTTTACATAGGATATCATGGCTAAGTCAGAAAAATACCAGACGTAAAAAAGCAGCGTTAACCGCGGTTAGCGCTGCTTTTTTTTATCTCTAACAGGGTTAGCGATATCCTTGATAGTAGGAGAAATGCTAAGCGACATTTCTCCTATTATTTTACTCTGGAACGCCCCCTTTGCATCTCATTAGAGATGCAAGGGGAAGCGTAGAGTAAAAGGGTGCTAACATGCAAATTTGCATGTTAGCACCCTGTTGCTGATAGGGCGCTAGTTTTATCTCTGCTTTTTTGGCTTTTAAAGCCAAAAAAGCAGAGATAAAGCCCTTGTTGATATGCCCCTTAGATTTCACAATAACATTGCATTTCATTTTTTTAGTAGGTTAAGCACAGGGAGAGAACATAATTTGCCCAGAATCATATACAGTCTGCAGGTGTGATTAGAACCCAGATGGATGAGAGAGGATGTGGCTTATCGGCCAGAGCAGCCGACTTTGAAGCTGGGAACCAGGTTCGAGTTTGTCGGAAGGCTCAAGCATCCTGTGATTCTAATCACTTAGGGGCATATTATCAAGAAACGGCGTTAAAATTATCGCCGCTTTAGCGCCAGAAAACTGCCGCTAAAGCGGTGATAATGGGCTTGATAATATGCCCATAGAAGCCCATGTTCTGGTGTCATGGGCTTCTATTGGAATTCTCTGCGGCATATTATCAAGCCCATTACCGCCGCTTTAGCAGCAGTTTTCTGCCGCTAAAGCGGCGATAATTTTAACGCCGTGCTTGATAATATGCCCCTAAATCTCCCAGTGTGTAAAAAAACAAATGTATCTGTCTGTAATGCAACTGGTGTGGAAAGCGATCTGATGACTTCGGGTCGAGTCCGTGCTATATAAAACTGCAGAAAAAGGGTAATTTAGCCCCTATAGTATTGCCACTTTTTCAGAAGAATATACAGGCTGGAGCTAACTGAAAAAGAATTTGAGTAAAACTCTCAGAATTATTTTGTAACATGGAAATTATGCCTCTGTTGCTTTAATAGTCATTTAGAAATAATTTAGACGGATTTCAAATACTCTGCGAGTTATCGATTTGTTTGTTGTTTTGATTTATACTGCACAAAGGAAACATACCAGATGACACTGCTTTTCCAATACTGTTTTTTTACTGCCATGAACATTAACTCTCATGCAGGTGGCGACGCTACCCACGTGTCTTCCCCCTTGGAAGCGCGTGGCAGCATTTATCCAAATCACCTGAAACAACGACGTTTTGCTAATGTTTTTCCGGCTCTATAGAAAGCGCTTTTGTTGATCATCCATTCAGGAGTCAGGACAAAATAATATACATCTGCGGCGCTGTAAATGGTGTAAACTGTGTGCTGTAAAGGCTCGCTTTAATTTGCTTTAATTGCACATTGAGTTACAGCCCGCACGCCTCTGTCAGCATTATTACCCCGAGAATGCTTCGCATCGGCGCGCCATAAATTTGCCTCTCCTTGCACGTTTATTCTTTTGCCAGGGATTTGCTGAAGAAGGATTTCATTACGCACTGTATTGTTGTAATTGGGAACCCTGCAGGTTTGTGTATTTAACGGGTTAGGTCATACTTTGCTGCCGTAATGTGGTGTATTGAGCTTTATTCATTTAACAAGTTCTGCTTCTTTGCCAACTAGGCTTTTAACGCTTTTTCCACAATGAAAATGAAAGACTCAGGGGCAAGTGTAGACACGCAGATTATATTCCATTGTGGGTGTGATGAGAATACATAAATACAGTGAAGCAATTATAGGCTTTTGTCAAAGTAACAGTATGTGACAGCTTTTATGTTAGACCTGCCCCTTTTGGCAGGTTTATCCCAAACCTTTTGACTTTTGCCTCCTATTTTTCGGACCATGTTTTCGTTAGCTATAGGATTCTGGGCGCTTTACCACTGCTGGTCAATGTGCATCTGCTCTCTGTATAAATTGGGATATGATTGGTTATTCATGATTGGCATATGTGATTTACTAGTGAGTCCCTAGTAAAGTGCACTGAGTATGCCAGGGTCTGTAAATCAAATGTTACTAGTGGGCCTGCAGCACTGATTGTGCCACCCACAAGAGTAGCCCTGTAAATGTGTCTCAGACCTACCATTGTAGTGTCTGCGTGCACAGTTTGTAACTGCAATGTTGTCCCGTCAAGTGCACCCACTTTCCAGGCCCAAACCTTCCCTTTTCTTACATGTAAGGCACCCCTAAGGTAGGCCCAAGGTGCCCCCATGGGCAGGGTGCAGTGTATGTGAAAGTTAGGACATGTACTGTGTGTAACATATCTTGATAGTGAAATAAAGTTTTTTTTTGTTTTTCATTGTTGAAAGCCTAACTGTCCCTTAGGCTTATCATGGGGGTTGCACTGTGACATTTTTGCATGTGTAACTTGCAATAGGGACAAGATGGGAAACTTGAGTTTAGGCTCTCTGAACTTCGAATTTATTAACAAACCTTTTTGTGAAGGTGGTTTTTAAATTCTGGGTTTGAAAATGCAACTTTTAGAAAGGGGGCACTTTCTTACTTTACTATTCTGTGTGCCTCTGGCTGTTTGTGTATTCAGCGTCTTGTGTTTGTGTGACAGGAACTGGGATGTGCATTCACTCTAGACCATGGGTACTCACAAACATTTTCCCGGGGGCTGCAAAGTTTGGTCTATGGTGTGACCGAGGGCCTAGCTACTTCCTTTCCCTAACTGCACCTGAATAGGCTCTGTCTCCTTTTTCACAATGCTGTCTCTGCCCCCTGTGGTTATGCTGCACCTGGGAGGACAGGACTTGTTTGGACTGGGTTCAGAGACTCTTACAACAAAAAAACAATGACAATATGGGGTATAAGTATTGCACTGAAAACCCCAGGACTTAAGATTACTTCAAGGAACAAGAGGACCCTGCCAAGAAAAATAGCGAAAGAACTGTGTGGGAAGTGATGCCTTTTCTGAGTAAGGGAAGGGTTTAACATGCAGTTGCTGCTTCTGCCTGGGTTGGAGTAAAATGACTGCCTCTTTTTGCCCTGCTGTGGTATCCTGCTTGTGAAGAATCTCCAAGGGCTTGTGTGTGCTTGCCTCCTGTTGGAAGTCTCAGGGAGATAAAAGACTTCATGACAGATATTTTCTAGATCTTAAGTAAACCGGCCAAAAAGGAGAGCTGAAGAGCTGCATTACCTGCTGTGTGAGAGGTGGGCTGACCTCCAGTGGCAGCTGCTACAGAAGGACTGGACTATGTGGAAAAGTATGTCTGTTGTCTTGCCATTAGCTCAGCCATTTTGCGCTTCATCCTCCATTGCGACCTCTCTACAGGGCTCACAAATGCTCTGTGGCTTCCCTTCTTGATTCACCTCTGCACTGCCCTGTTTCTGACCTGACCTACCGCCACCTGCCTGAACTCATGCTAAACCAGTCGAGCAGGACTGTCCGTGCCCTTGTTTGCCACAATCTGATTGAACTCTTGCTAACCCCAGTTGAACAGAACTGTTCGCCTGCACTTACTGTCCTCACCCTGCCCTTCGCCCTGCAGGTCTTGACAGCTACCATCTTCGAACTTTTCAGATTGACCTCTGCTTGTTGTGTAATTATGGGTTTCACCTATGCCCTGCAGGGGCCCAAAAGTGACCATCTGCTAACTTATCAGATTGACCTCTGCTTGTATAATTATGGTGTTCTTTGTTTTACTGTACACGTCTCCCTTTGTATAATTATGGTGTTCTTTCTTTACTGTACAAATCCCCCCTTTGCATAATCATGGTGTTCTTTCTTTACTGTACACGCAGGGGGTGGGGATGAAGGGTATATAAGACGTGGAACCAAAGTGCTTGGCAGATTGCCTCCTCATACAAGCTGCGGGTGTCTGCTGCAGATGCTCTATCTCCATATCATGAGATAGTAATAAATATCCTTTCTCTCGGCGCTCCAGTGTTGGTCTCAGTTTGTATCCCGGACCTGTGGACGAAGGGTGCACCCTGCACCCTTGGGTGGTCTTCCGAGGAGACCCTCAAATCCACAACTATTGTTCACTCTTGTTTATAAAGCAACAGTCCGTGTGGAGTGCTTTGGGTTTTATTCCTGAGCCGAGGGCTGCTTACTGCTGAGACAGTGCATGGTGAGCGCTTGAGGTCTGAGGTCACTCTGACCCCGTGGCTCGTGTTCCAGGGCAGAGCTCCTAACCTGAGGAAACTGCTCCATGTGAGGCAACAACGGCATGTGGTGAGTCCGTCTACCCTAGCCTGCATCAGCAGGGGAAAGATGCTGGAAGAAGAGACCATGGAGAATAGAGCGTAGCCGCTCACCCGCTGAGCGAGCATCCAAGCACCCCAAAGCGTTGCCTACTAACCTCCAAAGAAAGCCAAAGTAGATGCAGTGCGGTCAGCGGCCCCCCAACAAAGCCATCCAGCAATGCCAAGAGGAGTCCCTGGTGTGAGGCTGTGCAGGGCGCTCCCCATGTGGCTGGAAAGTAGCTCGCATGGCCGACGTATCGCACACCTAAGCAGCGCTTTGCGCCTTCCGCCTCTTGCAGCCAGGAGGTCGCACTGTCAACCGGAGGGGGGACCAGGCGAGTTCCCTTTCTTTTCCTTTCGCCACTTAATTTTTTTTATTTCTGGCCGCTGTGCCACACAATCGCGGCCTGCGGCGTCTACCCAGGGAGCAGCTAATTGGTTGACGGCTGTACCTCTGTTGCGGGCAGCTGCTGTGAGGTGATTCCAATCACGGGGACCAAACGAGGTCTACTTGCCGACTGGGGAAGTGATTGTATACGCCTCCCCGTCCTGACATTACATGGGGGACAATTGCTGGGGTGTTGCGACACAGGGCGGAACATCGACAAAGGCCTCCGGTGGTCGCCTAGAAGAAACAGGCCGCATTTTCCCTGTTCTTCAAATTACCGTAAGACCCGTAGTAGGTGCACAGATGCTCCTGTGGCCTACTGGTTTTACCCGGAGCTACTGGCAATGTTTAGGGGGACCTATGTGTTTTTCTCCTTACCTTAAGGCTGCATTTGTGCCCTAATGTTCTAAAATATCTGCATAAATGTCCACAGTGATGGTGTGAAGGGGTATTCATGTACTGTGATAATGTTTTCATGACTTGTGCACCCTACAATTATTTACTTTAGTGCACTACATATGTTTATGATGATTGCCCTATTGCAAAGTAATTGATGATCTATGCATCATTATAACAATCGACTAGTGGCAAAATGAATTACGTGATTGTGGTCTAATGTGTTTGGTGTATAATACAAAGGATATTTTTGTATACCCTTGTGTGGAGTCTCTATTTGTGGTGTGCCTAGTTTGCCACTGGTGTGTCTGTGTGTTGCACAAACGCTTTACACATTGACTCTGGGATAAGCCTGACTGCTCTGCCAAGCTACCATGGGAGTGAGCAGGGGTTATCTTGGGTGTGTAACTCCCTTGCCCTGACTAGGGTGGTGGGTTTTGCCTGGATGAGGTAACGTAGCCAACCAGAAACCCTATTTCTAACATCTCCTAACAAACATTGGTAAATGCATTAGGTTTCACTTGTAGGATCAATAATAAGCTGTTTTTTGTTGTAAGTTATAGCTTGGTGAACAGTTGTGCAATATAAGTTACTGAAACTATCAAGTGATGTCAGAGCCTTTATATGCCACATATACCACACAGCTGCAATGACTCACGCAAGTGTCTTAGTCAATATACTGAAATGTTATTTACGACATTGAGGGTAACAAAGTATTACATTCTAAGAGTGCTTGTTCTAAAGGAACTCAAAGTCAGGATTTAAAATGTGTGTAGGGCCTTCAGAACACTGTGTTTGGGGTTGTCTGTACCAAGATGTATGTAACACTACAAAGGAACCCTTGGTAGCAAAGTTGAAATAGTAAAAGGTTGAGGTAAAAGTATGATTCTTGCAGTGTGCATGCAGCTACTTCATGGCAGTTCCTTAATCACTGTGCTATATTACAAAGATTGTAACCTCTGACATTCAGGTAACAGAAGGATGTCTGCACCAATAACAGTCATCCTATCTGGATAAAGTAAAAATTAGGGACCTGACTTTTGCACATTGTTTTTCTAACAGTCACATTAACCTTCTGTGCTATGACGTGTGAAAACTGACTAGACTGCACCAAGTTCTCTCTGGTTCTAACCACCAGAGTTATCTTACCATTATTACACCCTGGAAGATAAATGTATGAGTTGACTGTTGTTGACCGAGTAAAAAAAATATTAACCAAGTGAAACAAATGTGCTGTACTGTTAAAGCGACAAGCGGATTAAATGGACGTCATACATACGAGGTGACGAATGAACAAACGATCACATGAATGGTTCAGAGTCTCCATGTTGATGTGAAAAGCATAATGCCAATACCCACCACGTAGTGCACCATGGTTCTCAGTGTGTGAAAATGTGTTCCTCTTTTACATGAAGGTTTCAATGTGAAACAGGGTGCAACTCCGTGTACGGTATTCATACAGGTATATCATGGGATGTTAATACCCAGCTTATTGATAGTAATCACAGGTGGGGCAATGTTAAAAAAGAAGAATAGTACCAGTGTTCATGCTCTCAAATGTGGTAATGTACCGTAAGCCGACAGTGAACGTTAAAATAATGGTTGGTTAATGATGCTAATGTGACAATAATTTGTTAATGATTCAGCAGTCTGACTAGTCATAAACTGCTAACCGCTGTCACGAATGTGGTGATAAAACTAATGTCCAATACTGCCTGTGCTCATGCAGGTGCATTAAAAACATATTAATCAGGATTGTGTCGGCTGCAATGTGGCTTACCTCAAGCATTAAGCTCTTAATCTCACCTGTAACAATGTGATGTGGCATTCAAGTCCGTAGCCATATTGCATGGATGTTGGTGCAAGTGGGTTATAAAAAAAAACCCACAAAAAATACTAGATATAATATGGGACTAAAATTAACCAGAAGGAACATAAGTGGAAACCGCTATTTTGAAAAGGTGAATGTCGGCTTTCTCACGCCTTAAATATGTTACAAAACATGTCATGGTTTAATGATATAGTAAATTCTCAAAGATAGAACACATGCAAATGCAGTTATCGTCATATTCATTAACAGTATCCCAGCTGGGGCCATTCTGCTTCATGGCAGATCGCCAGGAAAGGGGGGGGATTCCAATAACCAGGGCTGAGCATCAGTCTGTCTCAGGGGTAAATGACCAGGAAGGGGAATACTTGCGTGAGGGCTGAGAAGCCACATGCAGCACACAAAACATGTTAAAAAACAAAAGACACCAGATTGGATGGTAAAAAGGTTGACAAACTAATTAAGCCTCCAAACAGCAATGGCAGCACTTTACAGGTAAAAACCATAAAACACATATTTCCAGAAAAGCAGATGGAAACAGTACTTCGGCTACGGGAAACTGATAAGAGAAGCATATAAGGAACAACAGGAAACAGTATGCCACAGCCAATAGAAGCTGAGGAAAAGTAAGTGACAAGCACAGGAACCAATGAAAAGCAAAGAAACAAGGGGGCAGGATGTGATCCCCTTTTATATTAAATGCAATAGATTTCACAAGCACAGCACTAGCGCTGTGCAGGCAAAACTTAAAAAGGAGAACTCAGGTGCTGGGTCCCGTAGTTTATCCCATCTCTCTCTAGATGTGTTAACCAGTAGAGCCAAGGCTGGTTCCCAGGGTTCCTTTGCTGTGCTTCATTTCTGCTAGCTAAGACCCTTGTTGGGGAAACAGAAGCACTGCTTTTCTGAGCAGGAGTGTCATAAGGGGATGGCAGATGGGACTCTTAACGAAGATTCCACACTTTTTGGGAGCCCACCCTCCTGTTAAAACATGTTTCTAAACAATAACGCTGAAGGCGTTGTCTGTACCATCTCGATGCAGCTAATGCGAAACAACAATACAGACTGAGGCAAACACTGTGTTTGCTCTTTCTGTAGCCTCTTGTCTTCATTATTTGATCAGAGAGGTCCCATTGAAGTTGTAGCCCCTGGCCCGATAAATACGTCTGACAGACCGGCATCTGAGAGTGTGAGATAGGGTCTTGGAGGCCAGTTGGTGAGCAGCAGTGTTTGTGCACAACAGGCATGTGGCACTAGGCTCTGGGGCTCATGTGTGTGCCAGAAACTTGCACTAATTGAGGACGCATCCATTCAGGAATTACGAGGACTCCCAACTCCCATAAGGCTACGTGGGAAATCAATGCAGCCCATTGGGGCACACAATAATGCCAAACGAAGGGGGATTGGTGGACCTACATGCACCATTCTGACGTTAAAGCCCAGGAAGAAGATGTTAATCGAAACGCGTTGGCGATGTCAGGTGCTTTAAATTACCAGCGCGCACTGCATGTACCAAATTAAAGCGTTTGGGGAAAGCTTCTCACACTCGAGTGCGGCTCGCTTTTTGGACATTTCCCCAGTGAGCTGGATATATATATATATATACTCTCACAGTTTCGTTCGCGGTGAATCTCTGCCACTTACGTGATGGCGGGCTACCGGCAGGGTCGCGACCCCTCAATATCCAGAACAATAACAATCCTTCTTCATTCAAAGATTGCGCCGAGCCCCAATTTTCATTCAAAGCGTGCTTTATTGATTAAAGCAAGGACAAACAATATCCCCGACGCGTTTCAGAACCGTAGTTCCTTGGTCACGGGTCGTAAGACATTCAACGTGCAGCATGTGATATAGTGCAAAACATAATAATGATAACAAACAAAGGACTACGGTGTACCTCTAGGTTTGTGGTTACATGCGCCGCCATTTTGGAATGGTTAGTAAAACACATTCAAATATACTGTTTAAGAAGCTCAATGTCATTAATAAGACAACAAATCACTGTAAGCATGTACAGATTGCAACATTGATGATTATTGAGGTATAATTCAATAAATTAAATGTTTAGCCAAAATAACTGCATTATTTTTGCATACACTTAAAAAAATATATAATATTCAGCTTTCCTCGTTTGAGAAAATCAATGTTTGAGAAAATCAATAATACCCTAGTGGGTTGAATTACATACGATGTGGTGCCACCCACAAATGAAAAATATTGAATAATAAACTGGCAATCGATATAGTCCAACCTCAAACGAGCTTCAAACTCCATTAAGTGTTTGTACAATCTCTAACCCAGTGGGTCCACGTGATATTAATGCTAAACCAGCCCAAGTGGGCTATTCATGTGATGTGTGATTCATATAATGACTGTTTATGCAGTGTTACCCAAGTGGGTCCACATACTGCTCAAAATAACAAAGCCCTAGTGGACTCCTATTTTAATTTCTGCTTCAAACAGTGATAATGATAGCTGATGTGTCGCATTGTAATTCATCTCCATCAGGCATACACTCCGTCTCCTATTAAAATAAACCAAAATGCACTAATCAATACAATGTTTCTCATGTATCTGTTAAAAGCACCAAAAATATCATACAAACAGAATGAAATGACGAGATACATACAATTAAAAGAATTTCTCTCTTTTACAATTAAAATACCACCAACACAAAGATGATCACAAACAAATCTGCTAACATTAAGTTCTAGTGATAGTGGGAATATTAGAACCTACAGTTGTTTTAACCAAGATGGACTGATAATTCTTCATCTTTATTGATCCCACCAGGGGACATAGTTCCATATTTGATTATCAGTCGTGATTCTAATCTGCGCAATTCTTGCGTTCTATTTCCTCCTCTTTCAGAGATCTCAATTCTGTCAAGGGCGCAATACCTTAGTAGACTGATATCTTTGTTATGACATTCCTTAAAATGTCTAGCAATAGGGTACTGCCTGTCCTCATTGGTTATCGCTCTCATATGTTCCAGAACTCGCATTTTTACTTTGTTGATGGTGCTCCCTATGTAAATCAATTGACACGGACATATCAGTGCATATACACAGAAGTCAGACTTGCAGCTCAGATGTTTTCTGATTATGAATGGTTTCATAGTTTTAGATAAAACTATCTGTTTACAATTAGTACTGTATTTACATGCCTTGCATGTAGTACACGTGAAAAATCCCTGAATCTTGAGTCTGCTGTCTGTGTTCAATAGAGTGTTCTTGCAAAGAACATCTTTTAAGGCAGGGCATCTGCGAAAAGTGATTTTAGGAAAATCATCTAGGTATTCTTTTAAGGTTTCATCAATTTTTAGCACCTTCCAAAATTTATTCAGACATTTTCTCACATCATTTGCCTGATTGCTGAACGTGGTGATGAATCTTATTGTTTCATCTTCTTCTTCTATGTTGGTCTTGGTTTCAAGTAAGTCTGCTCTTTTTATTTTCGTAACTTTTTCACAGGCTTTTTTGATAACTTTTTGGGAATAGCCTCTTTCCTCGAATCTTTTTTTCATTGTGTTCATCTCATGTACAAATGTAGTTTCTGAGCTACAATTTCTTCTAGCTCTAAGTAATTCCCCGTAGGGTATACTGTTGATGAGATTCACTGGATGACAACTTCCCGCATGTAAAATGCTGTTTCCAGCTGTTACTTTGCGGAATAGTTGACTTTCCAAATGGTTTCCCACTGCCTTGACTTCTACATCCAAGAACTCAATCACGTTCCTATTCATTGTGCTAGTGAATGTGAGATTTAAATCATTGTCATTAAGAGATTCTACAAAAGCCTCTGCCTCATTCTCATCTCCTTGCCAAATGCAGAAAATATCGTCGATATATCTGGCCCAGAGGATGACCTGATGGTTAAAGGCTATGTTGTTACTTGCCACCTGCTCCTCCCACCAGCCGAGGAAAAGTCCTGCATAACTGGGGGCAAAGCAAGTTCCCATCGCTGTACCTCGGGCTTGACGATATATCGTATGGTCAAAGATGAAGAAATTGTTTTTCAGACATGTTGCCATCATGCTTAATATCATCTCAGTGTGCATTAGATAACAGATTGGGCGGTCTTTAAGAAAATACCTGCAAGCTTCTAATCCCAAATCATGTGGTATGCAGGTATACAGACTGTTTACATCTAAAGTTAACAAAAGGTAGTTGGATTCCCAAGTTACCTTCTCAATCATCTGTAAAAAATGCCCTGTATCTTTGATATAAGAGGGTAAAGCCTGTACAAATGGTCTTAGGAAGTAATCAATGTATTTAGAAGTTTTTTCAAACATGCTTCCTATCGAGGAAACAATGGGGCGACCTGGAGGAACATCTTTGTTTTTATGCACTTTGGGTAATAAGTACATAGCTGCTAATTTAGGAAATTTGTTATACAAAAATTTGTACTCGTCAATGGAAATTAGATTGTCATTTTTCCATTTCTCCAATTCCTTAGCATATATTTCGTTACTACTTTCATAACATTTTCTGTCACTTTTAGTGTAACTGTTCACATCATTGAGTTGACGTCTACCCTCCTCTAAATACATGATCAAGGGCCAGACAACAACATTTCCACCTTTATCAGCTTTCTTAATAACTATCTGTCTATTGTTTTGTAGTTCCATGATAGCTATTTGCTGTTGCCTAGTGAGATTATTATTATATTGGACTTTGCTTTTGGCCAACTTCTTGAATTCATTAAGTACACCTTTTTCAAATACCTCTATTGAATCATTATAAATCTGAGGTAGAAAAACAGATTTGGGTTTAAATCCGCTTTTACACGAAAGGTCAATCGATACTTCCTCCTGTGCTAGGCTGTACAGAGGGTCATCTACCCAATCATCATCCACCAATTCTCTTATTATGTGCAAATCTTCTATATCACCAATGGATAATATGGGTTCTGTAGCATGGGTTGTATGCAATATAGGTTTAACCTTGTTCTCATGCCATTTTTTCAATTTCAATTTACGTGTGAAAAAGAATAGGTCAATCCTACTTGTGGTATAATTGAACTTCATAGTTGGACAAAAAGTCAATCCTAGAGAAAGTACATCAATTTGTTCGTCAGTTAACAAACAATTAGAAAGGTTCAATACCGTGAGGGTGTTCTTCATGGCGTGGCTGTTTTGCCCCTTGTCACCATTCCCATAAGGCTTTGTATATTTCCTTGTTGCTTTGCGCCCCGCTTGCCTCCTCTGGCGCCGCGACCTCGACCTCGACCTCTTGATGCCTGGGGACTTGCTGATTCTTGTCTCCCCCTGGCAATGATGTCGTACTCCCTTAAAATGCTGGATTTTACTCCCTCCGGGGTTATACTTTGTACTCCTTCTGGGAGTTCTGCTTCTTGTAGTTGTGGTGACGTTGTCGCATTGGTTTGAACCACATCACTGACTACATCACTCACTACTTCAGTGACAGTGATATCACGTACTTGGCCAGTGTTTGATGCTGTTTTCTCACGCAGATGGTCAAATTTCTTGCCAAAAGTCAGGATTTGACCTAGTTTGTAATCCATTTCATCGCGATAAAATTTCCGCTGTTTTTTTATTTTAATTTCCTCCTCCGCTTTTGTTAAGCGTATTTTCAATTTCTCCATTTCTGTCTCTAATTCGTTGGTTGTGCATTTGTTTTTCAATGCTTCAGATAGCTTTTCAATTTCCAATGCCAAACGTTCTGTGTCTCTTAGTGCATATTTAATCAATAATTTGAGCATTACTGTGGAACATTCATGATTGTTGGTCATCCATTCCTCAATTAAGTTAGGATCAGGGTCTTGGAAGGTAGGGGTGATAAAGATTCGTAAACCTCTTGGCACTCTTCCAAAATCCACATATTTTTGGAGGGCAGTTGCCTCCCACCATTTTGCCTGTTCCATTTTGGCTGTCTTCCAAAGTTTGTCCCACAGTTCTTTTTTATTTCGTAATTCATTTGTAATTGCACTCACTCCATTGGACGCACCATCCTGACCATCTTTGGTGGGTATGAATAGCAGCTCCGCTGCTTCTCGTCGTCTCACATCCCTGTTTGCCAACATCTTGCTTAAATAGTAGGGAACGAGTCATACGGACTGCTCCATGAGATGTAATTTCTTTGCACGCTTAAAGAACCGTGACGCGCCCGTCACGTTTTAATTCCACCAGCTTAAACTTCAAATTCGCTAACGGTCCGTCGAGGCAAAGCGGGGTTGTGCTCGTTGTTTAAATAGGAATCGCAGATCACAGTACGAGAAGTCAGCCGACCTCCCGTGCGTGTCCGTCACAGCTCCTGTCTTTTCTTTTGAAATACACCCCTCTCTCTGTGGATACGTAGCGATATGTTCAAGCGGGCAGAGAAATACTTCAATACTCTCACAGTTTCGTTCGCGGTGAATCTCTGCCACTTACGTGATGGCGGGCTACCGGCAGGGTCGCGACCCCTCAATATCCAGAACAATAACA
The DNA here is from genome assembly GCF_964204655.1 of Triturus cristatus. Taxonomy (NCBI): domain Eukaryota; kingdom Metazoa; phylum Chordata; class Amphibia; order Caudata; family Salamandridae; genus Triturus; species Triturus cristatus. Next base: position 325,318,888 of record NC_140587.1, read on the forward strand.
ATCCTTCTTCATTCAAAGATTGCGCCGAGCCCCAATTTTCATTCAAAGCGTGCTTTATTGATTAAAGCAAGGACAAACAATATCCCCGACGCGTTTCAGAACCGTAGTTCCTTGGTCACGGGTCGTAAGACATTCAACGTGCAGCATGTGATATAGTGCAAAACATAATAATGATAACAAACAAAGGACTACGGTGTACCTCTAGGTTTGTGGTTACATGCGCCGCCATTTTGGAATGGTTAGTAAAACACATTCAAATATACTGTTTAAGAAGCTCAATGTCATTAATAAGACAACAAATCACTGTAAGCATGTACAGATTGCAACATTGATGATTATTGAGGTATAATTCAATAAATTAAATGTTTAGCCAAAATAACTGCATTATTTTTGCATACACTTAAAAAAATATATAATATTCAGCTTTCCTCGTTTGAGAAAATCAATGTTTGAGAAAATCAATAATACCCTAGTGGGTTGAATTACATACGATGTGGTGCCACCCACAAATGAAAAATATTGAATAATAAACTGGCAATCGATATAGTCCAACCTCAAACGAGCTTCAAACTCCATTAAGTGTTTGTACAATCTCTAACCCAGTGGGTCCACGTGATATTAATGCTAAACCAGCCCAAGTGGGCTATTCATGTGATGTGTGATTCATATGATGACTGTTTATGCAGTGTCCAGGAAGAAGATGTTAATCGAAACGCGTTGGCGATGTCAGGTGCTTTAAATTACCAGCGCGCACTGCATGTACCAAATTAAAGCGTTTGGGGAAAGCTTCTCACACTCGAGTGCGGCTCGCTTTTTGGACATTTCCCCAGTGAGCTGGATATATATATATATATATGTTAATTGAGGAAATAAAAGAGGGATTTTACTATTTAGTGTCTCTGCCGTCATTCTCACATATGGCCCATGATGAAGGGCGTTACCTGCCTGAAACGCGTTGGCCGAAGGAAGGAGGCTGTATCTGGAACATCTACCTGTCATGTGGAGTGATCCTGGGTGTGCCATACATCGTAGGGGTAACCTGTTGTAAACTAAATAGTGACCCGCCCTTGGTCACGGAGAGGCACCACCGCCTATGCCCCGGAGGTCCGTGTGCCTTTTGGATGGATTAGTCACACGGAAGCGGTGAGTCCGACGTGGCTGTGTTTACGAAGGAGTCCCACCGCCGGAGCCATGCGGGTCAGCTCGCTGTTGAGATTGCTATAGCTGAGCAGAACGGGAGATGCCCACAGTAATTTACAGAGGATTACCAGAGCCCCTTGTGATTGTTTTATGAAATGACTCTGGCGGCGCCCATGAGGCTGAACTATTGACACTACCAGTCCCAGAATGCATTGGGTGTTATCTGCATGTTAATTGAGGAAATAAAAGAGGGATTTTACTGTTTAGTGTCTCTGCCGTCATTCTCACATATGGCCCATGATGAAGGGCGTTACCTGCCCGAAACGCGTTGGCCGAAGGAAGAAGGCTGTATCTGGAACATCTACCTGTCATGTGGAGTGATCCTGGGTGTGCCATCCATCGTAGGGGTAACCTGTTGTAAACTAAATAGTGACCCGCCCTTGGTCACGGAGAGGCACCACCGCCTATGCCCCGGAGGTCCGTGTGCCTTTTGGATGGATTAGTCACACGGAAGCGGTGATTCCGACGTGGCTGTGTTTACGAAGGAGTCCCACCACCGGAGCCATGCGGGTCAGCTCGCTGTTGAGATTGCTACAGCTGAGCAGAACGGGAGATGCCCACAGTAATTTACAGAGGATTACCAGAGCCCCTTGTGATTGTTTTATGAAATTACTCTGGCGGTGCCCATGAGGTTGAACTATTGACACTACCAGTCCCAGAATGCATTGGGTGTTATCTGCATGTTAATTGAGGAAATAAAAGAGGGATTTTACTGTTTAGTGTCTCTGCCGTCATTCTCACATATGGCCCATAATGAAGGGCGTTACCTGCCCGAAACGCGTTGGCCGAAGGAAGGAGGCTGTATCTGGAACATCTACCTGTCATGTGGAGTGATCCTGGGCGTGCCATCCATTGTAGGGGTAACCTGTTGTAAACCCAATATATATATACACATACACACACACATATATATATATGTATGTATATATATATATATATATATATATATATATATATATATATATATATATATATATATATATATACATACATATATATATATATATATACATATATATATTCACTTAAAAAACCATAGGTTTCACACATGTTATAGTTAGGTGGATACTTCACTCGTAAAAAACCAATGAAATTCCCCCGTTATAGTTAGATCAGATAACTATAACTCGCGCGACCGCAATCCACTGCTGATGACGTCACATATTACATCACTCATGACATGGTCAGTGGCATCACTCATGACATCACTGATGACATCATCCTTGTGATAGAGTGGCGGCCGCGCGAGTTATAGTTATCAGATCTAACTATAACGGGGGAATTTCATTGGTTTTTTACGAGTGAAATATCCACCTAACTATAACATGTGTGAAACCTATGGTTTTTTAAGTGAATTTCTAAGGTTTTTTAAATGCTAATTCCTAACTATAACGTGTGTGAAACCTATGATTTTTTCAGTGAATTTGTACGGTTTTTTTAAATGCAAAGTTATGTATGTATTATTATTTTTTTTATATATTTATTTTACAATAAACTACGTATTAAAAAAAAATTACATTTTTTTGGGGGGTTTTTCACCCCACGCACCCCCACGATTTAAAAAAAAAAAAAATTATAATGTTTTTGTCTGCCTTCGGGGTCCTTCAGGGACCCCCTGACAAAGGCTAGGGGGTCAGGAACTCCCTACCCTGCCCCCTTTTCACGTTCGCCACCTTCCTTTTTCACTCTCGCACTGAAAACAAACAAAATGGCGGCGGAAACACTTCCTGATTTCGACCGATTAGAACGTTGACTAACATGTAACCACCAATCAGAATTACGCTCGCGCACGTTAGGGTGCTCGCACAGTGCGCGCACGGTGCGCGGCTATAGATATGTATGTGCTTTTAACTGCAATTTTCTCAGGAACTACTGAACAGATTGACTCCATATATGCAAAAGGCACATCCCTGAGCTGAGAACTACCTCTCTGCCAAATGTCAAGTAATTCTGTTCAGCCGTTCGGGCTGTACCTTGGACTAAAGGTCCCTATGGAAAATTGCATGGGGAAAACGCGTTTTGGGACCCCCCTTTTTTCTCCGCCCCCGCTTGACGAATCCCCCCGAGACTTTCAGGGTAGGAGCGGAGCGCCCCACCTATTTTGAAAATTTCGCGAGGATTCGTCAACCGGCGCCAAAGTTATTCCAAATAGAATGTTGCGGATTTCCTATGGAAACACGGTCCTAACTATAACTATCTACTGGCGACCGCCAGTAGATAATATATGTATGTTTTTTGTCCAACCAGCAGTATTACATCATAAGTACACAGCATTTTGCATGTTAGTGATACATAGTCTCATGGCATTTTTTACATATATAATACTCATAGCAATGAACACTTTACAGCAATGCATAATGAGTAATTGGCTACTGAGCAGAACAGAAACTGTTGTTGTGACTTGGTTTGCTATAGTACATAATACCCTTATTTCTCTTATACATGATCTTTACCCACCATGTTTTGTATTGAAGATTGCATAGCCTGATTAGTCCTTACGGTGTGCCAGTCTCTTCCTGAGTCGACTGCAAGTACTGAACTAGTGGTTCCCAGAAATCTCTGGGTCGTGAAGCCTGCGGTTTTCCGTCTGCATAAGCCTCTAGCGTCTCCCTGCTGTAGGTCATGTCTGTGATCCACTCTTTAAGTCTTGGGGACCTCTTGTTCCCCCAGCGTATAGCTATGCGCCGCTTAGCAAGCATAGTGCAACCGCCAGAAATTTCCTATGTCTGGCGAATTTAAGTTTACGTACACCCAAAATGCATACCAACGGTGTGTTTGGTATCTGCTCCGATAACATCTCAGTGAGCATATTCGTAATGTCTTGCCAATATACTTGAAGTTGCGGGCATGACCATGACATATGTAGGAAGTCTGCATTTGGTGTGTTGCACCTCTGACAATTATCGTTTTCCCTAAGTCCGAATTTGTGTAACTTGGCTGGGGTGTGGTATATTTGGTGCAGGAACTTGAAGTGTATAATGTGCAGGTTGCAATTTGACGTAAGAAGCTTGAGTTGTGTGCAGCTATTTTGCCAATCTTGTACGTCTTTTGGTTCGCCGAGTGCTATTTCCCACCTGTGAGCCGCAGTGTTTGAGACTCTCGCCTATTCCTCTTGTGCCGCGTTGTAAAGGCGTGTCACTAGGTTCTGCCGTGTAGGTGCTGTTAAAAGTATCTGTAACGCGTTCAGTTGTATGGGTTTATCTGGGAATGAGGTGTATAATTCTCTAATTGCCACTCGCAATCTTAGATGCGCAAATTTCTTCAGGGGGATTGATGTGCACAGATTCAAGGATCTATCAATGAAATAAATTTGTTGTGTGGGAACATATTACCCATAGTAGTCAGCCCCATCTCTGCTAGTAATGTGGACATCTTCTTTTGCTGTGTAACTGTGAGCCTGGGGTGCCGAACCATTGGAAGCGCCTTGGCATATATCGGGAGCCTATGTGCCCTATGGGCCAGTGTGTGCCACGCTCGAGAGGTGCAGTGGACTGTTTGTATCTTATCCCGCGCTGTATACCTCAGCGGGTCTGTCAAGAAAGCCGTCATTGGCAGGGGGTGCACACTGTCTTGTTCTACTGCTATATGTGGAATATGTGCATGGGGTGTCATCCAATAGTGCGCATGTTGTGCTTGCGCGCAATAGAAGTATAGTTGAAGGTCCCGTGCCCCAAAACCTTCTAAATAATATGGTTGTGTTAGAACTTTCCAGCTCGTTCTAGCCTGTTTTCCTGCCCATGTTAAGCATTGCAAAACAGATCGTAATTTGGTTAATAATGCCTGCGTTAGCCATATCGGAATATATTCCTGAACAGATACAGGAACCTAGCCAGCACAATCATTTTCTGCAAGGCTATCCTGTCCGCTAAGGAGAGGGGCATTTTAATCCATTTATCTACCTGATCCTCAAGTTTTACCAGTGCTCTCCCATAATTGTCTCTGATGACTATGTCTGGGTTACGGTGGATCCAGATCCCTAGATATTTTACCGGGTCTGGTTGCCATTTCAGGGGGTATTCCAGATTTGGTTGTGGGGTCTCAGCTGTGAGAGGTATAGCAACTGATTTATCCCAATTTATTCGGAGTCCCGAATAGTGCTCGAACCGGATATATTCCCTAATGAGTAGGTTTAAATTAGTATCAGGGTGGCTTGTATATAGGACCATGTCATCCGGATATAGTGATATGCCGATGGGCCGGAGGTTAAATTGTAAGGCTGACCTGTAGTGCTTTTGCTGTATTTTGCAAGCTAGGGGTTCGTGAGTTAGTGTTAGTGAGAATAACATTGGTGACAGTGGGCAGCCCCGTCTGGTACCTCTTGTTATATTGATTGGGTCTGATGTGTTCCCATTTCTTCTGACTCGTGCTCTAGGTTAAGTGTATAATAGTGATATCCATTTCAAAAACGGCTCCGGAAACCCCATCTGGCACAGAACTGTGAACATGAAGGCCCACTCCACCGAATCAAAGGCCTTCGCCGCGTCCAGAAGGGCCACAGCTGCCGGTATGTTCGGATCTTCCTGATGGTATAATGCAAATATGGTGCGTATGTTGTGAGTTGTAGACCGTGTCGGCATAAAGCCTGCCTGATCTGGCAGTACTAGATTACACAGTAGTGGCTGAATTCGCGATGCTATAATTTTTGCCAAAATGTTGGCGTCTATGTTAATTAGGGATAACGGCCTGTAGGATTCACATTCAGTTAAGTCCTTACCCGGTTTCGGGAGTGCTATCAGGAGTGCCTCATGTAAGGATGCCAGGAGTGTACCTTCCTTATACATTTCTGCTAGATGAGGCAGAAGTAGGTCCCGAAATTCTTTATAAAACTCTCCTGGGAGTCTGTCTAGGCCCGGAGCCTTATTATTTGGGAGGGAGTTAATCGCGTCTATAATTTTATCCCTTGTGATATGGTGACAGAAATACTCCCGATGTGCATCAGATAACCATGCCAGTGCTACATCATCCAGGTACTCATTTATTTCAGATGTGGATACCTTCGACTGAGCGGTGTATAATCTAGCATAATATTTGGTAAAGCAGTATAAAATAGCTTGAGTGTCATACAATGATTGATGTTGGTCATCATGGATCTGAGTTATGTATGTTGTAGTATGCGCAGGTTTGATTTTGTATGACAGTGCGCGTCCAGGCCTCCCCCCCACTCCATAGCACCTAGCTGTGAATTTGCGCAAAATATATTTTATCTCGTCATCCGCAAACTCCTGGGGCCCGATTCACAGAATTAACTTAAGACAAAATACTAAACTTACTACTTTTGGTATTCACAGAATGCACTTACTACTTTTGGTATTCACAGAATGCACTTACTACTTTTGGTATTCGCAGAATGGATGTACGACTACTAACTTTACGTCCGCACTCGGGCCGGAAATTCCGACCCGGAGGCGGGGCTTCCGGCCCGGAGGCAGGGCTTCTGGGCCGGAGGCGGAGCTTCCGGCCCGGAGGTGGGGATTCCGGCCAGTGGCGGAGATTTAGCCATGGCCAAAATCTCCACCTCTGGGCCGGAAGCTCCGCCTACGGCCCGGAAGCCCCGCCTCGGGCAGGAAGCTCCGCCTCCATGCCGGAATTTCCGGCCCGAGTGCGGACGTAAAGTTAGTATTCGTAAATCCATTCTGTGAATACCAAAAGTAGTAAGTGCATTCTGTGAATACCAAAAGCAGTAAGTGCATTCTGTGAATACCAAAATGGTAGTAAGTTTAGGATTTTGTCTTAAGTTAGTTCTGTGAATCGGGCCCCTGATATTTATCTGTCTGGCGTCTGATTTCCACTAATATTGAATTATTCAGAGTGGCCTCGAATTCCGTTTCAAGTCTTCTAATGTCTGCTTCTGTCATTTTTAGTTGTTGTTGGATATCCTTTAGGATGCCTGCCTGTGTACTGATACAATGACCCCTGATAGTGACCTTAAATGCCTCCCACAATACCCTTGCGCTGCTGACCGAACGAGAATTGTGATCAAAATAATTTATTATCGCCTGATGCAGTTCACTGCGGAATACCTGGTCCTGAAGCGCAGTTCGTGGAGTGTGTGTAGGAATCTCCAATGTGAGGCAAACCGGGGCATGATCTGACAATGTTTTAGGTAAGTGTTCTACTGCAGTGGTCCACATGCACACATCCTGGTTTAAAAGCCAGTAGTCCAGTCTAGACCATGTACGGTGTGTTAATGATAAGCAAGTTCCTTCCTTACGGTCTGGGTGTCTTAGTCTCCATATATCAACCATGTCCCAGTTCTCCATTCCCTCTATTAAGACCATAGCCGATTGTTTACGATATGTATCGTTGCCAGTTGATCTGTCTAAAGCTGGGTCTAAGCAAGTGTTAAAATGCCAACCCCATATAATGGCTGCAGGTTGTAAATCTCGTAGTTGTGACCAGATTTGTGTATAAAAGGATGGGTTATCATTATTTGGACCATACACATTGACAATTGTTAAAACAGTGCCCCCAAAGTTGCCCTGTACTATAATATAACGACCCTGATCATCCTTGATAGATGTAATAAGCGTGAATGGGGTATTTCATTTGACTAACAGCAGTACACCTCTTGCATATGAGGAATAAGAGGATGCCATCTTGTATGCAGCCCATCTAGCACCTATCTTATGCTCTCTGAGGTCTGTCAGGTGTGTCTCCTGTATACAGGCAACATCCACCTTGTGTCTGTCTAGATAGGCTAGTACTTTTCTTATTTTCTGCGGGTTATGGAGTCCTCGAACATTCCAAGTCATTAACGTCAATGTACTATGATGTTTCAGAGTATTAGCCATTCATCTGTCCGTTGCCATTCATTAATTGCTGATATCTGTAAGAACTTACAGTGCCATATATGTACTTGTCTGCCTCTATGCTGCTGGTCGTAATTTTCTGTTTGAAACCCCTTCCCACCCCCCCACTATATCCCTGTCAGCGGAGACAATCCCAAAAAACATGAAACATACCCCTTTACCCGTGACCCCCCCATCCCAGGGAAAAAAAGAAACAAAAACTAACTGGTGTGGTATACACTAGAGGGCGGAAGCTGCCTAGCTCAGATACCCTTGTATGTGACTACAAGGGGGACGCCATCTTGTATATTGACGATGCACTACAGAGCATCCAGTAATATCTATAGATTATAGCGTAGTACAGCATTTACTTCAGTGACGTTATTTGTCGAGTGACCGTTGGCGGCATCACCAGGCTGTCTGAGTCTAAGGGTAATACGTGTATTATGATTAATTGCCTCTGCCACCCCTCACACACGGTCATCTCACAATTGAGTACATTGCCTCCAGCTACCCCCACCCTCTGGGCAATGTACTGACACCTGCAATTCCAACCTGTGACATGATTACAGGCCCCATGGTTGTGGTCTGCGATGTAACATCGCTTCAGTACCTCAGCCGGTCTGTGTTCAAATGAGCGCACTAATTGTCCCAAATGTTCAAGTATGTAAGAAACAAGCAGCAGCCTACTTGGGATCCTGAGTGTCACTCCACGTCCGATGTGGCTGCTTGTTCTTCCAGCCGTTCTCTTGGAGACCTCCTTTTTGCGCTCTGCGATCCTTTCTGCTGGAGATATTTCAAAATGTCTTCGGGTTCATTGTAAATTTTGGATTTGCCATCTTCCATTACTTTAAGTCTGGTGGGATATAGCATTGCATACTTGATGTTTAGGTCTCGAAGCTTCCTTTTGGCCAGATCGAATTTCTTCCGTGCCTCTTGTACTGATGTTGTAAAGTCAGGATACAGAGAGATCTTCATTCCCTCATTTTTCAAAGTACCCAGCTCCCGGGCCTTTCTAAGGGCCACGTCACAGTCCCTATAATTCAATAATTTGGCAATAATGGGCCTCGGCCGAGTGTCCGCTGGTGGTGGTGGTGCTAAGGACCTGCGTGTCCTTTCAACTATGAAGACATCGGAGAAACTGTCCCTGCCTAGAAGGGCAATCAGCAGCCGCTCTACATATTGTTCCATGGGTCCTGTAATTGTCGTTTCTGCTATGCCCAACAGGCGTGTGTTACTTCTTCGGGATCTCGCCTCTAAATCTTCTGCTTTCGCCGTTAGCACTGCCAGTTGCTTATCCATCTTGGCCTGTTTAGTTTCCATTTGGTTATGAGCATCTTCAGTTTCGGATATGCGACGTTCAGCCATATCTATCCTTTCCGTGTGTCGGTCCATACGTTTGGACATTTTGTATGTGAGAGAGTCAATCTTGCCATTGATATTTGTGAGGGCAGCTTGAATAGTGGAAAACATGGCCTGCACGTCATTATTTGTGATATTGCTGGCAGATGCCGTCGCCTGCGTTGGTGGCTGATGTTCATCTGGATTTGTTTCTGTTGTTTTTTTGGACTGTTCAAAATTGAGCTTGGGCTGATTTCTCTCCGGTTTGCCCATATTTGTGAACTTGGCGAAATCTGGACTGTAAGGAAGGAGATATAACCCCTCCCTGGTGGACCTCAGATGTGGAACGCCCGGGCTTTTGCTTTAGCGAGGCTTACTCAGTGTTATTTCGATGGGCTCTCTTGTACTTTCCCTGCGCAGGGTCTGTATAGTTGAATGGCACGTTGCTGAACCCAACTGACCGCTGCTTGCGCTTAGTGTACACAATTTGGTCTAGGTCGTTATTTGTAGATCAGGGATATGTCTACACGGGTAGGGAAATCAACTGCCAGCTGCCACCTTCCTCAGACAGTTCCCTCAGGCGTCCTGTCACCCTTGGTCTTCAGTCCCTGATTTTTCTCCAGGCAGGCGCATAAGCATACGCGGAGGTGTCTGCTTTTTTGTCAGCCCAGCAACGCACAGCCGCTACCCCAGATTACAGATGCAATTTCACAGTGTCACCAGCAGCTGTTCCCATGCGGTCCATGCCCTCTTTCCTGGCACCTATCAGTGTGCTGTTGTTTGACTCAGCGTCACCAAGTTATCTTGGGCCCAAGATGGCGCGCGGTGAGAAGGCTGTGAAGCTATGCAGCCTTTACCAGTCGGAGCCAGATCACGACTCGGCAACACGCTCGTCCAACAGGCCAATTTTAGTCAGGTTCCGCGCAGGTGTCTCGCCGTGCCGATGTCCAACCTCATGAGGCGTGTCAGCAACGATGTGTGCTCTGTCTGATATGCGTGGGTAATGGGCCTTTCACCAGGCGAACATTTCCATAATGGACGCTGCCCCCTTAATCTTTAGTGTTACAGCTGCGCCCCGCCGCGACAGTGCCTTACCGTCCTCTCTTCACGTTCCCCACCTCGGACAGCACCAGGCACACGCTACGGGGGTAGTGGGGGCTCCGTCCGCAGCCGTGAAGCATTCGGGGTGTCGGCGGTGTCTCACTCCTCCAGGTCTGTTTGCAGGTCGGCTCCGCCGGCCTGCGTGCTTTACGTCACGGCTCTCCTGTGCACTATATTCCGGTGCTTCACTTTCGCTTTTACCCGCCAGGCCTCAGTTGCAAGTCGGTCTCTCCCGATGTTGGCAGGGTCTCACAGGGCCATAAAGTATCAAGGTGTCAGGGCTAGAGATGTCGCATACGTGATCCGGCTTGTTTCCAGTTCCAGGAGCTCTTTTTGTGCATAGTTTAGTGCGTATTTTGTGAGCTCCGAGAGGAGCTTGCCTACAATGCAGCCATCTCTCAGCTTGGTTAGCTCCGCCCCATACACATTTATATTTGTTGTGTTGGATGAATACTGAGGGGCTGCGGTACTGATCCAGGGCTTTTCGTACCTTTGCGACTCATTTCTTCTGGCTAAGGCCTACCTCAAATGTCACAGGTAATGGTGGGTAAGGAAGCAGCCACTCCACAATAGTCCTTGCTCTAGAAGGGTTTTTTGGGGGGTCTCAATGAGCCACCTATAATTGGCAATTGTGAAGAGAGTGCATGGCACACATGCTTTTAAATATGCTGCTGGTACTTCAGGACTCACTGTGGTTCTCGTGTGAGGTTCTGCTGTACTCTTGTTGGATCCAGAGCAACATAGAGCAGCCTTCATGTGACTTACTGTGGTAGTTCAGCGGTTATGGGTCTGTGACACAGGGCAAACTTCGCAGAGTGAAGCTTGTAAGGTCCTGCGGTACCATGGTAAAAATGTAGGGTGTGGATGTGGGAGGGTTGGATGTCTGCGCAGGGTTAGCTGTTGATAGGGGATTGTGTGCAGTGCCTGGCCGCTGTGTTGGGTTGGTTACCAGCAGGTCGTTGGGGACAGGGCCTGGTTGCATGCCAGGTCCTTCAGCCTACCCCCAGCTTTACATGGCCAAAGGACGTGTGCTGCAGGGGGTTGACTTACCGTGGGTTGGGTACAGGGCCTAGCTCAACAAAACATATGCTCAGTGGGGGAGTTGGGTGCATATGAGCAAGAAACCCCAGAAATGCTGTAGATGACGCTTGTGCAGAAAGAAATAAAAACAATTATAAGAAAATTGTGGGGTGGGTTTGTCCACCCATAGTGGAGACGGTTTAGGTGCAGGATCTGGTCACAAGTCAGGCACTGCAGCCAGTCCCACACAGCTCACAGCCTTTGACTGTGTGCTATGGGGGGTTGGCTGCCTGTTGGGCATTAGATGCAGGCTCTGTAGTCACCTCCGTGCTGTGCACAGCCAATGGCTGTGCAATCTGTGGGGTTGCCTGCCCACAGGGGGTTGAGAGCAGGACCTGGATGCAGGCCTGGCCCTTCGACCAACCCTACACTGTGCACGGACAAAGGAGGTGGGTTTGAGACTCTGCTGGGGGTTGGGTGAGGGCCTCATGCTGCACATGGCTGAAGGCCATGCTCAGTGGGGGTTGGCTGTCTCTAGGTGCTAGGCCCTGCGGCTAAACCCACACTACACAGCAGCATGCATGGCCTAAAGTTGCCTCACTGCGAGAGTTAGGCGAATATGATTAAAAAAAAAGAAATAGACTAAAGAAAGCCAAAGGTTAAAGTGACGTTAGAGCTATAGGTATGGTTTTAATATTTAATTTTAGGTGCAAAAAATACTCAGGAATTCACTTAAAAAACTAAAGGTGAAAGTGACAATATAGTTAGGTAAGATAAGATTTTGATTTTGTTTACAAAAGCCTAGAAATTCACTGAAAAAAACAAAGGTTAAAGTAACATTATTGTTAGGTGTTGCATCTATATATAAACTAACATTTAAAACCAAACAAACCAACTAAAATTCACCAGTCATAATTTACAGAGCTAATTATATCTCGTGCTCCCGCCATGCACTGCTTAGGATCTCCCATATTGCATCAGTCATGACATGATTTTGACACAGACACATGAAAACATGGCATGAACAGTATAATTTATGAGATTATGCACATTTATACCTTATTTTATAACACTACACACTTTCATGTTCTTGTCATTGCTGGTTATTAAAAAGAGTGGCTCTTCTGGAGTTTTCCTTCCTATTAATTAATGTTTTGAAATTCAAACTGTCATCTGAAAGCTTCTGTGAAATATATAAAAACTTCTTATAAATGAACTTACATCTTTATGATCTGTCCGTGGTAAAAAGTAATATGCCGTATTTTTCAATTCCTATATTTTTATAAATATATATGACAATTGCCATTGCCATTTATTCACTTTTAATTTATCAAAATGGTGTTTTTTCAACCCAGTTCTATATTCTCTCCATAAGGTAGACTGTGTCCACCCATGGACCATTAGGACGATTGCAGGGCTCATTTAGCTCGCAGCCTCATACTGTGAACTCTTCTGCGTCAATAGCGGGACATAGATGCCTCAAGTCAATCCAAATGTCCTACACATTTTTTAAATATATTTATATATAGTAACAGCAGGAAGGTAGGATCCTTCTAGTATGGTTGCCCCCAATTTTTGTCTGGTGTCAGTGTTTTTTTGACTTAGTCTGACTGGGATCCTGCTAATCAGGACCCCATTCACTGTGCTTACTCCCTAAATTGACCATGGTAAGTGCATCCATGATTGGCTACTGGTGTACCCTTGTAAGTCCTAGTATATGGTGCTAATGTACCCAGGGCATAGGTACACCAGGGGTCTCCCATTGGCTGCAGCCTGTATTGTGCCACCCATGGGACTCCAGTTAAACTTGTCTATAGTCCTGCCACTGCAGCCTGTGTGAGTTGGTGCTTGCACCCCTCACAACAGATATAAGTGTCCTTATATCTGAGGTCACTGCACTTAAAACCTATGAGTCACCCCTATGGCAGGCTCTTCTGTCCTGAGGGCAGGGTTCTTGGTTATAAGCATGAGGGTGCCACTGCATAAGCAGGACACCCCTACAAACCATGGAATTGATTCTCCAGGCGTTGTAAGTGTGGTCAGCCATTTAAAAACATATAGTGGACATTAGTCAATACGAGATGTCAAACTATATCGTGGCTGCACTGAAACCGGTCATGTTTAGTATCAAACATGTCGGAATTATACCCCAACACTGATTCCAATGTTGGAAGTATGATCCCATGTACTGGGATGCTCCCTTGGGGTACCACCCTGTACTCCCAGTAACAGCCTTTCAGGGTTTGACAGCAAGCTAGTACTGCTGCCGACCACAGATATGTTTCTGCCCTCCTACCGCTGAGCCAAGCTCGAACAGGGGAAGGTAGAACAATATTTTTCCTGTCACAGGGAGGTGTGACAACCTTCCAGAAAAGACTTAGTGGGTTGGGCTCGGGTGGAGGAGCTTGCCAGCTTCACCAGACTGCTTTGAAGGGCACATTTGGTACCCTTCTTGCATACTCTGGTTTGAAACAGTTCACGAAGCCCTTGGCTCCTGCTCTGGTGTAAAACTGGATAAAGGTCATGGGATTATCCTGCGCTCTGTCCAGCCCCTCCTCTGGGAGGGACCCCTGAGTCGTTCCAACCCTTTCCCTGGGGTACTTAAGGGCTTGTCTGTGGGTGGTTCCTTAGATTCGTCATGGGACAAGACTCAAGCCTGAAACCGTGTCATTCTTCGACCATCTGGACACTTAGACTTTGCTGGACTTCGCCTGGAACCAAGACTGCATAATGGAAGACTCCAGCTGCTCTTGGTCTCTCTGCTCAATCGAACATTTGTAGAGCACTCTACTCACCCGTGAGGGTTTCAAGGCGCTAAGGGGGTGGGGGAAGCAGCTACTGGTCGAACAGACAGGTCTTGAGAAGTCTCCTGAAGGTCAGCAGGTCCTGGGTCTGACGCAGGTGGGCGGGGAGGGTGTTCCATGTCTTGGCGGCGAGGTGGGAAAATGATCTACCGCCGGTGGTCTTTCGGCGGATGCTTGGGATGGTGGCGAGGGCGAGGTCGGCGGAGCGAAGCTGGCGGTTTGGGGTGTAGAAGGACAGTCGTTCGTTGAGGTATGCTAGTCCGGCATTGTGGAGTGCTTTGTGAGCGTGGGTGAGGATCTTGAAGGTGATCCTCTTGTTGACCGGGAGCCAATGCAGGTCTCTCAGGTGGGTGGTGATGTGGTAGCTGTGGCGAGGGAGTCCGAGGATGAGGCGTGCGGAGGCGTTTTGTATGTGTTGGAGTCTCTTCTGGAGTGTGGCCGCGGTTCCTGCGTAGAGGGCGTTGCTGTAGTCTAGCCTGCTGCTGACGAGTGCTTGGGTGACCGTCCTTCTGGTTTCGGTGGGGATCCATCTGTAGAGCTTGCGAGGCATGTGGAGGGTGTTGAAGCAGGAGGAGGAAACAGCATTAACTTGCTGGGTCATAGAGAGCGTTGAGTCCAGAATGAACCCCAGGTTGCGTGCGTGGTTGGTGGGTGTCAGGGCAGCTCCCAGCGTGGCCAGCCACCAGGAGACATCCCATGCGGAGGGGGTGGAGCCGAGGAGGAGGACCTCTGTTTTGTCCGAGTTCAGTTTCAGCCGGCAAGTCTTCATCCAGTCTGCGACAGCCTTCATTCCCATGTGGAGGTTGGATTTGGTGGTGGCCGGGTTCTTGGTGGGGGAGAGGATCAGCTGGGTGTCGTTGGCGTACAAGATGATGTTGAGGTGGTGTGCTCGGACGATGTTGGCGAGCGGTGCCATGTAGATGTTGAAGAGGGTCGGGCTGAGGGATGATCCTTGGGGTATGCCACAGATGATCATGGTGGCTTCGGATCGGAAAGGGAGGAGGCTGACTCTCTGGGTTCTGCCGGAGAGGAAGGAGGTGATCCAGTCCAGGGTTTTGTCTTGGATCCCTGCGTCGCGGAGGCGTGTGCGCAGGGTGTGGTGGCAGACGGTGTTGAAGGCGGCCGAGATGTCCAGGAGAATGAGGGCCGCGGTTTCACTGTTGTCCAGTAGGGTCCTGATGTCGTCAGTGGCGGCGAAGAGGGCGGTTTCGGTGCTGTGGTTGCTGCGGAAGCCGGATTGGGAGTAGTCAAGAATGTTGCTCTCCTCCAGGAAGTGGGTCAGTTGTCTGTTGGCGGTCTTCTCAATGACTTTCGCAGGGGACGGGAGGAGGGAGATGGTTCGGAAGTTCTTGAGGTTCTTTGGGTCCGCCTTGGGTTTCTTGAGTAGGGCGTTGATCTCAGTGTGTTTCCAGCTCTCCGGAAAGGTGGCGGTCTCGAAGGAGCTGTTGATGATCTTTCGGAGTTGGGGTGCGATGATGGAGCTTGCCTTGTTGAAGATGTGTCGGGGGCAGGGGTTGGCTGGTGAGCCGGAGTGGATGGTGTTCATGATTTTGATGGTGTCTTTGTCGTTGACGTGGTTCCAGGAGAGCAGGAGGTTGGTGTGTTTGGTGGGTGTTGAGTCGGGGTGTTGGCATCTATTGTTGGCGTCTAGGTGTCAAAACTGTTGTGGATGTCTGCGATCTTGCGGTGGAAGAAGGTAGCCAGGGAGTTGCAGAGTTCATGTGACGGTGGGACGTTGATGGAGCTGGGGGTGGCGAGTTCTTTCACGATGTTGAAGAGCCATTTGCTGTTGTGTGCGTTGATGTCGATGCGTTCCTTGAAGGAGGTTCTTTTGGTGGATCGGATGAGTTGGTGGTGTTTGCGTCTGGTGTTCGTGAGAGCTGCGTGGTTGTCTGGTGTCTGGTCATTTTGCCACTGCTTCTCGAGTCTTCAGCAGGTGTGGTTGGAGTTCTGGAGGTCGGCGTTGAACCAGATGGCTCTTGTGTCGGTGCGCCTGTTGGAGGGTTTCCTGATCGGGTCGAGGGTGTTGGTGCAGTCGTCGATCCATTATCTGAAGTTGTGGGCTGCTGCGTCGGTCTCGGAGGACTCTGGTGGAGGGTCTCGGGCGAGTGTGGTGATGATCTGGTCTTCAGTGACTTTTTTCCAGCTGCGGTGTGGGATACGTTGCGATTGGTTGTGCTTGGTGTGTTTCTCGAAGGAGAAGTGGATGCAGTGGTGGTCGGTCCAGTGGAGTTCGCAGGTGTGGCTGAAGGTGACGTGGTCGCTGCCGGAGAAGATGGGGTCGAGCGTGTATCCGGTGGAGTGGATGGGGGTCATGACGAACTGTTTGTATCCGAGGTTGGTGAGGTTGTCGATCAGGGTTGTGGAGTTACTGTTGTTGGCATTCTCGAGGTGGAAGTTCAGGTCTCCTAGGAGGATGTAGTCTGTGGAGGTCGGTGATGGATACGCTGAACTGTGGTCGGGGTCCTGGGGGTCGGTAGACGAGGGTTCCTCTGAGGGTGGTGTTGTGATCATCGTGGATCTGGAAGTGTAGGTGTTCAGCCATGCTGAGGGAGTCTTCGGTGTTGGTTGGGATTCTGATGGTGTTCCTGTGGACGATGGCGATTCCTCCTCCTGGTTTGTTGTTTCGGTCCCTGCGAGTGATATTGTAGCCATTCGGGATGGCTACGGCTATGTCAGGCGCCGAGGAGGTGTTCATCCAGGTCTCCGTCAGGAAGGCGACGTCCGGGGCGGAGGAGTCCAGCAGGTCCCAGAGTTCAACGGCGTGCTTGTGGGCTGAGCGGGTGTTGAGAAGTATGCAGTTGAGATAGTTGTAGTCTGCAGTGTTGGGATGGGCAGGATGTGCGGGTGTGCGCTGGCTGGTGTAGCTGCAGCTTCGGCAGGTGAAGGGTCCGAGGGTGAGCTTTGAGGTGGCCTGGAAGCAGGTGGAATTTTGGCCGGTGTTGAGTGCATGGAAGGTGTTGGTGTCGTATCTGCGTCGGGTGTTGTGATGGGCGCGGGGCCCAGGGGGTCTGGCGCTGGGCGTGGTCCAGGCACGGATGGGCACAGACGGGCTTGCCTAAAGCGCGCCTTCGGCACGACCGCACAGCGGTCGCCATAAGAAGGGGAAGAGGCAGGAGCAGAGGTAGGGGGCGGGAACGGGCTGGATCAGTGGGCAGGGCAGCAGCGGTGGGAAAAACGGCAACACACAGCGCAGAATACAGTAATCAGAGGAACAGAGGAACAGTAAAATAAAAAGAAAAGAAAAAAAATACGAAGTGCTGTCTAGTAGGGGGGGCCTCTGAGCACAGCGGGTGAACAGCAGGGTGGAGCTGCGGCGCTGGGACGGACTGCTGGCTCGAACCCTGAGCGGGGACACGGAGCTGGGGCAGGAGATTGGCAGACAGGCGAGGCTGCTGGGGAGAGTGCTGGCCCTGATCCAGTGGTCAAGGCTTCACGCTGTTCTGCAAGTCTTCTTCATTGTCTGTGTCTGTGCTCCTTCCAGGATCTCCAACAGACCTGTAGGCATCAAAGACACCCAAAGTAATCTCTTTTGGAGTAAAGGAGTCACTCCCCTGCATTGGCAGGTATCACAATGAAGCTGACTGGTCTGCTGCTCCTGATGTCCCACGAACTTACCAAGGCTCAGCAACACAGGTGGTGGTTCTGCAACTCCCTTGAGGCCTGATCTGTCCTCTGTGCAATTTTGAAGCCAGTATCCATCACCAGAACTGGTATGGCCGAACCCCTGTGCACCACATCAACCTTCTGTTGTCAAGGCTTGTTGGCACTGCACTTGAGAGAGCTTCAGGCTACAAGAATCTCCAGCATCTCTTCCTGACAAGTACAGCGTCCTCTCCACATCCTCTGCACCGTGGGCCTTCCTTCCTGCTCAGCTGCTCAAAGCCCTCTTGTGACTCCTGTGCCTTCAGCCTGTGGGTCCTCCTGAGGGTCTTCCCCTCCTTCAGTGGGATCCCCTGCTTGCTCAGGACCCGCGCTATCTCTCCTGCTGTTGGTGAGTCCCTTGGACCTTGCTGTTCCCAACGTTGCTCCTTTTTTGTTCTCCATGCCAGTTGTGGCTACCAAGGCTTGTTGGTGCCCCTGCTGGACACCGACCACCTAGTCACTGACATCTGATGTGGGACAGCCTGTGCATGACTCCTGTCCTTCCTCAGCATCGCCAGTTCCTCACAACCGCAGCAACAATGTCATCGTCACCTCTTCTGAAGCGTCTGACATCAGTGGGTATTACTCTTCCTTGCCTCCTGGCCACTCCTGAATGGCAAAGACTGTATGCCCTCTGCTTGCAGGTTCTTCACTTCCAGAATCCAGCCTTGGATTCCATCGGACTTCTTCACCGTCTTCTCCAGAGTCACTTTTCTCCAAGTCTTCCATTGTCGTCTATGGAGGTTTCCAACTTGTCTTCACTCCAATGCAACTGGCTTCTCTGGTGTAGGTATCCTGGTCTCCGGGGCATCCACAGGTTGGGTGGCTCTCAAACCTTCCGTCCTCCAAGGGAATTCTGCAGGGTTCTCTGGGAAGGGCCCTTCCTCTGCAAAACTGCAACCGCAACTTCTCCATTGACTTCCATTGGGCACGTGGCTGGGTTTCCCACTCTGCACACAGCCTCCGTGGGATTCCTGGTTACTTACCTTGGGTAGTTCCTTGTGTCCCCGGATCCTCTGGGTCTTCTGGTCGAAGTCTCATCCTCCTTTGCAGTTTGCATTCCACTTTCATAATATATGGTTTAGTCTCCCCCTGGAGACCATTGTATTTTGTTCTACTTACCTTCTTACAATCGAAGTATTGTTGTGTATTGTGTTGATATCTCCGGGTAGGAGTTACACCAATTAGTTTGTGAGTGTTATGTATATGTAATAAATAGAGGTTTTTTTTATATAAACACTGTGTGGTTCTTTTTCATTTAACCTACACTACATGATTAGACTGGTAAGTTGCTCAACACTCCTTCAAGATAAGCATGAAGGCTGCTTTCCACAGCTACAACTTTAAGAGCTTTCTATGGCTATCAAAGACCACTAAAAACACCATAAGCTTTGCCTGGATTAGTGCAAGGTGCATCAATCAAATAAGTGTACACCATATACTAAGCCAGCCTCCCACAGTAACCTTTACAGAATTTCCTTCAACTGAGATTCTCCATGCACACATACACAGCACCATAGTCTTTATGTCATGCACTGTATCTCTGCTCACACTAAGGTCTTGATTAGTAGTGCTGTATTCAGTAACACTCCCTACATAAATGCCTATGTAGGCACCAATCACAATTACTAGTGGTGTGGTGTTTATTGATCCCAGAAGTTACTGGGTAGAATTCATTCTGCACCTGTGGATTTCCCCCCACAATTTATTACAGAAAAAAATGTTGAGTTCGTACATGCAGATTTTGTTTGGCAAAATTACCAATATATTTATGTTATGTCTACAGTATGAGTTATTTATTGCACCCAATATTTTCTAAATACAGGAGTATTTCTCTACTGATCCCATCAACACATTTCATTTTATTAACCTCATTGCAGCCTCATTTTTTTCCACTCTTGGGTATATGGAGTTACACCTTAACTGTCACCTGCTTTTGCTCTGCACTTCACCTGATCATGTTGTCTTGTTCTCCACTTCTCTTAGCAGTTCTGAAAACAGTGGGGTACATTTTCTTGTTCTTCACTTTTCTTACTAGTTCAAAAAACAGTAAATCGTCACCAGTAAAACAACACCATTCCACTTGTGCAACTTTACTACTAAAAGCTCTGCCTTGCACAGGTTTCTGGAAAACTACCGGGAATCTCATGTGACAAATTCCCTGGGCTTTATTTAAGCTATGCGTAATTCTACAGAGGTGGAATGGAGAATTCTTTCCAAATGCACCTTTTTTCTCCATGGATAAGATATTTTTCTCTGCGGAGAAAGCCCTTCCCTTACTCCCCCAAAAGGATTAGCTGGAGTAAATTTCCACCCATTTCCTGGACAGGAAAGTGCCAGGTGGAGTTTGGGAATATCCACAAACCTAGGGATTAGTGGTGTTCTCAAGTTTAGGAGGCTAGCTGCATGTGGGATTTACTACTACGGTTTTCTCCTCTCTCGTGGCTGAGAAATCCACAGTTTTAACCTCATATACACCTACCAGGATTATCTTTGTGAATTCCGCGTAAGAGTAAATGTGTGTTTTTTTGGTCACAGCTGTATATTTATAAACTGATTTTTTTAAATATATTAGATTGATGTAAGAAGAGTGAGCAAGACAAACTCTCTTACTCTGTGCTCTCATGCGATTTGAAATTTAACTAAATAAAAGAATATGTTTGCTCTCCATGCAATGACACCTGAAGGTCAAGTAGGTTTTACCTTTTAATCATGCCGATGGTTATGGTTTTATCTACTTGTTTAAAAGAAATCAACATGCAAAATCCTGTCCATAGTCTGACTGTAGCACACACGTCGTTCCTCTCCTTCCTAGTTAAATGAATACTAGAGCACCCTCACTCTTTATGCAGAACAAGCGATTTTATGCCAAGACCAGAGGCTCCTCCTATTCATTTCTCTCCTGCTGTTTATATCCACCGCAGTCAGATAATCAGAAAAGAAACAACATATCAGCGAGCAACACAGGGAAGAACTACACAGGCGCTATAATAGGATCTCCCTTGGACAGTCTTTCCTCTTTGTTGCTGCTTGAAGTCAGTCAAGTTCCTACACTGTTTTTGTTATCGTTGACATTTAATTAGACTGTCAAGTCAAGTCAAGTTAAAAAAAAAGCTTTATTCGGTACATTGTTTACAACCATAAAAGCATTGTAATCTTGCTTTGTATTTTTTTTTTTTTAGTGCACATTCTGCTTTGTGTTTGCATTGCAGCTGAGTTGCTCTAGGTCGGACTTGCCCAAGAGTGCATGAGGATTCAGATGCTGAGTTGGGTTCCCCCCCTCCCCCCCCCCCGGGCTTCCGTACTTGCATTTCTCTGCCCAGCTGTTTTCCTTCAAGAGCGCACATTCCCTGGTGCTCGACGATGATGTTCTGGCGTGTCAGGTCACCTTTGGGGACATTTTGGTATTCTAATATGGCCAGATCTTCCTTCTTGGCTTACTACAAAACAACTCCACTTCCCAAAGTCGAGAGAAGACACATTTATATTGCGTGACTCAATAGTTTTGCTCAAAATATGCACTCTTACACTTCTGGGCCTGATAAGCCTTTCAAAAAGAGTGAACCATTACTTTTAAGCACCAGCACCAGGTTGGTGGGTGTCAGGGCAGCTCCCAGCGTGGCCAGCCACCAGGAGACATCCCATGCGGAGGGGGTGGAGCCGAGGAGGAGGACCTCTGTTTTGTCCGAGTTCAGTTTCAGCCGGCAAGTCTTCATCCAGTCTGCGACAGCCTTCATTCCCATGTGGAGGTTGGATTTGGTGGTGGCCGGGTTCTTGGTGGGGGAGAGGATCAGCTGGGTGTCGTTGGCGTACAAGATGATGTTGAGGTGGTGTGCTCGGACGATGTTGGCGAGCGGTGCCATGTAGATGTTGAAGAGGGTCGGGCTGAGGGATGATCCTTGGGGTATGCCACAGATGATCATGGTGGCTTCGGATCGGAAAGGGAGGAGGCTGACTCTCTGGGTTCTGCCGGAGAGGAAGGAGGTGATCCAGTCCAGGGTTTTGTCTTGGATCCCTGCGTCGCGGAGGCGTGTGCGCAGGGTGTGGTGGCAGACGGTGTTGAAGGCGGCCGAGATGTCCAGGAGAATGAGGGCCGCGGTTTCACTGTTGTCCAGTAGGGTCCTGATGTCGTCAGTGGCGGCGAAGAGGGCGGTTTCGGTGCTGTGGTTGCTGCGGAAGCCGGATTGGGAGTAGTCAAGAATGTTGCTCTCCTCAATGAAGTGGGTCAGTTGTCTGTTGGCGGTCTTCTCAATGACTTTCGCAGGGGACGGGAGGAGGGAGATGGTTCGGAAGTTCTTGAGGTTCTTTGGGTCCGCCTTGGGTTTCTTGAGTAGGGCGTTGATCTCAGTGTGTTTCCAGCTCTCCGGAAAGGTGGCGGTCTCAAAGGAGCTGTTGATGATCTTTCGGAGTTGGGGTGCGATGATGGAGCTTGCCTTGTTGAAGATGTGTCGGGGGCAGGGGTCGGCAGGTGAGCCGGAGTGGATGGTGTTCATGATTTTGATGGTGTCTTTGTCGTTGACGTGGTTCCAGGAGAGCAGGAGGTTGGTGTGTTTGGTGGGTGTTGAGTCGGGGTGTTGGCATCTATTGTTGGCGTCTGGGTGTCAAAACTGTTGTGGATGTCTGCGATCTTGCGGTGGAAGAAGGTAGCCAGGGAGTTGCAGAGTTCATGTGACGGTGGGACGTTGATGGAGCTGGGGGTGGCGAGTTCTTTCACGATGTTGAAGAGCCATTTGCTGTTGTGTGCGTTGATGTTGATGCGTTTCTTGAAGGAGGTTCTTTTGGCGGATCGGATGAGTTGGTGGTGTTTGCGTCTGGTGAGAGCTGCGTGGTTGTCTGGTGTCTGGTCATTTTGCCACTGCTTCTCGAGTCTTCAGCAGGTGTGGTTGGAGTTCTGGAGGTCGGCGTTGAACCAGATGGCTCTTGTGTCGGTGCGCCTGTTGGAGGGTTTCCTGATCGGGTCGAGGGTGTTGGTGCAGTCGTCGATCCATTATCTGAAGTTGTGGGCTGCTGCGTCGGTCTCGGAGGACTCTGGTGGAGGGTCTCGGGCGAGTGTGGTGATGATCTGGTCTTCAGTGACTTTTTTCCAGCTGCGGTGTGGGATACGTTGCGATTGGTTGTGCTTGGTGTGTTTCTCGAAGGAGAAGTATATGCAGTGGTGGTCGGTCTAGTGGAGTTCGCAGGTGTGGCTGAAGGTGACGTGGTCGCTGCCGGAGAAGATGGGGTCGAGCGTTTATCCGGTGGAGTGGATGGGGGTCATGACGAACTGTTTGTGTCCGAGGTTGGTGAGGTTGTCGATCAGGGTTGTGGAGTTACTGTTGTTGGCATTCTCGAGGTGGAAGTTCAGGTCTCCGAGGAGGATGTAGTCTGTGGAGGTCGGTGATGGATACGCTGAACTGAGGTCGGGGTCCTGGGGGTCGGTAGACGAGGGTTCCTCTGAGGGTGGTGTTGTGATCATCGTGGATCTGGAAGTGTAGGTGTTCAGCCATGCTGAGGGAGTCTTCGGTGTTGGTTGGGATTCTGATGGTGTTCCTGTGGACGATGGCGATTCCTCCTCCTGGTTTGTTGTTTCGGTCCCTGCGAGTGATATTGTAGCCATCCGGGATGGCTACGGCTATGTCAGGCGCCGAGGAGGTGTTCATCCAGGTCTCCGTCAGGAAGGCGACGTCCGGGGCGGAGGAGTCCAGCAGGTCCCAGAGTTCAACGGCGTGCTTGTGGGCTGAGCGGGTGTTGAGAAGTATGCAGTTGAGATAGTTGTAGTCTGCAGTGTTGGGATGGGCAGGACGTGCGGGTGTGCGCTGGCTGGTGTAGCTGCAGTTTCGGCAGGTGAAGGGTCCGAGGGTGAGCTTTGAGGTGGCCTGGAAGCAGGTGGAATTTTGGCGGGTGTTGAGTGCATGGAAGGTGTTGGTGTCGTATCTGCGTCGGGTGTTGTGATGGGCGCGGGGCACAGGGGGTCTGGCGCTGGGCGTGGTCCAGGCACGGATGGGCACAGACGGGCTTGCCTAAAGCGCGCCTTCGGCACGACCGCACAGCGGTCGCCATAAGAAGGGGAAGAGGCAGGAGCAGAGGTAGGGGGCGGGAACGGGCTGGATCAGTGGGCAGGGCAGCAGCGGTGGGAAAAACGGCAACACACAGCGCAGAATACAGTAATCAGAGGAACAGAGGAACAGTAAAATAAAAAGAAAAGAAAAAAATACGAAGTGCTGTCTAGTAGGGGGGGCCTCTGAGCACAGCGGGTGAACAGCAGGGTGGAGCTGCGGCGCTGGGACGGACTGCTGGCTCGAACCCTGAGCGGGGACACGGAGCTGGGGCAGGAGATTGGCAGACAGGCGAGGCTGCTGGGGAGAGTGCTGGCCCTGATCCAGTGGTCAAGGCTTCACGCTGTTTTGCAAGTCTTCTTCATTGTCTGTGTCTGTGCTCCTTCCAGGATCTCCAACAGACCTGTAGGCATCAAGGACACCCAAAGTAATCTCTTTTGGAGTAAAGGAGTCACTCCCCTGCATTGGCAGGTATCACAATGAAGCTGACTGGTCTGCTGCTCCTGATGTCCCACGAACTTACCAAGGCTCAGCAGCACAGGTGGTGGTTCTGCAACTCCCTTGAGGCCTGATCTGTCCTCTGTGCAATTTTGAAGCCAGTATCCGTCACCAGAACTGCTATGGCCGAACCCCTGTGCACCACATCAACCTTCTGTTGTCAAGGCTTGTTGGCACTGCACTCGAGAGAGCTTCAGGCTACAAGAATCTCCAGCATCTCTTCCTGACAAGTACAGCGTCCTCTCCACATCCTCTGCACCGTGGGCCTTCCTTCCTGCTCAGCTGCTCAAAGCCCTCTTGTGACTCCTGTGCCTTCAGCCTGTGGGTCCTCCTGAGGGTCTTCCCCTCCTTCAGTGGGATCCCCTGCTTGCTCAGGACCCGCGCTATCTCACCTGCTGTTGGTGAGTCCCTTGGACCTTGCTGTTCCCAACGTTGCTCCTTTTTTGTTCTCCATGCCAGTTGTGGCTACCAAGGCTTGTTGGTGCCCCTGCTGGACACCGACCACCTAGTCACTGACATCTGATGTGGGACAGCCTGTGCATGACTCCTGTCCTTCCTCAGCATCGCCAGTTCCTCACAACCGCAGCAACAATGTCATCGTCACCTCTTCTGAAGCGTCTGACATCAGTGGGTATTACTCTTCCTTGCCTCCTGGCCACTCCTGAATGGCAAAGACTGTATCCCCTCTGCTTGCAGGTTCTTCACTTCCAGAATCCAGCCTTGGATTCCATCGGACTTCTTCACCGTCTTCTCCAGAGTCACTTTTCTCCAAGTCTTCCATTGTCGTCTATGGAGGTTTCCAACTTGTCTTCACTCCAATGCAACTGGCTTCTCTGGTGTAGGTATCCTGGTCTCCGGGGCATCCACAGGTTGGGTGGCTCTCAAACCTTCCGTCCTCCAAGGGAATTCTGCAGGGTTCTCTGGGAAGGGCCCTTCCTCTGCAAAACTGCAACCGCAACTTCTCCATTGACTTCCATTGGGCACGTGGCTGGGTTTCCCACTCTGCACACAGCCTCCGTGGGATTCCTGGTTACTTACCTTGGGTAGTTCCTTGTGTCCCCGGATCCTCTGGGTCTTCTGGTCGAAGTCTCATCCTCCTTTGCAGTTTGCATTCCACTTTCATAATATATGGTTTAGTCTCCCCCTGGAGACCATTGTATTTTGTTCTACTTACCTTCTTACAATCGAAGTATTGTTGTGTATTGTGTTGATATCTCCGGGTAGGAGTTACACCAATTAGTTTGTGAGTGTTATGTATATGTAATAAATAGAGTTTTTTTTTATATAAACACTGTGTGGTTCTTTTTCATTTAACCTACACTACATGATTAGACTGGTAAGTTGCTCAACACTCCTTCAAGATAAGCATGAAGGCTGCTTTCCACAGCTACAACTTTAAGAGCTTTCTATGGCTATCAAAGACCACTAAAAACACCATAAGCTTTGCCTGGATTAGTGCAAGGTGCATCAATCAAATAAGTGTACACCATATACTAAGCCAGCCTCCCACAGTAACCTTTACAGAATTTCCTTCAACTGAGATTCTCCATGCACACATACACAGCACCATAGTCTTTATGTCATGCACTGTATCTCTGCTCACACTAAGGTCTTGATTAGTAGTGCTGTATTCAGTAACACTCCCTACATAAATGCCTATGTAGGCACCAATCACAATTACTAGTGGTGTGGTGTTTATTGATCCCAGAAGTTACTGGGTAGAATTCATTCTGCACCTGTGGATTTCCCCCCACAATTTATTACAGAAAAAAATGTTGAGTTCGTACATGCAGATTTTGTTTGGCAAAATTACCAATATATTTATGTTATGTCTACAGTATGAGTTATTTATTGCACCCAATATTTTCTAAATACAGGAGTATTTCTCTACTGATCCCATCAACACATTTCATTTTATTAACCTCATTGCAGCCTCATTTTTTTCCACTCTTGGGCATATGGAGTTACACCTTAACTGTCACCTGCTTTTGCTCTGCACTTCACCTGATCATGTTGTCTTGTTCTCCACTTCTCTTAGCAGTTCTGAAAACAGTGGGGTACATTTTCTTGTTCTTCACTTTTCTTACTAGTTCAAAAAACAGTAAATCGTCACCAGTAAAACAACACCATTCCACTTGTGCAACTTTACTACTAAAAGCTCTGCCTTGCACAGGTTTCTGGAAAACTACCGGGAATCTCATGTGACAAATTCCCTGGGCTTTATTTAAGCTATGCGTAATTCTACAGAGGTGGAATGGAGAATTCTTTCCAAATGCACCTTTTTTCTCCATGGATAAGATATTTTTCTCTGCGGAGAAAGCCCTTCCCTTACTCCCCCAAAAGGATTAGCTGGAGTAAATTTCCACCCATTTCCTGGACAGGAAAGTGCCAGGTGGAGTTTGGGAATATCCACAAACCTAGGGATTAGTGGTGTTCTCATGTTTAGGAGGCTAGCTGCATGTGGGATTTACTACTACAGTTTTCTCCTCTCTCGTGGCTGAGAAATCCACAGTTTTAACCTCATTTACACCTACCAGGATTATCTTTGTGAATTCCGCGTAAGAGTAAATGTGTGTTTTTTTGTTCACAGATGTATATTTATAAACTGATTTTTTTAAATATATTAGATTGATGTAAGAAGAGTGAGCAAGACAAACTCTCTTACTCTGTGCTCTCATGCGATTTGAAATTTAACTAAATAAAAGAATATGTTTGCTCTCCATGCAATGACACCTGAAGGTCAAGTAGGTTTTACCTTTTAATCATGCCGATGGTTATGGTTTTATCTACTTGTTTAAAAGAAATCAACATGCAAAATCCTGTCCATAGTCTGACTGTAGCACACACGTCGTTCCTCTCCTTCCTAGTTAAATGAATACTAGAGCACCCTCACTCTTTATGCAGAACAAGCGATTTTATGCCAAGACCAGAGGCTCCTCCTATTCATTTCTTTCCTGCTGTTTATATCCACCGCAGTCAGATAATCAGAAAAGAAACAACATATCAGCGAGCAACACAGGGAAGAACTACACAGGCGCTATAATAGGATCTCCCTTGGACAGTCTTTCCTCTTTGTTGCTGCTTGAAGTCAGTCAAGTTCCTACACTGTTTTTGTTATCGTTGACATTTAATTAGACTGTCAAGTCAAGTCAAGTTAAAAAAAAAAGCTTTATTCGGTACATTGTTTACAACCATAAAAGCATTCTAATCTTGCTTTGTATTTTTTTTTTTAGTGCACATTCTGATTTGTGTTTGCATTGCAGCTGAGTTGCTCTAGGTCGCTTTTGCCCATGAGTGCATAATGCTTCAGATGTTAAGTTGGGTCCCCCTCTGGGCTTCCGTACTTGCATTTCTCTGCCCAGCTGTTTTCCTTCAAGAGCACACATTCCCTGGTGCTCGACGATGATGTTCTGGCCTGTCAGGTCACCTTTGGGGACATTTTGGTATTCTAATATGGCCAGATCTTCCCTCTTGGCTTACTACAAAACAACTCCACTTCCCAAAGTCGAGAGAAGATACATTTATATTGCGTGACTCAATAGTTTTGCTCAAAATATGCCCTCTTACACTTCTGGGCCTGATAAGCCTTTCAAAAAGAGTGAACCATTACTTTTAAGCACCAGGGATTTCCAGGGTCGCGATATGGATACAAATGAGCAAGTGTTCAAAGGAAAGTTGAGGGATTTTATAATTGCTTCAGGTAGGTCCACCGTTAATGACTCAGTTGGAGTAATTGTATGTGATATGAAAAAAAAAAACTGAAGGAAATTATTTTGACCCATACGCAGCCTGCTGGTAGTAGCAGCGTTAATACAGCCTGACACTGATTTTTGCTGAAGGCCCAGAATCTTATTTTGTTAATATCCCAACAAAGTCCTTTATGACAGAGGGGCCGATTTAGATCTTGGTGCAGAGAGAACTCCTTAGCAACAATGAGAAAGTTCCCTCCAAGCCAAGGCTCTGGTCTACTCGCGTGATTTAAATGCGGACAGACCATAGTTTGATGACGACAAAGACTACTCTATCTCTCTGACATGGTCAAACTACTCCAATGCCATGACGAAGTAAGAGCCATCAGAGATGTTGCTGTTTGCCCACCCCCCTAATTTGAATAGGCGGCTATGTAGCAGTTTTTCAATGCCCTTCACTGCCAGCAAAAACCTCGCACAAAGGGGCGCTGAAACATGCTCAATGGCCCCTCGCCAAGGAAGGAAACTCCTGTGGCAAGGTGGCATTGTTTTTAAAAAATTTAAAACGAAAATTTGCCTTGAAATAAAAAAAATTCAACGTTGACGTATGGCTCCATCATGTTTGATGGAGCCATCCGGCAAAGTTACAATGTATTGGCAGAAACTGCCACAACAGCGGTTCCTGTCAATGCTTGGAATGTCCGTCATACCAATGGACATTTCAAAATGTTGTGGTCGCCACCTCCAGCAGGGTGCTGGAGTAATTTACTCCATGGCCTTGTCGAGGATTGCCCATGGGCAAAATTGTATGAGGCCCAGAGTCTAAAATAGTATTTTAAATTGAAACATAGGCCTTCTGGTTCAGCAGGGGTTTTGTCTGAGAAAATTTCAAACTGGGTCAGAGCAATGACTGACAGTAGTTCAAGTTGTGGTGGAACATTCTCAGTCTAGTAAGAATTTGGATGCAGTTGTTTATTCTCCTGATTCAGATTTAGGATATCACTGATCTCAATTTGTATGGTTCAAATAAACATAAACTAATGAAAGCATCAACATTTTCAAATGAAAATAAATATATTCAAACACATACTGAGTTATGTGACTTTGTGGGTGATTCACTTTTTCATCTTTCTTTATTATTTCATTTCCACAGACTGATCAACCATCTCTCATGAAGATTACATCCGTGCAAGGATCAGACATCTTTGGACAAACTAATTACAAATAAGTTGAACTCAGAATGCCCTGGCTCTACCTTTGCAGATCCAGGTTCAGACAATTCCAACAACCCACCCTAAAGTCTTGACTTTTTTAAATGAAATGCAGAAAATATTCAAAAAGGTATAGACAAGCTTTTGTAGGCTTGTCAAGATAAACTGTTCACTACCATGGGCCCAGTCACAAATCTATTTGAGATGACTGAACAAGCCTAGAAAGGATCTGTTATAATTGATCCATCAATTATAACAAAATATCTAACCCAATCCAAGGTGTCATTTGTTATATTGCAATGCATATTCAGCAATTTCTTTGGAATGACGCAAAGGCCTTCCAATAAGGTCGGATCGCAAGTTGGCCGAACTTGCATCTTCAGAGGAGGGCAAGGCAGCTAACTGCCTGCTATTCGGGGACAATCGTAGGGAATCTCCAAATATGTGAATACCTCTAACTCAATTGATAAGGTTGAATTATCATTGAGAAACGTCTTTGGCCAATGTGTTTTCTCAAGGACCAATAGAAGAAAAAAGGGTTCTGCCAGTTGTTTCCAGTCTGATATTCAGTCCCATTTTTCAAACAAAAGAGGACAATTTGGGTAATATTACAATAGACCAAACCTTTATCTCAGAAGGCATCAAATATCCATACTCTGCAGGACAATCTTGAGCCTCCAATAACAACTGTGGCAGGTGAATCAGTTCTAGTGTAAGGAATAGCATTATGTTTACACAAATGGTAACAGATCCCACAAAATCCATGGGTTCTCTAAACAGTCTCAGGATTCCAAATAGAATTTTTCATCAAACCTGTTGAAACTTTCTTTTCATGCTCATTTCATTTTTAATCAACAGATGATTCCTCGATCTCTCAGGAAGCTCAGGACTTTCTGTTAAAAGGACCAATAGTACTCAATTCAATCTAAGAGGTTTTCTCAGTTTTTCTTGGTGAAGAAGAAAAACAAACAAATGCATCCTGTCAGGAATCTTTGCCACTTCAACAGTTGGTTATTTATTAACATTGATTGAAATAATTCTCCATCTCAGGGACTGTCTCTAGCCTTTAGAACGGATGGTCTGTCTGGATTGGAAAGATGCTTATCTATCGGTGCCTATTTTACATCACCATCGGAAGTTTTTCAAATTCCAATCTGATGTTTCTCCTACTGTGCCTCTAAACTCTGGAATTCTCTGCCACTGAATCTGAGATCGCTATCTAACTAACTTCTTTTTAGAAAGATACTAAAAACCTGGTTTTAACTAATGGTCTAATGTTTTAACTAATGTTAAGGTCACGCTCTTTTTTATTACAAGTTCTGCTATTCTTTTAGCCATTCTGTATTTTAATTCATGTGCTGCTACTCTGTTTTATTTGTTTTAACGGGCTTACCGGGCCGGCAGGGCAACCGCGGTTACTTGTTCTTCCGGATTCCCCAGTGACGCCGAGTGAGAGGCGGCTGATTGGAGGAATAGGGAGGCGGGGAACGGGGCTCTGATTGGGCGGGTGGACTGGGCAATGCATTTAAACCCAGTATGCTGCAACCATGCGACGGGCGCACCGCTGGCGCGCCGCCGGCGCACCTAAGGCAAGCCCGTCTGCGCCCGTCCGCACTCGGGCCGGGCTCAGGGCTAGTCCCCCTGGCTCTGATACACCAGATGTCTTAAGATACTCCCCCAAGCTGCTTAGAAGCATGGACCCAGAGGGTGGGAAGGCTTGTTGCCCTAGGATTTTACCTAGCACAAGACCAGAAGATTTGGTTGCCAATTGCGTGCTCTGTCAAAGTCCTTTGCAGGATATCCTGGCATGCCGCAGTAATACATCACTCAAAGAGGGGAAGGGCCCACAGAACCTAGGGACAGAAGTTCCACTATGGAAATGCTTATTGTTAAATGCCAGGTCACTGTTAAGCATAGCCTGGAATGCAGTCTGTTCATGGAAGAGCATCTGATCAAGATGTCTTTTATTATGGAGGCATGGACAGATAATACCTCAGGTCCTGACATTGTGAAGGCTTTGCCTGTAAACTTTGTTTGTCACACTCTGGACCGACCCTCAAGAAGAGGGGGAGGGTTCGCTGTTATCTATCACAGCAGTCTGGAGCCCTCCTTTTCTATAGCCTCCAGCCAAGCATGTGAAGCACTGTCTATTAGTGTCCGCCTCTCCCCCCCAAAATACCTTTGAAGCACTGCTGATCTATCGTCCTCCAGGGCCCAGAGGCGGGTTCCTGGACTCGCTCAGCGCTTTGTTGTAGGATGGACTGTGCTCGAACTCCTTCACCATCATGGGAGATTTTAATTTTTATCTGGAAGATGTTTCAGACCCAGATAACAAGAGACTTATGATTCTCATGTACGGAGGGGGGCTAGATCAAAGGGTGGTTGGACCATCGCACATAGCAGGGCATACCCTGGATGGCATTTTTTCTAATAACTCCGGTTTGGACATATTGGAAATTTTGCCGCTTCCATGGACAGATCATGCAGCTATAATTTTCACGCTTTCACAAGTGTCTCAGATCCAGGCTGACTCCCAACCAAGGGATAAGATTGCTATCCGGGCATGGAAAAATATAGATGGGTCTGAGATGGGTACATTTCTAACCTTAACTACCCACAGCATTCCAGCAGATGTAGATAAAGCAGAGGAGATATACTCAAAGTTGATTGAGAGGGCTTGTGATAAATTTGCGCCAGTTAAACTTTTTACTCCTAGGTGGCCCCAGCCCTCTGCCCCTTGATTTTCCGAAACTCTGCAAAAACATAAAACTGACTGCAAGAGGCTTGAAAGGATATGGAGGAATGGGTACAGTTCCAATAATAAAGAAAAGTATAAAGAGAGCCTTACGATCTACAAGAAATTAATAATGGAGGCCAAAAAAGCCTACTTTGCTGATCAGATAAAGAAGGCCAACTCTTCCTCCAGAGAATTGTTTAGGACCATTACGAAGCTTACGATTCCCACCAAACCCATCACACACAGTAGTCCGGCACTGTGTTAATCACTGGCCACCTTTTTCCAAAACAAAGTGGAAGGGATTTTCTCCTCCTTCTCCAAATCTCATGGAGAGGCAGGGGAAGCAGCATTTAGCCTCAACTCTAGGGTGAGGCTGGCTCCGGATAGATTAGTAAGTTTTAGTCCGCTACAGACGGAGGAGGTCATTGGCCTTCTGCGGGTTGCCCGGTCGGGAGCGCCTAGTGATCCCTGCCCGGTGGCGGTTCTTAAAATCTGTCCCGAGGTCATTGCTACTACTCTTGCCCCAGTGTTTAACACCATCATTGAGTCGGGTAACTATCCTAGGAGGTGGAAAGTTGCCTCTATCCTTCCCTTAATAAAAAAACACTAGTCTTGATAAAAATGACCCCAACAGCTACATAACCATTTCACATCTCCCGCTTCCAGCTAAATTACTTGAGAAAGCCATAAATAGGCAATTAAGTTCTTTTTTTCAGAGAACCAAGGCACTCGACCCCACGCAGTTTGGGTTTTGATTAAGGCCACGGAGGAGGTTAGAGTTGCGGTGGACCAGGGAGGGGTGGCTGTCCTGATTTTGTTGGATCTGTCGGCAGCCTTTGATACGGTCCATCACGGGGTGCTGATGGACCGGCTGTCGAGGGTGGGGTGGAAGGCACTGCCTCGAGCCTCCTGAAATCTTTTTTGGCTGACAGAATCCAGACAGTTGATCTGGGACCTGATAAGTCCAAACCCTTCCTCCCTTGCGGGGTACCACAGGGCTCTTCCTTGAGCCCCACACTTTTCAACATTTATGTCAGCCCGCTGGCAGCCTTGATAAGATCTTTTGGCCTGCAACTCACCTCCTATGCAGATGACACACAAATCGTGTTATCTATACAATGAGGGTCGCAAGTGGATATGGCCGCGAGGTGCCATGATTGCCTGAAAGACATTGTGGGCTGGATGGCCTCGAACTGTCTCAAATTGAATGCAGGGAATACCGAGGTCTTGATATTCGGATATGTGGTCTGATGCATTGGGGAAGCCACCAGCCCCCATGTGCAAGTCAAAGAATTTGGGCGTGATCATGGACCAGAATCTGGATTTTGGGGAGCAGGTTAGTGGAGTGGTTTCAACATGTTTCCATATCCTCAGGATATTGAGAAAAATAACATTTTCTCTTCCAGCCAATTGTTTCAGGTTAGCAGTCTCAGCCCTTATTCTGTCGCGTTTGGACTACTGTAATAGTCTGTACCTGAATCTGAAAAAAAACATCTGTACATTCTACAGATGGTACAAAATGCGGCGGCGAGACTGCTAACAGGCACTCCAAAGTTTGCCTCTGTACGAGAGGGACTACGGCAACTGTATTGGCTGCCGGTATCCAGACGGGCTCAATTTAAGGCACTATACACGGTATTCAAAGCATTGAAGGACAGTGGCCCAGAGTTTTTGAATAGGTGCTTCAATTGGTATGTGCCCGGGAGAGCACTGCGCTCCGCCGAAAGCAAACTAGTGGCAGTGCCCCGAATAAAAAAGGCCAGCTGGGGAGGAAATACCTTTTCCTATGGTGCAGCGAAAGCTTGGAACAGCCTGCCGGCGCACATCAGGAAGGCTAAGGAGCTCCTCTCTTTTAGAAAGGTGCTGAATACTTGGTTATTTAAGGATTGAGCCCCTCGTTCTCCAGGTAGTTCAGTTCAGTGTGCAGCGCCTGGACACCCGTGGGTATAAGTGCGCTTTATAAGCTTCTAATAATAATAATAATGTTCTGCTGGTATAGCTCTTCTGGGGACTCTAGTGCCAAGATTCCTTTGGGCCCTTGTGCACTTTAAAAATTGGTTACTTACTTATTTTCAATTCACGTCCCTTCCATTTGGCGGGTCGTCAGCTCCTCTGCACTTTACAGAGCTCCTAAAGCCCATTTTAGAGCTCCAAGTATTCTCATGTTGATTTACCTAGACAATATTCTGGTAATATCACATGACAAGAAATTGGTATTTTGTAACTACAAACCTCCATTAATCTGTTGAAGACTTTGTGTTTTGTCACAAATTAACCAAAATATTTACCTTCACCAGTTCAGTCTGTAGAGGTTCTGGAGTTTCCGGTGAATTTAACATATTGTACTCTTCAACTCCCAGATGCAAAGCTAAACACTATCAGAAAGGAACTGTCTAACTTTTCAACTCTTTTGCACATGTCTTTCCATCACCTAGCTTGTATAGTTTGCCTTCTGACACCACCAATACAACTAGTATTCCTAGGACCTTTAAATAATTGGGCACTTGCAAATGTAAAATCTAAATACCTAAAACATGGTCCAAGTTACTCAGATGTGCTTATGGAAACAATAGAGGTAAAATTGTGTTTGACGCATGGAACTGGAAAACTATATTCAATTAAATCTCATATCTTTTGCTGAAGTCAGACGCAAGTTTGTCAAGATGGGGTGCCAATTGTAGCAAGTTCTTAATGTTCTTGACTGGCTGGGCATGATCACAAACGGAGACTTCTATACACAAACACTATTCAGAGCTTCTTACAGGCACCTTTGTGATTCAGACATTAATAAAAATGCACCTCCTGTTCTGTGTTGCTCAGAATGGACAGTCTCACAGCAATGATTTATATCAATCACCAATGTGGTACCTTCAATACGAATTAATACCATGAGGAAATAACCCCTCTCTTGTCATCAGACACGATCCGTGCAGGTAGGAAAAATGAGGCGGGTGAGGAGGGAATTCGACAGAGGACAACAATGGAAAATGTGTTATTTATTTAGTTTTCCATCTGCGGCATCTGTCGAATACCCCCCACGCCGCCCCACCCCTTGTTTCTGCACGGACCGCGCCTGATGACAAGAAAGTCGTAAGAGAGAAAGAGTGATAATCTCACATACCTGTCCAGCACTCAACAACATCAACTCCAAGTAGAAATCTTGAAATAATCTCTCAAATTCTCTGCGAACAACTTCAGCTAACTGGTATTATGAATAATATCATTGAAGGGGCTTACTACATGGGTACTTTAAGGAAATTAAAATATTTGAGTCATTTTCTAAAGCCGTACCACAGTAAAATTTCACAAACCCACTGGCTGGTTCTGGCTGAGTGAAAGTGGACACTTTTTCTGCACTCTTCACTCACATTATATTAGGGAACCATAAAGAGACCCCAAATCCATGAGCTCCCCTCTTTCTTTACTACTTGCGTCTGTTGCCTCTTTACCAGCATTCTACAGTTTATGTACAGGAAAAACATGGACTCTCTTGCCAGAAAGAATAAAGCCAGGTATCTTAGCTACTGCTTTAGGTATCAGTTCCTATGTTTGTAGCCTAACAACTCCACCAACAATATTCCTGCATGCACCTCATTGTTTTTCAGCCTTCTTGGCAGAGCTTGTTGATCTTGAGAACCTCCACTTTACGTGTCTCCACTGTACCTAGGACCTCATTTTGTAGGAAACTCTGCACAACATTCAACTTACTAACACCAGTAGACATGAGGTGCTTCACCGGTCCCAAAGAAGGAGCACTGAATTTTGAAAACATCTCGGGGTTGGTCTAAGATCATAAATTGAACGGAATAGCATTTCACCATTTTGCCTCTGTAGATTGAATAGACTTGCCTCCTAAAGTTTAGGATTTAAAACAGCTAGCCACATATTTTGCTGACGTCAGTCGGTGAGCGCTCCTACAAGGGTTACGTTTGGTGTTCAAATAACTCAATGTCAGCAACAAATTAAAGGACCTTTTAGCAACTGGGTAGGAGTGCTGGTGTGGGAGATGAAGAATAGTAAAATTCCCAATTTATTTCTTATCTCAGTAACATTTTTGTAGAACCTTGGTAATCCTTGACAGCTGATATGGCGGACCTTATCCCTTTCTGTTTGCTGACTGTTTGGTGAGTTTTCTTCAATGGTACGAAATAGCTGTCTCAGAACATTCAATTGTCTAGTCCTCTAATTGGCACGCCCCATGATTTACAGACATTTTTGGTTAGTAGGGTTTACGTGGCTAATACTCAGAAAAAAGATGATTTTTATATGCTCACTTGAAATACACCTGTTTTTGCTCTTTTCTAATCATGTGTCTTTCAGCTTTTCAAAATTAGAATCTTTTTAGGGTAATATATACATCGAGGATATTTTGCCTTCTATATGCACATTTGGCTGGATTGGACTGCTATGGTCAGGGGAGAGGGGAACACAATGAGAAATCTCATGAACAGTCTGCCATGACTGACGGTATACCAAGCTACATGCAGCATGGAGTCAGGAAGGAGCTGCAACTGTTCTTTGTCATAAACACCAAAGGAGGGCAGAAGACAGACCAGCCTTGATATTTGAGGATCCTGCTTATATTCACTGAGTATCAGGTAACAGTGCCAGGCTTTGTAATGACTGACAGAAGTTGTAACATTGGAACTAGGTACAAGCGAAAAAGAGTTGGTTGGCTGCTTGGCTGCTGTGTTTTCTACAAGATGAACAGATTTGCCTTCATCTACATCAGAACTCCAAGAGATCTATCTTGAGCCTGAGGTGTGCCAGTGGATCCTTCCATTGTGTATATCCTTGAACATGCAGGGAATCTTTGCTCATATTGCTGTATTTCGCTGAGTAGGTGGTTGGTAGGATCGTGTGGCAGGCCTCAGACAACATAAAGTCAGAGTGCTAGTGATAGGACCGGATTCTTGCCTACCTGGTTTTCTCCAAGAATCCTCTCAGGTCGTCAGGATCTTTTTATCTGCTAAATAGTGTAGAGGGGAGGAAATTCAATCTTCGATACATAATCAGCAGAATCAACTCTCAGTTTCAAAGAACCACTGACTCCGAATCTAAATTTTAAGATTTTATTCCAACCAAGAATAACTGCACATACAAACACCTCAATACAAGGTGAAGAAAATAAATGGGCATTAGTACAAAAGAAAGTCTACGCAAGAGTCTCATACGACTCAGAATAAGAATTAATTCTAAAGGCATCAAAAATGCAATAGTTAGTCCAATCTCTACATTAGGAATCATTGGCCTAAAAGGAAAAACAATTAGTCTATCCCTACTCTATCTCTGAGTTGACATCCCTACTTAGCATTTCCCTCCCAGGCAAGAGAGTAAAAGGTGTCAGAAGTGAAGACTTCCTTAGAAGTCCATTCACTTAGTCAGAGCTCATTCTAAGATGCTCCTTCTAGCTTCCCACCTAAACCTCAACTGCTCCACCCTCGGGTAACTGTCCCTAATACAAAATCCCAAAAACGTAGAACACGCCCTTCGGCACACCTCTTCAACCAGGTCTTCTTCCAGTACTTTTCCAGTGAAACTTGTACTCCATCCAACGACGGTTTAGCTTGACCTTGGGTCCCAGGGACCTTCTCCGCTGAAAGTATCATCCGCAAATTCTAATGTACTCCCCTGTTGGCTTCTCGTACCATCCTAACTCCTAAAACAAAGACCTAGTCTCTCTAATGAGCTAAATGTCCTTGCACCTGCAACAGAAATATGGGAACGAAAAACTTTTCACTTCTCTAAGATTTTCCATCCTCCTGAAACCCAAAGCCTTTACCAAGGCAAATCCTTTTCGGCCTACAACGTTAGGCAAACATAAGAAATGAACAGGTCTTTCTCTTTAAACGTATATGCGATCAGGCCTTTACACTGTTAAACACACTACTAAATCACACCTTAAGCTTTAGTTCATTACTCCTTTAAACGTGAATAAGCAGACTATACGTGCAACTTTAACATGGCGCACGTTTAAACTAATACATTGCATTACATAAAATCAAACACTATGCATTAACTAAAAATACATTTACAATGATCTATGACATTACTTTTCATGAAAAGCATGGTTACATTTCTAATCACACTTATGTTAAACAATTCTAGTATTACATTTCTATGTCACCCCTAAACTACTTTGATTATTATGTGGGTGCGGACTAACAGTGAATATGATACACCCCTACAAAATTCAGAATAACGTGGCGCTCTATCAGTTCCCCCTTTGATGACAAATGTCATCACACCAACACACTATTAATTCCCTTGGAGAAAGAACCGACCTAAACAGTACTTGTCGCCATCCTCCCCCATCGGAATCTCTCCATATTCTTAATCTTCTGATATTGACTGTCCTGCAGTCTGGCCATTCGCATTTCACTCGCTCTGAGAGCTCTTTCAATTCTGTTTCCTCTGTACCACTTGTAAGCTCTGATGAATCCCCACAAACAGATCACACAAACCACAACAATGATGAGGGGTTTTAGCACAAACTCAAGGAACCCTTTCCCCAATTTCGCAAACCAATTTCCCACATGACCAAATCCTTTACTAATCTTTTCCCACACACCTTCTTCAGACAGATCCTCAATCTCTTGATGAATCGTGGTAATGTTGTCTATATATGTCTCCAGATCCTTACTGTTGTCTGGAATATACGTACAACATTCCTGAACTTTCAATAATTTACAGACTCTGCCCTCTTTTGCCAATAATACGTCTAAAGCAAGACGATTCTGCAAAACCATAGTCCTTATCGATAACATCTCTCCATCCACCAGTATTAAAGACCTTGCTGTATTCACCTACAACTCATCAACCACAGTCGTCAGCCTTCTGATCTTCACATCATTCAAAATCACGCCCAAACTCGGTATCATTGATCCAAAAATATCTCCAATCACCGTCCCTGCACTCGCAGCTCTTTTGGCTCTAGAATGGTGTCCACTTTCTAAAAGCTCCAAATCTTCTGCATGATAAATTTTCGGAAAAATAATTCCCAAATAGCATGTACCATACCAATTCGCAGGCAACCTCACATAGGCATTCCTTCCACACACATAATAAACAGTTGGAATCACTTGCACCGAGCCTTGCAAAAAGTTCTTAGCCGAATCTTCCATAGTGAAAATATGATCACACATACTCTGTCCTCCCGGAACCTTTTCTTAATACGTCTGATAGCGTCTCACACACAACTTCCCCTTTTGCTCTTGGTCTAATGCTATGGGTCCATAACTCCCCTTAGATCTGTGTAATCTCTCCTCGTCAGTCCAATCTACTGGACTATCCCCTGCATTTCGTGTTTCAGTTAGTTTTCTATAGCTATCTTCTACTTGACCTATAAACTTCTTCTCTGTGTCTGACAATGAACATGTCAAATTATGCCGATGAGCATAAGCTGTATCCAGTTCCAAAGACGGTATGAAATACTTCCGAAGTCTCTCCTCTGACTTGTAATAATCATACTTATTCAAATGCTTGTAAGCTGGAACCTCAGGAAGTACTTCATCGTAATTGGAAAAGAAATACTCCAAGTGACCTCTTTCATAAAAGATACTAAGCAACAAACTACAAGAAATTCCATACATTAGTGGAAGGTGATGGTATCTAATACCCTCATCTACTGAAGAAGGGAACTGCATGCACACATAACAGTCTTTCGCATCCATCGCATCAACATACTCTTATAGCAGCTTCGCATACGCTTTAAGCTTAAAATCACTTCTAGACATATCTATGTGAAATCTACTACTCTCTTCGATTAGTAAAGCTCTTTTAGCTCCTATAGTGACCTCCTTTTGGCTAGAAGCGGTAGGCGTAGGTGTTCCCTGTGTCTTCTCTTCCTGCTCATGTGAAACAATGTACGAGGCTACAACTATTATGATTATAGAAACTATCACCAACCCTATAAGTGTACCTATCACTAATTTAGACCTACGGTGAGTATTTCCAGCATCCATGATTTTGCAAAGTTCTCAAAGTTTTGGTCTCAGCAACAATTAAGAGTCTATTTCTCCTCTGGATATCACTTGCTAAACAGTTCAAACGACACTTCAAAAGCTGGAAATCCCCTTGCAACCTGCAGTTCCTTATTTACACAGTCCACAAAAAGACTTCCCTTGTCCTCTTTCGTCGTCTCGACGGAAAGTCCCTAAATTTATTCTTCTTCCACTCGGGCCTAGGTTATCTTCTTTTAGACTTTTATGTACAAGAAAGTTCACCTTCAGTCCAAAATAAGATCAGCTCCCAAGATCTCTAAAACAAGCTGCAAAAGTTCAAGACGAAGCACCACTAATTCCTGATGCGGTGGTACATAACCAAAGGTTGGAAAAACCAACCTCTCCAGAATCAAATCACAAATTTTGCTTAGAAGTGGTGGATTCGGAATAGTGAGAGTCAGTATTCCTTCGATTTCCACTCCTGGAACCAACAGTAACACATTCACTTTGAAGTTAGGAGAATCGCTGACCAACGTCAAGGACTTCAGCCTCCCTGAGCTCAACACTCGTGGCATCAGTCACAGCATATTTCCACTCTGGCGAGGCGTACCTTTGACATGGCACTCTTTTCCTCCTTGGCCTTCTCAAACCACCTCGAGTTTGCTCTTCGTCACTCTGTTCAGATTCAGATGTTTCAGAAACTGGGGCAAGATCTCTTTCAGGTGCCAATCTCAGGTTCAGCCATCTCTGACTCACAGGCCAAACCTCTTCTACTTCTGCGGCACTTCTGCTCTCCCTTTGGGTACCCTGCGCACTACTTCCTCCTTCAGCAGAATTTGACTCTACTCCACCCACAGCAAAAACTTACTCCGTCTGAGTCAAATTCGGAGCTTTGATTGACACAACCCCTTTCAGCTCGATCTAGTGCACAGCCAACTGCATCAGCAACCCTCACAGCTTGACTTGCCCTGTCAGATGGCCCTGCCACCTCAGATGGATTTTCATTCACGAGAGGGGCTGTATCTTCCAAGGGTGCTGGAACTCTGCGGGTATGGGAGGCATGCACCCAGTTTGGCAATCCTCCACACTTCACTGCCTTGTTTGTGACCAGTATTACCTGGTACGGGCCGCGCCAAAGAACATCCAGGCAACTCTTCCTCACGTGTTTACGAACAAGCACCCAGTCTCCCGGGCACAGATCGTGGCACAGGTCACTTGCGGCTGAAACAATTGCTGCTTGCACCTGCTGGCACAAAGAACGGACTACGTCAGCCAGTCCCTTACAGTAGTCGAGAATTAAGTCATCTGTGATGTTAATCAGAGCAGTAGCAGGTATCGCTGGTAATCGCATTGCCCTCCCTATCAGGATCTCGTGAGATGACAACCCCGTTCTCCTATCAGG
This sequence comes from Triturus cristatus, assembly GCF_964204655.1. Taxonomy (NCBI): domain Eukaryota; kingdom Metazoa; phylum Chordata; class Amphibia; order Caudata; family Salamandridae; genus Triturus; species Triturus cristatus. The sequence continues at coordinate 325,360,302 of NC_140587.1, forward strand.
AACACTACGAAGGCTCATGAGGTCCAAAGGCAGTGCATCAGGCCATTTCAGGGATGTCGAAGAACAAACTTTTACCATCCGTGCTTTCAAAGTCCCATTAACTTGCTCCACAATCCCAGAAGCCTCTGGTCGATAACTACAATGTAATCTCTGATCCACATTCAAAGCAGCACAAAGCAATTTCATGATCTCACTGTGAAAGGGCCTCCCTCTATCCGACTCCAAAGAGGTCGGAAATCCGAACCTAGGGATAAGTTCCCTCAACAGCTTAGCTACAGTGAGTGTGTCACACCAACATGCTGGGTAAGCCTCCACCCACCTTGAAAAGACACACACCACAACTAGGATGTACCTCAACCCATTACACTTTGGCATCACAATAAAGTCCAACTGCATCCTATTGAAAAGCCCTCCTGACCTCCCAATGTGACTCAAAGTTACAGCAGTTTTCTTTCCCGCATTCATCTGCTGGCATGTAACACACATCTGACATACAGCTTCAGCAACTGCACGAAACTTCAGATTGTACCATGTCTGTCTGAACACTCGCAGCATTGCATCTCTGCCAAGGTGTACTGCACCATGTATCAATCTTGCCATTGGGTTTAACAGGCTTTCCGGTACCACAGCTTGTCCATTAATCGAAACCCACACATCCACATCTCCCTTCTCACATCCCGACCTTATCCAGCCATCTCGTTCTTGATCAGTAACCTCATCCTGCAATCGTTTTAGTTCTTCCTATGTATCGGCCATGACTAACATCATGCTGAGCTCGGTCCTTTCTTGGCTTTCTCCAGTGTACCCTCCAGTAAATATGCATCCTTGTTCTGCACAAAACCGGGCAACCTCATCTGCGTAATTATTTCCCAGGGAAACAAAATCACTCCCTTTGCAATGGGCAGAACATTTGACAACCGCAATTTCTTTGGGACACTGTAATGCTTCCAACAATTGTCTCACATATTCCCCATTTCTAATGGGCGAACCAGATGCGATGAACCCTCTCTGTGACTATAATTGCCCGAAGTCATGAACCACACCAAAACCGTACTGACTGTCAGTGTAAATCGTTATCCGGATCTGATCAGCAGACAAACAGGCACGGGTCAAAGCAATGATTTTGGCTACCTGTGCAGAGTGTACTCCCTCTAAACAAGCAGCTTCAACCACTCCTGTGATGGTACATACAGCAAACGCTATTCTCAATCGATCAACATCGTCTCTTAAACATGAACCGTTCACAAAGAAAATTTCATCAGGGTCAGGAAGCGGTTCATCGACAATGTCCGGTCTCGGATTGGTGCATAGTTCAGTCACGTCAAGACAATCTTGATCCTCACAATCTTCACCATCTGCATCTGGAATAGGCATCAAGGTTGCATGACTCAAAACAGAACACCTCTTCAAAGTCACATTTGCTGCAGCAAGTATAACTTGCTCATAACGCGTTAAAATGTTGTTCGTAAGGTGCTGTGTTTTGGTCCTTGTCATCAACAGTTCAAAAGAATGTGGCACATAAACTGTAAGTGGATGTCCCATTACAACACTCTCACATCTTTTAATACTGACACCTGTTGCAGCAACGGATTTAAGACATCCGGGCAATGCAGAAGCTAATGGATCTAAAGTAGCTGAAAAGTAGGCAACTGGTCTGCGGATACTTCCATGATAATGAGTCAAAACTGACAATGCACAACCTTCTCTCTCGCAACAGAACAATGTGAAGGCCTTGTTGTAATCGGGTATTCCCAAAGCTGGAGCGCGACACAAGCCTTCTCTCAGCCTCAAAAATGACATCAAACAGTCATTGTCCCATGGTACCGTATCACTCACATCCTTGTGCGTCAGCCGTTGTAAAGGCTTCGCTTCAAAGGAAAAGTTGGGAATCCATTGGTGACAGTAGCCAACCATCCCCAAGAACATTCTGACTTCTCTCTGAGTGGTAGGCACAGGCATGTTCATAATGGTCTCAATACGATCTGGTGACACCTTTCTCTTGCCCTTCTCAATTCTGTGACCCAAATACTGCACTTCACTCAGACAGTATTGCAATTTATTTGGAGACACCTTGTGTCTGTTCTCTGACAAATGATTCAGTAAAGCAATGGTATCAATTCTGCAAGCGTCTTCGGTTTTTGAAGCAATGAGCAAATCATCAATGTATTGCACCAGAATGGAGTTCTGCGGCAACACAAGACTCTCAAGCTTCTTCTTCAGAATCTGATTAAAAATCAATGGACTCCTGAGGGATACGACACCACGTTAACACACGGTTCTCCAGACGGAAAGCAAAAAGAAATTGGCTTTCCTCATGGAGTGGGATCGAGAAGAATGCTTGGCACAAATCAATTACTGTAAACCACTCAGCTTCACATGGAATTTGAAACAGTATCACAGATGGATTCGGTACCACCGGACAATATGGAACAACTATTGCGTTGACCTTTCGCAGGTCCTGCACGATCCTGAATTTCCCACTCGGTTTCTGTAGTCCCATGATAGGTGAATTACATGGGCTACCCATGATCTCTTTCAGAATTCCCTGCTTGATCATAGACTCGATTACAGGTTTGATCCCTGCAATAGTCTCAGGTGACAAATTGTACTGGGGTGTCCTAGGAAATTCTGCGTCCGGCTTGACCTGAATCTTCACTGGCTCTACACCTTTGATCAATCCGATCTCCTCTCCACTGAAGTCCCATACATCGAGTGACACAGAATCCCTCAAGTCAAGTGGAAGTTTCTCCACCGTCAGTGCTGGGTACATCTCTATACACACGTGCTGATTTGCAACCTTAAAGGTCACCTCATCATCCTTTGTCTGTACTTCAACTCCCTTTGGTGTGCAATAAATAGTGCAATTCAACTTGCACAACTGATCTCTCCCTAACAGACAAACTGGACTCGAGTCACACAACACAAACTGGTGTTGATCCCGGAATGTTCCTATTCTCACAGGAATTGGCTCCGTCAATGGATTGGTCAGTTTCTTATTTGCTACGCCAACAAGTTGGATTGATTGGCCTGAGAGGGGTAGGTTAGGGACTACTTCTGATCTTACAGTAGACCAGGTAGCACCAGGGTCAACCAAAAAGGTGGTAGGTGACCATCAACATCCGCTTCTACAAATGGTCCCCTCTGGTCTACCTCCAAGACTGCTCCAAGCGTGCAGTCTTCCTCTCCTCTCAGGCACCGTCATGCCAACGGGTCTGGACTGAGCTCCTCATACCCTTCGAACAAGGGCATCTGTTGATAGGTCCGAACTCCCGGCTGAACACTTTGAACTCTAGGTGGCTGGGGAACTTGCACCTGCAGACTAATAGTCCCCCCCTTCACCAATCTTGGTCTAGTCACTGTCGGGACTGCTTCAGGTACAGGTACCTGAGCTATCTCTACTTCTTGCTGCACCTGATTTATCGGGTTTAAGGGACACTCACGTTTCCAATGTCCAACCTGGTGACAAAGATGACACGCAGTGGTCTTCTTCAGTGTCGCCACATCCATTCCTGTCTTGGTATCAGCTGACTTAGGTCTTCCATGACTTTGGGCATTCTGATTTCCTCCTTGGTTATTTCCCTGCTTCCTTCCTAACGTCCCTCCACTAGGCTGAGCTTGAGCTGTTTGCATCTGGACAAGCATCAACTTATCCTTCAACCTTCTGTGCTTCGATTCTATCTCATCACTGCAGTACCTGGCATACCGCAAGATCTCATCCACCGGCTTATTCTGCCAGCAAATCAGATGCTGCTGTATCATGAGACTAACCTCTGGTCTCAAACCCAACACAAACTTCGAAACAAACTGTCCCATGTCTTTTGTATCCAAGGCATCTAATCCACTGTACTGCTTGAAGGCCTGCAGAAGTCTTTCATAGTACTCATGCACTGTCTCTTTTGGTTCTTGGACCATCCGATCTATCTTAACCCAATCAATATCCTGAGGTGAAATTTTCGACTTCAACCACGTAATCACTTGCTCAAACTTCTTCATGACTATAGGTGACGGACTATTCGAAACAGGATCCCTTTCGGGCTCTGAAGTTGGCCACTCAACAGAAATTTTACATGCAGACCATAAATCGCCTGGAACCACAATGTCAAACAACGTATTCAAATCAATCTAAAACACCTTTGGCATCTTGACAAACTGATCAAGCTTCTCCCGCAAGTGAGGGAAATAGTTTGTAAATGCAGCCAAATCACCCCTACTCCAAGGCACATGCACATACCCTCCATTCTGTACCTCTCGTAAAGGGAAATTTCCTACATCCCCCACCTGGAGGTGGCATCTCTCCTACCGTCTTTTTAGAACTCTTCTTCTTGGACCACCTTTCTTCCCATTTGTCAAGCATGATCCATGCACGCATTGCTATAATCAAATCCTTGATGTGAGTCCTCAATCCCATGACCCTTTTCTCTTCCAATTCTTGGTCGCTATACTGCAACCTATGGCTTCCCTGCAGTGACTTCGTTTTAGACAAATCCACCTCATACCTTTTAGCCAATTCTGACAATTTCTCATGTGCAGTTCTTGCTTTGTGAGTCACATCCTTCGCCACAAAAAGTAACCCATCTTGTTCATACATGTATACCCTTTCAAGAGGCAAATTTCCACTTATTATCCCATCTACTTCTGCATTCAACCTTACAACATCTAACATTCTCCCTTTCAAAGCTCCCTTCAGTATTTTTCAACAAGCCGCCCCATCCCGTTCATTATACTCACAGTCCTGTTCTCGAGGTCTAATTCCTTCTGTCATGCTCCTAGAAATTGATCGATTTCCTAAATTGGCTTGCTCCTCACTTTCTACAGTTCTCTCACTCTGATTCTGATTCCTCACAGGCGGTGCCCACATCTGCTAATCTGACCTTGACTCGACCAAAGACCTCGGTCTCACTGACCTCGCATCCACCCGTCCTCTAGAGGAGTCTGCGGTGGCTGGCAATGGCGTACTCTATTCTATAGGTTTTGGAGTCTGCTCCATTCCACTCACTGATCCATTTCCCTCAACCATACTCCTCGATCCTACAGCTGACTTTGCTAGACTACCAGCTCTCTCTTGATCCGGATCGTAAACTGAAACAATGGGTCCAATGGTAACCGGTACCTTTAAAGAGTCCGGTAACTTCACACCTCTCCCAAACTCTGTGTTTGCCACAGACTGATTTTTCATGTCCACAGTTCCTGTCGAGATTTTCCCTACTACTCTCACCTCTAACTGAGCCTGAAGTCCACTAGTCCCTTCTGCTTGAACCGACTTCCCTTCATAGGAATCTGGATTGTATGGAGGTGGTCTCTAAGACAACAACCTCTCTACTAGACTGTCATCTGTATCACTGTCATCATCATCTACTCTCTTTGCCTTAGCGCTGTCTGTCTTTTCCAGCAGCAGGTACAACCTGTCTCCCTCTATCGTTTCTACTCCCCACCTTTTCTCTTGTGCATCCCACCTTGCATCCTGGAATGCCTTAATTGACTTCTTCACCCTTTCTTGACTTCGATCTTTTTTCCTATCATGTGCTGCTCTGATCTGTGCATGCAATGCCTCAAACTGAGTTGGTCTCGGCAAGGGTCGCAACGAAGACATTACAGATTTCAACTGATACAACACCTCAAACCTGAAAGTACCATATCGTGGGAAAGCCAATTCTCCCTCGCCGTGGGTCATTTTATGCCAATTTTCAAGCCAAATTATAGTATGCAATCTCACATTTCTTGCCATATAATGCACCGGAGTATCCTCAGGAGGTGCTTCTTCTCCCCCTCGAGTAACCACATGTTTGTCACCTCTACATAATTCTCTGAAAATCTTAAAACATTTCATGATTAACAAATTTTTAATCGCACACAATGTTTTCGTTCACTTCCTGATGTCAATCCACCAATAACAGCGCGACTCACACCAACCGACCTATCACAGCGCGACACCTTCTGACGTCACGCTTCCTCCGCTTGCAGCAGTTCCCCTCCTTCACAATTCACGTCTCACCCTTGCATTCGTCCCATTCACATGCTGAAGTAATTATCTGTCCACGAAACGACCGGACAATCACTTCTCTGACTGTCTCCGACAGTCTCTCGAAATTGTCGACCTCAACTGGCAACTGTCTGTCCGCGAAACGACCGGACAATCGCCTCAACTGATAGGTTTCAATCACTCAATGTTCCACATACAACAACCCACGACCAGCGTCGGTTACCCATGCACTCGCACATTCGCACCCCCTATCTCGGTCTGGGTAATCGATGACGTCTCACGATCCCCTTTCGGTGGTCAACAAAATCAACCTTGGGTGTCTTCTACACCACAATCACTTAAGCTACTCGCCGAGCCTAAGATTTTCCCGGGCTGCGCGCGCTCACAGCCTGATCTCACAATCACTCAACACTCACTCCAACTCCGCAAGACATCACACAATCAAATCAACACCGCATTCTACAAAACATATCACCCTATTCATACTCACTCCTCCACGAACTGCTGCTGTCCGCCGCACCGCTACTCTCCATCAATCTCCATCAACTGCCGTCGTCCACTGCTCACCATCCGATGGGTCACCATCACTTGACTTCTATGGGCCTCTATAATCTCTTATCTTGATCTAGATCTCCCCTCACTATCAGAGATAACCATCCTACTCTGCTACCAACTGATAGGACCGGATTCTTGCCTACCTGGTTTTCTCCAAGAATCCTCTCAGGTCGCCAGGATCTTTTTATCTGCTAAATAGTGTAGAGGGGAGGAAATTCAATCTTCGATACATAATCAGCAGAATCAACTCTCAGTTTCAAAGGACCACTGACTCTGAATCTAAATTTTATTACAACCAAGAATAACTGCACATACAAACACCTCAATATGAGGTGAAGAAGATAAATGGGCACTAGTACAAAAGAAAGTCTATGCAAGAGTCTCATACGACTCAGAATAAGAAGAAGAATTAATTCTAAAGGCATCAAAAATGCAATATTTAGTCCAATCTTTACATTAGGAATCATTGGCTTAAAAGGAAAAACAATTAGTCTATCCCTACTCTATCTCTGAGTTGACATCCCTACTTAGCATTTCCCTCCCAGGCAAGAGAGTAAAAGGTGTCAGAAATGAAGACTTCCTTAGAAGTCCATTCACTTAGTCAGAGCTCATTCTAAGATGCTCCTTCTAGCTTCCCACCTAAACCTCAACTGCTCCATCCTCGGGGAACTGTCCCTAATACAAAATCCCAAAAACGTAGAACACGCCCTTCGGCACACCTCTTCAACCAGGTCTTCTTCCAGTACTTTTCCAGTGAAACTTGTACTCCATCCAACGACGGTTTAGCTTGACCTTGGGTCCCAGGCACCTTCTCCGCTGAAAGTATCATCCGTAAATTCCAATGTACTCCCCTGTTGGCTTCTCGTACCATCCTAACTCCTAAAACAAAGACCTAGTCTCTCTAACGAGCTAATGTCCTTGCACCTGCAACAGAAACATGGGAATGAAAAACTTTTCACTTCTCTAAGATTTTCCATCCTCCTGAAACCCAAAGCCTTTACCAAGGGAAATCCTTTTTGGCCTACAACGTTAGCTAACATAAGAAATGAACAGGCCTTTCTCTTTAAACGTATATGCGATCTGGCCTTTACACTGTTAAACACTACTAAATCACACCTTAAGCATTAGTTCATTATTCCTTTAAACGTGAATAAGCAGACTATACGTGCAACTTTAACATGACGCACGTTTAAACTAATACATTGCATTACATAAAATCAAACACTATGCATTAGCTAAAAATACTATTACAATGATCTATGACATTACTTTTCATGAAAAGCATGGTTACATTTCTAATCACACTTATGTTAAACAATTTTAGTAATACATTTCTATGTCACCCCTAAACTACTTCGATTAATATGTGGGTGCGGACTAAAAGTGAATATGATGCACCCCTACAAAATTCAGAATAACGTGGCGCTCTATCACTAGCCGGGCTTAAGAATCTTAGGGGCATATTTACAAGCCCCTATTGCCATCACAATATCACTGGAAGTGACTGTTTGATGGTTATAGGGGCTTCGCCTTAGGAAGGCAGCGTTAACGCTGCCTTGTAAATAAGCCACCCTTTCACGCTGTACTTGGTGTGAAAAGGGTGAGCAATGGGTGTTGCGGTGGACGTTTCACCGCAACACCCATCGATTTTGATGCTGCCCCTATTTTCAAGGGTGACGTAATAGGAGGCAGCGCCAAAATTAAGACCAGGGAAAAGCTGGTCTTAAACAAGCGAAATGAGGAGAAATGCTTTATTTCCAGTTTTTTTTGTTTCCATGTGTGCTGCCTTGTGCACACATGGAAACAAAAGCACACATAGAAACAGCAAATTGCACATGATTATTTATGTGCAGGGAGGACACTTCCTGCACATAAACAATTTTAAAAAATGACGTTTTGCAACTTTTATGTGTGCTGCATTAAGCAGCACACATAGAAGTTGCAAAACGCCATGAATTATTGTTTATGTGGAGGAAGGGAGACCTTCCTGCACATAAACAATAATTTCTCCCAAAGCAGACACCCTTGCACTATGATGCAAGGGTGCCTGCTTTGACGCTAGGCAGCTGAACTCAGTGCCAGTGCTAGGGGAAACGCAGGGGTGCAGAGCATTCTTGTGAATACGGCACATCCCTGCGTTTTCAGAAAGGAGAAGCGTGGCGTTAGCAATGTTTGCTTAACGCCATGCTTCTCCATTCTGTTGTAAATATGCCCCTTAGTGAGGTTAAAAGGACAGTTCCCATCCAGGCTGTTGTACACTTGTACTGAACTGAGATCTTTCTTTTATGGGGAGCCACTCTAGAGCCTTTAAAGCAGAGGGGATACATCCAGCCTTGGGCCTCTTTCAGACAATTGAACACCTGATCAAGTTCATCCAAATCTTCTTCCCGCCTGCAACAGAGTTGGGTATTTTCCACTGAAAAGGTGATGGGCAGTGCTCGGGCCTGCCAACATGCTGGAAAGAGGTGTCGTGTAAACATTGAATAGGCCATTAGGAGAGCCAACACATGGTGGGAGTTAAACAGAGAAAAGCTGCGTTTGTTCATCTGTCTTCAGTTGATAAGGAAAGATTTAAATAGGCTAATGTGAATCCTTGGACTCCAGCTGATGAAAACAAGCAGTGCATTATGGTCTACAGTGAAGATTGCTGCAGGGAGGTCCAGGTGAGTCCATGTTCCAAAATGTGATTTTCTCTGATGTTCAGTAGTGAAACTTCTGTCCAGCTGCAAGGGTGGAAAACGGACTGCTATCCACTTTGCACAATGTTATCTTCCACAGGTGAACATACTTGAGTGTGCACAAATGCTTCCAATGCTGTCACCATGCATAGGAGATCAGAAATACATCGGTAATTGACACGGTATTGAGGTTTGAATTGCATATATCTTAATAATGGTGTGATTACTTAATGTTTGAGTTGTTGGGTGACTTACCAAGTGCAGATCAAAGAATTGTGAGTTTTATGATAAATGATGATGGTTAGCGCAGAAAAATGTATTTCCGTGGAATCTAATAAAACTGTCGAAAGAGGCAATTTAGTTTGCTTTGTTGGTATTCTCATGCCTATTCACTTGTTACTTCTCTCAATGACCATACATTGATATAGCAATCAACCATGAAGGCAAAACTTGGACAAATGTATTATTCATGGGAAACGGCCTTTGCAACGCAGGCTGAGCCACGCGTTCTGTTCCCCCCTAAGTTAACCCGCGCTTGCCATAGCCTGTGTGTGGTTAATGCAGTGTGCTGTCTAGATGCACGGATGGGTGGGCACAGGAAGAGGAAGGATCTGGTAAGTGGGGCTGGGTTTTGAGGGGGTGGGGGTAGTTTCTAGGGCTTGGGGGATTGGGCTGTTTTTAGGGCTCATGGTGTTTGAGGTTGTTTTTAGGGCTCAGGGCAGGGGACTGGGGTGTGATCTTTACCACACATATCCCTTTACCAGTCATGCCTTTACCACAAAATTGTGTGGTAAAGGTATGCATAGTAAAGTAACGTGTTACTCATTCATTGTTCGGGCAGCGTTGTAGAGGCATGCATGGTTTAGCCATGCATACCTCTGTCATACAACCATTATGGTGGGGGGTACAGTGATTATTTGTTCAACAAAAAAACGAACACACTGAGAAAGGACATGGAGCGGTTCTCTCAGGAAAAGGTTTACCCATTCCTTAAGGAGAACTATTTTCAACAAAGGAATGAGATGACCTGGGAAAAACCTCCTAATAGACAAATATACAACAGAGGTGGAAGAAAACAGGTCACCTTCTCCGAAATCTCTGGCTCAAGCAGTGAAGATGAGAGTATACCGAGAGATGAACCCATGAATAGGGGCAACAATAGAGAATATGTGCCTTTTTTAGACTCGCGTCCGAGGAGAGGGTCACGGTTCAATGGGAATCCGGGGAGAGGCCAGATGAACAGGGGCCCTCCGCAGCAACAGGAGTATATGCGTACCAGGAGCCAGCGGTATTGGCGACAGACAGAGCACCAGTCATACATCTGTCCAATAAATCTCTCAATGAAACAGAAACTAGTATCCTTAGTAAAGGTTTTAGCTTTGTCCCATCGGTCTCCATTGATAAGTTGCAGTTAGAAAAAGATCTGCGTGCCTTTTTTAGAAAAGTAAGGCTGAGGAGATTTTTTGAAAATAGGGACACTCTAGAACGCATCAATCATTCGGGTTTGAAACCTAAATCACAATTTACTCCCAGTCTAGCCATGGTTGGCAAAAACATTGAAATCTTTGAGAAAGCGGTAGAGAGTGATATTCACAATATTTTAAATAGATCAAATAAATTCATGGGACAGAATAATATTAATAGAGTAGAAAGACAGGCCCTTAATTCCTTAAAAGCAGATAGAAATATTACCATCAAACCCGCTGATAAGGGTGGTGGGGTGGTGGTTTTTAATACCGTTGACTATGAGCACAAGATGCTTGAAATGTTGAACATCAAGGATCACTATGTACGCACGAATGAGAGGCAGTTAGCCGCTGTATCAAGAGAATGTCTATCCTTACTTCTAGAAGCCAAGGAAAAATCTTGGGTCTGTGAGGATGAGTTCAAATTCCTCAATAACTTGGAACCAAGGACCCCTGCCATATACGGTCTTCCAAAGATCCATAAGAGTGGTACTGATCCACCGATGAGACCAATAGTGAGTTGTATTGGGTCTCTTTTGGAGCCTGTGAGCAAATATGTGGATCATTTTTTGCGCCCGATTGTTTGCGGCCTGCGCTCTTACGTGAGAGATTCTGCGCACATAATCTCTCTCGTTGAGGGGAAGTCATTCTGTGGGGAGACTCAATGTCTAGTCACTCTGGACATTGAGTCTCTCTACACCAATATCCCACAGGATGATACAGTCAGCGTAATCCGGGAGATCCTTGTGGACCATGACCTAGGGGGAGCTAATGCTGACTTCATTGTCAGCTGTGTTAGCTTGATTCTGAAGAATACCATTTTCCTATTTAAGGATGAGTATTTTAAACAGTTAAAAGGGACCAGCATGGGTGCTACCTGTGCCCCTAGTCTGGCCTGTATATATGTTGGCCAATTTGAAACCAAACATATTTACAATGAGGTGGCCCCATTTTTTGAAAATGTAGCGGGCTGGTACCGCTACATTGATGACATTTTCTTCGTATGGGAAGGCACTACTGAAGAACTGGAACTGTTTTTGGAATGGTTAAACTTGGGAGATCCCAATTTGAGATTTAAATCTCACTTTATTAAAACTAAAGTTGATTTTAGGATATCACAATCAAAAACACTAATGGAGTCTTGGAAGTGGAGTTGTTTACTAAACCCATGGCAAAGAACACCCTTCTCCACTTCTCAAGCTTTCATCCCAAGTCCCAGAGGGATAGTATCCCTTTTAGCCAGTTCCTCCATCTTCGGAGGAACTGCTCAGATATACAAGACTTTTACAAACATGCGGACGATCTAAAACGCAAATTCAGTGACAGAGGGTACCCAAAAAAACTCTTGACCCATTCCCTCAAAAGGGCTAGGTTCTATGACCGAGATGCTTTGGTCAACAAACCCGTAGTAAGGAAAGAATTACCAAGTAAAGTGGTATTTGTTAGTAAATTCTGCAATATGAGCAATCAAATCAAGAATATTATAAATAGGAACTGGCATATTTTAAATCATGAAGAAGAGGTCAAATTGGAGAGACCTATGTATGCATTCAAGAAAAATAATAACCTGCGAGACATTCTAGTGCATACCTACCGTGAAGACAGTTCTGACAGTCAGAGAACCATTGAAAATGATTGAGCTATTGGCAATTACAGATGCGGAACATGCAATATCTGCCCCCAGTGTTTGTCAACGAAAGAGATCAAACACAATGGACGTACAATTAGAGCAAAAACTCTGAATAATTGTAGGAGCAAAAATGTGGTCTATTTTCTTCAGTGCCCGTGTGGGCTTGGATATGTGGGGGAAACGAGTAGAGAACTACGGGTGAGGTTACAAGAGCATAGATCAGCAATCAACACAAAAAAATTAACGCCGCCTTTGGTGCCACATTTCCTGGAACTAGGACATGGAGGAAATGACTTTCTGTGGTTTGTCCTGGAAAAGGTTAAAATAGACAGGAGAGGGGGAAATATCACTAGCAAGCGTAAAGCACGTGAACAGTGGTATATTTCCCATCTGAACACGGTACAAAAAGGACTGAACTGCAGAGAAGAGTGGGAACATTTGTTGGTGGCGTGATAGGGTTCTATTAGTTCATCCCACACACATTTTTGTTGTGTTGTGTGTGGGCCCCGCTCTCCCTACCCGAAAATGTGATCATGATTTGGCTATGAGGGCTGTATAGGAGTTGATATCTGTCCCTTTTTGTATATACAAAAGTGAGTGGACTGATTTAATCATTATCAATAAGTGAAAGGCTCTATTTAAATGTTGCAGTCAAGGGATGAAATCTCTGAAGAAAATGGCAATTTCTGCTGTAGGTGAGATGAGATTTTTCCAGTTGGTTTTATGGACGGATTGGCTGTTAATTTATCGGTCATCCCCACATATTATTCCGAATATAATGAGTCTGTAGGGTTTTATCTTGGGCATTGGGAGACTGTCCCTAGAGATGAAATCGGCACTAATGTCTTTTTATGTAGATACACAATATGGGGGTCACGTGTTTCTTGTTTTGCTATCCTCGACCTATGAGGATCTGCTATCTTAAGGACAACACATAGGTCTGGGTACATGTCGAATCTCTATGTCGGACATATTACGAGGGGTTGTTGTTCCGATTGTGAAAAGATGGCGGCTGTAGATTGTTGACAACAATATCAATCTGAAGCGTTATCGCTCGGATGTAAGATAGCTAACTGTGACAGGACATTAATGGTGATCTTACGAGATATCGTTAAGAAACATGCCGATGTCTGCATTTTGACTGTGCACATATTTCTTGGTAACACTTCCAAGATGGCGGCCCGATTCGCGTAACCTTACACAGTGGTGACTTCGAGTTCTAACTGCCCCGGAAGTGGTGTTATCATTTCCTATTGGCGATATGAGGAGGAATTCCGTATATATACCACCACATAAGTTGAGTCGAGGTAAGCTGGCATCCATACAGAAGATTTTATCGTTTGCACCGTAACAGGCCGAGCGGAGGTAGGTCTTATTTGAGACAGCTGGGTGTGGCGATAGTGTTATTTTGATGCTAAGGCTCGATTTGCTCTAAGAAATATTCCTTTTCCCCCGCAGTGCTCTATTGGCACCGAATCCCGGTTTGGAGAATATAAATACATCCACATCTGATGGACAAAAGAGGATTTTAGAGTGAAAAGTTATCGTCAGGTAAATGAGGAATACCTAGGTAAGAAGTCATGGGTGCTATTTTAATCTACTCGACAAATTGGCAGGCACCGGGGATAGGAGCTTCAGCTTTGAGATAGACGGTTATGTCTCGAGTCGACAGAATAATCTGGTAAAATAGGTAAAATGAAGTATGTGATAGGGTCTTGTATATGGTAATAGTGTAGAAATTCTTTTACCAACGTGGGGTGAAATAGTTTATAGATATCGAGTTAACAATGGTCTCATAAAGAGGAGTACTGTTTCTCTCAATGACCTATTGTGACACGCAGGATTTTGCTCTAACAAAATATGGTATTTACTCTTTTTTAGGTGCCTGTCTGGGTGCGTGGGAAATATTCATCCCTAAAGGGAATACGTTCTGAGGTCTATTTAGACTTGAAGCGGATGCAAACTAGACATATAAAACTGTCCTGAGGTCTATTTAGACTCGAAGCGGATGTAAATAAGGTATACGAACCTATGACCAGCTTTGCTATACATCTTTTCTGTTATTTTAAGACAAAGCTCTCGAGTGTGTTGTGTTTTATCCTAATAGGTGTCCATATACTCAGTGTGAAGGATCAACTTTTTGCTGCTGTCAAAAGTTAATGAAAAGAACTTCCGGCAGCATATATATGGATACAGCTCTCTAAACAATAAATGTGAGTTGTTTAACCATGACCACTATCATAAAAATTATGTCTTTTTATGAAAATCGAAGCTGATAGGGTGGTTGATTCCTCAAGAGCTTTAGTAAAGTATTAACATGCCCTACAACAGAAATGATAGCGTAGAAATTTAAATGCATAGAGTGAAAACAATTAGGACGTCCAGATGATAAATCCTATCTGGTTCTTAGCACCACTATAGGTGTATGTACTAACAGGACAGGTCTGTCTGTAGTGATATTAAGTGGTGTCTCCACTAATACAATAATAAAAATAAGTTTTCAAGATAATCTATACCTAGAATGTTGAAATTGACTGGCGTGTCTGTAGCATTTGCTTGGATTTGTGGGATGGTCTTTTTGAACAGTAGGATTGGTCAGAAATTGAGAGAATAAATTGAGTGTGCGAGTGACTAAAAATATGTTATATATGTTTTTTTCCAGATCACTCGTTTTTATACATGATTGTTATTGGGACTTTATTTTAAATTTCCTGAAGAAGGTGTTGGCAAGGAATCAGTGCCCACCAAAACGCGTCGATGCTCTCAAAGAGGAAACCACATAAAATCTTTGATTACAGTTTTTTGTGACATGTATAACTGAAAGCAATATTAATTGGGGTCGCAATTGATGAATCGTTGATTTGGTGATTTCCCTCTGTGAATAGGACCTATTGTCCTTTTTAGATTGTTCCCAATCGTATGTTTTATGGTGTTCTTAAATTGTTACTGTGGATATTTTCGCCAATATTATTTTGATACTTAGGTATTATATTGTAATCGCTTCATAATTAGCCTTATAACAATATATAGTATTGTATTCACAGAATCTTTGATAAAATTGTGTACAGAATTTTTAATGAAATCGTGAATAAATTTCTATGCCATATTTTTTCTCTCAATTGTTTTGACTATATCTGTGCTGTTCATTCTTATCCCATCAGTGTGAAAGGTGTGTTGATTGTTGTGCATTCATGACAAGGAGGCTTTTTCTGGTTGACTAAAATACAACCATTATACACAAACAAGAGCATGGGGAATAATAAAATGACTTAGGCAGACAACATGTAATATGCTCTCAGTGCGAGATTAAGGGCCTGATTTAGAGTTTGGTGGACGGGTTACTCCGTCACAAATGTGTCGCATATACAGTCAGGAGTATTACAAGTGTATTACATCTAATGGCACTTGTAATATGGCATATGGGATATCCGTCACGTTTTTGACTGAGTAACCCGTACGCCAAACTCTAAATTAGGCCCCAAATTAACTAGAAACTACAGAACCCATATTGGAAATTCTGCAATTGAGATCTGGCAACTGTTCTTCGAGCACCAATACCTTTCAGCTTTCCTTTTTGTAGTCATTTTAAATGGTGCCCTTTGTTGAAAATTGGTCACAAAATCAATTGCAGAGATGTCTCAGGACTACATGAAGGTAATTTGCAGAGCTTGTGTTAAAGTGAATGTTGTTTTTTGTAAAACAAGAGATCATAGGCTAAAATTGCCTCATATTGTTTGCTTTTTCTACTTATATGGTATCGCTCTATCTGAATATTCCAAAAAGTTAGAAATCGCTGCTTGAAATATCTTGCGGAAAAGCAAGAACAGAAATGACAACTGGACATGCACCTGCAAATCTGACATATTTTTGCAAACTAGACAAAATAATGAATCTAGGGAGGGGTCACATAACCTCTCATTGCATGACTTGATTGCCCAGTATCTCTGTGGAATAGGGAAATAATATATGCAGAACGACATCAAATGTTTCTAATTATATTTTCACCCAATTCTGTAACCTTGTTCAAGCTGGTTTTACCACCCCAGGAAAAGAAAATGCAGAATCCCCCGAGTTTGCAGATTTCTAGCTGTCAGATTGATGTGCACTTTCAAGGGAAATTACGCTCCTCAATGTCAAACAAAAAACCGTTGTTCATCCCAGCATTTATTTTTACAATTCATTTTGTCAGAAATCCCATTCGTGTTTGGCACAAAACATCAAAATCAGCTACAAAAACATTCCTGCAAATTCAGACAAGCCATAATTCCATTATATTCAAGCCAACACAGACTAACTTCTTGAATTTGTGTGACAGATAACGGATAGTAGTAGGGTATGGTTCCAGAATATTGTTGGGATAATGTTTGGCCTAAATATTGTGTCCTAAATAAAGTTTACAAAAATATCTCTTCATTGCAGTTATTAATCAAAAATCAACATCAAGACATTAGCATCTCTAGACATGATTTTTAGAGAGGGGGCACACGTGGCCACAGCTACAAAGCTACAAGTGGCGGGCCATCTACTATGGACGAATAATGAAGACTGCACATGTCTGTTTTACAGCTACATCATTCGGTTTGACAAAGGCGATCTTGTCGATAATGGTTCCCTATAATAAAAAAGCAACACGTTGCTGCTTTTGTGTCCATTTTCCTCGGATCCTTGAATATGCACTGAAAACAACAAAGGTTACAGGGGCGTTATAATTAGGTTCAGTATTTACACACACTAAACCATGGAAATTCAGCACTTTTAGTTAGAGTTATCTGAAGAACCCATAACTCATGCCCTAAGGTAACTATAACTCACACCCCCACCATGCAGTTTTCTCATCAATAATTTTACAGCAAATGTTGCACTCATATTATCAACGATGACATAGAAGATGTCCTGAGTGATGTAATATGTGAGGTAGTGCATGGCTAGGGCGTGAGTACTGCATGGCTAGGGCGTGAGTTATAGTGACTTTAGGGCAATATATATTTTTCATTGAAAAATCAAAGGTTAAAGTGGAGTTATAGTTGGGTATGGTAATAAAAACTTACCTTATGTTAAAAAAACTTAAAAATTCACAGAAAAAAAACAAAGGTTGAAATGATATTACAGTCACATATAGTAATAAGATTTTTGCTTGACGCAAACAAAATAGAAATGTTCTGAAAAAAACAAAAGTTAAAACAACATTATTGTTATGTGTTTAGCCAAGGTAAAATCTGAGGTATAAAGAAACAAATATGATTAAACAAATCTGCAAGTTACTAAAAAAAAACAAGGGTTAAAGTGACGTTATAATTAAGCGTGGTAATAAAATATTACTTTATATTTTTAAAAACCCTAAAAATTCACTGAAAAAACTCAAGTTAAAGTGGCATTATAAATAGGTGTTCACAAAAGGTAAAAACTAATGTTAAAAAACAAAAACCTACTGAAATTCACCAATTATAGTTTACGGTGCTAACTATACCTTGCCCCACTGTAATGCTCTGCTCATGACTGCATATTTTACATCACTCATGACATGTTAAATGGCATTATTGATGACATCTTTCATGACATCTCAAATTACATCATTGATGATGTTGGGATGGAAAAGTCCCTCACATGGTGATGAACGTGTACCCCTGCCATAAGTGCCCACGACTGTAAGGATGCCTAGAACCTTGATGCTCATTTTTTTGTTGGCATGGGCAAACGTGGATCATGCGTGTGTGTCTTGGCATAGGCCTGTCTCATGGATTGCGACTTTTGGACCGGCAGGGGCACTCAAAGCATTACCCTCACAGTAGTGAAAAGCTACTGCCTTTGCCAGGGTGTAAGTTGCATGAGCGCAGTGGTGGCCGCATACCCTGTAGTGATCAGTAGGAGTGAACAGCTCTTTTTACCTGTGTCACTGGAGTGAGGCCTACAGGCTCACAAATTTAAAGTTCAGCTGATGTGTTCTTAACTCACCCTTGGTCTAGATCGATTGGTGTGTAGTGCTTTGCAGCTTGCGTTATACATGTTCTGGGTGACCGAGTGCCTGTGAATGGTGCAATAGAGAGTTGGTGCTGTACTGTGCGTGTATGTCATATGCATGTGCTGGGTGTATTTGTGCCTTAAATGGGAGATGGAGTGCTATGCAGTGTCTGTGTGGTAAATGTATGTGTTGAGTATATGTCCACCTGTAATGGTACAATACCTGAAAGATGCTGGGTTCCATTTTGGGTGAGCCAGTGCTAACTAGAGGAACATGAGGAGATAGAGGAATTCTGCTAGAAAGATTTGTGGATTGCTGCATTCCTGTGAGCTGGGTGGGACACACTAAAGAAAGGGAGAGCCAGACTCTTCCGAACACTTCAAAGGTGATCTTTGATTCAGAGAGAGAGGTCACTAGGAAGGGGCCTGGGCACATCTCAGAAAGGAGATGCAGCTGATAAGAAAAATCATAAAGAGTAGGGCTGAGGCTTGGGGTAACTCTGTGATAGGCTCATCACTGTGGCTGACATCCAGATGTCCTCAAGTCACTTCTATGGCCTGAGTTGTGGGGCTATCAGATTTGGAGATGCTCTTGCTGTGCCAGACTGCTTTCTGGAGGAAGGTCAAGGCAGTGCAGAAGAGAGAGCACTTCAAAAGGAAGCACACCCCCAGCATAAACTTCAAAGGCTCAGACTCTAAATCGCATTTGGTGACTGGAAATTAACTATAAGAAGAGAAGCTCAAGGTCAACTGTCAAGCAGCCAGTCGAACTTTGTGAGGAAGAGAAGCTCTGCGAGACTTCTGCCTGTGGCCCGGACTGGGCGCCAAGGCCTGATAGTCTGCCAGCTGGATGAATGGACATCACCTAGGAAACCCACGACCACTAGCCCCTGGAGCCTGCCTGCTTGCCAAGAATAGTTTTCTCACTGAGGAAAAGGAGAGCAATAGAGAGAGTGTGGTCTGGTGGTGGATGCTGGCAATTAGACCCCTGTACCGAGGTGTGAAGAGATGGCTGCCGCACCAATCGGGTCATTGCCCATGTGCAGGGAAAAGTTGGCAACTCTTGTATGCCAGAGGAGGGCTACTGTGAAGTGAGTAATGAATTGTGCTACACTGATCGGGTCATTGACCATGTGCAGAGCAAAGTCGGGGACCCTGTATGAAAAAGGTGGCCTACAGTGAAGATTGCTAGCATGCAGATTAGGCAGTAGCCCTTGTGCAGAGCAAAGTCGGCGACCCTGTATGACAGGTGGGGCCGCCATGAAGATGGCTGCTGTCCCGATCGGGATGTAGCCCATGTACAGAGAGAGGACAAAGACCAAGTATACCAGAGAGGACATTGGGACAAAGCAAGGAGTGTGGTGTGGTCGAGACTGTTGTTGTGAGGAGGAGGCCACCGTAGTAACCCGAGTGAGCCCAAGCCCCGACAGAGGCCCAGGAGCATCGGACACTGGCGTAACGAAAGTTGAGGGGGCCCCCCTGCAAAGTACATGGAGGGGCCCAGCTTCGGAATGAATTTGGAGCTCTCAGGCTGACTACTGTGCCGAGGGAGCCCCCTGAAGCTCTGTGGCCCCCGCACCTCGGGGGATGCGGAGGCCTGTGTTACGCCCCTGGCATCGGGCCCTCTTCCAACCTGTGGGGAGGATCTGAGGAAACTTAATAGCATCAGAGAAGCATTGTGGACTTCCCGGGTGCTGCCTTCGCAGGACAGCGTGAGAGAAACTCAAAGAATTCCAATCGTAGCCCCTCCCAAGCCACATGTGGCAACCTTACCGCAGACAGCCACTGCAGCTCTATCACCTTGTAAGGGGGTGCACCTGGAGACTTCAGTCGTTCAGATCCTGCTGATGTGGCTAAGACTGATTTGCAGGCCAGCCTGTCCCAGGGGAACTTGCCTGCCATAGACCACTTTGGTGCTGGAATGTTTTTGACTTTAAAGGGTCAGAGTGGGAGTCCTGAAACTCAGATGACTAGTGGTGCTTAACCTGAATGTCGACTATAAGGAATCGGGAATAACCACTACTGCTAACAAGAGTTAGAGTGGGACTTCTGAGACTCGAACTACTAGTGGTGCTTAACCTGAATGCTGCCTATAGTGATTGGGGAGTAACGACTACCGCTAGTGAGAAGGGAGTTGGAATCGGGAAGCCACCTCTAAAACACTCAAGCCCTGACCTCAGGGGACTTTGTGTATTGTTTGTGAATACCATATTTTACTTTGTGTTCATATATAAATACTCCTTTTTTCATAAAAGCAAGTATTTGCCTTAAAAATCATTAATTGCTGCTGTTGAACATATGTTGACTTGTGAGCCAGTGTTCCCCTCCCTCTGTCTACCTCCCACCTGAAAACCTTGGACTGCTCAACCCACACTACCACCTAGAGTCAAGTGCTGAAGGGGTACTTGCGCAGTTGCTCAGGACCCGTAGTAGGTTGGGCCCCAGGATATCAGGAGTAAAAGGCCTCAACTCTCAAGTTTGGGCCTAGTGACTTCTGCTTGCCCCGTGACCCTCTGAATGGGGTTCTGAAAGATGACATGACCGATAACACAATAGACATTTACATTGTAGAGTTACTGAGCGTACATACGTGGAGCCATAGCATGGAAATAGCAAAAGCCCTAGAGGCATTTGCAATTGTGTATGTTGAAAGTTACATGGTGCACCGTTTAGAAATCACTAAACTTTGGGGTAGAAGTAATGCTCCAAGATAAAATAAGGTAAAGTCTGAGCGCACCTTATGTGTGATAGAGTCATGATTGAATTAAGTTCAAGCTTAAAGCCAAAGCCTGTTCCAAAATCTCTGTGAGAAAGGGCAAACCTTCTGCTGAGAATACATGATCCACCAGTGAATATCTGAGCACGTGCTCATATTACATAGTTGTAATACAGTGCTGTAGGCAAATTCTATGAAGAAAAGATGTTTTTAAGGTGTGGATGTTCATTTCCAAAACTTCACTGGAGATTTCGAAGCATTAGATTATTAACATAGAAATTTATATCTATGTAATTTGCATCTCCACCTCACCAATCACGCCCACACACACAATGCACCCACTTACCTGTACACACTGCATTTATTTTCTTTAACTTTCGCCCTGTCAATGTTTTGACAGTTGTGTACCTCCTTCACCCATTTTCGCATTTATTACGCTAGTTACAACTGGCACACCTGGCCATTGCTGTGTACGCTGTGCAAAGAGACCAAGGATTGGATCAGCATGGATTCCGAACTCCCTTGTGACCCAATGGCTGGCTCTGTGAAATCTGCACTGAGTCCAGACTGAGCTCCACAGCCCTGAATCATGGCCCACCCACAACCTGAACTCCCTCAGCTCGATAGGGGCGGCTCTCATCACACTATACATGTGTAATGTGAGGCATGACAAACTACAGACACGCCATCCTGGACAAAGCAAACACCCTTAGATAATGCAAGAGTAAAAAAAACGTGAAATGTGACAGGATCATCACTCTCCCAGACTGGGCGGGCAGTGTCCACCTTTGCTGACTGCAGCTGCCACCCTTGGTGGAGCACAAGGGGGGGGGAGGCAGGACATTTCCAGGTGGGCACTAGTCCCACCACTGCAGGGCGATGTTACTGCAAATTATTTTTAGGACACAAAGCTATATCAAGCAATCTTTCGGTAAGTGGGCACTTTATGATAATAGTTTTACTGTGTACCTCATGGATCTGTGGAAAGATCAAAATTATTATTTCCTCATATCAGAAAATCCCACAGTGTAGCTGATATTTGTGTCATAGTGACCACACCGTCATCCGCTTCAGTCAACACGCATACACAGACATCACCCAAAGATTACACTGACACTTTATTTGTGGGTGAAGAACTGCTGCAGGTTTATTTCATACAACACAGTATGATAATAAAATTGGGTTATCTTACGGGCGATCCAGGGCAGGCAGCCCCTTGCTGCCCCGCCCGCCTGGTGAGCCAGCACACACGGTGGGTCGATGCCCGGCAGTGTGGCACATAAATATCTGCAGATCATCCACTGGGTCACGTGATCTGCCTCCTACTCCCGCCCCTTCCGACAGGGGCGGAGCATGTTGTGGCCACCCCCGGTTGGTCAGGCCCCCCAACCGCCCGAAGGACTAACGGGGCGCCGTCGCGGTCTTCCCAGAACCCCCTTCGGCTCCTGGACCTTGGCTCGGGCACCCTTACTGTGCCGGACAGGGGTACCCTTACTGTACCGCCTGTCGCAGAGGTACCCTTACTGTACCAGTCTGCATCCAGATCGCCCTGTAACTCCGCCTGCAACGCAAAAAGAAAAATTAAACATTCCAATAACGCGCTGAGCCTGCCACGCGGGGTAAGAGGAAAGGGTGGGAGAACGCGTGTCCAGGCTGGCTGCGGCGCGCAGGAGACAGAGGAGGAACTGGGCGAGAGAGCCCACTAAGTAGGGAGTAAGCCGCGCCCCCCGCCCCCCCCCAGCCCGCCCCCAGCTCCACGCGATAGGGGTTTTTCCCAAGTGGGCGTAGGCCTCGCGCGCGAGGCAGCACGGGGGGAAGGCTCCGACGGGCGGCCACTAGAATGCTGCCCTGCTGATGTCCCACTGCGTGGGACGCGGGCAGCGGCATAGTGACCACACCGTCATCCGCTTCAGTCAACACGCATACACAGACATCACCCAAAGATTACACTGACACTTTATTTGTGGGTGAAGAACTGCTGCAGGTTTATTTCATACAACACAGTATGATAATAAAATTGGGTTATCTTACGGGCGATCCAGGGCAGGCAGCCCCTTGCTGCCCCGCCCGCCTGGTGAGCCAGCACACACGGTGGGTCGATGCCCGGCAGTGTGGCACATAAATATCTGCAGATCATCCACTGGGTCACGTGATCTGCCTCCTACTCCCGCCCCTTCCGACAGGGGCGGAGCGTGTTGTGGCCACCCCCGGTTGGTCAGGCCCCCCAACCGCCCGAAGGACTAACGGGGCGCCGTCGCGGTCTTCCCAGAACCCCCTTCGGCTCCTGGACCTTGGCTCGGGCACCCTTACTGTGCCGGACAGGGGTACCCTTACTGTACCGCCTGTCGCAGAGGTACCCTTACTGTACCAGTCTGCATCCAGATCGCCCTGTAACTCCGCCACAGCTCTGGGGAGGCTACCGTCGCTGCCAGAGCCCCCTTCCTCCTTTCGCTGTTTATGGGTGCCCGCCCCTGCGAGACAGCTTTAGTGGGCTAAATAATGGGTCCTGTTCTGTAACCGTAAATATACGGCATTAAGTTGCAACATTACTCAGAAGCCCAGGGCAGACTAACCACGAATGACTCTAGGCCCCAGTGCCGCTCAGCTGAGGCGTGACTGGAGTTACTAGCCCTATAAGCGATGCCACTGCAGATCTTCCTATCGTAATTATGGGAAGATCTAGCACCTACAAATGGAGTCAGAACTAAACCATAGCTGAATTCGTCAATCCATCGCTTCCCTTCATAACCTAGCACTAAGGTGTTGATTTCCGCTTTGTCTACACAGGGATGTATAGATAGCGGCATGGTACCTAAAAAAAAAAAAAAAACAGCTGCTGCTGCGGGCAATTG
This sequence comes from Triturus cristatus, assembly GCF_964204655.1. Lineage (NCBI taxonomy): Eukaryota > Metazoa > Chordata > Amphibia > Caudata > Salamandridae > Triturus > Triturus cristatus. The sequence goes on from NC_140587.1 coordinate 325,384,137, forward strand.
CATGATTTCTTTAGCAGGACAGAAGATTTTTTAACTACTAAATGGACGTCTGCTTCTTTCGTGACTCCGGATAAAGCCGATATGGCTGACTGAGCTGCCGAAGGTACATCGCTCAGCTCGAGGACCCAAATTTGTGAACGTTTCCCCCCCTCCCTGGCTCCAATGAAATGTTGGGCGAGAAGAGTAACACCTAAATCTGATTTTCAGGCTGGAAATATGGCATCGGTAACAGGGCATTGGTGAAATAGGCGCTTATGGACCTGCCATCCCCTTAATACTTTCCAATTGGCCAATTTGGGTGCCAACTGGCACGGAATTGTGTTCCCAACAGCTACAGCACCATAAGCAGGGTGAAGGTAACGTGTGAGTTAACCCCTTCACCTACGTGTATAAACACAGCTGACATCACTGTTACCTGACTTTGCTCCCTTTCACATCGTATTAGTCTATTGTTTACTACAACCGGCCCATATCTTAGCAACATCTCCCGGTTTTGGCCTCTCTACTTGCAAATTAAGTTACCTTAAATTGGACGATAGAGTCTTATACTAGTCCCGCTGTTATCCCACTCTTTCCTTACTCTCCCCTGGGACAGCGTATCCAATTCCTTGCTTGTTGAATAGCAGCTAGCTTTGGACTCTATTGCTGCTGAAAGGAGTTAATATCTTTGCCTACAGTCCTTGTTACACCGGTGTTGCAGTGCTGTAGGTAAGTCGTGGCACCGACATCATGGCTTGAAAGGAAACGTCCCATTGCTATCAAATAATTTGTTGTGCGCCCCAGTTATAATTTCGTTCCTAACCCATAATTGGCAGTGTCTCTATTCAGCCAGTGCCTCGGTCACGACCACCTTAACTCATGACAATACATCTGGCTTTTCCGCTAGCCTTGTCCATTAACCTGTCAAATGCCAGTGGGGAGCAGCACATCTCTGGTCCTGCTTATTTCAGAAGGTGCTACGCACATGTAGGTGAGGGCATACCATTCCCGGTGTCTGGTTGAAGTATGCACAGGGCATTGCCACTCTCCCACGGCAGTGCTGTGAGCCGTTTGAAGTAGTTCATCAGATTCAGCCAACCACCCCCTAGGTGGAGGCTTGCACTCCCAAACTTCTGCTCGTGTAAAACCCGGCCACACCTTCAGTTCAGGGAATTTTAGTAATTCGCGACACTGACAGCCCCAGGGGCCAAATACTGCGCTGTGTAAATGCGGCCCGATACCACCATGAACAATTGGCTTGTATGGATGGGTGTTAACTTAGGCTGGCTGAAGGCGAAGCCTTTGCCAATCACTCCTGGCAAGACGTGCCACCGCAGGTAGAATAAAGAGTTAACCAGCCCTCCTACCTTCCTTTCCCAGTCCGACCAGGTCGAAGGAGAATGCCCCTTCCAGAAAGGTCATGGCCTCATCCCTGACGCTTATCCATCCCGCATTCTACCGGGAATCTACCGCATCGCCTAGTAAAGCGAGGGGTACGTTCGCAATATCAAAGACATGCATGTTCACATGCAGACAGGAATCGGAGGAAAGCTGGGGGGGGCGATGGTGTGAATAGTGAAGGGGCATCTGGTTCACGGCTTTCAGGAATGAAAACAGCCTCCAAGGTAAACTTTTAAAATGTATGGTAGTGCTGCACGAGCAGCAAGGTATCGTTTGCGCGCTTTACCTGCACACCAACTAACGCCACCCCAGGGACACACACTCTCCTTATTAGACACAGGGAGATTAAGTGATTTTCCAGAATCACTGCATATTGATAAGGCGCTGACACTTCTCTCTTCATATGCAAACCAACAGTTGTCTAGAGGCAAGGATACGTCCGGAGCAGAGAGACAAGTGTCTTTATGACCATGCCTAGCAATCTTGCCCTGGGGCCAAACACTGACAACATTCCGATGCGAAGTCTTCGCCTGGCGAGGATGAGCGTAGTTTATACCAAGGTATGTTACTGAGACTCCTTCCTGCTCCACGCTATGCTATTGCGACTCCTTGCTATGTAAATAGTGTCCCCTTCTGCGCAGCGTAGCTCAAACCGATAGGCCGTATCTTCTCCCTTTTAAAAGCATTAGAGCAACTACAGGCATGTGAATCATCCTGGAAAATAATGCAACAAAGTGATATAGTAGGTGTGTCCTAGGATGCTCTGCAACACTGATCGGTGTTCTAATAATGTATACTTTGCATTGTGTATGCAGTTCTAGGATGAAAGTTGATAGCTCACTATCCTATATTAGGACTTTAAGTTATACATTGCAAGTAACCAAAGGATGTCCCTTTTGAAAGCAGTAACCGGCTGATCTGTTTGCATCCTATGCCCTCTGTAATGTACTTGGCACACGTCTTTGCAGCAGGCAATCTTGCCATTATGTGAGGCCTGACAATTGGCGGGTGAAAGAAACGCTGCAGCAGGTGCTTAAAAGCTTAATAAACGTTTGCCGAAAGTGCCATGGTCAGGTTGTTGGGGAAATGGATCTAATCAATCAAATGTACGATGGGGGTACTAACATTGTAGGTGTACATTATGGGGGTCGAAGCACGATAGCGGATAGATTGTGCTTGCCCAGGTCCGTCATGGCTGAAACGTTGCCGTCATAGCGAATTAAAGGTACTATACACCACTGGTGTACAGTGATTGTATATTGCAGTACAGCATTATATACAACAATATTGTATACCACCATTTTATATGTGTTAAAGTCCAAGTTTGCCCCACTTGTATGCAATTCCTCCGCTATCTGTTTAGAATTTATCATGGCATTCCTTGTGCATTTAGAAATCGGCTAGAATTACATATGTAAATTCTGTGATTTAGCTACCCCCTTGTACGTTCCCCTGGATGTAGAGCAGGAGGAGATTGCCCTGTGTTAGACTTGATTCTTCTGTGGGTAGGAACTGCCTGCTATAAAACATTTATTTGCCCGCCTAAGAGGGGCCTAACTCATAGCAACGACACCAGCATCCAACATATCCCATTCTGGCCCCCCATCCAAGTGCTATCCAGTCCCTACCCTGCTTAGCTTCCACGGCGACCGAACGTATAATTTACCAGGACACGGTAGCTCAGCGCACTGAAAGCTTTGCAATGAGTGAAAATACAATTTTTTGCGTCCCAGGGTGGGCTTGAACCACCAACCTTTCCTTTAAGAGCCGAACGCGCGAACCGATTGCGCCACAGAGACCGATGCCTCAAGCATTGCCAGTACGGGGATCGCACCTGCCACCTTCGCGGCACTAGCACCCCGCTACAACCAATCGAGCTAACCGACCAGGCCAGGAAAAACAACTAGCTCAGCGCACTGAAAGCACTCCAATCCATTTATAAAAATACAATCTTGCGTCCCTGGGTGGGCATGAACCACCAACCTTTCCTTTAAAAGCCGAAAGCGCTAACCGATTACGCCACAGAGACCGATGCCACAAGCATTGGCCAATACGGGGGTTGCACCCGCTACCTTCTTGCCACTAGCACCACGCTACAACCAACCGAGCTAATCGACCAGGCCAGGAAAAACCAAATAGCAGTAACATAGTCGAGGAACTGGGACACCAAAATCAACCTTCCACAAACGGCAAGATCAGATGTCCCCAACACGCCAGAGGGTACACTTACAATGTGCTGCCAATGCCCATTCGTGCAGGCCCGGCATATACCCCAAACGATCTCACAATTCTGAAATTGAGAAGGAATAACCTGGGATATTGTCCAACAACTCGCACTTATGCACAGATTGACCAAAACGTTGACCAGAAATCGATGGAACAATGTTAGAAAGGGGGAAAGGCCTCGCCCGTGGAACAAGCATTCTGAACAGCAGACCCCCACACTATGAGCGTGGTCGACAGCAACCAGCCAGCTACATCCCACAGACACTGCATGCATTCCTGCCACCTTTGACGTTTCATTATAAATTAAACTTTCTTCCATTGCACACATGTTGTGTTCTAGAGATGTTTCCAATGCATTTCTCACTAATGAGTACTTCATCAGGGGCTTTTACAGCGAACTCGTAAAAACAGTGAATATTTTGTGAGAAGCCCTGGCTATCCATTCACAAACTTCACCTCGTGCATTTCAGAACAGGGGTGGAGTTATTGTTGGATGAAAAACGAAAAATGCAAATTCCCCCGAGTGTTACCCTAAATCGTGAAACATGCCGATTAGCCGTGTCACAATGAACAATCTAACCCAAGCGTAACAGTGAAAACATCATATGTGGTACTTTACACCCAGTTTGTAACACCCATTCCACGCACTGTGCGAGGCTGACACCTGTTTAAATCATGCTACAACATATATATATATTTCATTTATAGTAAATCTCATTGGCTACCATTTTGTATAATCATGCTTTACGCACCCCGAGGCCGGACCTTATGCCATGTAATAAACATGAATACTTTTTACCCATCAGCTCTCGCGTCACAGCATGAAGGCCTGTACCTAGAACCACACGTGCAACAAAGCTACTTTTGGCACACAGCGGCACGCATGCTATGAATAGTGGGTCAAATTTGCAACGGAGACAAGTACATTTGCCATCAAGATAACGATACCTTGACAAAGCACGTGCAGACAGGCGTCTCAATGTCCCATCTTCCCCATGGCAGGCACTCCGCCATTGCTGCCACAAGCCCACCTGGCAGCGCATTACATCCACAACCCAGGAAAACAAGAAAGGAAACGAGGGCTGGCAAATGACACCTCCCTCAATCCTCGGCCGAAACGCGGGGAGCGCTGCACGGCATCCTCGGTGCGCCGCCGCCACCGGAGAAGACCCAACACGTCCGGCACGTTCCAAACCGACGCTGGCAGCCAAGACGCGCGCGGACCGGCAGCGCGTGCACTGCACAGACTGGAGGGGCTCCAGGGGGGGGGGGGGGGGAGCACCAACCTGCGCGCGCAGCGTAGGAAAACGGCCGGCACCCATCTAGCGCGAACTCGACCCCCGGCACCGGAGCGCTCCTCATGAGCACCGCGAAGCGTGGACAAAACGCCAGCACGTCTGCCTGGCGTGCACCGGGGCGCCCACCTGAGCGCCTCAAAGCAGGGGCAAACGCGCGCACAGTAACATGGCGCGAACATGACCCGGAGAAACCGGAGCGCCTACTTGTGCACCGCAAAGCGGGGCAAATGTGTGCACAACTACATGGCGTGGACTCGACCCGAAGGCATTGGCGCCCCCACATGAGCGCCACAAAACTGGGGCAACTATTTGCATAGCAACAAAGCGCGAACCTGACCAGGATGCGCCCACATGTGCACCGTAAAGCGGGGGCAAACGCCCGCACATTCATATGTCGCGACCTCGGCCCGGAGGCATTGGAGCGCCCACATGCGCACCGCAACGTGGACGCGACCTCGAGGGCACGAACCTGGCCTCCTGCACCAAAGTCGGCAGTCCTTCAAGCCGGCGGACCACACCTCCTACAAGTCCCGGGTGCAACCATCCCAACTATGCGGTACCTGGGAACCCGCCCGGGGCACAGCGCCAACCCTCGCGCGCCGGGGAACGAAAGACCAACGTCGGAGCGCCATAAACACGACCCACGACCCATAAAAGCATAACCATGCCACGCGACTCAAAGCGCATCCCCCCGCCGCTCTCTCCCCCCCACCCTGAGCCACAATGCCGCTTCAACCTGGCACGTGCACAAACTGCCTAGCAGGGGACACTCTACTGCCCCGGGTAGGAAACCCCAAGCGAGGGGGGGGGGTGGTGGACATGACGACTTACGGGGCTGGGGGGGAGCACTGACCTGGCTACCGACACGACCAAACACGCGCTCCGGGCACCAAGACCGCAGCGACCCTCGGCGAACCTCAGCAACCAAGAGACGGCGAATTTCCGCGTGAGGAAAACGCCGGGATACGGCCAGCCACGACGAGACAGAACGCGTGTCCAGGCTGGCTGCGGCGCGCAGGAGACAGAGGAGGAACTGGGCGAGAGAGCCCACTAAGTAGGGAGTAAGCCGCGCCCCCCAGCCCGCCCCCAGCTCCACGCGATAGGGGTTTTTCCCAAGTGGGCGTAGGCCTCGCGCGCGAGGCAGCAAGGGGGGAAGGCTCCGACGGGCGGCCACTAGAATGCTGCCCTGCTGATGTCCCACTGCGTGGGACGCGGGCAGCGGCATTGCCCACCGGTTACAGTGTTTCCAAAGCTTTGAAAAGCAATCATTAGAAACATCGCGCTTCACTGCTGATGGATTGCGTTAGTACTTGTTGCAGCGGCGGATGGCCAGTCTCAACACTCGTTGTAGGACACTGCGGCCGGGCTGCTCCGGGGGAAGGACGCAGATGGATGCTTTTTTTTACCCCAGCGGCTCGGAGAATGGCCTCACCTTTGCTCGAGCTGCTGTAGTACCCAACCCCGACTATAAATCACAGCACACTTCAAGGGCAGGGGCGGGGCACTGCAGGCAGGGCCCGGCGAGCAGCGCGCCAGATTGACAGCTCAAGGACACACGTCATCACTAGTCGCTCTCATCAATCCCCACAGCTCCCGTCCTTCCCTCAAACTATAAAGTATGCGGCACTTGGCACAGAAATGGTAAGAGTTGAACTTTAACCTAGGCACGAGAATACGAGGTAACTGTGAATGTGCAAGTAATTCCCTTTCTGCTTTTATTAGACGTTTCTTTTCTTTGGTTGTAGTTTTATTTATAAAGCGCGAACTCGACCAGAAGGCATCGGAGGGCTTTACATGAGCACCGGTTGCATTACAGACGGACACATACATTTTAGGCAGGGGAGATGAAGTGAATTGCCCAGTCACAGGATGCTTATGCCTCCCGCCACACTTGAACCTGGACAGTGGCGTAGCAGGGGCCGGTGGTACCCGGTGCGGAAAATTTCTTGTCACCCCCGGCTTTACAAAATGGCAAAAATATGTGTTTAAAACACATTTTGTTGCCGTTTTGTCACCCCACTCAATAATTTCTTGTCACCCCCAGCTTGACAAAATGGCAAAAATATGTGTTTAAAACACATTTTGTTGCCGTTTTGTCACCTCCCTCAATAATTTCTTGTCACCTTTCAGCTTGACAAAATGGCAAAAATATGTGTTTAAAGCACATATTTTTGCCATTTTGTCACCCCCTCAATAATTTCTTGTCAGCCCCGGCTTGACAAAATGGCAAAAATATGTGTTTAAAACAAATTTTTTTACCATTTTGTCACCCCCCTCAGTGATGACACCCGGAGTGGCCTCCACCCACCGCACCCCCTTCCTACGCCACCGGTTCAAGGTCTGCCGTTCCAGCCGTTAAGCCACATCCTCTCCATTTCCATTCCATTTTGCTGCAGTTCTTTAATATGGTGTTCTGCCCCCTGTTCACTTTCCTTCCATTACAACAGCTATCCCTGAAAGATGGCAACACACACTAGCCCGATTAGCACTCGAAATTGGGCACAAGTTCAGTTTGGACCACATTACACAGCGCAAGGCTGCAAATCCTGCTTTCGGTGATTTGAGGGCCGGCCCCTGCTATTTGTTATTATGGCATAAGGTTCCTTCCTTTAGTCCAGAATGTACAGGTGCTGTCGAAAACCCAACGCATTGAAAACCAGGCATACCCTAATCTGTATCATACATGTGAAAAGACCCGATTCAGGGGGGGAGACTCATGATTTTTAAGCCACAACGTTTTTTTTTGCATTTTCTCGCCTAAAATTGCATCTGATTCAAAATAGGTCAATGGGGATGGTACAGCACCAACTTTGTTTTAAATCTCCCACTTATTAGTTTTAAAATGTTGGCATGTATGAAGGCGAGCACTGTGCAAATCAGAAAGGTCCTGTCACCGTGACACATCTTAAAGAACATACACCATGTGAGAGAACGGCCTAATATCCTGCCACTGTAAGATTCGGATGGGCTAGTGATTCCTGTCGCAAATCCAGGAAATGTATTTATGCTCTCACAGCGTAGTTCTGTGTCAGGCAATGTTGCACTTGCCTGTTAAGAGGGACCTGTGGCAGAGACAGAGACTACTACTTCTCCTCTGGGTGCCCTTCCGTCAATGGAGAGCGCGTTCATCTGTTCTGTCAATACTTCATAAGACATCCATCACCAGACCAAAGAGAAGACCTCTGGCACCTACTTTTTTAAGGCCCGGCCTAGGGACAGAGTTAGTCGTTTCACCAGCCTCATACAATCATGAAAAACATATTTCAAAATAACATACACACTTACAAACACAGAGGGGCTTTCAGTCTGTCTTCATCATCCATTGGTCTGTTCAATTGTCATTCACATTTTCTTCAGCTCACCACACCATACAGAATGGGTGAGCCATTCCAGGCATTGGCACTTTTTCACTGTGAGTGCCGGCATTTACCTGATCTCAGGTGCACACCAGCCTTAAAAGAAGCGGTTTTTAATACTATGGCTGATAGGACAAACAGATTAGTTTGCAAATGAGTTTTCTTTCTATTTTTATCCTTTTAGTCATCCTCATGTATTTAACCTATATTCTCGGAATACAGTGATATTGCAGGACCTCTCAGCTGCCTCCGATGCACTCGACCATCCCACTCTCATACACATTCTGAAGTTTCAAAAAGGATTCATTAACATCCTTCACTGGTTTTTCTCAGACCTTTCCAACTCACCCTAGTTTTGTTCTATTGGGCACCTCCAGCTCCAAAATGATCCCTATCACCTGCAGGGTCCCCTTTGGTTTCATACTGTCCCAAGTCCTCTTCAACCTCTACATGGAGCTTCAAGAAGCTCTGCTCATAGATAAAAGCATCAAGATTCACCAACACGATGATAATATACACCTTTGCATGAAAGGCTCTTGTGCCTCAGACATCCAACCCTTCAAACATTGCCTGCACATCCTCCAGACCTGGGTGTCCAGTGCCTACCTGAAGCTCAACCCAACCAAGACTGAATTCTTGTTATCTACCAAGAACAACAAACAAGAACCAGTACAAACCTGGCTCAGTGACATGGACTTTGACGGTTTCGAACCCCAACTTTAACCAAATACAAAGTCATTTGGATTTCCCCCAGACATCAGTCACACCCTCATGGAACACATGGCCAATAAACATACATGAACTGGTGCCAGCTCTCTCTTTTAAAGAAAGAGTAACATTTTCTTCCAGAAAATGACTTAAGAACTGCTGCTCAAGTCCTTGTACTCTCACATTTGAACGGTGGCAATGCCCTGCTACTTGGCCTCCTAGACACCATACTGGCACCATTTAAGGGCATCCTACATGACACAGCACAAGTCATCAGTGGGTTGGCAAAATATGATCTGATCACTCCCATCTGGCTCAAACTCCATTGTCTACCCTTGCAGGCCTGCACCGTCTTAAAAACCAGTTTCATCATTTAAAAAGCCCGCTTATCTTGCAGTTAAACTCACCCTCTCTGGTGGTTCTCAGCACACCTGCAGTCAAAAAGCAATCAAACTGCATACTAAGGCCTTGATTCTGAGTTTTATCGAATGCATGTGCTTTTTTACTATACCCGATAAATGACACTAACCTAAGGTGCGATAAGTATCATCTAATGCAAGTTTAAGGGGAATAACATTCAGATTGTTGTGCTTACTACACCAAAATCCATATGGTACAGTACAAATTATACTCTCTTCTGTGAAATTCTGTCAGATTTGAACTGCCAAAATGTTAATAGGGGTGGATTATTTAGCGTACCCAGTAATTACCAGATGCCGTAAATGCCACCCAACTCCGAATTCTGACCCTTGTGCAAACAGGGGTTTATGGGGGTTAACACTCGTAGATGTCGTGTCCTCAAAAGTGAAAAAAGAAAAATAAATCAGCAGGCTTTTTCCATCTATGCACCCAGGATACACAATAACATTCAGGTATTCATCAGGACCACCCCAAAGCTGCTCCGAATTAGGAAAGAGCTGAAGACACACTCCTTTAAAGTACAGTACCTCACACAGTGCATGAGCCATGCACAAACAGACCTACCTGTCCTATCACTCTTTGACTTTATGATTGTCTTTGACTTTATATATTTTCTTTTGATGCACATTAAAACAAAAAACGATTTCTATACCTATTTAAGGTACACCTGACTACAAGGAAGCACCTTTGCTATTTAATGAAAATTATATATTTTTTCAATTTAAAAATTTATATTGCTTGAATATGGCTGCTACATTTATCGCACCATTTTTTCTGGTGTATGCTTGAAATGAGCGAGCACTGGCAAAGCCAATAGGTCTCGCCTTTGGGACTGATTGGCTTTGCCAGTTGCTTAAGAGGTGCAGTACAGCAAAGGAAACACTGTGCAACATGATAAAAAAAAAAGGAATCAACATATTGTTTGATTTTGGTCACATCATTCCACTGATGCAAGTATGTGTCAGAATGCCTGCCCACATCAGAAGAATGACACAGTTGCCATTTGCTTTAATTTTTATTTACTGATACAAGATGGCAGACGCACCTTGGATCGGTAAATAAAAAACATAAAGATTTTCTTAGCACCAAAGCAAAAAAAGAGGAAGGGGAAAAGCAGCACACAGAGTACAGGGGGGGAAACAACAAGAGGAAGAGAATACTACAGAAGTACATGGGTGCAAAGGGGTAACACAGTGTGTGGTAGAGGGAGAGAAGCACATAGATGAGAGAGGAACATGGAACAAAGGGGGTGAGAAGCAGCACACAAGCTAGACAGATGTAAAGCACATGCAAGCTTGTGGCATGCTTCAGCAAAAAGAAAAAAGTAGTTCCCTGAAAGTATACAGCAAAAGGTCACAATTAAAGAGGCTATGCACCAGGAGAGGGACAAAAACATGATGAACAAGGAAAGCCATTGAATATGAAGCAAGCAATTGACAGTGACAATAGAGCCAACTAAATGATAAGCAATGGATGGGCTTTAAGCCTACTGTAAGTTCTCAGCAATCTGGCAATATGTCTTTTTACACTGTTTGTTACCATGAGCTTTGCAGATCCTCGTTCAATATTTGCACCTTTTAAGTGTACAATTTTTAAGCCTAACACAGATCATGTACATTTATCTTCGATATCGATTTTCCAAATTTCTGCTCAAATTTGCAAGTGTGTTATGATCCTACCAACCTCACATTGCTGCTGAAAAGCAACGTGTCCGATGAATAAAAGACTGGGGAGAAACAGTTTTGTAGACACAAAAACACACATCCACCTCATGTACTATTCATATTATCGATTCATGATCTGGTGAAATATTCAATCCCTATTATTTGTCATTACCTTTACATTTTTTAGACAGCAGCCGATATTCTGCTTCTGGTCACAAATATTTCACTTGTTATTTAAGTCATGCTTACTACAAAGCACTGTCTTGACAATATTTAATTTTCACTGAGAACCAGGTGCAGAGAGAGACTAAAATCATGCTGTGTATGTCAGCACTTTACTCCCTCCTTCACTTAGCAACAGTACAGACTGTCAACTGCAAGACTGTGTGTAGTCGAAAGGGTTGAAGAGTGCAAAGATCCTACATGTGTTTTACTGAGATGTCTTGCTTTAACACAGTGAATACATGTTATTAGAACATTGGAATGTTGGGAGCTCCATTGAAAACAATGGAGTGCTCCGGGCTTATAATGGCTGGTATAAGCCCAGAGCTCCAACATTCCAATGTGTCTTTGTCCACAGCTCTGGCTGTGAACAAAGGCTTCAGGGAGCCTGAGGAGATTTCAATCCCCTCGCGCTCCCTGAAGGCTTTGTTTTGTTAGAACATTCTGCCCTCTAGTGGCAGAATGTTCTAATAGCCTTATAGCCTTCGTAGCAGGGCTATACCGGCTTTTAAAGTCCCTCTGCTTTGTTAAAGTCCCTCGCCTTCGGCTCGGGCCTTTAACGCTGCAGCGAGCCTTTAACAGCCGGTATAGCCCGCTACGGCAGGCTATAAGGCTATAATATAGCCCTTCTTTGCGAGTTCTTCCATGGTGATAGAAGATCAATCAATCAATCAATCAATGACACTTATAAAGCGCGCTACATACCCGTAGGGTCTCAAGGCGCTGGGGGGGGGGGGGGTGCCGCTACTGCTCGAATAGCCAGGTCTTCAGCTTCTTCCTGAAGGAGAGGTGGTCTTGGGTCAGGCGCAGGTCGGTCGGGAGGGAGTTCCAGTTCTTGGCGGCCAGGTAGGAGAAGGACCTTCCTCCTGTAGTCGCTCTTCGGATGCGGGGGACGGCGGCGAGGGCGTGGTTGGCTGATCGGAGGTGGCGCGTGGGAGCGTAGAAGTTGACTCGGCTGTTGAGGTAGCTCGGGCCTTGGTCGTGTAGGGCTTTGTGTGCGTGGGTGAGGAGGCGGAAGGTGATTCTCTTGTTGACGGGGAGCCAGTGAAGGTCTCTCAGATGTCCGGAGATGTGGCTGGATCGTGGGATGTCGAGGATGAGTCTGGCTGAGGCGTTCTGGATCCGCTGGAGTCTCTTCTGGAGCTTGGCGGTGGTACCGGCGTAGAGGGCGTTACCGTAGTCCAGTCGGCTGGTGACGAGGGCCTGGGTGACGGTCCTCCTGGTCTCGGTGGGGATCCACCAGAAGATTTTCCGAAGTATGCGTAGGATGTTGAAGCACGCCGAGGAGACGTTGTTGACCTGCCTGGTCATGGAGAGGGAGGAGTCCAGGATGAAGCCCAGGTTGCGTGCATGGTCTGTCGGTTTGGGTGCGGTGCCCAGGGCGGGAGGCCACCAGGAGTCATCCCAGGCGGAGGGTGAAGAGCCCAGGATGAGAACCTCCGTCTTGTCCGAGTTCAGTTTCAGGCGGCTGGTCGTCATCCACTCGGCTACCTCTTTCATCCCTTCGTGCAGGTTGGCTCTGGCGGCGGCGGGGTCGTTGGTCAGGGAGAGGATCAGCTGGGTGTCGTCGGCGTAGGAGATTATGCTGAGGTTGTGTTTGCGTACGATGGCCGCGAGGGGGCTCATGTAGACGTTGAAGAGGGTGGGGCTCAGAGATGAGATGTTTTCGCCTTCCCTCAAGTGTGATGCAGAATTTAGTACAGACAAGCGCATTAAAGCAATATTCCGTTGAGTGTATGGTCCAGAAAGAGGGATTATCAGTGCTCAGATCCCTAATCTTGATATCAATCAATCAATCAATCAATCAGGATTTGTAAAGCGCAGCTCCTTCACCCGTGAGGGTCTTGAGGTGCTACCATTCTGTCCGTCATTCTATGAGGGGTAGTGCACATTCTCTGTACACTAGTCCTGAAACCGCAGGTCTTTGTTAAAAATGCAGAATGAAATAGAAGGAATTTTTTTAAAGATGCAGGGCACAACTGCAAATACTGTACATCGGGCACAGGGGGCAGCACAGTGGACTTCCCTTATTGAATCCGTAGCGAAGAACAGCTGGAAACTGCATGTGGATATGGAAGGTAAATGCCATGCCAAGTATAGACTCTTCCCATGGCCTCTTTTTAAAGCTAGGGTTCAGCGGGTGGTTGACGCCAGGCATATCCTAGCAAATCGCATTTTGTTGAGGAGGATCAGGTACTTGCACCTTGACAACAGTGGTGCCTAAAAACTTCATAATTATAACAGCTTCTATGGTTTCTGTAGAAGTTCCCCCAGCATGTCCATGTATGGGTGTATGAGAGACACCAGTTATGGACGAAGGTAGCATCGTATTTGTGCCAACACCAGTAACGTGAAACCATAGTATAAAAATGCAGGAAGGCTCAACAATATATTATACTGTGAAACCTCCAAATTGATTTTGGCACTATGATGTTAACAGTCTTGGCATGCTGACATCACAAAGTCAACCCTAAGAACTTAAAAACCCAGGAAGTAATGTATGTACTTTCTATGTACCTCCTTAGCCTAATGGGATTGCGAGTCCCACATTAGTGTGTGAATGTGATTCATTGCCCCACACCACTGCCTCTTTTGCATCATTATTGCCTGTCTGGTGCAACTCTTAGTTCAGCCTCTTCCTGGCCCTAAACTGCTACCCGCCTTTACCAGTCCTGTTTCTGCACACCCAGGTTCTCTCACTACTCCCATTTCTGTGTCACTAGAGGTCCCATACAACTCCTTCTTTTCGCTCATGATCACACTCAGCACCATTCCCAGTCTCTCATCTCATCCTGTTCCACCACCTCCTACATCTCCTACAGCAATGTATGTCCATCAGGATTCCCAGTCCAACACCACATGGAGACTCCCATCATTTCCTATTCTAGTCCATTCTCAACCTTGCACAGTCCTTCAAAAAACCTGATCTTGCCACAGCCTCTTACACCATTCTCCTAGCTTTTCACCACACCCACTTTAGCATCCCTTTCAGTCCCACACCACCCCTGACCTTACACAATCTTAATCTCCACTCCACACTCTATCCAAACCCACTGGCAGTCCTACACCAAAGCCTTTCCTGCACATTCTATACCACCATTCCAAGAATCACACCACATCTTGCGACAATTGACTCATGTCCCTCCACCACTCTCAGTTCCTCGGTGCTCCTTTACAACATCATGTCCTACCCCATACTATAACTGACCACATATACACTGACATTCCTTAACAATGTCTATAGAACCCCATTGAAAGCCGACACCACTGCTGGTCCAGGATACATTTGGTTTATTGCCATTGCCTCAGTGCTTGTAATTCACTTCTGTCCTTAATCACTGCATGGGATGCAATGCTCCATGTCCAGCATCACAATCATGTTCGTTCCACTTGCAGTCCCATATCACAAGGCTGTACTGGGTTTTTCATTACTTTGCACTCAAAGTATTTAATCGATTATATACCTCTCTCCCTGCTAGCCATGATCTCCTCCAGCAGCTGGGTGCCAGAACCGTGAGGAAGCAGTGGGAGGGCATCAGCTCTTCAGTGCTCATGTGACCTGGGTTCCCTTCTTTGCTCTGTGGATCCTCCTGTCTACACTGCTCTGACTGCTAAATGCCTCTCAATGGTCATTCAACAGTGGTCATATTGGAGAGCACAGAGCTCGAAGTGCCATGAACTATACTGCGTCTTTTAGCTATTTGTCCTGTAATTCTGTAAATAGTTATATTGCTCCCTGCTTATTGTGTCTTCATATTTTTAAGGAAAATATTTGCCTTTTATTAAAAAAAATATTGAAAAGGTCTCCTTTATTTTGTGTTAAATTTGGCTCAATTGGGTATTTATGAGAGATTAAGGGCAAATGGCAGTCTTGTAAACATTTCTGACAGCTCACAAGAGAATAATAGATTGCTGACTCTGTAAACACAATCCATTCTGCTATACCTACATATAAAAGGCAAAATAATTTTAAGTGGGGTAGCAGAGCTGAATGCCAGTGAATGTAGGGGCGTTACAAAAGTACCTACCCATAAAATCCAATGTTCTCAAAAATCCATAACCATTAGCCCACACAAAAACCAAAGGTACCAAGCAGCCCTAACCTACCCTCAGATGGGACAGCAAAAGACCATGGCAGGAAAACTAGCTCAAACATTATGCTGACCAAACATCTGCCGGGCTAGGCACAGGTGTTCTCAAAGGAATAATATTAAGAAAGAATGGATGCACAGGTGCTCTAAGAAAACATGTCAACTTAGTCTGACAAATTAGTACTACATTTTAATTACGCCCTGGTGAAATCTTCTATGAGCTGCCAACATCTTTTTGCATTGTACATGTGATGCGTAATGCCAGAGATTGCGCCAATACACCACGAAATTTGGTATAGGTAAAATTCCTAACAAAAACTGAATTCAAGAGGCTGTAGTTCTAATGCAGGGCAAGGATAAAGGAATTTTTATTTTTATTTTTTCGAACACCTTTTTATTATTTTATGGTCAGCAATAAACTAGGTACACTACATTATACACAATCAGAAATTTGAGTCATTCTTTGATTACAGATAAGCAATTAAACATGACGGATAACTGATTGGACATATAAGTACAATACCTTAAATGGAACCCCTTCTCCCTATCCCACATTACAGTCCCCTAAGAAACCCCCAAGGGCCCCATATTGTTTTCCCATTTTCGCGGGCGACCTCTAGCTTTATATATATATATATATATAGTCTGTTCTGCTTGTTGGCACCAATCTGAGTCGGCTTTCCACTCCGCTATTCTGGGAGGTTGTATTGCTCCCCAATGTTTTGCTATGTTACGTTTGGCGATCATAGCCGCTAAGGTCAACCATATTCTCATGTATCTGGGCCATTCCTCATCTCCAGAAATCGTCAGTAGGAACCATTTAGGCTTCAATGGAACTTCTACTCCCGTCACCCCAACCTAATATCTTGTATTTTTGCCCAATAGTTTTGTATCTCCGGGCATTCCCATATTATGTATATGAAAGGCCCCTCCTGTCTGCATCCTCTCTGGCAGAGACCGTTGTCTGCACTACCAATCTTGTGAAGCAATGATCTGGGATAAAAAACTTGGTGTAGGACCTTAAGTTAGATTAGTCGGAATCTGGAGCGGATTGCTACTTCCAGTGGGCTTTGAAGGGCTTCCGTCCATTCCTCATTGTCAAGCTGCCCTATGTCTCCTTCCCAGGTGGTCTTTAGTGTTGGGTAGGGATCGGTGGAGTTATTGAGGATTTTTTGGAAATTAGTGAGATGACTTTAGCATGTAGGGGGTCAGTGAGGAGCCGATCTTCCAACGGCGAAGCGTCCACAAGTACCTCCCCTTCTCTTATATGATGCTTTAGGGCATGTCACAGTTGAATGTACCTCAGCCACTTCCCTTGCCCCATTTCAAAGTCCTTTTGTAGCATTTGGAATGTGATATATGCCTGGCCTCTCCAAACGTCCCCCAAACTGTCAAGACCCAGAAGTTTCCACTTTTCGAACTCCCTGAGTTGGCCCACCTCTGTCAGTTGGTCACTATCCCAAAGAGGTGTCATCCCCGTCAACTTCCTGACCCAACCCAAAAACCTAGCAGAAGCCCGCCATGCTTTTAACACCTTCAGTATGTGAAGAGGTAGATCTCTCAATTTTGGTTTGTTATACAAGAGGAAGGGATAGCTCCTGGTTCGCATCGCCTCTCTACCCGAAATGCGTGGTCCGATCTGTCAGTGAATACCAAGTCATTGACGCACACCATTTGAGAGACCAGGTAATAGGCCTTGATATCTGGTATAGCCAGTCCTCCCTCATAAACTCCTCTGTTCATTTTATATGAAGCTATTTGTGGCGCATTTCCGTTCCAAATGAGCGTCCTTAGTTCTGTGTCTATTTTTTGAAAAAATGCCTTAGGGATCTCATAGGGCATATTCTGGATTGTGTATAGCTGCAATGGGAATGTCATCATCTTGAATAGTGCTGCATGGCCCATTACCGTCAGAGGTAGCGAGCGCCAGCGTTTGACATCTATGACAAATCTTGCCAACTGGGACTCTGCATCTTTCTGGTAGAACTTACTTGGGTCTCTAGTTATATATATCCCTAGATATTTAAAACAGGACGTTTCCACCAGACGTTTTCACCTGAAGGTGAGAGCAGGCACTCCTCCCGCCAGTGGAAACAATAACGACTTGTCCCTGTTAATGCAGTAACCAGAGTAGTCACCAAAGATCCGAAAGATCTGGAGGATTCTATCAATTGACTGTCTGGGTATCTCCACATACAGGAGTGCATCATCGGCATAGAGGAATATACGTTCCCCCCATTCATGCCTGATTGGGATACCCCACATCAGGGGATCCTGCCGTATCCATGCAGCCAATTGCTCGAGAGCCAAAGCAAACAGGAGTGGGGACAGAGGGAAGCCCTGTCTCGTCCCCTTTTGTAGCTCGAAGATTTGAGATGTCGAGGAATCGACCCACACCCTCGCCACTGGCTTATGGTAAAGGAGCTTCACCCAGCTCACAAAATTATGTCTTAACCTGAGTCGGCCCAAGACTGCGTATAAGTACTCCCATTTCACACTATCGAAAGTCATTCTGGCATCCAGCGACAATGAGGCCGACGGATTCGAAGTTCACTCTGACGTTATGTGGAGGACCCCAAGCAATTGTCTCAAATTAAGCCTGGTGCTTCTGTGGGGCATAAACCCTGTCTGCTCTGGGTGGATGAGGGAGGTCACAACCCTACTGAGTCAGACAGAAAGAGCCTTAGCTACTACTTTGGGCTTGTAGTTTAGGAGCGAGATCGGGCAGTACGACTCGCACACTGTCGGGGGTTTACCCTCCTTAGTATTACCATGATTAGGGGCGTTCTTTGAACCTGTGGGAGTGCCCCCCTCCCGCGCCTCAAATAACACCTTGTAGAGGTGCTCAGCCATGTGAGCTAGTGTGCATTTAAATAGCTCTAATAGTAGGCCGTTTGGCCCCACTGCCTCTCCTGACTGCAGTACGCAACGCACTTTTGATTTCCTCTTTCGAGAGGTCATCCTCCAGCATCTCACTCAGCTCTGTGGACAGTGTTGGTAGTTGTATGTCCCAGAGAAACTCTGAACATTCTTCCTCCGACTTCCAATCTACCAAAGAACCAAAGAGTAGAGGGATTCATAAAACGAGGCAAAGGCCTCAGCTATCTCACTGCCTGTAGTGGAACTTCGGCCCTGTCCTTTTTTCTAACCAGGCTAGGAGTTTGGATGCTTTATCGCCTACTTCATATAATCTATACTTTGTTGCTTTTGCCTGTAGTCTGGCTTTATCTTCCACCATGTCCCTTAGTTCTCTCTACCGGCGCCCCAGCCTATGTTGTAGCTCTGCATCTTCAACCCCTTTCTCCACCACTTGTGCCTCCAGCTTAGAGATAGTATCTTCCAGGGCTAGGCATTGCAGTTTATTTTCCTTTTTCGTTACCCCAATTAATGCTTGGGTTTGGCCTCTAATTACAGCCTTATAGGCTTCCCAAAGAGTCAGTGCCGATGTCACCGAGCCCCTGTTTTCCTTGAAGAATTGTCTTGTCCCTGTCTGCACTGCTTTTTTTGTTTTGGGATCTTTACGATGCCAGGGGTCATTTCTCGGGGTGAGCATTCTGTCCCTATGCAGGCCCTGTAAAACCACCTCCACCGGGGAATGGTCTGACACACCCCTTGCAATATGCATTGCGCCATGCAATTCCCCTAGATTGTGCGTATGGGTAAGTATACAGTCAAGCCCAGAGAGACTTTTGTGGGAAGTTGCGCTATATGTGAACTGTCTAGTATATGGGTGGTGATGTCCCCATATATCCCCTTGGCCCATAGTACGGGGACATTCCCACAGTGGTCCTGTTTGTCATGGTCGAGCGACTTGACATTGTTCATGTCACCTTCAATTACCCATCTTCGCTCTGGCAGGTTGACCAACATCGACCCTATGGCATTCAATGCCGCTGGCTGCTGTCCCAGGGAGGGCATATAAGGAACATGGATTGAACCTCCTGCCTTTCCACAGACCACTTATAACTGTAAATCTCCCCAAGGGGTCTGTCCATAAACCGTCCAGGATTAGGGGGAGGGAATTCTTCCCCAGAATGCCAGTGCCTCTGGATCCTGAGGTATATCCTGCAGGTGCCAGTAAGGTATAACCATATCTATTCAGGGCTTTGCAGTGGTTGCCCATTTGATGAGTCTCCTGTAAAAGGACGATATTGGGGGAGTGCGTTTGAAGAATTGGAATACTGTGGTTCTTTTTATGCTATTGTTGAGGCTATTGACATTCCAGGACCAAATCCTCATCGCCTTCTGAACTGCCTCAGGATTCCTTATTGTGTTTGTAAATTAATTTCCTCTCTCTCCCTCCCATTGCTCCTGACATACCCATCCCTATTTGACTCTTCAATACTCGTAAGACATTTATAATTCTGGTTCCACCCTGAGCAACTAACTGTGAACAAAATTTCCTATAATACCCACATCTTAACCCCCAACCTTTGGACCCCATCCCCCTCCCTCCTACCCTGCTAAATGGGCAAAACATACCACAACTGGTCTACTTGCAGAGCGCGTGTCGCCCCTTAATCAACTTTCCAAACAAAGATGAGAGGTGCTCGGCCACGGGCAGGAATCTTTTCACCCTACTCGTCTACAATCCCTTTCTGAATAATTTTGCTATAGAGAAGCTAGTGGGACAAGTGTCAATGGCCATTATCCTCCACCTACCTCCTTTGTCTACTGGCTAAGTCTCAATATTATTTCCTTCCTTGGCCTTACGCTTCTTTTCTGTTGAATTGCTCAACTTTCAGGCCGCTTTTCTACTCTCTGCCTCTGGTTCAGCTGTCGCTGGGCCATCAGACCGCTCTCCATCCGATCGATCTCCATTCCTTCTGTTATGTTCTGCATGTATCAGAGCGGAACTGGCGCTCTTCCCATTGCTCGGGCCCTTGGAGCGCCATCCGTCCACCCATTTCCGTACCTCTTCCAGAGCGGTGAATTCCCAGGATTTGCCATCTGCCATTATCCTGAGATTTGCTGGGAACAGCATCATTTACTTAATGTTTCAATCGCGAAGTTCTGTTTTCACCGGCTCAAAGCTCCTTCTCTGTCAAGTGAAGTCTGGGAAGAAGCGGATCAGTGCATGTTGGTACTGAATATCACCTTTCACACGGGCTGAGTGCAGTATTGAATCGCGGTCCCGGTAGTTTAAGATACTCACACTTATCGTCCTCATGGTGCCCCTAGCCTGGGCGGAGGGACTTGCGCCCTGTGGGCCCTCTCCACTGAGAAGAAAGTAGACAGTCTCTTGTGTTTCAATGTATTCAAAATTAAATCCTCCAGGAATAGGTCCACGCTGGGGGCACCGCCCCCTCTGGGACCCCCACCACTCTAATATTATTCCTCCTCACTCTTCCCTCCTAGTCTTGCAGCTTAGCCGCCATGATTGTAGTTTGCTGAGTTAATGACTGTACCTGATCTTCAAGTTGTTTTGTTGCAGTCTGGAGTTGGGTGATATGTGTTTCAGTCACTGTAACCTTCTCCCTTAACTTAGACATATCTGCTCGGATTAGGTTGACCTCCAGGGTCACCGTATCTATTTTGGCTTCCAGCATGCTCTTTAAATCTCTGATGGCTTCCATTATGGCTTCCAGTGACGGCTCCTGCGCCTCTTCTCCTCCCACCGTCCGGGGATGTTTTGGGATTGTGTAGCTATCCATTTTATTTGTTTGGTGAGTCATAGCACTTTTGGGCTTCACCATTTCACCGGAAATCAGTGAAGCGTTATAATTTTGTAGAGGGTTCTCCATGGTCAGACAATCCGGGGGCAGCACCCCTGCACAGTCATAATGTCCCTCCAATATGCCACTCCTGGTATATGAAAATCTACGTGTGTACTGGCGGCCAGGTTATTTGGGAGCTGATGTACTCTAAAGTTGACCCTCCAGCGGTACCCGGGTGAGGCTCCCTTCACTTTTCCTTTTCCTATGTCGGGCCGGGCCCCCACATTTACTTTTGGGCCATCCTCACACTGGACAAGGACCCTTGACCGACAACCCTGGAGAGCCGCTCGTTGGATCAGAGTCCTGCCTCATTGTTGAATATGCCCTCAGTGGATGTAGGTAGTGGCCCCTCAGCGCCTCAAAGTCCGGGCCTAAGCTCTATTGCCTCCTCCATGCACAATTCTAGGGCTCACACAAAGTAGTCCTGGCCTTAATGCTGCCCCGCCCGCGATTGGGTTTCTTAATAAACTAGGGGGCAGCGTTTACTTCAAGACTTCATGTCCAGATGACCCGCCGGCTGCGGTTATGTCCCGCGGGCCGTTCTAGGCTGCAGCATAATTACGTGCCACGGCTCCTCTCCATGGACCAATCTGCCCCCCATTGGGTGCTGCAGGACCCCCCGCGCCTCTCTCACCTTCCTCGTCGGGGGAGGTCCTGTTTCTTGATGTGCTGCCACTCAAGCACCGCTGAACGTCTCTCGTGCCGCTCCGGCCCGAATGTCAGTTGGACCATCACAGGGCTCCTCATCTGACCCCTCCGAAGGGGCTTCTACAACCCCGGGGTCCGCTAAGGCTCAGCCGTCGTACTCCCGGGGAGAAACCAGTCCGCCCCCAGGCTCCGATTCGCACCTAGTCTCCTCTCACTCAGCAAAGTAGGTCCCAGCTTGATCAGAGCTGATGCCCTTCCTCGGCTTCTGATAATGGCGCCGATCAGTCCGACTGAGGGCTCCATGGCCGTTCACATGAACCGAGCCTCCCACGGTTCCTCTAGCGGGTCTATTGCTTTGGGTGGACCTCCACGGGGGTGTCACACACCCAGCCTCTTATATGGATATTGGAACGGATGCTGGGGTTATGCTCCGATGCAGTTGGAGCTCAGCTACGACACGGTCATTCTCGGCCATGGCCATGCCAATGATAAAGAAATTTGAAAATTCTTTTTCAGTTTAATTTTCAGTGAAGGTGACCATTTGGGTAACCTTTTCAGCATAAAGTACATATTATATTATTATTGTTATCATTTGTATTACAAGGCAAGTGCCTCAGAGAGTGAGGGTATTGTACTATGTTATCAACTTCCTCTCCCTGTTCTTAGTTGAACCCTTGGCAATTTTGGGTTTGGATTCTGGAGGGAAAGCATCACTCACCTTTTGTCTGCAGCCTCTTCTGCATCATCCACCCTTGCAATATTTTGCAATTTTTTAAATGAAGTAAGTTAATTTCAGTACCTTGTAAAATAGTTCATGTTTGTGGCAGGGCAGGCCCCTTACACTTAAGCTGAATGAGGACCACATTACAGACTGCACAGTTTACTGAAGACCATTGTGCCATGGGAAATCAGGTCAGTATTTTTGTACCAGGGGCCGATTGGCCCCTTACGAAAAATCAACAGCAAATCTTGTCGGAACACTACCTAAAAAGATTGATGCTCCTAAGAGAAAAGAGCCTAAATAGGTAAGAGAATGTGCTGAAGAAGATGCCTTCATCACAAGAAGCAGCACTATTGCTTGTATTGTGTAATCTTTGACTGCAGTATCCTCAGCTTGGCACAAGGAAAAGAGAAACCATGGTCATCCCAAAGGGTCCAAGCAACCATCTTCAACAGAGGTCACCTGAGGTGCCACAAAAAACACACAAAAATAACACACTAACAAAGCTATGTTCATGAAGGAGACCCCATGCCACCAGACCCATAATATGTTCCATGTATTCAATGTGAAACTGGCCAAAATGTTAATGTGGACCTCCTCCAATTTTCTTTGGTGGAAGAAGAAGTGTTTGTGGGTTTTGTGGAGGCACTTTGTTCAAGCCAGATGTATTTTCAACGATTGCTGTACCACATCAGTACCATCAATTGCTGGAATTGGTTGCAGACAAAATTAAGGAAAGTCCTGTGCAGTCCATCCATTTCACTACAGACCTGCCCACCAGGTGTCAGGCTAGAGACTACATGCGCATCACTGCACACTGGGTGTCTTTTAAGGGGTTAAGCAAATGTTGGACACCATCGTTGGTGATCCTTTTTGAGGCATTAGCAAGCATAAAACAGTTTCAGTGTTTTGTATGGAAAAAGCACACACAGCTGCCAACATCCTGGAAGAATTCAATACTCAAGTCTATGAATGGCTTCAGTCAAGGTGTCTCAGCGGTGACAATGCAGTTATTTTGTCAAAACCATGGCAGATAGTGGATATTTCAGAATGCTAGATTTAGCTCATTGCTTTAACCTAATTATGCAGGGCTTTTTCAAAATAGATGTAGACCACAACACAAAGGTATGAGTTGCACACATTTTAGCCATTCCTTTAAAGCCTAGAAGCAGTTGACAATCATTTAATGTGTTAATAAGGCCCCCATAAAAGCCCTCATACGGGAGATCTCAGTCTGTTGGAAATCCACCTTCTACATGCTGCGACGTCCGTCTGAGCAGAAAATGTCTAAAGGTAGAGGGCACACGGCTTCCAAAGCCTTGATAATGAGGTTTGCAAATGGGGTAAATAAAATGCCTGATCCAAGCACCAGTGCTGTTTGAGATTTTGATGTGGGAAGACAGCAAGGATGTCAGCAAGGAGGATTGTACTAGGAGCCGAGCAATCCCATTGTTGCATTTGCTGCAAGCCCATTTGTGTAAGATGAACACTCATTTACTAGTGTCAATGATGAAACAGCTGGCATGGTCAACATCTTAATCCTTTATCTGGATACAAGGCTCAGGCTTCAACAAGAGGCAGCGCTGTCTGAATCATAACTGTAGCTACTATACTTGATCCATCGTAAAAAAAAAAAGGGTAATCAACTTTCATTTCTTTTTCAGAACTGGTTGCCTCCACTTACAATAATTGGATTATCAGGAATGCAATTGAACTAGAAGAAAAAAAATTGCAACTTCAAGGATAAAGAACCAAAGTGCTTCCTTCATCAACCTCTCAAGAGCACAGTGGTGGCAAGTAACACATGCAGCAGCAGCACCCACCAGTGGTAAAACAATCACCAGTCCAAGACGCACTTCCTATCAAATCAACAACACAGAGAGAATTACTTTAACCAACCTCTGCTATGCGTTGATTTTTGATAGTTTTAAGATCTAAATAAAGCACACAGATGAAGGAAGCTCAGAAACAGCAACTGTCAACAACTATGATAAAAGGGGAGATGTTACAAAGACTGCCTGGATAACAAAACAGAATTCAACATGGATCTAAGCCATTGATCTATTTGCATGGGAAACAGGAACTCAGCAGGTTGGTGATAAAATATCTATAATGTCTCGTAGCAAGTGCAGTTGTCACAGTCAGGACCAGTCTGTTTTCCAAACATGGAGCGATGAACAATGATCAAAATGAATAAATGTGTCATCCCCAAAATGATCAGGCTCCAGAAGACACAATGGTAGATGAGAATGATTTCTTTGACATCTTAAGGATAAGGAGTGATCATTATCCAGACAAAGTTCCTGATTATGAAGATTAAGTCTACCTTCTGGACCAAAATGTAAAATCAATACACTACTAACACAATAGAAATGTCTGCTGTAAGAAAGTAAAAAAAAGTATTGCCTTTTTATATTTGATGTGCCAAGAAATGAAAATGAATTTAAATGGGCCAATTTTCCTTTGTGACTTTAACACTTTATTTTAAAGTTATGAGACTGACCAAAAGCATACAGTGATGTATCATCAAAAGAAAAATGGAAGGTGGCACTTTCACCAAAGCATGGTGTACACAACATCAAAACTGAAACGCGGGGCGTGGCTTGGAAAGCCAACATGGTGGTTGTAGCCTAGCCGGGCTCCAAGCGTCCACGCCGAAATCCGGTGATTATCCTTGCAAAATCCTACTTGGAGCTGCTTAGTCTGCAAGGCTTGTGCCCCAGATTGCGGGGGTACCACATTTATTGCAGAGCGGTGTCCAGTAGGCGTGCTCCGGAGCAGCACCAGTACTACTCCCCTTCCGGCGCCTGGGCCGCGGAGTGGACCTGTCGTAATAGGACTCAAGGCCTGGACCGGTCTGGGTGGTTTGCCGTTTGGCCAGGTGCGGGGCTCCTGTCATCTGGCGTCCCCCTGAACACCTCCGAGCGCAGGATCGGAGGAGTGCCCAGACTGGGCGCAGGTGAAGGTCGCCCCCTCCCCCCACTCGGGGCTCCAGCACCAGCCGCCATTACAGACGCGGCAGCACGACTGCAGTCTTCCTGTGTGGCCCGTGGTTTTGACCGTGGCCGTTCATCAATGCCGGACTGAGGTGACTGGAATCGCTGCGTGAGCCTAACGGCGCCTACTTCCAGGCGGCACAGACCGGGTGCACCATCTGCAAGTGTCCTGCATGCAGTGGCCGCCGGAGGGAAGCACGCAGGCGGAGTGTTGGAGCCGGGTGAGGCTTGTTCGCGGCCCTTTGAGGTGAGCGCTTGCGTGGCGGGGGGCTGCTGCTCCTTCCCCCCGCCCAGCCCTCGGTGGCCTTCAATGCCCTGCTGGCAGCCTCTGAGGCCCCCCCTCCTAATGTGAATGGGGACATATCCTGTGGGCAAGATCACCCCTGTGTGCCACCAGTTCGCTACATAGCCTGGGACCTCCGCACTGTCTGTGACTCGCAAGGTGAGACCGCTGTGCCTTGTGTGGTGAAGGGGCCTGACCTCCCATAGACCGGCGCACTGTGGTTGGTTGTGCCAGTGGCCCCCACCTCCCCTCTTGTGTGACTCTCATGCTTTGGCCTTTTGGGGAGGTACCCTACGACCCAGACGTTCTACCCTGCATAGTGACCACATTCACCTCCGGCGTGATGGGCAGGGACAAGCCAGGCGGCGCTGGCCCCAAACAGGGCACCCTGGATCATTTCACTGCGCCCACCGGGGGCTCCGCGGGCGGTGAGGGGGAGATTTCGACGCCCGACAATACGGCCCTTCTCACAGCCATTAACAATGCCAGGGACATGTTGGATGCGAAGATTGGCACAGTGGGGTCAGAGGTTTCCTTTTTGCGCCAGGATCTCCGCAAGGCTGTGGATCGCATCACTGAGGCGGAGACGAAGGTCACGGCCGTAGAGGACACTGAGTCCACCCTACAGAAAAAAGTTAACAAACTCTCTGTGGTGTCGGAGGAACTAGCCTCCAGGGTTGATAATGAAGAGGGCAGGGCGCAACGCAATAATCTGCGCTTCGTGGGCCTGCCGGAGGGATGCGAAGGTGCCTCTATGACCCGCTTCATTACTGAGTGGCTCACGATCCTCCTGCCTAAAGACCTGCTGTCCACTTGCTTCGTGGTGGAGCGTGCACACCGGGCCCTGACTCAAAAACCTCCCCTTGGTGAAAATCCCAGACCAGTAATTGCCAAAATCCTGAACTACGTCGACCGGGATGCCATCTTGCGCCATGCCAGGACATGCAAAGACTGCTTTCAACACGACTCGAGGCCCATCATGGTGTGTCCGGACTATACACGCCTGGTCCAGCAACAGTGCCAGTCCTTTACAGCGGCAAAACGTAAGCTACGAGACATGAACTTATAATATATGCTCCTCTATCCAGCCAGAATGAGAGTGATCTTTAACTCCAAATTGTTCTTCTTTGCCAACCCGGAGGCTGTCTTGGCCTGGGTCGAGGAGCGCCCACGACTCCGGCCAGGCTCACCATCGCTGCAGGACTCAGACTCCTCACGTGGATCGCGACGGCACAGGTCCCGACGAACAAAATCCAAGAGACGTCACGGCTCTGGATACGACAGACTGTCAACGAGCCCAGAGCGGTCCCCCTGATGTGCTCGACACACCACTGACTCTCAACAGCAAGTAGACATTGAGCGTTGTTTATTAATGTTTCTCCAAAAGCACTTTCCTCTGAGTGGGCGTGGATGCTAGGTCATGGGACTTCCAGGCCAAGGACTCTTAGGGTCACCCCCTTTTGTTTTCCAAATGTTCTATGGGTGGGTTGGGTATTGTTGGTGTGGGGGCTCGTGGCTCCCCTGTTGGGGGCCTGCTGTGCCTCATGCCACGGCAAATGCTCCTAGTTCACGGCAGTGTCGGGTGGGGGGTGGTGGGACATTATGGGAATGTAGTGTTAGTTTGTTTTTATATGTTATATGCAGACATACTTAATTGATCTTGATATCCGCGTTGCTATACATCCTCCGGCATAGGATGATGGCTCCAGGTGAATCAACCCCTCTCGGGGACTTTACAGTGGTTTCATGGACTGTTAGAGGTCTCCAGAATAAAGTGAAACAGGGTGCTGTTTTCTGTCAAGCTAAGAGGTATGGGGCTGATATCCTTATGTTGCAGGAGACCCACCTGCTGGGTACTAAAGCCCCATTCCTAGCCCGGTTTGGTTTCCATCACATTTACCACGCAGGGTTCACCAGGGGCTCCCGGGCTGTCGCCATTTTAATACATCGCAGGGTTCAGTTCCAGCACATTGCTCACAAGATAGACCCCGGAGGCAGATTTCTATTTGTCACATGCATGCTGTACGGTGAACTGGTCACTTTTAGCAGTGTATATGCTCCTCTCCCACTAGGGACCGCCTTCATAGACAAGATCACAAGTGTCTGGGGGGACCTTCACAAGGACTTGACACTTTTAGGGGGTGACTGGAATGACACGATGGGGCCTCTAGAACGACAACGCAGTATGAACCCTCAACCATTGTTAGGTCCCACTAAACTGGGGCCTGGCATCCATTTTGGGCTGGACTGATGTTTGGCGGGAGTATCACCCCTCAGAGCAGGGTTACACAGACCCATCTTCAGTTCATGGGTCCCAATCCTGATTAGATTATTTCTTCGTCCCCCGCATATTTCTCCACCGTTTCTCCCACCTGACTCACCATCCTCGCTGGCTCTCTGACCACTCTACGGTTGCCCTGCTGTTTCACACACTGTCTCACAAACCCCCATTTCCTTGGCTCATGTCCCCCTGACACCTCTGGTGCCCAGATTATCAGGACATGCTCTGCACAGCTATCTCCTCGCATCTGGACCACAACGGCCCCTCCAGCTCTATCTCGATGCATTTTGTGGGAAGCTCTTAAGCTGAGAACAGTTATCGTACCAATGAAAAACGTGCCCGGCGGGAGCAAATGGCGGCCTTAGACTCGCGCCAGACAGCCCTTGCATTGCAGCTTAACAGAGACCCTAGCCCAGTTACACGGCGCAACCTGCTACAGGTGCAACAAGAACTTCAGCAATATCTAATGGGGGAGGCTAGAGAAATCTGGGAGGCATCACAACACCGAATTTACCAATGGGGGGACAAATCGAGTAAAATGCTCCACCGGCAGTCAGGAGAATACTTCTCCAGCGATAGTCCCCACCATCAGAGGTGCGGATGGGTTGCAATATACATCGCCGGAGTGGGTGGCCGGAGAATTTGTGCGACACTTCATGGCCCTATATGCCAGACACGAACAGATCTCGGCCGATCTAATTGTAGAATTCCATAGGGATATCCCGCCCTGACGGCTCTCGGTCCAGCTACGCGAACGACTGGAGACTCCGATTACGATAGACAAGCTCACTGGAGCCCTCAATGCACTTAACCCGGGGCAGGGCCCCGGTCCCAATGGATTCCCGGTGGAACTCCTACGGCCCCATATATATGTGTTAGGCCCCCACCTGCTGGCCGCGAGCTAGGAGGCTGAGGACTGCCATATTGCCTCAGGACTGGCGACACACCGAAATAGTCCCTTTCCTTAAGCCGAGTCGTTCATCTGCATTCCCTATACAAAGGAGTACGAGGCAAGGCTGCCCCCTGTCACCGCTATTGTTCACTCTTGTGGTTGAAACCTTGGCAGCGTGGGTCAGAAGTGACCTGGTTCTCCAGGGCTTTGAATGGTCACAGTCGCGCTCGGACCGTATCGCTTTATACGCGGACGATGTCCTATTTTTCATCACGGACCCTTGGTTCTCTGGGCCTTGCATCCTGGAGATCCTCAGGGTTTTCGGGGGAACTACTGGCCTGCATGCGAACCCAGCGTAATCCGTACTGTTTCCTGCGTGTGGCCATCAAGGACGTGACGCTTGGGCGTCGAAGCTCTCCTGCGCCAATGACGGGTTTAAATATCTCGGCATCTTTGTGTCACCATGCCCCAAAATCTCTTGGGCACATAACATCGCCCGCTACTTGCCAGCCTTAACAGTGAAACCTCAGTATGGTCCTCCCTTCCCTTGTCCCTATATGGACGCTCGGGCATCTTTAAGATTGTGTCGCTGCCCCGGATATTATATCGCCTCCAAAACTTCCCTTATCACATCCCGCACTCCTGGTTTGCACAGGTCAACACCATACAAAACAGATTTCTTTGGAATGGTGGAGCGGTGAGGATCGCTCTTCGCACATGCGTGCAGTTCACGTAATGCGGGGGCATCGCGGCGGCTGACATCAACTCCTACTACGTGGCATCCCATCTGCTCGTGGTAAACGAGTGGTGGTACAATTCCCCCACGGACCCGGCATACGCGATTGAGCACGCGGCAATGAAGCGGACCCCCCTCCTACATCTCCTGTACAGTGCCACATGCCTAGATTTCATGCCTCCAGCAGGTAAAGTCGTAATGTCACTTTGGCGTGCTAAAGTCCGACAGATGGGTTGGAACAGAAAGCTTACCTGGGCAACTCCACTGTGGCATGGTACCTACCTTTGTCCGGTGGCCGCCCTGAAGGGATTCCGGGGAAGGGACCTTGTTGGAATATCGTCCCTCGGCAATGTGGTATGGGGCATTTCCTTGAAATCCTATCAACAACTACAAACGGAGTATACATTGCATAAATCACAATTCTACAAATTCCTACAACTCCGCTATGCCCTTACCCCCCTTGTCCGCACACTGGAGACCCTTCCAGAAATCCATCCCTTAGAGGGACGTCTGCTGATGAGTGACTTAGGCCTCCACAAGATCAGGCAAATATACCAGACCTTGACGGCCCACTCAACAAGACACGGCTGGCATGGCAAGCTGACATCCCTGCCTTGACCGATGACGACTGGGCCGAGACCATAGCTAGCCCGCGGTGGGCGCGGTCTCTACAAGATACCGCCTGATACAGTTTAAGTACTTGCACCGGGCTTATTATACACGGACTAGACTCTGGCGGATGGGTGTGATCCCATCCCCCATGTGCCTGCGGTGCAATCGAGGGGAGGGGACGTTTTTGCATACATTTTAGTGTTGCACAGCTTTGCAACCCTTCTGGCGTAGAATAAGATCCTGCCTCCAGGAGGTGTTAGCGTGGGAACTCCCGCTCGACCCGCGACTCTTCCTCTTGCATAGCACGGACGACATTGGGGGCAATATATATAAGCAACACTTGCTGTTCTTGGCTCTCACTATTGCTAAGAGAGACATAGCGCAATTATGGAAAGGGATATCT
The DNA here is from genome assembly GCF_964204655.1 of Triturus cristatus. NCBI lineage: Eukaryota > Metazoa > Chordata > Amphibia > Caudata > Salamandridae > Triturus > Triturus cristatus. The sequence continues at coordinate 325,414,791 of NC_140587.1, forward strand.
CCCCCAACACTGGGTAAATGGAAGACTGAACTAGACAGGTGTATGGGAGCCGAAATGGCAGTATTTATAGCTCGAGGCTGCCCAGCCAAGCATAGGAAATTCTGGACATGATCGGCGTCATACCGAGGGATCGAGCTCCGCCCTTTACCGCCTACAGACCCCTGATAGGTGTCCCATCTTTCATGTTTAATGTCTGGACTATCTCGCACTGTTTTCTAATGGTCTTCTATGCTAATGTATTGTTTATTCAAATCTTGAGATCTAACGATGTCTGCAATCTGTTTGAGTTATATCCCCTGCATGTTCGGCAGGTGTTTAATTTTGGTATAAACACTGGAATTATCGTGATACTATGTCATTTTCTCCTACAGGTCATTATTGGGCTGTCGCCCGCCATTCAAACGCAAAACCAAATAAAATTTGTTGTTAAAAAAAATAAATGAAAACGCAACAATGCATACCATGTTAATAGCACATTCCATCCCCTGGCAGCACAATAAAAAAAATACCTAAAGGTCTACCCAGTTGCAGCCACACTGAAAAAAAAGAACAGATGTAGAGTGTTTGCATTCCCAAAGAGGATACCCATTTTTTATTGGGTGGAGTCAGGTGTGGACAGTGTCTGTAGGTAATCCCTCAGTGCCTGCGAAATATCTTTTGGCAGGAGGTGGGAGGTTGTAGGCAGTGGCGGCTTGCAGGGGGAGTGCTGCGGGGCTGTGAGGTGGGGCAGGGGAGGGGACGGGTAGGGGGTAGTGGACTCGGACATACGACGAAACGGAGTAAAGTAAGCAAATAAATAAATAAAACTATTTACCTTGCGCGAGTTGCATCACCAACTCGGCGATGCAGCGAAACCCCCGCGTTCATAGGGGAGCACAAGAGTGCTCCAGCCAATTCAAGGCTGTTTACTCGCCTATACAAGCCGTGTCAGTACGGTCCGCAGGGTCGCAAAAATTGAGTTTGTGAGGAGTATTGTGAGGAGTATCAGAATGTTTTGGAAAAAAAAACAACAGGAGAGCACTACCATTTTTAGGTCTCGCCTGACCCAGCGCATGCGCTGGTCTGGCGAGACTTATTGAGAGGGCTCCAAAAAGTGCTACCAGGCCAGCCTAGAGCTACAGTGCATGTGCGCGGGCGCGCGCGCCGCGCTTTACCGCGAATACTTTCACTTTCGCGGCCGACGGCCGCTTTGTTGTTTGATCGCAATCGCGATCACTTTCGCGGCCGCACGGCCGCTTGGCATAGCCAATAGGTCTCGATTTTGGGACCTTATAAGTATTTAGTTATGCAACTGTTGCATGGCTAAACACTTATAAGGTCCCAAAGGCGAGACCTATTGGCTATGCCAATGCTTGTTATAATTGCTATGACTCCCGCCATGGATAGTGGGAGGCGGATCCAGCACTCCACTCGTGAAATTAACCTATCCACTTCCTATCCACTTTCGGACCACAGTTTAGGCGTATGACCTGCACCTTATCTCGGTGAATATGGATTCCTATGTAGCGAACGCAGCTTTTGCACCATTTCAAAGGGAAGTCACAGTGCACCCGAGTAGTCGCATCCGTTAGTGGGAATAGTTTTGACTTATTCCAATTAATATGGAAGCCAGATAATACCTCATACTGGATTAATTCTTTAAGTACTGGGGCTAATTTCTCAGTGGGATGATGTACATATAGTGACATGTCATCCACAGAGAGCCGACAGGAGCTGCAATGTTATGTTTCTTTGCCCAGTTTCAGGAGTAATGTGATCACCGCCTCCCATAGCGTATGCTGTAAAACACCCCTCTCTAGAGCCTCCGAATAGAAGGTGAGGGAATGTGGGGCTAAGAGATGATTGTACGCCTTGTTAAAGGCACCAGTATAGCAGTGGGGGCTCACCAAGGGAGTGCGACAGGGCGGTGGGGCAGGAGAGGGGCAGGGTCGGGGGTTAGCGGACTCAGACATACGACGGACAGGACGTAGAGTAAGCCTTACTCTGAGTTCTGTCCGTCGTATGTCCGAGTCCACTACCCCCGACCCTGCCTCTCCCCCGCCCTGCCTCACCACCCCGCAGCACTCCCTCAGCGAGCCACCACTCCATGGAGTCAATTGCCTGAACTATCTACTCAGCAGTAAAGGGTTCACTTATAAACTGTTGGTGTAAAGTGGTGAGCCACACCAAGGCAATCACGTTCAAATAGGCCGTTCGTTCAGCGTAGTCATTGCCCTAAAGCGTGGTATAAAGATCGGCGTAATAGTGAAGGAGCTCCGCCTGCATATCCCCTGTGCTGAAAAGGAAGGTGCCATCCTCCAGGTGTAATTCAGACATATATGACGTGCCTCCAAGGGACCAAAGGAGCCTGGCCAGTGTAAGTCCTGGCCGCTCCAAATCCCAAGAACTACGGGCCCTAGCATATTTTTCCAAGTAGTGAGCCTCATGCTCTGCAGCATCTCTAAACTCGGCCATTAAAGTAGCAAGTTGGGGTAGGTGGTCCTATGCGATTTGTTGAGCACTTGCTTGGTCTAGCTCAGCTAGCTCTGTTCAATGTGAGTGTGTTCTGTGCAAATCGCGGAGTATATCAGCATGTTTAAAAATGCATACGCCCCTGGTGCATACCTTAAAGGCGTCCCACAGGGTAGCCTTTGATTGTACTGAGTCCCTGTTGAGCTCAAAATATTAAATAGATGGTCGAACGAAGCTCTGAGTGTAAGAAGTAATAGCGTATTGCCATGTTAGGGAATCGCCAGTGACGCTCAAGGCTGCCAAAGGTGGGGTCGCATAGTGTCATCACAACAGGAGAGTGGTCAGAAAGTGTTCGCGGGTTTAAAACCCCAAATGTATCAGCGGTATAAACCTGGGGTAGGTAGCAACGCCACAGTGGGTAGCTCTGATGTCAGATATATCACAGAAAAAAACTCATTTTAAACAGAGATAGGCCCTTGGGGCAGTCATATCGGAAAGATATATTTTGGTCAGCAGTGGCAGTAAGCCAAATGGGACAAAGTGGGCACCATGCAGTCGGTCCACAGCACAGTCAATAAGTATTGCAGGTGAATGGCCTACTCTGTCAGGAAAAGTTCCAAGCTGGCAGCTACTTGAGAGTCCGGTGGGTCCCGATCATTGTTAGCGTATTCCAGAGAGGTGCGCTTCATAGAGAGTTGCTTGCAAAATATCATCATGTCTGCTGGGGTGTAAAAAAAATATGTCTTCCCATCAACACCCACTCAGAGGTGAGCTGGATTCCATACCTGAGTTCCAGTTTGCGTAGCACAGCTTTAGCATCTGTAAACTTGTGTTTGGTAAAGGAAAAAAGGAGACTGTTGTAAAGGAAGATACAGAGTCCATCTGTACATGTAGGTTATTTCTTTATTAGTAGCTTGGTTCCAGCATAGGTGGTCAGGATGGTAGGAGAAGATAGTTGGTACAAAGATAGCCCCACCAGGAGCAAGCTCCTAACAGCTCAGTCTGAGTTGACTAACTGACTCTCTAACACAGAGAGGCACCCAGGCATTCTATGATGTCATGGAACATTCTGATAGAGCAGTACAGTGGAGAATAGTAGACAAGTAATTTACTACAGAGACACTAGTACCTTGATACTGGAGCAGGCCGAATTCCTGTGTCCTTCAGAGCTCCACATCATGATCCCTAAAATTGAGGGACATGCAAAAATTGGCTACAGGAGGCTTCGGGCACCGGGCTGGGGCCTAGGGATCTGTGCACATGCTCAACTACGACTATGGGTGTGAAATTATGTCCACCCAAGAGATCAGAGAGCAAGCGCTCAACGAAGAATCCAAGATGGCCAGTGCCCATTGTGTCCTCTATACCGAGGATCCAGATGTTTATTGTGCCGTACCCTTGTCTCTTGAGCTTCATTTTGAATGGCTACCACTTTCAATCATGTCTCCAGAGGTTCCAGCTGCTTCACCACAGTGGCAGTAGTGTCTTCAAGGCCTGAAATGCTCACCCATGTGGTCCAGTCGAGTGGCGATGGTGTCAAAGTGTGCATCTATTCTACGGAATCACGTTTTGAGGTCAGCCATAATTTCTTTCCAGCCTGCTGGTGGATCAATTGCAGGGCCCCCAGCCGCACCCCCCCCCCTCCATGTCGGTCACAGTCTCAGCTCCCCCAGCAGGTTTTGATCGCTCAAAAGGCAGCTTCCTATGTTTAGGGTTGCCTCAGACCATGGCAATAACGGGCGCGACTGCGGCCAACTCTGTGTCGCTGGTAAGGGGAAGGATTGCCAGACCTGGCAGCAACAGCACAGCAGTAGGCGTAGGCAAAAGAGGGGCCCAAACGATGGTTGCAGATATTAGACCCAGTGGGGCGAGACGTCAAGCAAGCACAGGCCTTACCCCACCCACAACAGCACACACAGGCCACGGGTCAGTCCCAGAGGTGCAGCGGGCAGAAAGAATCCAGCAGGGCCCAGGGATGCAGGCCTTTTCGAGGTCAACTCCCAGCCTCAGGGCCCAAGCGTAGAGATCGCAGTAAACTCAGGCATCACCCCGGGCAATAGTCCCAGTTGGGGCCTCTTAGGAGGCAAGCAGGCTCGGGGTTGTCACACCTGGATCCCACCAGCAACAGCAAGAAGCAGTAAAAATCATCCGACTAGGACATAGCTTAAGTATGCCTCCAGCAAGCACCCAGGCCAAATCATGCAATTGAAAGGGGCAGGAAATGCATCGTACCACTACCGCATAGTCCTAAGGGGCCTCAACTGCAGCCCGGAGCGGCCGCTGTGCAGGCAAGATCTTCAGGAGGGAGGTCCAACTAGGCCCAGACACGCTGTGAACCACGCAGCGGGCCGCAAGTAGGATGATCAGGGACCCCGCAATGCACAACAGTCACGCCTCCTCACAGCTGTCCGGTATCTACAGGGAGAAGACAGGCCGCAGCAAAGGCACGGGCCGCGCCTCTGGGCTCTCTTAGGCATGCTGCAGTTGCAGAGACTGCTTCTTTTAGTGTTGCAGTTTCCAGGAACATCCAAAGTCAGCCCTCGATGCTAGCAGGTGGCGGGGGTGGTCCCCCATGCCACAATACTCCTCACTGCAGCCGCAGGGCCCATTCGACCCAGGATTAGAGCCAGCTCCATTTGAGCTTCGCCGCAGTGCTGCCATCTTGTTCGCCAGTATGGCGACATCCCCCTAAACTTGGTATTTTTAATATTTATGTGATTATTTTGGGTGCATGCTTCTATGTATCTCACAAAATGTTAGTTGATTAGCATTTCACCAGCATCTCTAGGTTTCTCAGAGAGTTCTCAATTTACCTTGACTCTCAAGACTCAAATTATTTGCCTTTTCCTGTTCTACAGGTCCGTCTCTTTTTGAAAAAAGTAATCTCTGCATATCCCGTCAAAAACATCTAACAGACGACCCATCTCTCGCTACGACTATCGGAAAATACTTAAAGAGGCATGCCCATATGAACTGGAAAGAGGTAATTTATTTACAGTGATGCTGAATAGTGGTTTGAATGACATAGCCTAAGTGATAAATGTGGTGGAATTGATTACCAAAGCTATACCTTACTTTTATTTGGGGGGGGGTCATTATTCATTCAGAGTACATTCAGCTAGTTGTATGATTATCTGGGAGATTGGCCTTGGTTAATGTAATGCAAAGTTGCTGGTTCTCACTCGGAGTACCTGCACATCATGTTTACCTCGACTTCCAAATTATACTGTCCTTTCCTTCTCTCATTCAACAGATCTCTTCAGCAAGGAACCTCTATGGTGCTCCTACTCTGTGGTTCATCCTTGTTCCCAAGACAGCCAATGTCAGAAAGCAGTTTCAACATTTTTATGCAGTATCAATTTTAATTATTTTACATATTTTGAACTGTGTGTGACCTCGCTATTTTGCATTCTATCCCAGGCAACTAACTTGGAAGTCTAAGGGCTGATGGAGACTGCTTGAATAGTCAAATTTACTGCCATCGTCCTTCCATGTATTTATTATTTTATATGACAATTGTATATAGTGCCGAGCACTGAAAGGTATGAGTGATTTACAAAGAACCGCACCGACGCAAAAGCCATACAGTTAACGCAATAACACCAATTAGATGGTCAATGCAATAATGATAAAACTGGTAATAGTTACCACATAATGAATTATGGAAGAAAGGGAACTAAATAAGACTGCAATGAGAACTTGAGTGAAGTATAGAATTGGTGGTAAAGGGTAGGAAGGGAGGCTAAGAAGAAGTGGAATGGATGTGGAGGAAAAGGAGAGGGAAGTGAGGACTAGAGAGTAGGAGAAAGAGACTCAGGGAGAGAATGAGCAGTCGTAGAAGGAGAAGGTGAAGGGGATGAGTTAGAACTGCACCACAAACATTTGGTAGGTTACAGGGAGGGACGGAAGGAAGCAAGATATGAGGGAAAGAACAGAGAGTGAATTTGAATTTTGAATTTAAAAACATTTCTATAGCGCACTTTTACCATGCGGTTTCTTGGCGCTGTTAGATTGTGAGAAGCAGGCAGGAGCAGAGGGGAATTTAAGCATTGTAGGCTCGGGGAAAAAGAAAAGTTTTAAGACCCTTCCGGAACTCAGTGTAGGAAGATGACATACGGAGTTCCGGGGGGAGGGAGTTCCAAAATGCTGGAGCAAGCACTGCAAATTTCGTACCGCCAGTCTTTTTCTTGCTGAAGCGGGGGATGGTTAGCAAAGCCTGATGAGTAGACCTAAGCTCTCGTCCAGGTATGTAGGGGGTGATGGCAGAACAGATAAATTCCGGGGCAGTGCCTGTTTTAGCCTGGAAAGTGGTGCAGCCAAGCTTGAACAGAGCACGCTCTTTCACCGGCAGCCAGTGCAAGGCCTGCAATAGGGGAGTAGCTCTATGGTATTTAGGCAGGCCATGAATCAGGCGGGCAGCCTGATTCTGCACTAGCTGCAAATGGCGAATGGCGTAGGCTGGAGCGCCATTGTAAATGATGTTCCCATAATCGAGGCGCGAAAGCACCATGGCCATCACTATAATTTTTAGAGCGGGTAAAGAAAAAAAACGAGAAATCTTCCTGATGATTCGAAGGGAAAAGAAACAGGAGGAAACAACTGAATTAACCTGAGAGTGAACAGAAAGTGAGGGATCCAGGAGGATGCCAAGGGTCTTGACCTTAGGAACTGGGAGCGGGGGAACACCAAGTGAGGAAGGCCAGTGAGAGGGGGACCAGGGACTGCAACCACCTCTGGTCAGGACTAATTCCGTCTTGTCCGGATTGAGTTTGAGGTGGTTGCAGTTCATCCAATCCTGGATGAACAGCATGACGGATTGGACATTTGAAGCAGAGGAAGAGGAGTGGGAGAGGTCAAAAATTAGCTGGAGGTCATCGGCGTAATTGAACACCGTGACCTCGAGCTGCTGTAACATAAAAATGAGGGGGTAAATGTATAAATTAAACAAAAGAGGGGAGAGGGAAGAGCCTTGGGGAACTCCACATGCAACCTTACGAGAGGCAGCGGTGAAACCAGCAAGATGGACTGCCTGAGCCCTGTCACTCAGGAAGGACTTAAGCCAGGTGAGGGCCAGGCCCTCTATACCCGCCGCCTTGACACGGGTGAGGAGGATGGAGTGGTCCACCGTGTCAAATGCGGCGGATAGGTCTAAAAGAATGAGGGCCTGGGGGACGTTGGTATCGATGCCCTCGCGTAGGCTGTCCATCACTGAGATCACTACCTTCTCCGTCGAGTGGAGGGGGCGAAAGCCCGCCTGCCGGGGGGAGAGGCAGTGGTTGGCTTCCACATAGGTGCTCAGGGTGCTGGTTACATGGGTCTCCAAAACCTTGGCCAGGTAGGGTAATAGGGAAATGGGACGGTAATTGGAAGGGGATGAAGGGTCGGCACCGGGTTTTTTTAGAATGGGAATGACTGCCGCAAATTTATGGGCAGTGGGGACCACTCCAGATTTGAGTGAGTCATTTAAAAGTGTAAGGGAAGGGGTAGGGCAGTGTAGGAAGACTTCTCGCAAGATACGAGCAGGGGCAAAGTCTAGGGGGGAACCTGACTTTACCTTTTGGAGCAGGGAAGGAAGTGTAACTGTGGTCAGAGGGGGGAAGGAAGTGAGTTTGGAGGTGATGGCAGGGGGGGAGGGATTAGTGAAGGTGGGGGAAGGGGGGGAGATATTAGCCTTGATCGTTGCGACCTTGTCAACGAAGAAGTCGTTGAGGGAGTCGCAAAGCGGTTGAGAAGGGGGGATCGAGGCCGTGGCTCTATTAGATGAGGCAAGCTCATGTACTGTGGCAAAAATCTCTTTAGATTGAGATTCAGCTGCTAGTATCCTGTTTGAGTAAAACAGGGTCTTGGCATCGAGTATGCTTTGTTTGTATACTTTGAGCACAGAGAGATAGATGGTTTTTTTGGCGGGACTATATTCTCTTCTCCATGCGCGCTCTGCTCTGCGTGCGGCTAATTTCCTCTCCTTAAGATCGGGGGTGAACCAGCGATTAGCAGCATGGGCACGCTTCACCGTGATCCGTCTCAGGGGAGCAAAATCATCGCCTGCCCGGGTCAGCCAGCCATCGATGGTAGTCAGCTGGTCCGGGGCGGCGAGGCCCGAGAGGTCAGGGCAGGAGTTGGCCAGGGATGAGCAAAAAGATGGCATGTCTGCCTTACCCCATTTTCTAGCCCAGGTGTTCTTTGGGAGAGGAGGTTTAGGCACTGGGGCTAGCGCGAGGGAGAAGGAGATTGAAAAATGGTCCGACCAAGAACAGGGGGAGATGACAGGAGAGGTGGTGGGGATATTTAGGGTCCAAACCTGGTCGAGCGAGTGGCCATGAGCATGGGTGGGGCTGTGAACAAGGGGACAAAAGTTAAGACTGGTCATGAGGCTGGTGAATTCTTTGGAAAGGGGGGTTTCAGCGGGATCGTTGGGCCAAAAATTGAAGTCGCCCAACACCAACACTGAGGAGTTGTTAATAACCAGTGTGGCGAGGATGTCTTGAAGGCAGGAAACAAAATTGGAAGTTGTGTGAGGGGGTCGATAGATGAGAACAGCAGTAAGGGGGGTAGAGTAAGAGCTAGCACGTATTATTAGGCAGTCTACCTCAGGGATAAGAGGAGAGGGGAGTATTTGAAAGTGGGAGTCAGTATGTGTTATCAGGGCTACTCCACCACCTCTCCTGCCCTCCGGGCGATCCGCACGAATGATGGAGTAAGAGGGAGGGAGTGCGGCTAGGACGTTGGGGAGGGAGTCTGCCTTAAGCCAGGTCTCTGTTAAAAACAAGAGGTCCGGGTTGTGGCTGTCGAGAAAATCGTGTAGCTCATGCTGATGGCTAACGACAGATCTGGTATTAAGGAGCGTGGCAGTGGTATTATAGGACGGCGTGTGGGGAACAGGCAAGATGGAATGAGTAGGCGCAGCAGCCCGAGGCCAAGGAAGACAACTTTGAATAACGGCAGGGGGTGCAGCGGGGGGGCTCGTAAGGAGATTTAAATGTTGTAAAGTGAGTGTTGGAGAGAGAACAGAGGGAGAGTGATAAGGAAGTATAGGAGAGGGCAAGGATGGAATAGTTTGAGAGAGGTCAAAGAGAGGGGGAGGGAGAGGAGAAAGGATTGGAAGGATTAAAAGCAGAGTAGAAAGTAAAAAAGAGGGAAGAGGAGAGAGAAAAGAGAGCTGTAGAGAGAGCAGAGGGGGAGTGGAAAGTAGAGGGAAAGAATGGGGACTGTTGATGGAGCAAGGTTATAGGAGGTGGGAGGTAGAAGAGAGGGAGAGGAAGGTATAGAAAGTTAGGAGGGAAGTGAGAGTAGAGAAAGTAAGAAAGGGGAAGAGGAGCAAGAACAAAGTGTTGGAGAAAAGAACGGGGAGGATAGTAGAGGATGAGGAGGGAGTGGTGGAAGTGAAATACAAGAAAGGAAGGTGGGGATCAAGTGGAAGAATTGGAGGAAATGGGAAGAGCTAAGGACAAGTGGTGATGAGGTTGGAATAGGAACATAGGGATAAAAAGGAAATGAGTAAGAGTGGAAAAGAGTAATGGACTACAGAATGGATAAGGAACATACATGGATGGAGGTGCCAAGTGGGAGAGAAAAGTGACATGCAAGATCAACTGCAGAAGCAGGATATCAAAATGCATGTGGGCATACCTTAGAAATGCTGAATGCTGTGTCTGTCCATCTCTCTCAACTTTGCTCTAATTGCCCCATCCATCCATTGAATGATTCCATAAACTTTCCCGCAGATGTGAGCTATATTGTGCAGCAATATGTTTCCACCATCAACATATCTCTTGGCAGGACAGATGTGGTGTAAGCAGTGCTTAACTTTTGAAGGAGGAAAGTAAAAACAAATCCATGGTCTCCTGTACCATCCCCTTACAGTGCCCAAGAATTGAGACATCCTGGTGCTGAATGTAATACTGAATGGTGGGTTGAGGTTAGATCCTTTTTATAATCTATGCTTACAGAGAATCAAAATTGCTTAATTGCTGAAGAAACCACATTCAAAACAGAATACTACATACTTTGCCTATACCTTATATAACTTTGTTATATGGAATAGACTACTTTTTTATTTAAAAATATAGTATACTTCATTTGGTAAAAATGGCTATGTACTGCAATGACTTATGCTAACCTCTGTTTTGGATTTACTTCTGAATCTCTCTTCCTTTTGTTGAAGAATTATGTTTGCTGCTTTACCTGCACCACTCAAAATAAGAAACCTAATTTCCTGTGGCCTGTGTCGCACTGCTCATGCCCCACCTGATTGCCTCAGGCAAGTGGGGTGCGCTGTCTCTCTGCAGCGCGAGTGGCAGCAGCCTCCCAGCAGCACCAACGAGGCAGTGCCTTACTCTTGCACCCCCGAAACAGCACACCAATCACCAAAAAAGCATGGTGGTATATCAGCCGTGATGACCAACCTCAGCAAGTCACCAGTACAGACCACCACAACATTGCCAGTTCTGGTGAACGACGCAGCTGGGTCCAAAGCTAGCTCACAACTTTGCTGGGAATGTCTGGCTTGCTTGTCACCAATTCTTGCCCCCGAAATGACAGCACCACAGACCGGGGTAAGTTGAAAGGTTTATTAACTGAAGTTTATCCCTACAACAGGAGCGCAGCTATCCCTCGGCCAGCTCACGTGTAATGACTTCCCTGAGCGCTTGCCGTTAACTTGAAATACAGAATGTAGGCTAATCTCACACTCTTTTTTACATTTTTTATAATAATTTTTTATTGAAGTCCATAAATATTGCAATACATTAAAGACATTAAGATCAAAATATCCATTTAAAAAGAAAGTTATTATCGAGCCTAACATTAGATTTCCAGACAATTATAAATATCACATACATTGCATAGAGCACTTAAGTACTAAGGAAAAAATACTTTCAAAATAAAACCATAACGCTTCCCAAACTTAAACAATATATGTGACCCAGATTTTTTCAAACTTGCTAAGACCCCCCACCCGAAGTGCATAAATACGATCACTTCTAACCGCTTGCATCTTATGGGCCCACTCCAGGACAGAGGGAATCAAATCAGTACGCCACCTTTGTAATAACAGTGATCTGGCTACTGCCATTGCGATATATAAAAGTTTTACCAATTGGTTACAAAGGAACAGCTCTGGGTCAAAACCAAAAATAATTAACAAATCGTTCACTACTAATTGAATACAACATTCAGATTCCAAATAGCAGAAAATATCCTCCCAGAACTTCTGAATCTTAGGACATTGTAGCATAATATGTGACCAATTAGCTGAAGGATGGATGTTGCAGCGAAAACAATTCGCTGAAGAATTAGCATACATTTTTTAAAGAGAAAGAGGGGTTCGGTAAAGTTGCCATTTACTAAAAAACAACATCCTTCGCCAATTCGCCCCTCTTAATGCACTAAAATTTTGTTTATTGATCGTCGACCATAAATTCACAGAAATTTCAACATCTTCATGGTCCTTCCATTTTTTTATTGCCTTCTGTCCAAGAGCCAATACCCTTATTGAAGCTAAACGCTTTCTCCATATCCCGGGATTTCTACTAGATGTATCCTCTAAAAGTTCAGTAACCAACTGCTGTTGTTCACCAATTTGGGAACCATCTAGCTTAACAAGAAATTTAGGAAGAATGTTATATGACCCTAAAAGAATAAAATCAATAATGGTCACTTGCGACATTTCAATCAAGGTCAGCCATCCTCCATTCCTCAGAAAATCTGAGACCTTACAGAAACCTACCGAGGCCCATTTTGCAGCGAGTTCCGAAGATTGCGTAATACCTGCTAATGGTAGAATGCTAGATAGTAGGGTGGCTGAATTTATTACTGAGATGGAGTATCTTTTATAAACTGCGTGACGTTTTTTAAAAAACCACTGAAGACACTTATAGCGAACCAGTTTGGGAGATTTAAAAATTGGAAGAGGGAAATGAATCTGACTTTCCTTACACATAAGATCCACAAAACTATTAATAAACAGATTTACCTGTAATTCAGGTTTAAATCTAGATAAATATTGTGCAAAATAAGCATAATAGTAATCCCTGAGATTCAGAAGAGCTAAACCTCTTTGTTCCACTTCTTCATAAAAAGTGCTGAGTGCAATACGTGATGATTTTTTTGCCCAAAGGAAGGCTGTAAACATTGATTCTACTTGGGTAAAAAATGAACCTGATAAAATACATGGAATAGTTGAAAACAAAAAATTAAACAAAGGAAAAACAGACATTTTAATCAAGGCCACCGACCCAGGATGGATAAGGGGAGAGAGTGCCAGCGTAAAAACAAGGCCTGAGCGGTGTGAAATTAAGATGGTATAAATCACTAACTTTTTCGGAGAAATATACCCCCAGATATCTTTTCGGTTTGGCATTAACACAGGGAAGAATATCAGGGTGCAGATCCCAGCTTGCTCCGCCACATTGTAAGATTTCTTTTTTCATTTTATTAATGCGATACTCTCCTAAAGCCTCAAATTCTTCAAAAAGCTGGAAGACTTTAGCCTGGACCTCTATCTCTGGCTTAATAATAAGCATAATGTCGTCGGCGTATAATTTCAACTTCGCCATAGATGGAAATGGAGGACGGATATCAGCACAGTTTCTTATTGCTAATGCCAACGGTTTGCTAAAAAAAGCAAATAAAACCGGCGATAAAGGGTACTCCTGCCATGTGCCCCGTTTTACTATAACCCGCCCAATCACCGACGTATTAATAATAACATTAGCTTCAGCATTGTTGGGTCATATTCTTAGGGGGAATACCAAAGTGACATAAAATCCTAAACAAAGTCTCCCACATAACAAGGTCAAAAGCCTTCTCCGCATCTAATAGAAGGACTAATGCGGGTATCCTCTGTGTGCCAAAATAGTCAAGAGCCTCAGTTAGATAATGTGTATTAGTAGCCAGCTGCCGACCAGCAATAAAACCATTCTGATCCGAATGGATCAATTGCGCGTTATATCGATTAAACCGAAGTGATAACAATTTGGTGACAATTTTATAATCTAAATTTAATAACGTTATCGGACGATATGAATTCAGATCCTCGCTGTTCTTATCTTTTTTCAAGAAACTAACTATATTACCCTGTCTAAAAGTCTCTGGTATTTCACCCCCCTCCAATAAAGAATTTACTAATCGAAGAAAAAATTCTGCAAATGAGCTAAAAAAGGTTTTAAAAAATTCAGAAGGATATCCATCCGGACCACAGGCCTTGCCGCTTGGGAGGGATTTAATAACGCCCTCCAACTCTTCTATAGTAAAGGGACTTGCCATAGATACTTTTTCTGTACCTGAAAGTGTCGGTAATTCGTTTTTCTGCAAGAAACTTTCCAATAAAGTCGTATCCACCATCTGTTGATGGCCATAAATAGAGACATAATGCTGTAGCATTATTTCCCCAATTTTAGCTGGGTCATCTGTACGGAGGGTAGTTAAGGGGCATTTCAGTGCACTAATTTGATTTATAGCAGCTTGCTCCCTAGCCTGCCAGGCTAAAAACCTCCCAGTGAAATTACTTTCTTCATAGGTTTTTTGACGGAATTGTTGATAGGAGGCTTCACTCTGAGCGTGGTAGTTAGCACTAAGTCCCCGCTTGGCCTGATCGAGCTGGCGCTGGTTAAACGCAGAGGGGTTATTAAGAAATGCAGAATGGGACGTTTGGATTTTCTGTTCCAAAATTCTCTTATCTGCCCTAACTTTTTTTACAATTTCTGCATCTGTACCAATAATTAACCCCCGAATAAAGGCCTTAAGTGCATCCCAAACCACGCTCACAGGTGCAGACTCACTATTTCGAAGTAGAAATTCCTTAATCTCCATCCCGATAAAACCCACCCAGGCCTCTTCATTAAAATATTGTCTGTTCAGCGACCAACGTTTAGGCGATCTAACACAATTTCCTAACTGCACCTCAAGCACCAGCATAGCATGATCAGAAAAAACATTATGTAGGAATCTCTGCTGGTAAAAACACAGCCTCTGGGAAACCAAAAAAGAATCAATCCCTGAAGAAGTACGGAATCTCCCAGACCAACACGTATACGCTATTTTGGAAGGCAAGGCTGCGCGCCAAGTATCCTGTAGATCTAAGGTACTTTCATAATGTTGTAAGGTTCTGAAGGATTTAGGTTTCAGCTGCCGCTTGGCTTGCACTGAGGAGTCTATTTTAGGATTCATTAAGACATTAAAGTCGCCCCCCACAATCAGCTCGCCAGGAACCTGCATTAGGGACTGAAACAAATCCTCATAGATCTTAGGATTGTCCTCGACTGGGGCATATATACTAACAAAAGTAATTGGACTCTGACTTTGTCTAAAAATGCAGGTGACCCAACACCAGCGGCCCTGCTGATCTTTCTCAAAATTAAGAACTGCCGCTTGAAGTTTTTTATTTAGAAATATTGCTGTCCCCCTATGGGAAGCGGAAGACGAAGAGAATCCCCTGTAAGCTGCCCAAGACCTAAACATAGGAAAATGTGCCAGTTTTGCCGTTGGAATATGGGTTTCTTGTAAAAATATCACCGCTGGGTTTTCTGTTTTAATCCATAGTTCAATTGCCCGCATTTCTTTTTGATTGTTGAGACCATTAACATTAAAAGAAACCACTCTTAACAGTTCTTTACTAGCCATAGTTGGGACCTAACCTGAACCTGGTAAACCTCCTACCCAAAATCAGACTCGAATATGGATTTATATAACATAAATGCATTTGCAATAAAAGGACTTCATTTCTTATTATGTTCGCATCCCACCCCGCGTAGTCCCACCCCCAAAAATGTGGCAAACCCCCCACCAACCACGCTGACCACATTTCACCCCCCCCCCCCCAACATGGGTGTCCTGTAATTACACCCCAATGATCTTACCCCTAGCACCCCCCAGCAATTTTCAATTTTATCAACATATTGAAGCCTGCCCACAAGTATATGATCCAACTGACTAAACCCCAATTTGGATAATTCATGATTGGAAAAACACCTGGACCTCCCGAAACAGGGGCAAAAAAAACACAACCCTATTTGGCCCCCAAAATTTAAAACAATTTATCATGATGACCAAAACTGACATTTTGCATCAAGCCTGAATCTCAACAGGGCCAGAAATAACTATCACTAAAGTACGGCTCAAACACGCATGCACAATAAAGATACAGCCCCTACTAGAATCAATTTAGCAACTGAGCAGACAACCTAACCTTAAGAGGACCATCAATGAACAAGACGATGGTCGAAAGCCCCCCAGTACCCAAGCCCATCTGGTTATAGTAATAAACCAAATCCCCTCCTAGATCCCAGAGCCCTGAGAGTTCTCTTTTAATAGTTTTTGGGCTTCATCCAGATCCGAAAACATAAAAAAAATTCCCTTGACCAGGACCTTCAGTTTAGACTGCTGGGCGATGGATGCTTGTGCCCCATTCGCTCTAAATAAATGGAGCATCTTCACGAACTCTTTCCTTCTACGCGCCGCCACAGCAGACATGTCTGAAAAGATGCGGCATTTTACAGTCTCGTTTACTGAGAATTGTCTCTGCTGGACTGCTTTAGACAAAATCCTCTCTTTAATGAGATAGTCTGCAAAATTTAAAAGGATTGTCCGTGGTACCGTGGAATTTGGGAACGGGGGGGCAGGAACCCGGTGAGCCCTGGTGATAATAAGGTCACCTTCGAACTCTGGAATTACCTTTTGTTTGATAAATGAGTCTACCCACTGCAAGGTTTGGGAGCCCTCAATTACCTCCGGAATTCCCACTATCCGGAGATTAGCCCTCCGAGAGGGATTTTCTAACTCCTCCAGTTTGTACTCAAGGATATGGTTGCTTTTGACTGCCGCTTTGGCCTCTCCCTTTACGATGATCATCTGGTCTTCTAAGGCTGAGATCCGAGCCTCAGCCTCCTGCAATTTAACTGGAAGGATTGACATTGTGCCTTCGATATTCTCTAGGCGTTGATGAAGAGAGGCAAGTTCAGCTTTCTGAGTTCTTTTCAGCTCGCGGACTTCCTCCAGGATTAAGTTTAGCATATCTTTGACACTCATCTGAAAATCACCAACTAGTTGCTGATTGGGGCTAGATACAATCTGAGGAGGGCCCACAGCGGAAGAGGAGCTCCATTCAAAAATCCTCTCGGGAGAGATCACACCCTCCAAGACTACAGGCTCTTGTAAGGGGACCTGAACATGAAGCTGAGTTGGCAACTCAGCTTGAGAAGACAATATTCTATTGGGGGCATTAGATGAAAACACACTCGGTTCTGAAACCTCAGTATTTTCTCGGCTTCCCATGACTCCTAAATGTCCCGCTTGACTCTGAGCAATCGGGAGAGTTAGAAAAGTTGACTTATCCCGATTAGATATGTGCTCCAGGGATATTTCCGTGGTAACAATAGGACCAGTTTTGAAAGCCGCTGCTGATATTGTTAAAGCTGATGAGGAAATAACCACCAAAGATTCCTTAGAGAGTTTAAGAACAGAACTAGAGCTAGAGCCAGAAGGAGGAGACAGCAGAGTTGCTTTTTTCAAAAATAATGAAAATTGTTTGGGTTCTTTTGTTGCTCTCGCCTTTTTAAAACCTTTGGGCCCTGGAATTTCTTTTGGGGTTAATCCCAACACGGATATAGCTGCGTTCTTATCGGCCGCATCCGCTAAACCATCCTGATTCAAGGTTGCAGCAGAGGCTGGAACCTCTTCCTCTGAACTCTCAAAAGTTGAATCAAGGTCGAGCAAATTTGAAGCACTCCCCTTACAGGCCAGTCTGGCAGTCTCTTTTATCTCCTTGGCCTGAGCCCGACGGGTTTTCACTTTGAGACAGGCATTGAGTAATTTCCCCATTCTGGCTGCCAATCCGCTAGGATGTCTCCCACCACTTCTGAAAGCCCTTGGAATGGTCAGTTCAAGTGGTATATACCACTTTTAAATAAACCAATACACCCACTAAAGTTGAAGGCTTCCACAGCAATTTTTAAAAAAGTTCATACAAAGCAAAGATTTCTTTTTTCCCCCCTGTTACAGCGTGGAATTGGGCCTATAATAAGTAAGGCAGGTGGAGCCAAAGTCAATACTATTGCCGAACAACCCAGGGCATAGGGAGGCAACTAGTGTAAAAAAAAAAAAATGAGGTCTGAATTTATGCCGGTTAAAGCAGGGCAACATGCAGAGGAGCCGGTTTTAAGTAAATACTCAGGATAGTAAGGATATTCAGGAAGGATTCACAACGCGCCACATCACATCAGAGTTCCAGTTGCTGCAGCTTGATGAAAACATGCGTGTGTATCCAAAACAGCCGCCACTGCGCCACATCACCTCCTATATTCAAAGTTCCAATTGCTGCAGTTTAATGAGAACATGCGGGTGTATCCAAACGGCCGCCACCGCCGTGGTTTTTCCTGCTTGCCTCGCCTTCCCTCCAGTGAGGCTCTAACCGCTGCCTGGTAGCTTCTCCTGCAGGCTCATGTAGCTTCTCGTAGCAGGCGTTCGAGCGGATAGAAGCGGATAAAAAAGCTCCAAACAACAGCGTTTCAAAACGCCACTGAACAAGGGAGAAATGCGCCGATTTTTACTTCGCCTCGATTCCCAAGGAGAGCCCATCCGAGTTTCTGAGGCTAACAAAACAAAAACGCCATCCTCCCAGACATACGCCAGGAACAATCTGCCATTTCCGTGGGGGGCGGGACTTAGATCACCTGTGGCTACGCGGCATGGTGCTCCGCAGCCATGTCCCACACTCCATGTTCTTACACGCGGTTCAAGACTTACACGCTTTCTGAGCACAACACTTACCTTGCCCTCAGTCCTCTAGTGCCCGCCTTGGAGGGAATGTACTGGGCCTTGGGGAGAGCAGGCAGCCCATGTGCGGTCATCTTGCCAGCTGTTCTGCATCCCAGAGTTCCTCTGTGGGAATTCTGGGGGAAATTGTAGCAGCCCAATCCAAGATGACTGACACATTTTTTTCTCGGCTATCCCAAACTGTTATCAAGAGTTTTTATGATTCTGTTTCCTCTTCCTGTTTAGGGCCTATTTAAAGGAGGCTTTTCCAGACATTCATTGAGTCGCAATGCTTCTAGTTTCCGTATTGTGTTCTCTCACTCCTAGATTCAGCCTTGTGGCAGTCCAAGCTCCAGCCTATATCTTCTTGACCCTTCTTAATCTTCAGTCCTGCTCCAGTTCCACTGTTTTCAGTCTTGCAGTCCTTCTCTTCTATTTCTCCTTGATACCAGGTCTTGGGAACTCCACCATCTCTTTGAGGATTTTTGTCTTGTTGATTTTTCTTCCTTGTGACTCCTTCTGGAGGGCACTTTCCTTCTTGGCATTCTCTAGTGTCAGTGGCAACGTGGCTACTGGAAGGGGGTTGTCCTTACCTCTGTCAGGCTAAGACTTTGACTTCCAGACATGGAAACTGCCTTGGGGAGCTCACTAGGCATCAAAGTCGTGACAGCCTGTTCCCTGTTTGGGCTAGCAACAGGAGGTCCCGTGGGCAAAATTCCTGCCTGAGTGGCCACTCACAGGGAATGTTGTCTTACATCCATATTCAGATGAAGGGAGGGTTGTGTGTGGTTGTAATATGACATCAGTTCTATACTTACTACTACTTAATGGCAATGACATAAGGAGAAACGTAGGAAGAAGGCGTAGGAGAAATGTGGCTCTTGCCAGGTGGGACGTGAGATGGTAGGTATGGCTAAACACTCAAAGTATACCTCTTCTAGCTTTAAAATTAAATGGCAGAGAAGGGTTGCTTGTGGACCAGGCTTCGGGGTTTGGAAAGAAATACCCTAAATGCAGCAGTTGTCATTAAGAAAGGAATCTGACTTAACACTCGCTCCAGCAGCCACTTGCTCACCCCTTCACCCATGACCCTTGTTCTCCTCATCTGTGTCCACTTCGGCAGGCTCTAGAGTAGAAAAACAAAAGACACCTATTTAGTAATATCACTGTCAACTGCAGTAGGGCATAAAAAAAAAGAAATATAAAAAGAATGTGAAATAATTGTTGGCCAAAGTGTCACTATGTAAAGTTTGCTTCGACATTTTAAAAATCCAATAGTCAAAAAATTGACACAATCAAAAGTTTGAAAATTTGGGTAAGTGACTAGGAAGCAATCATGATAACAATGAATAAGGGAAGGAGTGAAAGAGTGGGGAGAGGAGAAAACTGTTAGTCAAAGCATCAATTTGTAAGGTTTGCTTCTACAGTTTAACAATCAGTTATAAATTTGAAACAATGAAACATTTTAAAAATGGTGGAAATGGCAAGGAAAGAATCATGAAACTAATGGATAAGGTACAGAGAAGAAGGGAAGGTAGAGGAAAAAATTAAATGAGGAGCATGGAAAAGGTTGCTGCCATGATAAGTAAAAATCGGCGAAAGAAAAAATCGGCGAAAAAAAAGGAGACAGGAAGAGGTAGGCTGGGGAAACGCAAATGTAGAAGTAAGCGCAAGAAGGTTTGCAGCCCTTATGGGCTCGTGGGAAGAGCAGCTGGTGTGGTAGCTTTGAATGGAGTGGTTTATTGTTTACAAAAAATTAGATTATATTCTCACGCTATATGAACAGTTGTTTTGGTTTTTGGAAGGGATCACAACATATTTGAATTAATTCATGATTATTTTTAATATAAATGATCATAATTTGAAATTAACTGCACAGTTGAGTAAGAACAAAAGCGATTCTCTGGATAGTAAGATTAAAATTTCAAATAATAGATTAGAATGTTTTGTATAGAAACCCAAGAACGGGCAATTTCACACCACATGTTTCCAGTTGTCGCCCCTGCAAGTTGAAAATCACATTCCTTATGGTGAATTACTATGAGCATGTAGAAGTTGTAGCTTATAAGATAAGAAAAGTAAAAGAAAATATGGTTAAGAGATGTAAAATGAAAGGGCACTTCTGCCACACACTCTCTGAAGCCATCAGGTGGTTAAAGAACAAAGGGGGTCATTATGATGGCAGAAGGCCAGCCACCGGCAGCCGTGCAGTGGCGGGCCTTCCGCCATCGGACCACAATTTTCCCCCGCCACATTACGATGGCGGGGGATCCAGACTGCAACCTTGGCGGACCGTCTGCCACAGAACCGCCACAGGCAATCGTTCCGATTGCCTGGTGGACCGGTTTGCATCCATAAAATGTTGACGGTGCCTAGCAGGCACCGTCCGCCAAATTAGTATGCTGGCTTCAGCCAGCCTTTCCGTGGCGGGTAAACCCGCATTTTTAACATCGCAGCGGGTGCTGCAGTCAGCAGCACCCGCCGCAATGTTAAAGTGCAAAATGCGACCGCCATGGTGCCGGTCGCATCCTAATTGGGTGTGCGGGACGGCTGCATGCATGTCGGGCGGTCCTGATTCCCACCACGATAGCGGGCGGACTCAGGTCCGCCCGCCATCGTAATGACCCCCAAAGTGTTGATCAATGAGAAACAAAAGGAGCAAACAGAAAAGGAAACTATCCAATTTATTACCACATTCAGTATCAATTTCAGTGCAATTAGGAGGCAAATGTGTGTGTGGGATTGTGCAGGATGGAGGGCACACAGAGAAGTCTGTATCTTGCCACACTATGACATGTGCGCCCCAACAGATGATATGTTGTGTCTCATAAAAGCACAGGATGTATTTTGCGTGGGCTTGTGCAAAGTGTACTTGGGGAAACTGAACTATTCATTGTATGAAAATGATTTGGCCACCATTTGCAATAGGGATATAACTGCTAATGACCAGAATAAAAGTTCCTACATTTTTATTCCTAAAACCATATACTTATGTAGAATTTATGGATTTCATTGGCACACAAATACAATGTCATACAAAGCATTAAGGGGTCTTGAAATGCATTTTGTTTTGTTAAGATTGTTGCTATGTATCTATTGTAAAAATGTTAAGGTTATTCTACGAAGGCTAGTAAATATGCATTTTTCAGTGTTCATCGTTTTTTTAAAACTATTTTGAGCACTATACTAACATTTTACAGATTTTCATTTTAAAATCCATTTAACTTTTCTTTAGTTTAAAATATCAGTAAGCTCATAAATATTTATTATGCTGGTTTCAGTTATTTAGTTGATTAAAAATGATTGTATTTCTGCATTATTAGTAAAGTGATTTCAAATAAAAATGTACATGTGATGCATGTTCAATTTTGTTTGTATTTTAATTGTAATAAATATTTATATTTAATGAAACATTAAATAGAAAATAAATTGCAATTAAAAGTAAATAATGTTTTAGAAATATAGATATATTTGAATTTTGTATTATCTTATTCATTAAGCTTAAAATAAAATGCACATATTTTATTTGATGTAAATTATTAGTCCATTTAGATTTACTTTGCATGGAAACACTTTTTTAAATATGAAATTATTGCATAAAAAAGAATTTCATTAATCAAATCTATTTTTATATTGAATTAATTTTTTTTTACATTAAAACTTTTTAAACATTTTTGTGTGTGCTATATTTGTGAAAATCTATTTTTGTCTTTTTTTAAAAAATACTTAGGGGCCGATTACGATGTCGGTCGGAAAGCCTCTGATCGCTAGTCAGAAGCTTTCCGACCGACACAGTGGGTTTGTGGTCCGACCACCGAAAAATGATGTCAGCGGTTGGAGCGTGAACCGGCCGGTCATTCCGACGCAGTTCCGACTGGCTCTCGGAATCTTCTTTCTGGTCGGAACTGCACTGTAATCCCCTAAGGACGGCATTTCCACCGTCGGGATTATGATAATTTTCCGACATGAAAAGGCTGTTGGAAAGCGACTTTGGCGGCCCCTAGCAGGGCCCTCTTGCCTCCGCGGACTAAAGTTGGTGGCCATGGGGGTACCTAGGGTCCTCTCCTGCAAATCCATGCACTGTGTGGCAGGCACCATGTTGTGCCTGCCACAGTGTGCTGGGTCGCATTATAATCAGGCGGTCGGAACCGCCAACCGGACCGACATCATAATAAGCCCCAAAATGTTTCTAGTCTATTATTCTGGTCGATTTTTGTTATACTTGCTAAATTTTTACTGACTATCACTTTGGTTGTCAACAATTTTGTCATTACATTTGCGTGTATTGAATATCAATATTTTTCTTATCAATATTTTTAACAAAATATTTTTGTATTCAATTTTCCGACAACAAGTGTTGGTCACTTGTTGCAGCCCGTTTCCATTTTATTCCTTTTTGCAGCATGCTGTTATCATAAGTACTGCCTTTTTTCATTTCGAAAATTGGTGATTTGATTATGTTTGGCCAACCCAACAGGTCTAGGTTATAACGTAAAATGCAGGCAAGACCTATAGGCTTTGCATATATTTTTTTTGTAATTGGGCATACAGGAAATACTCAGAAGAGAGGAAGTAAGTATAAGAGTCTCGGAGGTGTGTGGCATGGATATACATCTTTGCTCATGACTCAAATTGTCCTGCATAGTCTATGGAACTTTTCATTAGGACGCTGTGAAATTTCACATATGCCGGCATAATTTGTTGAATTTTGCTTTACTTCAAATTACACCATTATTCAACATTGTGTAATTATGCCAGCAAAATTATGGCTCAGGAGAATGGGAACACCTATATGGCCAGAACGCCATCAGCTGTCGTTAGCAGTACTTGTTTGTGTTCTTGGGCCTTTTTTTGTGAGAAAAGCATTGTTGTGTCCAAAATGGGTGCGATAATAAATTTTGCGCTAAAATATAGGGCTAAGTGCTACATTCACATTTTGCGTAATTACGAGTCATTTTGCGTACTTTTTCTGAAATTTCACTTATTTATGCGAAAGACAATTATGCAGATTTCACGCATCCCTACTTTTAATTAAAGTCAATTTTGTCTTCAGTATACAAGGTAAATGCTTGTGGCTATCTATTTTAGACACAACTAGACCCTGGGTGGTGATATGTAATAGGAAAACTGGCAAGAATTCCAGAAATATCTGAACAACAAAGATGTGGTAGTGTGCTGCTGTCAGTGCCTTCTCGTGTAAGTCCAGCTGAAGCAAGTGTTTTGGTAGAAAACATAAGGATTTCAATTGTTTCATGATTGTTAGTTTTTTCTCTTCTGGCTTCTCCAGTTACTAGTCTTTAATAGGGGTTTTCACATCTAAGCTATCAATATTCAGATATTTCATGTTAGTGGGGTTTCATTTTAGGAAATTGAGATTCGATTTCTGGGAAGCTGGCTTTTTGTATGCAAAATTTGCAAAGATGTCCTTTATCAACTTTCTGTCTTTTAATTTGAAATGTTGGCAACTTTATTAATCACTGTGAACCTCCAAGCTATAGAGAGGGCATGATCAGGTTCCCATTTGGCTCTATGTCACTGAGATATACAGAAGAAAGACCCTTAAGGAAGCCAATATCTGTAGGGGCAAACGTCAGATAGGAAGTTGTAAGAGAAAACACCTAGCACTTACCAGTAAGAAAGGTTGGACCAGTGCTCTATTTGTGAATAATTAAAAAAAAAAAAGTAACAAATGCTGGTTTCCAAAGTTTTTTTATGGGCCCAGCAGCTAACACCATCAAATATTGTGGTTTGCTGAATGCCAAGTTTGTTTAGGACCTGATTTAGAATTTGGTGGTCAGGGTACTGGATTTAACATTTAGAGATGGGCAGACCTTAAGTCTTCCTTTGATGGGGCACATGCTGGCTGCATTGACTGAAAACTTCCTCCGACGGCCTGATGGAGTAGGAGCTGTCGGAGGAAGGACATCACACTGCCCACCCTAATTAGAGTGAACGGTGTAATGTTTTTTTCTTCCTGTCTGACACTGCCAGAACAGGAAAAAAACAATAATGGTAATCAGTGGTTGGGGGTAAGTAGTTTTTAGTTTTTAAGAAAAAAGCTCCCTCTTTGGGAGTGTGTCTGTGAAAAACAAAAACTTTGTAAATGGTTGGTGTGTAGCTGTCAAAACCATGACAGCAGTTCCTTTCAATGTACAGAGATTGCCGCTGGAATGGCAGTCAGCTCTAAATTTGACGGTCAGAATTCTTTCGGTGGGCTGGAAGTAATGTGCTCTGCTACCTTGACGGACTGTACGCCATCCACCAAACCTTAAACCAGTCCCGTAGTCTTGTTTCCACCTCATGATGCTTTTATCCACGACCGTATGCCTCATTGCTTCCTATTCATTTACTCCACTATTGCATGTTCTTTTTCATCCCTGCTTTCTTCTTTTGTCATTCTTCTCCTATTTTGCTTCCTCTGTGTATCTTCCTTTTCTGCATTTCTCTTGTTACATCCACAAAGCATGATGAAAAAAAAAACGGTTGGTCCCCTTCTACGGGCATACATTAAGCACTGGCATTGATCCACTGATTAACAATGACTGACTCTGACCTATTTGTACTGACTTTAAATAGGGTCATTGGCCTGGTTGCCACAGCCAAGATTTCCCTTTAGCCTGCGCGCCCAGGGGACCCAGAGACGCTGTGCTGTGTAGACATTGTAAAAGTCCTTTCTTCCTGAAAAACCGAGAGCATAAACATTACATTTCTCTGCCTTGGCGAGCGCACCATCCTTTAATTTGAAATTGTGAAAACAATCTGAGTTGCTTCATGATAAATGAATGGATTCCGTGAACCTGTCTCTCCTCAGCTCAGGCGAGACAGAACCATAGAGTTTTGCTTCACGGTCCTGTTGCCCTGGCCTGGAGTGCTCAGCAGATGTCATTTTAATATGGAAGGTGGCAGGCTCCAGTGCCTATATTAATATATAAGACAGCGTGCCGTAACATATAGTAGCCGCCCCATTTAGCACCGAAAATTCAAAATGCGCTGGTGGTGGGATCAGGGCTGAGCGATGTGTATTAGCAGTCAGGATAACACGTCACGCAAGGCGAGCGTGGTTAGCAGGCGCGCACTGCAGGAAAAACATGGCGGGAAATTCCCAACTCGCAGAAAAGATTTGCAGCAGTAGAAAGCATTCATCGAGGTTGCTTAGAAAAATACACAATGCTGAAAATTGAATTTGCGGGCTTGATTCATTGGAGAATAAGCATTCCAGGTGGGTTCCTAACCATGACGCCTGTCGCCATGTTTTATGATATAGCATGCATATCAACGACTGTGAGGAATGCAGTCAGCAGCGTTAACATATGTGACAGGTTGAAAGTTAATTAAAAAAGTGAATAAAATGCAAACATTTAATTCAACAGAAACGGTCCAGGGAGCACTTTATTCACTAATATAACACGGTTTCCAGCCATGTAAAAAATGTCACAGACTTGTCTGCCAGAGTCAAAATCCTCAACATGCATGAGGCCTTTTTAATGGCCCGGCCTTAATTTATGCACATCTGGACAATCTCGTTATAAGGCCGTGTGTAAGGGAACTACTGGGCAGCTTAAATAAAGGCTTGGACCTTCATTAAGAAAAAACTCTCCTTCAGAGAGGACCGAACTCTACTCCCCCATCCATTCATGCCAGGGCTTTTGGTGGTGCCATAAAGTAATGTCATTCATCCGGGAAGGGAAGACAATGAATAAATGGGCCATTTTAGGTCTCGCTGAGCCCCAGCGCTTGCGCTGGCTCGAAGAGACATTTTGTATGTGGGCTCCAAAAAGTGCTACCAGGCCAGCCTAGAGGTACAGTGCATGTGCGCGGGCGCGCGCGCCGCGCTTACTTTCACTTTTGCGACCGCACGGCCGCTTTGATCGCGATCACGGCCAACGCTTGTTTTTCATTATTACTACAAGCTTCCTGCGTCCCGCGGCCAATCACGTGGGCCAGGACTTGTAGAAATCTACTCCTACCATCTTCCTGCCCCTCGGAGACTCAGCAGGTTATGAATATTTCTAGGGCGGCTTGTTTGGGGGCTCTGTGGTTACAACATCGGTGGCGAGGGCTCGCAAACATGATCGTGCGCAGAAGGCACTCTTTGCTGCAGGCGCAGCGCCACACTTGCCACACTGTACACGCCCCCCCCCCCCGCCCCTTCACCCGCCCCGCACTGTAAGGCCTTACCAGTGCTGATATAACACACAGTCTTTTATTGATGTATCGGTGTTGCATAGGAGGAGCCAGCCGAGGCAAACCGGGCAGAAAGGACTTGGAGAGAGAGACACATACACTTCCACATACACACACGTACACAATCAAACAAACGCTGATATTCTCTCACATAAGCACACAATCACCTACCTTCTACTACACGTAGATACGCACAGACATCCTCACACTGACACACACATACAATGATACACAATCACGCAAACGCAGATATTCCGACAAATACACACACACACAAATACACACTCGGACAAATACACAGACGCACACACATAGCTCCCACAAACTCAAACACAGATATAAACACGCACTTACATACACACCCAAAGACACACACACACGCTTACACACACACTTACATTTCTATACTATGCCCCTAACAGACAAGCACACATATACAGACCCACACCACACAAGCACACACCAACCTCTCCTACAATTGCCACTGTTTATGTTTATACAGCAGCCGTCATGTAATGTACGTTTCGCCCTTAAAATAAAACAAAATGTACTGTGTGTGATCAAATATAGGAACCTTCAAAGTACAAATGCATAAAGACAAAGAAACAAACATTTCCCACAACACAAAGAAATGTCTGTCAGCTGTCCCCGTCTATCATGGGTAATGTGTATGCATTGTCTAGATAAGTGCAGATAACCGATCGGTTATTAATGGTTTCTTATCTCAACGGATACGCTACTGTTCGTATATGATATATAAGCATCAGTGACGCGCGTTGTGCACACAGCTTCCGTCCGTCTGTCGCTCCAGCTAGAATGTACAACGCATCTGACAGGGCCACGGGAGCCCGGGACTCAGCGGAGGGAGTCTGAGCAGGGCAGGTACATTGAGGGTCGAGGGCGGGGTGTGCAAGTCCTTCACACGCCCTCAGGTGTGAGGAGGACCGTGCTACGCACTGGGCCTCATTATTCTAGGCCCTGTTGTCTGAATTGCAAGAGTGTACTTAAGTAATAACAATGGTCATAGTAATAAGCCCTATTTATTCTCACTAATGTGGCAAAGGGCCACAATCTTTCAACACATTAGTTATTTATTTTCTATATGCAACTTTTCATGATGAATATGGAATGAAATGGTGAACGAACATTTTGGACAGTTTGAACATTGAGTAATATACTAAAGGTTGTGCGGGTAAGCAGTTACTCTAATGAATCATCTTGCTCCACACAACACGTGTAATATTTGTACTGACCAAGGTACTGTATGAACACACTTCTACACTTTCTCACACACACACACACACTTCAGGCTCTCTAGTTTGTACCGCAGAACTCAACACAAAAGCACACAAACATACATATAAGTACACGCACATTGTTGCACGTCCATGCAAATACACTAAGAGACACAGAAGAGGCATCATATATACAGACACATATACATGCGCGAACATGTATATCGATGTAATGCACACAAACTCTTAAGACACACCACATGATTTATGAAAGCCCAGCCCCCATACACATATTTATACCGAGAAAGCCTCATGTTCATAAACAGTGAAACAAATGTAAACGCACCTCCATATGCAGTCACATAATGATCCCTCATGCACTCTGCGCACACATGGACAGACAAGTATATGTATTTACGCAGAAATTATACACATACACCCACCCTCTTACATAAAAATACGCTCATAGACGTAAACAACCACGCTCCCATACATCTGCAGCGACACACAGGCACATAGTGACACATTAATATATCCTCCCCCTACACGTACTCAGACACACAACATATATATTTAGATGGATGCAGCCACACAGCCCCTAGCTCCGGAGATAAAATATAATGTCCCCAAATACATAAAACGGGACACATTGGTAAACATGTATGCACACACACGAAGTAACACACCATGGTTCATCATGCACTTATTTGCACACATTCTAGCAAGCACCTTTGGAAAAATACACACTCATGCGCACAGGCTCATAGACTTGCGACACACACACTTAGATCTTACCAACACAGATAAACACATGCACACACGCGGTTATGCACATAAAACACGTTCGCACGAGCACGGAGTGACATGTGTATATATAGCCTCCCCAATTATCTCCATCTCTCTCTCTCACAGACACTCTAAGAGACACGCCACATTCACATTCAAAGGAACACAGGCCATGTGGCTCTCAGTGCACCCAGGCATAAATTCTGAAACATAGACGTGACACCAAACAAATACACAAGCACACATTTGCATACTCGTACACACAGACAAGCAATGACACCTCTCTGCCTCACACACACACCAGCACACCCCCACATACAAGCCCAGACCTAAGAGATGCAACAGAGAGATAAACACACACTGTTACACAACTGGACACAACTGGATTGGCATCTGTTCTGTGCCATTTAGTATTCGTGGCACCTTTTGACAGACCTTGCCTTTCAGCCAACACAACCATGCACACTACTATTAAAACCCATATTAAAATCGTAACAATTAAACTACATGTCCCACAATGCAAAAGGCCAGAGCTGGCTACCTGAGATGTGGGTCCACTTGCTAGTAATGAACGAGTGTAGACTGCAACACTTCTGTATGCAAAACAGGCTCATTGGTTAAATGTAGGAATCTACCTTTAGAAACAAAAATAAAGTGGGGGCAGGGGCACATTAAACCCGTACTGCAAAGGGTCGGAAGTATCTCGGCACCAAGACCTGGAGGACTGCTGCACTTGGGACTCCCCTATGCAGACTGCTCTCCTTCCCCTTGAATCACATAATCTGTGCTTTTAAAAGTGCTACCTACCCCAGGCTTCTGCTGGCCTAGCGCTCGCGGTCACTCGCCGTGCACGCGCGCAGCCGCCAGCTTTATCGCCCGAGGCTCCATTTGTTACTTTCACTTTTGCCGCTGCTGCGCGCACATCACTCGTGTGTTTGCCGTCATGCGTGCGCACCCCTGCTTTCACTTTTGCCGTCTTGTTTCTCTTCCCTTCGCTCTACTCTCTTAAATCAGTGGTTGGGACTGGTATGGTAGGTTTTAGGCACATATGCAATTCTACCTCCTTCTTGCAGAGTGTAAGCTCAGTTAACAATCTCAGTCCCAATGTTTATATCTCAGAAATGCAAGCTGTGCCACACGGCTGGGACCTGCAGTGTCAGTCTGGTTTTCCTTCCCCCCCTCCGGGTAGAGACACACCGATTGTAAGTGCTTCAGCACTTAGGTGCAGCCTTTGGGAGCAGCAGCAGTGGCTGTCACCCGAAGTCTGCTTTTAAGGTGAGTGGCGGGGTGAGAGGTCACAGGGCTACTGCAGGCACTTTATTATTGGCGCAGCTCTGGCTTAGCTCACAGCAATGCAGACCGCACGGGTCCGGGCAGTCATCACAGCGGTGCAATCTGCTTTGTCAACTACTACAAAACTTGCACCGCCCGGTGCACTCGGGCATAGTGTTCATGGTCACAGTTCGCTTGGGCACTCTACACATAGTGCAGCAGTGAAAGACACTTTAGGATCACGGTGGCACCGCCTGCTTGGCCACACTTCAGAGCAGTGCCACAGTGCAGGCTGGTTGGGCAAGAGAATCTGTCTGTGCTCCAGTCACGGGACCAACACAGATTTCTCTCCTTCGAGTCTCTTTGGGGGGATGGACTGAACTCCAGGGCCAGGTGCTTCTGCTTGCACTAGTCTGTTGCTCCTCCTGTGGGGTTGGTGCATTCCTCCCCCTTTCCTCTCCGGCAGGTCAGCCTCCAGTCATTTCGGTATAGGGAGACAGCTCTTCCTTCCAGATCCGCTTACCTTTGGAAAGCTTGATGTCGTACATGCACTGGCCCCGATTGCTCAGCAATCTTCTGAGTATTCTTTGAAGCACTTCCTTCCTTGATCAAAGTGAGCTTGGAACTGAGCAACAAATGTGTCTGCAGCTCCCACTTTTATACATTCAAAATAGGCAGGGGATGGGTAATCTCTATTTGTGCTCTCCAGTGCGTCCTCGTCAGGAGACCACTTCTGCTTGCTCTTCCCATTGTTGCTGTCAGAGATGCCATTTACAGAAACAACACAACTACTGATCATCCCACTCCAACTGTGACAATTCTGACTATTCCAGTCATTTTTAATTTTTTCATGACCAATCTAATCTGCTCAAAATGGTAGTCTTTCAAAACTAAATCAAAGTTTCGCACAATTAATCACGCATTCAGCAAGCATTCCGTAGTACAATCAAGGACACTACTCTAGAAATGAAATGAAATGTAAGTATTCTGCATCAGTGTAAATGACAAGTTATCATAGGCTGTCAAATTATGGTGGTGTACATAGGGTCAAACCCGGACTATTTCATATAATACATTTTCGTCTCTGGTTGAAATATGATAAGAAGGCAGCAGAGTACATTATGTAAACCAATATGTTTAGCTTCTACTTTGCCTTTCCATTTTATTTCATGCCTCGGACTCTGCTCAAGGTGCCCAGCAGCTCCCTAACGGATTACCAAACTCTTTAAAAATTCTTCCTCACAAGGTGTTTTAAGTAAGCACTTGGACGCCTTACGGACTGGTCTTAACGCCATGCTAATTTCTCAGTTTAGTGACGAGCTCTTTTCTGTTGCCAGCACGATCATTATTGTGAAGGCTTGTAATTCATTCCCTTTGTTCTCCAGTATGATTAAGGTTCCCATTTGTGTAATAATTTTACATTAAAAGGCAGACAGGGAAACAATCTGTGTCAATAACTTCTGTATTTTTAATTTTTTAAAACAGATCCAACGACATCATAACTTTAGCACCCCTCCATGAGAGTCAATGACTTTTAGGACAACAGCAGTGCATATTAACAACATAGTTAAAAAAAAAAATTGGGATTCCTCAATGAAGTTTGAAATGCTATAGATAGGTAAATATGCTAGCTGTACAAAGCTACAGTTTCCTGGTGACTGTAATGCTTTATTATAAGCGGCTACTTGGCACGCTAAATCCTACCCATAAAATAGTAATATGGCACATTTAGTTTTCTTCCACATTTTATTTTAAAATTAGTTTCAAATTGACTTTTTCCACACACGGATAAATAAATATGAGAGAAAACATGGATACATGCAGGCATATAAAAACAAGCATTGGCATGGCCAATAGGTCTCGCCTTTGGGGCCTTATAGGTGTTTAACCAAGCAACAGTTAATGTTGTTGCACCAAGGATATTGTGCTGCATAACTAAATACTTATAAGGTCCCAAAAGCGAGACCTATACTATGCCAATGCTTGTTTAGGTCTTGTGTTAGCCAATATCTTTTGATTTTACTAAATTAATTGAGATTATAATAAATTTAGGCAGTGATTTAAAAAAAAATGGGGTTGTGATACAGCAAACCGCACCTATCACTTCCATTGACTTTAAAAGGTGCAATGATCAGGAGGGTCAAACCCCTAACCTTTAACGACAGAGTCGAACTCCACACTATATCCAAAAAAGATCAGCACAGCCCAACTCATATGTACAAATAATATCCTCAGCTGTGTCACCAGGTTTCACATTAAATCTTCATTCAAATTTTACGCACAAACTGCATTTCATTTTTCTTTAAAATACCACCTGTGGGGATCTAAGTTTAGAAGTACTTGGGAAGAAAACAATTTGTATACGTTAACAAGTCCGTTTTTGGTTCCAGTAACGGAGGGAACCGGGAATCCCACAATGAAGAGGGAGTGTAAATAGATAGGAATATAAGGAAGAGTAAAGTGTTATGCCAAGACTACTGTGGATATGGACAACCCACAAATGCTTAGTAATCAATTGATCAGATTTACGAGTTAACACATTAACCAGGTAATGTTTGTGATATAGACACGATTACCGAATCAAAGGGAAAGATAGATCACATTTTATAGATCAGATTTACGAGAGAACATAGTGTTTAATTAAATAATGTATGTGTCATAGATATGATTACGGAATTAAGGGGGAAGACTGACGTAGGACGTACTAACTGACCAGACCGGTTATTGGGTGCTTCGATCCATATCAGGAAGTCTAATCAATAAAGTACATACCAATGTTACTGTGGAAAAGATATGTGTATAGTGAAACAAATGGTATAAATATATTAGGGTACGGATTATTGAACTGTGTATTAACTGCTCACGGATGATATAAGAGTGAATCACACCAAAGTCTATCCCGATCCGTAATGAGTTGTCTTTTGATAAGAAATATCAGATGTATACTGCACAGAGGAATAAAGTGCAAGGTCTTATTGTAACATGGTATTTATTAGGATCAATGGATTTATGGTATGATATGCAGGAATAAAAATGCCTTGTGGCATAAATGTTTTTAATGTATATATATATATTGTATGTATTTCTGTAGCCCTGAAGAAGGCTCATGCAGGAGACAAAACACGTTTGATATTTTTGGCTAGTTCTGAAGAAACGTTTTTGTTATATGAAGAAAGGGAAGATGTGTATAAAAAGAATATTTTAAAGAAAAATTAAATGGAGTCTCTGCATTAAGTTTGAACGAAGATTTAATGTGAAACACGGTAACACAGATGAGGATATTATTTGTACATAGAGTTGGGGCGTGCTGATCTTTTTTTGATATATTAAAGTTACTTAGGGGCTTTCAGCCATCTGTCTTCACCCATTGGCCTGTTGTTGTGCCATTTCCATTTTGCTTCTGCCCACTTCAGCATACAGCATGGGGCAATGGGTCAGCTACTTGAGCCTCTGGTTAACATCACTTTGAGTGACTGCATCTCGCACTTTCACAATGAGCACACCCGCAAATAATGTATGTTAGACATAGCATCCTTGATGTGGTTTTCCCCTGTCTTTTTGCCTCTGCCTCCTGTATTTTTGCTGTGTGCAGGATTTTGTTTTTGCTGGTCTAGATGCTTTGGGCACTTAGCCACTGCTGATCAGTGTCAAAGTGCAAGTGCTCCCTCTGTATATTATATAATTGTGAATATGGATTGGTGGTTCCATGATTGGCTTGTTTGACTTACTACGAAGTCCCTAGTACAATGCATTGTGCCCAGGGCCTGTAAGTCAAATGCTGCTAGTGGTCACGTAGCACTGATTGTGCCATCCACACATGCAGCCTTTCAAAGGAGTCTCAGACCTGCCACTGCAGTGTCTGCGTGCAGTCTCCACTGCCATATCGACCAGGTATGTGCACCCACTTGCCGGGCCCTAACCTTCCCTTTTATTACATGTGAGGCACCCCTAAGGTAGTCCCAAGCTACCCTTATGGGCAGGGTGCAGTGTATGTAAAAGGTAGGACATGTACTGATGTGTGTGACACGTCCTGATAGCGAAATATAGAGTATTTTGTTTTTCACTGTTGAAAGGCTATCTGTCTCATTGGATTGAATGGGAGTTTATTCATAACATCTTATAAATATAACTTCCCATTGGGACAAGATAGAATGACAGAGTTTAGTATGCCTAAACTCAGAATTTAAAAATGCATCTTTTAGTAAAGATGATTTTTATTTTGTGTGTTTAAAAATACCACTTTTAGAAAGTGGGTATTTTCTTGCTTAACCATCTTGTATGCCTCTGCTGGTTTGTTGATTGACTGTCTTACTTTGGAGTGACAGGGTCTGGGGATGTGCATTCACTCTATACAGCCACTGAGGTGTGTCCTTTTCATGGATGAGTCAGAGCTGGGCTGAATAGACCTGGGCTGCATTTAGAGTAGGGGGAGGAGATTTCCTTGCACCTGAATGAGCCTGGTCTGCCTTAAACAATGCTGTCTCCACCTCCTGCCCGGTTGCTGGACCAAAGAGGACAGAACTGGTCTTGACTGTGCACAGAGCCACTCAACTAAGGGTGGGCGGAGTTTACGGAGTTGCACTATGCTTAATTCTGCAGAGTTTAATAAAATCTCAGTTCCGCTCCTCCCTACAACCGTCTCCTCTCTGTCTCTTACCTTTCACCCCCCCACTCCCTACATTTCCCGTGCCCTCTCCCCCTCCTCCCTTCTCTGTCACCTAAATCACCACAAAACCTCAGATGTCTCCTCCATCTCTCTCCCCTTCGTCTATCCCGCCCGGTATCACCGTTCCGGCTGTGCTGTCTCCAAGTACCTCCTGCACGTCCCTCCCTGATAAGGAATAAGGATCTCACCATGACACGCCTCCTGCTCTGCGATCCCTGGTTGGGACATAATACAATCTGCTGAAGTGCAGCCTCCTTGTCACTGGAAGTACAGTTGTGATGATCATTCAATTGGACCTGTGCATGGAACAGTTCCCGGGAGACAGCATGTCACTGACTGCCCTCTTACAAGCGCTCACTATATAGTAAGTCAAGGTGGCACGTCAGATCCAGAGTGGAATGCCTGCTGTGGAATGCATGTGGCCACTGGATGCCATTGTAACGCCGCTGGGAGTTACTGACCCACGGTGCAGCCATGTACCTGGGAGCAACCTATTTTAGAGGAATTTCTCTGCTGCGTGTGGTTCATAGACCGATTGCCCAAACAGATTGTGCCTATTGCATTGCATCTGGAAAATAGGTAGGTAAATGTAGACTTATCAAAGCATCAAGAAATAAATGGGGCTCTCCGTAGCTTGTCAATCCAGATAAATTAGCAGTTTGTTTTTTACTGTTTTAGGGGCCTTGTTCTTTTATTTGTATTTGTGAAGTGTCCCTTAGTTTTCATAAAAGCTTGACTGAATATTGGTGCTTGGAGGAATGGTTCCCTGTATGTGCAGCATGTGCTCTTGAACAAAACGTGATTTGGTGTTGTTTATGTACAAGGCCTTGTGCGGGTGTAAGGCGTGCTCTTCTGCATCGTGTGAGATTATGCTGTGTCAGTTAGCATCTACGTGAAATGTCTTCTCTCTAGCAGTTAGCTTGTGTGCAGGAGCTCTCTCTCTTCTGCGTGGCTTGATCTTGTGCAGTTGCATGGCATGGGGTTCTCCCTGTGCATGTCCACCTTCTCTGCTCACTCCTATGCAGCGTAGCAGCCGGCACCGCTCTACTGTGATCTTATGCAGAGCCTGCTGCTCTCGATGTGCAAAAGCAGCTTTTATTCTGGTGCATGATCTCGGCTCAGCCCCTCTTCCTCTCGCTCAAGAATGCCCCGCTGTGCAGAACGGGTTGGTTAATTTTCAACCGTGTGCAGCTCTGCTCCCTCAGATGTGAAGGGTTTGCTAGTCAGATCTGCATGCAGGAAGAGGGGCGAAGGCATGGCCGAGTGGATTCCTATTTTTTGTAGAGAACGAATCGTATCTTACCTTAATGAGTGCTGCAGGGGGTAGTTTTCTGATGCACCTGCAAGTCAGAAATCCATCCAAATCATAGAAAGAGGCGTAGGACTCCTACATTTCCTGCTTTTAAAAGCATTATTTCAGTGGTCCCCAAACTTTTGACTCCTGAGGACCCCCATTGAGTCACCACTGGAAGCCGGGGACCCCCAAGCAATTTGTAGGATTTAAATTTCAAACATTAAAACAGTAATTCGAAAAAAATAAACAAACGTGTGCACACAAAACAAATACTCAAATTACTAAGGATTTTAGGGGCATATTTACAAGTCCCTATCACCATGGTTGCGTCACTTTTTGCAATGTTCCTGTGGCAATAGGGGCTTTGCCTTATTTACAAGGCAATGTTAAGCCACTTATTGTGGCTTAACGCTGCCTTGTAAATAAGGAACCCTTTCACGCAATGCTTAGCGTGAAAAAGGTGGGCAGTGGGATTTGCAGTGGGCGTTTCACTGTGGAAATATGGATTTTTATGGTCAGTCATGTCCCCTATCTTGGACCCCAACGGTTTCATGTATAAATCACAAGTATATGTATGTTCCCTCCAGTTCCAGTTATGAAGACGCAAACACATGTGCGTCCACCGTCAACATGTCCTCTTTCAGATCCGCCATGAATGGGCCGGATATTCTATTTCTAAGTATGAAAGGCCACCGGCTTTATATGGTTCATTTATCCCATTTCACAGTCCAGGCGAATAGGCCCTGATTCTGCCATTAAGCCTTTTCTTGCCTTCTGCCTCTGAAAGCTCCAGTCTGAGCTCGCATCTGTACCCATGAACTTTGTCCTACTCCCTGCGCGGCTAACGGTGCCTGACTCGACCTATCTGCCTGCCAAAACTGTATTTCACCTTCAAGATTATCTGCTCTGCTCCGCTCCTCATCCAATGCATTCCTGTCTAGTAGTTTAAGTAAACATTCTTTCAGCTACCGAGCAAAAGGCCCGGCTTCTCTGTCTTTATGCAAGTAATTCATAGCCCTGTCACCATGGAATATTCCTACCCCCTCGCATCTAGTGTAGACACTTAGACGCTTGTACACGCACTAACAGTCAGTATAGTCAGTATAGAATAAGATTCTATCCTAAGAGACCTCTCTTTTTGGATAACACAGTTCTTTAAACATAGGATGTTAGATATGATTTGGGATTAGGTTGACATAACCCCAGACTTCTGTCTCCACATGTAGAGCTAAATGTCAAGTCCCCTTCACCCCCTAGTCGCACGTCAATCACACGTCAATCACACGTCATGCTGCTGCGCGCGCATCTCTGCCAAGTATTTCTGCTGACATTGCGAAATTCTTTCATGGAACCACCCTATTGTGACATCATACCTGATGACGTTCTTTAAGTTACGCCCAGTTACACCCATTTTAGTTACGCATGTATGTTCTTATCTTTGTTATCAACTGTTACGCCTCCTGCAACTGTTTCACTGTAATGCCTATTGTATAAAAATGATTACTTGTCAATAAAGTTGGTCCTTCACTTCCTGAACCTTCGTGGTGATGGAATATGGAGTCCATCAATTCGAATTGATTTTGGAATAAAGCCCGTTCCGAACCTCTAATACCACGGATTCTGCCTCTTATTTTACTGAGCTATTATTATAGATTTTCCGCATCAAATTAAGTCCCGGTAATTAAATTATTTATATGGCGCCCGAACAGGGACACTTTCTCATCTCACGCGCCGGAGGTGCGTTGCAGGCCCGGTCTCCTGTCACAGCTGGACGGACAACAACGCGTACCCACAGGATTTCCTGTATCTCCCTCCTGCCGAGCGGGGGTAACTGAGGCTGCGATCAACACCCAGACGAGGCGGTGAGAAGTGCGAAGTATCCCGACCAGAGCCTAGCTGAGAGAGCAAGATCCGAGGTATACAGAGGCCCACCAGGTTCCGAAGTTCCGAAGTTTCGAGTCGAGTCCAGTCCGGTCCGAGTCCAGTTCAGTTCAGTTCCGAGGCCTTTCGTTCCGAGCTACCCGGTGAGTACCATTGTCGGGGAGGCGTTCTGACGTGCACATAGGTTGTGCCGGTCAAGACGGGTTTGGGTACACAAATCCGGTCTGCACTGTTTCAGCAGTGTATCTGTACTGTTCAGCAGTATATCAAGTATGTCTAGTATATAATTCAGAATTACCTAGTTAGTGTCGAGTATTATGCTTAGTGACTAGATCCCTAAATGGCCATCATTTTTGTTCATTAAAATGTTAAATGTTTTAAATTCGTTCTGCATATTGTGGTGTGAATGACTGTTCAGTATTGTGTTTTGTTGTATTAAAAACGTGTTCAGAATTAGGTATCAGATCAGTTCTCAAAAATGCCGCTCTTTTCGAAATTAAGACAGATCAAAACTAGAAAAGGGGTACTCGAAGAAGCTGTTCCCATTCCTCCTAGGGACACTCCAGGGTACTTCATGTATCATAAACATGGCCTAGACGCCATATTATTTCTTGATTTATGGGTAGACTACATCAAGGAATTACCAGAAAGTCAGAGGTGGCCCGCAGCTGGGACCTGGGATGCAGATTGCATCGTGAAAGTAGAGGAAGAATTATGGAAAAAGAAAGCTAGACAGTCACAGAAAGATGCCATTGAATTATGGCGTAAAGAATCGTATAGACGCACAGAAAAAGCACGTAGACAGGAAGAGAAGAGTAAGGAGAATTCAGATAAAGTCCGAGAAAATCTATTAATTGAAGAAGGTACTCGAGTACAATCAGAACAAACAGACAGACAAAGAAATGCCCTTATGAATGGTATGTATCCTCTTCTGGCCGAAGGATTACCTAAGGCTACTCCGGAGATACCAAAAGACTTGCCACCCCCATTGTTCCCGATAAAAGTACATCCCAAAGGGCATCCCAGAACCGCAGAAGATGTTTTTCTTTCCTCTTATTTAGACGACGCAGCTCCCGAGTATGCTAATGCTGCGCCACATAGACCGCCTGCCGAGGGGGTTCAACGCCAAGACCCTCCTCCGTCTGTACCTCCGCAACAACAAACTCCGACACAAGTTCCGGCAAGCACATCTGTTTCTACAGCTGTACCCACACCTATGGTTGCTATATCACGTTCAACAAATCCTTTCACATCCAGCACCCCAGGCGGTGCTACAGGAGGTGCATCCAACATTTTTTCCACACCACCCAGAGTAAATAAACTTTCCTTTCAAGAATTAGCCCACCAACGTACGCCCAAACTAGTAACTCCCGACGCGCTTAAGGAACTTCTAATAGATTGTAGATATGACCCGGTGCCCGGAAAAGGGGACGAAATGCTGCTGGCATCATTACGTATCCGACGAGCTGCAATATATTTAGGGAGGCTACCAGGAATGACTACACATTTAGAAAATATATATCACTTTGTCCAGTCAGGACGAGATTCCGAAAGTATTAATAGAGCCTTGGAGTACCAGAAAGTGGAGATACAGGGGGAACTGTTACGTTTCCTCATAAATTGTGTGATCAGAAATCAAGACCGACCAGGGGTAAATCCGGAAGAAATGCAAATTCTTACCACCTGGAGTCGGAATATATCAGAGGGGAGACACGATAAACGATCATGTATAGTAGCTATGTGCCGCAAGATCCGCAAAGAAATAGAACGAATACACGAAGAAAGATTAGCAGTAGACGAGCCTGAACAAACCGAGGAGGAGGAAGAATTAGAACTACCGACAGGACAGTTAGAAACCATGGCCTATGTAGGTAGAGGAAGATCTTGTAATAATACTAGAGGCTTTACTGATCCGATACGTCCGACACGTCCAGATAATAACAGAAATTTCCAAACCCCTATAATAAATATAAGGTCCCCCGAACATTCGTTCCAAGCCGCTGACAAATTACTCCGAGAACGAAGGGGTTATCATCTACTCGATTCTATGGACGAACAAGAATTAGCCAGGTCAGCCGTTCACTGGGTTGACAGTCCCGGAAAATATAGTGATGATACATTAGCGCACACGTTTTTGAACCTCACCCCAGATGAACAGCGTTTAGCTGGTATCTATATGGTTCAACAACTCCTTATATTATATAAAAGCCAACACTCCGATCCTGGTCCATTACCTGATATATTGACTGAATTACTCACGAATAAATGGAGAGGTTCAGGTACTGAGTTAATTAGAGAAATACTAGAATCCAGAAAGCAGTACATTCTTTTTGTATGTCCCGAACATGTCTCACTGCCCATAAAAGAAAGAACGACGTATTATATGGATAGACAGAATCCCTTACGCGAAGTGCACCCGATAAAAGGTGATGACAATCAGTTTAAACGTGTGTTTGTATACACACCCATATCTAAAATAGAACTATTAGAAATGAAGAAAGTGGTACCCAGTCATGACAAAGACCCAGCGGGTTTCCACCGTGAAATTAAAGACATGTTGCTCATGGGAGAGTATACCTATCCCGACATTATGACAATATTGAAGGTATTAATGCCTGCGGGCATTTACGAAAAACTCAAGGAAAAGGATTGGGAGGTGGGAGACCAGAAGATAGATTGGACAGCATTAGAAAACGAAGAAAAAGCTCGAGGTCCAGGTTCAGGGCTTGGGGAAAAGACCAAAACACTACCAGGTTTACTAGTACAGGTACTGCCACGTTTATTAACTACGAAAAAGGAAGACTGGGGTGCAATCTCAGCCTGTAAACAAAAGCACGATGAGGACACTAGTGATTTCTATGCCCGATTCGAAAAATGTTTTGGTATAAATAGTGGAATAAAAGCAAGTAGCGAATCGTATCCACATCTGTTTGTGACAAAATTAGTTGAAAATTCCTTGCCCCAAGTTAAGAATAGAGTATTGAAATTCGAGAGTACCTGGCAAGGTAACACTCCGTCACAAATGTTACAAATGCTACAGTACCATCACAATAGAATTAGAGAGGAACAAGAACATGAACAAAGACGCATGAAAGACACGAAAATGAAAATGCTAGTTTCTCAGACAGTTCCAGCTGACGGTCATAAAAAGGGTATGACACAGTCCAGTGTTTCAACCGGTCCTGTAAAAGGGACATGCAACTATTGTAAACAGCCAGGCCATTATGTACACGATTGCCCAGTTTTAAAACATAATATCGCCATAGGTAATACAAAAGAAAGACCACGGCCACTTAGACAGGATCAGAACCAACAAGGAGCTCCGCAGCATGCACAGTCCATGCCAGCTCCGCAACAATCTATGACAGCTCCACCATCGCAGCCTATTGCTGCCACACAAACAACGACACGACAGATGTACCAGACCGCACAGTATGATTATCCTGATTATCAACGATACTCATGAAACAGCCTAGAGAGGGAAGTTGGCTTACCCCTTATTGAGGTCCCTGTAGATCAAGAAGGACCTTATGTACACAGTGAACTATTAGGCCAAGATAGAAAAATTTTACTTGATACAGGGGCAAGCCGAACAACCATAAAACGAAGTGAAGTTCCAGGGGCACCCCTCTCAGGCTCACAGAATATTTCCCTTGGTTTTTCAGGAAAACCTATCGTTAATGAAGTATCACAGCCTCTTCCCCTTACGATTGGTCCCTTGACACGAACTACAGATTTATTGCTTACTAAATCATGTCCAGAAAACCTGTTAGGTATAAAAACTTTGAAAGCTCTAGGAGCTATAATATGTTGTTCTCCGGAAGGAGTAAGATTGTTTCTACGTGATTTCAAAGGGCACTATGTGTCCCGAGACATGGATCACCGACTGCAGACTTTACCCACACATTTATGGGCACAAGGCCCTACAGATGTTGGTTGCATGAACATTACACCATATCGAGTCACACTAAAGGCAGGAGTGGTACTACCACGAATGCGACAATACAAGTTACCCCCAGATGCTGTAGTGGCTTTACTGCAAATCATTGACGAACTTATTACCCAAGGAGTGGTTGTGGAAACCGACTCCAATGTATGTAATTCACCGATAATTCCGATTCTTAAACGAACTGATCCGAAAGCCCCGCCAGTATATCGATTGGTTATTGATCTGCGCGAATTAAATAAATGTATTGTACCACAATACCCCGTAGTCCCAGATATCTCTTCATTACTGACAGCCATTGATTCCGAAGCAACATTCTTTACTGTAATTGATCTCAAGAATGCCTTTTTCAGCGTCCCAATAGATCCGGAAAGCCAATACTTGTTCGGATTTAGTTTAAATGGACGAAGCTTTAAATTCACACGCGCACCTCAAGGATTCACAGAAAGCCCCAGCATCTATAGCCAAGCACTGAAACGAGAACTTGACAGTATCCACATGCCAGTCAACACTGCCCTGCTTCAATATGTCGATGATCTGCTGATCACCGCTAGAAGCGAACCTGAATGTGAAAAAGCCTCACTGACGGTTTTACAACTCGTGGCCGAAAAGGGGCACAAGGTGTCCCCTTCTAAGCTGCAATTCTGTGTCCAGCGAGTTGTTTACCTTGGTCACTCGCTGTCCAAGGAGGGAAGGCAGCTTACACCCGATCGCATCCAGTTAATTGCTAACATGCCAATACCCAAGACACAAAAGGAGGTGCGGGCTTTTATAGGCCTCACTTCATATTGTAGGCAGTGGATCCCTCAGTATGCATTTCTAGCAAAACCACTCATTCAGTTGACAACACAGGAGGCAGCCACATCGACTGTCCTCCCTTGGACTCAGGAACATACACAAGCTTTTGAAAGCCTAAAGAAAGCTTTATGTCAAGCACCTGTCTTAGCAACACCATGTTACAATAAACATTTTACACTCTTTGTTACAGAACGCGAAGGTACTGCTTTGTCAGTACTCACACAGGAACAAGCAGGATCACACAAACCATGTGCTTATTTTTCTAGTACATTGGATCCCGTAGCTCAGGCTCTGCCTGCGTGCCTGAAATCAGTGGCAGCGACAGCTTTAGCAATCAGACAAAGCGATGCCATAGTGTTAGGACATCAATTGACAGTACAAGTACCACACGCAGTAGAGGTTCTCTTGAACCGAACGCAAACACAACACTTGACTATAGCAAGACTCACTGGTTACGAACTAACATTGTTTCAGCCACACATAGAAATCAGACGTTGTAGTACATTGAATCCTGCCACACTGTTACCCGTAAACGGAACAGACCCATTAGCACATGATTGTATTGAAGTTATTACTATCACGACGAAACCTAGACAAGACTTGACAGACGTCCCATTGTCAGACCCAGACCTGACGTTGTATGTAGATGGTTCATGTATGAGAACAAGTACAGGAGAGCTAGTGGCCGCGTATGCAGTCACAACAGACACTGAAGTCATTGAAACAAATCATATTAATACCTTATCAGCTCAAGCAGCAGAGCTCATCGCTCTGACACAAGCCTGTATTCAAGCCACAAATAAGAAAGTCAACATATACACTGATTCACGTTATGCATTCGGAGTTGTACATGACTTCGGCGTGCTGTGGCGAGAGAGAGGTTATTTAACTTCTCACGGTGCCCACATTCAGCACGGACCCCTCATTCATGCCTTATTAGATGCAATACATCTACCCTCTGAAATATCAATTATGAAATGTAAAGCTCATACGAAAGTTACTGATATCATTTCCCAAGGCAATGATCTAGCTGACAAAACAGCTAAACAGACTGCTCAAACTCACACATCTGACATGACAAAGACAATAGTTCCGACACCAACACAGTGCATGATGGTTAAGGATCCCGCTCTTGACGTAATTGACATACAGACACATGCTACACCAGACGAAATAAAGAAATGGACTGAATTAGGAGGGATCCAAACGGATCAAGGATGGATGACGAAGGAAAAATCTGTATGGTTTCTTCCCGACTCAATGGTCCAAGTTATCATTAATACAATACATAGTCCAGCGCACCTAGGAGAAAAGGCTATGCTAGACAGCATTCAACACATTTGGTTCAACAAACATTTACGAGCAGCAGCTAAACAAAAAGTCCGTACCTGTATGATCTGCTGTCAGTTTAACCCAGGTAAAAGCATTCCCGTAGAACAAGGTGGATTTCAGCCTCCTGATCACCCTTTTGAAGTCCTCCAGATGGATTATATCCAGATGGAACGATGTCGAGGATTCAAATATGTTCTTGTAGTTGTCTGTGCTCTTTCCCGTTGGACAGAGGCATACCCGGTTTCAGATTACACTGCCCCGACTACTGCCAAACAGTTAGTTCGAGAATTCTTCCCACGGTACGGTTTACCACGTGCTGTCTACTCAGATAACGGCCAGCCGTTCTCATCCGAACTAATGAAACACGTTTCACTTTTGTTAGGATATCAATGGAGATTTCATTGTGTCCGACACCCCGAGGCAGCAGGTCTCGTGGAACGACATAATCAAACTCTGAAAATTAGATTGTCCAAAATATGTAGAGAGAAAGGTGTCGACTGGGTAGTAGCCTTACCAGTTGCACTCTTTTACATGAGAATGGTAGCGCACTCTCGAACAGGGCTATCCCCTTATGAGGTGATCTTCGGTAGACCACCAAATATGTGGGGGACGCCTATACCACGCAAAATAACTGATGTAGACTGTAATATGCTGACAGATTACCTAGCTTCCTTGATGTCTGCACTACAATCTTGTCGTTCACAGGTAGCTGCAGCCTTTCCCGACAACACCGAGGTGAAACCCCATGACGTAATTCCCGGGGACCTGGTGTTAGTGAGGAACTTTGACCGGAAGTCTCAGCTGGATCCTAGGTGGAAATCGCCTCAACTCGTACTGTTAACCACGAGGACAGCCGTGAAGATCGAAGGTCGAAAAGGCTGGATACATTCAAGTCATATCAAGAAATTTCATGGATTACCATCCGATATAGAGACTAAACCCTGTATTTCCTCAAAGACAGACTCAAAGCTTCCTTTGGTTGAACAAACGAACTCAGAACTATATAGACTAAAACTACGGTCCAATAAGTCAGACAATTTGATTGTTTAAGTCCTCTCCAAGGTGAATCGGTTGAATTTGTCTCTGACATGTATCCTCTGGACCGGAATAGAGAAAGAAATAATCGAATCCAGTTGAAAAAACATGCGTACTGTAAATCACTGCGTAGTCATTGCACAGTGACGTTATTAATTCTGTTTTTCTTATGTCTTTTAATAATCGCTGCAAGTATATTATTGCACATATATTATCCTATTTCTAAACATGTTTACAATGTTACTGCTGAACATTCTTTTAGTGAATTACCCCCGCATGAGTTGTCCTATAGATTTGCGCTGCGCAATAACACTTTTATTAGTATGTTACATCATTCCCATCAGGTTAGCAATGCTACAAAT
Organism: Triturus cristatus; assembly: GCF_964204655.1. NCBI lineage: Eukaryota > Metazoa > Chordata > Amphibia > Caudata > Salamandridae > Triturus > Triturus cristatus. The sequence continues at coordinate 325,459,780 of NC_140587.1, forward strand.
TGTTGGATATGTGGCCGACTCCCTCCCTATCAGAACTATAAGGGAATTCTGCCTCTCTTTCCATATCCGTTCACACACAATGGCTCCTGTGGAGCATGGTTTAGTTTAATTAATTCCCTAGATTCGAATTCCGCGGTTTATCAAGACAACTGGGTATGGGGAAACCTGAACTTAGTCTTGCTTAAAGTCTGTTACCCTAACAAGGAGGGACTTCCCAAAAGAACAGGAACTGATCTAGAAAATGAAGTATATGGATTAGGTAATTTCACGCTTAATCTCATGATCCTGAATGTCGAATCTGAAGCTACACCAATATTATCCGCCATGTCCGTATTCCCAGTAAAAGGGGAACTATGTATAAAAAAGAATGGCTCCATACACATGGGCCATAGTAAATGCACCACTGTAATAGAATTCAGTGATCAAGGCAAGTCTACATTTAGAGCTTCTCGTCATTCCTACTTCATATGTGGCCAGACCGCATATATACGTTTACCTTTAGATTGGGATGGTACCTGTTACATAGCGTTCCTTCTACCACCTGTTTTCTTAGCTCCTCCTGATTATCACAGAAATACTCATTTAGTACACAATAGAGAACGGAGAGATCTCCCAATAGTCGACTACACTGAAACAGCATGGGAAAAATACACAGATTTCAATAAAGGTTTCTTTCCTTATATAGGTACAGTCACTAATAGTAAGCTGATACGTAGATTAACCAGAACCCTTGAAGCAGTAGTGAACGAAACTATTTCCGCCTTAGGCAATTTAACAGAAGAGCAGTCTGCTATGCGGATTGTTGTGCTTCAAAATCGTCTTGTCCTTGACGTCATTCTGGCCGATAGGGGCGGAGCTTGTAGGGTCATCGGATCAAGTTGTTGCATTTTCATACCAGAAAATTCGCCATCTGTATATAAAGCCATAACTCGCCTTCATAAGATTGTAAGCCAGATACACCAGAATCCAGGCACCTGGACTTGGTCCGGTTGGTTTTGGAGTGTATTATCAACCTTTGGATGGAGGGTCCTATCCTTCCTAGGTATTGGCTTTCTCATACTATTCAGTTGCTGCTTATGCCTACAATGTGGACCAGCGATTTGTGGTCTGTGTGCCACATCGTGTATTCCACCACCAAGATTTCATTCATCCCGGAAGAAGAAAGAAGAACAAATGATGCTATATGAACAGATCAACGGATTGATGAAGATTGATATCTCTTAAGGGCAAGTAGGGGACAAGGAGGGAATGTGGAAATATGGATTTTTATGGTCAGTCATGTCCCCTATCTTGGACCCCAACGGTTTCATGTATAAATCACAAGTATATGTATGTTCCCTCCAGTTCCAGTTATGAAGACGCAAACACATGTGCGTCCACCGTCAACATGTCCTCTTTCAGATCCGCCATGAATGGGCCGGATATTCTATTTCTAAGTATGAAAGGCCACCGGCTTTATATGGTTCATTTATCCCATTTCACAGTCCAGGCGAATAGGCCCTGATTCTGCCATTAAGCCTTTTCTTGCCTTCTGCCTCTGAAAGCTCCAGTCTGAGCTCGCATCTGTACCCATGAACTTTGTCCTACTCCCTGCGCGGCTAACGGTGCCTGACTCGACCTATCTGCCTGCCAAAACTGTATTTCACCTTCAAGATTATCTGCTCTGCTCCGCTCCTCATCCAATGCATTCCTGTCTAGTAGTTTAAGTAAACATTCTTTCAGCTACCGAGCAAAAGGCCCGGCTTCTCTGTCTTTATGCAAGTAATTCATAGCCCTGTCACCATGGAATATTCCTACCCCCTCGCATCTAGTGTAGACACTTAGACGCTTGTACACGCACTAACAGTCAGTATAGTCAGTATAGAATAAGATTCTATCCTAAGAGACCTCTCTTTTTGGATAACACAGTTCTTTAAACATATGATGTTAGATATGATTTGGGATTAGGTTGACATAACCCCAGACTTCTGTCTCCACATGTAGAGCTAAATGTCAAGTCCCCTTCACCCCCTAGTCGCACGTCAATCACACGTCAATCACACGTCATGCTGCTGCGCGCGCATCTCTGCCAAGTATTTCTGCTGACATTGCGAAATTCTTTCATGGAACCACCCTATTGTGACATCATACCTGATGACGTTCTTTAAGTTACGCCCAGTTACACCCATTTTAGTTACGCATGTATGTTCTTATCTTTGTTATCAACTGTTACGCCTCCTGCAACTGTTTCACTGTAATGCCTATTGTATAAAAATGATTACTTGTCAATAAAGTTGGTCCTTCACTTCCTGAACCTTCGTGGTGATGGAATATGGAGTCCATCAATTCGAATTGATTTTGGAATAAAGCCCGTTCCGAACCTCTAATACCACGGATTCTGCCTCTTATTTTACTGAGCTATTATTATAGATTTTCCGCATCAAATTAAGTCCCGGTAATTAAATTATTTACCACATCACTCCAACACCCATTGATTTTGACGCTGCCCTCTATTTACAAGGTCAGCTGAAATAGGAGACAGCACCAGAATTAAGACCATGAAAAACCTGGTCTTAACTTGTCGAAATGAGGAGAAATGCCTTATTTCTCCTCGTTTTTGCTTGTTCCAACGGAAAAAGCAAAACACCTTTGATTGTTTATGTTCAGGATGGTGACCCTTCCTGCACATAAACAATCTTTAATAAAAATGACGTTTTGTAACTTCCATGTGTGCTGCATTAGGCAGCACACATAGGAGTGACAAAAAGGCATTACAAAATTGTTCATGTGCAGAAAGTAGGAACATAGCAGCATCAGAATAATGATAGACTGGGAATAAACATATGTTGCTAACTTTTACCATGCAGTTTGCAGGCAGCTCTTTGACAGTTTATACGGCACTGTGCTAGATTACGATTGTCCCTTATGAATTGCAAAGTGACAAAAGAATCTCTGTGACAAAATCAGTAGCCCACTGACCTATGCACATAAAATACTGTTTTTTAAAATGCATTGTACACGTTCTTTGCAGTAGGCATATTAACCCTCTGTGTCACATTAGATACGTCAAAGCTGCCACTAGACAAATCTCTCAACTCTCCCCAGCAGGTACATTAATCACTGGCATTTTCTTGACACTTTTATAGTTGCTCGAAAACTGCTAATTTTACAAGGAACTTTGCAGTGCTTTTAAAACTGCTGCCTGCGGACCCCCTAGGAATGTGCCAAGGACCCCTGGGGGTCCTCGGACCCCAGTTTGGGAAACACTGCATTATTTCTACACACACTGTAAATTTCCATCTGTACACCCATTGCCTACACTTCTTGTTTGTCAATATTTAGTCGTGGGCGGTGGGCGGCGGGGGCAAACTCCGCCACGTGGCGGAATCAGAGTTTTTTGCCGAACTCCACACTCTCAGCGGAGCGCGAAGCTGACAAACTCCGCAAACTGCTGGCGGAGCGGTGTTTACCCCGAAACCTACTATCTACCACCAGAGAACAAAGGAAAATGCTGTAGAAATATTGGGGCCTAGACCCCAGAACTTTAGAATGCTTCTGGACGCAAGAGTAACCTCTGCCAAGGAGAAGAGCTGGGAAAACTGAAGAAGTACTGCCCCATTGCGATGTGCAGTCTGAGGTTGGCCTGCAGTGGCTGTTTCTGCCAAGGAGAGAACACAGGCTTTGCTGTGTGCTGTGTATCCTGCTTGAAGAAGGTCTCCAAGGGCTTGAAGTAGAGCTTGCCTCCTGTTCTGAATTTTCAGGGGCACAAAGACTTCATCCCCTCTGTCTTCCTGCATCTGGAATTGCTGTTTCAGCTGCCACAGAGGGAAATTGCAACCCAACGCCAGGCAGCGATACCGCGACCTGCAACTAAGCCATGGGCACCACTTGTGAAGTGAACGATGCACCGCCCGACTTGCACCGCAGCCACAACACAGGCTGCCGCCTCACCATATCAACTAAAAAGCCATCACCGAGGCCACTGCCTGCACCAGATCCGAGGGCACTGCTCGTGATGCTCACGACACACCGCCCCAACTCAGACCGCAGCACCGACTTCACCAATGCTGGTGCTTCATCATCGCAGAGCTGAAACCTGATGTGGGTGACTTCTGAATCCATCAACACCGCCTCGTCATAAGGAACTGACACCTCACCACCACCTAACAACACCTCCCCGGCAACAGTAAGGAACTGACGCCTCACCTCCCCTGCATCGCAGTAAGGAACAGGCCTCACTTCCCCTGGGGTCATAAGGGAACCAACGCATCACCTCCCCTGTGGTCGTAAGGAACCGCAGACGCCAATGAAGCATCACCTCCCTGACACCGTGCACCGTCTTTGCTTTCATCGTTTGCCAAGGTACTGTTCTTTGTGGGTCGGTGTGACTCCTCGCCCGATGCCGCACACCTCACGGTCGGCGCCGTACTTTGGATTTTCATTTGTTCCGATGCCATAATAGCTCCAGGTGGAGTTATTTGTTGCTACAAGTTTTATTTGTATGAATAACTTATTTTTGAGAATATCTTGGTATATGTATTATGGATTTTTGTTGTTTTTGTCTTGTTTGGTTTGAATAAAGATTACTTATTCTTTCTAAACTGGTGTGGTACTCATTTGTAGTGTTTTCTCTGTGTTACTGTATGTGTGCACAAATGATTCTATTGATCGTTGTCGGTGCCCACAATGAAATTCAGCTTGCACCTCTGAAGGGCTCAGCACTTTGCTAGTATTGCATCCGTGGATCCTTCAATCTCCGTCTGGATCACTTCTGCAATCTGAGGTGGGCTCTCTTCCTTGTATGGTGACCCACCTTCTCTGTACATTGGGAACAGCGAGTGATCATTGCTCCTCTGCAGCTGATCATCCCACCTCTCTTCTCTGGCGAGCTCATGCCTGCGCACTAGCCAGGGCCGGACTGGGAACCAAAACCGGCCCTGGCAAAGTGCTCGGCCGGCATGATAGCACATTTTCAGAATAGGGTCTCTGGATAAGGGTCAATAAAGAAGAGGAGCCGCACATCATCAAGCGTCTCTTTTTCTTTCTTAACTGCAGCCTGTAGCACCGTACCCTGCCAATCAGCATTCTGTAGAGGGACCGCCACAGTACTTCCTGATTGAGTGTTGTTTCTCCTAGCTCTCAATGGCACTCTCATACCGTAAACCACCTCCTTTTGGATCACCTCTGGTGCCAAGTTCAGCATGTCTCATAGAAAGGTGTCCCATCCTCAAAAACTCAGCTCGAATCTCCAGCCAGATCACCCAACACTCTCATTAGGAGCCTTTGGCAGACAACAGCCTAACACTGTCCATCGCAGTAGTTCTAAAAACGTCAGGCTCATCACAGCAGAGGTCACCTCTGCCAGCTTGGTTTGCATCACCTTTAATTAGCTTCTCATACTTTATGTCCCTTTTCTACACCTGCCACGCTGTTCACAATCCATTTAAGCTCCTTAAGTTTGTTCCCAACCGCTGACACAGTTTTTTCAATGCTGCTTGAGTTTTCATTATTTCCAAGTGCATAAGTGTATATACTCTTTTGGTGTAAGACCCTGCTCCTCAGAGGTCTCCTACACAGCCTGCCCGTTATTGGACCACACTACAGTTCAGGTTCTTCCTCGGGGGAATTGCTTTTATTATCAAAATGGATCATGAGCCTTTTGCGTATGCTTTCACCACGAAGCGGTCGGAGAGGACCACACCCCGCATTTCTCACTGGGTGTTAGGGCTAGAAGGTTACAATTTCAAACTTCAATACGTACCAGGTTCATAGAATGTAGCTGCAGACTACCTATCACGTGCGCCCTTAGCCACAACCATGACAGCAGAAGAGATCCTAGAAAAGGAAGTGGTACTGGAACTAAACATGTCAGGTTTGAAGGAAAGAGAGTGGGAAGGAAACATGGAGGATGATAAAGTAATGGAAGGGCTCATCAAACAGATTCAGGAAGGATGGCCCAAAATGCACCAGAATCTTCCTAGTGATCTTGTTAAGTATTGGGAAGTTAGGTGGGAATTAGACATTATCAATTCTGTGGTGTGTCGGGGAGACAAGATCATCCCAACTGAAGGCATGCAGCAAAGGATTGTTAATCCGGGCCACGTGGGTCACTTAGGTCAGAGTTTCACAAAGAGTAAAGTATGTTGTGAGTACTGGTGGCCAGGCATGGACGCATGATGGAAGCGACAGTAAAGAATTGTGTGAGTTGCCGCAATAGTGACAAGGCAATCCAATTAAGGAAGCCACCATTGTCTCCTGTGAGCGTACCCAACAAACCTTGGATCAAAGTGGCACTGGACACTATTGGCCCACTCAATCTTAAAAAGCTGCTCAAAATGTTTATCATTGTTCTTGTTGATTACAATTCACCTTTGGATAAATGCCTAATGTGTACACCAAATGTGTGCATGTCTATCATAATCACTTTCCTAAGAGGCACCTTTTATAGAGGTAATAATCTCAGACAATGGGGTACAATTCACTTCTGACCAAATGAAGGAATTGCCTGAGAAGTGGTCGATCAAACAACTCAAGATCGTTCTTTATTGCCCACTTGCAAATGAGCTAGAGATAAGAAGGAACAAGATGGTAAAAGAATGTTTACAACAGGCAGAAACGTTGTGTATGCCTGCTAACAAAGTCTTGCAGGAGACGTTTTGGATGTAACGAATTACGCCCAATAGTGTAATGGAAGTAGGTTATCATCAAAATGTTGGTAGGAATATATTGACCTTGAAGAATGGCCAAGTGTGCAATATGGATAAAATTGTTAGGTATGATTTCCACAACCACTCACTGAGAGAACCTATTCCAAATAATGTGGAACAAGGTGAACACCATGGACACACTTTGAGACAACGCCTAACCCCTTGGTGGCATAAAGATTATGTTATATGATGAATAGTACGTGCTGTATTTTGTGTTCCTTCAGGCCTTTTTCCACTAAAGAAATGTATATCATACTGTGGATGTCTTGCATATTGTATTATTTTCTTTTCTTCATAAGTTATTTGTTATGGTTATGTATTCTACCTATATTTTATCTTAGGCCTCTTATCACTCAGTTAATGAGTATATTCTCCCCTTTTATACCGTGCCCAGTGTTCTATTTTCTCCATATGGGATTTAAAAATGGTTTTGTAGACTTTAAATAGTGTCATCTCCTGCCAAATAGTTGACTTTTTTTGCTTTAGCCAGGAGGTGTGTGGTAACTTGCATTCCTCCTATTGTTTGATTGTTTGACTCAAATGCCAATTAGAAACGTATTTATTCCTAAAAGTAACATGTTCCATTTGAGGCTTCTGTAGGAATTTTCAATATTTTCTCCTCCAAAACCAAATGAATAGAGTTGGCATGAAGTTGCACAAATCCGTTCTGTAGTTGTTGAGATATGTGCATTATAAAAACGTGCCAGGAAGGCTTTGAGAATGAAACTAACTGACAGAGAGAAGAAATTATCAGGATGACTTTTAGGTCACAGCGGAATTTCAATGAGTACGGACATCCATGCGATCTGATTTGCAACCACTACATGAAAATCTATGTTGCACCCACCATCACTTGATGCAAGTGTTTGCAACCAGTTCATGAACCCCGCATTGGGAAAGCAAATGTTGGGAATTTAAGAGGAGGTATGTGGAGCCCACTCAGATCCCATAGATGAAGAAGGCAGCATGCTCAGGTGGGAATTTAATCCCAAGGTAAAAAACAGCTTATATACCATAACATGTAGTCAGCGATAAGTGCTTCTCAAATCATCAGCCCACTACAAATTTCAGTAGATCGTTCCAAAATTATGGCATAACTGCTATCTTGAATTCACAGACCTTCGCCTAAGGGTTAGGAAGGACTTGTAGAGTTTTCCGAAAGTGGAAGATTTCTTTGAAGTAGTTCTGCCAAGTGGTCACTTTCTGGAAGCATTTGCTAGAAGAGGCAGACATGAAAGAAGTACTTTCAGTTGTGGCATTTTCTTTCTAAATTTTATGGGGCCTTTCGGGGCTGCAGGTGGCTGATGGTGATCCTTGGAATTGGGTAACAAAGTGCCAGCATTTTGGGAAACTCCATGGCCCAATCACGATTTCTGGGCCTCTTCCCTGACCTTCTTTAAAGTCCACAAAGAAAAGATAAATAGATAAAAAAGAAACACATGCAGTATTATTATTATTATTATTTAAAATCTTATATAGCGCGCAGCTACCCTTGGGCATCCCGGTGCTTCCAGACAAACATCCGATGGTGGTGGAGGACAGAGTTGACGCATTATCCGGGAAACAAAAAGGTTTTAAGACCTTTACGAAAACGCAGTGTACAAGGCTCAGCGCGTAGTTTAAGCGGAAGCGAGTTCCAAAGTTTTGCCGTGTTAAATGAGAATCTTCTTCCGCCTGTTCGGGCCTTTTTTACTCTAGGAACTAGCAAGAGGTATTGCCTCTCTGATCGCAGCGTTCTGCTTGCTTTGTATGCCGTAACTAGGTTTTTTAAAATGAGGGGGCCTTTCCCCGAGAGGATTTTATGGGCAATGCAAAGTGCCTTAAAAGTCACTCTCTCCCGCACAGGGAGCCAATGCAATGCCTTCAGTGCCGGTTTCGCTGATTGCGTCCTCGGAATGTCCATAAGCAGCCTTGCCGCTGCATTTTGGACCTGTTGAAGGGTCTTGAAGGTAGATTCAGGGGCGCCCAAGAAAATAGCATTGCTATAATCTAGTCTAGATGTTATAAGACCCTGAATCAACAGCTTCCTCGATGTTAACGGAAGAAGAGGAAAGATTTTCCGAGCCGACCTAAGCAAAGCATAGCACACTCCTGCTGTTTTCTTAGCTTGAGTGCGAAGTGACAAGTCCGGTTCTAACCAGACTCCAAGGCTCTTAATTGCTTCTTTGGGGGCTGGAGGCTCACCCATACAACCGGGCCAGCTAAGCGGGGGAAGGAGGGTAGCTTTACTCCCCAGCAGCAGTGTTTCCGTCTTTGAGCCGTTTAACTTGAGGGAGGATTCTCCCATCCAAGTATGAACATCCACCAGACAGGAATTCAAAATGTCCGGGTTGTCGGCCAGATGGGATAGGGAAACAACTAGCTGCGTATCGTCAGCATAGCTGACGATTTTGATGTCATAAGGGGAAACTACGTCCTCCAGGGGGGCCATGTAAACGTTGAATAGTGTAGGGCTCAACGAGGAGCCCTGTGGCACTCCACACTGGAGGGGAATTGATTTAGATCTCTCCGAGCCATCCCAAACCTGGTAAGTTCGGTCCGAGAGAAAAGATCTCAACCACTGCAGAGCCACCCCAGACACCCCGACCTCAGCCAGCCGCTGTATCAACAACTGATGGCTCACGGTGTCAAACGCCGCGCTGAGGTCCAGGAGGATCACTGCCACTGATCCTCCTGAGTCTAGGATCCGTCTGGCCTCATCCACAACCGCCACAAGGGCCGTGTCGGTGCCCTGGCCTGGGCGAAATCCAGTTTGAGATGGCCGAAGGAGACCATTCGACTCCAAAAAGGCTGACAGCTGCTTGTTGGCCAGCCGCTCAGCAACTTTGCCGAGGCCCGGCAGCAATGAGATGGGCCTAAAGTTCGATAGGACCGTAGGATCCAGATTGGTTTTTTTTAACAGAGCCTTAACAACTGCCATTTTCCAAGTGGGTGGCACCAGACCCTGGGTAAAAGAGGCGTTCATTAGGTCTGTCACGGGGGCTGCAATGGCCGCTGTTACCTGCTTAAGGAACTTCATGGGCACCGGGTCCATGGGGGAACCACTTTTAATCAAAGATAGAGTTTTGGCGACATCGCTCACTGACGCTGGGCCAAAGGTATCAAGGTCGGGAGCACTCTCTCTGGCCTGAGTTACCCCAATCTGCTTGCCGTGGTCCTGAGATAGCCTAGGTTGGGGCAGGGAGTTTAAGATCTTCTCAATTTTCGTGTGGAAGAACTCCGCTAGTTCCGTGCTTTTTTGTTTGTCCTGCGTAGCAACCGGCTCCGGAACTTTGAGCAGTTCTCTAAGCACTCTGAAACTTTCCCTGGAAGAACTAGAAGCAGATTTAATACGGTCTTCAAAGAATAGGGCTTTCGCACGTCGCAAAGCAGACTTATAGCCCCTCATTGCAGCACGATATTCTTCTCTCCTATGGTCTTCCCAGTTCTTCCTCCATAACCTCTCCATCCTTTTACATCCTTTCCTGAGGGTGCGTAGTTCTGCCGAATACCACGGAGCCGAACCAACTCGTTTCTCCCTCTTTTGAACTCTCTTTTTGGGAATCAGAGTGTCCAGGGAAGCGGATAGCCAGTTGTTAATATTGGCGTCGGCCTTAACTGGGTCCGACTCAGATGACAGAGGTTCTGGGTAAAGAGTGTGAAATTCAGATGAAGAGCTGTCATGTTAATATTCAAAAACTAGAAACCACTGACAATTGCAAGTTAGAGTCAACTCCACAAACCTATCCCCTGCACACTCTTGTAACCTCACAGATACATCACAATTCACATTACTGAAAACATCACAGATCACATCACCGTAAGCTTCATCAATGACATCACTGAAGGTTCTCAATACCGCTCCGCCTCAAAGTCCATTGCTTTCAACCTTTGACTGTACCAGGGGCGTAGGAAGGGGGGTGCGGTGGGTGCAGGCCGCCCCAGGTGTCATACCTGAGGGGGGTGACAAAATGGCAAAAATATGTGTTTTAAACACATATTTTTGCCATTTTGTCACCCCCCTCAGTGATGACACCTGTCCGTCCCGGCTTGACAAAATGGCAAAAATATGGTCTTTAAACACATATTTTTGCCATTTTGGCAATCCCGGAATGACAAGAAATTTTCGCACCGGGTACCACCTGACCTTGCCACGCCACTGGACTGTACCTATTAGGATCTGAGTGTAAGGACCTTTGTTGAATAGGAAAGGTTGCTGAGTCCAGATACCTCTTGTGTTTACCAATGAAAATCTCACAACAATATATGCTCAAGTGCAAAGATAAATCTACTGGCCAGAATTTGTAACAAAAGTACAGACAGAAGGTATTTGGTTAAGCTTGAAATTCTGCTGTGGTTTGATGTGTGACCGTAAAGTCATTTTTGCACATAGAAGAGAAGAATAATAGCTTTACTTTGACGGTTTTGCTTGCAAACCACATTTCTAATGTAAAAGTGAAAAAAGCCACATTTGATTGGCAGATAAGCTGTTTTTCCGTTCAGCTAGTTCGTGGTTCATAAGCCATGATAGCCGGTTCATGAACGATGTGAGATGTGCTTGTTTGCAAACCTGCATTGCAAGTATAATTTACAGGAAGCATATAGTGGCAAGAAGAACAATAGAGAGATGAGGGAACACGCCAGAGGCATGCAAAATACTGTTCACCACTAGAACAAAATAGAAATTGTGACACTGGATTTACAAACCATCAAAACCATTTCAACACATTGAAAATAACCAGCATGCGGAAGTGCTCATGATTGTGGTCTATAAAAAAGAAACACTGAGTGCCAAATCGACAGTGAGGACAAAAGCACAAGCCTGGCCTAGACCACAAAGTATGGCCCTGAGCCCACAGTACACATCCTTTGAGTTTTAGGGGTGGAAGAAGGGGCACAGGAAATGGCTGGCATGGATCTTTTGTATATTGGCTTTCAGATTGTTTTTGCAAAATCCGGTGTTAAGTAAAAAAAAAGAAAAAAAATATATATATAGTATATATATTATATATGTGTGTGTGTGTGTATACACACACATATTACAATATATTTGACTTAGCTACACGGGGTGGGGGAGCATTATGTGCAGATCTAATTTGTATATATTTATTTTTATTATTTGTATTAAACATATGCTTCAAATAGAAACAATCTAATGTACATTTTGGGTGGTTTGGCATATACAGTTGTACAATAATTTCAACATTTGGGAGCTCCCAGTAGCCCGCCTTTACAGCCAGCCTGTTCTAGGGTACAGTTAACATGTGTGATTCCTTTATTATCTTTGAGCCATCCCTCATACTACTGCCCAATTAATTCCTATATTTCGCCCAGGCCCCCATATTTTTTCCCATTTGCGTGGGCAGCCCCTGCTTTGATATATTGACTGCTCTGCCTGTTGACAACAATCCAAATCGTTTTTCCAGGACTCCACTGTTGCGGCTTCCCCTGCACTCCATACTCGGGCAATGTTTCTTTCAGCCACTCCTGCTAAGGCAAGCCAGATCTTGGCCCATTTCGGCCAGACTATCTCTCCCGTCACTCCCAGGAAATGCCATCTCGCCTCCGCCTGGACCTGGGCACCTACTACCTTTGTCATCACCTTGGCCCGGCCCCTGAAGTATCTTTGAATCTTGGGGCAGGACCTCAATATGTGGAAGAATGTTCCCCTCTCGCCACAACCCCTCGCACACTCCTCAGACACACAGGTGCCGATCACGATCCGGTAAAAAAATTCCCCGTACGACTCGTATCCGGTCTTTTTACCGTACGAATCGTACAAGTGCCGTACAAACTGGCAATCACGATTCGCATGGGAAAAAGTCCATACGAATCGCATTGGGAATCATTCCCCACACGCCCTTGGGTCGGAAAATGTGTCCGACACGTTCCCGGACGATTTACCGTACAAATGTGAAAAGTGAAGTCCGACCGCGGAATTACGATCCATCCCGTGCGTCCGATGTTACAACCGGATGGAAAAAACACCGTCCGCACCGAACTCCCATAGCAACCATGGAGACATGTGCCCGCATACGCACCCAACACCCCCCCAGCCCTCCTATGTACGAGTCGTACCCCCCCCAGCCCCCGTGAGTACGCGCCGTACCCCCCCCAGCCCCCGTGAGTACGCGCCGTACCCCCCCCACCCCCGTGTATGTACACCCGTGTACGTGTACACCCATGTACGTGTCGTACCCCCTGTGTATGTACACCCGTGTACGTGTCGTACCCCCTGTGTATGTACACCCGTGTACGTGTCGTACCCCCGTGTATGTACACCCGTGTACGTGTCGTACCCCCCGTGTATGTACACCCGTGTATGTGTCGAACCCCCCGTGTATGTACACCTGTGTACGTTCGAGTCGTACCCCCACCCGTGTATGTACGGTGCGTACCCCCAGGGGTTCGACACGTACACCGGTGTACATACACGGGGGGGTACGACACGTACACCGGTGTACATACACGGGGGGGTTCGACACGTACACGGGTGTACATACACGGGGGTACGACACGTATACGGGTGTACATACACGGGGGGGTTCGACACGTACACGGGTGTACATACACGGGGGGTACGCCACGTACACGGGTGTACATACACGGGGGGTTCGAACCGTACACGGGTGTACATACACGGGGGGTACGACTCGAACGTACGGGGGCTGGGGGGGGTACGGCGCGTACTCACGGGGGCTGGGGGGGGGGGTACGGCACGTACCAGGCCCCCTATTCTGGTTGTTTCGCGGCGTACTTCGCATTTCCGGCACTTTTTGGGTGCCGTGAAAATATTGCCGTCCGGACTGCTGTCGGTTCGAATCGTACTTCCTGGGTCGTGAAACGCTGCCTGACAGCGTCCCGATGTCACGTCGGCGCATTCCCGGATCACATTGGTATGTATAATTTCGTCGGACGGTGTTTTTTACGATTCGTACGGAAATGGTGTTTCCGTGCGAATCGTACTTGCATGTTTGAAAAGTTTTACAACCGGGTACGAGTCGGACGGCGAAAACGCTCCGACCGACGGTTCGTACCCGGTTTTTCCAGGATCGTAATCGGCACCACTATGTCCAATGCGGTACTTCACTGTCCTCGAGGCAAAATACGGAGTTGGATTCGCCTAAATCGCGCCCTTATTGCAGTTTCTCTTGGACTCTGAAGGGATTCAGCCCAGTCATCATCCTCAAGCAGACCCACGTCAGACTCCCAGGCCGCCCTTAGGGGACCCATGCAGTCAGGGGAGTTATTTACTAGTTTCCTGTATGTGAGGGATATGGCACTGTCTATCATTTGATCAAGTAGGAGTCTATCTTCTATCTTCGAGTGGTGTGTATTCTGGTAATGGATCCCCTTCCTTCAGGTGACAATGTAGTGCGTGTCGCAGTTGCAGATATTTAAAGTGCTCGCCCTCCCCATCTGGAACTCCATCCTTAGTCTGCTAAATTCAATCATTTTCCCTCCTCACCAGACATCTTTCAGAAGGTCTATGCCTATAAGGCTCTGTCTATTGAATCCCTCCAGGGCCTTAACTCACCCACAAATTCTCCCTACCACAGAGGGGCTTGTCCCATAAGCTTTGCCTCCCAGCCGATCATTTTCTATGCCTTCTGCCATGCCGCAACCACTGTCTGTCTGTGAATTGGGAGACACTTGCTACTCTTTCTTTTTCATGTAAAGCTCAGTCAGGTAACTACCCTTGCTCATATCTAGTTGGTCGACCCGATATGCCGACTCCTCGATCGGTGAGAATACCCACCTATTGACGTTGATGAGCTGTGCAGCCCAGTAGCATTTTCTGATGTCTGGGACAGCCAGCCCCCCCTTGTATACACCCTGCTGTAGCTTTTTCAGTGCGATCCTGGGGCTACCACCCCCCCCCCCTACAACACCACTTGTTGCTCTGACCGCCCGAAAGAAGGCTTCCGGAATCTGAAATGGAGTGTTCTGTATTGCGTACAGTAGGCGCCGGAGAGCCATCATTTTGAACAAAACTGCTCTGCCTATAAGGGAGGCTGGTAAACGCCGCCAATGAGCCACATCCCCCCTCAACCTGTCCAGCTGTGCATATATGTTTAACTGCATAAACTCTTCCTCCGACTTTGTAATCCATGTGCACAGATATTTAAATGACTTTTATAAACTAACTCCTTGCACGCCGACATCAGGGCCAGGAGTTCACCCATCAGAGAGAACACCAAGGAATTGTCCCAGTTTATACGGTATCCAGAGTATGCACCAAAAGTCTGTAGTATATGTATGAGTCTATGAAAGGTTTGTCGAGGTCTGAGAGCATACAACAGAATGTCGTCCACATAGAAGGAGATATGTTCTTCCCATTCCCCTCATTCGTCAATACCCTTTACCAGCGGATCCCCCCGTACCCAGGAGGCCAGCGGCTCAAGTGCCAATGCGAAAAGTATCGGTGAATGGGCAGCCCTGACGTGTGCTCCTGTGCAGTTTGAAGACTCTGGTGACTGCCCCATTAACCCTAACTTGCGCCAGCAGGACAGAATATAGGAGCCCTATCCATGCCCGGAAACTCGGATCGAATCCCAGCTTGGTCAAGATGGCAAACAGGTACGGCCACTCAATACTATTGAATGCCATGTGAGCATCAAGTGACAGGAGTGCCGCCGGTTCATCTACTTGTTTTTGGACCATATGCATTACACTGTATAGACGTCGGATATTCAGCCTGGTGCTTCTGTGCGGCATAAACTGGACTGATCCGGGTGTATCAGGGATTGTATTACCAAGCTCAGTCTATTTGCTATTGCCCTTGCCAGCACCTTAGCCTCAAAATTCAGTAGTGAGATGGATGTGTAGGAACTGCAGAGGTCATGGGGTTTTCCTTTCTTTGGGATAACTACTATGGTTGCCATCCTCAGACCTACCGGCAGTTGGCGCCTCCGCCTTTGTCGCTTGAAACATATTGAGCACGTGCGGGGCAATTTTCCCTGCCACACACTTATATACCTCCACTGGAAACCCATTCGGATCCGTTGCCTTTCTAGAGTGCAGATCCCTAATGGCACCTTCTATTTCTTCTATGGTCAAATCCGAGTCGGCCGCCTCCCTTTCCTCTGCATCAAGCGTTGGCAGCGCCATATGATTTAACAATTCATTACAGTCCTCTTCCCGTCTTTCGGTCTGTGATTGAAAATTCCCTTCATATTACTTGGCAAATGCCTCAGCTATATCTGCGCCTGTCACCCGCTTTATGCCCTCTAAGGTCCAGGTTTCAGAGACCCAATTGCGACTTCTATCCCTTCTTTCCAGCCATACAATTAATTTGTTGGCTTTGTCGCCTAAGTCGTATATATACGCCTTTACGTTGCTATCTCATGCGTACGGGCCGCGTTTTCCTCCATAGCTCTGAGTTCTTTTTGCATGAGCTTAAGTGCGTGTTTATGTCCGGTACTGTCACCGAGATCCGACCCCATCTCAAATTCAAGTTTTGTTATCTCTTGTTCCAAACTATCACACTGCGCAAATTTTTCTTTGCGCTTAGCCCTGGCTGTCACCTGTACGAAGTCCCTGGCAACCACCTTATATGCCTCCCAGAGTGTGCTATTTGACTGCACAGAGGCCATGTTTTCTGCAAAGTACTGTTCCATGCGTTCCTCGAATCGTTCCCTGAACTCTTGGTCTCTCAATAAAAAGGGGTCCAGCTGCGGTGGGAGATTCCAGTCCCGCACCGGGCCATACAGAAGCACCACAACCGGTGATTGGTCCGATATCTCTTGGGCCCTGTGGCATCCTCCCTTAAAGAGTCCAACCGAAGTGGTATGCGTAAAAATATAATCTAGCCGCAACCCACTTCCATGCGCCGCTGAGATATGGGTATATTGTCTCGTAGCAGGGTTATGCCTTCTCCAAAGATCCACCAGCCCTAGCGCATACGCGAAGGCGTTCGGCGGCTGTGGTCCTCTGACTGTATGGGGTTGTGTGTCTTGGTATAATTCTGGTGACATTGTCTTGTTTATGTATCCACCTGGAATCAAAGTATCCACAGGCATTTCGAGTATTAGTTTGCTAAGTTCTGGAAATGTTGCCCCGTGTAGCCTCGGAGGTATATACACTGAGCACACGTTCAGGGTTTGACCCTCCCACATCTCTGATAGCCCAGCATATCGTCTCATGTGATCGCACCATGTGTGGTTCAGCACTAATGGTACCGTGTTCTTGATTAATATTGCTGTACCCCTAGAGCCGCGTTGTAAACCCTGCATGTGTCATAAGTGTGTACCCAAAGCGGTTGAGTGCTAAGTATTTGTTGCCTTTCAAGTGTGTCTCTTGGAGGAGTACTATGTCTGGTGAGTGTCTAAGCAAATATTGTAATACCATGGTCCGTTTAATTTTGTCTCCCAGACCATTCACATTCCACTATATCATCTTTAGTTTTTTAACCAGTTGCGTGGCCATCTGGGAGTTGTGTGTGTCGAGTTCCCCCTTCCCTTCCCTCCCCTTCATCCTGCCTCCACCCTCCCCTGTGGACCAGTATGCTACCTTCTGTCCCAGGCACTGGACCCATATTGGAAGTAGATCGTTTCTGAAGCATAGATAACAAAACTCTATAAAATAAAGCCCCAATAAGAACTCACCCCTCTCTGCTACCCTGCATTGTAGGTCTAAAACTACCCACATCCCCAACTACCCCAACTGTCGCCCAGTGAACAGTCAAATAACGCAGGGGCTGCAGGGCGCCACCTCCCTTGACCCCTCAGGGCCCCCAGTCCAGCCCGTGTCCATCAAGTTTAGATGCAGTGCACGTTCAAGTTCATTGTCCCAGCGCGGCTATATATCTTATGTCCCCGCCAGCATCACAAGCATAGCTTCTCACAAACCAAATACTTTCCTTAACCTTCGACACTTCACCTTTGTTTTCCGATGTCTTTTCGGCTGTGAAAACTGTCCACTCTACTTTCCTGGTTTCTTCGTTCCAACTGTTGGGCTCACAGAGCATGAGCCTCTAATTTGTATGTTTAAGACCTCCATTCAACTGAAAATCTTCTTCTTCAAATGCAAGTCTAACATTCTAGTGGACAGACACATTTTTCTCTTGGTTGCCATCAGTCAAGGAACTGTTGCCTCACAATTCCTATCTTAGACATTACTCCCATTCAGATGAAATCTCTTCACGTACTCGATGTTACACATGTATGTTACCCACTCTTTAGCCAAGAGTAGAGTTTTATCCTTTAATTTATAGCCATCAATTGTCTGGCTGCAAATGTCCCCAGGAAGATGAGTTGCTCCTTCCTGTCCCACATGGGCACAGGCTGTGATTGGGTTCCTAACAGAGACATTTTATAAGTAATTGTGGTTCTTTCCCTCATCTCATTCTGTAATTTTACCCTAAAAAGCTTTCAGTCGTAGACATTCTGCCATGATATGTTCCTGTGTATCTAATGATGGCTGACACCTATGCAGCGTGGGTCAGCTTCAGGAAATAAGCTATTTACTCTATCGGTAAATAATACCATATAACTGTTCAGGAGTGTATTGAAAGCCTCACGTTTGCCCCATGCAATTAAGTATGAATTGATCCACCAATTTGCTAAAGCTCTTCTCTTGTAAGATCTCTGCCTACTTGCTGCCATTTCTGTACTGCCTCAACTAGATCAGCAACTTCCAGAGGGTCAGGTGCTTTGTTTCAAGATAAGACTCTTTCTGACCGTAAGAACACTAAAAGACGTTTTTTCGTCCTAATGGTGTCCCGCGCTGTAAAAAACCTTTGCTGAAGTTCTAGATACTCAAAGAAAATCCTCACATTGGTAATGAAGAGTTCTTTTTTAATTCCTCAAATGTCCTAAGTTGACCCTCTGTCATTATTTGAGCGAGCTTATTTATACTCTCCTGCCTCAGGACCGATTATTGGCATGAACAGGTTGATGAAGCAATGCAGAGTTCTGGATTGGGACACAGGTTATGGGCTTTGCCCATTGTCTATGTGGCACAGCCAAATGTTGAGCCCAGTGAACTTTGTGGTGCTGAGGAGCTTTAGGGATGGGAGGTTGTCCTTTTTAGTGAGGTATTATTGTTGTGTCGCTCAATCCAAACAGCAGATGTCAATATTGTTTAGGTTTTGTATTGTAACCATATGGTCCGCCAACTGAACAATTTTAGTTGAGTATGTGTAAATACACAGAGTGCGATAGTGTCTCAGTAGCTATGCCTAAATTAAAAAGTCCAAATGAAAAGCGTTTTTGCTCATAATTAAGTTTTTTAAGATATGTATATAATGCCACAACCACTCCACTAGAATTTTTTGGTACTTAGGGAGACAGAGAGGACAATACTTGATCAGTCAATCACCTTGTAGAGTGAAGAGACGCATTTTCAGGGCATTGTGGAATGCGAATAATTAATGATGGTTCAAGGCAAAGATTCCACAGAACATCGATACCACAGAGCATCGCCTGAGTGTGTAAAGGCCTTTTGCCCCAGTTTGAGGATCTTTGTTTGGGTATTACAAATAGCACCTTTTTTTGGGATCTCAAGTTTCAATGGGAAACATATTTCTTACATTGCTTCCTCAGAATCTTTTGACCGGTTTCATGGATTATTTTGTGAGTAGTGCAGGCTGATTTAAAAAGAATTATTTTCTCTATGGTGAGCCAACGCAATTGGCGCAAGTAGTCCTCAAAAGAATCAAATTTACTTAGGTTGAAGATGCACCTCTCTAGGATGTTCTGCAGTTTCTGGAGGCGTCTCATCCTTTTTTTGGGCAGGCCCAAATAGGCTAGGTTGCCATAATCTAGCTAGATTGAACCAAGGTGTACGACTACTTTATGTGAAAAGGTGATAAGTGAGAAGATTCTAGGCCGTGCACATATTTGGGTGAGAACGAGATTTTGTGACCTTAATAATTTGCCTATCTAGATTTAAATCAGAATCTAAGAAGAAATCATGACATTGTTTCACAATTAACACTTGCCCCATTTCATGACACTTTTCAAATCAAAATGCCCTCCTCATAATGTTGATTTTCAAATGTTTTGGACAGATATGTGATGGGAACTGTGGATTAGCTTAATGCCAGTCCAAAAAGTTACTTATCATACTAAAAATTCTATAAGGTATGTTTTGCTGAGGACACATATCAAGGCAAAATATGGCACGAAGACAAAATCAGCTTTCTTCTGTGTGCTTTCCTTCATTTGGTGTCCATCCTCCCAGGTAGTCACTGAGACAGCAAACACTGAGACATTCAAACCAGTATCACCTTAAGGATTTTGATGGCCCTGGGAAGACATATTTTTGTGCCCCTGTCTGGAACAAGTTTGTCTTTTATTTATGCCAAACAATACTAAGTTAAACTTTTAATAGGGTCACAACAAAACAGTTGAAGTATATATTGCCTGGACCTAAAAAATCCTTAAGATGACACTGGGTGTAGAGGGAGATAGAGATAGGTGTAAGCAGGGAGGGAGGTTTAGATAGAGAATTAGAATAAACAGGGGTCTAATAGAGAAAGGGTGTACTCTCCTAGCGGACCCCTTAGATTGCGGGACCCTCGGCAATTGCCTAAGCCTTAAAACGTTTCTGATCCAAACAAGGGCAGAAGATCGTCTTCAGGAAAACATAATTGCTGCTGCCAAGGTGGCAGATGTAAGGATTAATCCATCACAACCAGTGTGAGTGGAATGGAAAACAATTTTCACAAAACATATTTTGCAACAGGGTAAGCGGATCGAATAATTCAGTCCGTGGACAAAGTGTTAGGCATTTTACATTTAGCAATGCTTTTCGTGCACCCTTGCATCTACAAATTCATGTTGAAGTCCACAAATTTATATAAATACAAAACAAGTTAAGATCTAGGGAACAAAGATTCTATTATTTAAAAAGAGGGGACATATTTGGTTGTTACAAGATTTGGCTGAAATCCATGTCCTGCAGGCACTAAGGTCACAGATGCAAGGCACATGGCAGGGTCAAATACTATGCCCTCCATTTGGGGACCAGGAAGCATGCCAGAAGGCCATGCACTGCAGCTACTGAAGACAGGAGTAGTACAGGCTATGGCCGAATATTATGCCCTATTTCCAAAGTCCACATGACATCGCAGCAGACTATACCCTGCTGTCACCAAGAGCATAGGCTACGGGTGCAGGACAAAGACTACAGCCTGAACGTATGGGTGCTGTAATCAGGTATTCGTATATGCGACAAGAGTAACCCATAAATCCACAGGGACCCGGGTAAAATTTGTATCTCACAACAGTGTCCAGAGGGCATCATTAAAAACAGCAATTTTTCATTCCTACAATGCTTGAACCAACGCATTGCAATGACAAATGAATTATAAAAGAAGAGATATGACCAAATGCAGTCAACAGTTTTACAGCTGAAAAAGGATACTTATGATACATACATAAACTCTTGATCCTTTTATCTACTCTTGCACAATACTGGACTATCTTGACTTCTTAACGTTTTTGTAACTTTTTATGTTTCACTTTGCACCGTCAACACAAATCTCACAAGCACTGTGTGTTCACTTTGCACATTTCGCCCTTTTTGGGTTATAAATCATAATTGATGCTGCTACTGAAGAATTAGTAGTGGATTAAATCAATGTTCATTGCTTTATGTCTGGTCATAGCTCTTGTTTAATAACTCATTTGTAATTGCAATGCATTGGTTCAAGCATTGTAGGAATGACAAATTGCTACTTTTAATGATGCCCCTTGGGACATTGTTGTGAGATACAAAAACAGGTGTTCAGCACAGAGAACGACCAAAAGCCAAAGGCCATGCCCAGTGTGCAATGACTGCATGAATGGCTGCAGGCCAGTCTAAATGGTGATAAGACTACACGTGCCTGGTACGGTATACATTAGCTGTCTGTATACAGGATCACTCCAGTAGCATGTTATGAAATAGATACCAGATGGGTATTGGACAATGCCATAGAGCTTTGTCAAAAGTAGTCCACTGTTCTCAGTGAAATTGCTTTTAAAATGATTGCATTGTGGTGCTTTGGTTTCACTAGCAGAAAACGAATGGAGTATTATATTTCGTGATATGAACACTAGGGCAGGAAGTAGCTGGATTCATCACATATTCTAACTTTGCAGAGGAAGGCTTCCATTGGTGAAGGATGGTGAATCATGTTCAGTGCAATGGTGGCACATTGAACCCCTTTATCCACATGGCTGCTTCACTATCTAGCAACAGCAGCCACCCGTCTCCTAAGACAGGCAATGTGAGGTTTGTGCTCTTTACAGTTTTGTTTGTTTATTTTGAGCACTGTGGGTGGGAATACTACTCTGAAAATCATCACGCACACACAGAGCATCAGGATGTGCTTTGCACATATATCTTCACCTCCACCTATTTTGGCCAAATGGTACCCGCCGTTGCCCATTTCTTGTCGACTTTCTCCCATTCAGCACCCCTTGTGTCTCTTTGTGCATTATGGTGCTACTCTCCTACCTGTGTCCTACTTAGCCCCTGCATCCTGTTCTGTCATCATGCCCCATGGTGCTCACCACAAGCCCTCCATGCCCACGAACTGTGGCTCTTCTCAGCTCTAACCACATGTTCCAGAGGAAACAGGCAAAAGTAGGTGACTACACCCCTACACTACACCCCTTAGTGAGTAACAAGGTTCAGCGCTGGGATACCCATTGGGTGACTACGCGCTCTACAAAACAATAAATAAATAAATAAATAAATAGGTCCTCTCACCATTCCCCCCCCATCTCTGCAAAGTGCGTGGACGGCGACAGGCAGCAACATGCCACATTGCTTTGTGCCTGTCTTCTTCAGCACACTACCACCCTCCCATCACTTCAGTGGAGATGCAGAGAGAAGGGCAAGTGAGCTTGTACTGCTTCTGCACATGCTTTGTTTGTGAACATATATGAGCCATGACTGCCTTGACTTTACTGGTCTATGAATGAGGGAAGCTTGCACTGCTGCTGCACATGTTCCATGCAAGGCTCCTGTAATGATACATAAATAAGACATCAAGTATATAATGCGATTACTATGGGTCCTATTCACAAAAAAAGCAACTATGGGAGTGGGGATTTGCAGTTCTGCACTATTATTTTTGTTTTTTTTGTTGTAATTTCCAAGTACCTTCATTGGTCACGCCTGCCATTCCTGCGGCTCACAGCCCCAATCCCAGATAGTAGTCCTACCCTGTACCACCAGTACCTTAAGATCTGTTCCAATCCCACAACGTTGCGTATGGCTCTTGTAAATTGGTATGTTCTTGTGGTTAATCAGGCATGTGGGTTGAATACATTCCCAGTCAAGCATGATGAGATTGAATCTAATGTTTGACTGCATGTCCATATGGCGGCAATGCTACGAACCTGATGCCTTCTGTTCTCGTTTGCTCTCCAGTGACTCTCACACGTCTGCATATGGAACAGAAACCTGGCACCGACACAATTCTGCAAGCTTTTCCGCCATGCTGTTATAAGATGATTAAACGGCTCATGTGCACTTTACATGGGTTTAAAATCTGAGTCGGGGGATTCCGATAGTTGGTAGCAGCGAAAAATGTGCTACCAAAAATCACTGCTGTTTAAGTTAAATGGACAATAATGTGATCAGTGTTGACTGGAGGTAATTTATCAAATATATTTTCTCTCGTCGTGAGATTCATCAAAAGCAAATCTAGGAGAATGTGCACTTCAACACGTCATTAGGGAAGAATGCAGATTCTCCTAGATTTAGGGCCACATGTATCAATGAAAAAACTGGTCGCAAAAATCGCAAATTGCGATTGCAATTAAGGAATCACAAATTGCAATGCCTTGAATGCAATGCATTAAATAAAAAATTAGTGCGATTTCACTATTGGGAATCGCAAATTACCATCAAACTAAAGTTGATGGCAATTTGCGATTTCTTTAAAAAATGCACTAAAGGGCTTTTTTCAAAGTCACATTTTACACACACACACATGCCCTTGGGACATGTATGTGCGCAACATGTGTAAAAATTGGAATTTCAGGGGTGCAACAGGGTATCCTTTAGTAACCCTTCACCCTTGAAATTGCATGCGCAATTTGCGAGTACCTATTAGGTACTCGAAAATTGCACAGGCAATTTCAATTGATTCCTATGGGCCTCTAGGCGAGTCGCAATTAAGGAATTTTAAGGAACCGCATTTTATTTGCGATTCCTACATGCATTAGATTTTGCGATTTCTAAATAGTGAATCTGTAAAATTCACTATTTAGAAATTGCAAAATGTGGGCTTGATGCATGTGCCCCTTAGTGAAGAAAAGACCGAATCTTAAAACCAAATAGACAAATATTATGACATCTCTTCTTAAATAACAAATGTATACATAAAACTGTTGAGAATATGGGCAAATAATAAAGAGAGGAATAGAAGGACCGAGATCAAAATCTATATCAAAAGCAATATAATAATATCAAAAATACAAATAGTGCATAAATACATAGTCCAAAATTCATTGTTCATGATTATACATATTTTTAAAAGAACGATATGTAACTCCATCTAACGGATGATAGATCAGGCCTGAATGTTCACTCACGCTCCCACAGTCATTCATATTACTAGAATCGATACAATGGGGTTGTGGATTTGTATGGGAACCAAACCTATAAAGTGTACTAATACATCTTCATGCTATAATCAAGCAATGATATGTATCTGTTCCCTTTTTAATACATAATGTTGTAATGGCCCAGTAACAATCATAGTTCTTTCAAGTTATATTCATGGCCAAACAATCTAGTTCTTCGAGGCTTGTCGGAGTAAGATGGAGAGATATCAATTCAGCTCAGCTGATTAGATAGAAACACGTGCAACTACAACATGGCTAATAGAGTTTGACCGAAAGTGACCTACGCGCATTTCAGCTCTACAGCCTTCATCAGGAAGCCATGATGAATATATCTTTTTGCACAATTGATTATCACTAAGCGGATGAAAGGTGGCAGGAACCTGTCTCTCTCAACGCGGTACGTCCAAATGTCCAACAGGAACTGTTCAAAGTGAAATATGTTTGTAAGCTTTACCATTAAAAGCTTTCCGCTCGCCTCTATCCGGGCTTAAAGTTCTCCAAGAGTCAAACTAGCACATGCATCAAAAATGCCTTGTGCGATTCTTTATTAGCGAAAAATAAGGATTCGCTACTAAGGAATCGCAAAAGCCCATGCATGTAGAAATCGTTTAAAAAAATAGCGATTACTAAACTTTCCTTAATTGCGACTCGCAAATTGCGAGTCGCAATTAAGGAATACCTCCCCATGCATTCCTATGGGCCTAGAGGCCCATAGGAATGAATGGGAAGACAGTCTCAATTTGCGATTCTCAATTAGAGAATCGTAAATTGAGAATGCAATTTCAAGGGTGCCAGGGTGTCAAAAGGACACCCTGTTGCACCCCTGAAATCTGCATATGAGTTCATCTTGCACACACACATGCCCCAAGGGGATGTGTGTGTGTAAAATGGAACTTTGAAAAATGCACTTTAATGTATTTTTCAAGGTTTTTGCAAATTACCATGAAGTCCAACTTCATGGTAATTTGCGCCCCGTATTAGCGAAATCGCATTTTTTTTTACCTTAATGCATTGCATTTAAGGAATCTCAATTTGCGATTCCTGAATTGCAATCGCAATTTGAGAACTCGCAAATATTTGCGAATTCTCAAATTGCGAGTGCCATGACCCTTCATGCATCTCAAAAGGTCTTTTTGCGGGCGCAAACGGCCGATTTTTGCGAATCGCACAGTTTGCGCACGCAAAAACCTTTGATGCATGTGCCCCAAAGAGACGGCCCGTGGCTGAAACGCTGATAGTGTGGGACCGCGTACCGTGTGGTTAAGTTCCTGCAAGCATGGTGCCTGGATACCCAGGAGCAAGGTATAAAAAAGTTCTGCCGGAGCAAATTCAGGACTTCACCAGCGCTGATTAGCCCGTAGGCTTAATGACTGGCAAATATAACGATTAGGCTGCATTGCACAGGGCTTTAATGCGCTGCTGTGGGAAAAAACTGCCCTCCCGTCTTAGTAAGTGAGCAGGTTGCTGACATGTATCTCGTGTTAGTGCCGGCCCAGCAATGGCACACAAGCTAGTGAACATTGCAGAGGTTATCACAATAATATTCAAATGCAAGGAAAGGGACTCGATACCTCAAAATGCCAGTGTCTTGTATGATGGGACAGAACATATCTTCTGCTATCAGCAGGGCTTTGGGTGAGCTGGGTTCCTCTGGGGCTCAAACCTTTATTCATGTCCTTATATAGCAAAAACATTGATCGATTTCTGAACAATGAATATGAAAAGTATGTTAAGGTAATCCATGTCAGCAATTAAGTTCCCATTTATTTACTTAGGGCCTTATTACGAGTGAGATGGTCCACAGGACCACCGTGCTCATGGTGGTGGTCCGGCCACCACCACACTGGCAGTCCACCCGCTATATTATGACTGTGGTGGTCGGCTCTGGCGGGATCAAGGATCCTGCTGTGTGGGTGGTCTGGAAATGGCCAGGAATATGCTGGCAGTGCCACTGCAGCACCGCCGGCATATTCCGACTTTCATTTCCACTGCCCTTTTTATGTCGGTGAGCCTGCCATGAAAAGGAAGTAAGAGGGACGTAAGAGGGCCCCAACAGGGCCACCTGCCACTTCTGGTCCTGAGGGGGGTGCATGCAGGGGGACACATAATGTGTCCCCCTGGAACTGTAACCCCGCTCCTGCACAGTGTGGCATGCATGCCACACCGTGCAGGAACATCCTGCAGGCGCTGTCACACAGTGGTCTGCTGTTAAGGCTATACTATGACCTGCACAGTCCACCGTTGTGAACACTGCTGCAGAACTGTCCACCCGCCATGGATCACACTCGTAATTCGGCAGGCGGGCTCACTACAGGCTTGGTGGTCCTCCTGTCGGCATGGCGGTTGCGGGCCGACCGGAGGACTGCCAAACTTGTAATAAGGCCCATAGGGCCAGATGTACGACCATTGACTTTTGTGACTCGCAAATTGCTACAAATTGCGAGTCGCAATTTGCGAGTCGCAAAATTCAATGTACAACAGTGTCTGAGACACTGTGTGAGATTCCCAATGGGGTGGTAATTTGGATGCCTCATGAATATTAATGAGGTTGTCACAATTTGCGACCCCATTGGGAATGGCTGGCACTCCCAAGTCTGGGACTGCTTTTAAATAAAGCCTTTTCTTTTTTTGAAAAGCAGCCCGTTTTCCTCAAAGGAAAACAGGATGCATATTAAAAAAAAAAAATTAAACGTTTTATTTAATTTTTTAAGGGCAGGTAGTGGTCCCTAGCACCACTGCCTGCTCTGAAAAACTGTTTGCGCTCCCATTCACAAAGGGCTTTTGCAATCGCAGTTGTGGTTGCAAAACATTCTTACATAGAGTTCAGACTCACTATTAGGAAAGGACGCCCTTGGAACGCCCCTTCCTAATAGCGAGTCGCTAACCCTATTTTGCGAGTCGCTATTTAATTAGCGACTCGCAAAATAGGGTTAGTACATGGGCCACTGGTTTTTTGGATGCATAAACGGGTCTAACACACATTTGTGCATGCAAAAATCCATCGTACATCTGGCCCTTAATCTTGTACTACTGAAGGGTGCTCGCTGTGTCCAGGATGTTGTGTTACCGGTATGTTTTTCTGTGTGGCATATTACTCTTGTATAAAAGTGTTTATAACTGACCAATAATGAGAGCTCTGGAGTTGAGGCTCAAGACAGTGCGAGTTTCACACTATGCCTGTCAGTGGGTTAAAAGTTATTCAGAATATATGGTCATCCAATCCTTAGTCTCTCACAGTGCACAGAGCAATGATCACATATTACAGTTGTGTGTTTTATGAAAATGTGTGTGAAGGAGCTTTACAGTTGTCAAAATATTGAAAAGGCAAAAGTAAAAGAGTGAGTGGGTATTTGTATTTTTTGGGGGTGATGAAGTGAAAGAGATGCAAGGAAGTGCATTCAGGAGAGAAAGGGGTGTAGTGACCCAAGTGGTAAGTATCTCATTGGCTACTACCCTACACTAACCTAACACCCTAAATCCAGTATTTAGAGGAGCCTCTGGCACCAAGAAATCAGATCCTGCTGACCTAAAAGAAGAAAGGCTGAAGAGCAACAAAAAGCAAGAACTGTGGAAGGAGCAACTGACTTGGTGCCAGCCCTGCTGATCTGTTCGCTATTTCAGACAATTGCACCAAAGTTGACTTGCCCTGCAAGCTGCTGTACCTCCAAAAGCCTGGGAGGACTGCCAGCACTTCATCCAAAACTGAGAATCTCCCTTCCATCCTGCAGGCAGGCCAAGAGACATGTGAGGACTCTGGACTGCCAAAACCGAACACCAGAAAGCACCACTGCACCGGAACGGCCTAGTTTGAGCTGGAGTGGGTCAACAGTGTCAGCATAGTCCCCCAGCTTCCAGAGACTAAGGCCACTTTGGACTTGCCCTATATGGTCTTCTTGACATCGCCTGCAGCCTCTGTGTGCAGGCCCCCTCAACCATGAGTGTCTCTTGAGACGAAAACCTGATGCCTCATAGTCCTGCTACACTTGGATGCCCCAGTCCCAGGAGAAGAAGACCAAAGGTGTCCCCAAGCCACCGAGCATCGTGAGACCTGACCCCCCTGTTGGTTCAGACTGACTAGCCTCCCAGTCCAAACCTGCAGCCTCTTTCAGACAAGACTCATCACCATTAACTGTATTGCACTCCTGCACCCAGTTGCTCCAGTGCCGCCTGGTGTGAACTCTTGGGGCTGCCTTGGACCTTGCCCTTTACTCTTCCTACGTTCAGGAGATTGGTCTCGTAAGTTGCTATGAAGTAACTGTATGCAGTATTGGTTTTTCCTCCATAGGATAACATTTCCGCCTCTGAAAATTGCACCTTGCCGACTTTTGAAAACTAAGGGGCAGATTTATACGCCCCTTGCGCCACTTTTGCGTCACTTTTAACATGGGAAAAGTGACACAAAAGTGGCGCAAGGGGCTTGTAAATCTGCCCCTAAAAGTATTTCTATCTTAAAACATACTTACCTCATCGTATTGATTCTGGTGCCTAAAAACATATAAAGATACATGTTATATTTATAATGTGGTGTGGATCTCCTCATTGATTTGTGTGCATAATTTATTGACGGGGTGTATATTTGCAGGTGTCTAACACTCCCCTATGATAAACCTATGGCGCTCGACCACACTACCCCATAAAAGAGCACCTTGGGATTGCTAGAGCAAGCCCCCCCTGTCCACTCATAAGGGAAAACCTGGGCTGTGTGGACAGGTTAACTCTTTTGGGTCAGCACACACTGTTACCATTTACTGCTGGTGGCCTCAACCTACATGTTCCAGGCCTTCTCTGCTCTCAGAAACGTCTTCATAGTTCTTCCAAAGCTTTTCTGTATTGCACACAGGGTCTTTTAGCACCTTGTTGTGAAATTGTTAAGGCCTGAGAGAAGTTTCACAAAAATCGGTCAGGAACCGGCCAGGATGAGAAGGGTATCTTCTTTATTTACATGTTAGGCCAATAAGTACAGCACTGGGTAAAAAACTTCAGTCAGGGATTCAGCTTGCCACCAATTGTAGCTATCTGCAGCCTTCCACCACACATCAACATTATTTTACATCATCGTTTAGTTTAGTATTCCAGACACCAGCAAAGAACTACAGGGAATGGGCCCTAAATATGACACTACAACTATGTGTTCTCAGTGGTTACCAAAGTCTTGAAATGGCTGTGATCGCAGCAATGGCTGTAAATAAAAAACAAAGACCATGAATGTCAAGTGAATACCAATGCAGCAAGTGAATAACATTTACTATTGTGTCTTTAATAACAAGACTAGAACAAATATAATATTATTGCTATACCAGGTTCTCATGCTATCCTGCTTTAAACTTAACACTACCAATAAAGTGGTATAAGCCACTCGTTTGCAATAGACTACCTTAAAGACATTGGCCCTGATGTATCAACGTATTTCACCATAGACACAGAATGGGCAAAACCCTTTGATACATCAGGCCCATTTTCCACTGAGCAGGATGCTACATGCAAAATATTCTTCAAGCATGGGCCACTCCAAAATGCTTCAGATACCAGAGCTGCTCTAAAAGAATGCACCTAAAATGCAGACACATCTGTGCCTGCCTGCAACAATATGCAAATATTTTATTTTATAGAAGACCATTAATTCCAGGGTGTGAATACATTATGTATTTCCCATCATCCTTCTGCAAAGGAAGAGAAATCATTGGTTTCTCACCAAAACCATCATTAAAAAAGGAAAGATGAGAGGAATTCATTTCTCATCAGCCATTTACAGAGGAAGTGACATCACTGGTCTCTTGCCTAAACCATCTTTAAAAGAAGAAGCCAGATTGGAGGACTTTATTTCCCATTACCCATCTGCACAGGAAGTGATATCAGTGGATTTCCTACCATTCATCTGCACAGGAATCTACGTTACATTCTGCCTTCTCCCTCTTTCTATCAACTCTTCAGAGCATCCCATCACCCGGGCGTGTCCAACAAAGGGTGAACACAGACAAGGGTACTGTATATTAGGGCCAGGAAGGGCCTTTGGCCCAAACCCATATTTCACTGAAACTTGCAAGGTAGGTTATAATCATTTGTCGCACGTAGAACCCCTAAAACCAATCCCTACAATCAGTCCCAGACCTAAATGACCCAAACGCTTAAATAACAATTTCACAACACATACAAACAAACTCGTACACAACCCACTAACTACAACAGAACCTCAACCTACAGAACACCCATTTCAACTCATGTTTCTTAATGCTCATCAATGCACACTCTGCAGTTATGCATGCAGACATCATCACCTATCACATGCTGGATGCCCACCTCATCACTGAAACCTGGTTCACCCCTCATTCTCATACACAGTGGGTGTCCTTCTCCCCACAGACTACAGCATCCATCGCCTAGAACATGCACATATTTATTGATGTGTTTTTATATAGCTTGGGCATTACCCAGAGGTGTTATAGTGCTTTACAATTGAGCAAAATAAAGTTACATGTGAAATTTAGAATAGCAAGGTGGTAGGTGACAAGACCTGTACTAATACTGTTACACATGGTGAGAGGTACATATTTACATATTACATATTCAATTCAAATTACATATTTAGAAAAGTTAAAACACTTAGGGTTACATAAGTACATATTAATATTTACAGATTTGAAGTGGAAAGGTCGTTATACCTCTCAAGGGTGTCATGTTACAGTCAGGGTCACGCCATTAAATGAGAGGGTGTATTGCTAATGGAGAGCTTGGCGAGGAGTCTTATTGAGAAAAATGCCTTTGGAAAAGAATAGTTTTAAGGTCCATTTTGAAGATCCAAGAAGAGGTGGTAGTGCGAAGGTTTGGAGGTAGCGATTTCCAAATTCTAATCGCATTACCTGATTAAGATCGTGCCACATAAGAAGGGAGGAGGCATTGCTATCATCTGTGAGACCTCCTGGTCTTGCTCTCCAGGAAATCAAGTAACACTCAATTCCAGAGAGCTTCTGACCTGCTATTTCCCTCTCTCTGCAACCAGGTTCACCACCTTCCATCTCATCTGAAGGCCTCCCCAGCAGAACAAAGACTTCATAGATGAATTTTCAAATCTCCTCACCACCTCATTTATACAACATGCCCACATCACGCTCTTGGGGAATTTAACTTCACAGACAAAACAAGCTAAAAAATCACGAGAGACACCAATGTCATCGACACACTCAATGTGGTACAGCATGTCACACAACCAACATACTCAATAGACTACAATTTCAATCTTGTCTTCTCAAGGTCACCAACACTCTAGTTCAAACCACCCTTACCCACGGACTGGACCACCCACTTTATTATTCCTATCCGTAGCATCCTACCAACAAACCAAGACCAGTCTAATAGACGAGACCAAATAATCTGACCCTTCAAAGAATTCCCCACAGACAACCTAATGCTTGAACTCATCTCTGACCCATATAAACTCTACGTCCGATGCAACAACACCCTTCTAAACAACTTCAGCTCTTCTTTTGGAAAACTATTTGTACATTGCTACCCCATTCAAAAGCAGCCAAAGCCTTCAGCACCTTGGTACTCTAAAGACCTTGCTGACAATAAAAAAATTATCTGCAGACAGGAGGGAAAATGGAAGAAAACCAGATCTCATGATACTGAACTCCCTCTGTGGAAGATGCAACATCTCATCACATCAGCACTGCAAAGTGCTATATCACCAACAGAAGAAAAACGCTTGTCAGGAAAATCAAGCACTGCAACAACACCCTGCCAGATAAACCTATTCCTCACTCCACAGCAATGCCAGCAACCTCTTCATTAGTCAAAAAATACAGAATATCTGACAGAAAATCAACAGTACCAAGTCTTCTTCATCTTATATAGCCAACCCCTACTGTAAAATCCCACAACGGTCATGTTTCAGAGCACTATCTCTTGCAGATTAGGCCTGGACAAGTTTTAATTACATCTGCATAATTTTGGAAATTTCATGTCATGCATCTTACTCAAAATTCCCAAAATAACGCCATTTCATATAATTGCACAGCATTTGTG
Organism: Triturus cristatus; assembly: GCF_964204655.1. Lineage (NCBI taxonomy): Eukaryota > Metazoa > Chordata > Amphibia > Caudata > Salamandridae > Triturus > Triturus cristatus. Next base: position 325,492,037 of record NC_140587.1, read on the forward strand.
GTAAAACTTTATAGCAAATGCGCCATTTGCCGTAAATAAATTCTAGGAACACACGGGAACAGCAGAATATGAGCAGCTGTTGGCAGGGCTTTTTTTGCACTATTTTTCTGTTTGAAATGAATGTATGACATTACAACGCATACATTCACAACGGGGTATTTTACATCGTGTTCATTACAACGCAAGTCGATACAACGGCTTGCGCTGGAGGGCGCTGGACTTAGGAATAGTATGATTTACTATTCCAACTCCAGCCTACGAAACAGTAGGGAAGGTGTTGGAATAGTAAATCATACTATTCCTTAGCTTAAAGCGCCATCCCGCGCAAGTCGTTGTAATGACTTGCGTTGTAACGCCTGCGATGTAAACATACCGCGGTGTAACGACCACGTTGTACAGGTCGTTCTCCATTTGAAATACATCCATAGACAAATTATGTGAGGGTGCAGTTCACGCTAAAATATACAATTTACATTTCACGTAATTTTGTGTAAGTGTGCTGTAATTTCATGTAATTACATGAAAGCGAATTACGTACATTATGCACACCCCTATTACAGATCTTGCTGACATGCTTAGTTCCCTCATAGACATTTCTTATGAATATGATGTCTTACCCTCATCCTTCATCAGAGCTCTCTCTGGCGAATCATCCCAGAGGCTCTCAAGACTGGCTATATTCTCCCACTCCTAAAGAAACCAGCACTAGTTTCTGATGACCCTCAAAGTACTGGCCCGTCACTTGCCTTTCATTCGTTGGCAGATCATTGAAAAAGCAGTCTATGTTTTACTCCAGGATCACTTTAATGCTAACCATGTATTGCACGACTACCAGCCTGGCTTCAGATCACAATGCAGTACAGAGACTGCTACCTTAAACATTGTAGACTATGTCCTTCTGGCCACAGATGAAGATGACCCCCATCTCTTGATATTGCTTGACCTCTTCGGTGCGTGTGACACAGTCGACCATCCTACTCTCCCACCAACCCTGGAATCAGATACCACATACATACATGTACTGTGGGAAAGTGTTTTAACACTCAGAACCCGTTCTCACCCAAAATCTTGGAGAAAGCCATCAAGTGCTAGCTCACAGATTACCTCGAAGAGAACCACCTTCTCAGTGCCTCCCAATCAGGCTTCGGGGCCAACCACAGCACCTAGACAGCCCCGATTGGAGCTACGGATGACATCAGACACCTTCTCGACCAAGGAGAAACAGCAGCCCTCATCCTCCTCAACCTGTTGGCGGCCTTTGACACCGTCTCCCATCACACCCTCATCACGAGACTTCACCACCTAGACATCCAAGTCAGTGCTCTCAACTGGATTGTCTCCTTCCTCTCCGGACAAACACAGAGGATCCACCTACCACCTTTTCCCTCCGAACCCAAGAAAATCATCTGCAGTGTCCACCAGACCTCCTCAGCCCCACCCTTTTCAGCACCTACATGATGCCTCTAGCTGGCATTGCCCACACCCATTAACTGAACATCATCTCATACACCGACAACATGCAGCTAATCTTTTCCCTCACAGAAGACACCAACACCACCAGAGCCAACTTCCTGAACACCTTGTCCGACATCGCCAACTGCATGAAGACCAAGTGCCTGAAGCTCAACACAGAGAAAATAGAGGTACTCATCTTCAGAAACCACCCCTCCCCCTGGGCCGACTCCTGGTGGCCCACCACACTCGTCCCCGCTCCTGCTCCTTCCAACCACGCACACTACCTTGGAATCATCCTGGACAGCCAACTAACAATGAAGAACCAAGTCAACGCCGTCTCCTCCTGCTTCCACACCTTCTACATGCTCTGCAAGATCTTCCACTGGATTCCCATATCCACCAGGAAAACAGTCACCCAAGCCCTCATCTCCAGCCACCTCGACTATGGTAACACACTTTATGCCGGAACCACCAAACAACTACTCAACTGCATCCAGACCATCCAGCACACCACAGCAAGACTGATTCTCAACCTCCCCAGGAGAACCCGCCACCATCCCCACCTCAGAGCCCTCCACTGGCTCCTTGTACAGAAAAATGCCTCTTCAAGCTCCTGACTCACGCCTACAAGGCCCTCCACAACTCTATGCCCACCTACATCAACCACCGCCTGACGTTCCATCGGCCAACCAGGAAAATCTGCTCCAAACCCTCGGTATGGCCCATACCCCGCATCCGCCGGAACTGCTGAGGAGGTCATTCCTTCTTTTATCTCGCTGCCGAGTCCTGGAACGACTTCCCCCTCCACCTACGCACCTGTCCTTCACTTGAAGAATTCAAGAAGAAGCTCATGACATGGCTCTTCTGCCAAGGATGTTAGGACCTAGCACCTGGAGACCCTCCCCGGGCTGACAGGTCACGCGTTAAAAGAACACTTTGATTGACAGAATACAATTCGGGGGGCAGTAGAAATGACAGAAGGCATTAGCTTGTTCTGCCAACCTTTTTAATCAATCAATCAAGAAGTATTTATAGAACGTTATTTAATTGTCACCTGAGAGGTTATCCAGGCACTTGCTCTAGGTCTCATTTGAAGTGCCAGGTCTTGAGCCCCATCCTGAATTCAGTCAGCGAGGGTGAGGTGCTGAGGTGGAGGGTATCCCAGGCTTTGGCAGTGAGATAGGAGAAGGCGCGTCCTCCTGTGCGGCAGCGGCAAATGCGGGGGATCTGTGTGAGGGCGTGGTATGCAGAGCGGAGTACCCTGGGGGGACAGTGGAAGTGCAGTCGGTGGTTCAAGTAGGTGGGTCCTTGGTTGTGAAGGACTTTGTAGGTGTGGATCAGGTGATTGAAGTGTCATCACTTGTGGACTGGGAGCCAGTGGAGGTCTTACAGTAGCTAGGTGATATGGGTTCTCTTGGCGAGGTTGAGGATCAGTCTGGCTGCTGTGTTTTGGATCATCTGGAAGCTTTGAGTTTAGTGGTGGTGCCTGCATAGAGTGGTTTGCTGTAGTCCATTCTGCTGGTGATGAAGGCATGCATTACTATGCGTTACTGTCTTCCTGGTGCTGGTTGGGAGCCACTTGAAGATGTTGTGGAGCGCGTGGAAGCAGGCTCAGGAGACGACGTTGACCTGACGTTTCATGGAGAGTTTGCTGTCTAGGATGATGCTGAGGTTGCGGGCCTGGTCTTTCGGCATGGGAGTGGGTCTGAGTTCTGCCGGCTACCAGGAGTCGTTCCAGAGGGTGGTGTGTTTACCGAAGATGAGGACTTGTTGAGCTTTAGGCAGTTGTCCTTCATTCAAGCTGGGACGTTCTTCATGTAGTTGTGAAAGTTTGTCTTCACTGACGTGGGGTCAGTGGAGAGCGATAGGACGAGCTGTTTGCTGTCGGCGTAGGAGATGATGCTGATGCCATGCGATCTGATGATGTCTGCCAGTTGGGTCATGCAGACGTTAAAGTGTGTTGGGCTGAGGAATGAACCTTGGGGAACACTGCAGATGTGCTTGGCTTACTAATCCTTCCTCCTATATCATCACCTCTCCTTGGGTGCCCGTAAGTATTTGTATCATGAAACTGATGAGATTTATCATGAAACATGGGGCTGATTAAGATGGAGGGGAGACCGCCACCAACAGGCTGTCGGTGGCGGTCTCCCCGCCATCCTATGCAACTTTTCTGCCTGCCAGATTTTGATGGTGGGCGGTGAGCAGGTAGGTAGAAAGCCCGACCGCCATGCATCCAATGGTCCCCTTGAGCCCGTTGGTGCGGCCCAGGGCCTCCCAATCCCTAAAATGGTGGCATGCCTACCAGGCACTGCCGTAGGGATTGGGATGCTCCCTCCCCTCCAGCTTTTCCATGCCGGTTCATCCGCCATGAAAAGGCTGGCAGGGAGGGACATTGGGGGCCCATAGCGGGCCCCCCTTCAACCCTGGCCCTTTTCTTTGGGTGTGGGGGGCACCATATCCCTGTACAAAGTAACAGGCAGAGCATGGTGCCTGTCACGTACTACAGGGATATGTAAAACATCCCTTTTCAACATAGCGGTGGGTGATGCAGCCAGTAGCACCCGCGCAATGTTAAAGGTGGGTGATGCAACCGCCACAGGGGTGGTCGCATCCTAATTTCTATTGTGGGACTGCCCCTTTTTTGGCAAGCGGTCCCAAATAGAAGATGATGGCAGACAGACTGAAGTCCGTCCGGCATCGTAATCAGGCCCTACATTTTTTACTTTTTTATACTTTCCACATATATGTATTACAATTAAATGTTAGATTTATCAGGATTACAAAATGCTCATTTACAACAATACCAAGCACTACACCTGATTCCTGTTTAGGCTACAGGTTGCAGAAGAACTGATAGGATGTTCTAGGCAATTTTCCATTTGCATTTTTTTTTTACCATGAACCTCCATTTGGAATCTGATCGCTACATGATTTCAACAATGAATACATGTTGGACAGGCCACACGAAGGGCTGGCTCCCTCCCCGCATGACAGGGCCCCAGCCCAGGCCCACCAGGCGTGATCCACGAGAATCACCCGCACCCCGTCTCCCGACGGAATTCCTGCCCTCGGACCTCCATGTATCACGGACCCAAGCCACCACCGGCTCCCCCGGCCGGGTCAAGCCGCCATCTTGGGCCCTGCGCCACGAGGCCGCGTGGCCTCCATCCGACCCTAACCCTGGGCCTTGCCGGCCCCGACATCCCGGCACCACCATCCACCCAGGAGGTGAGCGGACCACTTGGCAGGTCAATGGGAGAACGAAGCGCCAAGGACTCTCCCCCGCCAGGTGCCGATCGCCTCCAGCTCCCCCAGGCGCTGGCTCCACCCCCTGCTGGGTGTCTGGACACCTTCATCCCGGACCCTCCGACCTCCAAGTGCGAGGGTCCGGACATCAAAGGGCGCCTGCCCTATAACTGGGGCAGCTCCGGAGCAGGGGGGCAGTTGTATCCTGGAATCGAGAGACACCGAGAGAACTCAGCCTTGACGGACTACTGGCGCTGCCGTAGCCCTACCTTGCGAACTATCGTCCTGCCTGCTGGCGCTGCCGCGGCCTTCTGCAACATCCATCCTCGTCGGGACCTGCTGGCGCTGCCGCGGACCGTTGTAAAGCCCACCTTCACCGGGACCTGCTGGCGCTGCCGCGGACCGTACCCCGACCATCTTCACCGGGACCTGCTGGCGCTGCCGCGGACCGTGTATCGACCATCTCCACCGGGACCTGCTGGCGCTGCCGCGGCCCGTACCAGCTAAACCACCAAGCTCGAGGATTGTGAGCTAACCACCATATCATCCGAACTACCAGACTGGTAAACAGACTGTCCCGCTACCCCTTTTTCCTATCTTGAGAGACTTAATCGAGGGGACCCCTGAGTCCAGACCTCCTTGTACCATTTCATCGTACCTTAAGAAGTGCATATAAAGAACGCTAAATCTTATCCTTGTGTGGTATCTGTCTGTGGGGGGGAAGTTATTTGTCTGTACGATCGCTGGAGACGGCTCTCCCAGGAGACCTCTCCCCTTGTCCTCGGCCGACCCTCCCGGTCCGTCTAACATTGGTGGCCAGCGGCGCGATCCGAATCAACGCGTAATCGTACAGAGAGTAGCTCACCCCACGACAAAACCACGATGTCAGCCAAAGATAGCGGTTCCACTGAAAAGTTCCAAATGGATAAGTTGGAAGAATATAGCCACCGCGAACTTAAACAATTCTGCATGGAACTAGGCATTGCTACCACCGGCCTGAGTACCAAAGATGATTTGAAGCACGCCCTTGAGTCGTGGACAGAAACTGGGATCGCCGGACCCTCCGACCAAAACAGTGTCGCACCAGAGGGGAACGCCACGGCTCCCGAGGAGCGGGGAACGGGCCTCTCGCAGGAGGAGATCCAGGAAAGAGAAAGAACCAGACTACACGAATTGGAAATGGCACGACTCAAGATGGACGGTGAACTCAAGTTAGCCGAGCAGAAAATAAATCTAGAGCATCTGCGGCTCCGAGAAGAGCGAGAAGAAAAGCAAAGACAGAGAGAGCTTGAGGAAAAAAGAATAACACTCGAACACGAGCGCAAACTGGCGGAAATAGAACTTCGGAAACAGAATAAAGAACCGGGGATGCCTGAGCGACCGCACACCCCGGGGGCAACCGAGAAAAAAGTCCACATCCCCAAGGATGTTGTCCGAGAGTATGTTCGAGAAGACGACATACAACAGTGGTTCAAAGCCTACGAGCTCGCCATGACCTCCCACCGGATCGACCGGAGTGATTGGGGAGCCGGACTATGGGGGAGGTTCGTCAACGAAGGCCGCGATGCCCTGCTGCAGCTCCCAGATCACCAAATGTCGTCCTACGACCACATGAAGGCTGCCCTCCTCACCCGCTACGGCCTCACACCTGAGATGTACCGCCAGAGGTTCAGAGATTGCACCCGGATCCCGGGTACAACTTGGGTGGAGTACGTCAACTATTTCAGCCGAGCCTTCGAGGGTTGGATCAAGGGGAGCCAGGTAACAACCTACGAACAACTCTTTAAGCTTATGGTATGGGAACACCTGTCGAACAACTGTTTCGTCGAGCTCAGGCAGCACCTCCTCGACAGTAAACTGACTGACCCCCGGCAGCTCGCCGCTGAGGCTGATCGATGGGAAAGCACCCGAGTGGGCCGGAGAGGACCACACGAGCAAAACCGAAGCAACCAAGGCCAGCACCGTCCCCGGGGAGGAGGAGGAGGCCAGGGGCGAGGGAGAGACAGCCCCCCGGCAACAACCGTGACCAGCACCCCGCCCCCGACCGGCCGGGGCAACCCCCCGATGCGTCCTGGGTTCCGAGCCAACGTCACGTGCCACCGATGCCAGCGAGTCGGCCACTACGCCAATGACCCGAGCTGCCCGCAGAACCAAACACCCAAGCCCCGCCAGGTGGCTGCCGCCGCCCTGGGGGAAGAACGACTATCAGAGGAACAGGACGAGTATGAGCCGGCCCAGCAAGAGTGGGAACCGGCCGCCATGGTTCTAGCGTGTCTAGGGGGAAAAGACATGGTCCCGCGGGCTCCCCTACCCGCCAACACCAGGAAATACGGTCAGTGGGTGACCATTAATGGGCATCGGGCCGAGGCCTTACGTGACACAGGCGCCAGTGTGACGGCCGTCCGCTGTCACCTGGTGAAGCCCGAGCAGATCCTGCCGAACATTCTCTGCCCCGTCCGCTCAGCCGACAACTCCGAAAGTCTGTGTCAAATGGCCTGCGTCCCCTTCGAATGGGGAGGGGTCTCCGGCCTGTTGAAGGTGACGGTGCGGGATGATGCCCCCGTGGACTGCCTCCTGGGGAATGACCTTGAGAGTTCCCCGTGGGCCACCGTCGAGAGAAGAGAGCACCTGGGGATGCTGGGCCTCCCGGACTGGGCCTGCGTAACCACCCGGTCCATGGCCGCCCGTGCCGTCCCCCGATCCGAAGAACCGGAATGGCCAGCACCTCCGCCCCCGGTCGCCCCAGTAGAAGACAACGACGAGGCCAACCCCCCGGAACCCACGATCGAAGGGGACACGCAACCCCAGGACTTACCCGGCCTGGCTCAATGGCGTCAAGAAGGGGGGCCCACCCAGGAACAGTTCCGCCAGGAGCAAAAGACCTGCCCCTCCCTCGAGGGACTCCGCCAACAAGCCAGCGCCCAGAGCGCAGGGGACTCCACCGGAACTCACTGGGTCTACTGGGATAACGACCTGCTATACAGCGAACAAAGAATCGCGGAGCTAGGGGCCGGTCGAGTACTAGTGGTACCTCTCCGCTTCAGAGACTTTCTGCTCAACCTGGCCCACGATGTACCCCTGGCTGGACACCTGGGCCAGGACAAAACTTACAGTCGCCTAGTAACCCACTTTTTCTGGCCGAAGATGAGGAACGACGTCCTGAACCACTGCCGGTCCTGCCCCACGTGCCAAGCCAGCGGGAAGAGTGGCCGTAAGCTGAAAGCCCCTCTACAACCCTTCCCAGTGGTCACTACCCCGTTCGAGAGGGTAGGGATAGACATTGTGGGGCCCCTGGACCCCCGCACGGCGCAAGGACACAGGTTCATCCTAGTACTGGTGGACCACGCCACCCGCTACCCCGAGGCGGTGCCCCTACGAACTGTGACCGCTCCGGTGGTTGGCCGGGCCCTAATGGGGATCTTCTCCCGGGTGGGCTTCCCCCGAGAAGTCGTCAGCGACCGAGGGACGAACTTCATCTCCAAATACATGAAGTCCCTCTGGCAACAGTGCGGGGTCACCTACAGATTCACGACCCCCTATCACCCCCAAGGGAATGGACTAGTGGAGCGATTCAACCGCACCCTCAAGGGGATGATTGGGGGATTGGAAGAGCCCCTCCGTCGCCAGTGAGATGTACTACTCCCGTGCCTCCTCTTCGCCTACCGGGGAGTTCCCCAGAAATCCCTCGGTTTTAGCCCTTTCGAACTCCTGTACGGGCACCCTGTGCGAGGGCCCCTCAACCTAGTCAAAGAAGGTTGGGAGATGGCCCCCCTAAAGACCCCTCCAGACGTCTTCAAGTACCTCCTGGCCCTACGCAACCAGACTCGGCGCTTCAGGGAGATGGCCAAGGCGAACCTCGAGGCCAGCCAGGAAGACATGAAGAGGTGGTATGATCACAATGCCTCCTCCGTCGAGTTCGAACCTGGTCAACAAGTGTGGGTGATGTCCCCCACCGAACCATGTGCCTTGCAAGATAAGTGGACGGGGCCCTTCAAAGTGGTCGAGCGCAAAAGCCCCGTCACTTACCTCATCGACATGGGGACCCCCCGGGACCCCCTTCGGGTCCTCCACACCAACAGACTCAAACCACACTTTGTGCGCTCAGAACTTAGCCTCCTGATGGCTACGGACAGTGGGGCAGAGGAAGACTCCGAACCCCTCCCGGATCTACTGAAGGCTCAGGAGAACGACGGTTCCGTGGACGGGGTCCGGCTCTCCGATGCCCTCACCCCAGAGCAACGCCAGGGCTGCCGAGACCTCCTGCTGCGGTTCGCTACACTGTTCTCCCTCACCCCCGGGGTCACCCCTTGGTGCTTGCACGACGTGGACACCGGGGACAGTCCCCCTATCCGACACCGGGCCTATCGCGTACCAGATCGGGTACGGGCTTGCATACAAGAAGAAGTAGCCAGAATGCTCACGATCGGGGTCATCGAGCCCTCGGACAGTCCCTGGGCCAGCCCGGTTGTATTGGTACCCAAAGCCGCTGCCCCCGGCACCACACCTGAACTGAGATTCTGCGTCGACTACCGGGGCTTGAACGCTGTCACCCGGACCGACGCTCATCCTATCCCCCGGGCGGACGAACTGATCGACCGGCTGGGGGCCGCCCGCTACCTCAGTATCTTCGACCTAACAGCGGGCTACTGGCAGATCGGCCTCACACCCCGGGCTCAGGAACGATCTGCCTTCTCTACCCCCGATGGCCACTACCACTTCAAGGTCATGCCCTTCGGCATGAAGAACGCCCCCGCCACGTTTCAACGTCTTGTGAACCAGGTCTTGGCGGGGCTCGAAGAGTTCAGCGCGGCCTACCTGGACGATATCGCTGTATACAGCCGCCACTGGTCCGACCACCTCCTCCACCTCCAAGAGGTCCTACAGGCCCTCCAGCGGGCCGGCCTCACGATTAAGGCCGGCAAATGCCAAATTGGTCAAGGGTCCGTGACCTACCTTGGGCACCAGGTGGGAAGCGGGCTGGTGGCCCCGCTGCAACTTAAAATTGCTGCCATCCAGTCCTGGCAGCCCCCCGTCACCCAGACCGAGGTCCGAGCCTTCTTGGGGCTCACCGGCTACTACCGGCGGTTCGTGAGGGACTACGGCAGCATTGTGGGGCCCCTCACGGGTCTCACGTCCAAAAACCAACCGAAGCGGATTAACTGGACCCCCGATTGTCAAGCGGCCTTCGAAAAGCTGAAGGCCGCCCTGTGCACCGCCCCTGTACTCCAGGCCCCCGATTACAGTCGGGAATTCGTGGTACAGACAGACGCCTCCGACCACGGCATCGGGGCGGTTCTTTCCCAAGTGAACCCCGAAGGTCATGACCAGCCGGTGGCCTTCATCAGCCGACGTCTCCTGGCCCGAGAACAGCGCTGGAGCACAATCGAGAGGGAGGCCTTCGCAGTGGTGTGGGCCCTCAAAAAGCTCCGGCCCTATCTCTTCGGTACCCACTTCCGGGTACAAACCGACCATCGACCCCTGCAGTGGCTGATGCAGATGCGGGGGGAGAACCCAAAACTATTGCGCTGGTCCATCTCCCTGCAGGGAATGGACTTCACCGTGGAGCACCGACCGGGCCAAGACCACGCCAACGCGGATGGCCTGTCACGCTTTTTCCGCCTCGACGAGGAGAGTCCCCAAGGAGATGGGTGACTCTCCCCGCCTTCAGCTGGGGGGGACGCATGTTGGACAGGCCACACGAAGGGCTGGCTCCCTCCCCGCATGACAGGGCCCCAGCCCAGGCCCACCAGGCGTGATCCACGAGAATCACCCGCACCCCGTCTCCCGACGGAATTCCTGCCCTCGGACCTCCATGTATCACGGACCCAAGCCACCACCGGCTCCCCCGGCCGGGTCAAGCCGCCATCTTGGGCCCTGCGCCACGAGGCCGCGTGGCCTCCATCCGACCCTAACCCTGGGCCTGGCCGGCCCCGACATCCCGGCACCACCATCCACCCAGGAGGTGAGCGGACCACTTGGCAGGTCAATGGGAGAACGAAGCGCCAAGGACTCTCCCCCGCCAGGTGCCGATCGCCTCCAGCTCCCCCAGGCGCTGGCTCCACCCCCTGCTGGGTGTCTGGACACCTTCATCCCGGACCCTCCGACCTCCAAGTGCGAGGGTCCAGACATCAAAGGGCGCCTGCCCTATAACTGGGGCAGCTCCGGAGCAGGGGGGCAGTTGTATCCTGGAATCGAGAGACACCGAGAGAACTCAGCCTTGACGGACTACTGGCGCTGCCGTAGCCCTACCTTGCGAACTATCGTCCTGCCTGCTGGCGCTGCCGCGGCCTTCTGCAACATCCATCCTCGTCGGGACCTGCTGGCGCTGCCGCGGACCGTTGTAACGCCCACCTTCACCGGGACCTGCTGGCGCTGCCACGGACCGTACCCCGACCATCTTCACCGGGACCTGCTGGCGCTGCCGCGGACCGTGTATCGACCATCTCCACCGGGACCTGCTGGCGCTGCCGCGGCCCGTACCAGCTAAACCACCAAGCTCGAGGATTGTGAGCTAACCACCATATCATCCGAACTACCAGACTGGTAAACAGACTGTCCCGCTACCCCTTTTTCCTATCTTGAGAGACTTAATCGAGGGGACCCCTGAGTCCAGACCTCCTTGTACCATTTCATCGTACCTTAAGAAGTGCATATAAAGAACGCTAAATCTTATCCTTGTGTGGTATCTGTCTGTGGGGGGGAAGTTATTTGTCTGTACGATCGCTGGAGACGGCTCTCCCCGGAGACCTCTCCCCTTGTCCTCGGCCGACCCTCCCGGTCCGTCTAACAATACAGGAATCTGATCCCAGAACAAAATCCACATCAGACTACCATATGGGTCAGCCCCTACAGAATTTACAGTTTATGAGGTGGGAATACAAAGAATCCTGCATGTCTTCCCGAACAAAGACGCACAATATGTCTGCCATTTGCAGAGGGACCATCTCTATATTCTAACAATTTATGGAAATGTGTAAGTGATTTAGATGAAGTGAAAGAGTTATTAAGAAAATAGTCCACTCAGAACAATCAATTTGCCCTACATGTAGCAGAGTGTGCCCCTTTTTAATGCTGACCTGTATGGATATACAGTTACCAGCTTGTACCCTGTTTTTTGTCTATTCAAAAGAAAATACCAGTCAATGGAACTTTGAGTAAATCCCTCATAGTCCTTCAATCTATATCAATTGGATATAGGAGGTTTAGTAGCCATTCTCTGAGTGCTAAAAACCCTAACTTTAGAAAAAGTGCACAAGATAATTGGGTGGTAATGAAGAGAAAACTGTACAGGTCTATTCAAAAGAAAATACCAGTCAATGGAACTTTGAGTAAATCCCTCATAGTCCTTCAATCTATATCAATTGGATATAGGAGGTTTAGTAGCCATTCTCTGAGTGCTAAAAACCCAAACTTTAGAAAAAGTGCACAAGATAATTGGGTGGTAATGAAGAGAAAACTGTACAGGTCTATTCAAAAGAAAATACCAGTCAATGGAACTTGAGTAAATCCCTCATAGTCCTTCAATCTATATCAATTAGATATAGGAGGTTTAGTAGCCATTCTCTGAGTGCTAAAAACCCTTACTTTAGAAAAAGTGAACAAGATAATTGGGTGGTAATGAAGAGAAAACTCTACAGGGTAATTCAGTAATTATTGATGTACTACTGTTCATACTGCTTTCAGAAGGAAATCTATTTGAGAGTTTGCTTATGTATCCTTCTCCACTAGAATATTCCATGAAATCTCTTACTATAGCAATTGATGAATGTCATGTTCTACAGCATCAGAATATAAACCTTTCAACCAATTGTGTAAAGATTCAGACATTAATGATTGATGGTTTACATCACATAGTTAACAAAATCAAAGTCGAAAATGTGAAATTGAATATTGTCGAAACCATAGATGCACTCACACTGGATTCACCTTCACCCTTCAAAGGTGTCAATGTTCAAGAGAAAGGCTTTGTTGTCTCTAACACCTGTTAGAGACAACAAAGCCTTTCTTCACATGAAATATTTATACAACAAAGGGCAAGATAAAATAAGGTAAGATGGACTAAGCGGGACTGAATTCAACTAGTATTTATCATTTCCTGACTAAATTTAGAACTGATGTTCCATAAAGACTGAATTTGCCAATGACCATTCCTTTAATATGGGATTTTCACCCTTGCCACTAGCAACTGATCCATCTATACTTAGGGTCTTATCGTAGGATTCATCTGTGCATTACCTATTTATTCTAATTGACAGCAGCCAATTATATGTCTTTAAAAAAGTCCAGGATTGAATTTGACTATGTTATGATTTTTTGTTCAAAGTTTTTATTATTAGAAATTAAGGAAAAAGTGTACACCCTGAGATAAGTAAAATAAAAACGCTACTAACGTTACATCATCACTATAACTGTTATAAACTCTCCTCCTCTGACTACACCAACCAGTGTAGAAAAATGAACAAATCCATTTGTGCCAGCAACAATGCATAGATCTCAATGATGAAGCCCCTAGATCTGACAAGCTTTGGTATCAAAGATTTGAATGACGTCCTATCCCTGTCAGCTGCACATTTCATTTGGGGGTAGAGGACCCAATGACTCAATTGAGCATAGCACAGATTTCCTGACTCATCTAATTGAAAGTCTTGTTTGCATTGCAGAAGTGACTTTATAAAGCACTGCCGAAAAAGGTCCATGTTCATCTTGCATTCCTTTTCCATCCACTTTTTGAGGATTTCTAATTTGTTTGCTGGGGTAAAGCCACCATTAAAATGAATCAGGGTATATAGTGATGGGAACTATTGAACACAACGTGTCCCATACCTAAAGGCTTGTCACTATCTGGTTGTGAGGCATGTGCCAGCTGGTCTCTGTTTTTTATATAAGCAATACAAATCCCACAAGGACTTATCCACAGTCACATGGTCCATCATTTCCCAGATTTTTCCATCATATAAAAATTTGGTACAGCGAGATCTCAACTAGGCTGAGATTGCTGTAATTATCTCACAAGAAGTCTGGTTGAGAATTATTGCAGATAAATTCGATATCATTGACTGCAGCTGTCGCAGGAATTGTAGGGGTACTAACAATGTACCTTTGTTTCATGGAAAATACTGAGGATGAAGACTGAAGCAACAGGTGATAGAAATATTTTTGTCTTGAATAAATGTTAAATATTAACTCCCTCAGTCTTTGTCCCTTTTCAAACTTTAGGCACTGTAAATTCCGATGCCGTGATGGGTCCAAAGATTGTGCATAATTTCTAGAAGACAAGTCGGCATAGGCAGTAGGCTTTCTTCCTACATGTATTCACTATCCATTTTCAATATGCTGAAATGTAGTTATAACTTCTTAGAAAATGAAGACTTCCATAATCTGGGATGTAACGCAGAGGATGCTTGTGGTCTGGTTGTCCCGCCTTATAACATTAAGACCTTTTGCCATTAGTTAGCAACTCTTGGTACAATTTGATTGCTACCACTTGCGATCCTTAAATGCTAGATTACGAGGGAATGTTCTGGCAACATTCTGTCATTATATTTTGGGTTCAACAACACTCATTGAATATACTATGCCAGATTTTATGGCATGACACGGAGGCCAATATTATGCAAATCTCCTTTATTGCGCAGCTCACAGCAGCAACAATGAAGAGATCTAGAACTTCAAAACATTCCAACAGGACATCTCCCTTCTTTGTTGCTGCTGCTCACAAGATAAGTATACATTTATCTCTTCTTGACCTATACCAGTTTAAGTATGTATTTATCTGTTTTTTAGATCTATAGTAGTCTTGGTTATGTGTGCTGACTCACAAGGTTGACTGATTACTGGCTGAATGTCACCCCCCGTTAATTAATGACCTTTTTACTGAGTTGGGCTTCTAACTGACTTCGTGCCTCCCCACAACCCCTCTTTTATGCCTTAACTCGCTGACCTGTTTTTTCCTCACGAACTGTCTCCTCCTACTCTTTCCCTTTGCCTCGCACATCGCGCTAGACGGGGTTTTGAGTTTCTTCACACTCGTGTCCCCCAACTTTGTAACGCCATAAACTAACGCCGGAGGGAGACTCTCCATCTCCCTCCGACACCGTTACTACGCCTTTCCTTGGCTTCTTTAGGCCGAGGAAAGCCCCTCTCACACGGGACCGGCGTCTTTCAAACGCCGATCCCGTGCTGAGACTAGTACTGCCCTTCATACACGCAGATCGGCTTCTAACGCCGACCCGTTCCAAGCAGTGCTGAGACTCGCACTGCAACTTACGCACGCGGATCGGCTTCCTCTCAACGCCGATCCGTTTCACGCTGTGCGATGCAACTCCTGTCTCCGTAGCGACTCTGCGGCCCCTCCCGAAGCCGGGGGGGCCGCGCGGGGTTGCTATGGAGACGGGTCTCACCGGAGATCTCTCGCATACACGGAGACTCTTTCCTTTTACCCGATACCTCACTTATTAAGGACCTTACCGGATTCCTTTCTCTTCCGGATGCCCCTCAATCCCCAAAGACTCGTCTTTTTCACTCGTTTCTCGATCTAAAGCATTCCTAATTTAAAAAAAAAAAAAAAAAGGAGACACAACAGTAGACAAAGAGGTAGGACAACAAACCTGACTCTTAATCCAATGGTGATAATAAAAGAAGGACTTTCACAGTATTACAAGTACTCAAATCAAAGGAAAGTCCCTTAGCACACAATCACGTCCATTTTGTATCCATGTTACCATAACAACCGGCACCCTTTTTCTCATTGCTACTTGACAGTTGCTCTTGCCATTACTACTTGACAGTTGCTTTCCTCGTCTTAGCTATGTCCTCAGATCCCTCTTCAAATACTATGGCTGATAAACTAGAGGGACTCATTAATAAAGCCATAGATAAAGTTATGGGGTCACTGGATGACACCATTAACAAAAAATTGGAAGACCTATCTAAAAAAGGATGGCCATCCACAAGCTCTCAGGAAGAGACCGGAAATATTATACCAACGCCAAGAAAAAGACAGCTCATAACTAACCCCACCAAAGGTAACAAAAAACAGAGGAGCTCCAACCCTACCCTCTTGACCTCACGCTTTGGCGGTGACAATGACAGTGCCTCGGGCACAACGGATGGGCGGTGCAAAGGCCCTAACCTTCCTATCTACATCGACAGCGATAATGGATTAGAGGATGAGATCGACCTCTCCTATTCCTCAGATTTCAATTCTGATGAGGAAGGCAAAACCACAGACACTACAGGTGAGGCATCAGGGTCCTCAGGGTCTAAAATGGGAATACTTGACCCCTTCGGGGAGTATATGTTTGATCCTCTCCTTATCAAACACCCCCTCTCTCCAGAATGGGTACCGTTTCATCACATTGGAGAATACCTCTCCTTCTGGCTGCGCAAAGAAATTCCTAAAGAGGTCAGATCTCGACTTAGATCTGAATGCCCTCGCCCCTCTCTTCCGGACAAAATAACTGCGACCCCCGATTTGGACAATAAGGTAGTGGCATTTATCGCCAAAACTGGAAGAGACCCCAGAAGAGGTCTTGACAAAGGTCTTAAATCATGTCAAGATAGACTCTTGGACATTACGGGCCCTCTTACAAATTTTTTTGAATTAGCCGAAGGAGACTATCTTAATAACACCCCCATAGACCCTAAAGAGCTGCGTCAATGGGCGCAAAGAGTGATCTGCCTATTGGGCAATGCAAACACTGCGCTTTCTAACGAAAGGCGAAAGAGTGTTCTACTTAAAATTGACCGAAAGCTGGTCGAATTAGCTAACAAAGAAGGGGGAGCTTCCTCTCAGGGCCTTCTCTTCGGAGATGAATTTATCAAGGAAATGGCCAAATACGTAGGAGTTTTTAACTCCATCCAAAAATCACAAAAAGATATAAAGAGAGTCTTTAATAATAGAGTTTTTACCCGGGCCGGGAGGATGCGGGGTCGATTCCCCGGCCGTGGAAATTTCTCAACAAGACCCTACATGGTACGGGGAACAAGATTCCCACAATCTGGATTTTCATCCCAGTCATCGTTCTTTCCCCAAAGACAAAGATTCCGCGGAAGAGGCTTCAGAGGGGAAAAAAGACAGAGATCCTTCTCTTCAGGTAAGTGCAACCAAAGACCTTTCAGATACCCCTATAAAGGTGGGAGGGAGACTATCCCTTTTCTCTGGGAATTGGAACAAGGTGACTCAAGACCCTTGGGTACTGGACACCGTGAAGGGTTTCAAAATAGATTTCATTCACCTACCCCTTCAGGAAACCCTACCTCGGGAAATTCGGTTCTCAGAAAAAGATTCCGCCCTCATGACCCAAGAAGTAAGAGACCTATTCGCCAAAGGTGCGATCCGGGAGGGGTAAGAGATTGGCTTTGTCAGCAATATCTTTCTAGTAGAAAAGAAAGACAAAAAGATGAGACCTGTCATAAATCTAAAAGACTTAAACCAATGGGTGGTCTACCGCCATTTCAAGATGGAAGGAATTCACCTTCTCAGGGATGTCTTGAGGAAAGGGGATTGGCTTACTCGCCTAGATCTCAAGGATGCGTACCTAACCATCCCCATTTGGCCCCCTCATCAAAAGTTCCTCCAATTCCTTTGGAAAGGGAAACTATGGCAATTCTCCAGTCTCCCTTTCGGACTTTCTTAAGCCCCTTGGTGCTTCACCAAGGTCCTTCGCCCAATAGCTGGCTGGCTCAGAAGCAAAGGAGTAAGACTAATCCTCTACCTGGACGATATTTTAATAATGGCTCAGTCCAAAGAGGTTGCTTCCCAACACATAAGTCTTGCCATAAAGATTTTGGAACATCTGGGATTTGTTATAAATATCAAAAAATCGCTAACAACTACAAGCCAAGCGACACAGTTCCTGGGTTTCTCGATAAATACAGTCCTTGCAGAGTTAAATCTCCCAGGAGAAAAGGTAAGGAAACTCAGGAAGGAGTTAAGGAAAATTCTAAAGATTCACCACTTCCCTTTAAGGAGTCTAGCGAGGATTCTGGGCTTATTGTCCTCGACTATCCAAGCTATCTATCCGGGTCCTCTTCACTATCGGGCCCTTCAGAGACTCAAAGCCAAAGCCCTCAGGACCAATCCATCTTACTCCCATTTAGTTTCCCTGGATCAAGATTCGAGAATAGAAATACTCTGGTGGTTGAGAAATGCCGAAGCATGGAACGGGAGAGCAATTTTCGGGCAGGATCCGGACCTAGTAATAGAGTCGGATGCCAGCCTACAGGGTTGGGGTGCCACATGTGGCAACTCTTCAACGGGGGGACTTTGGACGCCCCGAGAGAAGGATCTTCACATCAACTGCCTAGAACTATTGGCAGGATCCTTTGCAATCCAGAGCTTCACCAAGAACATGATGAAGTGTTCAGTCATGCTTCGCATGGACAACGTATCGGCTGTAAGATACGTGAACAAAATGGGAGGTCCTCATTCCAAAGGTCTATCCGATTTAGCCAAGAATTTTTGGGCGTACTGCCTCAAGAAAGGCATTTCAGTCATTGCCGAACATATTCCGGGATTGAACAATGGGGTAGCTGACTGGTTCTCAAGGAATTTCAAGTATTCCAGCAACTGGAGACTCAACAGGGAAACTTTCTTGAAGATCCAATTGTTGTGGGGTCCATTTGGAATAGACCTGTTTGCAGACAGAGTCAACACTCAACTCCGCAAGTTTTTCAGCTGGAGACCAGATCCCATGGCCTTGGGGATAGACGCCTTCCTCCAGAACTGGCTTGGTTTGAGACCCTATGCATTCCCGCCTTTTGCCATGCTCCCACGTCTTCTCCTTCAAATTCAGAGAAACAAGGAAATAGTAGTAGTTATAACACCCCTATGGAGATCCCAGGCCTGGTTCCCCATCATGTTGGAAATGAGTGTGGATTTTCCAATTCTCATTCCTTCCTTCGAAGAAATAATCACAGACCCTCAGGCAGAATGTCACCCCATTGTTCTTCAAGGTCTCATGTCACTGATGGCATGGAGGATTTCAGGAGACAATGGCAGCTCCCGGGACTTTCGGAGAGCGCTTTCAGACTCATGTCTGAATCCTGGGCACCTGGAACAAGGAAGGCTTATAGATTGGCTCGGCGTAAATGGGTTTGTTGGTGCCTTCGACGGAATTACGATCCCATTTCAACTGATGTAGTCCAAGTTCTCAACTTCTTGGCTGAAATCTTCGCGTCAGGTCTGGCCTATCGAACCGTTAACGTCTATAGATTGGCCATCGCAGCTGGCCATTGCTTAATAGATGGTATCTCAGTAGGTCAAAACTTATTAACTAAAAAACTTATGAGAAGTATGCGTGTTTTAAACCCACCTTTGCCCAAATACTCTAGTTTATGGGACGTAAGGGTTGTCCTTAGATTAATCAACGATTGGGGTGAAAACTCAACTCTCTCACTTAAAAAACTATCCTATAAACTGACTGTCTTACTGTGCCTTGTTTCATTCAGGCGTACGTCTGATGTTAAAGCATTAGATATCTCTTCCAGGGCTTACCAACCTGAGGGAGTTCGTTTTTTCCTTAAAAGACGAACTAAGACTATGTCATCTTCTGTATTCTATCCCTTTTTTCCTGAGAATGAAACTTTGTGTGTGGTTAAGTGTTGGTTAGAATATGAAAAAAAAACATCAAGCTTAAGAGGCATTATCGATCAATTATTAATATCCCACAGGTTTCCTCATAAAGCAGTCTCCTCCCCCACTTTAGCTAGATGGGTTAGGGTGTTATGAAAGAAGCAGGGATTGACATCTCTTTTTTTGGGGCTCACTCTCTTAGAGGAGCTTCAGCTTCACAGACATTCTATTTATGCTCAGTATTTTCTCCTTGATTGCATGTGGTGCTAATCATTTGACTGTTTTGGATACTTTGAAATTAATACCCAATATTTGAAAAGGTAATCTAGTCGATCCTTTGAGTTATGTTATAACTGCTCTAATGACTCTATTGGATGTAGCCACAAAAACAGGTAGCAAGGTCCACCTCTCTCACCTGCAGGCAATGGATTTAGGAAAAGGTCAAATCCGTTTTACTCAATCTGTTTGTAGAGCTGGAATTTCATCTTCCACTGATTACTTTGTTTTTAACATGCATGGCAGCTAGGTTACTACAACTGAAGGAATAATCTTTCTTTTGTTGTTTTTTAGACCATCATATTGCTTTCTGTGTTGTGTCTGAAAACAGCACTATCACTGTCTTATCAGGATGACGCTGAGACTGACATGTGGCAGTGGACATGCCATCAACACTATTGGCAGTAATGACCAGGTATGTCTGGTTCATGTGATGGACAAAATGGTTTTCCTCTCTCTCACAGGTGATGACCTATGACCCTCTGATTTGTGTATCATGATTCTGAAAGCGGCATACATGCCGTAGAGCCAGGCCAGTAATTTCCAATGTCAGAATGCTTGCCCTTGCTTAATGACTCCTGTATATTTACGCAGACCACTATTAGAGCCTTGATTACTGAAAGTCCTCATGAAATTTTAGCCCAGTATACTAGCAGAGATGGGAGGGGTCACACCAATCATACATTTTTGGCAACACCTGCTCAGTTCTGAGAGGTCATGCATAAAAGCGGTTAAATCTCAATTTCACACCTAAGGTTTTAATAATTCCATTATAATTCTAAAGAGGTATGGGCAGCTTTGCTCCCATCATGAAAGGAAATTCAAATATGTGGTGTATTCAACATTACCAAATCCCAAACAGCACTCTGTTCCAACATATTCACAAATCCTTGATTGATCCTACAAATCTGCTTTGTCAATTTATTAATAATATTCTTAAAATTCCAACATTAAACCTTTAAGGATGCCTATTACAATTTCAAGAAAGTGCCTTACTTAGGAATTGTCTTTTAGGTATCTATTAACTGTAAAATATTTTAGTAAAACCTCACATCCATACAGACTAACACTTATCGTTATTCTGCATTATTTTACTCTCAGATATACACTGTTTATCCTTCCTCAATCAAATTAAATTTTAACTATATTCATCAAGTTAAAAAAAAAGTTCTAATCCAACATGTAAGTCAGTGTTTTGTGTATGCTAACCAGATTTCCTCTGTTCTATGAGTCGCTGAATGCTATGGAGTTGCGTCATTTCTTCGCATGAGCCCATCATACTGATCAGTGTATGCATGGATGGTTAACAATGTTTTTTTATCAAAGGATGATCACCACTTCATGTGGCAAACGTCATAAGATAGCATTTATATTTCAATATTGACAATGACCCGCTTGGTTTCAAACTTAGTTTCAACGTGACGTGTATGCAACACACTTCCATATTGCAGTCTTTGTGGTTCATTTTTATTTTCCATCAAACTTTTTGCCATCTTCTCAATGTTCCATTATCAAAGTATTTCTGATTGATTATTGAGCTTTTGCTATGATATAGACAACATGCAGTTACATACTACAGACTATGGAACTTGTTACTATAGTTGGTTTTTACTTTCTTTCAAACTACATGTTATACTGACATTTTATTGTTATTAGTCATGAAAATAAGTTTTCCCAATATTGAATTAATTGTCAGTGTGGTTGACTATGCTAGTGTAGTCTTGTTTAATATATAATTTTTCTTTGTATGTTTTTTAATGTTCATTGTAGCTTCATTATCCTTTAACTGTAATCAAGGATAGTTCTATCATAATGTTTGTGTTTTATGAAATATCAAACAGCAAATTTTTAATCATAGAATTTTATTCCACTAGATGCGGTACCTTAGCAGACAAATAGTGTCTTTTTTGTGGTCATTGTGAATAAAAAGTCATCTCATGCTGATCTAGTGCCCAACTTTAAAGAACTGCAACTCATTCAGGTGTCTAATTTATGGATTCACCAAGCCTTGCATTGAAATAATATTTTGTCATACCATTCCTTCTCGTCCACCAGGTGCTTCTTATGCACCTCCTTCTGCACCTGCTACTGTGCCTCCTTCAAATCTGTCAGCTGCTCCTTTCCTCCAACCTCTTCCTTTTTATCCTCCACCAGCAGCTGAGAAAGTTTTAACCCCTTCGGTCTTCTTCAGAATGTTCTGTTGCATCATCAGACTCTATGTAGGAGTGTAATAAGTTCCCTTTTGGACCCAGTTTGGTTCTCCCTTAGTTTCCCGTATTACAAATTCTAGGCTGCCGTTGCTTCTCACAATCACACATAACATATTTATTTTGTGCCATGATATTATATTAGAAATATGCTGCACATGTTGTTATTCAGTTCTTCCTCTTGGGATGCAGTCTGAACATTTCGTACAAGGTTGAACATCATGGTGTACCGTTTTCCTGTGCCCGGTCAACAACATCTTCTGACGTTTAAGACACAATACGGTAGCACAGCTGCCCACACAGTAGTTCTCATCATATAAACTGTCTTGCAGCTTGGAAAACAGGGAGGAGAATTCTAGCAGAGGGGACAGACATTGAACAGGCACACCTGTCTTGTGTAAACTGAGTTTACACTTATGATGCGGCCCACCTAACTACAAACACCAGGTAGGGGGTCAGGTGCTAATCCCAGAGTTTACTGATATTTCCCTGTGCTTGCATAGAGAGGGTAGACAGATATATCATTTGCCATGGTAGAGCTGTTCATGCATTATAGTTTGCAAGTGATGTTCATTACTTTGCTTAGTTGTATATGGTTTCTAATCACAGCACAATTGCTTCATAATAGACTACGATAGTTTCAATGAATATTGAAAACTTTTCTTGTGTCTTTCTTTTATCTATTATGGACATACATGAGTGAGAAACAAAATGTGATTATCTGTTTCCACTGTAACCTTAGGGACTAGAGGGTGATGTTCTAGGTTGCAACAATTACCTGTTACTCTGGGGATGTTAGGAGTTAAGGTTAGGCACCCACAGATACGGATGGGGTAGAGAGACTCAGTCCCTACATTCTGATGTACTTTTATCCCAAGGCACAGTTCTGTTTCCCTGTACAATCCCTGCGACATGGCGCTACCAACGATGGTTTACAGCTTATTCAGCGTGGCTCCTGAGTAGTACTTGGGCGTGTCCATAATAGCCCATACACCTACCACAGGAGACATCCGTAGTGTTGGGGATAAATCCTCCACAGTATTTTAGGAGGCATCTAATTTTTCTTTTTGTTGTCCAAGCTTGAACTTTTAAAAGATTAATTCATATTTGTGTTTGCACTTTGTTTCCATTTCTGTTTTGATCATGACGCAGCCACAAACTGTCCCAATAGCTGAAAATTGCAGACCTGCAGCCCATGCACATGTAACTGTACATAGCCTTACAAATGCAAGAGGTAACTTTATCTTTGTGGTTGAAGCCCATTATGGCTCTCACTTAGAAGTCTTTTATTCTTGGGTCAATTTTCCTGCTGTGGATGATAATACGAACACATTTCATGAATAAAAGATATGTTGCTCCACCACAAGTATACAGAGCATATGTACCATTATCACATTGGGAAGATCAAAATTGGTTCCCCTTAGTAATGAAGGGGCCACCTAGTCAGTATTTTGTGGGTATACACCGTTCCCTAATATAACGAATCTCAATGCTCAAGAGCTACAACAATTATACAATGGTCTATTTAGACTATATAGATTCTTAACTCTGTATGTTTTGCACACTTTGCTGGCAGTACCGACAAGGGCTGGACTGCCAGGGCAAGCCCATTTGCCTGCAGTGCCAACCATGAGTCCTGTGATTGTTCATTCAAATATGGGCAAAATTCCCACAAATCGTGAGGAAATTCCATTTTGAATCACCCAAAAAAATCGATGCACTTGAAGCTGTGTTTCGCGTTACGAGACCACAAGACAAGCACAGAATATTGACTTTATGGTTACCCCATGGAATGGTTCCCGGAATAGGTGACTGTAGCACTTGGGGTACAGGCTTTGCTGCAGTCTATACCATTAGCCATGGTACTCTGTCTACGTCAGTCTTGCCGGAGGTGTTAAAACACATTCAGAACAAACACGAGGCAACTGCTGTGTTGGATTTGGGGATTAAACTAATGGGAAATTTCCTGTAGTGTCCACAATGATTCTGTCAAACATTAAAGGTGAAGCAACTTATCTGGCTATATTTCAGCGGCTCGCTGGTTTCACTAGTCAACTAGGAACATGAGCTACCTATAATTATTGCTGAAGTCTATACTTCTATAGGTCAATCAATCAATAATTTATAGAGTGCAGCAAATCACCTGTGATGGTCTCGAGGCACTGGAGCTGTTCGCTGCTGTGTGGAGGTTGATTATTCAAACAGCCAGGTCTTTAGATCACGTCTTAGTTGTTAGAGTGACGGTGCAGTCCTAAGGGGCAGGAAGAGGTTGTTCCAAGCCTTTACTGCCAGTTGCGAGAAGGAGCACCCTCCGCTATTGGCTCGATGGATAGCTGGGGTTTCTGCGATGGAGAAGGAGGCTGATCGGAGGTGTCTGGACTGTTAGTGGAAGGTTATGTGTTTGTTGATGTATGCAGGTACTTTGCTGTGCATGCCTTGTAGGCGTGGGTCACAGCCTGAACTGGCATCTCTTCTGAATCAGGAGCCACTGCAGTTTCTTGAGATGGTGTTTGATGTGGGTCCTTCTGGGGAGGTCAATTTGAATCTTGCCACTAACTTCTGTATTGTTTGGAGTCTCTTCAGGAGGCATGTAGTGATTCCTATGTAGAGCATGTTTCCATAGTCTGCTGATGATGGGGCCTGTGTGACAGTTCTTCTGGTGTTTACTGGAGCCACCTGAAGGTCTTACGGATCATGTGAAGGTTGTAGAAGTAGGAGGAAGAAACTATGTTGACTTGTTTCTTCATGGATAGCTTGTTATCCAGGATGATGCCAAGGTTGCGGGTGTGGTTTGTTGGGTTGTGGGGGTGTACTGAGTTCCGTGGGCCTCCATGAGTCAATTTCAATTTCAAATCAGCTTTATTCGGTGCAATTCAAGTCACCATAAAAGCAAAACAAATTTTAAAAATATACACACAACTACATTTTCATTTTTAGTTCATCCAGATAAAAAACTGGCAATTTAAAATACATTTATAATATCTTCACAGACCGTAGGGTGCTCAATACATAAAATGCTAAAAGCCACAAGTCATTATTAGATCGACAAGAACTACTACATTCCGTCCTGCATATTTAATTATTAATGAGTATAAACGAATAACAATTCCTAAAGTGCTAGTGCCATATCTTTAGACGGGTAATTAAATACCATACAACAGCATACGGAACAATATTGTCTAAGTTCGGTTAAAATCATTTACAGGTTTAAAACAATTTAATTTAATAACTTCAGCCGTAATTTGACCCTGGCTGTCCTCTGGTGTTTCTTATTCTAAATGCAACTGTTAGAAAACTTGTTATACATGCCAAGGTCAATGAATCTTCAGCCGTTTGTAAATATAATAAAGCAGCCTTCGCTTTTACAATTTTTTAATAATCTTACTAGGTAACGACGCCTGGGAAAAGAATAAAAAGGGCATAACAGTACAAAATGAAGGGTATCCTGCGGAGATTTATTATCGCAGCCGCAGGTACCTTTCTGCTCAACTGTAGCGGTATAACCCAAAGGGTCCGCTAGTAGAAGATGTATAAGGTTGAGCCTAAAACGAGTGAACAGAAACCTATTCTGTGCGTTATGTATTAAGCTGAGGTATGATTCCATGCCAACTACTGTCTTGGTCATGCTGTAGGCACAAGCTAAGAACTTTCTACCTTCAGTATCGGCTCTATACTCTTCAGCTTTTGTCAAGAGCAAATCCTTAATTCTGATCTTGTCTTGGGGTATTACTGTAGTCGGATTTATAAAGAGGTCCGTACATTCTATTCCTTCCAGGGATGTTTTTACATATCTAAGCCACGGAATACACATTCCTTAGTCCCTGCTGATGCAATCTCTAATGATTTGCCTTCCTAATTCCGCATCAGTGTTGGACCAGGTCCTAATCCAAGCCAAAATAGGTCTGGCCTTGATCAGGTCCTC
Source organism: Triturus cristatus (assembly GCF_964204655.1). Classification (NCBI taxonomy): domain Eukaryota; kingdom Metazoa; phylum Chordata; class Amphibia; order Caudata; family Salamandridae; genus Triturus; species Triturus cristatus. The sequence continues at coordinate 325,517,721 of NC_140587.1, forward strand.
AATGTATGGCCTCCCTAGTTCGGCATGGGTGATATAAGCCGGAGAACTCTGACAAATTTTAAGTATCTTACGCAAAAATTTATTTTCCTCAACCTGTATTTGTCGTGTCCCAGCAAAGCCCCATACTTCTGCTCCGTACATTACTTTGGCGCAGCAGATGGAGCCGTAAAGATGCATAACCTGCTCCGGTGACCACCAACCCAGCCTTCGTCCATAGCTCATTATTGCCCCTGATGACGAGATCAGTTTTATGCTCCGTTCTTCAGTTAAAAGTTTAAAATTTAAAAGCCCATCAAATAAAAGACCCAGGTAGGAAAAGGTTTTCACTTGTTCAAGTATATGTGTTCCTATTCGATAGGTAAATTTTTTACAGGGTTTCGTTCCTGCTAGCAAGACGTAGGACTTGGTTAGATTTGCTGATAGATCTAAAGTATCCATAAAATCAACAAAACCGTCTATTAGACACTGCAGGCTTTTCGGCGTTCGTGCCAGAAGGACCGCGTCGTCTGCGTATAACAGCACTGGAATGGGGCGACGACCCACCCTTGGGGTGTCTGCATTCAACCTACACAATGTCTGTTCCAATTCGTTAATATACAAGGAAAATAAGAACGGGGCCAATGTACAGCCCTGTCTTACTCCACTTGTACAACGAAAGGATCCAGTTGTGTCCCCAGCCAAATTAAACCGTACCTTGGCAAAAGTTTTCCAGTGGAGTGCTCTCAAAATATTTATTAGTTCTGGGTCTACTCCCAGTATAGTCATAAGACCCCATAACTTTTCTCTGTTTACACGATCGAATGCGGCCGAGAGATCCATAAACCCCAGATATATTGATTGTTCACTGGCTATAGTATATTTTGCCACCAGTAAATAAAGATTCAGGCATTGGTCTGTGGTTGATCTGCCAGTCCTGAAGCCATATTGAAAATCTGAGATTATATGGTGTTCCTCGGCCCAGTCCAATAGACGATTTAAAATTATTCTACCTAAAACTTTTGCTGTCACATCAATCAATGATATGGGACGATAACAATGCGGATCATCTTTTTTACCTTTTTAAAAAATGGGCACTATAATTGCTGTTGACCACGAGCGTGGCATGCCAACTGCAATAGCTACATTGATTACGCGTGTCAGGATTGGAGCCCAGAATTCTACCTTGTGTAAGAAGAGATCAGGTGGTATACCGTCTGGGCCGGGTGCCTTATTTTGTGTTAGCCCCAGAATTCCTGCTTTAACTTCCCCCACTGTGAATTCAATCACTGCCCTCCAAGGGCACATTTCCTCTTCAGCCAAAGAGTTTACAGCTGAAAAATTGTATAAACTTTTGAAATGATTGAACCAACACATGGGGAGAATGGATGTACCAATTACCGGCGCTGCAATATCCTGGAAACATGGGTTATTTATGGTTTTCCAGAAGATACCTAGATCCCTCTTTTCCGCAGCTTCCCTTAAGGTTTCCCACGTTTGGGATTGTAAGGCAAATCTCCTGCATTTTATAGCTTTTTTATAAGCAATCCTACACTGTGCTATTCGTGGTTTGTCTCTTGGTCTCAATTTCAGACTTTTTTTTAGGTCCTTCTGTGCTTGTGAGCAATCTTTATTGAACCATCTAGGCACATTATTTTGTTTCCATGGCCGGGTGGAATTTAGTAGCCTATCTATATGGTTGGCCATTGACTCAAATGCTTTAGTCACGGCCAGACCCTCTACTAGGGGATCACTACAAATTTCAAACTCTTTTCTCCCTTCCATGATTAGGGTCTCATAAAAGGCATCTCCGTCAATACGGGACCACCTTAAGCGCCTCCCCTGGTCCGTTACTTTCTCTAGACTACCTTTCTGTGCGCTTCTTCTTTCTTTGGGGGCGGACCGATCTTTGATCCATAGCGTGAGTGGATTATGATCACTAAATATACTCCAGTCAATAGTGGTCTCTTTTATCCATTGCCACAGTATATTTGAGACTAATATGAAGTCTATAATTGAACCACATCCCCTCCCTTTAAAAGTTATTGGGGCGCCAGTTCCTTCTTCTTCACACACCAAATCAAGTGTGTGTTTTAGTGAGTGAGTTTTCATTACTTTTTCTAACTCCCTCCCCTCCCTGGTGTGTTCAAAGTGCAAACCTTTTGATATGGTACACCCAGACCAATCACCCATGCAGTGTTTTAAATTTGGGCATAAGTGACAATTTAAATCACCCACTAGGATTATACAAGGGGCCACTGTGGATTTATACTGCTCCATTACACCAGTCAAATGTCTCTTTAAGTCATGTAGTATGGAGCCTTCCATGCTCGAGACTATGGCATTATAAAAATTAACTAAAATAATGTACATTTTATTTATTTTGAATCTCAAACCTTGGAAGTAGTTGGAATTCCAATTCAAATTAGTCCACACACCTTTCAGTTTCAAGTCCACATAAATAACTAATCCTCCTCTGGCTCTACCAAAGGTAGATTTTTGTGCGGGAACAGCAAAGCACCCGTACCCTTCTAACTGGAAGGGGTTGTAGTCAGCCACCCATGTTTCCTGAAGACCAATAACATGAAACCTTGCTATATATTCCCTCCACTCATAATTGTCAAATTTGGAGGACAGGCCAGCTACGTTCCAGGAAACTAATCCTATATCATCAATCGATAGTTTCTCCTTAACGGTAGGATTACTAGGCGGAGGAGTAATTAGTCAGTCAACCCCCTCCAGTCCAGAAAGTGTTGCAAAGTGGTTGGTGGTTGGGATGTTAAACATAGGACCTGCCCTTGTCTGGGTATTTAAGTGTGTTGAACTCACATTATTTCCTACCAAGATCTTTGGGTAGAAATAACTTAAATCATGGGTGGATATGCCTCCCTTGTAGCCCCCTGAATACCAGTCTCTGATGTGGTTTACCACCCTATGATCCCTGAAATTAACAATAATAACATCCCCCTGTACATGTTTTGGTCTTCGTCCCACCCATCCTAGCCTTCCAACATGAAGAATCTCCCCATCTAAGTTGGCGGGTAGTGGCCTATTCACTCTGAGCCAGTGCATCACCTTATTCTTAAGAGTCTGATGGCCTTCATGATTCTCCAATGCTAGCTCTGGTACCCCTGTAAGTACAATGACATAGGGTTCTGCCTCTGGTGGGAGATCTATATGCTGAGATGGTCCCCTAAAACTTCTGTCTATGTGTGCTCTCCCACCAATTTTACTACGCTCATGGCTCTGCTTATTTGTGGCCCCACTCTCTCTCGGTTTCCTAGAATCCAAGTTCGTATACTGTGTGGTCGAACTGTTCTCACTAAGAGGGGGGGGGGGTGTCTTTGCACTATGTACGGGATTAACTGATTTCATCACTGGTTCGGATACCGGGCCAGGGGGATTCAAAGTGCACATTCTCACTGATATTTCCCTCAGAGACTTAGCATTAGCTGCACCATTATCTTGTATAGACTCTAGCTGCTCTGACATTCTTTTTACCCTTTCTACCAAAGGTAACAACAACGATTTGACTAATTTTTCTATGTCCCTCATTAGATCTTGATAGGAGTGTGCTACCAAACTGTCTGGACCGATTTTAAATGCTCCACGATCCGTTGTGCTCGTAGAGCTCGTGGCAGTGTTTGGGGTTTTAGCCCCACCTCCTTTTTGCTTGTGTGTGCCACGCTTCCTTTTTTGTTTTGGGAAACTAGGTCCTAAACCTTTTGTTTTACTTGTACTGTTCGTCTTTATGGGGGGCTTTTTTACTGAGGGCTGAGCCTCAATAAGGTATTCAATTTCTGATCCTATACTGTTATCTACGATAAAAGATTCTTTTATACCTGATTGAGAATCTACTTGATCTTGTAGCTGTGGGGAGATTTCTATGTCACTTATTTGTTATATGTGTTTGGTATGTTTAGTATTGTGAGCTGGGGTGGTAGCTAGCTGAATAGCCCCCAGAGAAGAATGTTTCCTCTGTAATTCAGAGGATAAATGTCATTCAGTGTGCACAATTTCACGTTCTAACATTGAGGCAGCCCTCGTAATAAACTGATCTAGGGTGCCCCTGACAGATCCTCCCACCAACGATTTCCTATTCATACTAAGCCTAGTGTTCATTATATACAATATGGGGAAAAGCCTTTCTTGTGAAAGCCTCCAATATAGAATAATGACCTATTATTAATTAAGTGACCAAAATTGGAATCAACAACCCACCTGAGTAAATCAACCCCACCACCTTTTGCCCTCTCAAGACACTCAAGTTAAATCTACATGTACCAAAAGCATATGGTCTGAAGGAACATAGAAATATTGATGTTACAACATAGACCAGCCAATTCCAAGCGAAAGGCCACAGACGGTCAGAATCGAACGAAGATTTACAGCCGCCTGTTAGCACGTCAGTACTCACGAGTCAATGCCCAACAGCAAACGTTAGAGAGTATGCCCAGCCCTGCCTTTTCCGGCCTTTGACGGGCAAGGACGGGCCCGCCCTTGGCCCGGGCTTCGCCCTGGCGCTGCCCGCGCGCGTCCCGCGCTGCGGGAGGCGCCCCCTTCCAATAATTGTTTTGAGAATTTTGTTCAGATTCGCCCACTCTATAGACCGTACTATAGTCAATTGAAATATGCATGCTGCCCTCATGCACACACTGATGTGAAACATGTATGGATGCATCGATAGGTATATACAGCACAAACCTAGCAAAAGATCAATGGAGCACTGAAAAGATTGATGAGAATCCAAGGGTATAATTAAGACTCCATAGTCAAAATTAAGCTACACCACACAGCCTAATATAGCGCAAAATATATAATAAGTATCCCAAAACAAGAAAAGTGTACTGAAAAAGGCAAGCATATTGTCAGAACCTCTTTCAGAAGCCAATGAGGCAAGCAGGGGTTACTGGGCCCACTGTGGCGGCTGAGACCTCGACCTCCTGGGGCCTGGGCTGTTAGCAAATGGGCCAAGTACCCTTTCAGCACTTGACTCTCAGTGGTAGCATGAGTGGAGCAGTCCAAGGGTTCTCAGGGAGGAGGTGGATGCAAGAAGTACACTGGCACAACTTAACATACATTTAGTAGCTTCAATAAAGAACGTCCAGTCAAATACTCGCTTTTATAAAAAGTAGTATTAATACAAACACACAAAGCAGAATGTGATACACACTAAAGAATGACACACTCTTTGCAAGCTCTATATTCTAGCACTATTCGATGGAGTACCAGTGCCCCACTCTTTTTGCTATGGGCTGATGTTAATCTCAATTTATGTGATGCAACATCTAGGCTAGGCCCTACTAGCGAATCTTAGAAGTCCCACTATGGCTATTCAAAATCCAAATGGCCTAGTGCCTTCAGCACTTCAATCAGAGCATATCCCCCCCAACATTATCTGCTGCTCGATGTTCAGTCTTGCCCACTCCCTCTAGAGATCAGATTTATGGCCTGGAAGGGTTCAGCGGTCCTGGCTCAAGGTTGACTGTGACTGGTGTCGGCAATGAGTCGTAGTTTTGTTGCGCCCGGCATGGGGTATGGATCTCCATAAGTATCTTCTTTCTCCTAAGGCGACCAGAAGTGTTATATTAGTTCTGATGACAACATAGCGGCTCTAAGTTCACTGTTGTACACCGTTTATGGACAAACGCCCTCTACTTCCCTTGTGGCCCCCACCTAACATACTGGGATTGTGATCCGCACACTTAAGGCAATGCCCCACTTTGGGTCGCACCATTGCACAGGGTGATGGCATTCTCTTCACCTCTGTTCTGTACTGGACTGATGACTTTAAGCTTCATCGCAGTCCACATCTAGCACACAGGGGTTGCGTTCCACGCACTCAAGGTGGTATCTTTTCTCTGGTCACAACATTGCACAGGACAAAGGCCACTCTTCACCAGAGTGCTGCACCAGAGCAATGGCCTATAAGCTTCATCGCAGCCCCTACCTGGCATAGGGGGGATCAAGTGAGTGCACTCAAAGCGGCATTCCTCTTCGTGTCACAACACAGTACAGGGCGACAGCCCTCTCTTCACCACAGCAATGCACCAGGGCCATGGCCTTAACTTCACCTCTGTCCCCATCTGGCATACGTGGGTTGCCCTTGACACACACAGGCAGATAACCCGATCGTGTGGTGGTTCAATCTGATCGTACGCTGATTCTGACAGACCAGAATCTCACTCTCCGCTTCCCGGGATCTACTCGATAGGATCCCCAAAGGGCCTTACTCTGGACCTGGCGATCTCCTCTCCTTCCAGGGCCCACTGGTCTTGGTCAGGCAGAAGGTGGTGCTTCAGGCTCAAAGTGAGTGTTCTTGATTCTCCTGAGTGATGTCCCCTTACCCAGCATGGGAGAATTGCAGACCCTTAGTCCCCTGTCCTCTGCTCTACCGATTAGCCCTTGCTGGGGTCCCCCGCCTCCACAGAGCCAGAACGGGGGGGTAGATCTTTCTCCTACAACGCGGCCAAGACCTGGAATGAACTTCCCCTCAGCATCAGATGAAGACCTACACTGCAAATCTTCAGAAAGGACCTCAAGACCTCAGTGCTGCCTGAACAGCCCCCCGCCGTGAGACCCTCACGGGTGAGTAGTGCGCTCTATAAATCCCTGATGATTGATTGATTGAAAATTTCAGTAAGCTCTTTTGATTTTGAAATTTCTTGTAGCATTTTCTCTCTACTTTACCATCCTCCCGTAGAAGAGTATTCGGAAAATGTAAACCTTTATTAAACTTTTTAAAAAGTCAGTAAAATAGTTTCATTTTCAAAATTAATGCATCATTAATCTTATATATTTGTTTTAAACGTAGAACAAATAAAAGAGAAAAATGTTACAGCACTATTAACTTAATTTTGAATTAAATCTTTGATTAATTGAAACATATTAATTTAAAATTCAAATTTTATAGCTGATGTTTACAATCCAAAAATACATGTCTACCTGAAGTAAAAATAAATCTTTCTTTTTCATTAATAATTATTAAAAGTGATGTATGAAACTAATTAAAAGTAATTCAATTATGTTTTATTAAAATGTGATGTTACATTGTTAATCCAATTGTAACACAATGTTGAAGTCTAATTCACTCAGACAGCATTTTTATTTTATTTATTTCGGTTGATAGTTATGCAGATTTCCAAACAGATTTCTTTTTAACAACTATTATTGCGATACCAATTCAACATGTGTTTTGCACAGGCATGTGTTTTCAAGCTGTTTATGTCTATTCAGATCTGTGAGCTATCCTATATAGGTATGTCACGGGACCAAAGTAGGGCAGATGCAGGTGATCAAACTGTAATGCTATACAGACAGACCTGCCAACTTTCAAGTTAGTTCTACCGTGTGAGAGGAGTGTGAGGATGAAGCCAGCTCTGGGTCTGGTGTGTGGGCAGGACTTGGAGTCCATCACTTCCTGTCCAACCATGGAAGGGTTGGGAGACCAATGAAAGGGGATGAGGCTTAGAGCACTGGCTGAGCAGACTCTTCCACTCTCCCTCAAAAACAAATGACAACGACTTCTGAGGCTGCTGCTGAAATTCTGGGCAAGTTGCACCCCTGATGGACTTCAGCTGCTTAGAGCCACCACACAATGAGTAGACAAGTTTTTACAGGGGTTTGTAGCTCACTGTGTGCACAACTTATGATATTGTCTCTTCACTCAGTGACAGTATGGAGGGTGCATAGTGAGTCCCTCTTGGACCCACTTTGGTTCTTTATTTCAGTTTTACATTTAACATTTGTTGACAGACTTTGTTTTAGTTACATTATGTTTGTATTCTTCATTTCTGAGAAGAAGCTGTACATGCTGCTTGTTTTTATAAAGCCTTTCCTGCAACATAATCTGTACAGTTCGTTCAAGGCTAAACACAGAACAAGATATCCTAGTGCTTGCATTGCCAGTTCGGAGACAGCTTCTAACATCTAGACACATCATTGCATCAGAGCTGTACCCTAACACAATGGTTTTATTATATAAACAGTGCACTGTCCCTTTCTGGGTCAGAGGGGCACTCCAGCCACGATGGTCCTGGAACGAATGCTGTGTTCAACATACAGCTCTGTTAACGCTGATCTTCCATCCTGTAAAAAGGGGTTGCCAATCCGAAATCAGATCAATTCCTTGGTCCAGTTACCAAGCTATGTGGGCCTAGGCTAACCTGAGAGATCAGGCAGAGGGTACACCCACTATGCACTTGGAGTAGGGGTAGTGATAGATGGATATATATATTTCTATCTATCTATCTATCTATCTATCTATCTATCTATCTATCTATCTATCTATCTATCTATCTATCTATCTATCTATCTATCTATCTATCTATATATATATATATATATATATATATTCACTTAAAAAAACATAGGTTTCACACACGTTATAGTTAGGAATTAGCATTCAAAAAACCTTGCAAATTCACTTAAAAAACCATAGGTATCACACATGTTATAGTTAGCTGGACATTTCCCTCGTAAAAAACCAATGAAATTCCCCCGTTATAGTTAGTGCAGGCAACTATAACTCACGCGACCGCAATCCTCTGCTGATGACGTCAGATATTACATCACTGTATTTAGACACCTATTTACCCATGTCTTCTTCCATTAATCTTTAGCTATACATATATTACAAATATTTATTTTTCAGAAAGACACATATGTAATCAGTGATGTAATATCTGACATCATCAGCAGAGGATTGCGGTCGCGTGTGTTATAGTTGCCTGCACTAACTATAACGGGGGAATTTCATTGGTTTTTTACGAGGGAAATGTCCAGCTAACTATAACATGTGTGATACCTATGGTTTTTTAAGTGAATTTGCAAGGTTTTTTAAATGCTAATTCCTAACTATAACGTGTGTGAAACCTATGGTTTTTTAAGTGAATTTGTACGTTTTTTTAAATGCTAAGTTATGTATTTATTAATATATTTTTTTTTTCAGGTTTTTCACCGCTTCGCGCACCGAGCGCCCACGATGCGTTGAGAGTGCCGTGCGCGCACAGTGCGCGCACCCTGCGCATTTTCGAAAAAGAAAATAATGTTTTTTTCACCCTTTGGGGTCATTCAGTGACCCCCTGACAAAGGCTAGGGGGTCAGGAACTGTCCACCCTGCCCCCTTTTCACGTTCTCCACCTTTGTTTTTCACTGCCTCAGACTGCGAGAGACAAAATTGCGGCCAACACTTCCTGATTTCGACCGATTCGAATGTTTACTGACATCTAACAACCAATCAGAATTGCGCTCGCGCACGTCACCGTGCGCGCACCGTGCGCGCATGGTGCGCGCCTATAGATATGTATGTACTTTTAACTGCAATTTTCTCTGGAACTAATGAACAGATTGATTCCAGATATGCAAAAGGTACATCCCTGACCTGAGGACTACCTCTTTGCCAAATTTAAAGTAATTCTGTTCAGCCGTTTGGGCTGTACCTTGGACTAAAGGTCCCTATGGAAAATTGCATGGGAAAAACGCGTTTTGGGACCCCCCTTTTTTCTCAGCCCCCGCTTGACGAATCCCCCCGAGACTTTCAGGGTAGGAGCGGAGCGGAGCGCCCCACCTATTTTGAAAATTTCGCGAGGATTCATCAATCGGCGCCAAAGTTATTCCAAATAGAATGTTGCGGATTTCCTATGGAAACATGGTCCTAACTATAACTATCTACTGGCGACCGCCAGTAGATAATATGCATATATATATATATATATGTATATATATATATATTTTTTTTTCTAAAGAAAAACCATGCCCACCATCCGATTATATCTTCACTGATCAAAAATACCCCATAATTCACAACAATTTGAAAACCACAACATCCATAATGCATTGTAATTGTTTTTATTTGGCAATGCATTACATACTTCCATATCACCTTATAAGCAAGATGTTATTTGCCTCGTAATAAGCACTAATATTTATCATTTTACCTGGAAGAAATCAATTTAATTTTACTAGTAGTAAAATTACACTCATAGTTTGTGAATACCAAAAAATAGTAAAGTTACTACAAGTGTAAATTTACACAATAGGGTAAGTGTACCTTTGTGAATCAGGCCCTTCGTGTGACAAGGTTTTTGCCATCTGAGCTGGCAGGTCTGCTACTGTAACCAGCAGAACACTAACTAATATGTAAAACAGACCACACCATGGAACATATTTGTACAGCTGGAAACCTACACCGACCACAACAGATGACAAGCAAATTGCTGACTCTCCACAAACATGAAAAGCAAAAGGTACCTCTCTACACAGTCCAAAAGGAGGTAAATGGAAACTACCAGTGAGACAACACTGGTGAGACCGCTCCAACAGCAGTGACCAGCAAGTGCCTGCACCTATGCTCTGCATCAAAATCAAATTGGTAAGACACAGTCAGATACGACGCGACATGGTCAGTGAGCTGGGTTTAGAGGAGTTGACTGCAATGCACAGAGCATCCTAGAGAAACTCAAATTCACAACTGCTTATCACACAGCAGATGCATGATCAAACATTTTGAGAGGGTTCACTTCATGCCCCTTGCAGTCCATGGTACCAGAGCCACATACTTGACATGGAGGCAGTTGGCAACATTCCTGATTTACTATTAAGTTCAATGAAGTGGCAGCCCCCAGTAAAATGACCATATAGGGAAGCATCAACATACCACATGACTGTGTGTCACTCAAGCAGAGAATGGATTGTGATGGCAATCCGATGTGTGAAATGAGCCTCCAATGCTGGCAAACAATCAAATGGAGCATGATGGACATGTGATGTATGATAAGTATGACTGCAAAAATACTGTTAAAACTTTCAGAGAAGCCATGACAAAGAAATCAGATGAGCGCCAACGACAACGCATGCATGGTCATGGTGGAAATATAGTGGAAGAAATGATGGTCATGTCAGTCTTTGATGACCACATCGCACAGAATCCACCTAGACACTTTCCTGATTACCAAACTCCTCATTAATGAATGTGCAATACATTGTCTCATACATTCTTATATTTCACCCATAGAAGTACAATTTTTTTAATTTGGACAAAGATTCCAGCTACCGTCCACACATAGGATGACTGCAGCAACTCCAAATGGTACATCTGAGACAATGAAACTACAGACAACCATAATTCATGATGTAACTACTAGTGTGACATTGGAGGACCGAGGCTGGGAACTACAGGAGTACATGTAATGTATCAAAAGTACACAGGAAGTAGGGTTACCAGGAATGCTGCCTGCTTGCTGGGCACAGCGACTCAAGGTTGCCCATTAACTAAAGGAGGGAAAGCAGTGACAGGCTGGGATGGGAGCGTTTCCAGGGATCAGGAAACTCAAGTGCAGGCACAGGTAAGGAAGGCAAGAATGAAAGCATGGTTGGGCTTTCAAAGTTTCAACAGTTGGCAGAGCTTAGCAGAAGGTTTGTCTAATGTAGATTAGCAGACTATTCAGCAAAAGTCACAAACCAGAAATGTAAGCTACAAAATCAATGCCAGGTAAAAGTTGAAAAGATGCTGCAGTCAAGTATCATAATCAAAAAAATGTTACCTCTGACACCATTGATAAAACGCAGCTTTGCTTGCCAGATGGATTTTTTATTTATCCCTGGATTGCAATTAGATGCATATTAAATCTGTTTATGTTTTTCATCAAGACATGTTGTTCCTATGCAAAGCCTATTTGAAAAGTAACTAAGTGCTCAAAACAGTGTACAATAAATTCAAAGAAAAAATCACAAGAAGGAATATGTAGGCAAAAAACTGCCTAGAGCTTGCATCTGTACATATAGCAAGAAAACAGATTATACAATATATACATGAAAAATTATTATACAATTTACAAACATCAAGCGCTGCAAGTTTATGTGCAGAAAAAAGTCCTACTCTCTTCTTTAAATAAAGGTCCGGGGACTCCTTTTCATAAGGTCGCCACGGTACAATGGTCTTTTTAATGCCAAAGGGAGGTCGCCCGAACTGTTTCCGGGTGAGGCGCAGCTTGGCTATTCTTTGCTCTCAAGTGTTCTAACGTGGAGACAACTTCAAAAACGCCTGGGAAATCTTTTTTAAATATTTGCGCTCGGGACATTCAGAATCATGGATGTCAGGAAGCTGCGCCTCATCCGGAAACAGCCCGGGATCGTTTGGCAGCTTGACCGCTGGGGCTCACTCCTAGACATCGTACAAGTCTCCCACCGGTAATAAAAGCCTAAAGATTCTTCTCCGTCAAGAGAGTCACGAACTTTGAAACTCACTAAAGACAGATGTGATACTACGAGTCCCTCGTACAAACACTCCCACCCTGATGAAGACCTCTGATATAAGAAACACCACGCAGAAGGTCGAAACGCATTGGTTATTTTTCCTGTGAGGCGAGCCTAAAGAACCCAGGATAAATTGATGTCAAGACATTTTGACTACATATAGCCCATTCAATACGGTTTTTCTGACCTGGTTTTTAGACTTAGAGGCGACCTCCCTTTGGCATTAAAAAGACCATTGTACCGTGAGGACCTTATGAAAAGGAGTCCCCGGACCTTTATTTAAAGAAGAGAGTAGGACTTTTTTCTGCACATAAACTTGCAGCGCTTGATGTTTGTAAAGTGTATAATAATTTTTCATGTATATATTGTATAATCTGTTTTCTTGCTATATGTACAGATGCAAGCTCTAGACAGTTTTTTGCCTACACATTCCTTCTTGTGATTTTTTCTTTGAATTTATTGTACACTGTTTTGAGCACTTAGTTACTTTTCAAATAGGCTTTGCATAGGAACAACATGTCTTGATGAAAAACATAAACAGATTTGATTTGCATCTAATTGCAATCCAGGGAGAAATAAAAAATCCATCTGGCAAGCAAAGCTGCGTATTATCAATGGTGTCAGAGGTAACATTTTTTTGATTATATTATTGAGATTCCAACCTCTGTACTCCTCAAAAGAATCACTCCCCTGTTTTTTTTATAGCAATCAAGTATCATAGCATGATCTTCGAATCACAAAACATTATGATACACATTTGGAATGCCATGCAAGTGCAGAATGTTTTGCTCCAGCACTTGAAGTAGGTGGGTTTGAGGGGTTGTCATATAATCAGCAGTTAGTAATCTAGTGTTGTACTGTTTGCTATCTTGTTTATTTTGTTTCTTTACTTGGGCGTATCTCTACAGTTCTGTGGTTCTTAGGGATGGTTCTTGTATGCATGTCATATCGGATGTAAGCACCTCCATTCTGTGTGCCATTTCCTTTAGTAGCCATTTCCTGTTGTTTTTGCATTTCCTGTAGTAGGGCAGACCTTCAGCCACTGCATCCACACTTGCCACAACTCCCAAGTCTGCTCTGGGTGCAGTGAATAGGCCATTTGAGATATTTTGGGTGGCCAGGACCTGTAGTAAAATATATGGGAATAAACATACCCTATTTGGCTGTGGCTTGGAGAAAATGGTCTCCCTGTTCTCCCTCCATTCCCATAACAGCTTTAGGCTGCTTATGAAAGTCTCAGCATGCTACCCCCAGGCTGCTGAAGCCATCTCTGTTCGAGCACCCCAGCTGTCAACTCAGTTGAGGACTGCTTATTGCCAAGCACATTGTCTTATCTTCTTTATTTGGAATGGCAGGGTTTTGGTACATTGTTCTCAGACATGCTTTCAAGAGGCATCCTTTGTTGGTGACAGTGGGAGCCATGCATAGTAGTGTGTGCATGCCAACTCAGAAAGGTTTGTATGTTGACTCAACTGACATGCAGAACGGCTGGCTCATGTTCGGAACTTGGACAGTATTTGCGTATCTAGTACAACTTATATTAGCACTGTACATTAAGTCGCTGGTACATCCTTATGTTTGAAGATCAAAAAGAGACACCTGTGGACCTTCCTTATGGCATTAGCATGTTATTGATTTTCTGCTGCAGTGTCCAGGCGAAAGTGTCATTGTGTGTCATGTACAGCTTAGGTGCATGGGTGACTTACCCTACACCCTTGCAGACAGATGGTTGTGAGATAACATATGCATCTCGGGTAACTCTCTGTAGGATCTGAGTGGCACAGTGGCGAATTGGAATAGCAGCTTCAGCTCCTCAGCTGTGTATTGATTTTTTTTGTCTTTGTTGTGATGTGTATCTGGATTAGATTTATGAGGATTTCCTGGTCCCCAAGACTTCTCATGGGCTTCCAGAGGGTTCATTTTATTATGCATGTCAAGTGAGACTTCTGTTCTATGCCATTAAGATTCTCTACATCAGCATAGTCTTTGATGTGTGGCTTCATTCATGCACTGGTTAGGATGTAGTTTGGTATTATCGGCTGTGCATTTGTGGTTGCTGCAAGTGAGTCTCCACAAGAACATTCTATTCTTTGATCTGTTGTGCTGGTGATCTTAAAGACGACTCTAGTCATGGGTGCTCTTGCTATGAGCATAAGTATTTTATTTAATTTAATTATAGCTGTCTGCATGTATCACTTCATGCCGCTGACAAGGTGTTGAAGTGCGTTTGTGCAACAGGTATCAAGCTCCACCTTGGGGAGAGCTTTGTTGGAAGAGTGTTGAATTGCTGTTAGATATTTGTGGAAAGCATTTGTTTCCGTGTCAGAGTGACTAACCAATGGTACACATAGGTTGCAGTGCCTATACTAAGAGAAGAGAGAAAAAGAATGCAGGCACTTTAATTTGTTTGTAATGTTAATTCAGCTAGTCTCTATGAAGTCCACACAGGAACAGTTTATGGCACGCTCTCGAGACAGGCATTTGTGCCAGTGCTCTAAATAGTCCCCAGAGTGACATGTGAGCGGCCCTTCACCTGCACTGCATATAGTAGTCATGGCCAGTGGTCTCCAAAGTCCACCCAGGAAAGAACGAAAGCAGCCCATGGGAATATACTTAAGAGGTGCAATCATAGTAAATGTCCTTTAGGAACTACCCACCAGTGATAGGAACAACTTAAGCAATTCACTGGTCCCCATATGAGCAAAAGCACAATGTCCATGTGCTACACATGTGGGGTATGCATTATATGTATTTTTTTTATAAGGCCCATTGATGGATGTAGAGAGGGGCAGTCTACTGCATGCACTGATCAGAGGCAGCTAGCTTATCAGCATTAAAGGGTCTACCCAGAAGAGACAGATGGGAATCCCACCACAGGATTTAAAGGGTCAATTCATTAATGCTGTATCAGAATTCCTCCAGGAGTGACAGAATCAGCCAATGACCTACAATGGATATGGGCTGCCATCATAAATGATCTAAGGAGTCAGTGTGCGAGTGTCAAAGTAAAAACTACAGACCACTCTAGATTCTACCCATGGTCACGAAAGAGACCATCCGCAGAGATGCATTAGTTACAGGAACTAGAGTCACAGTTGTGCTTCCATACACAAAAACAGAGAGACTACAAAAGAAGAGTGAAACAGATATGGCAGGTTACAGATAAAAGTGGATTGTAAGAAACTGGAGGGGTTCACTACCCACCTCAAGTAATAATCACAATCATTGTTAGGATGGATCACTAAAGTCACTAAATTAACCTGAGTTGAACCCCCCTGGCAGTTCTGGCACAGAGCAGACAGGCTTAACTTAGAGGCAATGTGTAATATATTTATGGAATACCAAAAGAGTATTAAGGTCAAACTACAAAACAAGAAACATTCCAAACAAATGTATAAGAAAAAGAGTATATTTGGATAAATAAAATAACACAAAAATGATAAAAACCCAATAAGGAGAACGAGAATATGATTTTTAAAAAGTTTTGAATAAAAATAGTTCCAAAAAGAGTTAAGCCCCAACTGCAGTCAACTGGTCACTGTGAACCTAGGCGTGATTTCAGACCCACAGCTAAAGAGCACAGGTCAAATGCAGAAACCAGGCTTGAGCCATTTGGAAGTTTTACTTTTGGACTTAGGGCCTGATTTAGATCTTGGTGGACTTGGTCCTGTCATCCCTTTTCCTTCTGATTCTCTGTCCACCTACTAGGCATTCCCCCCGCTCTCTTTAGATGCTGGCAGAGTGATGGACAAAAGACTGTTCGAGTGCCGCAGTTTCCATCAGAATTTTCCTCCCTCGTCGATGGCCTCATAGGCAAAAGTGGCTGTTAAAGGGAGGCCAGTCAATAATTTTTTTACAATTATGGAAATATAAATTTATCAAATAAGGAGTAAGGTCAAAGGGGTAGAGGAGAGGCTTTTTGAGGTTTAGGGGGCTGGAGTAGGTGATGTGCTTGTGACTCAATGTTTGGCAGTTGCATGTGGGTCTGGTGCTTATTGTGTGACCCACATGCAACTGTGGATATGTGTGTTTTTGGCAGGCGTTTGATAGTCTGGTGAGTGTGTGTGTTTGTTTTTAGTTGGTGTTGTTTTGTGTATTGATGTGCTTTAATTTATAAGTGTGTTGGTTTTGATGAACGTGTTGTAATGTTTTGTGAGTTTCTGCTTGTAGATGGTGTTGTGTTTGTGGTGCTTGTTGGTTGTAGTTTCAATTGTGTGTGAATGTTCTTTGTGTGTTTCTTTTTGTTTCTTTCTGTGTTTGTGTGTATGTGTGTGTATGATTGTGCTGCTTGTGTCTGTAGGAATGGGTGCCTGCAAAGAAGTGAGTTTGTTTGGGATTGGGTGGGATTTTGGAGTTGCTTTGAGGAAGGGACCTGAACTGGGGCATAAGGATGGGCAGGTTGGGAGGCTGGCATGCTATATGCTAAAAAAAGGGCAAACACATTTGCAACAGTCAAATCAAAAGCAATAAATACATGCATGTTTAGTGACACATTAAAAAGTATTGCTTACCTGTCTGTACTCCACCAGGGATTCCTGTCAGGCCTTTAGGATGTAGGATCTGTAAGTCCTTCACCTCTCAGGGATATAGTGGTAAGAGGGGGCTGGGAGAAACCCCACCAGTCCTCTGGGCGTCCAGGTGACAGCAAATAGCACAAAGTTGTGTGATGTTAGTATTGATCCAAAAGCCACAGGAATAGTACAATGTTGAACTTGTCCCACCACGAACTCTATCGCGATTCTGCTGCTAGGGCAACACCAGCACAACTGTGAAATCTAAATAGGCTTAGCACAAACCCGCCACCCTGACGGCAACAGAGTACTGTAAGCCGGCAGAGGAGTCTGCCACATCGGAGGAGGTGAGCAGCTTACGCAATGGAAAACAGTCTGTTAGCGCGGACAGCGGATCAGCCAGCCCACATCTAAATATGTCTGGTGGGACTCCATCAGCTTGACGGAGTACTTGTAACCGCCACCACTGGGGGTGAGATCTAAATCAGGCCCTAAGGCTCTGAAATGTAAGTTCAAAATCATTAGCAGGCAAAGAGAGCAGTCTGTGACTGAGAAGAGCTCCATGAGGCCATACCACTGTCAGATGAGGTTCCGGTGAAGCCTTTGAATTTTGACAAGAAAGCTCCAAGAGGGAGAAATTCAAATTTCACACCCAAGGAATCTGGAAAGGCTCTGATGGTAGAAATTCAAAGAGGAATGTCCCTCGCTGGCTGGATTTTTTTGGTGACCTTGCCCTGGGAAGATGTCTACATTGACACTTAGTCCCTTTTTTGGGGTTTGGATTCCTCCAGTGGGGAAAGACTGCAGACTGTTGCCTAAGAGGGTTCCACAAGACCAGAACCCTTCTCTGTGAGGTCTAGCTGAATTGGATTTGCTGCTACGGAAAGAGCGGGAGAAACCAGAATCTTCAGCACAGTGGCAACTGACCTTCATTGGATTGGCTTGACAAGTTTGTACCAGTCTCCCAGAGGTCTTTCAAGACAAAATGATTCTAAATTCCAGGTTTCTCAGGATGTTAGGAGGAGTACACAGCACAGGGTTCCAGGACCTCTGGAGCAACACTTACCGGTCGAGACTCATTACAGCAGAAGCCACCAGGAGGATCCAGGGCAGATTTAGCAGGAACTGGTCAGCTGGGCAATTGCAGGAAAGACCTCCTGTAAGTCGGTGTGTCCCTATAGCTTCAACAGGAGGTCAGTCTTATGACCCTTGGAGTCCACTTCTTTGTCCTGGGTTCAAGAGGGAGAAACGACCCAGTCCTTCAGTGTCCTTCTCATGCTTCAGACAGCAGGTTCCATCCTCTTCTGGTCTTCCACAGGTCCAGAAGTGTTCTGAGGAAGGTACTGGGGATGAGACATTTATTCCTGGCACCAGCATGCATATGGGAGTGACTCCTGGCTCCTCCCGAACCAATGAAGTATATGATACAGGAGTTACCCCACTTTTGCAGTATCTTCTGTTTGCCCTAATTTAGACAATCCCACAGCTCCCTCCTAATTGTGATTGAAGCCTGGTTGACTGGGGGAACAAAGAAAGGTGTCAATAATCCTGCAGACTTTCCCATCGCCGCCACCTGACGCCATGCCATCCTGACTTACCTCGTCCCGGGGTACTGCCTGATCCGACTTTCGCCCCCCTGCGACGCCGCTGAGCCGAGTTCTGCCGCTGGGCCTGGGCCTCGGATCCGAGCCCCTCTGCTGGCGTGGCCTGGCCTTCCTGGTGCCCCTCACTGGCAGCCTACCGTGACCGGAGCTTTGACCTGTGCACTGCCTCCACCTCTCGACCGTCGGAGCCGGTGAGTGCTGCTGCTACGGGGGTGTCTTGTGGCGGGATCAGGAGCGCGTGAGTCGCACTGTCTGGCCCTGGCCTTCTCATTGTACGGTGCCATTTCCCAGCTACTGGCGCTCATCGTGGCGGCATCCCTCCACCGGGCATGACGACGTGGGCGGCGCACTCCCCGCGACTCCCCGCTACTCGTTGTCCTCCTCTGGTGCGGCTCCCTGCGGTGCTTCAGCTGCTGGGGTCCTTTCAGCTGCCGTCCGACTCCGGCCTCTTGGCTGCCCGCCCACCAACACCGCCTGGTGGACTGCTCTCCACTGCCACCTTCTCGCTTTGCACCCGGTCCTGGGCCCTGCACTTGTTGCTATGAACCCTTCGCCTGTTGGTGCTAGCGGCCGCGCCTGACGCCCGCCTCAACCTTCCTGCTGGGCTCGCAGCGGCTGGGGACCGTCCTTGGAGTCGCCTCAGCAATTTTCAATGTGGACGTGGCCTCGGCGGCCACCTGCATCTTACGATCCTGCACCCGTGGCGGCCCACTGGGGGCCCATCTGCTGCTGGTCTCCTGCTGGTCCTGCTGGGTGCCGCTGCTGTGGGGGCTTTCACGGCGGGGTTTGGGGGCATGTGAGCCATACCGCGGGGCCTTATCTTTCATCATTGCTGCTGGGGCATCCCAATAGTGCCTCCCCCGTTGGCCTTGTTGCACTTACCCACGCTGGAGGCCGCACACCCCCGTGTTTCCCCGCTGCTACCGTCCCCGCGGCTTCACCATCTTCTGCGGCACCTGCGGCCGGGGTTGGCACCGCTGTGACCACTCCTCACTAAGCAGTGCCCGGCTCTATGGACTCCTTGCACCACCTTGCCAGTCCGGTGCCCCTACCACTTTGCATTCCTCGCCATTCCTCTGCAGGACCCGTGGGCCTGACGGGCACCTGTTGCAACCTGCCATCGTGAGGGGTGACACCTGCGGCTTTCTCACCACACCCCGCATCTGGCCGGCCACTGCCTGCCTACTGAGTGCCTGCACTATTGCCTCCCCGCCCTGACCGCCCATTTCACCTATTCTCACCTGTGACGCATCTCGCACATCCAAGGGCGCTGCCACCTTGCCCCCTAGCTGCGGCCTCCCTCCCGCTACCTGGCTGCTTCTCTCACCTGCCTCTGCCCGGCCATGGGGAAGACTGACCCTAAACAACCGAAGATTGCCCTCGACCAGCGCCGGCAAACGTGCCAGGATGGTGTGGTCACTGATCGAGGTGACCCTGCCACCCAAACAGAGATGGCCACAGCACGGGAAGATGATCTGAAGTCCATCATGTTGGAAGTCAAATCCACTGTCACGGGCATTGCGGCCCAGCTCGAACAGCTGACATCCCGTCTGGACACGGTCAAAGCCCGTATGGACTCTCATGACGCTCGGCTGCTGCATGTTGAAACGAGGGTCTCTGATGCTGAGGATGCCACAACTCAGGATCGCCAAAAGCTACTTCAGATGGATAAGATACTTGAGCTGATTCGGAACAAAAATGAGGATTGTCATGACATGACATTCCAATTGTACAGGTCGTTCTATTGCACTCTCCTGGTTCACTGCACTGTGTCCTCATTGCACATTTGTTGCTATTTGCCTTACTGGGGCTTTTCTGCTGTTGCGGCTGTTGCCTCCATACGAGGATTTTGTTGTGATTTTGACTTTGTTGTTTTGTTGTGCTTCCAATGAGATTGCACGGTGCTTCTTGCTTTGCACCCTATGGCACTGCTCCATCAGACTGTATGAAGTTTTGCCCTTACTTATGGCCTCCCTCGACACTAATTTCCTTGTCATGGCACCATGACAGACACCACGTTCTGGACCTAGAACGTCCGCGGTCTTAACGACCACCGCAAGGCACGCCTGGTCCATGCCCACCTCACCCGGCATAGGGTAGACATTTGTTTTTTACAGGAAAAACCCACCTGCTACCTGCGACCTCCTCCAGACTTCTTTCTAGGCATTGGGGCGAAATACACTCCTCCTTCTACTCTAACTACTCTCGGGGGTGTCTATCCTGCTGCACAGAGGGCTTCCGTGGCAGACTTCCCAGGTAGTTACCAACACTGGGGGGCGCTTTGATGTCGTTCATGGTACCCTTCAGGCCCAGCCATTGACACTGGTTGCGCTATATGGTCCCAATAATGACGATCCGGACTTCTTTGCGCAAGTCTGGCACCACATCTCGTCCCAGGGCCCTGCTGTGCTCCTCTGGGGGGGTCTTTAATGTAACACTGTCCACCACATTAGATCGCTCCGTTCCTCAAGCTTCTCACCCGCCTGCAGCTTCACTACTGACCTCCATTCTCACTGATAACTCCCTGTAAGACGTGTGGCGCCACACTCACCCCGAGGCACGCGAGGGCACTTGCGTAACCGGCACCCACGGCTGTTGGTCCCGCTTGGACCTCTGGATCACCACCCCGGATGCCCTTGCTTGGCTCACCTCTGTTGAATACATGGCACGCACCCTCTCAGATCATGCTCCTGTCTGCCTCTGTCTGTGCCTCCCTCACTCCCCTTGTCGCGCGTTCTCCTGGCGGCTCCCCCAACGCGCTACACGACTCGGTCTTCTGCGACAAGATATAAACCGCAATCACTAATTATTTCGAGCTTAACGAAAGCTCTGTCGACTCGTCCTCCATGCTCTGGGAGGGTTTTAAGGTCTTTATCCGTGGGGAATGTATTTCCAAACAGTCCGGTGTCCTTCGCTCTTTCCGCGGCACTCTTGATAAATTAGAAATGGACATTAAGGGCCTCATGTAGGTAACATACTATTTACCGATTCATAAATACCGAATTTTACCGAATAGGTATTTATGAATCGGTAAATAGTATGTAGGTAAACATTCGGTATAAATTACCGAATCGGTAAAATTCGGTAAATGAATACCGAATCCACAATACCGGGCGGAATCATGAAGCGGTATTTACCGATTCGGTAAATACCGAATCGGATTTTACCGAATCGGTAATTCAAATATACATCACTTGAGGAATCAGCCAATCCTGTGCAAGGCCAACCCCACCCAATCAGGAAGTGGCCACACCCAGGCAGGTGCACACAATCATCAGACTCTGGAGAGGCTGGTAGTGCAGAGCAGAGCAACAGAGCCAGTGCCTGATTGTGAACAACAAACTGACACAATGTCCAGCCAGGAGACAGAGAGAGATGGAGGTGAAAGGAGGAGAAAACAGAAATTCAGCCCAAAGGAACTGCAGGTACTAGTGGAGGAGGTGGTCAAGCAGCACCAGAAGCTGTTTTGAAAGCAGTCCCTGCAAGTGCCTGAGTCCGAGAAAAGGAAAATCTGGCTGGGAATCCAGGTGCAGGTCAATGCAATAGGAGTGACCCCCCGGGACATAGACGTGCTGAAGAAGCGGTGGTACGACCTCCGTATCGCCACGAAGAGGAAGATGGGAGAACTGCAGAAAGAGGCCAGCCGGACAGGAGGGGGAAGGAACAGGGCACCTGCCCTGACAGAACTGGAGGAGCTGGTGGAGTCAACAATTGAGCCCGAGAGTGTCGTGGGGATTGGGGATGCAGACAGCTCTGCCAGAGCCGCCACCAAACAAGGTAAGACGCTGCACAGCAATGTGGCCCCCCCTACCCCTATCCCAACTCCCCAATTGGGCAATGAGAATCCCACTCCAGTACAGGTGTTAGTGCATACTAGCAATGCATTATGGGAGATGTAGTCACTGAAACCCCAAACATGAGAAGAATAGCACAGAACAACAAGGCATGTTACACACATTAGCGAAAAGCAGGCAGAGGACAATGAGAGAGTGTTTCAGAAATGTATTGTGATGCTAGCAATGCAGGGCTTCAGGTACACTGAGCTGATGTTGCATTTCTGTCCACAGACGATACTTTGCGCAGGATTGCACATGAGAAGGGAGAGAGGGCACCCCGGAGGGACAGCGCAGAGAAGGCCACCACAAGTTCTGGGCAGAGATCAGCACCACAGCCAGCCTCACCACCACAGCCAGCCTCACCACCCCAGCCAGCATCGCCACTCCTGCTGGAGTCACCGGCATCAACACCACCTGCATTGCTCAGGTCGAGGAGGCGTGCTGCTTGCAGGTTAAATGTCTCGGAGTCCTCATCTGAAGACTCGAGGTGTGCGGAAACATCCACTGTGCCCCTGGATGGTAGCAATGCCAGTGTGCCCTCCACTTCTGAGGGAGCACACACAGGTGCCAGACGTCGCCGCAGGGCTCGGGTGCAAAGTCCACCTCCACAGGGTGAGAGCCATGGAGTATTCTCAGGGCTGGAGGCCACCATGGTCAAGATACAGCGCCTACAAGCAAAGGCAATAATGTCAGTACAGCGCCAAATGCGGGGCCTCAATGATACCTTGGGCAATATTGACAGGGGCATAAGCGCTATGGCTGAGGGAATGAGTGAGATGGCTGCGGGCATGCGGGACATGTCCCATCCGTCATGCTGCTGTGCACAAAGATTGATGAAGACAGAGCAGCACGGCGCCGGCTACGGCAGAAAAATGAGCATCACACAAGGGCAGTGAACCGGCTGGCAACTGCCACTTCGCTGCTCTGCAGGTGCTCCGTGGCAATGCAGGAGGGGCTTGCGCACTGCAGCAATGACGTGTCAAGGGGGATGGTGAGGGTCACCAGTGCACTTGAGGTGCTGCTAACGAGCCAGTCTGCCACAACTGGTGCTGTGGATGCTGGGGACAGCGAAGAAACCACCAGCAGGAGCAGCATTACCCCCCCTGTCCCAGACACACGGAGGAGCAGCAGGCGGCTTGGGGCTGCCACTGGTCCCACAGCCAGTGAGGACGCACAATCAATGGCATCCCGCACTGTAGTGCGTGGGCGCAGACACTGATGCTGCACACAATTGCATGAGACTATTGGGTGAAGTAACCCTTGACTTACAACAAGTGCTTGCACAATATTGATAGGACAGTTTTTCCTTTGTGTTGTGGCGTAGTGCCGCATGATTAAACTACGTCATTGCATCCAACTACTGGCTGTGTCCCCTTACTTACTCAGAAATAGTTGCATGTGATCTCTGCCCGTCTCACTCTCCCATCTGTTGCTGTTGCCACTCCTGCTGCGTTGGCCTCTAGCTGTGCAGACTCATCATCATTGTCCTCAAAATCAGTTAGTTCCACCTCTGTACCTCTCTTCGTGGCAAGGTTGTGCAGCATTGCACAAGTGGCAATGATCTTTTAGCAGATGATGGGTGTGTACTGGCGTGCGCCTCCACTTTTGTGGAGGCAGCGGAACCTGCTTTTCAATAGTCCAAACGTGCGCTCCACCACGTTGCGTGTTGATTTGTGTGCCACATTATATCGTCTCTCACTCAGGGTTGATGGGTGTAGGTAGGGAGTGAGGATGAATGACCGCACGGCATATGCACTGTCGCCTAGGTGAGTAAGAGAGTACCATCAGTCACATGCCTCAATACACAATCATTTGCAATAAGTATTAGGGAGCGTCACAGTGATTTACCTAGCAGGTATCCTTCTCCAAATTCTCCGGCAACCAGTCGTGTGTAGATCCCACTGTTCTGGAAGATGAAGGAGTCGTGGGTGCTCCCAGGAAACTTAGCTACGATATCAGTGATTATGTTCCCTGCATCGCAGATTACCTGCACATTTATGGAGTGGGTGGACTTTCTGTTCCTGTAGATGTGCTCAGTGGCTGCTGGTGGGCAGATTGGAATGTGTGTGCCATCAATACAGCCTATGACATGCGGGAACTGTGCCATCTGGTAAAAGTCTGTCTTGGTTTTCTGCAGTTCAGCCTGTGTGTTTGGGAAGCTGATGTAGTGTTGCATTCTCAGCATCATGGCATCCAGGAACTTCCTGAAGAAACGGGACAGGCAACTCAGGGATACCTCCCCTACCGCAGCTATCACCCCCTGGTAACTGCCAGATGCAAGTAGATGTAGGCTACAGAGAACCTGCACATGTGGTGGTATGGCATGCGCCCTTCTTGTTGGCTGGTCCAGGAGTGGGTGCAGGTCCCTTATCAGGTCCATGATGGTTTGGGGGTGTAGCCTGTACCTTTCATGTATCTCAGCCTCAGTTTGTTGAAAGAGTGTGATGCGCTGTCTGTAAATGCGTTCCTCCCATCTCCAAATCCTCAGACCTGCTGCCTGTAGACGTAGGCGCCTTGCAATCACATACAGAGCAGCCATGGTGTTCACGCTGTTGCATTTTGGGATTGCTTATATGCACTGTTGCTGATTACCACCTGCTTTCAATCTGTGTTAATTACCGACTCTTAAATACTGAATTTCAGGGATTTCTTAAATACCGAATATACCTACATCTCTTTTCTCGTTTTACCACTTCATATTTACCGATTCGGAAAATATGTATTCGGTAAATATGAATCGGTAATTTAGAATTCGGTAAATATGAATCGGTAATTTAGAATTCGGTAAATATGATTCGGTATTTACCGATTCATATTTACCGAATCCTTCTTTTTGGCCTCCTACATCTCAATTGGCTAAATACCGGTCGGTAACGGGATATTTACCGAATTTCGGACGTTACCGACCGGTATTTAGCTACCTACATATGGCCCAAAGGCTCTTGACTCTTCCCACTCCCAGGACCCCAACCCTGACATGCTGGCTCATGTCCAGGGGAAGCTCACCGACTTCGCTGACGAGGCCAACAGAGAGCAACGGGCATGCCGCTTTGGTGAGGGCGACCGCCCTAGTAAGACCCTCGTCAACCTCCTCCACCCACCTCGCGCTGGTGTCCTATATAACCACCCTTCAGAATGGTGGCCGTGACAGAACATCCTCCCCTGAGGAAATCCTAGCGCGATTCACTGTATTTTACACACAACTTTACACGGCCGGGTCTGTGCCCCCGCGTGAGGTTCTTGATCAATACTTTGACATCCTTCAGCTCCTCTGGCTTGGCAACCCTCCCCGGGAATTCCTTGATGAACCCTTCTCCAAAGAAGAAATCCTTGCTGCGATTAATAGCATGCCCGGTGAGAAGGCCTCCGGCTCAGACGGCCTGCCAGTCTCCTTCTATAAGTCCTTTGCACCACTTCTGGTCTCACACTTAGCTGCCATGTACAACGAATCCTGTGAGAATGGTCAGTTTCCCCCCTCGCTCCGCGAGGCTTTACTCACTCTACTCTCAAAGCCAGACAAAACCCCAGAGCTGCGTGACTTCTATCGCCCCCTGTCACTAATTAATACGGACAACAAAATCTTCGCCAAGCTACTCGCCTCCCGCCTTCTTCCCCTCATGCCGCTCATTACCCGCCCGGACCAGTCCGGATTCATTGCCGGCCGCACGACCTCTCACAACCTCCAGACCATCTTCTCTGTCCTCCATCAAATTAACCCTGCGCTCCCGGCAGTGGCCACCCTGCTTGACGCCACCAAAGCCTTCGATACCTTAGAGTGGCCCTTTATCTTCTATATCCTCCCTCGCTTGGGCTTCAGCCCAGTCTTTACACGTAAAATATTACTTCTCTATACCCTTCTCACGGCCCTCCTCCGGATTAACGGTCAAATATCTGAGCCCATCTCTATCGAGCGGGGCACCAGACGGGGGTGCCCGCTGTCACCCATTATTTTGCCATCGCAATGGAACCCCTTGCAGCTAGACTTCGGCAGCACCACACCCAGAGAGGCCTCGGCTTTGCGGCTCGCGCTCTTGTAGTCTCCATGTACGCGGACGAGGTTACCCTTTATGTCCGCAATCCTCAGGAGAACCTCAGCCCACTGGTTCGTGAGGTGATACGGTTTGGGGGCTACTCCGGCATCCAGGTTAACTGGAATAAGTCTGTGCTTTTCCCCCTCACTGACGCCACGGCGCCTTTCACTCCGGATTACCCCACTAGATACTTTGGCATCTGGCTGAGTAGGGACGTGGACGAAATTTGGAGAGCTAACTTTGGCCGCGCTGTGGACTGGTTGGAGTCCAAGATTCTGGCCGGTCGCAGACCATCACCAAGATGGTGGTGCTCCCAAAGTTTTTATATTTATTCATCAATATTCCCATCCCCCTCACTGCCCACTTTTTCACAAAGTCCGCTCATTGCTCATTACTTTGGTTTGGGCCGGTCGACAGCCCAGAATTGCCTATAATATTCTCACCCTCTCGATGTCGCGTGGCGATCTTGGTGCCCCCGATTTTAAACTCTATGCTCTTAGCGCCCAGGCCAGTTTTCTTCATTTTTGGCTCCACCCCACTCCTTTTCAGCCGCATGTCGCGGTGGAGGCCCACCTTGCTACCCCGTGGCCGCTCACGACCGCCTTGT
Organism: Triturus cristatus; assembly: GCF_964204655.1. Lineage (NCBI taxonomy): Eukaryota > Metazoa > Chordata > Amphibia > Caudata > Salamandridae > Triturus > Triturus cristatus. Next base: position 325,544,541 of record NC_140587.1, read on the forward strand.
TTGCCCCGGCAAAACTCCCACGCACCAAGATCGATACGGTGGAGACCTTGCGCTGGGCCAGGGGTGGGCTCCGTAAACTCTCCGGCTCCGATATGCTCTCTGCGAATACCCTGCCTATTGCTCATCATCCGGCATTCCCTCCCCTCCAGACTTCCGGGAGGGAAAAATGCCACCCACTTAGGCTTTCCACAGTGTCAGACCTCTACCCTGGGGACACATTCTTCTCACTCACGGCCGACTACGGCCCCATGGACACTCTGCTTTACTACCAACTCAAGGCTATCTTCAGGGAGCTTCACTCCTTGTTCCCCCAGCTCCCTCCCTCGATGGCCACTCTTGACTTCCTTTACACGTCTCCCTTCCCCCGGAAACTAGTCACTAAAATTTACTTTCTCACACTGGCAGCATCTCCCACTTCCACTGACCGGGCGCGTGTGGCGTGGGGTGAGGACCTGGGTGTCAAAATCTCTCAAGTCGACTGGCTCTATTGTTGCAATCAGATTAAATGCCTATCCCCAAACTACCATCTGCGCCTTCTTCACTTTAAGTATGTACATAGGCTCTACCAGACTCCTGCCCAGTTGCACAAGATGGGACTTATCCCCAATGATAGATGTCAGCGCTGCTCTGCTCCTGCGGCTGACTTTTTCCACCTCGCCTGGCTGTGGCCTCAGATCTCTGCATATTGGCTCAAGGTCTTCACCGCTATATCTGAAATCACCTCGTCGCTGGTCCAGCCTGATCCTTTGCTCTGCCTCTTAGGCTTTGTTAAATTTTGCCCAGATACCTCCCGCCACGTGACTGCAATGCTTCTTGTCCTCGCGCGGCGTAGTGTCTCGATGTGCTGGGGTCGCAGGCTTGCACCCAAGGTCGCCATTTAGCTCGAGGATGCTTCGCGTTGTCAGACACTCCTGTCTGAATTCTGCGACCTCATGGCAGCCAAATCCCACCCAATTGACATATGAGGTCCACTTGTGTCTTACCTCTTAAGCCGCAATTCTCAGCGCCCAGCGACCTCCCCTGCAATCCCTGCCAGCGGCCGCCCGTGGCGGCCGCCAGTGATGGTCAATGAGTGGCTTACTTCCGGCTCACACTCATGACTGCTCCATTGGCCCCTCTCCCCATTAAAGGTGCCTCCTCTCGTGGTTCACTCTACTACCCTGTTGCTCCCATGACATATTTCCTCTGTACCGATTTCATGTGTTATGTGTTCGAGGTAATCTTTGCTGCTATTTACTGTATGCCTGTTTATAATGTCTAGATACGGTGCAATCTTGTAACCTTGCTGTGTAACTTTGTTCAATAAAGGTTTTCGAAATGTTTTTAAAAATCTTTTTAAAGTTCCAGGGTATGGCGCAAATGCACATCCTGCGAACGGAACAAAAACACTTTCCCCCACCGAAGAATTTGTCTCCTGCTCTGTGAGCAGTTTTCAAACCTCAATTAGGGTTAGCATTTAGGGCCATAGGTAGGTAGGCCAGAAATACCGATTCCTAAATACCGAATTTTTCCGATTCGGTATTTAGAAATCGGTATTTGCTATGTACCAAATAGTTCGGTAAAAATTACCGAATCGGTAAAATTCGGTAAATGGATACCGATCCCACAATACCGACCGGAGTTTCGAATCAGTATTTACCGAATTGGTATTTACCGATTCGGTAAATACCGAATCGGCATTTTCCGATTCGGAAATTCAAATACACATCATTTGAGGAATCAGCCAATCCTGTGCAAACCCAACCCCACCCAACCAGGAAGTGGCCACACCCAGGCAGGTGCACACAATCAGCAGACTCTGGAGAGACTGGGAGTGCAGAGGAGAGGAACAGAGCCAGTGCCTGATTCAGCACAAGAAACTGACACAATGGCCAGCCAGGACACAGAGAGAGATGGAGGGGAAAGGAAGAGAAAACTTAAACTCAGCCAAAAGGAACTGCAGGTACTTGTGGAGGAGGTGGTAAAGCAGCACCATAAGCTTTTCGGAAAACAGTCTGAATCAGAGAAAAGGAAGATCTGGCTGGGAATCCAGGCACAGGTAAATTCCATTGGAGTAACCCCCCGGGACATTGATGTGCTGAAGAAGCGGTGGTACGACATCCGAATCATCACAAAGAGGAAGATGGCTGAACTGAAGAAAGAGGCCAGCCAGACAGGAGGAGGAAGGAACAGGGCACCTGCCCTGACAGAACTGGAGGAGCTCGTGGAGTCTACAATTGAGCCCGAAAGTGTCGTGGGGATTGGGGATGCAGACAGCTCTGCCAGAGCCGCCACAAAACAAGGTAAGACGCATGCACAGCATTGTGCCCACCCTACCCCTATCCCAAATCCCCAATTGGCCAATGAGAATCCCACTCCAGTACAGGTGTTAGTGCATACCAGCAATGCATTTTGGGAGATGTAGTCTGTGAAACCCCAAACATGACAATAATTGTGCAGAACAACTAGGCATGTTACACACATTAGCGATAAGCAGGCATAGGACAATGAGAGAGTGTTGTAGATATGTATTATGATGATAGCAATGCAGGGCTGCAGGTACACTGAGCTGATGTTGAATTTCTGTCCACAGGCGATACTTCGCGCAGGCCTGCACAGGAGAAGGGAGAGAGGCACCCCGGAAGGACAGCTCGAGTTCTGGGCAGACAACAGCACCACAGACAGCCTCACCACCACAGCCAGCCACGCCACCACAGCCAGCCTCGCCACCACATCCAGCATCGCCAATCCTGCTGGCCTCACCCGCATCGACACCACCTGCATTGTTCAGGTCTAGGAGGCGTGCTGTTGCCAGATTACATGTCTCAGAGTCCTCATCAGAAGACTCGAGGGCTGCTGAAACATCCACTGTGCCACTGGATGGTTGCCATGCTGGTGTGCACTCCGCCTCTGAGGGAGCACACACAGGTGCCAGACGTCGCCGCAGGGCCCTGGTGCGCAGTCCACCTCCACAGGGTGAGAGCCATGGGGTATTCTTAGGGCTGGAGGCCACCATGGTCAAGGTGCAGCACCTACAAGGAAAGGCAATCTTGTCAGTCCAGCGCCAAATGAAGGGCCTCAATGACACAATGGGCAACATAAAAGGGGCATAAGCGCAATGGCTGAGGGCATGAGGGAGATGGCTGCGGGCATGCGGGACATGTCCCAGTCCGTCATGCTGCTGTGCACAAAGATGGATGAGGACAGAGCAGCACGGCAAAGGGAGAGGCAAAAGAAAGATCACCACACAAGGGCAGTGAACCGCCTGGCAACTGCCACTTCGCTGCTCTGCAGGCGCTCCGTGGCAATGCAGGAGGGGCTTGCGCACTGCAGCAAAGATGTGTCAAGGGGGATGGTGAGGGTGACCAGTGCACTTGAGGTGCTGCTAACAAGCCAGTCTGCCACAACTGGTGCTGTGGATGCTGGGGACAGCGAAGACACCACCAGTAGAAGCAGCATTACCCCCCCTGTCACATACACACGGAGGAGCAACAGATGGCATGGGGCTGCCACTGGTCCCACAGCCAGTGAGGACACTCAATCACTGGCATCCCGCACTGTAGTGCGTGGACGCAGACACTGATGCTGCTCACAATTGCAGGACACAGTTGGGTGAAGTAACCCTTGACTTCAAACTCTTGATTTCACATAATTGATAGGCCAGTTGTGGCGTTGTGTTGTGGCGTAGTGCCGAATGAATAAAACTACGTCATGGCATACAACTACTGGCTGTGTCCCCTTACTTACTTAGAAATAGTTGCATGTGATCTCTGCCCGTCTCTCTCTCCCATCTGTTGCTGTTGCCACTCCTGCTGCGTTGGGCTCTGGCTGTGCAGACTCATCGTCATTGTCCTCAAAATCTGTTATTTCCACCTCTGTACCTGTCTTCGTGGCAAGGTTGTGCAGCATTGCACAAGTGGCAATGATCTTGCAGCAGATGATGGGTGTGTACTGGCGTGCGCCTCCGCTTTTGTGGAGGCAGCGGAACCTGCTTTTCAATAGTCCAAACGTGCGCTCCACCACGTTGCGTGTTGATTTGTGTGCCACATTATATCGTCTTTCACTCAGGGTTGATGGGTGTAGGTAGGGAGTGAGGATGAATGACCGCACGGCATATGCACTATCGCCTAGGTGAGTAAGAGAGTGCCATTAGTCACATGCCTCAATGCACATTCATTTGGGATAAGTATTAGGGAGTGTCACAGTGATTTACCTAGCAGGTATCCTTCTCCAAATTCTCCGGCAATCAGTCGTGTGTAGATCCCACTGTTCTGGAAGATGAAGGAGTCGTGGGTGCTCCCAGGGAACTTAGCTACAATATCAGTGATTATGTTGCCAGCATCGCAGATTATCTGCACATTTATGGAGTGGGTGGACTTTCTGTTCCTGTAGATGTGCTCTGTGGCTGCTGGTGGGCAGCTTGGAATGTGTGTGCCATCAATACAGCCTATGACATGCGGGAACTGTGCCATCTGGTAAAAGTCGGTCTTTGTTTTCTGCAGTTCACCCTGTGTGTTTGGGAAGCTAATGTAGTGTTGGATTCTCTGCATCATGGCATCCAGGAACTTCCTGAAGAAACGGGACAGGCAACTCTGGGATACCCCGCCTACCGCAGCTATCACCCCCTGGTAACTGCCAGATGCGAGTAGATGTAGGCTACAGAGCACCTGCACATGTGGTGGTATGGCATGCGCCCTTGTTGTTGGATGGTCCAGGAGTGGGTGCAGGTCCCTTATCAGGTCCATGATGGTTTGGGGGTGTAGCCTGTACCTATCATGTATCTCAGCCTCAGTCTGTTGAAAGAGTGTGATGCGCTGTCTGTAAATGCGTTCCTCCCGTCTCCAAATCCTCAGACCTGCTGCCTGTAGACGTAGGCGCCTTGCAATCACATACAGAGTGGCCATGGTGTTCACGCTGTTGCATTTTGGGATTGCTTATATGCACTGTGGCTGTTTACCACCTGATTTCACTCTGTGTTAATTACCGGCTCTTAAATACCGAATTTCATGGAATTCGGTAATACCGACTTTACCTACATCTCTTTTATCGTTTTACCATTTCATATTCACCGAATCGGTAAATATGAATTCAGTAATTATGAATCGGTAATTTAGAATTCGGTAACGATGAATCGGTATTTACCGATTCATATTTACCGAATCCTTCCTTTTGGACTCCTACATCTCAATAGCCTAAATACCGGTCGGTAACTGGATATTTACCGAATTTCGGCCGTTACCGACCGGTATTTAGCTACCTACATATGGCTTAGAGAGCTTCACCTGGAAGCTAATGTAAATTAGCATTTAGAGGCCTCAGACATGGAAAAGGTAACTTTTTAAAAATACATTGTTCTTAATATGTATAAAAAATCTGACTGCACTAATGAATTGGGCTAATAATAGTCAAAAAATGAGATTTCAAGGTGTTTTGAAGCAGGAGAGAGCATATGCAAATTTAATATTGCATCACAGTATTTTCCTATAGAATAGGCAGGCTAGCTACAGTACAGTGAAAATAGCTTTTGGGGCCTGTTCACTGCAAGGGCATGGCAAACATTAAATTCCAGCATGTCATAATGTAAAATGCCATGCACCCTGCTTTATAGAAAGAAAGGCCTAATTTGGCGTGACTTCTTGAAATTTAAAAAGAAGGTTTAGACCTGCTGAAACGGTTTATTTTGACAGGTGGGACTGTAGTTTAAAAGCTGCATTAGCCAGACTACAATGGTAGGCCTGAAGCCATGTTTTACACTGTCACTGTAACTTAAGGCACAATGAGTGCTGCATTCTACTAGTGAAATTTAACATACAGACCTTGGGCACATTTTGTACCACATATCAGGGACCTTTAGGTAAGTTACATATATCAATCTGGGCTATACCAATTCCATCATGTTGAAAGGAGGGGCATATGCAGTTTTTCACTGGTTAGCGAGTAAAGCGCAAAGTGTACAGAGTTTTACAGTCAGTAAAAACAGTTAAGGCAAATATCTGGGGGTACACCACACATAAGATGGTAATTTCCTACAGGGATGTATTCTAATGTCACGCTCTTCAACTCTTTGTCACCTGGGACGTAGCAGTGAGAGCAAGGCTTTTAAACTTTGGGCTGTATTTAGAGTTCTGCCACAAATAGCAATAGAGGGGCAACCCATGAGCATGCTCTGGTTATGGTAGCTGGCATGAGTGCTCTTTAGGGTCCCTCAAGGAGTGGTAGAAAGGTAACTCTCTGGCTGCACTGATTATAGGCAGCCACAGTAAACGCAATATAAAGTCCATAGAGGAGCCACCTATGGGATGCACTGGTAACCGGCAGATAAATACCAATGGTTCCATTTAGGAGTGGTAGCGGAGCCACCAAAGGCATGCAGTGGTAACATGCAGCTTGGGTATATTTTGTATGGGGTCTCTTCCAGAGCGCCAGAGGAGATGCCCAAGGCATGCATTGTTACCAAGCATCTCATTTTAAAGTCCCATAGGGTCCATCTAGAAGTGGCAAAGAAAGAACAACTCTCTGTGTGCACTAGTTACAGACAGCTGATATAAATGCCCTACAGATAGACATTCCAGGAGCAGCAAGGGACCAATCCAAGCAGGCACTGGTTGCAAACAGATGGCATAAATGTGCCAAGGAATCTAGCTGAATGGCCCATGGTATCTAGTAGATCCAGGCATCTGAGATAAAGGCTGTTGGGACAAAAAGAATTCCTGCATGGAGTACCATTGTGTTCCCCTGCTCTAAGTGCCCAACTGCAAGTATCTGGTATCATGGTTGGTGAGACCAGCCTTTTTGTCCTTTCATTGATCACTGTTCAGTATGGCTAATAACAGCCAGGTGCAGAACTTTCACACCTCTTTGTGCCTATGTTGTGGGTACTTAGGGCTGGAGATTACACTGTAGTGAGAAGCATCAATGAACACAAAGTATGCGTCTGGAAAGGGCATTTGATAAGAGAACCACACTAAATAGGTCTGAAAATGCAGACAGTGGATCAACAACTACTATATAAAAGGGGTATCACTGACACACTTGTTTCAATTCCATCTTCTCTATGAGCAAGGGAGTGAGTTCTCCCCAGAGGACTCATAGAGCTGTGTGCAACCAGAGCTGGTGTCTGCCTGATGGCCAGTTTCCCAGGAGTAGGAGGGACCAACTCACGTCTTGCTGAAAAAGCTGCTCATCTGACGTGAGATGCCTAGAAGCAAGCCTGTCAACTTGGCAGGAGGGTTAGTTTTGCAGGAAGATACAAAAGGAGTGAGACTGGTGAGGTCTGCCAGAGGAAGTTGGATGAAGGAGAGCCATCTTGTTGCCCAAGGTGTTGGTGAACATCAGATTCTTCAAGTGGCACTTCCATTTGGGATTTGCAAAATCATGGCTGTGTTTAGCCACTGTGTCCTGAAAAGTGCGACCACAGGTCATCCCATGCTTCAATGTCCAAGAAAAGTGACCGTAACTCATTCAGTGCCACGGCGACCAAGAAACTGTTGCTAGCCACTTGCGTTTTCACACCACGACCAGCCCCACGAAGATGGTAGGGAGGCAACCATGACCAGCCACTCCCCATGGGACTCAGTAATACCAGGTTATCTGAAATTTAAATTCCTGGCCAGAGGGCCTCTGACATTAGCTTCTGCTGCCTCCCCGCACCATGACCTCAAATAAGCTGAAGGAGACCCCGTCTGACTAGTGTGTTCTCTCCCATCAATGGCAGACAGAAGACACGCTGTCGCTAGATGACTGCCGGCTACTGTCCTGACAAGCTCTTATCATTTCAATAGTACAACATAATGGTGGCTAGTTTGAAATGCAGTCAGTGTCCAGCAGTAGAAGTAATAGTATTCTTCATTCTTTTTTGTTCATCATTATTTTGGATCGTCCCAAATGGCTATCAGTGCGAATCCAGTGCCTCTGGTTGGGCAGAAACCTGTATGGTGCGCAGGGAGTAGATATTTTCCTTCCTGGTGGGGGATTGAGGGGGGCAGAAAGCCCACACAATATGAGGAGAAAATATTTTGATAAAAGAAGGAATGTTGTATCTCACCATATAACACACCCAAAGGTTTTTTTGCCTGTCATGGGAAGCACAATCGGGGTTGCCCACTAGACACCATGGAAAATGGTTAAAAAAAACAAGGGAAGGTGAGGGGGCTGTCCACCCAGGTACAGGTCATTCTCCCACCCGAAGAGGTTCAATAGTCTTTTTGCCCCTGTTGGGAAAGTATGTTTACCCCAATCCTCCCCCACAAAGGAGCACCAGGGATATTTTATTCAGAACAAAATATGGACTGAATGCCAATGATATCTTTTTTTTAAAGGGATGGGGTATTGCCCATCCGGACATATGGCTGCAGCACCTCCTCTAAAGCCCCAATAATTTTTATCATTCTTGGGGCCTAGAATATCCCCATCCCCATGGTACATAAGAGAAGCTTTGGAATCTTTTGGGTGTCATTAATAAATATGGACTGCCTGAGACAGGGTAAATATCAATTTCCTCTCACTTGTCATGTTGAATGGCTGCACTGTTTGGGGATTTGAGTCAATGGGCAACCAGAAAACCCTTCAAACCCATGGTGTTTCTGAAGGCTAGGGACCTAGGCAAATCCGGAGTGGTGTGGTTTGCATGAATCCCACACTATTTTTGTACCCACAATGTCCTGCAAATCTCATCCTTTGGCTAAATAGAAGGGATGAGAACTGTGACCATATTAAGTCAATGTGCTCTTGTCATGGTCCCTGGTTTGCTCTGTTCCTGTCATGGTCAGCCTTACAAGTGGGATATTTGAAATGTATTAATTTATAAAGCACCCAAATCACCCACAAAGGGGTATCTCCATGCTGTGGAGGAGCTGCATTAGGCCGAAGACAAAGAAAGGATTAGAACAGTGCAGTTTTGAGAAGTCCTCTGAATTGAAGGTGATCAGGGCATTGCTGAAGATGAATAGGGAGTTGATTCCAATAGAAGGGGGTTAGGTGAAAGAAAGCTTTCCCACCCAAGCGCGATTTTTTGAAACACGGTACGAGGAGTAAAGATTTAGCTCCTGAGCGTAGGGTCTGGGTGGTAGGTATAGGTTGATTTTTTCTGCATGATAGCTAGGACCTTTGCCGTTCAGTGTTTTATGCACAATACGACATATCTTAAATTTGATCTGTTTGCGTACCGGGAGCCAGTGAAGCTGTTGCAGAACGCTCCTTCGCTGGAGCAGCTGTGCGCATTAAAATGCAACTAACATAACATAACAGAGAGGCTGTTCTGGTGGGGGCATTCGAGACCAGGCAGGCTGCGGTGTTTTGGACTACTTGGAGTCTACTCAGCGAGGACTCATTTGTTGAGTTCAGAAGGGCATTACAGTAGTCCAGGCAGCTCAACACCAGTGCCTGAATGAGAGTTTTCCATGTGGTCAAAGGAAGGAAGGGGAATACCCTCTGTAGAAGGCTTAGCACGTGGAAGCAAGATCCTCCGGTGGCTGCAACGTGCTCCTTCATTGTCGGTTTCTGGTCCAAATGTATGCCAAGATTCTTGACCACAGTCTTGGGAACCGGGGTGGCGCCTAGATCATCTAGCCACCAACTTGCGGACCACAGCAGTGGAGCATCTTCAAACAGCATAATCTCGGTTTTCCCAGCATTTAGCTGGAAGAATGTATTCGCCATCCAGATAGCGATAGCGGTCTTGCCATCAAAGAAGGTGGACTGGGCATTGAGAGTGTGTTTGTCAATTGAAAGTAGTTGCTGAGTGCCATCAGCATACGAAATTGGTGTGAAGCCCAGCTTTCTAAGTAATTCAGCTAATAGAGCAACGTGAATAAGGTGGGACTGAGAGAGGAGCCCTGAGGTACTCCCTTAGTCAGTCCCAAGATCTTCGAACGGAAGGTGCCCAGATTAATAGTCTGAGTTTGGAGGGAGAGAAAGCTCGACATCCACTGAAAGGCTTGTCCTTGGATTCCAATTTCTTTAAGTCTCCTGAGCAGAATCTGGTGAGAGACCGTGTCGAAGGCTGCCGACAGATCAAGCAGCACTAGTAGTACTGCTTGTCCGTTGTCCAGGGACTGCCTAATGTTGTTGGTAACAGCAATCAATGCTGACTCTGTGCTGTAGTCTAGGCCTAAATCCAGACTGAGGTGGGCCAAGGCATCCTGTGTATTCGACATGGTCAGATAGATGTTTGTTGATATGCTTTTCCAATATCTTACTCAGGAGATGTAAATGGGAAATTGGGTGATAGTTGGATAGGTCCTACATGGGGGCCTTGATATTCTTACGGAAGGGAATTATTTGTACTGCCTTCCATTCAGCGGGAAGTTGGCCCTCTCTCATCGAGAGACTGAGGATAGAGCAAATGGGGGGAGAACTGTTTGGAGAGCAATGAGGACATTTTGGCAGGAATAATATCCAAAGGGGAGCATGATTTGACTGTATTCAACAGTGACTCCACGTCACTAACTGTGAGAGGGGGGACATTTTCCAACAAATGCACATTAGTTGGGGCTGAAGGACAGCAGGATGCACTATCATGCTGATGGTTCCCAACTGAGGTGATTTTATCGTAGATCAGCTAAATTGTCTGTGCGAGATGGATAGCTATTTTATCACAGAGTGCTTGGGAGGGAGCCGCCTCATTATACAGGCCTTTGGGGTTGTAAAGGATTTAAGAATTTGGTACAAAACTCTGGGGGCACTCCCTGCCTGGTTGAGTTGCAGCGCGATATGGGCTCAGCGTGCAGTTTTTATGTTTTTGTGGTATTGAGCCAAAGCAATCGTATATCTCTCTTTGTCCTGTGTATCATGGGAATGCCGCCAGTGCCTTTCCAGATGTTTACAAAGGTGTTTTTCCATCCATAGGTTAGAAGAAAACCACGCTGTCTGGGTGCGCCTAGCCGAACTAGGGCACTATTTCAATGGGGCAAGCTAATCGATGGCTGTTTTTACTGTGGAATTATAACGCGCCAAGCATTCCTCAACAGTATCTGATTCAAGGTTCCAGAGTGCCGGGATTGTATCCTGAAATGATCTGGAGTGATTGTATGCCACTGTCTACGAAGGCTGTAGGGGTACAATTTTTATCAAAAGAAATGTGGGAATGCTGGGTGGTAGGAATTTTGTGGATCCCCACAGATCCCAGAATGTTCCCTCGAATAAATTTGTCATATGGAGTCTACACAAGTCACACCACCCTGAACCTACTTTGGTGTCTAGTTTTCAGAAATGTCTGGATTTTCAATAGGGTCCCCTCAGTATCAGCGTAGCATGGGGCCAAATGTTGCTGCGATCCACATCGCTAAAACGGGTTGTTTTACATCAGTGAAAATTTGAGGTCTCCAAACTTGTGTTTTAATGTCTTTGCTATCACAGGCGAAACACTCATCCACACCGGCCAAGTGCTGTTTTTATTTTAAAAAGTGTGAGAAAACAGAACAGTAAAACATTGGTTATTATCAATTTAAATTCTCTCCATTTCGGCTTCTAAATGTAAGCCAGTATGAACAAAAGAACACATTTTTCAAAATGCCCTCTGAATCACATTATAGTATGAATAACCTACAATCCAGGATTGTACAAATAGCCACTATTCCTAAACTCAGTGGCTTGGGGACATTCATAACCATTTTTAAACCATAAAAGTTTACCATATGAATCGAAACATAGTCGGTACACAGTGAGGCGTCATTATGAGCAGCAGTACAGTTATTTGTCTGGGTGCTGTGTGTTTTGGACAAGCAACAAACACTGAATATACCTGCATTCGGAAGGTCTGACACATACAATGGTATATTGCTTTTGTAAATTGTCCATTGGGGCACAAAATTACAGATGAAAACGTTTGTATTTTTTCCTATTTCTTTACACTATGTTTTATTTCGACTATTAGTTTATTGGGATAAACCGCAAGAGATATACCCAAATGACCCCATGCAGAATTCATGAATTTGTCTACTTTTAATAAATGTGTAACTTTCTGGGTTCACCTAGGCTATGGCTTTCACTCCCGTTTCACCATAAAAAATATTTCTTTTTACACATGTTTCTTCCTAAAAGCTGAAATGGTGACCTTAGCATTACAAACCTTTTCTTGATAACATTCAAAATAAACATACGCTTTCTTGCACAGTACCGTTTTCAGATTTTTCAAAACATAAAAAATGTTGCTATGTTGTGGCTATTATCCAGGGAATCAACAAACCCTGGGTACCTTTAGAATGCCCAACATGTGGGAAATAAGGGTGTAAATGTGGCCTAGCTACCTTTTGTGGAAAATAAGCTTTGAAGGCTCAAGCGCTCGGACCTCATTTAGTATATTTTGGTGCATGGCAGCGCAGCAAGCCTTTCTGCTGCACTGCCATGCATCAGAATAAAAGGGCAGGAATGTGCCATATCTACTGGATATGGCAAATTCCTGTCCTCCTCCCTGGCGCACAAACAGCAGCTGTGCACCAACACAGACACCCTTGTGCCATGGTGCACGGGTGCCTGCATTGCACGAATGATTGTTGTTGTGCAGGAAGGAACACCTTGCTACACAAAAACAATCATTAATGGCGTTTTGCTCCTTCTATGTGTGCTACAGAATGTAGCACAGATATAATGTATTTCTCCTCGTTGCGCCACTCCTACTCCTCCCATGGGAAGGCATGTGATTCTGACGCATTCCCAAAATCTGGGAATGTGTCCGGTTCAATGGATGTTGCGTGGGAACACCCACAGCAACACCAATGGAATGCCCCTTACAAGTAAAGTAATACATGAAAGGGGCCCATATTTACAAGTACATGAATCGTCACGCAAGGTGGCTTTACAAGGCCCTGTAAATATGGGCAGGCACACTGTACCGCCGGCGTGTCTAAAAAATGGCACTTCTGCCACGCAATGGGCATGCAAATGAGGCGGTAAGTGTCTGAAACATGACAAAAGGGCTCAGCACTGAGGAGGAAAAAGTCTCAGCAGCTAAGGGGTTAATTCTCTCTAATGACATTGTAGATTAATACACAGTTCTGCTTTTAGATATTTTATATTTTTTTGATCCAGGAGGTCAAGGGGATGTATTTTAGGAAATAAATCTGTCGAAAACGTTGATGAGCCAGGAGTAGAACTGAGCTGCTTCTCCTTTTGGGTTGCTGGGAGAAGTCTTGATGAGATGGGAGTTCAGTGTTGATGCTTTAGGCCTCTTCCATTTTGATATTTCTTCTGGTTGGGTGATTGACACAGATGGAGAAGAGGTGATAGTTAACCAAGGATTTTAGAGAATTTCCTGATATTGTGTAAAGTTCTGGCACCATAAAGATTGCACTCAAGCAGGGTCTAGTCCCATGTGTCAGACTTCTCACAAATTAGAGAATGCTGATGGCCTGTAGACTTGCCATGATAGATCTTATTTACTCTCATTTTCACTTGTAAAAGCGCACATTTGGCTAAGTTTCATGCCACAGACAAAATCAACACATCCCGTTGATGGATTAAAAGGTACAAAGAGAAAAGCTAGGAGTTATGTTATTTCTAAAGAACAAGAGAAGATTGGTTGCATAGAATGACAAGCATTGAGAATGAATAAACATAAGGGGGAGTGAGAAGAAAGGGTTTCAGATACAGATTCCCAAATTCAATGTATACAGAAAGAAGTATCTGACCCCTTTGAAGAGTAAATAATTCATTAAGAATAAAGATGCTTTATTACAAAATTTTGGACCGTCTGCAGTTCTAAAAATATGTTAAGGGTTTATTTATTATAACAAAATGGAAGAAGGTCATAAACCACTGAGCTGGCATGCATGCATCATTGTCGGTCATTTCTTATCTAAGATCCAAACTCTAGTGTCTGTGATGAGCTCCACCCAGAGCACAGCAAGGTTGTTATTTTTTGTATATATATTTTTACTACTTGCTAATAGGTCAGATAAGCTGGGACTCAAGAGGGCTAAAAATACATCCAGGGAGGCTAATACATGTTATTAGTGAATCCCAATTGCATCAATAAAAACCTGGGCACATAAGGGTCCTATACTATGTATATGCTTAGTATGTATTGAGAGTCAACATGTTTCTTTCCATGCGATAGGCCCTAGAGGGTCCAGGGCATTCATCAGGACAGGTATCCCTTACTGAATTTTAGGATGTCTCTCAAGGTCAGGGAAAAGAATAAAAAGCATTGCCTTATGTTCTTACATGCCAGCTGACATAATAGTGTGAGCCATATACTAATTAGAAGGTGGGTCACCTGGCTTGATTGGTTCACAAGTCAGTTATCACTTGAATGAGCAATATAGGCCAATCTTACCGAGCGGTGTCAGGCTGTGTTAAGGCCTGTAAGTGCTCTTTACAATGTCCTTTACTGTTTGAAATTGTCATATTGTTTTAAACTGTTTTAACCTAATCTCTGGGGCTGTGCTACGGGTGTGGCTCATTGCTGCGTGTTAGAGGGTGAGTCGACTCTCTGCTCTTGGGGGGGGGGAAGCATCTTTTTACATTACTCTGTCCCTTACCTGATTCCAAAATTTGTTTTATATATGTTTCCCACTGCACTTGTTTGAGGACACTCGCAGCAGGTTCCTAATTCGTATTTTACCGAGCGGAGCGCCATTTCTACTCCGCTTCGGTTGGGACAATCATAGGCACCATTTTGAAAAGTGAGTAGTCCAGCTTTTTTGGACTGCTCCCAGGCACCTATTTAATGTGAACCGCTATGCTGACGCACAGCGGACGCGCCGCTGGTGCGCGAAAGGCGCACCTAAGGCAAGCCCGTCTGCGGCCATCCGTGCGCGGCTCATGGCCAGCACCAGCCATGCTGCTCAAAGTGATAGCGGTAAGGGGATCTCTTAGCCCGGAGAGTCCCTCCTGGCCTTAAATAGTAACCTGTGCTAGGAAACTCTATGGGGTGACCTGTATGACTACGCCACGTCCTACCGTTGCAGAGTGTAATTTAAATTTGGAGGCTCTGGACAGCTCAACTCAGAGCAGTGATAAGATCCTTAGAGCTCAGGGGTCGCCTAGCGGTGGGGTCAGAGCCTGCTTGATAGACTGTAGATCAATCCCCAAACATGCAGACGATATTTGGCTCTCCTGGATAGACAACTCCTGGGATGTGATATTCCTAACCGAGACGTGGTTAAAGGAGGATTCCCTACCTACTTTGACCCTTGCTATCCCTCCCGGCTTCCGTATCCTCTGCGCTCACAGGAGCGGTGACTGACGAGGAGGTGGGGTAGCTATTATTGCACAGGAAACCTGGGACATTTCTATTTGAGAACTGAATATTTTAGGAAATGTTGAGGGTCTTAATTTTTGTAAAAAGACGACCACTACCTTCTGCTTTTCCGGCCTTTTAATGTATAGACCACCTGACTGCGCAAATAGGCATACTTTAGAATTATGTAGCTTGATTGCTCATAAATCATTACAGTACGCCAATTTCATAGTCCTTGGAGATTTTAATCTCCATGTGGATAATCCCACTTGCCTACAGGCCTCTCAGCTAGTAATGGCAATTAGTGGAGCTAACCTCACTCAACTTGTATATGCCGCCACGCATAGAGCTGGCCATACCTTGGACCTAATCTTCTCCAACACCCCGACTATGAGAGTTGAGGTCCCGCTGTGTCTGGTATGGACGGACCACCATATGGTCCGTTTCCTATTCACCTTGGGGAACATACGGTGAGAGGGAAGCAAACAGACGGTGTGAGAAGAAATTGGAAAAAGGCTACAGCTGATTGTTTGGGCCCTGTGCTCCTAGCAAGTGGAGCAAGGATTATCTCTGCCCTTGATACAGAAGCCCCCCTGAGAATGGTTAGGACCGTGAGAGAGTCTCCATCAGCCCCTTGGTTCTCCACGGAACTTAGAACTCAAAAGAGTAGGTGTAAAAGACCGAACAACTTTGGAGAAAGAATTACACCACAGAGGCCAAGCTAGCATATACGGAAGCCTTAAAAAATCTCCGAACAATTATGAGGGCAGCTAGAAGAGAATTCTTCATCATGCGCATTGAATGTGTGGAGATGATGAGTAAGGAGATCTTTAGGATTGTAAGATCCTTCACCAGTCCACCAGCTCTTGTGGGAAAGATTCTGCGTGCCCCTTCCTTATGTACTGACCTCTCTAACATTTTTGATGAGAAAATTCAGAAAGTCTATGCCTCCTTCAAGGATCGAGAGCATATGGTGGTTCCTCAGCTAGCGGACATTAGTAAACTTAATGGGACTCTCTCAGAGTTCCGCCCTATATCCTTACTAGAATCCATGGCTGATATCTTAAAATGCAAGTCAGGCTCTCAGTCAGACCCCTGCCCACCCAAGTTATTCAGATCCTTGGCTTACTGGATCAATCCAGCCTTAAACCTCATCTGGGACACATCACTATCCTCTGGCATCTTCCCTGATGATGGAAGCATGCTTTCTTGCTACCATTGCTGAAAAAAACAATGCAGATCCCAAGGAGCTTGGGAACTACCGTCCAATCTCACTGTTACCGGCACCCTCTAAAATGTTAGAGAAATTGGTTCAACGGTAACTGGCCAATTTTATAGATGCACATGACATCCAACAGGATTCTCAGTCGGGCTTCCGATCAGGTTACAGCACTGAGACAGCACTGGTGGAAGTGGCGGAGTCAGTGAGAATGTCTGTAGATGCAGGTGCATCCCTGATGCTGATCCTTTTAGATTTGTCAGCAGCCTTCAATACGGTCACTCACCATATTCCTCTGGACAGACTTCAACAGGTACGGATGTAGGACACAGTTCTAGCTTTGATTCGATCCTACCTCACAGATGGATCACAAAAAGTTTTTCTCCAACCCCATCAATTGGACCCCAAGCCATTATGGTGTGGCGTACCACATGGCTCAGCCCTCAGCCCTCTACTCTTTAATATCTACCTGGCGACCATCTTTAGTATTATTAAGACCTTGGAAGTGAAAGCAGTCTCCTACGCAGATGACACCCAGTTGGTGTTTTTGTTTAGATGCCACTCTGAGGACTCGTTTGCCAGACTGTCTAAAGGACATCGTATGCTGGATGAAAGTGAATAAACTCAAATTGAATGCGGATAAGACGGAGGTCCTATTCTTTGGCCAGGTCTCCCCCCGTCAGATTGACTTTGGTGGCCAGTGGAATTGGGCTCTCCCCCAATTCAAGCAAATTCCGCTAGGAATCTGGGCCTTAAGTGGGACTCTGATGTTTCCTTCGTAACTCAAGTCCAGTGTATTGAGTAGTCCTGCTTCAGGAAACTAAGAAGCCTTAGGAATTTCCTGCACCTCCTACCAGAGGTAAGTCACAAGCTCGTAGTCAATGCTACAGTGACATCTCAGCTGGACTACACCAACAGTCTGTACCTTGGGCTACCTGTATATCTAATCTACAGACTTCAGATGGTACAAAATGCGGCAGCAAGACTTATCCACCGGGCACCGTTCCGTTAACATATTTCCCCACACATTAGACAACTGCACTGGCTCCCAGTTGCAAAATTGATTGAGTTTAAGTCCTTGACCTTAGCCCATCGTGCCCTACATAGCAAGGGGCTGAAGTATCTTAGTAATAGGCTGCACCCATACCAATCTAAATGCACTCTAAGATCAAACTCCCAGCACCTGCTCTGTGTATCCCGTTTTGCAAAGTTGAAATTGGGAGGTAGATCCTTCACAGTAAGAACAGCCAATTTATGGAACTCCTTGCCAGCACATATGCATTTGGTGGATACCGAACGGGAGTTCAGGAAGATCCTGAAGACCTGGTTCTTTAGCCAGGATTTGGGCTTGGCCAGTTACCCTTCCTGATTTCCACTTTAGCTCCGACACACCTCTGTTGAGGTAGCTGTTGCGCTCTATAAGTGCTACTATTGTTATTATTATTATTACTGAACAGATCGAACACATTGGCAATAGGGCTTGACGTGAACCTCATGAGCTTTGTCAATGTTGGTTGTTGTCTGTTCCTGGCCACTGTGCAGGTGCACAACCTTCTGTGCAGAGTGTTCATTTATTTGAAGACAATCATTCAAACATTGCTGCCACACATACATGTGCAGTGGTGATTTGTCAGTTTTTTATTCTTTAGGAAGATTGTTTAAAGGTGGCTGATGTGAGTGCATATACATGTGCAACACCCATCTTTGAATACACTTTATTGAAATATAGAAATAATTCAATGATGACCACTGCATGTTTGCATGCAAACATGGTGCTTTTATGGACTGATTTTCTTCAAACAAATGAAAATTCATTTAGAGATGGTTGCTGAGCATGCATGCACTGGAGCCATCGTTGAATGGTCACATTCAAACAAAAGAAAAGTAATTAAAAAATGTCATACAAATACAGGGATGGCCATCGTAGAATGGTTATAAACATTTGTAGATGGCCACCCGCCAATATAATGACAGGCTGTTCTCAGAGTGAAAGAGGGCTGGGAGGGCAAGCTGGCATTAAAGGCATAGTTTTCACCAAAGACAGTGGGTGGGAAGATGGAAGAAGAGAGAAAGAAAGAAAGCTAATAACCCTTCAAATGCAGTGCAATGCATGCAAGGTCTGACATCAACATCCAAAATGCTCTTTGGGCGGGATAAATGCACAAATAGGGAAGAAAGGCCTCAATCAGGGATGTGAGTTAGAATAGAAAGCAACCCATTCATGAGTAAAGGGCTTTACAAGGCCACTCTGTGCATTGTATTGTTCACTTTAGGTCTTCAACAACAGCCAGCATCTGTAGACGAGTCCTAAAAAATATTAAAGTGAACAACCTTGCATTGAGCTTTGACTCCGAAACATCTGTCTCAGTCAAACCCCACTTAGAAGAATGAGTAATCACATTTGTAATTTTTGTTCTGTTTCTGCAAACAATCAGTCTGATTCCTTAACTTTATTATACATCCAAGTCCAATGTAGGTGTGGACAAAAGACAATCTGCAGATTTAATTGCCTAGTTCATTATTCATAGTATCAGACTCTCTTGGGATTTATGGATACAGATAGAACTTCTAACTAGGATCAAAACACAAGTGTAGTGGAATTTCTCCACTGAGAAGTTTAGGATTAAAGGCGTGAATGGTGAGTGCAGGAGGACATACAAAGTGCATTGAGATCCCACAAAGTCATACAATGCGGGTATTTAATGGCCAGTCCAACCTATGAAACACAAATGTAAAATAACAAAAGAAAAAGACTGGAGTAACTGTTGTTAAAAATAAAACACAACCTATCTGGAAGCATAACATCCAACCAGCATTCAATGTAAAAACACCTAGCAGCACAGCAAAAGATCAAAGAGAACTGTTATTTCAATTGAAGAGGACTCTCAGTAGAAAACAGTCAGTTGGAGCCAAGAGCTAAAATTCATATCAAATGGATCTAGTATGTGTGCATTTTCTTGCAATGCAAGTCAATGAAGCTTGATCATATGACAGAAACGTGTCACTCTCAGAGAAAAATGATCTAATGTGCAGGTCTCCGGATCTTATCCCAAGGAAGCAAGAAACATCCTTAAGGGAAAGGTGTCTCTCATATGTACAATGCTAGCCTAATTATTCTAACAAAATCCGGCTTCCACTTGCCAAATTTGGAAACTAGTTTACACTATTGGGTGTTACCGGAAGTCTCGAACCAATATAAAACAATATTCATATTTGATTATAAGTGATCTGTTCACAAAGGTAAATCTAAACGTGTGGAACTACTGCTAGTAAATTTACTCTCACTTTTGAGTAAATTTACTACTTTGGGCTATCAACAAAATCTGGGTTAAAAGTTACTCAAAAGCTTGACCGCACACACGTTGCCATAGGCACTCACATTCCCACCCCATTAGTAGAC
Source organism: Triturus cristatus (assembly GCF_964204655.1). Classification (NCBI taxonomy): domain Eukaryota; kingdom Metazoa; phylum Chordata; class Amphibia; order Caudata; family Salamandridae; genus Triturus; species Triturus cristatus. The sequence continues at coordinate 325,564,317 of NC_140587.1, forward strand.
TTCCCAGAGTCGCTGGGGCTGACCGACCTCTTGAGGCGACGACATCCACTAGACCACTGTAGGAGGGGGTTCTTCCATCAATAAATACAAGGGTAGTTGAAGTCTAGAAGTCTTCTTTATTAAGTATAGCACACAGCACAGCACCGACACAGCAGGCAGCTTCAGAGGTCTCCGGATAACTGCCGGACCTCGAATCCCAGACTAGAATCCCCAGTACATTCTACAGCTACATTCTGATAACCATTCCAGTAACCATGGAAATGGAAATACAACACATCTTCCCCTTTAACACAACCAAACAAATGATAAAAAGCTTATAACTAAACATAATATCAAAATAAATAAAACATAAAACATAAAATACAGAAACCAAGGTTAAACAAGGAACAGAAAATACACTATTGAAGAATATAATCTTTTAGATAATAGGGAGCACGTATTCTTCTTCTGCTTTCCCTTGGTACAACCTCTACCTCACTATGAGTTGGACCAAGAGCTGCTGTTGGATCAGCAGCAACACAATTGCTCCTCCCTTCTCCTTGCAACAAGCAGGAATCAGATTGCGCATGCTCAGAGAAAGAATAGTTCTCATTTTGAACATCCAGAGAAAACGTGGCATCACCACAACCAGTATGGTGAGCTGACATTTCATTTGATTGGCTAGGAAAAGAACTATTCGATAAAGACAGACCAGAGAAACTAGAAGAAGTTTCAATAACAGAATTCTCATAGAAATGATTTCTCACCAAAACCACATTCCTTTTACTCCACCACTTGCCATTCTCTTCTAAAACTGCATGTTTAGAAACTTTAACAATGCGTGTCGTGGGAAAAAATTTAGAAATATGGCTTTTGCTTCCGGCTGGTCTTTTAACCTTGATAAGATCTCCAATAGAAAGTTGAATATCTTTCACTTTTTTATTTGTGTCATAAAGTTGTTTCATTTTTACTTGAGCTTTTTCAACAGTATCACTCACCTGTTTAAGTTCAGGAATCTTATTAGAACACTTTGTCTGCTCCAAAACCCAATTGGGACTAAGTTTAGAAGCACCAAAGCGTCCTTTCAAAAGAACAAAAGGAGGAATCCCAGTCACAGAGTGAGGCGTATTATGATAACTCCACAATCTCTCTTGCACAGCTTCATGAACAGATTCTCCCTGAACAGAGGCCAACTGAATAGTTTCTTTTAACATCCTGTTCACCCTCTCCACCATGCCATTTCCTTGGGGACTATAAAGAGCGACAGTCATATGTTTGATACCCATGTTAGTTAAAATTGCATTGAATGAGACTTAAATTGGATCCCATTATCTGAGACAAGAACTTTGGGAACCCCTTCACGTCGAAACAAATCACTGAGCATATTTATCACAGCTGTGGTCGAAGGTTCAGGCAAAAACCTAAAATCCACCCATTTTGAGAAATAATCAACTGTAACTAAAGCAAATCTCATATTGACCTTGAGATCGTACATTGGATCAATGAAGTCTATTCCCAATTTTTCCCAAGGACCATTTGGAAAATCAACAGGATGAAGGGGAGTATTGCAAACTTTTAAAGATTTATCAGCCATGTAACAATTAGAGCACCGTCCTACAAAACTCTCCACCTCAACGTCCATCCCTGGCCACCAATAGTACAATCGCAGACGTTTTTTAGTGCCAGTCATGCCAAGGTGGCCTTGGTGAGCAAAATTGATCAATCTTAACCTGAGTGCTCCCGGAGGAATCAACAAACTACCTCTCATAATAAAATCATTTTCGATAGTAAGATCATCTTTCACCTTATGAAAATGACGTAAACCTTCACTCAGTTTCCTTTCTTCAGGCCAACCCTTGATGATGCAATCCTTGATTAAATTCTGTCATTCATCACCCTTAGAACACCTAAGGGCACCTAGACAAAAAGTCAGCACGAGCATGTTTTCCTCCAGGAATGTGCTTGATTACAAAATTGAATTCAAACATTCTTGAAAGTAATCTCACCAATCTAGGACTAACCTTATCATGATCATTCCTTGACAAAAGGAAAACAAGAGGCTTATGATCAGTGACTGAAACAAATCTTCTGCCCCAAAGAAATGTTTCAAAATGTTTGGTGGCCCATACACAGGCCAAAGCCTCCCTTTCAATGGTTCTGTAGTGACGTTCCATTTGGGAAAGAGATCTGGATGCAAAACCCACTGTACATTCTACACCCTCTATTAATTGTGTGAGTACAGCACCTAACCCAACTCCACTGGCATCTACTGTGACTATGGATTGGACATCGTCTCTGAAGGGGTGTAAGGCAGGTGCTTTGAGATTTTTTAAATTACTAAAAGCTGCAAATACAGTCTCATCCCAAACAAATTGTTCACCCTTCCTAAGAAGTTTCCTTAAAGGTTCAGTTTGGAGGGCAAAACTGTCAATGAACCGTGAATAATATTCACATAACCCGAGAACACATCTTAACTGATCTTTATTCTCAGGAGAACTGTCAACAATTGCCTGGACAAGGTCAGTCTTAGGCCTAATGCCAGACTCAGAAATACGCTGGCCTAAGTAGTCAATGTTGCTTACTATAAATGTGAACTTTTCTTTTTTAACAGTAAAACCATTTGACTCTAATTTGTAACACATTACACAAAATTTCTAGATGCTCTTCAGAATTTTTAGAAAAAATGAGTATGTCATCCTGGTATGAAAGAACATTTTTACAATCCCCAAATAATTTGTACATTAATTTCTGAAAAACAGAAGCGACCGATGCCAGGCCGAATGGCATTCTTAAAAATCTAAAAGCGCCAAAAGAGGTGTTGAAAGCAGTGAGGGAGCGCGAATCTTCGCTAAGTTCCACTTGATGGTAGGCAGATTTTAAGTCAAAGCAGGAGAATACTTTAACGCTTCCAAACTGAGCTAACATTTCTTGAATTTTGGGTAGGGGAAAGCAATCAGCTAAAATGTTTTTGTTCAAGGATCTTAAATCAATACAAAGTCTGATATCTTTTGTGCCTTTCTTCTTTGCGACAACGATCGGAGAAATCCACTCGGATGAATCAATCGGCTCAATAACCCTATCAGAGCATAAGTTCTCCAGATGTTGCTTCAATTGATCTCTGATGCACAAAGGGACATTCCTAACTTTGTGGATGATAGGTACTGCATTCTTCTTTAAGATGACTTTGTGCTCAAAACCTTGCACCAGACCTAATTTGTCGTCAAATAAGGCATCATACTTAAGTAGTATTTGTTGTAATGAAGGATTAACTTCAGGTATATCCACTAATGAAATAGGACAAGAAGTACCTGGTCTTGATACCATTCCTAATTTCCCTGTGATCTTTCCACCCTGGGATGTTGTAGCCTTTTTTTGCCACATAAACTTTGATCAAAATCAGTCTGTCTTTAAATTTAATATTGCTAAGGAAAAAACCCAACATGTCAATATTGTGACCACCAAAGGAAATGGTGCGAATGTCTGGTGGAGATAATTGAAGAGAACTCCAATGTTTGTAAAATAGTTCATCAGTCACAAAGGTTACAGGGGAACCAGAATCAACAGTCACCTGAATCTCCAAATCACCAATTGTGACATTACACGAAGGACCACCATCATTTACATCAGAGTCCATAGAAAGCACAATTTTGTTAGGACTTCTAACAGTGCAAATGTTGGTATCTGAAGAATCTTCAATATTTTCGAGTGTGGCAACTTTATGAGGAATCTTACACATACAAGAAAAATGACCGTTCTTTTTGCAATTTGTGCAGGGTTTACCTAGTGCTGGAAAATTTCTAGCATTGGCTAAATGTGTGAAAGAGCCACATTTGTAACAAATACTTTGTTTTTTTATGTCTTTTACTTTGCTGAATGTAATTTTAGGTTTAGGACCAATGGCGTTAACGGGTTCAGAGACAGGATCTGATTTGCCCTTATTCAATTCTCTTTGTGCTACCACCGATCTTTCAATGCCTCTGTCTAATTCAAGAATTTCATTCAAAGAAGGATTTCCACAGCAGAGTAACCTTTCTTGTACTTTCTTGTTAAAACAATTGACAATTAGTTGATCTCTTAAGTAAGAATCAATGTTGCCATCAAATTCACAAGTGGCAATTAAAACTCTCAGTTCTGCTAGAAAAGTATCAATAGATTCAAATTCATATTGGCGTCTAGTGTAAAACTTGTGTCTCTCAACTACAACGCTGGTGTCATCTTTAAAATAGTTAGAAAGTCTGGAAATTGCTTCTTTGTAAACATCCCAATCAGTTTCATCGGGTTGAGTGACCACTGGCAAATGGTCGAAAATACGTTGATCTTCTGAACCTAGATTATTATAAAGAAGCGCTAATTTTCTAACCGGCTCAAACTTTGACCCGTTTAAAGCTATTATATAGCTGGAAAAACCTTTAAACCATTGCTTCCATTTTGTCTTGGGTACACCTGGTTCTGGTAAAAAATGTGAGGGACATGTTATGTTTTGCATGGTGACTTATCAAAGCAGATAACAATGAGTAAGTAAAATGATGTGCACACCGACGTGTAAAGTGAATAATAGACAATAGCAAAACGACTACCAGCTCACGAAAATTAAAAGTATATGCATCATAAAGAAACTGAAGTTAAAGATACCCAAGTAGAACAAAATAATTAAATTATGTAAAACTAGGTGTGCCCAATAAGGTTCCAATGAAGTAACACTATAATGCACAATTTTAAATGAGAAAATGAAAAAATACTTGAGCTGGAGACTTGAAGCTTTTTTATCTTTTTTCTTTTATGTTTATTGATTTTCCCAAATTAAAAGAATACACTTAGGATTACAATAATTAATGGCAGTCCTTCATATGTAAAAAGGAAAATAAAGCGACCAAAGCGACTATACACATCTTATAGATCATGCAGATCAAAGTCAGTGTGGCATACAGGCAATTATGCGTAGAAAGTTCGCTGCAGAGTTAACAATAATCATAGTGTATATCATTGAACAGATTAATGCCAAGTTCTATTAAAGAAGAGGCTCAGTGTCCCATATTTGTATTGTCTGACAATCATGATAGCAAAGACCCAGTGGAGATCCTGGAGACTTGAAGCTTGAAGTTGTAATTATAAAGTGAATTTGCAAAATATGATGTACAAAGGACAGTGAACAGGTGTGCGCATCACCTACTTGACAAATTCAAGTGCGCACTCAGCTGGTTTTTGAATACACAAATAATGTGCAAGGTGTGTGCGTCACCGAGATCGAGTTAAAGTGCGCGCCCAGCTGACTTTGAGAATAGGCACGTAATACAGACAGCAAGTGTGCATGTCACTGACTTGATGAAGAAAAGGTGCGCGCTCAGCTGACTTGCTGGTGTATCATAAGTGTGTGCGTCACTGGCTTTAATAATTATTGCGCATTCAAATGGTTTGAATACACATGTATTATGCAAGGTGTGCGTGTCAACGAGATCAGCTTAAGTTGCACGCTCAGCTGAATTGTAACATGTGTGCGCGTCACTGCACAAAGGTCCCGACAACGTTGAAGCCTGACAAAATGGTGGCACGTTGCGTGAACCTAACGTGACCTTGACGTGCGTAAGGTGGTATAGGAACGCTGTAGACAAAGAAGAATCCTGGAGAGCGAGGAAGAGAATCTTGAGGAGAAGGATCGAAGATCCAAGATGCATGTGAGGTAGGCAGGGGGCTCGTGAGGTGACAGTTGGTAATAAAACAGGCCACAATGAAAGTTGAACAAATGAAGAAAAAATTGTAGAAATACGACCTGCCGCTAGACAAACCAAGCGAGCGCCGTCTGCCCGAGTCCAATCACCACACTTCTCTTCTACCAGGAATACTTTGGGAGACGCTGTGCTGTAGAAATGTGCCGAAGAAGATCCCAATCATCGCCAAATGTAGGAGGGGGTTCTTCCATCAAAAATACAAGGGTAGTTGAAGTGCAGAAGTCTTCTTTATTAAGTATAGCACACAGCACAGCCCCGATACAGCAGGCAGCTTCAGAGGTCTCCAGATAACTGCCGGACCTCGAATCCCAGACTAGAATCCCCAGTACATTCTACACCTACATTCTGATAACCATTCCAGTAACCATGGAAATGGAAATACAACAACCGCACTTATTCCTATTTCTCTGGGGCACACAGGGTTTTTTCCCAACTCGACTACTTTTTTGCTTCGGCAGGAGAAATACGTACAGTGGATCGGGCGGAATATCTTGCAAGAGGCATCTTGGACCACTTAGCACTGTGACTGACGATAGGAGGTAGAGGTAGCAAGCAACGATCCGACTGGAGACTGAACGTCTGGGACAAAACAGTAACGGGAGTGATAAGGAAAGAGACTGAGCTATATTTTCAAGAGAATGTGGGCTGTGTAGCCTCAAATACCACTCTCTGGGAGGTCTATAGGATGGTGTTTTGAGGCAGGGTGCAAGACGTTATAGCACGAGCGCGTAGGGAAGAAACTTACCAGGACAAACTCCTGGTGCTTGAGATAGGTATCGTCCCAGGTGCGGAGACCAACTTGCTAAGACGAATAGAGGTCACACACGGAAGCTTCATGCCTTAACTGAAAAGGAGGTACAGATCCACATTCAGGCCACATATCACAGACTCTATGAGTCAGGAAATAGAGTAGGGAGACTCCTGGCCTGGCTGGGCAAAAGGGTAAGAGAGGCAAATTGGGTGGCCCAGATTCAGGAGGCCGAAGAACAACAAGTAACCGCACACACCATTGCGGGAGCCTTTGTACACTTCAACACAAAACTATACGAGGCCATGCCACTAGCAGATGAACTACAGATAACAGAATACCTTAGTATCATAGTTACCCCCACCCTGCACCGAGACGATAGAGAAGCCCTAGATACAGAAATCACCCTAACCGAAGTACAAGATGCCATAAATAGACAAATCGGGGAAGACTCCAGGGCCAAACAGGCTACCAGCGGAATTTTTTTAAGCAAAATGCTAGTTTGTTTATCCCCCATCTCCTAAGCATGTTCCAGGCAGAGCAGGGAAACTGGCCATTGCCGCCAGATCTTCGTCAAGCCACAGTGGTAAAGCCAGGTAAGCCCCCAGAAAGCTGCTGATCTTACTGCCCCATATCATTACTAAATATCGAAACTAAAATCTTGGCCTCTATCCTGGCGGCGCGACTCCTAATGGTGATCACATCATTGATGCCCACGACCAATCAGGCTTTATGCCTGGCCGAGCTACGAGTTTCAATCTCCGTCGACTCGCTAATTGGCTAGACACAGTGAAGGACAGAACTACCCCACAGATTCTCCTCTCACTAGACGCGGAGAAGGCCTTCGACACCGTCAACTGGCCTTACATGAGACAAGTCCTTGTAGAATTTATTACTAGAGTGGAGCTACTATATACCAGCCCCAGAGCTAGAGTTAGAGTTAATGGGGTGGCATCAGCCGATTTCCCCACCCAAAGAGAAACCCGGCAGGGTTGCCCCCTATCTCCCCTACTTTTTGCATTGGTCCGGGAACCACTGGCTTGTCTGATTTTGACCCACCCAGAACTTAGAGGTTGAATGGATATCCCTCTATGCAGACGATATTCTGCTCTACATCACCAACCCTGACACTACACTTCCTTTGATATTACAATTACTTAAGGAATTTGGCAAACATACAGGATACAATATTAATTGGGGGAAGTTGAGTCTATACACCCGCTTAGTACCAGAACACCTACACGTTACCGATGGGGGCTTTAAACATCTGGTGCTGTACCTCTCCATGAATGAGGCAGACTGCCTCACTCAAAATATTAAGTGAGTCCTGGCAGAGTATCCGCTGGGCGTTGCTAGATAGAGACGGCTTCCCCTGACTCTGCTAGGGAGGGCAGCCATGTATAAAATGATAATGCTCCCAAAACTACTGTACGTACTCCAAAATAAGTACAATAATGTTCCTGAGGCTATCTTCAAGGCCATTAACAACGAACTTCGTGTTTTTCTATGGGATGGGGGTCACCCTAGAGTGGCATTGCAAACATTGCAGTGCAATCAGTACAATAGGGTAACTGCTGTGCCAGACATCCAAGCCTATTACTGAGCTGCGCATTTAATGGTAATTAACGTATGGTGCCATGCTCCGCGAGATCACCCTACATATGACCTGGAGAGACTTCAATTCCGGAAACATACTTATCTTCATTATCTTTATGGGGGTGCAGGAGTGTGAGGCTTACTACCCGCTACACAGAGGACGATTGAGGCTTGGAAAGGAGCGGACTATCAGATGCAATGGAGCAAGGGACTAACTAAAGACACATCACTATGGGAGGAAAAGTGGTTGCCTGAACTGGTGAAATTACAGGGCTTCAAGGGATGGGACATGGTTGGGATCACAACACTAGGAGACATAATTAAAGAAGGAGACCTCATTACCTTTGCAGATCTCCAAGCCAAATATCAGCTGTCGCACACGCAACAATATAAACATTTAAAACTACATCATGCTTGGAGGTCACAAAAACCTGACATTACCAATATCTACGAGTATGCCCCATTGGAAGGTAGACTGCTGCAGGAAGAGATACCCATAAAGGCGGTTTCCTGGACATATAAAACACTAATAAACAACATCCCCAACAGATTGTTGACCCTCAGAATCAAATGGGAGGAAACCACAGGCCCGCTAGAGGACATTGATTGGGAGGGAGCGTTGATACACCTGAGGGATTAAGCTCCGTTTGCAGCTAATACAATTTACAATCCTACACAGGGTATACTACGACAGGGTGTGACTTTACGCAATGGGTAAGGCTGATATGCCCAATTGTTTGCGGTGCAAAACAGATCAAGGTACCTACACACACACATTATGGAAATGCCAGCAGGTACAAAGATACTGGTCACGAATAGTGAAGGAATTAAATGACATACTATAAATACAGATTCCCATGGACCCCGAATATATCATCCGGGGCATCCACAAAGATGTTGATATTCCTAGATACAAACTCCTTTTGTGTAACCTGGGACTCATAGTTGCAAAAAGAGATATTGCCAGGCATTGGGGAAGGGAAGACCTGCCCACTATGGAGGATAAAACAACATACATGGCCAGAGGATATCCCAACAAATTAAAGAAAATCTGGCAACCGTGGCTCAGACATTATTCTTTGGAGATGGAGAGGGTAGAGATTGATAATATACACCCCTGCACACAGGATCCGTAAACTCTCAGCGGACTATTTTACTCTCTTACAACTGTGCAACAAAGGGTGGGCCATACCTATTTTGGAGGGGGGCAATGGGGAGGAACACTGGAGAGCGAATTATACAATTTGTATATCCCTGAAAGTAACGACTGATTGTAACAATATCAAACTTGAAGTGTATAAGACTCTCTTGCTGATGTTTTGGCTGATGTTTAAAAAAAAGTTACTCAAAAGTGTAGATTTACATGTCTTCATGTCCTGAAACAAATTTCTAAGTGTAAAGTTACCACAACCAAAAAAGAGCAGTCCACACATGGCCAACAACTAATAGTGCACCACCATCCTATAGAAAATAGTGCTGGTAGGGACTTAAAATAGAAACTCAAAGCAAATAATGCTAAATAAAATTATTTAAAGTACCTAAAAATATAAATACATGGAATTTATTGTTAAAAAGATAAAAAAAATTCATTTTATTGTAGCATATTTTAACCTTTTTTTTAAATTAAAAATGAATGTACTATTTTTATTTAATGTAACGCAACTACTTTTAATTAATTGTATACTTTTAATAATTATTAATACTTGCAAGAATTCGAACCAATTCCAATTGCTCAGGGTAACATTTCAACCCACTGTTTGTTTGCCTACTATGCCTCCTCATTATGGACCCAACCATATGTAAATGAGCCTTAACCCTGCTCCATTATGAACAGTTCAGCCGAACTGCCAAGCCAGGTCATCCCTATTTTAGAACACAATCAACCCAAGACCAGTTTCGCCCTAATTGGTGCTTGTCAGTTGTTGTAGCTTGGTTAGAGATGCACAGTGAGCACGAGGCCCAAGTCTGGGCATGCCCTTGCCTTATAGAGTGGTACATCATACACACAAAGGTGATGGGATGAATTCTTGCAATAAGACTAACCACTGAGAATCGTTCTTTTGCCCATAATGCCAACACAGGGTAAAACCAGTTTTGCATTGCTTGTGTTCCTGTTCAGGGTGGACCTGGCCTGGCAGTTTGGGCTAGGCTTTTCCTATTGGAGCAGAGTCAACTGATTTCCAAATGGCTGGGTCCAAACTGAGGTGGCATGGTGGGCAAACGATCGATGAGATGGAATACTACACCAAGCAATTCCCAGTGGTTTACGTCATCAAACACCTGTATGCCCAAGTATCATACATTCACAGCTATGCTAAGTTTACCAGGTGCAATAAAGACCACTCCCTTTGCTAAGTTTCAGCAGACCAAATCTGCCATAAATTAACAGAAGCAAAATATGGTATTCAACTTGACTTGTATTTGGAGCAGTAATTTCCAAAATCCCAAAACTTGTAATAGATCCTATTTATGGCACTCAATAAATTATGAATCATTATGATCCACGGGAAGCCAGATTTTGTAGGGAGCAATAGATAGTGCCTTTCCTTCTGGATAATCAAGACCTAAGTCTTCAGTATGCTGCATAGGGAAAAGTAACATACCATGTCTGTAATCACTACTATGCCTTTCTTTTGCTAATGATTGGCACAAGCCCAGAAGTGCAGCACTACAGTGCATTGAGTTGTGTGCACATCCTTACAAACATTAGTAAACGAGGGCTGTAGAGATTTTTTACCTGCGATATTGTACATTTGGCCTTTGGAATATGGACAGATACTACACAGTTTGCTCAACTGTGTCTGTTGCAAGCTTGGCACTACGGAGTGATAATGTATCTCACACCAAGTATGCCAGGTTAATCTTCTGAAACCACACTACAGCTATGCATCATCTCGGCTAACTTTATAATTCCTCCCATACAATGAGACTCTGTTATTTGCCACTCAGGATAACAAGGCTACCAGGATGTGTTTGTCATATAAAAAGAAATCACAAATTCCTTTGAGATAGACGGGAATTTGATCTGAACGTAAACATATTTAAAATGATTTACAAAGTGTTTTATGATCAGTAGCACGATTAAACTACAAAGGATATTACTCTATTACTCTTTTATTGTTTATCCTTTGATTCCCTGGCTCTTTTCAGCAGATGAAGCGATGAAAAAGTCTTCCACTTTTGATTTAGATGTAACACAATTCACATCCAATCTGAGCAATTTGCTTAAGATGGAGTAAACATGACATCCTGCCAACACACTGGGACCACCCAAATTATGAGCTTCAAAGGAAACAGAGGCTAGGATTGCTCCCTACGGAAGTAATGTAGAGAATATTGGATATCAGGCTTTAATGTGTCCTGAAAACACTGCTTTGTTTTATGTTAATATCATGTCTTCACTTGAACAAAGGCAGCACGTTCATCTGTGTTAGACCTGGCATCCTTGGCGTGGTTTTTCCTCCACCTTTTTGCCCTGTGACCTCCAGGTTAGGTGATTTTGTTTTTGCTGACTTTAGGGCTCTGCGCATTTTACTACTGCTAACCAGTGCTAAAGTGCTTTGAATTCACTCCTTAAAATGTAGTAGAATTGGCTTTAACCCAATTCGCATATTTCATTTAATTGTAAGTCCCGTGCAAAGTGACACTACCCATGCCCAGGGCCTGCAAATTAAATGCTACTAGTTGACCTGCAGCACTGCTTGTGCCACCCACCTAAGTAGCACTTTAAACATGTCTAAGGTCTGCCATTGCAGCCTGTGTGTGCCGTTTATAAACTTTCATTTCGACCTGGCAAAATTAATCTTTTGCCAGGCCTAAGCCTTCCTTTTTAATTCATATGTCACCCCAAGGGTAGGCCCTTAACAGCCCAGAGGGCAGAGTGCAATGTGTTGAAAAAGTAGAACATGTACGTTTAAGTTTTGCATGTCCTAGTACCGAAAAACTCTTAAATTAGTTTTTTTCTACTGACTGGGTGTAGTTGACAGTTGGGCTTTGTATATTACTCCTAGGCAGCCACACACAATAGGAAGGTTAAGGGTGCCTCGATTGGCCATCACTGGCAGGATGGGTGGGAGGAGCTAGGCACAGTCCCATTTACACTTGAATAGGCTGTGTCCTGCCTCCACACAAAGGTCTGCATGCCCCTGTAGTCAGTCTGGAGCCAGGGCAAGAAAGGTAGGGCACATGTGCACCTAAAAGGCATGCCTCTAGAAGCTTCTCCCAACTTCAAAGGGATAACTGGGTATACATCCTAGACCTCAGTCACCAACTCTTCAGTACACTTTTAGGCCTGTGAATACTCTGCCAGGAAGAAAGGCTGCAGTGCTGACCTGCTGCTTGCTGCCCTCTTGCCTGTGTGAGAAGGACTAGATAGACCTGCATCTGTTAAACTCTGGACCACCAGAGTGACTACAAAGGCTAGATGACTGGCCTACTGACATGACCCTCAGGGACAGAAGGCTCAACAACCCCAAACCCAGCACTACCCTGCCAAGTGGTGCCACCCACATCCTGGACCCTTTGAAGTGGGCCTAAGGTGCTCTACCAGGCTCTATGGACCCAGTGAAACCAATGCATCTCCTCTGCTGCGCAGCGCAACCCTGAGCAGAACCAATGCATCGCTGATGCTGCATGGGGTCGGTACCACCGCAAATAGCGGCATTGCACTACAGCCCGTCGCCCCATTGGAACTGCCACACACGACACATCCTCGGCACAGTTCTTCTCATACCTCATCGATGGCAGCTTCGAGGATGATGCCAGGCTCAGAATTGGAACCTCGCAGCTCCTCTGGACCGACGCATCGCCCGACAGTGCGACTCATTCTCGATGTAGAACTTCACATTGCAAGCCCTCATCGACAGGATCCTCAATGATGATGTGTGACCTCACATCTCAGCCTGGCTGCCTATCGAAACCAATGCATTGGCTGCACAACGCATCTTCAATGCGGATCCTCAAAGCAGTCCGCAGGATTTCAGGGCCCGAACTTGTGACTTTCTCTGGGTCTAGCACGACCAGATATCCAGAGTTGGCTCTTTGTGCTTTTTTGCTCTATTTTCACTAAATGCATATCTCCAGTTCTACTGATTGGATTTTTGTCATTTTGGTCTTGTTTCACTTAATAAAAGTAGCTTTCTTATTCTAACTTGGTGTGTGACCCTTTTTATGTGGTGTTCTCTCTTTATTACTGAATGAAATGTTGTGTAAATACTTTACACATTGCCTCTTAGGGCTGTATTACGAGTACAGCGATCTTTGGACTGCGGTACTCACTGTAGCGGTCTGACCACCACCACTCTGGCGGCCTGACCACCGTATTATGAGTGTGATAGTTGGGCCGCCTCAAGACCTCTGCCTCCGCCGGTATCAAGGATCCAGCTGCTGTGGCAGTCTTCAAACTGCCTGAATATGCTGGCGTTACCGATGCTGGCACCGCCAAGCATATTACAAACTGAATATCAACCACCATTGCGGTGGCGGTCCCATTGTAAGACCGCCAAACTTGTAATAAGGGCATAAGTAAAACCTGACTGCTCTACACCAAGCTAGGTTGGTTTAGCAAAGGTTGATTTTGGGTTGGCTTGCGCCTCAACCTGACAAGGACTGTGGTTGCCGCTCAAATAGGGCTCACACTCTAGCTACCAAGAGCTCAATTTCTTACAACTTGTGTTCATGGCTGGATATCATAGAAATATTAACTGCCAAGTCAAGAAGAAAATATACCTTAAAATTCTCACATACTGGTTGTTCAACTGGTACAGTTCTCTGTCTGCAGTGATTCATTCTGCGATCAAAGGTTTGCCCCTCTTACAGATAATGTGCACAACATTATCAATACGGGTACATTCACATTTAAGAGGAACAGCTGATTGCATCTGTTCAACACCACAGTCCACAGGTAGGTGTTGTGGATTTTCAGGTTTTGCAACTACAGAATAACTTTATACTATTACAAAACACATTTTACGAGTCAGAAGAGTTTTTACGACTCATAAAATGTTTTTTCCATCCCAGTATGAATTGCAAATAGGAGGTGGCATGAAAGGGGCATCCACCTTCAATTTGCGATTTGGAGAGGAATGTATAAATTGTGGATGCAAACCACTGATCAGATACAAACACCTAGAAGAGGGTGGTATTTCTTTTGCAAGAGGGAAGCTGTCCCCAGCTGAGCCTATATACCCATGTTCATACTATCACTTACACTGCCCACAGCCTTTATATAAGGAGACCATATTTAGTGCATGTGTTTGACATAAATGGTATAGGACTTGGAAAAAATGCGAGCTAGACCGGCTGTTTTGAGGAAATGGAGCTCGACACAAAGAGCAGTGCTTGGGTAAAAGAATGACACAGGGACAGTCTGGGGGTAGATTGTCTTCTGGATAAGGACTAGCTGTGTCTGCACTGCACCATGCAGTATTTTTGCTACATTGCTGTGATACTAATATCTTTAGATCTAACACCAGGAGGTATGATAAGACAAGGTTGTATCAACAACTTCAAAGAACTCTTGGAGACATTCCATAATATTGCATGATTTTGAGCAAGCAAGCTATGTATTGCTAGGAAGAGAACCCTGAAAAGAATTACTGAAGCATAGAAGTCTAGACGGACTGTACGTCAAGAAAAAAAGTTGAGATATCATTCATATGAGAAATAGATTGTACTACCTTATGGCAGAAGCTTAATTTCTATAAAGATATGTCTTATAAAAGGATCTTTTCTGCATGGGTAGCTAGTGAAGTGATGTCAGATATATTAAAACATTTGCATGTTTTGCATTATTCAGCAATGATTGAGCTTCCGCTTTTTGAATGAATAGTAGCTTGTGGGAGACAGAGCGAGAGAGAGAGAGAGAGAGAGAGAGAGATCGAGCGAGTCCTACAAATAAGACAATTTAATAGTTTCATCTACTTACGACCATTACTTGATACATTGTTGTGTAAATTATGTATACATACAATAACAACATGTAATTCAATGTTATTTGTTTGAAAATGCAATTATTGTAGAATATGGTAGATTATTTTCAATTAGTAAACATAAATCTTCTTCATAAAAACATGATTCCAAATTAAAAATTATCATGTAAATGCTTTTCTATACCTACTAGTTGTAAATTTAAAGCTAGATGTATTTAATTTATTTACTTGGGAATGGACCTAATTATGTAAGACTATTTTACGTAATTTCTCATAAAGTTGACTGAAATATTTTTCTGTGTATGTATGTACATGTGTAAATTATATCTTTAATTAATGTAACTGTCATGTGTAATTATTCAATGTGTATTTTTGTTTAGTAATGGAATATAAAATTTAATTTTTATTATGTGTAATTATTTTTAGTTTTTTAACAAAGAAACCAGAGATAAAATTGAATCTTCTACTTCATATTGAATGTTTATGTATTAATTTAAAATATGGAAAATATGTAACAAAAATAATATTGTTGAATGTATTAGTGTATTGAAATGTTGGTATAGCTAGAAAGCATGCCGTTTTAAAGAAATTACTTTAGTAAGGTGTTAAAAAACCTATTCAGCAAGCTTTAGGGAACATTCATAAATGTGAGGGGATGGGAAATGTACTGTTCTAACTGCAATCCCACAAACATTGGTGAAAGTGCATACTTTGAAGTGATACTATTTACTGATCTAACTCCAGTGCAACAAACCATGGGGAAAGTGCATAAATGTAGGTGGCATATGCTATTCTAACTCCAATCCTACATACACTAAGAACAGTAGACAGTATCAAAAGAGTTTAAATTTAATAATCTAATAATTTTGTTTCTAATTTTTTGGAGGGGCAAGATTTGTATTTAGAACTCTAACCCCACAAACAGTGGGAAAAGTACTTAGGGGTCTATTAGAATGGCGGGTGCACTTTTGTCCGTCCGCCACCCTAGCGGTGCTGGGACTGGCCGCCAGTGGTGCGGCGGTCCCGCACCGGCAATTAGGATGCTACCGCCACGGTGGCATCCCCATCCACAACATTGTGGCGGGCGGTGCTCACAGCACATTGTGCATGCAAATGCAGGTGGGTACCGTAGGTACACCCCATGTGCAAAATCACACACCCCCAACACCCTGGGGGCCCGCAACGGGCCCCCACATTCAGGAACCGCATGCCTTTCCATGGCGGCAACACCGCCATGGAAAGACACTACTCCGCCTGTATTGTAATATGGATGGCGGTGTCACCGCCACCATATCCAGCCCCTTTTCTACCCGGTCGACTCGTCGACGGGCGGGAAGCCGGGTATACCGTCTGCTGGGGTCACCCCCGCCATCGTAATATCGCGGGGGGAAATGGGAGGCGGGCGGCAGGTAATGGCGATCCGCTTGCTATTATAATAGACCCCTAAGTTTGGAGAATAGGAATTACTATTTTTACTCCAGTTACAGCAAACATTGGGATGAATGCATAAATGGGGTATGCTGGAATATACTATTTAACTCTTATCTCAGAAACATTGAGGAAAGTGCCAAATTTAGAAGGGGAAGATTTACTGTTGTAACTCCAGTCAAAAAACATCATTATGGTAGGTGCATAAATGTGGGTGTTTAAATATGCATAATTTTGAAGGGTAAGGTTGAATATTCTAACTCTATTCCACAAACATTTTGGAAAGTAGATAACCTGCAGGGATAGGATTAACTTTTCTAACTAGAGAACCCCACAAATTTGAAAAGACACATGAATATGGAGGGGGGTAGATTAAAATATACTATTTTAAATCTACTTCTACTAAGATTACATAAAATAAAAACATAGATGTTATTTCAATACATGCATATTTAAAAAGATATTAGGATTCAGATATACTATGCTTTTGTGCAAAAAAACTATAAATTACCCTGAAACATAAAAGCTCCCACATTTGAAGTAATATGACAAATATACTGTACCATTTTAATTTAACAAACATTGTTCCAACAAAATGTACCCCAATTTAAAAATATAGAGTCAGAAACAATGATTATGACACTCTTGAAAAATATTTAAAGTTTCCAAACATTAAAACATTACTCACCCTTTATGCCAATAAACCTTTTAACTCATAGTATAACATTGAAATATACACTCCAAAATACACGAATCTCAACATTAAAAACAAGTCACACATAAAAATATGTATATTTAAAAAAAAAAAATTAAAAAGAAATTGATTGTTTATATAATATATGACTAAAACACTATCCATCCAAATCTGTATATTAAGCAACAACAGTTTCAAAGAAACTTAAGTGATAGCAAAAAGGTTACAAACAAAACACTAACAACTAACAAAGCACAGGTTTATATAAAATAACAATAAACATTCAACTTATGACATTAATACCAACTATATTTATTACCACATTATTTTAATAAATTAATGTTTTAACAACAGTATTCATAACAAGCACCGAAGATTCTTTCCTTTGATATTAGGTCCCAAAATATTTTTCAGTCACAATATTTTTACCACAATATGGTGATACGACAGTATTTAATACTTGTGTAAGGGTTATGGAAAATGTATATGTTTGGATTATGGATGGGTTATGGTTAGACTATTAGAATAAATGTAAGTGCTGTGGATAGAATTAATTAAGTATAAGGGTTAGGTTTAATGCCATATTTTGTAACTTTTGCACTCTTTATTTTGGATTGTTATTGTCGACTACATGTAATATCAAATGACACATTTGCCATAATGAATTCTTCCTTTTACTACTAGCGTGTAGTGTTTCCACCTGTCTGGACCACATATTTGTATGAATGATGGAGCTCGATTTGTCTGAAAAGTCAAGAAAGTGTTCATTTGTTTCAGAGCTAAATTTATTCTGTATGCATTCCATTGCAGACATGCGTATTCGTTTACAACCGCTCAATGCATGTGTGGCCTACCAAGACTAAAGCATTTTATCAGGTTTGTACCAACAGACGAAGGAGCAACAGAAAAAGACATGAGAAAGTAAGTACAGCAAAAAGTCAAAACACAATAATTAAAAAAAACCTCTAGTCATTACTGTGTGGAAGTCTTTCCTGCCTGAGTAAAAATAACTATTAAAAAACTACGTGCTATGTCTGTGTTCTGAAAATCTCAATGATCACTAGGTGAGAGGCCACCTGTAACACTTTTAAAGTTTGATAAGATTTATAAGGAGGGTGTATTTCTTCCTTACGGCCCCCAGCGCCTTGAGACCCTTAGGGGTGATTTGTTCGCGCTTTATAAATACCGGATTCCTATTATTATTATTTTTTTATTTGCAGATAAAAAGCTGAAGTTGTAGTTAATGTAATTCCAACAATTGTACTTTCTTCCCAAAAAAATGATTCTCTGGTCCTAGGTCACAAATATGTTTTCTGTTGTAAATTACATTTATAACCACAGAAACGGGGATCTAGGATTGCATAAACCAAATCCTGATTTAGAGAGGAATAACTTTAGGAATTTTCTTACTCCTAATCTGTGACGACTGGTGATGGTGGGAACATAAGTGTTCGCTTCAGAGGAATACAGAGGCAGCCCAAGGAAACCAGTGAACATCCACATGGTCAGAAGTTCGTGGGTCATCACAAATGTTCCTAATTGTGTGCAATCCCAATAAGCATGTTTTAATCTAACGCAAAAGCAGCAGCTGTAAGCATGCAAAGTGTGCATTTAAAACACATAAGCGCCAACATAACATAACAAATTATTTTGCCACCAGAAAAAGGTAGGAAATCAAAAATAGTCATGGCAGTCAGTGTCTTGGGTGGATTTTGATGAATTTTTGTTGACTTACTATGTTGTTTAAAAACCTCCCGGGAAACCTATGATGATGTAGGAGTTAACCTATGAATTTGTTCTCTCTTTTGACACTGATGCTTAAAATTATTTAGTTGCTTCACACTGAGGTAATTTGTTTAATAATTGTACCACAATAACATAATGCTTTGCAGCTCTCCCATATCATGCAAGCTTGTTAATGATAATCAGTTGCTCTTGGGCAATTTTCTTCACAACAGTGGCCGTTTCTGAAATACCATATTGAACATGTTAAAGCACCAAATTAGTATCCTTGGGCGTCCTGCAACATATTTCATTTCATCAATCATCTCCTATTGGAACTGCCATCTCTTAGGGTAGCACCACCTGAGTAACCCTCCCGTTGCTGTATTACTTGAGCAATTACATTGTAATTGAAATGCATCAAAATTAGTATAAATTTGGGACTCTTTACCTGACCCTATTGAAAGGTGAAGAATGTGTCTGTCTTAATTCCAATTATGAACCACGGCCACCGAAAGTATTCAAATCTGCAGCCACAATCTTTAAGTGTACTTGTGGATTTGCTGCATTTGCTATGTAATATATTTTCTGATGCCCAAATTGCAGATTTCAACCCTCAAGAAATGTTCTAACTCAAAAAGATCTAAAGTTTCTTAAAAGGTTGTATGCTGAATCTCACACAAAGACACTTCATCAAAGTTAGCTCGTCAGATGGTGTGTGCTGGAATACAGAAGGGCTGAGAAGGTGTTAATATCTTCTGTTGAGGCTCTGATGAAGGGCTTTTGTCTGCAGAAGGAAAACACCTTAGCTATTTAAATAATAATTTTAAATATCGAGGAAGGCATTTCATCCTTCGTCCTGCTTCCAAGAAGAACATTGAGGTACCCGAATTCAGACTGGCCCGCTGGGGAGTTAAAAGTTTTGTGACATGTACTGCTAAACTGTGGAAATGCCTTCCCTTTGAATTGAAAAAAGCCCAGAACCTTCTACATTTTAGGAAAGCATTGAAAACTTAGCTCTTCTAATAATTAAGGGGGGCATTTTAAACCTACCCCCCCAGTCAGGTCACCATTACTCAAGACAGCGCCAAGACACCTCAGGGTACAGGAGCGCCATACAAAACTCAATAACATAACATAACAGGATGTGCAGAATAGGAGGTAGTATGTATCACACTCAGCATATGCTATCACTTTATGGTGGGGTATTTACGAGGTACAATAAATACTTTCTGTTCTAGGTTCTCCAGGTGGGGCTAGGGCATAAAATGAGAAATCAGTATTCAAGCAACAAAATTTGCCTTTATTTGTACTACTATTCTCAGATACATTTGGCAGGTTTCTGGGTGAAATCTCTCAGGGGATTTTTGCGCCAGTACAACAATTGTTGCATTACGTAGAAGTCCGATCACTGCAAACTCCTGTTTGCTCAGGAATAAGAATTCAATTCAATGCTTGGAACTGGGGCATTTTTCTTGAAAATCATGTATTATACTTTGCTTGATTTTTATGTATACATCACAGACCCTGCTCTCAAAGTAGTTATTTTAAGAGGGCACTTGATGTTTAGAAAAATCCAAGCATGTTTCATCTCTTCATATGTTCTGATGTCTTGATTCTTAAAAGGCCTCCTAGTGAGACACATACTTCATGAATATGTGAAATACACTATTTTTCTGCAGGGATGCTACATAACGGAAATAAGTGTTTGAAGATAGAAATGTCACTAAATGTGATGCAACGTTTTCATTTAATTGCATAGTTGCTGCATAATATGCCTTTAATATGCCACATTATGTATGCACCCATACAAAATAATTTTGCCATTCATTGTTGCATAATTAAAGTGTCCCTACTCGTAAGTACATATAATCTGATGCCCAAAGCCTTTTATGGATGCAATCCTGTGATTATGGCAGAAAAGGTCTACATTTCTGCCTGCCAGGTACCCAGATAAGGATACGTGCCTGTTGTAAGTAGTTTTACTACTGCATACTTGTAAGCCACAACTGTGTGCAATTACGAAGTAGTAAACCCCATGCAAGGGGTGTGTAGTTGCCAGATCATAGCATGGTTTGCCTTGAGAGTAGGGGTGGGCGGAATTTGCGAAATTAACTTTCGCAAACTATCGCGAAAATGCTGAAAATCTCCGCAAACACGCCGGAAATATCGCAAAGACGCGGACGTTTTTTTCCCGCCTGTTTGCGGTCTTTTTTGCGTGATCGCGGCTCGTCAACTTACCCATGCAGTTGCTCACGGGTGCGGCCATCTTGTTTTCACTTGTCCCGTCCTCTCGCGATGCTTACTTCCTGTTCCGGGTCGCGCAATGCATGTTCGCGCCCGTTCGCGGTAGATATTTCCTGTTCGCGATTGCTTTTACTTGATCGCGTTGCTTTTTGCTTGCTCAGGGAGAAAATATTGCGCGAACTTGCGTATTTGGTCGCAATGGGCACGGCCATCTTGTTTTTCACTCTATTGCATGGTTCTGGGGCCTGATTTTGAATCCTCCCTACATCTTTTCAATCCTTTGTTTAAAGCCACTTTTTTTTATCTTTCTTATTTATTATTTCTCTAACTATTTTCCTGCTTCTATATTTTTGGTTTTTGTCGACTTTTTTTTTGTTTTTTAGCTACTTTTTCTCTCTTTCTATTGCCTGCTATTTATTTCCTTTACTTCTTTAATTTTATTACCTTTTTTTTTCGCGCCCCGTCCCAGAACCATGTCAAAGGGTAGGGCTGGTCGTCGCAGCCAGAGCCGCGACCGCCTTCCTTGCGGAAAGCGGCGCCCACAAGGGGTGCAGGTGCGGGCCTTATTTGGGGAGGTGGAGTTGGCTGCACTCATTTTCTTTGTGCAGTGCCACCTCCCCTCAACCCAGGCAGCAGGTGGCAGTCCTGGGTCCGGGTACGGCCTCCGGGAGCATCGGCAACGGTGGGGGAAGGTGCGCCGGGCAGTGTTGCGCTTCTCAGGGGTCCGGCGCACCCAGGCGCAGCTGACGCACTGGTGGTCCGACATCCTGGACCGTGAGCAGGACCTGCTGGACCTGCTAGGAGTGGAGGTCCCGGGGCTTGGTGAGTAACTATTTAATTATTACTACTTTGTGTCTGTTCTTCTGCTCTGTGTTATATATTGCAAATATAATGTTTTTCTTCCAACCAGCTAGAATGTTGCTCCTTACATTCCAGGTTAATTACGTTTAAAAGTCTTCTGTGATTATGACACAGGTGCTCTTCTGCGCTACTACTAATCTTACTTGTTTGCAACTTTGCGTTTGTGCTCACTTAGCGTGATTCTGTAAGAGTTTATTTTAGAGAAATTAGGTTACGTAATGCTACAGTAACTCTAGTCCACTCCTTACTTTGTCATGTCACTAAGAGATAGGGGCAGATTGATACTTAGGTTTAGGTACTTTGTATGAGTTTCTAATTTGTTAGTGGTATGCGTGATGCCCCCTCAGTTACGTGACGTGCTGCTAGTACGGCAGTCTTTATTAGAACCTTTTCTAGTTTGTTCAATGAGTGGTGGTAATTGGCTTAGCACTAGCAGAACATCAGCATCAATCAATCAACCCAAAATTTGGTGTATACAAAAATTGTAGTCATGTGTCCTCCATTTGACCATATGCATTGTTGAGGAATAAAAGAAGTGGAAATGCATACTTAATGTACAATTGGCATACCTGGAATAGGTGGGCTAGGTCGGGTGGTACGTCGTACTTAGGCTTAGTTGTAACTTAGTATTCTGGAATCAGAATGGAAGACTGGATTACTGTTGATAAATAGTAACTTAAGTAGTCGATCCGCGAATCCACCGATACTACTTGATGACCAGATGAGATCGGTCAATTTAGTTATTGCAATTGTTGTTTACATAAGTGTTTTTTGACCGTTCTTTAAAAACATTGTATTTGTTTGACACCATCCATCAATGTTTGTCTCTTTCTTATATCTTTCCTGTTCATCAGCACCCAGGGGCAGACAGACAGGGAGTGGGCAGTCGGCGGGACAACAGTCCGAACACCACCACCAGGAGGACACCAATGAGGGCTCCTCTGCTGGTCCCAGTAAGTCTTCTTGTTTTTAATAATATTTCTTATTCCATAACTTTTACTGCACCATATTTTTCATGAACTATTGTTTCAGTTTCCCAATGCTAATTTTTACCAACAATTATCCTTCGATCTGTACGGTTTCAAAAATCTTGTTATCCCTGCCTCTGCTATGATGACTCTCAGTACTACTACTACTATCAGTCTGTCTGTACTGTAGTAGCTAAGCTTGCCCAGTTGGCCAGTGCCACTCTTTATATGAAAGGTTGTAATAAAACTCAGATTCACCAGTAGCTCTAGCCATCGAGTCCAGTCCTTTGGGTCGTCCTCTTGTACTACTTCTAGTCTTATTGATCTTGAGTCTTTGTTGATCTTGAGGCTTTGACAATTCACAGCAACAAATGCCCAACCAGATTTATTACTATTTTGATATGATAGCCTATAGGACATACTTCTACTGTTGTAGGGATCTTGCACATACAGACCTTTGCACAAGAAAATAGGATGTTGGTGATGGTAGGTTGGACCTTCCTCACACACCTCAATCAGAAATTCAGAACCCACCACAATCCCCTGCTCGACTATAGTACAGTCTTGTCATAACTATTAGGTCTCCGAACCCTCCCCCCAAGATACCCAACAAGTAGACAACCCAGAACATAACACACCCAACCTCTCAGTCGTGGAAGCAATGCACATGCACACCCTTACTTTAATTTGCTCACTCATGTAAGTTAGTCCACAACAAATACCACCAAGTCTATGTAAGTTCAAAATGTTTATTTTGAATTGAGAAGCTCTGTACATTGTTCTATTATAAAATGCAGCACCAACCGTAAAATCAATAACATTAAAACAATACAATCTTTGAAGACTACCATATCCATATGTTAAGGGAGAAAAAGGAAATGCATGCATGATGATGAGAGACCCGGATTACATACACTTCTTGTTCTGTTGTTCCGGCCTTAATACTTTTACAGATAGCAAATAGAAATTTTAAATATTGGTAGGGAAGAATCATAAACAGAGAGCAAACCTAATGATGATAATAACAACAACAAGAACTCACTGTTGTAAAGATTGTATACAAAAAAATGATTCAAATTATTTAAAAGAAGATAAAAGTTGATAATGTTACTGTGTTATCCTGGTAAAAAATGTGGACTGGATTTGCATCTCGGCATTCCTCTTGGTCCTCTCGTCCATCAATCTTGGGTGTGTCGCCACTCGCCACTGCCCGGCTGGAAAAAAAATGTCAATTTATTGGTAAGGTAAGTGTGCATTGTAATGTTTTCCAAAGTCTAGGGCAAGGCCCGGCCTGTAATTGTAGATGGAAAACCAAAGGGGATATTGAGAAACAAAGTTGAAACAAATGCACAAGTTATGGTGTAGTGCAACAAGAACACTTTCCGAGGTGGCATGTATGCATCATCTCTACTCTAGTCTGTTTCCAGCATTGACCTTCAACAATAACAGGAGAGAGCAGGCCCACAGTGACAGGCCTGACGGCACGTTGCTTAGCAGTAGCACATCCTACGTTTAGACTTTAGAATACTTTTTTTTTTTTTTTTTTTAAAGAGTTGGACAAAGGCAAAGCACATTATCCATTCCAAACATAGCATTTTACAGTTTAAGTTAGTAAATCAATGCACCGCAGTCATCCCACCGCTACACTCTATTCCACTTCTACACAGACATTTGGGTCTGCTGTGGTTGTTGTTGACGTGTTTACCTTTGGGCTTTTAAGTTTTATGCCACTAAGAAACGTCCTCCTGACTTCATCATCATCTCCGATACTTTTACTGACTGACTGTGAAGATCGGCCTGCAGTAGAAGTAAAATTGCTATTACACAACAAGAGTAGAAATATTATTGACTTGAGTCAGTCTTTAGTGTGTATAGAAAGATAGATTACTAGTACACTTTGACTTCACTTTGTGCACAACAAACAAACAACGAAAACACAAACACCAATCGCTCAGAGTCATGTGTCCAATGTATGCCATTAATTGTCATTATCTGTTCCTTCTCATCTTAAGTTAACGGGCCGTCTATTTCGCCATCATCATCATGGACGGTGCTGTTGTGTCAATCATACTCATTGCGCAGATTGAGTGAGTCCCCTTCCTGTATTGAATTAAAAGCAATGTATCACCAAGCTGCAGGAGAAGTACAAATTTCTTATTTGCAAGAAGGGGAAAATTGAATTCACCTTGAGTTAAGTTTAGTGTTTTCTGTAGAAAGATGATTAGTGCACAATTACATAACTTCATGCACAACAAACACAACAAAATCATTCAGTCTGCGACTCTGCGTCCAATGCATGGCATCAATCCTTACCTGTTCCATCTTATTTTCAGTTAATGGGCAGTCTCTCTCGGCTCTGAAAGAAGGATAGCTATAGTAGTCATCTGATTCATGCTCCACTTCTTTTGGCAGGACTAGGAAAGTTTGAATTTGTTCTTCTAGTATTTACCATCATCCAATCATCATTCATGAGGGCAATGGATTTGGGCGGGAGATTCAGTATGATGGAGCGGAGGAGCTGGATTCGGAGGACTGTACTGTCAAATTGCAGAAACCTGAAACTTGAATAATAAATAAGAAGAGTAGAAGACGGTGGTAATGGATTTGTTGTGATTCACAAGTTTGTAACCGGAATGACAGACACACAAATAAAGGGGGAAAATAGGGAGGAAGACAGTAAGTGCAAGCCTAATTGTCAGGGAAGTATAGCTCGTCCTCAAACTCTGGGGGGCAGCCAGTAGTAGGTAATCATCATGTGACACACTACTTCCGTCACCTGAGCCGCTGTCCTCATCTTCCTCCATTGCTTCATGTATTGTGTAATTCGGTGGTATGAAGTGCTGATTCATTTTGATCATTGTTAACCTCTCCACGTTTTTGGGCGAGAGACTGGTCCTTCTCAATGTTACAATGGAACCAGCAGCACTGAAAACACGTTCGGAAGAGACACTTGCGACAGGGCAAGCCAGATAGCTTATCGCCAGCCTGCTGAGCAGTGGCCATTCAGACCTTTTCCTATACCAATACTGCAATGGGTTTTGATCAATGTACACCTCTGTTGGGTCGTCCAGATAGGCCTGGACCATCCGCTCAATGTTTAGGGGTGCTGCTTGTAAGCCTTCGTGCTCCTTTCTCTGTGCATCAGCACTGTGCTTATTAATGCCTAACTGTACATACCAATCGTCTAACGATTGTACTGGGCCTAATGATCCAGTTATTGTTGCTGTTGTCGATAGTGATGGTGAGTGTTGTGAACCAAACGCACTGCCCTCAGCCGACGAAGTTGCACTTGATCCTGCATGCCCTGCTGCAGTACTTCTTGTGGGTTGATCTTGTGGGCTTTTAATTAGCAGCCGTTCGTTTTCCAACTTACTGGCTGCTTCAGCTATACAAGTTTTGTAGCGGGCAACATCAATCTCGGAAAAAGCTAAGAATGTCTTCAGTCCAAATTTTGCACGTGGATCCAGAATTGTGGCACAAATTTAATGTTCTTGTGACAAAATGTTATTTTGTATCCTTACATTTTCAGCTAAGCGACAGGCTAAGCTCCCCACCAAGTCATAGGCTTCCCTTTTGTCCTCTACACCTTTGTATGATTCAGACACATTCTTCAGCTGATGCTCTAGCATTTGCAATAATGGGATAGCTTGGCTTATTGTACAGTCCTCCTTGCTGACTTCACGTGTGAAGACCTCAAAGGACAAAGCATCTCAGTCAGGCATTTAATTAGGCTCCATTGCTCCAACTCACGGTTCATGCCTTTAACAGTAGCATCCCCTCTTCTTTTCCAGACATATTCATGGAGTGACCTGCTCATACAGACGATCAAGCATGTAATACGTTGAGTTCCAACGTGTTGCCACCTCCTGGATGAGTGCCTTGACTGGCATCCTATGTTCACGTTGGATGATCCTCAGCTGCTTCCGAGCTTTAAAAGAATGGCTGAAATGAGTGCATATTCTTCGGCAGATGGCCAGTAAATTGCTGACTATGGGTTCTTTTTTCAGAAAGTCTTGAACTATAATGTTTATGCAGTGCGCCAAACACGGAACCCTGAAATAGGAACCAAGTTCCATGGCCTTAAGTACATTACTGCCATTGTCTGTGGCAACAAAACCAATACTAAGCCCTCTTGGCCGCAGCCATTCCAAAACCTTGCTGCGAAACTCGTCTAAAATGATTTCAGTCGTATGAGATTTCTCCATGGCGAACATGGCTACATTTGCATGTTTCCGAGTACCTTTAAAAATCACAGCTGTGTCAACAGCACCTCGTGCAGATAGCTTATCTCTAACCCCCACAAAAGAGACCCAGTGTGCAGTGATGCACATGTAATCTGTGGCTTGGCAACTGGTCCACATGTCTGTTGTCAGGTGGATATTGTGAACAGCACTCTGCTGCAAAGCTTGTCCAACCAATTCCAGTACATCAAGATGTAGTGCCGGAACAGCAATTCTTGCGAAATAGGACCGGCTGGGAATCTTCCATTTAGGGCAGATGGCTGACACAAATTCAAGGAAACCCACCCCTTCCACAAATGAAAAAGGAAGAAGGTCCAGCGCTAACATTTTAGCTAGCTTCGCATTGTACAACCGTGCTGTTGGGTGGTTGCGTTGGAACTGCCCCTCCAACCTAAACATGCTCTCAATGGTAGGCTGGATTACTTTCCTTTGTGGTGCTGTTTTCATTAACCCACTTAGACTCAACGACACGGTTTGTCTCATTGCGGTACTCGGTCGCCTTGGTGTCTCAGCCTGACTCTGAGTATGGCTCTTACTGCGGTGCCACTCAGATGTTACTGAGGAGGATGTGGGCGGTACCACTGCACTACTGGGGACAGGGCTAGAAATGCCTCCCTCTTCTTCACCTTCCACCGCAATAATATCGCTCCCTGATTCTTCCTGACCAACTTCAATGGGTTGAGTTTTTCTACTTTCTTTTAACTGAAGTAAATGATTTTCCCACACGATAGTGTGGTGTATTCTGAGATGACTTGCTTGGCCTCCGGTACCATAGTTTGTACCAAGCTTACCCCGCCGAACACCTTGCCGACAAATTGAGCATATAGCAACGTTCTCCTCCTTGGTGCTAACAGAAAAGAAGTCCCAAACTAGGGAGGAGAACTTTCTGGCACTGCTGGATGTGCCACTTTCAATACCAGATGAACTGGAGGGTGTGCTTGAAATGTGACCCTGTGCACCTAGACTGTGACTTTTACTACCACTACCTACTGAGATGGTTGAGCTAGATGTAGGTCCCTGCCGGGCCTTGGAAAATATGGCAGCTGGAGGTAGTGATGTTGTAAACTGTGTTGGTGATATCCGTGCTACATACCGTTCAGTAGCAGCCTTTCTGGATAGGATGAGAATGTTGGTCTCCAATCCCTTTGGGGCGGGAGTAATGTGCATGATGACTGGCTCGTCTTCATCAACATCAGCATCACCGCCCTCTTCTACATCTACCTCCATAACTCCTTCCTTTTCAGAAGCATTGTCTTGTGGCGTATATCACTCTCAGACTGAGCTGGTGGGTGCCAAGTGGCATCACGATCATCAGAAGTGGGGCTTGAAGAAGAAGATGATGGACTAAGCCTCCTTTTCCTTGCTGGTGGTCTGGAAAGACAATAGATCTTCTGAAACAGTGGTTTGACTTTGCTCCACTTTGTCTGCAGGAAGCTCGATTTCCTGAAATGCCCCTACGTCAGGAGCAACAACTACTATAGTGGGCTGTTGCGGCTGCTGCTGTTCTTGTTGCGGCTGCTGCTGTTTTTGTTGCGGCTGCTGCTGTTCTTGTTGCGGCCGCTGCTGTTCTTGTTGCGGCCACTGCTGTTCTTGTTGCGGCTGCTGCTGTTCTTGTTGCGGCTGCACACTTATCTGCTGAGCTTGCGCCTGTGTTGATTGTGTACTACTTTGCGATAATGACATTTCTTCAACATCGCTGCTCGTTAGTAGACTGGCTACCTCTGCGACACTAAAGCCCTTGGGCCTAGGTTGGTGGGGTTGGACCGCTGGTGCTGAGGTGCTGCTCTCAGCTTGGTTCCCGGACAACACTGCTGTAGGCGTAACTTTTTTGGTGCCAAAAAAAACATTGGCCGGCACACCACCAGTCGTGGTTAATGGCACTTCCTTTTTTTGTTCCTTCTTCTCACCGGCAACTTTCTTGGTACTGGACCTGGTACCTTTCTTTGGGGCCATCTTCTTCAGATGTCAGGCAGGATGCAGATGCACAACAAGTTCTGGTCATACGTGGACGTGATGCGCAGCAGGACTTCTGTCTGGCTGGCAGTACAACGGGTAGCCGGGTGATGCTGATGACACCTCCTCCTCTGGCTTTTTGTGCACGTAAAAGCAAATAAGCCAGGAGAAGAACATCAGTGAAATGTTGCATTTGTTGTTGTGGTTCAGTTACTTACTACTGTACTAGTGCAAACAAAAGATATAGTCTAGCCATTTATGACGTTTTTTTTAACAAGGGCTATGTTATACTACTGTGTACAGTCAGTGACACACTACACTCTCAGGAAGGATAGGAAAGTTAATAAGAACCACCAAAATAAAAATGTAATGGAAGTGGGGTGGACCCTATTTACCATTAAATTATTTGAGCATCTCAGCATCCATGGAGCTGCTGCTGGCAAATGGGGTGGATGGATAGAAGCAGTAAGCCAATAGGAAAACCATGCAGGCCTATATGGCAAAAGCAGGACACTAATAACTCCCAACACAAAAAAAGCCCACCAGCCACATGGACACTCACAAATCACAAACAAGCAGGGGACCTGGGAAACACCAGGAGCTGACAAAAGGCCTATAAAAGCCAGGTAAAGGATGCATGCTAAAGCACACTGCTCTGCCTTTTTAATGCAACAAAATGCAAATACGAACATTCACAGGCCCCAAAAAGGTCTGCAGGGTGCATGCATTGCACACCAACACACACCAGACACACACAACAAAAGCATGTCTTTAAGACAACCAACATCAGAAAGCCCACCCCAAATAAACACACTTCCCCAACTCAATCCAATGCCATCCATGCCCTAAATGATGTCTAAATTCAACAGACCACACAGAAAACACTTGAATAATAAAGCTGTGGCTACCTGCTCTGATCCTAGTGAATGAAAGCAGGCTGTTGGCAGACAAGGCCAGGCAAGCTTGCAGGCCTAGGCTTCAAAATAGCCACCAGCCACATGGCCAGGCCCAACAACATCAGAAAGCCCACCCCAAAAAAACACACTTCCCCAACTCAATCCAATGCCATCCATGCCCTAAATGATGTCTAAATTCAACAGACCACACAGAAAACACTTGATTAATAAAGCTGTGGCTACCTGCTCTGATCCTACTGGATGAAAGCAGGCCTGTTGGCAGACAAGGCCAGACAAGCTTGCAGGCCTAGGCTTCAAAATGGCCACCAGCCACATGGCCAGGCCCAACAACATCAGAAAGCCCACCCCAAAAAAACACACTTCCCCAACTCAATCCAATGCCATCCATGCCCTAAATGATGTCTAAATTCAACAGACCACACAGAAAACACTTGATTAATAAAGCTGTGGCTACCTGCTCTGATCCTAGTGGATGAAAGCAGGCCTGTTGGCAGACAAGGCCAGGCAAGCTTGCAGGCCTAGGATTCAAATGGCCACCAGACACATGGCCAGGCCCAACAACATCAGAAAGCCCACCCCAAAAAAACACATTTCCCAACTAATTCCAATGCCATCCAGGCCCTAAATGATGCTTGAAAATGAAATACATTAAAAAAAACACCAAAGGAACAGTTGCTTCATCATGCACACACCCATGAGGCCATGACTAGCTGGGGCCTACTACTGACTACTACTACCCACAACATTTAAAAAAAAAAGGAATGATGATAGTTACCAAAAATAAATTGTAGTTACAACAACTGCAATGCCCACAATCAAACAGACACAACAACCACTTACTTGTAAAATATCAAAATAAAAAATCCTCAAATCCAATTGCAATGATGCAGCAGACAAAAAGAGTGATCTTTCCAGCTCAAAATCCAAAGGCAGAATGAGCAGAAGAAGGACAAAGCACTGGGAGGAGCCTGCTGGACAGGAACAGGAAGTTGGAGATTCTGTGGAACTTCCTCCCTATCCCCACCTTTTTAAAAAAGGACTCCTTGCACAAAAAAGGACAGCCAAATGTCAATCTGAGGAGTTGTTTTCATCCACAATCATCATTTGCAGAAGGTTTCATGCTGCTAGAGCTGATATTCTTCTCCAAATTGAAAATTTTACATGTTCGAGTTCTCGAGCTTCACATTACTTCTGCCGGATGTCGATGGCGTGTCCAAAATGACTTGATTGCGTTCTCTCGCTCCCTGTCGCGTTGGATATGACGTGTTCGGGGTCTCTTTCTCCTTTTCGCGTTCGATTAGACGTGCCCGCGTCCTCACGCTCTCGCTCGCGGTGGAGAATGACGTGTTCGAGATCTCAATCTTCTCATACTCTCGCGGTGCATGTTCGCGAGAAGAAAGACGTGATTGCGCGACAAATGACTTGATAGCGCGACAAATGACGTTAATGCGGGCGCGAACTGTCGCGAGACAGCGCAAAATGGCTACCAACAATCCAACATCTTGTGGAGAACGCGACCGGGTCGGGAAAACTTGTCGGCGAACGCGGGGATTCAGGTAAGGCGATCGCGCGCACGCGAGAATGTATTTTTTTACAGCGCGAGCAAGAAACAAATTACCGCTAAGATGCGGATTGCGGAAATTTTGACATTTTCGCGCTTTCCGCGGAACGCGAAAATGCCACATTATCGCAATTTACGCGAGCGGAACGGAATTTTGGCCCAGGCCTACTTGAGAGATGGTGAATGCCCACAAACTCCTGAGTTTGCTCACATGCTCAAATTTCTCTTTAACCTTTTCTCAGGCAGGAAATGGTTGGAGATTTACTCCAATAAAGGGGTGGAGTAGTTACCCTTCTGGGGTTGGAAGGAGAAAACAAATACCCCCAAAAATCATAATGATGATGGGGAAGGGGTTTTGCAATGGGGAAAATGTGATTCTCATGGAGTCGTCTGCCTTTCATTACACACACCTCTGCATTGTGCAAATGGCAGATATCACATCATACCATTGGCAGGTGTATGCCCAGGAAATTGTTACTGTTTCAGCATTCCAGACCCACTATTGGAAAAGTCTACACCTTCCCAAAAGTCCTACGCAGTGGCATAACGAAACTTGAGGGGGGCCCCCTGCCAAGATGTATGGAGTGGCAGTGGCAGCTAATCTGCTAATGCAGAGAAGCTTCACCCCACTGCTCACGGAGCAGTGTAACAAAAATAAATGATAACAGAAGTTATTTCTGTTATCCAAAAAAATTCGGACACGTGGGGTGTGGCTGGGACATCCGTGACGTCTGGGAGGAGGAGTAGTTGCTGCACCCCAAAGTACGCAGGACAGCTTGGCTGGCCAAGTAGTTCTGCACCCTTTGCTTGTTCCCCACCAGGCTGCATTCCACGGCCTGGTGGGGAACATGCCCACCCTCCCATTCCCCATCTTCATTGCAGCGTTGTGATTGGCTTAGGGAAGGGAGCCAGTGTGCTTCCTGTTTACGGCAGAGAGAGGACGAGGGACGACGTAGGAGAGACACGGCGAGGTGGTTTCTTTTTATTTTGTAATTCCTGCCTACCCCTCCCCGCGACCCCAACTCACCACTCCAGTTCCCTGCCAGCCGCTACTCTGGAGTGGCTCACCTCTGGACTCACTCAGGAGCTCTCAGGCTAGGTTACTGTGCTGAGGGGGCCCCCTGGACCTCGCCTCCCCAGCCCCCTGCGGGGGCAGCTGTGGCCTTTGTTACGCCACTGGTCCTACGTTTACACCCGTGCATCGGATCAAGTGTACAGGTGCAAACTTATTACTTTTATTGTAAATCAAGCCCATAGTGTGTGCGAACGAGGCTTCATTATAAAATGCACATTATTATAACAATTATTATGTGGAGAAAAAAGAAAATGGGCAAAAATGTGGCCTCCTTTGTTGTCAGAGAAAAGTCAGCCAGCCCGTTGACGTCGAAGAAAGAGAGTGTTGGTCTCGTCTCGGTAGAAAACACTCAATCACATTACCCCCCTTTCGCACAGCTATTTCCATACCAACGTTTAATTAAAACAAACAGAGCCCTCTTGCCAGCGATAAAAAAAAAAATCCCTGCTGATATTACGTTTCCTGCAGAGCTGTCCGTCTCCGGCATTAGCTCCGTGCGAGGGCACCGCGGGAGGCATAAGGTGGAGGGAAAGAGCTGCTAGAAGCTATTCTGCCGCTCCGCCTGGGAAAAGGAGGCCTGGCGGTTTATCTCCTAAATCAAGATTAATCCCCGTGGGTACCGAGCCATGAAGTCTGCAGAATAGGCATCCACGGGAACATCATTTCCTTCTGATTCATGGAGCCCTAAAAGACGCTCTGGGATGAACGTGAGATGGAGACGTACACGGAAGAAGATAACGCGCACAAAGTAATGGCTGAGGAGGAATCCCCGGAGACCACGGCGGCCTTTAAAATATGGGAAAGCAAGGGAAAACAAATAGTTTGAACAACATGCAATGCAACTGTGCCTCCTTCCACATTTCCCCCATGAGAATCGTATGAAGGAATTCTTGAGCAAAAGTGTAAAATTTGGCGCGCTGCCTGTGCTTAGAGGCGCATTTGCCTTCCACTCACGAAGCCAAAATTAAAGGCAGACATTGTAAACATACTGCGGTCAGAACAATGTCAAGGAAATAGACAAGGGACTTAGGGGCAAAGACAAGAGCAGCAAGCAAAGAAGGCGCCACTTCTCATTATGAATTTATGAGGCACAACACGTTTGCCTAAGATATAGCCGTGTATTGTTCTAACATGGAGTCAACATCATCTGCTTTTGTTATGTACACTGAACAATTCCAAATAAACATCAGAGAGGATCAGAAGAGGAACGTTGTGGCTTGTTTTCTAGAGATCAGGAGATTATCAGTCTCTCATGTAATAAAGGGCTATTTTATGTTGAGGTAAATTCACAAAAAATGTTCCCTAAATCAGAAATGTGGATTGAGAGTGCAAATATGCAAACTGATTTTCAAGTTAGGAGCTCCTTGTCAACACACTGCATAAAGAGATAACTTTATGACTGCACAGTATACCATTTACAGAGGATTAAACCCTCATGCGAGAAGTGTGGGTGGGTAGATCAATGTGTGGTGTGCTTCACCTTGAGAGTTTCTGAATGCTTGAGACTTGTGAGTTTGTTGGCATTCGCAAATGCCTCTTCGAGACTTTCCCATCATAGAAACTCCAGCAAAGGTTTGCAACCTATTCTTGAGTGCATTACCAAGAGGTGTCGGAATGTGAAGCATTGGAAAGCATGTTACCCATCAGTCTTGCTGTCAAATTCTGCATAACCAACAGCATTTTGATCTTTTAGTTCTTCTAATCATCAAAGGCAGGGCACCATTCCAGTTTACAATCAATAATAGCCTGAGCAAAAGTAGCTGTAATGGGATGTAAATGAAAAGGCCATTTTGGGGGAAAAGGTTTCAAGTAAGGGCTGCCTGACTCCACTATTGATTTCGGATGCTTATCCATGGACAGAGAAGGGTCTCAATTTCTTCTTCCCTGGACCAATATTAGAATTTCTGATCAGGCCTCCTTATATTGATCTTGGGTATGATTCCTCAATTGTACAGTGTCAAAAGTGTGTTTTTATATCAAGCATATATAATTAAGACTGACCATCACTTAAAAGTCATCTGTACTGCTACAAACATGTACTAAACAAAAGTAGCCCAAACTGAGGTTTAAGTGCTTTCACTTAAAATACAAGACTAACCCTTGCGTTGGGAGGCCACCCAACTAATCAGTATTGTGCAAGAAGACACCTGGCACAGGTAGATACTAATACTTTTGTTGCTCAAACATTTTTGGAACATTTTCCAGACTTGGTCTCACAACCTTGCTACAAGCATAATCCTAGACACATCAGAGGAAAGTGATTGGGAATAGTTGAAAACAGCCAACCGGATCACCATCATTAGCACAGTTGCCTCACTGTCATCCATGATTTTCACAATTGGTCAAAAGCTGGAATTTATATCTCACAACAGGTTTATAGGGTGAAGGTGTGTCTAAAGCTCCTTGGCCTCCATTTTATACAAGAAATTCATGAGCAGGTTTGTGTAAGGTGGCTATATAGTGTTTTCATCGTGTCACCAATACTTGTTTTAAAACCTCAATTATATGACCGTTATGGAGCAAATTCTCCATACACTCTTTAATAATAGGAAATAGTTACGCTGTGCATTATCTGGTCACAAAGGAAGGGCGGAATCTTCCACAATTTTATTTAGGTTTCTAGCTTTGATAAGGTATCAGTATGCTTCCCAATATACGTTTCTAAAGCTGAATACATTGTTAGAGTCTGTTTGTAATACGTCGCTTGCACCATTCATTCGAAAAAAAGCGCTTGGGAGCTTATGCAATTGACTTCTATAAAAGTAATCAGCCAGAAAGTAGGGCCACGTATCTGTGTGATGGTGCCATGAATCAATCTATATGGTAGAAAAAGCATGTCAATAGAGTAGTGAGGAATACGAGAAAGCAGAGTGATGACTGTGTCGGAATGCTTAGTAGTGGGTGATGAAAAGTTTCCAGATATAATGGATTTGTTATTTAATCTATCAGTTACCAGCCAGGTAAGCATATAGAAGGATGCTGCGAGAGAAAAGAGACCACCAGTCAAGGATGGGAAATTTGACATTAGCGGCTATAATGGGAACCTATTTTCAAAGTTAAATTTACATGTGTACATTTATTCATGTGCAAGTCTGCTCCTGTGAACAAAACTAAATTTTTTTTGCTATTCATCATTTCCAAATGTAGATTTATACCTACGTGTAGGCTTATATGTCTATACCCCCCTGGAGGTGCCGCCTACAAAAGGATATAATAGTGTAAATTAAAAAAACTACTAATAATAACGTTTCACAAGTAGGTGGAAATCTTCACCATCATAGCGGAGGTCACCCTAAGGGAGAATATAGGAGAAATTATTAAAGAGTATTTTTTAATCCTAGAAATGCTAAAAAAGTGGAAAGTGTTACAGCACATTAATTTGTTATATCAAAAATGTATTAAATAATAAATTAATTAAAATATCATTATTGTATTTAACAATTTGATTTTTTTTAAAGAAAACTTAATAGAAATTCTCACCCACAGTAAACATTTTATTTGTATTTAATATGTATAAACGTTTGTTAAGAGGTATATGTAGACTTAATTTAAATAATTTGAATTTTTTTAACAAAAGTTTAGCTGTATTTTTAAATTATGTATGTATATTTAACCTTTAAAAATGGTACATATTTTAAAACTCAAAATAATGGTATTTATTTAACATTAGTGCCTATGGGATGGTATTCTAAGCCCCAACTTCCATTACTTTCTATTGGAATGAATTGCCGTACCTGTGATTGACCATGTGTGGTCATTGACCTATTCCAATGGTGGGCTTAAGTACATTTGCTACTGTTTTGCCATGTTTAGGGATGTGTTAACTTTAGAAGTATAGTTTGTGAATCAATGGCCTTACTCATTTGTCTGTGGGGGTTTCTAGTAGCTTGTCAGGGGATGCAGAAATGTAAGTCTACTCGTTGGAGTAAATTTACTCTTGGAAATGGTGGAAATGCGTAGCTTTATCCATGTGTAAATATACCTTTGTGAATAGGGCTCTCTGTTATTAATCTGCTCTCTCTATTACTCACAGAAAAGCATCTTAATTAACACATCTTTAGCCCCCCTTACAAAAGGCTGTATCCTGGATCATTTAATTTCAAAGGATGACTTGCATAATGAGGAAGATCCACTCTCAGGAACACTGGTCTGATCATTTAGTGACGCCCGCTGATTCGTCTTCAGGCACAAAAGGACTAGAACAAGGAATTACCATGGATTCAGAACACTAGAAGTACGAACATCAATAACTTAGTAGTTCTGGCCTGGAATAATCTCCCTCCTATCAATCCAAATGACAATGTTAGTATTTCTACCAACATACATGTGAATGTGTGTTTGAACTTCTCAATGATTTATCTCTTCTTGATGCAAAACAAAAAGTTCTAGGCCATTAGCTCCATGGTTTTATAAGGATTACTGTAAAGAAAGAAAAGGGTTAAGAATCTTAAAGAAGTAGAAACTGTCACCCTCCACTTATAATCTACATATTCATAAAGTAGCTAGAAAACTACGCAAGAGTAATATTTTTAATGCACATGCCATATGAAACCCTGCAATAACTATGCCAAGAACCACCCAAACCAACTCTTTGAAATAGTGAGAGGGGTTATTCATTCAGAGACTTCTTTTAGAGTTGAAGATCCCTCTGCTCAATCTCAAGACTTTGCAATTTCTTTCAATCAGGAATTTAGCTCCATTGAATTACCATTTTTAAGGTCCACTTTGAGATTATTTAAAAAAATGTACTACTGAAAACTATTATGAAAGTGAAAAACTCAAATCATTTTTGCTGGATCGTTGTCTCACCAGCTCTTGCTTTACTAGCCCTAATTGTTGAATTTTTACCTCGCTCACGGAGTGTTACCTGACTACCTTAAAAATGACTAAGTCATCCCTTTTCAAAAAAAATTCTCTATGAATGTGGATGATTGCAACAATTTTCACCCCGTGTCAGGTTTCGTTTACCCTTCTTTGCTGAAGTTATTGATTGTTCAGCATCCTACGCAACATATCTCTGGCAATTTTGTGTTTGACGGTTTAATCAGGTTTCAGAGTGGGGAGTAGTTTTGAAACCACCATGCGCCAGGTGATTGATGCTGTGCTTCACCATCATGATTCTGATAAACCTTGTCATCTTTTCATCCTTGATCTTTCTGCTGCCTTCAAAATTGAGAATTGTACTTTGGTCACAGGGATTTTCTAAAAGCGCATGACTCCTGATGGCTACTCCTGCTTGATCAATTGCAGCACATCAAGCTTGGGAGTTATTTTTCTGACCCAGCTGACCAGATGGAAGTTCCCTTAAACACGGCCGCAGAGCAGACGCGCAGAATTTCTTATGACTGGGGGGGGTTCAAAATTATTACAATTCGTTTTTTTTTCAATATTATGTGTTTTAGTCTGCCGGAAAGGGGGCATTTTAAACAAGAATAGCTCAGAGCACTTTGGTTGAATTGCACTGTTAAGTGATGCAATTTAACCCGATAAGGACGACCAGTTTCGCATGTTGCACAAGGCACTTTAGGAAAATGATCAACTCGGTTTTATTTTCATGCTGCTGTTCCTGTTTTCTGAATAGAAAGAAATACTGATTTTAATAGCCTGTACATTTAATAAATAAATAGGAAACGTTTTTTTATTTCCCGGTTGCCGCCTGGAGATGCCATCTTAAGTGGTTGGCGCTCTAGTGGTTCACTCAGGCATCAGGTGCAGACGTTCAAGCTAATCATCTTTTCCCTTCAAAACAAGGCTGTGGAGCGGCCGCGCGGAGTGGACGTGCAGTTTGTGGACCGAAGGCAAGCCTGTCTGCACCCGACCGCACCTGGAAAGCGTCAGAAATGCTGCCCACTTTGTGTCAGAATCACTGGCACAATGTAGAATTATTTACTCCCGAGATCAGCTAGTAGCGACACGCCCCACAGGAAAGTCCAAAGATTGCCCAATGTTCCTTCTTGATAACACGATATACCCTTCATGTCCCAACTGTAACATATTTAATCTAAATAGCAAACCCAACGATGTCACCACAAGCAGGGTGGGAAGCGAAACTATGCTACACATAGTAGGTACATTTATTAATGAACGGTCTCTGGTCAAACATAGTCATGAAGCAAATGACCTGAGCCATAATTTTGATCTAGATTGTGTTTTTATAATGGAAATTTGGGCAAAGGAAGATTCAGGGCCTGATTTAGTAAATGCAGTTCCAAATGGATACATAATACATCCACAAAGCGATACATGGAATGGGACAACTCTTCATCAGGAATAAAATCACCAAACACATTCAACATAGGAATCTCCGCTCTAGAGTGCCTCAAAATCCCAAGATACAATAAAAAAAACATGGGTGACACATCCTTCTCTGTTCAAGCAGCCAAACTATGGAACTCTTTACCCCCAACATCAGATCCACGGACAACCACCTTATCTTCAGAATACTACTCAAGAATTGGCTCTTCCCCACATAAGCACCATACGCAAACATAAATGTACAGCATATCTCTCTGTATATAAGCACTTATTAGTACTATAGATATGTACCTATATATGTGTATTGCTTTGCATAAACATTTAGAATAATTATGTTTAAAAAAAAATAAGTTTTTAAGTACAGCACTTGAAAACTAGATATGCTTCCTTCCTAAATGCATCTGTATACTTCCCATGTACTTATGGATCTATATATTTATTACTTTCTTCCAATTCAGCATATCCAATGTACTACCCTATTTCTCACCCTATACCTTTCTCCATATATCTTCTAATTCAACTCTCTGACTCATCTCAAACCTCTTTCTACTACTCTTTCCAATGCACTACTATATTTCTCACCCTATATCCCTATAAATATATCCTCTACATCCACTCTATCATTCATCCCAAACCCCATTACACTACTATGATCCCCAAAATAGCCCTTTCTAGACTCTCCCCTACTCTACCCCTCCTTGTACCATCTGACACCTCGTTTACTATACCGATCCCCCAAAACAAGCCTTTCAAAACTCTTCCCTCTGACTCTTCCCCTCCACATGCCTTTTTACTCATCCCAAGCCTACTACTGCTATGACCTTCCAATTTTTAAAAAAAAAAGTCTAAATCCTTCACTCTTCTATCTCTCCACTAACCTTTTCAATCAAAATAACAGACCAACATGTCCACTTCTCAATTTTCATATTTCACTATACTAATTCACCACTAATCCTTTATGGGTTCCAGAGTAGTGCACTACTCGCCAAAAAAAGCACTTCCAACACCTCATCAGGGGTAGCAAGTACTATATAAATGCAAACCTTTTTCCCGCTTCTTTCCCTCCGCTACCCTTCTCTTTCCAAATAACTGAATAACATATCCACCACTGAAATTACTTTCATATTTCACTATACTAATTGACCACTACTCCTTTATGGGTTCCAGAGTAGCTTGCACTCGCCCAAAAAGGGCTTCAACACCCCATCAGGGGTAACAAGCGCAATCTAAATGCAAACCTTTTTCCCTCTTCTATCACTCCCCTATCCTTCTCAATACAAATAACTGACTAATATCCACCACTCAAATTAATTTCATATTTTACTAAACTAATTCACCATTAATCCTTTATGGGTTCTGGAGTAGCGTGCTACTCACCAAAAAAGCTCTTCAGCACCCCATCGGGGCATAACAAGCGCTATATAAATGCAAACCTTTTTCCCTCTCCTATCCTTCTCAATCCAAAGAACTGACTAATATCCACCACTCAAATTACTTTCATATTTTACTAAACTAATTCACCATTAATCCTTTATGGGTTCTGGAGTAGCGTGCTACTCACCAAAAAAAGCACTTCAACACCCCATCAGGGATAACAAGCGCTATATAAATGCAAACCTTTTTCCCCTCTTCTATCCCTCCGCTATCCTTCTGAATCCAAATAACTGACTAACCTATCCACCACTCAAATTACTTTCAGATTTCACTATACTAATTCAACACTAATCCTTTATGGGTTCCGGAGTAGTGTGCTACTCTCCAAAAAAGCACCTCAACACCTCGTCAGGGTTTGTAAGCGCTATATAAATGCAACTACAATACAATACAATGATCTCTCTATTAGATCTCATATTCTATCTGTATTCTTTGGCTCTTCTTAGTTTTTGCAGTTTCAGTATTGTTAGAAATGGGTTTTCTGGTTGGCTAGGCTATGCACCTAAGCCAGGCAGAACCCACCACTCTAGTCAGGGTAAGGGAGTTACACACACAAGATAACCCCTACTCACCCCCTTGGTAGCTTGGCAGAGCAGTCAGGCTTATCCCAGAGGCAATATGTAAAGCATTTGCACAACACACACACACACCAGTGACACACTAGGCACACCACAAAAAGAGACTCCACACAAGGTTATATAGAAATATCCTTTGTATTGTACATAAAAGCTCTAGACCATAACCACATAAATCACTTATCCAACTAGACAATTCTCATGATGACACATAGATCATATAATCACTTTACCACTAGACAATTGTCATAACATTTCAATGTGTGCAAATAAATTAAATTAAATTACATTTAGATTTATAACGCACGCTAATACCCGGAGGTGATTTCCGCATGTTGCTGAGCAAAGCTGCCTCTCTGGAATATACCACTTGAACTTGTTTGCCAAGTAGTCGGGCTAAGTTCATTTAGTGCCTTAAAGGCGATACAGAGGGCCTTGAATTCGATCCTTCTTTTAACAGGTAGCCAATGCAAGGTTAGGAGAGCATGAGCCTCTGATTGATGTTTCGGAATATCAAGCAGCAGAAGAGCTCCCTGCATTTTGTTGAGGAAGCATGCTTGTATGTTAAGGAACAGCACACTGCAATAATCTATTCTGGATAATATAAGAGCTGTTACCATCGCTTTCTGGAGCTCAAGCGGGATTCAGGGAAGGATCTTTCTGATAGTTTTAATCATGAAGAAACAGGTGGAGGTTGTTGCATTGATTTGCCCCTCGAAGGATAGTTAAGTATCAAAGTAGGTTCCAAGGTTTTTCACTTTAGAGACGGGAGTGGGGATTTCTCCCATTCCTATGGCCACCAGCATAAGCCAGAAAGAGGTGTCACGTCCGAAAAGAAGCACCTCAATTTTCCCTGTGTTTAGCTTGAGGCAGTTTCGGGACATCCAATGTCCAATTTTGCGCAGACAATCTTGGAATCCCAGTGCAGTATCCATTGGGTCTCCAGAAAAGGACGCCACGATTTGCTTGTCGTCGGTATATGACACTGTTTTGAATCTGAAGGACTTTATGTGCGAGCAGAGGAGGGTGGCATACAAGTTAAAGAGTGTCGGGCTCAATGAGAACCCCGCAGGGCAAGGTGAACCAGGACGAACTGTGCCCGTCAAGCTCCACCTGTTGTTCTCTGTCACAGAGAAAGGACTTCAGAAGAGCCAGCGCCTTGCCCCTGATCCCTACAGAAAAGAGTCAGCTTACGAGCAGATCGTGGTCAAACTTGTCGAAAGCCGCCGAGAGGTACAAAAGGATCAGAGCTGACTTCCCACCTTGTCCAGAGTCTCTC
Organism: Triturus cristatus; assembly: GCF_964204655.1. Classification (NCBI taxonomy): domain Eukaryota; kingdom Metazoa; phylum Chordata; class Amphibia; order Caudata; family Salamandridae; genus Triturus; species Triturus cristatus. The sequence goes on from NC_140587.1 coordinate 325,606,505, forward strand.
TAATGTCTTCCGACACACATTGACTTCTGAAGCCATATTGCATGCAGTCTAGTAGCTTGTTATCATCCATGAACTTGGTAAGTTCTCTATTCATGTCCCTCTCAACAATCTTAGCAGGAAGAGGAAGACGAGAGATGGGCCTGTAGCTGTTCGCATCTATACCATCCAGGTTTTGTTTTTTCAGCAGCGGGAGAATAGATGCCTTCTTCCAGGCTATCGGGAAATATCCATCGGAGAACAAATAACTGTAAGGCAGTGGACCGTAGCCTCTGGAACTAGGTGGAGAATTTTAGGGAGGCAGGGGTCCCAGGGTGAGCCTGATCTTGTTCGAGTAAGCATAGTCATAACCTGCATTACCAAGATGTTTCTAAAGTTATAAAGGCATGGGATAATGTCTGCTGGAAAGGCTTCCTCGCTTAGGACCTACATCATAGTGGTGGATGGTGCTTTGGGTTGCCCTCCCACTACTACATGGATAGAGAGGAAAGAGTCCAAAACTGGCTTGACTTTTGTCTGGAATGAGTCTGCTAGCTGGTTACAGAAGTCTTGATTTACTCCTGCGTTTTTCTGGGCGGGGAGTTTACTCAGTTTCTGAACTGTGGTGGAATTAAGAGAAGCACTTATTTTGGCAGAAAAATATTGTTTTTTAGTAATTAAGATTTTTCTTTTATAGTCTGCAATGGATTTTTTGTACTCGACCTTGTCGTCGATGTCATAATGGGAGCGCCACTTCCTTTCCAGCCTTCGACAGACTTGCTTCTGTTGTCTCAGGCTGTCATCAAACCATGGCTCAGAGAGGGAAGTCCTTTTAATGGTTGTAGTTTTAAGGGGCGCTATGGAGTCAATATTATTGGTGATCCAATTATGGTACGTTTTTGTGACCTCATCCAAGTCCACAGGAAGACCCAGTCTGGAGTGGTTCAGGTGTTGCGTAAGGATTTCTGGGGTGACTTTGTGCCAAGGGCGTTTTGCTAGTTTAGTCAGGAGAGGGAGTCCCAGCTCAGTTGATGCTTCTGGACAAATAGTAAACATCATGGCTGAATGGTCAGACCAAGTTAAAGGGACGATAGAGGAGAATTTAATATATGGATTGCCCGAGAAGATGCCATCTAGCACGTGGCCAGCCGTATGGGAAGGGTTGTCCACGCTTCACATAAGATCGGTGAAAGCGACTGCGTCTTTGGATGCTACATTTTCAAGGTGAAGGTTAAAGTCCCCTAAGATGGTGAAATCGGGAAAAAGGACTTTAATGTCCAGCAGCTGAAAGGTTCCTATATGCACATGTCATCCACATACCATTACTGCTCATATAAATGCAATTCCGAAATAAATGACTCATCAAGACATTCTGGTCATGAAATGCAGTAGGCTATGATTAAAACAACTTGTTCACCATCTTCACAGTGAAAACCTAGGGAACAGTGTTCCTGCGCTCCTATTCCGCTGTTTACTGTAGTTTCCACAATACCCGGTGACAGGAACACCCGCTCATCTCCACGAGGAATTACCGCAGTTGCCCTTCTGCTGATAGAGCACATGTGTATGCCGTAATCCCCGGCCCTTCTGGACCGAGAGGACACTGTTGCAATTGAATTGTGGAGGTAAGGATTTACAGCTATGGCTCAAACACGAGGGCAATGACTGTGTAGTACATGTATGGTAGTAGAACTCTGTGTTTTGTGACTGTGAGAATTAGGACCAGTGGGATCCATTTTGAATGCTCCTGGGTTAGCATGCACAGGATGGATGATGAGTAGAGATTTCCCAAACAGTGGAAGTGTGCATGCATTCCTGTGACTGGAGGCCGGAAAATGGAAATACAGACACTTGAGTGAGGAGGACGGCGAAACGCTACCTTCAGAAATGTATTGTGATCAGTGTTAGTAAAGGGCTTCTGAATAGTTCTTACTGAGAACAGCCATTTGGTAGATGGTAGGAGTCAGGTGTGGTACTGAAGTTTCTGTTGTTCATGGTGAGGAGGTTTCTAGGGAGAACCTGTCCTTTTGTTTGTCCCTGATTACTGGTTTAGGAAGAGTAATGACAGCCGGGAGCTGAAGTCTCACACTCCATTTTGACCATGTTTTGGGTACTCCTACTTGGAGCTAGCCCCACTGCTGTTTGCTGTTAGAGCCATCACCTTACACAAAGGCTGTGTCAGAAGGACAGCCAAAAGATGTTGTTTGAACAAAGACCACCAGTTCTGAAACCTTAGACAGGGGATCCAGTGGAGACATGTCTTGAAAATGTGTATTTAAAGGTAGTTCCTGCTGTGAGGGGAAGCCTGCAAATTTCGCTAGTGGTGCTGCGCGACTGCGTAATGCCTAGAAGCCTGGCTTCTTAGAGAGGGAAGACGAGCGTCTTTCTGTGCAGTAGAAGAGACTGTCCAGGTGGAGAAGCCCAGCATATTCCAAGTGTGAGAAACATCCCAGAGAAAGCTGACTGTCCTAGTAACCAAAGCCAGGAGCGACCCATGCTGTGAGGTGACCCCCAGGTCTGTCTGCAGACTTCCTGCCTAAGCTGCAAGTGTGAACACTACTGTGTGAGCTGGGAGCCCTCTGTGGGTCTGAGTACTAGCGATGCCGCTGCCGGTGACAGTGAATAGGAGCCCTGACTTTGCTGTGAGGTTGATCGGCATGGAAGGTCACAACTGCAGAGCCCGGGTGCCCATCAGCTCTCAGCCTGGAGTGCCACCACTGCTGATGCGTTGTTTCACTGCACAGAACCTGCTGACTCTGTCCAGTGATTTCTGTTCCAAAGGGAGGTGACCACCGAGGCACTGCACTGTGCAGCTGCCTCTTAGAAGAGCAAGCCCCAGAGCTACCTTTACTGAGCCTTTAGATTTGCAACAATCGTTGAGCAGCTAAAAACTGGGTTTAGCCTGAAATCGGAACAAAGGACTAAAATGTACGCAGAGGAATCTGACGCAAGGACTTAAGACTTTCTGCCTGAGTAATCATCTGTAGTGGGAACTGTGGGGCTTATTGCGCTGCTAAATAGTTGGGTAAATAGAAGTAATCTGTACATATGCCTAATGAATGCCTATGTCTGCATTATGCTGGGGGACGATATACGTTAAAGGGGGTGTAACACCTTCTAAAGATCTTAATTGAGATTACACCCTTGCAATTGCGATTCCTATTAAATTGTGTAGTGCTTCGTTTTGCTATGAGATTGAAGTACTTTCTTTTACAAAGCATTGGACATTATTCTGTCTGTTGGTTGAATGCTGAGTTCTGAACTCTTGTCTCCCACACTACCTCTCTGAGTAGCTTTTGGCCACTTGCCCCCACTGCCCTGAGAGTCTAGTGTTGAAAGGGTTGTACTTGGTGCATGTTGGAGACCATAGTAGGACGGACCCAAGGACATCAGTACAGATGACCTCAGACACCACGTTTGGTCCCACCTCTCCCCCTCCACTCCTCCCCGCATGAGTCTGACAAAGAACAATTTAGGTTTTGGGCTCCATTTATAACAAAAAGTAATTTTACTAGTATAAGGTACCATGTCAAATGCATGCATATAATCCAGATGTGTTCAAATACAGAGAACTGACCGAAATACATTTGAATCACAAGTTTATCTTGCTGACAAATTCCTTCTGTAGATTTATGCATCTGGAAACGCACTTTTCCTTGACTGTGAAAAACCGATGAAGAAAACAAGTAAATCCATGAAATGAAATGTGGTGATAGTATAATGGCAGATGCTGAAAAACCTTTCAAACAACATAGTATTATCATGAAGTCAGCTGACTGAACATACCTTCTCCAGACACATAATAACCATCTCCAAAGGGGAACAGTGGCACAGTGATTGACTGTAAATCTGGTGAGTCATTTACAAATCTGACCATGGGGAGATGGGAATACGCTTGTGCCTGCAGAGCTGAAAATAATCATGAACATATGGTAAATTCATAAAAGTGGCTATGATTTGAAGATGGCATTTATATTCTCTATACCTGGAGTAACAATTCTTTTTTGTACTCTGAACCAAAATCTATTTACTATCGAGACAAAGCGCGTAATATTAGACGTATTGTTAACCACTGATATTAACAGTTTGCAATATTACATAACAGATTTAATGTGTTGCGACATACTAATCTACTCATTTAACTCCCCTTTAGAAAAGCATATAATTCAGGGAGATGCCAAAGGCAAATTGCAGCATTATCGGGTAATCTAATTTGGATGAGAAATTACGTATTCTTGGTTCAGAAAAAGAGGGTACAATTCCAATCAGTAAATGAACATTATTAACTGAGTTGGACTTCTAGAGGAAAGATTCTCTTTTATGGAGTACTAGCAAGAATGATCATCAGCCACCCCAGAATGAAAAGGGTACAATTTTGCTACAGCTGCAAACCGATATGAAACACAGTGATATTAGAGTATGCATTATGACACTTGTATTATAAAGTTCTGACCCTTGACCGCTCCGCTCCCATTCTGTGTAGCAAGCTTCCCGATCCCAGAAAGGGTTGGCTTAGGGTCTTTTTCACTTTCGTTATGTGTGAAAAACATAGTTGGTCTCTACATGATTCTCCAACTGTGATCATTAAAAAACTTCCGGATTTTTAACTAGTAGCATATTTTGATATGAGAGTGATTAAAATGTTCCTGAGCTGTTTGTACCAATACACAATCGATGCTATCAAAGGCTCTGGTGGGCAATTGTGTGTGGTGTGGGCCTTGAAGCAGAGAAGACTAAACGATTTGAGTATGGAAAATATTGCTACTATAAATATGCAAGCAGTGCTGTGCTTGGTTGACATTTTTCGCTCTAGATATGGCAACTAAGGGTATCACAGGAGATGACCATATATCATGCAGGCAGAACAGATGCAAAATGGATCCAAAAATAGATACTCCTGCGCCAAAGGCAAATTATATCAATTCAGAATTATATTTAGTCTTCTGAGAAACTATTTTTACTGATGACATCTTTTCTGGTTGGTAGATCAGGAATCCAATATTCTTAGCCAACTATGACTCTGAGATCGACTTCAAATGTGGATTTGGTGCAAACAAGCGTCAGAAGGAGTGTGTTCAAGCAACGATGTTCGTGTGATCCAAATTCTAAAAGTTATTTTATTTTGTCTTGCTCGGTCTATAAAGTTAGGATTTTAACTTTACTTATTTACTATCCTATTTTACTGTGGCTATTACCACTAGGCCACAAAGCATATTTATATTTAATTCACATTCACTTCTAAATATTAGAATTTAGAAGCTGTTTAATGTTGAATGGCAAGTCAACTGCATGGTAATAGATTATTGTTTTTTTAAAACATTATGAAACAATGCTAAGTATAGTGGGCTCTCTGACAAAAACGGACCATTGTTCTCAAATACAATATTGTATTTGTACCAAGATAACATTGCAGAAATGTGATACCTAATAGTAATGTATTAAATGTTTTTGAATCAAATTATCTGAGTGGTCACCTGTCAAAGTTGACCTAGACTTCCATATGTTTGCTTGCTTAAAAAATATTATGATTAGAAGACATCTATGCATTTATTCTCGGGCTATTGACTGTACACTGCCACTACCATGAAATTACCGCTTACTACCCCTTATTAGAACTACCAGTCCCTGGGACAAAGTACCAAATTCTCCCACGTCATCCCACAGTCTGGAAATTAGGATTATGCACTATATTAAAGAAACAGAGCTATCATTAGTGCAGCAGATGTATTGTAACAGGGCTCAAGAGTGTGCGAAACCCACTTCTGGCACTCAATTAGGTGCTGGGGGGACATTTGCCCTTCTTTCAACAGGGCCTATGCACATTTGCTATGTTACCGTGAATTATGTATGCCTGCTAGCAGGCATGTTAATCTTGGCACAAAATATTTTCAAAACAATTCACTGACATTGGAATCCCAAAGGTAATACAGATGCTGCACCATTCTGCATATATCTTCCACAGGTAAGAGGTGCTTAGTTGCCTGCTCTGATTTGATCCAGAACCACTAGCCTCTGAGTTTATTCCTCTTCATCACCCGGCATCCTGTTACTGAGTGGAGACTGATTTCTTACCTCTTCATTGTCAGAGTTAGATTACCTTCTGGCCATCATTCTTTTCTTGGTTAAAAACTCTCCAGAGACAGGTTTATGACTACCTACTGACTGAGCATTGCCCTCCTCTCCAGCACTATATAGCTTCTGTCCCACAGAAGCACCCCAGCACTACAACTGAACATTTTAGGGCCTGAAGTATACTCTTAGTGGGACCTATCGACTAACAGCATTTTGTAGTAAGTTTAGGAGTTCTAAAATAGTACTACTCACGTATCACAAAGTGCTATTCACTAACTTATGTGTGGAGGTCTCAAACTTCACCCCTCCTATCTTTTCTCCGTGGAGATATCTGCCTGACTGAGGTGATCTCTGCATATGTATGCTTATGTTTAGTATTACATGTGGTAGGAACAGGAGGGAGTGGTTGGAAAATGGAGAATACTTACTACTAAATGGGAGGAGTTTTGGAGTGAGTAAGGATGTATCTATTAATCTATTTATTCATTTATAAAGCTTGTTTAGCGCGACAGCTAGCCAACACAGGGGTTGTCTGCGTTTAGGCAACAGATAGATAGGATGGCTCAAGTCCGGTAAATCAAAAAAGCCATGTTTTCAGCTGTCTGCGGAAAGTAAGCAAAGAGGTGGATGATCTAAGGCATTCAGGTATGGTGTTCCAGGACGTAGGGTCTAGATACCCAAAGTAGCAACCTCCCAAGCGCAACAATTTGATTCTGGAATTAGTGCACAGAAAAAGGTTGCTGGTATGCAGGCAGCAGACAGGTTGGTAAGCAGTTATCAGACTAGTGATATTGTGAGGAGCAGTTCCGGTCCTTGCTTTAAAAGCATAACATAATGCCTTAAATTGAATGCGCTTCTCAACCCTTAGCCAGTGCAGGTCCTGAAGCAAAGATGTGGCCAATAAGTGTTTCAGACGTCAATAAATCAGCCTTGCGGCATCATTCTGCACTACCTGTATATGTCTCATGGAGGCTTTATAAGCTCCCAGGTACAGAATGTAGCCATAGTCCAATCAGGATAGAATAATTGCCTGAACAACAGTTCTCTGTACAGATTTAGGAAGAATCCATATACATTTACACAGCTATCTATCTATCTATCTATCTATCTATCTATCTATCTATCTATCTATCTATCTATCTATCTATCTATCTATCTATCTATCTATCTATCTATCTATCTATCTATCTATCTATCTATCTGGCTGTCTCTCTATCTATAAATTGTAATAAATGTTAAATGGTATGTTGATAAAAAATATTATTGTATTTCATTCAGATATTAATAACCTTTTTTATTTTAAAATTAAATACAACTATTATTTAAAAAATAAACTTTTATAGTCTTTTTTGTAAGTTTACCTTTGTGAATAGGCCTAATTTCCTTGTTTCAAGTAACTGGGTACACCACTCAACTCTCCCTCATTTTTTAGCAGACTGGCATTAACTCTAGTTTCGACTGCCAGATTCCTGTAACAGCCATCAGGGCCAGACTGGCCTTTTTTGAGTTGAAAAACCTACCAGACAGCCAACTGTCTAGTTTGCTAAAGAGATCTTGGGAACATTAAAAAAGCATACCTAGGAATGCATTCCACCCATTGCTGACACATTTTCTGGCTATTTGCTGGCTTTATTTGTTTTAGGCTGTCCAACTTTGTCCTTCCCATTGCCCAAAATGTGTTTCCTATATTCTTCCACAAACTCCCTTTCTGTAAACCAGCCTTAACATCTTGTTCTTAACTTGTTACGTTTGCTGTGCATTCAAAGACAGAGGTCAAATGTCATGCTGTCTTCAGAGGGAGCTTGGTGTTTACTTTTCTTTCTCTGACTTCAAAATGAGAGAATTTATGTGACAATCCTGCTGAGTACCCATGTAAAAGGGGATGGAGTAGAATGTTTTTTCCAGCACACAACAACAAAAATTAACTGTGCTGATGTTTCAGAATATATCCAAACTAGTACAAATTAAGTGCATTTTGTTTGTAATTCTGAAGTAAGGTGGAAACAAATATGTGAATATGATCAAAACAAATTAATACACTAGGTGATGACATTTGCGCACATTATTCAAGTCAAGTCAAGAAAAACTTTATTTCGGAGAATCTCCATAAAAGTGCATAAGATGAATAAAAAACATTTAAGAACAATAAAATAAGAATGGGTACAACTTATTAATACAGCCGCAAGGCTGGATTCCCAACGAATACATACAGACATGTGCTTAGATAGCAGAGAACAAGTCAAATCATGTTGCCATATTTAGGTACCGCTTCCGTTTGTGCCATAAAGCCCCCAGAAATTTTGCCACAGAAAACACAATGTGTGCAGTCATTTCACATTTAAGAACTCTAAAGGCTTCGTGGCATCTGGTAAAACCCAGGTTTCTGCAAATGGGGATGATCCATTTTCTGCGTGCCTCAGTATAGCCCGGACAAAAAAATATTAAATGCAGCTCAGTTTCATCGTTTGCACTGCATGCCGGGCAAATACTGGATGTCGACGCAGACCAGCGGCTAGTAAAAGCACGAATTGGTAAGGATCCATGCCTCCATTGCAAAAAGAGCTTCCTTATTATTGCAGGGTAAACATTATCAAGGGCTGGTTCAAAACTATATGTGGTCTTCATGTCAAGGAATTGATATGTTAACGACCCAAACGATTTTGAGGGTCGAAGTAAGGGAGCCTTGGAATCATAATACAATTTAGTAAGAGCTTTTTTAGGGAGCTCAGAACATGCATTCCCAGGGTCATTCCAATGTGCGTCAAGGCCCAAGCTCACCAAACTATTCCTTATAAACTTAAGCCAAGGAATGTTTCCCGCATTTGGGAGGCTAAGAACTTCCTGGAGGCCCAATCTATAGTGAAGCAATTCAGGCACCGTCCATAATCTGCGCCAATAGATCACGGGACGGAGCGCCAACTCTTCCTCCAAAGGTCTAATGCCCAGGTCAAGTCTTAGAGGCACAAGGGGTGTACTCGGAGGGAGAGCTGTTAAGCGCCTGAGAAATCTGTTCTCCTCCCTACCCATACTAACCAAGACTTTATGACCCCATAGTTCGCTGCCATATGTGACTGCTCCCCTGGCTTGTACTCTATAAATATGGAGGGGTGGGCCTATGGGTTTGAGGGTCGACCTGTTCCTCCCTATCATCCTTAATATTCCACTGGTATGTTGCACTAATTTCATCCTGGCTTTCTCCTGGTGTGGACCCCACCCCAGTTCCTCGTTAAGGGTAACACCAAGATATTCAAAGGTGTTTACTCGTTCAAGTATGTTATTCCCTATACGTGGAATGCGGCAAAACCTGGGTGGCGGATTAAAGGCCATAAATTTAGTCTTTAACGTGTTGATCTCGAGTCCATGCTCCCTACAGAAGTCCCCAAATCCATCCAACACACGCTGGATTCCCATCGGTGACTTGGAGAGAAGGAGGGTATCATCCGCAAACATAATTGCCGGGACCCTCCTTCCCGCCAACTTCGGGACATCCGAATTGGGGACCCCGTTTAGGTGATCAATGACACCGTTGACAAAGAGGCAGAACAGGGTTGGTGCAAGTACGCACCCCTGTCTTACCCCTCTGTCAACGGGGAACCTATTTGACAATGCTCCGTATCTGCCACACCTCACACGAGCATAGCTATTTGTATGGAGGCGGATGATCATGGTCAAGAGATCATCTGGCACCCCAACTTTCGACAACACTTCCCAGAGCTTACCGCGTGGGACCAGGTCGAAGGCTGCCCTTAGGTCCACAAATACAGTATAGAGACTGCCACCCTCCAGCTGTATTGTTTTCCAGTGTATGAGGGACAGCCTAAAGACCTGATCTATGGTGGAAGTCTTCTGGCGAAAGCCAGCCTGAAGGGGGCTTAAAATGTCCCTTTCTTCGATCCAGTCTAATAGTCGGTTCAACAGAAGCCTCGCAAAAAGCTTCTGTGGGACGTCAATCAGACTGATCGGTCTATAATTGGCAGGGAGCAGAGGTGAACCCCTTTTAAAAATGGGCACAATCTCCGCCCCGAGCCAAGTTGGAGGGACCGCCATCCCATGGATGATAGCATTGAACAATACCAGTAGGTATGGTGCCCAAATTTTTACCTCATGCTTTAAGAGGTCACCTGGGAGCTTGTCAAGGCCTGGCGCTTTTCCTGTAGAAAGGTGAGTAATTGCCGTTTCCAATTCTTCCAGATTGAAATCTTCAATCTCGGGGGAATTGTCCATAATTGTGGCAACTAGGGTCCCAGCCTGGTTACCTATTTTATCTATCTCGGTCCTGCAATAGAGCGATGCAAAGTGATCCTCCCAAACTTCGGGCGCAATATTGCCCTCTATAGCCATAACAGGTTCCGCTGAGCCATGTTTGACTATATGCCAAAATTTCCTTGAGTCTCTAGTTTTGAGTGTAGTTGTAATTTCTGCCCAATTCTCCCAGTCCCAGTCGATTTTGGCATTTTCAAGGAGAAGCTTGTAAGCCCTCCTCTTTTCCCTAATTACCGAGGGGGCCTCCTTATTTTTGAATGCTCGGAGGAGATCTTTCTTGGCTCCCCTGCAGGTGGCATTGAACCATGAGGCTCTTTCTCTCCTCACTTTCCTGTCCTGAACTACAGGGTTCAATACCTCGGCCAAATTGTCACAGAGGGTCTGGTGAATGTCCTCAAGGGGGAAACAACCATCCTGTAAGGGCAAATGGGAGAGGGAACTTTGCATTTTTTCAAGGGCTAGTGCCACTTGCTCATATATGATCTTTAAGGAAGTTGGTTTTTCTAACAGTTTGTCCCACCTTATTCTTCGCCTGTTACTAGATAAGGTGAGGCTAGGAACTGGTGATCTGTTTCCTGAGTCAGGACCCTTTAGGAAACCATCGGCGGCTATTGAGAGAATTAGGGGATTGTGATCGCTGTCTACCCTACGAACTATTTTAAAGTCTAAAACCAATTTCCAATCCTTAATTGGAAACATTATGTAGTCTATCCGAGACTCCTGGCCTAATCTATTAAAAGTTGGTTGCGGCGGGATATCCCCTTGAAACCTGCCATTGCAAGCTCTAAGAGAGTTTGCCAAAGACAGTGTTAAAACTTGCAGTAGGAGAGGTGATGATGTCCTAGCTGGCGGTCCCGCAATACTTGGGATTTCCCAGAGATCATCCTCTTCACTGCTGATCCCATCCAGGTGAATCGGGAGAGGTTCGAACTGGATATTAAAATCCCCTCCAACCAGCAATGTTTCTGAGCCAATAAAGGAATCAAGAAAAATCATTAGGTCCTCCATTGTCCCTGAGGTTGCCGCAATTCCAGTCGGTCTAGAATATATATTTACCAGGGTCAGACCCGTCCCAGTGGGCCAACGCAATGACACACACAGGATGTCGGGTGAGTTGGTTTCTACCATCTCAGCCGTACAGCCTAGATGGCCAGCGATCCATATTGATAAACCTCCAGACGGGCGTCCCTTCCCACCCCATCTGGCTAGGACATTGAAAGTCGCGAACCCAGGGTAACAGTGGTTTTCTCTGGCCCACGTCTCTTGAAACATGCATATGTCATATTCTTTGATAAAAGTTTCCCAATCACTATTATCCAACTTGTTTGATAGCCCTGCCACGTTCCATGATAATATTTCCAATGACATTGCAGCCCTGCGTACGGTCATTGGCATCACGGACGAAGTACTTTCTACCGGGCGTGATAAGGCACAATCCCCCACACCCTCGCGTGCCTTGGGTAAGGGACTCTGTGGCAGAACAATCTGTCCTGCAAAACAATCCTCCTGCGCCTTTATTGTTATTTCTTCTGCGAATACTCGAGTATTTTCATGAGGCGCTATTTGAAACTCAGGTGGAGGGAGTCCAGAAATATTAGAATGTTGTGAACATTTGGTCTGCGGCTTGAGGATCAGATCCATTGCCCCTGCCTGGAATACAGGAATGCTAGGCCCACGATGGAAAAACCTTCTATGTCAGTCACAATCATCAACTCCTGATAGGACCCCGAACCTATTTGCGACTTCAAGGGGAGTAAATGATGGACCTTTATTCGGCTCCCATAAACCATATCTGTGACTCCCAGCGCGCATCGTAACCCAATCTGATGCGTTCCCATGGGTCGCAGTTGTAGATGCGTAGGTATTGCAATGATTAACAGGGGGTAGAGAGGCTACAGAAAATGTGTGGGGATATGACATCATTCGTACTGGAGCCCTAGGATACACGTTATAGGAGACTACAGATCTTGGATAAAAATAGGATAATTCACGGGGATTTATGGACCCACAGATATTACCCAAAGGGTAGTCTAGGATGTAATTGACTACTCTGGGGTCTCTGAAGTTGATGATTATTACCTCCCCTGTAAGATCCTTGGTTCTACGCCCTAGCCAAGTGAGTCTCCGGACATGTAATATCTCCCCATTGATGTTAGGAGGGAGAGGTCTATTTGACCTAAGCCAATGCATGGTCTTGTTCTTTAATTCATTAAAGCCTTCAGTTTTGCCCTTTTCCAGAGGCGGGACTCCTGTGAGCACTACCACATATGGAACCGCCTCTGGGGGTAAATCAACTGGCCGGTCATGTTGGTCTCTTACCCTCGCAAATTGCCGATTCCCACCCCTCTCATTTGGGATCGTTTCTATGGTGGGATTTGATAGTTCCTTCAGTTGTTCGCCCATATTACTTTGGCCATGATGTTGATGGGCTGAAATAGCTGAAATGGGGGACTTGGCCCTATGCTGACAATTGGAGCTACCCATATCATTTTTCCTAGTGTAAGTAGAAGAAGAAGGAGCTAATGCAATAGGCGGGGGCAGGACTGGATGTACAAGATCTTTACATGGCCCCGGATGTTTTGTAAGTAAAGATTCTAAATCCCCCAGCCTATGCTCGATATTTTTTAGTCGTTCGATGATGGGTAGAACAAAGGACCTTATCAATTGCTCCATGCCCTCAAGGTATGGAAGCATCAGACCTGCATTGGGCGTGGGCAACGAAGAACAGGTCAAATCAGAAGGGGGGGGTTCCAGTATGATAGAAGGTATTGTAGCCTTAGCATATGATAATGGTGACGTAATTATAACCTTTGTACAAGGTGTTGTGCCTGGAGTATGGGTTGCACCTTTGCCAAAATCAGTGTATTTAATCTTATCTCTTGGTATATCACTTGTTCTCTTTCTTCTTTTGGAGGGAGGGGGCCTTGGAACTTTAGACATCAGCACCCTCCCGACCTTCTTATTAGAGGCCTTAGCCTTAGGTTGAGATAAAATAGTGACAATGTCCGTTTCCTTAGTGTAAATACTCGAACTAGGGAGGTGTAGATCGATTAAGCCAGGCGAGCAGGTAGAATTGTCAGATGTAGGATCACAAGTTCTGAGCAGCACAGGAACATTGGCAATGTCTAGAGCCTCCTGCGTAAGAGAAGGAGAATTTGACATAATGAGCGGCGAATTTGTGGGGGACATGTTATCCAAAGGTATCCTGTTTTTGATACACTCTATGGAGCGACGTCGCTCGGCCCTGCGTTCTGCGAGCGTGGTCTCCTTGACCGAGCCCGCAACAACCTTTTTGAAATAGTCATCCAGTGGTCCTTTGGTTGGGGAACCCAATATGATAGGTGCATTAGTAGGTACAGTCTCTGCCATGATGATACTCAGTATAATGAACACACAACTCACGGTTGCTGGAATCCTCAGGTTATTTCCCTCCGTCCGGTCTCCTCGTGTCTCGGAGGGCCTCAGAGGGCCCGCTCTTTGCCCGGTCTTCGCTCCGCCCTTCGTTCCGCGCGCGTTCCGCTGGCGCGGTCACTAGGGCCGGTTAATATGGTTGCGAAGAGTACAGGGGGAGTGGCTGGGAAGAGGACCCAGCTGCGCCGATGTTGCAGCGGGCGCTTAGCAGTCTGGTCCTCGCAGTCCCGCCCTCCTCCGTGGACTGTTGTAAATAGGCGTTCAGGTAACGTAGGCGTCTGCTGGCAATCCGTGCAGGGAAACAAGTTCTTCTAGAAACTGGGGCTTTTATCACCGAGCGGCACCCGCGAAGCGGGGGCCGCGAGTCGCAGAGTTAACCAGGGGGGAGTGGCTGGGAAGAGGACCCAGCTGCGCCGATGTTGCAGCGGGCGCTTAGCAGTCTGGTCCTCGCAGTCCCGCCCTCCTCCGTGGACTGTTGTAAATAGGCGTTCAGGTAACGTAGGCGTCTGCTGGCAATCCGTGCCAGCAGACGCCTGCTGTATTTTGGTCATTTCAATTGAAAATGTCTTGTCTATAATGGCAGTACGCTACCACACCATGCTTTCTGTAGTCTACGGCACTCCACTCCGCGTCATGCCCTTTCACTCTATGCCACGCCACTACACTCTACGACATGACACTCTAATCTATGCCCCTCCACTCTAAGATACTCTATGACCGTGGTACTCATAGTATGGCCCGTGGGCCACCAGTGGCCCGGCAGGCCTTCATTGGCGGCCCGCGGACCTTGCCATGCCGTTTTTATTACATTTCCAGTGAGGCGAACAGTAAACACAGAAGATGGCCACAGCAGCATACGTAGTGACTACGTATTAAATACGTATTCACTACTTATGCTCCTGCATCCCTCTTCTGTGTTTACTGGCGTCCTCTGTGACCTCCCACATGGCACAGTCGGAAAGCTTCCGTAAAGGCCCTTTAAAAGTGAGCTGTAAGCGTTTTCACGGGTGACTTTTAAAGGGCCATTTTGGGAAGCTTCCTTTTTCGTGTTGCCAACAACGTCCTCTTGTCCTCTTCTCCCTCAGCCTCCACTCCACCCACAGAGACAAACAGAGACAGAGAGACAGACTCAGAGACACACACACACACACACAGACAGACACACAGAGACAGAGACACACCCACACACAGAGACACACACACAGAGACACACACACACACACAGACTAAGACACATGCAGAGACACACATAGAGACACACACACAGAAACAGAGACAGAGAGACACACAGATACAGACACACACAGAGACACACAGAGACACACACACAGAGACAGAGACACACACACAAACAGAGACAGAGAGACACTCAGACAGAGACACACAGACAGGGACAGACACACACACATAAACACACACAGAGACAGAGACACACAGAGACAGAGACACACACAGACACACAGAGACAGAGACACACAGAGAGACAGACACACACAGAGAGACAGACACACACAGAGAGACAGACACACATACTCCGAGAGACAGACACACACACAGACAGAGACACACACAGAGACAGAGATACACACACAGAGACAGACACACACACACAGAGACGAACACACAGAGACACAAACAGACACAGAGACACACAGAGACAGAGATGCACACACAGAGACAGAGACACACACACAGAGACACACACACAGATACAGAGACACACACGCAGAGACAGAGAGACACACAGACAGAGACAGACATACACACAGAAACACACACAAAGACAGACACACAGACAGAGACACACAGAGACACACACACAGAGACACACAGAGAAACACAGAGACAGAGACAAACACAAACACACAGAGACAGAGACACATAGAGAGACAGACACACATACTCCGAGAGACAGACACACACACAGACAGAGACACACACACACACACATACACAGACACGCATACACACACAAAGACAGACACACACACACACGAACACACAGAGACACAAACACACACAGACAGAGACACACAGAGACAGAGACACACACACACAGACAAAAACACACACAGACAGAGACACACAGAGACAGAGATGCACACACAGAGACAGACACATACACACAGACACACAAATACACACAGAACGACACACATGGAGACAGACACACACACACAGAGACAGAGATGCACACACAGAGACACAGAGACACACAGGCAGAGCTAGAGACACACAGACAGAGACAGGCAGACAGACGTTTGTATGCTGGGTCTGGTGGCTCAGTGGACTAATGCATCCACTGCAGGGGCCTGTGTTCGACCTCATGGTCACAGTTTTTTTTTACTCCAGCCCCACCCCCACTGACCTCACCCCCACAAGTGCGGCCCTCGGCCACAAACCACACTGTAAATTTGACCCCGAGAGAAAGTTTGTGAGTACCCATGCTCTATGACATGCCACAGCACTTCAATCTATCCCACTCACTCCACGACACAACATACCACTCCTCTCTATGCCCCTCTACTCCACACCACTTACTCCACTCAACTTCACTAAAATGTACCCCAATCTACCCCACTCCACCTTACTACAATCTACCCCAATCCAATTGACCCAATGCAGCCCACTCCACTTTGCGTCACTACACTCCAATCTACCCCGCTCCAATCTACCCCACCCTACCTCAATCTACCCCACTCCAATATACCCGAGTACACTCCACTCCAATCTACCCCAGTCGAATTTACCACACTCCATTCCAATACACCCCACTTCAAACTCCACTGCAATATATCAAACTCCTTTTTACTCTAATCTACCCCACTCCACTACAGTCTACCCCGCCCCACTCCAATCTACCACACTCCACCACAATCTACCCTGTTGCAACACAATCTAGTTCACTCCAATCTAACATGATCCACCCCACCCCAATTTACCACAATGTACCCCACTCCAATCTAAGCACTCCACTCACATCGATCAGACTCCAATCCACCCAGTCTAACCCAATCCACTCCAATTTACCCCACTCCATTCTACCATAGTCCAATTTACCCCATCTATCCCATTCTACCCCAATCTACACACTGCAATGTACCTCACCCCACTCTACCTCACCCCGCTACAATCTATCTCAACCCACTCTACCCACCAACTCAATCCACCCCACTCCACTCCAATCTATCCCACTCCAATATATCCCACTCCAAACTACCACACTACAGTCATCCCTCTTCAATCTACCCAACTCCAATCTATCCCACTCCGTTCAAAGCTACCCTACTCTATTCAACCCAATCTACCCCACTCCATTACATCCTAATCTACACCACTCCACTCCAATCTACCCCACTTGACTCCACTCTTCCCCAATATATTGCACTCCACTCCAATCTACCACAATCTATCGCACTACACTCCCATCTATCACATTCCAATCCACGAAATCGACCCCACTCCACTCTACCCCACTCTACTCTACCACATTCAAATCTACCCCTATCTACCCCATTCTACCCCAATCTACCCCACCTCACCCCACTGCAATCTTCTCCACCCCACTCGACCCATCTCAATCCATTCCACTCCACTCCAATCTACCTCACTCTGATCTGTCCCACTCCAAACTATCACACTCCAGTCATACCACTTCAATCTACCCCACTTCATTCAAAACTATCCTACTCTATTCAACCCAATCTACCCAACTCCATTACACCCTAATCTACACCACTCCACTGCAGTCTACCCCACTCCACTCTTCCCCAATCTATCTCACTCCACTCTAATCTACTACAATCTACCGCACTCCACTCCCATCTATCATACTCCAATCCATCCAATCTCCCCCACTCCACTCCAATCTACCCCACTCCACTCCACCACAATACAATCTACCCGTTTGCCCCATTCTACCCCAATCTACCCCACCTCACTCTATCCAACTTCAATCCATCCTCTCCACTCCAATCTATTCCACTCCAATATATCTCACTCCAAACTACCCCATCCTAGTCATCCCTCTTCAATCAACCGCACTCCAGTCTACCAAACTCCCACTCCATTCAAAGCTACCCTACTCTATTAAATCCAGTCTACCCCACTCAATTACACCCTAATCTACACCATTCCACTCCAATGTACCCCACTACACTACACTCTACCCCTCTCCACTCTTACCCAATTTATCTCATTCTACTCCAATCTCGACTCCACTCCAATCTATTCCAATACACTATGCCTTGCTCCACTCCACTCTATCCCACTCCACTCTATCCCAATCTACCCCACTTCCACCAAATCTACCCCACTCCACTCTACCCCAATCTACCCCACTCAGTTCCACTCTACCCAATCTTCACTCCACTTCACTTTAATTTACCACAGGCCACTCAAATCTACCCTCCTCCACTCTCATCTAACCCACTCCACCCCAATCTACCTCAATCTACCCCACTCCACCCCACTTGAATCTACTCTACCCCAAACTACCCTACTCCAATCTAACACACTCCAAACAACCCCATACCCCTCTCCATTCCATTCTAACCCACTATAATCCACACAATCTAGCCCACTTCAATCTACCATTCTCCACTCCCATCTATCACATTCCAATCACTAACCTTTAGCCATACCATACTCCATTCCACTCCACTTTACCCCACTATATCCCACTCCGATCTACCCCAATATATCCCATTACCTTCAGCCAATCTACCCGATCTACCCTATCCATATCTACCCATCTACAATCTACGCCTCTCTAATCTACCCCAATCTACTCCCATCCAGTCTACCCCACTCCACCCTAATCTATCCCATTCCAATATACTCCAATCTGCCTCACTCCACTCCAGCCGCTCCATGCCAGGTCTCTAACCTTTAGCCACTCTGAACAGCAGCTACAATGGTGTACAACATAGCTAAAACACCTTGCCAAAGCCATTAGCTCACGCATAGGCGAGACCTTTTTGCTTTGCCAATGACTGTATTCCATTTGGAATTTCTGTGGTTGCCCTGACTATTGGGGACTGTTTTTAAAGGCCAGGGTCAATCCTGGTGTCTTTGTCACTTTCCCCATTTCCTCAAGATTACCTGCAGCAGACACAGCAGCAGGGCTATCAAGAGAGGAAGATGGAGGGAGGTATAGAGACAGAAATCCGAGAACGAGACGAGAGAGGGGAGAGAAGCAGATAGAGAACATATGCAGAGTGTAACACAGGCCCCTGGAAACCCTGCAGCGCATGGGGTCCCAACCACCAAGGGGGCCCTCAACCTTTAAAAGGGGCACCATCTGCCAAAGGCCAGCAAATATTTGTGAGATATGGGAAACTCGGGCCTCTCATCACATTCTGCAGGGGGCCCCATCATTTTGTGTTACACCACCAAGAGTGAGACAGAGCGAGAAAGGAGTGGAACGGGCTGATTTGAGCATTTCCGCAGGGGCTGCTTTAGGTTCGCCAGCCATCTTAATCCTCGGAGGGAAAAGTGTTTTGAATGAGTTACTTACTGTGCATTCTGATTAGGTTTAGCCATAAGGCAAGCCTTAATGTGAGCTCTGTCCATTCACCAGTCCTATTTAAAATTATGCTACTTATGCTGCCAACTGCAACACACCATGTCTACACCATTTACCAACATTTGCCAAGATGCTAGTAACTTTATAAGGAACTCTATGGGCTGTCCTTTTCAAGCTCCTTGATGAGGTTGAAATGCCCAATTGCTGCCTGATATTCTATTATTTAACACAAGGTCCCAGCTATTAGGGACACCCCCTCACAGCCATAAGTCAGTTTTTGTCAAACTTCATACATTGGGGTGCTGGGCTTTGCCCCGCATGTGTTAAGCAGAAGTATATTGTTTCTGAAAATGCAAAAGGATCCCAAAATGTGGTTAGGTTTTGGGTTACGCCATTGAAAGTATACACGTTTCAAATGTATATAAGACATCTAAAATTCCTCCTGTATGGTGTAAAGATGAAGGAGAAATCCCAAGCCTTGAAGGTGGTTGAACATTTTTCTTCCATTGGCTATTATCTTTATCTACTCGTGAATACACAAAGAAGAAATTCCTCCTTGATAGAATACTCACAAACACCCATAACACCAAAGAACGCTTCTCCATCATAAAGGAATTTGCCAAACCCAACAGTGAAACAACAGACATCCCACCCTCCCAAGACCACTGCAACAGACTTATCACCTTTTTTCACCTCAAAATTAAGATGATCTACGACAACTTGGACAACCAAGACCTCACATCGTTCCAGTTCCCAACCCCAGGGACGCCACCCAACAGACCCCACTCACTTGGACCCCGCTCACAAAAGAAGACACCTTAAAGACCATGAAGAGCATCCACTCCAGAGCACCCTCAGACCACTGCCAATCCCACATGGTCAGACCACCATTTGCTTGATTTCCAACATGAAACAACACTAAGCGACTCACCTAAAACTACCTTACGTGCATCCACCTATAGACCGTGGAACAAACTCAATATGGAACACTTAGAAACACAATTCACATCCAGTACAGATCTGGAAACAATAAATTCTGTTAAAAAACTAAATGAGTGGCTACAGGAACTTTGTGATATTTTGATACTACTCAAAACCACACAACAGAACAAAAGAAAACAAGCACCTTGGAGAAATATAGAGATAAGAGACATAAAACAACAAATTAGAAAACTGCAACATGCCTGGCTCAAAACAAATGTCAAACAAGCCAAACTTTGCCTATAGAAAATTAACAAATTATACAAGTCAGCTAAAAAAAAAGCAAATGTGCAAAAAAGGAATTCTATAAAATACTCAATGAATTCATAAACCAAATTGAATAGAAGGAACTCATCCCGTTACTCAAGATTTCACAGACAAACTGGCAAACGATTACACAGACAAAGCAGACACGTTGGATTCATACTTAAAACAGAGACAAAGCACCAGAACTAATCCTTTTATAAAACAACAATCCAAGAATACTGTAGAGATGTGGGTTTCTACAGAAGTGACACCAAGAGCCAAGTGATCCTTTGTAAGTATTTATTCTAGTAGTACAGAGAAACGTCCTGTAAGACCAGAGGCACAGGCAGCAACTGTCACTTGTGACACGCCGCAGGCATACCGCTCGTGCCAGCACATTACATTCTAGATTACATCACATTTTGAAACATTCTACTGGCAACACCACACCTCCTTCCTTTTGACAAAAGTGTTATTGATATATGTTTCCCTTAAGAGAAGAGAGCAATTAAAAGTAAACACAGTTTCCAGAAAGACTGTAAAGTAACACAATCAATTAAGTAAGTAGATCAATTACATGCATATAAAACTTTAAAACTTTAAGCATAACCCCTTGTACCGATGTTGCTCTGGAAGAGCATTAGACATAATCACGGAGTTTGCTGGGTCTAACACGAACTCTTGTGCCTCTCCTGTTTGTTGTCACAACACCACGCTCATTTGAGGAGGCATACATTTCCTGACAATCAGCCCTGGACACATCTAGGATCTTGGGACAAATACAGGGATCCCGTGCTACATAAGAGGTGCTCCCCCAGTTCCATTTGACAGCTTCACTGCATTCCTACATATTTCAATAACCCGTTGAGGTTCCAGAAATTTAGAAAGACCTTTTCTTACCAAGATTGGATGTTTAACTCTAACCCAATCCCCGATCTTCAATTTATGTGCCTCTCTGCAAGTTATAGATTCACAATCCTTCTTACTGATATCGCTTGACTTTCTGTTTGCTAACTCCCACACTTGCTTCATATTGCACCCTTGATTGAAAGTCTTAACCATCCAAAATGGATACAACTGTATGGAAGCACTCCTAGACCTCATAAGCTCAAACAGGCTGATAGATGTAGCAACAACTGATGTTGTGCAGTGTGACCACACCAAGTCTTCTATAGCTTGAAGAACGCATGCCTTATTCCTGTAGGCTACTTGCACACATTCCACAACCACTTTGTTGAACCGCTCCACCTTGCCATTACTTTGTGGATCATAGAGAGGCGTTCTAATATGCTTAATTCCACAAGTACGTAAAAATTGGTTCACTTATTGCGAAACAAATTGAACTCTGCTGTCTCTCAAAAGCTCCTCTGGAAAACCTTCTCTAAGGAATATTTTGTTCAGAGAATTGATCACACTCTTTGAAGTCAGAAAGTTACTAGGCCCCACTTCAACCCACCTAGACAGTTGATCTACCAAACCCAGGAAATATCTTATACTTGGGGTAGTATGTGGAACAGACCTACAAAATCCATCCCCAACTTCTGCCAAGCCATTTCAGGCAGAGAAGCAAGAGACTCAACCACTCCTTCGAAAACCAAAGTTTTTTATCACTAGAGTTGCATCTCACATACTGTCATACTAGCTCATCGATCTGAGTATCCATCTTTGCCCACCAAAAAGCAGTTCTGATCTTCCTTTTTGTAATGGTGGGACCTAAATTACCCACTAAATTATTTTCTGCGGTAAATATTCATGTGGAACTAGTTTGTCACCCCTTACTACCTTGTCACCCTCAACTGATAATTCATCAGAAATTTTCCAATACATTTGTAACTCCGGTGAAAGTTTCTTTTCTTTGGGCCAACCCTTCCTAATCAAGGACATGACTTCTTTTAGAGTTATATTATTGCTCACTGCAGTTATCCATTCATCTTCAGCAAAAAGACAGACTGCTTTGACTAATACAAGCCACAAAACATTCTTCAATTTCCATCTCCCGATCTTGTTCCTCTGTATCTGCAATTGGTAACCTGGATAAACAATCTGCTCTACATTTTTTCCACCTGGAATATATTCAACTGTAAAAGTATATTCCAAGAGCTTGGCAGACAACCTTGCTAAGCGAGCAGTAGTACATTTCACTTTTCTACCAGACAAGATATCAATTAACAGTCGATGATCTGTCATCAAAAACAAAAGATCTGACCCACAGATATTGTTTGAACTTCTCTACGCTCCACACACATGCTAACAGTTCTTTCTCTATGACAGAGTACGTTTGTTCTACAGGACATAGAGTTCTTGATTCAAATCCTACTGTGTGTTCTTTTTTTCCTTCACATTGTGAGAGTACAGCCCCCAAGCCATATTCGCATGCATCCAGAGTGACAACGGCTTGTCTACCTTCCACAAAGGGTTGCGAAGCAGGGGCTTTAAGTATATGATCTTTAATTGCTTGAAATCCCTTTTCACACTCCTCAGACCACAAAAATGTAGCTCCTTTCTTTAATAAAGCTCTGAAGCATTCAGTTGGCTTGGCAAAGTCCTTCATAAACTTAGCATACAATTCACACATACCTAGAAATTACATGAGTTGTTCCTTATTTTGTGGTGCCGGGCCTCAACAATACTTTTGACTAAACCAGGTCTAAATTGAATGCCATGTTCTGAAATGAAATGTCCTAAATACTCTATTTCTTTTTCTTTGAAAGTGCACTTGTTCTTTTGTAAAGTTACACCTCTTTTCTCTAAGATACTTAACACCTCATTAAGAGCCTTGTCATGTTCTACTTCCGTTCTCAAAAAAATGAGTATATCGTCTTGGAAAACCACCACTTGAAGGTTATTGTGAAACATTTCAGTCATGAGTTTCTGAAAAATGGCAGCCACCAAAGCCAAACCAAAAGGTAGTTGGCAAAACTGAAAAACACCATCAGGAGTCACAAAAGCCATAAAATGGCGAGATTGAAATTCTAATTGCACCTGATGATCTGCAGCTTTGAGATCCAATTTTGTGAACCAACTGGAAGACCCTACTTTGAAAATCAAATCCTCAATTCTTGGCAAATGAAAGTTGTCAACCCAGATGGCATTGTTCAAGCTTTTTAAATCAATACACATTCTCAAATCCCCAGACCTTTTCTTTGCAAGAACAATAGGCGAAAGCCACAAAGTTGCGTCAACTTTTTCATTGACATCCATTTTTACTCATCCCAATCCTCCTCCTACTGCTATGACCTCCAAAACAAAGAAAACATTTCTAAATCCTTCATTCTTCTATCCCCCCACTATCCTTTTCAATTAAACTAACAGACTAACTTGTCCACTTCTCAAATTTCATAATTCACCATACTAATCCACCACTAATCCTTTATGGGTTCCAGAGTAGCGTTCTATTCGCCGTAACAGCGCTTCAACACCTCATCAGGGGTACAAAGCACTATATACGTGCAAACCTTTTTCCCTCTTCTATCCCTCCACTATCCTTCTCTATCTAAATAACTGAATAAGATATCCATCACTCAAACTATTTTCATATTTCACTATACTAATTTTCAAAACTAATCATTAATGGGTTCCGGAGTAGCGTGCTACTCGCCAAAAAAGTGCTTCAACACCTCATCAGGAGTAACAAGCGCTATATAAATGCAAACCTTCTTCCCTCTTCTATGCCTCCCCTACCTTCTCAATCCACATAACTGACTAACATATCCACCACGCAAATTACTTTCATATTTCACTATACTAATTCAACACCAATCCTCTATGGATTCCAGAGTAGTGTGCTACTCACCAAAAAAGCGCTTCAACACCCCATCAGGGGTAACAAGCGCTATATAAATGCAAACCTTTTTTCCCTCTTCTATCCTTTTGCTATCCTTCTGAATCCAAATAACTGACTAACCTAGTAACTGCTCAAATTACTTTCATATTTCACTATAGTAATTCAACACCATTCCTTTATGGGTTCTGAAGTAGTGTGCTATTCACCTAAAAAGTGCTTTGATGCCACATCAGGGGTAGTAAGTGCTATATAAATGCAATTACAATACATCTTCCACAGAGCCCTGGCCATCGCACCCGAACTTTGCCGGACGATTAACTGCTACCTTGAACATGCCACATTGACCGATGACTGGAAACATGCCAAACTCAACCCTCTCCTGAAAAAAACCCAATGCAGACCCGACAGACCATAAGAACTTCAGGCCCATCTCCTTGCTTCCATTCGCAGCCAAGGTCATCGAAAAGGCTGTCAACACCCAAACTTACGGAAGCCAACAACTTCCTGGACATCTCCCAGTCCGGATTCCGCAGCAACCACAGCACCGAGACCGCCCTACTCGCCGCCACATATGACATCCACTCCGTCCTCGACCATGGCCAAATGGCAGCCCTCATCCTCTTGGACCTCTCAGCTTCCTTAGACACCGTCTTCCACCGCACACTAGCCATCAGATTCCACGATGCTGGCATCCGCAGAAAGGCCCTTGACTGGATATGCTCATTTCTCACAGGCAGAACTCAGCGAGTCAGACTCCCACCCTACCTCTCAGAACCAACAAAGACCAGATGTGGAGTGCCCCAGGGATGCTCCCTCAGTCCCACCCTCTTCAACATATGCATGGCCCCCCTTGCAATAGTCGTCAGAAACCACGGGCTCAACATCATCTCCTATGCCGACGACACCTAGCTCATCCTCTCCCTCTTCAAAGAACCCAACATCACCAGGCACATCTTCCAAGAAGGGATGAAAGCCATCGCCACCTCGATGAAGAAGAGCTACCTGAAACTCAACTCCGAGAAAACAGAAGTCCTCATCCTTGGTTCCCCCCTCTCTGTGTGGGACAACACCTGGTGGCCCCCTGTCCTATAACCCCCCCCTCCACCCTGACGGACCATGCACAAAACCTTGGCATCATACTTGACTCATCTCTCATGATGAACCACCAGATCCACGTTGTATCCTCGGCCTGCTTCAACACCCTCCGCATACTCTAAAAAACGTTCAGATGGATTCCATCCGTATCCATAAAAATGGTCATGCACGCCCTTATCAGTAGAAGACTGGATTACAGCAATGCTTGCTACACCGGAATCAATAAGAAACTACTCTACAAACTCCAGATAGTCCAGAATGCTGCAGCCAGACTGACCGTAGACATCCCCCATCACAACCACATCACCCAACACCTCCGTAAACTCCACTGGCTTCCAAGCGGAAAAAAGATAGCTTTCAAGCTCCTCACTCACGCATAGAAGGCCCTGTACAACATCGGACCGGAGTACCTAAACAACCGCCTCTCCTTCCACGCAAAAGACACCTCCAATCAGCTGACCTCTCCCAAGCCTCCATCCATGCATCTAGAAGACCAGAACAGGAGGAAAGTCCTTCTCTTACCTCTCAGCCAAGGCCTGGAACGACCTCCCCCTCCACCTCCGGCAAGTCCCCACACTGCACCAGTTCAGGAAGGACCACAAGACCTGGCTCTTCGGATGACCCCGGCCGTCAACAGAGCTGCCCCCCCAGTGCCTTGAGACCCTCGCCGGTGAGTAGCTGCACATTACCAACCCTGATTGGTTGATTGATTGAAGTCTACATTTGTAATCCAGAAAAGTCAAGATTTCTGTTCCACTGATGTCTAAATCCTATCGAGTTTGAGCATTTGGGTGTGCCAGGACAAACCTGCCGGTGATCCAATATACAATCTAAGTTAGGGATGTGGTGTTACAACATCCTGTTAGATCCCTGAACTGTGCCTCACTGTTGATCTGTTGTCAGTTTTAAGGCTTTTTTTTATCTCCGGCCTCATTAGCTTACTGAGAGGTACGCTACTTTCCAATAACACTGCTGTGCCACTGGCTACTATGGAAGCTGAAATGCCTATGTACACGGCCTGCTTAGTCTTTATCATGACAGGACTTTTTATTCCGCCCTGTCTCATTCACTTGATGAAGGACAAGATGGTAGCTTTTCTAGCACATAATTATCCCACTTACACCACCTAGACAAACTACTACCTCCATCTTAACTTTAAATTAAGTTTATTAATATTTGAGATAATCAGTGGATCCCAATAATTCTTCTACGATTTCTTAGAATATTTGCGGCTCAAACAGTAAAACAGGCTACCTGGCTTGGCAAGAATGTGTCTCAACATTGTGGAAATTTAGCTTGTAACTGAACATTATCTGCGCCATCTTGCCTCTCCCCCAGCGCCACACACAGCGAACGCACGGCCGCCATTTTAGGCGCCCCACTCTCTCTCTCTCCCCGCTCATTGCCGATCACCAGCGCGCCCCTCAGGCGCTGCGAACATCCCCCGCGCGCTGGCCACCCCCGCTCTCTCATACATGGGCCGTAAAACCTCTCCTGCGCGACCCTGCCATGGAATCGCACCCCGTGCCTGACCAACACCTCCTTTTCATCCCATACATGGTCATACATCCTTTCTGATAACCCCCTTCCTCCGCGCCCGATTGTCCGAACCGATCCCAGGCCATCACCTAGCCCTGCGGATGCAGTTTATTGCCCCTACTGTAAGGGAAACACCCCACATCAAAGGGATTACAGCAGATCAAGGCCCCCACCCCCTGGGACCCGACCGGTTGCACACACCCCCGGGAACTGGCGGAATATCCTGCTGTGTGATATCCATCTCCTACTGCGGGTGGGGTGGGGGACTTCTACTGTGTCTATGTGTGGGATCGGATCTGAGCCGGGGATTCTGAGGATGTTCTTTCATGTATCAAAGTGATCTCAAGAATGTGCCATGTATGATAACCCTGCAATAAAGCCATAAACGTGTGTATAAGAGACCAGGTCTCTGAGATGCAGTTAGAGCACCTCGTGACGATACCTCGCTGTCTGATCTGATGTGTTCCACTCCGACGGAATAAAACTTGGTTTCCTGCCTTCCAGTCTCCGGCGCCTGCCTCTTTTATTGGTAAATCATCGAATGGTATAAGAGGCGATTACCGCCGGGCAATACTTGAAAGGTTATCGACTGCGACTGCCGCTACCATTTAACAATTGGCGTCCCAAGCATGGGGCCCATCAGCGACACGTGGATCCAGTGGGAGAGGTCCCGACGACAGAGTGAACGACTGCAACGATCGGGAGAGCTCCTGCCCGATAGACCCTCGTCTGGCAGCCGATCATCCGAACTTCACTGGTTCCGAGCAGACCTCTCTCGAGTGATCTACGGTCCTGACTGGGAACCATCAGGAGTGCCGCGGCAATAACGGAGAGTAGAGGACGATCGGGCGCTGGAGGCGGAAGACGAGAAACTGTCCACGCGGTCCGGGTAAGGTCGTGAAACACGACAAATTGCGAAACGATTGATTGATTGATTGAAATACTAGTATTTGCTTATTGATTGTTCTCTTTGAGATATTCGCTGTCTACAAACGGGGAGGAGTAGAAATACTCTCTCTTCCTTTGCAGATAGTGAAGGGTAGGTAACGCAGACTTTTGTCCCCATTGTAACCCGTCGTGCCTATTTTTATCTCCCCACTGATTGATTGTCCGAATATTGATTGTTTTGAAGGATAGTGCTCTTTGAGATATTCTCTGTTTGCAAATAACGTAGAATAGAAATATTCTGTCTAGTCTTTGCAAATAGTGAAGGGTAGGTAACGCAGACTTTTGTCCCCATTGTAACCCGTCGTGCCTATCTCTTTCTCACCATTGATTGATTGATTGTCCGAACACTAGTTGTTCGATATTGGTTCTTTGGAGGTATTCTCTGCTTACAATTAACGTGGAATAGAGATATTCTATCTAGTCTTTGCAAGCAGTGAAAAGATAGGTAGTGCTGACTTTTGTCCCCGTTGTAACCCGTCATGCCTATCTTCTCCCCACTGATTGGTAGTTGGTTCTGCCCGGACCGCTTATTAGAGGTGAACCATCCGGCTCCACTGGAGGGCACCCCTAATAAGGACATGTTCACTAAATATGGACTAGTCGCCGTAGCTTATAGCAAGCTATAGCATAAATATACAAAGAAGGACCCCGAGAGTCAGTGGCCACTGATGGGATCCTTCGATGACCATAAAATAGAAACGCTAGAAATAGTTCTACGTAGTAATAAAACGACGCCTACTATGCTTGACAGTATCGGCATGTGGCGCAAAGAAGCAACGCAACGGAAAAAGAGGGAAGAAGTGAAAGCAGAAAAGGAATTACGAAAGGCAGCTCACCTTGCCGCTAGAAAGTTAGAGGAAGAAATAAAGGAGAGAAGGGAAGCTAAACTAAAACAAGAGCCTGAAACATCAGGCCAGTACCCTGTTAGGACCCCCTCTATGCTCTACCCTGAGTTGCCTTCCAAGCAATGAACGAATGACGAATTACTATTAGGTCCCCCGATCATCTACATGCCCCCTCCATACGCACCCTCCCAACCGGTAGTGCAACACCCACAACCCCCAAACACAAGTGAAAGCAGTACCAGGGCCTCGGTCCTCACGGCCTCCGCGCCGGCCGAGCCTCTTGTACTGAAAACAACGTTGGCGATAACGTTAGATGACCCTGAGATGAGAAAGAAAGATTCCACCAGAATGAATCGATTAACAAAGGATGAACGAGCCGGAATCGATAAGATAGTAAGGACACTGGTAGAGCGAAAGGAAAGTGAGGAGTATATAACAGACATGTATAACTCGTATGCCGACAACCGCAGACGACACTTTGTCGTACGACTTTGTTATCAAGCCCTGAATACATATGAGGATAGGTACCACGATAAAGGTCCCGAAGGCTTAGCGGTCCTATATAGGAAGGTAGACATTGGGGAAGAAGGAGAGGGCGATGTGACGGACCTCTTCACTCGTACACTCGAGGTCTTCCGGCACCTTAAAGAGCACAGACAGACAACCAAAGCAGAAACCCCGATAGCGACTGAACCCCAGGCAGGAAGGGCTGATACCATGATGCCCATCAAAGAAGCCGCCCCCTACTGGGTCCCCCCACGAGGTCAGGGAACACATGACGACATCAACCACCAAGATGCGAAGGGAAGGGTTGTATATAACTGGGTCTACCAGCCATGGGACCGACAAGACATTTTGACCTTTAGAAAAACCCTACCCGACTTAAGAAAGAACCCGACTGCCTTCTACACCGAACTAGGTACAGCCTTAGGTTCAACAATAATGACCTTAGCAGATATCGACTTGTTCTTCGGGTTATGTCTGCCGGCTGATGTGTGGAAGCAAATCCGGAAAGTCGACCACGCTGAGCCGTTCGGATATACCTGGGTACAACTTGATACCATAGATAAACAGCGAGAACCGGGACAGAAACCCCCGAAAGCCATATTGGAGCTCCCAGACAAGATTGTACAGAAATTGAAGACTCTAATCCCAGAAAGAAAGGTAGACTGGTCGATAGTGACGGCTTGTCGCCAGAAACCCCAGGAGGATGTGTCTGAATACTTCTCTCAATTCGAGACCGTGTTTTCCGATTATAGTGGCCAGGACATGACCACTGCAACCGGACATCACCTCTTTGTCCAGAATTATGTGAAGGGTCTGTCACAAGAAGTCTCCCAGAAGCTACAGACCAGCGAGAGTAGTTGGGCAGCCTCCAAACCCACAGCAATCCTCCAGATGGCCCAATACTACGAACACCAAAAGAATGAGAACGATAGGGCGTCCGAGAGAAAGAAAAACGAACTGAAGGAGAGGGTAATGATAGCACAGTTGCAAGGGGTGACCATAGGAAGGGAGCCCCCTAAAGGGAATTACCAATCAACCGCCTCTAGAAAGCTACCCCCTAGAGACCATACACCTGCACCCTACACCGGACGAAGAGATTTAGATGGGAACCAATGTGCGTTCTGTAGAGGGTTCGGACACTGGAAATCCCAGTGCCCGGTCCTTCTGGAAATGAACAAAAATAGGGACACCAGAGACATAGCATATGACCCCAGAAGTAGAGGACAGGGACGAGGGTACACGAACGACGCCATCAACGACAGGCCAGGCAGACCAAACACCTTTGATCGCCCCCGACAAAACCAGTGTCAGCAGTCCGACTACGAAAGCACCCATGACTTCGCATAGGACCGCCAGGGGCAAGGGAGGGATCCAGTCGAACTCCGTGTTGACCAGCAAGGTCCTTACGTCACTGCTAAGGTCTTGGGCACAAAGTCTCCATTCCTGGTAGATACTGGGGCGACACGTAGTGCGTTATCTAAACGACTGATTCCTATGGCACCCTTGTCTGGCTCACACGTAACCTCAATAGGCTTCGATGGAACGCCCTCCACTAACCCCTTGTCAGCACCAATCTCCTTTGACTTAGAAGATAACGCCACTGACACGACCTTTCTGCTCTCCTCCAACACCCCTGATGCTATTATGGGACTCGATTTGCTAAAACATTTCCGAGCTACCATCAGATGTTCCCCAGACGGAGTTCGAGTCATCCTGCACAATAACCCAGATCTGTTCAGACCTTGTCGCACACGACGTATGCTCTCTATAACCGATGCTGACCTGTCCCTACTCGACACGTTACCCTCACTTCTATGGGCTAAAACTGACTCAGATGTAGGGCGCATGGTGATCGACCCAGTACACATAACCGTCCGACCGGACGCAGTGCTCCCAAAGCTTCCACAGTATCGAATATCGCCCGAAGGCGAGAAGGCATTGGTGGAAATCATCCAGTCCCTAGTCGATGCAGGAGTAGTAGAAGAAGTAGTCAGTAATGTTTGCAACAGCCCTATCCTACCCATTGTAAAGAAGCAAGGCGAGGGAGATGAGAAAGCATACCGCTTCATTGTTGACTTACGAGAAGTTAACAAAGTAGTCATACCTCAGTACCCCGTGGTCTCAGACATCACCACCATCCTCACGCTGATTCCGTCCACTGCCACCACCTTTACTGTTATTGATCTCAAGAACGCATTCTTTTCCATCCCCATCCACCCAGACAGCCGCTACCTGTTCGGCTTCACTTTAAAAGCCCGTTCGTACAGATTCTGTAGGGCACCCCAAGGCTACACTGAGAGTCCCAGCATTTATAGCCAAGCCCTCAAGAGACAACTAGATGCAGTCCAATTACCCGATGGAGTGGTGTTAATACAGTACGTCGACGTCATTCTTTTGGCGGCCGACACCACCCCACTTGCTGTCACAGCCACCATTCACCTCCTCCACTTCCTTGCGGAGAACGGTCACAAGGTCTCCAGGAAGAAGTTACAGTTCTGCCAACCCCAAGTGACATACCTAGGCCACCTCCTATCCAAGGACGGGAGGAAACTTACACCTGACCGAATTCAGACCATCCTAGAAACCCCTGTTCCCAAAACTCAGAAGCAAGTGCGGTCTCTAGTAGGCCTCACCTCCTTCTGTCGACAGTGGTTGCCAAACTTCAGTCTTATTGTAAAACCTCTGCTTTCCCTGTTGTCTAAAGACGCCCCCTTCCCTCTCCCCTGGACACCCGAATGCCAATCCTCCTTCAAAGAATTACGAGATGCCCTTTGCTCAGCACCAGTCCTAGGAACCCCAGACTACACTAAACCTTTCTCCCTCTACACCCACGAAAGGGAGGGATGCGCGTTGTCTGTCCTAACCCAGTCCATAGGTCCTAAACAACGCCCTTGTGCCTACTTCTCTGCCACTCTTGACCCTGTAGCCAGAGCTTTGCCCGCCTGCCTTCGAGCAGTAGCCGCCGCTGCTGTCTCTATCCGGCAAAGTGAGGGGATCGTGCTCTCGAACCCCCTCACTGTATTGGTACCCCATGCGGTTGACACCCTCCTGAACCAGACCAAGACTCAACACCTGACTAGCGCACGACTGACTGGTTATGAACTGACTCTGCTTGCACCCCACATCACATTGAAACGATGCACCACTCTGAATCCAGCCACTCTACTACCTCTCCCTGACACTGACCCCAATGCGTCCCCTATACATGACTGCGTGACTCTCACCGACGAACAGACCAAGAGTAGGGTTGACCTTCGAGATACTGCCTTCCCGGACCCTGACGGAGAGCTGTGGGTGGATGGCTCATGCATCAAGCTCCCCGATGGCACCACTTCAGCTGCCTATGCAGTCACCACAGCCCGAACAGTTGTTGAGACAGCCCGCATCACACAGCGATCCGCACAGGCGGCTGAACTGATTGCTCTCACACGAGCATGCATCCTGGCAGCAGGGACAACCGCAAACATTTACACAGACAGTCAATACGCCTTCGGGGTAGTTCACCACTTTGGGCTCCTTTGGAAGGAGAGGGGATTCTTGACTTCCCATGGCACACCCATCCTGCATGGAGATCTAGTCTCTGCCCTGACCGAAGCAGTCCTCCTCCCCACACGACTGGCTGTGATCAAATGCCAGGCACACAAGAAGGTGACAGACATTATAGGACAGGGAAATGCACTAGCTGACATTACTGCCCGAACCACAGCCGAGAATAGGTCCACGACCCGTATGTACGTGACCAGGTCACAAACTGAGAAATGGAAGGATGCTAGGGAAACGATTAGGGACATCCAATTAGCCAGCTCACCACACAAATTAACTGAATGGGCACGGGTGGGATTGAAGGACGATGACGGTTGCTGGCGAACTAAAGACTCGAACAAATGGCTGCTACCTGACTCATACTTGATCCCCATGCTGACCATGGCACACTCCCCCGCACACATAGGGTCTGCCCCCATGATCAAACTCATCTCCAAAGTCTGGCACAACGACAAAATCCCAGACTCAGCCAAACGTCTGGTCCAACAATGCCTGGTATGCCTCCAACACAACCCTGGGAAAGGAACTGCTGTACCCCGGGGAGGGTTTGGGGTTCCCAATCACCCCTTTGAAGTCCTACAAATGGACTACATCCAGTTAGAAAGGTGCCAAGGTTTGAAGTACGTACTTGTCGTTGTGTGTGCCTTCAACAAGTGGGTGGAAGCCTACCCAACCCGCGACAACACCGCTATGACTACCGCAAAAGTACTACTGAAAGAATTCTTCCCCCGGTACGGCCTTTGTCGAATTTTGTGGAGCGACAACGGCCCCCACTTTGTAGCCGAGGTTATCCAACTCATCTTAAAGGGGCTGGGTGTAAAACAGAAGTTCCATGCGGTCTTCCATCCCCAATCTGCAGGCTTGGTTGAGCGACATAATGCCACATTGAAGCTTAAGATAGCAAAAATAGTTGCCACCACAGGACTGAAATGGCCAGACGCTCTCCCGCTAGCATTGCTATCAATGCGTTCCACCCCCACCAAACACCACTTAACCCCCTACGAGGTCGTCTTCCGGCGGCCCATGAACCTTTGGACTGCACCGAAACCAACATCCATCCACGACGTCCCGGACGTCCTCATGTCTGACTATTTGTACAACCTAACTAAAACGTTGTCTGTTATCCATCAGCAGGTGCTGCAAGCCATTCCCGACGTTTCCAGGGACCCCGGGCACGACATCCAACCCGGTGACTTTGTCTTAGTGCGTAACTTCCAGCGCACCAAGAGTCTGGAGCCCCGGTAGACGGGCCCCTTGCAAGTCCTGATCACCACCCGAACAGCTCTTCGAGTGGAGGGGAAGCGCAATTGGCTGCATGCACTCCACTGCAAGAAGGTATCATCGACCCTGACGACCACGGACAACATCACCTCCCAAGAGGAACTTCTGGACAAAGACCGACCATCCCTGAGCCGCTGCCCGGATACAGAGACACTTGAATTAACGAAATATCCCGATCCCACTGTGCCATCCAAGGAAGGGTATAACCTACGACGAAAGGAGGGAACTTCGGCTAAGCAGACCACAAACTAAGTTGAAATCTCAGAGCGGTTGCCTAGCCACCTCAAAGGCCACCAGGAGAGAAACTAAACAAAGGCTGTGGTTCTGCCCGCTACCGAGTCCCTTGAAGGTGATGGAAGCACCCGACATGAAGATGATGGAAGCAACCGGACGTCCGAAGATCCACTACAAAATCCCAAAGACTGACAAAATGCACAGCTCAAAGACTATTGCACTTTTCTTTACCCTTCTCTTTTGCCTTCTCCTCGTGGTCACCTTCTGGATCGTAGAGGAGAGCGCACCTGCTCACAGGACATTGCTGACCACCGTTCAACCTACCACCATGAGAGAACACCATCTGATCTCACTTTCACCCCAACTCCGAGAAAGGCGTAAGGAATTCTGGAATAACTCTTTTGTGCAGTTGCTCCACCAACACAATCTTGCCGCCAATGCCACTAATTGCTGGATCTGTGGATTGCTACCACATGCCACCGGACACTCTATCCCTTTCATCCCTTCACCTTTTTCTGTCCATGGCTCCTGCCTCGCTTGGCTAATCCTCCTGCAAGAAAGCTACAAGGATAATGCCACTTCCGGCAAAACTGTGTCACACTTCTACCATGGGTTCTGGCTGAACAAAACTGGAAAAACTTCTGCTCCCTTCTGTCCTCTGAGATCAAACACTTCCTTTCACATGGACATCCCTGCCAAAGAACGAGTTGAAATGCAGGTATTCAACAACCCAGCCAGACCCACCTTCTCTTACCTCCGGAAACGGACGGCCGCCACCCTAACAGTGGCCCTATCCGTCATCAATATCACTGGACTTGTGTGCCTCGAAGGCCTGGGGGTGCAGCTGGTGGGCCACAGCTCCTGCCTCATCACCCGAACATTGGACTCAGTTGATCCACCCTCCTTTGTTACCTCCCCAAATATGTACTTCGTCTGTGGTACTAAGGCCTACACCTGGCTTCCGAAAGGTTGGGGAGGCACCTGCTACATCGCTTTTGTCCTTCCTCCGACATATGTGGCTCCAGCAAACCATCACCGACAGAAACGTGCCAAAGACATTGTACAAGCCGACTCCACCGGAGCACAGTTCCTGGATGCAGTAAAGGGACTTGTTCCACTCTGGGGTCCAATGGCAAACAGCCGTGCCATCCGCCACTTAACTCAGGCAGTCGAAACGGCGATGAACATTACGGCTGGCATCCTCGCCAACAACACCGCCGAGCTTCAGGCCGTCCGCCTCGTTCTAGATGTGGTTCTGGCTGATCGTGGAGGAGCATGCCGCATCATTGGGTCCAGCTGTTGTACCTACGTACCGGATAACTCACCCTCAGTCTACAAAGCAATTGAACACCTCCACAGACTTTCCGCAGAGGTTCATCAGGAGCAAGAAGGATGGTCACTTGGAAGTTGGTTTTGGGACACTATTAGAAGTTGGGGATGGAGGCTGTTTTCATTTATCCTAATACCGATTGTGATACTATGTGGATGTTGCTTGGGGATTCAGTGTCTGCCACCTTTATGTTCGCTTTTTATGAACTGCATCTGCCCTAAGACTTTGAACTTTGAAGCGGAACGAATGAAAGCTTTGTATGAGGTGGAAGTTCGTAGTATTATGGGGATAGATCCGAACTAAACAAGCTGGCGAGATATGTTAAAAGGGAGGACTGTGGAAATGTAGCTTGTAACTGAACATTATCTGCGCCATCTTGCCTCTCCCCAGCGCCACACACAGCGAACGCACGGCCGCCATTTTAGGCGCCCCACTCTCTCTCTCTCCCCGCTCATTGCCGATCACCAGCGCGCCCCTCAGGCGCTGCGAACATCCCCCGCGCGCTGGCCACCCCCGCTCTCTCATACATGGGCCGTAAAACCTCTCCTTCTGCGCGACCCTGCCATGGAATCGCACCCCGTGCCTGACCAACACCTCCTTTTCATCCCATACATGGTCATACATCCTTTCTGATAACCCCCTTCCTCCGCGCCCGATTGTCCGAACCGATCCCAGGCCATCACCTAGCCCTGCGGATGCAGTTTATTGCCCCTACTGTAAGGGAAACACCCCACATCAAAGGGATTACAGCAGATCAAGGCCCCCACCCCCTGGGACCCGACCGGTTTCACACACCCCCGGGAACTGGCGGAATATCCTGCTGTGTGATATCCATCTCCTACTGCGGGTGGGGTGGGGGACTTCTACTGTGTCTATGTGTGGGATCGGATCTGAGCCGGGGATTCTGAGGATGTTCTTTCATGTATCAAAGTGATCTCAAGAATGTGCCATGTATGATAACCCTGCAATAAAGTCATAAACGTGTGTATAAGAGACCAGGTCTCTGAGATGCAGTTAGAGCACCTCGTGACACTACCTCGCTGTCTGATCTGATGTGTTCCACTCCGACGGAATAAAACTTTGTTTCCTGCCTTCCAGTCTCCGGCGCCTGCCTCTTTTATTGGTAAATCATCGAATGGTATAAGAGGCGATTACCGCCGGGCAATACTTGAAAGGTTATCGACTGCGACTGCCGCTACCATTTAACAACATCAAATCAATTTGTCAACAAACAGGGTTCTCGTTACCTGTCCTTGGACAAAGCTTTGTTACAAGTAATGAATCATCACTATTCTCATCCCTGAATACTGATTCTATAATTAGCCCCAAAATCCAAAGCTGGTGCTTACATGTGAAGAATTTGTTAATTTTTGGAACTTTGCACAGATTTTGAGCTCGACTGACAAACGTCTGGGCAGTGAAGTCAGAAACTGGCAACAGTAGATTGCAATAAAGATTTGCATACATTTTCAATTTCTTTGTTTTTTTGTCTCTAACTTAGGAGAAATATTTTTCCAGTAAATAAACCTCTTCCTCTACCCCCACTAATTAGGAGTGTCCCATTTCCTTTTCCACCCTGAAAATGAATTTACTTCCACCTGTTACAGGAGTCAATATATAACTATTTTCAGGATTTCCTAGCTTTTGCAAATTTCAGCATCCACAAACACCAACAATAACTCTACAATAACTCACAAAAAACTCTTCCACTGACATAATTGTCATGGAGAATAAACCCATTTACGCGGGCCTAAAATAACTCCCTGATTCAGTGAGTCGTGACAATTGTAGTGGTTCTCTTATGGAGCATTCACACAACTTAGGTTTGATAGAGTTCTAACGAGGTGGCCTTGATGTAGATTTTAGGTTGTACTGATTATCTATGACTATAGGTTACTCCACATGATATTTTTTAGTAAAGGGTCTTAAGGTAATAATATAGATAGTGACACCAATGTATAGGTCCCCATTGGACTTTGCAATCAATTCCAGAAGTGTCATCCTTAGTGTCAACTTATATACTGGTAATAGGAGTTCATAAAGATATGGTTGAAACTAAATCCAGTGAGGTGCTTTCATCAGATGTCTTCTAAGCACTTTAGTTAACGTCTTACACATCAAATCATGACCTTGATGCCACATTTCTCTGATAGCACATCCCCGAATATCAGAATTTTAGTTATGCTAATCTGCTGGCCAATATAATACAGATCTATTTTGATGCCGGTGTTACAGACCAGCGTTCTCCAAAGTCAGTCCTGGAGAGCCGGATTCATGCCAGATGTTTAAGATAACACGTTTATCTAAATACAGATATGCTAAAAATCAGCTATGGATCCATCCCTCTAAGACCAACTTTGGAGAACCCTGTTATAGACCATCCAGGGATCAGTGGAGCTAGATGTTCAGAGATGCTCAGCATGTCCTGCCATCCGCTATCTCAAAAGCTCCAAGGAATATATTACTCTGTATGACCCAGCCGAGCCTACAAAGATGCAATGTGCTGTACTTCAGTGCCAACCAGGATGAGTACAGGCCTAAGCAGGCAGCATATAAGCGATGCATGCCAAAAAAAGTCTTGTATCCTCTGGCACTGATGGAAGTTCTACTGGAAATTACAGTAAGATTTACTGATCTGTAGTGCAGCATCTTCTAATACTATATTATATGGGTCTCAAAGACAACCACTGTAGTTCTATGTGGATCATAGGTAGATAAGCCCAATTTGCAAAGGGGACTTGCATGAGTACATTTCGTACTTTGAATTTTGATTTGATTGATGTGTAATTTATGAAGCACAAACTCTTGCCTAGGGGCGTCTTTGCACTATAGAATCGATTGTAACTGCAGAGATGATGCGAGTTGTGGCCGATGCCCCGATAACTCCTAGTCCTGGGAGAAGAGCCAGTTCATCAGGGCCTTTCTGAAAGGGAGTAAAGAGGGGGTGGCTTTTAGTGTCAGTGGTAGGCCATTCCAGAGGACAGCTGTAGTCCTGAAAAAG
This sequence comes from Triturus cristatus, assembly GCF_964204655.1. Lineage (NCBI taxonomy): Eukaryota > Metazoa > Chordata > Amphibia > Caudata > Salamandridae > Triturus > Triturus cristatus. The sequence continues at coordinate 325,645,088 of NC_140587.1, forward strand.
CTCTTCCCTCCCCAGGTGGTCCTCTAAGAAGGGGGGATTGTCAGGTTCATAGCAGAGCCTGAGCGAAGAGTCCTCCCTAGGATATACCATTTGAGCTTCTCCTTGAAACGGACTGGCCCCAGTCCCTGCAATGATTTGTATGTCTGAAATCTGACATGTTGTCTGACTGGTAGCCAGTGGAGTTTCCGGATGGCTCACCTGGCTAATTCATGTTTAGGGATTTTTTAAAAAAAGTGTACAGCTTCATTCTGCAGCGTCTGGAGCCTTTTCATTGGCCGACAGCAAGACTGAGATAAAGGCTATTACAATAGTCGATCCTAGAAAGTATTTTTCAATCTTTTTTATGAGTTGTAGTGATACACGTTGTAATGGCATGCAATGTAAAGGATCTTGCGTTGTAATGACTGCGTTGTAAAGGCAGTGCATTGTAATGACTGCGTTGTAAAGGTTGTTTCACTTTCGTACATCTGGGCCTTGGTCTTCATTCATGCAGAACGCTCTCAGCAGAAAGGGAGCGAGCCTAATTTGAAAGGACTGATATCATCTGATGTATTTAATAAACTTCTGCACATAATTTAATAACTTGTAACAGAGTATGTAAAAAAGATAATTTATCAGACCTTGTGATATTGATAACGACATCAAGGTCTTTTAAAAAGAAATAAAGCATTTTGTAAACTTCTTTCGCAGGGTTAAAACCACACATTAGAACGTGCGTGAGAGGCTCGGTTTCCTGCTCCAGATGCTCGCATCAGAAACACCTCAGGCGGAGAGTGCAGAGGTGTGTGTTGATTGGTGTGCTGCACATTATCGCTTACTTTTACTCTTGCTACTTTTACTTAATTTGTTAAAACGTCCTCAAACTGTACTTGTTTTTTAAATTACCAAGCACCCGATTATTTCTGCATGAACACATACAAATGTAGTATTTAAAAATAATTTGGAGCGTGGCATTTGAATGAATTTGCAAAGCTTAAAACGTGGCCTATTGTACAGTAAATTAGCTAAGGCATAAATTCAGGATGAAAGCTCCTGACAGACAGGGTCTCTTTACAGAGGAATGTGTGACTAGAGCAGAGGGCCTCAAACTTTTTAGTACCACACCCCTCTTAGAGTGAGTTACATTTTTTTGTCTGTGTGAACTCGCAAGTATAATGGCGCTTTATAGGAGCACCAGTTACATTAAACTAGGTCACTTTGGCAAGGTCAGCAGCACCAGTGTAACATGTGCTTTTACCATTGCTTGTTTAGTCTGGGTTTGATCGGTAGCTGATGCAGTTGTGGGTCCTATCAATAAAAGGACTTATGCCATATACTCCACGTGGCTCCAGTGTTTACTGTGTGCGAGTAATGTGTTTTCACCCCGTACATCCAGCCTTAACGCCACGTCCTCTCCTTAACACCCTAAAATGAGTAAAGGTTTGATGTAATTGCTACTGACCAGGGCCGGACTGGCTGTAACAGGCACCGGGTGTTTCCCCAGTGAGCCAGATGGGTGGGAGCCACTTTTGGACCCCTTGGGGGCCGGTCGAGCTAATTGCAAGGGCTGGTTTCAGTTCCCAGTCCAGCCGTGCTGCTGACATTTAACATTAGAAGTTAAGGAGTATTTAATGGGGATAGAATCAAAGTGTACAGTCAATGTGATATTTATAGCACAGGCTGCCTCAGCAATGCAAGCTTCTGCTCCCTCAGTAAGAGGCACAGTAAAGTCAACAGCGTCGTGGGCGTTTTTTTGCACATAGAAAACAGGTACTTCACGGGCAGCAACAATGCAAGATTTCCCTCCTTCAGAGGTCAGGTGCAGGAGGCACAGCGGAAGTGCAAGCTTTCCTCACACACAAATCAGGTACAGCATGAGCAACACCACCACAAGCTTTAATCACAGATACAGAGCATGGCAACAGAAAGCCAGGTCTGGGACAGGGGTCACTGTGGGGGGCTTCCAGACCCCAAAACCGTAGGCATGAAGCAGTGTGTGCCATAGAGAGCAGGGGTCTGCCTGCTCCAAAGACCTTCTGCACCAACATTGTTTTTCTGGTGGCCGGATGAGGGGAGAGACATGAGGGTGTTAGGGCAGATGCCAGCTTCTAGTTCCTCTGTCATCCCCCAGAACCCCACTGCTGCTCATCCAGCACTCTAGATTTTTTATACTAGCACCTGATAGTCTCTAACCCTACACTCAGTCAACCTAGGTTGGCTGTTACAAGGGCCTTCAGCCAAATATCACATAACTTCTGCTGAGCTCAGGGACTCAGAGATGGACTTTGTATGGCACCATCACCCAGTGCTCACAGACCCTCAAACAGCCAATAAACACCTTCAACCAACCACAAGAGAGTCAAGCTGGACATCAACCATTCCTGAGGTACCCTAAGACATCCCTAAGGCAGTCCCCATGGACCAATAATCAACAATCCAAAATTCTCAGCAGACACGTGTACTTTCTTGGCCGTATGTCACCCTCAACTGACCTCTAGGCACCATCTGTCTCTGCACCATCATATCCACTCTACTTGATTTGCGTTTTCCACTCAGCCTGTTTACACCTTTTCACTCAACCTTCTCTCAGGCCATCAGCTGACACCCTCTGTTGGCCTTCAGAAGACACAATAGACCACTAGCCAGTCAAAGAAACTCCTACTCAACCCTAAGAAATTCTTTGTTGGCCCTCAAATTCTGTAAGCACTCACGGACCCCAGCTGCCCTCACAGACCCTCAGCCAGATCTCACAGATCTCACAGACCATTATTGGCAACCTGCCAACCACCAGAGCTCTGGAGCTCATCTACGAGCCACTCTCTGCGGAACCTCAGCTATCCTGAAAGGATCTCTGCTGTCACTCAGACCTCACTGTGCGTGCCAAGAGATCCTTAGAGTTAGGCAATTTTCACCAGCCCAGAATGCTATTATATCATTGCCGGTCACAGTCGAGTTGCTTCCCAAGAAATAGTTCACTGAGTTGTGCGCCTGCTGCAAAGTGCCAAAAAGCGATTAGGATTATATTGTGTACTATGCAAGTGGTCATTGTTAGATTAATTATGCATATATCTGTATGATACAGTGCATATTATAAGACGAAGGTATTATGAAACATATCTAGTCTCTTTTCGGCTGGTTTCATTAGTCACTTTTTCTCAGTGAATAGTTTTTTTCCAGAGACTTTAACAATGTAGATTTATGATGTGGACTACGACTGTGGAGGCGTGACAGAGTATTACTTCTTGGGTAGACTATTGCATTTCGAATGAAAGGGTGATAATATTGCCCACAGTGCTGCAATTCAGGAAGAACCACATAGGTTAAACTTGTGTTTATTGTTGCACAATATCCCATGTGCCTCTGAAAGGACCTTAGCATAGAATGTCTCATCCACACCTTCAAGTGATACAAGCTGATAATAAGCAGTTCAGTGGGTTTCCAGTTTTTAGCAATGCATACACTGTTGAACTCCTCCAGGAGACAGGGAGTGTTCTCACTAAAATACAGCTTTGGAAAATCAGGATCCATCATTCTCCCGGAAACTGTGGCTCAAGTTTCCAGAAAATTCAGGGGAAGCCACTAGGCCACAGAGTCTCTGAAGCTCTGAAGAGTTTATAAACTTTTTAACCTGTGCCCAAGGTTTATCTATGCCAGAGCCTTCCTCACTGTTGTTTAATTGCAAAGCTTCCTAAGGAGTGTTATTAAGGTAACATCACTATTGCCATTTCTAGCAGCCTCCTTTGAATTCGGATAATTAACCTTCAGATTAATATTAACAATCTGAGAGTTCCCAGATGTGCAAATCTGGTAATTTTAAATCAAAAGCTGATCATTTCGTTTTCTCTTTGCCTCCCAAAATAATTTCTGTTAAAAAAACCTTATTCAACTCCACTTATTTAATAAAATATTAATTTATTAGTTGATAGTTTATCCGCCAGGCATCTGCCATCCTTTTTATCCTCAAGCAAGCTGGGTAATGTATCTAAAGCTACCTGTCGTACCTCCATGTTTTTGACATTACGCCTGTACAAAAGATGCTTGCAGATATAAGTAGACCATCTGAAGCTAAGCACCTAGTAGATATTATGTTATGTTGTGTTGAGTTATGTTATGTTATGTAGAGTTATGTTATATTACCTAGGTTTGTGGAGCGCACTATCACATTGGAGGGTATCCTGGTGCTGAGCAGGTTGGAGTCTAGCCACCTTGAGGGCCTAGTGGGACTCCTTGAAAAGCTAGGTCTTCTGCTTCTTGTAGAATTCAAGAAGTGAGGACGAGGCTCTTGTGTGTAGCAGGAGGTTGGTCCACACTTTTAGAGCGATGTAGGAGAAGGCTCGACCATGGATCTGGTTTTCTGTATGCGTGGGATTTGTGCAAGTAGTCTCTAAAGCTTGGGGCAGATGATCACTCCATGTCCTTACATTAGTACCAAAGGGTGTGCATTTAAGAAATATATTTAGCATCACAAACGTATAGTCCTAAACTGCTTAGCGTTTGGGGTGAGAGGCTCGTAATGAATCAGTGTATCAGAGGGGACTCTCCCATTAGTAGCCCTTAGATGCCAGTTGTTTTAGAAAATAGAAAAGATGCTGGTTCGCTTTATTCTCTGTCTGATTTGATTTGTAATCTCTGGCATACCTCGTATATAATAATCACACATTTCAGTAAAAATGTCCGTCTAAATTCCGAGTCCCAATAATCCAACCTTAAAAGGTGTAAACTGTTCATGAGAAGTTCTCCAGAAGGCTTGTTATTTGAGTGATATTGAGTGATGTATATATTAATAATTATTTGAGACTTGATTGTTTCATTGTGTGCTACTTATATTAACAGTGGTTTAAAACGTACAGTGTTAAGGTAGAAGACAAATGGCACTCATGACGTCGGAGGACACGTGAATAGTCAGGCCTCTAAGTGGTCTTCTAGCTTTATTAGGTTATGCACCTAACTGACTGAATTGAGCATAACTGATTATATGGATGTCTCCAAAACCCAAGTGTTCTGAGTAATATGTGTGGTGTAAGGTTACGCATTTGTGTAGACTGCACATTGACCCCAGTTTCTGTAGATGTTCGATGAAAAGATCATTCTCTGGGGACACCGGGAGTGAGTGTTTGGACCCTTACTCCATGATCTGGTAATTCATCTCACAATCTATGGACATTGGAGGCGAATGATGCAGACACACTTCAGGCATTCACATTAAAAGGTACATAAACGCACACACAACAAGAAAAACACACAGTAGACACATCTGGACAGTTCAGCCCCAGCAGGCAGGTACATAGCAGACAGTGACACTGAATAAAAAGTGCACACTCACTAAGGACACACAGACACATGCACACAATCATAGCACAAGTACACAGACTAAGGGGCATATTCTCAAGAACTTATCGCCGAGTTATCGGCACTTTATCACAGCCAAAATGGCGATAAATTTATCGCCCTATTCACAAACTGGTGCTAACAGCCGATATCACCAGTTTTTCTGCGATAGCAGCCGCAAAAAACATTGCCACGGATGACATCGGCAACTAACGCTAATGAGATGCAGAGTAGGCGTTCCCGTGCAAAAAGCCACAATAACACCACTTCGCAACATTCTCAACGACCAGCCAGATCGGCGATAAGATCACAAAACATGCGGTAAGGCGCATTAGCAGCAGGGATTTAACACCTGCTCCTACCTGGTATTAATTCGGACGACTACCTGCAGTATGAAAGGGAGCCCAGCCCAGAGCCACACCTGAAGAACAACAGATGCCATGGAGCTACTGATCATGCAGCTCGGACACCCAAGTGGGCCACAACACCCACCGCCACCACCCCAGGCCTGCCACCCCCCCAGACTCTCCCCCCGGACTACCACAGAGGCAGCGCAGACAAAGACAGCGGACCTTCAGAAAACGCACCAGCCTCACAGACCTAACACCAGAGGATGTCATTGCCCACTACAGGCTCAAAAGGACAACCATGCAACGCATCCTGACCATCATTGCTCACAGGCTGACGGTACCAACACAGCGGACAACCAACATCTCTCCGCAGACAAAGCTGCTGACTGTGCTGCACCTGTTGGCCTCTGGGACCTTCCAACCAACAACTGCCAGAGTCGGAGGAGTCTCACAGCTAGCGCTATCCAAGTTCCTCACACCTGTCTTGGATGCCATCATCAGCTTGGTACCCAAGTACCTTCACTTCCCACATACTGCTCAGGAACAGCTGGAGACCAAGCAAGGCTTCTATGCCATAGCTGGATTCCCACACGTGTTAGGGGCAATCGACTGCACACATGTACTCCTCGTGCCCTCTGCCGCCACGGCACACAATTACCGCAACAGGAAGCACAGGCATTCCATCAATGTGCAGGCAATAGTGGACCACCTGGGACTCTTCACCAATGACGTCTCCAACTACCCAGGTAGTGTGCATGATTCCTTCATTTTCTGACAGTCCATTATCAACCAGCTCTTTGAGCCTTGCACCTACGGGAATGCATTGCTCGTTGGTAAGTACCAAATGAACACACCACACACCTCAACTCCACAATCATGCAACTCAGAACTCTGGGAATGCACATGTTACAAACTCACATACAACATGCCAAACAACATGCCCACCTACCAGACACGACAGCACAACTTACTGTGGTAACCTGGGCTAGCCATGTACACACGGCATGACACCTCAGCCACATAATAGCAGAATGTGGGGAGAGGTGGGAACCAGGCATGTGCGAAGGAGGCAAGTGACCCATGAATGAGAATGTACACAATGGCAAGTGTGGCGTGGATGTGCTGGCCAGACTGCTGAATGCAGACCACAGACATGCCCATGTCGACATATACTGCTGGTGTTTGGAGTGTAGTAGACAGTGGACGCAACCATGTTACCTCTGCCAGTGGCGGAAACCACAGAAAAGTAGCTTCTTACATCCCCCCCATAAGTGTGAGCGGAGTGGGCTGGTACGGCGTACCCCCGGCTAGCGTAGGGGTGTGAATAAAAAGCACGTAGCTCTGGGCGTGGTTCTCTTCCGGAATGGCCAACGTGTCTGCCAGGGAGGCGCCTCTCACCCCGCCATGAGGCCGACGCCCTTGAGCGATGTTTCCTGCGCTCCTGCACGCCAGCTGCACCCCAGGCCGCTGGTCCCTAGACCTGTCTTGCCCACCCCTGTGCACCCAGGCCTCACTATTCACCTTCTGACACTGGCATCTGTCAAAGAGGGCCCACCACGTGCCGGTGCAAGCTCCAAGCCCGAGGCCCGCAAACTTGGTAGCATCCTCAGACCATCACGGTTTCCGTGACACAGGCCCGCAGTACTCCTTTCTCATTGACGTACTCCACCGCTGCCTCCGGCCTACACTGTGGTCTAGTAGGTAACACAATTGGGCCTGAGTCTTGATACGATGATGGCCGAGTTCATATGTCAATGGCCGCATTTATATCACTATGCTCCCTTCGATGCGGTGCCACCAACTCTGTGCATAGCATTCCAACGACACCGTTCTGTGGTCCCTTGCTGACTACTGCCTTCGGCCTACACTGCGGTCCATCAGGCCTCACACTAATCCAATCCAGTCCGTACCAGGCATTGTCGTAGGCTGCACAGACGCTCAGCTCTGGTGCTTCTACATCCGTCAACCACAAATCATTGCCACATGCCATTTCAATGTCATGTGTGGGAGTTCCAGGAGGAGCTGGCTGAACAGTGGTTGGCCCGCTCTGACCGCTGTCTCTGGCCTACACTGCGGTTGAGTAGGTCATACAGCTGGAACTGAGTCTTGATTTTTCAATGTACGAGTTCATATCATTGTACGCAAGAAGATGAGTAAGAGGAAGATGCGGTTCAGTCCGTAGGAAAAAAGGATCCTCGTTATGGAGGTGATCGAACACTACCAACAACTGCTCTGGTGGCACTAACTCTGTGCACCGCAAGCCAATGACACGTGGCTGTGGGCCTCTGCTGACCGCTGCCTCCGGCCTACACTGCGGTCGAGTAGGACAAACATTTAGGACTAAGCCGTGATTTATTTATGGCAGAATTTATATCATTGTACAGGCCTCATCGCAGACTGCATCCCCTTACAGCTGTGGTGCCACTAATTCTGTGCCCCGAAATTCATGGACACTCTCTGGTTGACCTTTGGTGGCATCTGAGTATATGGCCTGGGAGTTGACTTCATCATCATGTAGCTGATACTGACTTGGTGTTAATAACGAGTCTATAGCATTCATCTCCTCCATATTGCTTGTTTCTGATTGGTTCTGCCCTCTGCATCATGCCCTGGAAGAACACCTTCCACTGTTCCCCGGAACAATCTTTGACAATCACCTTGGACATCGGCAAGGACCCGCTCAGGTCTCGTGGCCCTACCTCAGTGCACCGCAAGTCACCGTCCCTTGCGGGTGTGCCTGTGTGGGCTGCAGTGCATCCGGGGCCACTAACTCTGTGCAGGTCAAGTCATGGACCCTGTCTGATTGAATATTGGATGGACTCTGGGTCGATGGCCTGGGGGGTCATCAACGCCATGTGTCTGTGGCCCTGCGCTGACCGCTGCCTCCGGCCTCAACTGCTGTCCACCAGGGTTCACACATCAAATCGAGTCCTGACCTGCCCGGACGACCCATCACTGCAGGATGCACACTCCACCACCGCCAGGACCACCTCCAACTTCCAGAGTCGAAAGAGTCTTACAGTCAGACTATCAGAGTTGCTCACGCCTGTCGTGGATGCAATCATCAGCTTGATACCCTGCTCAGCTCTTCAGGTGCCACTAACTCAGTGCACCAAAACTCATGGACCATTTCTGATTGAGTTTTGTGCTGTGGACAGCTCACGCAGCAATGTCACCTCAGGCAGTTGGGAAGACCTGGGACGAGGATGAGAAAGATGATGCAGGTGTAACACACCCCACTGCAGCTGCAGCAGGAATATCCCGAAGGGACACAATCCTAGACAATTTCTTCACATGAGCACGCTCAGCTCTGGTGCCCCAACCTCAGTGCACTGCAACTCACGGACCCTTCTGATTGCATATTGGGTGACCTCTGTACTTGCTCCGGCTGTGTTATGTTGGTGTTTTCTGTTTCCGCTTTAATAGTGATCACTGTTCAAGTTGTTGCCAGCACCAACCACTCCATGAGGGCTGGTTTACACTCACCCCACACCCATCCAGCACAGGCATCACTGAACATGTGACCCTGGCAATAAAAGGGGCCGGGCGCACGTGCCCGTAGCCAGTTCCACAAACTATCTAAGTGTGTCTGTGTGGTCATTATGTATGCATGAGGACCACCGGGGCTCTGGGCTTGGTTAAGTTTTGGCCTTGCCAAGGCAGCAACTAATGCGTGTGTCTCTGTTGTAGTGTTGGCGCCACCTGTCCCGCAAAGGACAATGTTTCAATGTAGCATGCCCCTGGAGTGCGGGCTCGGCCAAAGGGGTAAATGAGGGAGCGCAAGCCCGCTCGGGGTCCGGGATCATACATGCCAACTGTTGTGTGTGTCGCTATTACCGCAGCATAAGCCAAAGTGCTACGCTCAACCGCAACGCGAGTTCAGCCAGGCATGAACTCTGCATCTATGTCCGCCCCATCCTTACCATAGGGCTACACACACGTGGCTGCGCACCTTCAACGCACAACATCACAGTGTCGTTTTCAGGCTTGTGGACATGCGCAGACAGGCATGACAATAGTGTGCCGTAGGAGTGCAAGTGATGCAACTGCGCTGAGCACAATAGTAAATAGGCTCAGGGGAGGGAGGAGCAGCAGTGAGGCTACGTAATACACATTGATGCCGCTCATTTGCTACAAGCAGTACATGTCAAACAGGAATCACTAAGTCACACATATCACACATCAATGAACCAGTGAGCCTGCCAACGCATCATGTAGAACCAACTATTGACTCATGTCTCTCTGCACTGTCACAGGTGACCAAGGATATGCACTCTGCTCTTGGATGATGACACCCCTCGGAGCCCCGAACACACAGGCCCAGAGGCAGTACAATGCGGCCCACAAACGTACAAGGGGCATCGTGGAACTCACATTTTGCATGTTGAAGTCACGTTTCAGGTGCCTGGACATCACAAGTGGCAGGCTCCTGTACAGCCCCGACATCGTGTGCAAGATGATCGTTGTATGTTGTGTGTTGCACAACATATGTTTACGCATCAATGCCTCATGGCTACAAGTGCCAGATGCACTGGACGATGATGAGGATGATGAGGCAGGTGGACCACACCCCACTGCAGCCGGAATAGCCTGTAGGAACAGCACCGTTGACAATTTGTTTACATGAGCACGTCACATTGTCACAGTCCTTAGCAATCTCGGGTCAGTACAAAACCACAGGCACAGCATGTACTAATAAATGCATTAGAACACACATTCCCTGAGTGCATGTCACTCCTCTGTACATGCACATCACTCTGACAAGTGTAAGTGCAACATGTAGTGCTAACAATCTCAGAAATTGAGAATAGGTGTTGAGTGTTTCACCTCTGTACAGAGAGGCTGTTTGGGGTGACACATATTCGAAATGCCATTTCTGTGTGTCAAAGATAGTATGGAATCCCACTCATCAGCGTTTCACATGTGTCCCAAATTATTACATATAGGCTGTCATTTGTGTCCTACAATTGACAACAGGGCTTCTTGTGGGGTCAGATATGTACCACCATGGTGCAGGGATGTCCCACAACATGAGCAACATGAACGTAAGGGGTAATCACTGCCCCTACATTCGTCCATGCTTTCATACTTGATTAATCATGGATATGACACATCTGTGTGTATTGGAATGTATTATTCACGTTCAGTGGAGTTTTGAAGCTGTCTTAGTACTGGGCCATGCAGACAACACTTTACAATGTTGCCCTGTGGAGGACCAGCCTGAGTCCCTTAGGGATTGACAACTTACTCGGAAGGGAAACAGTCCAGTCCGCAGGCTGATTGCTGTGTCATTGTTTTGCAAAGAATATATGGGAGTCCATGTCCAGGTGCAAGGTAAGTGTCGCTGAGTGTTTCAGGGGACAGTGGAAGGTGTTATTTCAGGGCATGATGCAGAGGGTAGAACCAAGCAGAAATAAGCCATATGGCGGTGATAAATGCTACTGCTTCCTACTTACCACTAAGGCAGATTCATCCTCATCTTCGGCCTCTGACGTTTCATGTGCCTCACATGTGAGTGGTGGTGTTTGGTCTGCAGCACTGTGTGACACTGACACATCAGGGGCCGAAGATGTGGATGTAGTAGTAGCAGCAGCATTCATCTGCGCAATGTCTTGTGGCATCACTCCCATGATGAGGATCTGCAGGGCATGGAAGATCCCATCTACAGCTTTCTTGTGTGCAGCCGTGGTAGCCATTCTTTGCGCCTGCATCCGTTCCATGTTCTCCATGACCCTCCTCATCCTTCCCAAATCACGGATGATATCGCTGTAGCCACTCTGACTGGACAGTTGTTGTTGTCTCCGAGTCATGACTCCAGCAACGTCAGTCATGGATTGTTGGAGGGCATGGGGCAGACTCTGGGTGTCCGTTAGGGAGTGTAAATGGTCCCTGATGGGACTTATACACCCACGTGTGGCATCTAGTTTGGCTGCCGTGAGTTCGAACCCCACCTGCACCTGTTCAGCCATCCCCCTCTGGCAGTCTAACACACTGCGTTGGAACGCCATGTGTTCTTCGGTGAGGTGCTGGGAGCCAGACGTGGTGGTGGGTGCTTCCTGCTGTGTGGTCTGTGCAGGGTGTGGGCTCACCTCGATGGTGCTGGACTGACCTGCTACTGGAGGTGGGGTGCGGAGGGCATCCATGAACCGTTGGAGTTCGTCTAGGTTCATGTCCTGGGGGTCGTCTCCATCATCACTGACGTGATGTAGAGTCTGCTCTGCTGGAGGTATTGATTGTCCCTTTGCAATGTAAAGGGGAGATGCAGTTTCACAGGGTGTTCCATGTCTGTTGAGGCATCGGAGAAGTTTACATACAGACTGCATGACAATGTACATTGTGACTGTTTGTGGGGAGATGCCTATTTGATGCAGGACAGTGGACATTTGTACTACATCAGGGATGTGAGGTTGTACTCGTACCTTGTCATCTCACAGTTCCCTGCTATACCAGATGTGATTGGCCATTTTGTACACACATGCGGCACCAGTTGTGTCCTGTGTTCTGTTGCGAAAGTGTTGCAGTTTGTACCACATTGTTGTCAATGTTGTGGTGCTCTTATTCTCATGTGTGTGTGCTGCATTGTGGGTGAGTCGCCCCTGCAGCTCTGGTTTGGCGGCCCCTTATCCCTTTCAGGCGGTGTGCCTTTGACTTCTGTGCTTCTACAGTGCTGAGATGCAGCGGACTTGGGTGAATTGGGCTCTTGTCCGAGTTGTGACTCTTGGGAATGGATTGTCCGCAGATGTGTTGTGGCCGTCAGGGGTTGTTTGTGCACGTGGATGTGTCAGAGTGTGACCTGCTCCTTAACGCATGTGGTCCACACTCAGCCACGTCAGTGTTGTGGCATGCACGATGTCATGATGATTTGCCCGCATCCATGCTAATCGTCATGTAGTGTCACTTGCATTGTCAGTGTGGCTCACAAATATGCATCTTTGCTGGCTTTCGCACGTGTGCATGTGTTGGTGTTGAGATTGGTGATGTGTGGGGTGGGACACCTTTGAAGACATGGGTTACGGGGGCCTACTTGGTGTTTGTATGTGTGCTGCAGTGTGCCACGGGGAGCAGGGACATAATCCGGAGTCATTGTGGTTGTGCAGTGTGCTCTACTGAATTGTGCATGTGTGCCATTGTGCCCATCTCCCCCGTCTCCCCAGTCCCTGGTCGGTACTCACCCTGTTTATGTTGTGTCAAGTCATGTTGGACAGTGTCTGGATCCCCAATGCCTGGCACTGTATCCCGACTGATGACTCTGGCCACCATTTTCTCAATGTCATCCAGCTCCTGGTGTGCCTCTGGACCCCCACCTTCAATGAGCGTTGCTGCTTTCATGTTGGCATCGAATTTCATCAACGTTTTCCCCTTCACATCATTCCAGCACCTCTTGACCTCTTCCATTGTCCTCCTCAATGCTGCAACTGCATTCACATGGTCCAAGATGGTCTTGCATATGTGCTTCTTTGTTGCCAATGACACGTTGGAGGTGCCGAACAGTTGTTGGTAGTGTTCTATCACCTCCGTAACGATGATCCTGTTTTCCTGCGGACTGAACCGCGTCTTCCCCTTCCTCTTCTCCTTGACCTTCCCAACCCTGAGGTTCGTTGCAGGTCGTCTGTGGGGCTTGTGGGGTTCGCGTTGTCCTCTGTACTCGGTCCAGGTGCATCCATGGCGCTTTTTGTATTTTTTTTTGTTCTGCTTTCACTGTGCATTTTCCCGCATGACACGTGGGAATTGCAGGCTTGTCGCTGGTTATCGCTGATTTTTGTATCGCGATTGCCCACTTCACAAATGTTTTCGCATTCGTGTTTTGCAATTTTTGGGCGTCACGTTAGTTTTAACGCGGTCATTTGACGCGTTATCGTGAGACTATCGCATGGTGCCGCCGTGTTGAGAATACAACGTTAACGCGGTGTTATTTTCCCGCGATATGCAAAGTTGCGTTAAGCTAATTTTGCGATAATTATCACACGTTCTTGAGAATATCCCCTTAAGAGTGTACGTAGACATGGCTGACACAGTACCCTAGTCTTAAAATGTGAGCACAGAACTCATCTTAGATATATAAAACAAAGTTTGCAAAGGTAAAGTCACACATCTGCAGTTAGCTTTCCATCCAGCAAATGCAGCAGATTCATTTTTTGCGAAGACATGCATAGGTATTCCATGGTAGAAATCAGAAGGGAGCACCCCCATATGCAATTGAGATGTAGCAGAAGGATTTTCTACTCTAGGAAAACATTTTCCTGTTGCTCAATCTTCAAGGCCCTCATTACGAGTGGTGCGCTAATTTCTGACCTGTGTTTAAAGACACGCTTGGTAAAATCGATGGCTGCTTTCCAAATTATGAGTTTTTCCATTTTCAAGTACCGCACCCAATATTACCTATCAATAAACCATTGAAAATTGTGTTAACTTTAAATACATTATATATATAAGCACTAATAAAATATCGTAATTTCTATTCTGTAATCAATGCGTATTTAAAATCTTCTCTGCAAATACTTCTATGTAGCGTTCAATGATAGCCCACTAATACATTCAAATGAACTATTATTCACATTTTCAAGTGAATGGAAATTCGTTCATCCTTTAATGCATATCTATATTAAATTTACCACAACTGATTAATTTTTACTAGAGATCTTTAAATAAAAGTTTTATGCAGTGCCCTCCCAGCAACTGCAGAAAATGTTAATTTATTTCAGGAATACGGTGCACATGTTGGCTGATGAAGTAATAAAGTAAAATCAATGTTCGGATTTTAAAGTCAATATTTCATTCTATAAATGTTTTATTAGATTAAAAAGAAATAGCTTCCAATAATGCAGTTTCATACTAATGAATGTATAACATTTAGAATATGCTTTACTGATACCTGTGAATTACATTTTTAGACATGAATTTTAAATAAGTGCCTTAAACTTGTGATCTAATTAATGATGCCTCCTCTCTGTTACTAGCTAAAAAACATAGGTAATCCAAATAACGTAATGCATATAAACATAAATATAGTATATGATGATTTTGATATTTAAATATGTAATAAAAACAACCGCAGAGTATTGAAATGTGAGTGTTTACCACTTTATTTTCAATTTTGAATACAAGAATTAACATTCGAAATACATATTGCGAAAAAAATATGTATTATTTATTCAACAGTTTTACATAACGCCGAATTTCCAGAGGTATTGGAGGGCTCTCCATAGTACTAGAGCAATGACTGATACTAGGTATAGCCCAAAAAGATAAAGGGCGGAAGGGAAGCTAGAGAGGAAGAGAGAGTGGCAGTAAAGTGGAAGGAGGGAGTAGATGAATACAACGAGGTGGATTCACCGAGGGCCTGCGAGAGGGAGCTAGAGTAGGTAGGTACGGAGATGGAGGAGGAGAGGGCAAGGAGCTAGTGGAAGAGGGGGGTCACGGAGAATGTAGGGGGAGTCAGCATTGGGGGAGGAAGGGAGAACTACAGAGGAGGACAGGGTGGGTGTAAAGTGGGTAGAAAGGGGGAGAGCAGGCTAGGAGGGTGTAGGAGAACCCGGGCAAAGGGTGGGGGGCGTGAGCAGAAAAAGGAAGAGGGAAGAGGATAAGAGGAGAGTGCAAGTGCAGGAAGCAGTAGAAATGCGGCATTGTTAATGTACCTTCTGTTTACAAAACGAGTACAGAAAAAAACAATTTTAATATTTGTTTTAATGATGCCCTATAACAATATATATTGTACTTTTCAAGATTCCCGTCCTCGTCCCCAAAATTAAGTAAGAGTATCTCAATCTTTAATCCGCAATTAATCATATAGGACAAAATCTAAAATGCGTATATTATACCAAGCTCTTTCAACAGTGCCTCTAAGTATAGAAATCTACAATATTTGCACTTCGCAGGCTACGAGGCCTCGGGAGCTTGATTTCTAGTTGACCTAGTCTAAAACCTCTATCAAAGAGCTTAGGGTCTGGATTAATCATGATAAAACAATGGTGATATGGGGTAACTAAGGGACCACCATGAATCTCATTGAAGAGCAAGTTTGTCGCTGGATTTCGCTGCAATTATCGCTGATGGGAAGGATAGCCATAATCAATATGGTCATCTTACCCAAGCTACTTTACCTATTTAATAATAGTCCCAAAACGTTGACCCTAACATTTTTCAAGACACTCAGACTACATCTTCTCACACTGACTTGGGCGGGTAGCCAGTGCATATGAGTGAGGCAGTCTTGCAGCCCCTGTCTTTGAGCTGTGCTACTGTTATGCACAGGCACACGTTGCACATTACTGGCACAGACCATCCACATATATGGTGTACATTTGCCGATCGAACACGACAGTGCACAGCCACTCCATTGGAAGCGATGCTGGGACAAACCGTGTGGTGTAGCAGAACCGGGATCGACATAGAGGGCAGCCCACAGCTAGCGTAGGTAAAGATTTACAAGCATCTTAGCCATACAATCATTGACTCCCCCAAACAGGCATTAACACATTTTCCCCTGATCTCACTCACATGCAACACAACCATTCACCAGTGGCTGAATAAATGCGTGATACATACATTGAGAGAGCTATGCTGCTGGACAATTCTTCGAATTCCCAACTCAGGCTGCCAGAGATAGACCCTCCCCATAGTTGTTTTACATACTAATCGCTTTGAGCATTGTAGGGAAAACTATTTCTCCTTCCCGGGAACCCACGGATTTGAACACATTATTCCAATGGTCAAACACTTGGCGACTTACCTGTATTATTCCATACAAGTTGGGACTTCCTCAATGTGCCAGAGCCCAATGACAAACTTAAGGGGAACCCCCTCTGATAAACACTGGGTTATTGCTGTGGCCAAATAGGGACACTGTCTCCCAATGGTAGACAGCATCTCCTTTACTTTAAGTGCATACACCAAATTTAACACACTCCACAAAAGCTTTTCTCACACAATGTGAGCGCACACTCTCATTGTGCCAGATATGGCGTGCCGAAGCAGACTTTCTGAACCTGGCGTGGCACTGCCTGGCAGTGGCTGAGTACTAGTCTGAAGTGGGTCAGATACTATCAGACATGAGAACAGAGAAGCTCGAGATGTGGCTCAGATGGAATACAACATAGAGGTGTTGAGCACTGTGCGGTTCCTTACCTCACTGGCTCTTTTATTGGCCAAGAGACAGGTGTCCTGTGTCTGGAGTGGAAACCATTGACCTAGGGTGCAAGACTGGCTAAGAGATATAAAGTTCTGTAACATCCAACTAGAACTCTATAACTCAGGGATACCTCAGAGCCAGTGCCC
The DNA here is from genome assembly GCF_964204655.1 of Triturus cristatus. Lineage (NCBI taxonomy): Eukaryota > Metazoa > Chordata > Amphibia > Caudata > Salamandridae > Triturus > Triturus cristatus. The sequence continues at coordinate 325,662,019 of NC_140587.1, forward strand.
CAGGAATATCTGGGACCCCTACAGACCTATCAGTTAAGTCACAATATCGGGCATTCAGGAGACGACCAGATGGGGCGAAAACTGAGAACAACATTATACACGTATATGTGCATTGTGCGCTGGCCATGGCTGTTGGATATAAGAGCTACTGCCCAATCGATATTCATCACAGCAGTAAACAAGCAATACTGGGCCGATAGGCCAATACTATGTTGAGATGGATCCACCAATGGACATACTGTGTGACTGCTAACAAAACCTTTACAATGTTGATGCTCACTGTATACAATATGCTGTTGACTTGTGATTATTTGCATTGAATTGTACAATTAATAAACCTTTAAAAAAGAAATAAATATATATAAAAATAATAAAACATATGGTTTGTACTAATTAAAACATTGTTAAATACATCAACATATCAAACATGAAATTTCTGAATGTGTTGCATTAATTGCCATTTAACAAATATGTGGAGGGTGTCACAGTAGGCATCCTTTGTATGTTTGGCTTGTGGGCCTCCCCCTAGATCTCACTGATAATGTTGGGTTAGAAGGATCTGTTTGTATAGGTGCAGTAATAGGCGGAGATGGCCTTGTTTTGTTTGGCTTTGTGTCACAACTTGTTTGCTATTCAGTAGGCAAAACGTTCATCTCTTTTTGGCCACATGTGTGTCTGCATAGATATACGGATGGCATTGGGCCACTTGTACCACAAAATAATGCATTGATGCATGCACCTGGGCTGGTAAACAGACATAATATCGAATTCAAAATATCGACAGGACAGAATATCGAGTTTTTAATATAGAATGGACAGAATATTGAATTGCCAAAATATAGTGGTGAAGAATATCGAAAATCAGGTGAGAAATAAAATATCGATTTAAATAATATAGAAGTAAGTAATATCGACGGTCATAATATAGTTGTTAAAAATATCGATTTTTTTATAGTGTTTTGTATATGTGTTAAAAGTATGTATAAATTTTGGAATGTATGTTTGAATATTTTTAAAGAAATTAATTTTATGTTATTTAATTTTTGGTGTAATTTAATTCCGTAGCGGTTTGTGGGTTTATAGGGGATTAGGGTGGGAAGTAATTTAATTATAGTACATTAAATAATCATTTTTAGGAAATATTAATTATTTTTAATTTAATTTTGTGTTTTACTTATGTAGCGGGTTGTGGGTTTATAGGGGAATAGGGTGGGAAGTAATGTAATTGTTATTAGGTAATTATTAATTGGTATTGCAAATTAATTGGTATTGCAAATTAATTGGTTGTTGATTAATTATTAATTGGTAAATAATTTGTATTAATTGGTAATTAATTAATATTAATGGTTTAATTGATAATTATGTTAATTGTATTAATTTATTATTTGTAGCGGGTTGTGGGTTTATAGGGGAATATGGTGGGAATTAATTTAATTGTACATAATTAATTATTGAAATAATTTTTGTATATTGCGAATTAATTTATTCTTAAAAAATTATTAATTGGTATTAATATTATTTATTATTTTTTGGTATTGAAAATTAATTGGTTGTTAATTAATTATTAATAGGTTATGAATAAAAAAACATTGGTATTTATAATAAAGTCATTATTAAATATTGTTTGATTGGTAATTGATTTTAATATTTTTATTTGGTATTAATAATTTATTTATTTTTAATAAAATATTACATTATTATTTTCCCTACTATTGCACTCACTGGAGTGGGAATAGTAATTTCTACCCCTACGCTATCCAACGCTTTCCCTACTGTGGCACTCACTGGAGTGGGAATAGTAATGTTTACCCCTACGCTATCCAACGCTAAAATTAGTTAATATTTTTTAATAATATTAAGTTAATATATATATATGTATTAAAAAATAAAAATGCATGTTTATTTCTTTTTAAATTACATTATTTATTAATTTTAAGGTTATTTAAGTAATTTTAAGTATGTTTTACTTAATTATATTAATTATTTTATTATTTCAATTCAATTCAAATACTTTATTCGACAATTAAGTCGTAAAAGTGACATATAACAGCCATATATAAAAACAAAATGCATCAGCACATAATATCAATACAAAATTACATTTGTGAGACAACATTATAAAATAAGATATGAAAAAGAATAGTCACTACACGTAAATGCAACAATGGACAGTCCACACGATAAAACAAGCTAATCAGGTGTCTAGTCGCAAGTCACTTTAGCATTAATCAATCTAGATCGAATTGCCCAGGCCCACTTTATGTATTTTGACATTGCGATTGAAATTGTCGGACTTGGGTCTGTAGACAGGATTCTCATGGCCTCCTCATACCTTCGGATACTCAGTAATCGGCAGACGGGTAGTACCCATTTCTTGCGTGGGATGGTATAAAGAGGACAGAAAAGAACAAAATGACTCATAGATTCGTTCTTGTCACAACACTTTGGGAATTTATCTTGGGACCCTGCTACCCAATTAGATGTAAATGATCGTATCGGAAATGTACCTATCCTAAACTGAAAAAAGAGTTTACGATCAGATGGTACTTCAATTAGACCCCAGTACGGTTCCAGTCTGGCGTAAGCCTTGAATTCCAGAAATCTACCAGATATAAGGGATGAACACCCCTTGGTGAATAATTCCGATCCGATCAACTCCCAGTATCTAGTTTTCACAAGTTCTTTTGAAGGGAAGACCGCATTGTGGGGGTCGTCCCAGAGGTCTCTCAATCCCATGCAATAGAGTAACAGTTTTACAGACCTCAGCCAGTCTATCTTATGGAAGGAATCCTTTTCTATGATTTCCTTTAGACCCAAGGCGTAATGACTAAGCTCCTTGGTTGACCATATCCTGCACCAATACAGCAAAGGACGCAGATAAGCTGTATCCTGTAAAGTTTTCAGGCCAAGATCCCAGAAGAAGGGTAACAAGGGAGTGCTTTGCGGGACGCCAACGACTTTCCGAATAAACTCGTTCTCCATGGCGTTCAGTCGATGTGAGTTTTTGCCATACCCCCATAGCTCAGACCCATACAGAGATGAGCTACGGATCTTCATCGTATAGATCTCTAGAAGTGGCTCCATTGGCCGAGACTGCAAGGTTTTAAATCGTTTCAATTGAATACCAGTCTGTTGTTGATATTTCAATAATGAGAGATCTATATGGCTATTCCAACGCATGTTTTTCTGTAAGGTTACTCCCAGATATGTAAATGCATCAACCTGTTCTAGGGAGGATCCATTCATAAGAATTGCGCCTTTGAAAGGTCTATAGATTTTACTGGGTCTGGGGCCATTGAGCACCATAAACTTGGTCTTGGCGACATTAACTTCTAGTCCACGCGATAGGCAAAACTCCTCAAAGCGCCGCAAGGTGAGCTGGAGGCCACTCGGAGTTTTCGAAATCAGCAGAGTATCATCCGCAAACATGAGGACTGGGACACGAGCTCCAGCCATAGCTGGGGCATCCGTGGGGACCCGGGAGAGGAACTCGGCCACCCCGTTGACGAAGAGCGAGAACAGGGTGGGTGCCAAGACACAACCCTGTCGCACTCCCCGCTCCACGGGGAAGGTATCCGTAACCTCTCCCTGCCGGCCCCAACGTACCCGAGCGAAGTTGTCCTCATGTAAGCGAATGACAAGTGCCAACAGCTCCGGTGCCATCCCCAGTCCCTGGAGTACTCGCCACAGTTTGCCACGCGGGACTAAATCGAAAGCCGCCCGCAGGTCGACAAACACTGCATACAGAACACCTTTTTCTAGTACCACTGTCCTCCAATAAAGTATCAAAAACCTAAAAACCTGGTCAATGGTGCTGGTCTTGGGACGAAACCCAGCCTGTAGAGGACTCAAGATATTACCATCCTCCATCCAGGACTGGATTTTGCCCAAGACCAGCCGTCCCATAACTTTTTGTATAGCATCTATTAGACTAATGGGCCTATAGTTGCTAGCCAAAGATTTGTCCCCTTTTTTGTATATCGGGACAATTTCAGCGCCTTTCCAGGATTGAGGAATGGCCATGCCCTGGGCAATAGCATTGGCCAAGTGGGTAATATAAAGGCGCCATCTCTGCCTATCGTGTATGAACACATCTGCGGCAATAGAATCCATGCCAGGTGCGCGGCCCTGGGTCACCGTATCAAGCGCCCTGTCGACCTCCTTGCTACTAAAGGGTGGCTCCTTGTAAAAGCCCCATTCCTGGTAGGATAAACTAGTATCCTCTGCATCTTTTGCATATTGGCTCTTAAAGAACTCTATCCAAGAGTCCTGGGGAACGCAATTGTGTGGACTTTCAATTATTTCTCCCCTTTTCCATTTAAAAATATCCCAGAACTTCTTCTGGTTCTTACCACTACATGCTACCTTGAGATCTTGCCACTCGCTCACTTCCCAATCCTTTTTAGCTTTCCATTGCGTCCTCTTATAGTTGCTACGAGCTAACTTTATATTATTCGGATCTTTAGACTTAAGCGCAGATCCTAGCTCTTCCCGAGCTTGTTTGCAGGAGACATTAAACCAATTCTCCTGCTTTCTTCTGTAAACTCATTTTGCTAGAGATGGTCTGCAGAAGTAAGTTTTGAGCTTGGCGAAAAGTATGCTATGTATATTCTCTACGGCTGAGTAAGGTTGACTATTAATACAGCCAGCCCTCATTGATGTCAATGCCTCATCGAGATTAATTTTTATACTATCCACAAGGTCGGGGTGCTCTGCGACTTTTTCCCACTTAAGGTGACGTTCATCATTTGATAACCAAGTAGTCGGACCTTTCATGACAGTTGTCCCTTCCGATCCATCCCCCAAGCCCGATCTAAAAAAGGCTACTAGTGGGTTATGATCGCTTTCGATCCGAGGTTTAACCATCATGTCCTCGAGAACATGCCACATCCCGAGGTGGACCAGGATATAATCTATAGTGCTGGACCTAGTGCCATTGTCGTAGGTTTTACACCGTGCCCTGTCAGAAGGGGTCCTGCCATTGGCCGCCCTCAATTGGTTGGCCAGGCAGAACCCCTTTAAGTTCAGGGCGGCCTCTGTCCATTTACTTGCTGGCATTATCTCGAGCTGTGGAATGCCCCATCTTAGGTCCTCCTCCTCCGTTAAGAACAGGTCGTGATGGCCCAATGGTTCAAAGGTCGTGTTAAAATCACCTGCTACGAGTGGGAACACATCAGTAGGTCTAGACTCGACAAGGGAGTTTAGTGTTGATACCACCTCCGACTTTTTGCCGCCTGGTAAACCCCTGACATAGACATTATATACGTCTATGTGCAAATTTGATGGAAGATTTAACCTAATTCCAAGAATGTCATTGTTCTGGTTTGGGATAAGTTGGCTATTGCACTTTATACGTTGTTTGATCCATATGACCAAGCCTCCTGCTGGCCGACCCTTTGGCCTTTTAACCGCTGGGACAAAAAAATTCAGGTAGCCTAGCCTAAATACGGGCTCTACTGACCATGTCTCCTGGAAGAGGCAGATATCGTGGTCGTCGATGAAATCTGACCATAGGGGTGACGCTAATTTAGATCCCATACCCGCCACATTCCAGGATAAAAACGTTATGCAACCGGCAGTGTTAGGGATCTCCTTAGATTGTCCTATATTTAACACCGAAGGAATAATAGTTGATGTTTTTTGTCCAAGCTCGGGGCAGGGGACTTGCTCCACTTCCATATTAGTTTTTATTACGACAGGCAACACATTTTCAACACTGCCACCACTAAGGTTGGCTGTTATGGACATCCCATCCAGTTTTTTAGCCTTCTCTATCTCAGAGACTACGTATGCCTTTTCGGGACTAGGGCATCCACTACTGTACTTCTGTCAATCACAGTCAGTCAACCCGGATAGTACATCAAATCGATTAAAAGACCTTATATCCCCCATTGGGTAACCCATTTTCATGAATCTCCCTCCAGGTAACCCAAACAAAGGCAAAGGGGCCGGTGCATAGAAGTAAGACAATGGCACAGTGCTAATTAAAGATGGAGAATCAACATCATGGGACCATCCACAAATATATTCAACACAACACCTGTCCCTAAAGTTGATGATGACACAGTCCCCCTTTATTGACTTAGGTTTTCTACCCACCCAATTTACCCTCCTGGCATACAAGATTTCAGCTCGCATATTGACCGGCAGGGGACGTTTAGCATTGAGCCAAAATGTACATTTGTTCTTTAAGTCCCAATACGTTTCCCTAGTACCAGTTGCCAGAGGTGGAACCCCGGTTAGGACCACCACATATGGGGCAGCCTCTGGGGGAAGGTGTATATCAATCAGACCCGGAGAGGCCTGCCCCAGGGGTTGTACCTGTGCAGGCTGCTCGGCGTTTCTAGCTGTGTCGGGCCCTTTTCTATCAGATCCGCCGCAGGCTGGGTGGTTTTTTCCACTTTGCTGATTATCGATCACCATGGTACCATGTGACTCATGGGAAGCTGGGAAATTAACATTTGCAGCAGCGTTAGCTTTGCCATTCGTGGTGGGTTTGGTCTTACTGCATTGAGTCTGCTCATTAGTGCATTCCATTTGGGAACTGGGTCCCCTTCCACCACCCCGTTGCTGTGCCGTGGCCAATGAGAGTTCCATACACACAAGTCTGCTTTCGATGGATCCCAGCCTTTCGTAAATAGGAGCAAATACGTTTTTTAAGATACAGTCCACTTTTTTCCAAAACGCTAAGTCCTCCTGTTTCGTGAGGTCATTTCCAGGCGCGGAAGTGACAGTGGGTGGGGGGCGGTAACGCTGGCGGGGATCCTGGGAGGTGTAGTCCTGCACTCCCTTCATCGGGCGCTGCAAGTGCCAGCAGCAGCGACAACAAGGAGGGGAGCGTCTGCCTCAAGGGTCTGCCCGGAAACCGCTGAACTCGCCAACACAGCTGCCCAGGTAAGAATGCTCCGTGCTGTCTGCCCGCTGCAAAATCACCCGCTCCACTGAGGGAGTTGTTTGCATTTAGCACCTCCAGGCGCGGAAGTGACAGTGGGTGGGGGCGGTAACGCTGCCGGGGATCCTGGGAGGTGTAGTCATGCACTCCCTTCGTCGGGCGCTGCAAGCGCCAGCAGCAGCGACAACGAGGAGGGGAGCGTCTGCTTCAAGGGTCTGCCCGGAAACCGCTGAACTCGCCAACACAGCTGCCCAGGTAAGAATGCTCCGTGCTGTCTGCCCGCTGCAAAATCACCCGCTCCACCGAGGGAGTCGTTTGCATTTAGCGCCTCCAGGTGCGGCAGTGACAGTGGGTGGGGGTGGTAACGCTGACGGGGATCCTGGGAGGTGTAGTCCTGCACTCCCTTCATCGGGCGCTGCAAGCGCCAGCAGCAGCGACGACGAGGAGGGGAGCGTCTGCCTCAAGGGTCTGCTCAGAAACCGCTGAACTCGCCAACACAGCTGCCCAGGTAAGAATGCTCCGTGCTGTCTGCCCGCTGCAAAATCACCCCCTCCACCGAGGGAGTCGTTTGCATTTAGCGCCTCCAGGCGCGGAAGTGACAGTGGGTGGGGGCGGAAACGCTGCCGGGGATCCTGGGAGGTGTAGTCCTGCACTCTCTTCGTCAGGCGCTGCAAGCGCCAGCAGCAGCGACAACGAGGAGGGGAGCGTCTGCCTCAAGGGTCTGCCCGGAAACCGCTGAACTCGCCAACACAGCTGCCCAGGTAAGAATGCTCCGTGCTGTCTGCCCGCTGCAAAATCCCTGTTGCACTCACTGGAGTGGGAATAGTAATTTTTACCCTCCCGCTATCCAACGCTTTCCCTACTGATGCACTCACTGGAGTGGGAATAGTAATTTTAACCCCTACGCTATCCAACACTTTCCCTACTGTTGCACTCACTGGAGTGGGAATAGTAATTTTTACCCTTACGCTATCCAACGCTTTCCCTACTGTGGCACTCACTGGAGTGGGAATAGTAATTTTTACCCCTACGCTATCCAACACTTTCCCTACTGTTGCACTCACTGGAGTGGGAATAGTAATTGCAACCCCTACGCTATCCAACGCTTTCCCTACTGTTGCACTCACTGGAGTGGAAATAGTAATTTTTACCCTCCCGCTATCCAATGCTTTCCCTACTGTTGCAATCACTGGAGTGGGAATAGTAATTTTTACCCACCCGCTATCCAACGCTTTCCCTACTGATGCACTCGCTGGAGTGGGAATAGTAATTTTAACCCCTACGCTATCCAACACTTTCCCTACTATTGCACTCACTGGAGTGGGAATAGTAATTTCTACCCCTACGCTATCCAACGCTTTCCCTACTGTGGCACTCACTGGAGTGGGAATAGTAATGTTTACCCCTACGCTATCCAACGCTAAAATTAGTTAATATTTTTTTATAATATTAAGTTAATATATATATATGTATTAAAAAATAAAAATGCATGTTTATTTCTTTTTAAATTACATTATTTATTAATTTTAAGGTTATTTAAGTAATTTTAAGTATGTTTTACTTAATTATATTAATTATTTTATTATTTCACATTACTTTTAAGACATTTAAAAAAAATCGATATTTTTACAAACTATATTATTTACAACGATATTTTGGATTCGATATTATTGTACTTACCTGTTTGGAGATGGGAATTCGATATTCTGGCATTCTATATTTTGTCATCGATATTTTGCCAGGTCAATATTTTGCTCCTCGATATTCTGTCAGTGATCCCCATCACAGATTCTTGAACATTACATAACAACTAGTGTGTATCATTAAGAGCAGCTTGAACTGGCTGAGGAGAGGCGGCGGGTCTAAAAGACTTTCTCCGGTAGATGCTACGAGATACGGCTGCTTGATCATTCTTCTGCGACTTGCAGTTGGGGAAGGATAGAGCCTGTGTTCTTCTTGGATACTGAGAGAGGGAACACGTCACAAGGTGGGCTTCATCACAGAATCAGGGCCCATCTCATTGGCCTTTCAGAGGGCTCTTTGTGGTGGCATGCCGAAAGTGCCATATTGTTTCACGCTTCTGATAAATAATTGAATCTACCGTTTATTAGAGCAGTATCTAAGGCCAGCTTTGGTGCTTGTGGCACCCAGTGTGACAATCTTTGTTGCAGCCCACCCGAAAAAAGTCCTTCTCCACAAATTCCCTCTCTGTCACGCTCCATCAGTGCCCCTGATCTCCCCATAGCCCCTCTCACATGCATTTCAGTTTTTTTTATTTCGCTACTCATTCCGGTGTAGGGTGTCAGAGCACCTTACATCACATACAGAGCCAATTAATCATACAAGTGGAAGTCAGTCTATAGGAAATGTTACACATGATAATGAGGATTACAAGGTGTAGGAGTAACATGTCACCAATATTAGAGTTTGGTCCGGAGAAACACAAACCCAGGATTTAAAACGTACCACAGTGGTTGGCTTTAACAATAATAATACATTGGTGCTGAAATGAACCCTTTTTAGCAGCAAGAGGATAATGAAAGACTGGGGAAAAAACCTAATGTTCTAACCTATACCATTCAGTTTGCATGCAGCTCTTCGATGACAGTCCATAGCTCACTGTGATATATTAGGGTTGTAACTTATGAACTGCAAGTAACAAAAGGTTCCCTATGACAAAAGTAGTAACCTACTGAGCGATCCACATAAAATACAGTTCAGTGATTTGTGTGGTACACTTTCTTTGCAACAGGCATATTAACCCTCTGTGCTAATTTATCATGAGTAGCAACTGCCATCGTGAAAACATCTCTCTCCAGCAGGAACATTAAACAACAGTGTTGTCTTGATTTTTTTTATTGTTGCCTGAACACTGCTGGACACAAAAGAAACTATGCTGGGCGTGCTTTTTAACCCCGTTTCATTTCTAAACACGGCGCCTCCTCCCTCCCTCCCCCCGCAGGTCAGGGCCAGGTGTGGCTGCACCTGTCGCACCACTCTAGAGCGGGGCCTTTCAGAATGTATCGACAATAGGAACAAATATCTGATACATAACTCTTACCTGTTCTCCCCTTTATTCCATGTTTCTTTATTTCTACATATACCCCGACACAGATGTGTATGCCAGTAAACGCGTGACTATAACAACATCAGATAACACAAAAAGGTTTACAACTGTTACAAGACTAGAGCAAACGCTCACATTATCAGCAGAGAACAAGAATGGTTTAGTTCCCTTGGCAGCTCTAACACAGCTGTGGGTAAAGAGCTGTCTTACAAATCTGCCTCTCTGATCTCCGAATCCTGGCAGACAAAGAGAATCTGAACTGCATCCTGAATGCCTTCTTAGCACACAAGGCATTGCCAAGCCTTTCATTTAGGTCAATCCCTTCACTTGGATCCCTGGCGTACAGGAGAACTCTCAATCCAAAATGCAAACAAAAACGCGTACCAATGGAGCAGGTGTGCATAAGAAAAAGCTGAAATGTCCCTTAGTTTAGCCTACTTGCAAACAGAGTGCAACCTCTTGATGGCGAGCCAGCCCGAGTAATAGTGTCCCTAAAATACCTGTGCAATGGTTTTCAGCATTGCTCTCCTCATAGAAACTATAGTACCATTTGTTAGGTTCAGATATCATAGTGCACTACTTAATACAACTGAACTGCAAGCGAATGCCACCATTACCTTCAAGGTCTGTGCAGCCTTCAGAATGTAAAGAGTTCGAGCGTGTATTGTTTTAGATGGCACCTGGTTCGTATGACCGGGACACAAACACTCATCCTTCCTAAACCGAGCCAGATGACCTCTGTGGACCATCTTGTTTTGTCTGATAAAGAAGGGCTCGCACGGTTTGCGTCACCATTGAGTCTTGTCAAGGCTGAAAATGACAAACACTCTCTTCTCTGTCCTTGTCTAACAGAATCCATTATATCTGTTGGTTCCAGCACACTTTAGAAAACATAATATTCCACTTAACTGCAATGAATGACTCAACTCATCTTGAACTACATATGCTACTGGTGCCTAACCTCTCCTTTGAATGCCACTTAAAGTTAAAGCCAACAAAACTAGGTCAACTGCATGCTCAGCAGAGGGATTTCCTGATAGAAGATTTTATGAGGGAAAGAGCAGCCCGTAGGCCGGCCTGACACACAAAGCAAACAGATCTGTGGGGCAGCCTTACTGTAGGCACTTTCTACGCTAACCTAAAACATATATCGTGCAAAGGTGAAAGGTCCCCGTAATTTGGATAGCGTACCCCCTACCATAATAGGAACTGTTTTGCAGATTGTTGGCTCCAACTCTATACATGCAACAATCATACTGTGGCATCCTGGCTAGTGCACTGGGGTGTAGAATGCATGTCTGGGAGTGTTCTTCATGCTTACTCTTGGTGTGTGGAATGTTGTGAGGACAGTTGAGACTTGGTCCTTGGAGGAGCAGGAGCCATAACTGTGGGTGGAGTCTGCATATTGGAATAAACCTGCCCTTTTCACAAAGTGTTCCTGTATTGTGCCTTATCTGAATAACTCACATACACGTGTGCTAGAGACATTTCCTGTAATATGCATTGTGATCTACAGCAGGACTCTGTAGTCCGGAGGGGCACATCACATGCACAAACTTAATAGAGCATCACTACGGTCAGCTCACCAGTGAGTAGTAGATAATAGTTGTGGCAGCAATAAGATTATAGTGCCAAGACAGTCCTTTTTAAATGTCTCTCCCAGGGAGTTTCACTTACCTGCTTCTCTCACAGTTTTACATTTGTCTGCTAGTGCCCTGCAACTGGGGCAATTGGTCAGCCATCTCGGACATAGATATCACTTGTGTGTCCGTTTCTGCTGTTTGTAGAAGATATACGTGTAACATTTGGGACATTTGTGACAATAACCACACTGGAGTCCATTTTATGTGTCCTAAATTCAACTGGCACCTAAGGTGGAGGGTGGAGAGAGCCCCTGATAGCAAAGTGAAGTGCAGGGTTCCTCCAGGCCATCCCAGAAACCCTTTGTAGAGGTTAAACCATTGGGTGGGGAGGAGAGGAAACAGAGTACCCCTGTCAAACCTAGAGAGTTTTCTGCTGCCCGATCCTGGCCCACTGACCTCCCAACTGACTAATAGGTAGTTAAGGGGGACAGTCTCCCTCTTGATTGTGTCCCTCATAATAGGAGACTTCCACCTCTATTCCACCCTCGTCCTAGCACCTTACACGAAGACCATGGCAGGACCAGCCATTGTGAAATAAGCTAAGGGGCTAGACTGCCCAGAACTGGTGTTATATCTGACTGTTGGAATACACAACGACTGTCTACAACCTTTTCATGAAGAAGAGACAGAATCTTTGAGTCACTGTCCCAATTTTTCACAACTAAAAATCTGTTGTCTCCACACTATAGGCAACTGAGAACCTGACTGTGCTCCAATGTTTGGGTAACTACTTTACCTCTCCTTTCCAGGTTCCAAACCAGAAACCTGGGGGACCCTAGAGAAAGCTGGCTGTTTACACAGGAGGGGCAATAAAGTTGCCCATGTATGAGGGGGACCCTAGAGAAAGCTGGCTGTTTACTCAGGAGGGGCAATAAAGTTGCCCATGTATGAGGGGACAGGTGCTTAAAGGAGTCAAGTTGAGAAGAGCTGAAGACATCCTCAGCAACACCAGGGAAGAAGCCCATAAACGCATGGATGCTGTAACCACTAGTGCTGGCAGGCAGGATGCTCCAAAGACACCCAGTTACCTGACCCCCCTCGTCTCTCTGGTAAGAGTCGCAGAGGCTGTTCAGGAATATTTTACATTAAGGTTACAAATAGAGATTGGCTCACAGGAGCAGCCTAGGGTGTATCCTCAGAAAACGTTAAGTATTATCTGAATACCAATATAGTTTGAGCCTTCTGACATGTTATGTATAGTAATGGGTTGTATGTGAATTAGTCAAAGACTTACATATTTTCAAAGACTAAGCACCGGCTGGAAATTGAATTATTAATTTATATTGGATGTTTCATTGAGTTCTGCGTCTCTAAGCAAACATCACCTCCCTGAGTAAGCCTTGTGCTGCTCGACTTCCCTACCCTGGACATCAAGTAGCGAGGAGGGTGTCCTTCGTGCTCCGTTTTGGCGCTCACTAGTAAGTTGGGTTAGTAAGATTAAGTCTGAGGACACTAGTAGTAAAAAGCTCCTATTTTCACTGTGTGGGCCCAGTAGCCCATGACTTCCTTAAAACTCCTGAGTTTCCACATATATACATTACTAATCCTGTTAGTATTGGGATCCAGGTGTGTCTGTGTTATTAAGTCCGTATAATTCAGTCTGTACACAGAGGTGTTCAGGAACACCCCTGTTGAATATTTTCTTCCTTTAAGTTGCTATGTCCCTTTGCTTTTTTTTTTTTTCAACAGTGTTTTATGTAGCACGAACTTGACCCGTATCGGGTATCAGAGCGCTTTACATAGTACCAGTTTTACATGAGGACACACATTCATTTTTGCTAGGCACGGGGAGATTAAGTGATTTGCCCAGAATCACAGGAAGTTCAGCGTCATTGCCGAGACTCGAACCCAGTTCCCCAGATTCGAGGTCGACCGCCCTAGCCGTTAGGCCAACTCCTCTCCCCAATGCTTAATGCATTATAAATCAGCAAGTGCTTCGGGATTATTATCTACTGCGATGGTGAATTGCGTCAGTTTCTTCCACTGGTGTGATTTGATTTTTAGTTGCCCATTTCCATAAGAAAAGTAAAAATGGTTTGGCAAATGGCTTGCAAATATTAGCAGTGAGTCTTTTTTTATTATAATTTAGTACTTTGTGACCATCACACTGCAATGGAAGGATAGGAAAATCTAGGATGAAAAACTCAAAAATAGGGAATAAAATGATTACCTAGAGTAGGTAGGTTGACCATACAAATTTGAATCCGTAGATCATAAAAAGTATTTTAATGCTAGTTCGTTTTTTCTCTGCTTTTGATGGACCTTAATCAGCCCTGACATGTGATTTCGAGTAAACAGTGGTTGACTATAAACATCTGTAATCTTGTGGAGGTCGTATCATTTTGCAAGATGATGATCCACTGCTCTGAACTACAAGGAGTAGATGTTATTCTCATACTCTTGCCCAATGGTTGGGCACACACGTCCAGAATTCCCCATGGTTGCAGTCGTCCAGACTTAATTAACTATGATTAACTAGTATTCTTCTCTACATTCATGATGCTATTAATTACACTGTTATTATATCATGTAGAACTCTTAATTCCTAATTGCCCAGGTTATAAAGTATCAGGCTTTATTAATTCATTCAACTATTGTGTGTGTTGATAAAATGTTAGACATACAATCTGAAAACGTAACTACAGAAAACCATACCCAAGGTGAGTTTCCACTTCAAAAGCAATTAACCTCAACTATCTTTTATTTTTAATTATGTTGTACATGTGGCTCAATGACCACTCAGCGAGCATGCTTGACCTACTCCCCCACACCCCCTGGATACTCTATCCTCAGAAAAGACAGACCCGACAGAATAGGGGGTGGCTCGGCCATAATCTACAAAAACAAACTTCAGCTCTCCCTTGTTAACAATTCTGGCCACTCCACTTTCGAATACATTGAAGCTGAACTAAACTTTCAAGGCACCCACCCAATTCATCTACATATAATCTACCACCCTCCTGGTGATCCTCATCCCTTTATTGATGAACTTTCCAACCTTCTGACACAATCCTCAATATCCAATTCGAAAAATCTCTTCCTTGGTGACCTCAACCTCCACTTGATTGACACCAACGATCCCACAATCACCCTCCTCACCAATCTTCTTGAGATTAAGGACCTCAAACAACTATGCCAGTCCCCCACCCACACCAAAGGAGCCATCCTGGATACCAATATTATCAACAATGACTTGGCCTTCCTAACCAATTTCATCCCCATTGACTGGTTCGACCACCACCTCATACTGTTCACAATAGCTACCACGCCAATCCCCCCCCACTAAATTCACTAAACCTATGAAATGTACCAGTAATCTAAAACTAATCCCCCTGATGAACTTGAGTCCAAACTCCAAGCTCAACTGCTCCTCACTCCACTCTCACAAACCGCAAATGAGCTTACGGAATACATTAATAAAGCTGTCACAGATGTCCTAAACCAAATGGCCCTGTCTAAACTTAAAACTCTATGAAATATTCCTTCCAAATCATGGTTTAACTTAGAGCTCAACAACGAAAGATGCGCACTAAGACTGATGGAAAGAACATGGAGACAGCATCCCTCTCCCTCAAATCTGACACTCCTCAGATTAGCTAGATCTACATGCAAGAAACACATTTTTAACGAAAAGGCATCCTTCTTCCGTACACAACTCGATGGAGCCAATAATAGACCTAGTGAACTTTTCAACATTATTTGTAACCAAACCTCCTCCCCACCGCCTAACCCGATGGCCTCGACCACTAGATGTGAAGAAATTGCCCACTTCTTCTAGGAAAAAATCACCAAAAAAGATCAATCCTTCCTTTCAACTCAGATCCCAACCAACCCCCTACTTAAACCTGGCCTCAACTCTAAATCACACACCACATTCCCACACTCCCTGATCCCTCCTCACACTTGTTCACTACTTCACCTCCCCCTAACCTCTCTTCACACATTCATACATTACTAACTACCCCCCACACCTACCCACAACTACTCCTCTTGTACCCAATCACCCAAACTCACAACTAAAAAATAACGCATCCTGGCATAATTTCCTCCCTGTAACTGAGCATGAAGTTCTCAACATCATTGCTAAACTAAAACCGTCCTCCCATACCAAAGACCCCCTCCCTTCAAACCTTGTCCAAGACCTTAAACACATCATTGCCCCATTTTGGACCATAATGATCAACACCTCCCTTGCCACAGGATGCGTCCCTATCTCCCTTCAACTTGGTCAAATCTCCCCCATTATCAAAAACCCTAATGCCGACCCCAATGACCTAAACAATCTCTGCCCCATCTCCAACCTCCCCCTTCTTCCTAAAACCCTCGAAAAATGTATCTTGCTCCAATTAGACAAACACATTGAAAATTTCAACTTACTGGACCCCCTACAATTAGGCTTCAGGAAAGGCTGCAGCACCGAAACGGCCATGCTAAACATTCTTGATGTCATCCACCCCACCCTCGATAACGGTGAGGCCTGCCTACTTATCCTCCTTGATCTCTCAGCAGCGTTTGATACTGTCAACCACTCTGCCCTACTTAATGTGCTCAGAGATCTCTTGGGCCTCAATGGTACTGCCCACAAATGGTTCACCTCCTATCTAAAACATCGAACACAGCAAATCAAAATTCAAGACGGTCTATCCAACCCCAGTCCGGTCTCCCTAAGAGTCCCCCAGGGATCTATTCTCTCTCCCTCTCTCTTTAACCTCTTTATGGAACCCCTCACCCTTATTCTAAAACAAGCTGGTATCAACTACCACCTCTATGCCGATGACACCCATCTCTACTATAAGATTAAAACCCACGCTGACATCCTACACCTTAACAACACCCTCACTAAGATCCAATCCTGGTTCCAATTAAATCATCTCAAACTCAACCCTAAAAAAACTGGAATCATTCTCTTCTCCCCTAAAAATAACCCTCGCCCCATTCAAACCTGGATCTCCGACCTCAATATCCTCAACTGCTCACTCTCCTTGTCCAACTCAGTAAAATCTCTTGGTATCTCCATCGACAATAGCCTAAATCTCAATGTTCACATCAAAAATTCAGTTAAAGGCGCCCTCTTCACTCTCCGTCATCTCAAGAAAATTAAGCCCTTTCTCCCAACTGAAGACTCTAAACTAGTAGAATCCCCAAGGTCCACTCAAATCTGTACTCAACCTTGCAGCCAGGCTCATCACTGACTGCAAACGTTTCGACCATATCTCCCCAGCCCTCAAAACTGTTAAATGGCTCCCCATCGAAGGCAGATCCGCCTACAAAAATGCATGCATTACACACAAAGTCCTCCATCAAAATACACCGCCATACCTTGCCAATAAACTCTGCAAAGCGGGCAGCACACGACATCTGAGAAGCACTAATGCCCACCGCCTTGTCCCACCCCTGCTAAAAAAGAAATCCACACAATCCTGCTCCTTCTCCGGAAATGCCCCCTACATCTGGAATGCCCTCCCTAAAGACCTGCGATGCAACCATTCCTATATCAGCTTTAAAAAAGACCTCAAAATTCCCCTCCTCAATAAATATTGGGGGTCGCAAGCTGGCCCTTAAATGCGATATTCCATGTCATATATGTATATAGCTCTATGCTCTAACTATCTGTTTACGTGATGTGTTTAATCTCAAGCTGTTTCTCTTACGTTAACTTGTTGGTATTCCATGCTGTTTGTAATTTTGTTTCTTACCGTAACTATCGTATACTCATGTAAAGCGCTCTGATACCTCTGGGTCCAGCCAGCGCTATATAAAACCTCTAAAATAAATAAATAAATTGGCTTAAATAAGTGAAATTAAGGGCCATAATATGTTAGACAAAAGAGGAGAATGAGAGTTGGATCTTACAGGCCCCAAACCCAATGGGAACAAATGAAGATTTTCAAGTTATTTGCCACATTTTTATCTTTGGTCTTCCATCCTGCTATTTTCCAAGCTATCTTTTAATTATTTATTGCACACTCATCCACCATAGACACCACCTGCCCTGCATACTTACCTAACCTGCTGTTCTTTCCACAGTGGCCCTTCATCTCTGATTGAGCTGCTTTGCACATGAGTGCCCGTGATTTTGGACCAGGCAACCTTCAAATGCAAGTTGTGGGTTACCTTTAATGCACCCAAGGGAGCCCCAATAGTATGGCAAAGCCTGGAGAGCAAAGGAGAATCACAAAGATGACTTCAAAAAGGCCTTTCTTCTGTTGCTACTATGTTACGCCCACTCTCAATGACGGTTGCTCGGTTCAGTGTGGGAGCAGTTGGGTCCACTATACACAACCTCCTGACCCTCATCTGCACCTGGCAGCTGTCTGCAGAGCCCATGCCTTCCTTCCTACAGTCACCTCTAGCCTTGCAGATCTCTCCCCAGTGACTATCCTTCTGTGAGAAATGGGAAGACCAGCTACGGCAAGGACAATTGGGAAGACACTGAGACTCGCCATCTCTAGTTGCGCTATGGCCCCTTGTTTTACACAGGAGGGGTTGGAATTTTGGATTGGGTCTTCTTTGAAATGCAAGTTGTGACTGCAGCCACTGGTACCCTCTCTAGAAGACTAGAGCAGCCTTGAGATGTAGGAGAATTGGGAGGATGTCTTAAAATAAGTTTTGCTTTGCCATTTCCACACATTCTAAACAGAGTTTGCACAGTACTAGATCAAAGCACGCTGCTCTCCCATGTGCACCCCACACCCACATCCATCTCTGGTGCTTAAATGTGGAGCGTACACCCACCTCCCTGCAGACTCACATAGACAAGAAGATCTCTCCAAGGTAACCATCCATCTTTGATTCTGCTGTGGCTCATTGGTTTGCACTCAACGATCCACCTCTTTGATTTGGGTGGCACTCGAGGTGCAAGCTGTGGTTCCCTTCACTGCGACCATGGAAGACCCTCGGGCCCTTTTAAGATGTTTTTCACCCGGATATCCATTTTGAAAGGGCATCCTTTTCAAGGGTAATGCTTATTTGGGCTTCTCAGGGTTGAAATTGGGACGTTGAGTCACCCACTGTGCCCCTTCTATTACTCAGATAAATGCACTCTATTTGTATTTGAGGCACAGACAATCTCAAATCACAATCACAAAAGGAAAATAGCTTTTACACGCATCGTGCTTTCACACTGTAGCTCATGTGCATTGTTTCTCACTTTAGGTCTCATAACTGCCACCACATACTACAAAAGACCTCCCCAGCTTCTCTTGTTGTGCCTTCCATTAGATAAATGGGTTCCCTAATTATCAAGAGTGAAGTATTGCTAGTTTTTAGAACTCCAACCTGTTGTCTATGGGCACATGTGCCCATGACACCTTTAATCTGATGTCCCAATGAAAGGGCTACTGTAAATTTTGCTGTAGTCCCACTTTGTTGTAGTGTGCATCACATGTGTATTTTTCAATCTCAGTGAAGCAATGCGGATGACGCTAATGAACCTCAAGTGTGTTTTACATTCATTATGCATTCATTTTTATTATACAAACTACAATCAAAAACAATGTGTTGAAAATACAAGGAATTAAACATACTGAATTTTGACATCTTTTTCTTCATAAATAATTATAATATTCCTTATTGTCCAGTTAGGGGTCATGATTAACCTGTGTTTCCTATAGAAATACTTTTTTTCTCGTTGATTTCAGGATGGACTCTTCTCCCATTGGGTCAACTGTATTCAAGACCATACCCCTACCTATCTTACCTGCCTTAGCCCCATCCTGTATGACACAGTACCCCTGTGACGAAACACCAAGAAAATTACCTTCAATACCATCAATGTGGCTACCTACAATGTCATTATCAGTCTTATCTTGCCTTTATCCTATGATCTTTGGCTTTTGCCTGTAGCCCATGTCATTGTTACAACTTGGATCTTATCAATTTCTCCGAAGCATGCAACTTTTTCTTTTGCTTCTTGACGACTTTGCACCTTGATAGTCTTGTGAATAACCACACTTTAGGTACTACAGAAAAAGTACAACAACATCTACAACCTACAGACTCACCTATAAAATTCAACAATCGAACATCTGGCAAAAGCCACACATAAAAATAAAAAGTAAAATCAAACTACTTCTAAATATTAGCTAAACCTTCAGTGTAAAAAATAAAACTAAAAGCCCTCAACCCCTACAAACTACCCACAAATAAATGTTTAAAGTATGACTAATAAACTTTTTTTCCTCAACTGAAAATAAACCATCTGACCCCCATTAGAATAACTTCCATGAAAACTGAAAAAAAAGATCTGTAATTCTAATCAACAACACATAGTTTGCCAGTTAGTAATTGTACTAGCCTATGTTTCTATAAAAGAGGTAGCTAACCAGAAAATGTTTCTTATAAACCCATTTAACCAACAAACCCACCTACTTTTGTACAGGCACTGGTGATATCTTGCCTCGACTCTATACCCGAGTTCTCCTCACTATGTAATTAAGAGGTTACAGGTAATACAAAATGCTGCTGCTCGCCACTTATTAAATATTTCTAGATATTAGTCAGTATGGAGTGCATTGGCAGTGCTTCACTGGCTTCTGGTTCAACCATGGGTGCAGTTCAATGCCCTCTGCATTGCTCAGAGGACCTGTCACAAAAAAGCCCTCAGTTACTACAATTGTTAGTGCAGCCCTAAACCCCCGGTAAGGCCTAAAGATCGGTAAACGAATGACTCATGACTGTTCCTAAATTTTCTTACTTGGCTCCTAAGCTATAGAATTCCTTGCTGATTAGACTTCGCCAGATGGAGCAAGAACCCACTTTTAGGAAAATGCTGAAAGCATGGATTTTGGTGATCTGGTCTAACTTCAGGACCTAAGTACTCAGATTCACTGTTGGATCAGTGCCGGTTGGATATCAGCCCTAGGAGGCCCATTGGGTAGCCATGCGCTCTACAAATCCAATCGAATATAAAATACAAAACAGTTGTAGTAACATTTTTATGTACATTTGAAAAGCAAAATTACAATTATTGCAATTTATTTACCTGTATTATTTAAGTATGTTCAGATAGAATAACAGAATGTGCAAGATATATCACTCCACAGAAAGGCAAAGAATTTCACTCGCACATGTGCTACACTTTCAGCCAAGAACGCAAAAGCACCGAGAATAATAATTGGAAATATACAAAATACTACTGTTCTGCATGTTATGTGAGGGCTAACATAAAAGGTGATGTTGTTATTAATGTGAGAGAACCAAACCATCCCCAAATGTCACCAAAATTAAAGTAAGGCATGCACTTTATGATTTAAAAGAGGCAAACACTACTTTCCAGTAGCCCATTACTGAACTTTTAATATATACACCCCCTAAAGTACCGAGCAATTCATAGGACAGGTACCAGATATACCCACTTTAAATTGCTCAATAGCACAAACTAAGAAAGTCACCAGTGATACTCCTACTGCCCCTAGACGAGGATATGAAAACAAATTCCTCAATACCTAACCACAACACATAGTGATGAACACTTTCTCCTACATGACAACCTAAAGAATGACAAATGCATTATAATACTTACTACAGCAGATAATTTATTAAGACTAAGCAATGTCAAACATGGATGATGGGTGGAAAATTCAAAATGTACCCTAAACCATTCACTCATATATACATCATACATGGCAGATATCAAAACACTAATAAACCCCTCATATATGCCTCGCTACCCAAATAAACAAAATAGCACTTACTACAAACTATTAAACCACAATAAAATTAAAACAAACAACTACTCCTCACATACAAAAATAATCGACATTGAACAAGCCATGATACAAACAATACTTAAATTGAACCCACATGCCGCCATTCAAGTTGTTACTACAACTTTAATGAAAGCAATTAGAGCCATCACCAACAATCATCACTAAGGGCCTTATTAAGAGTACGGTGGTCCTGGGACCTCTGCACTCGCGGTGGTGGACTGACCACCGTGATCGACCCACCTTATTAAGAGTACAGTGATTGAACAGCCAGCAGGCCGGTACAACACCACAGGCACTGCCTGGCTCCTGGATCATGCAGTGCCGGCGGTGTTGAAAATGAAGAGGAATGGAGGCGGTGCCAATACCGCACTGCCGTCCATATAATGACTTGCCCTGCTCTACACATTTTCATGGCAGTGCTCCCACCATGAAAAAGCTGGTGGAAGGACAAGCAGGGGGCCCCAATATGGCTCCCAAATAAATATGCCCATGGGGGTGGGAGCCCCCCACAAGTGAATGATCGTGCATGCACTGTGTGGCATGCATAACATGGTGCATGCCACACTGTGCACGGACAAGCATTCAGTGCTGTCATGGTGGCAGAATGCTGTATAGCATCTCTTCTGAGCCTACCATATCCCTGCCGTAGCACTGCCCACCCGCTTTGGATTGTACTCGTCATCTAGTGGGCAAACTCACCACGGCCTTGACGGTCTTCCTGGGACCGCAGTGGTCCGAGCCGAAGACCGTCAAAGTGGTAAGAAGGCCCTAAGTGTATAATAAGCAACAACCAGTTTACCTTTGAAATATAAAAAAACAATAATTGCACCATCTTATGTTCCAAAAGCAGAGATAGCAAACCACTAATTTATTTCTTATAAAAAACCCATTTACGAACAAAACGAACACAAACAAATTCCCCTAAAGGACTACTATGAAGACTCTTGGGTTGGCAGACTGCACCACTCCAGAAACAGGCACCAACCAAAATTCCAATTACCATGGAATGTACATACATACAACAGCACCATGGTTCAAGAAGCCAAAACCAACAACGCAATAGAAGGATGGCACAGTTCCTTCCAACTTTCCAAGCCACACTACTAACAACTAAGAGGCAAGTAATCAGTAAATCAAATGAAAACTAAAATAATTAAGCAAGCCAGTAGAATGTACAACATACTACAATGTAAAGTTAAAACTTTTATAATCAACAAAGGAGTAGACTACTTAGAATCAATAAAAAGTCCCTATTAAAAAACACCTAGATACCCTAACCAACAAACCTTAACAAAGGTGCACACCACCATAACGTAAGGAATTTTGAATAAATATTAAACCATTTATTTTTATACATCAGTTAAAACAATGCAAATAACATAGAAAAGAAGAAAGATGAATGCAAATAATATGTTTAGTAATTAATGAAAAATCAGTACATCAACTATCACAAAGCTAAAAATTAGAAATAAACACAAAATGGAACCAAGTAATACAACACATAAAAATGTAAAGTAACACTTTGTCATTACAGAAAATAAACATCCATAATAAGATGTTACATTTCCTACACTAAAATAAATACATAAATAAAACGTACTGTTCTGTAGCTATAGATCTCTGCTCACACCTATGTTGTCAAAATATAATCTACCAAAAAGGAAACAGGGAAATACAGAAAAGCCCCAAAATATGCAAAAATTTAAAAGTCCAACTTAAATTCATTAAAGTAATCCAAAGTCACAATGAACCATTAAAACCCCAATAAATCAAAAAGCATTCCAGGAAACCTGAAAAAAATCAAAGGCAATTAAAAATAATATTAATGGTTTACTAGCAACCAAATTAATTTATTTAAAAAAAAAAAACAGGTCCATGGGATAACTTCAGATCCGTAAACCTATAAAAAACATAGGATACTCACTAGGGATGGGCGGAATTTGAGAAATTCACTTACGCAAATTAGCGCGAAAATGTTAAAAATCTCCGCAAACACGCGAAAATATCGTGAAGATGCGGAAGTTTTTTTCCCGCCCGTTCGCGGTATTTTCTGCGTGGTCACGGCTCGCCAACTTACCCATGCGGTTGCTTGCGGGCACGGCCATCTTGTTTTCACTTGTCTCACGGTGCATGATCGCGAGAAGAAAGACGTGATCGCGCGACGAATGACGTTACTGCGGGCGCGAACTGTCGCGAGGCAGTGCAAATGGCTACCAACAATCCAACATCTCGTGGAGAATGCGACCGGATCAGGAAAACTTGTCGGCGAACGCGGGGATTCAGGTAAGGCGATCGCGCGCACACGATAATGTATTATTTTACAGCGCGACAAAGCAAAAAGTTTCCGGTAAAATGCGGATTGTGGAAATTTTGACATTTTCGCGCTCTGCGGAACGCGAAAATGTCAAATTATCGCAATTTCCCCGAGCGGAACGGAATTTTAGCCCAGGCCTAATACTCACCCACACAAAACAATATTATTGAATACAACAAAAATATTACATTACAACTAAACACAAAACAGAACATGACAATATCTAAAATAACACTAGAGCATTAAAAACGCTAAGTAGGCCTAACGCACAACACTACTAAACAACAGAACACAAACTACAACTAACTTACCCTCAAAAGAAAAACAAACACTATAACTGCTATTAGCTAGTTCTACCATATACCACCTACCCCCAAAACCTTCTAGAAAAACTTAAAAAAGGTCTTACTTTATGCACTGATCAGCAGCAGGTAACTGAGACTCGCACCCAGCAAAGTTGATGGAAAATGACAGAAATAGACACCAAAAGTACAATTTGCAATGAAAAAATTGGCCACTAAATGAAATCTAGAAAACAATTGGACTTTGATAACAAATTAGTAAACATTTTTTTAAACTTGTGTACTAATGTTTTTAAATATGTAAAATATGTCAATAAATGTATCATGAAAATATAAATAAATATGTGAAGTATAAAATAAATAGTACTATAAAATAACAAGTAATATAATATAGTACTATTTATAATATACTTTGAAAAGTGTATATAACAAATGTACATAGTTAAAAGATTTGCCATATTTGCAAACATATTGAAAAATACCAATATGTAAACCAACCTTAAAAGTGTAAGACTTTTTGTTAAAAAACCAACACAATTTTTTTTATTTTATGTTTAATAAATACATGTTTTAAAAAATATGTTAACATATACAATAAAAAAAATAGAAAAACCAAAAAAGAGCCATTTAAAAACTGTCCTTCACTGTCCTTTTTGTATTTAAAAAAAGTCTATTTTAATGATGTATACACAAAATGCAATACTTAAAGTTTTACATCTAATTCTCACACTGTAATATAACATATTAGATTTAACATGTTATACACTAAAATAGTTGCATTTACTACTCCCACTTCTATTGAAAACATTTCATATTGTACTCTAATGAGATCACAGTTACTATGTCCACACCTATCTAAGCCATTTAGTGAAAGCTGTTGGACAGTAAAGGGGTGACATTTACTATTTCCACTCAAATCTAAGCTATTTACGGATGGTGTTAGACACTAAAGTGATCACATTTACTATTCCCATTCAAATCTAAGCCAAATCTAAGCCATTTTGGGGAAGGTTTCCTGCACTAAAGGGTTGGCAGTTACTATTCCCACTTTAATGTAAGCCACTTAATGGAAGGTTTTGGACGAGAAAGGGGTGATATTTACTCTTCCCACTCAAATCTAAGGGCCTGACTACTTTTTTTTTTTTTGGGGGGGGGGGGGGGTTAATTACATCCAGGAGCTTGCCAAGGATGCCTCCAAAAAGACAAAAAAACTATTGAAACCCTGAACTAAAAAGGTAATTGATACCTTAAGCGGAATTTCTACACAACAGATCCATAGAGGTCAGACCATCCTGATATTCAACAATTCACCTACTTTTCAGGTCGGTAACATACCGCTTCTCGCATTCATTGCTTTTTACTTTCTCAATCGATTACAAGAGCGGGGTCTTATATTTAGGCCTATTCTTTTTCTGACCATTTGCTTATTTCAGTTATTATAGAGGTCGAGGCAACTCGAACGATAGGCCCAGGTGGCAGGTGGACTGCTCGTTATTATTGGATCAATAGTGGGTTATTAATATGAGAAAATGTATACAGGAATTTCTTTAACAAAATAAGGGTACATTATCTTGCTTTTTCATTTAGGAAGCTGGCAAGGACTCAGCTATGGGGCGAATTATTGCCTATGAGGCAAATCAACATAGGGAGCGTCACCAAAAAATAGCTCACCTGCAATGTGCTGTAGATCATGCATCACATGATATTCACCTGCCTATGTCTAGGCCAAGCAGAATTTTAGGGATTTTTTGTAATGCAAGAAATTACTAACTCAAGGGCCTTTCATCAGCTATTTTATGAAGAAAGCCAACAGATTGGGAGGGTTTTGACTTGGTCAGCCCGGGTAAAACAAGAAGTTACCAAAATACATCACAGGGACCTGGGTATGAGACAGTACAATGCAAGATTGGTCGCAGTAGACAGTTATTCAGCAACAAGACAACATAAAAAGAATCCAAAGCTGGTTTCATATTCAAGCTTATAATGCTCTACAAAAAGCTGAGAAACCTGGTCCTTATCCACTACTAGGTCCCCCGAACCAGGATTTTTCAATGTTATCACAAATGCAGCCTCTTCTTTTACCCGTACAATGCAAGATTGGTCCCAGTAGACAGTTATTCAGCAACAACACCAAATAAAAAGAATCACAAACATATTAGGACAAACACATTATATACCTGGAGGTTCAATGTTATTTAATCACACTGAGTACCACATTGGCTTTTGTATATATGATTGTATCAAAACAATACCAGACATAAGTGCCCCCAAAAAAGTGGGAAAAAGAAAAAGGAGTGGATGATACGAAAAATATGGTGATTTGAGTGAGGATAAAGGGGTATATAGAGAAGATATCGTGCACATCACATGATTCTTTACATGAGAAAACGGCTCATCCTTAAGCCAAATGAATCAAAACAATATTCACTATGTCCTTGTTCTGCTTTCAAAGCCAGAAGTGCTTCATTCTCCATCCTAGTAATGTTGTAGTTAGTATGTTTATTTTTCTTGAGTACTTTAGAAACATCCCTAAGAACCACACTTTCATACGCTAAGATTTTGTTTGTCATGGTGTGGGCTGGTGGGAAGAAAGTAGATGGAACCCTCAATCCTGTCTGTGAGGATACAGTGGACATCGGAGATTGTCTAAAAAAGTATCTTAGAAGAATCTTTCTGAAGAACCTATGAAGTTCTGTCTTGATGGCAAAGTGATTAGGGTGGGCTGTGGGACATAGTGATTAAGTCCGCAGACAAGTGTGGTGCCATTGTGGTACAAGATGTGACTTAGTACAAGACGGAGATCCTGAACCAACTACAGGATGGAGTGAGCTACAAGAAATTGAGAACAGACCCATCAAAAGAATTTGCCCAGGAGATATTGTCTCTCGCCATGGAGGGTCTGGAGCAGGGTTTCCTTACCAATCTGGAATTCCAGTATCTCAACCAGAAACAACCACAGCTCCCTACGATATACACCCTACCCAAAATTCATAAGGAATGCAGAATCCACCTAGATGTCCCATTGTCTCGGGATGTGGATCTAGGCTGGAGCCATTGTGCAGTTATATAGACTTCTTCCTGAAACCAATAGCGGAGAATATGCAGGCCTAGCTGAGAGATACAATGCAAACTATTAATCTTGCAGACCAACGACCCTTCGACCCAACCGAACAACTCCTAGTGACCTGTGACATTGTGGCAAAATCGAACAAGTGGCCAGGAGGAAAAAATATAAGAAAAATAAATTCACAATAGAGGGCGGAGTATTCCTCTATTGGTAGTACATAGTCCTGTTCTTCATACGCAAGAAATTCAGCAAAAGAAACAATCACATACCAAAGATCACATAATTTAATTAGTGTAATCTAGGGATTACTTCATCCAGATTAAAGGGTTTTTTTCTCTATGCAACGGACATATTTACATACATATACAAAAGGCATGTATTACACACATATATAACACTTATATACAGAATGGCAAAAGGGAAACCACAAAAAGTTTAGAATAGTAATACGGATAAATAGCAACAAAATCAAGTTCCTAGCACCCAAATTATTGGAAAAGAAGTGTTCACCTATAACCTATAGGTAATACACTAGGAGGAAGTCTTATAGACACAATTGGCTCTAGGGTCACTACAGAGCCTCAATCAAAAAATTGTGCATGAATTCTTCTTAGGATAAATCATATAATTTTCTCATCAGACTCCTGGAAACAAAGTCTGTCGACGCGGGCGCGTTTCGGCCAAAAGAAACATCACGGCCTCCTCAGGACAGGGGTGAAGAAAAGAGACCAGAATTCCATCTGTCAGCACTAATCCGAAAGAAATAAATCCAACTGCGGCAGAGGGAGGGAGCAACTCTTTAATCCCAATCAAAGGCACCTCTCCAGGACCTCAAATAAACTATGCGGTGCCAACTTCATTAGGGAGACATAAATCTTCACACTAACGGGGACCAGCATGGATACACGGACCTTACTTCGTAGTCTTGGCACAGAGCACCGAGCCCTCCTCGCAGCCTCAGTAATGACTGCAAATCGGCGTCCCACGTGATCGGGACCCGAGCTCAACAACTAAAATGGAAAGCGGCCATTGTGTCGCTCTATACGAGCATACCTCAACAATCTGCTCTTGAAGTTTTGAGGTCAGCCTTGTTTCAAAGAACTGCACCAACGGCGTTTATCATTGGACTGCTACGCATAGCTATGATGAAGAACTTTTTTTTTTTCAGGGCAACTACTATCTACAAACAAAAGGAGTGGCAATGGGGGCAGCCTTCGCCCCGGATCTGGCTATTATCTTTATGTGACACCAATCCCTATACCAACAAATGTGAATATGTGGAGGAGGTATATTGATGATGTACTCAAGAGCAGGACTGGGGACCCAGTAGAGCTAGACCTGTTCCATACCTGGCTCAATCAGAGGAGTAGGACATACAGTTTACCATGCAATCCGATGCCAGAGAGATTGCCTCCCTAGACATCACTATCCGGAATGAGGACAACAAACTATATACCACACTTTATCGTAAACCTGCAGAACGTAATTCGCTCCTTCAATACAACAGTTATCATCCCAGGGGGCTCAGGGACAATTTACCTTTTGGGCAGTTCCTGTGCATCCGTAGAAATGGCTCCAAGAAGACAGACTACATGTCAGAATCGGAGGATCTGAATGATCGATTCCTGGAAAGAGCCTACCCAAGGAGGGTGATCAAAAGAGCACGGAAGAGGGCGTGGTTCAACTCTCGAGAAACTTTATTAACACCTAAAGAAAAGGGAGGCGATTCTATGAATGATCTGTGTCACTACCTTCTTTACACAGAGCAATGCCATCAAGAAGGTGATAAATAAACACTGGGGCCTTATATTGGATTATATAGATCAAATAAACTTACCGATGCATTCCTACAAAAAAGCCAAGAGTGTGAAGGACCATGTAGTCCGTTCTTTTCTAGATTCTCCCTTCAATCACTATGGAATCTGCCACCCATTCTAGGACATTTTGAGTGCGGCCAGTGTAAGGTTTGTCAAACTATGATCCAAACAAAACAGTTCATTTAGAGACACCATACGATCAATCTGAAATCTTACACTAACTGCAACACTAACAATGTAATATATGGAATTATCTGTCTCTGTGGCCAAATATACGTGGGACAGACACAGCAGAAAATAAAAGTCTGAATACTGCAACACTGCAGTCGGATAAGATGTGGGGTGCAAGGAGCGCCCCTTGTTGAACATTTTAGAGCTGCTGAACATGGCCCTGAGGATCTCCAGCGGGTAGTCCTTGAGAAGGCCACCCTTGGACCCAGAGGAAGAAACATCGGATTGATCCTTAATATTAGGGAGTGCAAATGGATGTCTCTTCTAGACTCCATACAGAAGGTCCTCAACGAATTGGACACTAGTCATGCACAACTAGCATGCCTTACATCAGAATAAAACCCTCCAACCCCCCCTTTTTTTTGTGGGGTCCTTACTGTGTGCATATCTAGAACACCATGGGTCTGTTTTGGTCATCCCTAACGTGTTCATTCTGTATTGTATTACATTTTGGATTTGTTCTTTACATGCTGAGTCCATTATACATTTCCATTGTAACATGCCTTAATTTCCATCACAATTGAGTGTTTGAATAACTCTAATATATACTGTATATAGCCTTTCTTTTGGTTAAAATATTTTTTCATTATGATCAACGGACATGATGTCTCTATAACTTACCTGTGATAGAGATGTAAAAATGTATACGATCCATGTTTGTATTTCTTCTTGCCTAAATTACTTTGTTGACACCATACCCTCCTGTGTGCATATTCATTTTCAATTGTTATTATGCTGAGAATCAGAATCGAAGATATCGCATAATAGAATATTTATTTACTTTGATATTAACTCCAGCTTTCAATAGCAGGTCCGAGCCCCCTCGCAGTCTTTCTTCTTTAAGACGCGATGACTTGTCAAATTTGACAGGCATCGAACGTCTGTTACTATACGTCACGCGCATGCTCGAGCGAGACGAGCCCCTGCACTTAACCAACAGGTGTCTCATTACTCCGGTTTCCTCCCAGTAGAAGGAGACGACTTCCTGAGTAGCGGTGAGTCCTGGCAGAATACTCGTTTTCCACATAACGTCATATTAGATTTTGAGCTGGTTTTGAGGAACCCGGTTCATTTCCAAAGCCGCCTCACTTTTCTATTTTTAGATTGTGGACCGAGCAGGTGTTGGACTTGGCCCTTTTTGCAGGGTCATCCCTGAACCTTTTGCCTTCCTCCTGTATTTTGTTTGACCTGTTTTTGTTGGTTTTATGACTCTGGACACTTTACCACTGCTGATCAGTACTAAAGTGCATATGCTCTCCCTATGGTAAATTGATGTATGGATTAGTGATTCCATGATTGGCTGGTTTGGTTTCCTTGTCAGACCCTAGTACAGTGCACTGAGTGTGCCCAGGGCTGGTAATTCAAATGCTGCTGGTGGGCTTGCAGCACTGGTTGTGCCATCCACAGAAGCAGCCTGTAAACGTGTGTCTAAGGCTTGCCATTGCAGAGCCTGTGTGCAGTCTGGTACTGTCATGCTAACTGGGCAAGTGCACCCACTTGCCAGTCCCTAAACCTTCCCTTTTCTTCATATCAGACACCCCTATGGTAGGCCCAAGGACAGGGTGCATTGTAAGTATAAGGTAGGATATGCCCTGGTGTGTGTGGCATGTTCTAATAGTGAATTACAGCCATTTTAATTTTTCACTATTGCAAGGCTACATGTTCTCCATAGGCCAGAATGGGCAGTTTGATTATTACATTATTTTAAATTTAGTGGTTGGAAACGTCAGGGTCCTAACAGAATTGGTTTTCAGTTTGTCACTTTCTGTTTCAGATTAATTCAACGTATTTGATATATTTCAATGGTCCAGCTACTTAACTTGGCTTGGTCCGACGAGCTTTTGGGAGGGACATAGTAGATACCTATCCTTTCGAAGTAAGTTGCTGTTCTTTGCTAATTCTTTTTCTGCTACTCCTTTCTATGCTGATGGGAGGGTTAATGACGGCCTGTACATTACTGTTTCAGGTGCCTAATTCCGCTCTCGGTCATTTGGAGCCTGCAAGCCCAACAAGTTGTATCCCCGGTCAGGGATGCTCTATGGTAATTTAATGGGCTTCGCCCCTTTTTAGTTTTAATTTATTGCCTTTACACTTGGTCTGGTGTTTTTAGAGTAAGGTCATTTCTATGTTTAATCCCCAGGTGCCCCTTCTTCCTTCTCACTCCAGTCCTGAGGAAGACCCCCGTAAGGAATTAAGAAGCCTACATTTCTTTAGGGGTCGAAACATTGAAATTCTTACTGTTCGCCAGTTTGTTCAACAGTGATTCTTCACTGTGATGTTGCTTTCAATCATGGCTACGCATTTTATGAATATTGTTTTGATTCATTTGACTTAAGGATGAGCCGTTTTCTCATGTAAAGAATCATTTGATGTGCACAATATCTTCTCTATATACCTTTTATCCTCACTCAAATCACCATTTCATTCGTATGACCCACTCCCTTTTCTTTTTCTCCCTTCTTTTGGTGAACTTATTTATGGTATTGTTTTGATACAATCATATATACAAAAGCCAATGTGGTGTTCAGTGTGATTAAATAACATTGAACCTCCAAGCATATAACGTGGTTGTCCTATTATGTTTTTAATTCTTTTTATGTTGTGTTGTTGCTGAATAACTGCCTACTGGGAACAATCTTGCATTGTACGGGTAAAACAAGAGGCTGCATTTGTGAGGAAATTGAAAAATCCTGCTTCGGGGGAACTAGTAGTGGATAAGGAACAGGTTTCTCAGCTTTTTGTAGAGCATTATAAGCTTGAATATGAAACCAGCTATTCCACGTCTTACTCTAGTATAGCTCAATATTTTCAGGCTATTAGAATACCATCTCTGGGAGAAAGCTAGGCTGACAAATTTATGACCGCTTTTTCACTCAAAGAGGTAAAAGATGCTTTAGCCAGGATGCCAAATGGCAAGGCCTGCGGCAATGATGGATTTCCACCCAAATTTTATAAAACGTCTGCTGTTAAATTATTGCCTTTCCTGATTGAATTATTCAATTATAGTAAAGATGGGGGCGAAGTTTCATCCTTTTTTAGGAAATCAACTATAAAAAAGTCCTGAAGATGTAAACTCTTACAGGCCTATAGTTTGCTCAATCTGATTGCAAACTTTTCATGAAACTATGGGCAATACGTATCACTCTGCCTGCCCAGGTCTTTATTCACAGGGACCTGACAGTATTTGTGGCAGGTTGGCTGATGGCTGTGAATACAGCCTTTTTGCTCCAGGCACTTGATTTCTTTTTAGTTAACCACACATAGCAGTAGTTATTATGGTAGACGCGGAGAAAGCCTTTGATCTGGTTAACTGGGATGTGTTATTCTTTGGTCTAGAAAGATTTGGATTTCCTTTGCACTTCATTAGAATGTTATGAAAGGTCTATCAAGGGGCTAAAGCGCATATTTTTGTTAACTCCCATCTAGCAGGTACTGTGGCAATAAATAGGGGGACCTGTCAGGGGTGCCACTTCTCGCCTATTTTATTTCCATTTTTTATACAACCTCCTGCAATCAGGATTAAGGCTTCCCAGGCAATTGAGGCCTCTCTCTCAGGTATGACAAAGCTAAAAATGTACGTGGACGATGTTATTCTTTACCTGAAATAAGAAACGGTTAATATTTTGCAGGTCTTAGAGGAATTCTATCTGTTTAAGGTTATTGGGTGTATTAAGATAAATCCAATAAAAACAGAAGTTTTGCTCTTTAATTCTTCTATTGATGCTCTCTCAGCCCTTTTACATCCACAAGCCCGAGACCAGTCGCTGATTCGTTGTTTAGGGGTTCATGTCACCCAAGAATATTCCAAGCTTTTTCAATTAAATTATCTTTCAATGTTTTATAAAATTAAGGGGCTACTTGATAGATGAACTTTGCTTCCTTTGACCTTGTTGGCAGAGTTGCTCTTATAAAGATGTTTATTCTTCCACTGTTGCTGTTCCTTTTTTCCAGTGTCCCTAGTAAAGTGAACAGCAGCTACTTTGTTGATTTGGATGTGCTTGTTGGGTGGTTCATCTGGAACAACAAAGCGCCCAGGGTTAAATATTCTGTCCTACAGTTGGATACCTTACAAGGTGGGTTGTCTTTTCCCCATTTTCAGAGTTGTTATCAGGCAGACCTTTTAGATTTGCACGCAAGGATTCTGGACGGCAGAGGCACGATTGATTCCTTTTTTCTTGATAAAATGATGCAGGATTTCGGCACTCATCTGCCAGTTTTTATTAAGCTTATAAAATTTCCCACCCAAAAATGATACAAGGTTTTATTAGATTTAAGTGTTAGGCTGTTGGGCATATATCGTTATTATAATGTTTCCTCAGGCTAGAAGTAGCTCCCTTCCATGCCAGGAACTACTATGGCAATATGTGCTTTTAGAGACCAAAACATATCTTAGATTATAGAAATGTTTTCTTTTTTAGATTAATAAAGGCCCACACCTTCCTCAACAATAAACGTTTGAATAAACCATGACAAAACAAAACATGCACTGGCTAAGTCAAAGACTGTTAGGCAACATCAGACCTATCAGCATTGCCACTGTTTGTTTCATTTACTGACACGAACAATCAGTAAACAAATGTATTAATCTGATTTAGGGCCCCATATCTAGCACTATTATTTTGTGTCAGTTTTCATAAGATTTGCTTTGATATTCTACTTATTAATCTTGTGGGATCATGGCGTCGGAGCTTCCTACCTGTAGTCACTCAGGAGGTCACTGCTGACTGGTGACAGCCTTTTTTCACCATTTTTCACCATTGAGAAACTACTACCTGTGGATGGGTCACATGCCTCTAGTTCAAGAACAAAGAAGCACAAGAATGTGGCTTCTAACAGTTATATTGCTAAGAGTGCTTCAGTTGATGCCCTGATTGATTACAGTCACATGGTGATCATTACAGACCACAGCTTAAACTTGCACAGACAGACGTAAACTACCATCGTCTCCAATCGCTGTTACAGCTAAACAGCACCGTGCTAGGAGCAAGAGTTCTAGCGTTCTCCCACTCCTCACTTCACTATCTATTTGTGCAAATAAAGGCTCTCACATGTGTCTTTTTTGTGCTACAGAATAATCCAACCTTACACAATTTAGGAAAATATATAGCTGAGCTGAATAGTGCATTAGACCTAAAAATAGCACTGAGTCACCCATTCATTCCATTCTTCATGTTTCAAAGGCTGTAATACACAAAGGCACAGGAGCAACAAGTAAACAGTAATGCATCTGTGACAACAGCTCAGCTGAGGCGGCTTCAATGCCGCATCATCAGCATACCGCTACCCTCCATATTACCTTTTCATCCCAGCTTTCCCCTACAGGCATAGGATACAAGTCTAATTACTGGGTTCTTACAGGTAGAATCTCAAATACCAAAATCAGCCTTGTGGGCTCTCATCTGGATGGACCACTGCATCACTAGCGCAAGCAAATAAACAGCATGAAATAATATCCTTTGGTGACTAAACCAAGGACCAAGTACTGAAGAAAACCCATGTGGGACTATGGGTGGGCAGCTGAATCACTGCACCAACCTGTTGTTGACTGACCAGCTGGCCAGTTGACAATCAAGTGAGCAGCATGACTAAACAGCACAGAACAATAGCCACTGCTGCTTAAACCAAGCACCGGGTACGGAATAAACACTGCTTGGGACTACGCACAATTGCTGGAGTTTGTAAGACAATAAGCATGGAACGCACTGCCTGTTTCTCTTCGGAATCACAGTTTATGAGTCATCTTTTGCGGATAGCAGAATTCGATAGCTCGGACAACTGCTCAATAGCCAGTACTGCAGAGAGAGAAATGAGAGGGCAAAAATAGTACTTCTAGGGCAGGGGATATGAAATGGGACAAGAGGTAATTGCAAACTGCTTGAATTTAATAGGCCAGTTTCACTTTTTCTCTTTCCAAATGACTGCCATTTACGATTCCACAACAACTAAGTAAAATGATGATCCATTATCCATGGTTGATGAGTTCACAGTGGTGAAAAATGATGGGTACTGAGCATTGCATTGCAATGGTTTAGAGCCCGCTCTCCACAGGAAGTACTTAACATCAGCAGCTACTGCCACCGACAACACAGTAAAGTGGCCCCAATTCCAGTGAATCGGATTACAACCCTAGTTGTGATGCCAGACATAGTATTGTCCTTGAGGAGAATGGTTGCCTGACCTGCACACAGGAGAAGACAGTAGCCTCTCATGAACTAATTCCTCCATAATGCAAACTCATTCCCCTCTTTGCACCTTTATCATGATGTAAAATGTGCCTCTGTTGGTGTTTGCTTGCATACTTTTCAACAGGTAAAACCTCGCACAAATTGCGTAGGTAAATAGTGCACCTTTTGAGCTAGTAAACCTCAAAATAGGAAAGATACAAAACCATTATGGTACCAGATTCTCAAATCTTTAATATTGTGCTATACATATAGGTATATCTTCCATGTACATGGATGTGTAGTTACTAAAAGAAATCTAAGCATACCTAAATATACTTATTTTTAGGGGTGGGCAATCCCGTTCTGCAGGTGGAATTCACAGAGTTTTGCCCACTCTTTGTAATGTGGATTTCCAGCAAAACTCTGCCAGCCGCTGCGTTGAGGAGTTTTTTTTCACGCACGGCTCGCAACAGTAAGTTGGCGAGCGCAAGTGAGGATTGCCGTCCCCTAGCATTTTCGGGTGCTAGGAAAGCACCCAGCAGAGCAAATCTACTCGAGCTGCAGCAAAGAAGCAGGCGCCTCTGGCACACCACATGGTGCAGTTTGCACTGATTTTGCAGCGTGGAACAATCTCCAAGTGCTAAAAATCAGCACAAGCCTTGCAAAGTGCTGATTTCTGCCATTCGAGTAAAAATCCACGAGTTCCGCTCACCCCTACTTACTTTGTCAATATTTTGGTCACCCATAATTTTGATATGATACGATGGCAGCACAATATTAATAACTCACTATTCTGATATACAATCCATATAACCAACATGTTATCCTCTATTTCCAGGTCAAAGTTTGCAATGGTGCAGTAACTACAGACACAATAACTACCACACCCGACGCAGTCAGAAATTGCAATTACTACAGCAAATTAGCACCCAGGTTGGATTAATCCCCATAATTTGAAAATAAAAAATGCGGCATGGTCCTGGTCCTGGAAACGTATCTTCCAATGATTTAAAGGTAACAAGTGTATTTCATATTTAAAAATATAATCTTCAGCATTAGATCTGATAAACTCTACTTGAGAACAAATTCTTTACCTTAAAAGAGAGAAAGGTTTCATTAAACATATACTCCGTTATTCTATTTCTTTCTGGAAGAACTCACAACCTTTGTTTTTGTCATCCCCTTTCCAAGACCTGTGATTTAAGCCGAGGCTTTTCATATGTTCAGCTCAATAGGACTGCTTTTCATCCTTGCAGCGAGCAGCAGGGCCGGAATCCATTAATGGTAAAAAGAAATCATGCCAGAGAAAGGCAGGCTGTAGCTCAATTATACAAGCACCAATTGTCCTTCATTTGTAAGTTTATCTGACAGCATTTCACATAAATATATGAAAATATTGTCCAGTGTGCGGAACGTTTGACAAGCTAATAAAAGAAGAGAGTAAATGTAAAATTAAAGTATCGAAATTAAAGGCAGATCATAATATGCATGGATTCTTCTCGCTGTTTTGTTCCATTTGGTATAAATCTACTATAAAAACGTTCTCTCAATGCATTGTTGTCACAAAGAATAACTCCTTAAAAGTATGCAGAATCCCTGACCCCTGTCCTGCAACGCCTCCAACCATTGTGTTTGATTACGTTATTATTTCTTTGGGATGACTCTAGGGAACTTGCTGCATCATGTACTGTATCAGATGATTTGACCGCTACCTGCAAAATGTTTTTATCGGTTGTTTCCCTGTATGTTTGGCAGGTGTTGATTATTTTAGTGGTAATAGATATGGCTCTAAATATTGTCCACTTATTCGTTTATGCCAATGTGGGGCTTCGGCCCGATCTATTAAAAAATGACCAAATAAAATTTGTTGTTAAAAAAAAAAAAAAGTATGCGGAATAATATGCCTTATTTAATTTGCCCTCTCATCATTTCTATAGGTAATAGCTTATGAATACAGAATTACTTTCATTTTTAAGACTGAGTCAGACAATTGTGTTATCTAAGTAGAAGCATATTCTCCAATTTCTTGGCCTCTTGGAGTTCCATGGGAGAGTCTTGAGGCAGTGAATATTGGTTTTCCAACAGTACGGACACTGTGGCCTGTGTGCGTCTGTTTGATGTGGATTCTTGGTTGGGTTGCTTCTTGAAAGCACTTTGTCTTGGGATATGGAATTTGTGACATTCTTTTAAAAACATTTATATGAGGGTTACATCATGGATTGTGTTTCTGGGTGCACCCCACTGAAGTTTCTGGTCTTATAACCATCAATATAGCTTAAGTCAGCTAAGTTAGTGTTTTTATTGCATTTTATGGGCCTCACTTATCTCTGTATGCATGCCGACACCAATCTTTTTGTATTGTCGGAACTGTACCTGAACTTGTGCCTCCACGGGAGCAGAAGGGCTGAAGCTGACAGCAAGACGATATTTTCCTAACTCCCCTACCCCAATGCGCACCTGATGCCTATCTGCACACAGTGGGGAGGGGGAAAGGGGAATGGGAAGATAAAGAGACTGCTACAGTGGTGATAACTCTGGTGCGCTTCTGTCTGGTCAGCTAACACCTGTAATTACACAATACTCAGGAATTCCTTTCTACATACTCTGTAACATCATTAAACTACTTCATACACATTTCCCAATACCTGAATTATGCTGTAGCTTGCTTCTCTCTAGTAAGTTTTTTTGACTTATGGCTTTTCTTACTGTGCCAACTCTAAGTCACTAACTATCCTTCTTTTCTTCTTTCTTTAGATGGAGATGTCCAACTGCACATGATGAAGATGGTAAGTAGAAATATATATATATATTTACACCTACTTGTTGATCATTGAAGTACACTGCACTTTTTGTGAGGACTGATTATGAGTGGCTGAGTAAATTGAGTCCATGCGCAATTCGATACAGTGTAAAGAAAAAAACAAATGAAGCTCTGCGCATTATTTCTAATATTGCCTCATACAGAGTTCGCAATTAGTAAATGTCTTTTGCCAAAACTAGAAAAAAATAAACAAAAGAAGATACTTGCTACTCTCCTCAGAAAAAGAGTTAAAAAATAAAGGGCTCTGAAGTCTTTAAAGATATATAAGCTCTCCTCAAAGAACACGATGTAGAAAACTCTCAGTGGAAGTCAGTAACTCGCCTTAGTATTCAGTAGTTTTCCGAATTGACAGTTTTTTCCAAGAAGAAGATGAACAGCTGAAATAACCTCAGACGCGAGGCTCTCTCACTGTTCCTGGAATACCTGTAATCTCCGTTTGACGGCGGTTAGAGAACCGCTACAAACCCCCACAGGAAGCGCTGAGCAGAGGAGATTCTGAAATGCTAGCAGAAAATGCCTCGCAGCCTTATTCAAAAAATGTTGTGGCAAAGAACCCAGGAAACTCAGCTTTCCCTCACGGAATGACGGTTGAAGTGCGAAGCGCAACAGGTGCGCGAGCACGAAACCGTCAGTCAGAAATAATACAGTGAAACACTAGAACGCCAACCCCAGTGTACTAAGTCCGCCATCTTGGATTTCCGCGAACACAAGCTCAGCAAATTAAAGCAGAAGAGTGACATTTTCGGGCAACTAATTCACTCCAACTCTACTGGTTCTTTCTAGGATTTGCAACCCACCGTAATTGGGGAACAGGCAAGAAATTTCTTAATCTCCAATAGGATTGCCCAGACCTGACATATATATTTACTATTGTAACCTAATTCAGTTGTGCTCATTTTTCCAACCATGGAAGGATGACAGCCTGAAGGTATCCTCTGGGTTTCTAACCTATGAACATGGAGTTGAACACAGGTGCCTGGAGCGTATACATTAGTCCACTGAGCCACCAGAGATAATCTGGGGCTGATGGCAGATGATCGTACATAGGTAAATTTAGAGTACTTGTAGTGTAGTATTTACTTTAAATATAGGCTATTTCTAATCTGTGTATTTTGTGCCTGATTATCAGGAGTGGAGTTATTCATTTGGGTGTGGGGGACATGGGGGTAGGTAACTACAAGCTTAATAAATCCACTCTAATTAGGTCAAAACACAGTTCTGACTGTATCTCTGCTCAACATTTGGTAGCTATGGCATACACAGCAGGCAGTCTCCAGAGAAGTATGTGCTAAATTAAAGCAGTACCAACAATTTTAAAGTAAATGACACACCGCAATAAAATTCTCAAACAAATTTAAAATAATAGTGAATACATTTATGACCAACAATCACAAGATCTTCAAAATAGGTTAAGGGGACCTTAAGATATGAATTATTAAAGTTGTAAGGGAAAAAGTGTACTATGCACTATGAAAACAAAACAGGTTGCATTGGAACGGAACCTACGTCCATTATGGAGCCAAGGTCTGAGGCACCAAGTGGGTGATCCCCGTCAAAGGTTTTACATGCAGACTCATGGCCAATGCAATGGAGTTCTGTGCTCAACAAACTCTTGGTCCACCAACCTAATTTAGAGACTGGTAGACCTTAAGGGTTATGTTGATGGAACCTCTGTTGGTTCAATCAACAAAATACTTCCTGTGATGGAAGTAACAAAATAGGGGCTGGAAGAAGGATGGAATAGGGGTCGAAAGAAGGGCATTATACCATCTACCCTATCTAAGGTGGACTGTGTAATGTTTTTTTTCCTGTCTGTCACCACTAGGAAAAACCTGGCTGTGAGGGACAGGAAAAATATTATAATGACCGCCACACCCTGGAAGAAAACTCCGCTGCTAGGGGGTTCACTAGATTTTTATTTTTCAGAAACAAACTCCCACTTTAGAAGTTTTTATTAAAAAAAAAACATAAATGTAAAAGTTTGGTGAATGCCATCATCTGTGGCCTTCACTCAAACCTTTAGTATATTCAACGTAATGATCTTGATGTTCGTTCCCTTCAATGAACAGAGATGACTATTGGGTCAGCGATCATCTCTAAATTTGGTGGTTGGTAGTCCATCAGGGTACATAGGTAATGTCCTCTGCCACCATGAGGACTGTACTCCACCCACCAAGCTCTAAATCATGCTCTTGGTCTCCAAAATCAGGGAACACTTCTTCTAGTCAGGCCTGCAGCCACTAGCCACTCAGGGGAGGCTTATGGGCACCAAGTCTCTCTACAGCCAGGTCTCTTGTAGGGTCTAGTTCTCTTTAGTCAGTTGGGTACTGCTAGAATCGTTCTACGTTGTGTGTCTCTGAAGCAGGTTAATAGGAGGCTAAGCACTTGTCCCTTGGAGAGCTGTTCCAGTCCCGGGGTGCCACCAGGATTTAGGGACCATTGAGTACCTGTGTGAGACCTCTTCGGTTTTCCTGCCTACTATGGCTGGAGCCTGGCTGTCTAGGAGGGTCCTGGAGATGAATATAGGAATCTCTGACCGGTAGCTCGATGTCAAATGATTTTTGTGCCAACTGTTCCTGTTCTCTCCAAGATAGCCAATCACTGCTAGGTGGATCAGCAATAATCTTTCCTGGGCCAAAGTCAATCAATTTTTCTCTGAGTCAGGGTCATTAATTCTCCCACCCAGGGATGTGTATTCCACCTCTGGAGGTATGATGAGTGAGAGTACTGGTTTGCCCCCCTATTGTGATGGAAGACTGGCTGTCTGGGAGGGCCCTGGAAATGAATGGGAGAAGCCATCCCTGGCACCTCCAAGCCAAAAGTGGCAGTGCCAAAGCTGTCCTTTGTTATGCCATCTGTTCCTATTTCCTCACATATAGCTAATCCCTGCCAAGTTCAGATGTTAACAACCATTGGCATTTGCTCGCTTGCATTTGGATGTGTATATCAGCTCTGGAGGTGTGATGATTAGGCGTGGGCGGAGAACGCGGAGTAGGCAAATTTCCACATGCGCATTTCTTGCAAGAAATATGCATGCGCGGGCACGAGTGCATGTGCAGTTTTCGCAAGGATCACCCAGAGACGGAGAGGAAGAGGAGGAGGGCAGCCCGGAGACCCCGCAGTACAGGTAAGTGTTTTTTGTTTTAGTTTTCATTAATGTCTAATTAATTGTTAATAGGGGGGGTGATGGTGGGTGGTGTCCTGGTGGAGTGGAGCAGAGTTCCACAGAGTTTGTTCCCAACTAAGTGGACCTTCGCGTAGTCCCGGTACGCCAGCTACGCCCAGGGTTAGTGGTGAGTGGCAGAGCTGTTTTTAAGCAAGTTCCTGGTCAGGCAACCTAGAGTACATTTTGATAACGTTACTTTTCTGCTCACGTCATCAAAAATATGGTTTCACCATTAAGTCAGACTTTAAAAACTAAGCAGTGAGTAACTTTGAAGCAATTTCTAGCCCTTTTCATAAATGTAGGTTGTAAATAAACATTTTAATCCTACCCAAACCTATTAAGAAATACATTTAGTCAGGCCTAAAGAGTGAGATAGCATTTGGGCTTTATTATACTATGAGCACTA
This sequence comes from Triturus cristatus, assembly GCF_964204655.1. NCBI lineage: Eukaryota > Metazoa > Chordata > Amphibia > Caudata > Salamandridae > Triturus > Triturus cristatus. Next base: position 325,703,619 of record NC_140587.1, read on the forward strand.
ACTAACCCCTATATGCATTGTGCCCTATTTTTATTTATTACCATCCTGCTCTGCAGGCTTACAACGCAAGCTTTAAGGGTTGACTATATGAGTAGTTACAAAAAATTGATTTTCTCACATGGCAAAGGCATTTTTCCTCCTATGTATCACGTCAATGCATCTAAACTGCTGCCTAGTCAGAGCGTGTTATTAAGTGTTGCTGAACACTGAATGTTTCCTGCAATTTGTATGACTGGTGCGATGTGACATGTGGTGCTTAGAGATTCCATTGATGTAATGTGAAGGTGGACATTCAGAGTGGTTTTGTTGGGTGTGGTGTGTTGAGACAACTGGTACTAAAGTGTACATGGGATGCTGTATGATGTGCTGTTGTGGTGCAGTGGGTTGTCATGGTATGTTGAGCTGTAAAGTGTGGTATGAAATGATGTAATAATATGTGTCCTTAGTTGCATATGTTGCATGTAGAAGCTTTGGTGGTAAGTTACAAAAATATATTATAAGTGTCTTATGATGTAATAATAATGAAGATGATGATGATGATAACACTACTACCTGTACTTCTAATAATATTAATATAATAATAAAAATGTAGCTTTATACACTGCTTCCTATCATACGTCTGCTGTTTCTAAACACTCAATTTACCAGTGTCAAAAAAATGAAAGGCTTATTCAGCCATGCCAGGATTCAAATCGATAGCCTTCAAATCATTGCAAATGTCAGCTGCCATCATATCACTGCAATAAATTAGAAGGGATGTTGTGTGTGGTTTTGAAGAATGTAGTATGGGGTATTGTTGTATGGTGGTGGTATGGTAAGCATGAGATTTAGCTTCAGGTTTACCAAATCTCACAGAGTAATTTTGGATAAATGCAATGAAATCATATGCCACAAATGAAAAAATATTAGCACCCAATTTTCACTCCAAAAACAAAATTAAAATGCCACATGACATTTTGACTGAAACTATCTACCCCTTCTGTAGGTCCCACATAGGCCTCTTAAGTCGGTAGATCTCACCACATGGTTGATAACACCTCAAAGCCAGAGTAGTTAGCAGCTACTGCTGCTATTTCTGGATTTGGCAAAGTCTGTCCTTTGAAATATAAAACCACATGCCACTAAGCTGTCATTTTACTTAGTCATCGAGAATATCAGAGCCATTTCTACTTACCTCACGAGCCTGTATTCTTCCACGGAGGAGGACTGCCATTATGTACACCAACAGCTAACTTCCTGGTCGATGGGTACTACACATTACACACAAAAACAATGACAACCTAAGGTTCTTACCTCTTGTCAGGATAGACATACTACTGCAGGGGAAGTATTGGAACTGAAGGTCCTTCTGTTTTTTAAGTTTAGAAAGCTTTATTAAATATCATAAGCCAAGTAAAACATCATTACAGAGAAAATCAAAGGCAATTTAATAGGACAATAGAATACAATTGAAGTCATATAGTATTAACAAATGCCAATAAAGAAATAGGGAATATACTTAGGGGAAAAGCATTTTAAAGATTTTGATTGATGGGTAGGGAGGGTAGAGGAGAGAGGAGAAGAGAAAGAAGGGGAAAGAAGGGGGAAAGGCAAACAAGGTAGAGGATAAACATCATGTAACAATCGTAAGCTAAAAAAAAAAAGAAAATGCATGTATAAAATAGATGAAGCTGTATGTTGAACATGAACAAAAAGAGAAAAAAGAGAAATAGAGACAAGCTACTCAATGGGCAGCCTGAGAGAGAAAGTTAGTTAATGGCAACCATAACAAATCTTTTTTGATCAAAAGAGGTACAGTGGTGGCAAAAGCGCGATCCCGCCGATGGTGGTGGCATAATAGATTCCACCAAGCATTGTACGAGATCTTTGAAGTATCTTTCCAATTGATCGTAATTATCTGTAGAGAAATGGCTATATACAAATCTATAAATTTACGTACATTACTAGAAACATTCCATATAGGAGCCATACCACCCAAGAAGATATGAACAATCTCAAAAGTGTGGTCAGTAGCTAATATTTCGTTTAATTTAGACCAAATACGGGACCAAAGGGATTTAACCAACGGACAATGAAAAAACATATGAAAAAAGTCACTATTGGCAGAAGGGCAAGACCAACATTTTTTAGAGTCAATTAATTTAAAACTATATAAATCAGAAGGGGTAAAAAAAAGTTTATTGTAAAAAAAGTACAAAGTCTGTGTGGTGCTGGCAGAACGTGAAGCAGTGTGCAACTTCAACCACAAGGAATTCCAAACCTGAAGGGGAAACTCTTGAGCTTGATCTGTTTCCCAGGAAAGTTCAAGTTTAGACTTGGTTCTCTCAGCAAGAGAACAGGAAAGTAGTTTGTAGATAGCAGCAGCTTTGAGAGGAATAGAGAAGCCTGGCAATGGGAAAGTGGTTGAGTCAGTAGTAGAGAGGGAAGCACTATGAGAGATAAAGACATCTAAAGAGATTTTAAGCAAGGGATACTGAGAGGAGTGTGCATTAGAAAGATGAAAGGAGGTACGAATATCAGAGAAGTCGCGCAGAGTATTATTGCTAAGTAAGGGATCATAAGTAATAATGCCTTTATCAATCCACTCTTTCCAAAAAAGTGCTCTGTGGTTAATCTTTACGGATTTATTATACCAAATTGGGATTGAGGAATGAAACTCCAACTGCGAGAGGGAGGAGCGAAAGACAGAAAGGGCAAGTGCTTTAGAGTGTCTGAAAATAGGAGTGAGAAAACGTTGCGGAGGATTAGTTAATCGGGTAGCCGTAACAAATGAGAAAGGCGAAAGCTGCGCAAGTTCTATAGCACTCCATGCTGTTAGAGGAGGGTCAGACAAATCAGATAGAAAAGGCCAGATTTGTTTCAAAGTAAAGGCCGAGTGAAATCGAGTGAGGTTGGGGAAGTTAACTCCACCTAAACCTTTGGGTTGCTGAAGATGGGAGAGAGAAATCCTCGCCTTATGTTTGTTCCATAAAAATGTTGTAAGAATACGGTTGATTGTTTTAAAAAAATAAAATGGAAGGGAGATTGGAAGCATTGACAGGTAAAAATTGACAATGGGAAGAAGCATCATTTTAATAGTGGCCAGCCTCCCCCACCAGGATAAGAACAGGGGGGACCAGCTCTCTATGAGGTAAGAAAGCTTTTTAACTATATCCTTCTGATTAAGCTTAACAGTTTCTCTAATGGTGTTAGCGTAAAGAATTCCTAAACATTTAATATTACCAGAGTTCCATTCAAAGCCTGAACCCTGGAACATATGAGAAAGGCAAAATTTGTTAAGTGGCAGAACTTCAGATTCATCTATATTGAGTTTATATCCAGAAACCAAAGAATATTCCTGTAACAAGGAAAAGAGTGAAGGTAAAGAAGTGGAAGGATTAGAAATATAAAGCAAAATGTCATCTGCATAGGCCGTAAACTTAATATCAATGTTCTGAAATATGAAACCAGTATACGATGATGAGCGTCTAATTTTTTCCAAGAAGGGTTCTAACGCAAGAATAAAAAGAAGAGGAGAAAGAGGACAACCCTGCCTGGTACCTCTATGCAAAGGAAAATAATGGGATTGAGACCCATTAACCCAAATAGAAGTAGAGGGAGCAGAATATAACAATTTAACATAATGAATAATAGGAGGGCTAAAGCCATGCCACCTCAACGCACCAAACATAAAATCCCAGCAGACTCTGTCGAACGCTTTCTCAGCATCTAATGTAATGGCGGCGATTGGGGAGTCCATCCTTGAGGCCAAGTGAATAATGTTGAGGAAAGTTCTCGAATTGTCAGTAATGGATCTACCCTTAACAAACCCGGATTGATAAATGTTGGTGAGGTCAGGAATAACTTTATTAATGCGAGAGGCCAAAACTTTAGCATAAATTTTACAATCAGTGTTAATTAAGGAAATAGGTCGATAATTTTTGCAAAGGGAAGGGTCTTTATCTTTTTTAGGGATTAAGCATAACATAGCCTGTGTGAAAGAACCTTAGGGCTCTCCCTGAGCAACAAAGGAGTTAATCAAAGAAAATAAACGTGGTAACAGGATATCCTTAAAGTGGAGATAGAAACGAACCGTAAAACCATCTGGGCCCGGAGTTTTATCTTTGGGAAGAAGAGTAATAGCATTAAGTAATTCTTTCTCTGAGAGAGGAACGTCCAAAGAGGAGAGATCCACAGAACTATCCAAGGACCTAGGGAGAGACTGAAAGAAGGAGTCAATTTGAGTGGGAGAGGGAACGGATTCGGGCGTATAAAGTGATGAATAATATTGAACAAAACAATCAAGAATTTTATCGTCAGTGTACTGAGGGTTCCCATGTGAGTCAGTAATAGTTATTATCTTAGATTTTTATTTTTTAATTTTAAGGTAAGTAGCGAGAGACTTGCCAGCCTTATTGCGTCCCCCATACATTTTGGAATGAAAATTGAGAAGATTATTACACGCAGAGTCCCAAGAGTGTTTGTTGTATTGCATTTTTGCCTTGATGAGGGAAGAGAGTGATTCTGAGGAATTATTGGTAAAGTAGATATGCTCTAGGTCTTTGATTTGCTTAAGAATTTGAGCCGACTTTGATACAGCTGTTTTCCTTTTCCGTGAAACAAAAGCAATAATAAAACCTCTAGCGGTAGCCTTGAAGGAATCCCAAATAGAGTGAAAATGAGAAGTAGAATGGAGATTATTTATAAAAAAATCCTTTGCAAAGAGTGTGAATTGCTCAACAAACTGTGAGTCTAGGAGGAGCGAATTATTGAAGCGCCAACGTCTGGAGATAGGAGTAGGCGAGGGAAAGTCCAAGTCAGTAATAACCGGAGCGTGGTCAGATATAAGAATTGAGCCTATTTCTGAGTTGGTCATAAATTGAAGTAAATGCTGTGTGAGAAAAATATAATCTATACGGGAATGCGAAGAATGTACTGGAGAGAAAAAGGAAATTCTAAAGTGTCGGGATGAGAAAGTCTCCATGAGTCGATAAGACCTCTAGAGGAGATAGTCTTAAAAAAGGACTTTTGCATCTTATTGGGGACGTATCTGGTGTGAGATTTACGATCTAAAAAGGGGTCCATGAGTTGGTTACAGTCACCACACACCATCAAATTATCACTTGCATGAGAGGAAAGAAGCTTAGAAAAATCCCTCCAAAAGGATAAATCTACACCGTTAGGACCATAAATATTGCAGAAAGAAAATTGTGTATTATTAACAGTGACATCTAAAAATAGCCACCTACCACAAGCATCATGGAGTTCATTGTGCAACTGAACAGTTAATGACTTATGAAACAAAATAAGAACACAATTTTTACTATTTACTGCTGGAGAACAGAACACCTCCCCAACCCATTGTCTACGCAATGAAGACAAATCTTGAGAGTTAAGGTGGGTTTCTTGTAACAGTGCAACATGACATTTCAACCTTGCTAAATGTGATAAGACACGTTGTTTTTTGACAGGGTTACGAACACCTTTAACATTCCAGGAAATAACACGAAGACCGTTCATCTCTGAAAATAAAGTAAAAATAAGCAGAAAGGAGTATGGAATTTAAGACAGAATAGAGAATGAAAAGCAAACTGAAAATAGAAGTTGAGAGATTGTGACACTGAATAGAAAGCAAGAAACAGAGAAATTAAAGCAGGTGACCACCACAGATAAGGTGATAAAGATATAAAAGAAGAAAAAAACAAAGGAGTACCATGATCGGAAATAGAAAAAATTAAAATGTGGAGTGAATCAGATAGTGAAAATGCTGCCAAAAAAATAGAGATGATAGGGATAAAAAGGAGTGAGGGAAGGGAGGACAGGCAGCAAAAAGGGGGGAGAAGCGAAAAGGAAAAAGGGAAAAATAGAGAAAAAAGAATAAGATAGAATAAATACTGTACATGTTGCCAAAAAAGTAGAGAAAAAAGAAATAAAAAGGGAAGGGTAAAAGGATGAAGGATAAGAGAGAGGAAAGGAAAGGGAAAGGAAAAAGGAAAAAATAGAAAGGAGAATAAGAGGGAACCAAGTCCCCCAAAAAGTACCAGAGAAAAGATGGCAAAAAGCCAAGAGGCTTTAACCATATAACACATCCAAACCAAAAACATTAATGTGGGAGAGGGGCAACGCAGAGCAAGACAGCCGAATTAGAAAGATTCAACAAGAAAGAGCAAGCCATCGTGAACAAAATATATTAAAAAAAAGGACAAACCGTGGAATGAAGTATCAACAAGAGGCAACAAAATAGGACAAGTAAAGGAACTTACCAACCAGTTAGGGAAAGGAAAACAGCAGCAGGGTAAGACACACATTATAAACCACAGGGCATCACGAATGGTAACCTTGACAACGACACCAAAAGGGGAAGATCTGTAAGGGAAGGAAAAAAAAAGGAATGAACACAAGACATGTAAGAACTAACCTAAACAGTGTAAAGTCTGGTATACAAAATACGGCATATTAGACAATAGCAAAACAAAACAATTAGGGTTTGCTCAATTCCATGAGTTCTCCTTTGTGAGTATGGATTAACTTCTTCAAGTCTGCAGGGTCTTCAAAACTGTAAGATCTATCTTTATAAGTCACCTTGAAAAAACAGGGATGGATCAAACCATAACGTGCATTCATGGCTCTCAACGCAGGCCGAAGGTCCAGAAATTCCTTCCGACGAGAAGTAGTGGGCTTGGAAACATCCTGAGTGAAGAAAACTTTGTGGCCAGACCAGATCATTTGCTTATGTTGCTTGGCTGCTTGAAGAATCGTCATAAGGTCTGAGTAAAGAAGAAAATAGGCGATGATTCCCCGAGGTTTAGATGTAGTAGAGGTGTTCCGTGGCCCCAGACGATGTGCGCGCTGTATATTAAAGTCTGAAGATTTCGGGAGGCCAACAATTGGAAGAACTTGAGATTTCAAAAAGTGGATCATATCCGCCCCTTCAGAACCCTCCGGAACACCATAAATGCGGAGATTATTGCGCCCATTGCGATTTTCTGGAAAAACATTGTAAGGATAAACACAGCAAAGAGACTCAAAAATGAGGCTCCCAAACAATAATGTTGAAAATATTGTGCATCCACTCTGAGGGAGAACTAACCAGAAGATGAGTCCCCGGCTGTGTGATATGCCAGGCGAAAAAATTCAGTCAGAACACCCCTTCCGTGTGCGCAGGACGGACAGAAATCACATCACCAGCATGAATATTGCAGCGCAGAGGCAGGAATAGAAAGCGCCGGCACCGTACCACATGTGGAGAAATAATATATGATGAACCAGGGTACACCGACCTCTAAACTCACGCATTCTGTCCAAGGATCGAAGAAACCATTTTGAAGTCCCAGCCATGACGAGAAAAACGTCGCGATGTCCGTAATGCCAGAAGGGGAACCCAGATGTTAGAAATTCAGGCCATGGGTTCCTGAACCATTCCGATGCCCATTTCCGCTGTGTGGTAAACGAAAATTCACCCAGGTACCATTCAGCTTGAGCAACTGCGTCGGCGATCCGACGGAGCTCAAGACAGAGCGGCCATCTTGGTTGCGCTCGAAACCACGCCCCTCAGGTCCTTCTGTTTTAACGTAGAGAACCCAATCTCTGTTCCCGTTTAGTGGTCCTCAGTCTAGAGCAGTGTAGATATAGATTCACACAAGTGATCTGTTGGTTGTTGTGTGGTGTGATCCTGTGTGGCAAACTTAGCTAAGTTTGTTGAGATAAGTTGTGGTAGGTGGGGTGTGTCTTGATGATGTGGTAAAGCACGGTAAGTGTGATGATATACGTATTAGGGTTGACTAATAGTACATTACATGAGAGAAGGTAATATGTAATGGTGTATATACAGTGTGTTGTCATGTTTGGAATACAATATCATATGTGTAGCAGGTTGTGCTATTAGATATGATAGCTAGTGCTTTTTAAGGTGTCTGAACGTTGTGGCAGTTATTGAGGGAATGCAAGGACAATTGTCATATCACCCTCCATTATGGTGTGGGTCTGATCTTGTGTGGTAAGGTGTAGCATTTCTGGATGAGTCAATTGTGGTTGTAAGGTGTGGTGATGTTATATATAAGTGTGGTGTATGATAGCTTTATGAAATGTAAGGTTTGGTATATGTGAACAGTAGTTTCTAATGAGATGACATGTGTGTGTGGTGTGGCAAGTAATGAAATGGTTAGGTATGAAGTATAATGGAACTCTGCAATGTCTGTATGTTGTAGCCAGACATGATGTGGAAGAATATGTGGATGTCTTAATATCACCTATTGTGGTAAAATGTCTGATCATGTGTGAAATATTACTATGTGAATGTGTGGTTGTGAGTGGTGTAGCAAGGGTGGTGGGGGCGGTCCAACCCGGGCAGCACGAGTTTTGGGGTGCCGGCGGCCTCGCCCCGCTTTTATATGAGTTTGCCACAAGAGCGGCAAACCGCAAGTATCCTCGCCAGCCTCTCCTCCCCCCTGTGGGGCAGCAAAGGCAGGGACCACCAAGGGCGGCAAAGTGCCTAGCTGCACCACTGGTGGTTGGACTGGTATTTCTACAATTTGATCTGGAGAAATACCATCAGTGTAAGGTTTTAGCAGACAAAGCCTTCTAGGGCACTGCTGTCGGATACCTGGGGGTCCATGGACTCTTAATATAATGGGCAGACCCACAGACTGGCAGAGTGTACCCTGTCTGCCAAACTCTAAATCAGAGCCTTTGACTTTGTGTTAAAAAGGGTACACAATATGTTCTATCATTGTAGTATTATGCACAGCATTTTATTTTCTCATATAATATCACTGTATGGATTACTATAGCTTAATCCCTTCCACAACGAAGGTGATAATTGATCAATTTTCAACACACTACAAAATCTTTCTATGATAACTCATACTTCTAGCATACCACTGTATTTGAAAGCAATTTTTTTTAAACCCGAAAAGCATAAAAGAACACTCTCTCTGAATGTGTTTTTTTGTCATGTTTCTTTTCTACTGTGCATGGACGAACACTAGCCTCATATTTAATCTTCCAATAGCATCACCATTTGCTTTAAAGGACAAAGGATTGAGCAACATTTTAATTTCTCCTGCTATTAGGTGAATTCTGGGAATTTCACTTGTTGCAAAATATTTCCAGGTTTCCTTAATTTGCCTGATGCTGTTATATTTGTGTATTGTCCATCACTGCAGCCGAACCTCCTACCCCATATGGATGGGACATCAGGCTGCACGGGATTGTGTCATTTGGGTCACAACGGAATACACAATAGCCATCGTTCAGATTGATCACCACGATTCCCCACTTTATGACTGACTTGACAGCGCACCTGTTGCCTGATCTTTTGTGATAAACAGAAAAAGAGCTTCTAGAAGGACTATTGAAAGAGTGGCTTAGGTTCCACCCATTTGCTGGTTTTCCTGAGTCCTTGGCTGGGCAGAAACTGTGCTCACATTGAGAAAGAGTGCTTGCATTGCCTTTTTTATCTTGTGGAAAAGCTAATGCTCACTACAGCAGTACGTAGTTGGTTATGGTGGCACGCCAATGATCAAGGTGATAGTGCTGACTTCAGTGACAGCCCATCCTTTAGGGCAGAGGAGCATCACCCCCCTGCTGCCAGCACTGCAAAGGTGAAAAATAAAATGGTAATAACTTGAATTTATTACCGTATTCTATTTCCCTTTCCCCAGCCCAAGACATGTTTGAGGGAAGGGCCACAGCTACTGACTGGGAGCAGGGGAGTAGTGTTCACTCCAACAGTTTACACTGCGCATGCCACTTTGGTCGGTTGTCTTGCAACAGCCAGCCTGACATGTGCAGTGTAAACCTCCCCACCCAGCTATCTTAGACAGCTGGGTGGAGAGCAGGCAAGGGCACACAGTGCCTGTAGGAGTGTCGAGGCAGCCCTCTCCAGTCAATCCTGTCTCTGCTCTCATGCTGCTAACCAGTATTAGCAGCATGAGAGCAGCGTCTGAATTGGCGTGGAGAATTCATTTGCTTCTAGCGCTGAGGGACTGAAGCAGAAAACCAGAGGAGGAGAGCCAGCGGAGTGGGTAAGTACTCTCTCTGCTTGCTCTGCCTGTGATTTTGCCTCTTTCTGCTTGTTTCTTACCTTTATTTTGCCTCTATCTTCTTATTTCTGACCTTTATTTAGCCTCTTTCTTCTGTTTTCTGACCTTTATATTTCCTCTGTCTGCACGTTATTTTTCTTCTTTCTGCTCGTTTCTAATCTTTATTTTGCTTCTGTCTGCTCATTTCTGCCCATTATTTTTCCTCTTTCTGCTCGTTTCTGACCTTCATTTTTCCTTTTTCTTCTAATTTCTAACCTTTATTTTTCCTCTTTCTGCTGGTTCCTGTCCTGACTCCTCGCAAAAGTCTTCTAGTTCCACTAAATAAAATAGAGATTTTTGGGCATAACAGCATCACAAGTTCAGGTGTACACCGTGCCTTCTGGAATGAAATAAGTGGCAGAGAACAGGCTGGGACCGAGTGCAACTAAGCTGTCTGTTGAGATGAGTTTTGATCTTTGCCGGGATGTATTTGTTATCCCTAAATAGCTGGATCACTGTCTCTCTAATTCTGCTTTTCTTAAATGTAAAGTCTAATACATGCATTTGTAAAGATTTAACATTTTGGATGGAAGTATAGGCAGCAATGCCTAGAGACAGTTTATGGACCTGATTATGAATGGCCATCTTATATTGATTCCTGCGAGAGAAAAAAACCTGTTTGTCCAAGGACCACAATTATTAATGGTACGATGTTTGCAGGACTGATCGTCCTCCGCTGATTCATACCTCAAATTTCGCAAATTCCTCCCACAGAGAGTATCTATTTCCTTTGCTCCCAAGGATCTACTTCCTGCTATAAAAATGCTTTGCGACCCAGTTTGTACTTTTACATCCATTAGGTTCCATGTGTCACACGGTCTGCCTCAGATTTCCTTCCTCCTTTCCTAATGGACAATGATGACTTGATCATTCTATTGTTGCAAATCAATTATGCCGGGATCAGTGATTCCTTGTTGTGTTATCTTCGGCATGTGTAAGTCCTTCTGTTTATTCTGAAGTGGTCACCCTGCAAATGGTCTTGTTGTCACTAAGGCAGGTGCTTCCAGAAAGCAGATGAACGAAATGTTGGTTTGCTTTATAAACACAATTGTATTGCAGGACCAGAGGCTCTATTATGCAGTCTATCTTTTTGTTGTTTCTTTCACTAGCACACATTCAAAGCAAAAACCTACAATCTCCAGAATCCTGCTTGTCTGTGCAGCGAGTAGAAACACAGAAGAAAGGATGCTGTAATGTACAGATAACAGTTGACACCAATCAACTTCCCCTGTTTTTGCTGCTTTGAAGTTAGGTGCTCTGGCTCTTATATCTTTGCATTAAGGGTAGGTGTTTACATTACACTGAGCTGCTGCATGGAGCGCCTTTGTTTGGTTACAGCAGGCTACTTTCTATCCTTTAACTTCTGAGGCACAGATGTGTTACTTTGAATTTATTTCACACCGGGACATGCTTGTTTGTCCAATGCAAGAGTGCTCAGCTGTATCTATTTCGCCAGCTTGTGGTGGGTTCTAGGCGTCTCGCTGCTTTGTTGCGTTGCTTCTCCGCTTGGCCTGTTCTGACTTTATATTTATACTCAGGTGACCACTCACTACAGTGTTTCTTTGTTTCCACTCTGCCTTAATTGAAAGCATCGCGTGTTTGGGGCTGACGCTGGAGCACTGCATATTCTTGGGTTAACTGTTAAACTGAAATGCATGGCGACGGTTTACATTCCTACGTTTAATTGCAGTTTTCAAATATGTAAAGCAAGTTTACCATGAGGGCTGAAAAGAGGGCGAAGAAGCAAATGTTCTGGGGAAACTTTGGATCTTGATGACATTTCCAGTTGAGCTCAAAGGGCTGCCTGTTTTTTGGGGGGATGCTAAATGCTAATTCGGGGTGATGATATCAAATAAGCAAATACATGCAAGCTTTGCTTCCTTAGGCAAGGCACATTCCTCCCTGGCCAGACTTTTTAGGGCCGGGCCTCTTCCAGGACAGGTAGATATGGGGGTCTTTTCGTTGACTGTGTAAACTATTACAGACCCTTCTTCTGGCAACTGTGCAAGTACAACCAGTGCTTAAGTTGAGCCGGTGGTTTCCCGTGCTTGGCACAGGCACTTATTTGTCAACACCGCCGTTTCTGACAGTCTGCCACAAGGTTAATTATGAATTCAATATACATTAAAAACTAGAATTACCGGATACCTAAGTAATTCTGATAGCTTTGGGGGCCGGGAATAGTTGGTTAGTAGCTGTATTTTTACTATCATTGGCAGCAGTGGCAGAAGCATCATGTGGTACAAGCTGCAGTGGCCTGACGAGAGCCCTGGCACGTATTATTTTAGAAATTAAGCTGACATCCATCCAATGCTCTTCCCGCAGAGGGGAAAAAGAAGGCGCATTCCCCTCAGCAAGGGATGTGGCGTCCAGAATGTTTATTTCTTTACACTTCTTGTAAAGGGGGGAGAGGTGATTGGTTTGCTCTCTTTGCCCAAATTTGATTGAATTTTTCAAATACAACTTGTGTTTTGCAAACAGATTGGGGTTTCAAAACGATTTTTACTCATGTTCAGTTCAGTTGTCCAATCCAGATTCTATTTTTCACCAGGGAAAGTATTTAATTTCCAGTGACGTGAAGGAATGGTTTATGAAGGGTGCAATAGAACCCTGTCTATTAAATCCTGAAAGGTATGTGACCACATTTTTCTTTGTAAAAAAAAAAAGAACAAGAAGAAGAACTGCCCTGTAATAAATCTGAAAGATTTCAATCAGTTTGTGTCGCATCAGCACATCAAGACGGAGCCCATGGTTCATCTCATGGATATTCTTCTTCCAATGGATTCGATGGAGCTGCTGGACTTAAAAGACACCTGCTGCACAATCCCAGTCTTTTGCCTCCACAAGAAACACCTACAGTTTATTTAGCAAAGACAGGTGCTCAGCTTCTCTCCCCTTCCTTTCAATCTGTATGCATCTCCCTGGTGTTTCACCAATCTACCTGGTGTGACCCTCAGAGCTCAAGGGCTCAGGATGGCCATCTATTTAGGGTACATGATCATCTTGGCTCAGTAGAAGGAGTTCTTGTAAAAATCAAGTACAGAACGCCTTACACCTGATTCAGCCCTTGCGCCACATTGCAAATTGGGAAAGTTCAAATTGGGGCCCCTCTCGAAAGATGAGATTTCTGGGGTTTATGGTAGATTCAGTGAAGGAGCGCTTTTTATTACCTGAGACAAAATCAAATTTGACCAAAAAGGAGCTAAAATTATCTCAGGGTTTCTGCACCATTTAGTGAGACTGGTGGGTGCACTATCGTTTAAGCTGGTTCTCATGGCTTAGTGGACTAATGTGTCCACTATAGCTGACTATGTTTGACCTTCCCGCTCAGGGCACAGGGCGCGAAGGCTGACTATTTCAGACACCAACTGGATCACGTGGCAAACCGCCCCAAGAAACTTTTCGAATTGGTCAAACAGCAATCAGTTGTAGGTCCAAACCACTCTGATCCTGGTGCCAGCTCTCCCTCCTGCAATGAACTTGCTGCTTTCTTCAATGAGAAAGCAAGACTCATCACCATTGACCTCGCCTCTAAGAAGGCTCTATTGCCTTCCTCCAGTGACAGGTCACCTCTTGACCTCTGTGAAAAACGAGTTCTACCAACCTGAACATCAAGAACAATGCGTCCTGGAGCAACTTTACCCCATTTTGTGAAAAAGACATCACCAAGATCCTTCATAACATAAACCCATCCAACCACTTCAATGATCCGTTGCCCCCGGCCATCTTTAAATAAATCAAGAATGTTCTCATCCCCACCTGGACAAGGATTGTAAACGCTTCACTCTCTCAAGGCACGATCCCCGATTGCCTAAAGGCAGCTCAGGTTTCACCTATACTGGAGAAACCAAACGCAGACAAAGCTGATCTCAATAACTTCTGTCCTATCTCCAACATTCCCACCCCAGCTAACCTCATTGAAAAATGCGTTCAATCCCAACTTTGGGCTCACATAGAGGAGTACCAACTCCTTTACCAGCATCAATGTGGCTTTTGGAAGGGGCACAGCACCGAATCGGCGCTCATTCACGTTATGGATGACATTTTAAAAATTCTTGACCAAAACAGATCCTGCCTCCTGATCCTCCTGGACCTTTCCTCAGCATTCGACACGGTTAATCATGACAACCTCCTTTCCATTCTGGAAAACAGGATGTATTTTTCTGGTCAGGTGCTACAATGGTTCTCGTCCTTCCTCCACCATAGATCTCAAAGGGTCAAGGCAAACCACTCTCTCTTCCAGCCCTCTCCAGTTCACATGGGGGTTCCCCAAGGGTCCGCCCTATCCCCTATCCTCTTCAACCTGTTCTTAGAACCATTAGCTAACTCTTTATACTCCACGGACACTCTCTTTCATATGTATGCGGACAATACGCAAATTATGTGAAAATCTCTTCACCGGAAAATGTCATCTCTCACAACACGACCCTATCCTTTAATCAAAACTGGTTAACTGAGAACCATCTCCTGCTCAACACCTCCAAAACTGAATTCTTGGTCATCTCCCCTCCGAACCACACCCCCAACCTTGACCTTTGGTTGAATAACCTCACTGCCTTCAACTGCACTCCTCTTATCATAGACTCAGCCAAATCGCTCAGAGTCATCCTGGACAAGCACCTGAACATGAAAAATCACATCAGGAAGGTCTGCAAAGGAGCAAATCACTTGATGAGGACACTCAGGAAGATCAAACCTTTTCTTCCACAAAATGATTTCAAGCAGGTGGTCCAAGCGCTTGTCCTGCCGAGACTTGACTACGGCAGCGCGACCCTCTGCGGCCTATCCAAATACATTCTGGCTCCACTAAGAGTATCGCTGAACTCCGCGGCTAGACTGGTTGCAGGCTCAAAGCGAAATGAACACATATCACCAGTCCTAAAATCTCTCAAATGACTGCCCTTTGAAGCTCGTATTCAGTTAAAGATTGCTGTTCTGACGCACAAGGCTCTTCACTTCAATTCTCCCAGGTACATAGCACAAAACCTTGAGCTTTCTTGTGTGGCAAGAGCCTCAAGGAGCGCCAATACTTTCCTCTTGAAACCACTCATCCTTAAGAAAAAGAGAACCTGTCACTGAGCCTTCTCCGGCGCCACCCCAAAGATTTGGAACTCTCTTCCTCCAGAAGTACACAGAATCTCTGCAACGACGGCGTTCAAATTGGAAGCCAAAAGATTCTTAATGAATAAATTCTTACCCTGATTGGGCAGGGCTCACCTACTCGAAGGCATTATTCCTACTTCCATTGTACCATCATCTGTTACTGCTCCTCTTTTCCATGCACAACGCTCCCCTCTGGGCCCGCGCAAACTTGTTTATTGTATGACCCTCCATGGTGCAACTGTCCCTGAATTTGTAACAATTCCTGCTTGTTTTTTTTTTGTTACTATTACTTGTTGTCGACTTTGCATTTATTTTCTTCCTTCCATCCTAATGAAAAGCACCCTGATATCTCCCTGGATCTTGTTCGAACTATATAACACTTTATAAATAAATATAAATAAATAATACCGCTGGATTCACTCAGAATTTCATCCTTCTGAGATTGATAAATTGAGTACGGCGCCCCAATTCTCTTACCAGTGCTTCTGCAGTTGTTGGGCAATATCATTTTCTAGCTTTACATGGCAATCTTGTTCTGGTGGTATGGAAACTTTCAGGACCCTAACTTACCTCTGGGGAATTTTAGAATTAGCATTTGATTAAATGATGGCGTCCTGGTAAGCAGGAACAATAAAAGTGTGCAAAGCAGGTTGGGATTTCTGGTCTAGCTGGTTTATGAAAATAAATAAAAATCCTTTTTTTTGTCAGATCTCGATTTCTTGGTGTCCATGGCATCTCATCAACGAGTATATCATAACATAAATGGGTATAGATGAGCTATTTCGCTGGGGCATCTAAAGGTGGAGGGTACGCCAGTAGATGAACAACCTCTAGAGCCGTGATACTCAAAGTAGGGCTCGGGGAGCGCATGTGGCCCTCTAGACCGTTATGTGAGGCCCCCTAGTCAGCAGCAGCACTGGGATGCTCTTTACTCAACAGATAACTAACTTTAAAAATATGTTAAATAAACGGACAAGCATTTATTTAAAATGTAATTGCAGTGAAAGAGAAGATGCAACTAGAGTGTCCTGCACTTCCTAACTTTATAAACACCTTCATCTATAAAGACATTGTGCAGTACGTGTGTAAAAAAGTGTTTTTCATTATCATGCAGAACCATTTCACCTTAGTAAATCAGATCATATCAGTGCTTTGAGAAGAACATTTCAAGTGATGCCTTTCAAACATGAATTTGGAAACATTTATTCTTTCCCACCATCTGGGCAATGATGCCAATAATGAGCTAAGAGGCAAGTTAGTTGTTATGTGCACCCTCTTTTCGAGGTCCTCTTTTATGACATAATAAAGGAAAGTGAAAGAAAGCATTATAAAAAAATTGTTTAGGATCACACAGTTTGGCAAAGTGGGAAAGCCGGGATTGATCCCTGTTTTTTTGGATCCACTTTGGGCAGTTCAGCTCAGCCAGTAGTTTCTTGCTTCTCTTCTACTACACTCACCTTACCCGTGACAACACCCTGCTCGTATCTGTGCGGCCCCCAGTCACACCAGTGACCAAACTTTTTGGCCCCTGGGAAAATGTTTGCAAGTATCCATGCTCTAGAGGGTAGATTGCTAAAGGGAATTTGGTATTCAGTACTGCTAACGTCGTGCTGTACTTCACTGGGGGAAGTCAATGGGGTGTTACAAATGTTTGAGTCCTGGAAAAATAAATATGAGCTATTAACTTTGTAATGTTACTCTGTTCGGCATCTTTTAGTAACGTTTCTGAAGTTGCAGCTTAGATATTATCTCTATTCAGTTCTCCCCATATGGGGTCATTTTATTATTGCTAGGCATGCACTAAATGGTTCTTCTATATCATTTAGTTTCTTGATTTTCCTCCAGTTGTTCATGGTGAGATGTATTAAGCAGTTTGTGCAGGTGACAGAAAACTTGAGACCGTCCTCCCCTCAGTTGTTGAATTCTATTTGCAAGCCTTGCTCCAGCTTCTTCTGCTTCACTTGTTTTCTGGGTAGAGGAGGTAATGTCCTAGCAGGCTTGTTTATGAAATTGTTATGTCTTTGGGCTGGTGCTAGATTAGAGGACGTTCTTAGGTCTTCGGACTGGTTGAGGGTTATTACTTTGAAGACGTTTTATTGTAAGCCAAAATGGCATGTTGGTTCTTAGTAGTGTTCTACTTGCCGAAAAGCGCTTCAACACATCATCAGGGGTAGCAAGCGCTATATAAATGCAAACCCTTTCCCTCTTCTATTCCTCCATTATCCTTCCCAATACAAATATCAGACTAACATCTCCACCGCTCGAATTAATTTCATATTTCACTATACTAATTCACCACTAATCCTTTATGGGTTCCGGAGTAGCGTGCTACTCGCAGAAAAAGCACTTCAACACCTTGTCAGGGGTATTAAGTGCTGTATAAATGCAATTACAATACAATACAATGCAATGTGTCAGCATGGGAATATAACAGGTGTCAGTAGTGAATATGCTTTGTAGATGCATAATAGAGCCTCTACCCTTGTAATAAAATTGCAGATTTTCCAAGTCATCTGGTGAAGGCGAATCCTGGATTTTATTAATGACCTGGAGATGAATATTATCCCACCACTTGCATTTCAACTGACCTCAACTGGGATGTCATGTTAAAATCTTTTTATTCCCTAAATCTGGTTTTGACTACCCTGAAGACATTCTAAAGTGCTGGGAGTTACCCTGTGTAAGTGCGCCATCTGTCTATCCAGGAAGATGATTTTCCAAAGAGAAACAAGAAAAGAAGAAGCCATGTGGTTTCTTTTGGGATTTGTTCTCTTATTTCTGAATTCATTTCACTTCCTCCATTCACTTTGATCACATGTGTCTAGAAAGAAGTTTTTTTATTGGTGTAACTGCTATATAGACATACACTATGGTGTCCTTTCTTTGTGATTCTACTTGCTACGTAGACAAGTAAGTTTGTGGTAATTGTGTTTTTTTGCTTTGACTGTGTGCTATGGAATGAAACAGCAAGAAGAGAACTTGTACACTAGTCACCTCGGTTTCTTTAAGAAAATCAGTACTCTCGCCAAATGGCTAGAAAAATCAGCAATTTTCAATCATTTGTATGGTCTTTCCGTCAGGTTAAGGTCATTAAAACCTATATTGAGAACTGTATGTTTTTTAAGGGAATCATGTCCTTCAGAAGTTTCGTGCCTCACCTGGATATTTAATGCCCAACACTGTCTGCATCAGAAGTGCAAACAATATGGTACCAAAATAAAAGTAACCAAAATATCATCTAACAGACATATCAATCAATCAGGAATTTATAGAGCGCGCTACTCACCCATGAGGGTCTCAAGGCACTGAGGGGAGGGGGTTCGAGCAGCTCCAAGGTTATCCGAAGAGCCAGGTCTTGAGGTTGTATCTGAAGGCTTGCAGTGTAGAGCTTTGTCTGATGCTGAGGGGGAGTTCGTTCCAGGTCTTGGCTGCGATGTAGGAGAAGGATCTGCCCCTGTTCTGGCTCGGTGGATGCGGGGAATTTCAGCCAGGGCAAGGTAGGCGGAGTGGAGGTTTCTCTTGGGGCGTGGATAGAGATTCTCGCGTTGAGGTATTGGATCCGGTGTTGTGGAGGGCTTTGTAGGCGTGTGTGAGCAACTTGAAGGTCACTCTCTTTCTGAAGGGGAGCCAGTGCAGGTCCCGAAGGTGCTGGGTGATGTGGTTGTGTCGTGGGATGCTGAGGACGAGTCTGGCTGCGGCTTTCTGGACGGTCTGGAGTTTGTGAAGGAGAGATTTGTTGATTCCGGCGTACAGAGCGTTTCCGTAGTCCAGCCTGCTGGTGATGAGTGCATGGGTGACGGTCTTCCTGGATTCAGGGGGATCCATTTGAAGGTCTTGCTGAGTATGCAGAGGGTGTTGAAGTATGTGGAGGCTACGGTGTTGATCTGTTGGTTCATGGTGAGGGAGGAGTTGAGTATGATGCTGAGGTTGTGGGCATGGTCTGTGGGGTGGAGGGTATCCGGGGGGGCACCACGTGTCGCCTTAAGCAGCGGGGTGGATCAGAGGATGAGGACTTCCGTTTTCTCTGAGTTGAGATTCAGGCAGCTGCTGCTTATCCAGGATGTGATGTCCTTCATTCCTTCCTCGAAGCTGTGCCTGGTGATGTCGGGTTAACTTGGTGAGGGAGAGGATGAGCTGGGTGTCACCGGTGTAGGATACTATGCTGAGTCCGTGTTTTCTGACGATGGTTGCAAGGGGGGCCATGAAGATATTGAAGAGCGTGGGGCTGAAGGTGAATCCTTGGGGTACTCCGCATCTGATCCCTGTGGGTTTGGAGTGGAAGGGTGGGAGTCTTATTCTTTGTGTTCTGCTGGAGAGGAAGGAGCGGATCCAGTCTAAGGCAGTTCCCCAGTATGCTGATGTGGTGGATTCTAACGGCTAGTGTGCGGTGGGAGATGGTGTTGAAGACTGATCAGAGGTCTAGTAGAATGAGGGCTGCAGTTTGGCCTTGATCGAGGAGGGTGTATATGTCGTCTGTGGCGGATAGGAGGGCAGTCTCAGTGCTGTGGTTTCTGCGGAATCCAGAATGAGATGAGTCGAGGATGTTGTTGGATTCTATGAAGTGCGTTAGCTGGGTGTTGATGATTTGCTCAGTGACTTCGGCGGTTAAGGGAAGGAGACATTATATATTGAATATTATGCCCTAAATATTGTTTTTAAAAAAATCACCTCATTGTAGTTAAATGAAAAAAATTACACTTACATGCAATGAGCCCTATTAGAATTATACACACATTAGTTGCTTGTAAGCTGGCAGTATTGAAACATCGGCTCCACAAGTTCTTCATTAGAAATTTGACTTATATACTGACAGGTTAAAAAATTGCCTTTGTATCAACAGTTACATACATTGCAGTTTTGTCATAGTGTCTTCAGTCATAAGATGTGTTTCCACTGGTGAAAAATATCACATCTGTTCAGTGTTATATGATCTGCCCCAAAATACAAGATTTTCACAAACATGTAAAAAACTATTTTCTTGCTTTCAGAACTTTAGCATACTGCTGCGGCCTTCTGTTTTGACATTTTACTTATATTTGTAAAGTTTTACCACTTGTTTGATGCTATGTATTGTATTTGCCTGGCAGGCTGTGCAGCATGGTCCGGACAGTCTAATTACTCTGAAGCTTTGCGTAGGTAGTAAGCGGAGAAGAGCTTTCAAGAACTGACTGTTAGAGGGCTCCAGGCTCGACCTGAAACACGGCTGAACTGTATTTCTATTTGACTGAGGCCTGCTTCCGTTTTTTATTTTCATCCTCAGAGCATCATAGCCGCTCCTGCTAGAAGAATTGTGCGCACCCTGCGGGAAACTACAGGGTCTCTAGTGGTTCCTCCTGAGCTGCTCAAATTCCCCATAATTTTCCGAAATATATCTGTCTTTGATATTAGATTTGGTTCAACTCAAACTGTGCTCAGTGAATCGCCGCCCTGCCAGGCCTCAAATATCTGTCAATTTTCCGAAAGGGAGTTTGGAATAAGAGCTTTCCTCTGCCTTCAACAGACACAGCAGCTGCTGAAAGTGCCCACTGTCCTGTCTCTTCTCTCGCCACGTGTGTCTCAGCCCCCTGACCTCAGATAGAAATCAGAGGGAAAAGTATTATGGGTTTGATTATAGTTTTTGAGAAAGAATTTGGGCGCTTCAAATGTTATTATTAAACTTGACGTTCTGTACAGTTTACACGTCCAGTACTGATTCTTAATAGCCTGTCCTGATAATTATCACATCTATTCATAACGAGAGATTTATAAGTTTTCAAGACTGAAATTGAAGAGGACAAATCCCTTTTGAGTCCGTGAAGAACACATCACATCCTAAGCCGCTCAGAGGGAGTTTAAAGATGTTTTGAAGGGCTGAGGGCCATGTGGGAGGCCTGAGCCTTGGATGAACAATGCTTGAGAGTCGAGCAGCTGGAGTGCTTGTGCCAGATGCTGTGGTCCTGTGAATGGAGATGCAGGCATTGTTGGTGCCCTGGATCCCCAGTGGGAGATGTTTCATAAGCCAACAGAGACATGGCTAACTTGGTCGTGTGTGCTTACATGGCTTACAGCTAGAGCTGCTGGTACCCGCCAGACAGTGGCCGGACCTCATCTGAATGTCTGGTGGGGCTAGGAAACTGTCCCACATAGGAACCTATTGATGGATGGTTCTCAGTCTGAGAGGTGCTTAGATAGTAAGCCTGGGTGGAGTTCGTGGAGTTTTACTCAACAGAACTCCACGAAGTGCCAGAAAAACTGTTCCCCGCTCCGCGGAGTCCCGCCTGTGGTAGAGCCTGTTAAGTTGGGCTGCTGGCACTGATTTTTAGCGCCAGGAGTTTGTCCCATGCTGTAAAATCAGCGCAAACTGCACTAAGCGTAGTGCCAGAAGGCGCTTCTGCTTTCTGCCGCTTGGGTAGACATTCTACTCGAGCGGCAGCTTCCTCAACTCAAATGGCAGATTTCTCAAACCAAGCATTCGTGACCTGCCGCGACCACCCGCAATGGGAAGTCTCACCAGGAGGAGGTCTAGTGCACTATTTTTTCAAGCAAGTGCTCGCCAACTTCCCATTGGCTAGCTGCTTGAGAAAAAAACTCCACTCAGCGTCACTTACCAGAGTTTTTCGGAACTCTGCATGGAGCGAGCAGTGGGCAAACCTCATTGAACACCGCCGGCGGAGAGGAATTCTTCACCCACCCCTATTAGATAGGTCATGGGGGGTCCTCCACATAGGAAACACACACGTGTCCGTGCTGTGACATGAACAGATCTGTGATGACCAACCTGTACTGGCCTCTAGTTATAACAATGGTATGCAGTAAAAGTGGGGGAGGATCAAATTCCCAACTAAGGCCAAATGGAAAGCCAAGATTGCAAGAAGACCCATGCGTAATGTACTGTGGACACTAGAATCCTGCAGTATGACGCCCTCCCAGGTCCATTGACCACCCAATTCCTGACCGAGGAACTGGATAGGAAGTCTGGGAGAAGCAGGGTACTCCAACATAGTCTACCTTAGGGACAGCATGGGTGAAGGCTTGCTAGCCAAGTAGTATAGGAGCAAAGGCAGTAGAAAGGGAATTCATAATCAGCACTTGCTTTAGCACGTTTACTGGGTTCTGTGTTTCAGGTCCATTCAGTAAATGACACCACAACCTAGTGTGACAGTGGTGTCAGGAACGCCATTTGCCACACACCTCTAAGGAAATGAAGCTATAATTGACACCTGATCTTCCTGGAAGGTAAGATGAGAGAGGCTGGTGAAGGTATGTGATTGTTGCACCAGCAGCTGCTTAAGACTGTGGATACAGTAACTGAAGCAAAGGGCCCATTTCTGAATTGAAAGACACAGTCCAGAAAATCCTTACCAAACTGCTGCAGTTATCTTGGATGCCCCAGGCTTTAGACGAGGGAGTGGAAACTGCTGAAGGCAGGATCTGCAGCAGCCACTTAAGAGAGTTCAGAATCTCAGAGGAAGCTTAGGAAAGAATTGGGAGTGTTTATTGAGAAGCAGTTTCAATCCTCGGAGTTAATTGATGTTACCAATTTTGTGGGGTAACAGGGTGAACCTTTAGTGTCACTTTACCTGTGGGGGCTTCAACTCCACTGCTTATTACCAAAATAAAGAGAGTATCCTGAAGGCTAAGCTAAAGCAGGACCTTCTGAGGTATGAGTCGGAAAGAGTCATGGCTTTTCCTGACTATATGAAGGAAGCCTAGAGGCAGCTTAAGTCATTCAATGAAGTCAAGGAGAATCTTCTAGAAATAAAGTTTGATAATATGCTCCTACACCTAGCCAACCGACCGGCCCATTCGGATGCGACCGAACACTGTTCGGTCACATTCCTGCCTTCCTACATTTTACAATATATTCCTGCCGTAAACCGTCCGGAATACATGCTCTCATTGTAAAATGGGAGGTGTGGTTAATCCCTGCACCCTGTGAGTACAGGGATCAACAGGGGGGCACCATGGTTGCCCAATTGAAATCCCACTAGAAAACTCTCCTTAGCACATAATTTAGTTTGAAACATGACATCATCCAGAATATCTTAACCTATTTTGAGCACCTACACCATCGAGCAAAGGAGCGCAAAGAACTGGATCAATAGTCAGCAGACAATTGAATAACTCAGAAGAGCAAGAAAGCATTCCCAACTGTTAGGAGTACAAGATTCAAATTAGAAGTTGCTTGCATAGTTTCTCCAGGCCCAAATCGGGATTCTATTCTGATCCCTTAAAGTCTTCCATATCCTGTGGAACCACAATTAAAAACAGTGTCTAGGTCTTTTCGAGCTATTAGCATCCCCTTTCATCCACCAGCTTTATGGTACAGTACCAGCCACAAATTGTAAGCGATCTGGAATATAGAATCTCGGCTAGCCAACACCAGAAGAATATGTATCAACTAAAGAACTCCCTCCCGACCAAAAAAGCGAAATCCTTTCCTTCTGATGAGGTACTTCATACATAGCCTGGAAACCCTATTTGCTGCCATGGCTGACTCAGCAGCATGTTACAACATAGAGAAAACACAGAGTGCCTACTCTCAGTCATGTGAATGAGATCACAGTAGGTCAAAAGCTCAATTATTTTAGTAAATTTCAACTACCCACGTATGTTTTCTCTGATTGGCTCCTGAGTCTAGGATTTATTGGCATTGTCATTAAATATGATGAGGCCACATATTTCCTCCTTAGTCCTAGTAATGCTGTTTTTTTAGTTTGAGTGACATGGTGAAGAAGGGGGTATGATTTTTTCCTCAGACTTTCTCTCCACAATTTTCACCTTATATTACAACTCTGGAACTCACTAAACCAAGACATAGGAAACCAGCTAAACGTGGCTGCGTTCAAAAGGAAACTGAAAATTATTTTCTCCAAGAGACTTTCTCATTTGATCTTGTCAATATTCATCTCTGCATAAGCCCGAACTAAAACAAGCACTGGCATAGCCAATAGGTCTCGCTTTTGGGACCTAATAAGTACTTAGTTATGCAGCACAGTATCCTTGGTGCAACAACATCAACTGTTGCATGGCTAAAGACGTATAATGACCCAAAGGCGAGACCTATTGGCTATTCGGTATTCGTACCACTGGGTAGAATCGTTTGCTTCTGGAACACTATGTACAGTATATCAGTGTGCCCGAATCATGTAAAATAATGTTAATTTTTCCAAAGAATGCGCATTGGCTAGACATTGAATTATTAACTGGTATTGGTTGTTTATAGAGATCTTGTTCTCCAACCTCACACCACCTCCCAGACTAAGCTTGCAACTGCTTGGCCTCACTAACCGGAGGGTCAAGTGCTAAAGGGCTCAGTTTGGGATCCCGCAGTAAGAAGCTAGCCCAGGACACTTGTACTAAAAGGCTCCAAGTCTCCGATTGAAATAACCTGAGCCTACTAACCTGGACGACCCTGGGACTCCAGAACAAGGTCCAAAGAAGACAAATGTTTAACATTGCAGAGACACGACTGGGATGGGCCCATTTAATTGCTTCTGCTTAAGGCCTACGGACACCCCGTACAGGAACCTGCCAGTGCACTTCACACAGGGCAAAGTGGGGTGACAGGTAGGGGTCATTTACTGGCTACAGGGCAACACCTGCAGACACCCCGTGCAGGTATTTGCCAGTGCACTGCACACATGGCAAAGTGGGGTGACCGGTAGGGGGCATTCACTGGCTACAGGTCAACACCTATGGACACCCCGGGGCAGGTACCTGCCAGTACACTTCACACAGGGCAAAGTGGGGTGACAGGTAGGGGTCATTTACTGGCTACAGGTCAACACCTGCAGACACCCCATGCAGGTACCTGCCAGTGCACTGCACACATGGCAAAGTGGGGTGACAGGTAGGGGGCATTCACTGGCTACAGGTCAACACCTATGGACACCCCGGGGCAGGTACCTGCCCGTGCACATCACACAGGGTAGTTAGGGAGTAGTTTACTGGGTACAGGTCAACACCTACAGACACCCCAGTACAGGTACCTGCCTGTACACTGCACACAGGGTAGTTAGGGAGTTGTTTACTGGCTACAGGTCAACACCTACAGACACCCCGATGCAGGTACCAGCCAGTGCACTGCACATAGGGTAGCTTACTGACTACAGGTCAACAACTACAGACACTCCAGTGCAGGTACCAGCCCGTGCACTGCACACAGGGTAGCTTACTGGCTACAGGTCAACAACTACGGACACCCCGGTGCAAGTACCTACCTGTGCACTGCACACAGGGCAAAATGGGGAGACAGGTAGGGGGTCATTTACTGGCTACAGGTCCACACCTACGGACATCCCAGTATAGGTACCGGCCAGTGCACTGCACACAGGGCAGGTAGTGAGTAGTTTACTGCTTAACACCTACGGACACTCAAGTGTAGGAACCTGCCAGTTCATTACACAGAGGGCAGGTAGCGAGTAGTTTACTGGTTACTGCTGAACACCTGAGGACACACCAGTACAGGTACCCGCCAGTGCACTGCACACAAGGCTGGTAGCGAGTAGTTTGCTGCTTAACATCTACGGACACCACAGAACAGGTGCCCGCCCATGCACTGCACACAGGGCACCATCGCCCTGTCTTGGTTCTCTCTCACTTTCAACCTCCATCTCTCTGTAGCCCGCTCAGTCTCTCTCGACCTGCAGAGCTGGCTAAAAACAATACCGATTGTGAAGCCTGTACCTCTGAAATGCAAACAGATCTACACCATGGTGTGCCTCGCACCGGCCCCGCCTTAGCAAATAAGCTGCCTGCATGGCAATGGGTAATGGATGCAACGCGCATCCCCTACTGCTCAGAGAGCGGAGTTCAGGACCCCCATGGCACAATGGAGATGGGGTGGGGCGTCTGCAAGGGAAAGCCACCCACGCCCTGCCCCAAGGGCGGCTGGTGTATAGGGGCGAGATGGGCGTCGCCCTGCCACTCTGGGGGAGAGAAAAAATGAGAGATGGAACACTGAGCAGCTAGCAATTAATTGTGCTGGCTGCTCGGTGAACTAACATGTAAATCTGGGTTTTTGTTTGAGGGGGTGGGGGAGGATGGCCCTTGGCTCTGTGCATATCTTGGCTGGGCGAAGATTTCTTCGACCTGCAGCCAGAAAGCAGGGCAGTGACGACACACTGGTGGGCCTGGTCAGTGTATCACTGCCAGAATAATGTTTTAGTTTGGGCGTTATTCACGTAGCCCAGGGAGGAGTCAGAATATTAGATTAATTTCATTCCCACAATGAGTACAATTTTGGCATTGAAGCATCTAATCAAGAAGATTTAAAAATCACCCTTGAGAAACAAACAATGAAATACAGAATGAGAGGTTACCCTGAAAGTGTTTTACTAACATCCCTTGACAAAATATCGCTGCAATCAAGAGATGACCTTCTTCAACAACGCATCACCAATTCTAAAGAAACGAAGAAAACAGTATGTGTATTAAAATACTCCACTGAGTCACATAAAATACAGAAAGCCATCACCAAACACTGGAGAATCATACAAATGGAACCAGACCTAAATAATCTATATGATGATAAAATCACTTTCGCTTTTCAACGCTCTAAAAATCTTAAAGAACTGTTGAATGTTCCTAA
Organism: Triturus cristatus; assembly: GCF_964204655.1. NCBI lineage: Eukaryota > Metazoa > Chordata > Amphibia > Caudata > Salamandridae > Triturus > Triturus cristatus. Next base: position 325,730,355 of record NC_140587.1, read on the forward strand.
GAAATCAACACAGAATTGGCGTGGCATGCTTCAATGCCAAAATTGTACTCATTGTGGGAATGTCATTATTGGTAAAGAATTTACCCATCCTACTAAGGGTTACCCCATAGCCCTCAATCACACAAGCACTTGCGACACAGTGAATTGCGTCTTCGCCATTAAATGCCCGTGTGGCAAAGTATACGTTGGACAAACTGAGCGTAAAGTGAAAGTTCGCATTACTGAACATAAGAGCAATATCAGGATGAAGAATTTAAAATCATCTGTAGCAAATCATTGGATGGAAGCGGGTCACCAAATATCACAACTACGCTTCACTATACTTGAAACGATTCCACAACACCGCGACATGGATCCCACTAAACAAAGACTACGAGCCGAATATTTTTGGATTAAGAAATTGAATTGTTCCCATCCTTTTGGGATTAACGATCGTATTGAATATACGTGTTTTTTATAATTTGAATTTTCATTATTCAGCATTGGTAATGGGCACCCTTTGGTCCTTACATCATGTTTTTTACTGACATGGATCTGTTAACTCTGTTCGATATGTATTATTGAATTTTTTACTTTTTCGTATGTTCAACTTTATTGTACACTTTTCACATACACACTTTTTGTGTAAGCACAGAATTCCCAGTTTATTTTTTCTACCGTTGTTTCAATTTCACCTTATGTGCGTGTAACTATTGGTTCACTCATAGCCTTTCATTTTCATTGGTTCATTTGTGAGCCAATGACAGCTTTACTTTTTGTGCGCGTAACCATTGGTTTATACACAGCCACCTATTCTCACTGGTTCACTAGTGAGCCAATGACAGCGTAACTTTTATCTCTGCACCATGTGATATAAATAGACCTATCCTGTACAATTTAACTAGCCACTTATTTCGGCATGAACGCTACACGCCGAGTGTGTAATTCCAACAGCCGCAGAGACCTTTTGTGTCCCGAGTAAGTTTATTTAGTGATCGTCTCTAGTTTTTTAGATTTTGTTTCCTTGCCCTACACCTTGTCAGTCATAATCTCGCTGAGTATAGTTGACACCACCTTTTCGCTGATGTTTTCTTACTAGATGTAGGTTGTTGCACTACCAATGTCGCCTGTTTTCTTTCATTTATATTTTTTTTGCAGCCACTAGGCACTCTTTATTATATTTTTAAGCTGCTAAACTTCTTTCAGTGGTTTGACCTTAAGAGTTAACGATCATGTGTAATGTAATTTAATTTGTGGTTATATGCATTTAAAATTCATGATTAATTTACATGTATTAGACTGTATGCTTGAGTGAAGCTAATGGTCCTGTCTCATTTACTTTTAGGCCCCTGAAGAAGGGTCAGACTTCTTTTGACCCGAAATGCATTGGGTGGACATCTAAGGTTGTCATGAAAATTTATTTTCACCTGATTGGAAATGAACGATGAATATGATTATCAATATGAAATGACAAAGTTTTGAAACTTATTATTTGGAGTTAAAAAAATCTTGAATAATAAAAGAAAACTGATGAAGAAACCAGCGTGTTTCATTGTATATTAAGTGCGCCCTTGTCAGTGAGAAGATGTTCTTTCTTACAACATATATGCATTGATAAAGACACGCCGGGACTTCGTGTTTCACAAGGTGCGCCGAAACTATATTGTTAAACCGTCCACATACCTTAGAGTGCACGGGGATCACACAGTTTTACTTTTATTCTCCCAGGATCTCACAGAGCCTTTCAAGTTATTTATGGATCCCACCCCTACAGCCCAAAGCTAACCTAAGGGGATCAGATGCTCAGAACTAACAGACGTCCCAGGAGTACCCACCCTTTAGTAGACAGTTTCCTATGAAAGAGTCCAACAGAGCACCCCTTCACCGAGACCGACCTCCTCTCCATCCAGAGCACTCAATGAGCAGGGACAGCCATCGACCCACCCCTCCCACCGCTTTACAACTTGGAAAAGACTTATGAGGACTTCACAGCGCCTCCAGGACACAAGCTGTGTTCTCCTCGACAGTTGCATCCGTAGAACTGCTCAAACACTTATTCGAAAAGCAATAACTGCCTTCGTACTTGGTCTTCTACTGCCGATTAACTGTTTTTGCTTTAAACCAGGGGCGTGGCTATCGATGGTGCAGCAGGTGCAGGGGCACCGGGGTCCTAGTAGCCTCCTATACCCCAGTTAGAGCGGATTTGAGCACCAAACGAGGCGATGGGGACAAGGGCGTCCCACACTACTGAGGACTTTGCTTTCAATTTTAGCTTCACAGCGTCGCCCCTCAATGTCGCCCTTAATAACCAGACCATAAATTGCAAATAAAAATAATTAGGGCCCGGTTATTGTAGACAGACCACATACTCGCCCAATAAAGCAACAGATAATCGGATCCAATAGTATTACCAAACATAGAACTACACGCAGAGATTGCTGGAGTCAAGGATGGAACACCCACAGCAGAGGGGAGAGAACCAAGGGGTCCCCTTCAGAACAGCAAAGGGCTGAAACGTGCAGCTGTACAACTATCACCTCCGAGAGGTTTCAGAACACAGTCACACACCCCTCTTAAGCAGCTATAAGATCAATGTTAACCCTCCAAAGACAATTCACAAATTGACGGAGAGCCAAGAGGCGTTGAGTTTGCAGTGTAAGCCCACAGACGGTGGGATAGAGGTGGGTCGATCCTCGAGAAAATTGCCCGTGCAAAAAACACGCGTTTCTCCGGTGTACCCATGCAAATAATGTTAGGTCTGAGTTGATAGACTAGGGGAAGGACCGCTGGAGCCTAGTAATGTCTTGGTAGGAAGGCCCTTCCACCAAACCCCGAGAAACAAAATAAAAACGGTCTGTCAGTAACATCGACTGCAGCTCGCTTACTGGTATCAGTTAAAATGCAGCCTTTTACATTTGAACCATTGTTCTTAAGTAGCCCTAAACCTATTGTGTCTCACGCCCCACGGTAGGGGGGGCTGTTAACCCTATTGTATCCCATGCCCCACGTGGGTCTCTCAATCCTTTGTACCCCACGGGGCGCGGGGGGTGCTAACTCTATTGTGTCCCACGCCCCACGGGGGTCTCTTAACCCTGTTGTGCCCCACGGGGTGGGGTCTAACCCTATTGTGTCCCATGCCCCATGGGGGGTGGGGGGGCTATTACCATTGTGTCCCACGCCTGACGGGAGGGGAGCTGTTAGCTGTGCCTTGCAGAAAATGTCCCCCAAACCACTCCCTGTAAAGACAGAAGATGCTTAAGACAGCAATACAAGTTTTCACTAAAATCCAGTGCTTCAAATGGAAATATAGAAGTGCGGGTACTGTATCTTTAGAGTACCCGTATACTCCCGAGAAGTGCAGGCACTCTCCCACTATTGCAGCAGCGCTGAGAAGTACAGGTACTCTCCTCTTCAAATAAAAGAAGTGCAGGTACTCTGTACCCGACAGCACCTGTCCATGTAAAGCACTGCACATGAATCCACAGCCTGAGCATCCTAATTAAACAAGACTCTTCTTTCCAGAGACAACCAAAGAGGAACCTTCTGAATTTCAGAGACTATTTCCAACAATTCTGTTTCCTCCACCATTCCGTGCTAAGTGCATCCAGTTAACACGAGAACCACCGACCCCAGATGCTTGAAGTAGAGCTGAAAGAGTTGCGAGGGCTGGTCCTGCCACACACTGCTACAGAAGACTGATGACGCTCCTGGAGGGAAGCGCTTCTAGGGCACGTGAAACCACTACTCAGCTACGTGTTGTCTGAGTGGGTCGAGGCCTCGATGGCTGTGTTGTAATAAAGAGAGGCCCCCCCTAAAAATACATTAAGGTCTAAGAGGAAGGGGGAGAAGAACAAGAAATTTACAAACCAAAAACCTCTTTCCAGACATATATTGCTTTTTTGAAAATATAAATCTTTTTCCAATAGCACTGTATTCATCATAATATTATTATTTGAATACATTCAATTACAGAGATACTTATACACAAATTTCGTGATAATGTCTGAATGGATGAACTACGCCAGTCAGGAGAAAAAATGTGGTGGGTCACCAAGGAACATTGTCCAAGGACATGCTTTCTGCTCCCCTGAAAACCTTGCTGTCATGGAACACCAGCAACCCCTCCCCATATCAAAGGAAGGAAGGGCAGTGTGAATTCTAAAGTGCTTAAGGAGCTAGAGGAAGGCAAAGGCATTTTCTTCCAGCTTCTGCTGGAGGAGTTCATTGTCATTTTGTTAAAGATAGTAAGACCTGAAGGAGAGAGAAAGGCGGCTCTGGCTACCCTTAAAGGTGTTGCGGAACACGCAGAGTTTTACACTGTGGAATTCTGCAGAATTGCATAAAAGCTCAGTGAGATTCTGGTGAGCTCCCAAATATACTTTTTATTTTTTGGCAGTATTCTCTTTGAACCATTACTTGTCTTTGCAGGCATGATTGACACACTTTCCATGCTGAATTAAGGGTCCCTCTAAAGCGGATGTGTAAATGAGCAGCTGTCTAGCCAGCAGGGGTCTGGCAGGGAAAAGTCTACCTGCGCCTGCAGTGGGAGCCACCCCTGCTACGCGCACCACTTTCTAATTGCGCCTCTGAACTGCCTTTTGGAGCAGGGAATCTGTGGGCTGCATGCAGACAGGCAGGTCTTGTTCACCACACTCCCCCCAGTCTCTCTGCCTCTGGAGGTGCTGGGTGGTAGAACCCTGGAATGAGCTCACACTTACAACCAATAGGAGCTCCTGTGCTACTTTATAGCATGTCAAATCTGAATCATTGTAAAACACCAAGCTGGAGCACACTTACCCTTACTAGCAGCTTGCACTGCAATCCAATTTTTTGCAGCTTGAATCTCGTTCCTTGGTGGGAGTGGTGGCGCATTTCACAGCAGTCACTCACCAACGATATCTGCAGCTGTGGCTGTAAGGACACAGGCTTGCAGTATGCATTTTGCTGCTCCTCAAATGGGACGCAGATGAACGGGCTTTCAGTGGACTGGAAAGTACAGCATCAGGGGCCAGTCATGCTCTTGGCAAAGCCATTGCATTACCGCACCCAGCGGTCTCAGCAGAAGGTGTCCCTGCTGCGGTGTGGTGCGAGGTGTGTGACACAGTAGGAATAGCCAGGTTAGGCAGAAGTGCTCTTCCTGCTCTCCCATACAGTCCCAGCACCAGGACTCTCCATTGCTCTTCTTGGGCTGCTGCCGCTCCACAAGTTTGGCGATGGAGGTGTTCTTGTTCAGCTTGGGCTCCGTCTTGTACACATAGCAGCACACAGGTCACTGTACTTGCACTTCTTAATGCAGGTGTTCCAGTGTTTTTCAAGGCAGCCCATGCAGAAGGTGTGCTCACGCTGGAGGGTGGTGGAGACATAGAAATGGTTAAAGCAGATGGAACAGTTGGTTTCTTTAGAAGAGGTAGCCATGTTCGGCCAGACACAGCTGTGGGAAATAGAAACTGATAGTAAACAGGAAAGTTGTGGCTGGCTGACACGCAACTTGTGCATGCTGGATGTGAGGTGTGTATGACATTCTCTAGTTTCCAAGTGCCCCTGATGTTGTTTAACAATGTAAAGAAGGGTTAATTGAGGCAGGAGGTTGTTCTGTGGCTTGATTGAGTAGACAGCTGCCGCCCCCTGCAAAAATGTATCACATGGCTTGTTTTCAGATTGCATTGCTGACGCCAGATGAGTCTGATTAAGCGTTGTTTTTAGTTCCTTATTCTATGCCATTTTTTAACTAAATGAACTAATGTGTGCTTTTGTGGGCATTAAGCAGTTATGTTTTCTGTGCTTTATATTACCAGTGCCTGCAAGGCATATAAATAAATCTCACTGTTTAATCTTATTGAATGGCAATTAGGGGTGAGCGAGCGCTTGTAAACTCCGCTCTCCCATATGGTGGTTGGCTGAGTTTTTGCTGAGCGCCAGGCTCCAAGCAGAGTGTGGAGTGGAAAAACTCAGCAAACTCCACCGGCTGAGTGGAGTTTAACGCCCACCCCAAGATACTCTTACACACACATTTGGTGAAGTGAAAAGACAATAACAGCAGAAAAAAAGCAGTTGGGTGATTGAGAGCTCTGTTACAAGGAATTAATGTCATTCTTTGTGCAAAATTGAGGCAGGTGGGCAAATCAGCTCCCCCAAGTGAACACAATACGGGGGAGAAACGGTTTGAAAGTGATTCCTTTCCTTTGAAGATGAGATACAATATGACTAGGACATTGCAAGTCACTATCCCTTTCACTAGCCACAATAAATATACCAAAGTTTCACTCTTTGTGTTCAGTGCTTTGGGTCAAAGGGCATAGACCTCAAGTGATGTGTATTATTGAGGGTGGTGGTGTCAACATGCTATAGATACTAGAGCAATCATTACAATGACACAGCACAAACATGAAACATTTGTTCCAAAGAAGGTGTCATAGCCCAGCACGGCATTAAAGGCCAAATATTTAACTTGCCACAATAATTGCTGTCTGTGCAAATAGAATGTATACCTCAAACTAGTACCGTACAACACAGTGTAGCAAAGGGTGGATCTGAGGACATTTTAGGAATACACATCTTGAAGTGATGTAATATTTTGAATATGTCCACAGATACAACAGCGGACTTTTAGCTCTGCACCTCACACTAGTTCCACCAAATCTTTGTCCTGCGCAATACTCCCCAATGCCAGCCGTTGCGTGACTTCTCTGTGCTCCAGATCCAGACAAATTACTACAAATGGGGGGGGGGGGTGCCAGGTAATGAAGTTCAGTAGAATTTAAGTAGTGTCAAAATATTTTTTTTTTTAAATTTCGTTTTTTTCTCTTTTCATATGAACAAACAACATTCAGCCAAAGTGTTTCACTCCCTCAAGGGGAACTTCATCAGGGCTTGTAGGGCTTGTAGTGTCGTCACATTATATCCCAAGGTGATATGTTGCCTTGTCAATACTCAATGCGCTGGAAACCCTTAAAGTTGTTGCAGGCATAATATGTCGCTCCCAAGAAGAGGTAAAGGTATCCACGCTCTTGGAACCAGAAATTGTAGAATCTCTAAAACCGAAGCCACATCGGGAGCTTCCTAATTTATCGGGGATCTATGTAACGGCTCCTCATGAAGGTGTTTTCTTAATAAATACAGCATCAGTCGTATCCTACAGATGAGCTATATAGGTAACGACACTTAGTTCAAATATATAAACCTGCTTATATACCTTCGGAACCCGATTGGTATCAAACAGTAAAAGGCATTAAGGCAGAATAAAAGGCCTCATGCTCCCGCTACATTCAGCGCATTCCGCTTGATAACTATAAAGCAAGAAGTCTACTAGTACCTACCTCTTGGATGTATTAGTCAACTTATAAGATTGTCTGTACCGTGGGAGATTAGAATAATATTGTCCTGAAGAAGGTGGTCCTATATCTCTAGCCCTCCACCGAAACGCGTCGACGCAAGTCCAAAAGGCAGACTGTAGACTGGAGTGACATCTGTTCTCGATAAAAATAATTAACAGTATCTACACTGTGGAGAATAGTTGATTTGGGTCTTTTGTCTTCCTTTATATTTGGGATTAGAAAATATTTTTTCTTACCTGTGTTCTCCCTATGTTTTGAATTGTTTTTTTATTGCAACCTGTACTGTCTGTTTTTTTTATTGCAACCTGTACTGTCTGCTTATTGCACAACAAGCTTAATGTCAAACACTGATTTTATTGGTTTGTAACTGTCTTACAATTTTTATTATGTGATGTTTTTAATAAAATAGAGTATTTTGTACATACAACAATGTGTGACTAGGGTTCAGAATTTGGTGTCTTGTTCTGGTGATTGATTCAGTTTGATATTTGTATGTGTTTGTGAGGTTATTTGTACATGTGCCAAAAAGGGGCATATTTCTTTTGACTGCAGGCATAATAAAGCCTGTATGCTGCAAATCGTCACGACGTTCGTCCGGTTGCGTCCAAAAATGTCATTACCTGGCGCACCCCCTTTTGTAGTGATGTAATATTTTGATTGACCTGTGTAACAACATGGTGTGGCAGCCAGAAGGGTATCGGTGTCACAACTGCAAAAAAAGGATTCACTGCATTATTCCACAGGGAGCCTGTCATAGGGCAAGTTTGACAGCCTTTCCACTGCCTAAGCATAGCAAGCTCATCATATAGGATGTGTTAACAGAACTTTGGAATGTGTTTGTGAATTCTAAATTGGACTGTGGCAAGCCTGATTATGTTGCCACCAGTCAAACAAAGTCCAACCCCAGGCACATAAAACCATACCATGTGCTCCCTGACAGCATTGACGGTATCAACAAAGTGATTAATACCCTACTGCAACAGGATCTCATTGAGGATTATCCAGGGAATCCAGAGTTTTTTCTCCCTAGCCTGGTCGGTTGACAAAAACATGGACATAGACCTTTCCATTTTTGATCCAGAACCCTGCTCTCAGCTTTGCTCACTAAGAGTAACTGACTGAAGAGACACGGGTAACACCATAACCAAAAAAGGATTGGAAGTCTACTACAGAACTTCACGGAGTTCAACCTAGTACGGGTACATTCTGCTCAAATAGTGGCAGCTTTTCCTGGGCAAGTTATAGGCATTAGACACAGATATAAGGTCTACATAGTTCTGCACATCAACAATGAGTTCTTTCCCATTGCCCTAAACAATGACAGCAGAAAATATACTGCATTCCATTGGCAAAAAGAGGTTTTCCAGTACAAAACGCTATTCCAAGGATTGAAAGTGTCGCTGACTATTTTTCACAGGGTCCTGAAAACAATACTGCACACGTCCCCTCCTGAAAGGCAGATCATACAAAATGTAGATGCATTCCCCAATTCAGCAAAGATATGTAGTTACATGCAGAACTTCTGTGACAAGTCCTATGGGCAATTCACAGCAGAGCTTTGAAGGTGAACCCCAATAGCCAAACATTGCGCAAACAAGCGCAACACTTTTAGAGTTAGAAAAATCCCCTCAGGTATATTGACCAAAGCAGACCTGAGATAGATAATACAACAAATATCCTTTCCATGTAACATCCATGGTTTGCAGAGCCTTTTAGAAGTTCAGAGCTTCTTGATGTACTTCACCCTGTTTTTGTTAAGATTGCGTCCCCCCATATGACTTACTCAATCTTTTTAAACTCGAATTGGACAGAGGAGTATACAAAGGCAGTAAAAATTGCAGAAATCACTTCTTTAATCCCCTGCAATGGAAAACTCAGAAATCACATTTTCACAGAACACATTCCAGTTGTTTTTGTCTCACAGCTGTTGAAAATGGTTTAATTGAACTACTCTGTTGATGAAAACAAAGCTGTGTGTGTATACTGGCAATCTTGAAATTCCAGTACATGATTACAGGATCAGATATATTCATCAAAACACCCAAACATCACTCAAGGTTTTGTTTAATGATGCCATTAATTTGGAAAATGTCAACAGTGTGTGCACAGCTAACTAGGTAGAAGCCCTTAGTAACAGCTCCATGCAGACAGAACATGTTCTACCCAGTGATCCCCCCAACCCCCACACCATTGGGACAAACACCCCTTGTGGGACAGACACATGATGGTGTTATTGAAGCAAAGGAGCCACTATACCCAGTGTTTAGAAATTGCCCCAAGACAAGATTTGTATAGGCCTCATCACTTACTACATTGATGACATTGCCTGCCTGACTCTGAACCGATACCAAGGAAGCACTGGCGTGTAGATTCACAAGCTCAGTGCCCCGAATGGAAATGAAATCACACACACACACAAAATACAGAGACAGACTGGGACGAGATCAGCACCACATGCAGAAGTGGTAGCAATGCTACTCCCCCTAGAACAAGCTACATATATCAGTGTGTGCTATGACTGATGTCATTGTTCATTCTGTTTTTGTGTGCTGGGGGAGCGGAGGGGGTGGTGGACATGAATTGGTGGAAACAATTTTAGGGGATAGATAGTTCTAATGAGAAAATCCTCACATTTATGGCAGACAATTGATACCTTAGCTGGTTCTCCCTTACAAGTAAATTTGGTAACATGCCCATTTGCAAAAGGTAATGAGTGTGCAGATCAGGTAGCAAAGGGGGCATATCTTTATAGTGCCCTATATTCACACAAACAACCTCTCCATTTGTCATCTGTGGCACCTCTGACACCTGTCATACATGCCCAGGAAGCATCAGACCAGATGATAAATGATAGCTTTCTACACCTCAGAACTGCAGAAAAATATGATACATTCCTGGGACCCATTTTAGACTAATATGCCACTACACATGAGCTAGATATCCCCGGGTATGTATATTGCCTTTTTGCCTAAACTGCAATACCTATTTCTACATTGGGCAGTTCCCACATCCCAAAAATACCATCACTTAAGATGGACTACTGATACTCAGTTGGGTGAAATCATGGAGAAAAGATGTGCATGCTCATATTGAAAAATGCTTACATAGACACAACAAACAGTTCAGACTGAAGAGAGGAGAACTTTTGATTAAACGCTCTCCATGAGGACCATGGGACACAATATATATGGACTTTGTGGAACCTCTTCCCAGAACAAAGAAAGAGAATAAATATTTTCTAGTGGTAGTGGACTCATTTTCATGATGGCAGGAAGCCTTTACAACAAGGAATAACACAGCGCTCACAACTTGGAAAATAATTCTATGCAATATTTTCTTTTGTTTTGGATTACCACACTCTATTTCCACTGACCATGGCCCATACTTCGTGACAGATGTAAACAAACAATTATGCCAGCATTTGGGTATTGAACAGAGATTCCACATCACCTACAGACTTCAAAGTGCAGGAATAGTTGAATGCAGAGTTGAAGATTCAGTTGAGGAAAATACTGTACGCTAAAGAAACAGGCACAAGACCCTATCATGCACCTTTTGGTAGACCAATGCAAAGGTAGGTTAATAGCAGATTTAGGTGCTCTAAAAGAATGGGAGATTTTGTCACAAGCATTTATATAGGAAATGATTGACAGACTAGAAGAAGTACAAGCAGGCATTGCCATAGAAAAGACTACACCTGGCACCAATATAGTTAGATATTTTCTGTTTCTCTGCCTTGCTGATGCCCATCCTGAACTGAACCCTGATAACACTCCTCTATGTCAAGCATAAAAGGCAACCTGGCTGCTAACAGTGGCAGAGGTCAGGGTTCATACTTATCAGTTTCCAAAGTGACTTTATGCCTCTGTATGTGACCAATGAATTTATTGTCTAATATATATGTCTATGTGGTAACATGGCTCCATTGGCTTGTCTCTTCCTTCCAAAGGAGCGAATAATAGAATTACGCTGTTAGCAGCCTCGACTCCTCAATTTTGTGGCTTACTCAACCCACTTCCCTCTGTTGTGGAACATGTAGTCTGAGGTAACCTGCCCAGAAGATACAGAAAGAGCTACATTATGCCACATTGACTTGTCCAGAATGCTCTTTTGGTTAAAGAACTTTGACCATGTATCAGAATTCTTGCATTAGCTCACCTGGCTCCCGGTAAGCAAACACATTTCTTTTAAAACCTCTTGGTATGCAATACATTTTAAATTCCTAAGGGCCTAATTACCTGTGGCTTGTTAAATTGCAAACCCGCTGCAAAAATCTTTTAGTTGTTGAGGTTTATATAGCGCAAACTCAACCCGAAGGTATCAGAGCCCTTTACATGAGCACCAGTTGCGTTTCAGACAGACACATTCATTTTGTTAGTCACTGGGAGATTAAGTGATTTGGCAAGAATCACAGGATGTTGAGCATCCCTGACAAGACTCGAACCCGGTTTCCCAGCTTTGAGGTCGACCTCTCTAGCCGTTAGACCACATCTTCTCCCCTCTTTTGCACAGGGATCACAACCCTGTGCAAAGAATGTAAAGTGGTGTAATGTATATCGCACCCAGTGATTAACAGGCGCAAGAAAAGTTTGCACCCTTTGTTACATTTTGCCATGTCATACATGTCAGCATTTAAAAAAGAGAAAAGGCCCGGAAATTACCAATAATTATCACATTCAACAGAGCCTACTTGTAATGAAGCACGAAGAATGCCCCTCATAATGCCATGAGATCTATGGACCAGCTGATTAAGATTCCTAAATGGAGTCGATTATTCCGGGTACAATTGGCACTTTGGAATTCTGGGTGTGGTTACGATGGCAGACTGACTTCAGTCTTTCCACCATCTTATCAGGGACAGGGATCACCCGGCTACAAGAAGGCGGTCCCACAGGGCCAATTACAATTCGTCCGCCACCCCGGCAGTCGCAATGCCATATTTTACGTTGCGACGGGTGCTGCTGGCTGCAGCATCCACCGCAATGTAAAAACGGGACATTTTACATATCCCTGCAATACGTGGCAGGCACCATGCCGTGCCTGACACATGGTGCAGGTATATGTTGTGGTGCACCCTAGGTGCCCCCAACACCCAAAGAAATGTGCCAGAGAGGAAGGGTAGCCTGCTACGGGCCCCCAATCTTCATCCCTGTCTGCCTTTTCATGGCGGGTGAACCGCCTTGGAATGGCGGGGAAGGACATCCTTATCCCCACGGTGGTGCAATGCAGGGACTGGGAGGCCCTCCGCCGCACCGGCGGGCTCAAGGAGCCCATCGGATTCGTAGCGGTCGGAATTTCCGACCACCATGGAACCGCCAGCCATCGTAATATGGCGGGTAGGGAATGGCCTTCCGAAGGCGCTGAGACCACCACCGACAGCCTGTTCGGGGGAGGTCTTGCCATCATCGTAATGACCCCCTCGGTTCCCATCAACATTTGCTCAGGGCAGACATTTTTCATGACTTTGTAAAAGGATGAAAACTAACTTTTCAGTTGTTTTGCTCTTAGACTTTCCTAGAGCACCAAGAGGCCCATTCTGGGAGTATGCGTGCACTCTATACATATTTATAATTAAATAACACATGAAAAATGATATGAGTGAGAAGGAATAGCACAATGTAAGTGCTGATTTAATATTTGCTAATTAATTGTTAAGCTTATAAGACTGCTATTGTGAATACATTAGGTTCTAAAACGTATGCTTGAATTGTTGAAAATAGATTCAGTAAATGCTTATTTAGTATTTGGTCTATTTTTCAAACTTTATTAACTTGTTACTAAACATTTGAGTCACCACTCCCACTGGAAAGAATGAACAGGAGAGAAAAAGCTATGTTTTTTCTGGTTGTAAGTATCATCTCTCAAACCCAATACATTTGATTGTAGCTTTTGTGGTTTTAAAGTGGAATTGATTTGTGGTTTTCCTGATGGATATTTAAGAATCTCTTCTGCTAGATAGATACTAGAGTGTGGCGTAGATGAAGGCGCCTGCAGCATGCTAACATATTGCTAATTCTGATTCGCAATGAGGCGCCTGTTTTACCGACTGATTTAAGGCAGTGCAGGCAGCAGGCATGATCAAATGAGGGACGGGCAGGTTCTATGGTGTGAGTGAGGAAGAAACAGGTGGGGAGGCGGAGTGCACTTAAGGTTAGGAGGAAGTGCAGGTGTGCGTAAAGTTGTTTATCAATCATAACTAAAAGTAAAGCTTAATCTTAATAAATATAGATCATGGTTTATTTGAATGAAATGTACACTTTTCATGGAATCAATGGTTTCTGAGATATTTTAAGAGAGAAAATTATTAGCATCATCAAAAAAATCATGACGGAGCTTTTAACTGCCCTGTATAACAAAATCCAAGATACTTAAATTATGCTCAGGGCCAGGTACACTTTTAGGTTTGACTGAGGCTACTTTAGCTGCCGGACAGATCATATCAAATCAATACACAATAATACACAGAGAGAGGTGTCCCCTCAGCTGTTTCTTGTTGAAAGTGTCATTCACATTTTGGATCAGCCCACATTACAGCCATTTGATGTTGTAACTGCCTGTCATGATGCCCAGGGGGAGTGTTGAAATGGGAAATGTTTTTAGTCGACCTCCTTATGCATTGTACGATTTAAGTTAGCATTTGTGGCACCATTTTGTATTCAGCTGCCATTTTGTACCATGATTGAAACTAACTTCTGTCTCATTCTGTCTGCCTCAGCAGAAAGCAGCCTCGATATTTGTTACTGTTTCTCCAAGGTTGAGCTTTGCTGACCTAATGAATAGACTGTTTTGTCATTACATACCGTTTCCCGTTAGATTGGCCTGCTTCCACTCTTAGAGTGGCGGGCACGGGCAGAGTAACCTTGAAACTGAGATAGCATGTACCCGGTCTCAGGATTTCAGATCATCCTTCTGTGTCTTCTTTGTTCACCAGCTACTAACTGGAAAATTCCAGTCTGGGTTCGTCCTTAGGGGTACTGGAAATATATAATCTGTATTACCATGTTGGCGGGGGTCAGTCCCTCTGCAGCAATCCAAGGAGGCTGGTCAGACTGGACTCCACTCGAGTGTATGACTAATAAATATCTTTGGTTTATATTCTCAACTGATGACCGACTCTTCATTTGCTTGGAAGGCTGAGAGGTGGTCGCGTGTAACCCAGGTGACCCGATTCGGTTCACTTACTTCAGTTGGCACCCGAATAGGGACCCCATTGGGTGTGGCACTGCCTCTGCCACAGACGGGTGAGGAGGTCAGGCCACGTTAGGTCGGACGGGTGGACCGGGGATCCCTGCACGTGAGAGTCTGGTACTCGCAGCTGCCCCGTCTGTCTGACCAGGCGGTGCCTCGCCCAGTGGCCATCCCGGCTGGGGTCCTGAACGGCGAAAACCATGGATCTGACCGTTTGGTCCGAAAAGTCGGCAGTGGAGAATAACTTTGTTTGGCCTGTGTACACCAGGTGAGTTTGCTTTGTGGGTATGGCGCCATTTTGGTTTGTGTTTGACACGGTCTGAGGACCGTCTTTGGAACAAGTGCTTGAATTTGTTTGGGTCCTTTGTGAACATGGGACCGATTTTGGTTTGTCTTTGGTATGGTCTAAGGACCGATTTGAGTACAACGTGGTTGTGAACACTTTGCCAGACAATGCAATAAATTTGGCTTACTTTTGAAAATGCCTGGGAGCAGCCAGGCTTTTGGTTTGTGGTACCACTTTGGTTTGTCTCTTTGGTACGGTCTGAGGACTGATTTTAGTATTTGCTTGATACGGTCTGAGGATTGATTTTGGGAAAAGTATTTGCAAATACTTTGCCAGGCATATAGAGTGAACATGCTTTCTTCGAGAATGCCTGGTATAAGTGAACAGGCTTCTTTGTGCTGTCGTTGTTGTTCTACAGATGCTCAACCAGAGGTAAGACAGCCAGCGCCTCCAGAACGCACTCCGAATTTTGATAGGTTTGTGGAGGAATTGTTAGATAGATACTCATCCCCGACCCCCATAAGCCCCGCAGCGAATATACTCTGCCATGCCCCAGCCTCAGCCATCTGCACCTTCTGTTTCTGCTGTTTCTTCTGTTATTGATCCAGCTGCTTGGCCACCGCGCCTCCTGTCCTTTCTTTGGCTTTGCCTTCTGTGCCTACAATGACTGTGTGTCTTCCTGCTATGCCTATTATTTCAGAATATCTCTCTCCAGCTCTTACACCTACGACACACTTGTTAGTGACATTGATGCCTATTTCCTCTGTTACTACTCCTTCCCTTTTTCTTCATTCCCCGACAGTACTGAGTAGCGGAACGCCCATACGTGGTTTAGGTAACGGAGACTGAGCGACTGCTAGGGAGCGACACGGGTCGATATTGATGCGATCTGATATGGGAGATGAAGAGAAAAAGGTGGTAGCCGATAATGGATAGCCGATAGTGGAGAAGGCTGCAGACCAGTGCTGAGGTGCTTTGCTGGAGCAAAATGGGGGCAGTCTAGTTGACAAGAGTAAAATTGATCAGTGGTGCTCAGAACTAGTGATTTACCGAGAGATACACACTTCTCGGTCTTTTATTCATTTGACCGACTATAGTATAATCATTTGGACTCATCGACCTATATTAGCCTTGAGAAAGTCCGTTTGGACGAAACACGTGTCGGCTGCCTGTACATATATTTTGTTTCTAAAAGAAAAATAAAGAATCATTGAAAGAAAATCTTGAAGAAACTTGTGGACCTCGATTGATTTACGCAAACAAACGGTGGAAGCCAGCCTCTCTGGCTTAAAAAATCATTAGTGTGCCTCGGCAAGTGTGTGACAAGTTTGTGGACTCCAAAGGGCATTTTTTGTCTCATTGGTGTTTGTTTTGTCTTCCAAAGGCAGAGGAGGACATTTTGCCTGGAGAGCACCTAAACATACTAATTAATTGTGAATTATTGTTTCGAACATACAACATAGTGGATGTGCATGTTAAATCTGGCAGCCTCTGCTTGGGTTTGTTTGTGTAAAAAATATGGAAACTCCGTTGCGCCTCACCCTGGACAGAGTTGCGGTTGCTCTCTGTCTCCGTTTTTTAGATAAATATTGCGTCTTTTGCACATTTCAATATTTCTTGATGTAAAGTCTTGCTGCTCTTTTAAAATGTGTTTGAAGTTAATGCTGCTATTAGATTTGTGACATTTTTAAAAGATTTTGTTACCTGTGTTGGGGGCTTCAAACAGAAACTGGGATGTGAAGGGAGCTGGTGGGAACTTTCTTGTTCTGAGACTCAACACCCCCGGTCGCCATTTTGGAGCGGGGTTCGGTCTATGTTCCAAAACTGGAACGTATAAAGAGGGACGCTGCGCGAGCGTGCCTCGACCCTGGACAGAGTTGCGGTTGCTCTCTGTCTCTGTTTTTTAGATAAATATTGCATCTTTTGCACATTTCAATATTTCTTGATGTAAAGTCTTGCTGCTCTTTTAAAATTTGTTTTCAGTAAATGCTGCTATTAGATCTGTGACATTTTAAAAAGATTTTGTTACCTGTGTTGGGGGCTTCAAACAGAATCTTGGGAAGTGAAGGGAGCTGGTGGGAACTTTCTTGTTTTGAGACTCGACACCCCCGGTCGCCATTTTGGAGCGGGGTGCGGTCTAGTGTTCCAAAACTGGAACGTATAAAGTGGGACGCTGCGCGAGCGCGTCTCGACCCTGGACAGAGTTGCGGTTGCTCTCTGTCTCCGTCTTTTAGATAAATATTGCGTCTTTTGCACATTTCAATATTTCTTGATGTAAAGTCTTGCTGCTCTTTTAAAAAAAATGTAAGTAAATGCTGCTATTAGATCTGTGACATTTTTAAAATATTTTGTTACCTGTGTTGGGGGCTTCAAACAGAAACTGGGAAGTGAAGGGAGCTGGTGGGAACTTTCTTGTTTTGAGACTCGACACCCCCGGTCGCCATTTTGGAGCGGGGTTCGGTCTAGTATTCCAAAACTGGAACGTATAAAGAGGGATGCTGCGCGAGCGCGCCTCGACCCTGGACAGAGTTGCGGTTGCTCTCTGTCTCCGTCTTTTAGATAAATATTGTGTCTTTTACACATTTCAATATTTCTTGATGTAAAGTCTTGCTGCTCTTTTAAAGTTTGTTTTAAGTAAATGCTGCTATTAGATCTGTGACATTTTAAAAAGATTTTGTTACCTGTGTTGGGGGCTTCAAACAGAAACTGGGAAGTGAAGGGAGCTGGTGGGAACTTTCTTGTTTTGAGACTCGACACCCCCGGTCGCCATTTTGGAGCGGGTGCGGTCTAGTGTTCCAAAACTGGAACGTATAAAGAGGGACGCTGCGTGAGCGCGCAGCGGATGCGCCGCTGGCAAGCCCGTCTGTGCCCGTCCGCGTCCCGGAGATGACTAGCGCCAGCCATGCTGCCGATTCTCACCTAGGTAACCCCGACACTCATAACCGTACACTAGCATACAGCAGGAACCAACTGTTGATGCTGGATAGAGATGTTTTCCAATGTCCCCAACACTGTATATTAGTAGAATCCGAATCACTGGTTTCTGAAGAATGTAATCGGAATTTTTGTTTCCAGTCACACGGTGGGGATCCCCGAGGTAGGATAAAGCATGCTTTAGAGTTGACAGGAGCTGGGAGGATGGGGGGAAAGTTGAAAGCCATCCTTCTAAATGTGAGATCTATGAAAAAGCATGAGCTTCAGCTTTGACCTCCTCTCTGAGACACAGCCTGATGTAATGTTTCTAACGGAAACATGGCTAAATGAGGGATCTAACCCTACTATTGCATGTGCACTCCCGCCAGACTACAGGATATTAAAGAAGGATAGATCTGGTGGTAGAGGGGGTGGTGTCGTGGTTATATATAAACATCCACTTGTTTGCCAATCAATTCCAATGACAGAACCGGAAGGAGCAGAGGGACTGGGCTTTTGTTTGTTGGTCTCAGCTCACCAATCTATTGCTGGAGCGCTGATTTATCGTCCCCCTGGGCCAGCAGGAAGGTTCTTGGAATCGATTGGCCACGCTATCACGCCCATTATGTCCAAATATGGACAGTGCATGATTTTGGGGGACTTCAATATTCATTTTGACCAAACGACTGACTCAGACACCATGAAACTCTGCGAATTATTAAGCATTTTTAACTTGGCTCCCTATGTAGCGCTTCCTACGCATGAAAAAGGACATATTTTAGATCAAATCTTTTCAACTACTGAATTGGAACCTATTGCTCCTTAGCATATAGTCTGGACGGATCATTTTCTGCTAAATTTTACAACTGGAAGGATTCCGACCACGTTTCAGTGTTATTATAAAAGTCGGCCGGAAAGTTTCCGTTCTTTTAACCAAATGACATCGGAGGCTGAAATCACTATGCTTAGTCAACATCCCATACCAGTTAATGATAACTTAGAGAAAGATGTGTCTGCTTTGGAAAATTGGCTCCATGAGTGTAGTATGCAGCTAGCCCCCATTAAAATATGAGTGGCCCAACAAGGCCGAAACTAGGCACCATGGTTTAACGAGTCCTTAAGGAAAAGCAAGAGTGCATGTAAAAAATTTAGAACGCCGCTGGAGAAAGAATTTTGATCTTACAGATAAATCAACATACAAAATGGCTTTGAAAGCTCATTATGTAAAAGTTCGCGCAGAGAAGAAAACATTTTTGGCCAGTAAAATTGAACAAGCAGATAACTGTGCTAAAGAATTGTTTAAGATTGTTAAGGATTTTACCGTTCCTACAGCCTCTAAAAATTCATTTACCCCCACGGAAACATGGACAAATGAAATTGCTCAATATTTCTATAGAAAAATCCAAATAATCCAGGACTCTTTCGGTAGTCCATGTCAGGATGTGATCAGCAGGATGTATAGATCCTCACATATAAGCCCTTCTAGTGAGAATACTTTAGTGGAGTTTTTGCCTATGGCTACTTCACTTAAAATCATAAGAGCCCTAAAATCCGGATCTCCGTCCGACCCTTGTCCGGCAAAAACGCTGATATCAATTGCTGAAGTAATCAATCCAGCAGTAAATAGGACACTCAACCTCTCTCTGTCCGAAGGAAGGATGCCTATAATGTGGAAGCATGGGAAAATTCTTCCTCTTTTAAAAAACCCACTAGTAGATCCCTTGGTAGTAAGCAATTATCGACCTATATCGCTCCTACCTTTTTTCTCCAAAGTGATGGAGAAATATGTGAACACTATTGTTACAGATACTCGGGTTTTAGAGCGAACTACAATACGGAAACCACTCTATTAGAAATTGTAGAGACGATTAAAAGTACCCTAGATACAGGAGGAAAGGCGGTGCTGATATTACTGGATCTGTCGGCAGCCTTTGACACCGTGCCCCATGATCGCCTCCTTCAAAGACTAAAGGAGAGTGGCATAGGTGGCACGGTGCTCAGATGGTGTACCTCCTTTCTGGATAATCGACAGCAAACAGTCTGGGCTCCTCCTTTTTCAAGCCCCATTCAATCTCTGAATGTAGGGGTCCCGCAGGGTTTGGTGTTAAGTCCAACCCTGTTCAATATATATATGGCCCCTCTTGCCCTTTTAGCCGAAAAATATGGGGCAAAAATTATATCATACGCAGATGATACTCAATTGCTATTCACCTGCGGGAAGGACGAGGCGTTAAACGGCAATGAAGTTAATGTCTGCCTAACCGAGGTATTTAACTGGTTTAGGCAAAACCAGTTGCTCTGCAATTCCGACAAATCGGAAATGATCTTTTTTGGGCATACTGCGGACGATGAGTGGCGCCAATGGTGGCCTAAAAATCTTTCCCCCCCGAGAAACCTGTCTCCACTGTAAAAAATGTAGGAGTAAAGATTGACTCTGACATGGCCATGAAGTCCCAGGCACAATCAAGTGCAGGTACCTGCTTTGGACTATTAAAAATGCTGAGGAATTTTCTTCCGCTTCTTCCTATTTCGCATAGGAAAACCGTGGTCCAGGCCTTGATTATATCCAGGCTGTACTACGTAAATGTGTTGTATCTGGGCCTCCCGAACTATCTATTAAATCGTTTGCAGGTGGTTCAAAACGCAGCAGCAAGGGCTGTACTTTCTGTTGGAGCCAGAGCCCACATGTCTTCCCATCTGAACACTTTGCATTGGCTACCAGTAAGACAAAGGATTTGTTTTAAATCCCTGGTCTTAACTTTTAAGGCCCTGATTAATATAAGAGCCCCATATATTAGAAATAAAATCCAGCCCTATAAACCCTCTAGAACACTGCGTTCATCATCTCAACAACTGATAATTGTGCCTAAATTTCACCGCTCTTATAAAGATGGCCGCTCTTTTCAAGTGGTCGCGGCTAGGTTATAGAACAGCCTTCCTCTTTTTCTCCGGCAAGAATGTGATCTCTTCAACTTTAGGTGAGGCCTAAAGACCTGGCTTTTCCAGTAATAGTGTGGTTTTATCTTCTGTTAGCTTTTCTGTCCTGGGGTCAGGCCAGCGCCGGGACACTCTATGGAGTAGCCGTGCGCTTAACAAATACCCTATAACATAACATAACAATACATTCATACGGCAAAAGGTTGCAGAATGCCTGTTTAAATATCACAGGATATAAGGAGCCCGATGTATTATTTACTGCTTGTTAAATACAGGCTGCAATTTGCAGCCAATATTTTTGAGACCAGTAAATCATTTTCCAAACTGACCTATATATCAAGTGGTCAGTTTAGAAAATTCAGATTCAGAGTGGGTTGCAACATCATCCATATACATGAGATAGATCACAATTTGCAATTCACTCTAATTGGAGGCCTTCGCAGGGATGGTCAAATTAAACCAGAAAAAACACCTGCCTGCCTTATATAGTAATGGGCCTAGTACAACGGTCCCTGGATAAGGAAATCACTAACTGGAGCTGAATTGACAAAATATTTACAACATTATTGGATAGGAAAATAAATGTCTTTTTATTTTATTTTTTATATATATACAACGTTTTCAGAATGATTTCTTTATATATAAAACCACAAGACAACATGGAATAATGAAAAACGACATAAGATAATGAAAGAAGAAAGATATACAACATACTGGTTATACACAATATTCTTCAATGTCCCACACATCAATAAATTCATACATACATACATTCATTCCATCAGCAATCACACTATCATGTAACGGTTCAGATGGTACAATTTCCAGATGAGATTATATAGGTGGTTTACTCATATATATCGTCCACTTGTAAAATAAGGATATGCCGAAAGATCAAACGCAGGGATGGTGCCTTGCTGGGGTTAGCAGACCACAATGTTTGAGACTGACTTTCACTAAAGTAAACTTTGTTTTTCTTTTAATTTAAATGCAGCCCCTTTCCCTAAAGGAAAACTAGACTGTGTTAAAAGAAAAGTTTCCTTTTTTTCGGTTGTTTGAGAATTGAAGGTGGTTCCATGGACCTTGGCCCACTCCCCGACACAGCTTTTTTTACATTCACAAAGGGAATGGGGTCCCAAGATGGTTGAGGATGGGTTAACACCCCAACACGGGGGCTGGTAAAATTTCAATGGTTTACGACCGCTCTTGTGTTTCTAAACCATTGATATATATGGGTAGGAATCTCTATTTGGAAGAGACACCTAAAACACACTTCTCCCAAATAGCCATCTTTTATCCACTTGTGAAACCATTTTAGTGGGCAGAAAAGAGTTATAGACTCAGGAAAAGGATTTCATGCTTTGTAAAAAAAGGATTTTTGCAGTAGAAAAGTCTGAATTGGAGAGTTTGTGATTCTGGCTCAAGGTTACCAGTAAAGAGTGTAGCACCTGGTGGAATGTGACAAGACCCAAAAACACAGAAACAAAGAATGGCTAAATACTATTGCCTTCTCTCTGTTAATGCACCTTCTGGAATAAAACTGGAATATTATGTGTTCACAAGTCATCAATTATATGCAGAGCAATATTCTCATGACATGCTTATTATGTGCAGAACAAGTACAAGCTGACAAAACTCAATTATTTATTTATGGCAATGCATCATTGTTAGATTGTACTGAAAGGGGCTTTAATGATGTTCCCAACCAATTCAGGAAATTATGGGCGCTTTCCAATGAGGCAGTCCAGAAGTACCTTCATTCTAGGCAGTAACATCTTGAGGAGCTGCTCATTTCTTGTTCCTAACTCTTCCTCACTCTTAAATTGTCCTGAGCATGCCTGGGTGGACCAAACCTCTGACTTAAACCTTGGAGTGGGTGGCAGGGGATCGGGTCGCATGCACGGTTAGGCACTCGAGCTGTGCTCAGTCACAGAGCCGGTGAGCTCACATTGGTACCTAAAAAATAAGACAGAGTCTAAGGGGATAGGTGAGGGTTGGCAAAGGAAAGCAGATGTACACTGAGAAGGACGGCCATCTAATTAAGGCCTGCCGGCATCCCTAGGATTTAAGATGCGGGGGCTCCCCCACCAGCCGACTAGGTAGAGCCCTCTATGACATGAAAGAAGTCCATCTCAGCCTTTTGCCACACACACTATACATGCAGGAGATAGGTATCCCCCTCTGTGTTGGGTCTCGTAGAGCGGACTCAATAATGAAGAAAGCCATACATACGTGTATGTGTCTATTGATTATTTATATAGCATGAACCAAGCTCAGGAGCAACAGAGTAAGGTGCATTAAGTGGGCTGTTGGGAAATGATTAAGATCATGTACATCAAGTGTGAAGTACGCAATTACATTACACTTCACTTTCCACATTTTTTAAGTATTTGAAAATTAAATGATTTACTCAGAATCAAATCTAGATCTCCAGGTTCCATAGGCAGCAGCTCTTCCCACTAGGTCACGCCTCCACGACCCACATGATGTAGATTAGAATTGGACATCTTTTTAACTACACTCCTCGACCAGAACCCAGATAAATGCATGAACTGATCCTGCATGAGCATTGACTGAGATCACCAGTGTTACATTCAGCAAAGGAAAAGGATTCCCTTCAGCTGCATGTGAGACCGCTCTCTTGGCGCACTGCTGATGCGTACATCCAGGAAGACAGCAGCAATATGTTTCTGCAAAGATGGATCCATTAAATGCTAAAATACATAATTTCTGTTTGTGACCCGCTAGCTTGATCCCCCTCATAACCTCACCCTCCAAAAAACATGGAAACACTCTCTGTGGGCCATAGTCACACTTGTTTTGCCCATGTAAGAGTAATCCTAACCTGGCAGCGGAAATTTATTGATCTTGAGTCACAGGATCAGTGGAGATTTCTAATTACATATCGGGTTTACCAAAAAGGACAACCCGATAGCGAGGTGGATTCACTGTCTGACAGTCATTTTTTGACTAAGGAATGGAGAGTGGTAATTTTCTATGAGGTGGCACTGCTGAGTTTAGGGAACACCCACACACTCATAAATCTGTGGCTATTCACAGGATCTTGGCAGGTTGTTCCTCACCCTGGGAAGTATTTCCGGCTAATAACAAGGAAAACCGGCACACCCCGTCCTGGGGAAGGAATTGCCACATCTAGAAAAAAGTTTTTTATTTGGATAAAATGAAAACTAAAAAATAGAGCTATTAGAAGGCTCTTAAATGACTAGAAGTAGGCTAGAAAATGTATGATTTTATTGTCTGCATACTCCCGTAGGATTTCTGAATCACCAAATATGCGTGAAGCGACTTAAATCAGCGTAAGTTTCCAATACTCAGATTTACACTTTTTTTTAATAGCATTTCATCAGGGGATGTGTTTTTATCACTGGATAAAGAAACATCAATATGCAAGGACATCTGTAGGTAATATATCTTCAGGGATCATGGTGTACTGCGTGTAGAAGAATGTCAACATCTTCTTTCTTTGTAAACATAACATCCATCTTTTTGTTAAATGGATATATCAAGGTAGCTTTGTTTCCGCAGATGTCATAGAGATGTTTATAGAAGCAGAGCTGTTTAATAATGTATTTTTGTCATAGAAACTTTAGTAGAAGCCGCGATGTTTAATGATGTATTTTTTAAAAACGACAACACAATGCTCTCTCTGTGTCTAGAGTTTAAGACACATAATTCTGAATAATAGAATAATTTATGATTTGCCAAATTAAAACCATGTTATGGGTGCAAAGTAATTTCTATTCTGCCCAGGTGCCTAAGACGTACTGTTCTATTTTAATGAGACCGGATTTCCCACACCATAAATCTTGGAGGATGTGTTCTCGACAGAAGTACAGATGCTTGTCTGAAATTTAAAAGAGAAACAATGTTTATAATATTAAAAGTCACTGAGATACTCATTGTGTAATAAGTAAAATATGTTAGAAAAGTGAACTTCAAAAGTGCCAAATAGGTATAACTTTTGCTATATTACTTAGTTGTTAAGAAATGGTGATATTAAAATGAGCTTATGCGCAGCTGGGAACAGGCAGGTAACTAAAGCCCCGGCAGGAGGAGGTTATCTCAATAGTTCGGAAGGAACATTCATTTTTCATGAAAAGCATCCAGACTTCCACCAAAATATAACATTATTTGAAAATGGAGCAGGTTTGCATTGTCAATTGTCCTTTCAGTGCTTTTTGTAACTGCAATAATGCAGAATATTTATTTAGATTTTGGTTATATATTTAGCATATGCTTAAATTCTTATATTCAGCTATATCAAAAACGAGACCCTAAACCAAACGGAGTCACTCACACATACATATACCATTGGTAGTCAGGAAATGTGTAGGATTCTGCAATTGGGTGCGATGGGTGCTTATTGCCATTCATTTTAAATTATTATATTTTTGCAGTGTTATACAGAGCCTACTAGAATCACGCACGGGACAAATCACTCTACATAGGTGAATACTTGGAATTTGTTTAATAAACGTAGGCAGGAAAAATATAATACTAGAAAAGCAAATGCATTGCTTAATGAAAGTGGGTATTTATACATAATCAGTTGCCATGATGAGATGTCCCTTGAGGGAAGAATGTATTATAGGAAGTTTTTATTTACATCTCGGACATCCATAGATATTGTATGTCGCCAGACAAATGGCAAGGTGTTCGGCCATACTGGAATTAGCACTCCCAGAAAGTATTCAGTCCCCTAGTGTCTTTAGAATAAGAGAACCTTCAGCTCTTTTTTGATTGCTTCATAAAGTGGGTTCATTTTCTCAGCTGGGTAGATTGAATTCTATATATTGTGGGGGTGTTTTCTGAGGAGGCCTTTTTTCTTGAAAAGCAGTGTTTCCAGGAGAAGGTTGTCTGTGCTTCGCAGTCAGTGGGTTCCTCCGAAAATTGTTAGTTTGTGTGAAAAGGGGATCCTGAGTGCAGACCTTTGTGCACTGTGCATGTCTTATGCTTCTGTCTTCAACAGGGAACCAGTGGAAGGAGATTAGGATTGAGGGGATATGTTCAGACCTTCTTGTTCCTGACATTAGAGTTGCAGCTGCGCCCAAGGCCTCCTTCAGAGGGGCCAGACTGGGAATCATTGCATGCCAGACTGCTGTGCATTACGAATATAGCTCTTTACTACGCAATATATTAAATCGCCTGCTATCATGGGCGTCCGCAGGGGGGGGGGGGGCAAGGAGGGGCACTTGCCCCCCCCACCCCCTAGAGCGCCCCTCTTTGGGCCCAGGGTAGTGTAGAGCAGCGTTTCCCAAACAGGGGTCCGTGACACATTCCCAGGGGGTCCGCGAACTGGATCGTATTATATTGAAGCGCCCATGCGCTACTACAGCTACAAGCACTGAATGACAGCGCAGGGGCGGCAGGACCAAAAAAAAACAATCGGGCCAATCACCATTTCAGCTTTGGGGTGGAAGCTGAAGGGTGATTGGCTTATTATTTTATAGGCGCGCACGCTCGCGCACGTTCGCACGGCAGTGCGTCTCCCTCGCGTTTGCGGCCAGCCCAGGAGCATATTGCCGCCCAACGCCCTGTCTCCGCTTTCGGCTAAGAACACTAGCATTCCGGGATCTCGGACCACTCGAGGAGCACGTGAGTGTTTATTTTTTAATTAAATTTACAGCTAGTGGGCAAGGGCAAGGCCAGGGGAATTCGGACGCCGTGTTTATTGAGGCCGGGTCACGGTGTACTTACCCATACATGCCAACATTTCAGGAGAGCAAAGTGGGAGATTCTGTAAAAAAATCGGGAGAATGGGGCCGTGAATCGGGTTACTGTCATGTATAGGCCTTGGAAGTGTGTTGCTGCAGGATCGGACATTTAAAACGCAAATGCACGTGTTTTTCTTACCTGTTAGAAGCATGGAGCGCCAGGGCCGGCTTTAGGGCGGTGCGACCGGTGCCACCTTACTGGGGGCGCTGTGCTTGAACGTTTATTACGCTTTTGAAGCACCTGCTGCAGCGTTTCTTTCCCCCGGCAATTACCAGGCTCACATAAATGTCACAATAACTCCTGTGATTAATTATCGTCCGAGAGAGATCAGCATTTTGCATAGTTGAGGTTTTGACTTATGTGAAGTTAGTGCAGAGGGTTAATATGCCTTCTGCAAAGAACGTGTGTACCAAGTGATTACAGAGTGCGTATTCCAGATACCAACATAGGACTGCTTGTTACAAACATTATAGGTCTGCGATGGGGCCTTCTCTCAATTTGGGACAGCTCAAGGATTTTCACTGCCCTAGCTGGAATGAAATATTGTTGGTCTCGACTCTGGCCACAATTGTTTTTTGTTCAGCAAGTCCACTTCACCCCAGGTTCATTCCATCCTGCAAAAATTACCTTAGATCAGTGCTCCACAAACTTTTTAGAATGACGGGGCATCAGAACCTCAGCCATAGAATCCGATTGCCCTTCCAACAGCTGCACACCTTTGGTAAGAGGCCCTGGTCTTCCATACTATGGCAGCAGCCCCGCCCCCACCCATCACCCGGCCCGCAGTACTGGTGCCGTGGTGGGGTGCCATTCTTTTTAGTAACGCTGTCCCAGCTCTTGCCGTGACACTAGGATGGATGGATCTTTTAATTTTGCAAGCAGGCCTCTTCAATATATATTTTAGGCCAGCAGCACCAAATCCCTATCATGACGGGCGCTGCGCCACCTATCTTACGCTGTAAAGAACCGCGCATAAGGTGAAGGACAGCCCCCACAGTGGTGTTTGTCTGCAGGCCCTGCTCGATGAGCGGGAAAACTGCTGCTGATGATCGGCAAGATCAAAAGAGAAGGTCCGGGCCTGCCTGCCTGCACGCCCCCCCACCCCCCCCCCAGCTTATGGTAAGTCATAACCTCTCCTGTTTTCTGTCTCTGTCTAGCTCCTCACTTGCTGAAAACCTTGACTCCAAGAATTGCCTCTTACCCTCTCTTTCCTCTCCTTTGTTTCATTCGTTCCCCTGTGAAATCGATCTAAAAGGGAAGTAATAGCTTTTGTTGGGAATGTCTTTTTCTCACATTTTCTAAGTCAGAGTGCCGCCTCGGTATGCACGTTAGCACGATCTATGTGCACCCACTACACCAGACACTTTATTTATGAAAATACCTGCTGCTGGACACCTATATAGGGATTCCGCTATGAGAAGGTACTCTCAGAGCAGAGATATGCTATGTACGTGGCAGTCACACCTGCTTCATAGAATGCTCTGTACAGCACTCTCTCTCGTACACCATACGATATGTAAATAGTTTGCTTGAATGGTACTTAGGTGAATCTTTTTGATCTGACTATGTGAGTGTTTTAACCGGAGTCCTCGGAACAAGCGGAGTTTGCATTGTAAAAAGGACGGAGCCCGGCTCTGAATGCGCCTTGGTCCCACGCAGAGCAGCACCACAGCGGCCAGGTGCAATTGGGGACATGTGGAGGCTTCGGAGGCAACGTGCCTAGACGTCGTCATGGGAGGCTGGCGACCTAGCACCCTGGCTTTCACCCTCAATCCCTGTTGGTCGGGGCTCCAATAATGCGTATTTTCAGCCGTGGTGCAGACAAGCCTTCGAGGTTGGGGCACCCGACCTCGGCTCTCGTCCGTTGGGGCTGTGTGTGAGTGCCGGAACCACCAGAGGGAAGGAGCGCCCAGGAAGGGGTCTACTCAGAGCTCCAGCCAGCTACTGCCCTGGTACTGTGAGGGGACAGACACCTGTGTGAGGAACGCTTCCACCTCAGGGGGCAGGAGGCCAGGAAGGTGTGTGCTCTGAGCTCCTACCACAGTCCTGAACCAGAGGGTCTGGAGGGGGTGGGGGTTGGGTAAGGTGAGGAACATGCCCTTGGCACCTCGTAGATGGTGCAGTGTGTGAGACAGGCATTCCAACCTCAGAGGACAGGATGCCAGGATAAGGCCTGCTCAGAGCAGCTTCAGCAACAAACTGACCTGGACACGAGGGGGTGACAGGGATAGGGAGCACCTACCCCTAACACCCTTAGGAGATGTTACGTGTGAGGCCCAGACCAACTTGAGAACGGGAAAATCAAGGAAAGGGCAACCGAAAGTACTAACTATAGTGCTGTGCACAAACAGGGCCTTGCAGCCAAAGGTGTGTGGGAGAAAAGTTCACCCCGTATTATGGTGCAGTCACTGGCCACTTAAGGGCACAGGGCCAGCCCCTGCTTCACCTCACTCAAGCAGTGCCCCGTGGAGGAAAAATAAATATACCACACTGTCTGGGGAAGTTTGAATGCATTCGAGTATGTCAGGACATTATACTTAATAGGCCGCCACCACTATCACGTCCTGGTCTGATCCATCCATCTGCCAATAACCGCCACCTGCCTGCCTCCCTCTAAGCTCCCATCCACCTGCCTCCTCTAAGCTCCCATCCACCTGCCTCTATGACCTACTATCCATCTGCCTGTCTCCCATCCACCTGCCTGCGTCTGACCTCTCATTCACCTGCCTGCGTCTAAGCTCCCATCCTGCTGCCTCCTCTAAGCTCCCACCCACCTGCCTCTAACCTACTATCCACCTGCCTGTCTCCCATTCACCTGACTTTTCTAACCTCCCACCCACTTGCCTGCCTTTAACCTACTATCCATCTGCCTGCCTGTAAGCTCCCATGATCCACCTGCATGTCTCCCATCCACTCTTTTACTATTTCTACACCACTCTCGACTCTGATGACCAACCCGCTGTTATTTTGTTTTTATTTATTTTATTTATTTAAATGTGCGCTGCATACACACGACTGTGCAAAGACTGTTTGTTAGGTGCAATGCTCTATTGCCTCAGCCTCTTTCTATTAGATTATTGTTATGTTATGTTATGTTATAGGGAATTTAGTGAGCGCACGTACACCAAAGGTCTCTTGGCACTGAATTGGAAACTACCCCAGGAACAGTCTCTGTGGCTCTTTGCACACACTGAGATACACATGAGTGCACATGGTGTACTGTACATAATGCACAGAATATCTATAGATGAAGACTACTTGTGGAGCTCCGCAGTGCCATCGAGGTAGCCTGTCTGTCACATGGACAGGAATTACCTCGGAAGTGCAGAGAGCTTGCAAAATAGCAATATGGGCATTCAGAGCTACATGGCTCCTCCTGTGCCCCGGTGTTTCTTGTGCCCCACCTGGCACACATCATGTCAGAGGATGGTGATGACGTTAACATTTTGCCCCCCCCTGGAAAAAGTTCTGCGGACGCCCATGCCTGCTATTACAACACGGTCGTTACAAAGACCGCGTTGTTAGTACGCGATGCATTTACAGCGCAAGTCTTTACAACAACTTCCACTAGGGGGCGCTCTGGATTTAGGAATAATATTATTTACTATTCTTACTCCAGTTTGCGCAACAGTAGGGAAGGTGTTGGAATTTATTTTCAATACCTCAGCGTCTCCTAGTGGAAGTCATTGTAAGGACTTGCGCTGTAAATGCATTGCGTACTAACAACACAGTCGTAACGACCGCGTTGTAATAGCACGCGATGTAATGACAGCGTTGTAAACGCTGTTTCACATGCATTACAGTAGCCAACCTGAAGAGCACTAATCATTATGCACCCAATTTTAAAACACTGTAAAAGCTTTGATTTTATAATGAGTCTTATCTGAAATTGCGCTCCATTAGCAAGTGAGTTTATATGAGTATGGAGACTAGTATTTTTATATAGCATGGGTCTCAGCAATTTGGCACAGTCAGCGATTCAGTAACATTATCAAGCCAGTTCTGGATAGAAGTAGGACATTGTATAGGGGCTCAGGAGCAACTCCATTTTTGCAGTGATAAGCTTGAGATGTTGGTTTGACATCCAAGACTTGGATATTTGAGAGAATCCTGGCAAGAAGGTAATGGTTTGTAGGGCGTAACCCTTCATATGTATAAATGGTAGGCATTGTTGTGGCACTCCAAGAGCCCTTTGTGCTCCATATCGTTGGTTAAAGAGGATAAGAGAAAACATAAGCCTTGGGCAACCCCATGGAGGAGAGAAAATGGGTGAGAAAAGGACTCAGCAATTTTCTTGTGTTTGTAAAAAAGAATTAGATGTCAGCTGAGCCATTTCAGACCTTTACCTTTTAATCTCTTTCGTTCTTTTAGTGCTTTTAGGAGAGACTAGTGAGTGACCATGCAAAATGCAGCTGACATGTGTAGAAGTATTAGGAGGCACGACTCAAATGTCTGAATCCAGATTGGGCATCATGATAAACATAATTTTCCTCAATAAGTCATTTTACCTGCACTTTGCTCCACTGCTTTGGCAAGGAAATGGAAGTTGCCACTAGTGTGTAAATTGTTTAAATCTACTGGTCTGCTCTTGGTGTTTTAGTAGAAGTTAACATGGCAAATTTTTAGGAGTTCTCTTACTTCTTCCTGGTTTAGGGATGTATTAAAGAGGTTGAAAGCACAGTAGCGGCTCCTGGAGGGAGTGTTGCGGGGTGATGGGGTGGGGCTGGGGAGGAGCAGGGTGGGAGGTAGTAAACTACGGCATACGGCCGAACGGAGGTAAGTACAAAAATAAATAAATAAAACAAATTTTGTTGCACATGCTGCATCGCATTTGGCAATACAGTGCGCGCAATGAAATTCGCTGTATTTATTTATTTGTTTACTTACCTCTGTTCGGCCATTTGCCATAGTTTACTACCCCCACCCTACTCCTCCCCCGTCCTGCCCCACTGCCCCGCAGCACTCCCTCCAGGAGCCGCTACTGTGTTAGTGAGTGGAGTAAGAGAAGAAAAAATGTCCTTAAGGAGGATCAGTGGTAAGTGGTCGAGGACGTGAATGGAGATGATTTACAATGGTATGCATAAGTTCACCTTTAGCGATTTCTTTGAACCATGTAAAGTTCATTGAGAATTTCCAAGGTAGTGTATCATATCTTTTCTTGGTGAATGAGGAGCATTAATGCATGCACATAACTAAGTATATTCATGAGTCAAAACGGGTAAGAAACAGCCTGTCATTTGCAAGCTACAGAGCACACAGAATGATGCAACCAGACTCGTCCTCGGCATCCCTCGACACAAACATCATCACCCAACACCTGTGGAACCTCCACTGGCTGCCCATCGAGAAGAGTGTTACCTTCAAGATACTCACCCATGCCTACAAATGCCTCCACAACACCGGACCCCAATACCTCAACGATAGAATCTCCTTCCACACACCCAAGAGAAACCTCCGATCCACCAACCTCGCCGAAACCACACACATCTGCAGAACCAGAACAGGTGGAAGAGCTTCAGGAAGACACTCAAGACCTGGCTCTTCGACTGAACGGAGCTGCTACCTCCCCTCCCCCCCAGCTCTTTGAGCCCTCATGGGTGAGTAGCACGCTTACAATTCCCTTGATTGATTGATTTGCAGAAATGAAGTGTTCTTGATACTCTGTAGCCACTTCCAGACTGGACTAAGACTATCTCTGCTCAGGCATCTCAGACCTAGGTAAGGCATATTTGTCTTTCACCATCAATTTCCCAATCACAAATCCAATTCAAACGCTTACATACCCAGCACCAGAAGAAACGCTGACCTACACACACAACATGATCCATGTTTCGACGTGCAACGTGCGCCCACACAATCCCTCCCTTCACCTCTTCTTGTAGTCACACTCATCAGTGCCCAGTCCACTCGTGGACATGCTGCAATCAAGCTCCATTCACACATAGCAATGGAAACTCTTGGTTCATAACTGAGGCACACACTACAAAACAGCAGCTTGACCTGTCGTTATCCACCACTCCTTCCTGCAGCCAGCACATTCACATTATCCACCACTAATTACTTTGTACACCTCACACGTGCCTAATTTGTAAAATATATAACTTCTAGGACCCAATGTTTTTCTTAACATGCAGCTGCTGGTGCCATAGAATGCCATGGTTGCAAATTGGCAAGGCTGGCTAGCCGTGATTCCATTTCTTTCCCTTTTTCTTCCACCACTCTACACTTCCTCTTTCTTTTTCTAACTCTTGCAAGCTATTTTTAATCCCTTCTTTTTTCCTTTCTCACTGTTTTCATGTCTTTCTTTCCACCTTCTTTTATATTGTTTTACCTTTGTCTCTCTTATTTGTGGTCAAAATCTGATGATAAAAAACAAGTTACGGTCCCCAAAAATGAGTGCTGGGGGCCACCACCTGCATCTATGGCCACAAATTAATGTCTGCTTTCTACCCATCTCTCTCTTTCTCACTTTCTCTCAGCGAATTAGTTTCTACCTGATCTACCATGACTACAATAAACACATAAACACAAAAGTCCCACATAGGCATGCACTATCTCCAATTGCCAACACAAACAAAACACGTCTCCAGAAGTTCAGTCTCAAATTACACTTCAGAATGAAAATCCTGAAAGACCCTTTCATGGATCTGGCTCCCCGGCTACAACTCACAATACCCACCTATTCTAAAGGCCAATTCCCTAGGTCTCATCATTTCAGCACTGGCCACTCTCACCAATTGGGCTTATTCCATTTTTGCTGGACTGATTACAATGTCATCCTTGTCAACATAATCCTGCACAAACCCCAAAAAAGACGCTGGTCCTCACTAGTTCTAATGATCATTCAACAACCTTCCCATATAGGTGATCAAGCCATCTTGCATCTCACTACAACCCATCAGAACATTCAACAGCAGTACGCCCCTTGATTCTTTCAACACTACAGTGTGATTCATAGCCGCCACTAACAACCTCAAACCCAGTGCCTCTATTTCAAGGTACATAAGAACAAAATAAAAAGAAAAGCCACAACTGCAAACTCTAAAAGACATGGTACAAATGTCAGACACTTCACGTCGTTACAGCACTCAAGACAGCCGTCAGAGCATGCAATCAAAACATTTCAAATCCAAGTCTCACTATTAACTCAAAACAATGCCAGAAACCAACAGTGAAAACAAAATTGTCTTCAAGGTTCTAAAACACTGCACCAACCTCCACCTTAATCCACATCCCTCTCTCAGTGCTTACATGCACTTCAGCAATAGCTATTTAATTACAAAAATGAACACAATAAGCGACACAATTGACATCAAAAAGTTTACCAAATGACATATGTCTTCTCACTTATCCCACCTGTAGCACTCCCTTCAGCCTAAAACCATTAAATCCCTTGTCAAAATTATTCACTCCCTAAAAACAAGCCAATTTGAAAATGGCATCCACCAATCTTCCATTAGCTAGATCCTTTCTCGTGTCTTACTTTAGTTTTTGTAAGAAACCGGCATGCTGTTTATGTCCCAGTAAAACCTGCAATGATAAACAAACTTCCTTTAGTGTTCTTTAATTTATGTTTGGTAGTAAAATCACAGAGACAGGCAATGTGAGAAAATGAGAGAGAAAACATGCCTGAGTTGTTATAGTTAACAGCAGAGCCGAGCAGCACCGTTAAAAAAGAAATAACATGAAGGTACAAACGAAGGGCCATATTTTTTAAGCCCTTGCATCCCGAAACACGTTGCTTTACTTCAGTGAGATTTACTAAGCCACGCAAAGCCATCTTGTGTTGCTCTGCGTGGCTTAGTAAATCCAGAGTAACGCAAAGCAGCACAATCACTGTCTTGGGTTACTCTGCATTGGGAAGACATTCCATGAGTGGATTTTGGGCATTCCCATGCACCCATCCATGGATTTTTGACAATCCCAGATTTACTAAGGGTGGTAAACCTGGGTTTGTGTCAAAATGCTACACCAGGCAAAGCTACGCTGCGAGTGA
Source organism: Triturus cristatus (assembly GCF_964204655.1). Lineage (NCBI taxonomy): Eukaryota > Metazoa > Chordata > Amphibia > Caudata > Salamandridae > Triturus > Triturus cristatus. The sequence continues at coordinate 325,764,724 of NC_140587.1, forward strand.
AGATGGTGTGGAAAAGTAGGTCTGTTATCTTGCCATTTACTCCACCATTTTGTGCTATACCCTTCATGACTGACCTTCTCTCTCTTTCCTGAACACTCTGGAGCTCTACTTTTGATCTCCCACATTCCTGCATGGACGCTCACACTCTGTTCGTGCTTTGACCTGCCACAAACTGACCAGCCCATGCTCAACCAGTCGGACAGGGAGTTTCCCAGATGTTTATCGTCCTCACCTTGCACACTATGCCCTGCAGGGGTCCAACAACTACCATCTGCAGACTTATCCGATCGGACTTTACTTGTCGTATAAACATGCTTTTCGCCTACACCCTGCAGGGGCCTCAACGCTACCATCTGTGGACTTATCAGATTAACCTTTGTTTGACATATAATCATGCCTTTTTCACCTATGTCCTGCAGGGGCCAAACAGCCACCACCTGCTGATTGTCTCATAACTGACCATTGCTTGTCTGTAAATTATTGGTGTTTGTTATTGTTCACCTAGCACACACAGGGTGGGGATGAAGGGTATATAAGGTGCAGAAGTAAAGCACTCAGCAGATTAGCTCCTCAGACAAGCTGCGGGTGTCTGTTGCCGATGCTCTCTCTCCATCTCATGAGATTGTAATAAATATCCTTTCTCTCGGCGCTCCAGTGTTGGTCTCAGTTTCTATCCCGGACCCGTGGACGAAGGGTGGACCCTGCACCTTTGGGTGGTTTTCCAAGGAGACCTCCAAATCCACAATTGGCGCCCAAACGTGAGGCCCGATCAGCGACGCAGCTGCCCGGTCGAGGGGTCCTGACGAGGAAGTTGAACGGACGGTGGTGGGGCATGCCTACGCGAAAAAGACCCTCATCCTCGTAGCCACCACCCGACCTTCACTACAGCCGAAAAGACCCCCGCAGGTGGCTCCGGTCCTGACTCGGGCGCCTGATAGACTTGGACAATCTTTGCAGTAAAGAGACCGCATGGAGAATGAGACAAAGGATTCTGGTAGAGTCGCTGGTTTGCGACACCTTTTTGTTATTTGTTTGGTTATCTGGTTTTCTTTGGTAAGAAGTCACTCTTTGCAAAGAGTGATACTGGGCGGGTAATGTGGACTTTTTATCCGAACTAGAAATTTGTAGAGAGGTTTTTTTAGAAAAACATGCCGCATTTAGTAAATTTGCACGATGGTTTGGTATATCTCGATCGAGGGTGTTGGTAGATAGTCAGCCGGCTCCCCCGGAAGGTACCTCAAGTAAGGATATGTACATAAAATACGGTATTTCTCCCATAATGTATAATTCATTATGGCATAAATACACATCCAAGGATAAAGAGACTCAGTGGTCCATATATGGTTCTTTTGAATCTCACAAAATTGAGGCTGTAGAAATACAGCTCTTTAGACGAAGGTCGTGACAAGCTATGTTTGACGCCCTAGGCCAATGGAAAAAGGAGGGAGCTGAAAGAGAGAAAGGCTCAGGCGAGGCTACAGAAAGAGGCTCGAAAGAGCGATAAACAGACATTAATAGAATTACAGCAGGAAAAAGTTGCATCCAACCTTGAGCGCACAGACAGAGAACACAGGTTGAATGTGTCTGGTCAGTATCCTGTGCGTCATACACCACTAGCGCGAGCAGACCCCCATGAAGAGGAGCTTCTCCTCCATCCATTGCCACCACCGTACCATGTCCCTCCCCATCCTATCCCACGGCCGGCCGATGGAAATGTACCCTCCGAAAAAGCCCAACCCCTGCCCCCGATCCCACTGCCCCTCCCGCTCAATCTGACCCCGAGACCACATCTTCTGCTCGATCCCACACACCCCGCATTACACAGAAACAGGCCTTGGATGGTCTAGTTCGCACCTGCCTGGAGGATCTTTTCACCTCTAGCCAAATCCGTGCTATCTATGAGGCCTATGCACCACCTCAAAAGGGTTACTTCCTACAACAATTTGCTTATGAAGTATTCTCTCTTTATGAGAAACGCCACAAAGTGACACCAGCAGACCATGTTATAGGATTCGTAAGTTGACAGAGGGGGGGAGGAAGTGCTGAGGAAAGCAACAGTTTGTTAGCACTCACGCTACAAATGATGGAGGGTCTAAGGAGGGACCAGGAGGAAGAGGAAAATCCACTAGTAATGGAGGGTGTGACTGGAGGTCGTATGGCACCAATAAGCAGCTCCAGTCTTTGTCCCCGCTCGAGAGGCAGGTACTGCTGAGGGGCTGGATAGTCCAGATGCCAAAAGTAGGACGTTATATAATTGGGTGTACACTCCGTGGCTTCGAGCTGACATCTTAGCTTTCAAAAAGGACTTGCCTGACCCCTGGAAGAATCCTATGGGATTTTACGAAGGGCTGGAAATGGTTATTACCACTTATACGATGACACTGACTGAAATAGATCAGTTCTTTGGGTTGTGCCCCCAGATATTTGGAGATCCATAAGGAAAGTTGACGATAAGGCATTGTTCAAACATAAGTGGGATGATTTGACGACAATGGATAGGGACACAAAACCAGGTGAAAGGCCTGCAGAAGCTATTTTAGAGCTGCCAGGTAACATAGTAAAAAAATTGAAGGCCACAATTCCAGCTAGGAAAGTAGATTGGACAGCCATCACTGCTTGTAAACAAAAATCTGAGGAAACTACATCTGACTACTTCTCCTGCCTCAGCCAGGTGTTTATTGACTATAGTGGACATGACTCGACGACTGAGACAGGTCGACACTTACTAGTTCAGACTTTTGTTAAAGGATTGTCGCCACCCATCTCCACAAAGTTACAGAGTAGCGAAAGTACGTGGCCTGCTGCAACACCCACACAGATCTTGACTATGGTCCAATATGAACCTCTGCAGAATAAGATAGAGGAGGAAAAGGATAAGAAAAGAAAATAACTCAAAGAAAAAGTAATGCTTTCCCAAATAAGCATCAGAGGGGAAGGAAACGGTAGAGGTCCACAGTATAATTATATGACCGCAACTGCTGGAACATACCCACCCCCACGTCAACTGTCCCAGGACCAATGCGCATATTGTAAGGAAACAGGCCCCTGGTGCGCAGATTGTCCTCTTTTACAGCGAAATACAATGGGTCAGGGAAGGGGACTGAGTAGAGGTAGAGGAAGAGTCCCACCCTACAACGGACAACGCCCCAATGTCTTCGATAACAATAGACAGGCTTTTGCACACAATTTTTCTGGTGACCACTTCCCCGACAATGAATTTGCATGAGACAGCCAGGGAGAGGGAAAGGAACCAGTGGGACTTCCAGTTGATCAATCAGGGCCCTATGTCACAGCTTCAGTGGTTGGAATTCAGGGCAAATTCTTGGTCGACACAGGGGCCTCTAGAAGTGCCCTCTCACATAAGCTGATTCCTAGGGTGCCCCTGTCTGGCTTATCGGTCACATCTGTAGGATTTGACTGCACGCCCTCCACCAACCCCCTTTCTACTGAGGTGCCCCTGGAAATACAGGGGAACGCAGTGATGGCCTCTTTTCTGCTCTCCCTAAACTGCCCACACAATTTGATGGGCATTGATCTCTTAAAGCATTTCAGAGCCACCATTCGCTGTTCTCCTCAGAATGTGAGAGTCATACTGTTTGATAATGATTGCCCCCTTGGTTATGAATCCCGCCTTTATTGTCTCACTGATTCCAAACAGCAGGATTTGTCCCAGTTACCGGACACCCTGTGGGCCATCACGGACACCGACGTGGGGGAGATTGTGATGGATCCTGTCCACATAACAGTAAAACAGAATGCACCTCTTCCTCGCCTCCCTCAGTATAAAATTTCTGCAGACGGCGAAAAGGCTCTAATGACTATAGTACAGGATATGATTGCAGCTGGGGTAGTTGAGGAAGTTCAGTCTAACATTAGCAATAGCCCCATCCTTCCAGTTTTGAAACGTACATCCACTTCTGAGAAAATATACTGTTTTGTCATTGACCTCTGCGCAATTAACAATATAGTGGTCCCACAATATCCAGTGGTCTCTGACATAACAACTATATTGACAATGATTCCCTCAACTGCTACCACCTTCACAGTAATAGATCTAAAAAATGCCTTTTTCTCCAACCAATACATCCTGAGTCACGCTATCTTTTTGGTTTCACCATAAAAAACAGATCGTACAGATTCTGTCGGGCACCTCAAGGGTATACCGAAAGCCCTAGCATCTACAGCCAGGCCCTTAAACAACAGCTCGACCAGATACAGTTACCACCCGGCGCTGTTCTCATCCAATATGTCGATGACATTCTGTTGGCTGCAGACACTCCAGCCCTGGCTCGCACTGCCTCTCTTACTACACTGCGCTTTTTGGCGTCACAGGGCCATAAGGTATCCAAGAATAAGCTACTGTATTGTAGAAAGCAAGTGACCTACCTCGGCCATCTGCTGTCTAAGGAGGGACGTACTCTCACACCTGACCGCATCCACACAATACTACACCTTTCCTCTCCCACCACCCAAAGAGATGTTCGTGCACTAATTGGTCTCACTTCCTTTTGTCGCCAATCGATACCAAATTTTTCCCTCATTGTTAAGCCACTCCTTGCTTTACTTACAAAAGACTCACCCACACCTCTTCCTTGGACACATGAACACGACCAAACCTTTCAAGACTTACGCCACGCTCTTTGCTCTGCACCAGTATTGGGCACACCTGATTACTCTAAACCCTTCTGCCTCTACACCCATGAGCGCTCAGGATGTGCTCTCTCAGTCCTGACCCAAATTCACGGCACCAAACAACGCCCATGCGCCTATTTTTCGGCCACCCTAGACCCTGTGGCCGAAGGTCTGCCCTCTTGCCTTAGAGCGGTTGCAGCAGCGGCCGTCTCTATCCGACAAAGTGAAGGGATTGTGTTGAGATCTAGATTGATGGTATTAGTTCCACACGCAGTCGACATATTACTGAATCAGACAAAGACACAACACCTCACTAGTGCACGACTAACAGGATTCAAACTTACGCTGTTAGCACCCCATATCACGCTAAAGAGATGTGCAACCTTGAATCCTGCCACACTCCTGCCAACACCAGATCCTGACATCCCAGAATTTACACATGACAGCCTCTTTCGAACAGAAAAACAGACTAAGGGACGGGTAGACTTAAAAGACACCACTCTCACGGAACAGGATGGGCAATTGTGGGTGGACGGGTCTTGTATTAAACTATCAAACAGTACCACATCTGCTGCCTATGTCGTCACCACTACCAATACCATTGTTGAGACTGCACACATACCTCAGAAATCGGCCCAGGCCGCAGAACTTATAGCTCTCACCCACGCTTGTATCCTTAGCCAGGATCTTGCTGTCCCCATCTATACTGACAGCCAGTACGCCTTTGGAGTAGCCCACAGTTTTGGTATCCTTTGGAAGGAGAGAGGGTTCTTAACGTCACATGGTATGCCCATTCAGCATGGTGACTTAGTCACTGCAGTGCTCCAAGCATTGACACTACCCAGAACATTAGCTATTGTTAAATGCAACGCACACAAGAAGGTCACAGACGAAATAGGATTAGGAAATGCCTTTGCTGATGCGACAGCCCGGGCTACTGCACAGGAAACAATACATACCCCTATGTACATAGTAAAATCCCAAGCAGAGAAGTGGCATGATGTTAGATAACAGATCCAGGACATCCAGTCCACTGCCACCTCTGAAGAACTTCTCACCAATGCTGCCACCATGACTAAAATATTACAGGAAGTGAGGGATAACAACCAACTCCGGTCTACTACCTCCAGGCTGGTCCAACAGTGTTTGGTTTGTCTCCGCTGCAATGTAGGTAAATGGACTCAGGTACCTCGGGCAGGATATGCCATCCCCACATCACCTTTTGAAGTGTTGCAAATGGATTATATCCAAATGGAACGATGCAACAACCTTAAATATGTTTTGGTGGTTGTTTGCGCGTTCAGCAAATGGGTGGAGGCTTACCCGGTTAGAGACAACACTGCCCTAACCACCGCCAAGATATTGCTGAAGGAATTCTTTCCCCGCTACGGCCTTTGCCAAGTCCTATGGAGTGACAGTGGGAGTCACTTCATTGGAGAAATAGTCAAGCATATACTATCAGGATTACAAAATGTCATGCCGTCTTCCACTCCCAATCAGCAGGCCTAGTGGAAAGATACAATGCCACGATCTAATCCAAACTAGCCAAAATAGTCGAAACTACGGGGCTAAAATGGCCAGATTCGCTACCACTGGCCCTTCTATCAATAAGATCTGTCCCGCATTTCCGCACCTCATTGAATCCATATGAGGTGGTCTTTGGACGCCCAATGAACATCTGGGGCGCGTCCCCCGCTACCACATTGTCTGATTCCCCTTGTGAATTATTGAGTAGGCCTGGGCAAAGCACTACGCTACGCTCGTGAAGTTTGCGAAGTTCGCGCTACTTCGCACTACGCGAATTGCACGTAGCACAGTGCGAACACGTGTAGCGTAGTCTTGCGTAGTGCTGCGGTCATTTTTTGCTTGCTCGCGGTCCTCAACATCAAGTTGGCGACCGCGAGCAAGCAAAATGACATCCCGGCGAGACTTTTTCCTTGTTCGCGATCAGCAACATCAAGTTGGCGATCGCGAACAAGGAAAATAAACCTCCCGGCGAGATTCCCAACGCGAGGAGGTCAGGTTTCTCATTGCGAGGGGTCGCGTATGCTCGCGACCGCTCGCGATGAGAAACTACCAGTTCGCGTTGAGAAAGCTGCCGCTCGAGTAAAAATCTCCTCGAGCAGCAGAAAACTACAGCTCGCACTGTGCAAGATGCCATTTTCAATGATTGCACAGTGCCGGTTGCTTGTCCGCACTGTGCAATCATTGAAAACAACATCTTGCACAGTGCGAACATGTTACTACGCAGTTCGCGAAGTGCTACGCGAAGCTCGCGTAATGCGAACTGCACTTTGCGTAGCTTCGCAAAGTGCTACTTCGCGAACTACGCCCACCCTTATTATTGAGTACTTACACAAACTTTGTCTTCCATTCATCAGCAGGTCCAGGAAGCATTGCCTGATCGATCCACCGGGCCGGAACATGCCATCCCACCGGGGGATTTTATTCTCGAAAGAAGACGCTGGAACCCTGGTGGAGAGGGCCCCTGATAGTCCTTCTGACCACTAGAACAGCCCTGCGAGTGGAAGGCAAAAAATCCTGGATCCATGCTGTGCACTGCCGGAAGATCCCCAGCATCACTCAAACTGATCCTACCTTGTCCACCTACAAGGAAGTTTTAACGTGCGACCCCCCTGTGTGTGGTCTCCCAGAACCAGAACTGGAATTATGCAAAAGATAACACCGTGCCAACTAAAGAAAGATACAACCTCCGCCCACGCACGGCCTCTGGAGCTCCAGCGAACGGACAGGGGAGGTGAGCCAAAAGTTACAGGGCGGTAGTATTATCTGGAAGGGTGGATTGATACTCTAGGTAGTGGGATACTGAGAAGCCTAGCCAGGAGAAGCAACCACCAGCTACAGGCGATGCGTAGGGCTCACCTTTTCTTTCCAACAGCTGTACAGCCCAAAAGAAGACTGATTATGACAAACATCGAAACCATGGAACTTTCCAACAAGAAGATAGCACTATGTAACAAACTGCATAATAACAGGTCAATAACTTTGACGACAGTTCTCCTCCTCACTATTATCTTTGCCATCCTCTTCTGGATCCTAGAGGAAGGGACACCACCCAAGGATACCATATTGCCCACTGATGCCACGCCTCCTGAACACTCCCATATCTCCTTGTCCCCTTATCTCCAAAATAGGCGACAAGAGTTTTGGAACAACACCTTCATCCAAATGTTGAATCAACATAATGAGGTATTGAATAAAACAAACTGTTGGGTCTGTGGTCTCCTGCCTCACTCCACTGAGAATAACATACCCTTCTTCCCTTACTCTTACTCTATACACGCCTCTTGCGCTGCCTGGATGTCGCTCATCCTGGGCGCCCATCGGTCCAGCGGCCTTGCCGACATCACTCTCCAACAATTGCAAGATGAGTTCTGGCAGAACAAAACGGGCAATGCTGTTTGTCCAAAGAACAATTCTACACGCATGTCTGAGGATGAGAAGGAGGAAATGCTGGTATTCGACTCTACCAGTAGAATACGCTTCTCCAGCTTCAAAGCAAGGACACCCGCCAAGCGGATCCCACCACTAGCTGTTGTTCGCATTCCTGGACTAATGTGTATCAGAGGTTTAGGTATTGAGTATGTTAGGGACAGCTCTTGTGCCGTGACAACAACTCTGAATATGACATCTCCACCGCCCCTTGTTGCCTCCCCAAACACCTACTTCGTGTGTGGAACAAAGGCATACACTTGGCTTCACGAGAACTGGGGAGGCACATGTTACATAGCCTTCCTCCTTCCCTGTCTACATTGCTTCTCCTCTTCATCATCGCGCCCGCCGCAGCAACGATGTGGGTGAACAAACAAGACACAACCTCTCAACAATTCCTGGATGCCATGAAGGGCATCATTCCCTTCTGGGGACCAATGGCAAACAGCGGAGCCACTCACCCCACCTCACCATAGTCATGGAAGCCACCGTCAACATCACAGCTGGTATTTTGGCCAACAACACTGCGGAGCTCCAAGCGGTATGCCTCGTCACTCTACAAAATCACATGGTCCTTGATGTCATCCTAGCTGACCGCGGAGGAGCATGTCGCATCATCGGCAACAGCTGTTGCGTGTATGTTTCGGATCATTCATCATCTGTCTACGAGGCTATTTCCGCACTCCATCGAATAGCCTCTGACCTCCATCAAGATACCGACTCATGGTCCCTTGGTTCTTGGATATGGCAACTTCTGCTGACATGGGGATGGAAGATTCTAATGATCATCCTGATACCTCTTGCCCTGGTTCTCTTTTGCTGTCTTTGCCTTCAATGTGGTCCCCCACTCTGTGGCCTTTGCGCAAATCCTATCAGGTCAGTCCCCGTAAATGCACAGGTCAAGATCGATAAAATAAGGACTGAACGTGAGACAGCTATTGATGAACATTGTAATTGAGAGAAAAAAATGGTTTCGCTTATGGCAAAAGGAGGGACTGTGGAAAAGTAGGTCTGTTATCTTGCCATTCACTCCACCATTTTGTGCTATACCCTTCATGACTGACCTTCTCTCTCTTTCCTGAACACTCTGGAGCTCCACTTTTGACCTCCCACATTCCTGCACGGACGCTCACACCCTGTTCGTGCTTTGACCTGCCACAAACTGACCAGCCCATGCTCAACCAGTCGGACAGGGAGTTTCCCAGATGTTTATCGTCCTCACCCTACACACTATGCCCAGCAGGGGTCCAACAACTACCATCTGCAGACTTATCCGATCGAACTTTACTTGTCTTATAAACATGCTTTTCGCCTACACCCTGCAGGGGCTCACCGCTACCATCTGTGGACTTATCAGATTAACCTTTTTTTGACATATAATCATGCCTTTTTCACCTATGCCCTGCAGGGGCCAAGCAGCCACCACCTGCAGATTGTATCATAAGTGACCATTGCTTGTCTGTAAATTATTGGTGTTTGTTATTGTTCACCTAGCATACACAGGGTGGGGATGAAGGGTATATAAGGTGTAGAAGCAAAGCACTCAGCAGATTGTCTCCTCAGACAAGCTGCGGGTGTCTGTTGCCAATGCTCTCTCTCCATCACATGAGATTGTAATAAATATCCTTTCTCTCGGCGCTCCAGTGTTGGTCTCAGTTTGTATCCCGGACCCGTGGACGAAGGGTGGACCCTGCACCTTTGGGTGGTCTTCCAAGGAGACCTCCAAATCCACAATGGCGGCTACTGTGTGAAGCTGCAGAGCCTCCCGCTCCATTCGGAAACCTGCCACAGGATTCTTCCTGTCTGCCTTTACATACTGGGGTGTCTTGCCACCCTTCTGACCTCCACTGGCCTGCTGGAATGCTTGAGAAGTACTCTGTGCAGCAGAGGGCTCAATGTGGCCTGCAGGCGTAGGCTGCATCGCTCTACAGTACCACAGGAGGCCGCATCCTCCTACTTAGGCCTTTCATTACCTGATGGTCCAGGCTGTGCTGGTGCTGCCAATGGACTTCTCCCAGCAAGCCACCACCTGGGTGCAAATTCCCACCACCACCTGGCCCTCAGCAGAGTGATGCCGGTGCTGCTGGTTTCCCCACATGCCAGCCATCACCCCTGGGTGCCTTCTAACCGATTTCTGCCTCCTTCTATGACGCTGGGATGAGCCAAATGAATGCGATAAGGACCTTGTCCTCTCTCTGTGGGCCACGACCCTAGGGCAGCCTATGTGGCAACTTCCTTTCAGGCTGCACGCCCCGTTCAATTCAAAATTCTCTCCACTCCTGGCTCCTCTGTTCCGGTGGTGCTGGAGCTGCTGGCGAGATGAGCCTGGCAAGCTGCAACCAAGGGCCTCTTCAAGGAGCCTCATCTGACAACTGAGGTGTGGTGCTGGTGCTGCCAAGTTGTAATGCCCAGTAAGTCGACACCTGTCACTTTCGGAACCCCACCTGCCTGGAGCCATTGCCATCTTTGAACCCCCTACTGTTCCTTGGGCCCGCTTCTCCTGCCATACATGTCCACCTGGAGCACATTACTTGCAACGACCCAGATTAGGTGGCCCCGTGGGGTGCTGGTGCTGCCGGTGTGCTCCCTAACGGCAAGCCATCACTCTCTCAGGTCCCCTCTCCTCTGGACCAACTTTGTCCCTACTCTCAGCATTTTTTCCTGTCCTAAGGAGGCTGCCTCCTGGTGTTCACCTGTGCTTCTGCCAACCCATTGATGAGCTGCAGAATATATCAGCAAGGATACCAGTGGATTTTGGGGTCCTACTACTTCTCTCACCTCCCACCAACTGAGGTTACCCATGGCTTCGGGCAAAGCAACAAGTCAATTGACCTTTGTCGAGGCTATCATGAGCACCCCGAAGGCTATACAGGCTTCCATTGCCATGGTTGAAGCCACTACTACGGAAAAAAAATTGGAATTCAATCTCTTGAAAGGCAGTTTGGCTAATTGCAACACAATATGGATTCTACAGAACACACGTTGGATGATCTTGACCTACCTGTGATGGAGACTATGACTTGGAGCACTGAACTCTGCAACACCCAGAAGAAACTGACAGACTTGCTGGATAGCAGTTTCTGAAACAATGTTCAGATTTTTGGGGTCCCTGAGCTGACTAACTCGCTGGATATAGCCAAGTTCCTTCAATCTTTCATCCCACAACTGATGGGCTTGACCTTCACCTTCTCTCTAGGGCTTGAGTGGGCTCATCATACAGTTTCTTGTTCCACCTCTTCATGCCAGGGGCTATGCCCGATCATAGCCTGCTTTCTCTACCATCAATAGGTGCATGTGGTCTTTTCGGAAGCCCGCAAACATGGCTTGTATTCTTACAATGGCAACCAGATTTACTTTTTCAGCAGACTACTCTTACGAGACCCAGGTCTTTTGGAAGACGATTTTGGCCCTGTGGCTGACACTCCAGAAACTGGACCTATGATTTGGGCTGCTGAAACTGGCCATCATGTTGGTGATATTTAATAGCGCAGGCAAGGAATTCTCAGATCCTGCTGAACAGGAGCTTTGGTTAGACGATATGGAACCCCAAAGGCACTCATCAACAGATACCTCTCTACTTCCTTCTCTCCCATCACCAGTGCGCGGAAGGAGGTAACTACTAGGGCCAGAGATACCCGGTTAGATTACCGCCATGATAGGGATAAATCCAGATCCCCTCACAAGCCATGACACTTAACCATTACAGATCGGCCACTGACTGTTGTATATTCTATGTCCCCGGCCTGATCGGCTCTTCTCCTTTCCTTTCCATAGAGTGGTGCCACTCATGGTGATTTATCACCCCCACCATAAGCCAGGTCGACCTCTCTTTTGCTCTTCATCCTTTGCCTTTCCCTGCTTATTTCACAATGCCTCATTATCGTGTAGCAAAGCTATCTATTTGGTTACTCAGAGGGAACAGCATGGCCAATTTCATCAAACGTAAAAAGACTCTCACCTTCTTAGGTTCTAAACATACAATATTATCCTTATGTAAAAAACGCATCTTACAGTAGAGTATTCTGTGAAACCTAAACTCAGCTCGGTGAGCATGGTCCTTTTCTCCATGGGATCCAACGAGGGTCTGCCTGATACTTACACCAGAGTCTCCCCGCAGGAAAAATGGAGTGGCGCTTCTGTTCCACATGTAATCATGGTTGGACTACCATGCTCCAAGTCCTTAAATCATGGTTGGACTACCATGTTCTCTACATTTTTGCACAAATCAAAATAGATTGTGGGCTAATACAATTAAAGTGGAGAGGGGCGTGTGGCTCTCCTTCCCAAGCCTAAAAAGGCAGGCAGGGAGGGACAGGCAGGGAAACTCAGATAGTTCCCACCCAGCAGGAGCATGCAAAAACACCTGCTCCTGCCTAGTTAGAACAATGCCGACAGGATGATTGTATGCAGGGAGCCAGCAGGGCTTCTTGGCCATGGTGCTCCCCCCATACACACAACAGTGTTTTGTGAATGTCTTAGGTGGGCACCGGAGCATGCAGTCAATGCCCCGGAAATGAGGTCCCTGTGGCCACTATTGGCTTGGGGAGTGGGGCTGTGTGACCCCATCTCCTAAACAAAATGAAGGCCCAAGGTGATGGGATCCCCAGGACTCACACAGTGGTTCAGGAAGGGGGGGGCGCATGCCCCCGTGCATGAATAAAATAAGAAAAGCCTGGGGTCAGAAAGGCTCTGGTTGGCTATCCACGTGGGTTGTCTGTCCGCCGGAGGTTGGATGCAGGGTCTGGATTGTAGCCATGCCCTGCGCCCAACCCTACGCTGAGCACCTCCAAAGAGTGTGCACAGAGTGGAGTTGCCTGCCTGCGAGAGGGTGGATGCAGGACCTGGCAGCAGGTCAGGCCCTGCAGCCAGGGCCATATGGAGGCATGGACCTGTGCAGGGCCTGGCAGCAGGCCCGCTGCCATGCTAAAGGCGGTGCACAACGGGAGGTTGGCTCCCTGGCAGGGGTGGGGTAGGATGCAGGGCCAGCTGGAGGCATGGTCCTGTGGCCAAACACCGCATTGTGTGGGCCAAAACTGGGGGCTTGCCTTACCTTTGGAAATAAAATATTTCTTTACATTCAAAACGCCATAGAAATTCACTGAAAAAAACCAAAGCTTATGGTGATGTTATAGTGAGAAACTGTAAATTTAACTTACTTTACATTAAAAAAACGTATAAGTTCTCTGGAAAAAACAAAGGTTGAAGGGAAATCATAGTTAGTTGAAAATGCCACTTAAAACATCCTGTTTTAAATGAACAAAACCACTGAAATTCACCTGTTACAGTTATCTTGTGCCCCAAAGTAACTATAACTTATGCCCTCCCCATGCACTGCTTACGATCTCACATATTACATAATTCACTACATGTTCTACGGCATCATTGATAACATCACTGCAACATTTGAAATTACATCATTGATGGCAAACTGTGCATGGCGGTGGCGCGCGTTACAGTTACTTTGGAGCACAAGCATTTGTTTAACCAGAACAATGCTGCTTATTATTTTTACATTGTTTCCTTTTTCTTCTGTCAAAACACTTTCCCCATGCATACTAATCCTTCCTGCAATCAACTTGTGAATTTGTATTTCATCTCACTCTTTCCGTTTCAGCATACTTAATTAAGTTCCACTAAAACTGCTACAAGTAAATTTCATTTGTGTGTGAATATTTCTAATGTTCTCTACTTTCAGGTGTTCATAAATTTGACTTGCATATCCCAGGGCAAATACTGTTTTTTTTAATTCATACAAACAAAACTCAGATCATTTTTGTTTTGTGAATCCTGTGCAGGTTACAAATGCATAAATGGCAGCTTTTTAGGACAAAAGTCACACTCCTGGGAAGAACCTTGTGAATAATTAGCACTCACAGCTTGTCTTTATTTAGATTTTAAAAATTTCAACTGCATACATCTTCACCCTACCCTTTTCTATATTAAACACATTGTGGCACATTTGCCCAGACACACCAAGTCCTAGACCATATGGTGCTTTTGAAACTGAGTGGGGGCTGGACCACAAAGCACTTTTCATTGGTGCTATTTCATGTCTTGGGGGTAAAGGGAAGACAGCGCTTTGTTCAAACACCTTTTACGACGGTATTATGAAAACAGGATTCTGGAGATGGTAATGCACAACAAGAACGATGTGTGACATTTTGGTTGTTTTGGTGATGTGCTCTGTTGTGTTTTTTTCTGCTGCTGGTTAATGTGCGCCTCATTACTGCAATGTAATTTTTTTGTGTTGCACCACAGTTGCTATGTTGCGTCCTGTTATGACTGTTGCAGTGTGATGTACCCTGTTATGTTTTTTAGTGTGTTGTTATTTTCCTGTGTGTAGTCTATGGTGTTATGTTCTGTTCTTTAATGTAGACATGTCAACAACTTGTCAGAACCCTTTTCATAGAGCCACGGGGCACGTAGGGGCTACTGGGCCCAACCGTGGAGGTTGAGGCCATTTACTCCTGATGCTCCAGGGTCCAACCTACTCTGAATCCTGCTGGTGAAGTACCCATTCTGTACTTAGCTTCTGTTGGTAGCTGTGGTCGAGCACTCAGGGTCCCTCAGAGGGGAGGTAGATGCAGGTGAGTGAATGTGACTCACAACTCAAAATGCAAAAAGTGCAAACAATAAATCAATGTCCAGCCAAATACTTGCTTTTCTAAGAAAAAAAGTATTATTTTATTTGTAATACTACACAGGCAAAGCAATACGACATTCAGAAGCAACACACAATCCCCCTTGAGGTCAGGGCTTTGGTAGTTGTCAGGCAAATCCCTGTCCCACCTTCCTTAGTGTAACAAGTTCAGGGGTATTCTCCTTTCACTGGTGGCCACATAAGGGAATGCATCCTATTAGGCCATACTCAAGAGTTCCCTTTTGACTGTTCAGGTTTTAAGTCAAAAGTGTCTATGGTACCATAGCACCTTCAGCAGTGAATCCCCTGGGGTCCCAAAGGCCCGCTGTCAGGCTCACCCACTCCAGCAGTATGGCAGTAGTCATTGTTGCAGCACGTGACCTCTCCTCGAGTGCTCCCCAGTCTGTAACCGGCACAGCGAAGTTGGGCTGCTAGCGAAGGACACTGCAGCACCCGGCAGCCTAAGCCCTTCCCATTGAGCAGCACTACTGGTTGTTTTCCAGTCACCAAGTTGCTCTGTTGCTCTTCCTCCTAGCTGGGGGCGGGGAGGGTGCTGGTGTGATCCTCCAGCTTCCACCCAGAGGTCAAATGATGTTGCGATGTACTCGGAGGCATCTCAGTGAACCTTGGGTACTTCATCAGGTGCACCTCACAGCATGCGATCTCGGCCCACTGGTCACAGTAGTTGTTCTTTCTCAGGTATAACGGATCAAACTCTGGGCAAAAGTGGTACCAGCATCCCCGGTCTGACAAATGTGGTTGCGGCAGTACTCATGATCAGGGTGCACACTGTCTGAAATATGGGGTAGCGGAAGTACTCATGATCAGGGTGCAGACTCTCAGGCGATCACCCTAACTACTATGCCCCTTCTGCCATACAGAGTCGTCTATATAGGCAGTAACAGGTCTTGCGTGCCTGGCCCAAACTCAGTTCACTGGTGACCCCCTGTGGCATACGGGGTCACCATGGCACAGTGGTGTGGCTTGGGTCTTCCTGTCCAGCACTTCCAATACAGCTCAGGACAGTACAGCCCTCTCCTGGCATATGAGGGTAGCAGAGCAGATACTGCACATAGGTAACGGCCCAATCGGTGCACGGCCTCACACCCATAGTCCTGGTCACAGCCAGAGGTCTTGTAGAGCCTCCCCTTCTCACACAGCCTGGATGGCTGCTTGGCAGACGACACATTTTTGGGGACTCAATCTCCCCTTCTTATAGTCCTTTTCCAGACACCAAATGTAAATTAGGGTCTGGTCTTTGAAGTTATATTTTGGGGTTCTGCTTCTTTTGAAGTGGGCACTTCTCCTTTTCATCTTCCTTCAGAAAAGAAGTCTGCCATAGCAGGCAAGACTTTGAAGCGGATTGTTCACAACATAATTCATGGGAGAGACCAGACTTTAAACCTGGATGTCAGCCACAGTGATATGTGCCTCAGAAGATTACATCCTAGACCCCCAGTATTACTCTTTATGATCCTCCTATCAGCCCCATCTCCCTTCCTAGATGTATCCAGGCTCCTTTCTAGTGACGTATCACTGAATCAAAGATCAGACTTTAAAATGCAAAGGGAGTTTGTTTCCTCCAATGTGTCCTCACCCAGCTCTCAGGAATGTAGCAATCCACAAATCTGTCTGTGAGCATTCCTCTCCTCATGTCTTCACCAAAATGTAACCCAAGGCCCTCCATATAATGTACTATTACGTGCACAAGCACTCAGTGTCCATTCATATCACACTTTCTGTTCCGCACTATTACCTGCATTGTACCCTCACATGTACCCAACATCCAGCACAATCACTCAATCTGCGTGCACTGCTCAGCACTGAAACTGACTTTCCTACCTATAACCAGGGTTTGGTAGTTTGAAACATATGCACTGCCAGCATCAACATTCACTATGTGCGTGCTGCACAACTCTTCACCCTTCATGTATTGTGTTTCATGCATCACACATACACCCATCACATGCGGTCCCTGTGCACACACTGCACAGCACTACATCTCTCATGTAATGTATTGCTCTCAGACATACATACACCCATCACATATACTAACCATACATGTGCTGCACTGTACTGCTCTATCCATGTACTGTACCCTTCCCAGGCACACATACAACTAACTCAGAGTCACTACTCCTGCGCTATGCAGCACTCCACATCAACTTGATTTAGACCAAAGTAGAGTTAAGCGCACAGCAGCAGAACTTTTAAAAAGGTGAGTGAGCCACTCTGGTGACACAGGGTAAAAAGGTCCTGTTCACTACTACTGATTTTGTCACCACGGTTCTTGTGCTTCTTAAATCCTTTGTGAAGGAGGTAGTCATCCACCACTATGAGGGAAGTCCAATAAGACTGCAATCCTTGAGACAGGCCTATGTCATGGCGCACATGCATGATCTGTGTTTACCTATAATAAAAAAATCAGCATAGGAACAGTGCAGTTGGGCACTCAGACAGGAGTACACATCTCTTAGCATGCAGAGGATTTTTCCTTCCCAACACAACTGCTGCTACATAGCAGCAAAAAGCAGCACATGCCTTGAAAGCGCCTTTGACAAGCAACCATTCACCCCTGTCAAAGGTAGAAAAATAGTGCTGCTCCATCTCCTCAACTGCTTAAGTAAGACTCCAGTCAGCCCAAAAATGCAGCAGAAATTGTGTCTTAATTTAGCGATCCCAGTGCTGACTTTATGTGATGCGGCCCTAGACGTTCCAGGCACTTCCCTGTTTGTGATTGGGGAGTGTTGGCTACTGAGAATTCTTGTGGCTGTCCAGAGTCTGCAGACTTTTGGTGTGTTTACTGCAGTGGAAAGGTTAGCATAAACCTGACTTTTCAACTGTGTCGGGTGCTTGATGAAGGGCAGCACGTTTCCCAAGCCAGAACTGGACTTGGATTTATCAGTCAAATGGAAAGTATTTCATTTTACATATCAAACCACTGCTCATTTGTTGGATTAGGGACTTAAGGACTTTTGTATTTAGTCACCTGAAAATGGCTTGGTTTTCAAGAAGAAGAGATTTTACTATAAGAAATACAAACATAATTCATGCAGAGCCTCTTCACTGACGTCATTCATTTACTAGTGTTTTATTGCATGTACGAGTTCAAGTGCCAGGGTCAATTAGGCTTGGGCGGGAGGTTAATTAAAGCAGGAAGCCCTGAGAAATACATGAAAGCCGATAATGGGGAACTACTACGCAAACCTACGCTCTTGTAATAAATCTCTTTGCTTACACTAGTGCAGAGTCCAAGCACCCTCACCTTATAGCTTCAAACTATCCCCAGAGGACTTTAAAGCCAACCTGTAGTGGAGGAAGCCTGCTTTGGTTGTGTAATGATTAATGCAGCAACCTGCAGTTGATAATATTAGAAGAATGTTTTAAATGTCCCTTGTCCCTTTTATGTCTGTCTTGACATCTTTTTGCAATTCTCTAATTTATACAAAGGTGTTACTCAAAAGAGAAGCATTCTCTCACTTCGTGGTGTTGGCTGTTTGGTGCATCATTCCGCCTCATATGGATTGCTTACATAGCAGTGCAAGAGGGAATATTTTAAAGCTTAAAAGTAAATGTATTCATTATCTCATAGACGTATTGTGAACGGAAAGCAATTTTTTTTTTACTTTTTTCACTGTATCTACAGCATACTTTATATTGTTTTAGTCAGGACACAAAAAGCAAGCCAGACCTATTCTCTTCGCCAGTGCTTGTTTATTCCATACTGCGGGATGAACTGTCTGCCAATGGTCCCTAGTGCCTAGGATACAGGCGACCTATATTCTCCTCTGGGGACAGCATGAAGACTTGAGGGAGAGGATGTGGTGTTACACTCTACTGCTCACTTTGGAACTGGAGAACTAGGTTTGAGTCCTGGCATGGACTCAATATTCTGTGATTCTGGGCAAATTCCTTTAAAAAATGAACCTGACCTTGTGTGATGTAACTGGTGCTTGTGTAGAGCGTTCCAATGCCTCTGGGCCGAGTTTGCTCGGTATAAAACTGCACAATGAAATGGGTGGGAGAAGAGGGTGGGTCGAGAGTGGCAATGATGAGATTCTACAAAGAACCTCTAGCCGGGTACTTCCTTCTACAGCACATTCCATCGAGGTTTACGCCGGAGTTAAGGTGGTGATTTTGAAATTAGAAGGCTCCTTTTGTGTCTCTGCTGAGCCACCAGGCAAGTGGGTAAATACTTATTTACTTGTTCAAGACATATTTTTTATTACACCGGTAATTACAATAAATAACGTCATAACAGCTTACATTTGAGATCAATGGTTGTACTAAACCAATTTCTGTTTCTAAATCCGCAACAGACAACATACACAAATTACAAATCGTATGAATCAATTCCTAAAACCTTTTTTTTTTAAATGAGGCTTCTGTAAGCATCGAATGAAAGGTGCTCGTCATATTCATCACTCTTATTGCATCTAGGCAATTGTACACTGTAAGTTTTATAAAGAGGGGGCAAAGTATCACCGGAGGATCCACAAAAATAAAGTACAGTCTGATAAAAGATGAAGTACATCATAATTACCTTGAAGATGACATATGCAAGTCCCCCATTCACATGTATCGCAGACTTCATACCTTTAATCTGTCATCCTGGGTTTATGCCCCCTCCTAATCATGATATCAGAAGATGATGTTTTCTGTCAGGCAGATTTTTTAAACAGAGAAGGCAAATTTAAATAAGGGGATACAGATATTTCCCACCCAAATGCTCCAAGACACTTTGCTTACTGTAGATTTCAACTTGATCTCGCAAGAGGAATCAAGTGCTTCGCAAAGCATCCCGACGCACACTCAAGAATTCTTTGGGGTGTATTTAGACAGCAAGACTGAGCCACCATAGACCACAGTAGTTGGCCTAGGTTCAATTTCAAGACTTGAATCCTCAAACTGGATGGGAGAATAAAAGCTGCTTTCAAAATCGAGCCTCTATATTTTGCCAGTCAGCCATAGAGCTACTGTTCTGCACCACATAGGGCTTGATGTATATCTTTCCCTTTACCTGCGTCACTGGGGAGGACGAGACTTTCACGCCCTGAAGGATGTGAATGGTTCATCCTTTGCACATGCCGAGAAAATCCTTCTGGTGCTTGCATCAGAAGGGCTGTCTGTGTTTTTAAAAATAATTTCAGTATGCAAGGAAAGAGCTTCCCTTGGATCCCGAGATTATTGTTTTTTCACACGGTGTGACAAGCAGCGCTCATAGTACACGACATCACACAGTGTGAAAGTGAAAGCAGTTAGCACCTGTAAGCACGTGCTGCTTTCACCTCGATTCGTGCTCGGGCATATCCCCAAGCACGGGTCAATGCGGGAGCGGTACAGTCTGAAAGGACAGTACCACTCCCTACTGGATCCCTTCTTGGGGATCAGTGTAAGAAGGTGATCACCACGCAGGGATCCACAGCTGGGATCGACTCACTGGACACCAGGGAGGGAGAAGCGGCTCCCCAAGCACGGACAAGCGATCTGCCCCGAAAAAGTAATTTCAACCTGTCAACAACATGCAGCGATTCATCAATTACGCTCCCTTGCTACCACCCAGCCCTGATTGAAACAGATGGATCTAAACCCAGGAACGCCACAATGTCAGCTCTTCCTTCCAGTTACACCTCCACCAAGCGAATGGTTCCACCCTGTGTTGCCTAAGAGATTCATGATGTGTGAAACAGTACAGGGTTTTTTAGAGGGAGTGTTATACGTAAATATAACACCTGGATCATAATCAGTGGTGAAGCATCATTGAAGGCATGGTAATGTATATTTATATAGTGCAATTCCTACATTACAACTTTTCTGTTCATTTTTTAGTTCTAACTATATAAAGTTGACAGATATTCTGGTGTGTCCCTACTGAAATAATCTAGAACAAAAGGGCAGAGTGTGTCGATAAAGACCTCCTCTTGGTGAACCTTTTTTTTTGCAGAGGAAAACGTATTCTCCTGAAGACCAACCCAGCACGTCTCTCTAAATAGAAATGCAGGCAGTATAAGAAGGATTGAATCAACCGGATGCATTATACTCAATGTAAACCTTAAACCTTATAGATGCTTCTTTTGAAGACCTTGCCGGCGTTTTTAAAGTTCCTGTAACTAAGAAATGTAAAATGACTTATTGTTATTTTATCCGGTTTCTCCACTTTGCCCATTAAGCATTCAGGGGTTTGGGGAAATGACTGCCTGCATCAGATAGGCAGCTGTTCTTTGAAGTATTTGATTTTGACAACCGAGTTCAACAAATACCGGCAAATTTATGTTACAAATACAAACAGCATTCTTAAAATAGATATTTCATAAGCACAAAAAAAGGAAATTATTATACCAACTAAATTTGATAAACGTTGAGTTGTTTAAAGAATTATGGCTATTATATAAAAATAAGTTAAAAGGCTGAACTGCAGCTTAACAAATCTCTTTAAGAGGCAATGGTCAGGTGGTTGAATGCTACATCACACTCATTGTTTTATAATTTAACAAACATCTTTTAAATAAAAGCTTCTGGATCGACAGTAGGGACAACTTGTAAATTTACAACTGTGCATAGAGGTATGTGTACAGATTGTCGACTGAGGAGCGGAGTTGTGGGGGCTCTTTCACATGCATATGTAGTGGTTTGATTCAAAAGTCTACACATGCATGTTTACTACTCCTCACAGAGCATAGTTTCAACTTTTTGGAATTCTTTAAACCTTTCAGGTTGCAGATGGAAACCTGCATCAGTTACAACTTTCCAGTTCAATGGCTAGTGTTAAAATGTTAATTTTCTCAAGCAAAAATACCCATATGTGTATATTTTGCATGAGAAAATAAAAATAAATGCTCAATCAATCAAACAGCTTTTGTAAACCGCAACACTGTCACCCTTAGGGGTATCTGGGCACCGTGTCTCCATTGAAGAGCCAGGTTTTGAGCCTCTTTCTGAAGTCAGCCAGCAAGGGGGCTGTACGGAGCTGGAGGGGAAGGTCGTTCCAGGTCTTGGCAGTGATGTAGGAGAAGAAGCGGCCATTGCTGCGGCTAGTTTTTCATGAGAGAAAACAATTTTGTTCATTCCCTAATCCCACTAATTTTGGTGAGTTTCCCTTCCTCTTCCTATCTTGGGAAGGAGGTTAAGTTCATATATATCAATCCATTTTTAAATTCCTGCGCCTCATAAAATCACAAGGTTTGAAATCACACAATGCCTTTTTGCTATGCAGCAAAAACATTTAGCAAGTTGGAAAAGCATTATGGACTTGCAAATGGATTTACCAAGACATTCCGAATTACGATTAGGATCCAGCACAAAGAGGGAGTTTCCTCTAACTGCTATTCGGAAAGGTATTAATATAACTGATTTGCGAATGGAAATCATTGACAAGTTACTGACTCCACAAAGGAGCTGGTAACATATTCGCAAAGGGGTAGTTGGACGGCTTCCACTTTAAGAATCAAGTCAGGTGACCTCGACAAGGGGTGAGGGAATGTGGGAGTGGCAGTAAGGGCTTTATTTTCTTTAATAAACCAAAGCTTATTTTCAAGGAACATGGGCACCTTTAAAAAACGTTCGTTTGCCATTGCAAACATAGGTTCCTTAAAGGCCACCATTCCTTATTTGTAGTTAATCATACGGGGTTGCAAACAATGAACTGTCTAAATAAAGTTAATTAAGCAGATTGTTCTGAGACCCCAATAACTGGACATTTTGTGATACAACTTGGCACCCAGGACAGATTGCAAATTTGAGACAGATCACAAAATCTTGGTGTGCCATTTGCGACAACGTTTTTACACCCACTTTGTTTTGTACTCTGAGGACTAGCCCTCCAAGTAAATATGTAACCTTTTGCGTAGTAGGAAGAGGTCAGAAATGGGTTCATGACTAAATGTATCCGCTCTAGGTGTTCACAGACCTCTTGTGCATGCCCACTCTAGAACGCCCAATCGTCTCCATCTCATAAGAGAAGCTTCGCTTACATAGGAACCTCGGTTTGAGTAAATCCTTCTACAAGTGCAAAAATGACATTTGTGAATTACAAAAGTGATTTTCACTCGTATTCGAAGATATCTGCGCGTGTGAGCCATCCTTAAATTTGCAGATTAGTACGGTGGTCTTCTTCTCTTGTTCAAATGTGCCCCTTTCGGTACACAAACTCATCACTCATTCAGACAGGAAAGACGGTCATAACTGAGTCTAGAAAGAATACATTGGTGATCCTTGAGTTATTTCTGACTTTTAAAATGGTAAAGTAAAACAGGGAAATTGGTCGCCCGTTGACTGGTCTACGTTACTAAATTATTAAGAAAGTTTGAGAAAAACAAAGTTTCCCCAAGTTCAGCGCTTGATGTTCATGCGCGCCCTTGTACCTGAAGGCTGCGGAAATTCTAATCATCCCGGGAAGTTATTGAAGGGAGGTACATAGTGCAATGTGTCCAAAGAATGAGCAGGCTTTATTAAACAACATAGCCTGTGGCGAGTACTGTACGAGCTCTGCTTTTAGAGGGAGGAAGCAGGGAGCGAGCAGGCTGGAATCCAGCCGTGTTGTAAGGGGCCTGACAGTCCCTGTCAGCGGGCGCTCGGGATGCAATAAATGTGATACCATCCGTGACACGGAGAGCGCCTGCCTCCATCACTCTCAGGTTTACAAGAAGCACACTTTCTAAATGTATATTCTTTTTGGTTTTTTATAGCCCCAAACGTGCCCCCCGAAACCGGTTCAGCGAGCCTGGCATCGGTACGTGCAAGAAGGACAGGCAGGCATGCTGTGCTAGTCCTGGGAGTGATTTTTAGGGAGAGCTTATTGTAGGTGCATTTTCATTTATTCCGATATCTGCCATTTTGCAAATACTTGACAAGGAACAGAAATAATAAACAAAGAAATAATTAGGACTGTGAGATTTAGAAGAGAATTTTGCCGCCTAGCCTAATGACCGCAGCTGAATGCAAAGCTATTTGCGAAGGTGGCTTTAGTTTACAAAAAGCAACTCTCGTCTCTGGTGCAAAACCACTTTTGGGTTTGTCAAAAATTGGTTCTATACTTGTAGAAGTATTTTCTTACACGAAGAGTCGCTGTGTGTAAATGTAGTCATCGGGAAGAGAGTGGATGTGTTCACAGCAGAAATCCTTTTTGAATGTGTGCGCATCCTCAACCTCATACCATCTCCTCTCTGACCCCTTGTCACATTGCAACAGGTCGAGAATTTACTCTTGACAAGGTCAAAAGTAGGTCCTTTCCGGGAAGGGAAGGGAACAGAACGCCCACATAATTAGTGGGCGGGCACTGGAAGGTGCTCTCCAAGAAGAATATATTCCACATGGAGAAAAAAAAAGAAGAAAGAAAACAAGTTATCAAATGCATTTGTGCTTGCTTGGCAGATTTTCAAGTTGGAGGTTTCCTGGCTCAGTTGTAGAAACTTTTGTGAACTCTTGGAAGCCGTAAATCTGTTCCCTTGAGAGGTCGTAGACTCATATATACAGAATATTGCATTATTTTAGTATCTGGCCCTATTACTTGCTGGTAAATAAAGTGAGTATCCCTAATACAGCAACAGATAAATATGGCAGGTGTGGAACCGCCCGATATGTGCAGCTTGCTTTTCTGTCTAGTGCAAATACACGCAGCAATAACCGGGAAATCAAGGGGGCCCTCGAACCTGTGACAGTCAGTGTGGACGACACATGCTAAAGTAGCTGTATTTATACATATGAATCCAGAAATGCTCAATGTTTGGGATTGTACGTGTAGCATGTACTTACATGTTATTGCCTCACAGACTTACCACACTGTTTGAGTTTAATTTTAACTGGTTGCTGCCTTCCTTTTGCCAGGTGGTATTTCTTAAAGGTCATTGGACATTTTTGGGCTGATGGGAGGACTTAAGAAAAGCAGAATATATCACTTTATAATTTTGACATGCAGTAGTTGCCACAGGCAATTAAATGTACCGATGCAATGGAAAGGTGCAGTGCCTCCAATATGGCACATCTGTACAATTATCGAGGCACTCTAAATAGAGGCCTCAAAGTAAGAAATGGTCCTATAAAAATAAAAATAAATTGCCAAACGAAAAGGTCACAAATGTGACATATTAGCTTCAAGTTATTTTTCTGTACACATTCAGACTCATTTTGGTCATATAAATGAAACATCTGATTTACAATAACAGACCATGTGGGGCACATTTTAGAAGAAATGGTTAGTTAAAGGTCAGGCTTTCACAAGAAAGAATAGGTAAGAAGTCCAATTAGCGCTCTGCAGTGCAGAAGAAAGCAGACACAGCCAGGGATGATCATTTTTAGTTGCAGGTTTCTCCTTTCTAACAGTCTGCCTTAATCTGCTGTTTTCTCTCCCTCATCAGGTTGTGGAGGTAAAGAAAAGATGTAGGCCTGGCAGATGGAAGATGGCACCCAGCTAATTGGTGTTTCCTACATTTAGTTACATAAAAAAACAGATGCAATGGTTCGACCCATATTTTACACTTTTAATATTATTATTGACTTGCCCACCTGCTGCAGAGGTACCGGTCACTCTCAAATGCCACTTTCCACCCTTGCCTCAACAGAAGAACCAATCAAATGTGGGTCTTTATAGAAGAATTGGGAATATGAAGGATTATTTGCACTGTTCCACAGGCATTCTCTCTCTCATCACTGCATTTCAACATCTACATGCCTTCACTGGCACATTTACTAGAACAAATGTACTTTGATGGCACCCACAGCCACTTTCGATTTGACAATAGCTCAGAGAATGCGACAAAGTTCAAAGAACACCTAGACCACATTTTCGACAGGGTGAAAGCTTCCTTTGTTATAATGGAATTGAGAATGAGATATGGATACTAAGCGGTTGTGACAGTGTCAAGCTGCATGTTCAAGGGATCAGGAGCCGTCAAAAAAAGTAAAAAGTCTGAGGATGTCAACCTATGGACATTAACCTAAAATTGTTTATGCTAAGGAAGGTTCTGCCACGCATGAAAAGCAATCACCAACATGTGAGTGAGTAAGGCCCTAGTCATGGATCTCTACATCAGCAGCGGCCCGTGCAGGTAAGAGCAGTAGAGCAGTGGGGCAGTGAGGCCGGGTGGGGGGCGGGATTTCTACAGGCGACCATGAGGGAAAATTAATTATTTATTTAATTTCCCCTTGTGATCGTCTGCCGAATCCCCCTCAACCTGGCCCCACTGCTCTTACCTGCACGGGCCACTGCTACTCTACATGACTCTCCAAAACCTCATTGACAGGTTGCAAAGACTGTCAACTCATGGACCCAAACCTTGCTTCAACCTTTGGAAACACAACCCTGCTTCAACCAGCCTTGTATGCCTCAGAATTCCAGGATCAAATTCTAAATCTTATGGGCCATTCACAAAGCATTCTGCAGCATAAAACTCTGTTACCTTCATTATCTAGCCCCACATTTTATCCTGAATAGGGGCCTTATTATGACTTTGGTGGTATGGCAGTGAGCCGCCATGCCAGCGCCCCACTGCCACACCTCCAGAGCCATATTGAGACCACCCGCCGGATTTTGACTGGATTCCAGGTCGGGCGGTCCTAAGGTGCCTGGCCCACAGAGGTGCAGGGCTAAGGCTCATACATGAGCCTTAGCAAGGCAACGCAATGGGAACGCCATTGCACGTTCCTGCAGGGCATGGACTGTTAACGTGAAATGAGTGATGGAATAGCTTAGAAAATGTGTTTGGGGACCCAAAAGTGGAATATAGGCAATCCAGGCTTGCTACTCAATGGAATCATGACATTTAAAGAGACAGCAATAGTTTTGAAATGTAACTTCCCATGCCCAAATGTTGTAAAATTATTACATATGTCAGGCCTTTTACAACGGTTACAAGCTGACTACTTGTCAAGACTACCATTTTAAATTGAAAATAAAGTTGGGGAAGGAAAATATGATGTGGTGTGTATGTTTTTTTTTTTTAAATTAGCATTTTATGTAAAGAACAACAGAAAGTCAAAATTCTGTATGGTCATAAAAACATTGTGCCATGCCTTAGATCTTATCATTCAGCTGACCACAAATACAAATAAGAAATATGCACGGTATAAAAATAATGCTGTGGCATTATCTTGTATAACAAATGTAATACACAGGCCCATTGCAACGGAAAGTCTCATAGAGGGAAGTGGGACAGTCAGCGCCACATCACATCATGTTGGCTATGTAGAAACACTGGCAGCGGTGGTCAGAGACCGTGTAATGTCAGGTACAGTTATCTCTCCTAACGACTAAGACGGGGAAGGGGCTTGTGATTGTAAATAAGTTAGGAGTGGCTCCCAAATATCTACATGGTGGGAGTTCAGCGGCAGTAGTTCCCAGTAGTTGGCCAGTTGCTCCTGGCTGTAAGCTGTGTCACGTAGCCAAGATGCACCCTTTGGTGCAAGTTTCATTCCCCAATGCTTGGCAATCTGATGCTTGGCAAGAGCGTAGCTGTGAAACGCCGATACACATAGCCCATTAGTCAGATCAGTGGAGTTGGTGATAATGAATAACCAGTGATCTGTTGAATAGTGTGGTGTATTTCTCCCCAAAAGTCTGCTATTTTGGGGTACTCCCAAGCCTGATGGAGGAAGGAAGCCTAAGGCGCTGAGCATCGCACACAGGGCCATATTCTCAAGGAGCTATCTCTGAGTTAACGGCACTTTAGCGCAGCCAAAGTCGTGATAAATTTACCGCCCCATTCACAAGCCGGTGCAAACAGCCGTCAGCACCACTTTTCCGTCGTTTGCATCCGCAACAAACATCACCACGGATGACCCCGGCAACTATCACTAATGAGATGCAGAGTAGGCGTTCCTGAGCAAAAAGCAGCAACAACAACACTCCACAACATTCTCAACGACCAGCCAGATCTGCGATAAGAACACAAAACATACGATAAGGCGCATTAACACCAGGAAATTAACACCTGTTCTGACCTGGTGCAAAGTCGGACCACAACCCGCACCCGACAAGGGAGCACAGCCCATAGCCACACATGAAGAACAACAGATGCCCCCGAACAACTGCCCATGCAGCACGGACACCCAAGAGGGCCACAACATCCACTGACACCACACCCAGGCCCGCAACCCCCCCTTGGGCCCCCACCCCAGGCCCCCCCAAACCCGGACAAAGAAACTGCACACCAACACCATGAATCCCCCCCAAAAATAATTTGCCTGATGTCGCACAAGCAGGAAAATCAACATACATGCGTGGCCAGAAAATGGAGAATCAGTCATACAGCAATGCAATCAACACAAAACACCATTCAAACAAAAGCCAAAATAACCATTCAGATGAGTCCTAGCGGGTGCTAACTGGACAATCTGTAGGACACAGCCTGGAAGACAAAATCCAAGAGAAGAAGGTGTGCCATGCGCACAACAAAGGAAAGAGAGGGAGAGAGGGAGGGAGAGAGAAAGGAAGAGAGACGGAGTGAGATTGCACAAGCAGCGCAAGGCCTCTCGGGCACGTGGCTCTACATGCCAACTTGTGTGTGTGTATTGCCATCGGTACACCATGATCCCAAGGGCTTGTCTCAATCTCAGCACCAAAGCCACATCACTTTCCGAAAACACAAGTAGTAGTCAGGCAAACCTTAGGGATGAAAGCTTCTTTGTTCCAATGCAGAAGGCGGGAGGACAACTGCACCTCTGACCTTGGTCCTGAACGTGGCTGGAACACCCTGAGAGAGATGCCATGGAAGATGGGGATGACTCCCACACCACGCATTGCGCAAATGAACTATCCAACTTATCCACACCCCACACCTGCCTAAGGTACCCGCGCATGGGATGCCCTTGACACTTACGGGAACAGCAACCCATTCTCTCCAACGTTGCACACACATTCGAATCATTCTTTAGAGCTGTGGCATATCCTCCACACAACTGCCGCAGTCCAGAAAAGTGCCGGTTCCATGAGACGCACCAACGCAATGGCAGGCCATCCCAGGCACATGCAGGACCCCCGTCACGTGGAACAGTACCGTGCACGTATGCTGCATTTACTGGGCGCACTGCCGCTGGCAGTGCTACGGAGCAGTTACCGGCTGAGCTTCCACCTTGCCTACCTCACCTGCGTCCAGCCCTGGTTCCACTGCCGAACATGCACATTCGATGTCTGCCTATTCAACATAACTGTAGATGAATTGGACTATGACTTGTGTGTGAGCCCCCTGTTGGATCATGAACAGGAGTGTAACCGAGAAAGTCGTGCATGGGATGCCTTGACATACTGGGTATGTGTTGGCAGTTGTGCAAGGGAGATTGCACAATTCCTCGTGTGCAGTGACCACATTGAGGCGCTCCCCTATTGGGCTGTGTTGCGGATTGGTGAAACGGCGTGGACTGAGCACACCTGCCCGGACCAGTTTATGGATTGGCTCACCCTGGTGTTCCTTGAACACGACAACGACATACTATTGGAACACATTGCACATGAAGCTGCGCGGGTATTCATGAACGATTAACTACGTTCCTGCAGCCACATCGGATTGTCACCCACAGCACAGGTCCCAACACCTTGTTGCATCATGGGGAATGCTCACATATCCCACCACAAAAGAGGACATGTCTGCCTTCATCAGGACTCTGGAGGCATGTGCGTGGAACTACGCATGTGTACACACACCTGTGCAACGTGATGCAGGTCCATGGTCGGAGCAATACAGCGTCGTTTGGCAATGTTACCAATTCGGACACACTGCTGGGGGGAGAGTACACACATGGCAATGTAGCACGACATGTCAACCTGTCGGACCCTTTCACCTGATCACTGTCAGCAGAGCAGACAGTCGGCGCACTCCCATGGCAGAGCACTATACAGACCCCAGGGGCAGTGAGTCGTGCCCCCTCACACGGGGCAATGGGCACACGCCAAACAACACATGACACATCCAGCACAGTAAGGTGGGCTGAGACCGTTGCCATCCGTGATGATTGTTGTCTATTTTTGCCTCACCATGTCCTTCACCTCGACATGTTCCCATGCTGCGTGTAAGTGTCGTAAGCATGTCCCTGCCAGTTGTGGCCTTTGCCTCATCGGTACTGACACGCACATGCCAATAAAGTCAATGCTACTTCAGTGGTGTCTAACTGTGATGAGTGATGATTAGATTGTCCACTCATGTGCCACAATGAGCATCGTCCCTACACAGGGAGGAACTGACTGATGCATGTACAATGGGGGTGGCTCCCATTTTGCAAGCTCCACCTCTGTGAGCCAGACATTGTTTTGGGATAGTTGCTGGCCGACCTGTGCACTTACGTGACTTCAGCAATGCGAGCATGGTGTCCAAACTCAGACCATGTGGAGCAATGTTATGAATAATAACAGGACGTGTCCACACAGATGTGTGTGGGTAGGTATGCGACATGAAGTTTGGTTTTCGCATGTGATGTAGGACACCACTTCTGGTCTGCTACCGATTTGGTCATTCCTACACACAGCCCTATTCAATACACAAACGTGTGCCTATGTTGGGGGGTTGTGAGATTGTTGTTAATGTGCAATGGGGACACAGCTAGTACTCATCTTCACAGTCAACCAATTGACCATGCGTCTCAAGGATAAACATGCACATAGATGTCAGTTACCAGGGTGTACCTTCATGTGCAATCATTGTCCCTACATCCAGCCATACTTCCATACGTGAGTGAACATAGTCATGACACATCTGTGTGATTTAGAATGTTTTATTCACATTCTGGTAATTGACAGAGCTGAAGCTGTACATGGCCATCCAAGCCCACATTACATGGAAGTCCAGTGATGGGCCAACCAGAGACCGTTGGGGATTGAAAAGTGATTTGGAAGAGGGGGAGTGCATTCGGCAGCAGGATTGCTGTGTAATTGTCCAGCAGTGAAGATATGGCAGTCCGTGTCGGGGTCCGGGTGAATGTCGCAGAGTGTTCCGGGGATCAGTGGAAGGTATTGTCCCAGGGCATGATGCATAGGTCAGAACCAGGCAGGGGCTGGCCTGCGGTGATGGATGCCTCCTACTTCACACAGTAATTACTATCCCCATCGTACTCCCCTGATACGGGTTCTGTGTCCGTTGTGTGTGGTGGGGTGATGGCTGCATCACAGTGTGCCACTGACACATCAGGGGTTGGAGCTGTGTGTGACGATATTCCAGCTGCAGTCATCTGGGACAGGCTCAGTGGCAGCAATGGCAAGATGATGAACTGCAGGGCATTGAAGCTCCCAGCTACTACTCGCTGGTGTCCAGCCGTGGCAGCCATACTTCCAGCCTGCATCTGCTCCATGGTCTCCATTGACCTCCGCATCTGTGCCAACTCTGTGCTGTCATCGCTGGTGCCTGTCTGACCAGACAGTTCTTGTATCTGATTAATGGCCCCAGCGAGGTCAGCCAAGGTCTGTGGTGGAGCATGGTGTGGACAGGGGGTGTCCGATAGGGACTGTACGTGTTCCCTGATGGGACTCAGACACCCACATATGGCATCGAGTTTGGCTGTCATGAGCTCGAAACCCACCCGCAGCTGATCAGCCAACTCAACCTGGTAACCCAACACACGTCGTTGGAATTCCATGTATTGGTCAGGGGGGTCCTGGGTAGGCCTGGGCAAAAATTTCGTTCCGTTCACAGAAATTGCGATACTTTGACATTTTCGCGTTCCGCGGAGAGCGCGAAAATGTCAACATTTCCGCTTTCCGCAGCTTGGCGATAATTTGTTTCTTGCTCGCGCTGTAAAATAATACATTCTCGCGCGCGCGCGATCGCCTTTCCTAAATCCCTGCGTTCGCCGACAAGTTTTCTTGATCCGGTCGCGTTCTCCATGAGATGTTGGATTGTTTTTAGCCATTTGCGCTGTCTCGCGACAGTTCGCGCCTGCAGTGACGTCATGCGTCGCGCGATCACGTCTTTCTTCTCACGATCATGCACCGCGAGACAACTCAAAACAAGATGGCCGCGCCCGCGAGCAACCACATGGGTAAGTTGGCGACCCGCAACCATGCAGAAAATCTCGCGAACATGCGGGAAAAAAAAATCCGCATCTTCGCGATATTTCCGCTTGTTTGCGATAATTTTAAACATTTTCGCGATAGTGGATTTCTCAAATTCCGCCCACCCCTAGTCCTGGGAGACCGCCGTGGTCGTGTGTGTTTCCTGCTGTGTGGTCTGTGCAGGTGGTGGGGTCACCTCGAGGCAGCTGGCCTGCCCTGCTCCTGGGGATGGGGTGCGGAGGCTGTCCATTATCCGTTGGAGGGTGTCTTGACATATGTGCAGGTTGTCCTCTTCATCATCACTGATGAGAAGTGTGGTGAGCTCTGCAGGAGGTGTTATTTGTCCCTCTGCAACATAAAGGGGAGATTCAGGTTAACAGAGTTTCACATGTATGTTGAAGATTTGCAGATGTTTACATTCAGACTGCATGCCAATGTACACTGTGACTGTTTTGGTGGAGCTGGCTATTTGATCGCAGTCAGTGTGTTTTTCGACTACATGACGCATTTGTGGTAGTACCCGTACATTATCACCACACAGTGTCAGGCAATGCCAGATGTGAGTGGACAGTTATTACGCACAAGCGGAACCTGTTGAGAGCTCTGTCCTGTAGTGTTGGTGTTGCACTTTGTACCACATTGCCGTCATTGCTGATGTTCTGTGATTGCTATGTGTGTGTGCTGCATTGTGGGGGATTTGCCTCTGCAGCTCTGATTTCGTGTACCCTTCTCCCTTTGAGACGGGGTGCCTTTGAATTGTGTGCTTTTCAGGGGCTGAATTCTTTGCGACTTGGGTCATATGTGCTCTCGGACAGATTTTGTGGCCTGGTGAATTGTTCGTCTGCTGCGTGTATTGTACGGCATGGGTTGTGGGTGCACGTGGATATGTCAGAGTGTGGCCTGCTCTTTTACGGATGTGATCCGCACTGAGCCACTGCCTTGTCCATTCGTGAACCATGTCATGTTTTTGGGCTGCTGCCATGCTATCGGGCATGCAGTGTCACTTGCATAGTCAGTGTGGCTCACAGAGCCCCTGCTTTGCTGGATCCAGCACATGTGCATGGGTAGGTTGTGGTATTGGTGATAGGGAGGGAGGCCCCTTTGTGCACATTGTGGACGGGGGCCTACTTGGTGTTTCTATGTGTGCTGCAGTGTGCCAAGGCTATCCGGGACATGTTCCACAATCATTGTGGGTGTGCAGTGTGCTACACATAATTGTGCATGTGTGCCATTGTGCCCATCTCCCCCGTCCCCCCAGTCCCTGGTCTTTACTTACCCTGTTGCCCTTGGGTCAGGTCGTATAGAGCTGTGTCCAGGCCCCCAAATCCTGCCACCGTCTCCACACTGCTGACTGTGGCCACCATTTCCTCCAGCTCATCCAGCTCCTCCTGTGTTGCAGGACTCCCACCTCCAGTCGCCGTTGCTGCCTTCCTGTTGGCGGTGAGTTTCTGTTTGGTCTGCCTTTTCACATCATGCCAGCGCCTCTTGACCTCCTCCATTGACCTCCTCAACACTCTGACTGCATTGACTTTGGTGACGATGCACTGCCATTTTTCCGTTTGGGTTGACAGTGGAGGTGCCGAACAGTTGTTGATGGTGTTCTATCACCTCCGTGACGATGATCCGGTCTTCCTGAGGACTGAACCCCGTCTTCCTCTTCCTATTCTCCTTGCCCTTGTCCTCTGCACTCGGTCCGGGTGCATCCATGGTGCTACGCAGTTTATATTGGTTTTGGTGTTTTTTTTTCTTTCTTTTATAGTGCATTTTCCCGTCAGACGTGTGTGATTTGCAGGCCTGTGGCTGGTTTTCAGAGCTTTTTGTATCGTGCTTGGCCTCATCGCAGCTTTTTTGCGTTCGTGTTTCGCATTTTTGCGGCGTGGCGTTGTTTTTAACGTGGCCATTTGGCCCGTTATCTGGTGACTATCGCATGGTACCGCCGTGTTGTGAACACTTAGTTAACACTGCATAAATTTCCCGCGATAGACTGCGATGTCGTAGGTTGCGGTAAGTTACTTTTGCGATGATTATCACACGTTGTTGATAATATGCCCCACAGCGCGCTTCTACCAGGTGGCCCTTACGCTTCATCTGCACCGGTGTTGGATGCAACCTATGTAAGAATTTAAAATGAGTAAGTATGAGTCTGTAACTGGGAGTGGGCCCCAGTTTGTTCACTGCAATAGGTCTATTGTTCCTCCATGCGTCGGAGGGGTCAATGTCCACTGCCCAGTGAGCCAGGTCGATGGGGCAACGGGCTGGTGCCTTGTCTTGCATAATGACACGTGACTAGTGTGCGAGTGGAAGCGTTAGTCAATATGAGTTGGAGCGCATGTAATGTAGTCAGAGGTTCAAGAAATGTTCTGTGTTGCGCTCAACAGGTAGCACATATCTGGTAGTAAAGTAGAGTATTTAACATAGTGGGGTGCGGAGTCTCCTCCATTAAGAATGGGGAGAGGAATTGTCCGTCATGGTACCAATCACCGTATGTGAGTATTTTCCAACTATGCACCCATTGTTTTGAGCCGTCATCCCGTAGAGCAGCAGCTTGGGGTTATGGGGTAATGGGATGCATGGGGCATATAGGCAGTGCAACTGAGCACGGTGGCAAAGGCCATCCCATGCCCAGCGTACACACTCCGCAGTGTTAACATCTATTTGTGGAGGTTTGTAGGGTTGATAAAGCGCAGTTGATAAAGGTATCAGGGAGACAATGTCTGCCATTAACCACCACATTTGGCTGGAATTGTACAGTGTGTATCCAAAATGCATATATTGGGCATGAGCACATATTGGGCAGTGTTATGCCTGATGCATTTCAACCCCCGTCTGAACAGTAGTGTGAGGATTTCCCATGCGATTCTAGGTTGTTTCTGAGTCCATGCCAATGATATCAGATTAGATCGCAATTGCCAAAGAAACTGTAGAAGAAGTGGCAAGGGAATATTGAGAAAGAGGTATAACAATTTTGGCAAGACCACCATTTTGGCAATGGCCAGTCGACTTGACAGCGATTAAGGGAGGGGACTCCATACAGGGATTCTGTCCTCTAACCAGGACATCGCCCTACCATAATTGGTGCACCACAATTCATCCCTGTCCTGGCTGAGCCGAATTCCTAGATATTCCACTGGTTTAGTTGCCCACATCAGAGGAAAATGAGTGTCGAAGCACTGTGTGGCATCAGTGTGGGGAAAAGCAATAGATTTAGCCCAGTTTATTTGCATGCCTGCCTGACCCCCAAACTTAATGACTACCCAAATGATGGGGTCTAGGTTGGTTTGGGGTTCCCAGCCATAGAGAGCAATGTTATCAATGTACATGGAAATCATGAGGAACATGGCGGTCGGTTAACAGCAGACCCCTGCTGACTCACCTCTCTGGGTCGCCAAGACACGCCAAGCCAAGTCTCGCGTAACCGCTGTGCCGGAAACTTCAACTGAGCCGTAGACACGCTCTCGGGCCACCCTATGGGGAGGGAAGCCTGCAGTTTTTCTGAGGGAGTGGAGGGGCAGAGACACCCTTGGGATTTCTCCATGCCGCGTTGCCTTGACGCGCGCGTACCACGGCTTGCCTCCTCTGGAGATCAGAGGTTACTGGCCGCAATGGAGCTATGCCGGGACCGGCAAGCTGCAGCACAGTTCCACCACCGGGTCACTGGCAGCGGTGTCATCACAAGTCTGAGAGCACGCCAGCCACTACAGCCCCCATCACAAACCACTACACTGAATCCTTCCTCTTTTTTGCATCTTATATGCCCCAAAAAGACTCCTCCGCCAGGTGGGAAGGAGAAGGGACAGGGGAAACTACACACGAATGCCAGAAAAGCAGAGAAGACTAGAGTTTCGTCATCTGAAGAAGGAAAGTTACAAGGTATTTCATGCTACACTTAGAGAAATAAGCGCATAGATTTCTGCACTGGACTTTCTAAGGGGGGGGCCTCAGTGTATCCCCCCCAATAATCTTCCCTAAATCTACACCCACTCCGCCACTCACTACTGCACCCCAAACTCCTGAAGCCGCTTTCTAGTTAAAGAGCTGCTTCCTGAGCACAAGAAAAAGAGCGGAGGAAAATCGAAGCTCATATCAGATCCCCTGAATAGGAAAGTTAAAATCACGCCCTCACTGAGATCCTTTTTAAAGTACAAGGAGGGAGGGCGGTCGCTTTCCCCAGTGAGGCTAGTACACCTTTTGCCCCAACTCATATAGATGCTTTCAGAGGAACAGCACTTCAAAAACCTGATCATAGAGAGCAGAAGGAGCTCCCCCTATCCAACCATTTCCAAGTTTGGAGGAAGGTATAATACTCCCAGAACTCATAGGAGGGGTTGAATTAGGGGCACCAATACCAGTGATAGAGGAAGACATCTTTGCCCCACCTATAGAACAAGACACAGGAGCCTTACTGTGTTCACTTTCCGAGGAGATTAGAACTAGATTCTCACTCTCTCAGGCAAATCAGACAAAAATCTGTGATATGTGCGAGAGCCTAAAAAATAAACGTACGGGTCTAACGGAAAGAATAAAGAGCTTAGAGGTATTTCTGGAGACAGTGCGGGAGGAGACAGCAGGGATCAGCAGAGAAATTGCGGACCTTAAGACAAGTGGAAAATTACTCCAGGAAAAGGTTGAAGCATTAGATTATCACTCCAGTAGAAACAATCTAAAGATCCTAAATATTCCCGAGGGTAGTGAAGGAGGCGATTTAAAATAGTTTGTGATAGCTCTGATAAAAGAATTCATACCATCTGTCAGGACACTAGATCTACATCAGGATATACAAAGAGTACTTAGGGACCCGTACAGGAGAATCCCAGCATAACTAAGCCCAGAAGGGTACTGATAAATTTTAACACCTATGTGATGAAGGAAAAGATACTGATGGAAGGTCTTAAGGCAGGTTCATATACTAAAAATGAGTGGTCCTTCCGTATTCGGTCGGATATTGCTAGGGAGACAAAGAATTGACAGTGGGAGTTTGGTAAGCATATACAAGAGCTTCGATCATTAGGTGCCACGGCTCAGCTGAAGTTCCCTGCCACTTTGAGAATAATGTGGAACAACAAGATGTTTAACCTAAAAGATTCAGATGAAGTTTTGGATTTGATTTAAAGAAATGAAAACTTGGACATGGCTTGGCGTAACTGTTAGGTAATCACTTATATTCAATCCGGAGAGTTGAGGGCAAAGGGTGTTAAGGAAACGCCCAGGCTGGTTAAAGGGAGGGTTCCTCAGGGGTCTGTGGGGACATGATTATACTAATGTAAATATTTCACTGGGTGGGGAACAGAGGGGGAAAAAAACAAAAAATTAAGGTCCTTATGTGTGGCAAATATGTTAAGGTTAAGAGGTTCAAAGAAAAGGTGTGCCCCTCAAGATGACTAACTTTAATAATACCAGCAGCCTAAGGATATTAAGTTGGAATGTAAATAGGTTGAGGGTGCTGGCCAGAAGAAGGAGAATCCTACTTTTGTTAAAACAATGAAACAATGATATATTGAGGTTACAAGAGACACACCTTCGGCAGGCAGAGTTGAAAGAAATTACTAAAGGGCAGAGGTGGATAAGCCAGTTTGCATGCACAAACCAAAATTGCAACGTAAAGGGGGTGGCGATTTTAATAAAAAATACAGCACGGGCCAAACCATTAGAGGTCGCTGCAGATCCCAAGGGGAGATGGCTGAGAGCCATCGTGAATATCAACAACATTAAATATTCCCTGGTCACTTATTATGGCCCCAATATAGATGACCTTTCCACCTTACAGGATCTGTTTCAACTATTGATAAATAATGAAAATATCATTATAATGGCTGGCGACTTCAATACATTACTCAATCCTGTTCTAGATAAATCTTCCGCCCGACCAACAACCAACACACCAAAAATGAGAAACGCCATACAAAATTTTATGAAGAATATGGGGTTGATAGATCCTTATAGACATAAGGCTGGAAGTAATAAAAGTTATACATATCACAATAAGAAATATGGTCATGCTTCTTGCATAGACTATTTTCTAATTGATACCAGGTTAAGTAACAAGGTTGCGACGATTAGCCACCAACCTGAACACTTGTCTGACCACTCTGCAGTAAGATTAGAGCTAAGTCTAAACAATTATATATCAGATTATAGATGGACGCTAGACAGATCCCTTTTAAAAGATCTAAATATAACAAAGACCCTAAAAAAAGACAGAGGTTATCAAAATCCAAAATCAGATAGATGAAGCAAAAAAATACTAACAGATCACCTAGACGATATAATACAACAAAAATGGAATGTTAGTCAACTATCACATTATGAATAGGGGGAGGCTGTGTGAAGTTATTGGTGTGGAAGGCAAGAGGAACACTGACTAGGAACACAATCTAAGAGGAGATAGTGGAACAAATTGAGGAAAGGTGCGAAAATTATCAAGACATAGGGAGTGCTTTCACCACCTTTTTTCTAAACTTGTATAGGGAAGATTGCCTAGCATCGGACACCCAGGATGATAATTGGCTAACTCTAGACCCACTTTTAAAACTTACTCAAGACAAAGTACAGCATCTAAATAAGGAAATAAGTCTTGAGGAAGTTCTTGAAACAATTAAACATTTAAAAAAGGGGAATGCGACAGACCTAGATGGCATCCCGTCTGAGATACATAAGGCCTTAGTGGAAGAAATAGCTCCAGAGATAACCTCCTTATTTAGGGCCTCATGTAGGTAGCTAAATACCGGTCGGTAACGGACGAAATTTGGTAAATATCCCGTTACCGACCGGTATTTAGCTATTTGAGATGTAGGAGGCATAATTTCAGGATTTGGTAAATTACCGAATCGGTAAAATACCGATTCGGTAAATACCGAATCCTGAAATCATATGTAGGGAGCACTCTAAAGAGTGAAAATGAGTATTAAGAATTTGTTATTTACCACCAAATACAGGTTGGTGATAAATAACGAATACCTTGCAAAAAGTAATATTTTGCAGATTTAAGAGTGCCATGTGGCAGACATACATGCCCTTAGGGCATGTATGTGCGCCACATGTGCACACATGCAAGAGTCAGGGGTGCAACAGGGTGTCAATGTGACACCCTGCCACCCTTGAATATGCTCCCCCCATTACCGAATCGGTATTTACCGAATCGGTAATGAGGCATACCTTCCCATTGATTGCCTCCAGGCCCATAGGAATCAATGGGAAGGTATGCCTCATTACCGAATCGGTAAATACCGATTCATAATTACCGAATTTTTCCGATTCGGTAAAATTTACCGAATTATTACCTACATCACATTTACCGATTCATAAATACCGAATCGGTAAAATTCGGTATTTATGAATCGGTAAATGTGATGGTACCTACATATGGCCCTAAATCTTATATATGTGGATACAATCCCTATACCTGACACGTGGAATGACGCTACAATCACATTAATTCTTAAACCTAATAAAAAACCTAAAAAATGAAAAATCATATTGGCAGATTTCACTACTCAAAATTGACTACAAGCTGTTTACAAGCATTCTGGCCAAAAGATAGGGTGTAGTGTTGGGAGATCAGATCAACACCTCCCAAAAAGGAATTAAGGCAAATAGACACCTACACAAGCTTGTACATGATCTGGTATGTGCAATCGACCTAGCCACTGGCAAACAACTTCCCTTAGCTATAATGAAGGTAGATGCCGATCGACCTAGCCACTGGCAAACAACTTCCCTTAGCTATAATGAAGGTAGATGCCGCTAAGGCATTCGATAGAGTGAGCTGGCCCTTTCTATTCAAAGTTCTAAAACTCAATGGAGTAGGTAATAATTTTTGACATGCAATCCAAAATATATACAGATCCCCTAAGGCAAGAATGCTTGTTAATGGCCATCACACACCTGTGGTGGAGATAGGTAGAGGCACCAGACAAGGTTGTCCCCAATCCCCACTACTGTTTAACCTATATATTGAACCCTTAGCCAGGAGAATCAGGCAGAAACAGCGAATCTTACCATTTCAGTATCAAGAATGGATGAGGAAAGAGGCCTTATACGCAGATGATCTAATGATCTACACAAAAGACGTTATAGGGGATTATCCCATCATCATGGACATTCTAGCAGATTTTGGGAAAGTATCGGGATATTTATTTAACAAAGAGAAGACAGAGATCAATGGCATGGAATATACCACTAGACATTAACAAAAAAAAGAGAAGACGGAGATCAGATTTTTAGGTGTGCAAGTTACGAAAGATATGGATATCATGGCTGAAATAAACTGGGTTAAAACCACAAAAGAAACCAGAAAGCTCCTAAAACTATGGTCCCACCTACCCTTATCAATTATCAGCAGAACTAACCTCATCAAGATGATGCTCCTTCCAAAATTTACTTTCCTGTTTAATGTGTTACCACTGCATTTTGAGGTAAAGTGGATGAGAAAGTTACAGGGTGAAGTGAGCAGTTTTATTTG
The DNA here is from genome assembly GCF_964204655.1 of Triturus cristatus. Lineage (NCBI taxonomy): Eukaryota > Metazoa > Chordata > Amphibia > Caudata > Salamandridae > Triturus > Triturus cristatus. Next base: position 325,804,876 of record NC_140587.1, read on the forward strand.
GGCAAATAAGGCCGTTAGAATTACATGGAAGATGTTGTGTGACAAGAAAACAGAATGTGGGGTGGCCTTCCCAGATTTTAAAATGTACTGCTGGGCTTTCCAATAACAGCATTTTGAATCTCTGTTAACAAAAAACTCTCAATTGGGGTGGTCATGTTTTGGAGCTCTCACCAAAGACTTGGCAGAACAGAGCTGTAACTTTCTCTTTAAATTTAATACACCCAAAATACTTTAAGAGGGTGCGACTCAAGGTTTTAACTGCGACATGTAAGTTGTGGATGCAGGTTAGGAAAATCCTCGGAATTTCCTACTATTGTCACCTGGCTCCAATTTGGAAATCCCCTGGAACTCCACCATGCTTATTGGATCTACTGGCCACTCCACTCATCGAGGACGGAATAGGAAAATTGAAGGACCTGTTGGGGGAAGAGAATACAATTTCACGGGACCTTCTTGTCCAAAAAACTAACAACACGCTATCAATGTTTAAGTACTTGCAATTAACAAATTGGGCATGTGAACAGCCTGACACAGGCCGTTCCATGGACTGGGTGAAGAAAACCTGTGACACCAATGAGCAAAAGAAAGAAATCTCAACCTGGTACTGGATGCTGATTCAAGCAGAAGACGACCCTAACACCCTCCCAGGTGACAGATTGGAGGAAGTACTACCGACAGTAGACGTATAATCCTTGTGGCAAGTATCTATGGCTACCCTTTGACTTTTGTTAGATATGCTCCTTAAAGAAGAAATCATCTGTTTGTTTCCCATAGGGTATATTGGTCCCCCATGAAACTGTCTAAAGTAGGTGATACTATCAAGCATTGCCCGAAGTGCGGGAAGGAGAAAGCAGACGATAGTCATATGTTTTGGCAATGCCCAGCAATTCAAGTCTACTGGCAGGATATGACTAAGGTTTTGACTACCCTTATGGAAAGAAGAATTGAGGTAAGCCTACCACTGATAATATTTAGGGTTTTAGAAGATGATGATCTTGTGGGAAGAGGTAGAAAGATAAAAGAACAACTCTTGCTCACCTTGATAATTATAGCACGCAGGGGAATCTGTATCAAGTGGGTATCACCCATTTCCTGCTCTTATACAGAATGGTTAATATAAGCTAAACGCATTGGCAGACTAGATTGTTTAAGTGGACCACCAAAAAGAATACGAACCTGGAAGCCATTAGCTACATTTGCACCCGAATCAATCACATAGTGAGAATTTCAGGTCCAAGGATTAAGACAATCGCTCCCAGAGAGAGGCTCTGCGGGTGATCCTACAACCTCTCGTAATGGAGCAGAAAGGTATATCAGGAATGACTTTGCCCAGCAGGCTGCGGGCTTGGGATGTCAGAACCGCATATCAATACCAGATATTATACCTTTGAAAGTTGTCACATTTGAGGTAAAAAAAAGAACATGGAAATCACAACCCATTGATTTGTAAAGTTGAGCCCTCGATACGCTTAGTCCTGTCGCAAACTTGCCACGAGAGGATCCATCACTATTGAGAATAGAATTTGGGAAAAGGGGCCGAGTACCCCGGTAAATCGGAAAAGGGTCTGATATCATCCCGTTTAAACGCAGCCTGGCCATTGGAGAAGTGAACAGCAGCAGAATACAATGCACAAATTTCAGACTCAAGCCAATGCGGTGAAGCAAAGCGAATGGAAAAGGCCTTTCTAGTGAATCAAATGCCTTTTTCACGTTGAGCAGTACGCCCATTGAGGCCAAACTAGGCTCCATGCTGTGCAAAATAGCAAAGAATGTTCAATGGTTATGTGCTTTGGAGCGACCAGGCATGAACACAGACTGGTCTGGGCATACAATGTGCGGCAATAGGGCCAAGAACTGAGCCGTGATTAGCTTAGCTAGTATTTTATTGTCTGTATTGATCATCAACAGTGGCCACTAGGAGTCACATTGATTTGCCACTTTCTCAGGGGTTTAGAATAGTGACAATAACAGCCTCACGAAGTTTGGAAGGTAGTTCTTCAAACTCCAAGTAGGCTTTGAACCTGGCCAGGAGGTAGAGTTAGCAGAGAAGCAAATTCTAAAAAGAAGAAGTTAGCTCAGTCAGGCCAGGTGCCTTATCACTGGGAAGGCTCCAAATAACCTGCAGTACTTCTTCTTCAGTGAACAGTGCGTCTAAGTATAGTTGATGGGTGTGATCTAGCCACAGTAACTGGGTTGTGTCTAAGTAGGCCTCTAGTTGTTCGCCAGTCTGCGATATTTTAGACTGGTATAAGTGGGAGTAAAAGGACAACATTGTGGTGAGAAGACCAGTGGGTGAAGAATGTCGCATGAAGTGGCCATCTAGGAGTTCCAATGCATATTCAGAGGCTCAAGGCCATTTAGGCATGTTGGCCAGTGCTCAGCCAGGCGGTCGCCCTCGCCATAGCAGCTTGCTGTTGTCTCATGGACTAAGAAGTTCAGTTCACGGTCTGTCTCCTCATTGAACGAGGACATTTTCCTGCAGATGTGTGCCAAAAAGGCGTGATCTTTTGAGAAATAATAGTCAAATTCAAGCAGAGATATCTCACGTTCGATATCTTGGCTAGACGAGATCATATTGCCTTTAGGACACCAGCTTGTTTGGCTATGCAAACGCTGTGAATGGTCACTTTAAAGGCCTCCCTCAATGTCTGTTGGGAGGACACTGAGCCTTTATCAATAGCAAAATAGTCTACTATGGTGGTCCAGACCTCAGATTGAAAACCCTGGTCATGGAGCGTTCCAGCTAGCAAGCACCAGGTGAATACAAGTGAGGTGGCGAGTGGCGGGGAAAATTCTAAGAGTGGTGCGTGGTCAGATAATGTGCGGGTAAGATGAATCAATCCAGCTATACATGTGAGGATGTCCAGAGAGGTCAACCAATAGTCTATTTGCAACCAGGAGTTGTGAGCTGTTGTAATACACGTACCCTCCCTAAGGCTGCCGTATAAGCTGCACCAGATATCCACAAGACATTTATCACTAAGCAGTGTGTGTAGCTGTGTGGCTGTGCTGGGGTGGGGGTGGTGAGGAGCGCCCGTGCGGTCTAGAATGGAATCCAGTTCCACATTTAAGCCCCCCCCCCTTATCACAGCACCAGATCCTAGACTTGCTATCTGTCGCAACACCTCGGAGAAAAATTCTGGGGGTCTGTATTTGGACCATTAATGGATGCCAGTATGACCGTGTAGAAGCACAGGATGCCGGCCAAAAGGAAATATTGTCCCTCCATGTCACATTTGGTGCACTGTTTCGAATGAGTATAGCAGTCCCATGGGCATAGTTAGAGTAAAGGGATGTGTGTATTTCTAAGCACCATCGCCCTCACAGTCAGTAAAATCGTGTTGTGGGAAAGATGGAGTTCCTGTAAAAAACATATATCAATGAGATGTCGGGTAAGATATGTATGTACAAGCATGTGTTAAGTCAGGCGTTTAATGGCTGTTGTCATGACCTTTGTGTAAAGATACGCGTGAGCCAGAAGTAGTGTCCATGTAGAGGAGTTGTATTACATAGCACACTAGGGAAGTGCAAGCTGCCAGTGAAGGGAATGAGAAAGAGTCAGGAGGCTTGTGTAGGGCTGCCAAACGTGAAGAGAGCAAATACTGGCAGAGGAAGCAATGTACAATTCTGCCATAGAAAAATAAACACAACATGCAAAACATGCAAAGAACAAACAGTTCCCACCCCGACTCACAAAAAAACAGTTGAGATCCCGACCCCCCCCCCCCACCCCCAAAACCAAATCCTAGGGAAAAGCAGAACATATGGGATACATCCCTGAAGGCAAAGTAGAGCCAGGTGAGCTCCCCAGTAAGTGAGTGACTGGGTGGCTAAAGTTGTGCACCGGCAGCTCCATCTGCCGCCACACACCATACAGTCCAGCGGCCAGGGAGAACAATGAAGAAGATCAGTCTGCGCTGTGAGGAGAATACAGTCCCTCCCAGGAGACTAGAACTAGAAAAAGTTTACAGTGGAACAGCAGCGCATATTATGGAGGGCGTTTGCTGTTGTAGTCAGCCCCCTCCAAGGAGTGCGCGGATCACCAGTGCGAGCTCATTCAGCTGCGATGCTCTTTGCAAACTTTAGAGCAGCCCTTGCATCAGTAAAATGGTAAGGCCTCCCCTCATACAGGACACACAATTTAGTCAGGTATAGAAGAGCATATTAGACCTCCGCATTTTGCAATAGTCGCTTAGCGGTAGGAATTCCCTTCTGGCCAACTGAACCGCAACAGTGAAGTCGGGGTAAAATGATATGGCATTGTTGCAATATTATGGTGCCTCTCTCATGCGGGCCAGTCGGAGGACTGTGTCATGATCTTTGTAGTTTGAGAGTTTTACAATTATTGTACGAGTCGTAATTCCAGGAGGTAGCCAGGGCGAGGATCACAAGGCTGTGTATATCCAGCAGCACCAGGCGCTCCATAGCTGTCGACCTCTCTCAGGGGTTCATGGAAGTCGTGGAAGTGCCACCTCACACATGCTGCCGAAGCCAGCTTGCCTAGGTCAGAACTCGCTTGCGCCCCCAGCACCGCTGCCGGCCACCCCAAGGCTCCGCTCTGCACCATGTAAGGCACAATGCAGTAAGTAAACAGAGACTGTACGCAGGTGGCTGGAACCGAGCCAACGGATCAGGATGAAGCAGGATTCTGGATTCACCCAGCAGAGCCCCTCTATGGAGCAGCCAGCTTGCTGCCCAGCTAGGCTCTGCCCCGATGTAGTGTGTATGTTGGAGAGTGTGGATGATGCTGTAGAAGAAACCTAGTTACCTAGTTACCTAAGAGGAATGTCAACGAGCAGCTGGTGAGGATGATATTTTTAAAGACTTGGTACGTAGTCTTTGTGATTGTTACAAGCGAGAAGGTCATGTAAGACGAATCATTAGGAATTATGTTAAGCTACAAGAGGAATTAAGCATAGGAACTATGGATTGTTAGTCTTGTGGGGTGAGAGATGCGTGCTTCCGAAAGGTGTAAGAAAATTAAATATTTTGTTGGCGCATGAAGGCCACCTAGGATAAACTCTTACTAAGAAATACCTTAAGGACAAATATTGGTGGCCTGGAATGGATGGGGATGTAAAAAATTGGATGAAGAAGTGCTTGTGTAGACAGAGTGAGAAAAGATTGAACGTTGAAACTCAAAGTATGGGTTTCACAGAGTTGAAGTGATAATGGTAATGCATGAGAAAAACTCAGGATTTTATAGGTCCCATGGACTACTTAAGCGAGAATAATGGGTTTCACATGTTTGTAGAATATGTCTATTCTAGGTGAATAATTGTAGAATTTTTAAGGATCATCACAACTAAGAATGTTATAGTGAATTTGAGACAAATTGTTATGAGAGAAGGTTTTCCAGGAATTCTAATAACAGACAATGGTATGCAATTAACATCCCGTGCTATGCAGAATTTCTTTAAGGGAAAGGGCATAAGACATATACGTACTTCACTTTACAATCCCCAGGTAAACGGGATGGTGGAGCACATGAATTAAGTAATAAAAGGCACAATACAATTGGCAATACAAGGTAAACAGGATGTTAAGAAGGGTGTAGAGAATGCAGTGTGGGCGTACAATACTGTGTCACAGGTGAGACGCCCTTCAAAACGATGAGAGGCAGAGAAGCAAAGACCAAACCAAATGGTTAACTGACAAGGAGATAAACAAGGAGTCAGAAATAAACACTAGCATGAGAAAAATATAAGTTGGAGATTTAGTCACGATTAAATATGATAGGAGAGAAGATAGAGTGAACAAGTTCTCAAATCCCATGGAATTGAAAGAAGTGCATGGGTGGCATGTGGATTTGATGAACAGTCAAAAATGAAACAGGAGAAGAGTAGCTCTGTACAGTAAGAAGATAGAAATGTTGAGGTGGAATGGGAAAGGTAAAGATGCCGAAGTGCAAGAAAGAAATTGTAATGAGTTCATTTTGATGGAAGATGTGAGTACAAGTCATGATACAAGACCTGCAAGTAATGATTCAAGAAGAATTCTGCTAGTCATGGTGCATATGGTGTGGGTGCAGGTGTAAATGAATATGTTTTAAGATTCTTTGTAAGTCAACATCGACAACAATGTATGCCAGTGACTTTTTCTGATTATGTAATGAAGTAGGGATTCTGCATGTTAGGCTCGACACGTTTTGGTTTAGATTATTTAAATAATTTGTTGCACCCCTTGTGGTGTATTTAGAGTTGACTTTGTATTTATTGATATTTGTTTTATTGTTTTTGGTTATGTTTACAATCAGTTTTTCTTTACATTCCTATTACATTATGTTATGTGTTACATTTCTAAAGTGTACAAACACCTGTGGGTGTCTTGGCGCTGATATGCTATAGCAGTTTGGCAAGGAAAGACATAAGACTAGATGTAAAAGAGCCAAGTATTGAGCAGTTTTATAAAAGTCAATAGGGTGGGAGCTGCTCTGATGTTTATAGGCAGACTGCTGCAAAGTGCGGGGGCTTCTGAGGAGAAATAACTGCCCCACCAACCCCCCCCCATTTGAGACTCTTGAATCTGGGGCGGGAGACCATCATGGTGCTTTTAGATCATTAAGTCTCTGCTGGGTACATACTAGGTTAGATACTGTTCGAGATGACGGGGACTTGAGTCATGCAAAGGCTTATAGGTAAGGTACAAAGCCTTACATTTAATTTGGTTACTCACTGAAAGCCAGTGGAGCCCCCTAATGGAGGCAGAAACAGGTTGAAACTTAGGGAGATCAAAAATAAGTCTTGCAGCTGCATTCTGCATGCTCTGTAACTTTTTCAAGTACTGTTTTTGAAGCTTGACATAAAGTCCATTACAGTAATCCACTTTGGTGGCAATTAGTAATGTAATGACTATTTTTCTTGAATTAAGTGGAATATAAGGAAGGATCTTCTTGATAATTCCCAAGGTGTTAAAACTAGAAGATATAACTAGAAAAGAAACATTATGTTTAATATGGTGCTATTGTTTTTGTATAAAGAAAAGAAATATATTGTAATATAAATATGTATGTCAGGCCTAAACTGTGAGTTCATGCCTCAGGAGTCGCGTGTCACTAATGGAGAGGGCATGCCTTGCATTTCATGGGTGCCAAGCGACGGCTGACCGTGGGGGTAGTTGAAATTGGGGCCGGCGTGGGAACCTCACATTTGCAATGGAAGATAAATAAAGCGTTTTGTTAAACTTATGTTCGTGTGCAGCCTTACTACACCCAGCTGATCTTGCCACCCCCTTTAGACCCTTTCCTATATAGAGCTCCAAGGAGTGAATTATTAACATACCTACTGGATGTATTCACATGGGTTTCATCTTTTCCAATCTCGCACTAGGATCTTTTTTTTAATGTGCAGATGAAAAAAGTATGGTTTAACTGTATTTCGACCCCCAAGGCTCTAAGAGAGGTCTTCCTTTTATTCTATAAAACTCACTTCCTTCATTGATTGCGCCCTGATTCTCTCCTGCCAAGATTACATCTACAGATTACCAGGTTGAAACACTTCCAAGAATTGAGGACCTCTCAGTAAGATTGATATTTCCCCTCTGCAATTTGACACTGGTTCCTGCTTGTGCAGAGGAATCAGTTTACAGCTTTAGGCTTTGTATACAGAGCTCTGCATTGGATCAGCTGAAAATGTCTATCTGATTTTATCCTCCCTATCAAATCCTCTTAAATCTTTACAGACAAGGACTCTTGCTCTTGCTACCATTTTGTTAAGAGAGGCCACAGTGGGGGTATGTCTTTCAGAGTAATGGAACGTCAGTACAAGAAAAAAACTACTCTTTTCCAATGGCAGGCTGATAAATTCTACATCTTTAAGAAAATGTTAAAAACTAGTTGTTTTGCTAGCTTTTTCATCTTATTCTTGTTTGTTCCTTGGGATCTATGTGTGTCTTTTTGATCAGGTCCCAGTGCCAGGATGTTTAAGAGCGGCGACTGTGCTTTATAAATAAAATAGATACACATGTTAATAAATAAATAAAAAGCCAAACAAACAAAGAAATACATACATTCAATTAAATAAATGAAATACCATTCCAGGACTGTGGCTTGATAGGAAGTGATGCAAAAGATTTAACTTGGTCCTAAATAGGTATGAATCTCATTCCTTTATGGGTTAGAGGTTTTCCCTCATATGGACAGAGTAGCATAGATTCTGTTCTGTACTAACTAGTCGGAATTGGTCATGATCTTTTTGTTAGAAAGATGTCTAATGGGTAATTGAGGGTTTCTTCTCTTGTAGGGATTCCAACAGCAAGTCCATAAATGAATTTCTGCTACTTATAAGTAAGCAGTTTTCATCTAGCCATGTTAACCATCTGATTCCAAATTACTTTTGAGCATAAAGTAAAGCCTAGTCTTTGGTTGTTATTGTTGTAGAGCATCTTCAATAACTGGGTACCAACAAAGCCAGCCTTATGTAATTTCTAAGACTACAAAGAAGATTAAGGATCAAATGAGACTGAATCCTGTTTTAGCTACATTTTATAATATTGGGCCTTACAAATGTGGCAGAGAACCCTGTCCACCAAACCGATGTCCGCTAGTCCTATTTAGAGTTGGACAGAGCTTCATGTTTCCCATTCGGTGCCCCTGCTGAAAACTGAAAAAATAGAAAATGCCATCCACACACTGGCAGAGCACTCCTAGGGTGTCAGGGTAATTTATTTTTATTTTTTCAAAATTAGGTTCCCAGTTCCGGTTGGCCGAGATATCTTAATATGGTGGGTGATAGTCCAGCCAGGACAACGGAGGAAAGACCTCCAATACCCAGGTGGATGGTAGGCTACCTACCAGGTATAAATGAGACACATAGTTTTGGAAGCACAAGACAGACTGACAAATTATGACTAGAGTTTTCAGAGTAATAGTGTGTTACAGTTTGCTTAGCCTTATAAAATGTCCAAAATCTTCATTCTGTTGGAGATATTGATGTTTCCGTTCTGCACGGAATACTATTGTCCTATTGCGATTTAAAAGATTTGATATCGCTGACATTTAGGTTATAATACTAAGGGCCATCTTAGGTTTTTCTTATTAATTGTAGTATTTTCATTCAGTCTAGATGCAGTGCAGTGTCATCTAAAAGTCTGATTTTGCTATATCACATTCAGACTATTTCTTCTCATTTGACAAGACCTCATAGGTTACCAAAAGGGCTCATTATCTTCATGATCTCCTCAAATAGCCTGGCAATCACATTTATGTAGTCAGGAATCAAAGTGTATCAGCTTTACAGGACTTGCTTTTCTGGAAATTTGTCATGTGCCAATTTAGGCCAGGCTAGGAGGAAAGTCCTTTTCCTATAAAGTCACAAGGATCTGAGATTGGCTACTTATTGCCTTGAAAAATACTTTTAAATACATGCCTGTCAGGAAATGTGTTAAAACATGGTTCTTAACTTTATCATTCTTTGTCTGTTGTTAATTTATTAGAACTTCTGTCTCCTCTGACACCTTTCCAGCACCTGGAAAGTACTAGGTTTCCTTAACGTGTTGGAGATTAGAAAAGTTAGTTATTTTTTGTCTTTCTGCCCATGGCAGCATGATATTCCGTGCGGATGTGGCAATTTGGTAGCATTGTTCTCTGTGAATGGGGAAAAGTTGTGAGTGTGGTTCTGTCTCTGTCTGATGTCCAATGCCTGTGTGATGTCATTAATCAGTTAATCTAATTTGCCAGTGATTCTGTAAGGTAGTGGTTAGAAAAGTGAAATGATACCTGGGGCTGAACTGAATAGAAATACTGTTTTTGTATTGATTATAGTTAAACACCTTCAATGTATGGCTTTAACTATGGAATCTACCACCTGCCTTCTGTTCCAACCTTTCGTGTATGGTGTGCAGCAAGAATGAATTCAGTAGGCCGAAACCCTGCGTTATTGTCCAGAGGGCACCAGACTTGACAGTCCGGACTGGACTGTTTCTATTGCAGCAGGACCCAGGCTGGTTTGCATAGAGCAGGTCTCTGTTTGGAGCGGCATAACCAATGGAGTAGAATATGACCACGAGCAATCTATTAGCAAGCATCCCAACAATCACCTTTTTATTTTCCTCACAATAGGTGACATGAATGCTGCTACAACTCAATTGTTAAGGAACACAACATACTCTGGGCCCAATTCACAAAGGTGCACTTAGACCTGAAGTCTAAGGGCCCAAATCACAAAGGTAAAATTAAACCTGAAATCTGAAGCTTTACCTCTATGAATTGAGCCCTTAAACTTCAGATCTAAACTTAGACTTCAGGTCTAAATTTACCTTTGTGAATTGGGCCCTCTGTTGTGTGATGCAGTGCCCATTGTAGATGAAGGAGAGGAGTTGACTATTGGTTGACCTGTCTATTGTCCTTTGTGAATCTGTATTTGTTGTTGTTTGTCCCAGTTCGTGGTGTAATAAGGCTATTATGGCTTGTGCCTGGAATCTTACATTGATCCTTTGCATTTGTCCTTAAGGTGAATGTTGACTTGAGTGGTCAGAGTATCTCTGTAGTGCCCCTAGGCTGCGTGCGTTCTGTTGCGTTTAAGGAAGTGTGATTTACTTTTGGTTGCTTTATGGGTTGGAATATGCTACTGTATATTGTATCACATGGAGTGTGTTTTGTTTGGAGGATGGGAGTGAGTAATAATGGCCCCTCGGATGGCTCATACATGAATGTATGTATGTGTATGTGAAATGTATATACCACAAACTTTGCCAAAATGCAGCGGAGCAATGTATAGGGTCAAAGGCAAAGATACAGTCAATGTGTGATTATGGGGAAGCTTGTTTCTAAGAGTGAAAGTGAACTTGAGAGTCAGTTATATCATGTGTATCCCAATTCCCTGCATGAGTGAGCTAGATCATGGAAACTCTGATGTCAGTGCTTGAAGTATTCACCCGCTCTTGTTCCGCCAGGGACTATTAATCCAGAGATTCTGACTAGGAGGCGGAGCAGGATACATCCATCTCCTAATGATGTTTCTAACTGCAAATTATACCTGAAGAAACGAACCCCAAAACGACAACTCCCTACCAGTAAACATGAAAAGAGAGTACTGTCTCTTCCACTTGTGATAATCTCATATCAATATTGCCTGAATATTCCCATTTTATCCCCATTGGCATTGAGGCAAATTCACATTGGTATTTGAAAGACTATGTAAAATACCCTCAGTGTCTTCCCTGCCCCACCTACATTTATTAAATATCAAATTAACACATACTAGCATGTTAATCACCCATTCTAGCTAAAAAAAAACTAAGGCCCTGTGGTTTAGAATGTACCAGGTGAGCTAACTAGCGCCTATTTAGAATTTTTGGGAATAAGTAAACATGTTTTCCTCTGTTAAAATCTGGCAGGTTTGACTGATTGTAATTTAATGAAGTATGAGGGGATTTAATTATTGGATGTAGTAAATATCACCCTACTTGAATTACGATCAGGAGCTTGCTCAGGGGTCAGAAAACTGTGATCAAGTCGGAATCAAGGCTATCAAGGAGCCATTTACAGTTTGGTAGAGCAAGAGAACGGCCATAAATTGGTACCTCTCCTACTTCGCCAAACACACAACTTTCCTACCTCACTTGGAGATAATGATACCTCCTGACTTCCTACATGAGAGCCTCAGCTGGAGCTGCAACCAGAAACATTCACTGTGTGGCCAATCCACCACAGGGCTACTGGGTAATAAATGTTGGAAGGGCCACCCTACTTAATTCGGGTCTTCCGATGTTCCTTTTCCTTGCCGGCGACCACCATGAGAGTCATAGGGGTCTCAGGCAGGAAACAGCAGGAGTGTCCCTGACGCAAGCGGAGAAAATTGTCAGCACATCACAGACATTTCATTTTGGTTTCACAGAGAAAAAACAAAAACCATTGGCAATCAGTGGCCTTGACCGGGTTGGCCATCTGGCAGTATTTTTTGCCAAAAGTTATCCCACCATGTCTCTAGTGGCACTTTTGGCCAAAGTCATCGGCTCGAGCAGCGGGGATGTCAAAACGCACCAGGCAGATTACCACAGGGCCAGAAAAGGCAGAGCCTCTACCACCCAAGCAGTTTGGCAGCCTGATTGTCAAAGCCTAAATAATTCCTTACTACTTTAACATGCATGTAACAGAGGTAATGTGTTAGTACTTTATAAAGCAATGCAAATAAAGAACTATGGGGCATATTTACAATGAAGTGGCGGAGCGTGGCCTTAACCTCCTTGGCTTAACGCTGCGCTCCGCCACTTCAGAAACTCAGGGCTGCACCATATTTACAACAATATGGTGCAGCCCTGCGTTTCCCCCTGCGCTGGCGCTAAACTTAGCAGCCTTGCGCCAACACAGGCACCCTTGCACAATAGAGCAGGGGTATCTGCCTTGAGGGAAAGATTGTTTATGTGTAGGAAGGTCTCCCTTCCTGCACATAAACCAATCTTTAAATGGTGTTTTGTAACTTCTATGAGTGCTGCTTAATGGAGCACATATTGAACTGGTAACGCGTCATTTTTTTATTGATTGTTTATGTGCAGGATGGGGGACCTTCCTGCACATAAACAATCAATGGCAATTTGCTGTTTCTATGTGTGCTGCACAACGGAGCACACATGGAAACTGCAAAAGCGAGGAGAACTAAAGCATTTCTCCTCGTTGCGCCAGGGTAAGACCGCCCTTGTAAATAGGAGGCAGCGTCAAAATAAATGAGTGTTGTGGTGGAACATCCACCGCAACTCCCATTGCCCTCCCTTTTCATGCTAAGCATAGTGTGAAAGAGTGCCTTATTCACAAGGCAGTGTTAAGCCACGATAAGTGGCTTAACGCTGCCTTGTAAATAAGGCAAAGCCCCTGTCGCCACTACAACTTCACTAAAAGTGATGTTGTGGTGGCGATAGGGGCTTGTAAATATGCCCCTATATGTTTCAATTGATCTTACCTTCTCTTTTTCTGTATATGCCGCAGCACTGGGATGTGATTCGTAGTGCACTGCATCCATCCCAAACTATCTGATGTGGACCTGCATATGTGTAAGTGGAAAATGTACCTTTTTAGGTCTAGCCTTTGAAACAGCGTTAGCTGTCTTGACAGACTATTGTTTTTCAAAACAATCATACATAATACACATATTTCGAGTGGTTTGCATCATCCATTGGTCTTTAAATTGTCATTAATATTTTGCTTCCACCCTCTATAGCATACAGAATGAGGTAGTGAGTCAGCTCACTTCTTCCATTGGCTCCCTCACTGTGTGCACATATTGTCCACAGCTACCTAAAAATAGTACCTTTCATTCAAGGACAAAGGTGCTTTAAAAGGAGCCTTTTTTATTTTATGTTTATATTAACTTAAAAAGCCAGCTATTCATGTAGCTTTCAATTTAGGTGATACGTTAGACGGCAATCTATTTTCCATCTATTTTGTTTTTTAAGTTGTGCTTATAAAGTCTTTAAATGACATTGTAACATTGAGATATGAAACCTTAATTCAGTGGTGATTTTTTTTCTTGTTCCCTTCTCAAATTATAGCTATAACATGTGCAGCACAATTAAAGGTTTTTTTATGTTTGGGTCACATGATTGCAATAAAAAAAAAATTACACCATCTTGTCAAGACCTTCCCTATTGGTTTTCCCAGGGCTTGTTTTAATATTTCCTACTTCAGATGTACTCAGTCATTGCAGCTTGAAGGCATGTAGAGTGGATTTTAATAAATGTAGTTGCCCCTCCCTTTTCTCTAAAAGCCATTAACTTACTAAGTGGAAATACTATGCAGGATGTAACTAATGTCCCAGCTCATTGTTCTGCTTTGAAGGGGAGGCTGTGTTATTTGGAAGCCGCTGCCCAAATGGCTCAATCAAGGACACTTGACTCTACAATTACAGGCGACAAGAAGAGAAGCCATCAGTGCCACCAGTGACTGACAGCTTTGTATTTCATGGCATTCACTGTGAAAAGGTGTCCACGGATGCTCGCTGTGTTTATCAGTCAAGGCTGTTTCTGTCCTACTTAATGTGTCAAGAGCTGGCAGCTGCTGCCTAGCAGTTTTCAATCAGGTGCACATGTCTTCTATTAAATGTGAATGTAGAAAAATGTGTCCAGCACTAAGCTCTTCTCAGGCAGGACATCCTTTTTCCAATTAAAAGTAAATCTAGGACATGCGACTGTCAGGAGGAGCAGCATTTCTAATGAGAAATGGATCCTCCCAACTGAGATCACATTAGACATAGTGCTCTGCACTTTCCCTCAGCAATGTGATCAAATTCCTTTACTGGTTGCATTAAGTCAGGCGCGTAGCTTCGGGGGGCTGGGGAGAGGGGGGTGTTGGGAATCTTACACTCCCCCCAAAATGCATTTTCCGGTTAATAGTTGGGTGCGGGTGTGGTGCGGTGTCTGCTGGATTTCTCCTGCAATTTCTACACACACAGACAAAAAAGCGGACACACTCTCCCTCTCTGTTTTGAAAGTCTTCAAAAATGTTGGTTATTTTTACACAATATTGTGCTTTCTCTCACTTAGTATGTCTACCAATCCGCATTCATCTCCCGCTACACTGCAGTTTCAGTCCCTTTCGTGCACCCTGCTTGTCGTATAATGTATTTTAACATGACATGCCAGCGTGATTGTTGGGAAATCTGAGCCTCACCCCCCCAAGTCTTACAGACCACGCTACCCCCTGCATTTAGTATCCGATCAAGAGTGTGGCTGAAGCCATTTTAATTTTCAGTGCCTTCTCTGTTTCTTCAACTGATAACTAAAGAGCATCAAACCCTACTAATGAAATATGTCATAGTGGCATTAATGTCAACCACGTTTACAGTACTTTCATACGTTTCAAAACACAGGAGGCGAGTGATTTTTCCTAAAGTGAGAAGGTGCTTTATGCATTCCTTTTGTGTCTGTACAAGGGGAGAACGGCGGATCTGCCCAAGGGCATCCTCCTTTACTGTACACATGATTCAAAAACAACTCCACTAGGCTGCAATTAACCTGTGAATAACTTATCTGCGAATATCTGGGCAGTTCAAGGTAGGGTGGTGTGTAAGTGTGAGCCTGCAATATAAGAGCTGTAAATAGGCAGTGCTTTAGTGTCAAACATTGCCTTTTACACACTGTGCAAATGTGGATGTCATTCAGGAACTGCCAGGGTAGCAGATGCTAAGGTTGGCGTGCTCTTCGGTAGCCCTGGCAATGCAGTTGCTACCCCTGGGCTCAAGGATTATGAAGGCAGTGAGAGGAACAGAATGTAAACAGAGCTCTAACAGCATTGCTTAATTTTTGTAGAGTGAACATGCGAGTGAATATTGACTCGTTGAACCATAATATTGTGGTCAATGTTTTGACTGCAAAAATAACGTGCAGCATAATATTGAAGGTAAGTAAAAAAAATGTATTATTAAAGTATTAATATAATATTCTTGTTCCCATAGGGAGTTCTACATGCAGGGATGTTTGCCAAAGACTAGCAAAGGATCGTTACACGGATGGTATTCATCAATTCCAGGTGAAAATCTCTACGAGTACTAGACTTACAAATCCCCCTCCTCCAATGAGAGGGTGGAGACTCCTAAAAACTGAAATTATGACTATAAAGTGCCTATGAGCAACTTTACGCTCAGATTTTTTAAATACACCTGTTCGGGGAGATCTTTATTGCCAGAGCTAAGAGCTCTGCTGCCATGGCAAAGAATGCCAAATGGAAGTGAATAGAGAAACACCATACACCTGACCCAACACAAGTATCTGACACACAATAACATTCCAAACACATAAATACACCCAAACTCTAGGCTCTGCCCTCTTCCCCTTGGATTATGTGACCCTGCAAACCACAGGGTCTAGCCTCTAGAATGTAGATCACAACACTCAAGAGGAAGAAGGACATCACTGAGGAGGAGACTTCCAAAACCTAGTCCTTCATGTGGTTTGTTTTTTTATCCATTAACACTGATATGATGATCTCTTTATCATATACGATACGTGTAATCAACATATACTTGCATTGATAATCCATAAGCCATAAAGATACTATTTTCTTTTAATTTCTGAAGGTTCTTTGTTGTCTGCTCATCAGCCAACTGCCATATTCTCTTCTTCTGTTCCAACAATTCCAAGAAGTAGGACTCTCTCCAAACACATTTCAACGTACACATACTACAGTTGACTCCCCTGCTTCTTCCTCTAATGCATGTGCATCTCCACTTATCTTTATCAACTTATGGAGAACAAAGCTCTTGTCAGGTGGTCCACTCCCTAATTCAACAATCTCCCTCCCACAAGCTCCCACGTGTCAACAATCAACGCAGCCTGCTGATATTGCAAAAACAGCCAAGCATGAGAGGGTTGGCTTAGCCTAATCCTACCCTCTGGGGAAATTAGTTTTCCAGTAACAATCCTCTGTGTGTGTGTGGGGGTGTATTTAACAAATGGGGGAGACATTTTGCAAAATCAATCATCACTGGAAAGCTGTACTAAGGTTCACAGAGAGAGTGACTCTTGTCTTGGATAAGATCAAAACAAGTATGCACAGCATGGAAAGGTTGTAGTTGGAATAAATGTGTTGGACCCGGGAGAAGGATTTAAGGAAACAGCCTTAACCATGCAGATGATACAGGCCATACCACATAGCTTCCTGTGTTGATCTGCAGAGCCAATGCATACATCTCAACCTCAGCGGCCTGGGGCTCAACACGATTCACCCGTATCCCCCATCACATCCCGTATAATCATATCACATTGAATATCATCCCCCATATTCTAACAACCCACCTACACTACCCATAAACCCATCACCTCCAGAACCATAAAGCAAAGCCTCTAGTGGGCTCAGTATTGCATAGCCAGAGATGTTGATGACCACCCAGGTGACAACAACCAACACCAACACTATAAACATTACACCCAAGCCGTCACTGAATGATCTCCACAAAAATCTTATACATCTTTTATGTTGACCCATTCCTTTGGATGCATATTATATTTTTAGTACCTTTGTAAATAAACCTCAGTTTTATCTATCATTCATTGGTGTGTTTAAATGTTAAAAGGTTGGATTTGATAAACGTTACAATAATGAGCTTCAAACTCTGTAATGTGCCATTTTCAAAACTGCAACACACTTAAATAAAAATAATTTGCACATTTACGGACCTGCATTACGTCCTCAGGCTGCAACTTCACTATCACAACAAATGCTTCACACAGCTGCTGTTATACCAAGCAAGCACTAGGAGGAGATGGAAGTACAGCAGGGAGTATAGCTGGAGGCACTACTGGTTTGGGGAAATTTTGGAGGTATGAAGGGGGTGTCTGCAGGTCCAGACGACTGTTGGGTCTGCTCATGGGACACCACTGATGTCTCTGCTTCTGGGTCAGGAAGTGCCCTATCGCCTCACTCCTCTTGGTACTTGGTGTCCAGCTCTACTCCTTAGTGGGTTGATCAGCCTTTGTTGGGATTGAGAGCAAGCAATTCTCCTGGCAGGTGCACTCTCCACGTGGTGGTAGGCGCTACCCCCTCACTAATGGAACTGAATTGATGCGCCTGCCTACCAGCTGAAGTCCTTGTTGTTCTTTCTCCCATGTGCTGCTCTTCTCTTGATTTGTCAGCACTGCCAGCTGAAAAAGGATACTGACAAAAAAAGAAAAGAAGACTGACATGTCCAAAAACCCATATTCATTCAAAGAATCACAAGTAAACGCAACAAGGACTGAAACTGACAAACACTGCACTCCCCATTCCCATGTAATTGTGCTATTTACATCTGAATACACAGTGTTTGTTTAAAGGCCAAGACTGGAAATCAACATGAGACCTGCATTAAAAACTAAAACCCGCCACTCAGTGTAACTAGAACCGGGCCACTTGGGCCTTATTGTGTCATGGTGCACCTTACACCTTGCTGCTCAGAAAGCAATTGCCTAGCCTACTGCCTACCGGGGCAATGTCAGAGTGGCATGGGTTTTGTCTATGATTAAATATTTTGCATCCCAAGGACTTATTACTTCACCCAGAAATATTATGATTTCTCTTTGTCATACATGGCAAAACTACGCTTCTGCATGTGGGATATCTAAAATACCCTGCACAATGTCATCCTTACATTCATTTATGCTGGGATGGCAAACAGGAATTTAGCTATGAGTGAATGGGCAATCAATGGTGACGGATGGGTAGAGCATTAATTGCTACTGTTTGTACATGTGATAGGTGACTATTACAAGTGATCATTGTATGTACAGGATTTTTAAATTTCCATTTTGTGCATCAAAATATGTAAATAATTCTACGTTCTGTGTTCTCCATTCTGCAAACTCTGTTCTGGCATTTTATATAGCAAACATATCAAAGTAGTAATGTCGAACACACAGAAAATGTTTTGCACTTTTTTAAAAAGTCCATAAGATAATGACAGTCTAAAAAGTTCACTAAATTACAAAAACGTCTTCAAGTTTGCAAGATGTACAACATAGGGGTTTCCATGGCCGAGGACAGCGAGAACAAGGAGGAGAGAGAGACCATGGCCAGGAGGAGGCAGCCTGGAGACGCCACAGCAGGTAAGTGCCTTTTTTAAAATAATTAAATTAGGGAGGGTGGAGGGGAGCGAACGGAGCGGAGTTCCACAGAGTTGTTTTCCAACTCCGTGGAACTCTGCGTAGTGGCACTACACCAGCTCAGCCCAGGCTTACCCAAGAGTTAACTCCTTTGGGTGAGAGGAAAATGCATCATCTCTAATGGGAGAGATTAGGGTATCTGTGTACCTGTCTACATTGCATTAGTTTAAAAGTACAATTTAATCAATTTGCTACACCTACATGCGATTCCTATGGGGGAACCATGTGTGAGTGTAGTTATGTGTGTGACTGAGCTTGTGGATGTGTGTGAGGATGTACTTTTGTATGTGAAAGAATGTGTGTGGTGGTTGGTGTAGATGCGTCCCTGGCTGGCTAATTGTTTATGTGTGATTGCGAGAAAATGTGTGTGGAGGTTGTGTCTGTATGTGTGTGACTAAGTATGTGGGGGATGTGTCTGGGTGAGTGTGGATATAGTTGAGTGTGTGTGAAGGAATGCGATGGAGGTGCATCTAGGTGTCTGTCTGGGTCTATGTGTGGCTGAGTGTGTAGTTGTATTGTGTGTGTGCACTAGGGAATGTGTGTGTGTGTGTGAGACTGAGTTTGTGGGGTGTGTGTGTAGGTGTAGTTATTTTTGTATTTTTCTTAAAAACAGAGTCTGAGATTTGCGGATCCATCGCAAAGCTTCAAGGTGGGGCCATGCTGTGAAATGTGATGGATCTGAGGATCCACCAACTGCCAAAAGCAACAATTTTTAATCAATTTCCATTCAGGGGGTCAGGGTACTTCTACTCTGCCCTGTTATTCTATTTTTACTTTATTTGTTGAGTTCACATGGACCAAGTCATCGAGGCCTATGATGGCAGCTGCAACTTTTCCTTCAAGTTACTGTAACGTAGTTCTTATAAATCTATCTAGGATCTGCGCGTTTAGACAACATGAACTGTGTGACTGGTGTCCAGCCTGATTCCAGACACCCCCACCGGATATGTCTGCCTGTATACCAGCTAGCTCACAGTGCCGCTATGAACTCCCCTTACCAAGGAGAGAATAGTTTCTGGCAACTATCGAACATGACAACCCTGACCCCTCAGGGATCGTGGAAACAGTATGGTACTTTTTGCTCAGTCACTCGTGCTCACTTTGTCTCCGCCGCCCGCCTCCACACCCCCCAGGAAGAATTACATTAAATATACATTAAAGGTAAAAAAAAGAAACTTGACTTGACTGTGGCGTCCCTGGGTTGCCGTCCTCCTCTTTCTTGGTTTCAAAATGATATGCGTGCGCGCGCGCATGCGTATTTTTCGCACAAGGAATGCGCTTGCGCAGGGTGGAGGTGGGGGCTGAGCAACTCCTCTCCGCCGCGGAGTTGTACCTACTCCACGTTCTCCGCGTAACGCGGAGTAGGCACATCTTCGCACACTCCGCAGGCGGCGCGGAGCTCTCCGCCCAAGGTTAGCTGCAATAACCATAAGACAGAAACAGATATAAACGATTATAAGCATCATAAGAGTAAATGGATGGTAGATTTCTACAATAGTGCTAAAACAATAGATACACGCAGATATATATATATACATGACAGGAAAAATACATACTCCTACAATGCTAACCCTAACTAGATGTATCGAAATGTACCTAGCATATATGTAGGTGTAGAGCCAAGAATCCCCCTAGGAAAGAACCAACCCCGTTACCTGGTGTGAGCGAATGAAGGACCCAGTCTTAGTCTCGAAGGGACCTCCTGCAAGGGATGTCAGACCACTGAGTGATTGAGCATCTGCGTGCAGGAACCTCAACGTCTTGAGTCAGTGTGCCAGCATAGAAGTCTTTCCCCTCTGCCTGCCCCAGCAAAGATATAGCGTTTATATACCCAAGAGGTACCCTCAGGGGTTCTGTCTTCCTGTGTTACCTTTAACATAGTTATTATGCAGAAGATGGTAATCCTGCTGTGATTCTGAGAATCCTCATGCATTATAAATTAGCCTAGTTATCGGGGAACACCACAAGACATTTATGCAGCACCTTAACCAAAACGTTATGTAGTACAATGGCAGGGTGAATGTAGGTGAAAGGTTAGGTGACTACCCAGGCCTATATTGGGGTACATTGCAAATCATAACATTACCAACAGCCAGTAACAATGCGTTCTTGAGTTTATGGATCCACAGATCCACCGCAGTGCACCTGCGGTGGGTCTGTGGCAGATCCAGAACATGACATATACGTACATTTTAAACTTTAATTCCTTAAAAACTGCGGAGTGGATTTACACCAAATCTCAAAAAGCACACTTTCTGATTCAAGATCAAGCATTCCACCAAATTTGGTGTAATTGCATTTAGCCATTTTTGCAGAGTCACTGTTTAATTTTCCTATGGAAATTGTTTTATGGGAACTCTTCACTTTCTTGCCCCTGCTTCACAGATCACCCAGAAATGTTTCACGGAGGAGCTGAGGTGGATAAGACTTTTTTTGGAAAGTTATGGAGCTTCGTCAATGTTTAAGAACCTCAGAAAGTGACTTAAAAACACAGATAAAGTACAGTTAGTCATGAAATAAAATGTAAAAAAACTGAAATTGGAATTTTTTTGTTAGCTCCGCATTCCATAGCTTGCACACAAGCCATGCTAACCATAAGTAGTGCGCCCCATGCAATGCTCATGTCCTCACCCTTCATGTGACTGAGACAGGTAAGAAGATGTAAAAAAAAACTACAGATGAGATTATAGATCACTGTACCTAAACACTATGAAAGATATGACTATGAATGTAGTATACATTTTTCTTTTGAGTATATGTTGTTATTAAATTACACTGTGCTTTTAAGTGTTGTTGCTTATTGCTATAAATATTGTGAGATTACAAGCATTGAATTTGGTGTCTGAGTAAGGTGTTATTCCCAAAGATATTAATAACTTCACCTTTCTTTTTTCATGGAAATTCTGGATTTTTGATTAAATATCACGTCCAATAATTAGGTGCAGGGTCTGGTGCCTAAAGCCCATCCGCCTACACCTCCCCTACATCCCGTTACTGGTCAACCTCTGTTGCGCACATTCTTAGGCAGTGTATGGCCACTTAATCTCCACTGTGCATGGCTTTAAATCTTTTGGAAGTATTCAGCACTAAAGATTATAACATTCTCCTGCATCACCTGGACTGAGTAATGATCATGTGCATCTCTGCAGAGCAATAGATTTGTTCTATTTTCACAGGCATCGGTCAAGATAGTTCTTTATGAGATGTTCTTCATTGTCAACACCCCCACCTATACTGTCTCACATGTTGTTAATACCTTCCACAACCCCTGGATGTAGGTGTCATGGTCTCTCTCACTAGCTATATGTTAGACTCTTCTTGATCTCTGCACAGGAAATGGCAATTTTTCATGGGTGACAGGTACTTGAGAGCAGTAAAGCAATTGATGAAGCATAATTGTCTCAATTTTAATAGCAATAAAGTTGCAACCTTGCATCATGGCTATGTGTGGCCTTCCACTCTGTCTTTTGTCTGGCCAGGAAATATAGATCCTATTCTAGATCACATACAGTCAGTTAGAAATGTGGTTGTGGTTGGGATCAAGGGCATAGAAAGCTATTTGCAGAGACTGCACTCTATCTTGACTTCAATACTCTATTGTAATTTACAGGTTCTCCAAAGCTATTAGGGTCACCTTTGGTATGAAGGAATGTGTTCACATGGAAGTAATGCATGATGACCTAGCATGGTGGCCATTCATATTCAAATCCTGGCCAGAAGTAGGCCCCTGACATGGAACAGCACTTGGGGTGGCGTGACCATATTCTCCAGACAAGATGGGGGGTCATTGTTAAAAGTGAATGGTGCCACACTTTAGAATAATAATCCAGAATGATTTAGATACTTATAAGGCATCTGAAATCATATTTCCTTTAAAAGGTCTGATAGGCATAAATAACACGGGGAGTTTATTTGTTTGGTGGTTTCTCTTCTGTATTTAGCACTTCCTTCTAGAGATCAGAGATTCTTCTGTTACCGACCAATTTTAAATTAGGTTCTTAATCTTTTATGCATAATTGATATATAGATAGCAAATGTCATTTCAACTAGGATTCATCATAGTTTTAATCAATGACCACTGTTAAGTTATGTTATACATCGTTGTTATTTTCTTTGTTATTTTATTGGATGTTGCTTGTTTGGGCGTTTCATGTGCATGCTCACTCTGCTCACGGCAATGTGTGCTCATTCAAATAATACAAGCAATCACACACACAAACTAGCAAACTTCCCTTTTGATTCCCAGTGCACCAGTGCCACCTTTGTGTTTGAACACTACACAAATTAGATCAGATATAAATTGAGATGCACAAGCACTGTGCACGACTGCTAAACGTAGTTCACCAGACATCTCAAATTATGGGCCTGATGTAGATCTCAGCAGACGGGTTACTCAATCACACCGGTGACTGATATCCCAACACCGAAATATTAGTCAACCAGGCCCTATGTGTTGATTAGTTCATCAAACACCATTCCTGCTTGGCTTCTCCCTTAAAGACAGTCCTCATTTTTCAAAGTCTGTATCACATACAAGGCTCCTTTACTCTGATGTCCTTAAAGTGTTCTGCTAACAGATTAATCACCACTGTTTTTACATCTCTGATATCAGAACGCCTCATTATCAGCTCTCTTGCAGTCTCTATGGCAGGAGTCTGCTCCTGAGAAACATTAATCACAGACTGTCACTGGCAAAGTGCAACTTCATTGATCCAAAGGTATTTGATAGTCTTCATTCTGCCGAGTGCTAATTCTACTAATTACACCTTCCGAGAACAAGTTTTGGTGTGCCTAACCTTTGTTTTAATGTTCCCATGCTAGTCGGAACATGCCAGAAGCATAGATTTGCCATGTAAGAATAGTTGCTCATCAAATTTATCATAAATAGAGTTCTTAAGTTCAAACTTGTTTATTTTAATTAGCCATTTCTTTCAGGTGGATTCAGTGCATTTGATTGCTTCACTCTTTCAAATGTTATTAGAGTGATGGATGAATTTTATTATCACTTTAGTAGTCAAGGGGCATTTAGCACATTTACTAGTGTCACCCTGGTTGTAATATCATAAACTCACAACAGCATGATTACTTGTTTCCTGACTTGAGATAGTATTTAATCAACATTTAACTGGAGAAGAAAAACAGTCCTTTGAACAGCCCTAACTACAGCCAACCATTTTGCAGATTAACTTTTGTACCTTGGCAATTTTTTACTTAAGTGGTTTTGTATAGCGCTACAGGCCACTGAAAGTAGCCTCAAACCACTCTCTACAGATAGCAGTGATACAGGAATACATATGAGTTTACTTTATTTAGGGCATCAAATGTGCCATGATATTTGCGATGAGTTAAAACCTTGATAAACTGGAATACCTGTTTTTAAGAGTCTCACAGGAAATCCCAGAACAAGTGTCCAGTAGTCTAAAAGTCAACAGCCAATAATGAAAGGTAATGGCAGCAGACTGGAGTTTCGCTTTGAACTTTCAAGAAACCATGGCTTATTTAAAGCGTCCTAAATCTCAGAAAGTTAATTTTACATCCTTCAATGTAGTGGGAAGATTAGAGTAGAAGTGATCTGCCAATGAAGTTCTTGAGATGGAAAGGGCAGATCGAGAGTAGATTCTGCTTCAACAGTCCTAAACCTCTGGAGGATGTTATGGGACAAAGGCCTTAGACAGACAGATGTGTGGGTGTGCTTCTCTATGAGGCTTTGTGGATGAGGCATAGCCCTTTGAAATTCACTAATTCCCTCACAGGAAGGCAATGGAGGGCTTTTTAGGAGGCGTGATGTGGTCACGACGGTTCAGTCCAAAAATAAGATAGACTTCATAGGTCGGAGTCCTTCAGAGCTTTGCAATTGGTTTGTTGGGCAGGCTGATGTGAAGGGTGTTGCAATCATCTAGGCGGGAGATTAAGGCTTCACGGATGGCAGCGATGTTTTGAGGTAAGTTGAGGAGGGAGAGGGCCTTATGCAGCAGAAGTGGGTGGAAGGCAGACAAGATAGTGTTGTTCTGAGGTAGGAAGGTGAGGTCACAGTCTAACTGAACATCTACAATTATAATTTATGAGCTTTGGACATGGGTTGTGGAGGGAAGCCAACAGACTCAGACAGGTGAAAGGTAGGTAGCGGGGGTTGGTCATCCCCCTGAGGAGTATCTCAGGCTTCAGGCAAATCGAGTTTTATGCATCCAATGATGCAGATGGGATAGACAGAGAGATAACCTGGATTGGTTACAAAAATGTCCATCATTCTTGAGGTGGAGTAGTGCATCATCCACAAACATGTGAGGGAGATTTGAGGATCTTGGTAAGAGAATACATGTAAATACTGAGAAGCGCTTTGGGCTATGTTGAACTTTGAGGAATATCACAGGTGATGGTGGGAGGTGATGAATGTGATGTGAAGGCATATCAATTATGTGATATGAGTTGTGGGAAAGTGATGTTTTTGGTTGTGAGCGAGGAGTAGTAGGCTATTGCTCATTTATTGGAGCGGAATTTGGTTCCGACCTGTTTTGTGAGGTGTGATTTGTGAACATGACTGAGGTCTTTTCAAGGTTGATTAATTTCTTCCATAAGAATAGTAATGATTTTGTGTTCTGCAGCCGGTTTAAGCCTTCAGCATTCAAGGATATAAATGTAACCCGTCAACTGTGTCTATAATGTAATCTACTCTCGAACATTGTTCCCTTCAACTTTCAAAGCAAACCTTTGAAATGCACCCTGTGATCCTTTCTTGTGTGAAATAAACCAAGAAAATCATGGAGAATGCCTGACAGTAAAATATAAGGACCAATACCTTTTACTCTTCTGCATTGTAGCAAAAAATGGACAGTAGAAACTCACCTGTTTGCATCATCTTCCTTTCCTGTTCATTATACAAAAGGATGAAGGACTATGTGATTGGGAATGAGCCTTTGGAATTAATGGAACAGTCACTCTGGCATGCCCAGGGGCATTCAGCTCCTAGAGGCCCATTGCGCCCTCTTCCTTGTAGGAACTCTGCCCTGGGATCTGGCTGCATCCGGATCAGTCCTCCTCCTTAAAATCTTTCTGACAGTTTATGCCTTCCTTGTGAACGGTTCACTCCAGGACTTCATCCAGGATTCTGATTAGTGGAGCTCTTCTGTACACAGCTTCGAGAACATTCTCCCTTCGCATAACAAACATTGACAAAGCTTCACATTTTCCGTGTCTGTGTTTGCGTGCATTAGTCCATTATGACAGGTTTATTGGCATTACCAGTGCTTGCCTTTTCTGGTGGTAGTGTTATTTTTCAGTATTACGTTGGTGGGAGTAAAAGACCATGAAAAGAGCAGCGCTTTGAGACGGGCCATCATACAGCCAAAGTAAACAATACTGCGTGTCATCAGTAGACGGTTCCTGAGTGCCCCCCCCCCCCCCATCAATGTGTAACGCACGTGTGTGCTGTTGCAATTGCTTCTTCACAAACCCTTATCTCCTGTTCTGATTTCTGTAATGCGCTCTAAACTTGACCACATGCGCGTGTGTGCGTGTGTGCTCACACACACACACATCTGTTCTATCTGCGTTACCTCAT
This sequence comes from Triturus cristatus, assembly GCF_964204655.1. Taxonomy (NCBI): domain Eukaryota; kingdom Metazoa; phylum Chordata; class Amphibia; order Caudata; family Salamandridae; genus Triturus; species Triturus cristatus. The sequence continues at coordinate 325,830,998 of NC_140587.1, forward strand.
GTATCTGAAGACCCTGCTACCATAGGAATGTTCCTTCCAAAGAGCTCGGCTGCCCCTTCTCCTGTTCATGCTGCTTCAATTATCTATTAGAAAATAAAATTATTCGTCATGTCGTGTTATTTTATGCTAGATTACCAGCATTTCTGTAGAGTATTTAAACCATGTATGTGATCTTGTAGATTTAATGTAATGTAGCACAAAACAGGTTTGTGTCTAACACTAGTGGTCTGCATCGTTATTATTTCAAACGCATTTTATGTCTCTCTTGAGACAGTTTTAGTTGGTTCCGGAACCCATTTAATCATGAAAAGAGTTTAGAACAACAGTAAATACGGAGAGGGACTTTGATCTGCCCCTTTGTTGCTCTTCCTCTTCACTGCAACTTGAAAGCCGGATGTTATGTTCAGCCACCTAAAGAGTGCTTCTGTTGCAGAGCATGGATGGTGAACTGTGTGTACCACCCAGTCCCTAGAAAAACAAGCATTGGCACAGCCAATAGGTCTCGCCTTTGGGACCTTATAAGTGTTTAGCTAGGCAACAGTTGCATAACTAAATACTTATAAGGTTCCAAAAGCGAGACCTATTGGTTATGCAAAGCGATCGCGATCACGATCAAACATCAAAGCGGCCGCAAGTGAAAGTAATCGCGGTAAAGTGCGGCGCACGCGGCCGCGCACATGCACTGTAGCTCTAGGCTGGCCTGGTAGCACTTTTTGGAGCCCTTTCAATAAGTCTCGCCAGACCAGCGCATGCGCTGGGTCAGGCGAGACCTAAAAACTGCACCTGCAGCTAGGAAACTACCCTAGCACTCCATCTGAATCACTAGCAGGAGCGATCCAAAGCAGCAACAACATGTCATGCTATGTGTGCAAGCAGCAGCAGGAGCAGTGTGGCTGCATGACATGCTGATGTATAATTGAGACAATGATAAGCTGCTGTAAATTGTCGCAGAAGCTAGAGCACTAAGGGCCAGATTTATCAAAAAGTCACGTAACACAGCAAGACAACTTACTGCACTGCATGAGAGGGAAAAAGAACGAATGTGCCATGTCTACTGAGATATGGCTCATGCCTGCTCTCTCCTTGCACTGGTGCACTGTGTGCTGCCTGGCACAAATGCAGTCACCTTTGGGCTATGGTTCAAGGGTACCTGTGTTACAAGCAGGATTGTTTTGTGCAGGAAGGGGTACCTTCCTGCGCAAAAACAATACTTAGAGGCATTTTCCTATTTCTACGTTTGCAGCAGAATGCACACATAGAAAGAGGAAATAACAATGAGAAATTAAGATATTTCTCCTTATTACATCTCTGTTGGGAAGGCGTAGCATTTTGATGCACTCTCAGGTTACTACCCTTAATAAAACTGAGAATGTGCAAAAATGGATGCATGGGTATGCCCATGCTCCGCCCACGGAACGCATTTCCAACTCAGAGTAACGCAAGGCGGCAATTTACGCAAGCTTGCGTTACTCTGGATTTACAAAGCCACGCAGAGCCACACAAGGTGCCTTGGCGAGGCTTAATAAATCTCACTTACGCTCTTGTTGCCTTACATCACCTTGTACGACACAGGGGCTTAGTAAATCTGGCACAAAATCTTTATGCAGTTTGAGGTGGAACTTTATTGACTGGTGAGCAACGGGGGGCATGCTACGGATGGTCTAAGAGGCAGGGAGTGGAACCTGGTTGGGCACAATCGTAGACCTCTCTCTGTAGTCATGAGGAACCAGGATGGGATTAATCTTCAGAATAGATTTGAACCCCTGACGAATTTAGAAGAACAGGATTGACCAGGGACAGATATAAACCCCAGGCAGAACCAAGATAGGGACAAGAGTCCAGAACAGAAGAAGGTACCCCCGATGGAAACATCGAGACATGATTTAAGTCAGAGAGGGGAAGATAAGGGGGTAACTATTGCAGAGAGATTACAACCATCCATTATAGTAGAGATCGAGATAATGGAGCCTGATAGTGGTGCTTTAGACACCAAATCAAAACACCTACATACTTTAGCTTACCAAAATGAAACTTTTATAATGGAGGGAAATGTTGGTACTCACCCCCCCCATGGCTGGGGCAAGAAATACTGTCAAGCAGGACAGATTAAAACTAGTATCCTGGAACGTAGCAGGACTTGCTGCCAAATATGAGGATCAGGAATGGAGGCAATACATCACCAGGTTTCATGTTATATGTCTTCAGGAGACCTGGTTGATTGATTGTAACCTTTTCTCCCTGGAGGGGTTCAAGTGCTTCGCAGTCCCCGCACAAAGGTCAGCTTCAGGGAGAGCCATGGGAGGGTTGATTATATACGTAGATCTTCTTATCGAAGGGGTTTGGTCTAACCTAAATTGGGCATCATACAACATGCAGGCTGTAGGTCTCCGCTCAAAAGGGGTAAATATTACCCTAGTTAACTGGTATAATGAGGTGGGAGCAAATGAGCAGGGAAGTATACCAAAAGAATTGGACTCTCGCCTAAATGCCCAGCTGTCGGTTGTGGAGTCGGGAGCAGTTCCAACTGTAGTTCTCGTAGGTGATTTCAATTGTCATCTGTGCGCGAGCCTAAGACCAATTACGAAGGACTGGTCACGGTGCACAGTGGAGAAAGGGCCACACTTTTTGCATTCACCGGACGGGGTGCATTTAGATAAGGTGTTGAAAGGCTACATTCTGGTCCATACCATGGACCTGGTAGGAATGGGCAGAGGTGGGGAGCCTAATCCCACCTTTAAGGGTAGAGGATGTCGATCTTATATCGACTACATTATGGTTTCACCCATACTTAAAACCTGGGTCAGTAGGGCAGACATAGAAAGGAGCATTTTCAGTGACCACAACCCTCTGGTGTGAGAGCTAAAAGGACCAATCATTAAATACGTATCACGAGGGGTAGGTGCCGTGGAGACAATATCAGACCAAGGGAGGAGGCTTAGATAGTCTAAAATAGATGGAGATAGCTTTTACAAAAGCTTAATAACCAGAGGGGAAGACGCATTTCATGTAAGCCTCGACCCCAACATTGAGGGGGCCGCGGTAGTAACCGCTTTCGAAAAGATGGCGCACCTCATTGATGGATTATTAAAGACCACCAAGACTAGGACATTACCTACCACACCCAGATGGTTTGATAGAGATTGCTCAAAAGCACATAAAGAGCTTAAGTCTAGCCTAAAACTTCTGCCCAGGGATAATTTGTACATAGCCCAATGTAGGCTGATATATAAAAAGGCACAAAAAAACCGTAAGACTAGTCTCCAAATGCAAGCCTGGGAGGACTTAAGGGAGGCGGCGGATAGAAGAGACTTGACTGAGTTCTGGAAAATTATGAACACACCATGTTTTCAGGACTCCAATGCCCCACAGATTTTAAATATTATTTTGCCGGAGCAGTGGCATTCCCATTTCAAAAATCTATATAATCACACTGGTGAAATTAATAACGATGAGGGGCAGAGGTTAAAACTGACTGCAAGGCCTGATATCACCGTGGTAGAAGTGGAGGGGGCCATCCTGGGCCTAACAAACAATAAGGCGCCTGGCCCGGATGGGATTCCTCCAGACCTTTATCTCGGAAAAGTGGAGTTGTGGGCACCCATTCTCACGAGGGTCCTGAATGTGGCAGTGGTGGCAGGTCTGCCGCGTTTTTGGTCCTCGGCAACAATAGTTCCAATATTTAAAAAAGGAAATAGGGATGACCCACAATGTTATCGCCCGATATCCTTGATCGATGTTACGGCGAAGGTGCTGGGTCGTGTTGTCCTAAATCGTCTAACGGATTGGACAGACACCCACCAGTTAATAACGGACACCCAATATGGGTTTAGAGAAGGAAGGTCAACCACGGACCAGTGCCTGAACCTCTATTTGCTGGTCGCCAAGTACACTATAGCCAGTAAGGAGGCGGTTTATTTGGGGTTCATGGACCTTTCTGCGGCCTTTGATCACGTGAATAGGGAAAAGCTATGGGCCCTGATGACAGGTCTTGGGGCGGACCAGGACCTAGTCAATATTCTCAAGGCACTGCACTGGAATACAACTGCATCTGTTCGTTTTAATCAAGATGGAAGCAAGACTCCATCATTCCCATGCACTAGTGGAGTGCGGCAGGGCTGCATCCTAGCTCCCTTTTTGTTTTCACTTTACATAAATAACTTAGATAGTGAACTGTGTAAACTCAGAGTGGATTCTCCTCAGGTAGGCACTCGCCCAGTCCCTGTCCTGCTCTATGCGGACGACGCGGTGCTCCTAGCACGGACTCCGCAGGGATTACAGAGGCTGATTGATGGATTTGTACCTTTTATGTCCTCACTTGATCTATCAGCAAACCTAGATAAATCGTATATTATGCTTGCGGGGGCCAGACCAGACAAAAAATGTTTTTATAAGATAGGAACTCACAAAATTTGGTCGGGTCCAGTCCTTTTCCTACCTAGGAGTATTGTTTGACGGGCTCCTAAAGTTTAGACCTTTAGTGGACAAACACTGCTCAAAATTGGTGGCCTCATCTGGGGCTATAATGGGTTATGGGAAAAGGCTGGGAAGATGGTCCCCCGAGCAAGTGATGAATTTGTATAGATCAATATGCTGCACTAAGGCAGTTTATGGGGCTGAAGTTTGGGGCTTTGCGAATATACATCAGGTCCAGATAGAGGAAAATAAATTTTTTAGAAGGATACTGAAAGTCCCGCACAGTACATCAGCCTACATGATACATGAAGAACTGGGAGAACCGTATATTGAAGATCAAATCAAGGTCAGGCAGCTTCTGGCCTGGGTGAGGATTTGGTCTAACCCCGTGGCAGGCCTCAGTAGACAAATTATTATAGATTGTCTGAATCAAGACAAAGGGAGCTCTATCCCATGGCTAAACTATGTAAAGTGTACTTTGGAGGCCATTGGTTGTAAGAACCTCTTCACCGAGCCTGAAGCCCTCATTGCCCAGAATAAAACGTTAGTTAAGAAAAAGTTTGGGGAATGGACAACTGCAAGCAGGATGGCCACTGAGGAGTGTAAATCTACAGTTGTGGCCTATAGATTACTGAAATGGGAGAGTGGAAGGGAGCCTTATCGTTCACTGATTCATAATGCACAAGACAGATTTTATATGACCCGCTTTAGGTTCAACCTCTTGCATCATTTATTATCTGATCCCTTTGGTTTTACCTTAACGGTGGAGCAGAAGGGTACCTGCGGCTGCGACAATAAGTCTCCGCAGGATACCCTTCATTCTGTTTTGTTATGCTCATTTTATACATCACCTAGGCGTAAGTTCCTGGTGGGAATTTTGAAAAGAGCTAAGTTTAGATATGCCAAGATTGCCTTATTGTTCTTGCAAAAGGCCAATGATGCATATACCTTGTCCTGTATTATGAGTTTTATTAAGATGGCGGGAAGGATAAGGAACTCGAGAGAGATGGGTTGATTGCAATGCCCTGTATATAGAGATCTGGGAAAATGAAAAGAAATGCCATGATTTTAACTGTCTTTTTAATGTTTTTTATTGCGTTTTAACTGTTTTATGAACTTTTATGGTATCTTTATAAGTGCTGAATAAAGAAATATATTGATTGATTGACTGGTGAGTAAATTCTCTTCAACTTCGTTGGCTATGGTATTCAGTTGTAATAAAGCTGCAGTCTTTTCCTCATTTTCTTCGGAATGCTGCTGCCTTCTGTGGCACCAAATCTACCAGCACAATGTCTGCAAGCAAACCTCTCCCAACCAAACCAGAGCTGTGTTATAGCTTTAGAGCTTCAGCAATTCAGAACTACCATGTACCACCACATATCATGACTGGGTTAAATTACCATTGTTTACTGCATTAGTCCTTTGTTTAAGTCAGTGCTTTGGGCGACTAATTTGAACTTCTGGCATTCCGTGCTTCTGCGCCGCCACACATAGTGCCTTCATGATGCTTCCAGACGCTAGAACTCCCTCCACCGCCTCTCACGCCTGGTCCCACAGACCTTCCTCTCCACTTGAAGGTTTTGTCTGCACTCTGGTACATGCTGTGCCTCCTGCTGTTTCCCCACCTACACCAGCTGGCCTGCTTCATAGTCAATTATGGATATCCAGCTGACTGTACATGACCACTTGACTTGTTTGAGATGTCTCTGCTGTATTTGTCATTTGTGCAGAAAGGGTGTTTCCATTTAACGTTTCTTGACTGACAACAGGAGGATAGAAGTACAGCAGAATAGGGTTACATCCATGGACATACTGACATACAATGTGACGAAGTTGTGCACATACACAATCACACCTGTGAGATCCCTTTCTCAATGCAAAAGGTTTATAAATGTGCAGCTTTCAGTGGAACCTATCATGAAGTGCTAAATTCTGTGCTGAGTGGGGGATGAAAACATGTTCATCTTTGGCTGTCCAAGTCCCTCCCTCCCTGCCAGTGATACTGGCTGCACGGTGGGACAGAGTGAGCCATGGTTGCTGTGGTTTGATGCATGCTAACACTGCTCTTCGGCCGCTGTGCTGCAGGGTAGGAAGTATTTCCTAGTGATGAATCAGGAATCCCAGTCAGCATTCTTAGAAGTAGGTGGCGACTAGAGAGGTGCCATACACGGTAAGTACGCGAGGTAAGTGACAGGTGGGGATGATCACAGAAGTCACCCCCATCACTCCCTGTCACTGGCCTGAGGGTCCAGATGGCTGTGGGTGACCTCAACAGGTGGGATAGCACAGGGGCTCAAGAGGAATTTGTCAGTAAACATAGCTGGCGGGTGACCCCTTGCCTCACAAAAGGCCCCATGTCCCAGCACTGTCATTTTGGCACCCTCTTCTTTAGACAAAGCCGTTTGCTCATACCAAGGCCAGGAGAGGGCCTACGAGCACTGCCAGCATATTTCTAATGCTCTTCTGAGTAGATGCCAGCGTTTTGTAGTCGAATAGCCGTTAAACGTGTTTCTTTTAGCAGAGCGGCACCCGTCCAGCAACAATACCTCAAAAAAATGTATACTTTTAATAGGTTGCACCCCTTTAAATAGAAGGCACACAAACACATGATTTTATTTTGTTTGCATGACTTGGCGTTAGGTGTTGGTACTTTTTTTAACAATAATTATCGCAAGCATGCTGCAACAAGTTTTTCAGAAAGTTACTATTTGCTTTGAAACTAAACAGCAAACCAAAATGTGGAAGAGGGAGGGAGGAGGTGTGCTGTGTTTGGGGGGTGTTGGGGGAATGCCATGGAAGCCATATAAACATTTGTGGGGTCAGTGGCCAGACAGCGCGAGGGAGTATCATCTACGCTCAGCCACTACCAGGGTTTCTACGGAGAGAATGTCACATCTCAGAACCCCGGTCTGTGTCGAGATGACGCGCATTTATAATAAACAAACCTTCCTGACACTGAATATTGTGCAGCAAACGTAGAGCAAGATACATCATCAGACCTGGCTTTCATATGCCAATCCTTGCAAACAAGCGCAGGCACAAATATTGTTTGTGAATGCGTTAAAACATTAAAGCCAGGCCTATTGGCTAAGCAAGTGCTTCTACGTTGTGAGTACTGAGTGGGGCAAAGTTAGGCCTTAAAAAGCAGACACCGTACACTGTGCCCATAGACAAGTTTCTTTTGTCTTGAGGGCAGCTGCTGTTCCGGTTCTCAGCTGCCACATATTTATGTCAGAGTCAGAGAGCTCGACAGCAACGAACAGGATCCCAGAGTTTCAAAGACCATGATTTATAGCCTTCCCCCGAGTCTCTAATTATTTATCACGGATAATTCCTTCGTCTGATTTCTGCAAATCCAGACTCTCGGAGTTAAACACTTGATATAACGCACAGCCGAGGATCGCGCCAGCTGCGTGGGAACGCTAATGCCTCGGTTTATGCAAGTTAAATAATTCCATTCTTTTACAGTCTCTGGAATTATGGTTACAGCGATTAGCCGTTAGTCACTTTTCGAATTCTTTTTATCCTTTGCCATATTTCTAAACCCCTTTGCCTCGTTAATTTAATTTGTTTTTTCTTTTCGGAAACGACTCGTGCCTTCCAAGGCGCCTGGAATTTATGAGTGGTGTTACACTGACGTCTCGGACTAAAACGCGGCCGTTGCCTTTACAATGAATTTGGTTAACATCTATCTATCATATGTGTGTTAAAAGGACACCCGCTGCATGTTGTAATGATGCTTAGCAGCCCGTAAATGGCACCTCATAAGGCTACGAGACTCAGAATATATCAGCGGTTGTGAACTGTTTTACAACTATGAGTTAAGTCGCCATTTTGAGTTATGGATATTCCAATCATTCCCAAGCAGCCAGCCACTCTGCGACGTGTCAAAAAAAAAATATGGAACACCTCATGAAAAACAATAAATGGGGCTGCAGGTATGATTTAGGAATATTTTGGACTTTTGATCGTTGGTGTTTACCAAGTGAATGCTGGTACACAGAAGCAAGAGAAATAACAGAAACGGGAAGCATTTTACTAATCCTCAACACTACACCCTGCTGCTACTAATCCAATCTACTACATAAGAGTGTCACTATCTACTACACACTGTCTCACTATCTTCTGTAATAACATCCTAGATCCAGATCCCACTCAACACGAATTCAGAACTCGACATTCGACCAGTCGGCCCTGATTATGGCCACAGAAGAGGTTCGGAAGGTGGGGGAGGGGGGCAGAGCCGTCCTCATCCTGCTTGACTTGTCAGCGGCGTTCAATACCGTGAACCATGCGGTGTTGCTGCGCCGGCTGAGGTCAGCAGGCATCATAGAGACGGCTCTGACCCTACTAACATCCTTTTTGACATCCAGGGAACAAGTGATTCACTAGGAGGGCTTCAAGTCAGGAAACCTATGCCTTCCTGTGGAGTCCCACAGGGGTCAGATTTGTCACCAACGCTGTTTAACTTATATGTCAACTCTCTGGCAAGGTTAATAAAAGATCATGGTCTCTCCTTAGTTTCTTATGCAGACGGTACCCAGATAGTGGTGTCGGTCACGCAACGCAAACACTAACCCTAACCTAGATAGGGACAGGAAAAAAAACATCAAAATAGTCCGAGAGAATGGTGTGAAATGGTATTAAAAAGATAACGGGAACACAAACAATTATCTTTATTGTGTATGTGTCGATATTGTGATTACAATTAATATGTATGAACTCTTTTTTCTTAGGGTTGATATGTTTCACTTCAATCGAAAGTTCTGTGGAGATTCATCAGGACAATAGATTCAAAATAACTCACAGACCATAATGTGTGTACTCACTGCCTCAAGTGAGTAATGGTGTTCCTGTTTCATCATGAATGTCACATTTCTGACAAACCACCATATACTCAACTTGTAGCATGTGAGAATCAATCTACAGCTTGATCTCCAAAGATCACCAAGGGTAGAGCTTGTGAGGGGCACATAAAAACATTTCTGATTTCAATGTGGAAACCACAATAGAACTAAGAAGAGAGGAGCACTCTTATAATGTGGCGAGTACAATTCTTTAGAAGAGAACAAAAAAATATAATATTCATACTTTTCATGTTCAGTGTACTCATACACCAGTCACAGCTGTGTAGCTCTCAGGAAGGTTTAGGTGGGGGTGTGAGCCAACCAGTAGTTGCTATGAGCCCTGCTTGGGGGCATACCTCCTCCTCTTCTTATGAATCTGCACCCAGGACAGGAAGTAGCCCTCACCCAGGACTAGCAAATACTTAAAGTGAGGTAAAGAAAGTCTTCTGGCCCCTCCTAGTGGTGATGTCAAGCTACAACATAGATAGGGGCCTTTTTTTCTGTATGAAAACCCTTCCATCATTCCTGCCCCGGTGGCGGCATCTGGATCCTTTGAGATCGGCTTTCCAAAACCTTTATGTGGCTGTGCCTGAAAGAGATAGGTATGCTGGTGAAAATGTTGCTTCCAGCTGGAAGAAAAAGTATACCCTAGAGCTTTGAGTTATTATTAAGCAGGAGCACCACTTCCACTTACCTGTGCCATTATAGAGCCAATGGAGTCCATCTCTGAGTCTGCATTTCATAAGGGGAGGGGACGCGCAGCCCACCTAAATGATCCATAAGCCTCCGGGAGCCCAGCCCTGCGCTGCCCCCATCCCCGAGCCATTACAGGCCCCGGGGAGCCAACCCCCAGAGCTTAGATGTCTAAAAAGGGTGAAGGGGCTGCACGGCCCCCCTCCCTGAGCCATTAATGGCCCCAGGGACTCCATCCCCCAGGGCTGGCTCAATTGGTGTGTCCCAGGGAGCCCACCCTTGGGACACAACAGTTTCCCTGCCTGCACCAGAGTGGACAGGGAAACTTATGTTTGCTCCCGCCTGTCAGCAGCTATTTTAAAACTCCCGCCAAACGGGAGCAAACACAAAGTCTGCTCCCAGTGTGCAGGAACTTTAAAAATACTCCCACAAGCTGGAAGCAGATTTTGTATATGTGGGCAGGGAAACAGATCAAGACATTGTTCCCGCCCAGAGGGAGCAGCCTAAAGAACTGCTCTCTGGTCTCTGCTCTCTAGCAATGCTGGCTCCCCACATGCCCCCCAACATTGTGTATGGTGGGTGCCCTGCCTGAGCAACAGTACCCATCTTAAATAAAATTTGGTTTGAGGGGATGGAGTCCCCGGGCCCCAATAGGCTCTGTGAGTGGACTGTGAGCCCATCTCCCCTCAAAAATATGTGGCCCTGGGGAATGGGGTCCCCAAAGTCTTTTAATGACTTGGGGGGTGGGTGGCGCATGGCTCCTTTGCCCTTTAACAAAAAAGCACTGAATCATCCACAAGCTACACCCGTTTGGCCCCGCCCCGTTAGTAGTATGCAATGGTGTTCCTGACATTTTCCAGGCTGATGGACAGGGTGTTTTCTCTACAATTTCACATTGAAAAAAGATCTGAAATCCTTGATGAAGGTGACTGCATCATTGGTTTCTTGGAGTGCAATTTCTTCGGTAGTGGCTGTCCAAGAGGAGTGGGTTCTTCCTTGTTGTCTCCTGATCTGAGCTCAGAGTCCACTGTCCACTTCTAAGTATGTAAAGGTGCCAAATCAACCACAAGCTCTGCCTGTGTGGATCTGCCCCTTGCATGCTATTAGTAAATAACAATGCTGGCTCCAGGTGCGTTGGCCACACCCCCTGTGGTGGACCCTCTGCTGTGCAAAGCCAGAGTCTGTGAGCACTATGTGGTTGGCTGTCTGTGAGGGGTTTGCCGTAGGGCGTGTGAGGGTTTGGCTTTATGCATGCTAATAAAATATATCTTTAGGTTAAAAAAAAACTTAGAAGTCACTGAAAAAACAAAGGTTAAGGGAACATTATAGTTAGGTGAGATAAAAAGATCTGTTTTTGTTTTTTAAAAAAACCCTGTAGAAATTCACAGAAAAAACAAAGGTTAAAGTATATCTATAATCTAGTGGAGGTCACCACTAGGTAGTTATAGTAAGGTCTGGTTTTCCATAAATAGAGCATTTTTTGGTTTGCTAATAACTTTGGCCCCATTTGACGAATCTTCACAAAATGTTCCAAAACAAAAGTTCATCTATCTCAGATCATTCCTGGAAAGTTTCGGGGTGATCTGTCAAGCAGGGGGCAAAAAATAAGGGGGTATCCCAAAACGCAAAATCCCCATGCATTTTTCATAGACTTTTTAGACCAGGCTTCAGCAAAAACTACTGAACGGAAATACACCAAATCTGGCAGGAAGCTAGATCTTTGTCCACGGATTGTGCTTTCTATGATTAGGTATAAGTCCATTCTGAAGTTTTTGAGAAATTAAGGAACAAAAATAATTGTATATCTGGATGTTTGGGCTCCGCAAGAGTCTCGAGGGAGCGTCAGTTAAAAAAGTACTAGTTAACAAGAGAGGGTTTGGACTCTTATCAGTAAGGCTGAGCCCAATCAACAAAAAACACCAACCTACATGCCACTACTGATTTTTCAGTTTCACTTGGGCACACATGAACAACTTGATGTAACCCAAAAACCTCTGTTTCAATGTCTCTTTTATTATCATTTTTTATTTTTTAGAAGACTTTTTGCTTTGTCTCTTTATCAAAAAACATTACAATTTCCACAGATAAAGTGTTACAAAACACCACAACCATATTTTACAAAACAACTAATATATGACAGTATTTTTCGAATAACATTTAGACACAAACCCCAAATATTTAAAGAAGAAGTAACATATAACACGTTGTGACAACTTTACACATACTCAAAGACAAGGACAAAAAACAATTGAAACACAAAAATTCACAAAACACACTTGCCCTGATAGGTTATATAATGTTGCTTACAATTTTACAACCTCACATTTTAAGCAAGGACCAAACAGTGGTCTTATTTTCTCAATCCTTATTGTGTTTCAACAATGGACATAATCAATTCCTATTACTAATTCTGCAATTGGAAACAACAAGGGATACTCTCTTTTTGTTAAGATTGCACTTGTTTGGAATTGATAACCATGGTCGATGTGTTTCGAACTCAATTTTCAATTCTTAGGGTTCTCTTCAGGACCAAAAAACTAATTTTTGAGATCACTCGATCTCATCTGTTCAAAACCGAACCAGAACACATCTTCACTGTAGTAATCAAATTGCTACCCGGTTCAATCCCTTAAGGTGGTGTTTCATATGGTCATATCCCGGTTCCTTTGTACATGGAAAAAAGATAACTTAGGTGTTATTTTGTTTGTCCAAATGGACGCTGTCATTTTTCCTTCCTGCTTTCGAATCTTTCAATACATTATTTCCGCGTGGCAGCGTCCGACATCCGTCGCAATCCATCTGTTTTGTAACAATTTATCTGTGGAAATCGTCATGTTTTTTAAAAAAAGATTCAAAGAAAAAAGTCTTCTGAAAAATGATAATAAAAGAGACATTGAAACTGAGGTTTTTGGGCTACATCAAGTTGGTCATGTGTGAGCAAGTGTAAAGCAACTAAAGACAAATCAGTTAAAAAAGTACAGTGTTCTTTATTTCCCTTGGGCCATCTCGCTCCCATTGGAGTCAGAGTCCCAGAGGAGTGAGGGCCTTGATTGGCTGCCAGCAAGATGAGAAAAAGTTTGTTGGCAACCATTACAGGGCTTGGGGGCTAAGTCCTCTGTCTTAAAAAAAACTAAGATAATGGGGCATGGTAGGCATACTTTAGCCCACTAGGCCCCATTGAGGAACTCAGAGGGTCTGGTAAGAAAATCAGCAAAAATTGCCACAATCCTGAGAGACTCTTGTGGGATCCAAAAACAAAATGCCGGCCGGGCAGCATTTATTAACCTTATGCCCCTGGGAGTGTGTTCATAAAGGGGAGGGGGCTGTGTGTCCCCCGTCCCTGAGCCTGCAGAGGACCCGGGAAGCCCATCCCCAGGGCTGAAAATTGTTTATCTGCGGAGGGGGGCGGTGCGGCCCCCCTCCTTGTGCCTCCAGAGGACCCAAAGCGTCCACTGCCATAGCCAAATTTACTATATATGGGAAGGTGGACCTTTCTGCCCCCTCCCTGAGCCTCCAGAGGCCCAAGGTAGCCCACACTGGTGCTGAAAGTTCTTTATATGGGAAGGGGGCTGTGTGGCCCTCCTCCCTGAGCCTCTAAAGGCCCCAGGGAGATCACCCCAGAGCCAAAACTTCACAAATTGGGGAGGGGCTGCGTGGACCCCCTCCCTGAGGCTCAAAAGGCCCCGGGGCACCCACACCTGATCCATTTACCTTAAAGGAGGGGGGCTACATGATCCCCTCCCTGAGCCACTTATGGTCCAATTCCCCGGGGATTGGACCATTAGTGGCTCAGGGAGGGGATCATTATGAAGCATTAGTGGCTTCATACGGTGGTGAAAATCTTACAGATAGCCCATCTTCAGAACCAAAGCAAGCACACGTACATAAGTTAGTACCTGGTGCACATGGTCTTCTATGCTAAGCAGAAATGTCCATGCTGAGACGATTCTGTAAAATAACTTAAGGCTGCTCACAATACTTAATATGTAGTACGTAGAATCTTTATCCTGTTGGAAACCTTTTCTGCAATATCAAAAGACTTGTGTTGAACATGCTGTCACCTGCACCCAGAGTTAGTCTTCAATACAAGATGTATACTGTGTTCAATACCTCTACACACCTATGATGCATCAGGAGCATATGCATTTTATAAACACACCCATTAGCTGGACACAGGCTGTACACCATTAGGTAGAAAAGCAATATGGTAGTATCACTATGTAAACTATAAAACAAACTAACTCACTAATTGGATGATGTTATCAATTAGGTCATCGCGAATATCATTAATGATGTCATTTGAGATGTCATCAATAATGCAATAAATGATGTTGTAGAAAATGTCATGAGTGATGTCATATGTGAGGTCATAAATAGTGCATCTTTCTGATGAATTTCTGGGTTTTTATTTTAGTTCAAAATGTTAATGTTGTCACTGACACGACTCTTGAGTAGGGCCCTTGTGCTTTCTTACTTATTTTTTTACAAATTAAACACTGCCTTAGAATTTTCGGTTAAATTCTGACTGTGCTGTTGCATAGCTGTAAACTGTTGGGATATGTACACCAGATCAATGTTGTTTCCCTATTGCCATTCCATGTCACACCTTCACAAGTTTCAGTGTGCGGTTATTTTGTGGAGAAATATTCAATTTCTGCACCTGCCTCTGTCATGTGACAGTTATCACCACTGCAGATATTTTCCACACCTTGCAGCATTATGTATTGCTCAGAAATCTTACTCACTGTGCAGGATATTCACAAAGGTCATTTTCACTTGTGAGTAAGCTACAAATGTAATATCACTCTTACACTTTTGGGTAACTTTACTATGTTTTGCTATTCACAAAATCTGAGTGCAAACTTACCTAAAAGTGTAGAGTCATATGTCTCTTCCCCCCTTAAAAAGGGGGTTGAGATTGAGACAAGCTTACTAGTGTAAGTTACTACTAAAAACAGCTGTAATATCAGCCTCACAAATGGCCAATAACTGCTACTGCTACTGCAAAACCCTCCCCTAGCAAACTATACATATATATATATATATATATATATATATATATATATATATATGTATATATATATATATATATTCACTGAAAAAACCATAGGTTTCAGGGGTGTTATAGTTAGCTGGACTTTTCACTTGTACAAAACCATTGAAATTCCCCCGTTATAGTTAGTTCAGCTAACTATAACTCGCGCGCCCGCAATGCACTGCTGATGACGTCACATATTACATCACTCATGACATGGTCAGTGACATCACTCATGACATCACTGATGACATCTCAAATGACATCACTGATGACATCACTGATGACATCATCCAGTGAATGTGTGTTTTTCTGAAAATTAAATATGTTTTATATATGTATATCTCAAGGTCGATGGAAGAATAAGTGTCTAAGGGCCATATGTAGGTAGCCTCACATTTACCGATTCATAAATACCGAATTTTACCGATTCGGTATTTATGAATCGGTAAATGTGATGTAGGTAATGATTCGGTAAAGTTTACCGAATCGGAAAAATTCGGTAATTATGAATCGGTATTTACCGATTCGGTAATGAGGCATACCTTCCCATTGATTCCTATGGGCCTGGAGGCCCATAGGAATCAATGGGAAGGTATGCCTCATTACCGAATCGGTAAATACCGATTCGGTAATGGGGGGAGCATATACAAGGGTGGCAGGGTGTCACATTGACACCCTGTTGCACCCCTGAATCTTGCATGTGTGCAAATGTGGCGCACATACATGCCCTAAGGGCATGTATGTCTGCCGCATGGCACTCTTAAATCAGCAAAATATTGCTTTTTGCAAGATATTCGTTATTTATCACCAACCTGTATTTGGTGGTAAATAACGAATTTCTAATACTAATTTTCACTCTTTAGAGTGCTCCCTACATCTGATTTCAGGATTCCGTATTTACCGAATCGGTATTTTACCGATTTCTTCATTTCCGATTCGGTAAATACCGAATCCAGAAATCAGCCCCCTACATCGCAAATGCCTAAATACCGGTCGGTAACGGGATATTTACCGAATTTCGGCCGTTACCGACCGGTATTTGGCTTCCTACATGAGGCCCTAAATGGATGATTTGTTTTTGAAAAATTGATTGTGTAACTGACTGATTAAGTGTATCATAGTGAATACATGGCTTAGTGAGTAATGTTTAAATATGTAAATATCTGTATCAGTCTCTCACTTTGTGTATAAGTGGCTGCATGGGTTGGTGAGTAGCTACATGGGTGTCTATATATGTTATTAGTTGGTTTTTTGAGTATCGGTGGGGGGTATTACATAGTGCATAGCTGCATGAATGAGTGACTCACTGTTTGTATGTGTTGAAGACAGCATGTGTGCAGGACTGTATGGGTGGATGAGTGTGTGTATGGGTGTGTTAGTGAGTGAATGACTGTCTCAATAGTGTCTTTACATATGTTTTAAACTAGTATATGTGACTATTGGTGTATATAAGTGAGTATATGTGAGAGATTGAAAGAGTTCCTGTATGAATAAGTATGTGTTTCTATAAGTGATTGTTTAAAAGACTAAGTATGTGTAAGTTTCCGTATAAGTAAGTGTGGCAGTGTGTGTATAACTGTATATGCAAGTAAATGTATGTTTGATAGCATGAGTGACTATGTGTGTGAGTAACTCTATGGATGAGTGGCATTGTGTAACAGGATGTATAGGTGTATGAGTACATATGATGAGTGAGTACATGTATGAGTGACTGTATAGGACTGTTGGTGAATGAGGGGATGTGTATGTGGAACTTAGAATTACTGAAGAGGTTGTTGTAACTGGTATTGGTATGTCCATTGTTTTGAAAATTTTAGTCTCTATTTTTGAATGTGTGTATCAAAGGTTATATTAGGGTGAGAGGAGGTCTGCCACTCTATCACAAGGATGATGTCATCAGTGATGTCATCAGTGATGTCATTTGAGATGTCATCAGTGATGTCATGAGTGATGTCACTGACCATGTCATGAGTGATGTAATATGTGACATCATCAGCAGTGCATTGCGGGCGCGCGAGTCATAGTTAGCTGAACTAACTATAACGGGGGAATTTCAATGGTTTTGTACAAGTGAAAAGTCCAGCTAACTATAACACCCCTGAAACCTATGGTTTTTTCAGTGAATTTCTGAGGTTTTTTAAATGCTAATTCCTAACTATAACGTGCCTGAAACCTATGGTTTTTTCTGTGAATTTCAAAGGTTTTTTAAATGCTAATTTCTAACTATGCCTACAGAGATAGGACATGTGAAGAAAGAAGAAAATATGCACAGAAAGAAAAAAAAGAAGTGCAGAAAGAAGCAACAGAAGTCCTCAAAGACAAAGAAAAGTGCAGGAAGAAGGATAACGTGCAGAAAGAACGAAAAGAAGAGCAGAAAGAAGCCTTGTTGCAAAATCATCCTGTACCCTCAACTTTTTCAGACGGATACTGGTGGTAACTGAGTCTGACTAACCAGTCCTAGAGCCAGTGCTATGTTAAAAGACACTTAGAATACAGTGAAAACACCTACATACACTAGGGAACATTATGCGTTGGGGTCCCCCTGTGATTAGCATGACCTCCTCTGTAAGCCCCTAGTGTATAATAGGGCAGGGGGATTCAAACTACCTCTTAAAACAGGCCACAGGGCGTTTTTGCACACGTTAACTCAGGCCCCGTCCCCTCCCTTCACCACTGTGTAAACACGCCCTGTGTCCGTTTTTAGTTGGGAGATTAAGTTCAGTTGAATCCTGAGGGTCCCTAGGGTCCAACTAGCCCACTAGGTACCTCCAGTAAGTGCCACAGAGCTGCGTTGCAGAGAGGTGTAAAAAGTGGCACGGCCTGGACCACCTCTCTGCAATGTAGCTCAGTGGCGCTTACTGGAAGCACTTGGTGGGCTAGTTAGCCCCCAGGGGCCCTCAGTATTGAAGGGAAATTATATCCCCAATTTAAAACGTGCCATAGTGCGTGTTTGCACACGTCACCTCAGGCCCCGTCCCCTCGCTTCACCACTGTGTAAACGCGCCCTGTGGCTGTTCTAAGTTGAGAGATTAAGTCCCCTTGAATCCTAAGGGTCCCTAGGGTCAAACTAGACCCCTAGGTACCTCCAGTAAGCGCCACAGAGCTGCGTTGCAGAGAGGTGTAAAAAGGGGCTTGGCCTCAGAACACCTGTCTGCAGCGCAGCTCCCTGGTGCATACTGGAGATGCCTGTTGGGCTAGTTGGCCCTCAGGGACCCACAGTATTGAAGAGGAATTAATTCCCCAACTTACAATTCGCCAGGGGGCGTGTTTGCAGAGTGCTGCAAGGAGGGGGCGTGGCCTCCGGCACGATGCCAGTCTTTTATTTATTTTAATTTTTTAAGAAGGGGGGCTGTGTGGTTCCCCTTCTTATTCTAATTTATTGGCCCTGATGACCCCATCCCCCAGGGCCTGTCTCCTAATTATATATTTTTGACCCCAATCCCCAGGGCCGGCCACTGTTTTTTATTATTTTTAAAAAATATATATTTATAGACACACCTAGGACATGCTGGACAAACCGTACGTACCTATCACCATGACGATTTGCGTAATATTCATTAAAAGGCGACTATGCATACAATGAATCCACGTGGAATGTATTTACACCACTAGTGAAGCTCTGACATGTCTGATGCCCTACCGTGCCTAATCCCGGTAGACACCCTTGTCGTTTATTTATACAAACATGGGTAGCTATTGACGGGCACATTTAATACACATGCACACCAAGCCATTCAAAGGGGATTCAACAAAAATTTGACCAAAACTATGCAGGAAACCCCCCTCACGGTTAATAAAATACACATCCACTGCCGGATGTGTAATACTTTTTATTTTACTCTCTGGAAAGGGGACGAACATCACTTGAGAGTCACAGCGCGCTCCTGGCAGAGCCCAATGCTGTGTTACACCCACCATTGCCTGCTGAGTGCCACACACCTCTGTGTTGTATTCCACTAGCTAGTGCATATGCTATGACACTCTCTAGCCCATGTGCACTGTAACAGCACCCCGTGAATATGTCATGCCACACTTGTCTTCACACGGGTTATATTGCCCCATCTAACGTGCCTTCCTCGATGCCTATGTTATAACGCACAGTGCTATGCCACACATATTACAATCTGGGATCCATATCTTTGTCACAGTGCATATGCAACGTTACACTCCCCAGCACATATTTTATATTACAACTTTAGAGACTAGTTAGGTTACACAACACTGCCCTGTGCATATTACACTCCAAGGCGCATATCGCATAGCACGCGCTAGTGCCAGTGCTATCTCGCGCTCTCCAATGAATCTGTAATTGCGCACAATGTATTGCATATTATATTTCACGCCCGGTTCATCTTATATCACACTTTTTGGTGCATAGTTTATACCATACACTATATCTAGTTTTCATTTTCAATCGTGCTCTCAGGACTATGTTCTATATAACACTGTGTTCACCTACCCTTTTCACGGGCATTACATTTTGCGATAGGGGGTGGAGGGTCAGGGGGTGTTTCTGCCAAGTGAGCCCGGAGTCACAGTCACAAACGTCCTCTTCTTCCTGAATAAAAGTGAGATTATGCTGCATACTTGTTCATATTTTAAGTAGTTCGCACAGACACATGTTTTAAAAACAATAAAGTTCCTAATACCCGCCTTCTCTGAACAGTTAGCTTGCTGCCCCATCCCCCTCCTCCCTATCCTCTGTTGTGTGAATCCATGGACTAGCCTCCTCCCTCCTGCCATGCATGGTCTGATGTGCTGCCACTGTCCTCAATTTAGTATGATGTACCAGTCCACTCCTCCTGCCCTCCATTGCCCAATTCTATGCCCCATCATTGACCTCCTGCTTAAACTCTGTGCTTAGCTTGCTGCCCCTATTCTCCTTCCCCCTGCCCTCCGATGTCTTTGTACATGCCCCTGCTCCATCCTTTTTGCCCACCATGTTCCATGGACCTGCCACTCCTATCTACTCTGAGTGTTCTGGTGAGCTGCCACTCCCCTCCCACCTGCCTAGCATTGTCAGATGACTGTAACCTGTCCTTGCCACCTCCACCCTGCCTGTCCACATGCCATGCCCCTATCCTCTTCCTCCTGTCCTACATGGTCCATTGTACTGCCACACCCTTCTGCCCTCCCTGGTCTGTTGTGCTGCAACTGCTCCTCCTGCCTGCCCCGTGCGGTCTGTTGTGAGGCCCCTTCCCCTGAACTTTCTTGTCTGTGCACAGGTCCTGACGCTCCCTTCTATCCTCCATCGTCCTTTGTGCATGCTCCTGCACCCTCCTTCTTGCCCATCATAGCCATTGTGCTGCCACTAACCCTCCCACTTGCCATGCATGGTCTTCTGTGCTGCCATAGCCCCTCCCACCTTCCATGTGTGGTCAGTTAGCTGCCCCTGACCCCCTCCCACCTTCCCTCCATGGTCTGTGTGTATGCCATCACAGTCTCAGTGTTGCTCTTCATGGTGTGTCTTGCTTCTAGTGCCCATCCTGTCTGACCTCCATGGCTATCTTGCTGCTCCTGCCCTGCCCCCTTGCCCCCAGCCCTCTGTTTACATGTGCAGACCCCTACTCCATCCCTCCTGGCTTGTCTGTTCCATTGTAATGCCCCTGATCCGTCCCTCCTGCCCTTTATGGTCTGTTATGCTGCAGCTTTCTCTCCTGTCTGTCCATTATGGGGAGCTAGCTACCATTGCCTATTGCCCCTCTGTTCTCTGTTGTCCATGTGCATGGTCCTGTCCCCTCCCTCTTGCTTTCTATGAATTGTTGTGCTGCACTCCCGTCCCGCATGCCCTGTGTGGTGTAATGTGCTGCTGCAAACCCTGATGCCTGCCCTGCAGGGTCAGTTTGGTGCACCTCTCCATGTCCCTCCTGTCCTCTGTTATCCAAGTCCATGTCCTTACCCCATTTCCTTCCATGATCCAATGTACCATACTTGCGAACATTTTGAACTTGGTAAGAGGGAGATTTTGAAAAAAAACTGGGGTATTGATTTTCCCCTTTGAGTTACATTGAAAAAGAGGAGATTGTAGACAGGAGAAAGATCAAATAAAGCCCATTTGAGCTTAAAAACATTGGACGTTTCCTGGCTGAATCGGGTCTGTTGGCATGTATGGTTGTACTACCATTGCCTCTTCCTTCTGCCCACAATGGTCTATTACATTGCCACAGCCTCTCTTGCAAGTCCTATATTGGTGGTTTGTTGCCTCTGCCCCCCTTTCCACTGCCCTCCATAGTCTGTTGTGCTGCCACGGCCCTTCCTGCCTGCTCAGTGTGGTTAAATTGTTGCCTTTGCACCCTCCTACCTGCCTTCAATTTTCAGAGTCCGTGCCCCTGGCCTCTGCCTCTCAACAGTATCCTAATGAACAACTAGATTGCTAACATTCTATATTTAGTACAAAAGTGTGGAACGCCTGACGTCCTGTAATCAAAACTGTAATACCTAGAGCATTTCCTTTAGAAATTACATATATGAGAGGGTCTTATTGGCATCAAAATTATGGTTAGTGCTCTAAAAGACTAAAATAAGGACATATTTTCTGAGCTTTCAAATAGCGACAAAGCACTTTTAAATTATTTGTTATCTTTATGTTTTTTTATCCAGTTGACCACTTGATTAAATGTTGCACTTAGGGGAGAGAATGTGGTGTTACTTCCAGAACTGCAGACTTTGCAACTGGGGAACCAGGTTGGAGTTTCTGCTTCAGCTCGACATTCTGTGATTCTGGTCAAATCACTTAGTCTCCCCATGTCTACAACCAAAATGAATTTGTTCTTGTGTGATGTAACCAATGCTCATGTAAAGCACTCCAATACCTGACAAGTCTGCACTATATAACACTGCAAAAACACAAAATAATAAGTGTTTTGCACACTTCTGTCATTGGGCTATATTTGGGCTACATCTGGGTGATTTTGGGCTACATTTGGGCTCTTTTGTCTCCGGTGGCCATCTTGGGAGATTTATTTGTTATGAAGTTTCCTAATTTCCTCATGTACTGCAGTCTCCTCAGTAGGAAATGCTTTCAGTTTTTTACTTTGATTCCATCATGAAAGTATTCAGCTATGTCACACATTTGCCATAAATTCTGACTGTTAGCACTCTAGTTGCTCATTAGATCACTGTAGTAAAACTACTGTTCACCATGGAAGTCTGCTCCTGGTATTAAAAGTGCATGTTTCAGTTTGCATGTCAGAATTTTTTAATGAAATAGAAGAGGATTTGAGAAGTCACTCAAAATGTGCGCTCATTTTCTTTCTTCAGCATTAATCATAATTTCTATGGCAAAAAACCAATGAAATTTCCTCGTTATAGTTAGTGCAGGCAACTATAACTCACGCGACCGCAATCCTCTGCTGATGATGTCAGATATTACATCACTGTATTTAGACACTTATTTACCCATGTCTTCTTCCATTAATCTTTAGCTATACATATATCACAAATATTTATTTTTCATAAAGACACATATGTCATCAGTGATGTAATATCTGACGTCATCAGCAGAGGATTGCGGTCGCGTGAGTTATGGTTGCCTGCACTAACTATAACGGGGAAATTTCATTGGTTTTTTACGAGTGAAATGTCCAGCTAACTATAACATGTGTGAAACCGATGGTTTTTTAAGTGAATTTGCAAGGTTTTTTAAATGCTAATTCGTAACTATAACGTGTGTGAAACCTATGTTTTTTTCAGTGAATTTGTACGGTTTTTTAAATGCTAAGTTATGTATTTATAAAAAAAAAAATTCTCAGGTTTTTCACCGTGCGCGCACCGTGCGCGCGCTGTGGGCACTCGGTGCGCTTCGCGCACCGAGCACCCTTGGATCGCGGTGCGTGACGTGCGCGCGCGGAGCGGGCACCTCGCGATTTAAAAAAAAAAAAAAACATTTTTTTTCCCTTGGGGGTCCTTCTGTGACCCCCTGACCAAGGCTAGGGGGTCAGGAACTGTCCACTCTGCCCCCTTTTCACGTTCTCCACCTTTTTTTTTCACCCCCTCAGCCTGCGAGAGACAAAATGGCGGCCAACACTTCCTGGTTTCGACCGATTCGAATGTTTACCGACATCTAACAACCAATCAGAATTGCGCTCGTGCACGGCAGGGTGCGCGCACAGTGCGCGCGTATAGATATTGATATGCTTTTAAATGCTATTTTCTCAGTAAATACTGAACAGATTTACACCAGACCTGCAAAAGGCACTTCCTTGACCTTATGGCTACCTCTCTGCCAAATTTCACGTAATTCTGTTCTTCCGTTCGGGCTGTAGCTGCGACTAAAGGTCCTATGGAAAAATGCATGGTGAAAACGCGTTTTGGGACCCCCCTTTTTCTCGGCCCCCGCTTGACGAATCACCCCGAGACTTTCAGGGTAGGAGCTGAACGGAGCGCCCCATTAGTTTTGAAAATTTCGCGAGGATTCGTCAACCGGCGCCAAAGTTATTCAAAATAGAATTTTGAGATTTCCTATGGAAACTAGGTTGTAACTATAACTATCTACTGGCGACCGCCAGTAGATAATATATATATATATATATATATATATATATATATATATATATATATATATATATATATATATATATATATATATATATATAAGTGAGTCATTAAATGTATCTTACTGCAGACTAGTGACTAAACTGTGTGAATGTCTGTATGTGTCTGTGTGTTGGTGTATAAGTGGCTGCATGGTTTTGTGAATAGCTATATGAGTGTCTATATGGGTTATTGATTGGTTGTCTGAGTATCTGTATGGGTGCCTGAGTGTTTGTGTGGGTAGGGTGTGTGTGACTCTGTGACTAGATGTGTGAGTGGGTGATTCAGTGGGTGCATGGTTTTAAGAGTGCATCTGTGATGGACTGTATGGTTGGGTGAGTGTATGTATGGGTGTGTTAGTGATTGAATGTATATCTCAGTTGTATATGTGTCAGTAACTACATATGTGAAACGCAGTGTATATGTGTGTAAGAGTATATAACTATCTATATGTGAGAGTGTGTGATTTTGGGAGTGGCTGTATGCGCCATGGTGCAAGGATATCTGTGTCATGTGCTGTTTGTTTTTCTGCAGGAAGACACAGAATTTGTTAGTATTTTTATGAGTAAGTGAACTTGAGTGTGTTTAACTCTATAGGTGAGTAAATTGGACTGTGATTAATTATTTGCATGACTGACTAGATGTGTCAGTACCTCAATGGATGATTGGCGGTGTGTGAGTGTCTATATAGGTGTCTAAATGCACAGAGTGACTGTAAGTATGAGTGACTGTACAGGTGAGTGAGTGGACATGTATGTAGACCTAAAAGTCAATGAGTTGGTGTGTAGTTATTGGTATTGGAGTATCTATGGTTGTCAAAATGGCCGTTTGAAATTTTGAGTCGGTGTATCAAAGGTTATATTAGGGTGTGAGAAGATGCACTAATTTATCACATGGATGACGTCATCAGTGATGTCATCAGTGATGTCATTTGAGATGTCATCAGTGATGTCATCAGTGATGTCACTGGCCATGTCATGAGTGATGTAATATGTGACGTCATCAGCAGTGCATTGCGGGGGCACGAGTTATAGTTAGCTGAACTAACTATAACAGGGGAATTTCTAGGGTTTTGTATGAGGGAAATGTCCAGCTAACTATAACACCCCTGAAACCTATGGTTTTTTCAGTGAATATATATATATCTATCTATACATATATATAAATATATATCTATATATATATATATATATATATATATATATATATATATATATATATATATATATATATATATATATATATATATATATGAACATTTCAGAGACCACGTAACATTTGAAACATTCATCAGCTATAGATACCTCAAGTACCTATATCTTAAGGATACTATTACTCGTGCCTCGGCTATGCACAGTCTTGTCATGTCACTCAGTTCAACTCTTTATTCGGCAAATGCCATAAAAGTCATGAAAACATTTAAATATACAATAATAAATACATTGTTGAAAGAAAATGCCAAAACTTTCTACAGATCATCTAAAGTGCAACCATCCGTCATACTCTAATAAAAATGACAGAAATAAATCATATATTTAGCACTTCAGAACGTGTCCTGATTACAAAAGCTGTCTTAAAAAAACTAAGCACTGCATAACAGATTACCAATGTGGAAATATGCTGCAGAAATTCAGCCCTAACTTGTGCTGTCTCACATTTGTCCCACATTTGACCTACGCAATACAGGACATAAGTGCGGAGTATCATGTGCAAAACAACATAAAATGACTTATGCTCTGTTTTTCAGCATTACTGCAATGACACGCAGATAAATCATGCTACCAAGATTCTTTCAGTGGGAAGGCAACCTTAAAATGGACAGTGTTCAGTCTAAAATAAGTAAGGTAAAAACAGTCGATCACATTCATAATCCACACTAAATATGGTTCAATGGTCCTGGTAGCTGACACCAATAAGTTTCTCTCTACAGACTATCATGCCAGGGTTTTTGCCGTTCTTTCTTCCATGCAGTGTTCGAGATTTCGCTTCTTCACAATTTCTTTATAATTAGCACTGATCTTTTGCGGATTGGTGAACCCTTCCATAAGGCATAATTTCTCAAAAGATTTCTTTAAATATATAAGACGAGGGTATACGATTGACCATATCTATGGATAAACAGTCAGCAATGCAAGTTCTAACTAAGGCTGGCTCCAGGTTACCCCTGCACTTAATCCACAGGAGCAAAAGGGCTACACCAATAAGGTTAGGCGGAGCAGGCGTAGTGCCTCTTCGCAGAGTTCCATGGAGTTGGAAAACAACTCCGTGGAACGTCGCTCCACTCAGCTATGCACCCACCCTCCTCCCAAATTAATTATAATGTTTATACACACGATACGTACAACGTAGGGGTTATCTAAGAAGAAGGACGGCGAGGACGAGGAAGGAGAGCGGCCATGGCGAGGAAGAGGCAGCCAAGGCAGGTAAGTGCCTTTTTTAACCATTATAACTACTTTAGGAGAGGGTGGAAGGGCCAGCTAACTCTGCTCCGCCACAGAGTCGGAGTTTTGCCTAAGCTCCGCGTTTGCAACAGAACGGGGAGTAAGCAAAACTCCGGAAACTCCGCTGTCGGAGTGGGGTTATACACCAATCAGGTCCTCCTCATCAGGTAGTCCCAGTTTCTCATAACAGATGAAGGTTGCTGTACTTTTGCTGACTGCAAGCAGTCTATGAGTGAAGCTGTTTTCTATACATTGGAGGGCCCTGCATTACAGTACCCCCTCAAACCTGCACCATAAAGCCCCGCTGAAACACATTTGATTTTGTACAAGTTATTATTTCAACAATCGGTTTACATTTTAATTTCTGTGTGAATCTAATGGCCTTGATGTTTCTGCCAAGTTGCTGTGTTCTTGCTGTAAGAAGAGATTTCCAACGAAGCGATGAGCTAAAAATAATCCCTTAACAGTTATAAAAGTTTACCATCTTCAGAGATATGCCCCCCATTGTAAAGTGCTTTGTTTTGTGTTAGAATGCCCACACACCGTTATGTATGATTTGGAATAATATACTTTTAGGTCTAAATATTTCATGTAGGTCAGAAAAGAGTCTAATAACACCTGCAGGCCATTTGCAGTGCAGGCAATCAATACTGTGCTATCTGCAAATAGTAGGCTCAGTGTCCATTAATCTCCCATCCAAGGCAAACCCTTTGCTGTCCTTTTTAGATGCTTACTAATCCCATTTATGTAAAGCAAAAAGAGGAAAGGGACTAGGATACACCCCTGTCCACACCCCGTATCCAGCCGATTTGAGGGGTGTTTTCGCTGTGTGGGCCATATTAAACTGTACCTGTTAAGTCATGCTGAAGACATCTTATAAGAGTAAGGAGATTAGATTCTAACCCAATTTTCAACCATATCTTTGCCCCTTGACTAAATTCAAGGCATATGTTAAATAAATAAATAAATGCCATATGCAATGCTCCCATCTTAGCTATGACAATTTGCTTGCGATAAGATAAAGGTTTAAAGATTGCTCCACTGTGCCAATTCCTGGTCTAAAGCCAACATGAGCATTGGACAAGATCTTATTTTCTTCGGCCAATATTTCCAGGTGGGACAAACCTACTCTCCCCAAAGATCTTGACACTTGCATCTAACAGGGAGATAGGTCTATAACAAGTGGGTGATGCAATGATATAATTTCAGATGTTACAGTCATGTTATCAATGAAGTCATAGAACATGTCATGGATGATGGAATATGTGGGGTAACTAGCAGTGCATGGCGAGAGAGCAATTTATAGTTACCTTTAGGCAAGTTTTATAGTTACTTGAGATAACTGTAACTGGGGAATTTCAGTTTTTTTATAGTTTAAAAAGTTACGTTGGCACTGAAATTTTCACCTAACTATAACATTACTTTAACCTTAGTTTTTTCAGTGAATTTCTAGGTTTTAAAATAAAAGTTAAATAAGATGTAATTACAATTCACAACTATAACATCACTCTAACCCTCATTTTACTCAGTAAATCTATAGTTTTTTTAAACATAAAGTACTATTACCATACCAGCTAGGCACTAACTCACCATGGGTAGACAACTCTATTTTGGCAGCCAACCCCTCACAGGCAAGCAACCCTATACCTTGCATGGCATTTGGCCGTGTGTGGTGTGGAATTGGTCACAGGGCCTGACCTGCAGCCAGGCCCTGCGTCCAAACCCTCGGGAGCAGCCAATCATGCAATGCACCGCTTTCTGGCATGCACATCGTGCGATTGGTCTTGCAGGTCCTGGCTGCACTCAGGCGGACTTTCTGACTTTGTCAAAGAGTCACAACCACAAAATATAAAAAGTGAGTCTATTTACTATATCAAGGTGTGAACATATCAATATATAAAGCAGATATATCATCTTTCTCCAAAAATCTCCAATATTTTTAATTTCATATATATTTCAGTAATTGACACAATGAAAAGTTTGTTAACTGTGATAATTATAAGAAATGCAGTCATATAAAAACAACCACAAGAGGTCTTTGTAGTCCAGCTGAAGAGTATAGAGCTCCAGCTAGGAGTGTTTTAAAAAAACATATGGTAAGCTCTTCATGAGTCATGGGTTTAATGACTCGTTTTATTTTATTATGTCCAGGTTAATGTTAATCAAATTATATTATATTACAATTATATGTTGCATTAAAATGTATTCTCCTTTTAGATAAACACACTTTAATAAATGTCCCCCTCCTTTCACATTGCAAGTTCTCCAACCTGATGGTGGAGATTCCCACCAACAAGTCAAATGTTACTTGAAGTAATTTCACACACAGCAAACTTCATTCAGGCGGAGATGGAGACATGTACATCTACACATAGGTGTACTTCTCCACCACTTGGAAATTGCAAATAGCAACAAGGTAGAAAGTTACACCATTTGTAGGAGTTGATCAATGTAGATCTACCCTTTGTGAATCAGGCCCTAAATGTGTTACTTACTTGGACAGGGAAGTTACACACCAGCCGTTCTATTGGTCCTGTGATTCTGAATGTGATGAAAATATGAGGCCTCTACCTCAACCACAGTGACGACATTCTGCTAGCAATTTAAAAAATGATTCCATGAACATAGTGGGTTGGATAAGTGTATTAGTGATTACTCAACAACAACTTGCTGAGAAGTCACAAGCCTATTGAAATACAATGTTAGTACCACTAATAAAAGGTTAGGAAAATAATAAAAGTACAAAGGCAGAAGGCAGGAGACATGGCCAGGGCAACTTCATTGAATCCACGTCAGAGATAATATGAGAGTACAGCATACACATCAGTTGTATCATGGAGCATCTGAGAGGGCGAATCAAAGAACCATGAGGCATCTCTCCTCTGTTTTTACTAATTGCACACAGCAGATAGCCCAGGTGGATCACTGACGAAATATCGAGAAGAAGAATATCGAATTGCCAAAATATCGAAGTAAAAATATAGAATGCCAAAATATCGAAGCCCTATCTCCAAACAGGTAAGTACAAAAATATAGAATCCAAAATATAGTTGTAAAAAATATAGTTAGTCACAATATCGAATTATTGTAAATGTCTTAAAATTAATGTAAAATT
Source organism: Triturus cristatus (assembly GCF_964204655.1). Lineage (NCBI taxonomy): Eukaryota > Metazoa > Chordata > Amphibia > Caudata > Salamandridae > Triturus > Triturus cristatus. The sequence goes on from NC_140587.1 coordinate 325,860,077, forward strand.
AATTAAATAAAACATGCAATTAACTGAAACATACTTAAAAATACTTAAATTACTTTAAAATGAATACATAATTAATGTAAGTAAAAAAATATTAATAATACATATATATTAACGTAATATTAATTTAAAAAATGCAATATTTTTTGCGTAGGATAGCGGGCGGGTAAAATTTACTATTACCACTCCAGTAAGTGCAATAGTAGGGAAAACGTTGGATAGCGGGAGGGTAAAAATTACTATTCCCACTCCAGAGAGTGCAACAGTAGGGAAAGCGTTGGATAGCGGGAGGGTAAAAATTAGTATTCCCACTCCAGACAGTGCAATAATAGGGAAAGCATTGGATAGCGTAGGGGTAAAAATTAATATTCACACTCCAGAGAGTGCAACAGTAGGGAAAGCGTTGAATAGCGGGAGGGTAAAATGTACTATTCCCACTCCAGTGAGTTCAACAGTAGGGAAAGCATTGGCTAGCGTAGGGGTAAAAATTACTATTCCCACTCCAAAGAGTGCAACAGTAGGGAAAGTGTTGGATAGAGTAGGGCTAAAAATTACTATTCCCACTCCAAAGAGTGCAACAGTAGGGAAAGCGTTGGATAGCGTAGGGGTAAAAATTACTATTCCCACTCCAGTGAGTGCAATAGTAGGGAAAATAATAATGTAATATTTTATTAAAAATAAATAAATTATTAATACCAAATAAAAATATTAAAATCAATTACCAATCAAACAATATTTAATAATGACTTTATTATAAATACCAATGTTTTTTTATTCATAACCTATTAATAATTAATTAACAACCAATTAATTTTCAATACCAAAAAATAATAAATAATATTAATACCAATTAATAATTTTTTAAGAATAAATTAATTAGCAATATACAAAAATTATTTCAATAATTAATTATGTACAATTAAATTAATTCCCACCATATTCCCCTATAAACCCACAACCCGCTACAAATAATAAATTAATACAATTAACATAATTATCAATTAAACCATTAATATTAATTAATTACCAATTAATACAAATTATTTACCAATTAATAATTAATCAACAACCAATTAATTTGCAATACCAATTAATTTGCAATACCAATTAATAATTACCTAATAACAATTACATTACTTCCCACCCTATTCCCCTATAAACCCACAACCCGCTACAGAAGTAAAACACAAAATTAAATTAAAAATAATTAATATTTCCTAAAAATGATTATTTAATGTACTATAATTAAATTACTTCCCACCCTAATCCCCTATAAACCCACAAACCGCTACGGAATTAAATTACACCAAAAATTAAATAACATAAAATTAATTACTTTAAAAATATTCAAACATACATTCCAAAATTTATACATACTTTTAACACATATACAAAACACTATAAAAAAATCGATATTTTTAACAACTATATTATGACCGTCGATATTACTTACTTCTATATTATTTAAATCGATATTTTATTTCTCACCTGATTTTCGATATTCTTCACCACTATATTTTGGCAATTCAATATTCTGTCCATTCTATATTAAAAACTCGATATTCTGTCCTGTCGATATTTTGAATTCGATATTATGTCTGTTTACCGTATGTATATGTATGTATATATATATACATATATATATATATTCACTTAAAAAACCATAGGTTTCACACATGTTATAGTTAGGAATTAGTATTTAAAAAACCTTGCAAATTCACTTAAAAAACCATAGGTTTCACACATGTTATAGTTAGCTGGACATTTCACTCGTAAAAAACCATTGAAATTCCCCCGTTATAGTTAGTTCAGATAACTATAACTCGCGCGCCCGCAATCCACTGCTCATGACGTCACATATTACATCACTCATGACATGGTCAGTGGCATCACTCATGACATCACTGATAACATCATCCTTGTGATAGAGTGGCGGTCGCGCGAGTTATAGTTATCTGAACTAACTATAACGGGGGAATTTCAATGGTTTTTTACGAGTGAAATGTCCAGCTAACTATAACATGTGTGAAACCTATGGTTTTTTAAGTGAATTTGTAAGGTTTTTTAAATGCTAATTCCTAACTATAACGTGTGTGAAACCTATAGTTTTTTAAGTGAATTTGTAAGGTTTTTTAAATGCTAAGTTATGTATGTTTTATTATATTTTTTATATATATATATATTTTTTTAAAGGTTTTTCACCATGCGCGCACACCTCGATTTTTTGAAAAAAAAAAAAAGTTTTTTTCACCCTTCGGGGTCCTTCAGGGACCCCCTGACAAAGGCTAGGGGGTCAGGAACTCTCTACCCTGCCCCCTTTTCACGTTCTCCACCTTTCTTTTTCACTGTCACACACAAAACACACAAAATGGCGGCCGACACTTCCTGATTTCGACCGATTCGAACGTTGACTGACATGAAACCACCAATTAGAATTACGCTCGCGCACGGCACGGTGCACGCCTATGGATATTTATGTACTTTTAACTGCAATTTTCTCAGGAACTACTGAACAGATTGACTCCATATATGCAAAAGGCACATCCCTGACCTGAGGACTACATCTTTGCCAAATTTCAAGTAATTCTGTTCAGCCGTTCGGGCTGTACCTTCGACTAAAGGTCCTCTAGGAAAATGCATGGGGAAAACGTGTTTTGGGACCCCCCTTTTTTCTCAGCCCCCGCTTGACGAATCACCCCGAGACTTTCAGGGTAGGAGCTGAGCGGAGCGCCCCATTAGTTTTGAAAATTTCGCGAGGATTCGTCAACCGGCGCCAAAGTTATTCAAAATAGAATTTTCAGATTTCCTATGGCAACACGGTCCTAACTATAACTATCTACTGGCGACCGCCAGTAGATTATATATATATATATATATATATATATATATATATATATATATATATATATATATATATATATATATATTCACAGAAAAAACCATAGGTTTCAGGCACGTTATAGTTAGGAATTAGCATTTAAAAAACCTCAGAAATTCACTGAAAAAACCATAGGTTTCAGGGGTGTTATAGTTAGCTGGACTTTTCACTTGTACAAAACCATTGAAATTCCCCCGTTATAGTTAGTTCAGCTAACTATAACTCGCGCGCCCGCAATGCACTGCTGATGACGTCACATATTACATCACTCATGACATGGTCAGTGACATCACTCATGACATCACTGATGACATCACTGATGACATCACTGATGACATCATCCAGTGAATGTGTGTTTATCTGAAAATTAAATATGTTTTATGTATATCTCAAGGTCGATGGAAGAATAAATGGGTATATAAGGGTCTAAATGGATGATTTGTTTTTGAAAAATTGATTGTGTAACTGACTGATTAAGTGTATCATAGTGAATACATGGCTTAGTGAGTAATGTTTAAATATGTAAATATCTGTATCAGTCTCTCACTTTGTGTATAAGTGGCTGCATGGGTTGGTGAGTAGCTACATGGGTGTCTATATAGGTTATTAGTTGTTTTTTTGAGTATCAGTCTGAGTGTCTGCATGGTTTGGTGGGGGTATTACGTGGTGCATAGGTGCATGAATGAGTGACTCACTCTTTGTATGTGTTGACGACAGCATGTGTGCAGGACTGTTTGGGTGGATGAGTGTGTGTAAGGGTGTGTTAGTGAGTGAATGACTGTCTCAATAGTGTCTTTATGAGTAACTACATATGTTTTAAACTAGTATATGTGACTATTGGTGTATATAAGTGAGTATATGTGAGAGTGAGAGATTGAAAGAGTTCCTGTATGAATAAGTATGTGTTTCTATAAGTGATTGTTTAAAAGACTAAGTATGTGTAAGTTTCCGTAGAAGTAAGTGTGGTGGTGTGTGTATAACTATATATGCAAGTAAATGTATGTTTGATTCTTTATTAGCATGAGTGACTATGTGTGTGAGTAACTCTATGGATGAGTGGCATTGTTTAACAGGATGTATAGGTGTATGAGTACATATGATGAGTGAGTACATGTATGAGTGACTGTATAGGACTGTTGGTGAATGAGTGGATGTGTATGTGGATCTTAGAATTACTGAAGAGGTTGTTGTAACTGGTATTGGTATGTCCATTGTTTTGAAAATTGTTGTCTCTATTTTTGAATGTGTGTATCAAAGGTTATATTAGGGTGAGAGGAGGTCTGCCACTCTATCACAAGGATGATGTCATCAGTGATGTCATTTGAGATGTCATCAGTGATGTCATGAGTGATGTCACTGACCATGTCATGAGTGATGTAATATGTGACGTCATCAGCAGTGCATTGCGGGCGCGCGAGTTATAGTTAGCTGAACTAACTATAACGGGGGAATTTCAATGGTTTTGTACAAGTGAAAAGTCCAGCTAACTATAACACCCCTGAAACCTATGGTTTTTTCAGTGAATTTCTGAGGTTTTTTAAATGCTAATTCCTAACTACAACATGCCTGAAACCTATGTTTTTTTCTGTGAATTTCAAAGGTTTTTTAAATGCTAATTTCTAACTATGCCTACAGAGATAGGACATGTGAAGAAAGAAGAAAAAATGCACAGAAAGAAAAAAAAGAAGTGCAGAAAGAAGCAACATAAGTCCTCAAAGACGAAGAAAAGTGCAGGAAGAAGGATAATGTGCAGAAAGAACAAAAAGAAGAGCAGAAAGAAGCCTTGTTGCAAAATCATCCTGTACCCTCAACTTTTTCAGACGGACACTGGTGGTAACTGAGTCTGACTAATGAGTCCTAGAGCCAGTTCTATGTTAAAAGACACTTAGAATACAGTGAAAACACCTACATACACTAGGGAACATTATGCGTCGGGGTCCCCCTGTGATTAGCATGACCTCCTCTGTAAGCCCCTAGTATATAATAGGGCAGGGGGATTAAAACTACCTCTTAAAACAGGCCACAGGGCGTTTTTGCACACGTTAACTCAGGCCCCGTCCCCTCCCTTCACCACTGTGTAAACACGCCCTGTGTCCGTTTTTAGTTGGGAGATTAAGTTCATTTGAATCCTGAGGGTCCCTAGGGTCCAACTAGCCCACTAGGTACCTCCAGTAAGTGCCACAGAGCTGCGTTGCAGAGAGGTGTAAAAAGTGGCATGGCCTGGACCACCTCTCTGCAATGCAGCTCAGTGGCGCTTATTGGAAGCACATGGTGGGCTAGTTAGCCCCCAGGGGCCCTCAGTATTGAAGGGAAATTATATCCCCAATTTAAAACGTGCCATAGTGCGTGTTTGCACACGTCACCTCAGGCCCCGTCCCCTCCCTTCACCACTGTGTAAACGCGCCCTGTGGCTGTTCTAAGTTGAGAGATTAAGTCCCCTTGAATCCTAAGGGTCCCTAGGGTCAAACTAGATCACTAGGTACCTCCAGTAAGCGCCACAGAGCTGCGTTGCAGAGAGGTGTAAATAGGGGCTTGGCCTCAGAACACCTATCTGCAGCGCAGCTCACTGGCCCATACTGATCTCCAGTATGGGCCAACTAGCCTGTTGGGCTAGTTGGCCCTCAGGGACCCTCAGTATTGAAGAGGAATTAATTCCCCAACTTACAGCTCGCCAGGGGGCGTGTTTGCAGAGTGCTGCAAGGAGGGGGCGTGGCCTCCAGCACGATGCCAGTCTTTTATTTATTTTAATTTTTTAAGAAGGGAGGCTGTGTGGTTCCCCTTCTTATTCTAATTTATTGGCCCTGATGACCCCATCCCCCAGGGCCTGTCTCCTAATTATATTTTTTTGACCCCAATCCCCAGGGCCGGCCACTGTTTTATATTATTTTAAAAAAATATATATTTATAGACACACCTAGGACATGCTGGACAAACCGTATGTACCTATCACCATGACGATTTGCGTGATATTCATTAAAAGGCGACTATGCATACAATGAATCCATGTGGAATGTATTTACACCACTAGTGAAGCTCTGACATGTCTGATACCCTACCGTGCCTAATCCCGGTAGACACCCTTGTCGTTTATTTATACAAACATGGGTAGCTATTGACGGGCACATTTAATACACATGCACACCAAGCCATTCAAAGGGGATTCGACCAAAATTCGTCCAAAACTATGCAAGAAACCCCCCTCACGGTTAATAAAATACACATCCACTGCTGGATGTGCAATACTTTTTATTTTACTCTCTGGAAAGGGGACGAACATCACTTGAGAGTCACAGCGCGCTCCTGGCAGAGCCCAATGCTGTGTTACACCCACCATTGCCTGCTGAGTGCCACACACCTCTGTGTTGTATTCCACTAGCTAGTGCATATGCTATGACACTCTCTAGCCCATGTGCACTGTAACACCACCCCGTGAATATGTCATGCCACACTTGTCTTCGCACGGGTTATATTGCCCCATCTAACGTGCCTTCCTCGATGCCTATGTTATAACGCACAGTGCTATGCCATACATATTACAATCTGGGATCCATATCTTTGTCACAGTGCATATGCAACATTACACTCCCAAGAACATATTTTATATTACAACTTTAGAGACTAGTTAGGTTACACAACACTGCCCTGTGCATATTACACTCCAAGGCGCATATCGCATAGCACGCACTAGTGCCTGTGCTATCTCGCGCTCTCCAATGAATCTGTCATTGCGCACAATGTATTGCATATTATATTTCACGCCCGGTTCATCTTATATCACACTTTTTGGTGCATACTTTATACCATACACTATATCTAGTTTTCATTTTCAATCGTGCTCTCAGGACTATGTTCTATATAACACTGTGTTCACCTACCCTTTTCACGGGCATTTCATTTTGCGATAGGGGGTGGAGGGTCAGGGGGTGTTTCTGCCAAGTGAGCCCGGAGTCACAGTCACAAACGTCCTCTTCTTCCTGAATAAAAGTGAGATTATGCTGCATACTTGTTCATATTTTTTTTTTTTTTTTTTTTTTTTTTTTATAAAACCTTTATTTCGAAATTCAGGACACAGCTATTCAGCCGACAGCCCGAGGGTTCGGCAGCATTGCAAGTTAGATACAGTAATGTGTCCCAGATACAGTACGATGAGTAATGCAAAGGTCCAATTTTAAATAAACACAGAAAAAACACACAACAAACCCCAGCAAGGCAGAAACATTGAAATCCCATGGCGAAAGCCCCCAGGGGAGGCAGGACCCCACTCATCTACTAAGTATAAGACTGTGTGCGGAGGAAGAAGGGGAACAGCAGAGGCCCAGAACGGTTACCAAAACCAAACTGTGCTGGAAGGTAGGTCAGGGGGAAAGCTGTTCCTCGGGAGGTTCCAGGTCCGGGGCAAGACATATTCCCCCCCTGTATTGGTTCCACCGCCCCCAGATGGCATGCCACTTCCGGGGGCGACCTCTAGAGCAGTAGACCGTCTTCTCCCTAAACATGCTCCAATCCATGTTCTCCTTCCACGCGGTCAGTGTAGGGGTTCCCGAGGAGCCCCATAATCGCGCGATATCCCTTTTAGCTACCATGTTACCCAGAGTCACCCATTGGGTCTGCGCCTCATCGAGATCAGTGGGGCCCCAGACGTTCAGGAGGCAGCACCGCGCCTCCGGCTGTACCACAATGCCCGTCACCTCCCCCATAACTGCATGGACTCTCCTCCAGAACTCCACAATGACACCACATTCCCAGATGATGTGCAGGAAAGTACCCACCATACCACATCCCCTTCTGCACAGGCCGTCCTCCGAGAATCCCATGTGGACCAGCCTTGGCCCCGTAACATACACCCGGTGCAGTATTTTAAGCTGCACCAGCCTCAGACGCGACGGGATCGCAACCTCCTTAGGCGAAGAGACCGCTGACTGCCAGTCCTCATTATCCAACTCGAGGCCATCCCTGGTCCACTGTTCTCTCAGCCCCAATAGCAAGTCTGCCCGGACGTTTATCAACTTCTTATATATGAGCGAAATCGTGCTCTCGGGCATATGACCATCAAGGACTCGGTCCTCAAGGGGAGAGGACTCCGGCACCTTCTCACCCTCCACAAGGACTGATCGGAGGGCGTGACGCAGCTGGATATACCTAAAATACTCTGAAGGCCCTAGCTCAAACTCAGCCTGCAACTCCTCGAAGGACTTTACCCTCCCCTTATGCAGCACATCTCCCACCTTGGATATACCTATCAGGTCCCACTTATCAAAGCCCTTCGTGTGCCAGAGTCTTCCCAACCGTTCCGATTCAAACAATGGGGTAGCGAGGGTGAGCCTATCCTTCCAGCCCAGCGAGTCGGTCGCCATCTTCCATACGCGCACCGCCACACCTGTGGGCCCCGTGAGGGACGAGTCTAGGGACCGCGAATACAACGCCCTGTAGTAGTTGCCTCCGCGCAGCAGCCACCTATCCATGGCATACCCAGGGCTAAGGGCAGGGCCGTAAAACCCATGGTTGATCGCGCTCAGCTGCGTGGCCCAATAGTACCGTCGGATGTCTGGGAGCGCAATGCCCCCATCGTACCATGGGAGCGTCAACTTTGAAATAGCTATTCGCGGCCGCCCATCCCACAGCAACGTCCTTTGGAGGCCTTCGACCTCCCGAAAGTATTTGGCCGGTACCCAGTCCAAGGTGTTCTGGAGGGCGTAGAGGAAGCGGGGAAGGGACATCATTTTGAACAGGGCCGCACGCCCAACAAGGGAGAGCGGCAGCCTCCGCCAACCTTCAACATCTCGCCTCAAGCGTGCCAAGGGGGGGAGCAGGTTCCTCTCATAGCGCACAACAGGATCCATGGATATAAAAATCCCCAAATACACAAAACCTTGCTGGGCAACCTGTATCGAACATGTTCTAGGGATCGGTGGGACCTCGCCACTAAGAACGTACAAATACGATTTGCCCCAATTAATCACAAGCCCCGAGTTCCTACCGAACGATGCGAGTACGTCACAGACCACTATAAGTGACTTCTTCGGTGAGGCAAGATACAACAGGATATCATCGGCATAGAGCGAAATACGGTCCTCGTGATCAGGCGACCACCGAAGGCCCCGTATATCCGGGTGCCAACGTATCCACGCAGCCAACGATTCAAGGGCGAGGGCGAACAACAGAGGCGACAGGGGGCAGCCCTGCCGAGTACCCCTACCAAGCTGAAACGGAGTAGATGCCCGACCATTCACCACAACATTCGCTAGTGGCCCCTCGTACAGCAACCGGACCCAACTCACAAACCCGCGACCGAAACCAAACTTGGCCAGCACGGCCCATAAGTATGCCCACTCCACCGTGTCAAAGGCCATCGTGGCATCAAGAGATGCCACAACAGCCGGTTCACGCAGCGTGCCCGCCCTGGCGATGACGCCATGAAGACGCCTAAGGTTCAATGCTGTGTTTCGGTGCGGGATAAAGCCAGATTGATCCGGGTGGACCAGATCGCCAAGTACCCTAATCAGACGGGTAGCCAGGAGTTTGGCCAGAATTTTCGGCTCAGCGTTGAGGAGTGAAATGGGCCGATAGGAGGCGCATCTATCTCGGGGTTTACCCTCTTTATGTATGACCACGATCGACGCCAACCGCTGATCCAACGGAAGGATCCCATCCCCCCGCGCCTCCAAAAACATGGCGCGCAGGTGAGGGGCGACCCTATCCGGGAACAGTTTGTACAGATCGATCGGCAGTCCGTTCGGTCCAGAGGCCTTACCCGAATTCAACGCGCGAATCGCCCCCGCCACCTCATCAACCGTGATGTCGCCATCCAAATCGTCCCTATCTATGTCAGAGAGGCAGGGCAACTCGATATCACGGAGGAGATCAGTCGAGTCTTCGGGCGGCTTGTCCGACACAGAGGAATAAACCCTATGAAAATACTCCGCAAAACACTCCACAATCCCCTCAGGTTCCACAATCGCCTCTCCCCCCTCTCCAATCAACTCTGGCACCACTCTATTGACCCGTTCCTTCCTGTCCAGCCACGCCAGGAGTTTCCCTGCCTTATCTCCAACATCATACAGACGGCCCTGTTGTTCCCTGCTAAGGGTCTTGGCGGCTTCTGTCACCAGGTCCCTATACTCCGCCTGCTTCAAGCAAAGCTCATGCAATGAGGACTCTGTGACCTCCTCCTCCATATCCCCCTCAAGGGCCGCAATCTCCTCCTCCACGTGCCGCACTTCGCAATCCCTCCGATTCTTGGCAGTCACCACCAGGGAGAGGGCCTCCCCCCGAAGCACGGTCTTAAAAGCTTCCCACAGCGAGATCGCCGAGTCCACGGTTCCCAGATTGTCCTTAAAGTAATTATCTACCTACTTTACCAGGGCGCTGCGCATCTTGGGGTCTCGGAAATACCATGGGTTAATGGGGGCCACCCTCCCTCCTCCCTCCCGACCGAGATCCAGCCGGATCCACACTGGCGAGTGATCAGAGATACCACGTGCCATGTGCCTCGCCTCGGATATCAACGAGGCATGTGCGGCCAGAGTGAGCAGGTAGTCAATCCTGGAGAGGCTACCATGCGCCCCGGAGTGAAACGTGTATTGACTCTGTGTGGGGTGCCGGAGCCTCCAGCAGTCTATCAGGCCAAATGTGTCCAGGAGGTCTGGAAGCCATTTCTGAGCCCCCCCTGTGTCCCTGGGCGGGTATCTATCCAGCAGTCCGGAGCCCACAGCGTTGAAATCCCCTCCCACTACCAGCATGCCCCCCGGGAGAGTCAGCAAAGCCCTGCCCAATTCAGCAAATGTGGCGGCCTGCAGGGCCGGCGGGACATAAACCGAAACCAAAACCAAAGTCCTTCCTTCCCACCGCCCCGCCACCGCCACAAACCTCCCCCTATCATCAACAATGGTGGAGTCCACCTCAAAGGGCAGCGATGCTCTAACAAGGATGCCCACACCCCTGGACCCAGAAGAAAATCCCGAGTGTGCAATGAATTTATACCCCTTCCTATTCAGGGCATAGCACGTATTGCCTATGAGATGCGTCTCCTGCAGCAGTACAACGTCTGGCATTGAGCGTTTCAGAAATTGCAAAACAATCCCCCTCTTAATGTGATCCCCCAAACCATTAACATTCCAGCTTATAACACTTAGGCCTCTACCCCCCATCCTCAAACGGAAAGAGGCCCACCCCACACCCGAGGCGCCACCATGGAACAACCCTGAGGATAATCATCATGCCTTGCAGAAATAAACCCCCCAACAACAAATTCAAACTCCCCATAACTCCCCCCACCCTGCACCCCTGCTGCAGCTTAAAAAGCCCCCCCAACTTGCAGTGTGCCTGTCGCCCTACAAAAACAAAAATCTACAAAAAGTACCCCAAGGGAGGAAAAGAGCACCCCTCGTCCTCCCGCAACCCTCCACAGTTACTGCACTCTGTTCAAATCTTCAAATATGGTCAAATCAAGTCAGGCCGGCTTTGAGATATCAGCCCTGTCCATCCCGGCCACTGTCTCCATGCTCAGCTGTGTCGTCCCCGGTCCGTCGCCGGGGCAAAGCGTCCAGCCATTCGTCGGCCATAACAGGAGAGTCAAAAAAGAATGTCCGATCTTCATGCACCACCCGTAGTCTGGCGGGGAAAAGCATGGCATATTTTAGGTCCCGTTCCCGAAGTCTTCGCTTCACCCCCAGGAAGCTCTGTCTCTGTCTCTGCACCTGCTGGGTGAAGTCCGGATAAAAATTCACCGACGCATTCTGGAAGGGGACTGGGCCCGTCACCCTCGAAGCTTGCAGGATAGCGTCCCGATCTCGGAAATGAAAGAGCCGGGCGACAATCGGCCGCGGCGGGGCACCCGCCTTGGGCCGTCCGCCCGGCACTCTATGGGCCCTTTCCACCGCAAAAAACTTTCCAAGGCCCTTAGGCTTCAGATGATTGAGGACCAAATCTTCCACAAGCAGGTCCACCGAAGCCTCATCTGAGGACTCCGGGACCCCGATGACGCGCACGTTGTTGCGCCTGGACCGGCTCTCGAAGTCCTCCAGCCGGCGGGCGGCGAGGTCACTCTCGGCCCTCAGCTTCCGGACCTCGTTCTGCAGATCCGCAACCTCATCAGTGAGGCCCGTGGTCTTGTGGTCCAGGTCCTTAACGCGTTCGTTTGTCTTGCCCAGGTCCGAGCGGATCAAGTTGACATCCACCAGGATGGCATCCACCTTATGTGCCAGGGCCTCGAATTGCCGCCCCATCGAGGTCTGCATCCCATCAAGCGCGCCCATGACATCCTGCAGGGAGAGCTCCGGTGTCCCAGGCGAGTCCTCCTTCTGGGCATCCGGCGCCTGGCTCGATCCACTCGGCGATGTCTTCAGGAGGGCGTATCGGTCCATACTGTTGACTTGGGAATACGTTCCCCGCCTGGTGGACTTAGTCTTCAGCCGATCTCCTTCTGCCTTGCCCGACATAATGGACTCCAGGCAGTCCAATGTAGTGAAGACCGTCCCCTCTCAGAGAGAGGTATAAAGAGTGAGCAGGTCCGCCTTGTTCTGCCAAAGTAGCCCGCCGAGCGTCCCCGGGGTTATAAAGCCACCCAGAGCACTACAGTGTCCGGGCAGACAAAGGGAACGAAACCGAAAGTGAAAGAGCGAGGGCCTCCGTCCGACAGTTCACACCTCACCAGGCCGTTGTTGATCAACTAGGAGTCGGGCATCCTGCCAACTCTAGCCCCTGGCATCTCCGGGAGTTAGGCTGCAATCTTTCGCCAGTCATAAGTCCGGTTCCCGATGGACGATCCGACCGCAGGCAGCATCAATCGCCTCCCTGGCAACTCAGCGACACGATGCCATGCATACAATCAGGATTAGAGACAGGATAGTCGACGGAGGGCGCGAGGGTCTCGGGAGCTCTAAGCTCACGCGGCCATCTTGGTCAAGCGCTAGGCTCCTCCCCCACTTGTTCATATTTTAAGTAGTTCGCACAGACACACGTTTTAAAAACAATAAAAGTTCCTAATACCCGCCTTCTCTGAACAGTTAGCTTGCTGCCCCATCTCCCCCCTCCCTATCCTCTGTTGTGTGAATCCATGGACTAGCCTCCTCCCCTCTGCCATGCATGGTCTGATGTGCTGCCACTACCCTCAATTTAGTATGATGTACCAGTCCACTCCTCCTGCCCTCCATTGCCCAATTCTATGCCCCATCATTGACCTCCTGCTTAAACTCTGTGCTTAGCTTGCTGCCCCTATTCTCCTTCCCCCTGCCCTCCGATGTCTTTGTGCATGTCCCTGCTCCATCCTTTTTGCCCACCATGTTCCATGGACCTGCCACTCCTATCTACTCTGAGTGTTCTGTTGAGCTGCCACTCCCCTCCCACCTGCCTAGCATTGTCAGATGACTGTAACCTCTCCCTGCCACCTCCACCCTGCCTGTCCACATGCCATGCCCCTATCCTCTTCCTCCTGTCCTACATGGTCCATTGTACTGCCACACCCTTCCGCCCTCCCTGGTCTGTTGTGCTGCAACTGCTCCTCCTACCTGCCCCGTGCGGTCTGTTGTGAGGCCCCTTCCCCTGAACTTTCTTGTCTGTGCACAGGTCCTGACCCTCCCTTCTATCCTCCATCGTCCTTTGTGCATGCCCCTGCACCCTCCTTCTTGCCCATCATAGCCATTGTGCTGCCACTAACCCTCCCACTTGCCATGCATGGTCTTCTGTGCTGCCATGGCCCGTCCCACTTTCCCTGTGTGGTCAGTTAGCTGCCCCTGACCCCCTCCCACCTTCCCTCCATGGTCTGTGTGTATGCCATCACAGTCTCACTGTTGCTCTTCATGGTGTGTCTTGCTTCTAGTGCCCATCCTGCCTGACCTCCATGGCTATCTTGCTGCTCCTGCCCTGCCCCCTTGCCCCCAGCGCTCTGTTTACATGTGCAAACCCCTACTCCCTCCCTCCTGGCTTGTCTGTTCCATTGTAATGCCCCTGAACCGTCCCTCCTGCCCTTTATGGTCTGTTATGCTGCAGCTTTCTCTCCTGTCTGTCCATTATGGTCAGCTAGCTACCATTGCCTCTTGCCCCTCTGTTCTCTGTTGTCCATGTGCATGGTCCTGTCCCCTCCCTCTTGCTTTCTATGGATTGTTGTGCTACACTCCCGTCCCGCATGCCCTGTGTGGTGTATTGTGCTGCTGCAAACCCTGATGCCTGTCCTGCAGGGTCAGTTTGGTGCACCTCTCCATGTCCCTCCTGTCCTCTGTTATCCAAGTCCATGTCCCTACCCCATTTCCTTCCCTGATCCAATGTACCATACTTGCGAACATTTTGAACTTGGTAAGAGGGAGATTTTGAAAAAAAACTGGGGTATTGATTTTCCCCTTTGAGTTACATTGAAAAAGAGGAGATTGTAGACAGGAGACAGATCAAATAAAGCCCATTTGAGCTTCAAAACATTGGACGTTTCCTAGCTGAATCGGGTCTGTTGGCATGTATGGTTGTACTACCATTGCCTCTTCTTTCTGCCCACAATGGTCTATTACATTGCCACAGCCTCTCTTGCAAGTCCTGTATTGTTGGTTTGTTGCCCCTGCCCCCCTTTCCACTGCCCTCCATAGTCTGTTGTGCTGCCACGGCCCTTCCTGCCTGCTCAGTGTGGTTAAATTGTTGCCTTTGCACCCTCCTACCTGCCTTCAATTTTCAGAGTCCGTGCCCCTGGCCTCTGCCTCTCAACAGTATCCTAATGAACAACTAGATTGCTAACCCCAATTGGTCGCACACTGCTACACCTACCAGTCGTGTTCCCCCAATGAAAATGGTCCCTGAAGGTCAGCGTCGGCGGATACACCTATGCTCGAGTGTGAATGCAAGTATGCGTGGCGTGTGCCATCCCTGGACACGTGTTTCGAGGTAGTTGCCTCTCGTCAGCAGGGAGTAGGAAAATGAGTGTGGGGTTGCTGTGTAAGCTGCTAAAATCATTATCAGGTCTAGTACCTCTCGTAGCGCGCAGGTGCGTAACCAGAGTCCGTCGACTCCACCGGCTCAAGGGAGCCTGAATATAAAGTTAAACCCAATTGGTCGCACACTGCTACACCTACCAGTCGTGTTCCCCCAATGAAAATGGTCCCTGAAGGTCAGCGTCGGCGGATACACCTATGCTCGAGTGTGAATGCAAGTATGCGTGGCGTGTGCCATCCCTGGACACGTGTTTCGAGGTAGTTGCCTCTCGTCAGCAGGGAGTAGGAAAATGAGTGTGGGGTTGCTGTGTAAGCTGCTAAAATCATTATCAGGTCTAGTACCTCTCGTAGCGCGCAGGTGCGTAACCAGAGTCCGTCGACTCCACCGGCTCAAGGGAGCCTGAATATAAAGTTAAACCCAATTGGTCACACACTGCTACACCTACCAGTCGTGTTCCCCCAATGAAAATGGTCCCTGAAGGTCAGCGTCGGCGGATACACCTATGCTCGAGTGTGAATGCAAGTATGCGTGGCGTGTGCCATCCCTGGACACGTGTTTCGAGGTAGTTGCCTCTCGTCAGCAGGGAGTAGGAAAATGAGTGTGGGGTTGCTGTGTAAGCTGCTAAAATCATTATCAGGTCTAGTACCTCTCGTAGCGCGCAGGTGCGTAACCAGAGTCCGTCGACTCCACCGGCTCAAGGGAGCCTGAATATAAAGTTAAACCCAATTGGTCGCACACTGCTACACCTACCAGTCGTGTTCCCCCAATGAAAATGGTCCCTGAAGGTCAGCGTCGGCGGATACACCTATGCTCGAGTGTGAATGCAAGTATGCGTGGCGTGTGCCATCCCTGGACACGTGTTTCGAGGTAGTTGCCTCTCGTCAGCAGGGAGTAGGAAAATGAGTGTGGGGTTGCTGTGTAAGCTGCTAAAATCATTATCAGGTCTAGTACCTCTCGTAGCGCGCAGGTGCGTAACCAGAGTCCGTCGACTCCACCGGCTCAAGGGAGCCTGAATATAAAGTTAAACCCAATTGGTCGCACACTGCTACACCTACCAGTCGTGTTCCCCCAATGAAAATGGTCCCTGAAGGTCAGCGTCGGCGGATACACCTATGCTCGAGTGTGAATGCAAGTATGCGTGGCGTGTGCCATCCCTGGACACGTGTTTCGAGGTAGTTGCCTCTCGTCAGCAGGGAGTAGGAAAATGAGTGTGGGGTTGCTGTGTAAGCTGCTAAAATCATTATCAGGTCTAGTACCTCTCGTAGCGCGCAGGTGCGTAACCAGAGTCCGTCGACTCCACCGGCTCAAGGGAGCCTGAATATAAAGTTAAACCCAATTGGTCGCACACTGCTACACCTACCAGTCGTGTTCCCCCAATGAAAATGGTCCCTGAAGGTCAGCGTCGGCGGATACACCTATGCTCGAGTGTGAATGCAAGTATGCGTGGCGTGTGCCATCCCTGGACACGTGTTTCGAGGTAGTTGCCTCTCGTCAGCAGGGAGTAGGAAAATGAGTGTGGGGTTGCTGTGTAAGCTGCTAAAATCATTATCAGGTCTAGTACCTCTCGTAGCGCGCAGGTGCGTAACCAGAGTCCGTCGACTCCACCGGCTCAAGGGAGCCTGAATATAAAGTTAAACCCAATTGGTCGCACACTGCTACACCTACCAGTCGTGTTCCCCCAATGAAAATGGTCCCTGAAGGTCAGCGTCGGCGGATACACCTATGCTCGAGTGTGAATGCAAGTATGCGTGGCGTGTGCCATCCCTGGACACGTGTTTCGAGGTAGTTGCCTCTCGTCAGCAGGGAGTAGGAAAATGAGTGTGGGGTTGCTGTGTAAGCTGCTAAAATCATTATCAGGTCTAGTACCTCTCGTAGCGCGCAGGTGCGTAACCAGAGTCCGTCGACTCCACCGGCTCAAGGGAGCCTGAATATAAAGTTAAACCCAATTGGTCGCACACTGCTACACCTACCAGTCGTGTTCCCCCAATGAAAATGGTCCCTGAAGGTCAGCGTCGGCGGATACACCTATGCTCGAGTGTGAATGCAAGTATGCGTGGCGTGTGCCATCCCTGGACACGTGTTTCGAGGTAGTTGCCTCTCGTCAGCAGGGAGTAGGAAAATGAGTGTGGGGTTGCTGTGTAAGCTGCTAAAATCATTATCAGGTCTAGTACCTCTCGTAGCGCGCAGGTGCGTAACCAGAGTCCGTCGACTCCACCGGCTCAAGGGAGCCTGAATATAAAGTTAAACCCAATTGGTCGCACACTGCTACACCTACCAGTCGTGTTCCCCCAATGAAAATGGTCCCTGAAGGTCAGCGTCGGCGGATACACCTATGCTCGAGTGTGAATGCAAGTATGCGTGGCGTGTGCCATCCCTGGACACGTGTTTCGAGGTAGTTGCCTCTCGTCAGCAGGGAGTAGGAAAATGAGTGTGGGGTTGCTGTGTAAGCTGCTAAAATCATTATCAGGTCTAGTACCTCTCGTAGCGCGCAGGTGCGTAACCAGAGTCCGTCGACTCCACCGGCTCAAGGGAGCCTGAATATAAAGTTAAACCCAATTGGTCGCACACTGCTACACCTACCAGTCGTGTTCCCCCAATGAAAATGGTCCCTGAAGGTCAGCGTCGGCGGATACACCTATGCTCGAGTGTGAATGCAAGTATGCGTGGCGTGTGCCATCCCTGGACACGTGTTTCGAGGTAGTTGCCTCTCGTCAGCAGGGAGTAGGAAAATGAGTGTGGGGTTGCTGTGTAAGCTGCTAAAATCATTATCAGGTCTAGTACCTCTCGTAGCGCGCAGGTGCGTAACCAGAGTCCGTCGACTCCACCGGCTCAAGGGAGCCTGAATATAAAGTTAAACCCAATTGGTCGCACACTGCTACACCTACCAGTCGTGTTCCCCCAATGAAAATGGTCCCTGAAGGTCAGCGTCGGCGGATACACCTATGCTCGAGTGTGAATGCAAGTATGCGTGGCGTGTGCCATCCCTGGACACGTGTTTCGAGGTAGTTGCCTCTCGTCAGCAGGGAGTAGGAAAATGAGTGTGGGGTTGCTGTGTAAGCTGCTAAAATCATTATCAGGTCTAGTACCTCTCGTAGCGCGCAGGTGCGTAACCAGAGTCCGTCGACTCCACCGGCTCAAGGGAGCCTGAATATAAAGTTAAACCCAATTGGTCGCACACTGCTACACCTACCAGTCGTGTTCCCCCAATGAAAATGGTCCCTGAAGGTCAGCGTCGGCGGATACACCTATGCTCGAGTGTGAATGCAAGTATGCGTGGCGTGTGCCATCCCTGGACACGTGTTTCGAGGTAGTTGCCTCTCGTCAGCAGGGAGTAGGAAAATGAGTGTGGGGTTGCTGTGTAAGCTGCTAAAATCATTATCAGGTCTAGTACCTCTCGTAGCGCGCAGGTGCGTAACCAGAGTCCGTCGACTCCACCGGCTCAAGGGAGCCTGAATATAAAGTTAAACCCAATTGGTCGCACACTGCTACACCTACCAGTCGTGTTCCCCCAATGAAAATGGTCCCTGAAGGTCAGCGTCGGCGGATACACCTATGCTCGAGTGTGAATGCAAGTATGCGTGGCGTGTGCCATCCCTGGACACGTGTTTCGAGGTAGTTGCCTCTCGTCAGCAGGGAGTAGGAAAATGAGTGTGGGGTACTAGACCTGATAATGATTTTAGCAGCTTACACAGCAACCCCACACTCATTTTCCTACTCCCTGCTGACGAGAGGCAACTACCTCGAAACACGTGTCCAGGGATGGCACACGCCACGCATACTTGCATTCACACTCGAGCATAGGTGTATCCGCCGACGCTGACCTTCAGGGACCATTTTCATTGGGGGAACACGACTGGTAGGTGTAGCAGTGTGCGACCAATTGGGTTTAACTTTATATTCAGGCTCCCTTGAGCCGGTGGAGTCGACGGACTCTGGTTACGCACCTGCGCGCTACGAGAGGTACTAGACCTGATAATGATTTTAGCAGCTTACACAGCAACCCCACACTCATTTTCCTACTCCCTGCTGACGAGAGGCAACTACCTCGAAACACGTGTCCAGGGATGGCACACGCCACGCATACTTGCATTCACACTCGAGCATAGGTGTATCCGCCGACGCTGACCTTCAGGGACCATTTTCATTGGGGGAACACGACTGGTAGGTGTAGCAGTGTGCGACCAATTGGGTTTAACTTTATATTCAGGCTCCCTTGAGCCGGTGGAGTCGACGGACTCTGGTTACGCACCTGCGCGCTACGAGAGGTACTAGACCTGATAATGATTTTAGCAGCTTACACAGCAACCCCACACTCATTTTCCTACTCCCTGCTGACGAGAGGCAACTACCTCGAAACACGTGTCCAGGAATGGCACACGCCACGCATACTTGCATTCACACTCGAGCATAGGTGTATCCGCCGACGCTGACCTTCAGGGACCATTTTCATTGGGGGAACACGACTGGTAGGTGTAGCAGTGTGCGACCAATTGGGTTTAACTTTATATTCAGGCTCCCTTGAGCCGGTGGAGTCGACGGACTCTGGTTACGCACCTGCGCGCTACGAGAGGTACTAGACCTGATAATGATTTTAGCAGCTTACACAGCAACCCCACACTCATTTTCCTACTCCCTGCTGACGAGAGGCAACTACCTCGAAACACGTGTCCAGGGATGGCACACGCCACGCATACTTGCATTCACACTCGAGCATAGGTGTATCCGCCGACGCTGACCTTCAGGGACCATTTTCATTGGGGGAACACGACTGGTAGGTGTAGCAGTGTGCGACCAATTGGGTTTAACTTTATATTCAGGCTCCCTTGAGCCGGTGGAGTCGACGGACTCTGGTTACGCACCTGCGCGCTACGAGAGGTACTAGACCTGATAATGATTTTAGCAGCTTACACAGCAACCCCACACTCATTTTCCTACTCCCTGCTGACGAGAGGCAACTACCTCGAAACACGTGTCCAGGGATGGCACACGCCACGCATACTTGCATTCACACTCGAGCATAGGTGTATCCGCCGACGCTGACCTTCAGGGACCATTTTCATTGGGGGAACACGACTGGTAGGTGTAGCAGTGTGCGACCAATTGGGTTTAACTTTATATTCAGGCTCCCTTGAGCCGGTGGAGTCGACGGACTCTGGTTACGCACCTGCGCGCTACGAGAGGTACTAGACCTGATAATGATTTTAGCAGCTTACACAGCAACCCCACACTCATTTTCCTACTCCCTGCTGACGAGAGGCAACTACCTCGAAACACGTGTCCAGGGATGGCACACGCCACGCATACTTGCATTCACACTCGAGCATAGGTGTATCCGCCGACGCTGACCTTCAGGGACCATTTTCATTGGGGGAACACGACTGGTAGGTGTAGCAGTGTGCGACCAATTGGGTTTAACTTTATATTCAGGCTCCCTTGAGCCGGTGGAGTCGACGGACTCTGGTTACGCACCTGCGCGCTACGAGAGGTACTAGACCTGATAATGATTTTAGCAGCTTACACAGCAACCCCACACTCATTTTCCTACTCCCTGCTGACGAGAGGCAACTACCTCGAAACACGTGTCCAGGGATGGCACACGCAACGCATACTTGCATTCACACTCGAGCATAGGTGTATCCGCCGACGCTGACCTTCAGGGACCATTTTCATTGGGGGAACACGACTGGTAGGTGTAGCAGTGTGCGACCAATT
Organism: Triturus cristatus; assembly: GCF_964204655.1. Lineage (NCBI taxonomy): Eukaryota > Metazoa > Chordata > Amphibia > Caudata > Salamandridae > Triturus > Triturus cristatus. Next base: position 325,880,574 of record NC_140587.1, read on the forward strand.
GGGTTTAACTAGATTGCTAACATTCTATATTTATTACAAAAGTGTGGAACGCCTGACGTCATCTTGATGTAATCAAAACTGTAATACCTAGAGCATTTCCTTTAGAAATTACATATATGAGAGGGTCTTAGTGGCATCAAAATTGTGGTTAGTGCTCTAAAAGTCTAAAATAAGGACATATTTTCTGAGTTTTCAAATAGCGACAAAGCACTTTTAAATTATTTGTTATCTTTATGTTTTTTTATCCAGTTGACCACTTGATTAAATGTTGCACTTAGGGGAGAGGATGTGGTGTTACTTCCAGAACTGCAGACTTTGCAACTGGGGAACCAGGTTGGAGTTTCTGCTTCAGCTCGACATTCTGTGATTCTGGTCAAATCACTTAATCTCCCCATGTCTACAACCAAAATGAATTTGTTCTTGTGTGATGTAACCAATGCTCATGTAAAGCACTCCAATACCTGACAAGTCTGCACTATATAACACTGCAAAAACACAAAATAATAAGTGTTTTGCACACTTCTGTCATTGGGCTATATTTGGGCTACATCTGGGTGATTTTGGGCTACATTTGGGCTCTTTTGTCTCCGGTGGCCATCTTGGGAGATTTATTTATTATGAAGTTTCCTAATTTCCTCATGTACTGCAGTCTCCTCAGTAGGAAATGCTTTCAGTTTTTTACTTTGATTCCATCATGAAGGTATTCAGATATGTCACACATTTGCCATTAATTCTGAATGTTAGCACTCTAGTTGCTCATTAGATCACTGTAGTAAAACTACTGTTCACCATGGAAGTCTGCTCCTGGTATTAAAAGTGCATGTTTCAGTCTGCATGTCAGAATTTTTTAATGAAATAGAAGAGGATTTGAGAAGTCACTCAAAATGTGCCCTCATTTTCTTTCTTCAGCATTAATCATAATTTCTATGGCAAAATGAACCCCCTCATTGTGTTCCTTTTTAAATTAAATGTTTTAAGTGTTACCAGTTTATTCCAATCAAGATGGCTTCAGGTGTGCCATACTTTTGTCATAATGAAGACAGTAAGCGCTCTAGTTGTTTTTAAGAACACTCTGGGACATTCTGTCATTGGGCTATACTTGGGCTACATCTGGGTGATATTTGGGCTACATTTGGGCTCTTTTGTCTCTGGTGGCCATCTTGGGAGACTTATTTGTTATGAAGTTTCCTAATTTCTTCATTAACTGCAGTCTCCTCAGTAGGAAATACTTTCAGTTTTTTTACTTTGATTCCATCAAGAAGGCATTCAGATGTGTCACACATTTGCCATAAATTCAGAATGTTAGCACTCTTTTTGCTCATTAGATCACTGTAGTAAAGCTACTGCTCACCAGGGAAAACTGCTGCTGGTATTGAAAGTGCATGTTTCAGTCTGCATGTCAGAATTTTTTAATGAAAAGTGAGTGAGAAGTCACTCAAAATGTGCCCTAATTTTTCTTTCTGCAGCACTAATCATACTTTTTATGGAAAAATGAACCCCCTCATTTTGTTCCTTTTTAAATTAAATGTTTTAGGAGTTACCACTTTAATCCAAGCAAGATGGCTTCAGGTGTGCCATACGTTTATCATAAGTAGGATTGTTAGCGCTCTAGTTGTTCTTTGGAACACTCTGGGAAGCTGCAGTAGAACACAAAGGAATCAACTGACAGTCTCTGCCCTTGTTGGATGTACATGTTTTACTGAGAATGTCAGACTTCATTCTCACATAACTGAGAAAGATAATGTGAATTTACAGAAAATAAGCTCTCAGTTTAGCTTATAGATCACCTTCCAAAACTCTGTGGGAAAAGCATGAGAAAATATTTTTCTCTCAATCATGAAATCCCAGCAGAAGGCTTTTTCACATGGTGAAATCACCTTAGAACATACCACAATTCCTAAAATGAGTATGGTACCATCAACAAATGATTTATAATGTAACTAAAGTCTTAAAACCTTCTATTAACTGCAATGCTTTTTAATGAGGTGCTATCATGTAAATTGGTCCCAAGATGGCTGCCAACACTTCTTGGATGAAGTGCTGACAGCCAATCAGATCTCAGGATGAGATGTGTGGTTAGGCTCCGCCCACATATATATGATTTTACTTTTGATTTTCTCAGGAACTACTGAACAGATTGACTCCATATATGCAAAAGGCACATCCCTGAGCTGAGGACTACCTCTCTGCCAATTTTCAAGTAATTCTGTTCAGCCGTTCGGGCTGTACCTTGGACTAAAGGTCCCTATGGAAAATTGCATGGGGAAAACGCGTTTTGGGACCCCCCTTTTTTCTCAGCCCCCGCTTGACGAATCCCCCCGAGACTTTCAGGGTAGGAGCGGAGCAGAGCGCCCCACCTATTTTGAAAATTTCGTGAGGATTCGTCAACCGGCGCCAAAGTTATTCCAAATAGAATGTTGCGGATTTCCTATGGAAACACGGTCCTAACTATAACTATCTACTGGCGACCGCCAGTAGATAATATATATATACACACAGACAAACACGCACACACACATATATATATCAGGATTCCAATATCATCTAATGTGTCAGTCAATGACGTGGGCATGTAATTGAAAGTGGCAGAATGCACCTATTTGTTAAATGAAAATGCAGCACTACAAAACTGGTGTCTGTGTATTCATGGAGAGACGTGACAATCCCGGCTTTAAGGCATGCACACAGCACTGCCCACATTTACTGTGACTTCCTTTCGGACACCGAAACAGACTTTAATGTCTGAACACTCCCGCTGCACTGTTACGTAACAATCTGTTTCTTGGCTGGGTGTCTTCCTCCATCGCTACTGGGGTTTCTATCACAGCTGCTCATCAGCCTTACGCTGTTTGCATTTTGGCAAATCGTTCTGCGTCTGGAACCTTCTGCAGACTTCAGCCAAGGCTCGGCGCTTTTAGCGCAGGCGTTCATATATTCACTAATGCCGTGTGGCACCCGGAGACACTCTTCCTTGAAGCTCCTTTCTGCAGCAGTTATTGTCACGGGAGGCAGCTGATGGGGCTCTCGCCAATGCTGCTACGTCAAACTGTTGGCGGTGATTTAGGCTGACAGGTGGAGATGAGCATTAAATAACTGAATAATACACAATAAAATTAAAATATCCAAAGACTCGCTATGGGACTGGTTGCAAACCCCTCTTCTAATGGAACAGTTTCTGAATGCACCCTCTTTTAACAGCTACTTTCTAACAGAAGGCCGTGTTAAAAACAATGAAAAAAATTAAAATGTATTAAATCACTACCAAATATTGTTACAAATTTACTTTCAACATCTATGTTATGTAAAACGCAAATATATATACATATATTTTTTTTGCTAAAGGTAAAATGTACAAATCCTTTAATTGTTTTATCTGCCAAAGGAAACCGCTATATGTTTTTAATTTCCTTGCAAATAGTGCACAAGTAGCTCCTTTTCTTTACTTCATCCAACCCGATAATTTAGCACAGCACAGGAAAATATACCTTTTTAAATCCTGTCTGCCAAATAATCCAATGTCATGTGAACCAGTCAGGTTTTGCGGCTACAACAGCAGCATTCTGAGGCTTTTAGTCTTGCTTTTAACATTCTAAATAGTGACTCAAAATAAAAACGCAGGCTGCAAGGTGCTGGCTAAAAATCAGGTGTGAATGACGCTGTCACACATAAAGTGAGGTCACTGACAGCTATTTCAGAACACGGTTGATATGTCTGAATTAAATAATTCTCTTGTCCTCAATAAACTTAATTATTCTAAAAGAGTTCTTGTGGGCTTCCATCTAAACCTCTTATTCTCCCTGGACAAGGTTTTAAACGTTGTCACAAAAACAATTTACAATCTCCAACTATCACCACGAGGCAGGCTTGCTCTCAGCAAACACAGAGACCTTTACAAATTTAAAAATCAAACTTTAACGTTACGTTATAGTTAGTGAAAATATTAGTTAGAACACAACATTTTAAAGTAAAAAAAATCACTGAAATTGACCACTTATGATTTACTGAGATAACAAGAATTTGAGCCTGTATCATGCCCAGTGTTGTCCTCAAAGATGTAATTTGAGATAATATCAGTGATGTCATTAATGATGTCATTGAAGATGTCATGAGTGATGTAATCTGTGAGATCATAAGCAGAACATCATGGGACAGAAGTTTTAGCTAGCTCAGTGAATTGTAACCTGTGAACTGCTGTGTTTTTTAAATTACTTTCAAATGTTACATTTTAACTGATATTTCATGTAAGTATAACATCACTTTAACCTTTGGTTTTTCGGGGGATTTTTTAGATTTATTTCATTGTGTAGTAAGAACTTATTGTTGTATTGTTGGGAGGGAGGCAACAGATCACTGTACACGGCTTTTGGATGTGCATGGCATGGGGTTGGCCAAACTCCTGATGGACACCTACCCCACATTTTGTTTGTAATTCATTTATTCAGTCCCTAAGGAGTTCCGTGAGAGACCCACAGAAGTTACACAGGATCACAGCAACCCCTAATATTGGGCCTGGGAGGGAGTCACTCTGAGTCCCCTTACATTGTTTTTCTAAAACAATTTCAGGACAGCAGGTAAAGACCCAGAGTCCAGTAATGGCCAACAACATTTCTGTTAATTTTCAGGCCAGCCAATCACAGAGCTTACTTCAAAAATACCCCTTCAGTCAATCAGAAGGATTGTCTTTTTTTTATTTAGTCCAAGTCACAATAATCTATACATTTTGAAATTTAATTTCTCAAAAACTATTGAACAGATTAATACCATATGCAAAAACACACTTTATGGGTAAAGCTCTATCTTTCTGTCAATTCTGGTGTAATTGCATTCATCCGTTTTGGTTGCAGCCTTGTCTAAAATGCCTGATCGAAATTGCATGGTGAAATTACAATTTGAAACTCAATTTTTCTAGGTTCCTACTTTCCAGGAAAGATCTGAGATGGATGTTTTTTGTTTGAGGGGGGTAATTTTATGAAGATTTGTCAAAGTTACTAGCAGAAAAAAAACCACTCTCTCTATAGAAAGATTGACCTAACTATACTTACATGGTGATGAGTGTCAGTGTTCCCTATAAGTATATATATATATATATATATATATATATATATATATATATATATATATATATATATCAACATTCTTGTTATGTAACAATACAGCACATGGTTCCAACAATAGTAACATCTGGCTACAACTGTATCAGACAATAACTTCTCTGCATCTCAACACATATATAACAGAATATTTTTATGAAATTGCACACAAATTTGTATGAGAGTTTTGCTTTGAATCCATACAGACACACATAAGTGCAGATACCACTGCACTCACAGGCACTTAGCCATCACTTTTGTGCTTAATATGATGCATAGTTTGTATACAAACAATCAACCCTGTGCTCTTAGGTGCCTTGCACTTAGCAATCAATGATGTATATATTCAGAAAGGTATTGATTTAACAATATCCCCTTTCTTTTTGTGAAAAGTATCATTATTTTAAAAGGAATGATGTTAATTCCGTACATTTTGCATTTGTTTAACTACAATACCCATAATGCAATAATAATGGCACCTCGTAGCAATTGTATAAAGCTAAGAAATGGAAAAAGGACCAATGTAACAATCTACCGTGACCAGGAACTACGGTTCGAAACGCGTAGGGAGGGTTACTATCTGAGATTAAACTAACATCTGAATCGTCGAGAGGAGTGCCGCGTTATTTTTCACTTGTGTTTGATAAAACCGAGATCGCGTCCTGATCTCGACGTGTGCACCAGCTGGTAAGGTGCTCCTTCCGTGCAGGACAATTGTGTGTAAAAAAAATAAAAAAAAAAATATATATATATATATACATATATACATATATATATATATATATATATATATATTCACTTAAAAAACCATAGGTTTCACACATGTTATAGTTAGCTGGACATTTCACTCGTAAAAAACCAATGAAATTCCCCCGTTATAGTTAGTGCAGGCAACTATAACACACGCGACCGCAATCCTCTGCTGATGACGTCACTGTATTTAGACACTTATTTACCCATGTCTTCTTCTATTAATCTTTAGCTATACATATATTACAAATATTTATTTTTCAGAAAGACACATATGTCATCAGTGATGTAATATCTGACGTCATCAGCAGAGGATTGCGGTCGCGTGAGTTATAGTTGCCTGCACTAACTATAACGGGGGAATTTCATTGTTTTTTTACGAGTGAAATGTCCAGCTAACTATAACATGAGTGAAACCTATGGTTTTTTAAGTGAATTTGCAAGGTTTTCTAAATGCTAATTCGTAACTATAACGTGTGTGAAACCTATGGTTTTTTCAGTGAATTTCAAAGGTTTTTTAAATGCTAACTTTTAAGTGTGATAGTAGTTATATCTATTTTTTGTACTGATTTTCTACAGTTTAACTGTTTATTTATAAATATTGTATTCATTAAATAACATATATTTTTCTGAAAATTGCAAAAAAACATTTTTTAATTAAAACTGAAATATTGATTAATTTTCTTGTTTTCATTTTTTATTTTAATATATTTATATCATTTTCTTTAAAAAAATAATTAAATTTTTTTTCGCAGTCGCGCACTCAAAGTGTACACATCACGGTGGGTGCGCGCATTCTAGCCGCCATTTTAGAAAAGTCATGAAGGATCCGCGTATGGTGTGCGACGGCTGCGTGTTTTTCAGTTACATCATATACATTTAATATCACGTGATATGCGCGATTGGTATGCGACCAGTCTGCGACTCCTGCTCCCGCGCATTCGCGACACATGCGCATTACGGTACAAGATGTTTGCGCGCTTGCAGGTCCCGCGTGACATCATATACGTGCTGGGGCGCGCTGGGAGCGCGACTCACGCAAAAAAAAAATTATGTTCCAAAATGATATGTATGTGTCTTTAATATACATATTAAGGCAAGAGATTATGTAAGATATTCATCAAAATAATATATTTGTACTTATAAGAAACTTATATTATTTTTAAATATATTTTCGCGAAGTCGGGTGCGTGCGTCGTGAGTGCAGAAAACCAGGTCAGCAGAGCTGCTGTAGAGCCAGAGAACCAGGTCAGCAGAGCTGCTCTAGAGCCTAAGAACTAGGTCAGCAGAGCTGCTCTAGAGTCAGAGAACCAGGTCAGCAGAGCTGCTGTAGAGCCAGAGAAACAAGGTCAGCAGAGCTGCTTTAGAGGGAGAGAACCAGGTCAGCAGAGCTGCTTTAGAGCCAGAGAACCAGGACAGCAGAGCTGCTTTAGAGCCAGAGAACCAGGTTAGCAGAGCTGCTTTAGAGCCAGAGAACCAGGTCAGCAGACCTACTCTAGAGCCAGAGAACCAAATCAGCAGAGCTGCTTTAGAGCCATAGAACCAGGTCAGCAGAGCTGCTTTAGAGCCAGAGAACCAGGTCAGTAGAGCTGCTCTAGAGCCTAGGAACCAGGTCAACAGACCTGCTCTAGAGCCAGAGAACCAGGTCAGCAGAGCTGCTGCAGAGCCAGAGAAACCAGGTCAGTAGAGCTGCTTTAGAGGGAGAGAACCAGGTCAGAAGAGCTTCTATAGAGCCAGAGAACCATGTCAGCAGAACTGCTTCAGAGCCATAGAACTGGGTCAACGGAGCTGCTTTAGAGCCAGAGAACCAGGTCTGCAGAGCTGTTGTAGAGCCAGAGAACTAGATCAGCAGAACTGCTCTGTAGCATAAGAACTAGGTCAGCAGAGCTGCTCTAGAGCTAGAGAACCAGGTCAGCAGACCTGCTGTAGAACCAGAGAAACCAGGTCAGCAGAGCTGCTTTAGAGAGAGAGAACCAGGTCAGCAGAGCTGCTTTAGAGCCAGAGAACCAGGTCAGCAGAGCTGCTCTAGCTGACACTGTCTGACTGACACTGACTGACTGACACTGACTGACTGACACTGACTGACACTGATTGACTGACACTGACTGACTGACACTGATTGACTGACACTGACTGACTGACACTGATTGACTGACACTGACTGACACTGATTGACTGACACTGACAGACTGACTGACACTGACTGACTGACATTGACTGACATTGACTGACACTGACTGACTACTCTCTATTAATCTACTACTCACTCTCTACTACTCTCTCTCTACTACTCACTCTCTACTACTCACTCTCTACTACTCTACTACTCTACGACTCACTCTCTACTACTCACTCTCAACTACTCACTCTCAACTACTCACTCTCTACTACTCTACTACTCACTCTCTACTACTCACTCGCTACTACTCTCTACTACTCACTCTCTACTACTCACGCTCTACTACTCTCTACTACTCACTCTCTACTACTCTCTACTATTCACTCTCTACTACTCACTCTACTACTTTCTACTACTCTCTACCACTCACTCTCTACTACTCTACTACTCACTCTCTACCACTCTCTACTACTCACTCGCTACTACTCTCTACTACTCACTCTCTACTACACTCTCTACTACTACTCTCTACTATTCACTCTACTACTCACTCTCTACTTCTCTCTACTACTCACTCTACTACTCTCTGCTGCTCTCTAGCACTCACTCTCTACTACTCTACTACTCTCTCTCTACTACTCACTCTCTACTACTCACTCTCTACTACTCACTCTCTACTACTCTCTACTACTCACTCTCTACTACTCACTCTACTACTCTCTACTACTCTCTCTCTACTACTCACTCTCTACTATTCACTCTCTACTATTCACTCTCTACTACTCACTCTCTACTACTCGTTCTCTACTACTCACTCTCCACTACTCACTCTCTACTACTCGCTCTCTACTACTCACTCACTACTACTCACTCTCTACTACTCACTCTCTACTACTCTACTACTCTCTACTACTCGCTCTACTACTCACTCTCTACTATTCTCTACTACTCACTCTACTACTCTCTCCTACTCTCTACCACTCACTCTCTACTACTCTACTACTCCCTCTCTACTACTCTCTCTCTACTACTCACTCTCTACTACTCACTCTACTACTCTATACTACTCACTCTGTACTACTCTCTCTCTACTACTCTCTACTACTACTATCTACTATTCACTCTCTACTACTCACTCTCTACTTCTCTCTACTACTCACTCTACTACTCTCTGCTGCTCTCTAGCACTCACTCTCTACTACTCTACTACTCTCTCTCTACTACTCACTCTACTACTCTCTACTACTCACTCTCTACTACTCTCTCTCTACTACTCACTCTGTACTATTCACTCTCTAATACTCACTCTCTACTACTCACTCTCCACTACTCACTCTCTACTACTCGCTCTCTACTACTCTCTACTACTCACTCTCTACTACTCACTCTCTACTACTCTCTACTACTCGCTCTACTACTCACTCTCTACTATTCTCTACTACTCACTCTACTACTCTCTACCACTCACTCTCTGCTACTCAACTACTCACTCTCTACTACTCTCTCTCTACTACTCACTCTCTACTACTCACTCTACTACTCTATACTACTCACTCTGTACTACTCTCTACTACTCACTCTCTACTACTCACTCTCTACTACTCACTCTCTACTACTCTCTACTGCTCACTCTCCACTACTGATTCTCTACTACTCGCTCTCAACTACTCTCTACTACTCACTCTACTACTCACTCTCTACTACTCTACTACTCTCTCTACTTCTCACTCTCTCTACTACTCACTCTCTACTACTCACTCTCTACTACACACTCTCTACTACTTGCTCTCTGCTACTCGCTCTCTACTACTCTCTAGTACTCACTCTAATACTCACTCTCTACTACTCTACTACTCACTCTCTACTACTCCACTACTCTCTACTACTCTCTCTCTACTACTCACTCTCTACTACTCACTCTCTACTCACTCTCTACTACTCACTCTCTACTACTCTCTACTAATCACTCTCTACTACTCTCTACTACTCACTCTCTACTACTCTCTCTACCACTCTCTACTACTCACTCTCTACTGCTCTCTACTACTCACTCTCTACTACTCTCTCTCTACTACTCTCTACTACTCACTCTGCTACTCACTCTCTACTACTCTCTACTACTCACTCTCTACTACTCACTCTCTACTACTCTCTACTACTCACTCTCTACTACTCTCTACTACTTTCTACTACTCACTCTACTGCTCACTCTCTACTACTCTCTACTACTCACTCTCTAATACTCACTCTCTACTACTCACTCTCTACTACTCACTCTACTACTCTCTACTACTCACTCTACTACTCTCTACTACTCACTCTGATAATTTCTCTACTACTCTCTACTACTCACTCTCTACTCTCTATTACTCGCTCTCTACTCTCTACCTCCCTCTCTACCTCTACACCTCTACCTATACACCTCTACCTCTCTGTACATGCACACATATGCACACATATATATATATGCATATATATGCATATGCATTTATATATGTATGTGTATATATATATATATATATACATATATAAACATATAATCTGCATAGCTATATAAATATAAATTCATGCAAACATATACATATACGTATATGCATACATATGCATGGTATGTATATGAAATTTTGAAAAACACTAATAAAAGCAAAGCTAAAAAGCCACCTAATTATAAACAGAATTGCTTTAACTTAAACGAGGGCGAGACCTATTGCATTTTCAATGCTTGTTTACTTTGGTTCCATCAAGAAGGCATTCAGATGTGACACATTTGCCATAAATTCTGAATGGTAGCACTCTAGTTCCTCATTAGATCACTGTAGCAAAGCTACTGCTCACCATGGAAGTCTGCTGCTGGTATTCAAAGTGCATGTTTCAGTCTGCATGTCAGAACTTTTTAATGAAATAGAAGAGGATTTGAGAAGTCAAAATGTGCCCTAAGTTATCTTTCTGCAGCACTAATCATAATTTCTATGGCAAAATGAACCCCCTCATTTTGTTCCTTTGCAAATTAAATGTTTTAAATGTTACCACTTTATTCCAATCAAGATGGCTTCAGGTGTGCCATACCTTTGTCACAAGTAAGACTGTTAGCGCTCTAGTTGTTCTTTAAAACACTCTGGGATTTCTGTCATTGGGCTATACTTGGGCTACATCTCGGTGATATTTGTGCTACATTTGGGCTCTTTTGTCTCTGGTGGCCATCTTGGGAACCTTGTTATGAAGATTCCTAATTTCCTCATTTACTGCAGTCTCCTCAGTAGGCATACTGTCAGTTTTTTACTTTGATTCAATGAAGAAGGCATTCAGATGTGTCACACATTTGCCATAAATTCAGAATGTTAGCACTCTAGTCGCTCATTAGATCACTGTAGTAAAGCTACTGCTCACCAGGGAAGTCTGCTGCTGGTATTGAAAGTGCATGTTTCAGTCTGCATGTCAGAATTCTTTAATGAAATAGAAGAGGATTTGTGAAGTCACTCAAAATGTGCCCTAATTTTTCTTTCTGCAGCACTAATCATACATTCTATGGCAAAATGAACCCTCTCATTTTGTTCCTTTTTAAATTAAATGTTTTAAATGTTACCACTTTATTCCAATCAAGATGGCTTCAGGTGTGCCATACCTTTGTCATAAGTAAGACTGTTAGCGCTCTAGTTGTTCTTTGGAACACTTTGGGAAGCTGCGGTAGAACACAAAGGAATCAACTGACAGTCTCTGCCCTTGTTGAATTTACATGTTTTACTGAGAATGTCAGACTTCATTCTCACATGACTGAGAAAGATAATGTGAATTTACAGAAAATATGCTCTCAGTTTAGCTTATAGATCACCTTCCAAACCTCTGTGGGAAAAGCATGTGAAAATAGTTTTCTCTCAAACTTGATTCATGATATCCCAGCAGAAGGCTTTTTCACCTTAGAACATACCACAATTCCTAAAATGAGTATGGTACCATCAACACATGATTTATAATGTAACTAAAGTCTTAAAACCTTCTATTAACTGCAATGTTTTTTAATGAGGTGTTATCATGTATATTGGTCCCAAGATGGCTGCCAACACTTCTTGGATGTAGTGCTGACAGCCAATCAGATCTCACAATGAGATGTGTGGTTAGGCTCCGCCCAGATATGTATATGATTTTACTTTTGATATTCACAGGAACTACTGAACGGATTTATACCAGACCTGCAAAAGGCACTTCCTTGACCTTATGGCTACCTCTCTGCCAAATTCCACGTAATTCTGTTCAGCCGTTCGGGCTGTAGCTGCGTCTAAAGGTCCTATGGAAAAATGCATGGGGAAAACGCATTTTGGGACCCCCCCCTTTTTCTCGGCGCCCGCTTGACGAATCACCCCGACACTTTCAGGGTAGGAGCTGAACGGAGCGCCCCATTAGTTTTGACAATTTCGTGAGGATTCGTCAACCGGCGCCAAAGTTATTCAAAATAGAATTTTGAGATTTCCTATGGAAACTAGGTTGTAACTATAACTACCTACTGGCGACCGCCAGTTGATAATATATATATACCGAATGAAGTTTGTGAGAGAATAAACTGAGCAACTAATTCCGCACCAGCATACCTGTGTCCGTGTCTTGCTGTAGCACCGGCTGGTGCTACGAAAGGAGGATTTGATATATATATATATATATATATATAATACATATATATATATACATACATATATATTACCTACTGGCCGTGGAAACGCGTCAGGCATCAGGAAATTACAGCGGGAAGATCACGGCAAGCTGATATATAAAAAGGCAAACTGTTGAGTGCTGCCCTAGAGCTCAAGGGCATTTGTTTAATAAAATTATGGCTCAGGCGAGCCGAAACGCGTAATGGCGACAGAGGAATAAAGACTTTTGCACAAACAAGTTGGGTCCGTGCCTTTCTCTTCAGGAGAGCCGCTAGTTTGGAAAGCAGCGGAGGAAAACTCGTGATATATATATATATATATATTCACTGAAAAAACCATAGGTTTCAGGCACGTTATAGTTAGGAATTGGCATTTAAAAAACCTTAGAAATTCACTGAAAAAACCATAGGTTTCAGGGGTGTTATAGTTAGCTGGACATTTCCCTCGTACAAAACCCTAGAAATTCCCCTGTTATAGTTAGTTCAGCTAACTATAACTCGCGCCCCCGCAATGCACTGCTGATGACGTCACATATTACATCACTCATGACATGGTCAATGACATCACTGATGACATCACTGATGACATCTCAAATGACATCACTGATGACATCATCCATTGAGTGTGTGTTTCTGAACAGTTTTAATATGTTTAATATATATAGGGAAAGGCCTGTTGAAGAATAAGTGGGTGTACAAGTGTGTGAATGGATGATTTTCTAGGTGCGTAACTGACTCTATAAGTGTAAACAAGGGCAGGTTTATGCCAATGGTGGTAAGAAAGGGAAGTCGTCCAAAAAATTGTATAATACTGAAGCTGCAGCCAACGTTAGGGAGCAGGTTGTTACTAACCCCCCGGATACCTTAGCCGCACCAGTAGAACATTTAAGATGTACGGGAGCGGTGTCCCAGCGTGAGGGCAATAGTGTGGGGGTAAGCGCGATGATGGAGGACCCCATTTTGGTTAAAATGGGTGACTTATTTAGACACCTCCTTCGCCCAGTTGAAGATAGATTAACAAAGATTGAACAGCAGCTTAATAAGATTGAGCTTGTATCACTGGAAATTGTAGATTCCCTAAAAAAGGAAACTATGCCTAGGGATATTGTACCATCAAATGGCATTCGGGGGGGGGGGGAAAGTTGTCATAGAGCCTATACCCTCTTCAGTTCCTACCATAGTTTTACCGGCCCTAGTTGCTCCTTCACCTAAGATACCAGTGGTAGCAGCAACTAAGAACCCAAGGGAGTGCAAACCGGTTCAGCCCAATGAGGGAGCCGGGGCTTTAATAGTTCAGGCCCCTATGGGTGAAACTATCATCGACCTGCCCCCGGAAACAAGCCCATATTTGGTTGTTTTAACAGGGGTCCCTAAATTGAGTAAGCCAGGTCACGAATCATTTATGGCCTTAAAGAATAAAGTTGCTGACTGGCTAAATAAATTCAGACCACTATCCCCGCACATTTCTAGTAAAATACTTATGGTACGGAGGGTGTCCTGGGTGGGATATTTGGCTAAGGATATTAGGGGTGATTGTGTCCTTGTTAATTTTAGGGACCCTAGGACTGTGGAGTATATTTGTAATTGGAAACATCATAGTCCAGGAGCTACCATACAATCTCTCCCATTGTCCTATTTTTATCCCCCCAATCATTGTTCAACTTTTGCAGATGAGTGGACCCAAGTACAGCGAAGAGGGAAGGGAATGACCAATAGGGGTTGGCAAGTGCACCCTCCTGTTTTGAGTCAAATTCCTATTCAAAATAGGTTTAGCGGACTGGAGGCTGTTGATTGACAACAGGCATATGGGGGAGTACCTTAGGGTACTTTTTCCCCCTCATGCAGTAGTAGTATCAGCCCTTGTGGAGTAGTTCAGTGTGTATGTCCTGAATCGCCAACTGTAGTCTCAGCGATTCTGGGGGGTAATATAGAGAAAGGATGGGGTCCCGTTGTGGTAACTACCGAGAGGGCCGGGGGCACTATCAATATAGCGGGGGAGTAACCGGGGAGGGCAGAGCTGGGTTCCAAGAATCTAAGGTTTAATAAAGGTCAGGAGTACTCGCCATGTTCCATTGTCAGTTGGAACATTGCTGGTATAGCTGCTAAAGGCGATAATCCGGGTTGGGCTGAGTTTATTAGCTCTCATGACATTATATGCTTCCAAGAAACCTGGTGCAAGGAAAGTGTCAGCTATTCTGGCCATGTCTCATTTAATCTACCAGCCCTGGCATCGTTATCCGGTAGACCGAAGGGAGGGCTCCTGGTTTTGGTTTCCATTAACATCCCAATTGAAGTTATGAGATACCTGATCGTTGGTGTCCATTCCCAGATCTTGTGGTTATCGGACAATCAGGGCTCTAATACTATTTTAATAAATTTTTATAATAACGTCTTCGATAGCACGAGGCATAAAGCCGTGAATGAATTAGGGGTTGCCCTAGACGATTTAATCATAGGGGACAATATTGATTTTAATTTTATTTGGGTAGGGGATTTTAATATACCCACTTGTATTTTTTCGACCTTGGGGGTTTGTGGGGTTAAGAATCATTTTGAGGAAGATGATTTGCACTTCCCGCATAATCTATACGGGGATTCCCAGAACAAACTATTGGCATCCCTTGATATGGAAATTTTAGAAAACGCTAAGAGTGAACAGGGTGATACAATCCCCACATTCACGGGAAGGAATGCAAACACAGTGATTGATCACATTTGCGTGTCATCTAATATTACTTCACTGTGCAAGCCACCTAAGGTCAGAGATTATATGTTAAGTGACCATAATTGTATCATCACTGTTATCACTTTGTGGAAGGATAGAGTTCTCCCTTCTGATCGTTCTGTGATGAATATCGAAGCCCACAGACCCAATGGTGCAAGAATTAGATGTTAAGGAGAAAAAGCTGAAGGAGTTATTAAGTCCATAGTTAAGGACTGTCGAGAAGAAATTCTCGCTATCCTTGAGAGCGATCGTAAGGCTGATGACATCGTGAAGGATTTTATATCTATCAATAAAGTCATCGAAAATAAATTTACTAAAACTGTCCACGGGAAATTAGCTCCCAGAAAAGGTTGGTTCGATCATGTCTGTACCGCAAAGCTATCAGAGCTTAAGCAGGGCTTGGCTGTCAGGCCAAGAGATATGAACGTTGTTAACCAACTCAGGCAGAATTGCAAGATAGAGGTTAAACGGCGCAAGATGGAGTTACAGCAAGAGGCCTGGGACAAATTGACACAGGCAGCTGAGACATCTAACTGTGCTTTATTTTGGGCAACAGTTAACTGCCCTTTTCTTAAAGATGATATGGTCCCAGAACTTACCTCTAATGTCAACTAGGCTACATGGGTAACTCATTTTTCCACCATTTTTAACACTAATATACCGCCAGATGATAGTAGTGGACCTTGGTCCTCTATCCCGTTGGATGTTACCACCGCAGAGGTTATATTGAGTATTAATGCTAGCAAAGGGGGCAAGGCACAGGGACCGGATGGGGTCCCTATTGATGTTTATAAAGCTGTGCCTGAGATGTGGGGACCTCTGCTAGCTAAAGTATTTAATGCTGCTGTAAGCGATGGGGTGCCACCAACCTGGGAGGAATCTATTATAATTCCAATTTACAAAAAAGGTGACAGAGGGGATGTTAAAAACTACACCCTATCTCCCTACTAGATTCCTCAGTCAAAATTATGAGTAGGGTTCTATTGGTAAGGCTGGAACAATGGGCAGAAGATAATGGGATTTTGGCTAGTACCCAATATGGTTTTAGGAGGGGGCGTGGAACCGTGGACCAGTGTTTAAATTTAAATCTCCATATAGGGAAGTACACGCAGGCTAAAACGGGTTCCCTTTATCTCTCCTTTGCAGACTTAAGTAGTGCCTTCGATATGGTTGATCATTCAATTCTTTGGGCCAAATTGTTAGAAATGGGCGCACCAGAAGGAATTGTCTTTTTTCTTGCCCAATTATATACCAATCTCCGAACTAGTATACGATATGGTACTAATGGGGAGTGTACGACGAAGTTTAGGCTTCGCCGTGTGATTAGGCAAGGATGTGTTCTTGCCCCACTTCTTTTTACACTTTTCATTAATGAGGTAGATGTTGTTTTAAAGGGGGTGAGCGCTGATGTTCCTAAGATTAATGGCCTTGACGTACCGGTACTGTTATATGCAGATGATGCCGTGTTACTGGCAAGGACCCCATTAGGGCTTCAACGTTTGATGGATAGTTTCTCTATTTTCATTGAAAATAGGAAAATACTCATCAACAAAACTAAAACTTTTATCATGACTTGTGGGGCAGGGTCTAGGAGACCTCAATCTTATTTTTTAGACGGGCACAAGGTCCAACAAGTAGATAAATTCTGATATTTGGGAATCATATTTGCAAAGGACAGTAGATGGTCCCATGAAACCTCCAATGTGCGGACAAAAATGGCAAAAAGTGCCCATGGAGTTTTTAAATTTGCGGCTAAATTAGGGGAAAGACATATATGGGACATGCTACAAATTTATCAAGCACGTAGCGTGTCCACTGCCCTTAATGGAGCAGGGGTTTGGGGACATACACCGAACAGTACTTTGCAAGTGGAGGAAAATCTTTTCCTCAAAAGGCTCCTGTGCTTGCCTAAATCAGCCCCTAATGAATTAATCCATAGAGAGCTAGGGATTCATCATTTATCCGATTTGATCTTCTTAAGGCCACTCATGTTGTGGCGATCTGTATGGTTGAAGGAGACCTCCTTAAATAGAGCAGTTGTAACTGATTGTCTCTCCCTTGATAACTATCTCAATATCCCGTGGCTAAAATATGTTGTCTCCAGTTTCTGAGATATCTATGGTATAGATATTACTGTGGATTGCTATGCTGCTTCAGTTTTGTCAAAACTTGAGATGAAGAATATATTTATGACCTACTGAGGGGAGAAACGGAAGGAAAGCACTGGTCAACTAGTTACTCGTATATTTTATAACAAATTTGTGGATGGAGATGGCTGTCAAATCTATCTCAGTAATGTAACTAGAGCATCTCACTGGTTTGTACTGACCAGATTAAGGTTGGGTATTGTACATAATCTGGTAGCATTCCCCTCCTCTAAATCACATCCTGTTGGTCCCTGCCCCTGCGATGGCACCTCAGCACAAAGCACTTTACATCTACTTTTGATATGTAAACTGTACCATCATGTACGAATACATTTTTTAAAACCAATTTTTGTAAAATATGGTGTACGTACCGTGCACGATTCAATGAAACTGCTTTTTAATATGTATGAAGTAGATATTTGTTTTTTTTACTGCTACCTACCTTCTTAAATGTATCCAAGTAAGGAAAAGTATGATGTTTTAATTATCCGGATGGCTTAGTTGTATTATTGTACCCTGTAAATATTTTATATGGTGACGTTATGTAGTTTATATGTGCTTTTATGGTCATTTTTGTAATGTATCGAATAAAGCTTTATGACTGGCTGACTGACTCTATAAGTGAGTCATTAAATGCATCTTTCTGCAGACTAGTGACTAAACTGTGTGAATGTCTGTATGTTTCTGTGTGTTGGTGTATAAGTGGCTGCATGGTTTTGTGAATATATGGGTTATTCATTGGTTGTCTGAGTATCTGTATGGATGCCTGAGTGTTTGTGTGGGTAGGGTGTGTGTGACTCTGTGACTAGATGTGTGAGTGGGTGATTCACTGGGTGCATGGTTTTAAAAGTGCATCTGTGATGGACTGTATTGTTGGGTGAGTGTATGTATGGGTGTGTTAGTGATTGAATGTATATCTCAGTTATACATGTGTCACTAACTACATATGTGAAACGCAGTGTATATATGTGTAAGAGTATGTAACTATCTATATGTGAGAGTGTGTGATTTTGGGAGTGGCTGTATGCGCCATAGTGCAAGGATATCTGTGTCATGTGCTGTTTGTTTTTTCTGCAGGAAGACACAGAATTTGTTAGTATTTTTATGAGTAAGTGAACTTGAGTGTGTTTAACTGTATAGGTGAGTAAATTGGACTGTGATTAATTATTTGCATGACTGACTAGATGTGTCCGTACCTCAATGGATGATTGGCGGTATGTGAGTGTCTATATAGGTGTATAAATGCACAGAGTGACTGTAAGTATGAGTGACTGTAGAGGTGAGTGAGTGGACATGTATGTAGACCTAAAAGTCAATGAGTGGGTGAGTAGTTATTGGTATTGGAGTATCTATGGTTGTCAAAATAGCCGTCTGAAATTTTGAGTCGGTGTATCAAAGGTTATATTAGGGTGTGAGAAGATGCACTAATTTATCACATGGATGATGTCATCAGTGATGTCATCAGTGATGTCATTTGAGATGTCATCAGTGATGCCACTGACCATGTCATGAGTGATGTAATATGTGACGTCATCAGCAGTGCATTGCGGGGGCGCGAGTTATAGTTAGCTGAACTATCTATAACAGGGGAATTTCTAGGGTTTTGTACGAGGGGAAATGTCCAGCTAACTATAACACCCCTGAAACCTATGGTTTTTGCAGTGAATTCCTAAGGTTTTTTAAATGCCAATTCCTAACTATAATGTGCCTGAAACCTATGGTTTTTTCAGTGAATTTCAAAGGTTTTTTAAATGCCAATTCTTAACTATAACGTGCATGGAACCTATGGTTTTTTCAGTGAATTTCAAAGGTTTTCTAAATGCTAATTCCTATCTATAACTTATTTATTTATTATTTTATTTTAATTATTTGTATAGCGCAGCTGATACCTTGCAGGCTTCCTGGCGCTGAGGAAAAAATACTATACTGAAGAGGAGCACGAGTAGGTACGGCTGGGCGATCTAGGGGAAGAGCCAGGTCTTGATGCACTTCCTAAACGGGAGAAGTTGGGGGGTTTGGCGTATATTAATGGGCAGACTGTTCCATAACTTGGCAGCTGCGACCCTGAAGGATCTGCCCCCAGTTCTGGCTTTATTGTATCTGGGCACCCTTACCAGATACGCTGAGGAAGACCGAAGCTCTCTAGTGGGAGTATACCACTGAAACAAGGTTTGCAGGGGCCTAGGCCCGAGTCCATGCAAGGCCTTGAATACAATGCAGAGGGACTTAAAAGCCACCCGCTGCTTTAGGGGTAGCCAGTGCAATTCGGCCAGTGCCGCAGTGGCCGAAGACCTTCTCGACCAGCCGAGAGCCAACTTGGCCGCGGCTGATTGAATTCGTTGCAACCGGTCCAACAGCGTAACAGGGGACTCAAGGAGAAGGGCGTTGCAGTAGTCCAGGCGACTCAGAATCGTACACCTGACTACCAGCGCCCGGGCTTGTGCAGGGAGAAGTGGCAAAATTTTTCGCATGGAGCGTAGCAAGGCCGTGCAGATCCCCACTGTTTTCGCCACCTGGGTTTCCATGCTCAGCTTGTTGTCGAGCATGACCCCCAGGTTGCGGACCGAGGAGACAGGTTTAGGTTTCTCCCTTGTCTCAGGAGGCCAGAAGTCGTCCGGGAACTGGTGTGATAGCATGGTGCCGGCATGGAACAGAACCTCTGTTTTGGAGGCATTAAATTGAAGAGAGTTCCTATGGAGCCAGCCAGCCGTTTCTCTAAGACACTCATGGAAGGAGGTCAGGGAGATGGAATCCTCTCCTTCCCAGGAGAGAATGAGCTGGGTGTCATCTGCGTAATTAATTGTTTTTAACCCGAAAGACTTGATTAATGTAATCAGTGGTTTAAGGTATACATTAAAAAGGATGGGACTGATGGAGGACCCCTGGGGAACTCCCTGTGGCACCGGTGAGAAAGCAGATTGAAAAGGGGGAAGGGAGACAGCCTGTCTCCTGTCCTGCAGGTAAGAGTGAAACGAAAGCAAAGCTGTGCCTTCCACACCAGCTTCCCTGAGTCTCAACAGCAGTGTCCTGTGGTTGACCGTATCGAATGCGGCGGACAGGTCCAGCAGTATCAATGCCACTGACTGGCCCCTGTCTGCACGCATGCGAAGATCCTCCATGGCTGTTAAAATCGCCGTTTCGGTCCCGTGGGCAGGACGGAAGCCGAATTGGAGATCGTCCAGAAGGTTGTTCTGCTCAAGATGGATAGAAAGGCAGGAACTGACCCATCGTTCCACTGCCTTCACAGGGAAAGGCAGTAGGGAGATCTCTGAAGATATCATGTTTAATGATTTTGATTGGATTTCTATATTTTTCAAATTCAGTGTGTCATTTCATTAATGACATTTTTTTTAAAATACTTTTTTATCACCATTTTTAAATGTATTTTTTCAATTAATTCTTTTTAAAATTAAAAAATATTATTTGAACTTAATGGGTTTTTCAAACATATTTTTTTATATTTTTCAAAATATTTTTTTAACTATATGTGCAAAACTTTATTTTATATATATGTTTTTCATGTTTTTGGATCCGCGCACCCAAGGCGCACTGTTCTCGATCCCTACGTGATAGCATCCGTGCATGGTATGCGTCGTGTACGTGGTTAGTGCGCGATTTCAATGCGACCGGTACGCGACTCCCAGCCTATACGCGACACGTTCAATGTCACACATGTCACCTAAGGCCCCGCCCCTCACTTCACCACTGTGCAAACGCGCCCCGTGGCGCATTTTAAGTTGGGGGATTAAGTGCCCTTGAATTCTGAGGGTACATCCAGTAAGCGCCACAGAGCTGCGTTGCAGAGAGGTGTAAAAAGGGGCTTTACCTGGACCACCTCTCTGCAAAGCAGGTCTGTGGCGCTTACTGAAGTTACCTGGTGGGGTATTTGGGTCCCAGGGGCACTCAGGATTGAAGGGGACTTAATCCCCCAACTTAAAACGTGCCATGGGGCGTGTGATGCTTACTGGAGGTACCTGGTGAGCTAGTTGGACCCCAGGGAGCCTCAGGATTCAAGGGGACTTAATCCCTCAACTTAAAATGTGCCATGGGGTGTGTTTACACAGTGGTGAAGGGAGGGGGCGGGGGCTGAGGTGACATGTGCAAACACGCCCTGTGGCGCGTTTAAAGTTGGGGAATTAATTCCCCTTCAATTCTCAGGGCCTCTGGGGGCCAACTAGCTCACCAGGTGCTTCCAGTAAGCGCCACTGTGCTGCGTTGCAGAGAGGTGGGCCAGGCCACGCCCCTTTTTACACCTCTCTGCAATGCAGCTCTGTGGCACTTACTGGCGGTACCTGGTTGGCTAGTTGAACCCCAGGGACTGTCAGGATTCAAGGGGACTTAATCTCCCAACTTAAAACGGCCACAGGGCGAGTTTGCACACATGTCACCTCAGGCCCCCCCCCCTTCACCACTGTGTACACGCACCCCGTAGCGCATTTTAAGAGGTAGTTTTAATCCCCCTGCCCTATTATGTACTAGGGCCTTACAGAGGAGGTCATGCTAATCACAGGGGTACCCTAACGCATAGTGCTCCCTAGTGTATGTAGGTGTTTTAACTGTATTCTAAGTGTGTTTTAGCATAGCACTGGCTCTAGGCCTGGTTAGTCAGAGTCAGTTACCACCAGTACCCGTCTGAAAAAGTTGTGGGCACAGGATCATTTTGGAACAAGGCCTCTTTCTGCTCCTCTGTTGGTTCTTTCTGCACATGTCTTGCTTCTTCCTGCACTTTTTTTCGTCTTTCTGGGCTTCTGTTGCTTCTTTCTGCATTTCTTTTGCTTCTTTCTGCGCGTTTTTTCTTCCTTCTTCACATGTCCTACCTCTGTAGGCATAGTTAGAAACTAGCATTTAAAAAACCATTGAAATTCACTGAAAAAACCATAGGTTTCAGGCATGTTATAGTGATAAATTAACATTTAAAAAACCTTTGAAATTCACTGGAAAAAACATAGGTTTCAGGCACGTTATAGTTAGAAATTAGCATTTAAAAAACCTTAGAAATTCACTGAAAAAACATAGGTTTCATGGGTGTTATAGTTAGTTGGACATTTCACTCGTACAAAACCATAGAAATTCCTCCGTTATAGTTAGTTCTGCTAACTATAAGTCAATGCACGGCTGATGATGTCACATATTACATCACTCATGACATGGTCAGTGACATCACTGATGACATCTCAAATGACATCACTGATGACATCACTGATGACATCATCCAGTGACTTTTTGTTTCTGTAAGGTTTAAATATGTATAAGATATATAGGGAAAGGCGTATTAAAGAATGAGTGGGTGTATAAGTGTCTGAATGGATGATTTAGTAGGTGCGTGACTGACTCTATAAGTGAGTGATTAAACGTATCTCACTGAATGCATGGGTTAGTGACTAAACTGTGTGAATGTGTGTATCCGTCTGTCTGTTGGTGTGCAATATATATATATTCCAGACACAGTCGGTAGACAGTAGTGCGCACTCACGGGCTTAGTAGATTGAATAATTGTTTTATTTCATATTGTGCAACCGAAAATGCAACTAACAAACGCGTTTTGGCCTCCTGGCCTTCGTCAATGCCAGTAACCCTCGTAAGCTTTGGGGACCACCACCTCCCCAGGGCACTGAACAGTATAAATGAAGGGGGCCGCTCAGATGCCCCGCTGCCCCGGGGACCGCCACCTCCCTGGGGCGCATACATTATTAATGATAAACAATGCGGGGGAGGCCCTGAAGCCTCCCTCACAGCCCCGGGGTACGTCACCTCCCCAGGTCAGTAATAATATGCGGGGGAGCTGTGCGGCTCCCCCACTGCACCCGGAATCGCCGCCTCCCCGGGGCACTGTTTGTATACTAAGGAGGGCCCATTTGGTCCTCCCGCTGACATTGGGACCACCACCTCCCCGGGGCACATAAACATTTTAATCTATAAAATGCGGAGGAGGCCCTACAGCCTCCCCCACAGCCCCAGGGACCATCACCTCCCTGGGGCTACAATAAAATAATGAAGGGGGTCAGTCGCGAACCTCCGGCCCTGGGGACTGCCACCTCCCTGAGGCAAAATAGGATATGGGAGGGGGGCCATGTGGCCCCCCTCCTAGAGCCCTAGATGACCCTAGGGCCCGCCACCCCCTAGGGCCCTCTCCAGCAATGTCCCGGGGTGCCCACCTCAGGACATTGCAGTTTGCTATGGCTTGCTCTCCCTAAGCCATAGCAAACCCTGCTCTGCTTTCAGCAAGTGAGAGCAGAATATTTTCTTGCTTGCTGAAATCAGAACACTGTCTGTTTTCCTGCCTGCTGTCAAGCAAGCAGGAAAAACAGACACATTGCTTTGGGATCGAGGGAGCTGCATGTCAGCAGCTCCCTGGGTCTCAAAGCAATGCCAGCTGCCACAGGAGGCAGGCTCCCTCAAGATCCGCAACCATCCAAAAGTGGGTGCCCTGGGTGGGACCAGAGCACCTACACTACACGCCGGGCCTCGGAGGAAGGGGTTCCAGGGGCTGAAATCGGCCCTTTCCCATGTTTAAAAAAAAAGACATAAAAAAATGGGGTAGACCATAAGGGATGGGGTCCCCGGGGTACAAAATGACCCAGGAGAGGCGGTGCTTAATCCCCCATTTTATTTAAATATATATATATATAGAAGGGCAGGCCCTAGGTGATGGGGATGCCGGGGCCAAAATTGGACCGTGGCCCCTCCCTTTTTTTCATAATTCTTTTTAAAAAAGAGGCAGGCTCCGGGGGATGGGTCACCAGGGCCCAAAATGGTCCAGGGAAGGGGGGCCACATGGGCCCCCTTCCTAAAAAGTAGAAAAGAATAGGGAAAAAAAGCTGGCTTCTTGCTGGAGTCTCCACCCTCTTTCTTCATCACTCTGCAAACGCACCACCTGGTGCACTGCTAGTTGGGGGGTGAAGTCTCCTTGGATGCTGAAGGTTCGTAGGGGCCAACAAGACCTCCTGTTACCTCCAGTAAGTCTCACACTGTGGCACTGCTGAAAGGTGGTCGGAGACCACGCCCCCTTTCTGCACCACTCTGCAAACACGCCTCTCGGTGCACTGCTGGTGGGGGGATGAGGTCCCCTTGCCGACTGAGGGCCTCAGGACTAAAGTGAACTTCTTAACCCAAGCAGCAGTGCACCAGGAGACGCGTTTGCAGAATGGTGGAGAAAGGGCCGTGTCCTCCGACCACCTCTCAGCAATCCCACTGTGTGGGACTTGCTGATGGGTTAACAGGAGGCAACCCTGTCAATACCAAAGAAAGTTACAGTGTCAGGATACTTACCATGAAATCGGCACCAATATCTAGCAGTGGAATAACTTGAATTACCATTCTTAAAGGCCCTCAAATGCTCAAAAAATCTCTTTTTCACAGAGAAAATTATGCTTCACACATATTGGCAACCACAAGGGCACAGTAAGACATAAACACAGTAATCACTGTTACATTAGATGTATTTCTTAATGTCACCTGATTTACCAGTAGGCAATTGATATATTCTCCTATTCATGCTTGTCTAAATGCTTTGCAGCGCCCGCATCTGTAGAAGTCTCGTTGCTCTTGCAACTACCCTTCCTGTTTCTTTTTGCCCATATAAGTTCTCACAAGCAAGTCCCGCAAGGATCTAGACTTACTGTAGGTTATTAGGGGATAAGGTGTGACCTGTCCTCCTATAACTGGATCATTCTTGACCAAATGCCAATGCTCATTGAGCGTGTGTATAATGTGAATAATTTGTGGCCTTCACCCATGGCCTTCTGTTTTTTAACCTGGAAGATCTCTGGGGAGGTTGACTACATTTGAACTAGCTGTTCTAAGTACTTCCGAGGGATAGCCCCTAACCTTAAACCTCCTAGTCATCCTCCCCTTTTCCTCATCAAAGGCCTGTTATGTGCTGCAATTATTCTTGTCTCGAATAAGCTCACCAAATGGAATGCTCCACTTAAGTTTCTGCGGGTGTTGGCTGTGAGCTTGACGGGCACTTTGCCTGAGGTATTTTTCCTGTAAAGACCAGTTTGTATGGAGTTGTTTTCAATCCTGACACATACGTCTAGGAATTCCATTGCTGTCTGATGTGTATTGTGGGTGAATCATAAATTCAGATCATTGGAAGATGTGAGAGTAAGAAATCTGTCCAACTTTTGCTGGGGCCCATCCCAGATCACAAATAGATCATCAATATATCTTGTCCAAAACACTATAGGTCTAATTACGAGTCTGGCGGTCCTTGGAGCGCCAGACTCATGGTAACGTGGCAGGTCTTTCCTACATGAAAACAGTGGCGGAGATGAAGGAAAGTGGGCCCTGCAGGGCCCCCTTGTGCCTCATGCCTTGTGGAGGCTCACAGGGTGGCACAACATGTGCCCCCTGTGTGCATGCACAGAAGTTGCAGCACGGCAATGACTTTTGAGTCCATATAGTGCTGGAACTTGCTTTAACTTTCCCATGACGGTACCTATTTTATAGGCACCACCATGGGAACGGCAAAGGAATTGCCCACCAATGACAAAAAAAGTCATTATTTGGCGGGAAGTTCTCACTCTGGTTGCAAGGTGCGGCAGCGGGGCAGTCCTGCCGCTGCACCATCAAACACACAATCCAGCCGTATTTGTTTAGTCGTGTGCTCATTCTCATCCACCCATACATGTCACTCCTTCTACCAACCCATGAAGATCCAGGTATAGTTAGGCTCAAAGCAGCTGCCCATTGCGTCCCCAACCAATTGTCTGTACCATCTGTCCCCAAAAAGAAAAAATATATTTTATGGCAAAACCTAAGCATGTCGATCATTTCCACGGGGGCACTTAGCGGCTATGATTGGCCACACAACAGCAGCACCACCTAAATTTAGTGCAGAAAAGCAGTGGCGAGCATGATTAAAGCATCATGTTTATGGTGCCTTATAATGTAGGGCTACACATTAATCTGGTGTAATTCAGACTTTTGAAGGTCTCATACGGTACTATGCTGTCTGCAGGGATGGCCACCCCTACAATGTCATAATATTAAGTAAGAAGTAGGTGAATGACACCAAATTATATCCTGAAATGTTTTTATTGAAACTTTTGAATATAGCACTCTTACTTTGTTAATCCAATAATTGTCCTGTAATCCAGAGTCCTGACAGAGTTAGTGTGAGGGGTAATGAGATGTGGGAGATGATAAAGAGATGTGAGAGTTCAATACAATTTCTGTCTATTCTTAAAACAATCTAACACACGTCAATTGGACACATTGAACAATAGAAAAACTCTACATAGCCTGCATTGCTTCACCTTTATAACAATCAAGGCAAAAATTAAAATGTTTTGTAAACACTGGAAAACAGTTGTTTTGTTTACTTGGGGGGTAGGCAGTTGATTAAACACTGATAAGCACTAATTTCAAAAGGTGTTTTAGGAAGTACCTTTTACTGTTTGTTTTCCAAGCTTGAAAGTTTGAAAGGATAATACCCATTTTTGTGCTGCCCTTTTTTTTCATTAGCATTTTACATATGGCTGTACCACAATCTATTGTTATTCCTATAAATTGCAGACCTGCAGTCCATGCACACATAACGCAACATGGACTTACTAATCATGGTGGTGCTTTTATCTTTGTGGTAGAAGCAGATCCTGCTTACCCCTTTGAAGTATTCTTTTCGTGGGTCAATTTTTCAGCTGTGGATGCAAATTCAAACACATTTCATACATATACTACTCCTTCACCACCAGCACAATACAGAGCATATGCACTCATGGAAATAACACTCTCTTAATGGGAAGACCATACTTTGTTCTATGGAGCCCTCCCACACACAGCTTCCGCTGTACACATGGGTCCACTCAGTAATGATGGGGCGACCGGGCCCGCTCTAGCTGGATATACGCCTTATCCTAATATAGCAGCTCTTAAACTTTTACAAACACTGGCTTTTTATGAAGCTCTAGTTCAATTTGTTTTGCACACCTTGCTAGCACAGCCAGCACAGATTGGCCAGCCGGGGCAAGCCCAGTTTCCTGCAGTGTCTACAATAAGTCCTGTAATTGTTCATGCAGTTATGGGGAAAATACCCACTAATCATGAGGAAATTCCA
Source organism: Triturus cristatus (assembly GCF_964204655.1). Taxonomy (NCBI): domain Eukaryota; kingdom Metazoa; phylum Chordata; class Amphibia; order Caudata; family Salamandridae; genus Triturus; species Triturus cristatus. The sequence continues at coordinate 325,908,107 of NC_140587.1, forward strand.
TTTTGGATCGCCCAAAAAGTAGCCAACTTGACGCTATGTTTCCGATTATGAGCCCACAAGACAAGCACAGAATCTTAACTATGGGGCTTATTACGATGGCAGAAAAAGAGCCACCGCCGGGTCAGCGGTGGCGATCTTTCCGCCATCCTCATGAGATTTACCCCCCACCACATTATGATGGCGGTGGGTACCACCGCTGAGGGAAAGTCCATCCGCCACTTTTCCACCGGTAGCAATCGTCACGATTGCCCGGCAGAGCGGTCAGCATGCTCACAATGGTGGTGGAGCCTGGCAGGCTCCGCCGGCACAATTATGATGCTGGCGGTAGCCAGCCTTTCCTTGGCGGTTGAACCGCCATTGAAAGTCTGGCAGAGAATGTCTTCCGGGGCCGGTTTCGGGCCCCCCTTTTGTTGGGGTTAAGTGTGGGTGCACTGGGGGGTACCCCTGGTACCCCCCTCCATTTCACTGCACCAAGTGGCAGGCACAGTGTAGTGCCTGCCACGTAGTGCAGTGAAATGCACAACATGCTCCTTTCAACATCGCGGCGGTGCTGCTGTCAGCAGCAACTGGCCCAATGTTAAAGATGCGGAATCCGACCGCAGCGGTGGCGGTCCCATCATAATTGGATAGGCGGGACCACCACACGCATGGCGGTCGGACCCAATCACCGCTACAGTGGCGGGCGGATCAAATCCACCGCCATCGTAATGAGCCCCCATGTTCTTACCCCGTGGAATGGTTCCCACTATTGGAGTCTGGCACACCTGAAGGACAGTGTTCGTAGCTGTCTATATGATCAGTGACAGCATTCCCTCAATGTACGTCTTACCAGTCGTTATGCTGCCCTGGATTTTGAGATGAAGCTAATGGGAAATTTTCCCATGTTGCCCTCAATAATTCGGTCAAACATTAAAAGAAATCAGCTTCTCTGTCTATACGCCAGCGGCTCTCAGCACTTGCAGAAGCCGACCATGAATGTGGGTTGCCTATAATGTTTGCTGATGTGTATAAATCCTTAGGACACAATAATTGGGGAACCAGACCTAAAAAAGCTCCTCTTGGCAAACCTAGCACTGACAAGAAAGCCAAGGCCTCCTGTGAGTCTGTTAAAAAAACAATTGCATCAATCTAAACAACCACAGAAAGGTGTACCTTACGGAGGTTCTCCACCCCGAGTTCTCTAAGAGACGGTATGATTTTCGTCATTGCACTAAAAACAAGACTCCATACTTGTATCAGGTTCCTGCTGCACGTTCTCATTGTTCCTTTTAGGAATAGTCTGACAAACAGTACAACAGAGGAGGGCGATCTTAACACAGACAAGAAGCACCTTTTCAGGAAAAAAAACTAGCTGCTGTAGCCGCTAAATATGCCACAGACACTGAGAACCCTCCTCCTGAACAAGAGTTGGGTACTAACTCTCCTCAACAGTGCAGAAGAAGTCACTGTAGTGCACTGGAATCTCCAGGAGTTTCTGGTAGCAAAAGCAACTGGTACTGTATTAAAGTTGAGACCCTAGAAAGGTGTGCAGCCCCTCCAAAATGATTATATGATCCATATATTCATAATGAGGGTGACATACAGCGCATCATTAAAGCAATATTCTGGGAAAATGTAACTTTGTCTCATGACATTCTTCTAAAGGAGGTCGATTAGCCTCCACAGCTTATACAGACATCTCCACAAGGTGAGGATGTAATTCTTCCTTCATTTTCTGCTCTTGACCCTGACCAAGTTAAACAAGCTTACACAGCGGAATGAGCTCTTCACTAGCCTCTGCATTATATAGCAATCATATCGGCTGGGATAAGGACTCTCCTTATCATGTAATTCCTTTACTGTCTAACCTGTAAGTACAACCACACTATCCTATAAAACAGGATGCTAAAGCACCTGTTAAAGAAGTAATCTCTCAATTGGAGAACCAGGGAGTAATTGATCCCTGTGTCTCTAAAATGAATAATCTTCTTTTTTCTGTTTTGAAACCGAATCATTCATATCGCATAGTCTTAAACAATAGACATTTAAATAGTCATACACACACTTTTGCAATACAAAATGCACACAGTAGGGCACTCATGAACAATATAGTCCATAAATAAAAACAAAACAACCTGGATATCTCCAACGTTTTTTTGAGCCACAATCTAGCACTTGAAAGCAGAGATTGGACAGCGTTTTCTGCTCTTGGTTTTTAAATGAAATAGAACAAGGCTCCCAGTGGGCGATAAGAACAGCTCAGGACTATTTGCAGCATGTAATATGTCAATTCTACATGATATGGACCCAGATGCGTCGTCCTATGCAAATTATATCTACCTTACAGGTGATTAACTAAACCCACACTTGGCCAGGGTAGATTGCATAATATTGGGATTTGTGGATCATGGCTATAAGTTCAACTTTGAGAACATAGCTTTTCTAAGCATACTATTTATAGGATATGAACTTACACATAAGGGCAAGAGTCTTGCACCTCATTTTTTGGAGAAGTATGCACAATTGCAAGCTTCAAATACATTGAAGAAATTAGAATCCCTGCTAGGATTTGTACATTTTGGCAGGACATATATACCGGATTATGCACAACGCATTAAACCTATGTATGAATTAATAAATACAGATTTTTTTGCTACACTACACACTGGACATCAGAACACACAACTGCACTGAGATCACTACAATCTGATTTACTTGCTACCAGACACTTACATATATGTGTCAATACCACAATCCTGACCATCCGGATTCTACCGGGTGGAATTGGATTTACTTATATCAATTTGACATTTTAATGAAGGTGAAATAGTGCTCATTGTATATAAATCATATTTATATTCCAATGCGGAAATGCATATTGCTTCTACAGAAAAAATACTGACTGCAGTGCATTTTTAAAGAGCGGCCGCTTGCACATGAGAAATGTTTCATTGTCGTCACTCCTGTGCCTGCCTTAGAGTCTGTAACAAAGGCTAGTGTTCCTAACACTAAAGCGCTCTATCCTGGATGGATACAATGGGAAACATCCTTATCAGCTGTTGATACGAACTTCGTCTTTGACCCGTCTTTGCAGACACAAGAATTTTTGAAGTACGAGCATGTTTATCCCATGCCGACTTCTGTCTCACCTCTAGATCAGTATAAATATATTATTTACACTGATGGTTCAGCCCAACCTGAAAAAGGTTCTAAGCAATATTATTCAGCAGCATGTGCCACTGTTGTTGGTGTGATTTTGGACGGAAAGTTCCAATGACGAAAAACTTGCACACAGTCCCTGAGGGAGTGTACTACACAGTTGGCGTAACTGAAGGCTTTACTTCTTGCACTTGAACATATGAACCCCGAGTTCCCCACACTTATAGTGTGTGATTCGTATTACTTTGTACAATCCTTTAATGATGATTTACATTATAGGAGACAGAGTGGTTTCAAAGATTCTAAAGGGAACCCAATCAAGCATAAAATGCTTTGGGTTAAGGTGGCAGACCTCAAACATAGGTTGCCAATAATCATGTTACTTATACTTTGAATCATCAGCATGTGGGAACACAAGTTGTAGGGAATTCTCTGGCTGATAAAGCAGCCAAATTGTGACTAGTAGTGTTGCTGCAATTACTCGTTCTAAAATGAGAATAAACTCTCATATTTTGGCTGCCATTCATGCACATAAAGATGGTACCCCCTTACCTAAGGGATTTCCATCCAAATATGCATACAAGACTGCAGACTAACTTTAGTGATAGCTGCACACAAAGGTGTTGCTTCTGCACATGCAGGTGTGGCAGACACAATCTTACTGCTCCAACAACGATATTGGTGGCAAAGCTTCTATCAACAGTCTAAGACATATGTCCTTTTTTGTGAATTTTATCAACAAATTAAAGCTCCCTCCATTGCTCATCCACTGCAGACACACCTGTTAATTTTTAACAAACCCTTTGGCTGCATTTATTAGGACCAATGTGGTCCTCTCATTTCAGATACAGCATTTACATTTATCCTAGTTGCAGTTGATTCTTGCTCCAGGTTCCTCTGGGTTCAGCCACAGCGCTCGGCTAACGCTCGAACTGTTATGAAAGACCTGCGAGTCTTTTTCAGGACACATGCATGCAGTAGAATCCACTTGGACCAGGGCCCAGCTTTCTCTTCTAAAGCTTACCAGGATACTATTGCATCCCTGGATGTACAGGTGCATTATTCTTCTCCATATAGGCCTGAGGGTAATTCTGTTGTGGAGAGGATGAACTGTGACTTAAAACAGTCCTTACCAGTTGGATTTATCACCTCAATGGGGTCCAGAGGGCTCCTAATAACCTCCCTAACAGATCTCTGGGTGGGCGGATCCCATACAAAGTACTTTTTGGCTTCAAAATGTATGTTCCAGACCTGATGGCCCAGACATTGTGGCGGCTTCCAAGCCCATTGACGTAGATAAACATTGTGCTGTCTTACAGGATCTACCAAAGTTCTGTGACACCCAATCCAATGAACATTTGAATACATCTCCCTCTGCGAGAGTCGAGAAGAAACCAGAACCTTCTGGCTGGATAAGAAAGGTTGAGGATCTCGTTTGTGAAAAAGTAGTGGTAAAAAAGGAGTTCAGCCCATCATACTGAGAACCGGTGCCCATCCTTGGCATCTAAGGCACAAGAACAGTTATCTTGCAACCACTGCTTTGTTCTAAAGACAATCGTTTTGGGTCCATAGATCATGTCATATATAGTGGATTCTAAACAGTAGGCCATTTGGAGTCCTTGGTAGTTCCCTAAGCCCTCTCACTACCATACAGGAAATCCCTCTGCAGCTGGAGAGCACCACCAAAGCTATTTTTCTCCCCAGTTTGGGGGGGGGGGGAGGCAGAGACTGGCAAACAACTAATCCCTGCATCTGCAACCAGCAACACAACTGAAGTGAGTACTGCTGTTAGTACTGCGTCTTTTGCGACTGATACTGTTTATGCAGAGCCACCATCGGTGGCTACACCTATTTTGGATTTCTTGAGTCCTATTGCAGAACCGTAGCCATCAGTTTTTCAACTAACTGCTTCTGGGTATTATATGGATCAAGATGATTTTTCCTCTGACTATTCTTCTGCTTTTGACACTCCTCCATTGAGGAACTTTGTTTTCATTTCATGGCTGGAATGCACTTATCTGGTCCCACCTTGGATATACGTTTGGATTACACTTTCCTATGGATTGGCTTTATGACTGTTTTCTTTTTGCTGATTAATGGCCACTGTCTTCCAGAATGCTCTGCTACACAACTGCTTGACGGGGTGTTGGCCTCCCACTCTTCACATGAGTTCAAACGAGACTTCCCTCGTGAACATTTCTGCTCTTCCAGTAACTGATATAATTGTTTGGGATGAAGTTCCTTTTGCTATATTCAGTCCTACAGAGATCCTCCTGCAGATACCATATGTGTTTTGGGTTTCTATGGGTGATATAATAGTACCTGGGTTGCATTCTGATGATTGGGCTGTTGAAACTGTTAACAAATGCTCTTGGAGTTGCAGTAATATACTGTTTTTGAGTCAGAGAACCTGTACATGAATTTTGTTAACTATGGGGAAATGTTTTGTTATCATCATTTCGGACATCGTTTTCTAACCAAGCCAATGTTCAATGCCCCATTTTTAATTATACACAATGGGAACACTGCCTGCAAGGGAGTTTCAAAACACATTAAGAGAAATTCATGTATTTTTTAAAGGATATGATACATCAGACCCAGCATCATATTATTTTGAATGAGTCCCTACACTACCGAAGAAATATATGCTTAACAAAGTATGCTAATATATGGAGCCTCCTTTGCTACTGAATTGGCTGTTAAAGGCTATGACAATTGAAAGGACACAATTGAAATAAAATAAAATTTGGGGTACTAAACCTTGGCGAGTTCAGGGTACAGAAACTTTGTTTCAAGCATGTTTAGTCCAAACACAAATTCTCTTCCTGAATGACACCATCCAGCAGACTACATATCTGGTATTGGCTAAAATCAAAGAAACAAATGGTCCAATTATTCTCTCAATTGCTCGCTTTGATGATTGGCAAAATTCGACAAATTACACTGAAGAACAACTCAATAGTACGTTGCAGAGCTGTACATTTAATTCCACACTTTCAGGTCCTCACGGGTGCTTATTGTGGCCAGTGGACCCAAATGTTTGCCATGTTCGTCTTCTAAATTCCACACCTGTGTTCAAGGCAAGCAGACCTGACCCCCGATATTTACACTTACAACATTTAGGTATTGTTACCACCTATTTGGTGTGGAAGTTGTGTCAACAATGGTTGTAACATTCCACACTATCTGCAGTAAACCAACATCTTTCTCTCTTGTCAGAAGACATGGATTGATTAGATTTTTTATTAGGTCTCAAATCTCCACGTTCAAAAAGATTTATTTATGCTACATATAATGAAATTTGAGGAAATTGTCACAAATGGAAGCTGCTGCACGCTTAAGACAAATTGATCAAGATAATTTGGATAAAATAGCTTGTTGCTGTTAATAATAGTATTAATATGCTGTCTTCTCATATTTACAATCTGAATAACATTGCGTCATCGGATTTTGATATTATGCAAAGTGACATGTTAACTTAGATCTATCACACAATTTAGCCGGACACTGCAAACCCTTAAGAATGGGCGTATACCCTGGCACTATCTAAATGCCAGTAACGTCTTCTTGCCCTTTAATCTGGCACATAAACAACAACTCATGGAGAAGAAAGAGACCATCTATGCAATGTTGCACTTAAAGCAGTTAGTGCAGCTTCTATTTCCAATAGCGGAAACTCCTTCAGCTGTATGGGTAATACACAGTGTAATATCTTTACCAATTTCAACATTTCAATTCACAGCTTGCATGAATCATTTTCCAGATGGTAGATGAACCCATAGGAGGCAGCTTCATTCATGAATTAATGTCACTCTCATTCTCCTATCGTTGTGAACGTGCTAATAAGAAAGTGTGTCTTACTGCAGAAGAATGTGACTCATTTGTTGGGCATTCATTCGCTTGCAAACATGTGACTATTCACGACACACGTAATGCTTAAGTAGCAAATTTGTCCTGCCATCTAAAAGGAATACTAGCTCCAGCAATACTTCCCCTTATCACTGTCCTTTGAAGTGGAAGTCATTTAATGCTTAGTGATCAAGACTGCTGCGGAATGCGAGCTCGAGGCTCCTACATTTTTCCCATCTTCCAGCTCGTCACCTGCTGCAATAAAGTCCACCCTGCCACGCAAGGGGTTATGTATAGCCCGTTATTGCCTTCCATTCCATTCCAACTTTGAAGGCAGATTTTAACTAACTAAGCAGACTCAAAGCACTATTGTTTCAAAAAGAAGTAGCTCTTGAATCTTCTTAAGAAACTTTTGAATTGAAGGTGGAAAGGACATCCAGTGAGAAAAAGTCCTTGTTAAACACAAACCTCCCATTACATTTTGGTAACTGAGTTCATTGGATTTTTTATGCATCTAATACTGCCGGCCTTGCACACTTTTTGAGATTGAGGGCTCTGACTTAGTCAGTTTGTTCCAAACAATCTTTGCAGTAATAACGGCTTTTATTTCTTCCCTTTTTTCCAGTGTGTTCTACGGATTCCCACTGCTGTTATTCCTCATTTGTGAAATCTTGGTTCTATTGTTGCTCCTCCGCAATGGATGTTCCATTTGCAAGCCCACTGGAACCACCATCACTCCAGCTGTGTTGTGAGTTTATGCTTCGATTCTTCTGAATCTTATTGCTCCAGGAATTGGACCTTGATTGGTCACTGTCATTCCGACCTGTTTGGTTTACATACGTGCAACCACTGTTTCACTGCCTCTGGTGTCCCTTTGAATGAGGACTGGATATTTTCTTGGCTTTGCAGACGCTGGCTCCAGTGGACATTAACCTGCTGATGAGTCCATTAATGACTCATTTTTCCCGCTAGGCCTACGGCTTCTTTATAATGTGAGCTATGAGCCACTCCTACCCGAGGAGGTGTGTGCATCGGCACATGGATCACTAAATACAGGCTCCAATAACATAGATGCAGGTTACCTTGCAACTTTCTCAGTATCAGCTCAGACCGAGGATCATGTCTGTTCTTTGGAACTTATGAACTCGGCTGTAAACCAATGGACGTCTGCGGGGACTGAATTTTTTCTGGATTCGTTGGCCTTTGAATTTGCATGTGACATCATGGAGCACTCCGCCACACCTAAAATTCTGCAACTTTTTCAAAATTCAATTTTTTTAATTTTTCGTTTGATCATTTTGTCCGATTATAATAAATGTATATGTACTATGCTTATTAGCAATGCTTTGAATTAGCTAATTTTGTATTTTCTTTTTACGATTTAGTCACTGCTTCACTGTCCCAACCAAAGGGAGGATGTAGTGTATTTCCTAGAAGTCCAATGTGTTTTTTCCCTTATGTTAGACTAACTGCACATTATACCCAGCATTTGCTTTGCACACATTACAGAAGAACATGTTGTTTTATGCTACACATTTATTTTTTAAATGGGCTGCTCATGTTTTGTTATTTAGTTCTTTTGCTGGGATTCAGATGAAACATACTAAACAAGGTCGAAAAACACTGTGCTCTATTTTCTCTGTGGTCAGATACTAACACCTAGACATAATAGCAAAATCTAGCTGCTGTTTTGAACATGCAATTCTTCTTATATATGCTGGAATGTGTTGTTTTGAAAACAGAGAGGACACATTCACGCAGAGCAAAGGTTTGAATGCGAGAGAGCTACGCTGCCTGAGATGTAGAACAACTACCTTGGTATGCCAGGTATGGGATCCCCCACTAATCCCAGAGATCTATAATATAACACTGTGTTTCTATAGTAAGGGTAGGCATAGCAGATCTGTCTTTCAATATGACAGAACTTTTCATTGTGTACAGTCTGTTGATTATGATAATCACATTTCTGACCTGTGTATGTCTTTTAATTGCACCTCAGTTATTAGGAAATAGAGCAGGATCATTTCCATAAATATTGTACTCATTCTTCGTGTCTCGTCTTAGTTTATTGTGGATATAAATGAGTGAGAGAACAAAAGGGGGTTGCCTGGTACCGCTATACCTGAGAGAGTCTAGTGTGTTATGTTCTGGGAAGTCAATTAACTTGTTTCTCTGGAAAGGTTAGGAGAGGAAGTAAGGCACTATGATCTAGTCTGGATTTGGGCCCATAGTGACTCAGTTCCTACTTACTGATGTTCTGTGGTCCCAGGCATAGTATATAGTGTGTGGCATACACCATCCCACCTTGTTCCAGCTCCGAGTTATTTTTGACCAAGGAAGGGTGTTCTTTGCAAAGTACTCGAAGACCTCTGTGATCAATGGCTGTTGTCAATCTGACAGTCTTATTTAGGTGAGGGGACATTGCCTTAAGTGTGCCAACTTGCTAGAGAAGCTGTGTGTTAGACCTGTCAGCCTTAGGGGTGTCTTCCCCATACTTTTTAGGTTGAGCATTCGTGACTTGTTATATAAACTTTAGTATATACTTTTTTGAGGGCCTACAGCCCGCCCACTGCTTTCAGTTGTTTGTTTCAGTGACTTTAGAAATCCTTGCTTGCTGGTGGTCAATCCTTCCTCTTTGTCCCTCCTTTTCGGGCTGCTGCATATGAGAGACCTATTGACTTTGCCAATGCTCATTTCCTTTTGCCTTCACATTTTGATGGAATTAGTTTTGTTGCCCTCAGGACTCTGCACTTTAACAGTACTAACCAGTGATAAACTGCTTGTGCTCCCTCCTTTAAACATGGTAAAATTGGCTTATAGCTTATTGGCATATTTAATTTACTTACAAGTCCCTTGTAAAGTCGTATATAATTGACCTGAAAAGTAATATCACTATTAAGCCTGTTGCACTTTGTGGAAATTTAGCTTACAAACTGAACATTATCTGCGCCATCTTGCCTCTCCCCAGCGCCACGCACAGCGAATGCACGGCCGCCATCTTAGGCACCCCACTCTCTCATTGCCACTCGCCAGCGCGTTCCCCTGACGCTGCAAGCATCCCCCGCGCGCCGGCCACCCCCGCTCTCTCAATACAGGCCATAAACCCTCTCCTTCTGCGCGACCCTGCTACGGAACCACTTCCGACCGACAACCCATACATGGTCATGCCTCTCCTTTGATAACCCCCTTCCTCTGCGCCCCATTGTCCGAACTGGTCCCAGGCCATCACCTAGCCCTGCGGATGCAGTTTATTGCCCCTACTGTAAGGGAAACACCCCACATCAAAGGGATTACAGTAGATCAAAGCCCCTACCCCCTGAGACCCGACCGGTCACACACACCCCCGGGAATTGACGGAATACCCTGCTGCGCAATAGCCATCTCCTACTGTGGGTGGGGTGGGAACTTCTACTGTATCTATGTGTGGGATCGGATCTGAACCAGGGCTTCAGGGGATATCCCCCCATACTTCAAGGGAATCTCAAGAATGTACTATGTGTAATAAAGCAATAAACCAGTGTATAAGAGACCAGGTCTCAGAGATGCAGTTAGAGCACCTCGTGACGATACCTTGCTGTCTGATCTGATGTGTTCTGCTCCGACGGAATAAAACTTTGTTTCCTGCCTTCCAGTCTCCGGCGCCTGCCTCTTTCATTGGTAAATTATCGAGTGGTATAAGAGGCGATTACCGCCGGGCAAATACTTGAAAGGTTATCGACTGAAACTGCCGCTACCATTTAACAACTTAATATGCCACTCACTTAAGTAGCACCGAAAAACAAGTTCCATGTAGCCTGCCAATTCGGTTTGGCAATATAACCCTCTTGCCAAGCCTAAATCTCTCCTTTTATTGCATATAAGTCACCCCTAAAGTAGGCCCCACGTAGTCCATAGGGCAGGTGTATTGTAGTTAAAAGGTTGGGCATGTACGTTTAGGTCTTACATAGCCTTGGCTTTCACTACTCCAAAAGAATAACATTAGGTTGCCTTATTACATTTAATAAGGGATAACAATGTTTTGGGAACATGTAAGCTTTTCATGTTTGGAGTCTGAGAATTTGCACTTAAAAATCCTCTTTAATGTAAGAGTCAGATTTTAAGTTACGATTCTGAAAATGCTACTTTTAAGAAAGTTGGCATTTTCCCTGCGCTAAATTATTAGGTGCCTGTCTCCCCTGGGTCACCTGACTGGATTGGAGTTGGAAGTTGGACTTTGTTTATTCCTCCCAGACAGCCAAACAATAGATGGATTAGGTGTGCCTTGATAGACCATCAGCTGGTAGAATGGCGAGGTGGAGCTGGGCCCAGCCCCACTTGCACCCAAATAGGTTGTGCTCTGCCTTCACACAAAGGAATTGTCACCCCTGCATGGCTCATGGAGCCAGCCTAGAGCCAGGGCAGGGTAGACAGAACACTCAAACTCAAAGGGAAATCTCTAGAAAATTCTTCTAATTTAAAGTAGGCACCATGTATAACAAGAATTAGCAAAGCCAATAGGTCTTGTGTATGATGGCACAGAACAAAAATAATATACATTGTCCCCTGTGTTTCTGCAAAGCAGTGGCAATTATCTGAGTACAAACAGGACCCAACTGCAGCTGGTAATGAACAAGCCCAGACCCAGTGCTTGTGCAGAGAGCTTCGAGTGAGGGAAGTCTGCTTCCTCTGCAGAGCTGGACATCATGCACTGGCAAAGTCAATAGCACTCCCCTTTGCGACCTATTGCCTCTGCTAATACCTTTAGTTCACTCTGTAAAGCATTCTGAATATTAATAAAAACAGGCTCCATTTGTGCGCATGCATTGGTATGAAGTGGGTGCCCTTTTTAGGTTGAGCCGGAGACAGCGAGCATGTGCTGCTCTGTGAGACATGCAGTATATTATCTATCAGCACTGATTACACCTCTGGCTTCCCATTGGCTCCTTTGCAGGCTTTTAAAAATTCCCTTCCTTTCAGTGGCTTATTGTATCGTTTATCCCGCCTTTCAGTGGGTGGTTCCTGTCCCTGATGACTGGCCCTCTTACGTGTAGTATTGCTCTTCCTCTTAATTTTATTACGTCGTTGGACTTCTTTTTCTGTTTTATTTATTTTTTATTTTTTTATTGTGAACAGCTCTTCAGGCACATGGTGACCATCTATCCTTTATTTTACTCGGACAGACCATTGTACGTTATTTAGAACATATAACATTTGCTTTGATGGAGTGGCTGTGAGAGAGACATTTAAATCGGTATTTTCCTCTACCATATAAAGCATGTACGTATTTAGTATGTGTTTTGCAGCTTTACATAGCGCAAACTAAGCCAGAGAGCATTAAATCACTTTACATGTGAGGCGGAGGTTTTACACTTGAGGGCATGTTTTTCTGTTTTTGTGGCACAGAATTGCAGAAGTTGACCCGACACTGGGATTGACCTCCTCCATCCCGCGGAGGCAGAAAGGTAGGCTTTTGTGTGGAAGATGTGCTTCTCATGTAAAACCCTTTAATGCTTGTTAGAAATGGGGATCTCCAGTTGGCAGTGGCTGGCGCCGATGTCCAAATAGGGATCCTTCTTCCTAAGTCAGAGTAAGGGGCTACACCCTTTGATAACTTTGATAACCCCTGCTCAACCCTGTGGTAACGTAGCACAAGCAAACAGGCCTATCTCAGAGGCAGTGTGTGAAGCATTTATGACCATACACAATAGCGTAGTGAAGACACTACAAAGGGACACCACACAAGTAGCTATAGGAAAATAAGTATCTTTATATTGGCTTAACACAAGGCTCAAAAGCATCAAGAAACCACAATGCACATATTTACAGATTCACTTCAAAGCAATAGAGGCACTCAAAAAGCGTGTGGAACGAACTTAGTTCGAGTCCGGGGTCCACGCGACCCAGTGATGCACAATGTACCTGAGATTTAAAGGGGCACGGCACGCAGCCTCACAAGGAAGCCGCGGTGATGATAGGTGGACTCGCAGCGGCCACAGCTCCCCACTGCAGCCATCCGCGGCGTGCACTCACGATAATCCTGGGACGGGGCTTAAAGGCACCCGCAGGGGATAGCAAGATCCTCGAAGTGGTGACTAGTGCGGGCACTCAGCGGCACAGCTCCTCAGCTGCAGCGGCCCACAATAGCGATAGCGATGATTCTCGTAGGGCGGCAAATGCGGGCACTCAGCGGCACAGCTCCTCAGCTGCAGCGGCCCACAATAGCGATAGCGATGATTCTCGTAGGGCGGCAAATGCGGGCACTCAGCGGCACAGCTCCTCAGCTCCTCAGCTGCAGCTGCCCACAATAGCGATCACGATGACTTTGGTAACACAGGCAAATGCGGGCTCTCAGCGGCAACAGCTCCTCAGCTGCGGCGGCCCACAATAGCGATGTGATGACTTTCAGCCCGCGTTCCCCGCAGTAGAACCAGAGGCTCTGGAATTCTCAACAGAGGCCTCACCTGCGAGTAGAATCCCTTTCAAATAGGATTCCGGACAGCTGATGGGTGAAGTCTAATGCCTCTGAGACTTCAGCAGGAGGCAAGCTCAAATCAGGCCCTTGGGTAGTTGCTTTAGCAAGATGGATAAAAGTTTCAAAGTCCTTTCCCTCTCGTTACACGGACAGAGGTTCGTCTTGACATCCAGAAGTACCACACCGTATAGGGGTTTTAGCACACATCCTTATACCCCAAAAGTCTTTGTTCTCAAAAAGTCACTAATCACTGAACCCAGCCAGAACCAGTTTGGTGTCGTCCTGGAGCACTTTATTTACGAGGCTACATCCTGCCTTTCAGGGAGAAGGGGTCTGCCATCAGACGCACAGTGGGAGGTGGAGCCATCATTCACCTTGCCAGGCACAGCCCTGCTCAGATCGAAGGGTCACCCCTTCCCATACTCCAACTGCAGATCTCTCTATTTAATCCAGGTCGGTCTCAGCCTGCCCTGTCCCTCCAAAACCAGACAGCCAATACACATAGCAGCAGAGCACACGGAAAGGTTTAGGCAAGAAAATACCTACTTTCCAAAAGTAGTAGTTTTAAACACAGAATATAAAAATAATCATCACTAAAAGATGCCCTTTAATATTTGGAGCTCAGGCACACTAAATTCGACTTTCCTATCATGTTCCTTGGGTCAATTAGGATTATACCAATTCATACAGTGAATTTACAATAGGGAGCATTCGCGCTATGGCACGGAATGGCAGTGGCACAGCGCCCAGAGCATCTAACACCAGCAAACATAGAGGAGACAAAAGCGAAAAATGGAAGGTAGACCCACGCCAATGGTGCCAGGTCTAACAATGCTTGTTTTGTATATTGGTTCCACGGGCGCTCAAATTTACCCTGCTCTTAAACGCTTGCTTGTAATATATGACTATGCAATGCTGTGCACGGTGCCATGTGACATTTTGTATGACTCTGGCATCACTGGAACGCCAGCGTAGCATCTAGACGTGCCTTGTTTTGAATGATTTATTTTAGCACACAGATTGACTGGCCCTCGTATTGTTCCACATAATAAATACCTGAAACGTGCTCTCACTCGTTTCAATTGAGCTAATAAATGTGTGACCTTTGCACGATTTATTGTGATAGACACATAATGTCTTAGAGAGGCCAAGGATAGAATGGTCATGAAGAACGAGTCTGCCTCTCATATCTAGAGATGATCCCCAGAGAGGCCAGTTATGGTGTGGACATGGAAGCTGAACCCACTAGTTGCATAGTTCAAGGGTTCACATCGTCATTATGACGAAGCCCCCACCACAGAGACACCAATGCTTGATTGATCGTGGAGGCTCAGCTTAACCCCCTGAAGTCCCCAACAGCATATTCTTGGGTGGGGTCTCTTATTTTAGTATTCTGGAGGCTGACTTCTGGCGCCCTCCCCCGTCCCCTGGAGGCATGTGAGGATACAAAGAAAAGCCAGAAAAACCGGGATCTCTTTTCCTTTTAAAGGCCACACGTGTAATCAATGTAAATTCATGTCTGACATCAAAGGCACAAAATGTTCTAAGTTCTTACCCCCATCCCCCGTCTTCAACCCCCCTCCCTCACTCTCCATTTCCTGCACCCTCTAGGCTTGGTTTCTGTTCACTCTGCTCTCTCCTCACCCTGAGTGAGATCACAGCTCATGAGCGAGAAGGGATGGGTGAAAGCCTTGGAGAGTTCTCAAGTTTCCCAGTTCTCTAGCTCATCCAGGCCTGATTTTCCGTTGCATTATGGGACTCGTAGTCCTGGATTTATAATAGGAATAAGAGAACTACAACACCCTGATTTGATTTTTAAAAAATTAAAAAACTTGTGCAAGGGTCAGAGACACCTGTCAGCTTTGGTCCCTACCAGCCCTCCACTTTCTTTACCCTCAGGCTTGCTCCCTCTTTACCCTGAAAGGGCGCAGCATAGGTGTGGGTATGGGGGCGTGGTGCCAATATTCTCCAGTTTCGATTCCTTCTCTGCATATTTTTTTAATTTATTTTTATTAATGTATACAACTATCTATACATATATAATTCGACGCTGGTCGAAGCCATATTTTCATGGGTAGGTTTTCAGGCATCCCTTGGACCTCTTATAGTCCTTGAATTTATTGTACCCGAATAAAGAATGCTCCTCTCTCAGAAGGGGCGCTTCATGGATCTACTCGTGATTATCTTCCCCGCCAACTACCTTATTGTTCCCACAATAGACTGCCCCCTAACGATTGGACACCATGAATATTAGTGTTGGGGTTGTAAGTAGGGGTGGGAAGGGAGTTTCTGTGCTCACAGAACCCTGTGTGACAACCAGAAGGGTCCCCCCATAACCCCTTAGTAGGGTTGTTTATAAGTTGGGGGGGGGGGCGTCTACAGCTTGGGATGAGCGCAGTATTTATTTCCAGGAAAATGTTGAAGTAAAGCATCTGGTCAGAGATAAAATTCCTGGGAAATGAGCTGTGCAGGGGAGAGCAGAGGAAAGGGTAGATGGGGCCTCAGACATCTGAGACAGAACTCCCCCCTCTGGAGAAACATCCAAGTCCGCTCGCTTACCTCCTGCGAATAAATCCGAGTTTAAGCTCTTCAGAGACACCTATTAGCTCCCACAAAGGAATCAAAGACTGACCTTTCACCTCTAGAGACAGACCCATAAGCTCCCACCGAAAAATCTGAGATAGACTTTTCCCTTCCAGAGGCATGTCTCCCACCTCACGCCTAGACAGACAAACATTTGCAATGCAATAGGTCTCGCATTTGCGAGAGTTTGAGTTATTGGCATTGTAAATGACAGTGCCTTTAATTTATGTGTTAGTTTTTAAAACAGATAAATTAAAGCGATTGTCAATTTCAATGCCAATAGCTAAAACTCTAGCAAATTGAAGACCTATTGGATTGCAAATGCTTGTTTTTAATTAACTTAGCCTTTGTTGCAACTCTATGACACTTTCTCTAATCTTGCTGGAGCAGACTCTCATCGGAGTCCCGCTAGGTTACAGATAATATTAGGTGAGCGCACTTCTCTGCACATGCCCCCACACCTCCGTTGTTCTCTGGCACCGTGGGCTTGTCTGTGACCCTGCGCTGCATGATGCTGTATTTTTGTGTAGCTCTTTCTCGCCCCCTGCCGTTCTCAATCCCCTATCGCACATCTGCTTTCTCTACTCTAGAAGAAATGAGCGTTCAAAAATGTGTAGTGCAGCACGAGTCCATAACGAGGTACGCTCTGACATCTTCTGTTATGTTCCATATAGGTACCCTAATAGAGGCTCAGGTAGTCACCTAACCCTTCACCTATATTCTCACTACCATTACACTACATAACGATTCTTAGTACTGACCTTTTACCTAGTTATGGTAATGTCCAAAAAGCTTAAGCCTAATTCATCATGCATAAGAATTCTTGAAATCACAGCATAATAGCAGGCCTACCATCTCCTCTCCTGCATAATAACTAGGTACAAGGGTGATTCCTTCCGTCATCCTAGTCCGACATGACACAGTAAGGTATATCCCCAGAGGCTGCCACTTTGGGTATATATACATCATCTCCTGCTGAGATAGTCAGAGGAGAAAATAACTTTCATGCCGACACACTGACGCGAGACGCTGAGGCTCCTGCATGCAGACACTCCAGCTCGCAGTGGTCTGACATCTGTTGCGGGGTGTCCACCTCAAGACCAAAACAAAGGTCCCACAGTCTCTCACTTCAGGTAATGGGGTCGACTTTATCCAAGAGGGATTCTTGGCTTTTCACCCACATACATGCTAGGTACATTCAGGTACATCTAGTTAGGGACGCATCGCATGTATTCATTGATTTAGCACAATGGTATAATATACCATCCTTTTACTCTTTTAGTGCTTATTCTCATTTATATCTGTTACTGTCTAATGGTTGTTTCAGCACACCTATTTTACACTAGAATGACGATGGTTCAATAAATGCTTATGAGAAACGTCCCCACCGTTTATTCTGTGTAGCTCTCTCTGAGACAAAGTGAGCACGAGTGACTGAACGAAAAGTGGCACTGTTTCCACGATCCCTGATGGGACAGAGTTGTCTTGTTCGATAATTGCCAAGAACGTTTCTCTCCTTGGTAAGAGGGGTTTGTAGTGTCACTGTGAGCTAGCTGCTGTACAGGCTGACATATCCGGTAAGGGTGTCCAGAATCAGTCTGACTCCAATCCTACAGCATATGTTGTCTAAACGCGCAGATCCTATATTGGTTTATAGGAACTACACAACACTTCTCCCATTTAAGTGTGCTATGGTGTACCAATCCGCATACGTGTGAGTACATGCTTTTTAGGTCGAGCCTAGCAGCACCGTGCATGCGCTGCCCGCTCTGCGAGACTGCTGTAGGAGAGAAGCCAGCGCCCACCCTCCGCCCATATTTTTCATTGGCTTGTATCATTGTCTTTTGTAAATGCTGCCTTCGGATTTGTTAATAAGTTTGTTGGTCCCTCCTTAGTACAGCCTTGTCTTCATTTGTAACCTCCAATGGCTACTGGCCCCTTTACTTCGGTTTTACACAGGACCTGTTATTTAGGCTGCAAGCACTATTTGCTTTATTGAGTTTCTCTTACTGCAGGCCGGACATACACTGCTTCATTTGAAACCGCTTGTGTTTTTTTAAGCAGCACAGCCACCCCCACAACACGGGCGCCCGCTTTCAATCACTTTAACCAGGCATTATCTCGTGTCTGTTTCAATCCCCAAGTAAAATGGATTTAGAAATAATTCGCGAATTAAGCCATGTGAATTCCCGGTAGCACATAATCGTGTGCTAATGGGCTGAAGCTGACAACAGCACATCTGTGTTACATGTCACCTGCACTAAAGCCACCTGACAGGGTTGTTTTCAAAAGCCTGTTTTATTAACAACAACAACACCATCACCAATACCACTAACACCACCACCAAAACCACCACCACCAATACATCCACCACCACCAATACCACCACCACCACCAATACCACCACCAATACCACCACCATCAATACCAATACCACCACCAATCCCACCACCACCACCACCACCAATACCCCACCATCAATACCACCAATACCACCACCAATACCACCATCACCACAATACCACCACCACAATACCACCACCACAATACCACCGCCACCCACACAACCACCAATACCACCACTACCAATACAACCACCACAAATACCACCACCAATACCACCACCACCAATACCAATACAACCACCACCAATACCACCACCACAAATACCAATACCACCACCAATACCAATACCACCAACAATACCACCACCACTACCAATACCACGACCACCACCAATACCACCACCACCACAAATACCACCACCAATACCACCACCGCCAATACCACCACTACCACCAATACCACCACCAATAAAACCACCACCAATACCAGTACCACCACCCCCAATACGAATACCACCACCAATACCAATACCGCCACCTATACCACCACCACCAATACCACCACCAAAGCCACCACCACCAGACTATCCCTTCCTCCCTCCATGCCTGCCATAAAGCACAGCCCGCCCTGCACCAGGAGGTGAAGCCAGGGCCCTACTACAGCTGGAGTGTTTTTTATTAGGCCAAAGATAGCAATTACATTATGCAATGCCACACTGCACACTCAAATCACAGAGAAGGGTAGGAAATAGCCCCCCTCCCGCTCTTCCTCCTGAGCTGCGACAGTGTAATCACAGAGTGAAAGGTGTTGGAGCGTTTTGTTAGTGTTTATAGCTCAGATCATATGTAACACTCACTTCACACTTTGTGTCTGTGTAATTTACAACACTTACACATCTTCTTCACTGCACTATTTAGCACTACTTTGAAGACGTCGCAGGCCGTCTCGTCTTCTGATATTTACAATCCAACAAGCGGTCGAGAAGGCCCTTTATTGCAATGCAATAGGTCTCGAGTTTAAGCTATTAGTATTGTAAGTGACAAAGCCTTTTATTTATGTTTTAAAACCCAAAACATAAATAAAAGGCATTGCCGTTTACAATGCCAATAGCTCAAACTTGTGTGAATGGGAGACCTATTTATTTATTTAGCAATTTGTATAGCGCCTGGTGACCCGAGGGCATCCCCGCGCTGTTAATATTGAGTCCTGCTGAGGGGGAGAGAGGTGGGGGGTTTATTTAGGGAACAGAAGGGTTTTAAGTTTTTTCCTGAATGTCAGGTGGTTGGGTTCCAGTCTGAGGGAGCGTGGGAGAGAATTCCAACCAGTGGACGCTTTAACAGAGAAGCGTCGGCCTCCAGTGCGTGTTCTTTTGAATTTAGGGATGTTGGCCAGGTGCTCGTTCTCCGACCGTAGGGCCCTTGGTGCAATGTAGGGGGTGACCAGACCCCTAAGGATCGCAGGTCCCGATCCGTTGATTAGTTTATGGGCCGTGCACATGGCCTTAAACTCCACCCTTTGGCGGACTGGCAGCCAGTGCAGCGCCTTGATGGCGGGTTTAGCGGATGCTCTAGGAGGTACGCTCATGATTAGGCGGGCTGCAGCGTTCTGAGTTCTTTGCAGTCTCGCTAAGGTGGCTTCCGGCGCACCTAGGTAGACCAAGTTGCTGTAGTCTAGCCGTGACAATATGAGGCCCTGTACTATTAGTTTCCTGGACACGGGTGGTAGGAGGGGGAGAATTTTGCGAACAGTTCGCAGAAGCCCAAGACAGATTCCGGCGGTTTTAGCCGCTTGGGTCTTCATTGAGAGAGCGGGTTCTAGCCAGACTCCGAGGGTCTTGATTTCGTGTTTCGGGGTGGGGATTTCCCCGAACACGTCTGGCCAAATTGCCGGGGGGATGGTCGCCCATTGTTTGCCCATGAGCATCACCTCGGTTTTGGAACCGTTGAGTTTTAATGACGATTCACACATCCACCCGTGAATTTCGGTGAGACAGTTTGGTAATTTGTCTGGGTGGTCGTCAAGTTGGGAGAGGGAGACGACCAATTGTGTGTCGTCAGCGTAGCTCACGATTTTTATCCCGTATGGTGTTACCACATCTTCCAAGGGGGCCATATACACATTAAAAAGTGTGGGGCTCAGGGAGGAGCCCTGAGGAACCCCGCTGGTGAGTGGGAGTGTGGCCGAGTGGAATTCGCCATCCCAAACCTGGAACGTGCGTTCAGTGAGAAAGGACTCTATCCATTTGAGTGCCATCCCGGTGAGCCCTGCTGCAGCCAGTCGGTGAAGAAGGACACGGTGATTGACCGTGTCAAAGGCGGCACTCAGATCCAGGAGGATCACTGCCACTGATCCCCCTGAGTCTAGAATGCGCCTTGCTTCCTCGATGACGGCAAGCAGGGCGGTGTCTGTGCCGTGTCCCGGACGGAACCCGGTTTGGGATTGCCGCAGGATGTTATTAGTCTCGAGAAATCTGGAGAGTTGACTATTCACCAGTTTCTCGGTGATCTTGCTAATCCCTGGAAGGAGTGATATGGGCCGGTAGTTTGCCATATCAGTAGGGTCGAGCTGAGGTTTTTTAAGGAGTGCCTTCACCACTGCCTTTTTCCAGCTGTGGGGGACTGATCCTTGAGCAAGTGAGCAGTTGATAAGCTCCGTGATTGTAGGGGTGATAGCGGGGGCCACGTTTTTGAGTAATCTCAGAGGAGCAGGGTCTAAAGGAGATCCACTTTTTATTTTATTCAATGTCGTTTCCACCTCGTTGGGCGTTGTCGGCTTGAATGTCTCGAGTTGGGGACGTAATCCCGTCTCATCGGGGGGCTGAATAGTGTTTCTGCGGGAAGGGGAGCTGGGGGGAGGGAGGGATGTGAGGATGCGGGCAATTTTGTTGTTGAAGTATGAGGCTAGGTCATTACTTCTATCTACCTGAGGGGTGGTGGGCGAGGAAGCGATGGGAACTTTCAGAAGCTCCTTCACAATGAGATAAGATTCCCTAGAGGAATTGGATGATTCCTTTATCCGGGTGTCATAGTGAGAGGCTTTGGAGAGCTTGATTGCGGTTTTATAGGTTTTGACTGAGGAGTGGTATGCCTCTTTGCTGGCGTTGTGCCAGTCTTTTCTCCAAAGCCGTTCAGCTCTTTTACAGTTTTTGCGGAGCTGGCGGAGTTCTGGGGTGTACCACGGAGCAGAGCCGATGTTGTTGGTCTTATCTTCGCGCATTCTGAGTGGGAGCACAGAGTCAAGGGAGGTCGTGATCCAATTTCTGAAGTTGCTATCGGCGTTGTCCGGGATATTGTCGAGAGTAGGGGTGGTAGATGTCAGGGTGTTGGCCCATTCTTCAATAGGTAGTTTGGACCAAGTCCTGCCTTTAGTGAAGGAGGGAGGTTTCTGAGGTTTCTTGAGGGGTCCTGGGAGTTGGAATAGGACCAAGAAGTGGTCCGTCCAGGGAAGGGGAATGGAGTCTATTTCTTGCATCGCGGGGGTGCTGGTGAACACTGGGTCCAGCAGGTGGCCTTTGATGTGGGTGGCTCCTGAGTTAATGAGACGGAGGTCCGAGACCGCTAGTTCGGAGATCAGGTCGGCTACTCCAGAATCTGCCGTGTCTTCAAAGTGGATGTTCAGGTCTCCCACTAAGATGAAGTTCGTGGCGGAGTGAGCCTGTGTTGCTACCATGTCTAGGAGGGCATTGGAAAAAGGGCCGGGGTGGCCGGGGGGACGGTAGATTAGAATCCCTGAAAGGGAGTTCATAGGGTCAAGTTTAATTGAGAATTGAAGACTTTCCGAGTCTGGGATTTGTGCATCGCTGGCGTTGCAGGTGAAGGAGTCACGGTAAATAATGGCGATGCCTCCCCCTCTGCCAAGTGGTCGAGGGAGGGATTGGATGAGGAATCCCTGAGGTGTGGCTGACACTGTGTCCGAGTCAGAGTGTGGGGTGAGCCACGTTTCCGTTAGGAAGAGAATGTCAATCTCGCAGTCTTCTATAAGGTGGTGGATTTGTGTCGCATGTTTAGGGAGAGAGCGACAGTTCAGTGAGGCAAGTTTGAGGGTTGCATGCTTCAGTACTCGTGTCGGGATTTGAAGCTGAGCTGGCTGGCAGTTCGTGCAGCTGACAAAGGGTCCATCCATATCATGGATATATCTGCATGAGGGGGCGGTAGAAGGTCTGAGGCTTAAAAGGTCACGGCGGGAATATGTGGGTTTGGCGGAGGCTCTGGCAGCCAGGGGGTCTGGCCCTAGGCCCGGTCGTGCGCGGACGGGCGCAGACGGGCTTGCCTTAGGCGCGCCTTCGGCGCGCAAGCGGCGCTCCCGCTGCGCTCGTCCGCTGCGCTGGGGGGGTCGACACATTTGTGCTGGAAGTTAGTGGGCGTGGCCTCGCAGTGGGCGTGGCCTCGCAGAGGGCGTGGCTTCGCCTTTGGCGTGCTCTCGGTAATGGCGATTCCCCGAGGCTGATGAGCTGGATTAGCGCGTGTCAGCAGCGCTTCCAGTAGGTAAGGCAGAGCGTTTGTATGCTTAAAAAGAGCAGTGAATACAAGTTATTTAAGTGACAATTTTAAAAGCGGGTTACAAACACCTCCGGCTTCCGCCTCGGAGGCTATCAGGTGAATGGGGGTCGGTGCGCTAGAAGAGCGTTTATAGGCTGGGTCGGTGGGCGTGGCCTCGCAGGGGGCGTGGCTTCGCCTTTGGCGTGCTCTCGGTAATGGCGATTCCCCGAGGCTGATGAGCTGGATTAGCGCGTGTCAGCAGCGCTTCCAGTAGGTAAGGCAGAGCGTTTGTATGCTTAAAAAGAGCAGTGAATACAAGTTATTTAAGTGACAATTTTAAAAGCGAGTTACAAACACCTCCGGCTTCCGCCTCAGAGGCTATCAGGTGAATGGGGGTCGGTGCGCTAGAAGAGCGTTTATAGGCTGGGTCGGTGGGCGTGGCCTCGCAGGGGGCGTGGCTTCGCCTTTGGCGTGCTCTCGGTAATGGCGATTCCCCGAGGCTGATGAGCTGGATTAGCGCGTGTCAGCAGCGCTTCCAGTAGGTAAGGCAGAGCGTTTGTATGCTTAAAAAGAGCAGTGAATACAAGTTATTTAAGTGACAATTTTAAAAGCGGGTTACAAACACCTCCGGCTTCCGCCTCAGAGGCTATCAGAGCATTGCAAATGCTTGTTTAGAAGGGATTTACTGTTCTGTTGTGCAGGCCTTGACTTACCCCGGTGTTGGTACATTATGGTTTGTGCAACCATCCCTTGCATTCACAGTGAATGATGTTACGGATGTCATGTTGCTTTGCATAATGTGGGTTCTTTAAACTCAGATGTTCCTCAATTGATGTTGTTTGGCCGGCTGAGGTAGAGTACATGCAGTACAACATTACCCTTCTACAGTTGTGCACGGGTTTTTGAAATGACGTCTGACCTCACCAGGAATGCTCTTGGTATATTTTCACTAATGGCACGTTCATGATTCAGTGCTACAAGGTTCAAAGCTAACGGGTACAGTAATTAATATCTCACCACTTTCTTTTCGGAACTGTCTGTGAAAAAGTTGACGGTTTAGTCACTTTTTAGCCATTGGAAAATGCTAAATTTGGCCTCAATTTCGTTTTCTTTTTAATTGGGTGAACCCATACGTCCACACTGTATGCCATCAGGCACTTGTATAGCGCGTCACCGGCACTAGTGTGGCATTGTGGCACTCTAACTGTATGGACCGAAAACAAGTGAAACTGTGTGCTCGGTTAGACTGGTGTTTGATTGTAATAGGAGTATGACCAATGCGTGAATAGTTGGTGAAGTGTGTTAGCTCCTAACGTGGTCTGTTTTGGTTATATTCACTGAACTGTCCATATCTAATTGCAATATCCAGTGCCAGATTTTGTCATAGGGGACTGATTCTTATGAAGTAACCATTTTATGATGATTTGTATGTCTTTCACATATGTTACTGTCTCCTGTGTTCTGTATTTGTAATTTTTAATTCTGACCTTTTCATTACGTTGTTGTATTTTTATGTTTTTTGAGATTATTGTTTTAATTAAATTGTAGTTTTATGCAACCATTGAGTCATTCCCTGATGTGCTTGTGAATAATTGTTGGGTCCCATGGTTTGGATAGATGTGAGATCATTGTAGATTTTGAGTTTATTTATATCCGAGTGGGAACTAATGAAATGTGGTAATCCTTTTAGGCCCAAGAGAGCTTTTTGTTGATTGTATGGGTTTTCCATTGAGCCAGGAGCAGGGCTTTAAGTGGGATGAAAAAACTGGGGGTCTCTCATAGGGGTGTGGCTGATGTCATTAAGGGCGTGTCTTAAAACACTTAAGCTAAAAATCTGTACTTAGCAGTATAGTGCGCCGCTCTGGCATTTTGCTGCTTTTGTCCATACATTACACCTACAACAAGCCAGGACTATTGGCTTTGTCAATGGTTGTATGTTGCATAGCAGAAATAAGCAACAATTATGGCTTCATTCTATATAATATTGAAAATGCTTTCTTCTTGTGGGAGAAGTTGTGGTGTAAGGCTAAAGCTGCCGGCTTTCAAGCTGAGAGAGCAGGTTCGAGCCTGACTTCAACTCAACAGCCTGTGATTCAAAAAAGGGATATATCACTGTGTATTGTAACTGGTCCTTATGTAAGGCACACCAATATCTTCGGCTGAGTTTTTTGCTATATAAAAGTGAAAAAAGTGCCTCTTTGAAGGTACAAAAAAGTAGTGAAGAGTGGTACTACTGCAGATAAGTTATTTCTTTTTTTTCGCCCTGAGGGTGAGGGTAAAAATGGAGACCTCGATAGGTACCCGTCTCAGCACCTACTTTCGCACAATAAATCACCAACCACCACTTACTTGTTAGCAAAAAAGGCCACTTTATTAAGACAGGTGCCAAATCATAATTTTCTGCAATGCAATAACTTTCCAAAGTTTGTCTTCAAATCTCCCCAAAACCTACCCCCAATGTAAAAACCCCACCCCTAAACAGAATACTGACCCCTGTGTGCATTTTCCCCTACTTCTCATTTCCTGTTCACGTGACTGCTCCCCCCCTCCCCCGTTGGAGGATAGGCTAACCCGCTCAAGGCTGCCCACCCCCCCAGCAAAACCCCGCCTACTCAGGACACTATCAGGCCTGAAAAACAACACAAGAAAAAACCTGTCTTATCGTGGCAAAAGGAAAAAGAACATCGGCTTAATGCCAACACCAAGAAAAAAGGGGGGAAGAAAAACAATGGCTATGAAAAGAGGGTGGGTGGGTGGGACAAAAAGTGCAAACCAGCCCCTCCTCCCCGCTCCCGAGGGCCCAGTGATTTTCCCGCCCTTGCCTCCCTCTACTTATCACTTTCCCCGCGCCGCGCGCCCACCTAATTAAATCCCCTAACCTACACCTGGGTGGCCGCTCCATTGTGCGAAGCCACCCAGGGGGAGACCTGGCTCACGCCCTGCACCCCCTGGGTCCCCCCTTAAAAACTGCTGGTGCTAAGTTCCTGTAGGACCCGGTCCACTTAAAGCCCTGTCCACGGGTATCAGGAATTCTGTGTTCGATCAATTAAACAGGCATGTTATGAAACTGGTTCTTCTGCTTCCCGTTGGACAAAACTTTTATTATTTATTTCAAATAAACACGCTCACTCTCTCCTTCGTAGTTTAAGGGAACGTGTCCCATGTCTATTCCCTTAGCGCTCGCCCTATGGCAGGTTTTCTACTGAGTCCTATGCACAGCCTTGTTTGGCTGCACCATACACAGTCTCACTAGTGAACTGGCTTTTTAGGTCGAGAGTAAGCCTAGCTCTAACTAAACACGTATAAGGTGCCAATGCTTGTTCTATTTACGATCCGAAATGGACTGGTAACGTAAGCGTGAAAGCATTTTTTTTGTTAGCAGTAAATAAAAAAAATAGGATTACAGGGGTGAGAGCAACTGAGGAATGGGTGAAAACGTAGGAAGTAAGAGACAGCAAAGATAGAAATTGGAGGAGAACACAGGTGAGAAAGAGCACTAACACAAGGATCATAAGCTATGATTTTGTTATATGACATGAAAAAAGAGCATCAATCTCCATGTCTGATGCATGGGCAAGCAGAGTGCATTGAGGTAAACTTTAACTCGGTGAAAGATTAGAGCATTCACGGTGCCGCAGACACCAGAACTAAGCGCTACAATAACATGCAAATGAAGCAAACACAATCAACGGTGTGCATGAGGGGTCGCAAACAGTAATGAATGGAGGCGACTGCATGCAACAACAATGAGGAAGCAACTATGGAGGAAGCAGTGACGTATTCCATGACAGAGTAGAGGCCGGGTGGCTTAATTCAGTTTAAAGCACCAAACTCTGTAAAATTTCATGGGCAGCCAGTTTCAAGTAAATCATTTAATCGCCCTATGCTTAAAGGAAAAAAATATATACAAATGAATCTAACATTGTTTAATGTGTCACCATGCCTGAATAAATAAATAGATAATCAGAAACCCCAAAAAATTTTCAGCAGAAACAAAATACGAAATGGGGAAAAAAATGGCAAATGCCAAATGCCGATACCATTTATAAAACATGCCGATCGGAATCAGAATAACAATGCAGATACAAGCAGATCATAAAAGGAAAAACAATGGCAAAGCATTAAAAAACATGCCAATTAGAAACCAAATACGAAATGGGAAAAATATTTCAAATACCGCATTCCAATATGCAAGTTTATTAGCACTACAGCAATAGTTGCTGAGCTCCCGTCTTGCTAATGCATACATGTAGAAAAGCCGACATTCGAAAACACAAGCAGAAACAAAAGAAATAAATAGTGCGTTTACAGAAGCCTACATGCACAAAAGGGCAAGACTACAAGTAATAGGGCCATGCTTCATGGGAGGGGTTGATACACAAAAGGGAGGGGCCTATAAAAAATTGACCACAGAGAAGCAAGCCTTTGCGAAGGACATGCAAAACAAAAAATCAAATGCGATGGGAGAGCTGTAAGCCCACAGACTGGATATAGCATGTCTTGAAGAGACAACGCACGTGCTGCCTAGGCTTGACCTAAAAAGGGGACCCTCATACCCACTGTTCAGTTCACTCTCTGGACCTATGAAGGACTCTCAGAAGACTGCCTGCTGCTGTGGCCTGCAGTGTACTCTATAAGACTGCTTTGCTGCACCTGGAAGAACTACTTCACTGCCTAGAGCCTGACTTGAACCCTAAGAGACCTTCCCTGCTGCTTGGGCCCTGCTTCACCACCTTAGCCCAGGACTACCAGAGCGACTCTAAGGCACTGGCCTTCAAACTTCTTGATGCTGCGCCCCCCTGTAAAAAAAAAAAATCCTCAGCCCCCCTCAATTTTTTCACAATTATTCTGCTAAATTGGCAATGTTTAAATATGCCTAAACATATTTAAGCATTGCAGTTAAGCTCTGTTATCCCTTTTCATACATACTTCCAGTCGGGATA
Organism: Triturus cristatus; assembly: GCF_964204655.1. Taxonomy (NCBI): domain Eukaryota; kingdom Metazoa; phylum Chordata; class Amphibia; order Caudata; family Salamandridae; genus Triturus; species Triturus cristatus. The sequence goes on from NC_140587.1 coordinate 325,935,895, forward strand.
TGAATGACAAAAGTTGTTAGTGATGGCCCATTACAAGGTGGCTAACTGCCACTGATGTTTTTAACACTTAAAACAAAGCATGATGTTTCTGTGGCCAGAGCCTGGCCCCCACCGGAGTTCGCTTAGGGCCCCCCAGGGGGGCCCACACCGCAGTTTGAAGACCTCTGCTCTAAGGGCTCCTGTTCAGATCCTCAGGAACAGAAAAGGCTCCCACCAACTTGAACCTGGATCCAGCCTCAGTGAGTCCTGAACACTCAAGCTGTGCTCATCCAGTCCTTGACCCTTGGTTGTGGTATTAAAGGTGTCAGATAGCCAAAATCCAAAACTTGGGACTTTTATTTTTTGCAAAAAACTGCTCCTTGAACCAAAGGAAGACTGGGACCAACCTACTTAACTATCCACCCTTGAACATCGCCGGTTGGCATGACTTTGCAGAGGCTCCCGCAACGTTCTTCTCAACAGCAGCAAATATTTTGAGCGGTCCTTCGGTGAAAGGGTATCCGGCCTCCTGGAACTCTCATCAGCTCTAGCTTTGTCCCAGTTAAAAGGAATTTTGACTTCTAAACAAGTGACTACGTCCAAATGTAGAAAATCTTCACATCGCTTTCGGCTAGCGTCTTCTCAATGACAACACTCTCTCCTCAGACACCGCCTGCAGCCCTGCCACGCTGAACTTTACATTCTCAAAAAAAAAATTCCACTATTTATTTTAAAGTAAGTACTGACTGGGCCCAATGTACTCTTTGTGTTCGACCTGCGCTCCATTGTGGTCGGCCATATTTTTTTACTTTGACCCGGTCTCATGTGACTGAACGCCCGCAGTTGGCGATTTGATCTTTTAGGCACTAATTTTTACTAACAAATTTTTTAAAAATCATAACTCTGGTTCTAGAGATTGGATTTTTGTGTCAAATAATATATCAAATTCTACTCTGTTTTTAGGTCTCGGCTAGCGATGGCTGCGCTTGCGCAGTCTCGCTCGCGAGACATAATGACTTGGGTGAAGAGGGGCTTGAACCCGCCCCTCTTCTTCCCTGTTCTCCATTGGCTGGCCTAGTAAATGCTGGCCAGCCATTGGAGAAGAGGTCCAGTCACTCCGATCCTGCCCCGTCCTTTTCGGATCGGGGGGCGTGTTTTTTGCGAGAAGTCTCAGGGAGGAGACAACAGCAAAACACGCCCCCCAATCCGAAAAGGACACTCCCTTTCTCCGAGGCATTTTCTGCTGTGCCTCGGAGAAAGGCGGTGGTGTCCCGGCGTTGCTCCCTCACCTGATCTCATTGTTTTTTTTACAAGGACGTTCTCTGTTTTTTTACGTCTCGGCTACCGAAGGCTGCGCTTGTTTTCACTGTGACCTGGAGGGAGGATTGAATTGTGCTGAACTCGAAGGCGCACAACGGAGGGCTCCGAGGGGCTGGTGACATATGCACGGCTCGTTGGAATTGTTCTCTGCGACGCACCCCTTAACAAGTGCCTCACGCGCCACTGTGAAAGAAAGGACATTTCTCTGCTGTCGCACACTGCATCCCTTCAGCATTAGTAGTAGGTGTTGGAGACGAGGCACACGCGTGACCTGTTTACACTCCACTTGACCCGGGTGTGTAGGAACAGATGACGCGCGAGAGATCGCGCCGGGATTGGCCCCGAGGCAGGAAGTGTCGGTCTCGTGGCTGGAGTCCGCTCCGTCGGGTCCAGGGTGAAGTTGGCTCGGTGTGAGGGGATTAGCAGGCCCTTCGCTCACGCGCCATCAATCAGGCTTCGGTTCCGCGCTCCGCTGCTCTCTGGCATTCCTCGACACGGGCCCCGGGGCCCTCTCTGTTAGCGAGAAGGCTCGTCGGTGCCTCTCTCGGCCGTGCGTGCATCCCTCGCCAGACAGGGAGGCTGCGGTCACATGGCAGCTCTTGTTCTGCTTGTGATTTACACACAATCTGTCCTGCGTGTAGGCTCTCCGCCGCACCCTGCCGCCTGGGAACCCGCTCTCCAATGATGTTGATTACTTCCCTGAGGCCACCAGCCTGTGCGTGGTTCACTTCACTGTGATGTGTGAGAAAACAGAAGACACGTGCTTTACGTAGTCATACTTATTCCTGCCCTTATTATTCTGGTGGGAATTTGTTAGACATGCTTTCTACTAGATCCAGCGCTCCACATTTCACCCGATAGTAGACCAGCATTTCAACGCATTCCACATAAGTCTGAGTCATAACTTACATACCATACTACGCCACAACATAGCATAACATTACTTAAAATGAAAAGCATAACGTACCATACTACATGAGACAAGGATCCAGGCGTCTCTCACCCATCACAGAGAGCAGAGCTATCTCTCATCTGTCACGGATAGCAGAGACTTCCCTCGCGTGTCTCACACAGCTGAGCTATCCCTCACCTGTGACTGATAGGAGAGCTGCGCCTCACCTTTCACAACCGGCAGAGTGAGACAGCAGAGGTACTCCCCCCTCGTCACAGAGAGCAGAGCTATCCTTCACCTGTCACACAGAGCAGAGCCAGGGACATAATACAGGCCCTTGCAGCCGCTCGGTGCGGGTGTGGGGGGGGGGGGAGCAACCCTTCAGGGGACCCCATTCATTCCAAGACCAATGAATATCTGTGAGACATGCAGGACTTGGGGGCTCCTGTTCACGTTCTGCAGGGGGCATCATTTTGTCTAACGCAACTGAGCAGAGCTATCCTTCACCCATCACAGAGAGCAGAGCATCCCTCACCAGTCACAGATAGCAAAGGTATCTCTCACCCGTCACAGATAGCAGAGATATCTCTCACCCGTCACAGATAGCAGAGATATCTCTCACCTGTCACAGAGAGCAGAGCATCCCTCGCCTGTCACAGATAGCAGAGATATCTCTCACCTGTCACAGAGAGCAGAGCATCCCTCGCCTGTCACAGATAGCAGAGATATCTCTCACCTGTCACAGAGAGCAGAGCATCCCTCGCCTGTCACAGATAGCAGAGATATCTCTCACCTGTCACAGAGAGCAGAGCATCCCTCACCAGTCACAGATAGCAAAGGTATCTTTCACCCGTCACAGATAGCAGAGATATCTCTCACCCATCACAGATAGCAGAGATATCTCTCACCTGTCACAGAGAGCAGAGCATCCCTCGCCTGTCACAGATAGCAGAGATATCTCTCACCTGTCACAGAGAGCAGAGCATCCCTCGCCTGTCACAGATAGCAGAGATATCTCTGACCTGTCACAGAGAGCAGAGCATCCCTCGCCTGTCACAGATAGCAGAGATATCTCTCACCTGTCACAGAGAGCAGAGCATCCCTCACCTGTCACAGATAGCAGAGCTATCTCTCACCCTTCACAGATAGCAGAGCTATATCTCACCCGTCACAGAGAGCAGAGCTATCTCTCACCTATCATAGATCAGAACTACTTCTGTCCGGTCACCTAGAGCAGAGCTATCTCTCGTCTGCCACCTAGAGCAGAGCCATCTCTCACCTGTCACAGATAGCAGAGCTATCTCTCACCTGTGACCGCAGAGTTACTCCTCACCCATCAGATTGCGGAGCTACGCCTTGCTCTGCAGATCTGTCTCTGGATAGGTGCATGTGAACATGTCCATCTGAATGTGTGGCTTCTAGTTTGAATGTCTGTATGTGTGTCTGTCTGGGAGTCTACATCTGTCCATCTATGCCGCAGCTCTCATAGATGAGCCCAGACCCACCTTTATTTCCATAGCTCAGACAGGTCAGACAGGTTAGATGGAGGGCCGCAAGACCCAACAAGCATTTACAATGCAATGGTCTCGGCATTGGTAAAGTTAGAGCTATTGGCATTGCTCATGACATTATTTTTTTTTATGTTTTTGTTTTTAAAACGTTTAAAGAAACGGCATTGTCATGAGCAATGCCAATAGCTCTAACTTTACCAATGCCGAGACCATTGCATTGTAAATGCTTGTTCTAAATAGGTGTGGGATTTTTCATGTTTTGTGTTTTCACTTTATTATTGTTTGAGTGCTGCATAAATACTTTACAAATGTCTGTAAGTTAAGCGTGATTGCTCTTTGCCAAGCTGCCAGAAAGTTAAGCACAGGTTAATTTAGTGAATTTTGTGGCTCATCCTAATGGGAATTGTGGCGGTTGCTTGAATAGGTGCCACTCCCATCAACCAACAACCCAATTTCTACACAGTGAGGTTCTTTCTAGTGTCTTGAAGCCTGCCTGCTCAGAGTGGGAAGGAGAGTGCCTAGTCCTACAGAAGAAGAAGGAACTGTCCAGCCATGTTCCTGGTACATAGAACATCAACAAGAAGATGACATGTTGGAGCAGTGCCCAGGTCATCCAGCTTTCCCTGTGAGGACCATGAGGTGAACTTTGTGAAGCAACAAAAGCTCCAGAAGTACCAGTGTGTTACCTGGCATCTCTGCAGTGACTGTTCTGCCACTGTTGACGTGCTGTGGATAAGAATGCCATCACCACTGTAGCACAAGTGCCCTTGATGAACTTGAGGGCCACTATAGCAGAAGAAAGGCGATTGCTGAGCCAGGCCTTCCGGGCAGTCTTTTTCTGCAGCATGATACAAGAGGCATGGCAGTTGCCACCACCATGCTCCCCCTGACTGTGATGCCGAAGGGCATACTGCAACAAGCACAACACTGCACTGTGTTTGCATAGATAGGTAGCATAGAAAGTCTTGCATGAGACTGAGAGACTGCTCCTTGGGCTTGAACTGCAGATAGTAAAATATTATGGGCCCGATTCACAGAACTAACTTAAGACAAAATCCTAAACTTACTACCATTTTGGTATTCACAGAAGGCACTTACTCATTTTGGTATTCACAGAAGGCACTTACTCATTTCGGTATTCACAGAAGTTAGGAGTCCTAACTTTAGGACTCCTAAATGCCTTCTGTGAATACCGAAAGTCTTAAAATTAGGATTTTTCTCAATTTAGTAGTCCTAAATTAAGATTTAGGACTACTAAATTGAGAAAAATCCTAATTTTAAGACTTTCGGTATTCACAGAAGGCATTTAGGAGTCCTAAAGTTAGGAGTCCTAACTATACTACTACTAAACTGAGAAAAATCCTAATTTTAAGACTTTCGGTATTCACAGAAGGCATTTAGGAGTCCTAAAGTTAGGACACCTAACTTCTGTGAATACCGAAATGAGTAAGTGCCTTCTGTGAATACCAAAATGAGTAAGTGCCTTCTGTGAATACCAAAATGGTAGTAAGTTTAGGATTTTGTCTTAAGTTAGTTCTGTGAATCGGGCCCAATGAGTGCTGATATGAAACTGAGCTGACCTAGGTTCACCTAATTGAGACATTTCCCTACATTACTAGGTCACTGTAGAAGTGTTGGAAGGGGGCTGCAGCCACTGTGCTAGACCACTGCAGCAGGGCAGGTCCTGCCACCATTGAATTATGGCATTGGGTGTGGGAATGAGAGCCAATGATTTTAGCCTGTAATGTAGTAGAACTCTGTAGCTAGGGCCCTTTTCTGTCCTTAATATTTTCTTGTAATGTGTTTGTAAACTATTCTTTTCCTAAGATAAGACAAACACTGGGCTAGACAATACATTATGGTGCCGATTACGATCCGGTAAAAAATTTCCCCGTGCGACTCGTATCCGGTCTTTTCACCGTACGAATCGTACAAGTGCCGTACGAACTGGCAATCACGATTCGCATGGTAAAAAGTCCATACGAACCGCATTGGGAATCATTCCCCACACGTCCTTGGGTCGGAAAATGTGTCCGACACGTCCTCGTACGATTGACCGTACAAATGTGAAAGGTGAAGTCCGACCGAGGAATCACGATCCATCCCGTGCATCCGAGGTTACAACCGGATGGAAAACACACCGTCCGCACCGAACTCCCATAGCAACCATGGAGACGTGCCCGCATATGTGCCGACCCCCCCCCAGCCCCCATACGTACGCGCCGTACCCCCCCAGCCCCCGTACGTACGCACCGTACCCCCCCCAGCCCCCGTACCTACGCGCCGACCCCCCCCAGCCCCCGTACGTACGCGCCGACCCCCCCAGCCCCCGTACGTACGCAACGTACCCCCCCCAGCCCCCGTATGTACGCGTCAACCCCCCGTGTATGTACACCCGTGTACGTTCGAGTCGTACCCCCACCCGTGTACGTTCGAGTCGAACCCCCCGTGTACGTTCGAGTCGAACCCCCCGTGTACGTTCGAGTCGAACCCCCCTGTATGTACACCCGTGTACGTTCGAGTCGAACCCCCCGTGTACGTTCGAGTCGAACCCCCCTGTATGTACACCCGTGTACGTTCGAGTCGTACCCCCGTGTACGTTCGAGTCGAACCCCCCGTGTACGTTCGAGTCCAACCCCCCTGTGTACGTTCGAGTCGAACCCCCCGTGTACGTTCGAGTCGAACCCCCCTGTATGTACACCCGTGTACGTTCGAGTCGAACCCCCCCGTGTACGTTCGAGTCCAACCCCCCGTGTACGTTCGAGTCCAACCCCCCGTGTACGTTCGAGTCGAACCCCCCCGTGTACGTTCGAGTCGAACCCCCCCGTGTACGTTCGAGTCGAACCCCCCTGTATGTACACCCGTGTACGTTCGAGTCGAACCCCCCGTGTACGTTCGAGTCGAACCCCCCTGTATGTACACCCGTGTACGTTCGAGTCGTACCCCCCGTGTACGTTCGAGTCGAACCCCCCCATGTACGTTCGAGTCCAACCCCCCGTGTACGTTCGAGTCGAACCCCCCCGTGTACGTTCGAGTCGAACCCCCCTGTATGTACACCCGTGTACGTTCGAGTCGAACCCCCCCGTGTACGTTCGAGTCGAACCCCCCTGTATGTACACCCGTGTACGTTCGAGTCGTACCCCCAGTGTACGTTCGAGTTGAACCCCCGTGTACGTTCGAGTCCAACCCCCCCGTGTACGTTCGAATCCAACCCCCCCGTGTACGTTCGAGTCGAACCCCCCCGTGTACGTTCGAGTCGAACCCCCCTGTATGTATACCCGTGTACATTCGAGTCGTACCCCCCGTGTACGTTCGAGTCGAACCCCCCGTGTACGTTCGAGTCCAACCCCCCCGTGTACGTTCGAGTCCAACCCCCCGTGTACGTTCGAGTCGAACCCCCCGTGTACGTTCGAGTCCAACCCCCCCCGTGTACGTTCGAGTCCAACCCCCCGTGTACGTTCGAGTCCAACCCCCCGTGTACGTTCGAGTCCAACCCCCCGTGTACGTTCGAGTCCAACCCCCCCCGTGTACGTTCGAGTCCAACCCCCCATGTACGTTCGAGTCGAACCCCCGTGTACGGGGGTTCGCACCGTACATACACGGGTGGGGGTACGACTCGAACGTACACGGGTGTACATACAGGGGGGTTCGACTCGAACGTACACGGGGGGGTTGGACTCGAACGTACACGGGGGTGTTGGACTCGAACGTACATGGGGGTTGGACTCGAACGTACACGGGGGGTTCGACTCGAACGTACACGGGGGGGTTCGACTCGAACGTACACGGGGGGTTCGCACCGTACATACACGGGTGGGGGTACGACTCGAACGTACACGGGTGTACATACAGGGGGGTTCGACTCGAACGTACACGGGGGGGTTGGACTCGAACGTACACGGGGGGTTCGACTCGAACGTACACGGGGGGTTCGACTCGAACGTACACGGGGGGTTCGCACCGTACATACACGGGTGGGGGTACGACTCGAACGTACACGGGTGTACATACAGGGGGGTTCGACTCGAACGTACACGGGGGGGTTGGACTCGAACGTACACGGGGGGGTTGGACTCGAACGTACACGGGGGGTTCGACTCGAACATACACGGGGGGGTTCGACTCGAACGTACACGGGGGGTTCGCACCGTACATACACGGGTGGGGGTACGACTCGAACGTACACGGGTGTACATACAGGGGGGTTTGACTCGAACGTACACGGGGGGTTGGACTCGAACGTACACGGGGGGTTCGCACCGTACATACACGGGTGGGGGTACGACTCGAACGTACATGGCTGTACATACACGGGGGGTCGGCGAGTACGTACGGGGGCTGGGGGGGGTACGGTGCGTACGTACGGGGGCTGGGGGGGGGTACGGTGCGTACCGGGCCACCTACTCTGGTCGATTTGCGCCGTACTTCGCTTTTCCGGCACATTTTGGGTGCCGTGAAAATATTGCCGTCCGGACTGCTGTCGGTTCGAATCGTAATTCCTGGGTCGTGAAACGCTGCCTGAAAGCGTCCCGACGTCACGTCGCAGCATTCCCGGATCACATTCGTATGTATGTTTTCGTCGGTCGGTGTTTTTTACGATTCGTACGGAAATGGTGTTTCCGTGCGAATCGTAATTCCATGTTTGTAAAGTGTTACGACCGGGTACGAGTCGGACGGGGAAAACGCTCCGACCGACGGTTCGTACCCGGTTTTTACCGGATCGTAATCGGCACCTATATGTCTGCTTGTTGAATGGTGAGTTCTGAGCTTCTGGTACCACACTCTGCATCCATAGTAGCCTTTGACTGCCCTCTTCCTTCTTGAGAGTCAAGTGTAGAAAGAGTGTCAAAACTGTTTACAAAACCATATTTGATGGATGTCAGTGGTTAATGACCACAACCACCATGGTTGCAGCCATACAGACTGGGCCTGCCTTGTGGCCCCCTGAACGGGTTTGACACTACCCAACACTGAATAATCCTCCTTACTCTGAGGGAGGTACCATTCTTGAAAGGGTTGCACTAACACCATGGATATCTTGAACTGCAACCGGTGCTCTAAAGTAATTGAAGTAAACGGTAGGTGCTATGGTAGTGTATTACAAAACTCACTGCAATAAATAATAAATAAATATGGTTATTGTTGGAAATGACCATCTTTTGTGAGGTGACCCAGCAGATTTTTTGCGTTGACTGTTTTTGTTGGTTATAGAACTTTGTCAGTGGTAAAGTGCCTGTGCTCCCTCTTTTAACATGATGAACTTGGCATACCCATGATTAGCATTTTTAACTTACAGATAAGTCCCTAATATATGGTAATCACAGTGTTCCCAGGGCCTGTAAGGTAAATATCACCAGTGACCTGCAGCACTCCATGTACCACGCATTGAAGTGACAGTGCAAAACATGACTGCAGGCCTGCTGTGAAGGTTTAAACTGCCCATTTGACCTCTCAAAATAATCCCTTTTGACAGGTCTAAAACCATGCTTTCAAATATTTATAAGTCACTCCTAAATAAACCTTACTGCTCATGGTAAATAAAACTTACCCCTCATGGTATTTACAAGTAAGACATGTAATGTTTTCATGTTAAAAATGAACTTACAGTGAAAATGCCTTAAAAGCCATATACTCTATAGCAAGATTGGCTGCTCCATAGGAAAGCATTGGGGTACAATACTAAATCTTTTATTGCTACTTCCTCCAAGGAACAGCTACAGATCTTATTGCTGTAAATAACCCCCACGGGGAGCAAATCCATCAGCTCACTTGGCCAAAAGCTGTGGATTTCTAACAATATATATTACAAACCCAATTCATTAATTATCAGGTACTTTTATTAAAAGTTGCCTGTTACCAGCCTTTGATGAGTTGCAAACTTGCTTCCAGAGCTGTGAATAAGCCTTGGATGTGAGGAGGTGTTCTGTTTGTCTGGCAAACTGACCACCTGGGTTGTGCCCAGAAACTTAATTAACTTCAAAGATTTCTACCCTGTCACAGGCAGATGTAGCTAACACCTGGGCCTCTCACCTTCCTATGTCATTCAGGCACCAAACCCAGTGGGAGAAGGGCTTCCCTCAGAACCGGTATTGAGGGACCATAGAGGAGGGGTTGGTCGTTTCAATGGACATACCTCTGGGGTGGGCATTGGTCCTCTGACGAGGGGCAGAATGGTTCTGCCATATTGATTGTAGGCAGAGAGGGACACTGAGGGATTGTTTGCCATAGGGCACACAGGAAAAACTGAAAATGGGTAGGGAACTTTAATCCCATTAGGAGTGGCCAGGTGTTTCCCCACTCACTGGCTGGTGCAAAGCATAAATATGTTACTCACAGTACCCTCCTCAGATTACTTCTGGGCCTGTAGAGGAACAGAAGAGAGATGGACCTGATTTTGACCTGAGAAGGACTCAGAAGACTGGACCTGGACCTGCTCTCTCTCTCTTGTATCCAGGACTAAGGGGTGGTCTCCAAGGTTTTTAAGGCTGACCTGTTTGGCCTACAGGGACACAACACTCTTCAAGAGACCTTTTTCTGCATTCCCAGCTGCCCTGGCCCCTGCTTCTGTCTTCTGCTGGAGTGAATCTCCCCAAGGTCTTGGACCCATGGTTGGTATCAAAGTGTATACCTCCTAAACAGACATGAAACCTGGGGCTTTTTGCCAACTTTTTGCCGTAAGTACCAGCGTGGGACCAAAACCAATCTGCCAAGTTGATCTGCTGAGAGTGCATTGCCACTGAGATTGCGCAGCTCCTGCTATGTTCTTCTCCACAGGAGCAAACATGATTCATCAGGACTGCTGTCGAAAGGCATCCAACATAATCTAGCCATCATCAGCCACTGACTGTAGCCTTGCCATTCAGAAGGAAATCCGAGCTCCCCATCATCTTCAAACCCATCTTTGGCCACATCTTGCTGCCTTTCCCCCTCTGAACACTTTTTGCTCCGTAAATGTTTATAAATGTGAAAGTGTCTTTTTAACTGGGACAATCCTAGTGCTGGTTTCCAACCCATGCTCCATCGTAATTGGCCTTGAATCTTACCCTTGTTCTGATTGTGCACAACTAGATAACCGGAGTTGGTGCTTTACACCTTTTGGAACTGTTTTTAAACTCAAACTTTAAAATTTCTGAACTCTGGTTCCATTATTGGATTTTTATTATTTCTGTGGTGTTTTATTCATTAAAATGTACAATATTTTTCTAAATTGGTTTGGAATTTTAGTTGTTTTGTGTTTTTACTCTTTTACTGTTTGAGTACTGCATAAATACTTTACAAATTGCCTCTGACTTAAGCGTCTCTGCTTTGTGCCATAGCTACCAGGGAGTTGATGCTGAGGTTAATGTGGTGACTTTAAGGGACACCCTGCCAAAGAATACGGTTATTATTTAAGGTGGCTACTCAACCCTCTCAACTAATACCCCAATTTCTTACAGTTATCTATTTAAGTTAAGGTATTTGCAGGTAGGATCAGGGTTGGCATTAGGATTAACTATTAGGTTACAATGTTTTTATTTCAATTCAGTTGAAATTAATTTTGGCTAGGTTTATTCCTAGGGTTAAACTAATGTTTCTTATTTATTTTAATTACCTTTCATTTAAATAAATTAATTTCATCTAAGGTCAAGAATGGCTTTAAGGCTATTTCAAGGTTACCTTTTAATATAATATAATGGATTTTGATTTAATTCATTTTAATATAATTTCATATAGCATTTTTTTAATGGTTGTAGTAAGTAGTAAGTTTAAATAAAGCATGTATGCATTATTCTGTGCAATATTCTGTTTAATTTAACCTAGATTTCAGTTTAGAGTTAGGATTAGACTGAGGTTTAGATTTCTTATTTAATTTTTATTAAGTTTGCATTATTTAATATTAACTTTAGTGTAGTGATTATGGCTGGGTTTAGTGTTAGGGTAGTTGTTGTAATAGGGATGATGGACAGGGGTCAAGGCAGTCATACATTACATTTGATACTTACATTGTAGATCTGGTGGGTCTGATGTCCTCATAGGTCAAAGTAGTGGACCTCAAAATACTAACATATAATAGCAAGTAATACCCAAACACGAATTCCAGGGTCTGAGGTATACATCTAAATATATGTTTTTTGTCAACTCATAAGACATTATTTTTCAGTCGTTAGTTTGTAGGTAATGTCATGCTTAGTCTTACATAATGACATTTATTTTCATCTGAGCTGATGTGGAGAGTTACATCAGCTGTGTAGAGTACCATCTGCATATTGGAGCAGCTTTGGGCTTGATTTTGCGTTTAGTGGATGGGTTACTCCATCACCAACGTGCCAGACATCCTGCCTATCTCATTACAAGTGTATTATATCTTATTGCACTTGTCACACTTGTAAAAAGGCAGACAGGATATCCGTCATAATAATCCACCATACTCTAAATCAGGACCTTTGTTTTTATTGTCACACCTACTGAATTCACTTGTGAAACTGATACAATCTGTCAGATGAGCCAAATGCCACCTTTGAAAATCCAACTCCATTCCATAGAATGTTTAATTTTTTTCAAAACTGTATTATTGACTCCAGTGAAGATATATTTCATAGTCCCCTTCACCTTTTGTTCAATGTGTTTTTCTAGAAACTTACATGGCAAATGCACATCATGGATAAACACATTTGTGCCCATCATTTTTGTTTTAATATGTGCACTCATGCTATCTATATGTAAATCATATTTTCCTTGATGTCATATGTAATGTGTAAGAAAATGGGTTATTAGTTGGAAAGGGTGTAAGCCCACCCCACGTAATACATCCAAAATCTTGTCCTGTCCAACACATAAGTTCAATAAATAAACCTGGGCTCCATCTCTGACAGTGGCAGCTATGGCATAGGGCAGGTGGGCTTAACTTAAGGAAAAGTGTGTAAAGTATTTAGCAGTAACAAAACAATTACGAAGTCAAAAAACAACACAATAAAAATCCCCAAATCAATTCCTAAATATTAAGAAACATTGAGTTAGAAAGGTGACATGGAAATTAATAAAATCCAATAAGGGCCAGCAAAGATATGAACTGTTAACATTTTAGAGCAGAAAGCACATAGAAAAAGTAAAGCACCAATAAGGAGTCACTGTTAATGGTTTCCTGTGACCCAGGTGTGATTTCAGTCTGCCATCAATGGAATGGAGGTCAGATACACCAAGTGGGTAAAAGTATCTATCTTCTAACTTATTTGGAAGTCGAAATCCTTCATGGGGAAAAGGTGTGGGCTCTATCTGGTGGAGTCATCTCACTCAGAAAGCCCTTGGAGGAAGTCCAGCTAAAGATGTTTGTCGGTAAAAGCTAAGGTGGGGAAAATTCAAATTTCATCTCCACTAAAGCACTCTCAACTGCTGAATACTTTTCATGCCTTCACCCTTTCAAGATTTCTACATTAGGACTTAGGGCCTGATTTAGAGTTGAGCAGATGGATTACTCCATTACAAATATGACTAATCTCCCGTGCCCCTTATTACAACTGCATTACATACTATGACCCTTGTATATCTGTCACAATTGTGAAATAGTAACCCGTCTGCCATTCTCTAAGTCAGCCCCATAGCTAGATACTGTAGCTCGTAAACCTCCAGTGGGACAAGTCTAGAAGCTATAGCTGGCAGGTCACATCAAGCTATATACCTTAGCCGCGAGAGTCAGCTGAAGCTTTGTTTCAGGTGGCAAAAAGCTCTAAACAAGACCAAACTACTTTTCTTTCCTGATGAGATCCTGCCTTGGTCAGATAGGTTTGGAAATTTAGTGCCAGCCCTCCAGATGCCAAATATTTCCTAGTTCCCACATTTTTGTTCTTTTTGGAACAGTTCCTCTTGGCCACATCTACAGCCTCCAGGACCTAAGAGACAGCAATTAGGAACAAGGACTTACTCCAGCAAAAGACATCAGCAGGGTCTAGAAAGATTACAGTTGCAGCCACGGCCCGTGCAGGTAAGAGTGGTGGGGAGGAGGAGCCGGGTGGGGGGATTTCGATAGACGATGACCAGGAAAAAATAAATAAATAAATTATTTGCTCTGGTCATCGTCTGTCAAAATCCCCACACACCCGGTCCCACCACCCCACCGCTCTTACCTGTATGTGCCACGGCTGTCCAGTTGTAACTAGTCAGCAGTTCACTCCAGGAAGAGGTCACTTGGATGTCCTTGTAATCACAGGAGGTCAACCCACTGGCCATTGTAGTCCACTTCTCTATCCTGGGTATAAAAGGAAGCAGATCCATCCCTTCAGGGACAGACAGTAGGTCCGGTCCTCCTCCGTTCTTCCGCAGGTCCAGGTTTGTTGTGAGGATTTGGGAGGTGAAGCACCTTGTAACCGGGTCAGAAGGAAAACGCAACAGGCTACGTCGGGACAAGGAAGGCTTTATTTTTAAATAGTCTCTTCTCCTCTGGGATGCCAGTTTCGGATAGCCCGGTAGGATGATATAGAGCCTCGAAGGTGAGTGTTCCTCTTCTCTGTGGGGCGATGGGGTCCTCATTTAGGCTGCCGACGGCGTGGGTCTTCCGGTCAGGCAGGTGCAGAGAGGGGACTCTCCGGGGTCCGCAAAATACAAACAGAAAGGAGGGGGTCAATACAGCATCCCGTTTGAAAGAGTTCAAGGGACTCAGGAGTGAGGGAAACACACTGGTGCACATGTGATAGGAGAGATAGAATTCGTACGGGGGGAGGAGTGCCAGTGAGGGGAGGGTAGTCTCTATTTACAAAGCACAGGCGGCAAGCGGCAGCGTCTTTTAGCCCTCAGCCTTCTCCCGCCTCCCGACCCAACCCGAGAAACGGTCCTGTACCTGGGTCAGCCAAGCTCCTCCGTGGGCGCGGCTCGGCGAAGCGTGGTTGCGGAGCCCTCCTGTCTCCGGCTTCCAGTCCCCAGTAACACTCCCTCCGCCAGGGCTCGATCTCCTCTCCTGGCGTCCTCGCGGTTCGTCCTGTAGTTGTTTCTCTGGTCCTCCGATCTCCTTCTCCTCTCTTCTCGCTCCGGTGTCCGTGCACACCCTATTTCGCTCGTTGGGAGTTCTTATTGGGTGCCAGATACTGCCGTCATCACAGTGGGCGGGGCTTTCTTGGAGTGTGTCCCAGTTAAAGGGGTCAATTTCACAGTCCGATACATCCGTTAGGGAAGCCGTCCACGAGTCTCCCTGGGGAGAATAAAGCATATGGCCCATGACTTCCTGAGCTTCCCACCAGTCACCCCCTGGTCTGACGCCTTCTCGGCTGATCTTGTGACACACCTCTTTTGTACAATTCACTAGTCAGTGGATGTGGGTGACACCTGGGCACTACCCAACAACCAAGGGATAAAAAGTTCCAGAGGGCAAACTGTCTCACTTTACAAGCACATCCTTTTTGCCTTACTACTAATTATCCCACAGAGCACCATTCTCAGGGAAAAACAAGATGGCAAAAACCTGTCTGCCCTCTGAGAAGGCACATGCCCGACCTAAGGGAGTGTATATGTAAATGAGCCGTCCCTTCCTCGAACACACTGAACTGGTTCTGAGACAGCTCCTGCTCCGCTGAACGGATGCTACATTTGACCTGCGATCAAATATCCCTTTTTCTTGGAGCTCAATTTACAGTTAATTATGAATGGACAGATACGCCATGGCCCCTTTTAAGTTAATGAAGTTCTTGACCCCCACCCCCAACTGCCTTTCCTGAATGAGAATGAGTCACATTCCTCACATACTGGTTGTCCTGGAATAGGCCCAAGCCTTTGGTTCTGCTCTAGGAGCAGTTTTCACACATGATCAAGGGGAAAACATTCACATGGGTAACGGCTGTCAGGCCAACAGGAGTTTCAGGCAGACATTTTAAAAGTCACTTTTCCTCTACATTTATTTACTCAATTTCACCATTGAATTGTATTTGTAATAAATGATCTTTGTGACTTCTTCCAAACTGAAGTTACCAAATATAGTATTTTAATTGCACTATGATATTTTAGAGAAAACAACTACAACCCTTTACAGTGAAAATAACATTTGGGACTAGTCACTATAGGAACAGTCCATCACTAAATCCATACATGTTCCACTTTTAAATACTAGGCACCAGACCTTGTGGCCTACTTTAGGGTCCTCTATTGTAGAATGTGCACAGCCTGTTTTAACTAAAATTCTTGAGTGTATGCCGCGCTCCTGAGTATCGCTCCCTGAGCTGGAGCGTTGGTATATATCAATATGGTTGCATCCCCATACACGTGGGGTATGTCTCCCGGGCACAGGTCAGTGGTGCTCTTATAAAGCTTCCCCAATTTCTTTCAAAAGTTTTTAAATAAAGTTTTAAATAACCACGCTTCTCCAAGGTTTCTTTTCAAAAAATCATTCCAATCTGTATTGTTTCATCACAATATTCTCATTTCATGAATGAACGTGTAAACTTCCATTCCCAGAATGCATTATTCCTGGTTTACCATGTTATTTTTTATCCCAATGCATTTCGGCCTGTTTGGCCTTCATCTGGGGATTATCTACAAAATTAAACAATGTCTAACATTAATTTACTGCTTAAGAAGGCCACTGAGTTGTGTGATACTTGTGAAATGTTTCAAAACCTAACGTGCTGGTGCGTTAGTATTAGGGGGCTATTCTCTGAATTTTATACGGTGCGACCAGGGCACGAGTCGGGGTACCACGCGGGTGGACGGCATCCCCCCACTTATTTTCCAGGGTTTTCCAGGGTGGACGCCGTCCACCCTGCTCAATCAAAACGCCGTCCACCCTTCCCAAATACGCGCGCACAAAGTGAAGACCACAAACAACAATGTATTTCCGGGTGGCTGGCTGAATCCGGAAATTTCTCGGACTGCCGCCAATCATCACGCCCCATGCCCCTGCACCTACCAGGTTCACCGTTGCCAGGGTAGCCACCAATAGACGCCGTGATCTTCAACCAATGGGTGGGTGGGTCTGCAACTCGGCAGTCCCGCCCTCCTGCTCCAAGCCCTTTATTTTTCGGGCTTTCCTGCTTTAGCTCCTTTGCTTTTTCGAAGTGACCCGGAACCGGATGTTGACGTGGCTGTTCTGCCTGGCCTTGCCTGCTGCCTGACCTGCCTCCGCCTCCCGCTGCAGACTTCCCTTCACTCGATAGTAAGGGTAGCAATAATGTGAATGGCGGTTGTGTTAGAGTATCAGTTGTAGTATTGTGTAATGGTTAAACAAGTAGTAATGTGTTTGTGTACTGCAGTATATAGTGTAGTGTATGTTTTTGTGTGTTGTAGGCTTCAGGTATCTGTATATTAACGGATGCAGTACACGTGGTGCTGTTTTAATATTGTTTTATTAGAGAATTTGTTTATGTAGAGCACAGCTAGAGAACCATGTTAGATTCACGGCGTTAGCTCACCGACCTGTGATTCTGGGCAAATCAGTTAATATCCCCATGCCTTCCAATAGGCAATGTGTTCGTGTGACTTTTAGACACACAGAGATATTCCACCGTATGCAGCCTCAAACGGCTTTTCCTGTAAATAGCACGGGAGCTGTACCCCCTGGACCCATCGAGCTAGTGCCACCTATAGCATTGAGTGACTGCCACCTATAGCATTCAGAAGTTACATCTGCGCAGTCACTACCGCTGTGGCACGGTTAGCTTTACAAACGGAGATACCGCAGCCTACACGCTTTATAGGTTACACACTGGTGGGCCCAATACTCCAAACAGTCGTGGCAGTCTTGTCGGCTGATACTGCACGCTGAACAGTACAGGGATGGCCACTGTTAGACAAAAAAGACAGGATAGGAGCAGTGTCACAACGGCCTAGGAATGGTTGATGTTGAGGCAAACGTAGGGCGTGGAGGTATTTTCCTTGCTTGCACGAGGGTTAATGACATTAAAGTCGGCCAGCGTTACAAACAGTGCACTTTACGGACGCCTGAAGCCTTGTCATTGTTAACAAGTTTCACACAATGCATTTACCCCACACTGTGTTTGCGGAAAAGGGGTGGGGGGGGACACCCCAAAAAACGAATTGCTCCATTCCATTATCACAACAGCACATAACAGTGGGCATGCGCAATTAAAATTTTCTAAGCTACAAACTCAAAATAAAACGTGGCAATGAGGGCATATTGCTTTTGTAGCGAAAATTCAGAGCTTACCTCCCACACAATAAAGGAAGTAGCAAACGACATTTTTCTATTCCGAAAAGCAGCCTCGGGACAGAGAGAAATAAAAGGTTAAAAATATGAAAATAAATAAAGCACTAAATAAAGCAAGACAGAGTCGTCGCATAGTGGCCAGATTGATTTTATTCACACGCAAACACATTAGCACTGCTTTATAGAGTGTACCAGTGAAGCACTACTTTTGTGTTCTCGGGTTTCTTTGAACAACATTGTTTTCCCGCGGTGTTTGTTTGTAATTTGCAATAAATGTTTACTTCGTCATTGTTGTCAAAGTGCATTAATGTGGATTTGTGTAAACTGGGCATGCTAATATATTAATTACGGTGCCATGCTGAAAGGAAGCCAGCTTGTGAATTACTGCGCCGTTGTGGGAATTGGGTGGATATCTGCATCAGGAAGCATTGTGGGACCTGGGAGCATATGTGCATAGTAGAGTAATTTCTGGCAAAAATATTTGGACTGCAATAGACACTGAGGATCCACTGTAAATACTAGCATTATACCATACATTTATGTTGACATATGCCTTTATTTAAAGAAATGTCCTCCTGTTTTTTTATTTACATGCTGTCCAGCTGTTGGCCTATAATTTATGAAAGACAGCACGGAGAGTCACTTAAAAGTAGGACCATTTTCTGTATTTATCCACTTTTACAAATAAATGTAGACAGAAAACACATTGTTTTCTGTCTGTATTTATCTGTAAAAAAATTGTGAAAACTGGGAGCCTTACACATAAGCATCCTTTACAAGCATGTAACATAGCTTGAGGAACTGTATCTTTTGCTTTGCTCTTGACCAATGCTCCTCTGCACATCATGCATGGCCTTTCCAATTGACTTTCCTCTTAGTTCCCTTGTGGAATGGATGTTTCTAAGTATAGGGTTAAAAATGATCACTTTTGAAAGGTCTCCATGCATTCATTAAAGGCAAACTGCTGTGTCGCCAACATCCAAAAGCGCTTTAACCTCTTCAAATATAAAAATTTGGGTGCTCAAGATTGATGGAAATCTATGGAATGCCTCAGAATCGTTTCTAAGGAATGAATGACGGTGACAGCAGGATGCCACCATTCCTTCAACTATGAAAATGCTTACAGTTGCCTAATGTGGAATCTTTTATTTGCACTACAGCTTACAGTATCTTGGGAGCCATCCTATTCAACAGATCTCCCTGCCTTGCATTTGTCCTGCTCACACCTGCAATGGTCCATCCTGCAGCACAGCAGGGCCGCGTTGGGTCCCATGCTCACCCAGGACACAACACAGATCACCAGGAATTCGCACAGCCATCTGCTGCCAGACAGGAAACTTTACCTTCTACCCCTAGCACGGAGGCTGCAACAGTGGTAGCCAAGAGAGGTAAAAAGCGCTAATACTCCTTGGCAGAAAATGTTTGGTTCATTTATGACCACAAATCTTTACAATGTAATGTTCATACATGACATGGGAAACGAAATGAGCAATATCACACCGGTAAAATAGAAGATCATCAATTGCTAATTGAGGGAATTTTTCTTTTTTAAAAAGGACATTTTGTGACTCTCTTTTTTTTTTTATTGTAATACCACCACAAACCGGGGTGGGTGGCTCATTGGGCCACAAACATTTAGCTAGGTGCCAAAAGTAATCCAAAAAATATTTTTGCCAAGCAATCCATCAGTGAATTTGAGTGACAAATGTAAACAATAAAACTGACCCAATGCTTTCTGCTTTCAACAGAAACAAGCAAACGCAAATCCAGCATCATGGATTTCTTTGCAAATGCGAATAAGAGATCACGGTTTGATTCTGAAAGTAGCCTAGTACAGCCCAGTGCGTGCTTGAACGATGTACCTGCACAAGATTCGGAGAGTATGATGTCAAGCCAAGGATCGGTTCCACCTTATCCACTGGAAGACTCTTCAACAAAGATCCGGGATGCGGGCGCCAGTTTTGAAAGGGATACCAGCTTGCCAGAGTGTTGGGACCACAATCAGTGGGCTCAATTTAAAGAAAAGTATCCATGGCTAAGTTGTGAAAATGGCCGCCTTGGCTGCAACATATGCAGTGAGGTTAAGCTACTTGGAGCATCACAGGGTGTGGGTTTGTCTAGAGAATGGGTCACTGGGAGCATTGCTGCATCTGGCCCAACAAAAGCTAGCCAGTTAGGCTCACTGCGGAAAAAAATACATAAGCATAAAATTTCTGAAGCACATTGTAATGCATGTGCTATCCAAGATGCATCCAAGAAGGAGGTACTGCCGTCAACGATCCTGGAGCAGCAGAGGCATCATCATGCTTCAACGGTTAAGGTGTTTCGCACTCTTTTCTTTTGTGCAATAAATAATCGCCCCTTTTCAGACTTTCCAGGTCTAGTAGGTTTGCAGGTTGCTAATCAGTCAGATATGGGCTCGATTCTACACAGCGAGTTCACTGCAGCACAGATAACTGATTGCATTGCTGAGGAAATGCGGAGAAAGCTTTGCATAGGCATTGTTGAACAGGCTCCAAAAATCTCAGTTTATATTGATGAGTCAACAACCCATTCTTCATTGACTGTTTTAATTATTTATGTTCGTGCTGCATTCAATGGAAAAGAGCCCCTCACCTTTTTCCTTGACTTGCTTGAGTTGCCTAGGGGCGATGCAGAGTGCATTGAGTCCTCACTCTTGAAATGTTTGGAAAAACATGGGTTTTGCAACCAGTTCCTTGCAGACAATTGGATAGGGGTGTGCAGTGATGGTGCCAGTGTAATGCTTGGGAGAAACTCTGGTGTTTTGGAGAGGATATGTTGTAAACACCCTCGACTTGTAAAATGGCACTGTCTATGCCACCGGCTTGAGCTCAGTGTAGCAGACACGGTTGATACAGTGCCAGGCCTTAAGCACCTTGCATCATTTTTTGAAAAACTGTATGCTGTGTACCACCAGTCTCCCAAAAATCAGCGGGAACTTTCCGCATGTGCAAAAGAGCTAGAGATTGCGATTCTGAAAATTGGGCGAGTATTTTCAATCCGGTGGATTGCTTCTAGCAAAAGGGCAATACGAGCAGTGTGGGAGTCATACCCAGCCCTTCACCAGCATTTTGTTCAGTCCAGCTTAAGTACTTCTCGTGATGCCAAACACCGGTCTACTTTCAGTGGGCTGAATAGAATTCTGACATCTTACGATTTTGTGCTGAATCTAGCTGGTGTTGCAGATGCGGTTCATGAAATTGGAACACTGTCGGAAGCACTTCAAAGGGATGAGGTAACTCTGCCACGAGCTTACCAGCTCATCAATCGTTCAGTAAGGGCAATTGAAAAGCTTAAGGAGTTTCCAGGGACACACAGGAAGGAGGCTGAAAAAGCTATTGAGAGTGGCTTATTTAGAGGAGTGCCAATCAGCTGTGAGGACTCACTTGGGCAGGTCAAAATAAACCTTCCCCAGTGTTATCAAAATCTGGCAGATAACTTGCGCTCTAGGTTGTATGCACAGTCTGCAAGCAATAGGTCGGCCACATCATCTCGGACAGATGAATTTTTAGCTCTTACATCAGAGATAGATGTTATCAACCCACAGAAATGGCCATATGACATTGAGAGCCCATGGTATGAAGGTGAGGAGAAACTACAAAACCTGTGCAGGAGATTCTGTCTTAATTTCAAAGGCGTATCTGAAGGCTTCAGAGACTATATTGATAATGGTGGTAATGACATTCCAGAGAAACTGCAACCTGTTTTGAGGGCGATAAACACACTTCCTGTGACTTCAAGTGACTGCGAAAGGGGTTTCAGCACAATGAACTTGATAATGTCACCCATACGAAACTGCCTTGGTATCGGACGCCTTTCCTCATTAATGTTCATTAACCTCATGGGTCCTCCTCTGCCTCTTTGGAATCCAGTGCCATTTGTGAACAGGTGGTTGATTGCCCATCGCCATGCAGATGATACTCAATCTAGAAAGGTAGATCCTACAGCCCAGCACAATAAAAGATATGCAGACGCATGGTCGTTTTTTAATTGATAGCTTTCAATGATCTAAGCGGTCTCACAAATTTTCCATGGCCAGACATCCTGTGGCAATATAACATGTCCCATAATGTCTGCAATAACAGATGTACAGAGTATCAAGCTGAAACTGTACAGTGTGCACCTTGCATTTTTTTCTCTCATGGTCCCAGTGTATTATACTTGTCAATAAATTTAAATGTCGTGTTCTCGGTAGCGTAATAAATTTTAAAGTTTTGATAATCACTATTGTAGTTTCTAGTATGTGGTTTTCTTTGGCTTTTTTCAACACAAATTCTGCTTTTGTTCATGGTCCCATGTTTTAGTATGCCTCGCTTACAGCACTTAATGGCTTGACTAATGTAGTTGTACACCAAACTTCATCCACATTTGGGCTGCTAATTCCTCCATACAGGGACCTTAAGTCACAGGCTTAAGTACCAAGCAGCTTCAATTGTTAAATCTTGCAATATATGCAAATGATGGATCTGCCTCACAAGTGATGTCACTTCCTGTCGTGATGTCACTTCCTGTCGTGATGTCACTTCCTGTCACGCCGCCTAACTTGGAGAGTCCCCCCACTTCTTTTTTTAGGACTTGTGCCCTGGGTGCGACATAAAACACGCTTCTGTTCGCCTTACGGCAGTGGTAAGTGCTTGTTATTTCGGGTGGACTGAATGCTTCCAACTGTCTTTATACCTATGTCAAAGATTTTACACTAGCACAGATCTGTGCTCATATGCTATTAATTAAATCACGGTGTCACAGCATGCGTCTACCCCAGTGTTCTATAAGAGAACACGGAGCTGTTTGTGCAGAATGTAATGCTCTGTGTAATCGCTTACCGGTAATACCAAGAAGGCTTGCTTATCTTCAGTGTGGGTTCCGGTCGATCGTGTTTGGAGTGTTAGTTCGCATTTGTGTTTATGTATTAAATAATGGATAACGGACTACACGTGTGCACTGGCTTGTAAACATTAAGAAAGGACTACATTTTGGTGAGTGCGATGCTCGCGGTAATAACAAGTGAGGAAGGACATGTTATTGGCAGACATATTGCTACAGTCTGGCTACCTATATTGTGTTAATGAAGTATCAATATGTGATTTAGGAAGAACATGACCGATAATAAATATTATACTATTTAGAAACAAGAAAGATGTTAAATCTCAATACACATGATGCTACAATTTACATTATCAATCTTTGTTATAGTTCAGGAAAAACGTGCAGCCATAATTACAAATGACATTGAAATTCCATCCGTTCGTTCATTCCGTTCGGCTTTAAAGAGTTCAAATAGCTGATCCAATAGTTTTCTCTCTGTAGTAATGTGTTGTGATTATCTTTTCCTTCATGTTTCTCTATTGTCTCCAATATACAAAATTTTAATTGGCTGATGTTATGACTTGATTCAATAAAATGGCTTGCTTTTATGTTCGTTCAATCGTATTTTCAATTTCCTTTCTGTCTGTCCAACATAGGGTTTTCCGCAGGGACATTTAAGCATGTAAATTACATTTGCGGTGTCGCATGTGGCAATCACTCGTAGTTTAATCTTGTCTTCCTTCATGGGGTGTGTAATGTACGATCCTGTTATGACATTATTGAAATTATTGCAGTTCCAGCACGGTATTGTGCCTTTATACGTGGTTTGCAGATCTTGTCTGGTTGAATTTTTTATCATTTCACCTACGTTTTTACTTCTGGTGTATGCAAAGATTGGTTCAAGGTCAGAAATATGATTTAAGTCTTGTTCCAATTTTAAGATTGGCCAATGTCTTTTGATGATTTTTTTATATAGACCACTCATGGTAGAGTATTTGATAACACATGTTATAAGGTCTTCAACAGGTTTATTTTGTGTTGCCAATAATTCTTTCCTCAATTTGTTTTTACTGCGATCTTTTGCCTGTGTTAATATTTGGTCCGGATATCCACGTTTCCTAAATGTGTGTAGCACGGTATCAATTTGTTCCTTTTTCCTTATAGGGTTTGATACGATTCTCTTTACTCTCAACAATTGTGTATACGGCAGGTAGTGTTTAAGAGATTGTGGATGGAAGCTTTCATATGCCAGGGTATTGTTTCTGTCGGTCTCCTTCCTATATAAGTCTGTTTCAAATCCAGTTGATATTTTTTTAATTGTTACGTCCAGGAAGGTTATGGTGCGTGTGAGAAGCCGGGTGCATAGGTGTCTTTTGGTGTCGGGTCGCGTCGCTGTTTTCTATGGAGACCAAAGAAGATTTGCTGCTTGCGTCGACTGAAGAAGTGTCCGGTGGAATCCAAGGGTGGATTCAAGATACTGAAGACCTGAGAATTAAAGGGACAGTGTTCAAAATCACTTGCCAGTGACCAGTGGCCAGGAAGACGGATGACCACAGATGTTGGGTGATTTCAGGTCATCGATTGTGTTTTGACTCTTCGCTCACGAGGTCCAGGAAGGCTCGATGATGACCAGCAGCTGGATTCAGAGTGTCCACAAAGTCTGCAGCTGATGGCAGTGTCGACAACCGGATTGGAGCCAACAAGCCTTGGCAAATGCAAGTCTTGTGTGGAGGGAAGAAAGTCGATGGTGCAGACCAGTAAGGTTTGAGGGACTCACCAAGCAAGGGTAAATGAGGGCAGGCCTGGAGCAATCAGGGGAGCCCTTTGAGTCATTAAGAAAGTCTTCGGTGGACCCGCAAACCAACGGGCAAGGGATCGCAAAGATGCCTCTTCAGGAAATGAATCACAGGAGCCCACGGTCACTCGAGACAGGGTAGGCCTCTGATTTTCACTGCAAGACCTGCTGGAGGCTTGGGCCACAAACGGTCCAATGCACAAGTTTGTTGAACGTCGTGAAGGGGTTGCACTCAACAATAGTGCACGGTGCCTGGGTATTGCTGTTCCTCATCACTCGTGGGGTTCACTCGCCACAGCTCTGCTGGGGACTCACAATGGCCGTCGAGAAGTCAGGAAATCTACTTCTGGGGCTGCAGGGACTTCAAACTCCGGCGGGAGCGGGAAAGTTTGCAACTGTTGATTAAGGTTTTTGGTGCCTGCCAAGCAGGGGAGTCACTCCTTGACTCCAAGGGAGATTCTTCTGTCTTCCAAAGGAAGTGGAATGTCGAAGGGCCAGGATTCTTCTTTGTAGACCGTCATCCAGGGTTATCTGATTTGCAATGGCAAGGTTTGCTATCTTATAGTGAAGATAGGGGAGGGACTAGCTCCATGACCACTCCTCTGGGAGGGTCAGGGTAGGGGGTGGTTACACCCACTTCCTTTTGTCCAGTTTCGTGCCAGAGCAGGGACAGGTAGCCCCTGAACCGGTTTAAGCTGGCATATGCATAGAGGAGCCTACTGCTCTCCCAGTGCAGGACTTCAAAGCACTCTAGGAGTGCACCCACCCAGCTCCAATACTGTCTGGAAGGCGGTGACACCTCCCTGTGACAGGATGCCTTTTGTTGGGCTTCCTCCACTGCGAGTTTCAGTCAGCAGCAGGAGGGCAGCCCAGTGTCTGTGCTGTTGGCATCCATTTTGTGATGCCAGCGCTCTATAGGATTTCTGTAGTTTTACATGTCGTCCCCTCTAGAAGGGTGGGATCATGCTCCCACATCATGGACTGATGTGGGGGTATGATTCCAAGTTGTTTGACACCAAACACAACATGTTTTGATGCAGTCATTCCAAAGTTAGCATTTTAATGCACTTAAGAGTATATGGTTTAACCGCATCCACAAACAGCCATAGAGAATAGACTCTGGTAGCTGCAGGGGGGCCCTGCTCATGCAGAGGCACCCCCTCACATTGTAAACCATGCACCCTGCCCTCAGGATTGATAGGGCCTGCCGTAGGGGTGGCTGATAGGTTTATATGTGTGTGTATGGTGAGATATAGAAACCTATATCTCTGTGAGGAGTGCTAACACTACCTCACACAGGCTGCAGTAGCAGGCCTGTGGTGTCAGATTGAGAATGCTTCCCAGGGGTGGCATAATACATGCTGCAGCCCCTGGTAGGCCTGTGAAGTACCTATGCCCTAGGTACCTAAGGTACCATATACTAGGGGTTCATAAGGTACCACAGTATCCAATCACTAGTGCATCTAATATGCACACCAAGTCGTTTAGAGAGAACAGAGAGACTGGGACCCTGATTAGCAGGGACCCAGCCAGACTAGGGCCAGAAACCAGTGTATACATCAGAAAAAAAGTGGGGGTAACACAAGTGCAGATCCTACTCTCCTACACAAACCCCCCAAACGCAGGGACATTAAACCAACCTTGACCAGTTGAATCTTCATGTTCTAAGTGGAAATACCTTGAGAGTCCATCTGCATTGGCATGTTGGGTCCCAGGTCTATGTTCCACTGTATAGTCCATCCCCTGTAGGGAAATGAACCACCTGATCAGTTTAGAATTTTCACCTTTCATCTGTTTGAGTCATAGGAGGGGCTTGTGGTCAGTCTGAACACTGAAGTGAGTGCCAAACAAGTATGGCCTCAGCTTCTTCAGGGCCCACACCACATCAAAGGCCTCCCTCTCTATAGGTGATCAATGTTTTCTCTAGGGGTCAGCCTTCTGCTTATGAAAACTACTGGCTGGTCTTGACCTTCATCATTAAGTTGAGACAGTACAGCTCCCACACCCAGCTCTGAAGCATATGTTTGAGCAATGAACTTCTTTTTGTAATCTGGACTCTGCAAGATGGGGGCAGTGCACATTGCCTGCTTGAGGTCATCAAATGCCTTTTGACAGCTAGCTGTCCACTGAACCTTTTTTGGCATTTTCTTAGAGGTCAGATCATTTAAGGAGATCACTATAGATCCATATCCCTTAACAAACCTCCTATAGTACCCAGTCAGGCCTAAAAAGGCTCTAACCTGTGTTTGGGTTGTTGGAGCTACCCATTCCATGATGGTTTGGATTTTGCTCTGCAATGGTTGAAACTGGCCTCCACTTACAAGGTGGCCCAGGTACACAACCTGACTCTGCCCTATCTGGCACTTGGTGGCCTTGATAGTGAGGCCTGCTTTTTGCAGGGCCTGCAAAACATTTCTGAGGTGGACCAGGTGATCCTGCCAGGTGGAACTAAAGACAGCAATATCATCAAGATAAGCTGAGCAATACGTTTCCATACCAGTCAGAACTTTATTCACCAACCTCTGAACAGTGGCAGGTGCATTTTTCAAACTAAAGGGCATTACCACAAAGTGATAGTGCCCACCAGGGTTGAAAATGCTGTTTTGGCCTTGGCATCATCAGCTAACTTGATTTGCCAGTAGCCAGCTGTTAGGTCAAATGTACTAAGATACTTGGCTGAGGCCAAAGTGTCTATAAGTTCATCTGCCCTTGGTATTGGGTAGGCATCAGTCCTGGTGACTGCATTGAGGCCTCTGTAGTCAACACAAAACCTCATTTCTTTCTTACCACCCTGGGTATGAGGTTTAGGTACAAGGACTACTGGGCTAGCCCAAGGGCTAGCTGAAGGCTCAATAACACCTAGTTCCAACATTTTCTGGACGTCAGTCCTGATACAGTCCCTGACATGGTCAGGTTGCCTGTAGATTTTACTCTTTACAGGCAGACTGTCTCCAGTGTCCACCTCATGGGTGCACCAGGAAGTCTGACTTGGGGTCAGGTTAAACATGTGTCTAAACTGTTGCAGAACTTGTCTGCATTCAGTTTGCTGATGATCAGTGAGGCTGCTTGCCAAAGCAACACCATCAACTGACCCATCATCAGGGTTCTGTGAGAGCAGGTCAGGGAGAGGGTCACTCTCCTCCTCCTGGTCCTCATCAGTTGCCATGAGCAAGCCCATGTCAGCCCTGTCCACATATGGCTTAAGTCTGTTGACATGGAGTACCCTCAGGGGGCTCCTGGGAGTTCCAAGATCCACCAAGTAGGTGACTTCTCCCTTTTTCTCAACAATTGTATGGGGGCCACTCCATTTGTCCTGGAGAGCTGCTGGGGCCACAGGCTCCAATACCCACACTTTCTGGCCTGGCTGATAAACAGTCAGGACAGCCTTTTGGTCATGTCAAGCTTTTTGTAATTCTTGGCTAGCCTCAAGGTTTTTAGTTGCCTTCTTCATGTACTCTGCCATCCGGGAGCGGAGACCAAGTACATAGTCCATCACATCCTGTTTGGGAGGTTTGAAAGGTAACTCCCATCCCTCCTTCACCAGGGTCCTCTTACAGGGTGCCCAAACAGAAGTTCAAAAGGGCTGTAGCCAACCCCCTACTGTGGAACCTCCCTGTATGCAAACAGAAGGCAGGGAAGTAAAAGGTCCCATTTTCGCCTAAGCTTTTCTGGGAGGCCTTTAATCATTCCCTTTAGGGTTTTGTTGAATCTCTCAACTAACCCATTGCATTGTGGGTGATAGGGAGTAGCAAATTTATAATTGACACCACACTCCTTCCACATTGCTTTTAAATATCCTGACATAAAGTGAGTCCCTCTGTCGGATATGACCTCCTTAGGGAAACCCACTCTGGAGAAAACTCCAATGAGGGCTCTTGCTACCACAGGGGCTGTGGCAGTCCGTAGGGGTATAGCTTCTGGATACCTGGTGGCATGATCCACTACCACCAGTATAAATCTGTGCCCAGATGCAGTTGGAGGGTCAAGGGGACCAACAATGTCAATCCCTACCCTTTCAAAGGAAACCCCCACCACAGGTAGTGGTATCAGGGGGGCCTTTGTTGTGCCACCTGACTTACCACTGGCTTGGCAAGTGACACAGGAGCGACAAAACTCCTTGGTGTCCTCAGACATGTGTGGCCAATGAAAATGAGGGACAAGCCTGTCCCTGGTCTTGTTTTGGCCCAAGTGTCCTGCCAATGGGATGTCATGTGCTAGGGTCAAGAGGAACCCCCTAAACTTCTGAGGTATTACCAACCTCCTGGTGGCTCCAGGGGTAGGATCTCTAGCCTAAGAATATAGGAGTCCCTCATCCCAATAAACTTTATGGGACCCACTAGCACTCCCAGCAGCCTCAGCAGCAGCTTTCTGACTGAGGGTTTCAAGAGAGAGGCAGCACTGCTGCTCTTTGCTAAGATATTCCCTGGAAGGTCCCCCTGCCCCCAAGATCTCAACCTGACCAGGCTCAAGTTCCTCTGGGGCAGTTCCTTCTTCAGGCTCTGCTTCTCCTCCCTCAGGAGGGGAATCTGAGATCTGAGACAGAGGGGAAGGCACAGCCTTAACCCTACTGCTCCTCCTCTTGGGTAGCATCTGGTCCATAGTTTCAGGATCCAGAGCTGGTGCAGCTCTATGCATTTTGGCCTGTGACCTGGTCACAGCAAACACCTCTGCAGGTATGCCCAACATCTCAGCATGAGCCCATAATTCTACTTCAGATCAGGCTGAAGTCTCCAGATCATTGCCCAACAAACATTTGACAGGGAAGTCTGCACTGACTACTACCTTTTTGAGGCCAGTTACCCCTCCCCAGGAGAAATTCACAACTGCCAGACCATGGTTGGTCCTGACATTGCTTGCATTGGTAACCTGGTACATTTCACCCAGGATGATCTGTGCAGGGTCCACTAGATCCTCTGCCACCATGGTGACACTAGCACCTGTGTCCCTGAATGCCAAAGCCTGTTTGCCATTTATGATAGGCTGCTGTTTGTACTAGCCCAGATTACTGGGGCTCACTAGGAAGGACATATCAAGGTCTCCCTCACAAACTAGCAATGCCTGTGTTGGTACTCTGACTAGGCCAGAGTCCACATCAGAACCCAGGGTCAACCCTACTACACCCTTATTCTGATTACCACCTCCACCAATGACTGCACTGTGGGGAACAGGTGCCTTAGGGGCTGGAGTGGTGGTGGTTTGGTCTTTGGACTTGGTACAATCAGACGTCCAGTGCCCTTTCTGTTTACAGAATTTGCACCAGGGCTTCTTTTGACCTTTTCCCTTTGTAGACTGTGAATCCCCACCAGATGCAGATTTTTGGGGCCCTTGTGAAGACTTCTGGTCTTTTGCCTTATCCCCACCTTTATCTGAGCCTTTAGGATCTTGCTTCTTGGTGTCACCCCCCTTGTTCTGGGTTTTCTGCCTCACCCTGGTTGTGACCCATTTGTCTGCCTTCTTTCCAAATTCTTGGGGACAGGTCAGATAAGAGTCCACCAGGTATTGATGCAACATCTGGCTTTGGCAATTATTAAGGATCTGTTCTCTCATGATAAGATTATACAATCCCTTAAAATCAGTAACTCTACTACCAACCAGCCAACCTTCTAGAGCCTTGGTTGCACAATCAACAAAGTCAGTCCAATCCCGAGTCTGTGCTTTCTGGGTATCTCTGAACTTCAACATGTACTGTTCAGTGGTTAAGCCAAACCCATCTATTAATGCACTCTTCAGGGCTTCATAGTCATTAGCATCCTCTTCTCTAACAGTGAGGAGCTTGTCTCTACCTTTATCAGAAAAGGAGAGCCACAAGATTGGTGCCCACCGTTTCTGGGGGACCTGTTGAACTTTACAGGCCCTCTCCATAGCAGTTATCCATTTGTGGATATCATCCCCACTCTGGTAGGGAGGAACAACCCTGGACAGGTTCCTATGGTCTGGAATGTAATCTCTGCCTCTAGGGACACTGTTGCTACCACCAGGGGTATCTAACCCCTCTTTTCTAGAAGCTCTCTGGAGCTCAAAGACTTCTCTATCTAAGCCAATTGCTTGGTTCTGAGGGCAAGCCTAGCTTCCTCTTAATGGAGCATCTTGTACTTTCTTTCAGAGGAGGACTCTCTATGAAAGTATGAGTTCCTCTGATGGACAGATTCTCTGTTAGAGTGATATGAATGGTCAGATTCCCTTGAAGGGGACCTAGGCCTCTCTTCCACTCTATCAGTCCTCTTAGGGAGGATTCCTCTGTCCTGTTCAGACCTTTCTGGGTCTGGCCCTTCAATCACAGAGTCCTGGTCATCCTGATTTTCATCATCAGACCCAGACACTGTAATCGACCCACCCCCTGATCCAGATCCACCAGCTTCTAGAGCCAGTCTAAGATCATCTGCTACTAGTAGATTTATCAGGTGTTGTGTGGAGGGACTCTGTCCTTGCTTCAGGTGTCTTGCAACACACATGTCCTTCAAGTCAAAGTAGGCCATGTCCTTGTACTGAGGCTGGGTGGACCCACTGGCTCCACCTTGTAATGACATTCTAGTGTTGTGCAGTGCTGTACTATCTACACTAGTTTGTGGCCTACTGAACCTAGCTTGAGCTGTAGCAAGGATGTGCTATCCCTTCACAAACAGCTCTAAGTTCAGTAGAACTTATTGATACTAAGCTTGACTTTATATGTACCTTGAGTACCTATAGTGGTTTTCCGTTAGTAATTCAAATAGAGATTTTCTGGCAAAACAATGGCAAGCTGGAATCCCACACGCTGCCCACCAATGTGAGAAGTTGGCCTGGCATATGCTGGTCACTAGTTATAGTGGCCACCTTGCACCAGTCCAATTTGACTCTTATGGTAGATAGGTTTAAGACAACCTTTTAAAGAAAGCTATCCTAGTGGTAGCTGTGGAGAGCAGCCTTCAGGCTAAGTCTCAGAGGAATGTAAAGCAGCTTGTTTTACCTTATAATCTCTTGAATTACCAAATGAAAGGACACCACACAGGTATATATATCAAATATATATGTATTTATTTCTAGACACACTCTACTAATCTCTTTATGAGATTAGAAGCCAGATACACATTCAAAATTCAACGTTTCTCAATAAGTTAAGCACAAATATGGCTGGAGCCCTAGGGGCGTACCAGACCATATACTAAAAAAATGGTATAAGAATGTCAACTTGCAAAATGACAAGGCCTAGGGCCTGGGGAATCGCTGGGGCTTCACTACTGCAGTGTTAGCAGGTAAGTAACAGTCCCACAGGAGACGCGTGCAGTGTGTGAACACAGCCACGGGTTCCCTATTGATTATAATGGTGCAAGTCGCGGTTTGATTTTTAAAGTTTTAGGGTACTTCGAGGTAGTCTACAAGCAAGCCACTTACAAGGTAAGTGATTTGAGGGCCAACACACACTAGGGCACCAGAGTGTGAAGGGGGGTGCATAGGTGTCTTTTGGTGTCGGGTCGCGTTGCTGTTTTCTATGGAGACCAAAGAAGATTTGCTGCTTGCGTCGACTGAAGAAGTGTCCGGTGGAATCCAAGGGTGGATTCAAGATGCTGAAGACCTGAAAATTGAAGGGACAGAGTTCAAAGTCACTTGCCAGTGACCGGTGGCCAGGAAGACGGATGACCACAGATGTCGGGTGATTTCAGGTCGTCTATGGTGTTTTGACTCTTCGCTCATGAGGTCCAGGAAGGCTCGACAATGACCAGCAGCTGGATTCTGAGTGTTCCACACCGTCTGCAGCTGATGGTGGTGTCAGCAACCGAATTGGAGCCAACAAGCCTTGGCAACTGCAAGTCTTGTGTGGAGTGAAGAAAGTCAATGGTGCAGACCAGCAAGGTCTGAGGGACTCACCCAGCGAAGTCAAGTGAGGGCAGGCCTGGCGCAACCAGGGGAGGCCTTTGAGTTATTAAGAAAGTCTTCGGGGGACCCGCAAGCCAACGGGCAAGGGATCACAAAGAGGCCTCTTCAGGAAATGCTTCACAAGAGCCCATGGTCACTCGCGATGGGGTAAGCCTCTGATTTTCACTGCAATACCTGCTGGAGGCTTCGGCCACAAACGGTTCAATGCACAAGTTCGATGAACGCCGTGAAGGGGTTGCACTCGACAAAAGTGCATGGTTCCCGGGTATTGCTGTTTCTTGTCACTCGTGGGATCCACTCGCCACAGCTCTGCTGGGGACTCCCAATGGCCATCAAGAAGTCAGAATATCCCCTTCTGGGGCTGCAGGGACTTTGGTGGGAACGGGAAAGTTTGCAACCATTGATTAAGGTTTTTGGTGCCTGCCAAGCAGGGGAGTCACTCCTTGACTCCAAGGGAGATTCGTCTGTCTTCCAAAGGTAGTAGAACGTCGAAGGGCCAGGATTCTTCTTTGTAGAGCGTCGTCCAGGGTTATCTGATTTGCAATGGCAAGGTTTGCTATCTTATAGTGAAGATAGGGGAGGGACTAGCTCCATGACCACTGCTCTGGGAGGGTCAGGGTAGGTGGTGGTTACACCCACTTCCCTTTGTCCAGTTTCACACCAGAGCAGGGACAGGTAACCCCTGAACCGGTTTGAGCTGGCATATGCACAGAGGAGCCTACTGCTCCCCCAGTGCAGGACTTCAAAGCACTCTAGGAGTGCACCAACCCAGCTCCAATACACTAAATCCAGTCTGGAAGGTGGTGACACCTCCCTGTGACAGGATGCCTTTTGTTGGGCTTCCTCCACTGCGAGTTTCAGTCAGCAGCAGGAGGGCAGCCCAGTGTCTGTTCTGGTGGCATCCATTTTGTGATGCCAGGGCTCTATAGGATTTCTGTCGTTTTACATGTCGTCCCCTCTAGAAGGGTGGGACCATGCTCCCACATCATGGACTGATGTGGGGGTTTGATTCCAAGTTGTTTGACACCAAACACGACATGTTTTGATGCAGTAATTCCAAAGTTAGCATTTTAATGCACTTAAGCGTATATGGTTTAACTGCATCCACAAACAGCCATAGAGAATAGACTCTGGTAGCTGCAGGGGTGCCCTGCTCACACAGAGGCACCCCCTCACATTGTAAACCACGCACCCTGCCCTCAGGTTTGATAGGACCTGCCATGGGGGTGGCTGATAGGTTTATATGTGTGTGTATGGTGAGATATAGAAACCTATATCTCTGTGAGGAGTGCTAACACTACCTCACACAGGCTGCAGTAGCAGGCCTGTGGTGTCAGATTGAGAATGCTTCCCAGGGGTGGCATAATACATGCTGCAGCCCCTGGTAGGCCTGTGAAGTACCTATGCCCTAGGTACCTAAGGTACCATATACTAGGGGCTCATAAGGTACCACAGTATCCAAACACTAGTGCATCTAATATGCACACTAAGTCGTTTAGAGAGAACAGAGAGACTGGGGCCCTGATTAGCAGGGACCCAGCCAGACTAGGGCCAGAAACCAGTGTATACATCAGGAAAAAAGTGGGGGCAACATAAGTGCAGATTCTACTCTCCTACAGTGTGTTCTTGTATTTCAGATGTGAATTGTATTCTTTTATCTATTTGGTTAAGTTTGGATATTTCCTCCATGAGTAGTTCAGTTGTACCTTTCCATATTATGAAAATGTCATCAATGAATCGTAGATATAGTTTTATTTGGGTTTTCCAAGATTGTGTAGATAAGATGTACTGTTCCTCATAATGATTCATAAAGATGTTCGCATACGACGGTGTGGCGCAATTTCCCATTGATGTTCCTGTCTTCTGTTGATACCAATTTTCTTGCCATTTAAAGTAACTATGTAACAGGGTAAACTCCAAGAGTTCCATGAGAAACACCTTCAGTCCTTCATCGCACTCAGTATGTAATAGTGGTTGCTCAACCGCTTCTATTACCTGTTCATGCGGGATTGACGTATATACAGATTTTACGTCTATGGTGCACAGTAGTGTTGTTTCTTCATCCGTGATGTTGATTTGATTGAGTTTATTAAGAAAATCCGTTGTATCTTTAATGAATGTTCTCATCTTCAAAACACATGGTTCTAGGTGACGATCTAAAAATTTACTGACTGGTTCATGTAAGCTACCACGGGTTGACACAATTGGGCGACAGGGTGGCGTCACAGGATTTTTGTGTATCTTTGGCACCATATATAAGGTTGGGATTTGATTGAATTAGATACTTTTTGACTTTTTCATTTATGATACCTCCATCGAATGCTTTATGGACTATGGTTTGTAAGGTTTCCTTGAATTGATCTGTTGGGTTCATTTCGAGTTTCATATATGTATTTTGATCACTTAAATGTGTTTCCACCTGTGCGTTGTAATAGCTGGAGTTCAAAATGAACAGGGCCCCCTTTGTCTGCTTTTTGGCATGTTATAGTGGTGTTATCAGCAATTGATTTTAGGGTCCCAAATTCTTTAGCCGTGAGGTTTCTATGTTTGAGTATTTTCTGGAAATTTAGTTTCACTATGTCCTGTTTCACCAGTAATTCAAACATGTCTAAACTTTTATGACTCACTGGGGCCATATATGTACTTCTGAGTCTTAAACCTTTCAAAGGATCTTCTCCCTACTTTAGGGTCTACAAGGCTTACTTAGGGGTGACATACTAGATATTTAGTTGGGTTCCTTCCTGTCAAAAAGGTTTATTTTCAAAGGTTTGTTGACAGGTTGAAAAATTGCAGCAGTCAGGCTACACATGTAGACATGAATCTATGATTTCCATATTAGCTTAGTGGATGGCACAATATGCGCTTCAGTCCACAAGTGACGTTTAACCTTCACACCACTGGTTTATATTCTACTAAACATCTTATGGTCTTACTGGAAAGTAAAATATACCAATTGGGGTTCAGCACTTTTTACCATGTTTTAGGGTCAGAGCACATGCACGCGGGACTTGACAGCAGTACCCCAGTGTGCAGAGGACAAAAACCTGCGATACCAGTCAGCGAACCCTGGGGTGGCCACTCAAAAAGAAGGATGTTTTCCCATGTTGGATTTTGCGCATGTCTCCTAGCTGCTAGATAAAAGGGACTGTGTGATGTATAACAGGTTCAGATCAGGAATTTTGACTTGCAGAGAATATTGTTGAAATAGAGGGACACCTACATTCAACACATAGGAGCCAGGGTAAATTTTGAGAATTGTGATGGGTCTTAAGTGACCACTTTAACTAAAGGATTTCCAGCTCCCCTCTCTCAAATTTTCATGTTTAAGCCCAGAGGCATCCAAACGTTGAACTCATCATTCTAGTTGATGGCCCAATTCCAGATGACAGAATATCCTTAGAGAAACCCATCTCTCAAAGGCAAACTCTTAGCTTGATATTTCAACCCTAGGTACTTGTATGGTCACTTGCAAATCACCTGCAGTTTAGAAGCTCTGAACAAAAAATTGCACTGTCCTCCAACCAACTGTGAATGAGACATGCAGATTCACCTGCAGTATAGGTTAAATAAAAGTCTATCTCTGCAGCACAATTTCATTGAATATTAGGCCTCAATAAGGAACAACATTAAGGGTGCTGGAATCCAGGAACCCTGGCTTTGGTGTAGCAATTTCTAAGGTCTGAAGAAGAGGCAAAAAAAGGTGTTCCCAAGTAAAGGTGATGTCACTGTGTAGGGTCCCTTCCTACAATTTGCCAACAGCATGAAAACAAAAGCTAAGCATTATCCAAGAATTTCTGTGAAAACAAAACTCCTGGCAATGGTGTTTGAGGTAAGTGTGGTTGTGTAGAGGATGGATCTGCAGAGCTGTCAATTTGCTTTTTATTGACTGATGGTAATTGTCAGAAAAATCTGGCTAAATGATTGACTTTAGGCATATCAGACTGCATCACTCTCCCTGTAGTTTTACAATTCTTCACTAAAAAACAACACAACATTGCTTTATCTAGGTCCAATACACTTAGACGAAGAACAGAAATATCATCATTTCAGACTCTCAGTTAACCGCATAATGGGCCAGATGGTCATAATGTGCACATCGACTATTTAAGTCCTGTGTCTGATTTTGTGATGCAACCTATGCACTAATCAGTTGTGTCACAAAATCTGCAGTCACAGAAAGTCACAGAAAAATGTGCCTGTGATTGACTACTAACATAGTGATGGTAGTCTACAAGAAGAGCAGATCACTAACACTGCATTTGCATTCCAAAACAGGAAACTTTGTATAAAACATCCTGTGCTAATTGAATTTGCATTTAAATAATAAAGAAAAGAAATTAAAAAATCCCTTTTTCAAAGACATTATGAAGAGCAGGATGTGGTTCTTAGGACCAGGGCCTGCTTCGCCCAAGTCCATCCAAAATAATTTCCAAACGGGACACTGTCTAATGGGGACAGGCACCGGTTTGCATATCCATTACCACTTCCTTTGTATTGTATTGCATTGTATCATGTATATAGCATTTACTACCCCTATGCGGAGTGCTGAAGCACTTTGAGGAATCAGTAACGTTTCAATGGTTTGTGGTCGCATTTGCTGTCACAGCCATTGGCACATCTCATAGTGAATCAGAAAAAGGAGGGGGCACATCTTTCATGCATCCTATTTGTGATTCTGAATGAATTGTTAAGACCATTTTTCAATTGGGAAAGGTATTACCGATTCACAAACTGGGTTAATTCTGGGCAAAACACTATTTCGCAGTTGCAAATCCCGTGATTTTGGGGAATCGTAGGGTGTGTAACCATAAAATGGGGTTGTATACCTGGTCCAGAGACCTAAAAATGAAAATATGAGCTAAAACCATTCCAGATATAGACAGCAAGAGAATGGTTAGATTGCA
This sequence comes from Triturus cristatus, assembly GCF_964204655.1. Taxonomy (NCBI): domain Eukaryota; kingdom Metazoa; phylum Chordata; class Amphibia; order Caudata; family Salamandridae; genus Triturus; species Triturus cristatus. The sequence goes on from NC_140587.1 coordinate 325,973,099, forward strand.
TTGTGAACAGGCTTTATCCAGTGCCCTCCTATTCAGTTTTCCTGGTATCAACCATAAAGCAAAAGCCACGTGTAGTGACCAGTCTACATGTTGCTCCATCCGAAATTCAAACCGCTGAGTACTCCCTGGCTCCTCTAAGAGCCTGGTGGTGAGATCATCAACAAGTATGCAAGAGTGCAAATATATATTTTGGAAGCGCCTACTTGTGCTCATAGGAATTCTGTCACAGCAACGGTCCAGCTTATACTCCAGAAAATGCTGGCCAAAATAATGGAGGCATGTCAAAATGTAATTCAACTGTATCATCTGACCACACCTGCTTGAGGTCCAGAAACTCCACAAGTGGGCAACTGATCAAAAGAAGCACCAACTTGCACCCAATAGCTATACATCCTTCAGTTGCTATTTGAAGGCAGCTTGTTCCAGCTGGAGCTTTAAGTCCTCAGGTTTTATTCTACACCGAATGCTACTGCTCAGTTTATCATGAATACATACAGTACATGCACTAATATCATTTGTAGGGAACCAGCGCAACATTTGAGAATTGTAGCAGAATTGCAGTGTGTGGTCTGTGCAGAGAGAATCAGAACGCTTTTATTTCAGCAACATTTTCCTGTTCTTTGGGAACAGTAAACATCTTCAGGGGAGGGTGCGTCTTCTTTGCAGTCAGTGTGGAGCACCACCAAGGTGCTACATGGGAAGTACAACAAAGTCAATATTGTTATTGTCCCCTGAAAAAAAAGGCACAGATGATCAGCATGAACGACTGGGTAACCCAAAATGGTTACACGCACTTGGTGGAGAAGGCTTTTGAGAAAATAAAACCTGCTCGGATTGATTCCTCAGTAACATTTATTAATGAGCACAAACACAAGTACAATGGGAAAATGCTTTGCGCATGCGTGCAATAATATGAGACTAATGCATGCCAGACTAGGCCGCATTTTGCATTCTGCTTCTAAAATAAAATAAAAATAATGCTGCTTTTGCACAATAATGCTTTTGCTAGGGACCTAACATGGGATAGTACAATGGTGGGTGGTAAACAGTGATAAAATGTATTTTATGCAATTATTAATGTCTGTATTCCATTCATCGTAGAGAAATGCATGGGCCTACATTTCTGCATGTCTGTAATGAGTTAAAAGAGAGAAATCTATTTAATAAGCCATAAATCGAGCTCTGAGAGAGAAGTGGCGTTGGCTCAAATTGATAACCTTCATGAGGCTTTTTGTTTGTCTGTCAAGTAACGGAAGAATGGCCATGAGAAGCAAGAGAATGTACAAACTTCTTCTGCAGAAAGCGACAGCAAGGAACAATAAATGTGTAGTATTTTTTAACATGTTATCTTCCAAAGGAAATATGAAGTCATCGGACGTGGCTAGTGTAGTGTAACTTATGAAAAACAAAGAACATTCAGAAAATATGATCGTGACTATGGTGGTGTGATAGAACACCCCCCGAATCAGCCAATGAGAGACCAAGTTACTGTAAAACATTCAACTACTATGGGTTGGACATGTAGGTTTTATTGTATAATTGAGGTGCCTTAGGGGGTGTGGTTTGCGTGGTTGGAAGAAGCGTTGGGGAGAGCTTAGAGGGAGATCGTCACTGTCTGTCGGTTTGCTGAGGCCTACCTGTTTCCTGTTCCTGTCCTGCAACCTGTAACCTGATAATCTTTGTTACCTGAATCTATCTTGGGGAACCTCCTACTATCTCCGTGGCCAGGGGGTGGTATTTCACTATTTCCTTAGGTTAGTATTAGCTAATGATTCCGTACTTTGCATAATTATTTGCAAATGTATTTTGTTTCTGAACTTTTGTCTCTACGCCTATCCACTCCTTCATATGCATTTTTGTTCATTTGATATGAGTTTGACACTGTTTGCATTTGATAAATGTCTCTCTCTCTCTCTGTGATTAATGCATTGGTTGCCTTGTGAATTTGTACATGTTGAGCTCTTTTTCATTACATTATTTGGTGATAAACTTTATTAGCTTTACATTGAGTTTGTGGTTATTTAGTAATAAGGATAGATAGATAGTTAGTTATTATTATTATTATCAACTTTAGGTCCATCGACCAGAGGAAAGAAGTTGATATGCCGACTCCGTTGGTATTTAGAGTATAAAATACGAGTCTGTATAATGAACAACTGATTTTGAGTGTTCATTGGTCTTGAAACTCACCCAGCGTCATTTCAGCGGATGTGTATTGAGTAAGTGTTGTATGAGCCTTTGTAATGTTATTGATTATCGATCCCTGATTGGCCCTGGATCACACTCTTCCCTATCACTTTTGGTGGCAGCCATGCAGTAGTTTGTTTCTTTCTGGGTGACGTTCTGGTGGTGATATCCACTTGTAAATATGCCCCAAGGTGAGAGGAAAGAGAGCTCTGCTCTCAACGATGAAGACCGTGGGTTTAATCTGGGAGGCAACAAGGACTCTGGTCTCTAGCAACTCCTTGCTCCAACAGTGGGCCTCATGGCAGCCCACAAAGAAGCTGGGCCTTGTTATACTTCAGCTGATTTAAGGAAGGTTCTCTGTATGCTGAGAAGTCTACCTCATTCTCATTCAAATCATGCAAATATCATGCATTTTCTTCAGTCCTTCGAATCTGAACCCGAACTTACCACAGAGCAGCCACATTTGCCCCTCTTTAATCCTTTCACTTGCTGGCAAGCACAGCTTTCATTTGAAGTCAAAAGTGATCATGAATGCCAGGTAGTGGCATGCAAAGGCTTTTTTTGCAACGTCCACAAAAGTCTATGGAAAGCTTTGCAAATTTGTATAGTTGGCAACATCATAACCTTTGTGGAAATGTATGATGTATATATCCATTTTAAATTTGTTAAACTTGTCTAAAAAAGAAAAAAACAATTTGTAGTTAATTAATATTCTTGTCTTCCACCCACTCGCTGGGCATGAATAACAAATATTTTGCATTGAATAGGTGTGACTTCCTCTTGTAAGGCATCTATCTTACTCCTGAATTGCAGGAGTACATGGCATACTCCTAGGATACTCCTGGAATACACTGGTAAGCCAGGATTACCACAAAAGTAAGCCCCAGCAAAATCTTTTTGAATCAGGGCATTGAGAAGAAATGTTCAGCAACATGGAAATGTACTGGAAATGTACTTCCTCCTGTGCATGTTTTTTTTCAAATTTTTATGTTTTTCTCAAAAGAGGTAAATGTGAATATTGTAATGCTGTCCTGTTTTCGTCTTAGGGTGTCAGACTGGGAACTCCCAATAAGGAAATGCATTCAGAGGAGGTTATGCCTTCATTCACATGATCTTTCATTTCTAGCCTTCCTCGACCAAAGCACAACTGATAGCGTGTGTCTAGGGAAGGAATATTCGGTATTCACAGACTCCTCCACAGATGATAGTGAACAAAGTTGAATTACAAACACAACAGAAACAACTGATTTACTGGAAGCTCTCACGAGTCAATTATGGGCAGGTAGATATGAGAACAGTTGTAATGCACCACCCTGCCACACACAAACGTCATCTGGTACCATTAAATAGATAGCTGAAATGATAACTACCTTCCTTTACAAACGCTGAATGCATGAGACCTAGTCTCGAAGCACATTCCATGCACACTGTTTTTGTCTTATGTGAATCTGATATGAATCCACAAATTGTTCGAGATCATTATCACGTTGTTACCTACCTATTTGGGATGATGACTGTTTTCATAATTCTAAAATGTCTTGCATAGTTTCTAATTGCCAATAAAATAGCCAAAAGAGCTTCCAGAATTCTGATTGAGGTGTTTTAATTCACAACTGGTAATCCAAGTTCTTATCTGCAATTCGACAGAAATAAGGAAAGCTGGATCCGATATTTCCATGGAGATGTTGGGCACAACCTGCTAACCTTAGCCTGCTTCAGATCTGCTACAGCTGTTTGGTTTCCTCCAGAGATCCTTTTAAAGACTGTCATGTGTTTTGACAGTACATGCAAAGACTTGAACTGGAAATAAGAATGAGTGATATTCCTCATACTAATCCTGTAAATTACATTTTCCATGCACATTGTCGCAGAGGAGAAGAACAGGTTTCAGTACCTAAAAGATTTTGTTCATTCAGTGTTTACTTAGTTACAGCCCTAGACTATTACCCAGAGCGGACTCAGGAGTTATGAGTAGAAGCAACAGCATTGTCTCTTTGTGTGCATGTCCACACGCGACAAAGGCATGTGTAGAATGTCCAAGATCTCTAGGGCGGCTGACTCCAGAGCACGGGGCTCACGGTTCAATCGCCGGCGGCAGCTCAGCCCAGCACCATGTAACTCTGGACATTAGCTCACTCATAATCCCCGCCGGCCCCCAGCGCCTTGAGACCCTTAGGGGCGATTAGTTTGCACTTTACAAGTACCGGGTTATTATTATTTAACCCTAGCACTTACTTGTCACATACGGCACAGTCTATGGATCACTGGTGGATGTATGCACTCATCATAAAGGAAATAGTAAATGTGTTTTGGATCATTTTCATTGTTTTTACTCACTTTGTACTACGCATGTCAGGACAGCAGCAGCCTATTCAGCTAATACCACACGCAGCCATGCTGCCAGATGGAGACAGATACGAGCCCAAGCAGAGCGCTAATGAAGAGAGAGGAATCCTGCTGGTGATGCTGACACATGTTTCTTGTAGACAGCACAAGTCTGGGGCGGTGTGGAAAGAATAAGACCCAATGCAACAAAATAGCGATTAAGAAAAGACAAGCACATCACCCAGACAAAACAAACCCAAACAGTAGTATGTTTTTTTCAAAATATGAGTTACACTTAATGCATCATAGGCGTCGACAGACAGCATTATATCACTGGTAATGCTAGGGTTGTATGTGATTTCATGGAAAAATCATTTAATGGAATACCATTACTGAGAAACCACTCCATTTAATTGGTTTAACAGAAATTTCCAGGATGAATGGTGTTTACCATTTAATAGTAACCATTTCAATTAATATATTTTTTTCAAAATTGGCTTCTGCATACTTATTTTTAAGCTGTAAATGAAATAGCTTCAGGTCTTACTTTCTGAAAACATTTTTTTCAAAGGTATGTATTTCAATCCTTTATATCAAAAGACATTATTTTGGATTTATATCTTTTACATTGTCAAACAATTACTTTGGATACTCTTAATACTAACCCCACCACCCAAAACACTATCCGTCTCTTCCCACTAAAAATGCCTACCCACACCTAAACTACACCCACCCCTGACCCCTAGACTCCATTGATCCATGAACCCTAAAAGTCCTTTCTAACCCTAAACTCCACCCATCCCTAAACCTTAAAAACCACTCACCATGCCAAAACTCCACCAATCCCCGAACCCTTAAAGCCATTCTAATCCTAAACTCTGCCCATCTCTTAACCTTAAAACACCCTCACTAACCCTAAACTCCACCCATTCCTGACTCCCAAAAACCCTTTCTATGCCTAATCCCTACCCATCTCTGATCCCTTAAAATCCTGCATCACCACAAAACTCCATTCAATCCCCAAACGCTAAAAAACCCTCACCATCCATGAAAACCACCCATTCATGACCTCTGAATCCTCTCACCACGCTTAAATTCCCCGATCGCTGGATCCTAAAAACCCTTTCTACACTTAAACTCCACCTATCACTGAACCTTTAAAACTTTACACCACCCTAAACCCCACCCATTCCAGAACACTAAAAGCACTTCCCACCCCAAAACTCTACCCATCACAGAACCATAATATCACTCATCAGTCTTAAACGCCATCCATCCCTGAACCCTAAAACACCTTCACCACCCCTAAGTTTCACTCATCCGTGAACCATAAAACTCTTCATCAACCTAAACTCCACACATGCCTAATTCCTAAAACCCTCACCACCCCTAAACTCAACTCATCACTGAAACCTAAAGACCCTAAAAAACACTCATCACCCCTAAACATAACCTATCCCAGAACCTAACAAAACTCTCACTACCCCTAATCTTCACCTAAGTGTGTGATTTTGGAAGTTTCCTTAAAATTATCTTTACCTTAAAATACTTCCTTTATTTTTCAATTTATTTGTATTTACCTAAAATTCTCTTTCCCTAAAATTGGTTTTCCGTGATTTGGTTTCCTCCAATGTGGTCTCTCGTTTTCGCTTTTCCTTTAAATCACATACATCAAATGCCAGTACTTCAGCAACAGTTCCGCCGCCTGCCTAGTTCCTCACTAAGCCAATCTCGGCAGCATATTTGACCAAACTTTAAGAACTTTAATGAACTCCTACTCAAACAATTTCAAGTCTTTCTTTTGTTTCTTTATTAGACCCCATTAATTGGACAACGTAATTGTTCTTCAGGTGAATTAGCTATTTATCAAACATAGGTCTCATACTACAGATGTTTAAAACCTGGGGTTAGTTGATCTGTCCCCACTATGTATGTGATTTTATGATTTTACAGTATATTTCTGCAATATGTCTGATTTTGTAGCGCTTTCAGAGTGTAGGTGCATATTTTTGTCCCGGGTTTCTCGTTGACTGGAAGTAAAGGTGATATTTGACTGCGCTTGTTATTTTACAATAATGAATCGTATTGGATTGGACCAGCCAGAGTAGAACCGACTTAGGGATAGGGATAGTTCACCTTGGATAGTGACTGCCTAGATCCTCTTGTTGGTCTGCTTAGAGCATTATATGGATTGTGAAATGTAAAACCGGGTGTTAGTGTAACAGCTACACCCATCAATCTGCCCAGTACTAACCAATGTTTCCATGTTGTGCTAATCTCTGAAGTGTAAAGCCTCGCTCTCAAGCTTGAATTGGTAGGTGAAACGTTTTTGAATAGCTTGCTTAGTGCTAAAAGACTGTACACTCCACAATGACTCCAGATCGTACACCTCTATAGAGGTTTTGTGACAGTCTCATCGCATGATCTCCATTGGAGCCCTATATATGAAAACATATACATTTATGTCTTCTTGGATAGTTTTAGGCTTCCTATGGTATTAAGGGTTCCCCTCGCTGCACAATTATGTGATTTGCAGATCCTTTTTTCAATTGTTAATGAACACTTGCAGACTTTGAATTGGCATTTGAGCAGATTTTCTTGAAAAGTATTGATGTATGTGCCAAACAGTGTCACAATTTGTTTCATTATGCAAAAGTGATCTATTGCCCCTTGCCCCTTGCTCAACTGAAAGTGTTTGGTAACACAGTCATGACCTTCAGAACTCCATTGATCAACTGTGTTTAAACATGCCCTGTCTCCACTGATTGACTCAGATTTTCATACTATTTAAACCTCATGGTTGCAGGAAATACAACAGTATGCTTTAAGTTGAGCACATAATTACAAGCAACGCTGCTGCCTCTCTAGAGTGGTGTACCTTTCAAAAACCTTGCTTTTAAATCACTCACTTAATTCACAAATGTCCCTCATTCCTTGTTTCAGAACAGTTTACATTAAATAACGAAGAATCGCAAGCAAGATAAAAAGCCTTAACACTGGACATCCAATTGGGTTCCAGCACTGATGACTAATGGTAAGGGTAGAACCTGCCCAAAAAAATGTTTTGAAGGGTAAAAGGAATAATTTTGCACAAAGAATTAAAAAATTGTTTTAAAAAAAAAAAAATTGTAGTGTTTGACCTAGTCCTGACCCAGCTGGTTGGATAAGACATTAAGTAGTTCCATTCGATCCCAACTAGCTTGTAATGGCGCAATTCACATTTTGACTAGTGTATAAATCTGTTGACCGCCATTCTTTTCAACTAGAAATGAAGGATAGGTCTGCCTATCAATTGTTATGTTTGTGTATTCACATGTTTTTCTTTTTGTATTCATTCTTGTGATTATGTATGTTTTATATATGTCTTGAACCGGTGTTCTTTCATGTACGACATGTTTGAAATGTCCATGACTCTTTTTTTCAAAGAAGCAAAGTAAAAATTGAAGGTGAATTAAATCACTAAGACCATTAAATCTAATATGGTGGTCCTGTTTTTTGTAGTTTTCAAATGAACTGTAGCTCCCATACACCGTATAGTTCTGCTATACATATAGTTATATATAATTGAGGCCTAGTGTGGGTGCGTTAATTGGGCCCAACCCCTTCTTGTTCATTAGTTTGAGTCGAAGGCATCATGGCCCATTATATAGGTTTGATGCACTGTTGTATGCAAGCAGATGCGATGTATTAAAGTTATCTTGTGATGATGCCAAGGGCAGTTTCATTTTTAGTAGGGGTGTGTAAAATCTAGGTAATTTGCTTTTATGTAATTTTGCAAATTTTCTGTAAAATGCTCTACATTTGCTTTTACAGCAAAAGGAGTTCTCGTTTCAGTTTTGGACATGAGAATGCATTTTGCTTCAATGATCCACTCAATAATTTTGCTACAAAGGTGGCCTAATTTCATGATGTGACAAAATGGCAGAATTGTGCATACCACAAAAATCCCCCAAATTATGGGATCTACACCAGCATAGTAGACATTTCAACCGGGCCAGGTTTAAGGTTTTTTTAGACCCCTGATAAGACATATTTCGGGGCCTAAGTTCAGACCAACATTAAATGTATTACCTATCTTCTACTAATTGAAACCTGCATTACCCACAACAATATTCAATAATGTAATACATTTTCAAGGATGGGGACACAAAAACTGAGGAAACGTTAAGCTGGTCCTCTTCTTCTCACTAAATAGCAACATAACAAAACTTGAGCAAAAATTGATGAAGCCATTTATGTATGCTCTTAGATCCACATTTTTCTTTATCTTACAACAATAGTTTATGCAGAATTAAATATCAAATCATCCTATTCCTCCTACTATAAGAAAGACATGGGAAGGGTGACTTGGTGGGTATTCTACCAGAATAGCATACATTAAACATCATCTCACAAAAATATCGTAGCCATACTATCGACTGCCACAATATTGTGAAAGAAAGTATATAACGGTAAGCCTAGACATACTAACTTCAACTTATATATGCATATACACACACTCATATATATAGTAGTAGTACACTTTATTATTAATGTTTAAATAAAACTGTATAGAATAATTATTTTATGTATATAAAATATTTACTCACCTTCACAAACTGGCTGCAATATTTTTGCATGATGACATTTTTGCAGTTGATATTCAAACATTCAGCAGACTTGGTAGATGTTTAGTGGACTAGTGGGAACATCAAACTAAGATACATGCGCAAAGCAAAGAAAGAAATTGCAGTTTTCATTGACAGACTCATAAATAAGACTCATAAATAAGTCCTCATTCACTCTCTGACACTCTCAATGCAACACTGAAAATTAAAGCACTTCTTTGAGGATTTTCACCATTTCTTGGGAGAAATCTGATCATGTCTCCTTAGTTCCATTCCTTGACACTCATTCACTGTTTATCTGTGTATTACTCTTGCTGGATAGTGCCCCCATCTCTTCTGAGTAAGGGAAAAGGTGTGGGGCTTGAGAAAGGAGAAGGGCAGAGAGAGAACGACAATTGCATACCAAGAAAGGTGAAGAAGAACAAGAAGTGAGGAAAAGATAGAGAAGAGGCAGTGCTATGTAGAGAGATGCAAATTAAAGAGAGAAGGGTGAGGTAGCCAGAAGAAAATGTTACATATAATTAGAAAAGGAAGAGGCGGGTTGAGAAAGACAGGAGATAAATAATGCTTTAGAGAGCAGTAAAGTGGCAGAGGGAGAGGGAGGAGAAAGGAGAACAAAATGTACAGGGGGTTAGACATAGGTACAAGAGGGATAAGGTAAGGAGGTAAGGTAGAATGAGTTCGGGAAAGGTAGAAGCACGAGGTAGAGAGAAAAGTATACAGAGATGCTAGGTACGTAAAGAGGTAGTGAGAGGGGGAAAATGAGAAGTGGAGTATACAAAGACATGTCAGGTAAAGAGAGTGTTGAGGTGCAGAAAAATATAAAGTGAGAGGGGTAAGGGGTAAAAAAGAAAGATTTGTTGTAGAGAGATTAGAGATGCAGTAGAGAGAGAAGTAGAAAGACAGAAGTAAGGTGATATATAGGTAGAGATAGAGAAATAGGCACAGAGAGTGGCAGGGTAGAGAGTGCAAAGAGGTAGAGAGCTCCATAAAGAAGGAGAGGTGAGGTAAAAGGATTAGATGAAATAGAGAATTTACAAATAGAGATAAGGTGGAGAGAGTGACAAGGGATAGTGATAGAAAAAAGAGGTAGTGAAAGAGAGGTAGCGAGAAATGAGTAAAGTAGTGATAGATGTGAGGTAGAGAAAACAGTGATTGGAAGAGAGAAGATGGAGAGGTCAGCTAGTAAATGAATAGTGAGACAAACTGGGGATTAAGGAGAGAGAGACAGTTTGAGAGAAGGTATGATAGAAGAGATTGAGTAAGGTGTGTGAAAAAAGTGAGAAAGAGTGGGGAGGAAGACAGGCTCGTAGAAAGTTAGAGAGGAGTGAAGTATAGAGAGATGACACATTGCCTCATGAAATTGAGGTGTAACACCATCTCCAAATGTATCAAATTGTGGGCATTCTGTTGAAATAAAATTTTGGGGTGTCAAACGTTTTGAGGTCCACAGTGACCACAATATATGTGATCCCACAACTCCCATTTAGTTAAGATAAAACATAAAATAAGGAAAATAGAATGCTTCCCACACTCTCAAATAAGAAAAGGGCAAATGAAGCAAAATGTTTAACTTATAAAACGTACCATTTCACAAGTTTCTGCCATTGCTCGTTATGTGCTAATTGGATGGGAAAAGTGCAGCTTATGGTGGACATCTAGGACAACTCCCCGCTCATGAAAATAAGGGTGGCCCATAGAGTAAGCAGCAAAATCAATTCCCTGATGCCTGATGTTCCTCTGTTGGATTTCAGGCTGCAGCGAAAGGCTTGGAGTGTGTTGCAAAACTTTGTCTCGTGCATAGAAGCTGGTAAAATGTGTCCATCTTCATGACAGAACACGTTTCGTAACTTTGTGAACCAAGTGATATATTTTCTCCTACGTTGCACCCAAGACATGGAACGACCTCCCTAAACTATTTAAAGCCTCCTCATCACTTCATGAGTTTCACAAGAAGCTGGAGACCTGGCTGGTTGCATAGGCACCTTCGGGACCAAATAATGTACTTCCTCGGTTCAGTGGTTCAAGTTTCCCTAAGCTACTGTTGGGCTATATATAGTTATGCACAGCTCAATCAGATTCTTTATGGGCCCATCACACTCTCCTAAATCTTCCAACCTCTTCATGGTGAATACCCCATTGTAATAAAGTTGACTACACCAGGTAGCAATGTTAAAGGAAGAAGGATTTATTGTTGAGTTTCATCCATGTAAGAAACGTCCTATCCACACAGCATCAAAGCAGCAACTGACAACTGAGAATTCTTAAAGAGCCTAAGAGAGTAACACTCTGGAACTGTACATGCAAAAGTAGATAGCTTGAATCATATCTAAACCTTAGGTTGAACATAACATCAGCACACATTTAAACGTTAAGGTATTACACCCATGTTATGCCTGTGCTTGCCTGTTATGTAATATTGATTGGTATAGCGCACTAAACACCCAAGAAGGTATCCAGGCGCTTTGACAGGTGTGGCTGTATGAACATCTCGCAAAACAACCTAGGCAGCTCAAGGCAAATACAACAGTGCTTGTGCAAGATGGATGCCTGTCCCAAAATTCTGTGTCAAGAGTGGTGATAAGGCAAATAAAACAATTCATTGTGGTTAAGGAAGGAAGGAAGGGCAAAAAGCTCTATTACCACAAAGAAAACCAACACATAAATAAAAAGCATTGTCATTTACAATGCCAATAGCTCAAAATCTCGCAAATGCAAGACCTATTGCATTGCAAATGCTTGTTCTTTACTAGGCTGTAGCTCGAGGGCATCCACCGTTTTAGGGTTAAACCCGCAGTCCAAGTCGGTCAGAAACTTCCAGCTGGAACTTGATTTTCAGGCTGCGATTGACAGGTGTTTGCTCACTTCTGTGCAAGTTATTTACATCATTCCAGAGAAAGGTATGCTTATTACACTCTAAGGAGCAGCAATTCAACATTCTATTCGATTGTAAAATGATGACAACGACGCTCCCCGGCGACAGACTACGCAGGTTGGTGCAAATTGCCTAAATGAAGCACTCTCACTTACACAAGTGGGTGTGCACGGAGGGCGCACGTGTTGTGGCTCTGACACAAGAACATGGCGCTCAAAAAAGTGCTTGTGCTAGAGTCTCGTGCGTGCGCGCGTGTGACCATGTGCGCATGTATGCGTGGGTTTAAGTCAGTGTGTCTGTGCGTGAAGTATGTGTATTTGTGTGAATATGTTTGCCAATGTTCACGATTGCCTGTATCTCTGTGTGGGTCTCTGTGTAGGTGGGGCCAGTGTCTGTGACGTGTGTGCGTACCTGTGCCAACGTGTTTGGATGTATGTGTGTTTGCGTGTGGCTTTGTAGGTGAATGCCACTGTCTGTGACATGTGTGCGTGACTTTGCCAACGTGTGTGTGTGTAGGTGGATGTCACTGTTGGTAAAGTGTGTGTGCCTGTGTGTTTATAGGTGTGGGTGCCTGCGTGGGTGGAGTCAGTGAAGTGGGTGCTTGTGTGTAGTGTCTGAGTGTAGGCGCCTGTGGGTTGCAGGGGTGCCCACCATGCCCACAGCCGGGGATGCCACAGTGCTGAAGTTTGGTTTCTCCGGTTGAAGATGCCCAGCTGGGTGTATTCAGAGTCCCTCGCTCTGTGTCTCTCACCTCACACACTGCAGGGGCACCTATCGCGCCCCCAGCCCCCATCCAGTGACCCACATGCACGTAGACCTGGGCAGCTGGTTCGGGGTGCCCCAGTACCTCTCACTGCAGGGCGCAGTGCGCCTATCCCGGGATGAATGCCGCGGTACTGACCACAGGGTGATAACGCTGCCTGCTTTACAGGGTGATGTGTGGATTTATGAGCAGGCGGAGTCCACCCTTCGGAGAGATGTCTCGCGAGCACCGCTGGGGAGCTCGCCCTTTCTTCCTGTGTTCTGAGCTGCTGCAGCTTCACCGACTGGCTGTGCAGGGAATGGAATCTCAGCACTCTCTGAGCCCCTCTCACCCTGCTGCTGGGACCTTGCAGAACCCCTCCCACCCACACCCAGAAGTTAGCACATTCAGCCCTGCAGAGTGTCTATGGTGGCTGCTCCACACTGCCCTGGAGGGGAGGGGGCAGGGTCGGGCTGGCCTATAGGTCAACCAGGCAGCGCCGGGTGAGCTGACCTGACAGATCGAGTGTGGGCCCGTGTTCTGGCTGTTTGTGGACCTGTTAATGGTCTGCTGGGGTCAGCTTTACTGTTCATTGATCTAATATTAAAACAAACATTTTCTGCAGCAAGCTCTCGTTCACACCTTGCAAAACACTTCTACAGTGTGCCTTTTAATGCTCAAGACTGACCAATGTGTAAACATGGGCCGCTTTTCATATATCTAAATCACTAATGGAAACACTTGTATTTTGGTGCCTGGGCCTACTTTCTCTCCCGGTCCGACCCTGGCAGGTAAGGGATGTCTGTAGTAGCTACCCCAGGATGCGCTGCCGATGGTCTGGGGTGGGAGGCATGTCTGTATCTACTGCATACTTCCCTGCAGAGAGCCTGGGTGAGAGGTGGAGCCTGTATCTGCCTCACTCTGCCCTGCAGAGAGACTGGGGTGAGAGGTGGTGCCTGCATCTGCCCCACTCTGCCCTGCAGAGAGCCTGGGGTGAGAGGTGGAGCCTGCATCTGCCCCACTCTGCCCTGCAGAGAGCCTGGGATGAGAGGTGGTGCCTGCATCTGCCCCACTCTGCCCTGCAGAGAGACTGGGGTGAGAGGTGGAGCCTGCATCTGCCCCACTCTGCCCTGCAGAGAGCCTGGGGGGAGAGGTTGTGCCTGCATCTGCCCCACTCTGCCCTGCAGAGAGACTGGGATGAGAGGTGGAGCCTGCATCTGCCTCACTCTGCCTTGCAGAGAGACTGGGGTGAGAGGTGGTGCCTGCATCTGCCCCACTCTGCCCTGCAGAGAGACTGGGGTGAGAGGTGGAGCCTGCATATGCCCCACTCTGCCCTGCAGAGAGCCTGGGGTGAGAGGTGGAGCCTGTATCTGCCCCACTCTGCCCTGCAGAGAGACTGGGGTGAGAGGTGGTGCCTGCATCTGCCCCACTCTGCCCTGCAGAGAGCCTGGGGTGAGAGGTGGAGCCTGCATCTTCCCCACTCTGCCCTGCAGAGAGACTGGGGTGAGAGGTGGAGCCTGCATCTGCCCCACTCTGCCTTGCAGAGAGACTGGGGTGAGAGGTGGTGCCTGCATCTGCCCCACTCTGCCCTGCAGAGAGACTGGGATGAGAGGTGGAGCCTGCATCTGCCCCACTCTGCCCTGCAGAGAGCCTGGGGTGAGAGGTGGTGCCTGCATCTGCCCCTCTCTGCCCTGCAGAGAGCCTGGGATGAGAGCTGGTGCCTGCATCTGCCCCACTCTGCCCTGAAGCGGCGCCTGGGATGAGAGGTGGTGCCTGCATCTGCCCCACTCTGCCCTGCAGAGAGCCTGGGATGAGAGGTGGAGCCTGCAACTGCCCCACTCTGCCCTGCAGAGAGCCTGGGATGAGAGGTGGTACCTGCATCTGCCCCACTCTGCCCTGCAGAGAGACTGGGATGAGAGGGGGAGCCTGCATCTGCCCCACTCTGCCCTGCAGAGAGCCTGGGATTAGAGGTGGTGCCTGCATCTGCCCCACTCTGCCCTGCAGAGAGCCTGGGATTAGAGGTGGTGCCTGTATCTGCCCCACTCTGCCCTGCTGAGGATCCGGGGTGGAAGAGAGTGTCTTTATCTGCCAGTTTGCCCTGCAGAGGGTCAAGAGTGGGAAGCCGTGCTTATATGTATATACTAATACATACATCATTCTGCTCAGCTGAGGGCCCTGGGAGCAGGAAGTGACTATATCTACTCCCCTCTGCCATGGATCTAGGGTGGCATAAAGTATTTACAGTTACTCTGCTCTACCTTGCCGAGAATTGGGTGGGAGAATAAGCCTACATCTACCACATACTGACCTGCCGAGGATCAGAGTGGGTGAAGGTGCCTATGCCTACTCCATTCTGCCCTGTTGAGGGTCTGAGTGGCAGAAGGTGCCAATATATACCCCATTCTGCCCTGCTGAGTGGCTCGCATGGCTCAAGGCGCCTCTATCACCTCATCTTGTCCCGCTGGGGTCCAGGTTGGGGCACTACCGATATTTACATTATGCCCTGCCAGGGGTCTGGGAGACTAGTGGAGGGGGGCCTACACCTACGTCACAGCGTGCAACCTGCCGACGGTCTGGGGTGGGGAGGGGTGTTCGGTGGCCTCTTCCTGCATCTGTGAGCGGTGTACGCATCTTATCACGAGCCTTACAGACCCTTGCAAAGGTGACCACTTCCGCCTGAAGCCCGTAGACGAGCTGCCATCGGTGCTGTCTATGCGCTTTTCATTTGTTTTGATGTAATGAAATGACGCCGAACCACCTGATATAGAGGAGACTAAACACGTCCGCACAACACACAACCAAACAGCTTAAAAAGCGTAGTGAGCAGTCATTCAGAGATAGACTAATGCGAACACTCACCAGCATCTCCCAGGTCAAGAGCTCCGTCCCTCAGGTGTGAGGTGGGACCTGTGAGTGAGAAACAGTGTCTTATGTGTGTGTCCATGTGTGCCTGTGCATGCATGTCTCTGTGTGTGTCTGCTGCTCTGTGGGTATGTATGGAGGATCAGTGGCTGGTCAGCGCTGGCTCCACTCGCTCTCACACACCACAGGGCAATTAATTGTGGCCTGTCCCCTCATCCCTCATCCGCTGCTGGCACATATAGATGCAGATTACTGCTGAGGGATGCTTTAGGGGTGACATTTTGGACTGGAAACAAGCATCCTAGGACCGGTTTCGGGTTTTCACCCCTCTTCAGCCAGGATAGCTTGATTCCAGTGGCATGGAGAGCACGGGACCCACGTCTGGGCATACCCGTCCCACTCGGGGTGACAATTTATCACCTCAAATAAACAGCCCACACCCCTGCTCACCTCCGGCTAATATACGGCTGGGCGTGTGCGCACTGGCAGGGGCGGCCGGGGGACAGGGACCCGCCATGAGCCGCAGGGCGCCCGCACAGTCCGGCAAACCCATGGAGGGGAAAGGGAGAAAGATGGAGGGAGGATGCGTGGGGAGCGTCACTCTGCTCCACTCTCTTCCTTCGCTTCACTGTATGTTAGTAACAAAGACAAGAGAGTTAGTTGAAAGTAGCCCGCACTCGGAGAGCTGAGGCCCCGGTTTACAGATGGGGCAGGAAGCAAGGCAGACAGAGTACTTCAGAGATGCTGGTGTTTGCCTGACTGCCCCCTTCAGAGCACTGTAACAAGGAGCTGCTCTCTGCCGGACACCCCTCCCGTTCATTGACCGCTCCAACCCGATCCTATGTGTCCCTTCTACGGCTCCTCGCAAGGTTAAGTACTTGACATTTCTCGTGGGTCTGTCTGGGCCACCCTGGGTCCGCACGGCGTGTATGCAGCACCGCCAGCAGGGGGCGCAGGGGCGGAGACAGGGGTCCCAGACATAGCAGGCGCGGGGACAGGGGTCCCAGCCCCACTCATTGAGGGGCACAAGCCCGCAGCCAGCCCAAGCCGCCACTCACACGCCAATCACAGCTTCCACCTGTAGAGCACGCAATGTCTCAGGGGCTCTGGGCACTTATATAACAGCTTCGGAAGGATGGATGAAAGGCAGGATCGGCACCAATGTCGTAAACTGCTGGGGTCTCAGCAAGTGCCCAGCCCACAGCGCTAAGTTATCTGTCTGGAATTACTTTTTAGTATGCTATTTTACATAAACACACACAAGAATTGAATCATGTGAACAAGTTGATGCATGTGATGTTACCAACACAGACCTATAAGTAGGTATACTTATTTATGTTACAAACAAGCTAATTAAAAGAAAGTAAAGGGAAGCTACTTTTACCTCCAAAAAATGTTTCCACCACAAAAAAAATGTTTACGCAAAAAAACAAATCATACGTTTGAAAAGAGAAGGCCTACAGCACACTTTAAAAAATCTGAAAACATTATTGGCAGGATTCCTTTTCATGACGTGGGTGTCTTTCTAACTTAAAAGGAAATCAACTAGTGCATTATATAATGTACTGTAGCCTAAGCTTTTTTGTGTGTCTGAGCCTGTGTGTGTTGTGTTCTGAGCCTGTGTGTATTGGGTTGTGTCCGTATTTTGTTATCGCTTCTGAGTGTATAGTTGTATTTTCACAGGTGCATGTATATTACTTTGCTCTTGGTTTTCTCTGTGAGGTGCTTGTGATGTTCAATACAAAGCTGGACCTCTCGTGGCCGCCGTCTTCCCTTTCCATGCTGTTGAATGTTGCACAAGTGCTGACCCGCGCTTGGGGCACGCGCCCCTCTCTGCGGACTGTCTTCGGGTGCGTGAACCAGTGATGCGCTTCGAAGCAGCAGTTGTGGGTGCAGGGGCCGTCCGAGCCCTCCGCCTCATGCCTGGGGGCCGAGGGGCCGAATCCATCCTCCCTCCTCCCAACTGAGGTGCACAGGGCTCGTGAATGAGCAACAGCCTAACGGTACGAGGACAGAGGCCTTTTAAGGCGAGGGCAAAGTGGGTAATTGCCCGGGCCCCAATGTTTAAAGGGACCCCCAGGGAAAGTGAGTTGTCTCTCCACCTCAGCTGTATTTTTCTATCTCGCCAGGACTCTCTTTTACCAATTCCCATTTTATGGCACCTGGGGTCCCAGTCAAGGCAAAGCATGGCTGCTTTTGTGTGACCCCCGTTTCTGATATTTTGACATACAATTCAGTATTGTTTTCCTGCAAGCTTGAATTGGCAGAAAATAGATGATAAAAATAAAGGTTTTCCAAACAGGTACCCTAAAATATGCCTTTCCAGGGTCGCAAAATCCTTAATTGTATACAGCAAACTCAACCCCAAGCTATTGAAGTGCTTTACATGACCATGAGCTGTATTTCACAAGGTGACATTCATGTTTTAGGCACCGTGCACGCGTTGTGCTGAACACACGAGCCGTACGTGTGCACATCGCCTGTCTGGATGCGTGCGTACACGCCTGTCCGGGCGCGTGCACAACTCCTGTACCCCTTCGCTACCAAAACTGACGACTATAGATCTCGCCAAGACAAGCAACGCATGCGCTGCGTCGCTAGGCGAGACCTAAAAAGCACCTCAGTGTGTGTGTCTGGAAAGGGGAAAGAGTATAGATGTAAACGCATTGAGCAAATATTCCCTTTTACACACGGAGGATACATGCATGTGCAGTTTGATGGAAAGGTGAATACGGATGAGTGATAGACAGGGAAATAAATGCAGAGCTGTTGATGGATTTATAGCCCATTCATCCACGCAGGAAAGCACTCACTCTTTCATTATGCATCCATCCATACACTCACCCTTTTATCTTGCATCCCTCCATGAACTCGGTGACCCTTCTAACTCATCAGTTCTTCCATTCACCTACTCACTCAGCAATGTTTCCATTGACATTTGCTTATTCGTCCACTCCTTCAACCATTCTCTCATCCGCCACAAAAATAAGTTCTCCGATCAATGATGAAGCAGGTTCACTTATTAAAATCTCAGACATATTGGCGTTGCCAACTCTTGGTGACATAACAATTAATTCTCTGCCACAAACAAGCCCGACCTAACAGCGGGAGCATTTAATTTAAGTTACGTTTCTTTCCAGTAAAACAATTCGAACGTGGATCTGAAACTCGCAAAAGCTGATTTGTTGAAACCATCTGGGACAATCCATTCATTTAGAGCCGGGTCTGTCCTCGTGCAAAGGTTGTGAACAGAAAGGGAAGGCCAACTTGCATTGTTGGGCACTAGTCTTGAACACCGAGTGCAGCAGGGCCCTGGTTTCTAGGACTGTACCAAGAATCAGGACCCTAGTTTCTGGGACTGTACCAAAAACGCAGGCCAGGGAGGCTCAAGCAGGTGGAGCTCTTCTCACGGATGTTTCTCTGGCTCTTATCCGCCTACATTTAAACAATGTTGTTTTGTTTCGGAAACGCTTCCAAGAAATGACTGGTTCTCAGTGGGATGTTATTATAGCGCAGCAGGTGCTCGTGTAGAAAAGCTGGAATAATATTTTCAAGTTTGAAGTTGGATCGTAATCCAATTTACACGCAAAATGTGCTGCAAGGGACCCATATCACTAGAACCCCCTCGCAGTTTAAGCGAATACCATTAATTCCTTTTTTAATCGAATTATGAAAATATTGCAGGGTGTGAATGATTTACAGGTAGATAGAGTGAAGGATCAGGTGTTGCACATTAGGCAGTGGCTTCTTTTATGTAAAAATGTGATTCTAATTAATATCATCCTTCCATGCTTTTTCAAACTCTGGTTTTCAAAGTGTTCAACCTTTTCAAAAAAGCAGCGACGAGAAATATTGATTGAAAGGTATTCTATCAACACCCCACCTCACACATCATCCTGAAAATGTGTCTGTTATGACTGTGAACATGGAAGACAGATCATCTGAAGAAAAAAATTGCAATTGTTTGGGATTTGAAAACTTTGTGCATATGCAAGGCCACTAGACTTATGCTGTGTCTGAGGATTTTTTCATATAGTCAAGGATGGCCTCAGTTACTACATAATCCATCACTTGCTGCATGATCTGCAGATTTTAACGCGTTTGCAGATTTTAACGCATGTTTGCGCGCATTGGAAGACCCACTGCAAAGGTTAACTGGTCATCTTTCTGTTGCTTATTTAGCTTTTTGGTTGCTAAATTGGTATTAAGAAGTTCAAATATTTGCATCTACTGCATTACCATGTGTAAAAAGTACAAAATATGAAGTAATACGATCAAAAAAATTGCTGCATCATGCCATATAATTTTCCTTTTCTTGCCACATAATTTTGTCAACCTTGCTGTATAATTTGGTGCTCCCCTGCTACATAATTCCAGTGGCCCTGTGCATTTCTAGCCTCCATAAGGTGCTTCTGCGTGGCTTAGATTTAGATCATTGGCACGACTCAGGACAATTTACAACCAGGATATCATTTCATCATATGCTAATTACTTATAGTGTGGTGACCCACACCGTCAAAAGCTTGACAACATGCACACGATTATTGGAGACGCTTTCTAGAAACTTTGAGAACTGCGTGCAGCCCAAAACAGTATGAAACCAGTTGAGGACCTGCACTCACATGGGAATTCTACACAATGAGCACAATATTTCAATGGGCTTCGACCGATCTGTTGAGCAACAGGACGACAGGACTTAGAACAAGGGTGGTCCAAATGGCTAATGTGGTCTGCTTTTGTGCCAGTATGGAAAATAAACAATTGCTGGATGGAATGCTGAACAATGCAAACATTTACCCCCCCCCCCTCTACCCCAGTCACAATGATCTGGGTTTAAACCATCATTCTTTTGTTTACCACACCACCCCAGTTGTGACCCAGCCATATGCAAATCAGTCTTGACCCTGTTCCTTATGAAAACAGTCTAGCCCAAACTGCCAAGCCAGGTCCTCCCTGGACTGGAAACAAGCATTCTAGGACCAGTTTCGGGGTTTCACCCCTCATCAGCCAGGCTAGCTTGAATTCAGTGGTGCAATGAGGACGGGAAGCAATGACTGGGTAGCTAGGGTTTCAATGGTGGCCTTCTTAATATCCTAAACATTAAAAAATGGCACCGTCAACTAGTTCACATTTGTTTACTCTTGAGGATCGAAATCTTGTGTGGAGTCAGCCATCATCTTGAATTGGGAAAGGGCTCAAGTCTTTGTATTTGTAATATCCTGCATTTTGTTTAAAAGTAAAGAATGCTACTGTTGCCACCGTCGACATTGGTGAGATTATTTCCAGAAAACATTAGAGAATTTATACACTGAGGAGAAATGGTGTTAAGAAAATAAGCTTTAAGGTTGATCAGACATATGGCATTAAATGTCAGTTTATTGGGAAGGTATTTTTGCTCTTTAACACTGATTATAGTTATCCCCTTTCCATCAAACTCTCTGTTACTATTAATACAGTGGTTTATGTGCCATTTTGGCCACATTATGTAGGTCTTTGAAAAATTCACAAGGGATAAGCAGTTGTCTGTAATGACACTTGCAAATGCACAGTGCACATTCCTTGCTCTACCATATGATAACTGCCTAGCACTGTTTTCAGTATTTGATACAGGTGATGTAATTGATCTTCTGGAAGTTTCAACTTTCCCTACTTTTGCTCACATTGTAAAACGGTTTGTTAACATTGCTATTGTAAAGATTAATCAATACTTTTCTTGATTAATTTGAAATATTTCTTGTAATAAACCATATAATTATAGCGATTCACTAAACACGTTTGAGGTTAACATATAGAATTAGAGATAAGTTACATGATTAACCAGGATGTTTTTCTCTGAGGGGTTCTAAGGGTCACGTGTATCCACCTATTTTGCATTTGCAAACTGTGCAAATCACTAAATTTGACCATTGGCAAGTGCAAAATAGCCTTTCAAGATGTATGATAAGCGTTGCCAGTGCATTTTAGGTGATCTAATTTTTGAGATTACCTAAAAATGCGACTACAAATAGGGATCACATTTTACAATTCTCTGAGGACATGTACCAAGCATTTTTGTTAATGCAAACCGTGCATTCAGGAAATGCTATTACCATTGACTCCAAGTCCATAGTAACCATGTGCAATTTTTGAAAATCCACAAAAAAAGCATTTTTAAAGTGCCATGTATCGTTTTCATTACCTCATTTGGAATTACCAATTAGGTAGTTGCAAATTAGTTAATGCTAAACGTTTTGCACCTATAGGAATCAATGGAGTAGTATTACCTTACTGCGATTACCTAAAAGCGATTACAACTCTAGGAATCGCTATTAGGTAATCGCTATTTTCTTACATACCATTTTGCATACCTTAAACAGCAATCACCTAAAATTTGCTATTTAGGGAATGCAAAATGGATTTTTGATCCGGCAGCCGTTCATTTCATACTCCTTACTATCCAGCATGATTTTGAGAGAGGTCAGTTGACAAAATCCTTTGATTTTGCCATATGAGAAAGAAAAGTAAACACCAATCTCCATTTTAAAAGAACAAGCAGTAATTTGCCAGAAAGGATAGCCTAACATTTGACCTCTGTCTTAAAACACACAACAAATTTGACATGATAAAAACACAATTTAATAACTCTCTCACTGTGCCCACTCCAGAATGGCATGCAACCTTCTTACCTACGTACATCTAAAAAACAGCCAACGCGTTTCGTCTCCCATGAGACTTCTTCAGGGCTCAATGATATGGTGAATCTAATTCCTTTTTATCGTATCGTTCTTTAGGGTATGGTTTCCAAAATTCTAGTATTGTTTGCAGCGATCTAATAACCACCGACTTCGGACATCATTTCAGCCCTGAAGAAGTCTCATGGGAGACGAAACGCGTTGGCTATGAAAATGTGAAATATGACATGGAAGAAATCTTCATACAAAATCAATAAAGAAGAAAAAGAGAAAAAAAACTTATATGTTTAATGTGTCGTGTGCTTCATCAGAATTTTACTCGTTTACTGTTAACGATACAAAAGAATTTAGGTACTTGGAGATCTAACCATAGTACATAGTGCTGAACCTCCTGTGCATTTATATTGCTTATGGTAAATTGTGCACGTGGCCTAGATGGTAATGCCGACTAAGAAGGGAGCGGAGCAACTTGCGCCCATATGGCAGTTTAAAATTAATTAAAACAAGACATAAACTCGTTGCCAGAAAACATGTCTGAAGGTACTCACCCCTAGAACCCAAGCCTACGGTCGACGGGGAAGGCAAAGCACATCGTTGCTCTGTAGCGGCAGAGAATAAAAGGTACAAGTGGCCTGTGTGCCAGTGGTCTTTCTCTTACCAGAAAGGCTGGAACCTCCGTGTCTCAGAATACTCACAGTGGGATGCTGGCGACTTGCTTTTCTCCTACCCTGTGCTCTGAGCCCCGTAACGCTCGCTTCTGGGTGCCGGCTATTTATAGGAACGTGGAAAGGCTAGAAAGTTAGCTGCGGTGGCCATCTTGGGTGTAGGCTCGAGATAACTTTATTGAGACAATCATGACGGGCCATGGAATCATGTGTAGCGCTACGCTGTGGGTGCGCAAAACAGGTGTTGGATTGTGTTTACAGCCAAATAGATGGTTGGGCAGAGTTGCTCATGAGGTGAATAGCACAATACTTAGTAGTGCGTTGGATGGTAAAAAACACAAAGTCAGTAAATAAGTGTGAAGGTGTAAGGTTGTGATTACAGTTGGCAGGGGTAATCGTGGTAATATTAGCTGGCTACTGTAGGGGATAAGTTAAGGTCCTTACTTGATACCTCTCTAGGTGGAAGGGCAGGGTAATGGAGTGGTGGGATTAAGCCCCCGTGTAGGCTATAGGAGGACCCTAGTGGTTCAGTTCAGCCCATGGAATGTCATCGTTAAGAACCCTGATATGTCACCCCAGTTTGAAAACCCAACATTGTTCCTTCCTAAACAGTGCTTCTTTAGTGATATTTGTGAAAGCTTCTAGGACGGTACATTGCAGATCGTTGTGTGTGTGGTTCTGTTCTACATAGTGTGCGCACATTTTGGGATTGGTCTTTTTACATCGGAAATTACTCCTATGTTGGGGGACTCTCGTTTTCACGGGGTGGGTAGTCATACCTATGTACTGCATGTGACAAGGCCATGTGATAAGATAGACACAGTTGTGTGTGTTGCAGT
The DNA here is from genome assembly GCF_964204655.1 of Triturus cristatus. NCBI lineage: Eukaryota > Metazoa > Chordata > Amphibia > Caudata > Salamandridae > Triturus > Triturus cristatus. The sequence goes on from NC_140587.1 coordinate 325,996,872, forward strand.
TGGTGTGTTTGTTCTGCGTCCATGTCCAATTGTTGGTGAGTTGAATGCACTTGGTAGCTCATATAAGGGGGCAAACTATACATTGACCACATGGGTAGTGGCCTGTTACTGGTGGAAGGTTCCATAATGTGTTGGAAGCTGATGGGGTAATCCGTTTTGGTCTAGCATTAATGAGTAGGTCTTTGATATTGGAGGTGCGTTTGAATGCGAACCTTGGTTTTTGCAAGGAGAGTTCTCCCGTCTGAAGGATTCTCCAGTGTTTGTTAATCACCTTTTTCAGCATGTTGGATTCTGAGGTGTAAGTAGTAACACATGTGATAAGGTCATTTTCAGGTTTAGCATGGGTTTCCAAAAGGGTCAGCCTATGGGTATTGCTTGCTTGTTTCTGGGCATTGTTTATAGTGCGAGGTAGGTATTGTCTATTGGCTAGGTGTGTACTTAATTCTGACGCTTGTCTTTTGCAGTCCTCTACATTGCTGCAGTTTCTGCGAATACGCAGAAACTGGCCATAAGCCAGATTTTCTCTCAGAGCCTTTGGGTGGAAATTATGGTAAAATAATGGATATTGGCTGTCAGTCGTTTTTTTTGTAGGTAATGGTCTCAAGCCTGTCATGTTTTTTGATGGTCATTAAGTCAAGAAAAGGGAGTTCCTGTTCAGAGTTGTTGGCAGTAAAATTCAGATAGGGGCTGAGGCTATTGATCCATGTAAGAAAGGCGGGAATCTCATTGATCTGACCCTTCCGAAAGACTAAAACGTCGTCGATGTTGCGTCGCCACAATTAGACTTTGTCTGAAAAAGGGTTGGAGTCCACAGCACGTGCCTCGCCTCAAAGTCCGACATGTAGAGGCATGCCAGACTTGGGGTTCCATGGATGTGCCCTGGATCTGGTGGAAGAGGAGGTCCTCAAACTGAAAGAAGTTCTCAGTTAATGCGATATGCGCGCACTCCAGGCCATTGATCTTACAAAACTTGCTTATTGTGATGTTCAGCTTCCTCCTTGAATTTTCAGCGGCCTTATGTAACTTGGCCCCCGCCAAACCCACCTGCTGATCAAGTCGGACCATATGATGGTAGTGCTACCGAAGCACAGTGACGCTTCTGTTAAATCTGTCTGTATGGCCTGGAGGAGCTCTTTCCTCCCCAGCTGGGCCAGGTCGTTCCCCCGGAGGTGTGTTAACAAGACGTCTGGATGCCATGCCGCATCTGCCTGTAATTCCTTGAGTGCCGCTGGCAGCTGGTTTCATCTCATCCCCGGGTGACCCCACCATAGGACGCATGTGTTGACTAGCCTGCCCTTCTACTTATGGCCTCCGCGCTGCCACCATGAGTGCATCCGGGATACAAATGAGTGGCTCACCACCCATACCAGTCACGGGCGCTTTCCTGCTGAGGCAAAAATCACAATGTCAGGTGATCATGCGCTCCCTGGGCTGTGCCCCCAAACGCCCTACCCCTCTTAATGTTGCTAAGTCTTTCTACAACAGCTGTTGTCTCACGTAAATCCTTTATGCTTTGGACCGCCACCTGCCTATAGCCTTGATCCCTGCCTCGGTCATCTCGTGCTGGGCTGCTGTCACAATCCTAAATGAATGCAAGCCAAAGGCGGCAGGCGGGAGCCCCGCTCTACTCAGGGCTTGGCGCGTCACCGCTGTGAACTGAAATTTACTTAAGAGGTTCCCATTTCTATGTTTGAAAAGTGGGCCTTTCCCTGTTGGTTGTAATGTCATGTAGGTTAGGAGGCAGCAGACTGCCAATATCTGGGTACTGCAGCCATGCCACTGCCTCTGCCATGCCGGGTTTGACGATGGCTGCTTGCAGGCATCGCACCACCGGGCCTGTCTTTGCTGGGGCCACTAGCTTGCTGAGACTAAATACCCCAAACAATACAGTTGCGACTGGCACCTTAAACAGATTTAGCTCAAATGTGTCCCGTGCTATTTCTTCAAGTGTGTCCATGAGCAGGGTCAATCTAGTAAAGTCTATGGGTCGCTGGTTGTCTGTTTTTCCCCCCTCTGAGCATTTCCACCCCTTCATTGCTGATTTAATGTAGTGAGAGGCAGTGTGGTCCTGACTAGTGATTATCTTGGAGAAGTGTGCCATTGCTGAAAGGTGGGCTTGTGCCGAGGATCTTGACCTTTTGTTTGTGAATGTGCACTGTATGAACCGCTCAACAGCCCTAATTGTCTCTCCTGCGTCTCCCATCTCCTGTACCGCTTCGCTACCAAAACCGACGACAATAGATCTCGCCAAGGCGTGAAGCGCAAGCGCTGAGTCGCTAGGCGAGACCTAAAAAGCACCTCAGTGTGTGTGTCTTGAAAGGGGAAAGAGTATAGATGTACACGCATTGAGGGAATATTCCCTTTTACACACGGAGGATACATGCATGTGCAGTTTGATGGAAATGGGAATATGGATGGGTGACAGACAGGGAAATAAACGCAGAGCTGTTGATGGATTTATAGCCCATTCATCCAGCAGGAAAGCACTCACTCATTCATTATGAATCCATCCATACACTCACCCTTTCATCTTGCATCCCTCCATGAACTCGGTGACCCTTTTATACATCCATGTACTAACTCATCCGTTTTTCCATTCGCCTACTCACTCAGCAATGTATCCATTGACATTTGCTTATTCATCCACTCCTTCAACCATTCTCTCATTCGCCAACTCACCCATTCGCACCCACAATAATAAGTTCTACGATCAATGATGAAGCAGGTTCAATTATTAAAATGTCAGACGTATTGGCGTTGCCAACTCTTGGTGACATAACAATTAATTCTCTGCCACAAACAAGCCCGACCTAACAGCGGGAGCATTTAATTTAAGTTACGTTTCTTTCCAGTAAAACAATTCGAACGTGGATCTGAAACTCGCAAAAGCTGATTTGTTGGAACCATCTGGGACAATCCATTCATTTAGAGCCGGGTCTGTCCTCGTGCAAAGGTTGTGAACAGAAAGGGAAGGCCAACTTGCATTGTTGGGCACTAGTCTTGAACACCGAGTGCAGCAGGGCCCTGGTTTCTAGAACTGTACCAAAAACGCAGGCCAGGGCGGCTCAAGCAGGTGTCTAGTCGCCTTTCAAACATCTTCTCGCGTTCTGTGCCCTTGGCGGGAGCTCTTCTCACGGACGTTTCTCTGGCTCGTATCCGCCTACATTTAAACAATGTTGTTTTGTTTCGGAAACGCTTCCAAGAAATGACTGGTTCTCAGTGGGATGTTATTATAGCGCAGCAGGTGCTCGTGTAGAAAAGCTAGAATAATATTTTCAAGTTTGAAGTTGGATTGTAATCCAATTTACACGCAAAATGTGCTATAAGGGACCCATATCACTAGAACCCCCTCGCAGTTTAAGCGAATACCATTAATTCCTTTTTTAATCGAATTGTGAAACTATTGCAGGGTGTGAGTGATTTCCAGGTAGATAGAGTGAAGGATCAGGTGTTGCACATTAGGCAGTGACTTCTTTTATGTAAAAATGTGATTCTAATTATTATCATCCTTCCATGCTTTTTCAAACTCTGGTTTTCAAAGTGTTCAACCTTTTCAAAAAAGCAGCGACGAGAAATATTGATTGAAAGGTATTCTATCAACACCCCACCTCACACATCATCCTGAAAATGTGTCTGTTATGACTGTGAACATGGAAGAAAGATCATCTGAAGAAAAAAATTGCAATTGTTTGGGATTTGAAAACTTTGTGCATATGCAAGGCCACTAGACTTATGCTGTGTCTGAGGATTTTTTCATATAGTCAAGGATGGCCTCAGTTACTACATAATCCATCACCTGCTGCATGATCTGCAGATTTTAACGCGTTTGCAGATTTTAACGCATGTTTGCGCGCATTGGAAGACCCACTGCAAAGGTTAACTGGTCATCTTTCTGTTGCTTATTTAGCTATTTGGTTGCTATATTGGTATTAATAAGGTCAAATCTTTGCATATACTGCATTACCATGTGTAAAAAGTACAAAATATGAAGTAATACTATCAAAAAATGTGCTGCATCATGCCATATAGTTTTCCATTTCTTGCCACATAATTTTGTCAACCTTGCTGTGTAATTTGGTGCTCCCCTGCCACATAATTCCAGTGGCCCTGTGCATTTGTAGCCTCCATAAGGTGCTTCTGTGTGGCTTAGATTTAGATCATTGGCACGACTGGTGTGCCTCAGGACAATTTACAACCAGGATATCATTTTATCATATGCTAATTACTTATAGTGTGGTGACCCACACCGTCAAAAGCTTGACAACATGCACACGATTATTGGAGACGCTTTCTGGAAACTTTGAGAACTGCATGCAGCCCAAAACAGTATGAAACCAGTTGAGGACCTGCACTCACGTGGGAATTCTACACAATGAGCACAATATCTCAATGGGCTTTGACTGATCTGTTGAGCAACAGGACGACAGGACTTAGAACAAGGCGAAAGGGGGTGGTCCAAATGGCTAATGTGGTCTGCTTTTGTGCCAGTATGGAAAATAAACAATTGCTGGATGGAATGCTGGACAATGTAAACATTAACCGCCCCAGTCACAAGGATCTGGGTTTAATCCATCATTCTTTTGCTCGCCACACCATCCCAGTTTTGACCCAGCCATATACAAATCAGTTTTGACCCTGTTGCTTATGGAAACAGTCCGGCCCGAACTGCCAAGCCAGGTCCTGCCTGGACTGGAAACAAGCATCCTAGTGTTAAAGATTGCAGGAATCGCTGTTAGCATGAGCTGAGAGCCATTTTGTTCTTGGCAGCCATTTTAGTTAGCCATGTGCTTTCTCCCTCTTCCAGAGTCTTGCACATGCTCAGAAAGACCTGTAGCTGCCAGAATGCACCTGCCTTAGACTGTAACTGTCAGGCTGTTCTAACTGATGTCAGCAACTCATTACTCCTCCTACTTGTTGACTGTGCATTTTCTGTATGACCATCTATGTGTATAACTCTTCTCATGTGTACTTGTACCGCCTCCTTTTGAGCCCTTGTGTGGGTATAAAAGGCCGCTGTTCTCTGCACTCCTTAGACTGTCTCCTGCAGTGGCCTGAGGGTACTGTGTGACGCAGTCTCCCTCATGTGAGGTTAATAAATATTTCTCTTTGATCTTACAGCTTCTATGCTAATCTCTTCTTTGTTGGTTTAAAGGACCAGGTGTATCAGTGAACCCCTAAAAAGGTTTTTATTTCTTCAAATGGCACCCGAACGTGGACCTCATCGGAGAAGCGGCTATCCAAGGGAGTGGTCTTGAAAGGAGACAGGAATCTACTGAGGAGGACAGGACAGGAATCTATTGAGGAGGTACCCTGTGCACGGATTCTTTGTCTTTGCAGACCCATGTGGTTCTGGTTTCCCTGATCTGGTTCTCCAGATGTTAGCCGCTACCGACTGAGACCTTCTTTGGTGTGAGTATTCTAAAACGACCGTTAGGTCACTCAGAAATTGGCAGAGGTAGGTTGGAGATTTGTGCTTGGTAAGGTCGTCGACATTTGTTTGCTCGTTTGGCCAAAATTTTGACTTGTTTGGAAATATGCAAATTGCAATTTGTATAGGCAGGCAATGAGAAACTTTGAAAACTTGAACGGCACACTTTGACTTAAGTGCTACTTGTGTATTATATTGTATATCTTACAGTATTCTTTGCATGCCTTTTTCAAGCGCACATTGAAGAATGTGCTGCTTTCTTGGAGGTACCAATGTGAATCTTGAATGAACTCAGCCGGTTCCCCTAGAGGGGATACCTAAATAGGTTTAGGTATAATAAGGTATTTCTTCCCTGGTGACTAGTACCCCATGGAACTAAATATGTACATAAAAAAGGATCCTGGTCTGTGCACTTAGTAACATTCATAAGTGGTGATATGGAGAGTGCGTTTTTTAGTGTTCTGCCTGCCAAAACTGGCAAATTTGGTGTATTTTGGATTCTTGAAAATGGAACAGTCTTTTGGGCTGTTTTTGTGCAGTCTTTTGGGCTACTTGTGAGAGCTTTTCTGGTAAATATGACTTACAATTAATATTTACAAATGGTTTGGTTTCAGTACAGTCCTAAGTGTTGATTTGTGGGTTGATTGTGTGTTTGAATGTGTGGTTTGACATTGGTGGTACTTGTGTGAGTGAGTAGCGATTGCGCTCTTTGTGTAAGAATGGCTAGCCTTAAGTGCGCTGTATTGTGTGTTCTGAGTGTATGACCCCCTTCTGAAAATGTCTGGAATGAGCTCAATTTGGTTTTTTTGTCATCATTCTGTTATGTAAATGTCATTGAATGAATTACATTTTAAAAATCCAGAAATGAATTATGTAACATATGCTAAATAGCACATTGAATGTAAAATAGTAACAAAGTCTGGATGTGCAAATTGTCACAATGGTACAGATAAATTAGAATTCACATTCAACAGGAATGAAATAGGCCTCATAGAAAGGAAAAAAAAACGAAATTGTGTGTTTTACAATAACTAGGACCAAAATACAAAATGTTACAGCATTTATCCTTATATATTAATGTTAAAAAGGCATTCATATCATTTGAGTGAATTGGTTGTTGCTGAAATGAACACGACATTACAGAACGATAGATTTGTGCTGGGTTGAAAGCTGTGAGATGTTAGCCCCTGCTGGTCAAGAGCACAGCTGAGTCAATACCACATGGCTATTCCTGACCACTGGCCACAGAGGGAAACTGCTGGGTCAACTAGATTTTAAGTTAGTGCAAACACGGTATAACGGCATGCATTAAAGACTGCTGATTTTAAAAGCTAGAAAAGACAGTTTCATTATTTTGGATAACAGAGAAAAAGATTAAAAGTAGGGATTTTCTTTCTTAATGCCGTTTTACATAAGTACATCTGTGGATCGGATGGTAAAATTATCACGGCTCTTTAAAAAGTGGCACAGGCTACTTCATGTTTTAGTAAAACTTCTGTGCTTAGTGTTATAAATAAATGCATTTAAAGACAAAAGGAAAGGAATGAGGCTTGCTTTTCATATGTGGAACCATAAAAAGGGTTGGTGATAATTATTACAAAAATAAATAAAATGTGACTATATGAAAAAAGAAATTATTAAAAATAATTGCACTAAAATCGTTTTTGATCTCTATGATGTCTAATAATCGTACTGTGAAAAATATATAGCTCCTAGCATCAAAGTTGAAATTTGAGAAGTGCTTTACCACAATGGGGGGAGTAAAATGTGAAATTTCACTTTACCCAGGCGTACAAAACTCATTTTTTAAGGGTGTACCGTATACATTTCTGATTCCCCATTTCTGGGATATCTAGGGAACACCCTGGGGGTCCCTAATATGCTAAAACATTGTAGGTTATTCATTCTTAAGTGCCCCTAGCACCAAAGTCGAATTTGGGCAAAATTAAATTTTTAAAAGCAGTTCTGCCACTCAGGGAGTTTACAAACTGATCTCAGGCTCCAGTAATGCACACATGTAAGTATAGAACTAACAGCTGACCTCTATACTGCTAGAAAAGCACACTACACATAAATGAAAATACGTTTTTTAAAAAAACAGCAGAAGTTATTATCCTACCTCTAAATTACAGGCAAACAGGAATGGAACAGGACTGCTTTTCATATGTCAGTCTCCATAAGTTGCTTTGAATTGAAAAAGCCGCATGGAAAAGCCTTGCACAAAATAGGACAGCTGGTAAGGGTTAGAAGTCGAGTTCTACATTTAGCAGCCTAGCAAGGCTACGAGCAAAGTGTGCTTTGACACTTCGGCCTCTGAAAAATTCTGAAAGACGAGATGACAGCGCAGGGAGAGAAAGAGAATCTTTGGTTACTATTTTTGGGAAAAGCAAGTTTTTGTGCAGTCATATGAACAGAAGGAAATAAAGTGGTATATGTGGGCCCTGTGTAGAGCACAGTTTTGCCATGTATATATAAAATAATGCTTTTAGTTTAAAGATTATTGTGCAAGGGCTACAATAAGGAGGCAATGAAATTCAGTTTGCATTCATGCGCCCTCATGTTACACTAGTACAATTGCTAAAGGAATTGGTATTTGGTTATTAAGATTTTCTAGCTAGCTCAATATGCTATTTACCTTCTAAAGTTTGTTTGTGCCCAGCTGCCACAAATAGGGGAGATAGTGTCGACAGAAGGTAAACCTGTTTCAGGTTTTCCTACTGTCGAAATTGGGGAAGGAGGTTAGCTCCTCTGCAAATTAAGGGTAAGCAAATTTATGTTTTCTCTCTCTTTTTCTCACTCTCTTTTGAGCCTGTCTAAGCTGTCTAGGAAACAGCCATGAGACATTTAATTGGCTATACAGGACGACTGTTTTAAAATTGTTAGCATTAATAAAATGAATAAATAAATATGCTATGTTACTGCCCATCCTGTCTAATGAAATTATAAAAGGATGAGTAGTCTAGATTGCTGTCCCCTTATTTGACCTTTATGGGGAAACTATATGTTATTCTCATGCTACATACAGTTTTGCAAAGGGCATTGCTAGTCTTTTATTAGCTAGTCTGTGTAAATAAGCTGACAGCCCTTAATAGAGCTGATGTTGCATAGTTTGGATTGTGAAAAGTACAATGCTGGAAAGAAGCCTATGTGATCCTCAGCAAACATTTTTGAAGAAAATATTGTTTTATAGGAGTTTGTTTGTTAAAACATGTTCTGCTGGAGAAATGTATGTACCCACTACGTTGAGTTTTTTAGTTCTTTATGTAAAAAGAATCCCTGTTAAAATATCAGTTTTAGATTTTCCCGCTGCGCCTATAACATGAGAGCATGGTCCTAAGCGTACAATGTAGGTGTCTTTATGAAAGGGAAATCATTTTAGAAGTGTCTGCAGTCCTGTATGAGTAATGCAAAATCTATGAGTAAAAGTGTAGAAAATTTGCTTTTTTATTGAGGTTCTTCAGCCGAATAATATAGGAATACACAAATGTAAGGATTTAGAGTATGTCTGTATTGTTTTTCTCTTTTCCTCAGAATTTAGTAAATGAACACAGATTTTCTTAGCTGCTTCAAATAGTGTAATAGGTTCAGGGTGTTTTACTCTCAGATAGATGAAGTGGTTCTTAGGTGCCTTGCTAATGTATGAGGCACCCCAAGACTAGGAAGTATTCTGAGACTATCCTCTCTGTTGATAGATTATTTGTATGCCTTGTCTAAAGACCTTTTGTTCTGTCCACCAATAGATATTTGTTGTCTTACAACCATTGCCAGAGGTGCCCGGACATCAGATCCAGCCTGAGGAGTCAGCACCAGTTCAGCTTGAAGCCAAGGTGAAGGAAACCAGCACAGGCGTTGCTGGCTACTAAGACCTCAGTGAAGGCGGAAGCACTGGGATGTGAAGTGTGTACCCCTGCCACTGTCTTGGGCGAAAGACGGGGTCACAAATCAGAATGAAGAAATTGTGAATGCAGTTTTTGATGCCCAGCTGAGAGAGTCACAGACCGACAAGGACGGCAAGGAGGCTTTTCCTTGAGGTGACCCCCTTTGAAACAAGGGTTGCTTCAGGCCTTTGAATCCTGTTCCTAAACTTAATGAAAGTTTACACCTTTGTTTGTTGAGCAAGAGTGCCTCAACAAAAGAGCAGTGCGCCAGCAGAGCAATACAGGAGGTAGGGAAGGACCTGAGTTCAGGGTACAGGTGCTGTGTCTTTGGTGCCTGTTAGATTAAAGTGAAGAAAACTGGTGCACTGCCTGAGAAACTGGACAGGATCGTTGATAGACTTCTTCTTCTCAAACTGAGCTGTGATTATTTTCCTGAGTTGCGAGATGTGCAGCTCCACCGTTGGATGATCAATAGGAGCCTGTCTGTGAGGCTCAAATGGACACAGGGAGAAGACTCCCCTCTGGCTGGTTGTACAGCGACTTCAATTTCCCAAGGACTTCTTTTTGTTAGTAATGTACCCTTTTGGTCGCCCCATTTTTGAGGAGGAGCAGCCCTTTGAGGCTCCTCGTCCTAATTCTCATGGCCCTGTTTGGTCCTCCTGGTCCTCTGGAGCCAGGATTGTTTTTGTAATAATATGTCTGACTGCATTAATATTTGCATTAGAAATAATGTTTATTCTGCCAGAGAAACGTTCTTCTGAGAAGTTAACAAATGTTGCTTTGCCCTTTCCTTGAGTATATTAATTGATACTCTAGCCACATGAAAAGAACACTGGAAGAGTCTATGGAAAATGTTTTTTATTAGATATGTGTTCTCCTGATACCTGTGTGTTAATTATGACCCAATGCTCTGTTCCCTTTGTACTCCTGCTTATACCTTATATATGCCCGCTTAACAATATTTAGAATGAGAAATGCCCACCTAGCAATGGACTAGGATATTGATGAATTCATGAGAATAAATGTAAAAAACATTTTCTATGTTCCTTCTAGATCATAGGGATGTCTTTAGCTCATGCTAAAAGGACCATCTGTTAAAGATTTCTGCCATTTTAGTTAGCCATGTGCTTTTTCCCTCTCCCAGAGCCTTGCACATGCTCAGAAAGACCTGTAGCTGCCAGAATGCACCTGCCTTAGACTGTAACTGCCATGCTGTTCTAACTGATGTCAGCAACACATTACTCCTCCTACTTGTTGACTGTGCATTTTATGTATGACCATCCACGTGTATAACATATGTACTTGTACCGCCTCCTTTTGAGCCCCTGTGTGGGTGTAAAAGTCCCCTGTTCTCTGCACTCCTTAGACTGTCTCCTGCAGTGGCCTGAGGGTACTGTATGACGCAGTCTCCCTAATGTGAGGTTAATAAATATTTATCTTTGATATTACAGCTTCCGTGCCAATCTCTTCTTTGTTGGGTTAAAGGACCAGGTGTATCAGTGAACCCCTAAAAAGGTTTTTATTTCTTCACTGGGACCAGTTTCGGGGCATCACCCCTCATCAGCCAGACTAGCTTGAATTCAATGGTGCAGTGAGGACGGGACCCATGAAGAGATTGAGATGCGATGGGAAGCAATGACTGGGAAGCTAGGGTTTCCATGGTGACCTTCCTAATATCCTAAACGGCTAAAAATAGCACCGTCAACTAGTTCACATTTGGTTACTCTTGAGGATCGAAATCTTGTGTGGAGTCAGCCACCATCTTGAATTGGGAAAGGGCTCAAGTCTTTGTATTTGTAATATCCTGCATTTTGTTTAAAAGTAAAGAATGCTACTGTTGCCAATGTCGACATTGGTGAGATTATTTCCAGAAAACATTAGAGAATTTATACACTGAGGACAAATGGTGTTAAGAAAATAAGCTTTAAGGTTGATCAGATATATGGCATTAAATGTTAGTTTATTGGGTAGGTATTTTTTCTCTTTAACACTGATTATAGTTATCCCCTTTCCATCAAACTCTCTGTTACTATTAATACAGTGGTTTATGTGCCATTTTGGCCACATTATGTAGGTCTTTGAAAAATTCACAAGGGATAAGCAGTTGTCTGTAATGACACTTGCAAATGCACATTGCACATTCCTTGCTCTACCATATGATAACTGCCTAGCACTGTTTTCAGTATTTGATACAGGTGATGTAATTGATCTTCTGGAAGTTTCAACTTTCCCTACTTTTCCTCACATTGTAAAACGGTTTGTTCACATTGCTATTGTAAAGATTAATCAATACTTTTCTTGAATAATTTGAAATATTTCTTGTAATAAACCATATAATTATAGCGATTCACTACACACATTTGAGGTTAACATATAGAATTAGAGATAAGTTACATGATTAACCAGGATGTTTTTCTCTGAGGGGTACTAAGGGCCACGTGTATCCACCTATTTTGGATTCGCAAACTGTACAAATCACTAAATTTGACCATTGGCAAGTGCAAAATAGCCTTTCAAGATGTATGATAAGCGTTGCCAGTGCATTTTAGGTGATCTAATTTTTATGATTACCTAAAAATGCGACTACAAATAGGGATCACATTTTACAATTCTCTGAGGACATGTACCAAGCATTTTCTTAATGCAAACCGTGCATTCAGGAAATGCTATTACCATTGACTCCAAGTCCATGATAACCATGTGCAATTTTTGAAAATGCACCAAAAAAGCATTTTTAAAGTGCCATGTAGTGCTCAGGTGCCCCAAGGGCGTGGGTGCCCTTTTCTATGTGCACATTTTATTTTGGGGGTGCTTCTGGGGGTCCTCAGGGCCTGGGCACCCCTTGTTTTTCATTACCTAATTTGGAATTACCAATTAGGTAGTTGCAAATTAGTTAATGCTAAACGTTTTGCACCTATAGGAATGAATGGAGTAGTATTACCTTACTGCGATTACCTAATTGCGATTACAACTCTAGGAATCGCTATTAGGTAATCGCTATTTTCTTACATACCATTTTGCATTCCTTAAATAGCAATCACCTAAAATTTGCTATTTAGGGAATGCAAAATGGATTTTTGATCCGACAGCCGTTTATTTCATACTCCTTACAATCCAGCATGATTTTGAGAGAGGTCATTTGACAAAATCCTTTGATTTTGCCGTATGAGAAAGAAAAGTAAACACCAATCTCCATTTTAAAAGAACAAGCAGTAATTTGCCAGAAAGGACGCTCGCTTCCGGGTGCTGGCTATTTATAGGAACGTCGGAAGCGTGGAAAGGCTTGAAAGTTAGCTGCAGCCGCCATCTTGGGTGTAGGCTCGAGATAACTTTATTGAGACAATCATGACGGGCCATGGAATCATGTGTAGCGCTATGCTGTGGGTGCGCAAAACAGGTGTTGGATTGTATTTACAGCCAAATAGATAGTTAGGCAGAGTTGCTCAAGAGGTGAATATCACAATACTTAGTAGTGCGTTGGATGGTATAAAACACAAAGTCAGTAACTAAGTGTGAAGGTGTAAGGTTGTGATCACAGTTCGCAGAGGTAATCGTGGTACTATTAGGTGGCTACTGTAGGGGATAAGTTAAGGTCCTTACTGGATTCCTCTCTAGGCGGAAGGGCGGGGTAAAGGAGTGGTAGGGTTATCCACCCCAGTAGGCTATAGGAGGACCCTAGTGGTTCAGTTCAGCCCATGGAATGTCATCGTTGAGAACCCTGATCTGTCACCCCAGTTTGAAAACCCAACATTGTTCCTTCCTAAACAGTGCTTCTTTAGTGATGTTTGGAAAAGCTTCTAGGACCGTCCATTGCAGATCGTTGGGTGTGTGGTTCTTGTCTACGTAGTGTGTGCACATTTTGGTATTGGTCTTTTCACATCGGAAAATACCCCTGTGTTGGGAGAGTCTTGATTTCACGGGGCGTGTAGTCATACCTATGTACTGCATGTGACAAGGGTATGTGATAAGATAGACACAGTTGCGTGTGTTGCAGTTGGTGTGTTTGTTCTGCATCCATGTCCAATTGTTGGTGAGTTGAATGCACTTGGTAGCTCATGTAAAGGGGCAAACTATACATTGACCACATGGGTAGTGGCCTGCTACTGGTGGAAGGTTCCATAATGTGTTGGAAGCTGATGGGGTAATATGTTTTGGTCTAGTATTAATGAGTAGGTCTTTGATATTGGAGATGCGTTTGAATGCGTACCTTGGTTTTTGCAAGGAGAGTTCTCCCATCTGAAGGATTCTCCAGTGTTTGTTAATCACCTTTTATAGCATGTTGGAGTCTGAGGTGTAAGTAGTAACACATGTGATGAGGTCATTTTCAGGTTTAGCATGGGTTTCCAAAAGGGTCAGCCTATGGGTATTGCGTGCTCGTTTCTGGGCATTGTTTATGGTGCGAGGCGAGTATTGTCTATTGGCTAGGTGTGTACTTAATTCAGACGCTTGTCTTTTGTAGTCCTCTGCATTGCTGCAGTTTCTGTGAATACGCAGAAAATAGCCATAAGGTAGATTTTCTCTCAGAGCCTTTGGGTGGAAATTAAGTAATGGATATTGGCTGTCAGTCGTTATTTTTTGTAGGTAATGGTCTCAAGTCTGTCATGTTTTTTGATGATCATTAAGTCAAGAAAAGGGAGTTCCTGTTCAGAGATGGTGGCAGTAAAATTCAGATAGGGGCTGAGGCTATTGATCCATGTAAGGAAGGCGGGAATCTCATTGATCTGACCCTTCCAAAAGACTAAAATGTCGTTGATGTAGCGTCACCACAATTAGTCGTTGTCTGAAAAGGGGTTGGAGTCCGTGAGCACTTGCCCCGCCTCAAAGTCCGACTAGTAGAGGCATGCCAGACTTTGGGCCCTTGATCTGGTGGACGAGGAGGTCCTCAAACTGAAAGAAGTTCTCAGTTAATGCGATATGCGCGCATTCCATGATGAAACTGATGAGGGTAGGGGAGGACCATGGGTTGCTGTGAAGAATCTCTTCCACAACCTCAAGAGTGTTCTGTTGAGGAATGTTGGTGTAGAGGGCCTCTACATCTAGTGTCAGCAGGACATCAGGTTGGGTGCCCTCTTGGTTGGTCGTCTCAATTAATCTGAGGACATCTCTGGTATCTTGTAAAAAGGTGTGTGTGGTATGAACCAAGGGTTGAAAAAAGTGGTCACAAAATTTAGACAGGGGTTTCGAGACTGACCCTATGCCCGAGACAATTGGTCTCCCAGGGGGAGGAGTGACCCCTTTGTGAATTTTGGGCAGCGTGTAGTAATAGGGCATTCTTGGATTCTGGTTGGTCAGGAAATCGGCCTAATTCTTGGTTATCCAACCTTGGTTGAGTGCCGCTGTAAACTTGGAATTGATGCGTGTTAGTAGGCGGGGGTGGGGTCTTCTCTACGTGGAGTGTAGTACCTGAGGTTATCAAGCTGGCGTAAGCATTCCGTGCGATAGTCAGTGGTGGCGATAATTACAATTCCTCCATAAATCACCATTGCGAACTGTCATACAGTGCTTGCCATAAATCATTTGATTTGCTTGTCATAAATCATTGGCTTGTCATAAATCATTTGCACATCATAGATTCGTAAACCACCCTGACAGTTCGTTGTTCTGCTCTTTTGCAGGCATATCTCATTTCTTGCTACTTTTGGGGTCCTAAAATTGTTCTGTTGGTTTCTATGCCCCTTGCGTGTGGGGGGTAGCCTCTCCCCGGAGTTAGGCCCCAACTCGCTACCATGTTAGTCTCTTTTATGCCCTGCTGTCTGGCGGGGTCTAGGTTGCGAGCGCCGTCTCCGTTTGCTACCCCCTTTTGTCAGGTCTACTCACCCTGCATCCCAAAGAGAGTAACCCTCCTCCTACACACCGCCCTGCTTGTGTGCCTCCATAACGAACCACTGTACCCTCTCTTATCCACCACGCCAACAGGAGGCTATCGTCTTCCTGCGGCTCCACCATGCGTTGTCTGGTTTGTTTTTAGATGCAGCCTGCCAATGCCATCGGGCCCCACAGATTGCCCCAAAACACCTGCATTCCTTCCTCCGATAGGTGAACCCCATCCTGCCCATAAAGCTCTGGGTGGCCGGGGTTGATGAGGCCGTGACTGATACTCTCCAGGCGAATGATCTTACAAAACTTGCTTACTGTGATGTTCAGCTTCCTCCTTGAGTTTTCAGCCGCCTTATGTAACTTGACCCCCGCTAAACTCACCTGCTAATCAACTCGGACTATATGATGGTGGTGCTACCGAAGCACAGTGACGCTTCTGTTAAATCCGTCTCGATGGCCTGGAGGAGCTCTTTCCTCCTCAGCAGGGCCAGGTCGTTCACCCCGAGGTGTGTTTCTGGATGCCATGACGCATCCGCCTGTAATTCCTTGAGTGCTATTGGCAGCTGGTTCCATCTCATCCCCAGGCGACCCCACCATAGGACGCATGTGTTGACCAGCCTGCCCTTCTACTTATGGCCATGAGTGCATCCGGGATACAAATGAGTGGGGGATCACCCAATACAGTCGCAGGCGCTTTCCTGCTGAGGCAAAAATCACAATGTCAGGTGATCATGCGCTCCTTGGGCTGTGCCCCCACATGCCCCACCCGTCTTGCTAAGTCTTTCTACAACAGCTGTTGTCTCACGTAAATCCTTTATGCTTTGGACCACCACCTGCCTATAGCCTTGATCCCTGCCTCGGTCATCCCATGCTGGGCTGCTGAGGTCACTGCCCCAATCCTAAATGAATGCGAGCCAAAGGCGGCAGGTGGGCACTGCAGCCATGCCACTGCCCTTTTGCTGGCCTGTTAAGTGTTTGACCATCTCAGCAGCAGCTCAACCTCTGCCATGCCGGGTTTGACGTTGGCTGCTTGCAGGCATCGCACCACCGGGCCTGTCTTTGCTGGGGCCACTAGCTTGCTGAGACTAAATGCCCCAAACAATACAGTTGCGACTAGCGCCTTAAACAGGGTTAGCTCAAATGTGTCCCATGCTATTTCTTCAAGTGTGTCCATGAGCAGGGTCAATCTCGTAAAGTCTATGGGTCGCCGGTTGTCTGTTTTTTCCCCCTCTGAGCATTTCCACCCCTTCATTGCTGCTTTAATGTAGTGAGAGGCAGTGTGGTCCTGACTAGTGATTATCTTGGAGAAGTGTGCCATTGCTGACGGGTGGGCTTGTACCCAGGATCTTGACCTTTTGTTTGTGAATGCGCACTGTAAGAACCGCTCAACAGCCCTAATTGTCTCACCTGCGTCTCCCAGTGTCCGGCTTTCTCCTATTTGCATCATTGTTCCTGTGTATTTCTTGTAGCGCTTGGCCGCTGCCTGGTTCACTGGCACCGACAAGTCAGTCCTGCCAGGGCCCATAAATCCTCAGGGAAGGAGGTCATGTTCCTTTACGTCCCTGCTGCCAGTTCCCTGAATCTGCTCATCTGTGCTTGTGAAAAGGTGTCCGCCACTGCGTTTTCCACCCACGGTACATGACGTGCCTTCAGATCTATGTCCCTCTCCAAATGCAGTTTAACCAATTGATGCATTAATCTCAGTTTGTCAGGGAACCTGGCTGTGCCTCTGTTGATTGCCTGTACTACACCTTTGTTGTCTGACCAAATGTCAGCTTCATGTTCCTCAATTTCCACTTCTAGACTGCCTGGGCCACTACTATGGGACACAGCTCCAGAAATGTGATGTTGCTGGTGATGCCCTGCTTATGCCAGCTGTTTGGCCATTGCCCTGCACACCACTTGTCACCCAGGATTGCCCCAAAGCCTATGTTTCCTGCTGTGTCCGTGAACAGTGCTATCTGACTGACTGTCACCAAGCCCTCTCTCCATATCAGGAGCCCGTTAAAATCTGCTAGGAATGTGTCCCACGTGATCAGGTCGTGCTTGACAACCGACCCCAGCCTGACGTGGTGGAGTCCGGCTGTTAGCTGTGTTAGGCACCTGGCAAAGACCCGGCCAGCGGGGATGACTGGCTGCAAAGTTGAGCTTACCAATCAGCCTCTGTAGCTCGCGGAGGGTTGCCTTCTCCCTGCGAACAAGAATTTTGTCTAATGCCTGAATTCCTTTACCTTCTCATGGGGCAGTCTGGATGTTCCTGCGATTGAGTCTAGCTCGAACCCCAAAAATGTGAGTTTGGTTGTGGGACCCATCTGTTTTACCCCTGCTAATGGTACCCTCAACTCCGCAGCTAACGTTTGAAATGCAGCCGGGTTTCATCACAGTCCACTGATCTGGTGGGACCTACAAACAGGAAGTCATCGAAGTAGTGCATTTTGCCCCCAGCGGTGTGCCGGTCATGTAAGGCCCACTCTAGGAAGGTGCTAAATTGTTCAAAGTACCCGCAGGACACCACACATCCCATTGGCATTGCTTTGTCAAAATAAGTTGCCCCTTCCCAGTGGAAACTCAACAGGTGGAAGCTAGCCGGGTGAACCGGAAGGAGACGGAATGCGGACTCAATGTCGGCTTTTTGCCATGAGAGCTCCCTGACCTGACGCCCTTACTAAGCAGATGGCATCATCAACTGTTGCGTAACCCACTGAACATGCCTCTGAGCTGATCCCATCGTTAACTGACTCGCCCACAGGGAAGGAGAGGTGGTGAATGAGTCTGAATTGACCTGCATGCTTCTTAGGAACTACTCCCAAGGGGAAAATCACCAATTCCTTTGGTACCGGGAGTGGCAGGGTGCCCTCTATCCTTCCTAGGGATTTTTCTTTCTCTATTTTTTAGCGCACCACCTCTGGGTGCTGTAGCACTGATTTTATGTTCTTTACACTGCCTATGGGTAGGCAACCCTCAAATGGTATAACAAAACCTTCTTCGAAACCCTTCACTAGCAGAGCAGTGCCCTTCTTATTGTGATATTTACTGGCTAGCCGCCTGAGCTGATGTGTCTTAATGGGGGACTCAGCTAATCAGTAGCTGCTCACTTCCTTTTGTCCCCCAACACCCATGTGTCCGCATTGGTGCTTCTTCTTTTTCTCTTATCCCCTCGCTGCTCTTTCTTGTGTCTGAACCCTGCTGCTGGGTGTCCCCCCACAAATGGAGCATATGTGCTGGAATTTGCAAGAGGCTCCCCTTGTGCACTCATTGGATTCGTATTTCCAGCAAATGGCCTCCAGCCCCTGGTGGGTGGCGGTTTCCAGATGTTGTATGTTTTGGGTTTCTGAAATGACCTGCCCATCCCTTTGTAAAAGGATCCCCGAAAGGGATCCTCGCTCTTCCTTGTCCATGTCCAACCTCTTTTGCTACCATCATTTTGTGAATGAAACCGGAAACGTCCTTCTCATTCCATTCCAGGGTTTGTCTGCAATTTTAGTCACTGCATTTTTTCAGATTGTTTAACCCCTGACGAAGGGCTATACCAGCCCGAAATGCATTGGGATGGGATAAAAAATTAAAAAGTAATGCTTCTTATTCTGGAAATTTGTGATATGAAGAATTGTTAACACAAACCTGGTGGGATGAAGAACACCCAATACCACCATTGAAACATAAATGCAGATTTTACTTTGATCAACGACTTGTGATTAACAATTATGAACTTGATGCAATCCCTTTCATAGGTACACAAGGCAGTGCATAGGGGAAGAGCTCCAGTTGGGAAACGTTGCTTTATCTTATTATTTGGTTTTTCACACTCAAGGATCAGACAGTGAAAGCCTTCTGACGCCACAAAAAGAGTATGATTCAACTTAAGTTTGGAATATCGACGACTGCGTGATCCTTCTTACTTGTGACAGGCCATTTTCTGCCTGTGTCCTGGGAAGAAGAACATCGTGGACTCAATCAGAACATGACAGCACAGTATAGGACCACAAAGTGAACATTTTAACACATTATCAATAAGAAAACATGGTAGGGAATATATATTTCATTTATGAATTAACAATGATATCCTTTACTTGTGGCCTTGTGAAGGATTTATGTTGTGACATCAGACCCTCTGAAGTAATCTTCCATAAAATAGAATCCTCAAATCATTTTGCTCAAAGGTTCCCAAGACTTTTCTTGGGTGGCATGCATTTACAATTATTATCTGGACTGGGTTTGTCCTCTTTGTGCTTTCAACATTGGGAACTTCATTCTGTCCAAGACCTGGAACACCCTGCCTCTCCACCTCAGGCAACCCCCATCGCTGACCCAATTCAGAAAGGATCTCTTGACCTTGCTCTTTGACTGAACCCCAGCGCCCAGACGGATCAGCAGCCCCCCCAATCCTCCACAGTGCTTTGAGACACTCACGGGTGAGTAGCCGCACTAAAAAACACCTGATTGATTGATTGATTGCTTGGTTAATTGATTGAATTGAGTTTCCAAGCACACTAGCCACCACAAAAATCATTTCTTAAATACTTCCCCTGATACTTCTCATTCCAGCCAATTCGTCTGTTTCTGGTGATGTCTGAAGAACATCCTGTCAAGAAAAACAAATGAATGATAAAGAAAGTAACTTTTGAGCAACACACACAAGTGCAACAAAGCACCAGGGTAGCGTTGAAAAGCCTGCACGTGTGTGACTATGTACATTAACCAGAAGAGTGTGCAAAGCCAGCAGTGACAGAGAAGTCGTTATCTAAAGTGAAGTCCCTCTCTTAGACAGGTTGTTGTTTCCTGGACTGACTCACAAATAGTTTGGAGAGGAAGGTTGTTTTTTTCTTGGCGCAGTAGGCGCTGCTGTCAGGCAGCATGCTCTTGGGTACTCTGGTGCTGTGCTCTTCAGCAGGTTCAGATCCAAGAAAGCTGCTTTAGTGGGACTTTTCAGGCCTGAGTTGGTGGACTTCCCTTGTTTCTTGTCATCCTCCATTTTCAATGGGATTTTGTTGGGAGGCCAGTGGAAATATCGGAAGTGAAGCCACGTGGCACTCTGACCAACAGATAGTTGAAGGCCAAATTGGTGCTTGCAGGTCTCCCCTGAAGTGGGGTGATGGGCAGGGTGTAGCCTAGATACCAGCCAGGACCTGACAGTATGGGGTTGAGGGGGTGTAACTTCCTGCCACAGAACAAATAGTGAGAGAGACATTTTGAGGTCACCCTTTTCTAGGATACACTGAGTGTCTCTCGGGAGCATTATGTTGGTGTGGGGGTACTCCAGCTCCTGGGGACAAAACGAACAAGTACAACCAGCTGTGGGCTTTCATCCTTTTTAACAGAACCACATATATGGATAATATATTTTTTTTAATAGTCTGCTTGTTAATATGACCACTAAAATATAATCATTCTAGTTATAAACTTAACAAACAAGGATTCTGTTTACATGAAATTATAGTCTTGGCAATGTAATTCACTGTCACTGGAAGCAAATTGTAAAAACAATAATAGCATCTGGTCTCATCTGGTCTCATCTTTCATCACTTCAAACTGCTGACTTGTTTTGCTGCAATTCATCTTCCCTAATGGCGCACGGATATCTAGGTTGCTACCAGAAAGTACCCGTGCAGTCCCATAAATCAAGATATCTACACTAATGCATTTCGCATGATTCAGGAAATCGAGTAGTTGTGTTTTTTGTTGTTGTACATAACGCGTTTTCCACTGTGCATTCGTACCACAAAGATAAAAAAATAATGGGGCAGGGCTTAGCCCTTTTAGCAAATATTTACAGTGAAACTTCGTGGCTAAGGCCTGTCAGAGGAATCAATATCATATTATGGAAGTTGGAGGAATACTTTTATTTTAGGTATGCAACGTCACACCAGAATTTGCAGGAAACATGTTTGTGTGTGTGTGTGTGGAGTGGGAATTACTTCCCTAGTGGGTGCATCCCTTTGAGTGATTTTCATCATGCACAATTCCGATACTGCATGTTATGATCCATTTCAGCTTGTCCAACTGGTAATGCTGCGGTAATACCGAACTGGGGAAATACCACACCCTGCAGTGTCAGTAATTCTTCACCAGTATCATTTTCCCTCTGGGAATCGTAACAAACCTCATAACATCTGTGCATCATGCCTAATACATTTATTCATTGTACTTGGTTTATTAAGTGACTTAGCCACGGTGATTTACAGAGTTAAACAAGCATTTGCAATGTAATCGGTTATATGTATTTAGCTATGCAGCACATTAGCCTGTGTGCTGAAACATCTACTGTTCTTTAACATGGAGGTAAAGGAAGCACCAAACTTCAGAACACACCAGGTATGGGAACACTTGAAGAGAAAATGTATTGTCCAAAGCTCTGCTTGTAATATAAATCGGCCCCTTCGGTGGTCATATCACTGAAAATACAAGATTTGAAAAAAATATTGTCTGCGGGTGCTTGTTAAATACACGTTTCTATGGCCTGAAATCTAGGGAATGCTAAAGTGATTCTGGTATTTTACTAACCTCTGCTGGTCATTTTCTATCAAGAAAGTTAAACAGAGGCAGTTGCCAGAAAAATAAAAAAAGAAAGTTCCTAAGTAGAAAGCAATTCTGGCATTTTACTGAACTCTACTGGTTGTTTTCCATCAAGACAGTTAAATAGAGGCAGTCGAACAGAAAAGAGGTCCCTAAGCAAAGGCGGAAGCAGACAAGTCTTAGGGCTGATCTCCAGAGCCCACAAACTAAATACAACAGATCTTCCAGCTGTCTCAGCTCGACCTAAAAAGGCAGGATATTTGTCTCAGGGTCAGACTGCACAGTTTACATTACCAAAAATTGCTAAACGCTGCAGTACACAACTAGGAAATGTAGGTAGAATGTAAATTGAACAGGAACAATAGGAAATGCAGAAACAGTATAAATTAACATGAGAAACAGATGGATCAAATATTACCCCCAGATTTACAGAAGTGGGGCTCAAGGGTGTCGATGGGGAAGCAACTTGAGCGACAGGTCAAGCAAGATGTGCAGCAGCATGTATGAAAAACATTGTAGCTTTTTTAGGTTTAATGTTTAATGAACAGAAAAGCATCTAGGCCCTGGCAGTTGCCAGATAGTGTGAGATGGTGTTCTGAAGAGAAGCAAAAAAGCTAACGGAATTAGAATTTGGCAACCACAAGTCTAAAACTGTTCCTGCAATTCAAAACAACTGCATAGGGATACGAGAGAAAGTGCATATATAGAGCAGAAAAAGGAGTGCCGTAATGACCCTTGTAAGGCACCATTCGTAGGGGAAGAAAGATGATGAGTAGGCACATACTCAAATAGACCAGAATTGTACAGTTTAATTAGAGACCCATTCTAACATAATACCACATGCACCTAGATTTGCAGAGATTAAAAGTGTTCTTGGTAATCCACCTTGCCGAAGGGGCCAAAAGATTCAGAAATATTCAAGGGGAAGAAAGTCTGGAGTGGTAACCAGAGAACAGCTGATTTGCGAAAGCTAATTGGGCATCCTAACCCTCATTTCAAGCTGAGTTGCATCTTGCAGTGCCCTCGGTAATGATTGTCAAGGAGTGCAGTAGATTCATAAATGTCTTATCCATTAAATGTTTACCTCTGGCTCTTTCTGCTGTGTCAGCTAATGCTTAAGAGATCCATGGTTACATCAAGGTCACCACTTCCACATATTATCGCAGTATTATTGCCCATTGTCACAAAAGATAAAGTAGTAAATAGAAGCTGTGGGTTTTGCATTATATCTAAAATCTAATAATGTGTATGTTTGTGTGCTTACGTGTCTGCGCACACGCGTTTCTAAGCACGAATTGTTCACTTTAGCTGACACAGCTCAC
Source organism: Triturus cristatus (assembly GCF_964204655.1). NCBI lineage: Eukaryota > Metazoa > Chordata > Amphibia > Caudata > Salamandridae > Triturus > Triturus cristatus. The sequence continues at coordinate 326,019,830 of NC_140587.1, forward strand.
AGGCACATTGTACAGTATGTGGTTTTTATTTCAGTTTGTAAGAAATTGGGATGCATTTTTATGGGAAAGAGACAGGCCACAGACTTGCTGTGACTAGGTTCTCACAATCTGACTGACACACAGAGGTGGTCTCCAAGGAATACCTTGACTAACTCTTGATAGCTTGTCTAAGCTTCAAGTGAAAAATGTGTGTGGTATGTGTGAAACACTGGTCAACCAACAGTACATTTAAGATAGAAAGAACTTCTGAAAATGTGCAAAAACATTTAAGTTAGACCTGATAAAAGTCATGAATAGTCTACTGGGCCCAAAAGAGTCTAAAGGCATTCAATGGTGCAAAAGAACAGTTTGACACACCAAACTGATTCAAAACATGCTGTCTCACCCAGAAAAGAGTCTCATGGTGAACCAATTCCATGGCTTTAATAAAGCAGGTTCCAGAAATTGTAGCTCCATCCTGAAGAACTGAGGAGTTGGCTTATAGATGTTGAGCTTCTTTAATGTGATAAGATGGAGAAAGACAGCTTGAAGTCCTCAACTTTCCAACTTGAAGAGCTTTAACATCAAACCTCCAGGGATGCAATGTCAGTTGTCAAGTCCAACTATCAGGGGCTCCGAAAGCGGGTTTGAACTCAGAAGTAGTCAGCTCATAGAACTGGAGCACTAGCTAATTCTGTAAGACAATCTCCCACTGGGTAGAGGCTCGATGCTAGTTCGACAGGCTCAGATTACCTTTAACTCAGGTTTAAAGGACTCTGTTAAGAAGTGTAGGGATGTCTGTAGGTTGTTGTATGTGTTAGGATTTCAGGGTGAATGACATATGGTCCAGACTATACAACACATTCCGTGACATCACTCACATGAACTCAGTTTCAGGCCCAGGCACATATGAGATGACATTCAAGTGAAAGGTAGGGACCATCTGTGCTTAGTCAAAAAAAATCTAAGATAGGTTTTCAATACATATTCTGCCAATAGATGGGTGAACACAAAAGTAGGGATGTGTTGTGTGAGGATGAGACAGTGACTGGTGGCTGCTGTCTATATCCATGCGGGGCATCTGCATCCCTGGATATGCAATTCTGGTATCAAATTGGGTAGAGGATCAGGTGGTCCACAGGGCATAACGGAATTAGCAGGGGGACCAGGTGGGTTGGTGAAGAGGGTAGAAGGATTGTCAGGTGTCCTGCGGGAGGTTGTTGACCCTCAATGGCCTGAGGTACTGGACCTGGCCCAACAGTATGAGACAGGTACCTGTTGAATGTAATAGAAGGACATGATATATTCCTTTCACGTGAACAAAATTATAAAATGGACAGATATTTGTTCGAGATGAGAAAAGGGATCAATGAGATGCAAATGGAGATTGTAGCAGTGGCGGCTCGCATAGGGTGCGCTGCGAGGTGGTGCGGCGGGGGTAGTAAACTCGGACATACGACGGAACGCTGTAATGTAATAATTACTTTCCTCTGTTCCGTCGTATGTCCTAGTTTACAACCCACCCCCACCTTGGCCCTCCCCCGCCCCACCCAGGGGCCCCACAGCACACCCTATGCGAGCCGCCACTGGATAGTAGTATATGTCTTATGGTCTCAGGTTTACCTGACCAACAGATAGTTGAAGGCCAAATTGGTGCTTGCAGGTCTCCCCTGAAGTGGGGTGATGGGCAGGGTGTAGCCTAGACACCAGCAGATATTGTGTGTCTGCAGCTGTGGAGCAAGACACATAGGTGCTATTAATTGTACCTGATAATAAATAACTGTACGTTATTTATTGGTGAGATAAATAGCACCTATTACGAGTTTGTAGGGAATAACATGCAGATTTTGGTGTTTATCGCACCAAAATCTGCATGATACTGTAAATACCATATACTTATCCCCTGTTTAATTTCTGCAGGTTTACCTGAAATTTAATGAAGTTTCATTATCAGATTATCAGTTTATGCACAGGTCAGAATACGCCAAACAAATCATAATCAGGCTACAGAGTATTGAAATATCACAATATAAATACTGTGAGATTCTAGCAACATGTTGGCGTTATGCAGTGACTAACCATCCACAGAGTAATGGCCAGGAAGACAGCTACTGGGAGAAAGGTGTTAGTTAGAGTCAGACATTGACTTGACCTGAAAGTGTGTTAGTTACTGCAATGAAGAACATATCACTACATGATTAGATGCAATTGGAACACAGGTGGGTTTTACTGAGGAGACATAAACATACCTGCCAATGAAACAGAGAAAATTAAGGATGTGTTGCATAAGATCACGGACATCAGACTTGAAACTTCACCTATTACACTTGTTGAGGAAATATGCTGATATAACAAAATGGAAAGGAGGAGGAAAAGAACACCCATTCGATCCTTCCGTGCATAAATAAAATATCACAAAAAGCAGGGTGCCTGTACGGAAACAACACAGATATGCAGGGGTGACTCCATGCTACATTTATAGGGGGCAGGGGGTTTCATCCGTCAATACTATATATTTAGTGGGGGTCGAATTTCAACCGGGAAGGCCATCCTTAATGGAAGAGGACATCTCACACACCTATTAGTGTCATGCTTCATCCTAGACATCCTCTCCCCACCTTGGTAAGATGGTCCTACCAAGGCGGACTCAACCTCCGCAAAGACTTGGCGGTAGGAGGGAGTTCTTACATAAAACTTAGTGGACAAGGCGGGATACAGACAATCTAAAAATACCTCAAAGTTCCTCGGTTATCACCTTTATTCGTTAGGACTTTGGGTATAGTTAAAAAAACACTTCGCTCAGCGGGTAAGTAGAGCACAATGGCTCTCCCCACCCTGGTACCATCTTACCAGGGTGGAGAGAGGATGTCTATGGTGAAGCATGACGCTAATAGGTGTGTGAGACTTCCTCTTCCATTAAGGATGGCCTTCCAGTTGAAATTTGACCCACTCTGAATATAGTATCGACAGAGGAACCCACCTGTAAATAGAGCACGGAGTCATCCCTTCATATCTATGTTTTTTCTGCACAGGCACCCCACTTTTTTTGATATTTGAGGAAATATGCTGAACATAGTGTCCTTATTGTGTTATAGAACAATATTTGAACTATTATCACTCTTATGCAGATGGAGAAATTCATATATTATTAGCAATTGGTATGGTTATTGTCTTGCAAGGCTGTGCCATCCGTCAGCCATCTGAGGACAGCCAACATGATGGCCTAGGCAGTGCAACCACCCTGGAAGCGTTGTCAGAAGGCCGACAACACAGGACCAGCAAAGAAAAAAAATCCATGACACAGATGAGCATTACCATATAACCTTGCAACAGGTACATTGTTTTTGCATATGCAGAGAAGATACATTTATGGAAGTGTTGACTTACAACAATGAGATGTGTACAATTGTCAAGAGTGTGGTTGTGGCATTGATAGCATTACGGCATTTCTGGAAGAGTGCCGTGGATGTGTAAAGATCTTGGTTGTGACCTGGTCACATGAAGTGCTGTTGTTGCTCCAGCTGTCATCAGTAAGATACTAGACATGGAGACTGCAGAAAAGAAAGTTAGTAGGCATCAAAATTAATAGAATCATTTTTCACTCTAAAAGCGAGTGGGGTTATTGGCGGTGAGTGACAAATGTGCAATGTGTGCCTATATGTAAAGAGGGGGATGTGTGATGTTTGAGGATAGTGGGCCATGAGTGAGGAGGTATTGTCTTGTTGAAACATGGAGATGTTTTGAGCTTACCGGGCCTGTTGTTAGTATTCCTTGGAACAGGCAGGCCATATAAAATGTTGGGGCACAGCAAAGAGGCTACATCCAGGAAGGCTGTCACTTGCATCCTGGAAAACTTCACCCTCACCACTTTTTGAGATCCAGCAGAGTTCGTACCTTCACCCCCAAAACATTTATCCCATTTGTGACCCCCTGTCATATAGCCACATTGCACTCCACGGAGGGTGTGTGGAGGCAGATCATATACTGATCCACTACAAAGCTTTTTCTAATGTCGTTTTACAGCACCGACAAAGCATACAGCAGTTCAGTCCCACCACCTTTTCATACTAAATTTTGGAATCCCATCATCAGCATATGGAGCTGCGTTATACATCCTTTATACAATACCAACAGCAATGAAGTAATATACTGGTACCCCACTACAAAGTTAACTACAGGTTCTGTATTTTGCTCAGATAAATGATTCTTTCTCTTTAGTGAGATAGTCTCGGGTAGCCACAAGGTTACACAATACATGGGAAAGAGGGCAGATCCCAGGATGTGGTCTGTTTTATGTGCTTCCAGGGTTAATGTTGACAGGTGTGTGGGATTGTCCTCAGGTGATGGCTTTACTATGCATAGTTTTAAATAGCGTCTGTGAAGTTTTCCACCTAAGGATATGCTTATAAATGCATGCCTAAAATGTACCTGTCAAGGTACCAGTAGTAAATTTATAGTTGTCATTTCAGCTGTACTGTATCCACACCCCACGCATGTAAGACGGTAAACGTATACCTACTACTGGGTAGGTGAATTTTGATCCCGGTGGAAATATACACATGCTTTGATCTCTGCACTTAGATTTACCTTCAGGAATAGTGCCCAGTTTTTTGGGGGGCATTTCAGCACGGTCAGAAATAGCAGAAAAAGAAGGGCCAAAAGCAACTACTTAATGTCGAAGGTGCTAAAGTTGCACTTTGAAACCGTTGCGGTTCTCGTATCCTTTGTTTAGTGGATAAATATGTTAACGTTGTACCAACACCAGGGGGTTATTAGCAGTTGAGTATGAAAGCCACAGGATAACTTCAAGGGCAGCATCGAGCGCATATGTGATTACATTGGAAATACCCACCAGAGCATGTGTTGGCTAGTGCACAAAATATCACTGCTATACCCTACGTGGCCAAAATTTATTAGGAATTAATAGCTTTTAGGGTATTTAGGATTTGATCAATGGGATCAATGGTTTAAAAAAAAAAAAAAAGACCATTTCTGCATGTAAACTTTATTGTCAGCTTTCACTGGGGAGGGGAGAAAAACTGCAGAAAGTCAGAGTATGTGGGGTCCCCAGATCATCCACAATGCTACAGCACACAACACATCCACTATATCAAGTGTGTGCTAAGTAGCTTCACACAGTAGAAAGACCTGTGGTAATTCCGTCAGTCATGTCTTGTAGAAAGTTGGAAAACAGATTTATTTCATAAACAAAGGAGATGACACACAAGTAAAACACAATTGGCCATTTCCTGACATTATTGGTGAAAGGCAATCCAATACTCATTACAAAAGATAAGAAGCATTGGCATAGCCAATAGGTCTCGCATTTAGGACCTTATAAGTGTTTAGCCATGCAACAGTTGCAAACCTAAATACTTAAAAGGTCCCAAAAGCGAGACCTATTGGCTATGCCAAGCGGGCCGTGAAAGTGATCGCGATCAAAGCGGCCATGCGGCCGCGAAAGTGAAAGGAATCGCGGCAAGCGCGCGCCCGAGCACATGCACTGTAGCTCTAGGCTGACCTGGTAGCACTTTTTGGAGCCCTCTCAATAAGTCTCGCCAGACCAGCGCATGCGCTGGGTCAGGCGAGACCGAAAAACACCAGTGTGTATATCTCACATCATATTGACCCTGTCCTACTGCCAGCAGTGCAGGGAAGTTTTATTTCCACTTGACCACGTCCTCTCTTGCTACGCCACTGCCTTAGTCCCAGGTAATCAAAGTTATCAACAGATTGTAAAGTCAATTCCTTCATCAAAATATATATCAGTGATGTCATCAAAGAAGTCATTTGAGATATCAACAGTGAAGTCATAAATTATGTTGTAAAACATGCCTTAAGTCATGTCATACATGAGGTCATAAGGAGTTCAAGACTTAGGCGTAAGTTAAAGTTAGCACTGCTGACTATAACTGGTGAATTTCCGTTTTTTTAGTTCAGAACATTAATGTTGCCGCTGACAAATCCACCTAAATATAATATTACCATAACCTTTGTTTGTTTTCAATTATATATATATATATAATAGGTAGTTATAGTTAGGACCTAGTTTCCAGAGGAAAATCGTTTTATGTTTTGCTAATAACTTTGGCGCAGTTTGACGAATCTTCACAAAATTTTCAAAACTAGTTTGCCACTCACTTCAGCTGCTATCTTAAAAGTTTTGGGGTGATTCATCAAATGTGGGCTGGGAAAAAGGGGGGTCCCAAAACACGATTTTCCATAGGGATTTTAGGCATGACTGCAGCCAGAACTGCTGAATGGAATTACATCACATTTGGCAGAAAGCTAGATCTGTGTCCAGAAAGAGTGTTTGTGTGATTTGGTATAAATCCGTTCAGTAGTCGCAGATTTATTAAAGCAAAAATATAGATATTTAGGGACACAAACCCTCGCGGATCCAAGCAATCTCTTGCCGAGATCTGATTAGCTGCCAACACTTCAACCAGGAAGTGTCGACAGCCATTTTGGGACACAGACTCAGCCATCCCAAAACAAAAGCTAAAAAAAGAGAAGGGTACAGGGTAGGAAGATCCTGACCCCCAGGCCTGGTGGTGGGGTCGCCAGGGGCCCAGAATTTTTTTTTTTTAATTGCAGCAAAATCATGGGTGGATTCGCGGATTCACATCAAAATTGAAAAAAAAAAACAAGAACGGTCTCCCGCGCTTGTTTAAAGTTGAGTACCAGAGTATCTGCTTGTTTCTGAGAAGTGCAGGTATTCGCCAATTAAAAGTATTGTGTTTCTCAGGAAAAGTGCAGGTACTCTCCCTCTCAAAACTAAAAAGTGCTGGTAATCAGTACCAGCCCATTTAAAGCACTGGAACTGAGGGGTTTAAACCCAGATTGATATGTTTCTTGAAATAAAGGCCCTGGCTTGCATTGCGATATTGACAATCTATAAAGGGCACACCACAAACGCATCATATCTTAAACACAAGGTGTTAGGATCACCCAGTACGATGGTACTCCTTTTATCAACATCCGCAAAGGATACGTTGTGTCACCGTTGAAAGAGTCCACACTATTCTATGGAAGTTGCTCTCCAATTTCCGCAGCATTTGCCCAACCTGCAGAGATATCTTACAAATCAACCACACAGGGGAAGAATGTCTCACATTTTATAATGAAATGGCTTTTCGCAGAAAAAGACACACTGCACTCAATGATAGACAGGAAATATTATTTATATCCCAGTATAATACATTTTGGAGCATTATATGGTGTGCAAAATCCGTTCATTGTATCACAAACATCCATGTTATGCGTCTAATAATTCTTTCCATATTTTGGCATCTCTCGCCCCAATAATATTATAGAAAACACTTTACTGTCACTCCTGAAACCCATGCAAGCCCCTACTACTCCCTAATCCACAAAGACACAAAGAAAATCTTATAGAGAGTACACATACGCCCTAAAGCTGTGGTGCCTAGAGGCAGTTGAGCCCACAGCGGCAGTTGTGCGGTAGAAGAGTGTCTTGCCGTAGTTGCACTGTCATTTGCCTGTAGAGGGAGGAGGAGGAGGAGGAGAAAGAGAGAAAGAAGTTATTTTGGAAAAATACCCTTTCTATGTCATCAGCAGTCATCATCAAATATTCTTTATTCGGTTTATGCAACCATAAAAGTTGTATACAAAATACATGGAGTAAAATCAATCATAAAAATACAGTGATAAAAAAGACCTTATGTATTTAATACTAGCTATTAGCTAGCCAAATAAAGCAATCTAAAAAATCCTTGCACACATCCAAAATGACCAGGGATGGTCATAGCAACATAGGATTATAGATCTCAATCGATTGTACAGGATGTAAATTCATATAAATTATATTAAAACGGGGGCGTGGCCAAGATGGCGGGGTGAGCAGACGCTTCCTCCCGCAGCTCCTCCGGCCCGGCCAAGCTAGAGCCCTTTTCTTATGCTTTTCTCCCCCCGCTGAGGCTCAGCGCGGGAGAGGAGCGTGGCGGAGCATCAGGGGTGCACATTGGTGCAGTTTTGGTTCGGATCGCCTCGGGGGAACCCCCCAAAAAGTTCGATCGAGACCAAGGAACGACGACGGCGAGCCCGAGGGGCGGAGCGCATTGGAGAGCTGTCCGGGCGCCTCGGCTGGGCCTGGTGCTGAAAGTTGCGATCTGGAGGGGATCTGGCCCGCCGTTCGACGGTGACTGAAGGAGCCTTGCGGGAAGGGACCCGACGGTGTGGAAGGCTTGGGACGGGTGCCCCGGCACTCAGACTGGTGACGGCGACACCTCGCACTGCGGAGGCCCTAACCCCTAGCCGAGGTACAGCGGACCCCCTGATGGGGTTGGACCATCTGGGCCCCTGTGCGTGACAGACGGGGGCCGGTGGTGGAACTTATTTTACTGTGGGGTGCCTCGGGGGCTCCGGTGGTGTCGTTGGGCCTGGTCGTTTTGGCCTGCTCCGCCTGGCCACCATTTTGTCCCCGAAGGAGCAGTGGTGGCAGCCTTCGCCGGAGTCCTGGCTGCTGGATGCAAGTGACTCCCGCTGCTGCTGGGCTGATTACCGGAGGGATGTGCTGATGAGACCCCTCTGCTGCGGCCCCCTTGGTTGTCTCACACAAGCTCTTGCGGCTGACGGTGACCGGACTGGGCCGCCATTTTGTCACCTGTGACGCAGCGACTTCGCTCGTGGGGGATACCCAGGTCGAGTGCTAGCCGCCGGCTGAGCATCCCTGGAGCGCCTGGATCGGTGCCCGACTGCGGAGCTAGCGATGTCTGGAAGAGGAGGTCCGAAGAAAGGGGACCGTACCCTGCCGGACATGCTTGGCAGGGCCCAGCACTTGCGGGACAGGACGCAGCCCTCACCGGGGCCCTCCCGGGCTCCGGCGGATGTGACTGGAGGGGAGCCACCCGTCACGAGGGCCTTTATGGAGGAACTGTTCAGCTCCCTCAGGGAGGACTTCCAGACACTGAAGCGGGAGGTGGCCAGCGAGGTCCGAGAAGTACGCAGGGAGGTGGAGGGCCTTGGCGAGCGTGTGGAAGCGGTGGAGACGGAGGGCCAACAGCGAGCGGAGGAGATAGTCCACCTCCAGCAGGATGTTCTTCGCCTCCGGGAACAGTGTGTGGAGCTCCAGGCCCACTCCGAGGACCTTGAGAACAGATCTCGGAGGAACTCATCCGAGTGCGTGGCGTGCCGACTGCGGACGAGGGGTCCGATCTGGGGAGCTACCTGCGGGCCCTGTTCCGAGAGATCCTGGGGGAAGCTGCGGACTTTCCCATCAGCATTGACAGGGCGCATAGGGTTGGCCGGCAGCGCCAGTCATCGGCACCTCCACCGGACATTCTGGCCTTCCTGCCCGACTTTCCACTAAAGGAACGCATCATGGCTGAAGCCCGCAGGAAACAGCCCCTGACTTTCCGGGATCGGCCGGTGGCGCTTTACCAGGACCTCTCCGCCATCACTCTGCAGAAACGCAGGTCCTTTAGGATTGCCACTGACTTTTTGCGCGAGCATGAGACGCCGTACTCTTGGGGTCACCCCTTCCGCCTGATTTTTCGGTGGAACGGAGTGTTACACCAGCTACGCTCCTTGCAAGACATTTGTGGTGTCCTGGGGCTCACGGCGGCGGAGGAGGAGGGAGCTACGCCGTCGTGGAGGTCCTCGGAGAGACGGAACCGGCGGAGGTCAACGAGGCGGCGCTCAGCGACCAGTGTGGGGCGCCCGGACTCCCCTACCATCAGAGCGGACATGGCCGACGCCCTGAGGGCGGCGGCAGGGGACTCGACCGGCTCCTCTAGCGTGGCCTTGACGGCCTAACACACACTCCGGGGGGAGATGTCTTTAGCTTCTTTACATGCTTGGTACGGGGCGGGGGGGTTGGGGGGAGCGGTTGGAGGTGAGTGGCTGGACGTCCACTTCGCTCTTTTCTACGGACTTGCCCGTTTTGGGGCTTGACTGAGACTATGGGGTGTTTGAGTTTGTGGGTGGCTAGTTGCCAGGGTTGTGTTTTGGGTGGGGGAGGGGGTTGTTTTGGGGTTGGGAAGGTCCCGTCCGATGTTGACTATGCCCGCTTTGTTTTGGCTTGTCCTGCGCTGCGGCCCCGCGCGCCCCACCCGCTAATTCCCTGCCCATTGCATGGCGCTCCCGACCCCCGCGAGGAATGCCGGGCCTAAAGGTAGTGACCCTTAATGTTCAGGGTCTGAACAACCCGGTGAAGCGCAGAGCGATCCTGTCGTTGCTGGAGGGGACGCAGGCGGACATTTGCCTTTTGCAGGAGACACACTTATTGCCCCGAGATTGCCATAGGATGCGCTCTGCTAAGTTCCCTACCCAGTTCTTTTCCTCGGCAGCGAACAAGACGGCGGGGGTAGCCATTCTCCTAGCGAGCTCCTTTCGGGGGGAGGTGTTGCATAAGTGTGCTGAACAGAAGGGGAGGCTCCTTGCGTATCGCATGCGCCTGGGAGGCATAGCATTTACGGTCGGCTCCGTTTATAGCCCAAACGATCACCAAGAGCGCTTCCTAGATTCCGCGCTGGTGGATGTCACTGCTTCCCCCGACCGCCACATTATCTTGGGGGGAGATCTCAACATTGTCTTTGACTCTGTGATGGACAGATCGGCGCAGCGCTTCCCGCAGACGGGGGAACTGTCCCAGGCTGGGAGGGCCCGGATTGCGGAAATGGATCTGCACGACCTCTGGCGCTCCATGCACCCCACGGATAGGGACTACTCTTACTTCTCGCACGCACACCGAACCTACTCACGGCTGGACTACCTCCTGGTGAGTGGACCGATGCGTGCCGCTGCCACGGCGGCGGACATCGGGGTCCTGACCCTGTCTGACCACTCCCCGGTCACCGGCGTTTTCCAGTGGCCGGCGGCCTCCCCCTCTCGGGGGGTGTGGCGCCTCCGGGATACACTTCTACACAAAAGGTCGGTGGTGCAACGCATCGGGGAGGTCATACAGGACTATCTCACCCACAATGGCAACACTGACACCTCGCAGGCGACACAGTGGGCGGCATTGAAGGCCGTCCTACGGGGGGAATTCATCTCTATCTCTGCAGCTGAGAATAAGGAGCGGCAACTGAAGAGGGATGAGCTGACAGCTCAAGTCCGGGAGCTTGAGCAGGTCCACCGCCGTACGGGGGCGCCGAGGGTGTGGAGGCAGTTGAAGGCAGCGAGGAAGCTCCTGTCGGCTCTGGATCTTGACAGGGCGGAGTACGCCGCCCTACGCTTGAAACATGCCTACTACACTGGGGGGGACAGATGTGGCAAGCTCCTAGCACACCGGCTCCGGGTCGCGCAACAGCGCAGCGTTGTGAAAGAATTGGTGGGCGCGGACGGGGGGGCTGTCTCCGGGGACGCGGAGGTAGCGGAGTCTTTCCGCGGCTTCTATGAGGCGCTGTATGCTGAGGAGCTCTCCCCGCCACGGGATGCCGACAGCTATTTGGAGTCGGTGACCCTCCCGGTACTGGATCCGGCTCAGGCTGACCACCTGGAGCGGGACATCCATGTTGAGGAAGTGATTTCTGCTATCGCGCGGCTGAAACATGGCAAGGCCCCGGGCCCGGACGGGTACACGTCGCTATTTTACAAGACTTTTTGCACGGCCGTGGCCCCTGTCCTTACTCGGCTCTTTAACTCTTTCTTCGAACCGGGAGCCATCCCTCCGGATCTCCTGAGGGCGACGGTCGCGGTCATCCCGAAACCTGGGAAGGACCGGGCCCTCTGCGGCTCGTACCGACCCATCTCGCTTTTAAATGTCGACCTCAAGTTGTACACGGGGATTCTCGCGTCCAGGCTGAGTCCACACCTCCCCGACCTGGTGGAGGCGGACCAGGCTGGTTTTGTGCCCGGCAGACAGACGGTTGACAACACCAAGAGGGTGACGCATGTTCTGGAGAAGGCCTCAAGGATCTCGGGGGAGCGGATGTTGCTGTCCGTTGATGCGGAGAAGGCCTTCGACAGAGTTCACTGGCCGTATCTTGAGCTGGTCCTCAAGAAACTGGGAATCGGCGATAAGTTCCGCACCATGGTCTTTAACTGCTATAAGCATCCTTCAGCGTCGGTGCGGGTCAACGGGTGTAGCTCCGGTGGCTTTGCCATCGAGCGCGGCACGCGGCAGGGCTGCCCTCTTTCGCCGCTCTTGTTTGCCCTCTACATGGAGCCGTTTGCTCAGAGGGTTCGTAATAATCCGGATGCTGTCGGGGTCCGGATGGGCCAGTACGTCCACACCGTCAGTCTCTACGCGGACGATGTCCTGCTGACTTTGGACGACCCTAGGAGGTCGCTGCCTGCTTGCCTTCGAGAGCTGGACGCCTTTGCGGGGGTGGCCGGCTTCAAAATGAATATGAGCAAGTCGATGGCATTAGACGTGTCCCTGGCTGCGGAAACCAGGAGGGATCTTCAGCGGCTCTTCCCCATGCAGTGGTCCTCGTCCACGGTGCCGTATCTGGGGATTCTGCTGGCGCCTACATTACCGGAGATGGTTACGGCCAATTATGCCTCCCTCAGCAGGAAGATCAAGGACGAGCTTGGCCGCTGGAACAAAGGCCTGCTGTCCTGGCTGGGGCGAATCGCGGCGGTCAAGATGACGGTGTTGCCCCAGATACTATATCTTTTCCGGGCCCTTCCGCTCCAACCCCCGGTGGGCTGGATACGACAAATGCAGGCTGACATCTCCCGCTTTGTCTGGCAGGGCCGCAGGCCACGCATGAAGAGGGTCCTCTCCACGCTTGCTCCGGAAGCGGGGGGTCTCGGCATTCCGGACCTCCGTAAGTACTTTCAGGCGGCACAGCTCCGCTATCTGGTGGAGTGGAGCAGGTGGGAGTCCGACAAACATTGGCTCTTCCAAGACCAGGCAGTGGCGGGCCGCACCTTACAAGAGGTTCCATTCCTGCGCCGCGCGCATCGCCCCCCTAATCTTTACGCTTCCTTTGTAACGCGGGTCCCCCTGCGTGTGTGGGACGCGGTCTGTGAGGCCCGGGGCCTTACCACCTTCCCTTCGCCGCTCACGCCCATTGTGGGCAACCCGGACTTCTCCCCAGGGATGGAGCCGGGGGTTTTCTCCCACTGGGTGCAGGCGGGCTGCAGGGCACTCTTCCAGATCTATGGCCCGGAAGGAGTGGTTCCTTTTCAGCAACTCCGCCAGGAGTTCGGCCTGACGGAGCTGGACAGATTGCGCTACATGCAAGTTCGGCATTGGGCCCTCCAGCCCCAGGTGCGTGCCACCGCCGCCCGTCCAATTACACCGTATGAGAGGTGGTTAGCTACTCGGACCTCCGACGCTAAACTGATCACCGATCTGTACAAATACCTACAACCCCCGCCGTTTCACTATTACAACCCGGGGAGGGAGCGTTGGCACAGGGAATTGGGTAGGACACTCAGCCACAAGGAATGGGACAAAATTGCGTATCGGGCGCGGCACTCTGCATATCACACGGGCCTTACGGAGACCTTTACTAAGGTGTCCACATACTGGTACTACACCCCGGAGAGACTGTATGAAATGCATAAACACACTGACAGGGGGTGCTGGCGGAGCTGCGGGCAGGAAGGTACCCTTACACACATTCTTTGGGATTGCCCAGTGCTGACCGCCTACTGGAAGGAAGTCTTGGACGAGGTGGATAAGCACTTTGGGATAGAGCTGCCGCGACTCCCGGCGTATGTCCTGTTGGGCCTCCCCAATGACCTAATGTACCCACTGAAGTCCCGTAGGGGTAGGCAGATCGCAATCGCGCTGGGGTCTGCGGTTCAGAACATTCTAATCCACTGGCGCACAACCACCGTCCCCTCCATCACCGGTTGGTTGCATAGGCTCTGGCATGTGCTGGGGATGGAGAAGCTGTCGCTTACGGTTGCGGGGGAGATAGACCAATTTGAAGAGCTATGGCAACCCTTTCTAGCGCTGCTGTCCACTGAATTCCGGGAGCTCACCTGCCCGAGGTATCTTAGACTTCTCAGGCTGACGCCGCCGGTGACCCCGGCGGACTAGCTTACATGTGAGACGGGGACCCCCCGGGGAGGGGGGGGGGGGTGCGGGGCTTCCTGGTTAGGATTACTCTGATGCGGGACCATAGGACGGGGGGGGGGGGAGTGTTGTTGTTTCGTTACTGGGAGGATGGGGGATGGGGGATTGTGTTCTATTGAGGTGTTGAGGGGGGGGGGTTTTATTGCTTAGATTTGGGGTGTCGGATACGCGTGCGGGGATTTCACAGCTTGTATTTCTAGCTTTCATTTACTGTGTTTCTCCCCCTGACCCACCGCGCTACCTATTGCCAACCCTCTGGAGTTGCACCCTTTTTCTTTGACTGTATTCCATGTATCCTGCCCTCCTATCCCCCTCCCCCATGGTTTGTTTTGTCTCAATAAAAACGTTTTAAACATAAATTATATTAAAACTACATAGAACAGCAAATGGGGCCAAATAGAACAGTCCATATATGCAGAGCAAATCACATTCACAATCTAAAAATTTTAAAGGTTAGAAATAAAGTGCCAATGTGCATCCTAAAAGTGCAATCTTAATAACATCATCACAAAAATCTTACAACTGACCAATATTACACAAGCATTATATAGCTATTATAGTAAAACCGTACATGCTATGTTACAAAAAAATAACAATTTCCCTACTAGAATCTTTAATGGCACTGCAGTAGAAATGAATTTATAAATCATTAGACATATATATTCTGTTTTAAGAAGCTGAAGATGGTGCGTGGCCAAGATGGCGGCCAGGACAGATGCGCACTAGCGAGCTCTGCACGTGACCCGCAATAATCCTGCATTTTCTTCCACTCACAGCCGACTCCTGAGTCCTAGGGTCCTTCCTCCTGTGTGGGTGCACCTTCCTCTGTGAGTGTTGTAGGGGACTGCGCCCATGGAGAGAGGACTCGTCAGTGCGGGCTGCCGGGCCAGGAGGGCACCATAGCTGCTGTGGTCTCACTACCACCGCGTTGCCTAACAGCGGGCCACACCACACTCTCTGGCAGCGCTTGGACAGCAGCGAAGGGATGTTTGAGTTAACACCAGTGCAGATCCTCGAACGTTGGGGCAGGCGCCCCGTACAGTATTTTCTGATCCGGATGGAGGTCCCCAATGTTCTTCTTGGACCTTCGCCGCACCAATATGGCGATAGCAGTGGACCGCACTGGTGGTGTGGTGGTGCAGTCGCGGCTTGTTGCTGCCGATCCTGGGTCCTTTGGAACATCAGCCCAGCCCCATGCCCCACTGGAAACCTGACCTCGCAGGATCCGTACAAGACTGGCCCTGAACCATACCCCAAACCGGGACCTGCCTGACACATGCGGCCACGAACTGCTCTTGAAACCCACGAGAATCAGACAGGATCCAGGCAGGCAAAGCGGTGAGTGCTGCCTTCTTACTGCTAGCTGCTCCTGCACCAGTGGGGCCCTGTTATTTGAACTTGACTGACACAACCTGCTGTGTTGAGTACGGCATGACCTTGATTCGGCTGACTGGCCCCTCCTCCCTTGGTGATTACTACTAGGGTTAACTTAATTGCCCTTGCCTTCGGTCCTTCATGGGGCTGCGGATGCAGTGCAGGGTACATCACATTGCACCGCCTGGACATACCTGGTGATCGGGCGGGTCCCAAGAAGAAGTAGGACACCCAAATAGACCCCAACCATCACTTTAAGCCATACCTTCAGGCAGGCAGATCGAGTCTACTGCCGTTCTACCACTGCACTGTCCGACTGCTACTGAAGCATATCTGCAGCCCCAGGCAACTTCACTTATTGCGCAATGGTGAAGACTAAGCCGGACAAGCCCACAGCGCCAACGGAAGGTACACAGGGGTTAGATGCACTACGGAAGGACGATGACCCTGCAGAAAAAACTCTGGCAGCCACACTATCTGACCATTCCTGTAGATTTGATGAACTCC
This sequence comes from Triturus cristatus, assembly GCF_964204655.1. Taxonomy (NCBI): domain Eukaryota; kingdom Metazoa; phylum Chordata; class Amphibia; order Caudata; family Salamandridae; genus Triturus; species Triturus cristatus. Next base: position 326,035,689 of record NC_140587.1, read on the forward strand.
TTGTAGCAGTCATGGCCATAAAGTCCACCTTATAGCCGAAACTTGATTCTCTTAATGTTGAAATGGACCTTCTCTGGGAGAATCGCAAGAAACTGAAGGATCGGGATGCAGAAACAGAATCTACACCTGCTAGCCTACAACTCACCGTAATGGACTCCGCGCACTGCAAAGTGAAGTGGAACATCTATGAGACTGGCTTGCTGACCAGGTAGGACGGCCACAAGGCAATAATGTATGCATAGTTGACCTCCCCGAGTGGGCGGAAGGACCCAACAAGGTACTCTTCTTGGAGGACTGGTTTTTCAGTTACGATTTCACAGGGCAAGAAATTCATCTTCTTCTCAGTGGAAAGAGCTCACAGGATCCCGGGGGGCCACCCTGTCCAGGCGCCCCACCGCTTACGGAGGCGGTGCGCCTGTTCCATTACATAAACAGAGATAATATTCTCCAGGTGTCAAGTTTGAGGGGTCCATGGATGATCAAGAACACCCGTTGCACATTTATGCCAATTACACCTTGGAGGTCCAGAGACGTAGGCCCTCCTTCCTCAGGGTAAAGAAGTCCTTATGCAACCACAACATAAAATATGCATTACAATTCCCTGCCAACCTCCGGGTACAACACAAGGGTTCCACACACTTCTGGATGACTCCAGAAGAGGCATGGACCTGGCTCAAGTAAAAGGAACTGTTGCCCATGCAGGGGGACAAACCCAGCTCCACTCCTCCATGGCAAACACAACAATGCAGAACATGCTTCAGGCGCTGACCTCAGGGTCCCACTAAAGAGCAGGAAGCTAAGGAGAGGGCCAGAGCAGTGAAAGATGTGGAAAGGCATGCATCAAATCCTTTTCCCTTAGCCTCGAGCTCAGAGGCAGATAACCAACAAGACAACACATTGCTGCTGTCCGACTCCCAAGTTGCTGCAGTACTGGGCGGTGGCCCTGCTGTCAGCCCCCAAACATCTGAGGACCTGATGTGACTAGCTTCAAATAGGTTTGGAGAAAGTGCGGTTAGTCGGGTGGTACTGTTTATCATTGGCAGCTCACCACCACAAGATTGAATCCCAGGACCAAGCTGTGGGAGGTGGTGTTTACTATGTGGGCCTACCACTACCGGTAGATTGGGCCTTCCCTGCAACTATACAGAGTTTTTGCAACAGACACTTACCTGTGTTGTTATTATTGTATTACAGTGCTAATAGCCAACCGCCCAATACTGTCATTAACTCAGAATGTCTGCAATCTGGCGGGTTACAATAAGCGATATCGAGTGAATCAATACCTCAGTAGGTGCAAAATTCAACTAGCACTCCAGCATGAATCATTTCACTGCACAGGCATTGGATGTCTAGAGGTCCAGCCCACCCGTATTGACACCAAAGGCTACTAGAGTGACGATTAGACAACCTCCAGATATCTTTGGTGTCGCTATATGCGCCCAATGCTAACCAGGCCTCTTTTTCGCTTGAATTAACCCCTGTGTTATTGCAGAACAAACTGGCCCCATATACTGGGGCAGAGATTTTATTGTACCATCGACAAGGATTGCTCCCCCAACTTCCAGATACAGGACGCCTAAAGGTGCCTACAACCAGATGCCAGAGAGTACTCCAACTATTCTGGATTACACGACCTACACACCCAGATAGATCTGATTTTTGGTTCACGCAATGCCATTGCTAGGGTGTCCCAAATGGAATACCTTGGGTGCATCCTGTCGGATCATTGCCCGCTGCAGTTGCAGTTGTTTTGGAGAAGGAGCAAACCAAAAATCCCGACATGGCAATTGCCCATAGAGGCTCTCCGAGATGCCCCACTTCACTTCTCCCTTTCTGATAATTGTCTCTTACTTTCAAGACAATGGCACGACCACCTCTGGGCCCGGAGTGGAATGGGGCGCATTTAAGGTTGTACTTAGGGGACATATGATCATGGGGGTTTACGGTGCTAAAATTACCCTACGCAGAGTTTACCAACTTGGAATCGCAGATCTGTCAGTTTGAACTGGCGTCTCCTTTTGCCCTGCCAGCGGAGGTTTCGGTTGCCCAGGCCAGTTTGGCATATCGGACGTCCCTAGACCACTTGGGCGCCCTTGATTATAGGGAAAACATGGCCAGGTGGCATGCAGAGAGTGACAAAGCCGGTAGGTTATTGACATGACTGTTTCGTTTGGACGCACCAAGGATCCCGATTGCGGCTATCAGAAATGGCGTGTAACGTATAGTTAATACGCAGCTTGACATTAATACTGTATTTCACTCACCTCCCTATACAGTGCCCCTCAGGAATCCGACCCAGCTGAGTTGCAGAACTTCTTAGAGGGTATCACACTCCCTCATGTCCCGCCCACACAGTTCGCAGAGCTGGAATCCCCCATCACTGTATCTGAGATAGAGGACGCCATCCAACAGATGGAAAGAGGTAAAACTCCTGGGAAAGACAGATGGTCTCTAGAGTTCTATGTGACTTTCCGAACCCAACTTGCTCCCTATCTATATCGGGTCTACATGGACGCATATGACCAAGGCATGTTGGCCCACTCGCTCTGGGAGGCAGTGTTGGTGGTTCTCCCCAAGCCAGGCACAGACCTGTTTCTTCTTGGATCATATTGCCCCCTATCCTTACTGAACTCTGACTATAAAATCCTTGGTAGAGTTCTGTCTAACTAGCTGATCGAGACGGCTCAGTTATTAGTACATCAAGACCAGAACAGTGTTATACTTGGCAGGAACTCTTTCCTTAACTTGCGCAGCCTGTTTATGCTAATGAACTGGGCGCATACAAATGCTGAACGCTGCTGTGTAGCCTCTCTCGATATAGAGAAGGCTTTTCGACACTTTGGGTTGGCGCTAACTACAAGCAGTGCTTGTACACTCTGGAATTGGTCCACACTTTCTAAAATGGATATCCTTGTGCGACGATTCTCCAACGGCACAAGTGCGGACTGGTTCTGTCATATCAAACTGGTTTATCATTGAGCAAGGCACCCGTCACGGATGCCCCCTATCACCGATTATATTTGTGCTGGCAATGGAACCACTTGCATGTGTGCACCGCCAACGAGCTGTGGACTGGGGAATAAGGGGCATACAATTAATGTCACATAGTTTCCTTATACGCCGAAGATTATCTGAAACACCTGCATGGAAAGGCATCTAACCTTACCAGAGCTGATGGCGTTGCTGGAGTGGTTCGGAAGTGTGTCAAGCCTAAAAGTGAATTGGGACAATTCCTTTTTATTTCCGATGACATCCTTAACTCCTGACCATAGAAGGACAATCCCCAATACGCCGCTCCCTCGGTCCAACGATTCTTTCAAATACCTGGGTGTCACGGTGTACCACTCGCTCGCTGATTTATTGGATGGGAATTTGGGTAAAACGCTGACTAGTGCCCGATCCTCACTATAGTTTTGTAGAGAGCTACCGCTCTCACCCATGGGTCGTATAGCCATCACTAAAATGATAATACTCCCTAGACTTCTGTATTTCTTTGCTGCTCTCCCCCTCCTAGTGCCCGAGAATTTTTTTGAGATTCAGGTCACTACTGGTAGCCCTTATATGGGGTAAGAACAGGAAGCGGGCCTCCCTTCCGAAATGCGGCTGCCCGAGGCCACTCAAGAGGGCAGCCCTCTAGTGGCATCGGGCACCTCACTACCCCCCCTCCCGAGGGGGCAGGGACTCTGGCAGAGCCCCCTTCCTGGGCGCAGGCAGTGCCGCGTCATGTCTGTTGCACGAGGCAGGGTGAGGGGTATATAGGCCCACCCACCACTCTGACGGCTTCTTTGTCGCACCGGACACGCAGCGGTCGCTGCCTCGCTGGACACGCCATCTCTTTTCCTGCTGCGTTGATGCAGTTTGGTGTGCCCCGGGGATCTCAGGAGCTGACTGTGGTGAGTGCTCACCCCGCATTCCCCTTAGGCAGGGCCGTCCATCGCCTTGGCTACAGTCCGTCTGGGGGGGTGGGTAGTCAGCTCCCGGGGCATATGGAGCAGCGGCCCCTGCCGCGGTCGTGGGCAGAGCAACCGGGATCCCCTCCGCGGTTTGGTTTTCAGCGGAGTCGGGCCCGGACTCCGGCCCGCTCGAGCCGGATATTGCGTGGGTTGGGGAGGGTGCCATGTCTCTGCTCTTTTTCTTGAGTTGTGATTCATTCTCAAAAATAGTTTACATTGATAAAAAATTTTACATGAAAATACTATTTCAGTCTTCCGAACTGTCTTCTGTGGCTACCCCGGTAGTCTGCTTAGTACCTCTCAGTAACCTCTCTTTGTCACCACAAGAGGTCGCTGCTCTGCCTGAGATGGAACTCGCAATGTCAGGCTGTCTGGCACAGAGCCATGTGCTCTGCATCTTCGGCTCAGTGGGAGATTAACTTTACACTGTGTCTCCACTGGACATAAATAACCTTTATAAAGACTGTTATTAAAATGTCTTTGACAAATGTTACTGTGAGCCAAGTCCGCTGCTCGTTCCGCACACCGCCGGGAGGCCGAGCAGGTCTTATCTCCGGAACAGGGCTGGGTTTGCCTACGAGTCGGGATAGGGTGGGATCACCGGGTGGCCATTAGCTCTCGCTGGACACGCGGTGTCCGCCGGGTCTGGTGACTTGCGGGAGTCGGGATGCTCTGGTTGAGCTGGGGGCATGATTAGACGTCATCTTTACTCAGCCATATCTTCTGAAGTGGTGACGTCGGCCTAGTGAGGCCCCCGCCTTCCCCATCTCCTGGTCTGCGGAGCAGGGCGTCGCAAGTCTCCCCCAACTGGTTTTCTAATAGGCAATCCTTTCCCGGGGCCCTGACCCGCGGGATGCAACGAGCGTCGGAATGTAGGCAAAGGGTTCGAAGCCCATTCCCTACCAGCTTGTACCTACCCAGCGGACGCGTTGGCATAGGAGACGTGAGCGGTTGGGTAGAATCTGTTTCCTACCTTGGGTCATCCTGTCCTGATAGTTTCCAGCGTTCGTGGGAAAAAATTTGGGCGCACGATCCCCTGTGGGCTTGAATCTTCCTCCACGGGCGTCCCACATATGTGGGGCCCCCGTTAGGGCCCTAGAGGTAACGGTGGCGCGGCGGATATTAACGCAATGTCTTCATTCACTAATTCCATTAACAGGCATCGCTCCATCCTTCCCAGCAGGTAGTTATGTCCTTTACTTTGAGGAGCGATTCTTCCAATGCTTTTCTCCATAGAACTATTCTTGCCAACTTTGTTTCTGTAGTTGGGATGGTGCCTTTGTCCCAAATGCATCAATATTTAACTGACTATCGGGTGACTCGCTGTGCACTGGTCCTTGTCCAAGACCGTCCCATGGCACCCCAGTTAATTGTGGACCATGTAGGTTTCAATTGTTTCAATATCAGTTTTGCCTGGGCAATCAACCCAATCGGTGTAGCGAGTGACCACCCAGTTGGTCATTGTTTGCCTGCCCTATACTAGCGCTCGTGCACGTCAGTGGGGACAAGGTGGGGCGCGCCAGTGAGGTCCACCTTCTTTTAAGTTTTGTTGGTTTTGAAGTAGGCAAGAGCTGCACTTCTCTCAGGGGGCTTTGAACCGTAGCGGGCTCTTCTGGGAGGTAGCACGGCTGTCCGTTTGTTGGCATTATGTTAATGTGGTGTTCTAACGTAGTATTATGCCCGGGTGGCAAGGATGGAATTCGCCACAATTGTGGCTTCAGTTATCTGATACAACTAACAAGCATTGTTAAGTGACTATGGGTTTGAACCTAAGACTTGTAGGGACATCTCCTGCCCCGGTGTCCCAAACACATTGATAGTCAACGCTGGGGTAGATGTACCATGAAGGGCCTGATTACTACTTGGGTTTTCCCTAAGTTTTGGTGTCAAACTAGATGGGAGCATTAAGTCTACATGCCTTATGGAGGATCCAGCTTTCCTTCAATCCAAGCATGGGCAGTTAGCAATAGTTATGTCAGCGTGTGGGTAACAGACACCGGCTCTTTACCAACATTGTCCCCCGGGGGCATGCGTGCTGCACAAACACAGAGCTTCAACCACAGGGGTGCCAAGTAGCATAAACCAGTAATTAGGTCTAAGAGGTGTTTCTCTGGCCTTTCAGCTGTGCGAAGCCAACTCCATTTAGAGATACACCCAGGTGAAAATTGGGTGCTTCTTAAGGTTGTCATGACCAACGCGGTTAGTGGTATCTCCCAGCGGGTCCACTGGAAGGGTACGGCAGCTAGAATGTAACAGGGAACCTGGGATTCCGACACTCTTACCACGCTTGAGGGGATGTGGGCAGCCAACATAGTGTGCTGCTGTCCCAATAATCGGTGTAACAAGGGGTCAGGCACAATGGGCTACTATGTCAATAGAACACTTGGCACGTCCAGTGTTCAACTAAACCTAAACTTGAACGGAGCAGATAATTTTCCCCACCGGGGATGCTCCGGGTTGGCAGAGGGTACCCCCTCCCTCCCCCCTATTTGTGAATATTCTAGGATGGGGTAAAGTAGGACTTAGTCAATCCTCAATGTTAGGCACCATATTACAGACAGTGCGCACTGCCTAAATCAGACAGATTATCTGAGGGGTTCCACCTCAGAGAGAACTGAGCGTGCAATATTCCCACAAGGAATAAGGGATACATGGCAAGGGCCGGTGGGTCCCCCCCCCCCTTGCCCATTGTTACACACTTCTAGCTATGAACACTCCTGTGCGTCATGACCTAGCATGCACAGGGACTGTTCTAGGGATAAGTATATTCCTTCTCGCCATATAGCCAAAGTAGGCAGGCGGGTTAGGGGAGGAGTCACCTAGCAAGTGGACTGCTGTCCCATAGATGGGGCACGCCGGTGTTCAGGCACACACGGTGCTCGAAGGGCGGCGGCTGGTGAGATCAGCAAACAGATGGGGCAATGTGCGCCATAGTGTCTGATTTCTTTCCGCCCACAGTTGGCACAGGGTGGAGTCATGTGAGGCAGTGGAACTTTCACGCAGAAGGGTGAATAGTTAATTGCACAAGTCACAGGCCAAAGCTGATTCAGGCTACGTCAAGGGCTATCGGAAGATAGATGAGGTTAATTTATCTCCGGTAGGGATGTATCCCTTTCTTCTAGATTTGCTGGTGGCTCTAGAGAGGAGAGGTTGCAGGTAAGACCATAGCTGTTTTGGTGGGGGCTCTGGCGGCAACAGTGGCCGCCTCCACAGCTGTGGCGGAGTTACAGGGTGATCTGGAAGCAAATGGGTACAGAAGGGTACCTCTGCGTGGCACCATAGGGGGTGCCAGAGCCAAAGCCCAGGAGCCTCATGGGAGGTTCCTGGAAAACCGAGTCGGCGCCCCGTTAGTCCTTCGGGCGGTTGTGGGCCTGAACAACCGGGGGCTTGCCTTGCCCTGAAAGGGGCGTGAGTAATAAGGGACTATGTGTCACGTGATCCGGGAAGAGGATCACCAGAAGGTGCAGTAAAGAGGTGTTTCACCACCGTGCTGCTAGGCTCATCAGGCGGGCAGGTGGCGAGAAGGCTGCCTGCATTTGGATCGCCTGTAAACTAACCCACCAGATTACATAACGTTGTATGTAATTAACCTGCAGCAGTTTTCCCAAAACAAAATCTGTGTGGTGTGTACTTATTTTGCATGCATGCTATGTGCTTGGGGGTGGGGAGTGTTGCCATGATGGTGCTATGATATGCACCATTGTCTGTGGGTTGCCTGGGAGCTCCAAACTACAAATACTACTTTGCAGCCGTGCAGTTACAAAGGCTGATGCGATGACCTAAATGTAATGGAGCTAGAACACTGGGCTCCTGGAATCCAACCTACTGCAGTCCTGGAATGGCTGTTAGGTTCAGAGGTTATAATTCCGAAAAGGCCAGGGAATCTCCTAATGTCCAAGTCGTACTCCTGTTTGTCCCTTTATTTGCATGGGAAATACTCCCTGTCCCATATGCCCCAGTGCTGTCTCTCTGAGTGATATCCGGGCTACGTAAAACAGGGTAAAAGACCTCAGCGACAGACTGGGCCAATTCCGGAGTCACTGCATGGGGGTGTTAGACCTGGCACCTTGGCGTGAGACTCCCACTTTTTTGTCGCTGTGCCTCATGTGTTTTTATGGTGTTGGCCGCTCCGAGCACTGTGCCACTGCCAACCAGTGCCACAGTGCAAGTGCTCCCTATGTAAAATGTATATGTTGGTTGGATTCCATGATTGGGTTATTTGGTTTACTATCAGACCCCAGTAAAGTGCACCAGGAGTGCCAGGGCGTGTAAATACAAATGCCGCTGGTGGGCTTGCAGCACTGGTTGTGCCACCCACAGAAGCGGCCTGGTAAAATATGTCTAGGTCTGCCATTGCAGAACCTGCGTGCAGTCTGGTACTGACATGCTGACTGGCAAGTGCACCCACTTGCCAGTCCCTAAACCTTCCCTTAACTTCATGTTAGCCACCCCTATGGTAGGCCCAAGGGCAGGGTGCATTGTAGAATAAGGTAGGACAAGCCCTGATGTGTGTGGCATGTCCTAATAGTGAATTACAGCCATTTTTGTTTTTCACTATTGTAAGTCTACCCTGTTCTCATAGGCTAGAATGGGCTGTTAAGATTGTTACATCCTATGATCCTAACAGACCCAGGGAACGTGGTAGAAAATCGAGTTTAGTATGCCTGAACTCAGAATAATAAGGTACATCTTTTAGTAAGGTTTATTTTAATATTCTGCGTTTGCAAATGCCACTTTTAGAAAGTTGGCCTTTGCTTGCCTAACCATTTCAGCCCGCCTCTGCGTGATGTGTATCTGCTGTCTGGCTTGTGTGAGTGACAGGGCTGGGGAAGCCCAGATGGGCAGGGCTAGGTAGCCTGGTGGTGAATAGAAAGATGGACCTGTAGATGGGTGGGAGGAGTACACCTGGACTCTGAATAGGGCTGTGCTCTGCCACCACAATGCTGGCTCCGCCCCCTGTGGAGCGTCTGATGGCTCTGCCCTGCGCCCTGAAAGAAGAAACCTGCATCGCATCAACAAAGTGCTCCAGAACTGGACTGAACTAGGCAAGGGCCCCCCTGGCCTGAGAGAACAAAGGATTTGTGGTATAAATGTAGGAGCCCTGCTCCTAAGAAACTAGATCCTGTCCTGCCAAGAAGAAACCTCTGTCTGACCTGAAGGAACTGGAAAAGCTGCATGGAGGAGTGCTGTCCCTGACCTAGGGGATTGGCCTGCAGTGGTTGCCTTGCTGCTGAAGAAGAGGAAGAAAAGACTCAAGAAACTTTTATTTGACTTGTGCTGAGAGATCTCCAAGGGCTTGTGAGTGAGCTTGCCCCCTGAACGAAGTCCCAGGACCAGTGGACTTCACCGCCATGAGATCGCCTTGGAAAACAGACCTTTTCCCCGCATCTTCGACTCGAACTGCTGCGTACGTCTCGCTGATCGCAGCGTACCCCCTGCAAGCTGGTATCCCGCTGTCCGGCCCGAACAAAGTGACTAAGGCCCCTCTACGAGCCGTAGCTCGCACCGCAAAGGAAGGTATCGTCCGGCCTGAGCAACGCGACTAACAGGCCCCTACGAGCTGTAGCTCGCACCGTAATGGAAGGACTGTGAACCATACTTGCTTCTATCCCCTACGAACCGTACTGCCCAGCGTACGCTCCTTTCCCCTGCTTTGGAAAGGCTGCGGTGCGTACGGTAGTCGCGTACGTCTCCCCTGTGCGGAGCGTACTGTTCGATTGTATCCAGCGCTTCGAATCAAGATTGCCGATCTCATGGTACAGCGCGAACGCCGCGACGAACATTGAAAGCACCGTACCTACGCACCGTCCCCTGAAGCCCTGCACGCCCAAGGTCTAACTTACCGTAGTACGCATCGCACCAGGAGGACAACGCACCGTACATCGCGCTTGATGTCAGCGCAGCATCCGTGACGAACTCACCAAAAGTAAAGGTACTGTGCCTGTTCAAACTGTAGGGTGTACGCTTCATCCCGAAGCGCCTACAGTGCGTGTGAGACCCGTTCCCAAGCAGTTTTTACTGCGTACGAAGCGTACGGACAGGAACGAAGCGCACAGAACTTTAAAACTACGCTAAAACCAAGAACTCTTTGTCTAATAAGTATTGTGGGCCGTTTAAACGTTATCTGGTCTTGTGCTAAGCATAAACTATATATATAAAGTACTATTTTTGATATATCTCAGTGTGGAGTCCATTTGTGGGGTTGTCACTGAGTTACTGTGTGTGTGTTCACAAATGCTTAACCTAAACGCTCTGAGATAGGCCTTGTCTGCTCGCGCCAAGCTACCTAGAGGGTGAGCAGGGGTTATTGTTGGAGTGTACGCCCCTACCCTGACTAGAGGAGAGGTTCCCTGCTTGACACAAGTACCTACCTGTGCCAACCAGAGAACCCAGATTCTAACAGGGGGGCATGCTCTCTGACTCAATTTTTTCACATTCTATGCTCTGGTATATGACTATTGGATTCCCCCTGGATCTTTTCTTTTGTATTCCTCCCTGACGCATCATCTATGTGCAGAGTGGGGCAAGACACATGCATAGCATGAGCTCTCTGGACTCCTTCAAATGCTTCTCACACACGGAACTGTCCTCCAAACCATTACAATGCATTATATCTCCATACCTCAGAGCAAGGCGATCCTCCTCTCAACTCTTTGGGCCTATTGGAATGGAGAAGTCTCGACTAATTTGACTGACAAACAATAGGTGCAATGTCTAGGAATCACAAAAATGATCTCAGTGAACACCAGGCTTAAGTACACCCAATTCAATTATCTTCATCAACCTACCTGACGCCCCAAAGGACCTTAAGGATATATCCCGGCTCCCCAGAGACGTGTCTTCGATGCAGCACCGCCGGGGCCACAGTCACACACATGGTAAAGTCATGCCCGAGAATAGCTACATTCTGGACAGAATTTGCTGACGCACTGAAGGAGGGCCACAGACATGGTGGTATGGGTGGATGGGCTGCACTTTCTACAGAGGATCACACAACCATCAGCACTGCGCAAGACTCTGAACACATTTCTGGATTTAGCCCTAGTGGTTGATAAGCGAACCCACCCCCCATTTAATTATGGCTCAACGAGTTAGGCAGAGCCCCTATAGTCAAGCTGGAGATCTCCCGGGGGACCGTTTAAGGCCACCTGAACATACCTGCGACTGCGACTCCAGTGCGGCTAGGTAACCCCCTCCACTTACTATCCCCCTATTTGCTCCACCTTTCCCTCCCAGACACTGTTGCGGTGTACCAATGAACCCACGAGCTTGCACCACATGAACTCCTAACACTGGCATGGCGCCAGACCACAGTAACCCACTTGAAGCATAATGTGTATTATAAGAAGGGAGAGAACCCCTACCGCTAATATCTTCGGTATTGTTTTTGCAATACTGTTTGGGTATTTCGCGATAAACCTGACAGAATGTAACCCCTGCACCCATCTGCGAATAGTTAACAAATAAGTAGTGAGATACTGAGCACTGATTTTGCATTATTACTGACGTCATTCTTGAACTTAATGCTGTAAAGAATCTGGAGATAATGCAAAGCTAGCCTGCATTTTCTAAGCCCTTAATCGAGGAATAATGAATTATGTCCATGGCGCAGAGCATAATTGACAGAAAAAAGAAAGTGCAGCATATTCTGGGGTGAGTCACAAGGACAAGGGCCAAGGAGAGAGTCTCAATATACTTTACTGGGATAGGAAATCAATAAGAGCAATACTGAACCTAAATTTTGTGCGGTAATACCTTTTAGAATGTCAAAAAGAAAACAAAAATCATAGCTCTAAGCTAAGATAAATGTTCCACCACTCTATTCTTGCCCAACTCCGTGCATTCCGTTCCGTGTGCTCCCTAAGTATGGTTAGGAGATTCTGCTTTAACTGAGATTTTGAAACAGTTGCAATAAATTGCGGGTTGCAGAAACAGTCCACTATCCCCATGATTTCAATCTGCTTTTTTACATTACTACATCATGGGATTTTATACTAGTAATCAAGGTGCAAACAGTCCTGTATTATTACTCGGTTAAGTCCAGGTTCATCCATTGACCAAATGGATCGCCATAACATGATTGGTGAAATTTGTATACAATGTATTAAGGGGACCAAACCTAATTCCAAATGGCATAATATAATCAGGAGCCTATTGAGCACTGAAAGGAGTCTTCTGAGAAAGGAGTTTTCTGCTGTCTGTAGAAGTGAAGCGTTGCAATGGCCCCAAACTCCTGCCCCATACATGATAACAGAATAACAGCGTGTAACGTAGATGTTAATTAAGGCATCAATTGGTTTGGAACTCAGTTTCCTTACAAACCTGAATAGTGCCTCAAGAGTCTGATCAAAACACCTTTTCCTAACCTCTCTCAGATGATGCTAGGAGACTCTTTGATCAAATGGGGCATATAAAAATGGGGAAAAATTGGTATGTAAAGCAGCTTATTGTTACTAATAAAACAAGGCTTTAAAAGGGTATGGGTTTTCCCAACTACCAAAACATGTGACTTAGCTGTGTTTGTTTTGAGGCCCAAATCCCTCATAAAAGCACAAAGCAGGGCTGGTAAATTTCTGAAACCTACTCTTGGTACGTCAGTAACCCTTTCTATGTATATAACTTCTTTTTGTACAAATAAGACATAAATAACTGTAATTTATTACCCAGAACTACCAGTTGAAAATATGTCCCTGTACTTATTTACGGTTGCCACACACACACTACCTGAGATAAGTAACCCCCCCCCCCTTCGAACAACCCAATCCCTTCCTGCAAAAGGCTTAATGCATGCTATGCTGTGTGTAGTTATATGGTACAGTGTGGGCCAAACGCAACACCCCACCTGTGACACTTTTGAGCCCCGGGTACCACCACCTCCCCGGAGCTAAACAACAAATAATGGGGGGCTGCATGCACCTCCCCAAGCCCAAGGGACCACAACTTCCCAGCCCTCGAAAACTAAAGGAGGGGGGGCCACACCCCACCATCTGGAGCCATTAATGGCCCTAGGGACCACCAACCCCCAGGGCCGGCTCCTGCTATCTTCTGAGGTGCCCACCCCCGGGTCATAGCAGTCTGCTCTTGTTTGGCGAGTTCAAAAAGATTTTCAGAAAAGGCAAAACAAAGGGTAGAAAAACTAGTAGAAAAGGCAAGGCAGAGGGCAGAAAAACTAGCAGGAAAAGCAAAATAGAGGGCAGAAAAAAGAGCAGAGAAAGTCAAAACAGAGGGCAGACCAACAGCAGAAGATGGCAAAAAAGAGGGAAGACAAATTAGCACAAAAGGCAAAATGGAGAGCAGAGAGCAGGAAAGGCAAACTGAGCAGAGGATGGCAAAATAGAAGACACTCACACACCCACTCAAAGAACCACTCAGAGACTCATGCACCCACTCAGATACTCATGCACTCACTCACAGACTGACTCACATACTTATGGAGGCACTCGCAGACCCCCTCAGACACTCTGACACCTATCCATAGACCCACGGAGACACTCATGCACCTACTCAGACACCCACTCAGACACTCATGCACCCACTCACAGACCCACTGAGACACTCACACACCCACTCACCCATTATGACACTTGTGCAGCCACTCCCAGACCCACTCAGACACTCACATACCCACTACATACCCATAGAGACATTCACTCACATACCCACTGAGACACTCATGCACTCACTCACTCACACACTTACTCTCAAAGGTTGAAGGTTACAGTTAAAATTTAAAAAACCTTAGAAATTCACTTAAAAAGCCAAAGGTTACCAGGATGTTATAGTTAGGAAAAAACATTTAAAAAATGCAGAAATTCACAAAAAAAACAAAGGTTACAGGGACATTATAGTTAGCAAATAACATTAAAAAAACCTTAGAAATTCACTGTAAAAAACAAAGGTTACAGGGAAGTTGTAGTTAGGCTCACATTTTGCTCGTACAAAACCATAGAAATTCAGCAGTTATAGTTACCTGAGCTAACTATAACTTACGCCTCCACAATACACTGCTTATGACCTCATGTTACATCACTCATGACATGGTCAGTGACATCACTGATAAGGTAAAAAATGACATCCTTGATGACATCATCCAGCAGAGTAAACTTAAATATACTTTATAAAATACTAATAAAATATAAAAAGACACAGGAGAGAGATGCACAGCACATAGATCACTGTAAGCGTATCAACTACTACACCTACTTACCATCATAGAGACAGTTCTCAATGGATAGACCGGTCTTTCCTGTTCACCCCCTATCAGAGTGTGAACTATACAATCTGGTCAGTGATGTAAAAAGAATTCTACTGCATTATCCAACTGCCTTGTTTGTGGTGGGAGGGAATTTTAATGAAAGATCAACTTTTTAAGAATTTGGTGAGTCAACGAAAGAACTGAGATCTGCTGTAAATATTCCTGATTGTACCTTTTCCGTGAGTGGAAGGGAAAGGGATGCTGAAGTTTTGGCCGGCCTAGCCTAGCTAAATTCGATTACAGTCAATGTTTGATCTAACGATGGCATTACAAGAGCCAGAACCTTTAAATATACCTTGGCCCTGGAGGTAGTCAATCACAGGAGAATTCAGGTTATAGTCTCTGAAGACGCCTTGCAAACCCTCTCCTTAATTGATTTTAAACCCTTAGATTTGGAAGCAAGCGAGGGTGTGATGGGCTGGTATTGTAGATCAACAATGTAATTACTGTCCCATTTCAAGCTAGCTCATACATTTTGTGGGCCCACAAGGAAAGGGGAGATAGTTGGTTTGATGATGTCTGTTAGTGAAGCAGAAAAGTGGTGAATAGAAAATTGCCGGCATCTAACCTCGATCCAAGTAATACCAGCATTAGGGAAGCTATGGTGGCCCGACAATTGCTTATCGAAATCTGTGTGCCCAGAGAAAGAGGAAGTATTATAAGTTAAATTGTGAATTGATGCTGGCCACAATTGTGGACAAAAATAGTAGGAAGTTCTGGAGGCTGGTAAATTGTATAACCCTTTCGTCACCTTCCTCTTTGAAGGCACATATTAGTGAGGGAGACTGGTCTACTTATATTTACACACTCTATAAGGGTAGTGGCTAAATCCTGTCCCCAAGTCGATGTGGAGGCAATCGCAAATACTCAGACACCAATAATTCTTTTCGAAATAATCAGCAATATGGAGGCCTCCAGGGCCTATAAGAAAGACCATGGAAAGTGGCTCCTACTATCGAGCGTGTTTTTTAAGTGGGTGGCATACTCAAAATAAGCAAATTGGATCAACCAGCTAATTATCGCTTGATTAGTCTGCTAGATATTACTTCTAAATTGTTTGCTCAATCTTTGCTAAAGCATCTAGCTACTTGAGCTTTTGCTTCCAGGTTGATACAGGTTGAGCAAGGTTTTTTTGACCAAAGTATTCTACAATGGATCACTGTTTCATCCTGTGCGGGGGGGGGGGGGGTCACATGGAACTGGTAGGTGATCTGTGCTGTTGCTTTGTTGACGTCCGTGCGGCCTGTGAAAGAGTGGACAAAAGTATGCTGTGGCACAAACTCCATCAGTGGAACCTCTCTGGGGCCCTGTTAAATTTGTTGATAGGGCTCCATAGTGATAACTGGGTCCAGGTTGATCTAGATGACTCAAGCTATAAGAAGAGAGCTAGGTACCGTTGCCTGGAGTGCCCTGTCAGATGCAAGAGCCCTGTGCTTTTATTTTTCAATTACAAATGAGGTTTAGGCCAAAATGTTATTGGCCCTAATCCTTTCGGTGGTGTTCTCAACTTGTGTCAGTAATGTTAGGGTGCCTGGGTGTTCCTGACTTACGTCCTGAGGAAGGTAAAGCTTTATATATCAGTCACGTAAAATGCACCCTTAGAAAATGTGCCATGGAAACTAGTCAATGGGAGAATTTGCACTATCTTTGCACTATACTCACAAGATACCACTTCTTATTCTCCTAAATGGTAGCGTGGGAGTGTGGGATTAAATACTAGACTTAGGTATAAAATCATTCAGACGGCTGTCCCCAAGTTCAAGGTCCAATGACTCTACATTCACTGTTTCCTCAGCATTGTCACACAGGGCACTCCACCTTTCAGGAATCATGGAGCCACATTCATAGAGACTGCAGGATGAGTTGCATTGGTTTGGATACTTGTTTCCCCTCTTTTCTTGGAGGCTGAAGAATGACCAACTTATCGTATGACAAATAGAGTTTTTCTATTTTCTTTTTCTCTTCCCTTCCTTGGTTCTATTCACGATATTCATATAGAACTTTCCTGTTGTCTAATCTGTCCACTATTTCACACACGTACATCTTCAATTTTAGTAGATTGGCACCAAAACATCATTCCATATTAACAATACCATTTATGTGGGTTTAGTGACAGAGTAGAGACACAGGAAATTGGGATATGGGAAATAATCGGTCAGATAAGTAAGGACTATGATATGCACTGTTGGGCCAGATTGTTTCTCTTCATATGTATGTTAGATTCTCTTGTGAGGCTATGCATTGTTGGGTGACATCACCAACATTATTTATGAACATCGTGTCCAAAGAGGGGCAATATTATCTCCAGTACAGACCTGGCATTGTGAGGATAAGTAGCTACTTATGCTCACTTGGGCTAGTTTGTAAACCTGGTACCATCTATGCTAATGTTCCAGTCACTCTGGCCTTTCCGACCATCTTTATATAGCTGTGACACATATGTAACACATTGATTTAAATAAATTGCACGACACACATGGTTGTCTTACGCTATAGGATGTCTTGTGTGTACTGAGAATGGATGGCTTCCGTCTCCTCACAACTAAATGTAATATATTAAGAGTTTTTCCTACAAATAAGGTTTAAGTTGCATATGAACTTATTGCTGCAAAATGGTAGAATTGAAATTATGCTGTACATTGTTTGATATTATTTTATTCTGCAAATAAGGCTCATGTCTTATATGAGTCCATTACGTTGAAAAGGCAAATGTTATTATGATGAAGTATAAATATGTCACATGATCACCGATATCTGTTTTGAATTATGTGTTACAGGCACGTTTATGGCTCCATAGCGACTCTCGTACTGCTCGTTTTCTATGTCTATGTTGCTGTAAATGTACACTTTAAAGGCATGCCGGGAACAGCTCTTTCCCACCCGTAAGCAAGGTGTAGTTGATGCCGAAGAGCATTGTGTTTACTGGCACCTGCATGAGCAAACTATTATGGCTATTGTAGCAGTCTAGTCGTTGACCGCCCTGCACCACGTAGACCCCAACCCGGAACCCGATGCACACAATGTATCACCTTCTGGCCAGGCGTGGCCAGAAGGCTTTAAATAAAGGGGCGGAGTCGCTCGAGACTTTCGGTCCTTACCTGTAATCTAAGTGTATGCGTCTCTTATTTCTAGCTGGCCATTACATGCCCCCGGAAGGCACAACAATGGCGACGAGGGTGTGTGCATAAACCCCTCACCTCAGCAACGACTAGTTTTCCCCCGGTCTGTTGCAGCGTCTGTTCTGGCTGCCCTCCGGCGGACCTCCATGTGCAGCCAACGGTGGAGCAACTCATGGCACGGCAACCCACCCGTCGGTGGAACGAGGTACCGCCAAGCCGCCACCACCCGTCCCTCTCCATCGCGGGTTCGCCCTGAGCTGCGCTCTCCCCGAGGCCCGCACGGTAACTGCTGTCGCATGCGAAGGCCTGCGCTACAGCGGGAGAAGCGCGCATGCACAGTAGGATCCCCAGAACGACTGTGACGGCCCACGTTCTTTGACTTGGGAGGAGCGCCTGGCGGCCCCGGCAGAATCAGGAGGCACGTGCCACGCGTGGTGGAAGACATCCATAAAGCACTGGCAAGTGCAATGCTCAGATCTTCCAGCACACATAAGCTGGAGGGGGAATTAAGATTCAGGACTTGCAAGAGTACAGTACAAGAGGCAACAAGTCCTGGACACGGCCTGACCACACAGATACTGTACGGGGGGTGGAGTGTGGTGCCTAAATACTGGCTGGAACGACAAGGCTACTAAACATAAAGACCCTTTGCATGCCCACACAGACAAAAGAAAAAAAAAAATTCAAACCACAAAAGAGGTTGCAGGCAAACCGAAATTTGGCAACAAGTACCTGTACTAGCGGCTACAGACAGAGAGAAGGTACGCCAGGACGCACGTCGCAGAGGCTGCCAGGGGCCCTGAAGGGGGTGCACCAACACACGGCCATGACAGACCAGGCAGGGGCAGCAGCAGTCCCACAGCAAGCAGCAGCGCCAGCCCCAGCAATGCCCATACACTCTCAGGTTAGCGCATTGCCGCCGTTTAGCGAGCTAATCGATCCTGCCTCTGCGTCACCAAGGTGGAACGTGTGGATTAGCCGGCTGGATAACTATTTCATCGCCACCAGGGAAACGGATGGTGCCGTTAAGAGGTCACTATTACTGCATTTCGCAGGGGATGAGATATACAAACTGTTTGCACACCTGCCAAACACTGGGGCCCCCACAGATTACGACGCAGCGGTGAGGGCTCTCATTGCCCATTTTGACCCTCAGCTAAATCCCGATTATGAACGATTCAAATTGCGACAAGCCCGTCAGAGAGAAGGGGAGTCGATGGATGCGTTCAACGCGCGCTTGAGAGAGCTGGCTAGCACGTGCACGGAAGACGATCAAGTCAAAGAGGTGCACACACAACTCATACAAGGGTGCCGAAACAAAACGTTGCGGACGCTCATTCTTCGACAACCCAGGATCTCCCTAGAACACGACCTGTCCGAGGTCCATTCCACAGCAATGGAGGTGGCGCTCATGCCCGCAATGAGTCAAGCAGTGGCCGTGAAGACAGAGCGCAGCCTACACCCCAGGGCGTGGCAGCAGAGGGCGGTGGCCCACGAGGAGGCCGCGTCAAGCGCAGTGTGGATATTGCCGCTGAAAGGGAAAATGACGGTGCAAGTTAAGTTGGACAGTCACGCGATAACAACCACATTCCATGTGGTCGACAAAGAAGCGGACATCCTGGTGGGGAGCCACACCACTGAAGATCTAAGCCTAGTAACATTCGCAAATGCAGTAAGAGTGTTACAGACAGAAGACATCCTGGAGCTATTCCCAAAGCTCTTCAACGGGCTAGGCAGCATGAAATGACCCCCAGTGCGATTGCACATCGACACGTCAGTAAAACCCGTGGCCCTAAGGCACAGACGCATCCCATTCCACCTACGGCCTCTGGTTCAACAGGAGCTAATCAAACTGGAACAACAAGGGGTGATAGAGAAAGTAACCGGACCAACCCCCTGGGTATCACCCATAGTAATTGCTGAAAAACCAAAACAGCCTGGACAAATCAGGCTTTGCATAGAGATGCGCATGCCTAACCAGGCAATAAAATGGGAAAGACACTTGACCCCCACCGTGGATCCTATCCTTGCTGATCCTTGCTGATCTGAACGGGTCCAGGTGGTTTTCTAAACTAGACCTTAACGCAGGATATCACCAGCTGAGGTTGGCGGAGGAAAGCAGGTATATAACGACCTTCTCAACCTACCTGGGGCTCAGACGATATAAAAGACTAAATTTTGGGATATCGTCAGCTGCCGAGATTTTCCAAAACGCCGTCCGGGAAGTCCTGTCTGGGCTTCAAGGGGTGCTAAATGTCAGTGATGACATATTAATCCACTCATTGACCCTAGAAGATCATCACCGGCGACTCAGGGCCACGCTCCAATGGCTCGCGGAGCACAAAGTGACTCTCCATAAAGACAAATGCCAGTTCTTCAAAAGGACCATTGAATTCTTCGGGAACATGTTCAGCCAAGAGGGTGTCAAGGTGGACCCCCGAAAATCGCAGGCGATCCAACTAGCCCCGGCTCCTACGACAGCATCAGAGGTTTGGAGTTTTCTAGGTATCGCAACATACTGTGGGAGATTTATACCCAACCTTGCAACAGTAGCAGAGCCATTGATAAACCTCACCAAGAAAGACAGCGTGTGGAAGTTGAGCCCCAAGGAACAGGAGGCATTCGGCAAGGTGAAGTCCACGTTGTTAGAAAAAACGACCATGGCATACTTCGACACCAAGCGGCCAACTGAGCTAGTAGTGGACGCGAGCCCTGTAGGCCTCGGAGCTCTGCTGTCCCAAGAAACAAACCCAGGGACATGGGTCCCGCTAGCGTTCGCCAGCAAATCACTGACGGCCACAGAGACAAGATATTCCCAAATTGAACATGAAGCGCTGGCCATCAAGTGGGCCTGCAACCATTTTCATTTGTATCTGAGTGGACACCCATTCCGGGTAGTAACGGATCACCAACCGCTGGGTCCACTATTCAAGGGAACTTCGCCTCACCCACCGCCACAGATCGAAAGATGGGCGATCCAACTCCAGCACTACCAGTTTGATCTAGTCTACAGTGCCAATAACCCAGCAGATTTCCTATCCCGGCATCCAGCTGTTGCCCCAGCAGAACCAGGCGACCAAGAGCAACTGACGGAGGAATTTGTCAGCATGGTCACCCAGTGGGCGTGCCCAAAAGCCCTAACACTATCAGATATCGAGACCCATACCCAGTCGGACATGGTGTTAAAGAAAGTACTGGGGTCAATACGGAAAGGTTCCTGGACTGGGTTTCTCCATGATATCAGCGGATGGACCGAAACAGAATGAGCTCGCCTTGGGAAAATGTGGCAAGTCTACGAAGAACTAAGCGCCGCAGCAAATGGAGTAGTGCTGAGAGGCTCGCGCATTGTTATACCCCTGACCCTCCAGGATCGGAGAACTGCCCTAGCCCACGTAGGTCATCAATGCACCAGACGGATGAAAGCCAGGCTGAGGGAGAAGGTTTGGTTCCCGAACCTAGAAGAGAACGTATACGACTTTGTACGCAGGTGCCAGGCCTGTCAGCTCACAGGAGGCGCGGAGGCACCCTCTCCAGTGATAACAGAGGAGCCAGCACCGTCACCCTGGTCGTTGATCAGCCTTGACTTTGGGAGCTTCCCCGACGGAAGAGTGACTGCGGTCTTGATAGATGGATATACAAAGTACCCAGTGGTGGAAGTGCTACCATCGACTGCGTTCAACCACCTACTACCAATGTTGGATAAGACATTCGCACTATTCAGACTACCTCATGTGGTCAAAAGAGACAATGGTCCCCCATTCCAAGGGCACGAATTTAAGGACTTTCTGGCTCGACTAGGCGTCAAACATCATCGCATTACACTGCAGTGGCCGCAAGCGAATGGAGAGGCAGAGAGATTCATGCGGATGATGAACAAAGTGTTATGCATATCTGTGGCCGAACAATCCGATCCCGAAGTCGCTCTCCAGAGTTTCCTAAGGGAATATCGTAGCACTTCACACTGCACCACTCAAAGGTCCCTGTGGTCACTAATGCTAGCTGGGCAAAGACGAGACAACGTTCCAGTAGCCGAGAACTGGGAACCTGAACCGTATGACCTGGCAAGTACGCAAGCAAGAAGGTCAGCCAACAATGACAAAGCGAGTAAGCGGAGAAGAGCACAGGTCAGACCAATAGCACCAGGGTGTGCTGTCCTCGTGAGAAATCGTCGCAGCGGGGGGAAGTTCTGCACTCCCTATGAGCCAGGGCTGTGGCTAGTTAAAGGCGTGAGAGGCACTGCTGTGACAGCTGAAAAAGATGGAGAAGTCATCACTCGGAACATATCTTGGTTCAAGAGGGTGCAGAACTCGGAAAGGGAGAGACCAATAATGGAGGACGTCCCTAACGGAAGTAGTGAACAACTCGATGGAAGTCAGAATGTCACCGGTGGCCCGAGTATGAATGGAGCGGTTCTGGAAAACCCAAGAGAGCCCAGGCCAGCAAGATAGTCGGAGATAGAAGGGCTAGTGAACCTGAGAAATGACGATCAACAGCATCACTACAATCTGAGGCCCCATCCGAAGCCCAATCAAAAGCTCATTGACTATGTGTGCTAAGATTATTTTTGATTGTTGTTTTGAACTGATTTGGGATGGGATGTATCAGTCTAGTCGTTGACCGCCCTGCACCACGTAGACCCCAACCCGGAACCCGATGCACACAATGTATCACCTTCTGGCCAGGCGTGGCCAGAAGGCTTTAAATAAAGGGGTAACGGAATTACCCCAAATTTGACAGGGAGAAGGGTCTTGGTCTAGAAAGCACACTTTTGTTTATTTGGTGTAAATCCGTTCAGTAGTTTTGGAGAAATATCGAAATTTACAGATATTGATATTTGGGAATTCTGCCTTCTGATTGGCTGAGGTGTTACGAGCACAAGCTTGCTGCTTATTGGCTGCGAGCGGTGCGAGTGGTTGCAACTAGGAAGTGTTGGCAGCCATTTTGTGATTCCGTTGAAGCGAGTAAGGGGAAAAAAGGGTAAAAAGAGTAGGAGAAAGGAGGGTAGGAGCACTGTGAGGTCTGTGGGGTGGTTAGGGTGTGCTACACAGGGAGTGTGAAGCAATGTATTCACCCCTACAAGTGTGAAAGTGCTGTTTTGCCCAGAGTGAGATGGTGCTGAGGTGAGGTGCCAGTACACTCAGGGATGAAACCGTGAGCTGATTGCTGTAAACTGATGTGCTCTGGGCACTGTAGCATACTGGCCGATGTAGCATAGCTGTGCAAGTGGTGTTAGTATGGGTTTAGACTATAGCGGGAGTGGGAAGCAAACTACCCACCCCTACCGGTCTGAAGACTCGAATGGAGTGTTTTAGCAAGCAGGAATAAAGAAATAATCGTGAAGAATATAATGCAGAATGTTGCAATGCCACAGAAGACAAATGGTGAAATCAGGTGTGTTTAAGAAATTGGCTGTGTGGGATAAAGCGATGGAGTCTGCAAGTTATATAAAAAGTGTCTTTATTTAAGTGCCATAAATGGACCCACTGGTGCAAGAGCTAAGGCAACCAGCTGAGGCAAACTCCAACCGCTTCTGCTGTATTCAAACCTAAGCTCCTGCATCAGTCAATTCCACATTACATGTTACAGTTCCATGTGACATAAACAATACCTATTAGACATGAATGACTCTAAATTGTAGAAAATAAAGGTAGGATACGATTACCACACTGTGCCAACCAGTTCCTAAACAATGCCGTGTTTTTTGATCTTGATCACCAGTTCGTGAGCAGAGGCTGAGGATGAGCCAATTTGTGTGAAAGGGCTTCGTGGATAAGAGGCAGGCAGAGAGACGTGTGTACAAAGAATAGATATGGTTTCAAAATGGATGTCGGGTTTAGGCTAATTTAGCAAGTAAATAGTGTATTTGCATAGGCCATACATCATCCATTCCTGGTTAGTGTGGAGAGGTAAGGGCCAATAATGAAAACAGAGTTCAAATGCCTAAGTATACTTAGAAAGTTATTATACGAAAATAATTAAATTGAAGTGTATTAAAAAATTTTATAGGACAAAGTCAAAAAAATCAATCCAAGAATAAAGTGAATTTCTTACAAGTCTTGGAGATTGCAGTCCGGAAGTTCTTCAGCGGCTTGAGATGCGTAATGTTCCAAGAGGCGATTGTTGCCATCGTGTGGGAAAAGCGAGCAATCCAATTCATATCCTCGAAGGGACAGTAAAGTTCCTCGAATGTTGGAGCGGCAATTTGAATTGGCAGGCAATCTGCGATGTTGTCAAAGGTCGCACGTTGCAGGAGATCTTTCGCGACTGCGCAGGAATCCCATTCCGCCAGGATACTTTTTGCATTGCATCCGCCATTGCTCCACTGCCCGAACAATCAGGTTCATGGTTTTCAAGATACTCCATTAACTGCTGGATATCGGGAGCGTTTGCTGGGATGTTGGCAAGGCATAGATCCATTCGACAGTCGATTGGGCAAGTTTTGCAATAAAAAGATGGTTGCACGCAGATTGTAAATGGGTAAATAAATGTCATGTTGTAGCTGGCTCCGATAAAAGAAAGAGACAGGCAGCCGAAAAGTTGTTCCATTTTTTCACGGTATTGATGTAGCTTCGCGTAGAGGCGTATTCTGTCGGACATGCTTGTTACCACAGGGAGCGTAGCCATTTTTAACAAGTTAAAATAGTAGTAGGATGGCTGCAAACAGAGCGAGAATTATGGGCACTGT
The DNA here is from genome assembly GCF_964204655.1 of Triturus cristatus. Classification (NCBI taxonomy): domain Eukaryota; kingdom Metazoa; phylum Chordata; class Amphibia; order Caudata; family Salamandridae; genus Triturus; species Triturus cristatus. Next base: position 326,059,701 of record NC_140587.1, read on the forward strand.
TGCTGATGATCGAATGAATGAAGTCTGGTATTAGATTAAAAACAGTTTGAAAGCCTGTGAGAAGGCCGGAGGAGACAATGTTAAAAAAGTGTGCCAGACCTTAAATGTCAGATGTGTTGAAAATTGTGTAACAATTTACAAAGTGTAATGGGAGGTTCGTATTTAAAAGGGAGTGTATTTTACTTGAAGTTCGTGCTATCTGCAGTCGATAAATTACTTTTGGATAAGTGAGGGACACTTCTGTTTGAAACAAAAGCGCTTTCAGTTTGCTCCGTTTAATAAAATCTGTTTTCAAAGTAGGTATTGAAGGCCAAGTTGAACTTTGGGAGTTACTTTGTGTGGGTGGGAATAGAGATTGCCAGAGGAAGTTATCCGGTTTGAAACAGTAAGTACATATGGTATGCCAGCTCACATTGCGTAGCAGTCCATGTTATTAAGAACCAGATAACTTCCGTTAGAAAGCTGTGTGAATGTTGGTCTGATTGTGGGAAGTTGCCGTGCTTTTAAGAAAGCACGCAAGATTGGGGGCTGTAAGCTTAGAAGCGTCGTGCAGTTGGACATTCTTGCATAGTAATGAATGATTGCCATTGTGGTTCCACTTTTCACCTGTGAGAAAAACTTCAGTATCCTCTTTAAGACAGCGATATGTAAATGGGAGAAACCACTGCTCGTGAATAAACACGCTACCTTATATAATCACATACAACATGACAAATAAAATGTACACCTAGCAGACACAACGACACTATGTACTGTGGGAACTCTGGATAGCCATGTACACAAACCACACATGCCATGGCACCTCTGCCACACAATGCAGAATGCGGGGAGAGATGGGAGCAAAGTATGTGCGAAGGTGGCAAGTGATTCTCGATTATAAAAGTATACATTGCAAAGTGTTGAGGGGATGTGACGGACAGACGTGAGTATGCAGAGCACAGACATGTACATGTCAACATACACTGATGGTCTATTGAGTGAAGTCGACAGTGGACGCAACCATGATAGTAAAGTCAGTAGGGAAGATTACGAAAACATAGCGCGTACGTGTCTCCTCCCCCCCCAATCTTTAGCATAGTGGGCTGGCTCGGCTTACGCAAGGCTAGCGTAGGGGTATGAATAAAAGGCACGTTTCTCTGGGTGTGGTTCTCTTCCGGAATGGCACACATGTCTGACAGGTCTGCGCAGCTTACACTGCCACAAGGCTGATGCTGTGAGTGAAAGTGGCTGCGGGAATAATGCTCTCAGCCTGCTGCTACCCAGAAACCGTCATGGCCGCTGCGACGCACATATGCCCCACAGTTCACCTTTCAATGCCGTCGTATGTGAAAGAGGGCCCATCACGTGCCAGCGGAAGCTCCTGGACAAGGTCTGCGAGCTGGGAAGGTTCCTGAGATCAATGCTGGCTACCGCGACACAGGCAGACAGCGCCCAGCCTGAGGCCCAGCACCATGGAGTGCTCTGTATACTACTAACACAGTAGTCCAACAGGTACCAACAGTGGAACGGTGTCTTGATCCCACAATGGACGATGTTAGAACTGCATCTGAGAGTGCAGATGAAGGTACTCCTTTCGACCAGCTGTAACCAACTCTAGGTCCCAACAGTGGAACGGTGTCTTGATCCCACAATGGACGATGTTAGCACTGCATCTGAGAGTGGAGATGAAGGCACTCCCTTCGACCAGGTGCAAGCAACTCTAGGTCCCAACAGTGGAACGGTGCCTTGATCCCAGAATGGACGATGTCCGATATTACCTGCTGCTTAGTTTTCACAGAACTCCCTCCGATGAGGTGCATCAGACTCTGTGCTTCCGTAGCTAATTGCTGCACATGATCATTGGGCTTGGCTGACTGCAGTCGCTGGAGTACACTGCGGTACAGGAGGTCCGAACAGTGGAACGGGTTCTTGATCCCAGAATGTACGATGTTAGAACTGCATCTGAGAGTGCAGATGAAGGTACTCCCTTCGACCAGGTGTAACCATCTCTAGGTCCCAACAGTGGAACGATGTCTTGATCCCAGAATGGACGATGTCTGATATTACCTGCTGCTTGTTGGTTTTCACAGAAGTCCCTCCGTTGATGTGCATCAGACTCTGTGCTTCCGTAGCTAAGTGCTGCACATGATCATTGCGCTTGGCTGACTGCAGTCGCTGGAGTACACCATGGTACAACAGGTCCGAAGAGTGAAACGGGGTCTTGATCCTACAATGTACGATGTTAGAACTGCATCTGAGAGTGGAGATGAAGGTACTCCCTTCGAACAGGTGCAACCAACTCTACGTCCCAAGAGTGGAACGGTGTCTTGATCCCAAAATGGACGATGTATGATATTACGTGCTGCTTGGTTCTCACGGAACTCCCTCTGTTGAGGTGCATCAGACTCTGTGCTTCCGTAGCTAAGTGCTGCACATGATTATTGGGGTTTGATGACTGCAGTTGGTGGAGTACACCGTGGTCCAGCATGTACGAACAGTGGAACGGGGTCTTGATCCCACAATGGACGATGTTAGAACTGTATCTGAGAGTGGAGATGAAGGTACTCCCTGTGACCAGGTGCAAGCAACTCTAGGTCCCAACAGTGGAACGGTGTCTTGATCCCAGAATGGACAATGTCCGATATTACTTGCTGCTTGGTTTTGACAGAACTCCCGCCGTTGAGGTGCATCAGACTCTGTGCTTCCGTAGCTAACTGCTGCACATGATTTGTGGGCTTTGCTGACTGCAGTCGGTGGAGTACACCGTGGTACAGCAGGTCGGAACAGTCAAACGAGGTCTTGATCCTGTGATTGAGGATGTCAGAAGTTAAAGTTTGGGATGATTTGTGTGTACCCCCTCCGATCAGGTGCAACAAACTGCGTGCTTCCGAACCCAACGGCACGTGGCTGTGAGGCGTTAATGACCACTGCCTCTGGCCTACACTGTGGTCAGCAGGGCTCACAATTCAGATCGAGTGGTGATTGTTTAATTACAGAATCCAGGAGGCAATTAACTACAACGTCTATTGAAATATACACAATAGCCTTTTAGTATACTTGCTTGAAGAAGTTTTTTAAGATGACTTATAGGTCTATTACAATGACCAAATTCTTCTTGGTAGTGGTAAATAACACTGAATAACAGTGTATACAGTGGACAGCAGAGATCGCAATTCAAATTGTTTTGATTTATTTATTGCAGAGTTTTGTGTAATTTATGTTGTTGTATTTTGTGAAGAGGAAGTGAGAAAAAGTATTCATGGAAGACTGTGCTCACTACTGCTTTCAATTTACACTGCAGATAGCAGTGTTCACAATTCAGATCGAGTCGCTATTGTAGATGACGCAGTCCTGTAGGCAAAAGACATTGCTCCAGTGCGCTCTGTCCGCACCACGCATACACATCATCACAGGGTCCGCACACAGTTTGTGTTGCTTCGCGTACGGCAAACTGGGCAGCTCAAGTCAACGCCACGTGGCTGTGGGCCCTTGCTGACCGCTCTCTGGCCTACACTGCAGACAGCAGTGTTTACAATTCAGATCGAGTCGCTATCGCAGATGATGTAGTGTTGTAGGCAACAGACATAGCTCCTAGTACGGCCCGCCCGCAGCAGGCATCATCACTGGCTGTGCACATGCTGCATGCTTTTGATGTGGCTATCTAAGTGCACTAGACCTGATGGACCCTTTATGATACAATCTTTTTGTGTATTATTTCCGATCTACTGCCTGTATCTTAGTATACCACAAGTTATGGTTCTTTTACGATAGAATCTTTTCTGTATTATTTCACATCTAGTGTCCCAACCTTACTGCAGCACAAGCTATTGACCCTTTTATTATTGAATCTCTGTGTGTGATCCAATGATTACTCTTGTAGTTGATGCTAGCAGCAACCATTCCCTGAGGGCTGGTTTACACTCACCCCACACTCATACAGCACAGATGTCACTGGATATGTGACCCTGGTAATAAAAAGGAGTCGAGCGCAGGTGCCCGTACCCACTTCCACTATCTATCTGTGTCCGTGTGTTCATTATCTATGCATGATACTGCCCCTGGGCCGTACCACATTACATTGTGCTGTGGACAGCGTATGCAGCCATGTTACCTCTGGCAGTAGGGAAAAGTTCTGTTATGTAGCTTTTAGATGCATGGCTATCACAGGTGGAAGGCTACTTTACAGAGCATGAAAATTGCTGAAGATGATGGTTGCATGTTGTGTGTAGTGTCAGATATGTGTATATAGCAAAAGGTTTTCAAAAAAGCTCTGTAAGCAGAAGAGGAGTCTCTCATCAAACGCTGTAGAGAGAATGGCTAAAATGGGTGGGGTCCTCCAACTGTTACACTGGGAAATGTTATGAACCAATCAAATGCTTTTCTTTAAGGTCACATGGCAATCGCACACCGGGCGTGTAGGAGGACGCACCCTACGCGATTTTGAGAAAATATCACCCTAATATAAGTTTATTACAGTTAGAAATATATAAATGTTAAAAATATTTTAGATTATCGCTTGTTCTCATATACACTTTAAACTTATTTAGATATACTTTTGAGACGGAAAAAAAATGAGGGAATGGCGTTCCTGGCGCGACACCATACGTCTATGATGTAACACAGGGCCTGACAGCGTGCACTCGTCGCATACGCAACATGCAGCGGACGTGACCCCATACGTACATGACGTAAGGAGCGGCTTGGTACTGCGTACCCGTTGCATACCAAAGTAGCAGCTGGCACGACCACATACGTATATGATGTTATGCGGGACGCGGTGCCACAAACCCGTCGGATACGAAATGCGCATCCTTTACGAGTTTAGCAGTATGGCTGATAGCATTCTCATGCTGATGCGGCTTGGTACACTACCGGTACGGGACTTCAGTTTAAAAAAAAAAAAATATTTAAAAATGATATACATACTTTTTTTGGAAGATATAAAACATTACATATTTTTCAAATAAAAAAAACAAAAGGATAATAGAGTTACACAATATTACAAAAAAAATAGAAAAAATATAGGTTTTATAAATATTAAAATATGAAATTAAAATTTAAAAAACCTTTGAAATTCACTGAAAAAACCATAGGTTTTACAGATGTTATAGTTAGGAATTAGCATTTAAAAAACCTTAGAAATTCACTGAAAAAAATCATAGGTTTCAGGGACGTTATAGTTGGTTGGACATTTGACTCATATAAAACCAGATAAATTTGTCCGTTATAGTTAGTTGAGCTAACTATAACTCGGGCGCCCGCAATGCACTGGTGATGATGTCACATATTACATCACTCATGACATGGTCAGTGACATCACTGATGACTTCACTGATGACATCATCCACCTGATAATCTGATGCACATACTGATGGCCTAATATAATCTTTGATACATGCACTCTAAAATACAGACTACTATTATTGAAACCATACACACAACAATGCCAGATACTACATACCACCCACTATTTCCTAGGTCTACACTCACATCCACTCACTTATACATGCAGTTACTCATAAATACAGTACTATAATATGCACAAATACACCTATACATACAGTCACAGTCCGCCACTCATCCATAGAGTTACTCACATACCTAGTCAGTCATGCAAAGAATCAATCACATACCCATTTACTCATGTATACAGTTATACACACCAACTGTGTTATTTATACACACACCACATCACTTATTTATGCAGCTACTAACACATACTTACTGTCTTATACAGTCACTGATACAAGCAGACACTCTTTTATACACCCACTCCTTCAAATAACTTACTCTCACGTATAGTCATTTACACAAGTGATGTCATTTGAGATGTCATCAATGATGTCACTGACCATGTCATGAGTGATGTAATATGTGTCGTCATCACCAGTGCATTGCGGGCGCGCGAGTTATAGTTAGCTCAACTAACTATAACAGGTGAATTTCTCTGGTTTTATATGAGTCAAATGTCCAACTAACTATAACGTCCCTGAAACCTATGTTTTTTTCAGTGAATTTCTAAGGTTTTTAAAATGCTAATTCCTTTCTATAACGTCTGTAAAACCTATGTTTTTTTCAGTGAATATATATATATATGTGTGAAATAAATCCCACACAGCCTCCACTTCCACACAGAAGGACACAGCACCACCAAAGAGGTAATTCTTCAAGTTGTGAATTTTAGTAATTTATTGCATAGCACCAAGGTGAAAATGGCCAACGTTTTTCAGCCGTAGCCTTCAACAGGGCCATATATAATATATATGTGTATGTGTGTGTATATATAGCCTAATTGTGGTCGCCAGAAGGTAGTTATAGTTAGGACCCAGTTTCCATAGAAAGAGCGTTTTTTTCATTTGCCAATAACTTTGGGCAGTTTGATGAATCTTCACGAAATATTCAAAACTGATATGAAACTTTCTGCAGCTGCTCTCAAGGTGAACTGTCAAGCAGGAGCCGAGAACCAGGAGGTGTTTAAAAGCGCGTTTTTTCCATGTTGATTCCCATGGGACCTTTAGACACGGCTACAGCCCGAACTGCTGAACAGAATTAGACCAAACTTGGCAGGAAGGTAGATGTTGGTCCAAGGACATCCTTGGGGGCCAACTACCCCTTCAGTTACCTCCAGTAAATTCCACACAGAGGGATTTCTGAGAGGTCTTCGTAGGCCACGCCCCCTTTCTCCACCACTCTGCAATGTGGTGCACCACTGCTTGGGGGATAAAGTCTACTTTACTCCTGAGGGACATTGGGAGTCAAGACACCCTACTGGTACCTACTGCAAGTCCTACACAGTGGGATTGCTGAGAGGTCATCAGAGGCCACGCCCCCTTTTTCTACCACTCTGCAAATGCGACTACTTCTTAAAAAAAACATAAAAATTCACTGAAAAAAACAAAGGTTAGCGGGACAACATTTTTAGAAATTAAATTAACATTCCAGTTATAGTTAGGAAATGGAATTTTAAAAAACCCAGACATTCACTGGAGAAAACCAAAGGTTCTAGGGACGTTATAGTTAGGCTCAGGTTTCACCCATACAAAACCAGTGAAATTCAGCAGTTATAGTTAGCTGAGCTAACTATAGCTTGCCCCCCCACAATGTACTGCTTATGACCTCGCATAATAGATCAGTCTACTTCCAGCCGGCGTAAGCATTTTTAAAGCTCCTGCCCGTTGGGAGCAGACTTTCTGTTTGCTCCCACTATGCAGGAGCTTCAAAAATACTCCAGACAATTGGGAGCAAACACGAGTATGTGGTCCCAGGGCCAATAAATGCTCAGGGAGGAAAGCTTCTCGCCCCCCCTCCTCATTTTGAGTGATTTTGTCCCCAGGGTGGGCTCCTCAGGGCCTTTAGCGGTTTGGAGAGGTGGCCACATGGCCCCCTCCCACTTCAGAAACATTTGGAGCCCAGTGGACCCCCTGGTGCTTCTCATGGTTTGTGGAGACCAGCTAAAGGGCTCTGATCTCTATTTTGAGAATTTGTGGCCTGATTGCTAGGGTAGGGGTCTCCCGGGGGTCTTTCATGGTTTGGGCAGGGGAGCCAAATGTATTCCCTCCTCATTAATTTCGGCCCTGGGGGTGGACTCCCCGGGACTGTGATGGCACAGGGAGGGGAGTCGTGGGTCCCCCTTTCCACATACATTCATTTTGGCCCAAAGGTGAACTCCTCAGTGGTGGGCTTCAGGGGGCCTGTAAGGCTAGAGGAGGGGGTCGTGCACCCCCTCCCATTAATACAACAACAACAACAAAGCAGCCCCAGACCCAATTTATTTTTACATCCTGTGAGATCGCTGCAAGTTTTGCCAATTTTCCCTATGAGACGGAGGGAGTAAGGTTATCCCCACCCTGCCCCTTCTATTATTTTTCTTATGTGTTCCAGAAAGGGGACTAAGTCCCTAAGGCCTGTAATGGCTGCCAGCAAAATCGTTTTTATGGTGCTGACAGCCAATCAAATCTCTTGCTCTTGCAGGAGTCTGACTCTGCAGGAATGAGATGGCCAAGGGAAATAAAGCTTCCTGGGCCAATCGGAATGCTCCATTTATGAATTAGCGCTCCCACAAGAGTCTCTCAAGTATCTCGACGACCAAAATGTGCAGATATACTATATTATTTGTTTGCCATAATTTGTCAAAAACTACTCAATAAATTTACACCAAATCACAAAAAGCACAATCTGCGGGTCAAGATCTAGCTTCCTGACACATTTGGTGTAATTCTGTTCAGCAACTTTTGCTGTTGCCCTACCTAAAGAAATCTATGGAAAATGCATGGGGATTTTGCATTTCTTCTCAGGGCGTGCTTGATGGATCATCTCGAAATATTCCATGCCCAAACTACTCAAAAAGTAGCACCTTTTTGAAAAGTTTCATGGAGAGTTGCCAAATGGGGCCAAAGTTATTAGCAACACAAAAATCGTTTTACCTATGGCACAGCTGACCTAACTATAATTAGACAGAGGCGACTGTTGCTAAGTAATACAGATAGATAGATAGATAGATAGATAGATAGATAGATAGATAGATAGATAGATAGATAGATAGATAGATAGATAGATAGATAGATAGATAGATAGATAGATAGATAGATAGATAGATAGATAGATAGATAGATAGATAGATAGATAGATAGATAGATAGATAGATAAGGAGGCAAGAACCTTTTAAACTTGGACATTGAGAAACCTGGTGTGGTCACTAAGCATTTGAAAAAGGCAGTTCATGCCAAAATGCGTCATGCTGTTGCAATAAAACATACATCTCCACATACCCACAGTTGTTCTAGTGTGAAGGGATCCACTGCTAGGGATTTATATGTGCTGCCACTCACACATTTAAGAGCACCTGTCTTCAATAAGCAGGAATAGTGGCATCCGTGCCATTTCTTTTCTTCAAGGTATTGAATAACTGCCGAACGGCCGCAATGAGGAGTGCAGGCAATTACGACCAGCACGTATGGGCATTCACCGTGTGGAGGGTAATATGGAGCTGGATGTAGGGTAAAGTGGAAATTATTTTAGCTGCATTGGTCGAAGTAGTGTCAGTGCACATCGAAGGAACAATGCTTGGCGCCATTGTGCATGTAATATTGCGCAACCCGTATCAAATATGGACACTATATTGGAGTAACGACAATGGGCTGCTAATGTATGAAAAGAGGCCAATTGATGTAATCGTGCGCCCGCAATCCTGTGCTCATGACGTCACATATTACATCACTCATGACATGGTCAGTGGCATCACCCTTGACATCACTGATGACATCATCCTTGTGATAGAGAGGCGGTCGCGCGAGTTATAGTTATCTGAAGTAACTATAACGCGGGAATTTCATTGGTTTTTTACGAGTGAAATACCCACCTAACTATAACATGTGTGAAACCTATGGTTTTTTAAGTGAATTTGCAAGGATTTTTAAATGCTAATTCCTAACTTTAACGTGTGTGAAACCTATGGTTTTTTCAGTCAATTTGTACGGTTTTTTAAATGCTAAGTTATGTATGTATTATAATTTTTTATATATATTTATTTTTCAATAAACTACTTATTAAATTTTTTTTATGGTTTTCACCGTGCGCGCACCGTGCGCGCACTTCCGCGATTTTAAAAAAAAAAATGTTTTTTTCTGCCTTCAGGGTCCTTCAGGGACCCCCTGACCAAGGCTAGGGGGTCAGGAACTCTCTACCCTGCCCCCTTTTCACGTTCGCCACCTTCCTTTTTCACTCTCGCACTGAAAACAAACAAAATGGCGGCCGACACTTCCTGATTTCGACCGATTCGAACGTTGACTAACATGTAACCACCAATCAGAATTACGCTTGCGCACGTTAGGGTGCTCGCATGGTGCGCGGCTATAGATATGTATATGCTTTTAACTGCAATTTCCTCAGGAACTACTGAACAGATTGACTCCATATATGCAAAAGGCACATCCCTGAGCTGAGGACTACCTCTCTGCCAAATTTCAAGTAATTCTGTTCAGCCGTTCGGGCTGTACCTTGGACTAAAGGTCCCTATGGAAAATTGCATGGGGAAAACGTGGAAAATTCGACCAAACTATGCAAGAAACCCCCCTCACGGTAAATAAAACACACATCCACCGCCGGATGTGTAATACTTTTTATTTTACTCTCTGGAAAGGAGACGAACCTCACTTGAGAGTCACAGCGTGCTCCTGGCTGAGCCCAATGCTGTGTTACACCCACCAGTGCCCGCCGAGTGCCTCACACCTCTGTGTTGTATTCCACCAGCTAGTGCGTATGCTATGACACTCTCTAGCCCATGTGCACTGTAACACCACCCCGTGAATATGTCATGCCACACTTGCCTTCGCACGGGTTATATTGCCCCATCTAACGTGCCTTCCTCGATGCCTATGTTATAAAGCACAGCGCTATGCCATACTTATTACAATCTGGGATCCATATCTTTGTCACAGTGCATATGCAATGTTACACTACCCAGCACATATTTTATATTACAACTTTAGAGACTACTTAGGTTACACAACACTGCCCTGTGCATATTACACTCCAAGGCGCATATCACATAGCAAGCGCTAGTGCCTGTGCTATCTCACGCTCTCCAATGAATCTGTCATTGCGCACAATGTATTGCATATTATATTTCACGCCCCGGTTCATCTTATATCACACTTTTTGGTGCATAGTTTATATCATATATTATATCTAGTTTTCATTTTCAATCGTGCTCTCAGGACTATGTTCTATATAACACTGCGTCCACCTACCCTTTTCACGGGCATTACATTTTGCGATGGGGGGTGGAAGGTCAGGGGATGTTTCTGCCAAGTGAGCCCGGAGTCACAGTCCCAAACGTCCTCTTCTTCCTGAATAAAAGTGAGATTATGCTGCATACTTGTTCATATTTTAAGTAGTTCGCACAGACACACATTTTAAAAACAATAAAGTTCCTAATACCCACCTTCTATGAACAGTTAGCTTGCTGCCCCATCCACCTCCTCCCTATCCTCTGTTGTCTGAATCCATGGACTAGCCTCCTCCCTCCTGCCATGCATGGTCTGATGTGCTGCCACTGCCCTCCATTTAGCATGATGTACCAGTCCACTCCTCCTGCCCTTCATTGCCCAATTCTATGGGCAATCATTGACCTCCTGCTTAGCCTCTGTGCTTAGCTTGCTGCCCCTATTCTCCTTCCCCCTGCCCTCCGATGTCTTTGTGCATGCCCCTGCTCCATTCTTTTTGACCACCATGTTCCATGGACCTGCCACTCCTATCTACTCTGAGTGTTCTGTTGAGCTGCCACTCCCCTCCCACCTGCCTAGCATTGTCAGATGACTGTAACCTGTCCCTGCCACCTCCACCCTGCCTGTCCACATGCCATGCCCCTATCCCCTTCCTCCTGTCCTTCATGGTCCATTTTACTGCCACACCCTTCTGCCCTCCCTGGTCTGTTGTGCTGCAACTGCTCCTCCTGCCTGCCTCGCGCGGTCTGTTGTGAGGCCTCTTCCCCTGAACTCTCTTGTCTGTGCCCAGGTCGTGACCCTCCCTTCTATCCTCCATGGTCCTTTTTGCATGCCCCTGCACCCTCCTTCTTGCCCATCATAGCCATTGTGCTGCCACTAACCCTCCCGCTTGCCATGCATGGTCTTCTGTGCTGCCATGGCCCCTCCCACCTTCCCTGTGTGGTCAGCTAGCTGCTCCTGACCCCCTCCCACCTTCCCTCCATGGTCTGTGTGTATGCCATCAGTCTCACTGTTGCTCTCCATGGTGTGTCTTGTTTCTAGTGCCCATCCTGCCTGACCTCCATGGTCATCTTGCTGCTCCTGCCCTGCCCCCTTGCCCCCAGCCCTCTGTTTCCATGTGCAGACCCCTATTCCCTTCTTCCTGGCTTGTCGGTTTCATTGTAATGCCCCTGATCTGTCCCTCCTGCCCTTTATGGTCTGTTATGCTGCAGCTTTCTCTCCTGTCTGTCCATTATGGTCAGCTAGCTACCATTGCCGCTTTCCCCTCTATCATCTGTTGTCCATGTGCATGGTCCTGTCCCCTCCCTATAGCTTTCTATGGATTGTTGTGCTGCACTCCCGTCCCGCATGCCCTGTGTGGTGTATTGTGCTGCTGCAAACCCTGATGCCTGCTCTGTAGGGTCAGTTTGGTGCACCTCTCAATGTCCCTCCTGTCCTCTGTTATCCGAGTCCATGTCCCTACCCCAATTCCTCCTGCCTACCATGATCCAATGTACCATACTTGCGAACATTTTGAACTTGGTAAGAGGGAGATTTTGAAATAAAACTGGGGTATTGATTTTCCCCTTTGAGTTACATTGAAAAAGAGAAGATTGTAGACAGGAACCAGATCAAGTAAAGCCCATTTGAGCTTAAAAACATTGGACGTTTCCTGGCTGAAACGGGTCTGTTGGCATGTATGGTTGTATGACCACTGCCTCTTCCTTCTGCCCACAATGGTCTATTACATCACCACAGCCTCTCTTGCCAGTCCTGTATTGTTGGTTTGTAGCCCCTGCCCCCCTTTCCACTGCCCTCCATAGTCTGTTGTGCTGCCACTGCCCTTCCTGCCTGCCTAGTGTGGTCAAATTGTTGCCTCTGCACTCTCCTACCTGCCTTCAATTTTCAGAGTCCGTGCCCCTGGCCTCTGCCTCTCAACAGTATCCCAATGAACAACTAGATTGCTAACATTCTATATTTATTACAAAAGTGTGGAACGCCTGACGTCATCTTGATGTAATCAAAACTGTAATGCCTATAGCATTTCCTTTAGAAATTACATATATGAGATGGTCTTATTTGCATCAAAATTATGGTTAGTGCTCTAAAAAACTAAAATGAGGACATATTTTCTGAGTTTTCAAATAGCGACAAAGAACTTTTAAATTATTTGTAATCTTAGTTTTTTTTATCCAGTTGACCACTTGATTAAATGTTGCATCCAAGGGGAGAGGGTTTGGTGTTACTTCCAGAGCTGCAGACTTTGCAACTGGGGAACCAGGTTGGAGTTTCTGCTTCAGCACAACATTCTGTGATTCTGGTCAAATCACTTAATCTAACCCATGTCTACAACCAAAATGAATTTGATCTTGTGTGATGTAACCAATGCTCATGTAAAGCACTCCAATACCTGACAAGTCTGCACTATATAAAACTGCAAATACACAACAAATAGTGTTTTGCACACTTCTGTCATTGGGCTACATTTGGGCTACATTTGGGTGATATTTGGGCTACATTTGGGCTACATTTGGGCTCTTTTGTCTCTGGTGGCCATTTTAGGAGATTTATTTGTTATGAAGTTTCCTAATTTCCTCATTTACTTCAAAATGAACCCCCTCATTGTGTTCCTTTTTAAATTAAATGTTTTAAGTGTTACCAGTTTATTCCAATCAAGATGGCTTCAGGTATGCCATACTTTTGTCATAAGTAAGACAGTAAGCGCTCTAGTTGATCTTAAGAACACTCTGGGACGTTCTGTCATTGGGCTACATCTGGGTGATATTTGGGCTACATTTGGGCTACATTTGGGCTCTTTTGTCTCTGGTGGCCATCTTGGGAGATTTATGTGTTATGAAGTTTCCTAATTTCCTCATTTACTGCAGTCTCCTCAGTAGGAAATACTTTCAGTTTTTTACTTTGATTCCATCAAGAAGGCATTCAGATGTGTCACACATTTTCCATAAATTCTGAATGTTAGCACTCTAGTTGCTCATTAGATCACTGTAGTAAAGCTACTGCTCACCAGGCAAATCTGCTGCTGGTATTGAAAGTGCATGTTTCAGTCTGCATGTTAGAATTTTTTTATGAAATAAAAGAGGATTTCAGAAGTCAAAATGTGTTTTTCTTTCTGCAGCACTAATCATAATTTATATGGCAAAATGAACCCCCTCATTTTGTTCCTTTGTAAATTAAATGTTTTAAGTGTTACCACTTTATTCCAATCAAGATGGCTTCAGGTGTGCCATACTTTTGTCATAAGTAAGACTGTTAGCGCTCTAGTTGTTCTTTAGAACACTCTGGGAAGCTGCAGTAGAACACAAAGGAATCAACTGACAGTCTCTGCCCTTGTTGGATGTACATGTTTTACTGAGAATGTCAGACTTCATTCTCACATGAATGAGAAAGATAATGTGAATTTACAGAAAATATGCTCTCAGTTTAGCTTATAGATCACCTTCCAAACCTCTGTGGGAAAAGCATGAGAAAATAGTTCTCTCTAAAACATGGTTCATGATATCACAGCAGAAGGCTTTTTCACATGGTAAAATCACCTTAGAACACACCACAATTCCTTAAATGAGTATGGTACCATCAACAAATGATTTATAATGTAACTAAAGTCTTAAAACCTTCTATTAACTGCAATGCTTTTTAATGAGGTGCTATCATGTATATTGGTCCCAAGATGGCTGCCAACACTTCTTGGATGAAGTGCTGACAGCCAATCAGATCTAAGGATGAGATGTGTGGTTAGGCTCCGCCCAGATATATATATGATTTTACTTTTGATTTTCTCAGGAACAACTGAACAGATTGACTCCATTTATGCAAAAGGCACATCCCTGAGCTGAGGACTACCTCTTTGCCAAATTTCAAGTAATTCTCTTCAGCCGTTCGGGCTGTACCTTGGACTAAAGGTCCCTATGGAAAATTGCATGGGGAAAACGCGTTTTGGGACCCCCTTTTTTCTCAGCCCCCGCTTGACGAATCCTCCAGAGACTTTCAGGGTAGGAGCGGAGCGGAGCGCCCCACCTATTTTGAAAATTTCGCGAGGATTCGTCAACCGGCGCCAAAGTTATTCCAAATAGAATGTTGCGGATTTCCTATGGAAACACGGTCCTAACTATAACTATCTACTGGCGACCGCCAGTAGATTATATATATATATATATATATATATATATATATATATATCACTCAAAGGGTTGCCCCATGCTTGGAGACGCACTCAATGACACAAGGCAGGACTCCGTTGTTTGTAACCGAGTCCATTTATTTAAGTTACAAACCAGCATTCATCTTCAAAGGTTGTGGAAAGAGCCCTACGCGTTTCGGAGCAGCTTGCTCCTTGTTCACGGGCAAACAAGTTCGGTTTTGGCAGATTGTGCAAGGCATTTGCAAGTCACCGCATTTAAACCCAAATACCCGCCCCCTGATGGGCTGGCTCCAGTGCATCATGGCCAGGCATTCTGGGACTTGTAGTGTTCGCCATGCTCCTGCACCCTTTGTTGGGCTCTGCCGTCCCCAGTTCAATGGTGCGCAATTGTTTCAAAAAGGAATGTGGTTCAAATTCTTTCTAAACCTCGTCATTCCGCTGTTTGTGCAGATTCCGGTATCGCACAGCAGACCATTAATTTCCATGGCGGTGCGGAACTCAAAGGGTTGCCCCAAGCATGGGGCAACCCTTTGAGTGATATATATATATATATATATATATATATATATATATTCACTGAAAAATTATAGTTAGTAGACCTAACTATAACTCGCACCTCCGCAATGCACTGCTGATGACGTCACATATTACATCACTCATGATATGCTCAGTGACTTCACTGATGACATCACTGATGACATCTCAAATGACATCACTGATTACATCATCCAGTGAATGTGTGTTTCTGTAAAGTATACAAATATGTTTTATATATATATATATATATATATATATATGCATGCCAAGGTGTATTGAAGTATGAGTGGGTGTATGAGTGTCTGAATGGATGATTTAGTAGGTGTGTGACTGACTGTATAAGTGAGTGATTAAATGTGTGTTACTGAATGCATGGGTTAGTGACTAAACTGTGTGAATGTCTTTATTAGTCTGTTAGTTGGTGTGTAAGTGGCTGCATGGCTTGGTGAGTAGCTACATGAGTGTCTATATGGGTTATTTATTGGTTATCTGAGTATCTGTATGGGTGCCTGAGTGTCTTTGTGTGTGTGACTCTGTGCATAGATATGTGATTGGTTGTTTCACTGGGTGTATGGGTTTAAGAGTGCATATGGAAACAGCTGTATGGGTGGGTGAGTGTGTGTATGGGTGTGTTGGTGAGTGAATGGATGTCTCAGTGGTGCATGTGTGAGTAACTACATATGGTTTAAAGCAGTATATGTGAGTGTTGGAGTATATAAATGACTATATGTAAGAGTGAGTGATTGCAAGAATATCTGTATGGATGAGTGTGTGTTTCTATGAGTGATTATTTATGAGAGTAAGAATGTGTTAGTATCTGTATAAATAAGTGTGGTGATGTGTGTATGACTGTATAAGCAAGGAAATGGGTGTGTGATAGTTTCTTTGTATGACTGACCAGGTGTATGAGTAACTCTTTGGGTGAGTGGCAGTGTGTGAGTGTCTATATGGGTGTATGAGTAGATATATCAGTGGCTGTATAGATTAATGACTGTGTGTATGAGTGACGGTATGGGTTATCGTTTCGTTTCGTTTAAAGCTTTTATTCGGTCAAATAGATCAACCATATAAGCAAATACATTCAATAAACAATCTGGTTAAAATAAAATGTAAAAACAGTGGGATTGAAGGAATAAAAATATCAAAATTCGGAAACAAGATATATCAAATGCTAAAGTGCAAATGCATAAGTCACAAAGTTCCCATAGCATTTTGCTTGGGTATAAACAAGCCTAATTCAAAGTGCAGGTGCAGAATAAAAGGAGCATATAGTCAATTATCAATGATCAAAGATTTCCTAGTATAAATAGCTTTCATAAGAAATGTGGCTAAATAAAAACACAATTGCGGATTATCCAATCTAAAAAGCAACTCCATGGCATTTTTTAAAGATCTGGTGTTATATTATAAAAAGAAAGGTTTTAAATAAAATGTTCTAAGATGAGTATAAAAGGTACAAAAAAGTAGCATGTGGCAACAACTTTGGTAGGAGACTCCGTCACATGGACATGGGTGAGTAGAACTCTGTTTCGTGACTGGGAAATTAACAAAATGGTGTATAGTACCCAGTCTTAGACGTGTCAACACGAAACGGTGTGATGCTCTAGTCACGACTGATAAATAACTTTGGAAACCCTGTTTAAGATCCATTTGTAAATAAAATACGAAAGTTGGTTGGGTCTTGATAGTGTGGGACCTAGCCTCTATTTTGTTAGCCATCATAACTGTTTTTATCTCAGTTCTAGCAACAGAAGCTGAATCGGATATCACAGTTAAATAAAAATTTAAACCAATGGATATTATAATTGAGCCAGGGTATTTTTAGACAGTTTTCCAAACTAAGGCAATCCCGTATTATGGATTGCGTAAACATAGTTTCCTCTTTTGACCATATAGATTTCCATAGTAGGAGAGGGCGTATTAAGGCCAGATCTGAAATATATTTAATGCCCACCTCCCTATGGATGAGTTCAGTAGAGGCAGATAAAGGGGCACACAGTAGGCGCTTTAAAAATGAATTTTCAATTTGTTGTAATTTATTACCTTGGCAGTGGCCCCAAACACCTGCCCCATATAGAGCTGCGGAGACGCATCGTATCTCGTAAATTGTCAACATATCTCTGATGAGTCGGTTTCCCAGTTTGGCAGCAAATCTAAAAATGCCATTAATATTTCTCAACATCTTAGAACAGGCATTGTCCTGTTCCTGAACCCAAGACCGATTTCCTGCAAACGTGATGCCTAGTTAACTGAAAGTTTTGACTGTCTGGACCTTGGAGCCTTCAATGTAATAAGTACTGGATGTTATGGGGTTCCTGCCACAAGCCATTACGAAAGTTTTCGATTTGTTAATTAAAAGTTTCCCTTTAGCAATAAAAGCGCTAAAATTATCCATAAGACGTTGTAAACCAATGGGAGTGCGAGAGAGTAAGACCGCCTCGTCCGCATATAAAAGAATTGGGACGGGCATACCGTCAACCCTGGGGGCATCCGACTCAAACAGTTTCAGGGCTGCGTCTGCTTCGTTGATAAACAAAGAAAAAAGCAATGGAGCCAGAACGCAGCCCTGTCGGATGCATCTTTTAACCTTAAAAGAAGGGGTGTATTCGCCTTAAAGGCCATACCGCACCTTACTTGACAGGTTTTCGTATAATCTCGCTAGAAAATAAATTATCTCCTTTGGCGCACCCATATCTAACAATAATGGCCATAAAATTAAATGATCTACCAAATCAAAAGCGCTGCTAAGGTCAGCAAAACATAAATATAAATTTCCTTCCCTAGCCAGGGTATACTTTCCAATTAAGAGGTCCAAATTGACACACTGCTCTAGTGTGCCAATTCCCTTTCTGAATCCATATTGTACAGGAGTAAGAACTGCCTTCTCTTGAACCCAAGCTTCTAATCTCGATAACATGACCCTACTCATGATCTTAACCCCTTCGCTGCTAGGCCTTTTCCCCTCCTGTGCTAAGCCTTTTTTGGGCTATTTGGGGTAGTGCGCGCTTAGGCCCCTGTAACTTTTTGACCACATTAGGTATCCACGCCAAATTTGCGTCCTTTTCTTCCAACATCATGCGGATTCTAAAAGTACCCAGGGTTTGTGGATTCTCCTAGAGGGTTCCCAGAAATTAGTCAAAATACAGCAAAGTTTTTTTTTTTTGTGAAAAATGGGGAAAAGTGGCTGCAAATGAAAGCATCTGGGTTTTTCTCTGCAAATGATATCAAAAAAGGGTTTGTGGGGCTGAAGTCACCATTTCTATAGCTTTTAGGGAATGACAGATTTTTGTCAGAAATCCAACTTTTTATACACAGTTTTGACATTTTTCTGGGACATACACTATTTTTGCAATTTTTTGTGCTTTCAACCTCCTTCCAGATAATGGTAGAAATGGGTAGAAAAGCAATAAAGGATCTTGGAAAGCTATACATTTTTGAAAAGTAGACAAAATTCTGAATTCAGCAAGGGGTCATTTGTGTAGATCCATCAAGGTTTCTTTATAGAAACTAACAGTTAAATATAGGAAAAATAAAAAATTAGTTGAAAAAAGCAGCCTTTTGTGTCAACGTTTTCACCTGGAACTTCTTCTAATTATGACATCTCTTAGAAAGCAATGTACCGTTACATCCGCTGGACCTTCCTGGTTGTGGGGATATATAGGACTTGTAGGTTCACCAAGAGCCCAACGAACCCAGAGTAAAAAACTGAGCAGCATTTTGTAATGTTTTTTTTTTAGTTCCGGGTATATAGCAATTATAGTGTGAAAATGTATACATGGAAAAATTGGTATGAAAGACACCTATGTATTTCTGAAATGGGAACAAATTACAGAGTTTAGAAACAGTGCATATTTGCACATTTTCGAAATTGGGAATACTCATACTTGCATGACAATTATTGGTCATTTTTCAAAATGACTTTTTTTTTACACAATGTCTTTCATTTGGAAGGGAGAAATGCATCAAAAATCAATAGGTAATAACAGTTGCTTTATAAATCTGAACTACCCTAAGTCTCCCGATAAAAATGGTACCTCACTTGTGTGGGTAGGCATAGTGCCCACGACAGGAAGTGGCTCAAAACCTAAGGTGAACACACCACATTTTCACACTGAAAATTTACACATTTTTTGCGAAGAGTCTAGCTGTAGTTTTTGAACCCTAGCTCTGCCGGCAACTAGGGAAACCTAGCAAACCTATACATTTTTGAAAACTAGACACCCAGGGGAATCCAGGATGGGGTGACTTGAGTGCCTCCCACCATGGTATGTTACCCAGAATCCCTTGCAAACGTAAAAAATTGACAAAAAAAACACATTTGCCCCACATTTCTGTGATGGAAAGTTGTGGAATCTGCGTGGATCCACAAATTTCCACCCACCCCGTGTTCCCCAATGGTACCTCACTTGTGCGGGTCGGCCTAGTGCCCGCGACAGGAAACGGCGCAAAACGCAACGTGGTCACACCTCAATTTTGCAGTGAAAAATGACCCTTTTTTGGCAAAGTGACTAGGTGTAGTTTTTGAATCCTAGCCCTGCCGGCACCTAGGGAAACCTACCAAACCTATAAATTTTTTAAAAATAGACACCCAGGGGAATCCACGATGGGGTGTCTTGAGTGCCTCCCACCATGGTCTGTTACCCAGAATCCCTTGCAAACGTAAACAATTGACAAAAAAAAACACATTTTCGCCACATTTCTGTGATGGAAAGTTCTGGAATCTGCATGGATCCACAAATTTCCACCCACCCCACGTTCCCCAAAGTCCTATGAGAAAAATGGTACCTCACTTGTGCGGGTCAGCCTAGTGCCCGCGGCAGGAAACGGCGCAAAACGCAACGTGGTCACACCTCAATTTAGCAGTGAAAAATGACCCTTTTTTGGCAAAGTGACTAGCTGTAGTTTTTGAACCCTAGTTCTGCCGGCACATAGAGAAACCTACCAAACCCACACATTTCTGAAAACTAGACACCCGGCGGCTTCCAGGGAGGTAAGGCTTGCGTGGATCCCCCAACGTTTCCTTACCCAGAATCCCCTGCAAACCTCAATTTTAGCTGAAAAAATCACTTTTTTCACACATTTTGGTGTGGGAAAGTTGTGGCATCACCGGGCTCACACAAATTTACCACCACCCAGCGTTCCCCCAGCTCTCCCGGTAAAAATGGTGCCTCACTTGTGTGGGAGGCCCAAGTACCCGCGGCAGGCAAGGGCCCAAAACGTAGTGAGGCGACATCAAAATGGCCTATCGCAAACCCACCTGGTTTTGCAAGGGGGGTCACTTGGGTTTTTGGCCCGGTGCTCGGCGGACATCTAGGGAAACCTACCAAACCCACACATTTCTGAAAACTAGACACCCGGCGGCTTCCAGGGAGGTATGGCTTGCATGGATCCCCCAACGTTTCCTTACCCAGAATCCCCTGCAAACCTCAATATTAGCTGAAAAAACCACCTTTTTCACACATTTTGGTGTGGGAAAGTTGTGGCATCACCGGGCTCACACAAATTTACCACCACCCAGCATTCCCCCAGGTCTCACGGTAAAATTGGTGCCTCACTTGTGTGGGAGGCCCAAGTACCCGCGGCAGGCAAGGGCCCAAAACGTTGTGAGGCGACATCAAAATGGCCTATCGCAAAACCACCTGGTTTTGCAAGGGGGTCACTTGGGTTTTTGGCCCGGTGCTCGGCGGCCATCTAGGGAAACCTAACAAACCCATGCATTTATGAAAACTAGACACCCGGCGGCTTCCAGGGAGGTATGGCTTACGTGGATCCCCCAACGTTTCCTTACCCAGAATCCCCTGCAAACCTCAATTTTAGCTGAAAAAATCACTTTTTTCACACATTTTGGTGTGGGAAAGTTCTGGCATCACCGGGCTCAAACAAATTTACCACCACCCAGCGTTCCCCCAGCTCTCCTGGTAAAAATGGTGCCTCACTTGTGTGGGAGGCCCAAGTACCCGCGGCAGGCAAGGGCCCAAAACGTAGTGAGGCGACATCAAAATGGCCTATCGCAAAACCATCTGGTTTTGCAAGGGGGATCACTTGGGTTTTTGGCCCGGTGCTCGGTGGCCATCTAGGGAAAGCTACCAAACCCATGCATTTCTGAAAACTAGACACCCGGCGGCTTCCAGGGAGGTATGGCTTGCGTGGATCCCCCAACGTTTCCTTACCCAGAATCCCCTGCAAACCTCAATTTTAGCTGAAAAAAACAATTTTTTCACACATTTTGGTGTGGGAAAGTTGTGGCATCACCGGGCTCACACAAATTTACCACCACCCAGCATTCCCCCAGGTCTCTCTGTAAAAATTGTGCCTCACTTGTGTGGGAGGCCCAAGCACCCGCGGCAGGCAAGGGCCCAAAACGTAGTAAGGCGACATAAAAAAAAAACCATTTTTTTTCCAGGGGGCCATACCTCCCTGGAAGCCGCCGGGTGTCTAGTTTTCAGAAATGCATGGGTTTGGTAGGTTTCCCTAGATGGCCGGAGAGCACCGGGCAAAAAACCCAAGTGACCCCCCTTGCAAAACCAGGTGGTTTTGCGATAGGCCATTTTGATGTCGCCTCACTACGTTTTGGGCCCTTGCCTGCCGCGGGTACTTGGGCCTCCCACACAAGTGAGGCACCATTTTTACCGGGAGACCTGGGGGAACGCTGGGTGGTGGTAAATTTGTGTGAGCCCGGTGATGCCACAACTTTCCCACACCAAAATGTGTGAAAAAAGTGATTTTTCCAGTTAAAATTGAGGTTTGCAGGGGATTCTGGGTAAGGAAACGTTGGGGGATCCACGCAAGCCATACCTCCCTGGAAGCCGCCGGGTGTCTAGTTTTCAGAAATGCGTGGGTTTGGTAGGTTTCCTGTTAGAAGGCGACCCCAGGGGAGACAGGAAGGTTACCCGAACACCCTGAGACCCACCCTCGGGGTAACTTAGCCGGGCACTGGCGGGAGACTCCTCAGGGGAAGAGTCTCGTATCTAGGATCGTACACACATCACCACACGACAAAGAGACACCACACAGTAGGTTCTTGGGAACAGATCCTTTATCTACTCAGCTACGTCGGATCTTTATGATCACCAAGATGGATATGTACAAATAGAGCACGGGCTCAGAGAGTCTCGGTAGGGAAAAGGGGGTAGCGGGACAGTCTTTGGGGATCCGGATCAAATGCAGGGGCGTACCCAACGCACAGCTCACAATCCTCGAGCCGGGGGCTACGCTGTGGTCCAGCCGGACCGAGGGAGTCTTTAGGAGCTGCGAGTCACTCAGCAGGGCTCAAGCACAAGTTCGGAGGTCTTACGATCTTCAGGGGAGCCGCGAGTCACTCAGCAGGGCTCAAGCACCAGTTCGGAGGTCTTACGATCTTCGGGGGAGCCGCGAGTCACTCAGCAGGGCTCAAGCACAAGTTTGGAGGTCTTACGATCTTCAGGGGAGCCGCGAGTCACTCAGCAGGGCTCAGGTGTTCCAAGGTTGCAAGGGAGCCGCGACGACGTCAGCAGGGCTCTCGTCGTTCCAGAGTCGAATCTGCCTGATAGTCCCAGAGCACCCCTTGTTATAGGTCAACCCCTCTTTAATGTCCGGGGTCCGTGTAGGCAGGGCTCTTAGCGCCTGGGGGCCGCTCGTTGGAGTTTCCTGCCATGTTGTCCTTTGATCCTTTCAGGGCCGGGTCGGGAGGAGTCCCAGACACCCAGCAGGCATGGAGCCAGCCCTCAGGGAGGCCAGAGGTGCGATGGAAACTGCTCCTCCCTCTCTCACTCCATGGGAGCGCGATGTTTCACAGCCGGGGCGGTGCTTCTAGGCCTGGGTTGTGCTGGGGCCGGGCGGCCATCGTAGGTGCATGAAGTGGGCACGCGGGCCCTGTGGTGCTGGGAAGACGGAGGGCACGGACAGGGAAGTCCGGGTCGGGTGTGTGTGGGTCCTGGCGGGTAGGACCGGCTAGGCCGTGTACTGAGGGACTGAATGAGGTGTACGGGTCAGGGGATGTGGCTAGGGGTCAGGGATGGCCATGCCACAAGGCCGGGTCTAACACGCGTCCCCCCCAGCTGAAAGCCGGAGAGAACTACCCATCCTCTTGGGGGTTCTCTTCGCTGAGGCGGTAGAACCGGGAGAGGCCGTCAGCGTTGGCGTGGTCAGTACGAGGGCGGTGCTCTACGGTGAAATCCATCCCCTGGAGGGAGATTGACCACCGCAATAGTTTGGGGTTTTCCCCTCGCATCTGCATGAGCCATCGCAGGGGGCGATGGTCGGTTTGGACTTTGAAATGGGTGCCGAACAGATAGGGTCATAATATCTTGAGGGCCCAGACTACGGCGAACGCCTCGCGCTCAATGGTGCTCCATTTCTGTTCTCTGGGTAACAGCCTTCGGCTGAGGAAGGCTATGGGCTGGTCTAGGCCTTGGTCATTCATCTTTGACAGGACTGCCCCAATGCCATGCTCGGAGGCATCAGTTTGTACAACAAACTCCTTGGAGTAGTCGGTTGCCTGGAGCACAGGGGCAGTACACATGGCCGCTTTCAGGGCATCGATCGCCTCCTGGCAGGCAGAGGTCCACTGCACTTTCTTGGGCTGTTTCTTGGACGTGAGTTCCGTGAGGGGACCGACAAGGCTGCCGTACCCCCGGATGAATCTCCGGTAGTAGCCGGTGAGGCCCAGAAAGGCTCGGACCTCCGTTTGGGTAGTGGGTGGTTCCCAGGCTAGGATGGCGTCGATCTTAGGCTGCAGCGGGGCGACCTACCCGCTTCCGACCCGGTGCCCTAGGTAGACCACCGAACTTTGCCCAATCTGACACTTGCTGGCTTTTACTGTGAGGCCTGCCTGGCGCAGGGCCATTAGCACCCTCCGGAGGTGCTGGAGGTGCTCACTCCATTCGGAATTGAAAACCGCGATATCGTCTAGATATGCGGCGCTGAACTTTTCTAGCCCGGCCAGGACTCTATTTACCAGTCGCTGGAAGGTGGCCGGGGCATTTTTCATCCCGAAGGGCATCACGCGAAAGCGATAGTGCCCATCCGGGGTGGAGAAGGCGGACCGCTCCTTGGCTCCTTCTGTGAGCGCAATTTGCCAGTACCCGCAGGTTAGATCGAATGTGCTGAGGAAATGGGCCGACCCGAGACGGTCAATGAGTTCGTCTGCTCGGGGAATGGGGTGAGCGTCGGCTCGGGTGACTTCATTGAGTCCCCGGTAGTCCACACAGAATCGGAGTTCTGGGGCGATACCGGGGGCAGCTGCTTTCGGGACCAGTACCACGGGGCTGGCCCAAGTTCTGTCTGAGGGTTCGATCACCCCCAAGGTCAACATCTTCGAGACCGCGGCCTGAATGCAGGACCGGACTCGATCAGGGACTCGGTAGGCTTGTTGCTTCACCGGCGGGCTGTCTCCGGTGTCCACGTCATGGACACACCAGTCGGTGACTTTGGGGACGAGAGAGAATAAGTCAGGGAACTGCCCTAAGAGCTGGCGGCAGTCTTCGCGTTGCTGGGAAGTGAGGGATGGAGAGAGGTTCACTCCTTCCACGGAGCCATCCTTCTCCTTGGTACACAGGAGGTCAGGGAGGGGATCTGACTCCTCCTCGGCCCCGTCATCAGTGGCCAGCAGCAGACTCAGCTCCGTCCGCACGAAGTGGGGCTTGAGGCGGTTCACGTGAAGGACCCAAAGGGGGTCCCGAGGTGATTGGACGTCCACCAAGTACGTGACCTGGCTCTTCCGCTCAATGACTTTGAAGGGCCCGGTCCATTTATCCTGGAGGGCGCAAGGTTTCACGGGGGCCATGACCCATACCTACTGGCCCGGCTGGAACTCGACCAGTGGCATTCTGGTCGTACCAGCGCTTCATTTCTTCCTGTCTCGCCTCCAGGTTGGCCTCGGCCATTTCTCAAAACTTCCTAGTCTGGTTTCGGAGGGTCAGAACGTATCGGAACACATCTCGGGGGGGGCCTCGGGGCGCCGCCTCCCACCCTTCCTTGACCAAGCTGAGGGGCCCCCGGACGGGGTGCCCGTAGAGTAACTCAAAAGGGCTGAACCCCAAGGATTTCTGGGGAACTTCCCGGTAGGCGAACAAAAGGCAGGGGAGCAGGACGTCCCACTTGCGCCGTAGGGGCTCTTCCAGGCCCGCGATCATCCCCTTCAGAGTCCGGTTAAACCGCTCTACTAGGCCATTTCCTTGGGGGTGGTACGGTGTGGTGAATTTATACACTCCACATTGTTGCCACAGGGACGTCATGTATTTAGAGATAAAGTTCGTCCCACGGTCGCTTACGAACTCGCGGGGAAAACCCACACGGGAAAAGATCCCCATCAACGCCCGGCCCACCACGGGGGCGGTGATGGTGCGTAGGGGAATGGCCTCAAAGGGTCTCGGGTGGCATGGTCCACTAGGACGAGGATGAAGCGGTGACCTTGTGAGGTTGGGGGGTCCAGGGGCCCCACGATGTCGATCCCGACCCGTTCGAACGGGGTATTGACGACAGGGAAGGGTTGGAGGGGAGCCTTGCGCTTTCCTCCACTTTTCCCACTAGCCTGGCACGTGGGACAGGACTTGCAGTGGGTTTCTACCTCTGTTTTCATTTTCGGCCAGTAAAAGTGAGTCACTAGGCGACTGTAGGTTTTGTCTTGGCCCAAGTGGCCTGCGAGGGGGACATCGTGGGCCAAGCCCAGGAGGAAGTCTCGGAAGCGTAGGGGTACCACCAGCACCCGGGCTGATCCTAGCTCCACCGACTTCTGCTCGCTGTACAAAAGGTCATTTTCCCAATATAGCCGGTGTGTTCCAGACTGGTCGCCCGCGGCTTGGGCCTCTGCTTGCTGCCGGGGTCCGACTAGGGAGGGACAGGTAGCTTGCTCCTGGCAGAATTCCTCTCGGGAGGGGCCCCCCTCGTGGCGCCACTGGGCCAACTCGGGCAGAACGCCTAACTCTGCGATCTGTGAGGGGTCGGACGGTAGGGGTTCGTCGCTGGCGACAGATTCTCCACGTGGGGAGATGTGGGGGCCCTCGGCTGGGACAATCCTGTCCTCGTTGGCAGGTGCGTCCTCGACTTCCCCAAGGGGGGGCAGTCGGGCCGCCATAGATCGGGTGGTGGCGCACACCCACTCGGGGAGACCCATCATCCCTAGGTGGGACTTGCGCTCGACTTGCTGCCAGGTGGAACTTTCCAGGTCGTTCCCCAGGAGACAGTCGACCGGCTGGGAGGTTCGTACTGCTACTTTCAATTTACCGACCACTCCGCCCCATTCAAAAGGCACCAGGGCTACCTTACAGAGACTCTCAGTGTTGTCAGCTGCAATTACAGGGCAAAATATATTGGGGAGGATCTGGTCTTCGTGGACTAAGTGGCTGAGGACACCGGTGATGCTCGCCCCGGTGTCACGAAGGGCCTCTACCTGTTGGCCATTGATCGTCACTAGCTGCCCGTATTTCTTCGTGTTGGAAGGCAGGAGGCTCCCAGGGACCATTTCTCTGTGTCCTAATGATACCAAGGCCATGGCGGCGGGTTCCCATTCTACGGTCTACTCAATCTCCTCCCCTAGGGCTACATTGGCTATCTGTCTGGCTGGAGGGGCTGTAGTGGGGACGCGCAGGGCCATGGGGCATTCGGGGTCATTGGCGTAATGCCCGGGCTTCTGGCAACGGAAAAAAGTGATGGTCACCAGGTGCCCCTGTCTCACGGGTGGACCGGATACAGCTGGTGGGGGTGCCGGGAAGTGCGGAGGTTGGCTTTTCGGAGGACTGGACTGGGATTCCCTCTGCCCTCCCTGGTTCCCCCCCCTCTCTGGCGGGGTGGTCCGTGACTGGCTCGGGGGTATTCTCCTACAGGGCCCCGGGAGACCCGGGTGTTGGTCCAGCGATCCGCCTCGACAGCCAGCTTCCTCGGATCCGTGAGCTTGCTGTCGAGCAGATGCTGGCGTAGCTCCACAAAGCAGTTCGCCGCCAGGTGTTCCCATAACATAAGGTTGGTTAGTTCGTCCAGGGTGGTTACTTTGCTGCCCTTAATCCACCCGTCGAATGCACGGCTGAAAAAGTTCACATACTCCACCCACGTGGTGCCGGGGATCTTCTTGCAGTCCCGGAACCGCTGGCGGTACATCTCCGGGGTGAAGCCGTACCTTGTGAGGAGGGCCTCCTTCATGTGGCTGTAGGAGGTCTGCATGGAGGATGGTAGGTCGAGCAGGGTGTCTCTCCCCTCGCTCAAGAATCGGCCCCACAACCCGGCCCCCCAATCTTTCTGCGGGACTCGGTGGGAGGTCATGGCGACCTCGTAGGCCTTGAACCATTGTTGGATGTCATCGTTTTTGTAATATTCCTTGACCACATCTTTGGGGATGTGGACCTTCTGTTCTGCCGGTGGTGGGGCCCCCCGGTTCTCCGGGGGTCGAGCTTCTTCGCTCCTTGCCTTGAGCTCGATTTCTTTCAAGCTGCGTTCGTGCTCCAATTGAAGTCTTCCTCCTTCGTGCTCTCGTTGGAGTTTCTTCTCTTCCAGTTCGCCTTGTACTAGCATCTGTTCCACTGCTAGCTTCTTCTCAGCTAATTTCAACTCGCCCTCAATTTTCAGTTTGGCCAGTTCGAGTTTGTGATTACGACTTCTCTCTCTGTCTGCGAGTTCTTCCGGGGATAGACCCCCGTCTGGTACGAAGCTTCGTACCTGGTTGCTGCTGCTTTCTCTTGGGGAGAGTCCAGCTTCGTCGTGGAGCTCCTCCGCTCCTTCTGGGTGGGGGGCTCCGGATTCCACCCAAGCTTTCAGTGCCTTCTGCATATCTTCTTTGGTGTTGAGACCAGTGGTAGCGATTTTTAGTTCTTTGCAGAATTGCTTCAGTTCTTTGTGTGTGTACTCTTCCAGTTGTTCCGCCTGGAACACAGCACTCGCGTTGGTTTCTGTGAGACTCATGGCGTTTTCTTCTGCCGTCTTTGCCGGTAGTGCGTCAGCCGCTTATGGTACGATCTCTAGATGATGGGCCCGAATCCCGTCGCTTGCCACCAATGTTAGAAGGCGACCCCAGGGGAGACAGGGAGCTTACCCGAACACCCTGAGACCCACCCTCGGGGTAACGTAGCCGGGCACTGGCGGGAGACTCCTCAGGGGAAGAGTCTCGTATCTAGGATCGTACACACGGCACCACACGACAAAGAGACACCACACAGTAGGTTCTTGGGAACAGATCCTTTATCTACTCAGCTACGTCGGATCTTTATGATCACCAAGATGGATATGTACAAATAGAGCACGGGCTCAGAGAGTCTCGGTAGGGAAAAGGGGGTAGCTGGACAGTCTTTGGGGATCCGGATCAAATGCAGGGGCGTACCCAACGCACAGCTCACAATCCTCGAGCCGGGGGCTACGCTGTGGTCCAGCCGGACCGAGGGAGTCTTTAGGAGCCGCGAGTCACTCAGCAGGGCTCAAGCACAAGTTTGGAGGTCTTACGATCTTCAGGGGAGCCGCGAGTCACTCAGCAGGGCTCAAGCACAAGTTCGGAGGTCTTACGTTCTTCAGGGGAGCCGCAAGTCACTCAGCGGGGCTCAAGCACCAGTTCGGAGGTCTTACGATCTTCGGGGGAGCCGCGAGTCACTCAGCGGGGCTCAAGCACAAGTTCGGAGGTCTTACGATCTTCAGGGGAGCCGCGAGTCACTCAGCAGGGCTCAGGTGTTCCAAGGTTGCAAGGGAGCCGCGACCACGTCAGCAGGGCTCTCGTCGTTCCAGAGTCGAATCTGCCTGATAGTCCCAGAGCACCCCTTGTTATAGGTCAACCCCTCTTTGATGTCCGGGGTCCGTGTAGGCAGGGGTCTTAGCGCCTGGGGGCCGCTCGTTGGAGTTTCCTGCCATGTTGTCCTTTGATCCTTTCAGGGCCGGGTCGGGAGGAGTCCCAGACACCCAGCAGGCGTGGAGCCAGCCCTCAGGGAGGCCGGAAGGCCGATCGAAACCCATCTCCCGAGGGGAGGCCAGAGGTGCGATGGAAACTGCTCCTCCCTCTCTCACTCCATGGGAGCGCGATGTTCCCCAGCCGGGGCGGCGCCTCGAGGCCTGGGTTGTGCTGGGGCCGGGCGGCCATCGTAGGTGCATGAAGTGGGCACGCAGGCCCTGTGGTGCTGGGAAGATGGAGGGCACGGACAGGGAAGTCCGGGTTGGGTGTGTGTGGGTCCTGGCGGGCAGGACCGGCTAGGCCGTGTACTGAGGGACTGAATGAGGTGTACGGGTCAGGGGATGTGGCTTGGGGTCAGGGATGGCCATGCCACAAGGCCGGGTCTAACATTTCCCTAGATGGCCGCCGAGCACCGGGCCCTTGCCTGTCGCGGGTACTTGGGCCTCCCACACAAGTGAGGCAACATTTTTACCGGGAGACCTGGGGGAATGCTGGGTGGTGGTAAATTTGTGTGAGCCCAGTGATGCCACAACTTTCCCACACCAAAATGTGTGAAAAAAGTGATTTTTTCAGCTAAAATTGAGGTTTGCAGGGGATTCTGGGTAAGGAAACGTTGGGGGATCCACGCAAGCCATACCTCCCTGGAAGCCCCCGGGTGTCTAGTTTTCAGAAATGTATGGGTTTGGTAGGTTTCCCTAGATGGCCGCCGAGCACCGGGCCAAAAACCCAGGTGACCCCTCTTGCAAAACCAAGTGGTTTTGAGATAGGCAATTTTGATGTCGCCTCACTAAGTTTTGGGCCCTTGCCTGTCGCTGGTACTTGGGCCTCCCACACAAGTGAGGCACCATTTTTACCACTAGACCTAGGGGAACACTGGGTGGTGGGAAATTTGTGTGAGCCCGGTGATGCCACAACTTTCCAACACAAAAATATGTGAAAAAAGTGGTTTTTTCAGCTAAAATTGAGGTTTGCAGGGGATTCTGGGTAAGGAAACGTTGGGGGATCCACCCAAGCCATACCTCCCTGGAAGCCCCCGGGTGTCTAGTTTTCAGAAATGTGTGGGTGTGGTAGGTTTCCCTATGTGATGGCTGCGCTAGGGCCCTAAATCCACAGGTAGGCATATTGCTAAAAACAACTCTGTGCCTAGTTGACTTTCTGCCACCCGGGGGGGGGGGGCATCGGGGGGTAGGGGGATGCCCCGATATGCCCCCAAGGGGGGCAGAAACACTGTGGCTACACACACATAAAAAAAGCCAGCGTAATCGTTGGCGTCCAGTGGGCTTTTTGCCCCACAAGGGGGGCAGATTGAGGGCTACTGCCCCTATCTGCCCCCCCGGGGGGGGGGGCAGAAAGTCCACTAGATGCCAGGGATTTTTTGAGCAAATTTTAATTAGGGTGGGGGCTGTTCAAAACGGACATGCCAATGCCCCCACCCTAATTAAAAATTGCCTAAAAAACATCCCTGGCGTCTAGTGGGCTTTTTGCCCCCTGGAGGGGCAGATTGGGGACTACTGCCCTATCTGTCCCCCAGGGGGGCAGGAAGGCTGTAATTTTTGCGGGGAAAGGGTGGGGGCATGGGCATGGCCGTTTTGGGCAACCCCCACTCTAATTAAAATTATCCCCAAAAAACTCCCTAGCGTCTAGTGGGCTTTTTTCCCCCCCGGTGGGGCAGATTGGGGGCTAATGCCCCCATCTGCCCCCAGGGGAGGCAGAAAGTCCACTAGGCACCAGAGAGTTTTATGGGTAAATTTTAATTAGGGTGTGGGTTGCCCAAAACGGGCATGCCAATGCCCCCACCCTAATTAAAATTTTCCCCGAAAAATCTCTGGCGTCTAGTAGGCTTTTTGCCCCCTGGGGGGGCAGATTGGGGGCTACTGCCCCATCTGTCCACCACGGGGGGCAATAAGGCTGTAACTTTTGCAGGGAGGGGGTGGGGGCATGGGCATGTCAGTTTTGGCCAACCCCCAAACTAATTAAAAGTTGCCCCAAAATAATCCCTGGCGTCTAGTGAGCTTTTTACCCCTCCAACAGGGCAGATTGGGAGCTGATGCCCCCATCTGCCCCCCAGAGGAGGCAGAAAGTCCACTAGATGCCAGGGAGTTTTTGGGGCAAATTTTAATTAGGGTGGGGGCTGCCCAAAACGGGTATGCAAATGCCCCCACCCTAATTAAAATTTGCCCCAAAAAATCCCTGGCGTCTAGTGGGCATTTTGCCCCCCGGGGTGGCAGACTGGGGGCTACTGCCCCATCTGTCCCCCGGGGAGGCAGGAAGGCTGTAATTTTTGCGGGGATGGGGTGGGGGCATGGGCATGGCCGTTTTGGGCAACCCCCACCCTAATTAAAATTTTCCCCAAAAAACTCCCTGGCGTCTAGTGGGCTTTTTGCCCCCCCGGTGGGGCAGATTGGGGGCTAATGCCCCCATCTGCCCCCAGGGGGAGCAGAAAGTCCATTAGATGCCAGGGAGGTTTTTGAGCAAATTTTTATTAGGTTGGGGGCTGCCCAAAATGGGCATGCCAATGTCCCCACCCTAATTAAAATTTGCCTAAAAAATCCCTGGCGTCTAGTGGGCTTTTTGCCCCCCTGGTGGGGCAGATTGGGGGCTACTGCACCAACTGCCCCACAGGGGAGCAGGAAGGCTGTTATTTTTGCGGGGGAGGGGGGTGGGGGCATGGGCATGCCCGTTTTGGGAGCCCCCACCCTAATTCAAATTTGCCCCAAAAAACTCCCTGGCGTCTATTGGGTTTTTTTGCCCCCGGCGGGGCAGATTGGGGGCTAATGCCCCCATCTGCCCGCCAGGGGGCAGAAAGTCCACAAGACACCAGGGAGTTTTTGGGGCAAATTTTAATTAGGGTGGGGGCTGCCCAAAACGGGCATGCCAATGCCCCCACCCTAATTAAAATTTGGCTAAAAAATCCCTGGTGTCTACTGGGCTTTTTGCCCCCCGGGGGGGGCAGAAAGGCTGTCATTTTTGCGGAGGGTGGATGGGGGCATGGGCATGCCCATATTGGGCAGCCCCCACCACAAATTATAAGAAAATATTAATCCCTGGGGTATAGTGGGCTTTCTGCCCCCCGGGGGGGGCAGAAAGGCTGTACATTATGCGGGGTGGGGGCATGGACATGCCCTTCATGGGCAGCCCCCACCCTAAAAAATGACGTGCGCAAAGTAAATATCCCTGGTGTCTAGTGGGCTTTTTGCCCCCCCGGGGGGCAGA
This sequence comes from Triturus cristatus, assembly GCF_964204655.1. NCBI lineage: Eukaryota > Metazoa > Chordata > Amphibia > Caudata > Salamandridae > Triturus > Triturus cristatus. The sequence continues at coordinate 326,092,132 of NC_140587.1, forward strand.
TTGGGGGCTACTGCCCCCATCTGCCCCCCAGGGGGGGCAAAAAGACTAAATGACACTAAAAATATTTGGGGGGAGCAAAAGCCCTTGCTTAAGGGGCCGATCCCCCCTCCCTGGTGTCTAGTGGGTGGATCCCTGCTTGGGGATCGCCCCAGCAGGGATCCACTGGGTACCATTGGAAAGGGGAGATTCTCCCCTTTCCAATGATACCTCTCCCGTCTTTCTGCGTGCCCGGGGGGCTGAGATAGCCCCCTGAGCACATACAAAGTGAAACTGAAATGAGCCTAAAGGCTCATTTCAGTTTAGTTTTCTGTGCAATGAAGACAGCGCGACCTGCGCGCTGATCTTCATTGCACAGAAACCAGAGAGGGGGCATCGGGAGCTGGGGAAGCTCTTCCCCAGCTCTCAAGGTCAAAGGCATGAAATAGAAATCCCTCTGCTGTCTGCAGCAGAGGGATTTCGTGCCCCTGGCCTCATGACGGAATGGTTCCGTCATGAGCACAGGGGCACCGATGCTCATGACGGAACCATTCCGTCATGAGCATCGAAAGGGTTAATAGATGAGTCAAGTAGAGATATTGGGCGGTAATTACAAACATCAATTTTGACTCCTTTCTTATGTATAGGTACTATAATGTATTGACCTCATGATAAAGGAAAATGGGTCTCAACGGCGGCATTAAAAACTCTTGTTAGAAAAGGGGACCATAGAACAATTTCATTCCTATAAAAATCTATGGGGACCCCGTCGAGTCCTGGTGCTTTACCCCCTTATTACTAATAATACCATCGGTGACTTCTTCGATACTAATTGATAAAGGAATAATTGGCCATTCGTCAGAGTACTGGTTGGATTGGGTGGGTGATACAACTGTATTAATAGGGTTAAAAATGTTAGAAAAATGGGTTACCCAATCGTTACAGTTGATGTGGGAATTAATTTCGGGGATATGGTCATCCTTCAAGAAGGTGCTATTTACGGTATCCCAGAACAATTTGCTATTTTTAGTGTCAGCTGCCAAACTTAAATCTTTCCAAGCTATTTCTTGGAGTCCCGTTTTTCTAATTTTTAAAGCTATAGCATATTCTGCACGCGAGACCTTGATTAAATCCGAGTTTCTGGGATTACATCTCAAAACTTGTTTGAGATTACTCAGGGCCTTAGTGCATCTGGTATCGAACCAGCCCGCCTTAGGTTTTTTATTTTTGCAGACTGGTTTCGTCAGAAGATTCTCCACAGTATTATTTATCTTGGTAAAATTCTCTAGCATCATTACAGGATCAACCTCATCCCCAAAGCAAACTTCAATTTCGTTCTGGCATTGGGTAACAACGTCATTCAGAATTTTGGATGGGTCCACACCGGCCCATTTTATCCGGACACCATTTGGTCTGGTGGAGGCGATACATGAGCTTTGAAGTGCACTAGAAATATGTTTGGGTCCCCAACATAATAAATACACAGAAAAACTGTTATGATCGCTAGTGGGTTGATCCGTTATCCAAGGTAGGAAAAATAAATGTGCACTATTACAGGAAATGATGATGTGATCAATAATAGACATTGCATTTCTACCTGTGAATGTGGGGCATTTCTTATTAAGTTTATCAGTAGCACAATATAACAATTCTAGATCCCATTTAGCCATTGCACCATTTAGGGCCATACCATATTTGCAGTGAGGAAAATGCATATAACAGTCATCATTGAAATCCCCCCTCCTAGGACCACAAACTTTGGTTAAGGATAGTGGACATATTTGGACGTTAAAATCACCCACCCAGAGGATAACAATTGGCTTCCTGATAATACTGGTCATCTTCTCAAGTTCACTTTCCAGATCGTTAATAATTAGGCCACGTGAGGAGCTAAACATATTATTGTAAAAATTAATCAGGATAACATCTTTGTCTGAGGGGGAAGCCAGCCACATAATCTGAGCATAAAAACCCACATTAGTACACTTTTTAATTTTACATTTGTTTAAACTAATAGAAATCAGGATCAAAAGTCCTCCCTTGGCTCTACCGGAAGGGGAAGCCTGGGCCGGAAGCCAATGGGAGATAAAGCCCTCTACATAAATTGGATCGATGCACCACGTCGCCTGAAGGCAAATGATATCGTGTTGGGCCGAAGTAAAATCTGACCATGAGGGAGTAGCTTTTTTCCTGTTGAATCCAGCAATGTTCCAAGTAGTGACCTGGTACCCTATGGTGGAATTCGTTACATCAAGTTGCTGAAAAGATTCATCGTGACCCACCTCTTTTCTAGTAATATTTACTTCTGGTAGAATACACTCTAGTTCGCTAGAAGCAATACGTGGACATGTTACATTTTTAGTTAAAGTCCCGCCCTGCTCTGACGTGCACAAATCAACCTTTCTAATTATATTCTTGACATTTAGATTTCCTGTTTTGGGACTTTTGGGTACGTGTCTTTCCCTTGTTGCCTGGCTATTCCATGACAGTCCCTTACGTCAATAATTGTTGTCCAAGTTACCTAGCACCTGGAATTTATTGGTTACTGGAACAGCAAAACTAGATACGGGAGGGTACAAATAAGGGATTGACGGAGGTCCGGTTCTAGTTCAACCTACATATCCGTTTCCGAGTGGTCCCATTAAATGTCTATAAAAGTATCCTAAAGGAAGAAGAGTAGTGTTGAATTCCCGAGGAGAGGGTAATGGTGCGTTATTAAGTGTATTAAATGCCCACCTCGGGGACCTAAGATTAATAATTATACAATCGCCAATAAAACATTTTCTTGAAGGTCCGATCCAGCCTACTCTACGTGTTGTCAGGATCTGGTTTATCCCTTCCATTGGGTAATTACAGTTATTAGCTAACCAAAACACTACTTTATTTGTAAGGGTCTCATGGTCTTCTACCTGGCCAAATTCAAGTTTAGGTACGTTGGCCAGGATTGGCACATATGCACTGCATTCGGAAGGCAGGTTTGTAACCAAGGGCATCTTCCTTTCCTCGTGGGCTGACACTCTTAAGCCATCTGATTTTGCAGAATTGGGTATAGTAAATTTGTCCAGCTTAGTTACTGTTCTGTCCTTCTGAGGTGGTTTAAATCCATAATTATTAGCTGAGTTACCTGATACTAAAAATCTTTCATTTCCATTGTTCCTCACTTCTAAATCAATAATCTGCTCTTTTAAATTGTTAAGGGGTTCCCTATCCTGTGCGGTCATCAAATTAGTAGGGCCTATAGTAGCATCTTTCTGTTGGATTCTAATTGGCTCCTTTATAAGTTTGTCATTTACTTTATCCAGCACTCCAGTAATTTTATGAATTTCTCTGGCCAAAATATCGAATTTATCGTATAGTGGCCTTAATAGCTCTATCATTTTATCAGATATGATAGCCAGTGTTAAATGCTGGGGTATAGAATCTGTTCTGTTCGACTGGTCAGCTAGCAAGCCTAGTTTCATAGCATGATTACTCTTAGTTGCCTTTTTTGGTTTGGGGTTAGGATTAGAGTTCCCCCGTTCCAGCATGTTCCTTCTACATCCCCTGGTTTTTCCCATTGGCAGGCGGCTCTCGGGGTGAATCAGATTAGGGGTCAGTGATATTAGAGTATAATCCCCACTATTTACTCATGTACCAATGGTGTCTGGAACCAGCTTCCCAATAACCGGTGAGTTATTAGTCGACATATTAAACTCAATCTCAATCTCACCAGGGGGGCCGGGGGGAGTGCTAACCTCGTTTACCCGATCGGCCCCCATAGAGCTTGGGCCCATAGAAAGGCGTCTCTCAGTTCGGTTAATTTCTTCTGAGAGAACGTTAACTGCTTTGACCAAAAACGAATCGATCGTAGTACATGATCGATCGATAGGGTGCTTCACAGTTTTCCTCCTTGCCATAGTCTTACTACGGGGGAAGCTGTGCAAATACCTATAACAATAAAAACAATACGTATTACACAATACAAATATAAGTAGAATTAACTACCACTTTGTACTCATTGGGTAAAAACTTAGGATATTGAACATTAGGCAACCTCTAGAATGTAAAGTGCGAATGCAGAATAAATAGGTCTCAATTAAAGTAACACGTGCTAGCAGAGAATATAGTACTAGGATACAATAATAAACTTAAGGTATCAAGCATTAAGCAGCCTATTGAGTGTAAAGTGCAAATGCAGAATAAATAGGCCTCACTTAAAGTGACACGTGCTAGCAGAGAGTACAGTAGCAGGATAAGTTAAAAATCCCACTATATCAAAACGTATGAAATAATCCAAGGACGTAGCTGTGAAGGGAGCAGCAAAGAAAGTATCTGGATAAGGACTACAAGTTGCTGATAATAGGGGGAAAACCATAGATGGTTAGCTGTTCCCTCGTGGGTGAAGGAGTACACAGGTCTATCTAAGTACTGTACCTTCCATTGAATTAGCGTATTTAGGATCCAGATAAGACTGTATGGGTTAGTAGGTGGATGTGTGTGTAGACGTATGAATCACTGAGCAGGTATGCACTAACTGCTATTGGTCTGTCTATGGTTTCGATATTGGTGGTCTGTGTTTTAGAGTGGGTGTATGAAAGGTTTTATTATGGTATGAGGAGGTGCATCATTTGAGATGTCATCAGTGATGTCATCAGTGATGTCACTGAGCATGTCATGAGTGATGTAATATGTGACGTCATCAGCAGTGCATTGCAGGGGCGCAAGTTATAGTTAGGTCTACTAACTATAACAGCCGAATTTCTATAGTTTTGTACGAGTGAAATCTCCAACTAACTATAACGTCCCTGAAACCTACGTTTTTTTTTTCAGTGAATTTCTAAGGTTTTTTAAATGCTAATTTCTAACTATAGTGTCCCTGAAACCAATGGTTTTTTCAGTGAATTTCAAAGGTTTTTTAAATGAAAATTTCTAGCTATAACGTCCCTGAAACCTATGGTTTTTTCAGTGAATTTCTAAGGTTTTTTAAATGCTAATTTCTAACTATGCCTACAAAGGTAGGACATGTGAAGAAAGAGGAAGAAAGGCGCAGAAAGAAGCAAGACAAATGCAGAAAGAGGCAACAGAAGTCTAGAAAGACCAAGAAAAGTGCAGGAAGAAGAAAAGATGTGCAGAAAGAACCAACAGAGGAGCAGAAAGTCCTCCTGTGGCCCCAACATTTTGGTGATGGGTACTGGTGGTAACTGACTCTGGCTAACCAGGCCTAGAGCCAGTGATATGCTAAAAGACACTTACTTAGAATACAGTGAAAACACCTACATACACTAGGGAACACTATGAGTTGGGGTACCCCTGTGATTAGCATGACCTCCTATGTATTTGCCATGAGTTAATGCCTGGGTCATTGCATGAGTACATGAGTAGTGACTGGATGATTTGAGTGCTGCAAGAAGAGTGCATGGTGATTTTATAAGTGCTTGGGTTTTGGTGGATTGATTGGATAAGTACATGGTGCTGGCTGGGTGATTGAAGGAGTGCATGGGTACTGACAGGACGATGGCTGGACTGCATGGGTAGTACTCAGGGTATTGTAGCCGTGCATGTGTTAGTGCATGGGTCATTGCATGAGTGCATGGGGCAGTGATTGGATAAACACATAGGATTGGTTGGGTGATTGGAGGAATTCATAGATAGTACCAGGGAGATTACTGGACTGCATAGGTAGTCCTCAAGGTATTGCAGCAGTGCATGTGTTAGTAACTTGGCCATTGCCTGAGTACATGGTACTGAGTGGATAATTAGAGTACTGCAAGGAGAGTGTGTGGTGAATTTATAAGTGCTTGGGTATTGGAGGAGTGTTTGGATTAGTACATGGTAGTGGCTGGGTGACTGGAGGAGTGCACAGGGAGTGACAGTGCAATTGCGGGACTTCATGGGTACTACCTGGGGAATTGAAGGAGCAAATGAGAAGTGTGTAAGTGGGTACAGGACTGTATGGGTAGTGCATATGGGATTGTAACAGTGATCAGTTAGTGCCTGGATCATTGCATATGTACATAGCTACTGACTGAAAGATTAGAATACTGCAAGGAGAGTGCCTGAGTGAATTTATAAGTGCTTGGGTATTGGCGGAGTGTTTGGATTAGTACATGGTAGTGGCTGGGTGACTGGAGGACTGCACGGAGAGTGACAGGGTGTTTGCTGTACTGCATAGGTACTACCAGGGGAATTGAAGGAGTGAATGAGAAATGCGTAGGTGGTTAGAGGACTTCATGGATAGTACACAAGGATTGTGCATGTGTTAGTGCCTGGATCATTGCATGACTACATGGGTAGTGACTGAATGATTAGAGTACTGCGAGGAGAGTGCATGGTGAATTTATAAGTGCTTGGGTTTTTGCACAGTGATTGGATAAGGACATAGGACTGGCTGGATGATTGGAGGACTGCATAGGTAGTACCAGGGAGATTACTGGACTGCATAGGTAGTCCTCAATGGATTGCAGCAGTGCATGTGTTAGTGACTGGGTCATTGCATGAGTACATGGGTAGTGACTGGAAGATTAGAGTGCTGCAAGGACAGTGCATTGTGATTTTATAACTGCTTGGGTTTTGGCGGAGTGATTGGATAAGTACATAGTGCTGGCTGGGTGAATGGAGTAGTGCATGGGTAGTGACAGAGGGATTTCTGGAGTGCATGGGTACTACCTGGGTAATTGGAGGAGTGAATCAGTAGTGTGTAGGTGGTTAGAGGTCTGCATGGGAAGTGCTTAGGGGATTGTAGCAGTGCATGTGTTAGAGCCTGGGCCATTCCATGAGTACATGGGTACTGACATGCAGCTCCCCGTGTGGAAAAGCAATCTGGTTTGGATTTTGTAAGCGAGAGCAGGAAACCTGCTCTCGCTTACAAAATCCAAACCAGTGTTTGCTATGACAGGGTGGGAGCCGCACGGCTCCCGCCCTGCCATAGCAAACAGCAGTGTCCCGGGGGTGGGCACCCCGGGCAACTGCAGGAGCCGGCTCTTGGGGGTGGCAGTACCCAGGGCCATCAAGGGCTTCATTTAGAAAGCCCTGGGGAGGTGGTGGTCCCTGGGCCTTGGGGGTCCATAACGGACCCCCAAATTTAAATATACAGTGCCCCGGAGAGGTGGTGGTCCCTGGGGCGTATGGGGGGGCTCGTGCCCTCCCCACATATTTTTTTATTTTTTTTATTATAAAACTGAGCACCGGGGAGGTGGCAGTCCCTGGGGCTGTGGGGGGGCTGCGTGCCCCCCTCAACTCATAAATCTTGCCCCGGGGAGGTGGCGGTCCCCGGGGCAGCGTGGGGGGGCTTGGGGCCCCCACGCTTTTTTTTAATTTTATATTATGAAACTGAGCCCCGGGAGGTGGCGGTCCCCAAGGCTGCGGGGGGCTGCGTGACCCCCCCGCAACTCATAAATCTTGCCCCGGGGAGGTGGCAGTCCCCGGGGCAGCATGGGGGGATTGGGGCCCCCCCACACATTTTTTTCAGTGCCTCCGGGACCTAGCCCACCCGGGGGCTTAAATACAACAAAGCGCGGGAGCCCACGCTTCGTTTTAAAAAAAATGCTTTTGTGGGACCCCCTGAGCAGGCCTAGGGGGTCAGGGTGTTTCTACCCTGCCCCCTTTTCTTGTTTTTTCACTATGTTTCACTGTTTTCTTGTGACTCGGTTCTACTGAATCACAAGATGGCTGCTAACACTTCCTGGTTTGGAGTGTTGGCAGCCAATCACAGTGAAGCTCGTGCTCGGGAGGGTTTGTGAATCCACCACGTCCCTAGATATCTAAACTTTTTTTTTTATTTCTCAGCAACTACTGAACGGATTTACACCATTTAAAAAAAAGGATGCTTTCTGAATCAAGCACTACCTTTTTGCCAAATTTGGTGTAATTCCGTTCAGCAGTTCGGGCTGTAGCCGTGTCTAAAGTTTCCTTGCGCTGCAACGCAGCGCAGTGGCGGGCCAGGCCAGGCCCCTTTTTACACCACTCTGCAACGTAGCTCTGTGGCGCTTACTGGAGGTAAGTGGTGGGCTAGTTGGACCCCAGGGACCCTCAGGATTCAAGGGGACTTAATCCCCCAATTTACAATGCACCACGGGGTGCATTTGCACAGTGGTGAAGGGAGGGGGCGGGGCCTGAGGTGACATGTGTGCAAATGCACCCTGTGGCGCATTTTAAGTTGGCGAATTAATTCCTCTTCAATCCTGAGGGTCTCTGGGGGCCAACTAGCCCACCAGGTACCTCCAGTAAGCGCCACAGAGCTGCATTGCAGAGAGGTGTAAAAAGGGGCGTGGCCTCTGAACACCTCTCTGCAACGCAGCTCCCTGGTGCATAATGGAGGTACCTGGTGGGCTAGTTGGCTCCAGGGACCCTCAGTATTCAAGGGGAATTAATCCCCCAACTTACAACGCACCAGGGGGTGCGTTTGCACAGTGGTGCAGGGAGGGGGCGTGGCCTGATGTGACAAGTGTGCAAACACGCCCTGTGGCATGTTTTAAGTTGGGGAATTAAGTCCCCTTGAATCCTGAGGGTCCCTGGGGGCCAACTAGCCCACCAGGTACGTCCAGTAAGTGGCACAGAGTTGCGTTGCAGAGAGATGTAAAAAGGGGCATAGCCTCGGACCACCTCTCTGCAACGCAGCTCTGTGGTGCTTACTGGAGGTACATGGTGGGCTTGTTGGACCCCAGGGACCCTCAGGATTCAAGGAGACTTAATCCCCCAATTTACAACGCCTCAGGGGGCACATTTGCAGAGTGGTGGAGAAAGGGGGCATGGCCTTTGTCTACCTCTCATCAATCCCACTGCGTGGGGCTTACTGGAGGTAAAAGGTAGGCTAGTTGGCCCTAAAGGACTCCCAGCAGTGAGAGGGGACTTCAATCCCCATCCAAGAGCGTGTCAGGGAGCGCGTTTGTAGAGTGGTAGGCAAAGTGGGCATGGCCTGGTATGAGTACTTACCAGTGCTGCTGTGTGGGACTGACTGCAGGTAATAGTTTGGGAAGTTGGCCCCCAAGGATGTCCTTGGGGGCCAACTACCCCTCTTGTTACCTCCTTATAAGCCCCACACAGTGGGATTGCTAAGACGTCTTCGGTGGCCATGGCCCCCTTTCTCTACCACTCTTCAAACGTGCCTCGTGGCAGACTACGGGATGGGGGATGAAGTCCAGTTTAGTCCTGAGGGAGTTTGTGGGCCAATAATCCCTTATGGTGCCTCCTATAAGTCCTACGCAGCGGAATTCCTGAGCATTGGTTGGACGCCCAGCACCCTTTCTCCACCAATCTGCAAACGCGACTGCTAGTTAAAGTAGCATATTTCTGCACCTCTGACTTAGAGGTAGTTTTAATCCCCCTGCCCTATTATGTGCTAGGGCCTTACAGAGGAGGTCATGCTAATCACAGGGGTACCCCCCAACGCATAGTGTTCCCTAGTGTATGTTGGTGTTTTCACTGTATTCTAAGTGTCTTTTAGCATAGTACTTGCTCCGGTCCTGGTTAGTCAGAGTCAGTTACCACCAGTACCCGTCACTAAAACTTTGGGGGCATAGGAGGACTTTCTGCTCCTCTGGTGGCTCTTTCTGCACATCTCTTGCTTCTTCATGCACTTTTCTTCATCTTTCTGGACTTCTGTTGCCTCTTTCTGCATTTGTCTTGCTTCTTGCTGCGCTTTTCTTCCTCTTTCTTCACAAGTCCTAACTTTGAAGGCATAGTTAGAAATTAGCAGTTAAAAAACCATTGAAATTCACTGAAAAAACCATAGGTTTCAGGCACATTATAGTTAAAAATTAGCATTTAAAAAACCATTGACATTCACTGAAAAAGCCATAGGTTTCAGGTACGTTATAGTTAGAAATTAGCATTTAAAAAAACATTGAAATTCACTGAGAAAACCATTGGTTTCAGGCACGTTATAGTTAGAAATTAGCATTTAAAAAACCTTAGAAATTCACTGAAAAAACCATAGGTTTTAGGGAAATTTATAGTTAGTTGGAAATTTAACTCGTACAAAACCAGAGAAATTCCCCCGTTATAGTTAGTTCAGCTAACTATAACTCACGCCCCCCCAATGCACTGCTGATGACGTCACATATTACATTATTCATGACATGGTCAGTGATATCACTGATGACATCTCAAATTACATCACTGATGACATCATCCATGTGATAATTTGATGCATCTTCTCACACCCTAATATAACCTTTGATACACTGTGTCCAAAATACCTAATACTATTTTCAAAAACATAGACACACAAATACCAGTTACTACATATGTAGTCACTGATTTTTAGGTCTACACATACATCCACTCATTCACCCATACAATCACTCATACATGCAGTCACTTATCAATACAACACTATCATATGCACTCATACACCTATACAGACACTCATACACCAGCACTCATCCACAGTTACTCAAACACCTAGTCAGTCAGGGAAATAATCAATCACACTTCCATTTACTGACCTATACAGTTATACACACACCACCTCACTTATTCAAACATATATTAACACATACATACTATATTATACAATCACTGATACAAGTACACACTCATCCATACAGCCACTCTCAGAATCACTGACTCTCACATATAGTCATTTTTATACACCAACTCTCACATACACTGCCTTTTACATATGTGCTTAGTTGGACATGTACCACTGAGACATCCATTCAGTCACCAACACACCCACACACACACTCTCCCACCCAAACAGCTGTTTCTATATGCACTCTTAAACTCATACACCCAATCAATCAACCACTCACTCATCTATGCACACAGTCACACACCCCCCACCCAACCACACACACACTCAGTCTCCCATACAAATACTCAGGTAACTAATCAATAACCCATATAGAAACTCATGTAGCTACTGACCAACCGATGCAGCAGGTTACACACGAACAGACAGACTGATACAGACATTCACACAGTTTAGTCACTAACCCATGTATTCAGTGAGACATTTAATCACTCACTTAAACAGTCAGTCACGCGCATACTAACTCCTCCATCCAGACACTTATACATCCACTCATTCTTCATTACAACTTGGTATATATATAATACATATTTACATTTGAAAGAAAAACACATTGACTGGATGATGTCATCAGTGATGTCATCAGTGATGTCACTGACCATGTCATGAATGATGTAATATGTGACGTCATCAGCAGTGCATTGAGGGGGCGTGAGTTATAGTTAGCTGAACTAACTATAACGGGGGAATTTCTATGGTGTTGTACGACTGAAATTTCCAACTAACTATAACTTTCAGTGAATTTCTAAGGTTTTTTAAATGCTAATTTCTAACTATAAGGTGTCTGAAACCTATGGTTTTTTCAGTGAATATATATATATATATATACACACACACACCCACATACTATAAGGAACACATACAATATATCAAAGAGCTGGACCGCTTGACTTTGCCTTAACTTGCTTTATTTCCAGTTATTTCTTGCATCATCCTTGAACAGCTACTGTAGAGTTGCAGGGAATTGTTGCAATTTAAACATATGTTTTCTTTTTTTGTAACTTCACTTTCAGATGTTCCTACTCATTAGATTCGTCTTGGTTTGTAAAACACTGGAAGCGCAGCTGGAGATTTGAAGGAAAGGGGTGGGGGAGATTCGCAGTGTGCCAGAAAGTTAATGGAATAGACCCTTGCTCCCAAGGCTGCACATTTCTATGCTAAGTGAATAACCTTATCCTGCACGACCAGATGCCTTTTTTTCCATGAATCTCCTTTCATTGCCAGTTCTGTATAGAACACAGCGTCTATGCGGGAGAAGAGAAGTAGCCATGCTTGGGAGCACTTTGACGGCTAAGAAAAAAGTACTTACTTGCCCGGGTCTTAGCACTGAGGAGCGATGTATTATCCGTTAAAGCCAGCCTTTTGTGAGAAGGCATTTGCAACGCGTATGAGAGGCTTCTGAGAGCGGGTCATGGCGACATCATAATGCTGCTGCCAGAGCACACTTACAGGGGGGTCAGTGGGGCACATCTTCCGTGTTGCACATTTATTTTTAAAGGTAGCTCTCTGCCAGGCTGTCAGGGAGACAAAGAGTCTTCACTCTGTTGACACGAAGGTCAGAATAATAACAGAAATGCATGACAAGCCGACGCCGCACTTGTTCAGGAGTGGCGCTCCCACGCATGTCATAAGAGACACTTCAGCTCTGCTGAATTGTAAGCAGCCCTGGTGATACTTTTCGAAATGTCTTGTAAGCTTTTAAATGGAGTCATGAAACAGGGCACATAAATGCAATTTGAACACACTAGAAATTACTTCCATTGGTGCAGCAGGTGCAGTGGAACAAGGCCAAGAGGGTCGAGTAGCCACTGAACTCTGATTATTGCTATACTTTATAATCTAGATTGCAGCCGGGGGTGGGGGGGACATTTTTAATTTCTTGCACTAGGGCCCATGACGCACTGACTACCTACTGCTAGAAATATGCCTGGCTGTGATGATCACACTCAAGGTTGGCCTGTGCTGATGGCCAGAACAGACTTTGAAGACACGGAGAATCAACATCGACAAAACCAAAAGTTTTGTCCTTAATAAAGTGTAGGTGTGAATACTTTACAAGCAGGACTTGAAAAAGATCTTCTACATAAGGAATCACTACAGGCGCCCTCTCTCAAAGCTAGAATGACCTTCCAAATAGGTTGTATACCAAAGTCTATTTGCCTGAGTCTATCCACCTAACTGGATGAACTGAAGATAACAGGAAGGAAAAGAATCACAGGTGCAACCAAACATTTCTCGTGGAAATCCCCAAAAGCAGACAGACTAAAACCCTCAAGCCAACTTTCTCATGTTTAACAGAGGGTATGGAGCAGCCCACATAAACATGTAAGGCTCAACGTAAATCTACTCCTATTCAGTAAAGACCAACAGGCTTCCCTCTTCAAACTCCATTTAAAAAATCAGGGCCTCATTTATGAGAAGTGTTGCATTGCTGCGTGAACGCAGCGATGCAACACTTCTCAGTCCTTGCGACACGAATGATGCGTCATATTTACTGTATGATGCATCATGTCGCAAGGAATGACAGATACGTCAGTATTACTGGTGCATCCGTCGACACTAAAGGGGCGCATTGCTTGAGTTGTGTCGGAAGCGTGACGCAATTCCAGCAATGTTCCTTTCACATGGGGTAGGGAAAGAGCCTGCGTCACCCTTACACCTGCCATGAGGCAGGCATAAGGTTTTGACGCATTGGCGTCCTAGAAGTGGCGCAGCAAAATTTCATTCACTGTGCCACTCCTATGACCCTGTCTTGCGGGGGAACACCCACCCTACATACATTGTACTTGACACAGGTATAATGTAGCACAGGTGTTTACGAATCTGCCTTGATGCGTCACTACGTAAATATGGCGCACCATGGTGCATTATTTACACTGCCACTGCGTCACTAAAAGTGACGCAACAGCAGCGCAAAAGTGACGTAGGCCTTCATAAATAAGGCCCTAAATTTCCCATTCTGATCCAGTCTATAAAATTTCAACCCACAGGTAACATATTATTGTTTTTTCATCCATATTGCAATTGACCTGTTCTCCTATTGACAAAGCATGCCTCTGCCACTGTGGTTGGGACACACTTTAAGTAATATTGTTAACAAAATAATACAAAAGACACTCTTGCTTCCATAAGACTCCTTAGGATCATGTATGGAGCTTATCTGCATATGTGTCCACGATGCAGCTCATTTGCTCATGCTCCTTGCACTGCTCAGTGGTTGTCACAAGCTGGTGTTATAGGAGTGGTTGTATGCTCAGCCCATGCTTGGATAGCTGAAGCTTAATTTCATTTGATTTGATTTGATTTAATGTACAGTTCATGAGTGCCAAAAGGATGCATGGCACTGAGGAGAGCAACCAACATAGAATAACACAAAATGGGAGGAAAAGCTCACAAAATATTTAATAAGTCAGTATTTTAAAAAAAATCTGAATGCAATTCGATTTTTTTCTCAGTTGCAATGGCAGTTTGTTCCAAAGTTGAAAACCCCAAAATTTAAAAGACCTCCAAATAATCTTGTATTTGGGCCTGGCAAGAGATGTTGATGATAGTCGGATGTTAACATTGTGTTATGGGGCACAAGGAAGTAGATGAAATTCGCTCCCACATATTCCACACATTAATCTCGATTTGATAATATCAATTGCTAACCTGATGGTACATCCTGTTCTTGCATGAGCCCTTTGTGCTTCCTTTGTTTCCTCATGTTAAAGTTGTTGGGTTCTATCAACCTTGTCTTCAAGAGTTGCCATTGTTACCTGTCAGAAGAAGTAGAGAGTCATGTGTGGTTGGATAGGCAGATGTCATTCGTAGGTTTGCGCATCATCACACATATAAGAAGGGGAGAGAGGTACTACTCCTTTTCCATCGTCACTATCATAAGCTTCAATAGCCACAAAAAGAGGAAAAGGAGGAAGATGTCGGTGTATGAAAAAACACCCCTCTCTGGAAAAACGTAAGGTTTTTTAAAATTGCCCTCACCCACTAGATAGTGGCCTGCTTCATCATATGGCTGCTACAACATCCCTGCACAGACTAACTCCTAGGATGAAGCAAAGGGAGGGGGAGACAATACAAACATATATGAGTAGGGATCCACACAGTAAACTACACATAAACAGACAATGATAGTGTAAGTGTAAAACTACCTCAGAAATACCCTTCAAAATGTTTAATCATGGGTTCACTGCATAGGATTAAAAAATAAAAAATGGAGATGGTCTAGGGAATAATTAGGACCCCTTTGTTTCTCCTTACTACTTCTATGTCGGCATGTTTTGGCCATTTTTACCGCCCAGAAACAGTCGTCTGGCATTCCTCAGGACCAGCAATCCCGTTCTCATAATTCCCTTTTCAGATAAATATCCTGGTACTCAAAGGGATATGTGTGTTAGAAAATGTTTTTTTGCATACAATGACTTTGCTTGTCGCTTTCTGTGTCAACACACTTGGGTGTTTCTAAAATGACAAACACTTAACATAAATACAACACCAAATGTTCTCCATTACACACATATATTGCTCCCCACAAAGCTATACTTTTTATTGTATATATATATATATATATATATATATATATATATATATATATATAACCACGAGACAAGGAGGGAGAGGCAGAACACCACAGGGTCACACCAAAGAAGACGCAGAACAAGAAGGGGCAAAATGAAGACCTGAAGCCCTTAGTTTTAAACATTTCATCAGTGACATTAAACAACAGCCAGATACGCTTACTCAATCTACGTTTAACATTCTGCCCAGTATCTTGCCCTGATTTTGTGGACACCAGAATCGAACTATATACATATATTTAAAAACTAAAATTACACAAATATCATCAAATGAAGATCAAGTCACGAGTAAATGAAACAACGGAAAATCGCAGACTCTCTTCATTTCAGATTGCGGACATTCCGGACCTACTTAGCATTTATGACCTAGACCAGCCAAATCAAATAGTGAATACAGAAACATCAGGACCTACTACTGATATGTCAGCAAAACATCTACAGAGCATGGGCTTTACCACGGACAAACATGTTGGTAGTGGTCTCAAACCCTGGAGTAAGTATTCCCCACAACTTCCACCTGGGAATCGCATTGATCTCTTTCAGGAACTAGTGGTGGATGAGCTGAATGCCATCCAAAGAAACTGGCAGAATGATCCTAAGAAGGGCAATTTCACACCACAAGATTGGAAGGACAGCAATGAATTAAAGGATAATCCTTCAAGAGAGGGAACATAGTCCTAATGGATCAAGATACTTATGTGAGGGAAGCACGAAGGCAGTTAAATAATTCTTTGCATTATACTCGCCTGAAAAATAACCCCTGAATCAACTAGAAAAGGAATATCATTTGAAATTGAAGGAGTGGTTTGAAGTGGGCCTATTGGACTGGGAAGAACTGCAGAATCTCAGCATGGAGAAGACAAGAATGGCCCCTTTTATTTCTTGACAAAAATTCACAAATATGTAGTGAACCCAACCTGAAGGCCAATAGTGAGCTTAATCGGGTTACTATTTGAAAATAGCTCCAGATTCCTTGACCTGTTTTTACAAGATTATGTAATGCTCCTTCCATCTTATTTGAGAGATAGCACAGACTTCCTAAAGAAGCTAGACAATATTCCATGGAAGACGGAATATATCATAGTACCAATGGATGTTGTGTTGTTGTATACCTCAATTAAACATGAGAAAGGAATACAGGCTTGCACAAGCTTTATGAGGGATCGACCAGTGGACTGGCAGGACCACACTCACATGCTAATGGACATGTTGAATTGTTGCGGGGATTCTGCACATACACAGAACTATGCGCAGGAAAACAGGACCTTGGTGTATAGGGGTTGTACCTTCCTACCACCTTAGTACCTCAAAGAAAAAGGTGTGCCGATGATTCTGATTAGGCATGGAAAGTTTTGGGGGTAATCCATGAATTGGGGGCCAAGAAAAGCGGGGGGGGGGGTCAAAATAAAGTGTGTTTGCTATGGAAATTCCAACACGGGTTTTGAACACAACTACAGCCCGAACTGCTGGACGGAATTACACCAAATTTGGAAGAAAGGTAGACTTTGTTCTGGAGATAACACTTTTTGCTATTTGATTTACATCCATTGAGTACTTTTGGAAATATTAAAGGTAATCCAAATTTAGATATTGAGAGGCACAAATCCTTCATGGATTGTTCACGAATTCACACGACAACAGCACAGCTGTGATTGGCTGGCTGCAGCCTGAGTAGAAAGTTGGCGTTGCCATTTTACACATCAGGGAACGGTCCATGGCAGCAAAATAAAATATGTTATGCAGTGGAAAAGGGTAGGGTAGAGGTGCCCTGACCCTCTGGGAAGTATATAGGGGTCTGTGAGGGAAGTCTGTTGGGAAGAATATGCCCAGAAATGTTTTTTTTATTCTATGAATTAATATTTGTGAATCCTTCTCTGCACCCAGCGTGGCCCCTGTGTAAGTTCTCAATGGATTCTCAAATTCTATCTATAAATAAATGTAAAGAAAGGCTCAGACACTTACCCATCCACTCACAGACCCACTCTGACACTCACGCACCCACTTACACACCCAGTTAGACCCTCATGTACCCACTCACAGACCCACTGAGACACTCATGTACCCACTTACAGACCCACTCAGAGACTCATGCACCCACCCACAAACCTACTCTGGCCTGCATGTACCCACTCACAGACGCACTGAGACAGACATGCACCCACTCACAGATCCACTCATATATTCACACGCCCATTCACATACCTACTCAGACCATCATGCACTCACTCACAGACCCACTGAGATACTCACACACCCACTCATAGACCCACTCAAAGACCCACTGAGACACTCATGCACCCACTCAAAGACCCACTGAGACACTCATGCACCCACTCACAGACCCACTCAGAGACTCATGCACCCACTCACAAACCCCCTCGGACCCTTATGTACCCACTGAGACAGTCACATACCCACTCACAGACACACTCAGACACTCATGCACCCACTCACAAACCCAGTCCGACCCTCTCATACCAACTCACAGACTCACTGAGGCACTCACACACTCACACACCCACTCAGATTCTCACCTACCCACTCACATATCAACAGAGACACTCATACACCATGTCACAAACCCACTGAGAGACTCATGCTCCCACTCACAGACCGACTCAGACACTGACCTACCCACTCACAGATCCAGTCAAAGAATGCCGCAATCACTCACAGACCTAGTTAGACACTGATGCACCCACTCACAAATGCATTCAAATCGTCATGCAACCACTGACAGACCCCCTCGGAGACTTATGCAGTCAATCACAGATCAACTCACAGACGTATCCATACACTCACAGACTCACTCAAACACTGATGCACCCACTCACAGACCCATACAAACACTGACACACCCACTCACAGAACCAGTCAGACACTGATGCACCCACTCACAGATGCACTCAAACATTGATGTACCCACTTACAGATCCACTCAGACACTCATGCACTCACTCACAGATACGCTCAGACACTCATGCATCCACTCACATGGTCAATGAGAGATTGAGAGAGTCAATTACATAGTTGTGAATACTAAATGTGTTTGTCTGAATTAAATGTATATTTTTGCTTTGTGGATGCAAGACAGATTTGCGATCCCAAAATGTGGTGTTGTATATCAAATGTGTTTTTGCTTTATGGACTTGAGAAGGATTCGTGAGTTGTGACTGCCATTTTATATACCGGGGAATGGTCCTCAGCAGTGAAACAAAATAAGTAATGTAGTGGAAGGGGGCAGGGTACTGGTACCCTGACCCTCTGGGAGGTATATGGGGGCCTGTGAGGGAACTCTGGTGGTAAAAACATTCCCAGAGATTGTTTTTTTACTATATGTGCAAATATTCGCGAATCCGTCATGGTGCTCAGCATGGCCCCTGTGTAAGTTTGTGACAGATTCACGAATTCTATAGAGAAATTTAAAAAAAAGACTCAGACACTCAGTCAGACACTTACCCTTCCACTCATAGACCCACTCTGACACTGTCAGGGTTCACAAGAGGTTTCCTCCGCATGACCCCACTGTAGCTATTATCTCTGCCTCCCAACCCCACTGACAAGACCTGGAATTCTGCTCTGGCCTCAGCTGGCGATTATGCTGGCGGCGTTGGATTTCCAAAATGGCGGCCAGTAAATCCGCTGTTTAGCAGTCTAGCCTATTATAGAACCTTCAGGTGTGGTGATGCGCACACCAACATTCTACTGCGCACTTCACCAGAGTCCCCACCAGAGTGACACCTTACCTGCATCTCTCGTTGCGTAAGTTAGTGAGGGTAGCAGCGTCAGACCATGTATAGTTTTGCGGTTCCCCTTCCCTCCTGAAGATAAGGTCAGTGAGAATTTAATTGCGCATGCTCAGAAATTCGAAGTTGTCAAGTTCTGCGCATGTTACTTGGAATAGCGTTTCCTGAGAGGGTCAGTGTCTCTCATGTTCATTCTTTAGGAAAACACCATTACACTGTTTGAGCGCTCGCTCAACTTTCGTTTTCTTTTATGTCCGGTGCATTACATTTACAGAAGGCTTTTCAGAGAAAGAAGGAGAGAGTTGAGTTAACTATTAAACCTATTAGAACGGCATATTATCATTTCTTAGTTGTTTACTCGCATCTTTAACAATTCAGTATATTTACTGAATATTCCTGTGGAGTTGTTACTCCTATCAGGGCGTTAGCCAGTACTTGCGGGCATGTATGTTCCTCTCACCGCATTAGAAAGGCTGACAAATAAAAAACCTTGATCTAGAGAGTGAGAAGGAGAGAAAGATGAAAGATTATCAACCCCTAAATTAAAGACTTGAATTTTAGGGTTTCTGAGATTTCTATGTTCCTCGCTCCACTATACCTTTACTACAGTTATTGAATAAATACCGAATCTAGAAGAAAGAACTTAAGTGAGTAAAAACATATAGTCAGGAGAATACCTAAGCATAAAAACAATTAAGAAGTAAAACTAAAAACTGTACACTTACCTTATGTTTCTTGTATGATAAGTAGAGTGTAGAAAATCTTGAGTTCCAACCTGCAAGAAAAAAAAGTGAGTTAATATCTACTGCAGTCATCTACATATCGCATTATTAGAGAAGGTTATAGAAGAGAGGCTTGGGTCCACGGTCTTTCTGGTAAGACAAGTTATCTGTACACATATTGTGCAGCTTAAGTTTATGAAGTGATATTTAAAACTGCAATTGTTTTTAGCAATGCTTAGAAGAAAGAAGAAGACGATACTGAACAGCAGAAAACCAGTCGGGCTGTCTTTTCTCTTCTCTAATTCCCAATCCCCTTTCCCCCCTTTGCACTTACCTGAAGGGAGTCATTAATACCCGCAGGGACGTTCTGAGAGGGGCATTGGGAACTAAGCTTCATTCTGCTCCTGTGTTGATTAGAGTGCAGAGATTAGTCCTGACAGACACCCATGCACCCACTCACACACTCAGTCAGACCCTCTTGTACCCACTCATAGACCCACTTAGATATTCAGGTATCCACTCACAGACCCGAAACATTAATGTACCCACTCACGGACCCACTCATACACTCATGCATGCACTCAAAGACCCATTCAGATATTCTTACACCTACTCACAAACCTACTGTGACTCAGTCGCACTCAGACACTCATGCACCTACTCACAGACCCACATACAGACTGATGTACCCACTCACAGACCAACTAAGACACTCATGCACATGCTCACACACCCACTCAGTCACCCACAAACCCACTCACAGACCCACTGAGACCCTCACACAGCCACTTAAACTCCCAGTCAGACCCTTACATACCTCCTCACGGACCCACTAAAACACTCATGCACCCACTCACATACATAGTCAGACATTCACGTATCTACTCACAGACCCACTGAGACACTCATGCAGCCACTCAGAGACCCACTTAGTCACTCATGCACCCAGTCAGAGACCCACTCAGAGACTCATGCACCCATTCAGAGATGAACTCAGACACTGATGTACCCACTCACAGATCCAGTCAAAGAATAACACAATCACTAACAGACCCAGTCAGACACTGATGCACCCACTCACAAAGACATTCTGATAGTCATGCACCCAATGAGAGATCCACTCAGCGACCTATGCAGTCAGTCACAGATCTACTCACAGACGTATTCACCCACTCATGACCCACTTGGATACTGACGCAGCCACTCACAGATCCACTCAAACACTGATGCACACATTCACAGACTCAGTCAGACACTGACACACCCACTCACAGATCCACTCACACATTCATGTACCCATTTACAGATCCACTCAGACACTCAGGCACCCACTCACAAACCCACTTAGACACTCATGCATACACTCTCATGGTCATTGAGCGATGAGCAAGTCAATCATATACTCGTGAATACTTAATGTGATAATCTGTACTAAATGTATATTTTTGCTTTGTGGATTCGAGACAGATTCAGGAACCCAAAATGTGCTGTTGTGTATTGAACCTGTATTTATGCTTTGTCCATTCGAGAAGGATTCACAAATTCAAACTTTTTTTATTTTTTTATTTTATTTTTGATTTGCAGTTTGTACAAATAACATAAAGTTACATCAATGCGTCAGTGTAAGAATTCAAAATAATAATACCATAATGATACATCCTTTATCCTTGCAATGCCTGCCATAGTGGGATGAGGAGCCACATTTTCTTTATATAAAACTTTTTAACATTTGTTGCTCTTCTGATTTCACTCCTCCTCTCTAGTTCCGGCCCCCCTCCAATTTGAGATAGGAGCCCAGATACTTTCCCCAAAATCCCTTAATTTCTTCCCCTTCTGAGCATACAGAGAGATCTCAATATTATGCAAACCAAGTAGTCTAGAGAGCCACATTTGGAATGTGGGAGCTACGATATCCTACCACCCAGCAGAAATTAAGATCCGGAGTACTGCGACGGAGATGAAAACCAAAGCTTCCTCCGCTTTCCCCAGTTTTAACCTATCATCGCTACCTAATACCATAAGGGTAGGGGATATATCAATTTTTTGGCCTATCAGCCCCTCCCAGAATTTTTCTATCTCCCTCTGAATACCAGCCAGAGACGCACAGTTGAAAAACATATGAAGCAGATCTGCCTGACCCCCCTTACATCTGGGGCAGCTGTCGTCTTCCCTTACCCCCCAGGCATATAGCTTAGCTGGCGTATGATATAGATTGAACAAGGTTTTGTAATGTGCCCTCAGAGTAGTGAAACAGAATATTTTCTTATTCAAAAGGAGGGCCAGATCCAAATCGACATTGCGATTTCCCAGTTTTATAGCCAAAGCGAATTCAGTTTTTTCTATATCATCTTGAATTTCTCCATTAAGTAGACTATTCATATCTTTTATCTTCTTACACCCTTTAACCCATAGGTCTACAATGGGGAATTCCGCTGGTGATGAAATCCTCGGTCTTAATGCCTTCAGCCTACACACTAATTTGACATACAACAACCAATGTTTTGAGGGGATACCAACACTGTGCTGCAGCTCCTCAAACCCCAAGATCTCCTCTCCCCTCATTATATCACCTAATGTCTTAATTCCTAGCTCTTCCCATACCTGCAAATTCCTATTGACTGCCATCTGTGGGAATAAGCTAGAATTGTTTAAATGGAGATATTGATTTACCTTGGGGATTCTGCAGAACTTTGAGATAGCCCTCCAGACCCCCCATGCACCACCCAATACCTTAAAACGAACCTTCCAATAATATCTGCGATCGACTTCGCTCATTAAAAGGCCAAATGCTTTTCTCCCTACTAATAACTCAAAAATTGGGTGGGGCACCTGAGTATCATAATTTCCTCGACTGAATTGTGGCTCTGACTGGAAAAGAATGGACATATGCATCAGTAGACACGACCAATGATACAACCTCAAGTTCGGTAAGGCCAGACCGCCCCTATCCCTAGGGAGGGACATAAGATTAGTAGAACGCCTTACCCTCCCATACTGCCAGATGAACTTTATAAAGATGGATTCCAGACTTTTAATTACTTTTTCTTCAATTAAAAGAGGTATGGCCCGGAACAAATAAAGAATTTTGGGGAACATCGTCATTTTCAATACGTTGACCCTCCCTATCAACGAAAGGTGTAATACATTGATTCTTTTTAGATCTGCTTCTATAGATTTACTCAGGGGGCCAAAATTCTCAGCTACTATTTTATCTATTGAAGCATTGATTCTGACCCCCAAATAGCTCGCTGAATCCACAAATCTTGCATTCGTTTTGACAATATTATTTGTACAAATTATTAATGTTTTAGATTCGTTTAATAGATATCCTGAATGTTTGCCAAAATCCTTAGCCATTTGTGCCAAGACCAAAAGTGCCTGATGCGGATCTAAAGTAACCACGGCCAAGTCGTCCGCGTACGCCAAAATCTTAGTTTCGTGCCCCTTACATACCACGGGTCTGATTGTTGGACAGCCTAGTTTTTTTCGGATGAACGGATCGATATATAGAGAGAAGAGGATTGGAGAGCAAGGGCAGCCCTGACGCGTGCCTCTATTTATAATAATTTTATCGGAGCTCTCGCCCATAACCACCACTCTGGCAACCGGGTTGACATACATTGCCCTGAGTGCTCTTATAAATTTCTCTCCAAATCCCCTCCCCTCTAAGATCCCCCAGAGAAAACTCCAAACCACTCGGCATCGAGCAGGATCATAGCCATCCCGTCTCCCACAATGGACTGGGCATCAAACAGAGCTATTGCTCTCCTAGTGTGGTCTGTGGTACCATGCCCAGGTACACACCCGTGTTGCCACGGGGAGACAAGGCCGCCTATGATCCTGCCCAGCCTTTTAGCCCAGATTCTAGAGTAGAGTTTGGTATCCGCATTGATTAGCGAAATGGGGCGGTACGATCCCGGTTTCTCGCTAGGTTTCCCCTTCTTATGAAAAACGACTATGTTTGTTTCCCTCCATGAGTCTGGAACCACCCCTGTACAAACTATACCATTGAATGGATCTATAAGAAGCGGAGTAATCTCAGACTGGATGCATTTGTATACCTCCAAAGGAATCCCGTCAGGGCCCGCGGCCTTGCCCGTGGATAATTCCTGCAAGGCTGCTATAATCTCGCCCTCGCCAATATCCATCTCCAGCTCTTCCCTAGCTATATTGTCAAGTCGTGGGCCGTTATCTACATATTCTTCACCTTGGCGACCGCCTGGATTTTCCTCGGTATAAAGGCCTTGATAGAAATTCTTAAAAACCTGCAGGATGTCTTTAGCTTCTGTGTACTCTTTACCATTATACCATTATCTTCTATCCTAGTGATAGTATTTTTTACTCTTTCCTGCTTAATTTGTAGTGCCAACAGCCTGCCGGCTTGTTCGCCAGTTTCATATCGTTGCACCCTTGAGTTTTGATATTCGCCTGTCACCCTCTGCGTTACCAGCTTTTGTAAATCGGCTTTAGCTACCAGCAGTTTCCTTTGGCTCTCCATATTATCCCTACCTTGTGCTATATCTAGAATATGTTGTTCCTCTGCCACTGTCAATTCCCTCGTTGATCTTTCCACCTCGCTCCTGTCCTCTCTTCTCAATCTGGCCGCGCAGCTTATTGATTCGCCTCTTAAGGCTGCCTTAAACGTCTCCCAGACCGCATTTCGCGAGGTGCTATATCTATTAGCTGCAAAAAATTCCCCCACCCATTTCCTAATATGTTCTACAAATCTTTTATCCAACAATAATCTCCTTTCGAAAGTCCATCTAGTTCTTACCCTTTCTAACCCATCCAGTTCATATGTTAATACCAACGGATTATGGTCCGATAATACCTTTGGGAACTTGGATATTGCTACCCTGTTTATTTCTGAAGCTGACACGAAAAAATAATCCAGCTTAGTATATCTCTGGAAAGGGTATGAAAAATATGTGTAGCCTGGGTTTTTAGGCCCTTATTTCCCCATACATCTAGCAGCCCGTGCGAGCAGATAAGAGATTTAACAGCCCTGAACACCCTTGGCTTTCGTCCTGAATATGCTGCATCCGGGCCCCAGTCCGCTGAAATATTCAAATCACCACAAAAAATTATGGGGGTTGACCAGGTGGCTAACTCTATTTCGAGAAAATCATAAATCTCGGGATCATCATTGTTAGATCCATATACTACACACAACGTAAAACCCTTTACCAACTCAACTAAGACCCATCTCCCATTACTATCCACTTTAGTCCGTCTAACCCCTCCCAAGAAAGTTCTAACCAAGACTGCCACTCCCCTGTTTATCGAAGATTGCGTTGAACAGGCGACTAACTCATAGCCACTCACAGACATAAGGTTCCTTTTAGTCCAATGGAGGTGAGTTTCTTGCAGACATAAAACGTCCAATCTATTGTACCTCAGAAAATGGGCTAATTTTTGACGTTTCCTCCAATCATTCAACCCTCCAATATTAATTGAGCACACCTTAATGCTTGCCATCCTGAAAGTCTACTTGAACAACTAAAGATACCTGAAACCTTAACTGATTGTCGATTGCGGCATCCTTATACTGACTATTAGAACATCTATAGTAATCCAAACTGCATCTTTTCCCCCCATTTTCCAGTTTGACCCCCCCCTCCCCCACCTCCCTCCCTTCCACCCGCTGTCCAAACCCAATGCACTCGATCCCCTCCCCCCTACACCACCCCAACATAACCCCCTCTGTGAAGCGCTCAGACCTAGTCTGTGCACGTGATGGTCTGGCGGTGCTTTGCAGTGAGGGCAGACATTTTGTATTTATAAGAAAAGACCAATAAGAACCCTTAGACCAATATCAGGCTGGTACATGCACCGAAAAATAACTACATGACATTCTACTGCACCATCTCCTGAGGGAAAGGTAAACAGATTAGTCCCATCAGACAAAAAAATAGCTTAGAGTCTAATTGCCTAAAGAGTCCAAATACTCCTTGGCTTTAATTTCTGAAGCAAAAAATTATATCCTGCCGTCGTTGATCACTTTTAACTGGGCTGGATTGATCAGGAAGGCTTGGATCTTCTTATCCTGAAAAGGCTTAATCATCTCCCTCAGTCTCCACCTCCGCTCTACAGTTGAATGGCAATAGTCTGGGCGGACAAAGAAAGAGATCCCTTCACCAACTCTCCGAGCATCTGGTCTCGCTTTTTCCGCAATGGACTGTCTCAAGATGAAATTTCCAAAAAACACCAATACCGCTCTTGGTTTATCGCTTTCCCTTGCATTCTTACGGAGTTTGAAGGGGGTACGATGAACCCGCTGGATCTCAGTAACCCAGTTCCAGCTAGAGAGCTCTGGGAACGCTTGCTCGAAGAGCTTGATGATATAAGCCTTTATGTCAGAGCCCTCAGCCCCCTCCGGAATTCCCAATACCCTCAAGTTGTTCCGACGAAGCCTATTTTCCATCTCCTCCATTTTCCACTGAAGATCGATCACCTGAGCGCAGTGGGCATTAACCTTGAGAGAAGCCTCAGCTGCCTCGGCCTCTGTTGTTACCAGTCTTTCTTCCAGATTTGAGACTCTGTCTCCAGTATTGGCACAAACCTTAGAAAGTTTCCTAACCACGCCCTGCATCTTCCTCATCGCGGCCTGAGCTTTTCGATTATCCTGGCGGGTCTCTTCTCTATGTGCGATTATCTCTTGGTGGATTGTCTCCAGAAGTGACAGATGAGTATTATCAACACCCGGGCTTCCCTGGAGAGGCAGAACGGTAGATTGGTCGTGGCTTAAGTCCCGATGCATATGACTCTGAGTCTGGCTCCTTGCCGCCATTGGAGGTCTTACGGCTGTTGCTGGAACATCTAGTTCTGGGTTACTCCCTGTATCACCTTCTGCTTCTGAGTTGGAACTACGTTCATCATCCTCGGACCAACCGGCCCCTTCAGACGTTGAAAAGAAGCACTCACTGGGGTCCTTCTCCTTTTCGCTGCATGGACCTAACAAGTCTGGGTCCGACTCAACTCTCGGAAGTCCCATATCAGATAAAGCTCCTGATTGTATCAAAGACAGTGGCCCGACGTTAGTCATCGAAGAGTCTGACCCTGGTTCGTCTACAACCTCCGATGTCGTGTTCTGGGATGACAGCATATTACTAGCCTGGAGTGACTCCTTTAACACCTCCTGTACCCCAGCTTTAGATTGAGACACGGGATCGATAACCGACATTGTGGGGGGTAATACCTGGTCCGAGAGTTCATTGCCGCAGGATAGGGGGCCCTCCTCAATATTATGCCCAGGTTTCGAATCCTCCACTCGGCTTCTTGTTACTGGTATAATACCGCCCTCCACCTCCACCTCATTATCTACCTCCTTCCCCTTCTCCTTACCGGCTCTGGAAAAGATATCCGCAATTGAGGTGGGCCCCTGGCGAGTCCTTCCGATGCTCTGCTGGACCTATTTTGCTTTCTCGATAGGTATTGATCCTGCCACTAGGACCTCATTCCCCTCTGTCATGCCCCCGGCGTCCTCTTGTGGTGCTTTCCTCCTTTGGGATGCCGGTTTTAATCCTGCCGCTATTTTTGGAGCCATCACTCTTTTCCGTCTATCCCCGGGCCGTTTAACAACACCCAAGCCGCTGTCACCCCCTCGCGCCAGGAGAAGGTCTGCTCTGCTCGTCCCAGGCCCGGCACTGCTCCGTCTTCCCCGAATCCGCACTGCTCCGCCTAGGCTCCGCCCTCCTGTATTTCCGCGGAGTCTGCGTCCAGCCAAAGAAGCCGAAAACGCAACAACAACTGCCCCAGCTACGTGACGAAAAAAGCTTTTTGAGGTGGGTGCTAACAGCAGCAGCAGCATCCTTACGGGGGCCACGATCAACTCAGATCCTATTCGGCGCGCATTAGCCTTCCACCGGTCCCGTCTCCTCTGCCCTCACTGCTTCACTGCACCGACCGCTACGGAGACGCCATCTTCAATTTCCCCCCTCCCGGGTTCCTATGCCCCACAAATTCAAACTCCTTTGGGGGGAAAAAGGGATTTCAAAAGAAAATGAAGCAGTGATTAGTAAAAAAGTGGCTCTGAGAAGAGCCTTTTTGTTTATGGTGTGTAGGTGATAACTACACATAAAACAGGATGCAGTCTTTCATGTTGTAAAAGAATTTCCTGTTGCTTTTCTCTGACAAATGTACTCCGTCACTTCTGTATATATGCTTCATGTCAAAGCGCAACATTGTTATTGTAGATGGAGCCCATCTTGTGCTCTCTAAGGAATGTAGAAAAAGTTTTATTAGCATGTCTCCTGAATTTATCTGACCATTTCCATTTCTGCCTTTGGCAAATGTTGGAGTACAACAAGGCATTGCGAAGGAAAAGTGCCATTAATGGGCCAAAGGTCTCCTTCATAGCGATTTCCAATCCTACTCCAGTAAGAGTGCCTTGGTAATTTCCACCACAGTGCACAATTACCAGGTATGGATGCAGGCAATCTTCAATGTCCCTGTCAATACCACTCTTTCTAGCAGACTCTCTGGCCCAAAACACATAGCTGTGTACCATAATCTAACCCTCTAACCATTTTGAAGGCAAGGAGCAGTAGCACTCAGGTGAAGACTGGAGCTGAATGAGGCAGTTTTCAAAATGAAAGGCTGTTAAAATGGAGCTCAAGTGCTGCTTTAACAAAAAACATATTTGATTGGATGCTGTAAATATGTTGGCAGCTAAAAATAGATAGCGATTTAACATGTAAAGAAAGCGGATCTGTGATTGGTTCTAGTTAATTTAAAAATAAGTTATGCTGTTTTGAATATGCTAACACTTTCAAAGACTTAACAGCACCTGCTCCAGTTGAACTTGAAGCTATTATGCTGATCACTGAAAGTGTTCTGAATTTAAGACCTATTGCTACTGTAGGGTGTTGCAAAGGAGGTTGCTATGGCAACTGAGATACAACAGTGTGGGGGGAAAGATTTTAAATGCACTGTACTTTCAAACAAGAAAAGAGAGTGGTTAACATATAATACCTATTCGGAAATACAAATTTCCAAAATTATCACTTTCACAGTATGTGAAATGGAGATGAAAAATAATAGTAGTATTATGGTAAATGCATTAACGGATTCCTGTTATGATTTGCAAAACTGTCACGAAGCCGCACTGTGCATCGCAACGCATTCGCAAATCCCCCACAGACCCTTCCAGATTGAGATTCTTATCAGGAGACTAAGAAAGGGTTAAAATAACTGACCATTCACAAGTGGAATAACAAAAGAAAATAAATGAAAGAAAGGTTACAATTTCCTATGTCAATCAATATCACTCGCAAAAGAGTGGGGAAGATTGCCATTACTGGTTCTTTTCCACTGAGAGCAGTAGTTATCATTTGTTGCTGATTACAAATTCCAAGTAAAAGTGCATTACAAATTATAGAACATCAAAGCCATTACAAAGGTATGCTAATAATGGCCGATATGGAAACTGTATATATAAATGTATAGTAAGTTATGAGTACTAGATGCATTGTACATCTAGTTGTGCAACCCAGAGAGGAGATCTTCAAATAACTGTGAAGTTTGCTAGTCCAGAAATTGGGTCCTTACTTCAGCTTTTTATGTAGAAATGAATTTTAAAACATGTAGACAAGTACAAAGGTTTTCTTTTATTACATTTAAAAAAAATAAGGTAAACTGTATGTAGTCAATATGGGGAGGAAGGTGTATGTTTAAAGGAAAAATATGTAATTTGATGTTTTACTGAGTTATGAATACAGTTACAGAGCAGTATATTCCATTAAACATCCCCTCATCGATCTGTGTACTCATTGACATACCTATTTAGGATACCATACACCACTCACAAACACAATGATACAATGACAGATGTGCACAGAGATTCACTCACACACTGGTCCACTAGTTATGTGTGTAGCAGTATCACATACACCTTTAGACTTCATAGAGACACTCACATACACATTTACACACCAATAGAGTAATTCATAAAGTAAGTGATATACTGGCATAGTAATTTCAACATTTGGTGGCAGACCCATAGAAGAAGTGATACAGTCATTAAGATATGTAGTCAAGCTATGTAAGCCCCAGACATCCATTGAGGTAATAAGTCCTTCAATCATGGCGTGGGTCTACTACATCAGAGGTTGTGTGAGCATTTGTACTGGCAGTTTTCCTGCTAGGCTGATTTGACATTGAAAACATGTTGCTAAACCTTAAACTCCTCTAGTAGTACATATAAGTCACCACTGAGATAGGCCGAAGGTAAGCCATTGGGCAGGTAGCTAGGAGCTTAAAAGAAAAGACATGTTTCCAGTTTAATTGAGTTAGATGCACACTTGCACACCTATATGTACAGTTATACTTCTACCCATACTGGAACTCGCATACCTATATGTAAAAGTATAGATCCACTAATACCCCCAGTCAGACAGTGACAGAGGCACTTAAACATTCACTCACACACACATACCGCTCTTATGTATCCAACAGCCATGGAGGCAGTTGTAGCCACACTTAAATATGCCAATACTCACTAACACTACCTGCAAACAATCCGAGCAGCTCGTTACATAAACATTAAGAGACTCATAGAGTAACTAAGAGATCCAGAGATATACCAAAATACTTACTTACATATCCAATAATAAATATACATAGGAACTGAAACACTCATTCAAGTATGTACTGAAGAACTGACACTAACAAGTCATCCATCCAGATAAGTAGTTGTTTCAAACATGTCTTGGGCCTTCTACTGTAGAATATGTGTGCAGTTTTCCTGGTAGGCTGGCTTGACATTGAAAACATGTTGATAAGCCTTAAACTCCTCTTCTACTACATATATGTCAATCATGGGATAGGCTGTAGGTAGGTCATAGGGCATGGAGCTATGAGCTTAAAAGATAAGACATGTTGATTCAAGTTTGATTGAGTTACATGCACACTTGCAGAACCATATGTCCAGTGATGCATCCAGTCTTCCACCCATGCTGGAACTCACATACCTATGTATAAAAGGATAGAGTCACTAATACACCCAGTCAGACAGTGACAGAGGCACTTAAACATTCACTCACACATACCTATAGCTCTTATGTATCCAGTAGTAATGGAGGGAGCCTCATACACAATTAAATACCCCAAAACTCACTAACACAGTCAGTAAGCAATCCATGCAGCCTCTTACATACACATTTAGAGACCCATAGACTACCTAAAAGAGCCAGACATATACTAACATACTTACTTATATATCTAATGACACATCCCCATAGGCACTGAGACACTCATTCAGATATGTAATGAAGAACAGACACAAACAAGTCACCCATCCAGACAAGTAGGCCTTTAAACATGTTCCGGATTTGTCCTGTGTATGCAGTTTTCCTGCTAGGCCAACTTGACATTCAAAACATGTTTCCAAGCCTTAGACTTGTCTTATATTATAATTAGGTTACCCTAACATAGGTGTAGGTAGGCCAAAGGGAGAGAGCTATGTGCTTAAAACATAACGTATGTACTTTCAAGTTTGACTGAGTTACATGCGAACTTAGAGACCAACATGACCAGTTTTATATCCGCTCTCCTACTCATACTGTGACTCAATTACCTATTTATAAAAGCATAAAGTCACATACACTCACAGTATAGGAAGCTGGCCCTCCATTTAGTGCACTAAAATGAAGTATAATGTGCAGAAGGTCCAGTGATTCCCCACTAGGTATGCAGAGGTAAAAGTAGATAATTCTAATGCTCTTTTTGTGGTAGCGTGGGTGAGCAGTTAGGCTTATCAGAGGGTGGTGCTAAGGATTTGTTGTCACACACAAAGGCAATAAATGAGACACAAACTCAAGAATAAATCTGAGACCAATTTATAAAAATAAAGATCATTTTTACGTATTTTAAGAGACCAAGAACACAGTTCCAAGGTAAGTACTTTTTGAGTTAAGATTTTTAAAGAGTTCAGAAAATGTATCACATTTGTGTGTAGTTACGCACCATGGGAATCAATGGAAAGAAAATAGAAAATTGCATATAAAATCAGGTCATGCTTTCACGATGTTCACTTTCTCCTTTTAGGTCGATGTCAGGACCAGGTCCAAATTTCCAGCAGGAGAAGTTCAGGAGTGTCCCGGATCGGGTGGGAGCAGAGTGCTGAGGGTTTTGGAAAGTGGTGCGCAAACACAAAAGGGGCCACTTGAAAATGTACTTCACAGATCGACTTACAGGTGGGTCTCCTTGGAGGGAGGAAGTCTCAAGGGCCTGGGGACCATGGGAGCAGAGCTGGTTGGTTGGAGCTGGGGCTGGTGGGGCCGGGTGCAGAGCGAACAGGTCAGCCAGGCATTGTGCTTTCTTGGGGCATTGCAGTCAGGAGAAGGAATCTTGGAGAGGTGATCTCGAGATAGCCAGGCCACTCAGGGAGTGAGTCTTGGGTGTATCAATGCCCCTCGATGGGTACTTTCTTCTAGTGCTTTGGGAGTACGGTGTAGACTGCTCTTCTTGTTTTTTCTGTTGGGGGTCCGGTACCCTGGGTATTAGTACGCTGTGGCTCTGGTTGCCTCCAAACTTGGTGGAGATGCAGGTCTGACCCTCCGGAGCTGCTGTACCTTTTCCTGCTTTGGTGCTGCATCACGGTCATCGGGGTGCAGCAAGACCACATACTGGACTTCACAGGATCGGTGTCTGCGGTGTGCAGGGAAGTGATACCTTCATTCCAAGGAAGCTTCTCGGCGGTTTCTTGAAGGCTGGAGGTGCTCCGGGGTTCTTGGGGTGCTTGCAGGTTTCAGGACAACACAACAGCAGTGATTGTCGAGACCTTCTTGCAGCTGGCAGGGTTTGGCGCATATTATTTCTGCAGCAGGGCTTGAGTTCTCATGCAGCAGGTCTTCTTTGTCCTGGTCAAAAGTTCAGGTCTCGGGGAGCCACCTAAATACTGAATTTAGGGGTATTACCAGAAGTGACAGGTAATAACCAAAAGTGCTGTGTACACCCTTTGGTGATCACTATCCTAGCCCTGATTGGAGGTTTTCCCATCCTCTCAAGATGGTGGACTTTCAGAAGAGGGCTTCATCTCACCTGCCTCGCCCTCCTTCTCATTTAACTAATTTCCCTACCTTTCCTCACACCAAAAGTGGAGCAGGGCAGGGGGCTTGGCCTCCCCCACTATCTGGAGGTTCCCGGGTAGTATTTCAAAGGCAGCATTGGCTTTGAAGCTTCCCACCCGGAAGGCCGTCCTGTCTAAAGGAGGTGTGAAACACCCCCCACCCAGCGCAGGTATTGTTTCTGTCCTCTGAGAGGGCTGGCTCTCACCCCATGAGGTCAAAAACATGTCTGGTGGGGGGAGACTGGTGAAAACCAGCCAGAGACCCCCAATAGTGTTTGGTTAAATTTCAACTGACCTTCTAAAAGGGTCTCCTGTGAAAATGTATTAATAGATTTACCAAAGGCATCAATTAGGATTTATTAAGACAAGATGTTTGGTACCAAACATCTTAGAAATCAGTGAAGCCATCATTGAGCTAAGAAACTCGTGTTAGCAATCACCCAGCGCATGTGCTCTATATGGCTTCGCTATTTACCTACAGAATGTACTGGACATTGTAGGTGCATATCTGCTTATGCTGATATGCCCACACACTGCCTTAGGGATAAAGGCCTGCAGTAGGGGTGACTTACCTATATCTTATGCAGTGTGTGGCTGGCATGGCACACAGGGCTGTATGCCATGTCACCTCATTGGATTTTCCTGCACAAAGACATGCAGCCTGCAATGGCAGAGTGCATAGCCTTGGTGAGGGGGTAGTGGGGTAGCACAAGCAGAGCTGCAGCCCCAGTGGACCTCCTTCAGTACCCATGCCCTAGGTACCAGAGGTACCACTTACTAGGGACTTACAGGGCTAGCTGAAGGTGTGCCAATCATGGTACAGTATTTTGGGAAAGAGATCTGGCACTGGGAACCTGATTAGCAGTGACCCAGTCAAGTGATTTGTAAAGCACAACTACTCACCCATAAGGGCATAAAGGTGCTGGGGGGGGGGGACTGCTGATCTGTTGCCGGCACTGTGGTTCAGTCGAAGAGCCAGGTCTTGAGGTCCTTCCGGAACCGAGGCAGTGACGGTGATTGCCTTAGGTGGAGAGGCAGGGTGCTCCAGGTCTTTGCAGTGAGGTAGGAGAAGGGTCTTCCCCCGGCCATGGTCTTGCAGATACATAGGATTGCGGCCAGGGCCAGTTGGGCTGAGCGGAGGACTCTGATTGGTGCGTGGAATACAAGGCGGTGATTGAGGTATGTAGGCATGTCTGAGGAGCTTCAGAGTGATTCTTTTGTTGACTAGGAGCCAGTGGAGGTCTCTCGGGTGGCTGGTGATGTGGCTGCTGCGGGGTATATTGAGGATGAGTCTGGCGGAGGCATTCTGGATGCTTTGCAGTTTCTTGAGGAGTTTCTGGGTGATGTTGGCGTAGAGTGCGTGGCCATTGTCAAGTCTTCTGCTGCTAGTGCGTGGGTGACTGTATTTCTGGACTCGTGGGGATCCACTTGAAGATCTTTCGGAGCAGGCATAGCATGTGGAAGCATGATGATGAAACAGTGTTGATCTGGCAGTTCATGGTGAGTGAGGAGTCCAAGATGATGCCGAGATTTTGTGTTTGGTCTGTGAGTGTGGGAGGATCCAAGATCTGCGGGCCACCAGGAGTCATTCCAGACGGAGGGTTTTGAGCCCAGGATGAGAACTTCAGTCTATTCTGAGTTTAGCTTGAGGCAGCTGTCCTTCATCCAGGTGGTGACAGACTGCATCACATCATGGAAGATGTTCTTGGTGACTTTGGGTATGTTGGTGAGGGAGAGGATCAGCTGGGTGTCATCGGCGTAAGAGACGATGTTGTGTCCATGGTTCCTGACGATGTCTGAGAGTGGGGCCATGTAGCTGTTGAAGAGAGTGGGGCTCAGGGAGGAGCCCTGAGGCACTCTGTTTCTTATCTCTGTGGGTTCAGAGTGGAACGGTGGTAGCCTGTTCTCTGTGTTCGGCCGGTGAGAAAGTAGTGGATTCATTCCAGGGATTTTTCATGGATGCCAGCGTCATGGAGTCTTGTGCATAGAGTGTGGTGGGAGACAGCGTTGAAGGTAGCCGAGAGGTCCGGGAAGATGAGGGCTGCAGTTTGGCCTCGGTCGAGGAGGGTGCAGAAGTCGTCTGTGGTGGCGAGGAGGGCAGTCTCGGGACTGTGATTGAATCGGAAGCCGGATTGGGAAAGGTCCAGGATGTGGTTCGCTTTGAAGAACCTGGAAAGTTGGGCGTTGAAGGCCTTCTCGATGAAGTTCTTGAGGTCCTTCGGGTCGGCAGAGGGTTTCTTCAGCAAGGGGTTGATCTCTGCATGTTTCCAGTCTTCTGGGAATGTGGTGAAGTTGATGGAGCAGTTGATGGTGCAGCAGAGCTCGAGACGATGGAGGTGTTGGCTCTGTTGAAGTTGTGGTGCGGGCAGGGGTCTGAGGGTGATCAGGAGTGGACACTTTTCCTGATCTTGAGCATGTTTCCACTAGTGAGGGGTGTCCAGCTGAACAGGGTCTGCTGACATCCGGTGTCATTGGGTGCAGTGGTTGCGAGTGAGGGGAAAGGGTCTTGGGTATCGAGGCTGTTGAAACTGTTGTAGTTCTCCTTAATCTTGTACTGGAAGAAGGCGCTGAGGTTGTTGCAGAGGTCTTGGGAGGGTGGAATTTCTGCTGCCCCTGTGAACTCTTTGACCATGGAGAAAAGTTATTTGCTATTGTGTGTGTTGGTGTTGATCCTTTCTTGTAGGGCCGCTTTCTTTGTTGTTTTGATGAGGTAGTGATATGTGGTGACATCAGTTTTGAAGGTTGAGCGGTCTTCCTGGATCTTGGTGCTCCTCCATCTCTTTTCGAGCTGTTTACAGGTGCGTATGGACTCATGAAGGGTGGGAGAGAACTAGCTGGCTTTTTTGGAGTGTGGCTTGCCTGGCACTTTCTTGAGGGGAGAGAGTGTGTCGGCGCAGTTGGAGATCCATTGGTGGAGCTTGCAAGCTGAGGTATTAGCATCCGTGGAAGACGGAGGTGGGGTTTTGCTGAGGGAGGTGGTGAGCTGTTCTTCAGTGACCTTGTTCCAGCTTCTGAGACCCAGTGCACTTACAGTTTGAAATTACATCAGGCAAAAAAGTTGCGGCTAACCATGCAAAAAGAGACCCTTTCCTACATACTGTGTATGATTTCTTTACACATTCACCTACACACAGCACTTATGTATTCAGCAGTAACAGAGCCTGTTCCACACACAGTTCCACACCCCAGTAAGCAATCCATAGACCCACTCACATACACATTTAGAGACCCATACAGTTACTAAGAGAGTCAGTCATATAGTGGCATAGTTACTTACACATCTAATGACACATAAACTGAGGGAGTAATACTCTCTCTCAGATATGTACTCATGTGCTTATGCTCTGAGCCACCTCTTTAGACAACTTTCCCTTTCAAAATATGTCGGGCCTACTGCTGCAGAGACTGTGTGTGCAGTGCCAGGTTGACTTGGCATTTAAAATGCTTTGTCAAGCCTTAAAATGTGCTTCTACTACACATAAGTCACTCTCACGGTAACTCGTAGGCAGAGATACACTGATGCATACACTTACACACCGAGATACACTCTAATGGATACAGTAGCATTCCCAAGCAGACATGTATGCATACACTAACACAGTGAAGCTGATACCCATGCATTGACTAAGACACCCAGGCATACACTGATGCATACACGGACAAACCCAGGGACACACCCATGCATACACTAATACACCCAGGGACTCATTTATGCATTCACTCACACACCCAGACACAAAGTGGCACATACACTGACATACCCAAGCACACACCTATGCATACACTAATGCACCCAGGTACACTATAATGTTATGCAGCCAGACATACACTAGTGCATACCCTGCCACACCCAGGCACACACTAATGCATACAGTAACACACCCAGTCACACACTGAGCCATACAGTAAAACACCCAGGAACACTCTGATACATACACTGACATGGCCAGATACACACTCATGTATACACAAATACACCCAGATAGACACGCATGCACACAGTGACACAGCCAAATACACAGTGATGTATATTCCGATATATCGAGCATACACTAAGACACCCAATGACACTCTGATTCATATATTGACACAGATACACTAATGCATACACTGAGAACTTTGCAACACAGTGATGCACAGACTAACAGAGCCAGTCACACACTAACCTATTTACTTACACATCCAGGATATTACTGATACATACACTGAAATACCCAGGCAGAAAGTGAAACATATCGTGACACATCCATGTACATTCTGATGGCTAGACTATAACACCTACATATACACTGATATATGCACATCCACAAAAATGGAGACAGTGAAGAAGGTACTGACATATGCTGGTACACACCTCTTAAAGTATCACACCCAGACAGTCATTTATGCACACTATGAGACTCTCGAACACACACTGGAACATATGTTTAGATACTAAGGACTACAGTGATGCATACTGTAGTTATCCCACATCTATGTTATATGAAAACTTCTAAAGGGGATTACCTGAGGGTGTCTTGGCACTGAGTTGGCATATTGCAGTGTAGTAGGGACAGAGGAGGCTAAGTATTCAAAAGCCAGGGTTTTACAAGTTTCCTAAAAGTCAGTAAAGTGAGAGCTGCTTTGATATTTATGGATAGGCTGTTCCATAGCACTGAAGCTTCAGAGGAGAAACAGCTGCCCCCCATTTGAGACTCTTGAATCTTGGGTGAGAGATCATCAATGTATCCTTTGATCTTAGCTCTCGATTGGGTATGTACCAGGAGAGGGATTGTTTAAGGTAGCTGGGGATGGAATCATGTAAGGCTTTATAAGTAAGGCACAGTGCCTTGAATTTGATCCGGTTAACCACTGTAAGCCAGTGGATCTACTCGATAGAAGCTGAGACAGGATGCAATTTGGGCAGGTCAAGCATAAACCTAGCTGCTGCATTTGCATCTATGAGGAAAAGAAGCCAAAAGAAAAGACTTGTGATTAGAAGTAACTTTTGCACAATTTTCTGTGGTGAATTGAAGCATACTTCCAGCACTGAGCCTTTCTTTAATGAAGAAAGCTTCTTCCAAGAGAACACATTAGTGTATGCAGCCGAAACAACTGGACGATGTTATGAGGTGAAGGATGGGTGCCCATTCCAAAAGAGGAGATCGTTCAAAGGAATGTAGAGGAACTTATATCTTAAGAGGTACAGGGAAGACATAGACAGGCCCCTTTGTACAAATGGAACCATAGCAGTATTTGCAATATTCGGCAGGACTCAATTGATATATTGAGAAATGTCCTACCTATATTTCCATGCAAAAGTCGATGCAAAAGTCTGAAACAGAAAATTGGCAATTTGCAAGGATTTGATCCATGCAAAGTAAGGAAGTATACAAATCTATAGGGACTTTCACTAGCATATCTATCAAAGAAAGTGTTCCAAAGCAGCTTTCACCTCTTTAGAATGTAAGCTGTTCACCACTCTAAAATACGAAATTTAGTTATTAGACTTTACTATGTGAACACTTCTGCTCTATGTTTAGGAGAAATGAATAGATCTCTTTTGCATGGTACAGTAGCAGAGGTAGAAAATGTTTGTGAAGATGTTCAGTTTTGTTTCTTTGGTCCTGAAGATGAGTGTAGAGAAAATGAGGAGTTGGTATGTGGAGAATTAAAGGAACATGGCACAAGTATAATAAATGTTGATAACTTTACTGAAGAAATTAGGAAGTTTAACACAGTTTCTTTTGAGAAGCCAAACTGTTTTTGTATTTGTTGTCGATGCACTCACTACAAAAGCCAAACTCACAATGTAGTTGTATTCTGAAAAATGAACAGGACAACAGAGATAAGTGGGAAGAATTTGTTGTTTATTTATTTGTAGAGAAGCGATTTGACTTGTCCACACAGCAAGTTATATGTAAGTACTGCTATGATATGCCAGCTAGAGCAGTACGTAACCAGTTAGAATTAGTATCTATCCCACAAGAACTACGATATTTAAATGTTTATGAATCCATTTTCATACAGTGTTTAAAACCATTTCAGGCTATAGTTCGTATGGAGGCTAAAACAGGGAAGCTACCACCAACTGATCTTCAGACAAGGATCAGTGTCAGGCTTCGAACTCTAGGAGGGCCAAAGAGAAGACAATTGTGGCTAGCGGTCTCCTCTTTCCCCCACAGCTACCGGCAACAGAGGACGAAAGCAGCCAGGGAGAAAAGAATACCTGGCCCTTTAAGGATTTCCCTACAGATGCCGGATACACCCCCTGGAGGGCGGACGCGCCTATCACGGAGAGTTCTTCAACCCGTGACGCAGGGCAACGCCCGGGAGGAGGAAAGACGTACCATGAAGAGCCCCGACGGAAGGAGACGAGGAGAAGCGGCGTTCGCGGAGAGAGACGCACCAGAGGACGACCGGCTACACGAGAACCGAGACACCCAGGAGGACGCATCGCCCTGCCACGGCCCCGGAGGGTCGTGGCTACAACAGGTGCGTGCATGTCTCTAGAGATCCGGGAGTCGGGTGGGTTTGGTAA
This sequence comes from Triturus cristatus, assembly GCF_964204655.1. Classification (NCBI taxonomy): domain Eukaryota; kingdom Metazoa; phylum Chordata; class Amphibia; order Caudata; family Salamandridae; genus Triturus; species Triturus cristatus. The sequence goes on from NC_140587.1 coordinate 326,131,252, forward strand.
CCCCAGAGAAAAGCGGGGAAACCTACGCGACGACAGCCTCCTAAATATCGTCCCTGTGTAGACCCTGCCCGCTGGTGCTCAGCTCTCCCTGGTGGTGGCTTCCCCCCTCTTCCCGCACTCAACCATAAGAATAGGAGACGGTGAATCCCTCACTCCCTTCCCCAGTAGCCACAGATAAACCCTGCACTAATACGTGCCCCTCTTTTCTTTCTTTTGTTTTGGAGTCCTCCCGCTACCCTGAGAGGAAAGACGCGCTGGTGGAAGAGGCAGAGACGATCCCTAACCAGAACCTCAAGAGACCCCAGCCACCGGAAAAACGGCTAACTTTTCTTTTGTGTACTCCCAATAAAAAGATCTACACTTGAAAAATCCCATAGCCTTCTGAGCCTCCCTTATCAGCTGCTGACAATCAGATATCTACTTACCTTTAGTTTTTAAACTGAACATTGAAACTGTTGGTATACACAGAGAGGATTATGAACCAGTTGTCATTCTAGTAAATGGTGTGCCTTCAAAGAATAACAAAACCTGGCAAGAGTTACTGGATGTTAGTAAAGTAAAAAAAGCAACATTATACCTGCTACAAAAATAATGTTTATTACAGAAATGTTGATGTTGTTCGAGATGTAGTGTATGTATTGTATTGAATTTGTATTTATTTAGCGCTTACTACCCCTGACGAGGAGTCGAAACGCTTTTTTCGGTGAGTAGCACGCTACTCTGAAACCCATAAAGAATTAGCGTTTGTTAGACTTGGCACCATTGGCGTGGGTTCCCCTTTCATTTTTTGCTGTTGCTTCCTGTGTTTTTGCTGGTCTAGATGCATTGGGCACTTTGCCACTGCTGTTCAGTGCCAAAGTGCAAGTGCTCCCTTTTGTAAATTGTTGTATGGATTAGTGATTCCATGATTGGTTATTTGATTTACCTGTCAGACACTAGTACAGTGCACCATGTGTGCCCAGGGCCTGTAAATCAAATGCTGCTGGTGGACTTGCAACACTGATTGTGCCACCCACAGAAGCAGCTTGTAAAATGTGGCTCAGGCCTGCCATTGCAGAGCCTGTGTGCAGTCTGGGACTGCCATGTCGACTTGGCAAGTGCACACACTTGCCAGTCCCTAAACCTTCCCTTTTCTACATGTTAGTCACCCCTAAGGTAGGCCCAAGGTACCCCTGTGGGCAGGGTGCATTGTATGTGAAAGGTAGGACATGCCCTGATGTGTGTGGCATGTCCTGAAAGTAAAATACTGCCAATTTCATTTTTCACTATTGCCAGGCCATCTGTTCCCATAGGTCAGAATGGGCAGTTTGCTTATCAAATTTTATGAACATAACTGACCCAGGGAACAAGATTGGAAAATAACGTTTAGTATGCCTGAACTCAGAATGTTAAAGTGCATCTTTTAGTGTGGGTGATTTTCACATGCTGGGAGTTCCAACCTGCAAAGATGTGCCTGCTGCTGTTTAGGACCGCTAGAGACTGTTTGTTGTTGGGAGCTGGAAGATCGACGCAATGAGGAAGAAACATGTTTCATCCGCACCGGTTCCCGACGCATCGCTGAGTCACTGAGAAGACGCGTGCCGCATCCGCACCTGGTCCCAACGCATTGCCGAGCCACGGAGAGGAAGCGCGTTGCATCCACACCGGGTCGCGACACATCGCTGAAAAAATGTTGCAGCACTTGCCGTGCGGCTGCAAACGTTCACGCATCGTCCAGATCGTCGCATCAAGCTGCCATTTTGTCGTATCGCACTAGATCGTCGCCACGCATCTAGGCGCCATCTTGTCGCATCGTACCCGGAACGCAGCAAGAAACAGACGCATCCCCTCCTCTCCGGTAAGTAACAGACACATCGCCTCCCCAGCGCTGCAGTGAAGAACAGAAGTGTTGCCTCCCCGGAAGCAAGGAACGGACGCATCACCTTCCTTGCGACCCTTTTGTTTGTTTTGCGTGACGCATCCAAGGTACTTTGCGGGAAAAGTGTTGCATTTACAACTTGCATTGAACTGAACTATTTCTACCATTTAAGAGCCCTATTTTTGATACAGTATTGTGGATTTTTGCCGTTTGGTCTTGTTTAGATGAAGACTACTTATTTTTCTAAACTGGTGTGGTGTCCATTTGTAGTGTTGAATTAGTATAGTGAAATATGAAAGTAATTTGAGTGGTGGATATTAGTCGGTTATTTGGATTGAGAAGGATAATGGAGGGATGGAAGAGGGAAAAAGGTTTGCATTTATATAGCTCTTGTTACCCCTTATGGGGTGTTGAAGCGCTTTTTTCGGCGAGGAGCACGCTACTCCGGAACCCATAAAGGATTAGTGGTGAATTAGAATAGTGAAATATGAAAGTAATTTGAGTAGTGTATATTAGTCAGTCATTTGGATTGAGAAGGATAGCGGAGGGATAGAAGAGGTAAAAAGGTTTGCATTTATATAGCGCTTGATGGAGTGTTGAAGCGCTTTTTTGGCGAGTAGCACGCTACTCCAGAACCCATTAAAAGGATTAGTGTGAATTAGTATAGTGAAATCTGATAGTAATTTGAGTTGTGGATATGTTAGTCAGTTATTTGGATTGAGAAGGGTAGCGGAGGGATAGAAGAGGGAAAAAGGTTTGCATATATATAGTGCTTGTTACCCCTGATGGGGTGGTGAAGCTTTTTTTTCGAGAGTAGAATGCTACTCTGGATACCATAAAAAGATTAGTGGTGAATTAGAATAGTGAAATATGAAAGAAGAGGGAAAGTGAATCACATATCATACAAGACAACGGTTAAAGTATCCTGCAGTCCTCCGATATCTACTGAAACAATCACGGCTGTATACAATACCTGGAAAGACATGAAGTCCTCACATATATCTATACAATCTCCTACCATGTCTTCTTTGCACACACACAATGACATACCACTGATGGCATATCCTCTCCAAAAGTGCTCTCTTCTTTAATATTGCCCACACCCGACTTCACCCTCAGCCGTGACCCTAGATACTCCCATCTACCTTTCTCTTAACTCTACTGAGATACATTACCATCAAGTGGACAGAATGAAAAAGTGAATTGGTCCAGATCAGAAGAGATTTACGAACATTACAGCATCATCCTCTGCATTTTAAATAAGTAATCGATAATGCTATAGATCTCTGTCAAATGAATCAAGCAAAATGAGCTCCTATGAGTGTGTGGGAGAAACATTCAGAAGCTTGTTGTTTTCCACAACTGTTTCCAACTGGAAAAGGTGGCTCCTTTGAAAACCTCCTTTTACAGATACCAGCAGCTGAATACCGGTCAACAAGATTGAACTCAGAGTATCCAAGATTTCAGCAGTGTATTCTCTACATATTTCATCTTCTGTTTGAGAGTGACTTGTCTGAACTTTCATATGCTGTTAACCACATCCTTAAAACAGGAGTTAATCTTCAAAATCTCTCTGCAATGTAATTTATTGACAAAGTTCATGGAAAGGATGAAAACTCTGAATACAGCGCCATTAATTTGATTCATGCCAACATGGCACCAATGAGTATTGGTTGCGCCATCATGGGGAACTGAAATGTATGTTGCAAAATCTAGGTGCACTTAATTGGTTTCTGACACTCAGCTGTGCCGAGTATGCCTGGGATGACCTGCTTGAATTTTTGAGAGAAGCAAACTCTAACATTAAAGAAATCACAGTGAAGACCGCCCGAGAACTTTAGTCCTTGAATCCTGCTAATATTTGCAGATTTTCAACCACAGTTTCCAAGCTATGATGTCTTTCATCTGCAACAAAACAAATCCTCCTCTTGGCGAAGCAACTGATTTCTTTTGGCAAAGAGAGTACCAATTAAGAGGTGCTCCTCATATTCACATGCTGTTATGGATAAAAGATGCACCGAAATTTGGAAGAGACTGTTATGAGTCTGTCTTGTCTTTTATCGAACAGTATATGACATGTGCCATCCCAAAAGATAGTGAAAAACACATACAACCTGAGAAGAACAGAGGCCTCAAAGTATATTAATGACTATACCCCAGTCATTCTGAAAATGTGGAATGCGAACATGGACATACAGTTTGTTGCAGACAAATCCATTGCTGTTTCCACTAAGTAAAAATAGAAAAATAGAAACAGGATTAGAAATGGAAATAGAAATGAACACACATGCAAACCTGTCAATCAATGAAGTAATTTGCAAAAAAAACAATACCTATTGGTTTTATGTTAGAAAGTGGGTCATTGGTTGACTGGGGTGAAAGCCATGCTCAAGCAGCAACCACAATCCTAGTCAGAGTGAGGGGAAGGCAAACCCTAAATAAATCTGTGCTCACCCTCTGGTAGCTTGGCACAGAGCAGTCAGGCTTACATAAATTTGTACTAAAAAAGTATACATCTTTTTTGGTTTTGTATTTTTTTTGCCCTCTTCCTTCTTTAGATAGATTCTTTTGGAACTACTTTGAATAATTCTGCAATTCATTCGTAAGAGGCCATTAATTAGGGCTCTCGTAATTTGTTTTGAACTATCTAATAATTTTTCATTCGAAAAAATTCCCTCAAGGCACCGTTAACCTATACTTACTTTCAAAAGTTACACTTTTAGAATTGCAATCTAAAATCAGATTTCACCATAGATTTGGATTTTAAATTGTGAGTCCAGAGACACCAGACTTGAAGGGGTTATCTCTTCCCGATTGGAAATTACACTTATAAAATAGAATAAGGCAATCCTAATGTTATCCTAAGGGTTTTTTTTTTCACTACCAGGATATATAAAACTTAAAAGTGCATGTCCTGCCTTTTAAATGCATTGTACCCTGCCCTCTGGCTTGTCCAGGGCCTGCCTTAGGGGTGACTTTTATGCACAAGAAGAGAAGGTGTGGGCCTGGCGAAAGGTTTATTTTGCCAGGTCGTCATGGCAGTGTAAACTGCACAAACAGGCTCTGAAATCGAAGGCCTGAGACATGGTTAAAGGGCTACTTAAGTGGGTGGCACAATCAGTGCTGCAAGTGCACTAGTAGCATTTAGTTTACAGGCCCTGGGCACATGTAGTGCACAGTACTAGGGACGTATACGTAAGTTAAAATATGCCAATTGGGTATAAGCCAATATTTCCATGTTTAGAGGAGAGAGTACGTGCATGTTAGCACTGTTTAGCAGTGGTAAAGTGCTCAGAGTTCTAAAGCCAACAAAAACAAATTCAGCATATGGTGGAGTGTAAAGGCAAACGTTTTGGGGGTGATCCTGCAGAAAGGGCTGTTTTCCAACACTTTACCAGTGCATGCTTTCTTTGAATTTTGCAGTTTGTAGTTCTGTATCTACAATGGAAAAACAAACGTCACAAAGAGTAAAGATATTGGCCCAGACCTGATAAGAAACAACATGAGATTTCTGTTCGACTTGGCAAAAATACCCTCACTTTGAAAAGTGTCTTATAATGGTGGTGTTATTTGGTACACTGCCATCATCTATAAAGGTGAATACACACTATTACTGGGACACTACTTGTCCAATCTTGCTCTTTCCTTTCCATTAATAAGTATGCTAGTCAAATTTGAACCAAGAAGAAAACTCCTGCGTATGTGTTGCTTATGTCTCCACAAGGCCCTGCAGTGCATTGCAAGTATGGTGCTAATCCTGGCCACGGCTCTGGTGGGATCATCCCACTGGTGTTATACTCTAACCCCTCAGAGGATGCCCTAGATGCCACAAGACTGATATACAGTGTGCGTGGCTTCTCCTGTGCCAGAGCCTTAAACTTGACTCACTCAGCCTAGTCACTTGTTGCTGTGTGACTGAGTGATTCCTTGCAGATTTCTTCATACAGAGCATGGAGCGACTCCTCCTCAGCAGCTGTGCCATGGATTTGGTAACAGAGGGACAGTCTCTGTTGGTGCAGCAAAAAGAAATGTTGTCCATCATCTGTTCCTTTTGCTTTTGTCACCCTAAGTGGTAAGGGCATTCCCAGACATGGGTCCTGTACTTACTATGCCACTAGTAGATGCATGGTTCAAGCAAGTGTGGTGCGCTTGCGTTAGAAAGGCAAGCGTGACTCTGGTCGCGTTGTTCCGGCCGTTTCTAAACCCAGATCTGTGAGGAGGGGTGAATGATTGATTTGTTCTGCATTCCTTCCATCATCTGTTCTTTTTTCTTTCGTCCTAAGTGGGAAGGGTATGCCCAGACATGGGTCCTGTGCTCAGTATGCCACTATATTCAAGCTAGCCTAGCTGATGAGGGGTGATACCCACAAACTGGTCCCAGGATGCTTGTTTCTTGTCCAGAGAGGTCCTGGCCTGGTAGTGCAGGCTGGACTGTTCCCATGGGGAGCAGGGTCAAGATTAATTTGCATATGGCTGGGTCCAAACTGGGGTGGTGTGGTGAGCAAAACAAACAATGGACTAAACCTAGATCTGTGACTGGGGGTGAATGTTTGGTTTGTTCAGCATTCTTTCCATCATTTGTTCATTTTACTTTTGTCACCCTAAGTGGAAGGTTGTGCCCAGACATGGGTCCCGTGCTCACTGTGCCACTGGATGCAAGCTAAACTGCCTGATGAGGGGTGATACCCCAAAACCAGTCCCAGGATGCTTCCTTCCAGTCCGGAGAGGACCTGGCCTGGCAGTTCAGGCAGGACTGTTCCCATGCAGAGCAGGGTCAAGAACGATTTGCATATGGCTGGCTTCAAACTGAGGTGGCGTGGTGAGCCAAAAAACAATGGATTTAAGCCAGATATGTGACGGGGGTGAATGTTTGACAATGTTCAGCATTCCGTCCATCATCTTTTTGTGTTGCTATAGTTGCCCTAAGCGGTAAGGGTGCCCAGACGTGGGTCCCATGCTCACTGTGCCACTGGATTCAAGCTAGCCTGGCTGATGAGGGGTGATACCTTGAAACCGATCCAAGGATGCTTCCGTCCACCATCTTTTTGTGTTGCTTAAATTTGTAAAGGTAGACATTAGCCAATTATACAATGGCTAGCCATCGCTATGTACCGCGGTATACTACTAACAATATATCACTACAGAACAAATTTGTGCAATACAATACTTATGTAAGATATACCAAACAACGCAAAACCACCATGCTTAGCTCTGCTTTTCTTGGTTCATTTACAGAAATGCAATTCATTTCCTGCACTGGTTCTACATTGTTGTACTGCTGCCCTGTTTCATGGGACTGTGGCAAGAGTGACCGCACATTTTAGCCAACTTTCTTTCAGTTTTTTGACAACCGCTGAATGTCATGCTCAGGGACATGGGCCACTACATTAAACTCCTAAAGGGAGTTTCAGAAACAAAAAGACCAAAGGCTGTTTTCCACTGTTGAACATCCTTTCAGAATGAAGTCGCATACTGATTACGCAGTCATTTGTGCAGGCCTCCATAGTCACGCACGCAGATTATAAAGAACAGAAAGATGACGCATTTGATGTGCCATACTATCTAGTTTGGATCGGACTGGGACAAAAAATAGGCCCTGGAACCTAATTAAAAGCAGGTTCATCAGCAAACCAGATAGTTAAAATAAATGTCCCACATTTGGAAATCAGCCCAATTTTTAGCTTTTGAAGACACCTGTACTGTTATTTTGTGAGGTATGACAGACTGCATGCATTTGTGTTTGTGGCAATCTCGCAGAAATCAAAAGTAAAAACGAGCTCACTTGGCCATAAAACTGGTCAACAAACTGCTAAAAAACTGTCCCACACACCAATCTGTCAGACTAGCCCATGGGGTACAGCCCGATTTCCCTACAGGCTAGTCCGACCCTGTATTTGGTCATCCTCATTACTACACTAACTTTCAGGGTGTTTTACATTATTCCTTCCATTTGTGAAGTAGAATTTCAAACATTAGGAAGGAACTGTAGAGAAGGAGGAGTTTGCTGTTCGGTTGACTGTCTTTCGCTTGCCTGTTGCGCTGGTGGCCAGGTTTGCGATTTCCTTACCAAATCATATAAACCTAAATTATTAGTTATGGATTTCCACAAATTTACATGTAATCACCTAGGATCAAATCTTCATCTACTTGATTGATTGATCAATTAGTTGAATAATTGAAGGTAAATAGTCATTTCAAATCATTGACAGATGCAAATAACCACAAACATTTTGTAAGTTATTACATTTTATCTAACTCAATGCGTTAATTCGGAAAAATACCTCATGAGAGAGAATATAATCTAATAATCCTCTAGCAAATAATCAGTCTCAACAATACATTTGTCATATGGAGGGGATAGATGAAGAGACATTAGACAAATAGCATCAAATGTAATTCTCATTTCAGAAAAATAGATGAAGATACAAAGCACAAAATAAGTTCTCGAGTTATCAAGATACCAACCCAAGGAAATAAGTATGAGGAAAACCACCACCCTGGCCTAGGTAGCGGCAAGAGACCCCCCCGATCAGAGTGTCATGGATCAAAGTCTTAAGATCAGGATAAGTATAGGACTGGATCAACTAGGCCTCTCTGCAACCCGACAATCAGCAGCGCACCCTTGATCTCTCACCAGCAACCCGAACCCCACCCTTAAATCAGCTATTCTTTATACCCTTTTCGTACATGTCCATCCCACTAAAGTTGCTAATGTATCCCATTCTAGCTACGGGATTGGTTAAAAATGAGGGGTGGATGGTCATTCAACATTAGCTCATGCTTTCTTTAACTACCCCGTTGTTCATTTTCGTTTCCCACCTATTCAATATACATCCCTACTCTCTCATGAGGAAAAGTATCATGTTAAGGACAAAGTTTATCCATTTTATAAATTCGCAGACTTTCACACGGAAGCACAGAAGTTGGCCGCTCGTCAAGTGTCGTGTCCTTCACCGCATCACACTCTTTCAGCTGGCTCAGCAAGTTTATCCTCAGTATCACGTGGTTTGTGTGCGCCGCAAGTTTCACTCATCACACTTTATTAATAATGTGGTAATGAAACGTTCACTGTTAACCACCCTCCTTCACCCAGATCCAAATTAGCAGTTATTCTAGCAGTTATTCTAGCAAGCATAAGTAAAAGCAACGTTAATTAGCATTTCTTAAGCATCACACAGCATGCCTTTCTAATATACTATGCGCTCAATTTGCAGTGCAAGCCATTCACAATACTTTATACTCACCATATTATTACATTTTCGGTTATTCATAATTGGTTAAGATTCATTTCATGCAATTTGCGAAGCGGTATACCCTTATGAAATGTATAGGTGCACATTAGTATTCTATCTACTTAGTATTAGTATGTGTTACGGGGGTACTCAACAAGAGCGGGTTTCTTTTTCGAATACCCGCTCCATCCCCTGTGTTTCACCATGCTTTTCTAATGTGATTTGAGTTATTTTATGCTGGCAACCAAACATAACGGTTAAACATCCATTCTCTGTCTGCAAATTATTAAACGAAGCACACACAGACTTCGATGCCTCCATATTTCCGGAGAGGGGCTTAAAGAATGCATTTTCAATAGTCTGCAAAATTAATGATTGGTGCCACACGTGTATGGTGCATGCACAAGGCCACCATGTGTAACTGAGAATTATAGTACCTATACCATTGTGGACAATGGTACGGACCTGCCAGGCTAAAAGCCTAAAGGATGGTGCACCTGTGGAAAGAATGTGGTTCACAAATTATTTTATTAATCTTGAAGACAATGCTTGTGGATAGCGTTTCCAGCTACACTGATTAATATCTCAGCAGTCAGATCTTGCTGTATTTTTTATGTTTTTTAAAGATTTTAGCCTAATCGTGTTTTTGAATATAGCGCTGACCAAACATTGAAATCAAATATATGCCCTTATAACATAAAGATCTGCTATAGGCATTCCTTTAAATGGGCAGGCACTGTCAGATATCATCTTTGAGTTTGAAAGAGAGTGTACCAACACCTACCAGCAGGGGTGCAGTTATAATGGGAGGTTATCAGTGCCTACCAGCAGGGGCGCAGTTATAATGGGAGGGTACCAGCACCTACCAGCAGGGGAGCAGTTATAACGTAGGGTACCTGCACCTGCCAGCAGGGGCGTAGTTATAATGGAGGGTACGAGCACCTAAGAGGCAGGGGTGCAGTTATAATGGAGGGTATCAGCACCTACCATCAGGGGCGCAGTTATAAAGGAGGGTACCAGCACCTACCAGATGGGGCGCAGTTATAAAGGAGTGTACCAGCACCTGCCAGCAGGGGTGCAGTTATAATGGGAGGGTAGCAGCACCTGCCAGCATGGGTGCAGTTACAACGGAGAGTAAAGCACCTGCCAGCAGGGGGGCAGTTATAAAGGAGGGTACCAGCACCTGCCAGCCCTGGTGCAGTTATAACGGAGGGTACCAGCACCTACCAGCATGGATGCAGTTGTAATGGGAGGGTACCAGCACCTGTCTGTAGGGGTGCACTTATATTGGAGGGTACCAGCACCTGCCATCACAGATGCAGTCATAACGGAGTGTACCAGCTCCTGCCAGCAGGGGCACAGTTATAATGGAGGGTACCAGCACCTACCAGCAGGGGCGTAGTTATTAAAGAAGGTACCACCAATTACTAGGTGTGCAGTTGTAATGGGAGGGTACCTGCACCTACCAGCAGGGGCACAGTTATAATGGGAGGGTACCAGTACCTGCCAACAGGGGCGCAGTTATATTGGAGGGTACCAGCACCTGCCAGCAGTGACACAGTCATATTGGGTGGGTACCAGCACCTACCAGCAGGGGGAGCAGTTATAATGGGAGGGAACCAGCACCTACCAGCAGGGGCGCAGTTATAATCGGAGGGTACCAGCACCTACCAGCAGGAGTGCAGTTATAACAGAGGGTACCAGCAATTACCAGCAGAAGTGCAGTTGTAATGGGAGGGTACCTGCACCTACCACCAGGATTGCAGTTATAGTGGAGGGTACCTTCACCTACCAGCAGGGGTGCAGTTATAATGGGAGGGTACCAGCACCTGCCAGCAGGGGCGCAGTTATATTGGAGGGTACCTGCACCTGCCATCAGTGGCGCACTTATAATGGGAGGGTACCAGCACCTACCAGCAGTGGCGCAGTTATAATGGGAGGGTACCAGCACCTACCAGCAGGGGCGCAGTTATAATGGGAGGGTACCAGCAGCTACCAGCAGAGGCGCAGTTATAATGGGAGGGTACCAGCAGCTACCAGCAGGGGCGCAGTTATATCAGAGGGTATCAGCAATTGCCAGTAGGCATGCAGTTGTAATGGGTGGGTGCCAGCAGTGGTGCAGTTATACTGGGAGGGTACCAGCACCTACCAGCAGGGGCACAGTTATAATGGGAGGGGACCAGCACCTACCAGCAGGGGCGCATTTATAACAGAGGGTACCAGCAATTGCCAGCAGGCATGCAGTTGTAATGGGAGGGTACCAGCCCCTACCAGCAGGGGCGCAGTTATAACGGAAGGTACCAGCACCTGCCAGCAAGTGTGCAGTTATAATGGGAGGGTACCAGCACCTACCAGCACAGGTGCAGGTATAACGGAGTGTACCAGCCCCTGTCAGCAAGGGTGCAGTTATAAGGGAGGGTACCAGCACCTGCCAGCATGGGTCCAGTTATAATGCAGTGTACCAGCACCTGCCAGCACGGGTGCAGTTATAACGGAGTGTACCAGCCCCTGCCAGCAAGGGTGCAGTTATTATGGAGGGTACCAGCTCCTGCCAGCGGGGGCGCAGTAATAATGGGAGGGTGCCAGCACCTACCAGCAGGGGTGCAGTTATAACGGAGGGTACCAGCACCTGCCAGCAGGGGCGCAGTATTAATGGGAGGGTACCAGCACCTGCCAGCAGGGGCACAGTTATAATGGGAGGGTACCAGCACCTGCCAGCATGGGTGCAGTTATAATGGAGGGTACCAGCACCTGCCAGCAGAAGCACAGTTATAATGGGAGGGTACCAGCCCCTGCCAGTAAGGGTGCAGTTATAACAGAGGGTACAAGCTCCTGAGAGCAGGGGCGCAGTTATGATGGGAGGGTACCAACACCTGCCAGCAGGGGCACTGTTATAACGGAGGGTACCAGCACCTGCCAGCAGGGGCACAGTTATAATGGGAGGGTACCAGCCCCTGCCAGTAAGGGTGCAGTTATAACGGAGGGTACCAGCTCCTGAGAGCAGGGGCGCAGTTATGATGGGAGGGTACCAACACCTGCCAGCAGGGGCGCTGTTATAACGGAGGGTACCAGCACCTACAAGCAGGGGTGCAGTTGTAATGGGAGGGTACCAGCACCTACCAGCAGGGACGCAATTATAATGGGATGGTACCAGCATCTGCCAGCATGGTGCAGTCATAAAGGAGTGTACCAGCACCTGCCAGCAGGGGTGCAGTTATAAAGGAGGTGTTGGACAGGCCACACGAAGGGCTTGCTCCCTCCCCGCACGACAGGGCCCGAGCTCCGGCCCACCAGGCATAACCCACGAAAAACACCCGTACCCCGTCTCCCGACGGATCTTCTGCCCTCGGACCTCTACTCATCACGGGGCCCAGCCCCACCGGCTCCCCCGGCCGGTTCAAGCCGCCATCTTGGGCCCTGCACCACGAGGCCGCGTGGCCTCGCCCCGACCCTAACCCCGGGCCTGACCGGCCCCGACATCCCGGCACCACCATCCACCCGGGAGGTGAGCGGACCACTTGGCAGGTCAATGGGAGGACGAAGTGTCAAGAGCTCTTCCCCCGCCAGGTGCCGATCGCCTCCAGCTCCCCCAGGCGCTGGCTCCACCCCCTGCTGGGTGTCTGGACACCTTCATCCCGGGCCCTCCGACCTCCAAGTGCGAGGGTCCGGACATCAAAGAGCGCCTGCCCTATAACTGGGGCAACTCCGGAGCAGGAAGGCAGTTGTATCCTGGAGTCGAGAGACACCGAGAGAACTCAGCCTTGACGGACTACTGGCGCTGCCGTAGCCTGCTCTTGTGAACCATCGTCCTGCCTGCTGGCGCTGCCGCGGCCTTCTACAACATCCATCCTCGTCGGGACCTGCTGGCGCTGCCGCGGCCCGTTGTAACGACCATCCTCACCGGGACCTGCTGGCGCTGCCGCGGACCGTACATCGACCATCTTTCCGGGACCTGCTGGCGCTGCCGCGGCCCGTTGTAACGACCATCCTCACCGGGACCTGCTGGCGCTGCCGCGGACCGTACATCGACCATCTTTCCGGGACCTGCTGGCGCTGCCGCGGCCCGCACCAACTAAGCTCGAGGATTGTGAGCTAATCATCATCTCATCCAAACTACCTGACTGGTAGACAGACTGTCCCGCTACCCCTTACCCTGCTTTGAGAGACTTGAATCGAGGGGACCCCTGAGTCCAGACCTCCTTGTACCATTCAACCGTACCTTAAGAAGTGCTTATAAAGAACACTGAACCTTATCCGTGTGTGGTATCTGTCTGTGGGGGGGAAGTTACTTGTCTGTACGATCGCTGGAGACGGCTCTCCCCGGAGACCTCTCCTCCTGACCCCGGCCGACCCTCCCGGTCCGTCTATCCTTTCTAACATTGGTGGCCAGCGGCGCGATCCGAATCAACGCGTAATCGTACAGAGAGTAGCTCACCCCACGACAACAACACGATGTCAGCCAAAGATAGCAACTCCACCGAGAAATTCCAAATGGATAAATTAGAAGAATACAACCACCGCGAACTGAGACAATTCTGCATAGAACTTGGCATTGCTACCACCGGCCTGAGTACCAAAGATGATCTAAAGCACGCCCTAGAGTCGTGGACAGAAACTGGGGTCGCCGGACCCTCCGACCAAAGCAGCATCACACCAGAGGGGAACGCCACGGCTCCCGAGGAGCGGGGAACGGGCCTCTCGCAGGAGGAGATCCGAGAAAGAGAAAGAACCAGATTGCACGAGTTGGAAATGGCACGACTCAAGATGGATGGGGAACTCAAGTTAGCTGAACAGAAACTCAACCTCGAGCACATGCGGCTCCGAGATGAACGAGAAGAGAAGCAGAGACAGAGAGAGCTGGAGGAGAAAAAAATAACGCTCGAGCACGAGCGCAAACTGGGGGAAATAGAACTTCGGAAACAGAATAAAGAACTGGGGGTGCCTGAGCGACCACACACCCCGGGGCCAATCGAGAAAAAAGTCCACATCCCCAAGGATGTTGTCCGCGAGTATGTCCGAGAAGACGACATACAACAGTGGTTTAAAGCCTACGAGATCGCCATGACCTCCCACCGGATCGAACGGAGTGATTGGGGAGCCGGACTCTGGGGGAGGTTTATCAACGAGGGGCGCGATGCCCTACTGCAGCTCCCAGATCACCAAATGTCGTCCTACGACCACATGAAGGCTGCCCTCCTCACCCGCTACGGCCTCACACCCGAGATGTACCGCCAGAGGTTCAGAGATTGCACCCGGATCCCAGGTACAACTTGGGTAGAATACGTGAACTATTTCAGCCGTGCCTTCGAGGGTTGGATAAAGGGGAGCCAGGTCACCACCTACGAACAACTCTTTAACCTGATGGTATGGGAGCACCTGTCGAACAACTGCTTCGTCGAGCTCAGGCAGCACCTCCTCGACAGTAAGCTGACTGACCCCCGGCAGCTCGCCGCCGAAGCTGACCGATGGGAAAGCACCCGAGTGGGCCGGAGGGGGCCACACGAACAGAACAGAAACAACCAAGGCCAGCACCGTCCTCGGGGAGGAGGAGGGGGCCAGGGGCGAGGGAGAGACGCCTTGCCCGCAACACCCGTGGCCAGCACCCCGGCTCCGGCCGGTCGGGGCAACCCCCCGTGGCGTCCTGGGGTCCGAGCCAACGTCACGTGCCACCGATGCCAGCGAGTCGGCCACTACGCCAATGACCCGAGCTGCCCGCAGAACCAAACACCCAAGCCCCGCCAGGTAGCTGCCGCCGCCCTGGGGGAAGAGCGATCATTGGAGGAACCAGAGGAGTATGAGCCGGCCCAGCAAGAGTGGGAACCGGCCGCCATGGTCCTGGCGTGCTTAGGGGGAAGAGACATGGTCCCGCGGGCTCCCCTACCCGCTAACACCAGGAAATACGGTCAGTGGGTGACCATTAATGGACAGCGAGCCGAGGCCTTGCGTGACACAGGCGCCAGTGTGACGGCCGTCCGCTGTCACCTGGTGAAGCCCGAGCAGATCCTGCCGAACATTCTCTGCCCCGTCCGCTCGGCAGACAACTCTGAAAGTATGTGTCAAATGGCCTGCGTACCATTCGAATGGGGAGGGGTCTCCGGCCTGTTGAAGGTGACGGTCCGGGACGATGCCCCCATGGACTGCCTCCTGGGGAATGACCTCGAGAGTTCCCCGTGGGCCACCGTTGAGAGAAGAGAGCACCTGGGGATGCTGGGCCTCCCGGACTGGGCCTGCATAACCACCCGGTCCATGGCCGCCCGTGCCGTCCCTCGATCAGAAGAACCAGAATGGCCAGCCCCTCCGCCCCCAGTCGCCCCAGTAGAAGACAACGACGAGGCCAGCCTCCCAGACCCGACGGCCGAAGGGGACGCGCAACCCCAGGACCTTCCTGACCTGGCTCAGTGGCGTCAAGAGGGGGGGCCCACCCAAGCACAGTTCCGCCAGGAACAAAAGACCTGTCCCTCCCTCGAGGGACTCCGCCAACAAGCCAGCGCCCAGAACGCAGGGGACTCCACCGGAACTCACTGGGTCTACTGGGATAACGACCTGCTATACAGCGAGCAAAGAATCGCCGAGCTGGGGGCCGGTCGAGTACTGGTGGTACCTCTCCGCTTCAGAGACTTTCTGCTCAACCTGGCCCACGATGTCCCCCTGGCTGGACACCTGGGCCAAGATAAAACGTACAGCTGCCTAGTGACCCACTTTTTCTGGCCGAAGATGAGGAACGACGTCCTGAACCACTGCCGATCTTGCCCCACATGCCAAGCCAGCGGGAAGAGTGGTCGGAAGCTGAAAGCCCCTCTGCAACCCTTCCCTGTGGTCACCACCCCGTTCGAGAGGGTGGGGATAGACATCGTGGGGCCTCTGGACCCCCGCACGGCACAAGGACACAGGTTCATCTTAGTACTGGTGGACCATGCCACCCGCTACCCCGAGGCGGTGCCCCTACGGACCGTGACAGCCCCGGTGGTTGGCCGGGCCCTAATGGGGATCTTCTCCCGGGTAGGCTTCCCCCGAGAAGTCGTCAGCGACCGAGGCACGAACTTTATATCCAAATACATGAAGTCCCTCTGGCAACAATGCGGGGTCACCTACAGATTCACGACCCCCTATCACCCCCAAGGGAACGGACTAGTGGAGCGTTTTAACCGCACCCTCAAGGGGATGATTGGGGGATTGGAAGAGCCCCTCCGTCGCCAGTGGGATGTACTACTCCCGTGCCTCCTCTTCGCCTACCGCGAAGTTCCCCAGAAGTCCCTCGGTTTTAGCCCTTTCGAACTCCTGTACGGGCACCCTGTGCGAGGGCCCCTCAGCCTAGTAAAAGAAGGTTGGGAGATGGCCCCCCTAAAGACCCCTCCAGACGTCTTCAAATACCTCCTGTCCCTACGCAATCAGACCCGGCGCTTCAGAGAGATGGCCAAGGCGAACCTCGAGGCCAGCCAGGAGGACATGAAGAAGTGGTATGATCACAATGCCTCCTCCGTTGAGTTCGAGCCTGGACAACAAGTATGGGTGATGTCCCCCACCGAACCATGTGCCTTGCAAGATAAGTGGACGGGGCCCTTCAAAGTGGTCGAGCGCAAAAGCCCCGTCACTTACCTCATCGACCTGGGGACCTCCCGGAACCCCCTTCGGGTCCTCCACACCAACCGACTCAAACCACACTTTGTGCACTCAGAACTCAGCCTCCTGATGGCTACGGACAGTGGGGCAGAGGAAGACTCCGAACCCCTCCCGGATCTTCTGAAGACTCGGGAGAATGACGGCTCCGTGGACGGGGTCCGGCTCTCTGACGCCCTCACTTCGGAGCAACGCCAGGGCTGCCGGAACCTCCTGCTGCAGTTCGCTACCCTGTTCTCCCTCACCCCCGGGGTCACCCCTTGGTGTTTGCACGACGTGGACACCGGGGACAGTCCCCCTGTCCGACACCGGGCCTACCGCGTACCAGATCGGGTACGGGCCTGCATACAGGAGGAGGTGGCCAAGATGCTCACAATCGGGGTCATCGAGCCCTCGGACAGTCCCTGGGCCAGTCCGGTTGTATTGGTCCCCAAAGCCGCTGCCCCCGGCACCGCACCTGAACTGAGATTCTGCGTCGACTACCGGGGCTTGAACGCTGTCACCCGGACCGACGCTCATCCGATCCCCCGAGCAGACGAGCTGATCGACCGGCTGGGGGCCGCCCGCTACCTCAGTATCTTCGACCTAACAGCGGGCTACTGGCAGATCGGCCTCACACCCAGGGCTCAGGAACGGTCAGCCTTCTCTACCCCCGATGGCCACTACCAATTCAAGGTCATGCCCTTCGGCATGAAGAATGCCCCCGCCACGTTTCAACGCCTCGTGAACCAGGTCTTGGCGGGGCTCGAAGAGTTCAGCGCTGCCTACCTGGACGATATCGCTGTATACAGCCACCACTGGCCCGACCACCTCCGTCACCTCCAAGAGGTCCTACAGGCCCTCCAGCGGGCCGGTCTCACAATTAAGGCCGGCAAGTGCCAAATTGGCCAAGGGTCTGTGACCTACCTTGGGCACCAAGTGGGAAGCGGGCTGGTGGCCCCGCTACAACTTAAGATTGCTGCCATCCAGTCCTGGCAGCCCCCCGTCACCCAGACCGAGGTCCGAGCCTTCTTGGGGCTCACCGGCTACTACCGGCGGTTCGTGAAGGACTACGGCAGCATCGTGGGGCCCCTCACGGGTCTCACGTCCAAGAACCAGCCGAAGCGGATTAACTGGACCCCCGATTGTCAAGCGGCCTTCGAGAAGCTGAAGGCCGCTCTATGCACCGCCCCTGTGCTCCAGGCCCCCGATTACAGTCGGGAATTCATGGTACAGACCGACGCCTCCGACCACGGCATCGGAGCCGTCCTTTCTCAGTTAAACCCCGAAGGTCATGACCAGCCGGTGGCCTTCATCAGTCGACGTCTCCTGGCCCGAGAACAGCGCTGGAGCACCATCGAGAGGGAGGCCTTCGCAGTGGTGTGGGCCCTCAAAAAGCTCCGGCCCTATCTCTTCGGTACCCACTTCCGGGTACAAACCGACCATCGACCCCTGCAGTGGCTGATGCAGATGCGGGGGGAGAACCCAAAACTCTTGCGCTGGTCCATTTCCCTGCAGGGATTGGACTTCACTGTGGAGCACCGACCAGGCCAAGACCACGCCAACGCGGATGGCCTGTCCCGCTTTTTCCGCCTCGACGAAGAGAGTCCCCAAGGAGATGGGTGACTCTCCCCGCCTTCAGCTGGGGGGGACGCATGTTGGACAGGCCACACGAAGGGCTTGCTCCCTCCCCGCACGACAGGGCCCGAGCTCCGGCCCACCAGGCATAACCCACGAAAAACACCCGTACCCCGTCTCCCGACGGATCTTCTGCCCTCGGACCTCTACTCATCATGGGGCCCAGCCCCACCGGCTCCCCCGGCCGGTTCAAGCCGCCATCTTGGGCCCTGCACCACGAGGCCGCGTGGCCTCGCCCCGACCCTAACCCCGGGCCTGACCGGCCCCGACATCCCGGCACCACCATCCACCCGGGAGGTGAGCGGACCACTTGGCAGGTCAATGGGAGGACGAAGTGTCAAGAGCTCTTCCCCCGCCAGGTGCCGATCGCCTCCAGCTCCCCCAGGCGCTGGCTCCACCCCCTGCTGGGTGTCTGGACACCTTCATCCCGGGCCCTCCGACCTCCAAGTGCGAGGGTCCGGACATCAAAGAGCGCCTGCCCTATAACTGGGGCAACTCCGGAGCAGGAAGGCAGTTGTATCCTGGAGTCGAGAGACACCGAGAGAACTCAGCCTTGACGGACTACTGGCGCTGCCGTAGCCCGCTCTTGTGAACCATCGTCCTGCCTGCTGGCGCTGCCGCGGCCTTCTACAACATCCATCCTCGTCGGGACCTGCTGGCGCTGCCGCGGCCCGTTGTAACGACCATCCTCACCGGGACCTGCTGGCGCTGCCGCGGACCGTACATCGACCATCTTTCCGGGACCTGCTGGCGCTGCCGCGGCCCGTTGTAACGACCATCCTCACCGGGACCTGCTGGCGCTGCCGCGGACCGTACATCGACCATCTTTCCGGGACCTGCTGGCGCTGCCGCGGCCCGCACCAACTAAGCTCGAGGATTGTGAGCTAATCATCATCTCATCCAAACTACCTGACTGGTAGACAGACTGTCCCGCTGCCCCTTACCCTGCTTGGAGAGACTTGAATCGAGGGGACCCCTGAGTCCAGACCTCCTTGTACCATTCAACCGTACCTTAAGAAGTGCTTATAAAGAACACTGAACCTTATCCGTGTGTGGTATCTGTCTGTGGGGGGGAAGTTACTTGTCTGTACGATCGCTGGAGACGGCTCTCCCCGGAGACCTCTCCTCCTGACCCCGGCCGACCCTCCCGGTCCGTCTATCCTTTCTAACAGGAGGGTACCAGCACGTACCAGCAGGGGAGCAGTTATTACAGAAGGTACCAGCAATTACCAGCAGGCGTGCAGTTGTAATGGGAGGGTACCTGCACCTACCAGCAGGGGCACAGTTATAATGGGAGGGTACCAGCACCTGCCAGCACGGGCGCTGTTATAATGGAGGGTACCAGCACCTACCAGCAGGGGCGCAGTTATATTGGGACGGTACCAGCACCTGCCAGCAGTGGCACAGTCATATTGGGAGGGAACCAGCACCTACCAACAGAGGGGGCAGTTATAATGGGAGGGAACCAGCACCTACCAGCAGAGGTGCAGTTAAAATAGGAGGGTACCAGCACCTACCAGCAGGAGCGCAGTTATAACAGATGCTACCAGCAATTACCAGCAGAAGTGCCGTTGTAATGGGAGGGTACCAGCACCTACCAGCAGGAGTGCAGTTATAACGGAGGGTACCAGCACCTACCAGCCGGGGTACAGTTATAATGGGAGGGTACCAGCGCCTGCCAGCAGGGGCGGAGTTATATTGGAGGGTACCTGCACCTGCCAGCAGTAGCGCAGTTATATTGGGAGGGTACCAGCACCTACCAGCAGAGACGCAGTTATAATGGGAAGGTACCAGCACCTGCTAGCAGGGGCGCAGTTATAACGGAGGGTACCAGCACCTACCAGCAGAGGTGCAGTTATAATGGGAGGGTACCAGCAGCTACCAGCAGGGGCGCAGTTATAATGGGAGGGTACCAGCACCTGCCAGCAGGGGTGCAGTAATATTGGAGAGTACCAGCGCCTGCCAGTAGTGGTGCAGTTATAATGGGAGGGTACCTGCACCTACCAGCAGGGGCACAGTTATAATGGGAGGGTACCAGCACCTACCAGCAGGGGCACAGTTATAACGGAGGGTACCAGCAATTGCCAGCAGGCATGCAGTTGTAATGGGAGGGTACCAGCACCTACCAGCAGGGGCGCAGTTATAATGGAGGTTACCAGCTCCTGCCAGCAGGGGCGCAGTTATAATGAGAGGATACCAGCACCTGCCAGCACAGGTGCAGTTATAACAGAGGGTACCAGCACCTACCACCACGGGTGCAGGTATAACGGAGTGTACCAGCCCCTGCCAGCAAGGGTGCAGTTATAAGGGAGGGTACCAGCACCTGCCAGCATGGGTGCAGTTATAATGGAGTGTACCAGCACCTGCTAGCAAGGGTGCAGTTATAATGGAGTGTACCTGTCCCTGCCAGCAAGGGTGCAGTTATAAGGGAGGGTACCAGCACTTGCCAGCATGGGTGCAGTTATAATGCAGTGTAAGAGCATCTGCCAGCACGGGTGCAGTTATAACGGAGTGTTCCAACCTCTGCCAGCAAGAGTGCAGTTATAACGCAGGGTACCAGCACCTGCCAGCAGGGGTGCAGTATTAATGGGAGGGTACCAGCACCTGCCAGCAGGGGCACAGTTATAATGGGAGGGTGCCAGCAACTGCCAGCATGGGTGCAGTTATAATGGAGGGTACCTGCACCTACCAGCACGGGTGCAGTTGTAAAGGAGTGTACCAGCCCCTGCCAGCAAAGGTGCAGTTATAACGGAGGGTACCAGCACCTGCCAGCAGGGGCGCAGTTATATTGGGAAGGTACCTGCACCTACCGGCAAGAGTGCAGTTATAATGGGAGGGTACCAGCTCCTGAGAGCAGGGGCGCAGTTATGATGAGAGTGTACCAACACCTGCCAGCAGGGGCGCAGTTATAATGGAGGGTACCATCACCTACAAGCAGGGGTGCAGTTGTAATGGGAGGGTACCAGCACCTACCAGCAAGGGCGCAATTATGAGAGGGTACCAGCACCAGCCAGCATGGATGCAGTCGTAACGGAGTGTACCAGCACCTCCCAGCAGGGGCGCAGTTATAAAGGAGGGTACCAGCACCTACCAGCAGGGGCACATTTATTACAGAAGGTACCAGCAATTACCAGCAGGCGTGCAGTTATAATGGGAGGGTACCTGCACCTACCAGCAGTGGCACAGTTATAATGGAAGGGTACCAGCACCTGCCAGCAGGGGCGCTGTTATAATGGAGGGTACCAGCACCTACCAGCAGGGGCGCAGTTATAATGAGAGGGTACCAGCATCTGCCAGCAGTGGCACAGTCATATTGGGAGGGTACCACCACCTACCAACAGGGGGGCAGTTATAATGGAAGGGAACCAGCACCTACCAGCTGGGGCGCAGTTATAATGGGAGGGTACCAGCACCTACCAGCAGGAGCGCAGTTATAACAGAGGGTACCAGCAATTACCTGCAGAAGTGCCGTTGTATTGGGAGGGTACCAGCACCTACCAGCAGGAGTGCAGTTATAACGGAGGGTACCAGCACATACCAGCAGGGGTGCAGTTATAAAGGGAGGGTACCAGCACCTGCCACCAGGGGCGCAGTTATATTTGAGGGTACCTGCACCTGCCAGAAGTGGCGCAGTTTTATTGGTAGGGTACCAGCACCTAAGCAAGGACGCAGTTATAATGGGAGGGTACCAGCACCTACCAGCAGGGGCGCAGTCATAATGGGAGGGTACCAGCACCTACTAGCAGGGGCGCAGTTATAACGGAGGGTACCAGCACCTACCAGCAGAGGCACAGTTATAATGGGAGAGTACCAGCAGCTACCAGCAGGGGCGCAGTTATCATGGGAGGGTACCAGCACCTGCCAGCAGGGGAGCAGTTATATTGGAGGGTACCTGCGCAAACCAGCAGAGGTGCAGTTATAATGGGAGTGTCACCAGCCTAGACCTGAACCACAGGAGCCGAAGATGATCCCAACACCCCATCACCTGTCCACCACCCAAAAATTGTAATCTTCTGGGCAGTGTACAAGTAGGGGGGAAAGGGGAAGTGGGAGAAAAAAGAGAGAGACAGCGAGGCGTTGAGGGTTGACGTTCAATCACGTTGTGGGTCAGCCGAGTTGGAACTATCTTGCACACTGAGCCTGCAGTGGATGATAAAAGCAATAAGCATGCAATGCTACACAATTGAACATTTGATTTTGTTAATGAACATACGTTATTTACCCAAATAACCCTAGGCTATTGCTTCTCTCTTCCTACTGAGTTGTTGTGGAATGTGGTATTTCAGAATCTGTAAGAAAAGATAAACTATGATCTAGGTTTTCTAACTTTCTATTTCGTTATTGTTATTTATTTGTCCTTCACTATATTTACCCCTAATGCAACTTCTCAGCCTTAAACAAATGTGAGGTAAACAGTTCTCTTATATCCTGTAGTATGGATAGACTATCGACTTTTTAACTTCTTTGCCGATGAAAAATCATTTCCAACCTATAATCATAAATTGTTATCATATGAGAGGATAGTAAACCTGGTGTCAACAGACACCGCTTAGCACCGCTACTACCGGGGCTTAATACCAGCAACTGGTGACTAATTCACATGGGAAGTCTTGTACTGACGAGAAGATACTTGTAATGTCCTTGTACACCGCTTCTGAGGAGATCAGTGTTCGACGTCCCTCGTTGCGCATGCGTGTTAAATTTCCGAATGCTTGTCTAAAACTCTAAACTAAGTTGCAAGACGCGTCTTGGACTACGCTATTCTTTCTATGAAATAACCTGGATGCGTGAAGGGGAAAACACCTTGCTACCTCACGCTGACAGTTGAAGTGCGCAGTTCTTTTCAAAAGCTCGCGCAGTTATAATCGGAGGGTACCAGCACCTACCAGCAGGAGTGCAGTTATAACAGAGGGTACCAGCAATTACCAGCAGAAGTGCAGTTGTAATGGGAGGGTACCTGCACCTACCACCAGGAATGCAGTTATAGTGGAGGGTACCTTCACCTACCAGCAGGGGTGCAGTTATAATGGGAGGGTACCAGCACCTGCCAGCAGGGGCGCAGTTATATTGGAGGGTACCTGCACCTGCCATCAGTGGTGCACTTATAATGGGAGGGTACCAGCACCTACCAGCACCTACCAGCAGTGGCGCAGTTATAATGGGAGGGTACCAGCACCTACCAGCAGGGGCGCAGTTATAATGGGAGGGTACCAGCAGCTACCAGCAGAGGCGCAGTTATAATGGGAGGGTACCAGCAGCTACCAGCAGGGGCGCAGTTATATCAGAGGGTATCAGCAATTGCCAGCAGGCATGCAGTTGTAATGGGTGGGTACCAGCACCTGCCAGCAGTGGTGCAGTTATAATGGGAGGGTACCAGCACCTACCAGCAGGGGCACAGTTATAATGGGAGGGGACCAGCACCTACCAGCAGGGGCGCATTTATAACAGAGGGTACCAGCAATTGCCAGCAGGCATGCAGTTGTAATGGGAGGGTACCAGCCCCTACCAGCAGGGCCGCAGTTATAACGGAAGGTACCAGCACCTGCCAGCAAGTGTGCAGTTATAATGGGAGGGTACCAGCACCTACCAACACAGGTGCAGGTATAACGGAGTGTACCAGCCCCTGTCAGCAAGGGTGCAGTTATAAGGGAGGGTACCAGCACCTGCCAGCATGGGTCCAGTTATAATGCAGTGTACCAGCACCTGCCAGCACGGGTGCAGGTATAACGGAGTGTACCAGCCCCTGCCAGCAAGGGTGCAGTTATTATGGAGGGTACCAGCTCCTGCCAGCAGGGGCGCAGTAATAATGGGAGGGTGCCAGCACCTACCAGCAGGGGTGCAGTTATAACGGAGGGTACCAGCACCTGCCAGCAGGAGCGCAGTATTAATGGGAGGGTACCAGCACCTGCCAGCAGGGGCACAGTTATAATGGGAGGGTACCAGCACCTGCCAGCACGGGTGCAGTTATAATGGAGGGTACCAGCACCTGCCAGCAGGGGCACAGTTATAATGGGAGGGTACCAGCCCCTGCCAGTAAGGGTGCAGTTATAACAGAGGGTACCAGCTCCTGAGAGCAGGGGCGCAGTTATGATGGGAGGGTACCAACACTGAGGAGATCAGTGTTCGACGTCCCTCGTTGCGCATGCGTGTTAAATTTCCGAATGCTTGTCTAAAACTCTAAAGTAAGTTGCAAGACGCGTCTTGGACTACGCTATTCTTTCTATGAAATAACCTGGATGCGTGAAGGGGAAAACACCTTGCTACCTCACGCTGACAGTTGAAGTGCACAGTTCTTTTTAAAAGCTCGCGCATTAAGCACCTGGCCCGTCACGAGCCTCGGAGGTCTAGACCGCTGATTCACTTTTGTTAAATCTCTAGTGGAGTCTGTTTCGGCCATGTTGGAATTCTGCAAAGCTACAATACATTGTTTTAAAAAGAGTTTTGTAACCAACAATTTGTTTTTCCTGTGGTAACATCTCCTCACAATTCTTAGACGAGTTTTTATTTTATTTTTAACCCTTTTCGAATCGAGGACTGCCTGGCAGATCCTGACAGTACCTCCCTCCAAAGGGGGTCCTTCCTCTTTCGGTTTTAATGGATAATTTTTGTGGAAACTTTTAATTAATCTTGGGGCATGGACGTTTGGAGAGGGTTCCCATGATCGTTCTTCTGGACCATAACCCTTCCATTCCACCAGGTAGTACAATTTCCCTTTTGAATCTAGGATCTTGCTGACTTGAAATTCTTCGTTTGATTCTACTTGTATAGGCATAGGAGTCTTTTTGTATCTTACATTAGGAGGGTTTTTTTTTAAAGTGAAACATGAAAAGCCGGGTGAATTTTTAATTGTTTAGGGAGTTGTAATTTGACCACTACGGGATTGATTTTTTTATTGACCTTAAAGGGACCAATGAATCTGGGTTGAAACTTCCTATTCTCCTTTAATCTCAAATGTTTAGTAGATAGCCAAACCTGATCTCCTATCTTGAATTCTGGGCCCACTCTTCTTTTCTTATCTGCTTGTTTCTTATATGATGCCTTAGCCTTCTGCAAGCCTTCGTGAGCCTTCTTGAGTGCGTGTTCTAACTGCAATAGTATGTCCTTAACCGCTGGCACTGTCTCATACTTCCTCCCTGTTATCAAACTAGGGTGTCTCCCTGAATTAAAAAAAACGGCGAATACCCAGTGAAACTGTGTTCAGTATTATTATATGCAAACTCGGCTGTCCATAGTAATTCTGACCAGTTTCCCTCCTGTTCTAACAAATAGAGCCTCAAATACTGTTCTAACTCTTAGTTGACTCTCTCTGTTTGCCCATCGGTCTCAGGGTGGAAACGGGTAGAAAACTGCATATCAACTCCCAACCCCTGCATGAATTTTCTCCAAGATTTAGACACAAATTGGGTTCCTCTATCTGATATAAGGATCTGTGGGACCCCATGAGCTCGAATTACATGTTGATTAAACAACTGAATTAACTGATGAGCTGTAGGAACAGATTTTAATGGAACATAATGGCTCATTTTAGAAAATGTGTCTACAAAAACCAGTATAACTGTGTAACCTTGACTAGGCGGAAGGTCTATTATCAGGTCTAGAGTCACAGTGTGCCATGGGTGTGGTGCATTGGGAAGTGGTTGTAATAATCCTTGTGGCGCTTGTCTGCTTAGTTTTCCCTTAATGCATAGTTCACAAGTCAAAACATATTGGGCCACCTGAGCTGCCATGTCTGGCCACCAAAAATATCTTTTGATCAGATTTAAGGTCTTTTTTATGCCCTTATGACCCGCCCGAGGATCGTCATGACAGCCTTTCAAAGCCTTCTCTTGTAAATTCTTGGTTGGTAAATACAAAGCTTCATCATAATATGGAAGACCCTTTTTAATGTTTTTTCTTTCATCGTCTCCAACCCAATCCTTTAACTCCTGGACCGAGCAATTTTCATGGATCTCTTTGGCAAAATCTTGTAAATGAATGATTCCAATAATCTTATCCGATGGAATGATTGGTTCAACTAGTGAAACCTTCATGTCTTCTGATATGTTCAATCTAGATAACGCATCAGCGTTCCCATTCTTAGCTCCTGGTTTGTAGGTGATCACAAAATCAAATTCCGAAAAGTATAACGACCACCTCAATTGACGGGGAGTTAGGGTTTTTGCTGACTTCAAAAACTGCAAATTACGATGATCGGTAAACACAGTTACACAATGTTTGGCTCCTAATAAGTAGTGGCGCCAATCTTGAAAAGCTTCTTTTACTGCTAACAGCTCTTTATCAGCAATCGAATAGTTGATTTCAGGTTCGGACAGCTTCCTGGATCGATAAGCGACCGGATGAAGTTGTCCCGTTAATTTGTTCCTTTGAGACAAAATTCCTCCTGTGGCAAAGTCTGATGCGTCAGTCTCCACAAAAAAGGCTTGTTCCGGGTCGGGATGTGCCAAGATTGGAGCAGTTATGAAAGCCTTCTTGAGGAATTGGAATGCCGATTCGGCGTCTTCTGACCAATCAAATTTCCTTCCCTTCTTTAAGAGCTGTGTAATAGGGGAAACTTTGGCAGAGAAGTTGGGAATAAATCTCCGGTAAAAATTGGCGAAGCCAAGGAAACTTTGGATTTCCTTTACATTTTTTGGAGAGGTCCAATCCTGTATGACCTGTACCTTAGATGGATCCATGGCCACTCCATCCACGGATAACACAAATCCAAGGAATTCCACTTGGTCTGCGTGGAATGAACACTTCTCCAACTTTATAAAAAGTTGATTCTCCAATAGTTTTTTCAGGATGGCTCGTACATGTTTTACACGGTTTTCCATGCAATCAGAAAAAATTAATATGTCATCAATGTAGACAACCGCCACCCTATTCAGGAATTCCCGAAGTACATCGTTTACGAAGTGTTGGAAAGCCGCTGGTGCATTGCTCAACCCATAGGGCATCCCCTGATACTCGTAAAGGCCGTATTTAGTACGGAAAGCCGTCTTCCATTCGTCGCCTTCAGCTACTCTCACCAAATGATAAGCCCCACTGAGGTCGAGTTTTTTGTAAACTTTTGCCCCTTTGACTTGATCCAAAAGTTGTGAGATTAGGGGTAGGGGATACCGATTTTTGATGGTTACTAAATTAAGTGCTCTGTAGTCTATACATGAGCGGAGAGTTCCATCCTTCTTAGGTCTAAAAAATAGTGGCGATGAAACCGGTGACTGAGAAGGCCTGATAAATCCAATTCTCTGATATTCCTCTAAATATTCTTTTAAATATACATTTTCTGCTTCCGTGAGGGCATATATACGACTGCACGGCAAAGAGGCCCCTGGTTCTAATTCTATTTTGCAGTCGTACTCTCGATGTGGTGGAAGTTTCTCTGCATTTCTTTTATCAAAGACACTGGCCAAATCTTGATATTCCTTTGGGACCTCCTTCAGTTCAACAACACATAAATGATTTGTAAGCTGGGCTAATTCTGTGGCTGGCGATCCCACGGATTTCTCACTTGTGTGAAAAAAACAGTTCTTTTTACAATGTTCAGAAGTCATTTCTACTGCTCTTCATTCCCAATCAATTTTTGGGTTGTGTTCTGACAACCAGGGCAACCCCAAAATCAATTGGAATTGCGAAGCATCAATCAAATTGAATCTTATAAACTCGCGATGGCCTTGCAATCCAATCAATTCAATAGTTTCAGTTTCTTTGGTAATGGGGCCCGATGTGAGGTTGGAGCCATCTACTGCCTTTACAACCTCAAAATGTTTTTTCTCGATAGCATGGATTCCGATCTCCCTTGCATATTTCAAATCACAAAAGTTGCCAGTGGCTCCCGAGTCAATCATTACTGACACACCTTTGACTTCCATGGATCCAAATTTTGCTGTAAAGGACACAATCAAGTGTGGTGCGGCCGACTGTAAAGTGTTTATTAATTGTTGAGATTCTTGAGTTGACTCACCAACATTTCCCACCAGGGCAACTCCATCTACTGGTGGGATCTGTCTTTTAACCCTTGGTGGGTTTTTGGTTTTTTAGGGCAATCTTTTACAAAGTGCCCTGGAGCACCACAATACATGCATAAATGTTTTGATCGTCTCAATTCTCTCTCATCCTTAGAGAGAGGACCTCTGACAGAGCCAATTTGCATTGGTTCCTCTCCGGTAGCGGCTTCTGCCTTACTGCCTTCAGTTTTAACTCGATCAAGCCGAGGTACAAAAGCACGGTAATCTTTCTTTCTTTCGGATTTTCTTTCAAACAGACGGTGTTCAATCTGCACTACCAAATCAATTAATTCAGAGATTTCTTGTGGTCTTT
The DNA here is from genome assembly GCF_964204655.1 of Triturus cristatus. Lineage (NCBI taxonomy): Eukaryota > Metazoa > Chordata > Amphibia > Caudata > Salamandridae > Triturus > Triturus cristatus. Next base: position 326,159,878 of record NC_140587.1, read on the forward strand.
TAGGTATTTGGGTTAAAGCATCTTTCAGTTCATCTTTAAGGCCACGATAAAAGATCGCAGAAAGTTTGCTCTCTGGCCAATCTGTTTCAACTATTAGTTTGTTAAACTGGGCGATATAAGCCACGAGGTCACGATTACCTTGCTTTAAGTCCAGCAACTCATTGTCTGTGGCTTAGTTGGCAGTTCTTCTGTCAAAAATTCTCAAAAACTCTTTCTTGAAAACTTCGAAATCAAATAGTGCTGGGTCATTACGCGAGATCAAGGACATAGACCAGGCAGCTGCATCGCCGCTCAAGTAGGACAACATGAAGGCAACTTTCGTTTGATCCTCTGTAAACACTGCTGACCTACATAAAAAGTGTAGTGAGCATTGAGTGAGAAATATTTGAGCTTTATGCGGGTCACCACTAAATATTTCGGGTGTGGCTAATGGAACTATGGGTGCAACAGAATGTATTACTTGGGTCGCTACCTCTGAAGCTGATCTTCTATCTGATCCCAATCTCGGCAAGTTGGAAGTTCCTGAAATTAGCTCCTCCATTCTTAATCTAATTTGTTGAGTTTCCTGCTGAGACCTCTTAACTTCTTCCCTTAAACTCCTATTCTCTTCTGCTGACTGAGTCAGCTGGTTTTGCAACCCATCTAGTATGCCCGCTAAAGTCTTACGGTCAAACCCCTCAGCCATCTGTACTCGGGTGGAAAAGGTTGGCACTTCAATCTGTCACCAGCCTAGACCTGAACCACAGGAGCCGAAGATGATCCCAACACCCCACCACCTGTCCACCACCCGAAAATGTTAATCTTCTGGGCAGTGTACAAGTATGGGCGAAAGGGGAAGTGGGAGAAAAAAGAGAGAGACTACCAGGCGTTGAGGGTTGACGTTCAATCACGTTATGGGTCAGCCGAGTTGGAACTATCTTGCACGCTGAGCCTGCAGTGGATGATAAAAGCAATAAGCATGCAATGCTACACAATTGAACCTTTGATTTTGTTAATGAACATACGTTATTTACTCAAATAACCCTAGGCTATTGCTTCTCTCTTCCTACTGAGTTGTTGTGGAATGTGGTATTTCAGCATCTGTAAGAGGAGATAAACTGTGATCTAGGTTTTCTAACTTTCTATTTCGTTATTGTTATTTATTTGTCCTTCACTATATGTACCCCTAATGCAACTTCTTAGTCTTAAACAAATGTGAGGTAAACAGTTCTCTTATATCCTGTAGTATGGATAGACTATCAACTTTTTAACTTCTTTGCCGATGAAAAATCATTTCCAACCTATAATCATAAATTGTTATCATATGAGAGGATAGTAAACCTAGTGTCAACAGACACCGCTTACCACCGCTACTACCGGGTCTTAATACCAGCAACTGGTGACTAATTCACATGTGAAGTCTTGTACTGACGAGAAGATACTTGTAATGTCCTTGTACGCCGCTTCTGAGGAGATCAGTGTTCGACGTCCCTCGTTGCGCATGCGTGTTAAATTTCCGAATGCGTGTCTAAAACTCTAAACTAAGTTGCAAGACGCGTCTTGGACTACGCTATTCTTTCTATGAAATAACCTGGATGCGTGAGGGGGAAAACACCTTGCTACCTCACGCTGACAGTTGAAGTGCGCAGTTAATTTCAAAAGCTCGCGCATTAAGCACCTGGCCCGTCACGAGCCTCGGAGGTCTAGACCGCTGATTCACTTTTGTTAAATCTCTAGTGGAGTCTGTTTCGGCCATGTTGGAATTCTGCAAAGCCACAATACATTGTTTTAAAAAGAGTTTTGTAACTAACAATTTGTTTTTCCTGTGGTAACATCTCCTCACAATTCTTAGACGAGTTTTTATTTTCTTTTGCACCCTTTTCAAATCGAGGCCTGCCTGCAGATCCTGACAGTAGGGGCACAGTTATAATGGGAGGGTACCAGCACCTACCAGCAGGGGCGCAGTTATAACGGAGGGTACCAGAAATTGCCAGCAGGCATGCAGTTGTAATGGGAGGGTACCAGCACCTACCAGCAGGGGCGCAGATATAATGGAGGGTACCAGCACCTGCTAGCAGGGGCACAGTTATAATAAATGAGAGGGTACCAGCACCTGCCAGCACGGGTGCAGTTATAACGGAGGGTAGCAGCAGCTACCACCACGGGTGCAGGTATAACGGAGTGTACCAGCCACTGCCAGCAAAGGTGCAGTTAGAAGGTAGGGTACCAGCACCTGCCAGCATGGGTGCAGTTATAATGGAGTGTACCAGCACCTGCCAGCAAGGGAGCAGTTATAAGGGAGGGTACCAACACCTGCCAGCAAGGGTGCAGTAATAATGCAGTGTACCAGCACCTGCCTGCACCGGTGCAGTGATAACGGAGTGTTCCAGCCCCTGCCAGCAAGGGTGCAGTTATAACGGAGGGTACCAGCTCCTGCCAGCAGGGGCGCAGTTATAATGGGAGGGTACCAACACCTACCAGCAGGGGTGCAGTTATAACAGAGAGTACCAGCACCTGCCAGCAGGGGTGCAGTATTATTTGGAGGGTACCAGCAATTACCAGCAGAAGTGCCGTTGTAATGGGAGGGTACCTGCACCTACCAGCAGGAGTGCAGTTATAACGGAGGGTACGAGCACCTACCAGCAGGCATGCAGTTATAATGGGAGGGTACCAGCCCCTGCCAGCAGGGGCGCAGTCATATTGGGAGGATACCGGCACCTACCAACGGGGGGGTAGTTATAATGGGAGGGAACCAGCACCTACCAGCAGGAGCGCAGTTATAACAGAGGGTACCAGCAATTACCAGCAGAAGTGCCGTTGTAATGGGAGGGTACCTGCACCTACCAGCAGGAGTGCAGTTATAACGCAGGGTACCAGCACCTGCCAGCAGGGGCGCAGTTATATTGGAGGGTACCTGCACCTGCCAGCAGTGGCGCAGTTATAATGGGAGGGTACCAGCACCTACCGACGGGGGGGGTAGTTATAATGGGAGGGAACCAGCACCTACCAGCAGGAGCGCAGTTATAACAGAGGGTACCAGCAATTACCAGCAGAAGCACCGTTGTAATGGGAGGGTACCTGCACCTACCAGCAGGAGTGCAGTTATAACGCAGGGTACCAGCACCTACCAGCAGGGGTGCAGTTATAATGGGAGGGTACCAGCCCCTGCCAGCAGGGGCGCAGTTATATTGGAGGGTACCTGCACCTGCCAGCAGTGGCGCAGTTATAATGGGAGGGTACCAGCACCTACCGGCAGGTGCGCAGTTATAATGGGAGGGTACCAGCCCCTGCCAGCAGGGGAGCAGTTATATTGGAGGGTACCTGCACCTGCCAGCAGTGGCGCAGTTATATTGGGATAGTACCAGCACCTACCAGCAGGGGCGCAGATATAATGGGATGGTACCAGCACCTACCAGCAGGGGCGCAGTTATAATGGGAGGGTACCAGCACCTGCCAGCAGTGGTGCAGTTATGATGGGAGGATACCAGCACCTACCAGCAGGGGCGCAGTTATAATGGGAGGGTACCAGCACCTACTAGCAGGGGCACAGTTATAACGGAGGGTACCAGCACCTACCAGCAGAGGCGCAGTTATAATGGGAGGGTATCAGCAGCTACCAGCAGGGGCGCAGTTTTAATGGGAGGGTACCAGCGCCTGCCAGCAGGGACACAGTTATATTGGAGGGTACCAGCACCTGCCAGCAGTGGTGCAGTTATAATGGGAGGGTACCAGCACCTACCAGCAGGGGCACAGTTATAATGGGAGGCTACCAGCACCTACCAGCAGGGGCGCAGTTATAACGGAGGGTACCAGAAATTGCCAGCAGGCATGCAGTTATAATGGGAGGGTACCAGCACCTACCAGCAAGGGCACAGTTATAACGGAGGGTACCAGCACCTGCCAGCAGGGGTGCAGTTATAATGGGAGGGTACCAGCACCTGCCAGCAAGGGCACAGTTATAACGGAGGGTACCAGCACCTGCCAGCAGGGGTGCAGTTATAATAGGAGGGTACCAGCACCTGCCAGTACGGGTGAAGTTATAATGGAGGGTACCAGCATCTACCAGCATGGGTGCAGGTATAATGGAGTGTACCAGCCCCTGCCAGCACGGGTGCAGTTATAATGGAGTGTACCAGCACCTGCCAGCACGGGTGCAGTTATAACGGAGTGTTCCAGTTCCTGCCAGCAAGGGTGCAGTTATATTGGGAGGGTACCAACATCTACCAGCAGAGGTGCAGTTATAATGGAGTGTTCCAGCCCCTACCAGCAAGGGTGCAGTTATAACGGAGTCTACCAGCAGCTGCTAGCAGAGGCACAGTTATATTGGGAGGGTACCAGCATCTACCAGCAGGGGCGAAGTTATAACAGAATGTACCAGCAATTACCAGCAGGCGCACAGTTGTAATGGGAGGGTACCAGCACCTCCCAGCTGGGGCGCAGTTATAATGTGAGGGTACCAGCACCTGCCAGCACGGGTGCAGTTATAATGGAGGGTACCTGCACCTACCAGCAGAGGTGCAGTTATAATGGAGTGTTCCAGCCCCTGCCAGCAAGGGTGCAGTTATAACGGAGTCTACCAGCACCTGCCAGCAGAGGCACAGTTATATTGGGAGGGTACCAGCATCTACCAGCAGGGGCGAAGTTATAACAGAATGTACCAGCAATTACCAGCAGGCATGCAGTTGTAATGGGAGGGTACCTGCCCCTACCAGCAGGAGTGCAGTTATAATGGGAGTGTACCAGCTCCTGAGAGCAAGGGTGCAGTTATAATGTGAGGGTACCAAAACCTGCCAGCAGGGGCCCAGTTATAACGGAGGGTACCAGCACCTACAAGCAGGGGCGCAGTTATAACGGAGGGTACCACCACCTGCCAGCACGGGATGCAGTTGAATTGGGAGTGTACCAGCACCTGCCAGCAGGGGCGCAGTTATAACAGAGGGTACCAGTGATGGAGCGGGTAGTACAAAATTTTGTATACCCCCCCATTTTCTGCATGTTCATACTGATTAGAATAATCTATTAATTGTAATAATATTAATGTGTTTTGAGTGGTATTTAACCAACCTTACTAATGTATGAATTACACGTGGGATTTGCATTTTGCATGGCTAAAATAATTTGTAAACTAATATACATACGCATACTAATACTAGAAAAATAGAATATTGCATGATGTATGTTGCTTTGTGATGTAATTGTAAGTTGCACCAGATGACATCATTGGGAGAATATAAATGCTTTAAATGTTGCTATTATGCTAGATAATTACATACACATAGAGGAATTAGTGAGGGTTAAACAGTTATTCGTTATTTCCATGTTTTAATTACTTTTTGTGTTTGTTTCGCTTAAGTTGACCGATTGGGCCTATGACAAAATGGCCGACCAACGTACACGTCGAGACAGCTAACATTCCACGAGGTTTCAGACCAAGTGCGCATGTCCCAGGCTCCTGAACAAGTGGCCTCGAGATGACCTACACAGCCTGTACCCGAACAAGGTTACGACTGGACTTTTGCCAAGAGCTTTAACAATGGACAATTTTGACAACCGGATAGATCATGTCTGACGGTGTGACATCATAGACTTTGGGAAACCGAAATGGACGATCTTAACCTACCAATCAGAAGTGCCCAAAACTGACTTTTGTTACATTTTGTCATTAATTTCATTATAAAAAGATGGTAGAATAGTGAGATGCGGACCTTTTCCTTTTGCCTTACGTTATGCTGACGGAGAGGACGGTGACACTGCAGGACAGCTGTTTCCCTGAATCTTTGACAGACTAAATTGCTGCCCAATTTACTGCTGAACTGAGGACTCTCAAACTGATGGGCATTGATTGATGCGTACTCGCTTATGGTCCAGACCCAATCTTTGGGACTATAGCGTGCTGCATGACGACTTGATTGACTTAGAGGACGACTAATAGCCAGATTAGGTAAATATGGTGTTCTGTGGTTTGAATAATGATTTACTAAATTCTTACATTAATTAGATAAACAATATTATTGATTAACAAGCAAATGTGTTGGGTCATTTATTGAAAGGAACAGATTAGGAATTTAGAATGTTTAGATGGATTAAATCATCTAATATCAAAAACAACTAATTTGATCTGTCGACTACGTGGAAGGAGTATCTTGATGTTTAAGATTAAGAAGTGTAGTAATAAGGGTATTAGTGAAAATAAGTTCTCTTACTATAGGTTATAAGGTATTCCTTTCATGTGAGCGTTTGCATTACTCATCTCTCCCGTAAGAGCAGACCAATGAAGTGTGAGTGTTGGTGTTATGGGCCCCACCAATGAATGCATTGAGTGAATGCGTTAGTGTGATATATGGTCTGTGATGAAGGGAGGATTTGAAATTCCACGCTGCATCAGTTTTTCTGGTAGCAGGATGATGGTTTTATTGTTTTGGTTTAGGTGATTATTGCTTGTACATTGCTTATTGCTAGGTTTATGTATTAACACTCTATGTTGAGTCGCGTCGAGTTCTATGTTGTTTGCACGGCTTCTGGGATGTAGGAAGTCGGAAGATTGTAATGGTTCCGTAGTAGAGCAGAGGTAAGTGCTGCTTTCGGGAAAGACGGAATTGTTGTTGCCCTGTAGGTACACAGGGGAAACGTGTGACGATTGGAATTGCACGACGCATTGTCTGGGTTCGATTCAGTAGCATCGTCGTGTGTTGCCATTAGAGACATTTTCTGTATGAGAGAAGTGTGTATGATAGCGAAGGTTACCTGTGAAATTTTGGTCTTAGGTACCAGGAGGCCAGAAGGTACTCTGATAACGCTTATCACTGGAAAGGTAGCAGGTGTTCTCTAAGCTTGCTAGAAGGATAAAGTAGAGGGAAGTGCTACTTTGTTAACGAATGTCATAATTCTGTAGCAGGACAGACTGTTCGCTGTTCTCGGGAAAGACAGAATTTGTGTGAATGTACCTTTTCCGTGTGAAGGTGCGTGAATGAAATAGCATTCAGGTTAATTGCGAAACTCTCGTTTTATTTCTAAGGAGCATTGGGTTTCCAACTAGCAGCCTCATGCATCAACCCAAAATCCAGTCGGTAAAATACCGATTCGGTAATAGCTCCCGGTATTAAGTAAAAAATACCCAATCCAAATGCATCAACCCAAAAGCAGAAATCGCTATTTAAGGAATCCTTAAATAGCGATTCTTTAAATAGGGATTCCTTAAATACCGATTCCTTAAATAGCGATTGCATTTAAGGAATCCCAAATTGAGATTCCTTAAATGCAATGCATCAAAGTTAAAAAATTAGCGATTTCGCTAATAGGGGGAGCAAATTACCATGAAGATGAACTGCATGGTAATTTGCAAAAACTTTGAAAAATGCACTTTTGTGCATTTTTCAAAGTTTCATGTTGCGCACACACATGCCCTTAGAGCATGTGTGTGTGCAACATATGTGCACAGATCATTTTCAGGGGTGCAACAGGGTGTCCTTTTGACACCCTGTCACCCTTGAAAGTGCTCCCGCTATTAGCGATTCGGTAATACCGAATCGCTAATACAGACTGGCTTTACATTCATTCCTATGGGCCTCCAAGCCCATAGGAATGAATGGGTAGGTATTCCTTATTACCGATTCGGTATTACCGATTCGGTAATAAGGAATATTAAGGAATCGCTATTTGAATAGCGATTCCTACATGCATAGCCTTTTGCTATTCCTTATTAGCGATTCCTTATTTTTCGCTAATAAGGAATCGCAAATGGCATTGTTGATGCATAGGCCCCTTGGGGGCATATGCATCAACATTAGCATTTGCGATTCCTTATTAGCGAAAAATAAGGAATCGCTAATAAGGAATAGCAAAAGGCTATGCATGTAGGAATCGCTATTCAAATAGCGATTCCTTAACATTCCTTATTACCGAATCGGTAATACCGAATCGTTAATAAGGAATACCTACCCATTCATTCCTATGGCCTTGGAGGCCCATAGGAATGAATGTAAAGCCATTCTGTATTAGCGATTCGGTATTACCGAATCGCTAATAGCTGGAGCACTTTCAAGGGTGCCAGGGTGTCAAAAGGACACCCTGTTGCACCCCTGAAAATGATATGTGCACATATGTTGCACACACACATGCTCTAAGGGCATGTGTGTGCGCAACATGACACTTTGAAAAATGCACAAAAGTGCATTTTTCAAAGTTTTTGCAAATTACCATGCAGTTCATCTTCATGGTAATTTGCTCCCCTTATTAGCGAAATCGCTAATTTTTTAACTTTGATGCATTGCATTTAAGGAATCTCACTTTGGGATTCCTTAAATGCAATCGCTATTTAAGGAATCGGTATTTAAGGAATCCCTATTTAAAGAATCGCTATTTAAGGATTCCTTAAATACCGATTTCTGCTTTTGGGTTGATGCATTGGGATTGGGTATTTTTTACTTAATACCGGGAGCTAATAAGGAATCGGTATTTTACCGACTGGATTTTGGCTTGATGCATAAGGGTGTAGGTGTCTTAATTCTGGAGAAACAGTTAGCTAATGCTTGATAGAAGGGTAAGGTAGAGGGATGTGCTACTTTATTAACGGAAGTAACGATTCCGTAGTAGGGCAGAGGTAAGAGCTGCTCTCGGGAAAGACGGAATTCTTGTGAGAAAGGTCATTGACTGTTCTTTGGTTAGCGAAGCGGACAAAGGTGGCGTTTTGATGTCGCTACTAACAGATTTGTGAATTTGAAAAACGTAAAAAGCTTACGGAGAGAATTTTTGTGAAGGAGGGGTCAAAAGGAGCAGGAGCTGCGGCAGCTGACGTCAGAAAGACCGCGCTGGGATTGGCCAGTCAGTTAGAGACGTAGACGCTCCTGGTTGGTGCGTTAGTATACGCCACGCTAGGAGAGGAGGATTACAGGGTGACGTAGACGCTCCGGATTGGTGCGTTAGTGTGAGTCGCGCTGGGATTGGAGAATTGCAGAAGTGACTTAGACGCTCCGGATTGGTGCGTTAGTGTGAGTCGCTCCAGGATTGGTCAGAATAGCGGTACAGTTGTAAGGAGAGACTAGCGATACACGGAAGACAGAAAAGATGTATTACGATCCACCAGAAAAGGAGAAAAAGTCCTGGTTTGGGAGAATTAAAAAGTGGTTTAAAAAAGGACAAACCGATTGTGACTAGGGAAGGACAATTACTTCCTCCACCGAAAACCCCTGCATCCTTTATGGTTGCGAAATACGGATATCATACTTGTATTTGGTTAGACAATTGTTATGTTATGTTATGTTATGTTAGGAGTATTTATATTGCGCGCAGCTGCCCCAGCTAAGGGGCATCCTGGCGCATGACAAGGTAGACGTAGGAACACCTAACACAACAGTAAAAACAGCAGAACATAACATCTATGGGGAAAGTTAAAATAAAAAGGTTTTTATGGCTTTGCGAAACGGGAGGAGATCCTCCATCAGGCGTATCTCCAACGGGAGAGAGTTCCACAGCAATGCTGCTTTAACCCTAAAGGATCGACCTCCCGCTCGACTAAGCTTAAACCTTGGAACCACCGCAAGCGCTTGGCCCAATGATCTCAGGGAGCGGGTGTGAACATAAAAAGACAGAAGATTAGAAAGAATCCGAGGCGCTAGGCCCTTCAGAATCTTGAAGGCCACACATAAAACTTTGAAATTAATTCTAGTTTTAACCGGTAGCCAGTGCAGGGATCTGAGAGTACTGGAAAGAGAGCAAGACCTGGGCAAGCCGACTATAGCTCTAGCTGCTGCATTTTGGACCCGTTGGAGTCGGCTAATGTCAGCCTGGTTCGCCCCTACCAGGAGAGAGCTGGCATAGTCCAAGCGAGATATTATAGTTGCTTGAACCACCAGCTGCCTGGTAGGGGGATCAAAAAACTTCAGGATGGGTCGTAGTCCGCGGAGCACCCCAAAACAGCAGGCCGCAGTTTTCTTCGAATGTCCCACAAAGCTGAGAGTGGGCTCAATTCACACTCCCAGATTTTTCAGCTCTGTAACCGGAGTAGGAGCAGGCCCAAGTTCCGGAGGCCACCATCTCTCCCCCCAGAGCTCCGACCCCCTTCCGACGACCATAACCTCGGTCTTCTTTGCGTTGAGCTGGAGACAGTTTGCATTCATCCAGCTCGCCACCGCCCTCAGTCCACTCTGGAACCTGGGGGCCTCAAGCTCGGCATCCCCGCTGATAGTAACCGCTAGCTGAGTGTCATCTGCATAGGAGACCATGGTCATACCCCACTGCTTGATGACATCAGCGAGCGGCCTCACATAAAGATTGAAGAGCGTGGGACTCAGCGAGGATCCCTGCGGCACCCCCAGGCCCAGAGGATGGAATTTGGACTGATGGGGTGGAATTGCGACGCAAAAGGAACGGTCGTCAAGAAAGGAACGGAACCACTGTAGGGCAAGACCACTGATGCCTATCTCCTCCAGGCGACGCAGGAGGATGCTATGTGAGACAGTATCAAAGGCGGCACTCAGATCTAATAATACTAGCGCCGCCGTCTGTCCCGCATCAAGCACCCAACGTAGATGTTCGACCATAGAGAGGAGAGCTGTCTCCGTACTATGCCCAGCACGGAACCCATTCTGAGTGTCATCCAAGATAAAATATACCAAGAACGACGGAGTCTTGGCATTTCCAGAGCATGGTTCATTTAATTTAGTGGTTTTGAGAAAGAAAATGATAAATCTAGAACCGAGACCTAGACCAACACAATTTGAAGCATTGACAGAATGGGAAGATGAGATGCATGACAGAGAGAGACAGAGGTGTGGCGGAAGATACAAGTACATGTTTGGTAGATATGGGCATGACACTCATGATGAGAGAATGAGAAGGTGGCGGAATGCAAGTATGACTGATGGTCTGTTTCTCGTAAGAACTGCTGAAGAAATTGGAGGTAGAAAATGCACAGAAAAAATAAATAATGTTCAATCAAGAGGGTATGGAATGAATGAGTTGGAGGATGATGTTCTTGATGACATGTTTTATAAAAATCCACCTCCGTATTGACCAGAACCAGAAATGTTGACACCAAGTGCCCCAATGAGAGAAACTTTACGAATCATTAAGTCAGAACCAGTGTCCCAAGATTTAGAGAAAGGTAATTCCATTAGAGAGGTAGAGAGAAAATCAGATAGTAAGGTAAATGGTGAAAATTCGGCAGAGTTAGCAAAAACAACCTTAGAATTAACTGAAAAGATACGAGAATTGACTAAAAATCTAGAAGCTGTGACTGTTCCAGTGGCAATAGGCCCTGCGATGCCTATTTTTGATAAACAGAAAGATAGCGAACATTGTTTAACAGTTCCTTATAATAGCAATAAACAGGCTGAGAAGCCAAAGCAGAGCCAGAATGAAAATCCATGGAGACAGACAATGAGTATGATCGAACCAAATATTTTGAGTAACCCATTTATAGGTCCAAACTTGGCAGAAAGACATACAATGACATTGGAGTCAATATTAGAGACACAAAAGGATTCAGAACGAAATAATGTAGAAAAACCAGTAGGTCCATCTACGGAACAATTAAGTGAATGGTTGAGAAGCTTGCAAAGAAAAGACAAAGAATCCCAATCAATAGATGTGGCCAAATTATGAATGGTACTGGTAGAGTTAATAGTAGGAACTATCCCCACAGAGAAATTAAAAACTTATCAGGATGAGGAATTACTATTTTTGTGCAAAAGTGTAACATGGAGAGCGAAAAATCTGCACGAAAGACTAGAAGAAGTAGCAAATGAAATGGGTATAGATATTGAAAAGGTAAAGGCCTTACAAAAACCATATCAAATAGATTTCACTGAAAAAGATAATGAAAATTTGAACACCACAGGACGGATAAGTCACATTAAGGAAATAATTATTTTGTTGAGAAAATGGGGAGATGTGGATAAATGGAGAAGCAGGTGGTACCGAAAACGAGATGATGCCCCAGATAAAACGTTTACAGCATTCCCTATAAGAGAAAGGGAAAAGGTAGTAACAGAATGCCCCATGAGAGAAATTCCAGGAGGAGGATATGTACATGTTCTATGGACAAGACAGGATATTTTGTCTTTTACAAATGATTTCCCTCGACTACGCGAAAAGCCTGTCGAGTGGTATAGGCAAGTGGACAGATTTGTGAAGTTGTCCGACTCCAAAGTACTATGGATTGATCTGAATAGTCTATTTGACATAATAGTACCAGCAGATTTATGGACAGAGTGCAAGCTGATGATAAATTGGCCAACACAAGAATACCCTAGGGATCCAAAAACTGGAGCTCCTGATCCCGAGGTAATGAAGAAATATGAACAGGTTATTGCCTTTCTGAAAAACAAAGTACCTCCTAAAGAGACAGATTGGGTGAAAATTGACAGAACACATCAGGAAAGCAAAGAATCAGTACATGCATATTACGAAAGGCTGATTTTAGCCTTTAAACAGTTCAGTGGTGATCAAAATTTGAGTGAAAAGGATTTAAGTCATTTTGTATACAGATTTGTATATGGTCTACGTCCAGAGATTAGTGAAATGATAAAGCAACATACTGTAGATTGGCAAAATAAGAAAATTGATGAAGTATTGAGACATGCAAAATATTTCAGTGATGAGATTGAGGCTAAACAGTGAAAATTAAAAGAGAATGCTATGTGGGCACAAGTAAAGGTAGCAGAGAGGCAGGAAGCTCAATTAGCGGAACAAGCGAATAATTCAGGACCGAGACAAAAGTTAATTCCTGGGAAAGGTAAGGGAAATTTTAATATAGAAGAAGCTAAAAAGAAATTCCCATGTCATAATTGCGGAAGGATAGGGCATTGGAAATCTGAGTGTAAATTTCCCCCAAGTACTAACAATGAAAATGCATCATTGAATCCACAGGTGCAGAATGAGGTGAGTGGTCAACCGCAGCGACAGCAGCAGGTTGTAACCCAACAGAATCAGGTGCCAAAATCGCCTTTTCCACAGAGCAAAAACTCCCAGAAATATAGTAATGAAACAGGATTCTACAACGAAGAACAGGTAAATAAGCTGCTGCGCGCGAGCGCTGTTTCGCAGTATTGGCTACAACGTGATGAGAGTGATTCCGAAGAGGGTTCTTGACGGTGCCGAAGGGAGGAAGAAGAGTGCGTACTTGGCGCAACTCTAGAAGTAGACCAGACAGGCCCATTTGTAGATGGGAAGATAAATAATGAAAGTATTACTTTCTTAGTTAATACTGGTGCTACTCGATCAACTGTCAGGTCAGCTGATGATAAGAACCTTCCTCTCTCGGATGAAACGATCCAAGTAGTTGGTGTATCCAACAGACAGATTAAAACTTATTTTACAGAGCCAGTGGAAGTTAGCATAGAGAAATTTTCCGAAATGCACCGCTTTGTCGTGTGCGATACCAGTCCTGTGAATTAATTAGGTAGGGATTTGCTGTGTAAGATGAATTGCACTATATTCTGTACCCCTGATGGGATAGCTTTTGAGACCCCTGATGAAGATGTGTCATATAAAATGACAATGGCAAACAGGGAAAAGGAGGTTACTGAAACCTATGCTGTATTTAACCCTGATGAATTACCAAAAGAATTGAAACAGTACGTAAAAGCAGAGGTTTGGGATTTCACAGGAGAAGATGTGGGATTAATGAGAAATGTAGATCCAGTAAAAATAACAGTGAAGGAAGGAGTAAGCTATCCAAATGTCCCTCAATATAAATTGACACCTGAAATAATTGAAGGAGTTTCTCCTGTGATTGAAAAGATGATAAAACAAGGCACTCTGAGAGAAATAATGAGTAGTCCATGTAATTCCCCGATTATGGGACTGAAAAAGCCCAATGGAAAGTTCAGGATAGTGCAAGATTTGAGAAACAAAATTGTGGTATCTTGTTGTCCCATTGTACCAAATCCATCTGTGATTTTGTATCAGATTCCCCATGATGCAGAATGGTATACTGTGATTGATTTATGCCATGCTTTCTTTTCCATCCCATTGCACCATGACAGCCAGCAGATTTTTGCGTTCGGTTTCGGCGAACGTATTTTGGCTTGGTGCCGAATTCCACAGGAGTATACAGAAAGCCCCTCAATATTTAATCAGCTACTGAAGAAGTCTTTGGAAAGTCTAGAAATGCCCGAAAATTCAGTGTTAGTTCAATACATCGACGACCTTCTTGTGGCATCGAAAACCTGTGAAGCTTGTGAGATAGACACTATAGCCTTGCTGAATCATCTGGCAGATGGAGGACTTAAAGTGTCACCATCAAAATTACAAATTTGCAAGAAAGAAGTACAATATTTAGGCTACAACATTGAGAAAGGACTGAGAAAGATAACAATTGACAGAATCAGGATCATAAAAGGAATGAGAGCACCCATGACCCAAAGAGAGGTGAGGATGTTTCTTGGAATGGTTGGATACTGTCGTCAGTGGATCAGCAATTTTTCGTTGATTGCAAAACCTTTGGTACCTCTGACAAGGAGTGATGTAAGAGATACCATTGATTTGAACAAAGAAGAATTGGCAGCGTTTAAACGATTGAGAGATGGGTTGTGTGAAGCACCTGCATTAGGTATGCCTGACTATGAGAAAGAGTTTGAGTTGTACTGCAGTGAGGGGAATGGATGTGCACGCTCTGTTCTAATACACAAGCATGGAAAACTGAGGAGACCAATTGCATATTTCTCATCAATGCTGGACCCAGTGGCTGTAGCCCTACCTGGGTGTTTGAAAGCAGTGGCTGCTACCTGCCGATGTTTGGAACAGAGTGAAGGAATTGTAATGGGATATCCTGTGAAAGTGTTTTTACCTCATGATGTGGCAATCCTTTTAACAAAGAGTCGCACTCAGTATATGACACATAGTCGGCTGACTAAGTATGAGAAAGTCATATTAGGTGCAATGAACATAAGTCTTGTGAGATGCTTGAATGTGAATCCTTCAACATTGCTGCCTGATGCTGAGAATTTAGAGGTCAGAGATGAAGCAGATCACGACTGTCTGGATGTACTCGATTTCTGTACAGAACCACGACCTGACATAAAAGATGTACCTTTACCAGAAAGTGATTTCGTTATGTTTGTAGACGGGTCTTGTTTGAGAACAGATGATGGAGTATTGAGTGCAGCATATGCGGTATGCACAGTTGCAGCAGTGATGGAAGCATCCTACCTGAAAGGAGTAAAATCGGCCCAAGTAGCTGAACTTGTTGCTTTGACTAGAGCATGCAAGATTGGGAAAAGTGTGAGAGTGACTGTAATAACTGACAGCCAGTATGGTTTCGGAGTCGTACATGACTTCGGTCAAATATGGCTGCAGAGAGGGTTTTTGACATCAAGTGGAACTCCCATTAAGAATGCTGAAGTGGTTGGAAAATTGCTTGAGGCGATACAGCTGCCTAGGCAATTGGCTGTTCTGAAGTGTGCTGCCCACAGTCAAAGTGGTGATTACATCGCCACTGGCAATAAATATGCCAACGACATGGCTCAATACTGTGCACGTAATCAGAATTCCATTAACAGGGCCAAGGAGAAGGAGGTGATTTCTTGTTCTTTGATATTTGCTAACATTGTGTGTACCTGGGAAGAAGTGAGACAATTACAGGAAGAAGAAGGAGATGAGGAAATGAAGCAGTGGGTAAAAGCAGGATGTGCACCAAGAGAGAAGGATCATGTGTGGGTCTATTGGGATGGAAGACCAGTTATGCCTGATAGCATGATGTCTGCCATGGCATGGATGTATCATGGTCAGGGAAACATAGGGAGAGATGCTATGATCAGGTCATTTAAGCAGACCTGGTACAATGCAAAATTCAGACTTGTAGCAGAAATTCTTTGTCAAAGATGCCTAATATGTCAGCCATACAATCCTGGAAGAAAGACAGTAGTGAGTCTAGGAACAATAGGTCACGAAGGAGGGCCTTTTACCAGAATGCAAGTAGATTTCATTGAGATGCCTCCCTGTAACAGGTTGAGGTATGTTCTAGTTATGGTCTGTCTGTTTTCTAGATGGGTAGAAACATTCCCAACAAGAAGAAATGATGGAATGACAGTGGCAAAATTACTTTTTAGGGAATTTATCCCTAGATTCGGATTCCCAGTAACAATTGAATCTGACCGAGGAGGACATTTCCATAATGAGATCATAAAATTGATTTGTGAAGCATTGAATGTACGACAAAAACTACTTTGTGCCTACCGCCCAGAGGCTTCTGGTGTGGTGGAACAGATGAATGGTACTATCAAAAACAGAATAGGGAAAATGTGTTTAGCCACAGGTATGTAATGGCCTGATGTCTTGCCTCTGGTACTCATGACTATTAGATCAATTCCAGACAGAACTACAGGGTTGAGCCCCCATGAAATTTTCATGGGAAGGGTGATGCGACATGTTTTCATACCAGTCAACAAGCTGATGACTATAACTGATGACATGGTGTTGGAATACTGTAAGAGCCTGGCTGACGCAGTTCATTCTGTGTTTCATCAGGTTGGAGCGGATGCCACCACCCTTGAAAAGAAGCAAGCCCATGATCTGAGCCCAGGGGACTGGATGAGAATAAAAGTACACAGAAGAAGAAACTGTTTGGTTCCAAGGTGGGGAAAACCACGACAAGTCATCTTGACCACAACAACAGCTCTGAAGTGTGCTGGACTGAAAAACTGGTTTCATGCAAGTCATAGATTGAGAATTCCAAATCCAGTGGATAGCACAGAAAAGGAGTATTTTTTTGATGAATCAGAATCCAGCACTGAATCAGATGTCGGAGAGCCAAAAACAAAAGAAACCCCTGAAAGGGGGGAATCAGAGCCAAGTCTAACATTTGTCCCCAGAAGTATTTCCTTGAGAAGAAGGTTACAGATTTCTGATACCAGCTCAGACTCAGAGACTGAACAAGGAACTCAATGTTCTAAGAAAAGACAAGGAAAAGACAAAGAAAAAGACAGTGAAGAGACAATAAAAGAAATTACTGAAAGAGAAGTTCCAGATGAAAAATTGAGAGAAATTCCACCTGAAATAACGCATTTAGATGGACAGGTGCCAGATACAGAGAGAGAGGGAAAGATCTCTGCGGAAGACCCCCGAGGAGGTGTAGGGAACTCCAACATCCAATCAGAAGTAGGGACAAGTAGTCAGCAGGAAGATTGCGTGCCAGAGATACGACGAGGGACAGAAGTAGGAAAAACAAAAGAAGTGGTGGAAAAAGAAGCTGTTGAGAGTAAAAAGCAAGTTGAAACAGAGTCAGAGGAAAGCGAAGATGAAGTACCTGAAGGTCGAGTTCTAAGAAAGAGAGCTTGGAGAACTGAAAAGAATGATAAAGGAAGTAAATTGAAAAGAGCAGCAAAAGACGACGTTTGGCCAAATAAAATAAAAAGACTGAGATATCGACTGACACGAGTAAATTCCCCAAGGGCTGAACAGGTGAATGAAGTGATGAGTCAGGAGACAGTAAAAGACGAAGAAACCATTGTAATTAAAGAAAGCAAAAGAATAAGAAAACCCAACCAGAAGTATAAGTCACCAGAATGAACGTATGTGGCCCTGCCTGAAGTGAAAGAAGAGGCGGATAGCCAAGTAAATCCAGAGGTGATTGTGCCAGAAGTGGTTGAGGAGGACGAAGAATCGGATATCCTGAGACTTATCTTGTCCGATATTGGAGAAGAAGCGGATGTTCAGGACATTCTGTATTCAGATCACGAGGGAAAGGTGAAAGATGATGAGATGCCAAACTGAATGAGACCAGAAAGCTGCTAATGGAAAGATAACAAAATACGGAAAAAGACAAAAACTGGTAGAACCAAGTAGGTGCTTAGAGCCTTGGGTTAGACAAACTAGTTGTGAAGTAGAAGAGGCTAAGTCAAAAGACACTGTCCATTTTAACAAAAATGGCAAACACAGATAGTAGAAAAGGTAGATGTATATTTTTTAGAAGATGGTGTAAAATGTGTTGTTGTTGTACAGGATTACTAATGCTTCTGTGGAGCATACTTGCTCTCCTGATCTCATTTAAGGTTACTGTAGATACAATAGAAGGACATAGTGAAAATAAAACTAATATAGAAAAGATTCAAAAGGTAGTTCCGACTAGAATAGATAAAAACTATTGACATAAAGACAGGTCTATAACC
The DNA here is from genome assembly GCF_964204655.1 of Triturus cristatus. Lineage (NCBI taxonomy): Eukaryota > Metazoa > Chordata > Amphibia > Caudata > Salamandridae > Triturus > Triturus cristatus. The sequence continues at coordinate 326,177,964 of NC_140587.1, forward strand.
GATTTTTCGAATAATGTGTTTTCGAAATTGTTCTATGAATATGTAAAGACAATGGACGTAAGGGACTGCTACGTTTGTATGCAGTTACCTGCCTCTGTATCGGAGGTAGTGACTTATCACCACCTTCCAGTAACTAATGGAATAACATGTAGTGTAATAGCTAATTTATTTGATCAAACAGGGTAATTAGAGTATTATTTTTCAGATGTAGATACCTTTTTTCACAAGTACCATCAATTAACAGGCTAAACAAGGTAAAACCTGCAAAGGTATTAGGTGAATTTTTCTTAGAGACTAAAGAACTAACATTAGAATATATATTTAAAAACAATTTGACTTGCAGTTTAAAGAAAGAGGAAAATACATTTTTAGATATGGTTGAAGAAAGGAGACTGAAAATGCAAAGAAAGGCATCTGAAGGAAAAGTGGAGAAGACAGTCTGGTATGTAGAAATGGTAAAACACTTGAAAGGTGAAGCTAGTCCAACGATGGCTTTAGATTGGCCTCAGAAAGGGAAATTGTGTATTAGAAGGAATCAAACTGCATATGATAATTATTTTGTAGGTAATAGCGAGTGCCATGATACATACCGAATCATGGGTGGATGGGGATTTAAAGGTGGAAAAGATCCAGTTTTTCCTGGGTTATATTTCATTTGCGGGAACAGGGCATATTACCGTTTGCCAGACCATTGGTATGGCACATGTTATGTAGGCCTGGTTTTCCGGAAGATTTTTCATATGGATAGAGGAGAAGATGGTGTGCATAGTTTAGGTAGTTATTTAGCACGTAGTAAGAGAGAATCTTGGTCAGAAATAGTGGGAGACATCTTTGGAGCATTGATACCAGCAGTGGGAATATCTCTGAATGCAAACAAAATTAGAAGGCTTTCAACAGTAGTGGATCGCTTGTCAACAAGCACCGCTGGAGGATTTTTATTGGTAAATACTGAAATGGTTGCCATGCGTGCCATGGTAATGCAAAATCGACTTGCCCTTGATATATTATTGGCGAAAGAGGGTGGAGTCTGTGGAATGCTGAAAGTTCAACATTGTTGTACTTACATTTCAGATGAAAGTAAAGATTTGAAAATGTATATTAAAAATATAACTGAACTGCATGACGAAATTGCACCACTGGAGGTTGAAGGTGTGTGGGAAAAGATTGGAAAGAAAATATCTGCTATTAAAAATTTCTTAGTAAACTTAGGTAGTACCGTTTTAGGTAAAATCTTATTTCCATTAACATGTGTGATTTTCCTAGTATTAATAATAAGATTAGGGTGTATCTGTCGTAAAAAGAATAAAAGTCAGAAAAAGTTAAAAAGAGAAAATTTAAGGAGAAAAGATAAGAAACAAGAGAGAGAATTTGAAGAAATAGAATTAGAGGAAGTTAAGGAGAGTATGTATAAAACAGCGAAAAGAGAAGAGACAGGGGAAACTGAGTTATGAATAAGAACAAGAAATTGCTTCTGATTTCATAAAAGAAATACAAAATTTTGATGGTGTGGTGATATAATCACCAAAGGGGGATTTGATTGAGCGGGTAGTACAAAATTTTGTATACCCCCCCCCATTTTCTTCATGCTCATACTAATTAGAATAATCTATTAATTGTAATAATATTAATGTGTTTTGAGTGGTATTTAACCAACCTTACTTATGTATGAATTACACGTGGGATTTGCATTTTGCATGGCTAAAATAATTTGTAAACTAATATACGTACGCATACTAATCCTAAAATCAACTACCCCGGCATACGCAGAAGACCCGGCTAACGCCGATAGTAAATTTAGAGAGTGGATTACGACCTCCCTGGACTCCGTACTCCCACTCAGAACGCGGGAGGACAAAAACGGTAAATCAGGTTCCGCCCCGTGGTACACCCCGGAACTTCGACTACTCCGTAAAAACTGTAAGAGAGTCGAACGGCTATGGAGAAAAGACTGGCAGAACGCCAGCAAAGAAGCCTACCACAATGCAGTTAGACTTTACAAAACTGCCATTAAGCGCTCCAAAGCATCCCACTACGATACTCGGATAAAAGAATCCTCCAATTCATCCAGGGAATCTTTCCTTATCGTAAAAGAGCTACTGAAAGTACCAACCACTCCTTCCTCCACCACCCCCCAGGTAGACAGAAGCAATGAATTAGCCACCTATTTCAATGACAAAATTGCCCGCATCTTAACATCCCTTCCCCCTCCATGTCCCTCTAGCCACATGAACTATAATTCACCCCCTAGCCAGACTGGAATACGCTCCCAACTTGCGACATTTAGGCCAGTAACCCCCAACGAGGTAGAAGCAACCATGAACAATATGAAAAGCGGATCACCTCTGGACCCTGCACCCATTAGATTCCTTAAAACCGTAGCTCCCGTCATCACCCCCACGCTCACGGAGCTTATTAACAGCTCACTCGCTCAGGGATCTGTCCCCGCTAGCTGGAAAAGTGCGGTATTGAAAGCACTCCTTAAAAAACCCCAGCTCGACCCAGCAGATATGGCAAACTACCGGCCAATATCACTCCTCCCTGGCATCAGCAAGGTAGCCGAGAAATTGGTCAACGGACAACTGTCTCAGTTTCTCGAGGCAAACAACATCCTACGGAAATCCCAAACTGGGTTCCGCCCGGGACACGGCACAGATACCGCCCTTCTTGCCGTCATCGAGGAGGCAAGGCGCATTCTAGATTCAGGAGGGTCAGTGGCAGTGATCCTCCTGGATCTTAGCGCAGCCTTCGACACAGTCAACCATCGTGTCCTTCTCCATCGGTTGGCGACAGCAGGGCTTACCGGGACGGCACTCAGCTGGATAGAGTCCTTCCTTACCGGATGCACGTTCCAGGTATGGGACGGCAACTACCACTCGTCCACCCTCCCCCTCACGAGCGGGGTCCCTCAGGGATCCTCCCTGAGCCCTACGCTTTTTAATGCATATATGGCCCCCCTTGAAGACGTAGTGACACCATTCGGTATAAAAATAGTGAGCTACGCCGATGACACACAACTGGTCGTCTCCCTATCCCAACTAGACGACCACCCAGACAACCTGGCAAACTGCCTCACTGAAATCCACGGTTGGATGTGTGAATCATCATTAAAACTAAACGGATCAAAAACCGAAGTGATGCTCATGGGTAAACAATGGGTGACCATCCCCCCAGCGGTCTGGCCAGACATGTTTGGGGAAATCCCCATCCCGAAACATGAAATTAAGACCCTCGGAGTCTGGCTAGAACCCGACCTCTCAATGAAGACGCAAGCGGCCAAAACTGCAGGTACTTGTTTTGGGCTTATGCGCACTACCCGCAGGATTCTTCCCCTACTTCCACCCGCGTCCAGGAAATTATTAGTCCAAGGGCTCATACTGTCACGGTTGGACTATAGTAATACGGTCTATTTGGGAGCGCCTGAGGCTACCCTGGCGAGACTGCAACGAACACAGAATGCAGCAGCCCGTCTACTCATGAACCTTCCCTCCAGAGTGTCAGCCAAACCTGCCATCAAGGCCCTGCACTGGCTCCCTGTGCGCCAAAGGGTGGAATTCAAAGCCATGTGCATGGCATACAAACTGATCAACGGATCGGGACCTGCGATTCTCAGCGGCCTGGTTACTCCATACAAAGCACCCAGAGCTCTACGGTCCGAAAACGAGCACCTAGCCAACATCCCCAAATTCAAAAGGACACGTACCGGAGGCCGACGCTTCGCTGTAAAAGCGTCCACTGGATGGAACTCCCTCCCACGTTCCCTCAGACTGGAACCCAGTTATCTGATTTTCAGAAAAAAACTTAAAACCCTTCTATTTCCTAAATAAAGCCCTCTCTCCTTCTCCCTCTCATCTGGATAACAAATTTTCATAGCGCGGGGATGCCCTCGGGTCACCAGGCGCTTTACAAGTCGCTAAATAAATAAATAAATAAATAATACTAGAAAGATAGAATATTTCCATGTTTTAATTACTTTTTGTGTTTGTTTCGCTTAAGTTGACCGATTGGGCCTATGACAAAATGGCCGACCAACGTACACGACGAGACAGCTACCATTCCACGAGGTTTCAGGCTCCTGAACAAGTGGCCTCAAGATGACCTACACAGCCTGTACCCGAACAAGGTCACGACTGGACTTTTGCCAAGAGCTTTAACAATGGACAATTTTGACAACCGGATGGATCATGTCTGACGTTGTGACATCATAGACTTTGGGTAACCGAAACGGATGATCTTAACCAACGAATCAGAAGTGCCCAAAACTGACTTTCGTTACATTTTGTCATTAATTTCATTATAAAAAGATGGTAGAATAGTGAGTTGCGGACCTTTTCCTTTTGCCTGACGTTATGCTGACGGAGAGGACGGTGACACTGTAGGACAGCTGTTTCCCTGAATCTTTGACAGACTAAATTGCTGCCCAATTTCCTGCTGAATTGAGGACTCTCGAACAGATGGGCATTGATTGATGCGTACTCGCTTATGGTCCAGACCCAATCTTTGGGACTGTAGCGTGCTGCATGACGACTTGATTGACTTAGAGGACGACTAATAGCCAGATTAGGTAAATATGGTGTTCTGTGGTTTGAATAATGATTTACTAAATTCTTACATTAATTAGATAAACAATATTATTGATTAACAAGCAAATGTGTTGGGTCATTTATTGAAATGAACAGATTAGGAATTTAGAATGTTTAGATGGATTAAATCACCTAATATCAAAAACAACTAATTTGATCTGTCGACTACGTGGAAGGAGTATCTTAATGTTTAAGATTAAGATGTGTAGTAATAAGGGTATTAGTGAAAATAAGTTCTCTTACTATAGGTTATACGGTATTCCTTTCATGTCAGCGTTTGGAACACTCATCTCTCCCGTAAGAGCAGAACAATGAAGTGTGAGTGTTGGTGTTATGGGCCCCACCAATGAATGCATTGAGTGAATGTGATATTAGGTCTGTGATGAAGGGAGGATTTGAAATTCCACGCTGCATCACCAGCACCTGCCAGCAGGGGCGCAGTTATAACAGAGGGTACCAGCACCTACCAGCAGGGGCGCAGTTATATTGGAGGGTACCAGCACCTGCCAGCTGTGGAACAGTCATAACGGGAGGGTACCAGCACCTACCAGCAGGGTGGGCAGTTATAATGGGAGGGAACCAGCACCTACCAGCAGGAGCGCAGTTATAACAGAGGGTACCAGCAATTATCAGCAGGCGTGCAGTTGTAATGGGAGGGTACCTGCACCTACCAGCAGGAGTGCAGTTATAACGGAGGGTACCAGCACCTACCAGCAGGGGCGCAGTTATAATGGAAGGGTACCAGCACCTGCCAGCAGTTGCGCAGTTATAATGGGAGGGTACCAGCACCTACCAGCAGGGGCGCAGTTATAATGGAAGGGTACCAGCACCTACCAGCAGGGGCGCAGTTATAATGGGAGGGTACCAGCACCTACTAGCAAAGGCGCAGTTATAACGGAGGGTACCAGCACCTACCAGCAGGGGAGCAGTTATAATGGGAGGGTACCAGCACCTACCAGCAGGGGCGCAATTATAACAGAGGGTACCAGCACCTCCCAGCAGGGGCGCAGTTATAATAGGAGGGTTCCAGCACCTGCCAGCACAGGTGCAGTTATAACGGAGGGAACCAGCACCTACCAGCACAGGTGCAGTTATAACAGCGTGTACCAGCCCCTGCCAGCAAGGGTGCAGTTATAATGCAGGGTACCAGCTCCTGCCAGCAGGAGCACAGTTATAACGGAGGGTACCAGCCCCTGCCAGCAGGGGTGCAGTTATAATGGGAGGGTACCAGCACCTACCAGCAGGGGTGCAGTTATAACGGAGGGTACCAGCACCTGTCAGCAGGGGCGCAGTATTAATGGGAGGGTACCAGCACCTGCCAGCAGGGGCGCAGGTATAATGGGAGGGTACCAGCACCTGCCAGCAGGGGCGCAGTTATAACGAAGATACCAGCAATTACCAGCAGGCGTGCAGGTGTAATGGGAGTGTACCTGCACCTACCAGCAGGAGTGCAGTTATAATGGGAGGGTACCAGCTCCTGCCAGCAGCGGCGCAGTTATAATGGGAGGGTACCAGCACCTGCCAGCAGGGGCGCAGTTATAATGGAGGGTACCAACACCTACAAGCTGGGGCGCAGTTATAACGGAGGGTACCAGCACCTACCAACAGGAGTACAGTTATAATGGGAGGGTACCAGCACCTACAAGCAGGGGCGTAGTTATAACGGAGGGTACCAGCACCTACAAGCAGGGGCGCTGTTATAACGGAGGGTACCAGCACCTACCAGCAGGAGTGCAGTTATAATGGGAGGGTATCAGAACCTACAAGCAGGGGCGTAGTTATAACGGAGGGTACCAGCACCTACAAGCAGGTGCGCTGTTATAACGGAGGGTACCAGCACCTACCAGCAGGAGTGCACTTATAATGGGAGGGTACCAGCACCTACAAGCAGGGGCACAGTTAAAACGGAGGGTACCAGCACCTACAAGCAGGGGTGCAGTTATAACGGAGATTACCAGCACCTGCCAGCACGGGATGCAGTTGTAATGGGAGGTACCAGCACCTGCCAGCAGGGGCGCAGTTGCAATGGGTGGGTACCCAGGCTCTTCAGTACCAAACACATACTCGAGGATACTGAGTAGTTGCACCTTTATATTTTATCTCAGCTAATGTCTACAAGTTATCAAATAATTCAGCTCATTGCCGCGTGTATGACTAAAACTACATGAAACATGTATGTTGTTAATGTATGACGTCCAAATGTAACATGGCCGACAAAGCCATAGAGTATGCTTAGGAGAAAGACGGGCGCAGCTGACCCGGCACGCACTATGATAATGAAGGTCATTAACTCGAAGACACGAGCTTCAGTGTGCATGGGAGTTGTGCGATGATTGGGCTGTGAGGAGACAGTGACGAAACGCCAGCTGTGCAGCCTAAAGGCAGAGAGAGCAGTGCGCGCTATGATTTCATCGCCGTGCTCCTGAAAGGGTCAAGATCATCGCCAAAAATAGCCCGCGTCACCCACAGCACTGTATTCAGGACAGTGAATCTTGTCCTCCGCAGCCCGAGCAGCGCGAGCCTACTCTGGAACTGCACATTAGCGCTCATTAGGAGTGTCCTCGAAATCCCTAAAGAGACGGAAACGGGGTCCCCGTCCCAACGGGAATTATGAGACCCGCATTAGCACTGCAGGCCCAGTGTGTGTCACTCGGAGGGGCCACCCGAGTCTCTTGATGAAATACCAGATGAAAATGAGAAACAGGGACTCCAATGACTGATTCCCAGGTAATTCCTCATTTGTAAGAGTACCCTCGGGGCTCCACTTGGTTCAAAGGTAACCCCGCTCCCCTCCTGGAGTAACCAGAACAGAGGGGCAGATTTACAAGCCCCTTGCGCCGGCCATGCGTTACCCTAACGTGACACACTGACAGAGCAACCTGCTGCGTGATATTCAAAAGCACATGTAAAGCCACTCTGCGTGGCTTTACCTGTGCTTGTAAATATCGCCCCTTTTAATGCAACACTTTGCATGCTAGGGACGTGACATGGGTGTTGCTGTGGGTGTTCCCACGCAACACCCATGTACACTGATGCATTTCCAGATTTAAGAGTAATGGTAAATCTGGAAATGCCACAGAATGCTACGCCACCCTAGGGGTGGCTTAGCGAGGTGCAACGAGGAGAAATGTTTTCATTTCTCCTGGGTCTTTTCCTCTTCCAATGTGTGCTGCTTTCTACAGCACGCGTTGGAAGAGGAAAGCACCTCAATTGATTATTTTTGTGTAGGAAGGTGCCCCTTCCTGCACAATAACAATCTCTCCACGTCGCAGGCATCCTTGCATCATGGTGCAAGGGTGCCTGCGCCGGCGCATGGCAGCAGTGTGTGCGCCAGCGCAGGGGGACGCACAGAGATGCGACATGTTGTAAATATGTTGCATACCTGTGCTTCGAAACTAACGCAGCATAGCGCAGCAAAATGACTTGCGGCACCGCACTGCATTAGTTTCTTGTAAATTTGCACCTAAATGTGCCCACCAACAACTCTAGGTCTCTGGGAGACAGGTCCCCCTTTCTTTTCATGTACTCATGTTCCTACTTTCTTGGACTGTGAGCAACATTGGACACTGAACATCTGTAAAACAGAGGCACCCGACTCACAGGAAAGTCAAAAGTAGGAAAGGTGACAGCTGGATGTGAGACCGGCCTCACGGCGTTGCCCTCTCCATCACCCAGCCAACCTGCAACCACCCTCAAGACACGACATCTCCGACTCCGGCCGCCCCAGCCACCCCCGATCCGCGGGCCGGCCAGAGGCCTGACAGACTCAACACCCTACCACGCATGTCCAACTGAGGGAGCGGGAACCCTCGAGCCAGACCCAGAGGCGCCAGCCCAGTCACACCTCAGGTCGCCTTCCCCGGGAGGACTTGATCGGCCACCAGGTCCCTGGGGAGCAGGCGCCTCCCCTGCCGAGCGTCTGGGGTCCCTCCCAGACCCACCTGAAAAGACCAAAGAAGGGAGCGGCAGGAAATCCCGCCGAACCCCCTCCGTCACCCCAGTCCCCCCTCTGCGAGCACTCCGGACTTCAAAGAACCAGCGGAGTATAACAAGGGGTGCCGGAGAAGCAAGTGCAGAGAAGACCTGGAACCATCCGAGCCTGCAGACGCTGTCGCGGCTCCTGAATGCTGAAGTTACCTGGGCCTGCTGAGTGACTCGCGGCCTCTTGCTATTGAACCATCTGAGCCCAGCGGACGAGGTCGCGGCTCCCGAACATTGAACCACCTAGGCCTGCTGAGTGACTCGCGGCCCCCAGCTATTGAACCATCTGAGCCTGCTGACGGAATCGCGGCTACCGAACTCCGACCACCTGTGCCTGCTGAGAGACTCGCGGCGCTCCCCCTTGAGGACGACTCAGTAAGAGATCGCCCAGAGACACGACACCCTCCAGCTCGAGGATTGTGAGCTTTCCGCAGGGTATTTCGCAGAGACACTATCTTGAAAGACTGTCCCGCTACCCCCATTCCCCCCGACCGATTGGTGGTACGTTGTGCCACTGCTGTACTGCTTGCATCTTGGATCATAAAGATCCCTTGAAATCATCGATAAAAGAACCTATCGTCTTACAAAGAATACGTGTGGTGTCACTCTGTTCGTAGTGTATCTCAGGGTGTGCGCGCCTGGTTCGGCCTACTTGGGAGAGGTGGGTCAAAGGGGTGGGCAGGACGTGTATCGAACCCCCCTCCGGCGAACGCCTTTTCAACATTTGGTGGCAGACGACGGGATCCGAGCCGACACCGAAAGAGAGCGTGCAGTGAACGACTGACGCACTACCAAACAGAGATGGAAGGAGAAACCTCCCTGGGTGCCGCAGGTACCGAAATAAGCTCACCGTTCCGAGAGGATCAATTGGACTATTACACGCATAGAGAATTAAAACAGTTTTGCAAAGACCTTGGCATCGCTACCACCGGACTAAGCACAAAGGAAGACTTCCAGAAAGTACTGAAAACCTGGGTCGAGACGGGGGCGTCCCCGACCCAAACGGAAGGAGACTCGACCCATGAACCACCAAGCATCCCGGCGAGAAACAACGGGCCAGAGGGGAACCTGTCCCCCGAGGAACTAGCGGACCGAGAGAGAAGCCGCAACCACGAACTTGAACTGGCAAAACTAAAAATCGAGGGAGAAATAAAACTGGCAGAAAAAAAGTTGGCCGTCGAGCAGCTACGGCTACAAGGGGAACTCGAAGAGAAGAGACTCCAAAGGGAGCACGACGAAAAGAAACTCCAGCTAGAACATGAACGCGGCCTGAAGGAGATTGAGTGGCGGTCTAGAAACGAAAAATCACAGCCACCCGGGAATCCACTGTCCGCTCCCACCGGGGAAACCAAAGTTCACATCCCCAAGGATGTGGTAAGAGAGTATTACAAGAACGATGATATCCAGCAGTGGTTTAAGGCCTACGAAGTCGCCATGACCTCTCACCGAGTCCCGCAGAAGGATTGGGGGGCTGGCCTATGGGGCCGGTTCTTAAGCGAAGGAAGAGACACTCTGCTAGATCTGCCCTCCACGGTCATGAACTCCTACAGCCACATGAAGGAAGCCCTCGTGGGCCGGTACGGACTCACCCCCGAAATGTACCGACAACGGTTCCGAGATTGCAAGAAGATACCGGGCACCACGTGGGTAGAATACGTGAACTTTTACAGCCGAGCCTTGGACGGGTGGATCAAGGGCAGCAAGGTCTCCACCTTCGAAGAACTGTTCGATCTGATTGCCTGGGAACATTTAGCGGCCAATTGCTTTATAGAACTGCGCCAGCATCTCCTGGACAGTAAACTCACCGACCCTCGGAAGCTGGCCGCTGAGGCTGATCGTTGGGTGAACACCCGGGCCACCCGGGGCCCCGTGGGGGACTACGGCCGCCACAGTCAAGGCCCCCCCCGCCAGAGGGGCGGAGGGAACCACGGCCGACCAAGAGACTTCCCGGGAGGGTCCTCAACCAGCCCCCCCAGCAGCCCAACAGCGGCGGGTTCGGCACCGTCCCCAGCAAGCACCGGAGCCCCAGGACGACCAGGTCCACGAGCTAGGATCACCTGCTTCCGCTGCCAACAGCCAGGACACTACGCCAATGACCCACAGTGTCCCCAGTATCAGCGAACCACAACGACCAACCCCGCGGCCCGGCAGATGGCCTCCGTGGCTCTGGGGGAAGAGATGGAAGACTCCGAGGAATGGGAACCGGCGGCCATGGCCCTGGTCTCCCTTGGTGATCGAGAAATGGTCCCCGGGACACCCTTGCCCGCCAACACAGAAAAATACCGACAGCAGGTGACCATCAACGGCCACCGAGTCGAGGGCCTTCGCGACACCGGGGCGAGTGTCACCGCGGTCCACCGCAGCCTAATTTCAGAAGACCAGATCCTAACCGGGGCCCTCTGTCCGGTCGTATCCTCCGACAATTCTGAGAGCCTCTGCCAGATGGCGCTGGTGCCCTTCGAGTGGGGAGGGGTCTCCGGAGAACTGAAGGTAGCGGTCCGGACATCGCAGCCCATAGGCTGCCTCCTGGGCAACGACCTGGAGAGTTCCCCGTGGGGGCAAGTAGAACGAAGGGCCCACCTGGAGATGATGGGCCTACCAGAATGGGTCTGCGCCACCACGCGCTCCATGACCGCACGATTGCCTCTATCCGAGGGCGGTGAAGCCCCCTTACCGAACACTATCCCTGAGAGCCGGGACACCCTACCAGAAGCAGACAACCCTCCTTCAGAGGGAGAAGAAGACACTAACCCGGGGGAAGGACCGGAACCTTCCGCCCCAGAGGCCCTGACGGAGCTCGAAGAACTGCCCGAGATGGCCCAGTGGCGCTGTGAGGGGGGGCCCTCCCGTGAGGAGTTCTGCCAGGAACAGGCCACCTGCCCCTCCCTCGGGGGACTCAGACAACAAGCCGAAGCCCAGGCCGCCGGTGACCGAACCGGAACCCATTGGATCTATTGGGACAATGGCCTCTTATACAGCGAGCAAAAGTCCGCCGAGCTAGGCGCAGCACGGGTACTGGTGGTGCCCCTGCGGTTCCGGAGCCTCCTCCTGGGCCTGGCCCACGATGTACCCTTGGCAGGACACTTAGGCCAAGACAAGACATATCAGCGATTGGTTACCCACTTCTATTGGCCCAAGATGCGAGCGAATGTAGAAGTACACTGCAAATCCTGCCTCACGTGCCAGGACAGTGGGAAGAGTGGCGGAAAACGCAAAGCTCCCTTACAACCGTTCCCCGTTGTGAGTACCCCGTTCGAGCGGGTCGGCATCGACATCGTGGGACCCCTGGATCCGAAGACCGCCCAGGGCCACAGATTCATCCTTGTCCTGGTGGACCATGCCACCCGCTACCCCGAGGCCATCCCCCTCCGCACCGTGACGGCTCCCGTGGTGGGCCGGGCTCTCATGGGGATCTTCTCCCGTGTCGGATTTCCCCGAGAGGTTGTGAGTGATCGCGGCACTAACTTTATATCCCGCTACATGAAGTCCCTGTGGCAGCAGTGCGGAGTCACGTATAAGTTCACGACCCCCTACCACCCCCAGGGCAACGGCCTAGTGGAACGCTTCAACCGAACCCTAAAGGGAATCATCCTGGGCCTCGAAGAGCCCCTGCGCCGGAAATGGGACGTCCTCCTCCCTTGCCTCCTGTTCGCATACCGAGAAGTCCCCCAAAAGTCTCTGGGGTTCAGCCCCTTCGAACTGCTGTACGGACATCCCTTCCGAGGGCCCCTGAGCCTAGTCAAAGAGGGCTGGGAGACAAGCCCCCGGGGGACACCCCCTGATGTGTTCCGCTACATCCTGGCGCTCCGCAACCAGACAAGGAAGTTCAGAGAACTCGCAGAGGCTAACCTCGAGGCCAGCCAAGAAGAAATGAAGCGCTGGTATGACCAGAACGCAACCCTGGTCGAGTTCCAGCCGGGCCAGCAGGTTTGGGTCATGGCCCCGGTGAAACCCTGCGCCCTACAAGACAAATGGACTGGTCCCTTCAAGGTGGTCGAGCGGAAGAGCCAGGTCACGTATCTGGTCGACGGACAGTCCCCACGGAACCCCCTCCGGGTCCTCCACGTGGACCGTCTCAAGCCCCACTTTGTGAGGACGGAATTAAGTTTGCTAATGGCCACCGATGATGGGGCGGAAGAAGACACCGAGCCCCTGCCCGACCCCCTGTGCGCTAAAGACCTGGATGGTTCCGTGGAGGGAGTGAGACTTTCGACCACCCTCACCCCCCAGCAGTCCGACGACTGCCGCCAGCTGCTCAGACAATTCGCAGACCTCTTCTTCCTCCTTCCAAGGGTCACCGACTGGTGTGTCCACGACGTGGACACCGGCGACAGCCCGCCTGTGAGACACCGAGCCTACCGGGTGCCTGACCGGGTCCGCACCTGCATCAAGACCGAGGTACAGAAGATGCTCACCCTGGGAGTAATCGAGCCCTCCGACAGCCCCTGGGCCAGCCCGGTGGTTCTGGTCCCGAAGGCGGCTTCCCCAGGGGTCGCCCCCGAACTAAGATTCTGTGTGGACTATCGGGGGCTTAATGCGGTCACCCGAGCAGACGCTCACCCTATTCCCCGCGCCGACGAGCTCATCGACCGCCTGGGGGCCACCCGGTTCCTCAGCACTTTCGACCTGACCTGCGGATACTGGCAGATTGCTCTCACGGGGGGAGCGAAAGAACGCTCGGCCTTCTCCACGCCAGATGGCCACTACCGCTTCAGGGTCATGCCGTTCGGGATGAAAAACGCCCCAGCCACGTTCCAGCGGTTGGTGAACAAGGTCCTGGCCGGACTCGAGGAGTTCAGCGCCGCGTACCTTGACGACATCGCCGTATTCAGCTCTCAATGGCACGAGCATCTCCAGCACCTCCGACAAGTACTAATGGCCCTGCGCCAAGCAGGCCTAACAGTGAAAGCCAGCAAATGCCAGCTCGGGCAAGGCTCCGTGGTCTACCTGGGGCATCAGGTGGGCAGCGGCCAGGTCGCCCCCCTCCAACCGAAGATCGACGCCATCAAGTCCTGGGAGCCCCCCACCACGCAGACGGAGGTCCGGGCCTTCCTGGGCCTTACGGGGTACTACCGGAGGTTCATTAAAAATTATGGTAGTATCGCGGGGCCCCTCACGGAGTTGACCTCCAAAAAGCTCCCAAAGAAGGTGCAGTGGACCACCCCGTGCCAGCAGGCGTTCGACGCCTTGAAAACCGCCATGTGCACCGCCCCCCGTACTCAAGGCCCCCGACTACTCCCAAGAGTTTGTGGTCCAGACCGACGCCTCCGAACACGGCATCGGGGCCGTGCTCTCGCAGTTCGACGACAAGGGCTTTGATCAGCCCATAGCCTTCATCAGCCGAAGGCTGCTGCCGCGAGAGCAGCGTTGGAGTACTATAGAACGAGAGACCTTTGCCGTAGTCTGGGCCCTCAAGAAACTACGGCCCTACTTGTTCGGAACCCATTTCCGGGTACAGACGGACCACCGGCCCTTGCGGTGGCTAATGCAGATGAGGGGGGAGAACCCCAAACTACTACGATGGTCCATCTCTCTCCAAGGGATGGATTTCACTGTCGAGCATCGCCCCGGGACGGATCATGCCAACGCCGACGGCCTGTCCCGGTTCTTCCGCTTCGGCGAGGAGAACCCCCCAGTGGATGGGTAGTTCTCCACGCCTTTCAGCTGGGGGGGACGCGTGTGAGACCGGCCTCACGGCGTTGCCCTCTCCATCACCCAGCCAACCTGCAACCACCCTCAAGACACGACATCTCCGACTCCGGCCGCCCCAGCCACCCCCGATCCGCGGGCCGGCCAGAGGCCTGACAGACTCAACACCCTACCACGCATGTCCAACTGAGGGAGCGGGAACCCTCGAGCCAGACCCAGAGGCGCCAGCCCAGTCACACCTTGGGTCGCCTTCCCCGGGAGGACTTGATCGGCCACCAGGCCCCTGGGGAGCAGGCGCCTCCCCTGCCGAGCGTCTGGGGTCCCTCCCAGACCCACCTGAAAAGACCAAAGAAGGGAGCGGCAGGAAATCCCGCCGAACCCCCTCCGTCACCCCAGTCCCCCCTCTGCGAGCACTCCGGACTTCAAAGAACCAGCGGAGTATAACAAGGGGTGCCGGAGAAGCAAGTGCAGAGAAGACCTGGAACCATCCGAGCCTGCAGACGCTGTCGCGGCTCCTGAATGCTGAAGTTACCTGGGCCTGCTGAGTGACTCGCGGCCTCTTGCTATTGAACCATCTGAGCCCAGCGGACGAGGTCGCGGCTCCCGAACATTGAACCACCTAGGCCTGCTGAGTGACTCGCGGCCCCCAGCTATTGAACCATCTGAGCCTGCTGACGGAATCGCGGCTACCGAACTCCGACCACCTGTGCCTGCTGAGAGACTCGCGGCGCTCCCCCTTGAGGACGACTCAGTAAGAGATCGCCCAGAGACACGACACCCTCCAGCTCGAGGATTGTGAGCTTTCCGCAGGGTATTTCGCAGAGACACTATCTTGAAAGACTGTCCCGCTACCCCCATTCCCCCCGACCGATTGGTGGTACGTTGTGCCACTGCTGTACTGCTTGCATCTTGGATCATAAAGATCCCTTGAAATCATCGATAAAAGAACGTATCGTCTTACAAAGAATACGTGTGGTGTCACTCTGTTCGTAGTGTATCTCAGGGTGTGCGCGCCTGGTTCGGCCTACTTGGGAGAGGTGGGTCAAAGGGGTGGGCAGGACGTGTATCGAACCCCCCTCCGGCGAACGCCTTTCCAACACTGGATAAAAGAGATTTCACCACAAATCAGCTGTTTCTAGTCTTTGTGTTCCTGCGTGCATGCTCTTTTATGTAAGTAGGCTTGAGAGGCTGGCATCATACACAAAAGCTGCAATTCATTAAATTCTCTGCAAATACGAACACAAAGTATGAAATCCTGCATTGTAAATAGATCATAGTTGATAAAAACACAGCGAAAATATAAATACAGAACAGCAAATGTGAACCAGCAATGGCTTCACAAGAAAAAATTGATTTGCAAACACAGACATAGGCAAAATATACAGATAAAAATATCCTTAGACATATACAACAAACTTGAAGCAACGCCACAATCGGTGTGGTAGAAACTAAGAACCCTACATGGGACCCACCAATGTTGATTAAGGCGCTATACAATCATGGTATCTCTAGCAGTCATGTTACCATCTTGACAACTGCAAAGCTTTCTATGCTGGTGTCTCATCTTCAGATTGAAGTGGCCTTACCGTATCTTAAATTCAATGAAAACAATAATACAGCATATTGATAGAGGGTTGTGTATCTGACCCACAATGCAGTGCAAGGGCAGCCGTGAGCTACATTATCAGGGCCCTTCCAAACTGCCAACCAACCAGATGCCTAGGACCTACCTCCCTCAACTACAGAACTCCCACAACCCAAAGAACTCATTTTCATCACACTTTTTTGTGGGTGGATATCTTCACTGCAAGGGCCTTGCTGCCTGCAGCTCTTTCCCACAGAACGTTGTCAAGAACCTCACCTCGTGAAGTTCAGAAGAGTGCTGAACACCTATCTGATTTTCTAATTTACACTTGTTTTTATTTTAACAGGAGCTTCTGCTCTGCTTGTTAACTCCATTTTAGGTCTCGACGGAGACAGCACATGCTCTGTCGCTTGTGACGATCTATTGTTTCTAAAAGGAATCCCCTAAAAAGGGGCTTTTACCCCACCCATTACTTACCATTGGTTGACTTCCTAGTCAATATCATTTTCTTCCTTTTCATTGGTGAGTGTGTGTCAGAGAATGTTGGCTTCACTTCATCCCTGTGTGTCTATTTTCTTCCCTGGGGCATGGACCAAGTACTGATTGATTTCATGATTAGTGTTCTTCCCATTCTGCTTAAAGGTACTTTTTTGTCGTTTTGCTTTTTCTTGCAAGACAACTTAACACCATCAAAGTAGAAGTGCACACTTCCCGGTAGTTTCTAGAGCTGAGTGGAAACAACTAGCTATAACTAACACTATGTGGCATGTGACCAATTTCTGAAACATACATTTTGGCCATAGTCCAGTGCTTTGAATGCGCCGGTCCTATCAGGTATTATTTGAAAAGAGAAGGTACCTGCACTTCTTAGCAGAGGTGCAATACTTTTCGTTGGAGAGTACAGGCGTTTGTCAGGTACTTGGTACAGGGCATCTGCCATTCTGTTCTTCTATTGCAAACACTGTGCCCGTTGCTTTTATTGATGATGAAGGAAACATACTCCCTTTGTTTTAGACCATGGGTACTCACAAACTTTCTCTCGGGGGCCAAATTTACAGTGTGGTTTCTGGCTGAGGGCCGCACCGGTGGGGGCGGGGCCAGTGGGGGAGGGGGCGGGACTAGAGCAAAAAAAAACTATGACCATGAGGTTGAACACAGGCCACTGCAGCGGACGCCTTCATCCACTGAGCCACCAGACCCGGTATGCACACATATCTATCTATCTATCTATCTATCTATCTATCTATCTATCTATCTATCTATCTATCTATCTATCTATCTATCTATCTATCTATCTATCTATCTATCTATCTATCTATCTATCTATCTATCTCTCACTCTGTCTCCCGCCCTCTCTATCTATCTATCTATCTATCTATCTATCTATCTATCTATCTATCTATCTATCTATCTATCTATCTATCTATCTATCTATCTATCTATCTATCTATCTATCTATCTATCTATCTATCTATCTATCTATCTATCTATCTATCTATCTATCTATCACTCTGTCTCCCACCCTCTCTATCTATCTATCTATCTATCTATCTATCTATCTATCTATCTATCTATCTATCTATCTATCTATCTATCTATCTATCTATCTATCTATCTATCTATCTATCTATCTATCTATCTATCTATCTATCTATCTATCTATCTATCTATCTATCTATCTATCTATCTATCTATCTATCTATCTCTCACTCTGTCTACCGCCCTCTCTATCTATCTATCTATCTATCTATCTATCTATCTATCTATCTATCTATCTATCTATCTATCTATCTATCTATCTATCTATCTATCTATCTATCTATCTATCTATCTATCTATCTATCTATCTATCTATCTATCTATCTATCTATCACTCTGTCTCCCACCCTCTCTATCTATCTATCTATCTATCTATCTATCTATCTATCTATCTATCTATCTATCTATCTATCTATCTCTCACTCGGTCTCCCGCCCTCTCTATCTATCTATCTATCTCTCACTCTGTCTCCCGCCCTCTCTATCTATCTATCTATCTCTCACTCTGTCTCCCGCCCTATCTATCTATCTATCTATCTATCTATCTATCTATCTATCTATCTATCTATCTATCTATCTATCTATCTATCTATCTCTCACTCTGTCTCCCGCCCTCTCTATCTATCTATCTCTCACTCTGTCTCCCGCCCTCTCTATCTATCTCTCCGTCCATCACTCTGTTTGTCTCCCTTTCTCTCTGTCTCTCTCTCCGTCCATCACTCTGTTTGTCTCCCTTTCTCTCTGTCTCCCTCCCTGTTTGTCTCCCTCTCGCTCCCTTTGTCTCCCTCCCTGTTTGTCTCCCTCTCGCTCCCTTTGTCTCACTCACTGTTTGTCTCCCTCTCGCTCCCTCTGTCTCACTCACTGTTTGTCTCCCTCTCGCTCCCTCTGTCTCACTCACTGTTTGTCTCCCTTTCACTCTGTCCCCTCCCTCTCTCTCTCTCCCTCTGTCTCCCTCCCTCTCCCTTTCTCCCTCTGTCTCCCTCCCTCCCTATCCCTCCCTCTGTCTCCGTCTCCCTCCCTCTATCTCCGTCTCCCTCCCTCTGTCTCCCTCCCTCCCTCTGTCTGCCTCCCTCCCTCTGTCTCCCTCCCTCCCTTTGTCCTCCCTTCCTCCCTCTGTCTCCCTGCCTCTCTCTCCCTCCCTCTCTCGGTCTCCCTCTCTCCCTCCCTTCCTCTCCGTCTCCCTCCCTCTCTCTCCCTCTGTCTCACTCACTGTTTGTCTCCCTTTCTTTCTGTCCCCCTCCCTCCCTCTCTCCCTCCCTCCCTCTCCCTCCCTCTCTCCGTCTCCCTCCCTCTCTGTATTGCTCTCTTTCCCTCTGTCTCCCTCACTCTGTCTCCCTCCCTCCCTCCTCCGTTCTCCCTCCATCTCCCTCCCTCTCCCTCCCTCCCTCCCCCTCTGTCTCCCTCTCTCTCTCCCTGTCTTCCCCCCTCTCCCTGTCTTCCTCCTCTCCCTGTCTTCCTCCTCTCCCTCTCTCTCCCTCCCTCTTCCTCCCTCTGTCGCACTCTGTCTTCCTCCCACTGTCACCTCACCCCCTGCTGCCCTCCATCACCTCACCCTGCTGTCCTCTGTCACCTCACCCCTCGCTGACAGCTTCCAGGGAACGCACAGGGCCGCCGCACCCAAGTACTTCACAGGTCTTTTAAAGGCCATTTACTTGTTAATGAGGCTTTGTTGTATTTCACCTCTTCTTAGCGCCCCTGCATCTCCACTCATTCAGAGGGGAGACGCAGGGGCGCTAAGAAGAGGTGAAATACAACAAAGCCTCATTAACAAGTAAATGGCCTTTAAAAGAATCGCCCGGCCTCACAGCTCCGCGCTGCTGTAACCGGCGGTGTTCGCTGACAAGCACAGGGCACAGACACTATGTCTGCAAGGTCCACGGCCGCCAAGGAAGGCTTGCCGGGCCGCTGGAGGCCCGCGGGCCGTACTATGAGTACCCGTGTTTTAGACTGTTGCCATACAGTATGTGTTTTTTATGAATTAACGTTGGTCTCTGTGTCACATTTACTTATCTGATGGTTATCTCTTTTAGAATTTAGATGATGTTTTATTTATCATCAAATATGCTTTGACTTCATAATAGTTATGTTTCACCTTTACCTCAACCTACCCCAGAACCTTAAAGTCAACCTCACCTCACTTTACCTCTATCCACCCTTGAAAGTCTAATTCACTTTACCCTCCCTTTACCTCTACCCACCCCATAACCCACAAGTCACCCTTACCTCCCTTTACCTTTACCCACCCCTAAGCCCTCTACTCACCCTCGCCTCCCTTTACCTCTGCCCACCCCTGACCACTCAAGTCACCCTCACCTTCCTTTACCTCCACCCACCCTGAGCACCTAAGTCACCTCTTTTTATCTCCACACCCCCTGAGCCTTCATGTCACCCTCACCCCATTTTCCTCCGCGCCCACCTGAACCCTCAAGTCACCCTCACCTCCCTTTATCTGTACTCATCCCTGAGCACTCAAGTCATCCTAACCTCCCTTTACCACCAACCACCCCTGAACCTCAAATCAGCCTCACCTCCCTCTACTGCTTCCCACCACTGACCCCTCAAGTCACCCTAACCTTTCTTTACCACTACTCACCACTGAATCCTCAAGTCATCCTCCCCTCTATTTACCTCTGCCCACCCATTAACCATTAATTCATCCTCACATTCCTTTACTTCTACCCACCTCTGGGCTCTCAAGTCACCCTCACCTCCCTTTACCTCTACTCACACCTGGGCCCTCAAATCCCCCCACCTCCCTTTACCTCTAACCACCCCTGGATCATTGAGTCACCCTCAGCTCCCTTTACCGCTACTCACCGCTGAACCCTAAAGTCATCCTTACCTTCCTTTACCTCTACCCCATCCCTAATCCCTAAAATCACTTAAAAAAAAGAAAACATAAACATAATACTTACCTGCTTGGTAAAAAAAACTGTGTGGTAAAGGTCCTGGTGGTAAAGGCTGCTTGGTAAAGACAGTTTCCTCTCGGGAAGGACACTGCCCGCCCCATCCATAAACACTCTCCTGCCTTCACCCTTGTACCCCTAAATGATATGGGGGTACTATCAGTTGTTTTATGACCTTCAGTATGTTTGGTGGGCACTATTGTCTCTTTGCCATTCGCCCCTTCACTGCCTTCTGCATACCCTACATGTTAGGTCTCTCCTTATACTGCTCATGAGCTGTCACTTATGCAACATTTTGTTTACACACAAGGGCTTACAGCCCACCCATTCCTTATCATTGGTTGACTTCATCATCATTCTCATTTCCTTGCTTTTCTGTGGTCATCAATTGCCGGCTTCACTTCCTCTTCATGTGCTTGTCCATAGCCTGGAGCATGGCCCAAGTACTGCTTCCATTGCCTGCTGTTCTTCCACTTCTCGCCACTTTCAGAGGTACTTTTTAGGTCGAGCATTCAAGACCTCTTTTATATACTTTAGTATATACTTATATGTGTATGTACTTTTTGGGCCCTGGAGATCAGCCCTAGGACTTGTCTGCTCCGCTTAGGGACCTGTTTTTCTGTTCAACTGCCTCGATTTAACTGTCTTTTTAGAAAACGACCACTAGAGGTCAGTAAAATATCAGAATTAGTTTCTGCTTAGGGACTTTCTTTTTTTTAATTTTTCTGGCAACTGCCTCTACTTACCTTTCTTGATAGAAAACGACCAGCAGAGGTCAGTAAAACACCAGAATCACTTTAGCATTCTCTAGATTCCAGTCCATAGAAATCGTCTTCCATGAGCACCCGTAGACAATGATATTTTTTTCAAATCTTTTATATTCAGTGATATGACCACCGAAGGCCCTGATTTT
Organism: Triturus cristatus; assembly: GCF_964204655.1. Lineage (NCBI taxonomy): Eukaryota > Metazoa > Chordata > Amphibia > Caudata > Salamandridae > Triturus > Triturus cristatus. The sequence goes on from NC_140587.1 coordinate 326,199,116, forward strand.
ATATAAAAACAGAGCTTTGGACTATACAATTTCCCGCTGAAAGGCAATATTTCTCTCCATGTGTTCCCTTTCCTGGCGAGTCATGCAGTTTGGTGCTTACTTTCCCTCCATGTTAAAGAACAGTAGATGTTTCAGCACCCAGGCTAATGTGCTGCTTAGCTAAATACATATAAGGTCCCAAAGGCGAGACCGATTGCATTGCAAATGCTTGTTTCCTTTTACTTGCACAATCTTCCTCCCTCCCACATTGTTGCTTGTCCTGCCCCCACCCCACTCTCCTCCTGTTTTGTTGTACCTCCCCCATTGTTGTTTGCCCCATCCACCACTCTCCCTCTCTGTTGCTTATACCCTTCCGTTCTGCCAGAAATAACAAGCATTGGCATAGCCAATAGGTCTCGCCTTTGGGACCTTATAAGTGTTTAGCCATGCAACAGTTGCATAACTAAATACTTATAAGGTCCCAAAAGCGAGACCTATTGGCTATGCCAAGCGGCCGTGAAAGTGATCGCGATTGCGATCAAACATCAAAGCGGCCGCGAAAGTGAAAGTATTTGCGGTAAAGCGCGGCGCGCGCGCCCGCACACATGCACTGTAGCTCTAGGCTGGCCTGGTAGCACTTTTTGGAGCCCTCTCAATAAGTCTCGCCAGATCAGCGCATGCGCTGGGTCAGGCGAGACCTAAAAAGCACCCAAAAGTCACACCAATTGGTTTCAAGATGCTATGAAGATGCAGACGGCTCTGTGGCCCCTGCTCTGCTTGGCCTTTTTCGTGCTGTCTTCAAGCAGGGCCAAGAAGGCAAACTTCAGCTCGGTTAAACGAATAACAATTTTTTTTTTTGTGAAGGTAGAGAATAATTGTTGTAATCCTAACTATGTAGATGCTCTCGTGGCATGGAGTGTGGAGCATTATGTGTAGTGCATTCCACGTTCCACCTGGAGCCTTGGGTATTCTGTATTAGGCAGTTGGAGAATAGCTGGCTTAGGGTGAGCATCGCTTTATCCACGCAGGTTACCAACTGAAATAAATAAGTACCTAACCTCAATCCTGTGTTCCTCGGATCATTGGGTACCGTCTTAACATTGGCGACGAGTTGGCCAGCGTTCCTGCTGTGGTAGCGGCTCAGAATCCACGCTACAAGCGTCCGTGAAGATAGCAGACATCCAATTTGAAGCAACGCAATCTCTGTCTGTCAGGACTCCGCCAGTTTCTCTCCGGATGTCGAGTTGGTGCCGGTAGGAGAGATTTTGTGCTTTAGGAGCAGAGGACGACAGTTGGTCAGTGTTTGTGCTCGAGTCACGACTTGCGCGAGCACTGCAGCGCGTGAAGATTGGTGTGTCTCGAGCTGGATCCTTTGAGCCCAACTTCCTGGCGAAACAAGGACTCAAGATGCTGTAACAAGCCCTACCGCCCATAGAAATCACGTCCAAACGACGTCGGCGGCCATTTTAGTAAAGTACTTCTGGAAGTGTTTCTTCAATCGTTTTACCATCATCGCAATCGCTTTGCTTTTGTTTTTAATGGCGATCGCAAATCGAGATCTCTTCTCTATTTTTGAGGTACTTTTTAACTAAATTGTGTTTGGGTGAATATCTGTTCTTCACAAGTTTGGAAAATATATGTGAGTTTTTAGTGATTCTCATGTACTGCTGAATATTTTACTTACTAGTAGAGAAGATTCTGCTCATTTCAATTTGATTTTGAGAATCCTTGCTTCACAGTATTTCAGTAATGGAGTCACAGGGCTCAATTATTTCACCGCCTATTTTTCTGGCGTCTTCGGGACCATTACCCATTGAATGGGAAGACTGGTTACCCATGTTTGAGAACTACATTGATGCACTTGATGGGGCTAAGTTCAGTGCTGTAAGGAAGAAGGCACTTTTATTGAACAACCTTGGCAAGGAAGGTCAACGAATTTTTAAATACCTTCCTCTTGCTACCTTACCTAACGGGAATGCTATTGAAGACGTTTATGTTGAAGCAAAGAAACGTCTGGAGATCAGATTTGCTAAGGAAATCAACATAGTTATGAATAGGTACCATTTCTACACGCACAAGCAAGAAGAAAACCAATCTGTAGATGACTTTGTGTCTAAACTTCGTGAACTATCCTTGAAGTGCAACTTTGGTGCAATGACGGATGAGTTAGTCCGTGACCAATTGATTGTACAGTGCAAATGTAAGAAAACACAAGAGCGACTTTGGGCAGCAAAAAATCCGTCTTTAAAAGATGCAATAGATATTGCAAAGGTCCTTGAACAATCCCAATACTGTATGCGAGAATTAACCAAAAGACAAGAAAATATGTCAGACAGCGTATCTATTGTATCTAAAGATGAATCTGAGGTTGCTGCAGTATTTAGATCAGGTAGAGCTTCACAAAAGGGTAGACAACAAATTAGGCAGTGTTACAGATGTGGGAGCTCGTTTCACAATGCAGATTATACCAAATGTCCAGCAGTGGGTAAAATGTGCAAAAAATGCGGTCGTAAAAGGCATTTTTCTAATATGTGCAAACAGTCTTTCAAACAAAGAGTTGCCATTATAGAAGATAATACTATGGCAATGTCTTCTAACACTGATCCATCCTGCGTAGGTAATGTACCCATCCAACATATTGATAAGATCTTAAGTGTTGATGATCCAGCTGACAATATATTGAGCATCAACGAACAAGAAGGTAGAAGGAATAGACCCAAAGCAGATTTTCTTATTAATGGGAAACCGGTACAATTGATGGTGGACTGTGGGTCCATGTACACCATCATTCCAAAGGATACATACAATATGTCCTGGTCGGAAGTTTCTCTGTTACCCAAGGATATTAATCCTGGGGGCTATCAAGGAGAAACAATACACTTGTTAGGTTACATGAATTCTACCATAGAGTTTAGTGGCAGATCCGTACAAGGCAAAGTATATGTTGCCACTGAGGGGCCACCCATTCTAGGATGGATGCACCAGTATGATCTCTCAATTGTAGTTGATCCCAGATCTCCCACTCAAGTAATGGTAATTGAGAACCCATCATTGGAGAAAATCTTAGAAGAAGCGAAAGATGTCTTCAGGGATGAACTAGGCTGTTTTAAAGGTTATGTACACAAGATAATTCTAAAGTTAAATGCTGTTCCTGTACAACATAAAGTGCGTAGAACACCCCTAGTTGCTAGAGAAGCGGTTAAAGACATGTTGCAGGACATGATCACGTCTGGTGTTATAGAACCAGTGGAGAGTTCTTTGTGGGTTTCTCCGGTAGTTATCACTGAAAAATCGGATGGAAAATTTAGATTTTGCATTGACCTGAGGTCGCTTAATCAAAATGTGGTAGTTGATACATTTCCTCTACCGAACATTAATGAGTTGATTCTGGCTTTAAGTGGTGGTAAATTCTTTTCCAAATTGGATTTAAAAAATGCGTATCATCAGATTAAGTTACATGATGAATCTAAGCCACTCACAGCCTTTATCACTATGGAAGGCATTTTTCAGTGTACCAGAATGCCATTTGGTCTTTGTTCTGCCGCTAGCATCTTCCAAAGAATGATGAATGTCTTGTTTAAAAATGTTAAAAACATAGTTTACTTTCAGGACGACATCTTAATCTTTGGTGACACTGTAGACCAACACAACTATGCACTTAGAGAAGCGCTATGCAGAATCAATGAATCTGGCTTAACCCTTAGACGTGAGAAATGTAAATTCTTCGTTGACAAAGTTGATTATCTAGGGTATGAGATATCGGATCTGGGGGTAAAACCCAAACAAAACCTATTAGATGCTATTCGCTTAGCTCCCATTCCCTTGGATAAAGACAAACTCAGGTCCTTCCTAGGACTCATTGAATATTATTCAAAGTTTGTCAAGGACTTTTCTACCAAGACAGCCAGTATGAGATCTTTGTTAAAGAAAGGAGTTGTCTTTGTTTGGGGTACAGATCAACAAATAAGCTTTGATGACATAAAGAAAAGGATTTGTGAGGCAGGTATTCTCACACCTTTTGATACTAAGCGTCAATCTGTACTGACAGTAGATGCCAGTGCCACTGGTTTGGGAGCAGTCTTAGCTCAACTGCACAATGGTCATGAGAAGACAGTAGCGTTTGCATCCAGAACACTGACTAATTCTGAGAAAAATTATTCAGTCATAGAACGTGAGACATTGGCGGCTGCTTGGGGCTGTGAGTATTTTAGAACCTATTTGTGGGGCTCCAAATTTACCCTTAAATCGGATCATAAACCTCTCATCAAGGTATTGCTACCGGGAGGTGCTGCCAAGTGCTCAGCGAGATTAGCCAGGCTAGCATCTCGATTACAAGAGTATTGCTACAATATAGAGTATATACAAGGTTGGAGAAATGTGCAAGCCGACTGTTTATCGAGATTGTCTCTTGACTGGGAGACAGTTGATAGATCTGCAGTTCTGAAGAGTCAGAGAGAAGGAGCTGTTGCGTCTGTTCAGGATGTGTTAAGTGTTTTCGATTCTCAAGCCTTAACCAAAGCTGATTGGATCAAGGAGATGTCTACTGATAGTTCCATGTTGGATCTTAAACGATTAATCCTATTAGGTAATAGAAGAGAAAGCTCAGTTTCCCCTTCCATCAGACCATACACCAAGGTTCTGGATGAGTTATCTGTTTGTGGCGATGTCATTATCATGCGAGGGGAGTTATTCATTCCACCTATAGCTTTAAGACGCAATTTAATCGGTCTAGCGCATGAAGGACACTTAGGTCAAACCAGAACAAAGAAAAGGTTGAGGATGAATTGGTGGTGGCCTGGAATGGACTCTGACGTAGATTCTTGGGTTGTGAATTGTGAAATTTGCAAGGAAAGTGACAAGCGTCTGAAGGTAGGAGCTCAAGCTTCCATGGGCCACATAACTGATCCAGGTCAACCATGGCATACTATTTGCTTAGACTTCATTGGACCTATGAATGGTCTCAGAGAAAGTTTGCGCTTTGCCTTAGTAGTCATAGATGTCCATACTAAGTGGCTAATAGTTAAGTTTTTAAAAGATATTACTTCTTTAACTGCCATCAATGCCTTGAAAGAAATTTGTGGGGAGGAAGGTATACCATCAAAATTAGTTACGGATAATGGTACCCAATTGACATCTGATGAAATGCAAAAAATTTTGGGTTCTTTTGGTATTAAGCACATTTGTACCTCTCTGTATAATCCACAAGGCAATGGCATGGTTGAGAGGGCTAACCGTCTTATCAAAGGTGCCATCCAAATGGCTAGGTCCAGTGGGAGGGAGGTCAGTTGTTTGGTCTCTGAAATGCTATGGGCTTATCGCTCAAGTGTGCATGGAGTGACTGGTAAGACACCTTTTGAAATGATGCGTGGTAGGCTTCCCAAAACTAAATTGGTTCCCACTTGGATGAAGGATATTGTCTTGGGAAATTCTACTTCCATTGACATTCCTGCTGTTGACCTTCCACAAGGTGGGGGTACTGATAAGAAAGCAGAGAAACGTATTACTTCAGGTGATTGGGTGAAAGTACGTAGTGGTAGACCGGGTACACGTTGCTCAAAATTTTTGGGACCTTACAAAGTTAAACACACTTTACCTTATGGGGTCATTCTAGAGAATGGAGACAAATGGAATTATAGACGTGTTGCCCTGTACCAGAAAAGTTGTGCAGGTGCCAAGGTCAGGGATGAGGTACAAAATTCTAGTTCCAGCAATATTTTTTTATCGATGTCAGACAGTGATCTCATGAATAGCTCTTGTGCTAGTGGTTCCACTCTTTTGGGAAGGCAAGGGGGTGGTGGTGACGCTTCTGCCGTTCCATATGAGGTGGAACCAAATGTCCCTGCTGCTAGAGAAGTAAGACATGTTAGAGGTCGTTTTCCTCCAAACTACTTGAAAGATTATATATGTACTTAACTTAATCTATTATTTGTTAATTCTTCAAGGGAAAAAATCGTTAAATGTTAACATATGCTTGAAACATTATTTGTACTGTGTAGTTTGGAAAGTGTTGGACTATGTGTTTTATTAGTCTTCCTTTTTGTTTTGATCTCATCATAACTTATGTACTTTTGCTCCTATTCATTGCTAGGTGTGTTCTTCTTTCCTTTTCATTTTTTGATTGTATAAGAGGCAGGATGTGTTGTAATCCTAACTATGTAGATGCTCTCGTGGCATGGAGTGTGGAGCATTATGTGTAGTGCATTCCACGTTCCACCTGGAGCCTTGGGTATTCTGTATTAGGCAGTTGGAGAATAGCTGGCTTAGGGTGAGCATCGCTTTATCCACGCAGGTTACCAACTGAAATAAATAAGTACCTAACCTCAATCCTGTGTTCCTCGGATCATTGGGTACCGTCTTAACAATAATACCACATTAAGAAACCGGATCACGGCCTCTCACGGCCAGTGCTGGCCGCTTCATAGCACTTTCATTAAGCTTCAGCCAGGCTGCACAGCGGCCGAGCTGCTGTACAACATGGCGAAAGGAAATTGACTAAGCCAGTAGCTCTCCCGCAGGGGAGACATACTGGCTTTCCCGTTGCTTGTGTCTACAACTGGCGCGGTACTCTCAAGTGAAAGGTAATTTCTTTAGACTCGTAATCGTTTTTCAGTTTTTGTCTGATTTCTTATCTGTTTGTGAAATGACCGCCAATTAGGTATGGCTGGAGGCAACAGATCATGTCTGGTAGCCCTGGCATGACCTTTGCTACCTACAGCCTCAGGAGTCATGGGAACTACAGCCAGAACAGTAAGGAAACAATGACATTGGAGCCCTATTTAGTTGTTTCCGTTTCTACACCTTGGGCCTCATGTATTAAAGGGTTTTATCAATTCGTTATCTGTGGGGAAAGGTGTTGATACATAAGAGTCCTTATCTAATCCCCTAGCACCTCAACAGGAAATGGGAAGGACTGTCAAATGAGAAATTCTGCAATGCCATCATGGCCAGAAGGTGCTTGATTTGCCTTCTGCTACCACTGGCATTTTGGTTAATTGAGGGCAACAGCTTCAGACAAAGTGTTGCACACATAATCAGATCCCAATGTGCAGCACAAGCTGCACACCTCAGTGTCTCGATTACCCTCCTGTTAAACAACAACACAGACCTGTAAAGCTTTGTCTCACTTGTGATAATTCGGATCAGCATGTACAATAAGCTCCCAAGATGACCTGACATAAATATTTAACAAGGACAAGAAACCTCTCGCCGGTATCTACTGCATTCAGTCACTCACACACCCAGCCCGGCCTTCTGGATGTCACGTCAAATCCCAGCGGGTGACCTTAGACTTGGAACAAATGTATTTCTGCAGGACAAATGCTATCGAATTCTGCTGACAGCTCGCACAGCCCTGGCATGGATAAACGATCCCCTTAAAGCACTGCATTGTGATGCAAAGGTTAGAAGGGTTTCAGAAAGATGATTCACAATGTCGAAAGCTGGCTTGGGCTGCAAAATTCAGATTTAACTTTATTTGTTAAGCTTCAAACGAAAATCAGTGGCGGCAATACTAGAGTCAGAGATGACAGCAACTGCAGACTGAAGGCTGGGTAACGGCTTTATCATTCGAACCCATGTTCTATTCTTAACTTATCTGCTGTCCTTCGGAGAGGGGACCACACGCTCTGTGAGTTTCTGGGGTTCCAGTGTGTGGCAGCCATCTTCGATGTGCCTCCTTTCCTGCCGCCCTCATGAACTGTGCACGGTGGGCACCTCTTGTTAAGTTGCCTTTTCCAAGTTCAGGCGCAGTATGAGACAGCAGCAGTGGTGAGAGAGAAAGTGACAGAGAGAACTCAGGTAACACTACAAGTGCTGCTGCTCCCCGTTGAGAGCCTGCTTTGGGTTCCTTCCATTCTGTGGCCTAGAGGTTTTGCTGCAGGTACCATACTTCTGGGAGGTCAGGAGGGCTGGACTGAAACCCAAAATCAGCTCTGCCAAAAATGATTGAATGAGCCCCCCATGGCAAGATGGCGTGAAGTTGTTATTTTTCTCTGAAGAAGGACAAATATCTTGAAAGACATGTCTAGAGATCCACAGCACTGGTGCACCAACAATGGTGAACACTAAAGACTTTCAACTATAGTGTGTGATATGCACTGCATTTACCACAATGCATCTGGGCGAACTGTGTGCTGGTGTGCCTGGCAGTTTGCTCCCTCCCCCATTTTGAAGATGGTTGACTAGAATAGGATCATGGCAGCCCCTTCAGCTCATAAAGCTGCACCATCGCCCACAGCCCACAGGGAAAATACCAAAGTAGCAGAATGACCAATTTAGCCCTAGAAGTCAGGAAAAGAAAGGTAAGGGCACAGAAGCTGAACAAAAGTTTTTCCTAGGAAAACATTACAGCCAATCGGGCTAGGAACAAGTCAGGAGTAAGGGATAGGCATCGTCACACGGTGTATCCGATAATGGAGTGCACACACGTGTGCAAACTTTGCCAGTGAGACTGCGGGAGTCACTTCATCATGTCTGGCTCCTACCTGGCATTTCATGGGCAACCCACAGAGTAGCAGGATGCATATAGAATATGTAAACACTGGTTGTTCCCTCTGGCACTTGACTTCCTGTGCCTACAGCATGGTGGAAGGGGCCCCTGCGTACAGCGCTTTGGAAGGGGCCCCTGCCATTAGCATGGTGGAAGCAGCCCCTGCCATTAGCATGGTGAAAGGAGCCCCTGCCTACAGCATGGTGAAAGGAGCCCCTGCCTACAGCATGGTGAAAGGAGCCCCTGCCTACAGCATGGTGGAAGGGGCCCCTGCCTACAGCATGATGGAAAGGGCCCCTGGCTACAGCATGGTGGAAGCAGCACCTGTAATTAGCATGGTCGAAAGAGTCCCTGCCTAAAGCATGGTGAAAGGGGCCCCTGCCTACAGCATGGTGGAAGGGGCCCCTATGTACAGCGTGTTGGAAGGGGCCCCTGCCATTAGCATGGTGGAAGCAGCCCCTGCCTATGGCATGGTGAAAGGAGCCCCTGCCTACAGCATGGTGAAAGGAGCCCCTGCCTACAGCATGGTGAAAGGGGCCCCTGCCTCCAGCATAGTGGAATGGGCTCAAGCTGGAAGGGGCCCCTGCCTATAGCATGGTGGAAGGGGCCCTTGCCTCCAGCACGGTGGGAGGGGCCCCTGTCTACAGCATGATGGAAGGAGCCCCTGCCTCCAGCATAGTGGAATAGGCTCAAGTTGGAAGGGGCCCCTGCCTCCAGCATAGTGGAATAGGCTCCTGCTGGAAGGGGCCCCTGCCTACAGCATGGTGGAAGGAAGGCTTGCAGATTCCCAGGCAGATGCTGAGCGCCCACATTGTTACTGGAGAGGTGTCTGGTTATTTGTCCTCTGCTGAGATGCCGCACTGGTCTCTGGAGGAGTATTTGACATATATTGTAGTTTGCCAACAATCGGTTCCTAGATCAGTGGTCACAGGGTGATTTCATTATGTGTTTATCTGTTGTATATTTGCATCAAGCTGCTCCAGATACAAGGGTTTCAGAGGGCAGTGGCGAAGGAGGGGGAGGCAGAGGATGATTTAGAAAAGAGGAGACTGGTAAAGGTGGACTGGACAGAAGGGCAGTGGGAGCAAATGGACATGCAGAAGATAAAAGGCAATGCTGAGTAAGAAGAAGCAGAAAACAAGATAAAAGTGGTGAGATTTTTATTGATTAATAAAGGTGGGGAAGTTATAGGCCTTGACAGAAGGGCCTGTGGAGATTGTGGTTTTTAAAATAGAGAAATACTCCCTTCTTTCAAGAAACCTGGACAGTGGCATGTCAATGGAGCATATTGTAAAGGTGTATTGAAAGGGGAAAATATGGGGACCTGTTTTTCAAAGGTTGTGTAGATATTCAATCCAATGGATTTCGAACATTACATTATTTCCGACTAGAAAGTTCACTCTATGGCAATTTGTGATGACCATAGAGGTTTTCAATGTAAATGGCAGTCAGTAAAGATAGGACGGCTGAATGAGGAACAGCTTCTTTCTGTTTCTTCATTTCTAGTATGATTGCCTAGCATTAGAAATATGATTGTGTGGTAAACGCTTCTCTGTCATAAAGTGTGAGCTCAGGTTGATCGCTCATTTGTAATATGCTCCATTTTCCTGTATCAGGATGTAGTTGTCATTTACTAGCTTTGACATGTATGGTGCCTAGCAAACATTTTGAGTCTTATTTAGGAGGCCCTTACACCGCCATTGAGTAATTTTTTGTGACCCAGCAGCGGTGTAAAAAATGTGCCACACTGAGCCACATTTTAAAAAGTGACGCATCTTAGGTAGATGCATCATTTTGTAAAGCCCTGCGCTACATTATACCTGCATCAGTTCTATTGTATGCAGGGTCGGCGTTCCGGTGCAGAAAAGAATCTTAGAAATGTTGCCATGAAATCTAGGAGATTTCAATGCGACACTTGTACGGTCTCACTGCATCAAATCCTCATGCCTGCTTGAAGCAGGTGTAAGGGGTGACGCAGGGCTTTTAACATGGGGCTTGCCCCGTGAGAAATGACGTATTGTTGGAGTTGAGTCTGTTTCTAGGCACACTCCAGCATTGTGTCATTTTTGTGCCAACAGATACGTCAGGATTCTTGACGTATCTGTCAATTCTTGCGACATGGAGCGCCATATAGTAAATACGGCCCATCCTTGCTGTTGCAAGGAGGGCGCACTAAAAAGTGTTGCATCGCTGTTTTACCGCAGCGATGCGACACTTTTCACAAATGAGGCCCTTCCTGTTTTATACTTTAGTTTTAGGTGGTTTGGTCAGCTTTTGTCAATCACATCTTGGATCAGCCGACAGAAGTAACATCTCTTGGATCAGCCGACAGAAGTATTTTAGTCTGATTGTTTTTTTCTTGCCCGTTTAGGTGCGTTTTTGCACCTCAGCTGGAATGCATGAGGTACTACTTTACACCGAAAATCAGTCGATAGTAGTCCAGCAGCTCTGATGAAAGAACTCTGACAAAAAGCATCGGTAAAATGCATGCTGCAGAAAAGAAAGCACCATTTTTGCTGCAGCACACATTTTTGGATTCTTTTGTCTTCACTTACTACCCACTGTTGCAAGACATTAAGAACTAACAATGATGATGTTGTCTAGCTGTACAAACAACTGCCTATATTGTTTATCCACCTCCTCTCCAAAGAGCTTTATTTTAAGTTGTATTGAACTCCTTATGTTATCATTCCAATAGGAAGTAAAGTCTCCCTCTGCTTGTGGTAACACAACTCTCCCCTTACAGTTGAGATTGGAACCCGTTGAGGCTACTTCCAGGAAAAATCTTAAAACCTGGCTGTTTAGACACAGGTACTCCTCCTAGTGCCTTTGCACCAGATTTCACCAGGCTCGCTGGTTTCCTCCTCTTTAAGAGGCCTTTTCACCCTCTGCGCTGCCTCTTGTTCCTTCCTTCTGCCATAGACTTCGAAGGAATCTATAACGGTGTTGTTATCATCAAACTGTGCTAGGTCCTGCTGTAATTGCACACTACTCTTGAAGGCCCGTGGGTGGGTTTGAAGTGTGTCTCCCACTTTCATATACGCTGAATTACTGTGAACATGTATGCACACATACCCTTGCCACACATTACCACTTCCACAAGTCAGCTTTTATAATATGCCCCACCTACCTTACCACCAAGTGCCACTCCAAACTGAAAAGCGTAGTGTATTTATTTGTCCTTAGTTCTAGGAAATACACTGCAGCCTTCCACAGCGTCTCCAATGAAGGTGGGCGAGCCCCTGAAAGCTTGAGCAAGGTTCGAGCGAGAAGCCCGAGCCCATGACGAGGTGCGCTGCCATGGGAGGAGATGTGGCAGTGGCTACAACTGCTGACCATGCAACATGGGGGACCAGGTTCAAGTCCCACCTCAGCTCTGCACCCTGGGAATCCTGGAAAATACCCCTGTGCCGAAAGGAGACGTTTGAATTAGTCTGTGCCTGTTGGCACATGCTCATGGCCTCAAGGGGTATGAAAAACTGTCAAAAATCAAATGTGGATTTTGTCTATCACCCATACATTAATCTCATTCTTTAACAAAGCAGTAACAATTGATGTACCAAAGAGGTACACTGAATTACAGTGTGAAACTCGAAAAATCTGAGATCCACCCCTCTCCCTGCCTTGGCCAAACTGTGTGACCTAGGAAAATACTTTATTTTACAGAACCTTATTTTTGTTCATTGTCACATTATGGACGTCATTCAGGGGCCATCAGGGGTCGCAGCTGCGACCCCTGACTTGCCTCTTTCAACCAGGTGGTACTGCCTTTGTGAACCCTGCTCTCGGAGTTGGTCAAACCAGTGGTAGGAAGACAGTGGCAGCTCGTCTTTATGGACGACAGTTGGGGCTGCACTCTCTCTGCATTCTGTCAATTATTTTATTACACTACTAATGGGTAATATATATATATATATATATATATATATATATATATATTATATTTTTCACTATTAATGTAATAAAAATAGAGTTCAATTAGCTGAAAATATGACCCTCCTTGGCAGAAGAGGTATATAGAAAAGAGCTGTTAAATGTATGTTGTGTTCATGCTTTCGGACGAGAGTGTGTTTGTGTGAGTTTGTGTCTGTGTGTTTGTAAGTGTGAATGTGTGTGTATGTGTAATCATGTGATTAAAGTGAAAGCGTAGGTCAAAGGGCGCATGATGTCACTTCCGCTACCCCAGGTGGTGAATTAACATGCGTGTGTCACATGGGAGAGCACCTTCAAATATGGGATTCAGGTTGTGCTTTATAGAAAAAACATCTCATGTGTTTGATGTAACAGCCCATAATGGCGCTCCATCTATAAGAATCTAAGCCACATCACACATTGAGTTTTGTACCTGTTTACTGACTTAGCTCTTTGATGACTATTAGGATTGTTATCAGGGTTTAGGCAGGAATTTTTCTCACTGCAGGTTCACAAACACTCACTTTGAGTAAAATATCTCGCAAAGTAGAGACATCATTGAATGTGCTAAGGTGAAACGCGTCCGTGTGTTTAAAAAAGACACTTTTTTTGAATTTTGAAAATCACATCATATTCTTATATGGTGTTTACTGCACGCTTTACATGCCACATATTTTCAGGACTTGGCTCTCCCTAATAATGTTTGACCCGCCAATCTCAAGTCTCCAAGGCTTCGATAACAATGAAACCGTTATAAGAATTCCATGACCATTTTCAGTTTCATCATTTCTTGAATGCTCGACAGTTCAATCTACAGTTTAATGTCTCCCTCTAGAGGCCTCTGAAGGGAATCAGCTCTAAAACGGCGGTCAATGTTAAACTGTGGCTGTGCTAGTTTCAAGTCCTGAGAGTATGAAACGCTCCAAACCATCTGGCGCTCAATGACACCTTCTCTTATTGATATGCTTGACAGTCCTGTGGGACCTCGCGAGAATAAATACTAGGACGCCGCGAGCTGTGGTTACATGAAATCAACTGTTGGCAATGTTTATGTTAATAGAGCAAAACGTCTGCCCTTGCTGCGAGGGACATTCGCCATCTTAGAGGATTTCCCCCCTTCTGTTTAATGATGTACAAAAAGGCGCACAAGAAAACATATGATTACAATTATAAAAAATAAAAATAAAAATACCATTTCATTTTCACTAAGAGAAAGATTGTCTCTTATTGAGTCATTGCTAACCATGTTGCTAGTGTGCCTAAAAACCTTAAATTCCTAGCGATTTCCTCTGATGATAGGAGCTTTGATGGCATTTCAACCCTAATTTCTGGGACAAGATATTTCCACCAGCTGTGCCCAGTATGAGGACTATTTCATGCTAGAATAAATTTACAAAACAGAACATATATCTTCAGGCACATTCCAGACATCTGGTACACAACGTGGATCTACGGTTGAGATGGTGCCAGGCCGTCCAATCACCGAAATGCGGAGCGTAGCAGAACAATGCGGGAAGAGAACCCCTCTGACCCAGTGGTCAAAGTGGGGGGGAACGGCAGGGCACGGTGTGCCCCTACTTCTTCAATTCCAGTGATTCAGTTCCCCTACTTTTTAGGTCTCGCCTGAGACAGCGCTTTAGCGCTGCTCTCGCGAGAGCTTTTGTTAAAGGGGGATCTGGAAGTGCAAGCGAGTGCTTTTCAGGCCTCCAAATACAGTGCATGTGCGCCGGGCGTGCGCACCAATTGGCAGCCTGAAAAGCACTGCCTGATCACTTTCACGGCCGCTTTGATGTCCTCAGTGAGCCGCGCGGCCACTGAGGACATCAAAGCGGCCGTGAAAGTGCACACCATTTGCCACCCCCTTCCTGCTTGTTTTATCAGGTTGACTGCAGGCTGTAAGACTTTCACCAGGTGTGTGGCAGAGATGCTGGGTAGGACAGCATTGCCTCTGTCGAGGTGGCCGGAACCGGTCTGAAAACCAGCATGGAAGAAAGGACTTGGCAGCAGTGACATTTGATGCCTGGTGGCTTTTGTCGTGTCTGGATCTCGAGGCAGAGATTGGTGGCAATGTCATTATACATTATGCATTAGTTAAACTTGACGATACTCCTTTTTAGTGATCCCAGAAATAATAAAACAGTGAGTCCGCATTGCCTAACCTGGAGACTGCGACTCACATGGTATATATACTCTGCAACAGGCGTTCAACCCTCTGAGCTAACCTGAAATAGTCGCCTGGTACCGAATGAAACTTTACTACTCCTGGAAACACTCTCTTTCCATGAAGCGTGGCCTCATGTTTGGACCCTCTGTCTGCAGCGATGACCATATCATCATGCCCTTATGTCAGGAAACATAGCTGGGAACTAGCCCATGCCATGATGGCCACTGTCTGTCTTGGCTCTTCAGCTGCCACAATTATTCATTCAGAGACTCTAGTTTTGTTTTTTCCCATAAGGGAATAGAGGCCTAAAGTCCCAGCACTGATATAACTATCTGCTGAAAAGCCACCCTCACGCCACCAGAGAAGATGGCATCGAAACTGGTCTCCACTTATTCCTATTGGCCAAACTTTGCCACAATCACAATAAGGACAGTCAATCACTGATTGAATGGGCATGTATGCACAAAGCACTTCTAAACCAAAAGCTGGACAAAGTCTCCCCATGGCCCCTAATGATCATACACCAAAAATACCAATGTAGTGTGGGTCTTCTCAGTTCTGCAAGAGGGTGCTACGAGGTCACAGAAAGGGCTCTTAGTGCTATGGAACAGAAAGCAACACAACATGTAGATTCAAAGGCCTTTCTCACACTACAGGCTGTGATTGCAAGATGACTCCATATTCTCGGGGACATTATGCTCCAGCCCTGGCTGGGCTTGCATTTGTATTTCACCACGTAACGCCACCTGGCAGTTGCAGGCCTGGTTCACTTTAATAGCACTGAAGTTCCAGAATGCATTGGTTTGTAGAAGGTAAAACTAGATTGGCAAAAGGTACCACTGAAGTGATAGAACCCAACATAGCATGCGTTTGCAAAGCGTGCCTTCACCCTTTGGGTATCTTGTCACAGAATTACAGATGTCTGCTGTTACCTAACTCAATGGTACTCACTCCAATAACCTCGGGAGAGTGAAAGGCTGACTGGATCCCCAGGTATCCGAACCTGTGATCACACACAGATTTCTGGAGTGGCTGCTTGGGTCCACTGCGCTCCACACCTTCACCCCCTTATTTAGGGCGTAATAAGCCAAGCCACCATGCTAGACACCTCCCTTAGGGCCTCATGTAGGTAAATAAATTTTACCGGTTCTAAAATACCGAGCCGTACCGAATCGGTAAATAAGAATCGGTAAGTTACATGTAGGTAAAAATTCGGTAACAGTTACCGAATCGGTAACATTCGGTAATTAAGAATCGGAAATGACCGAATCGGTAAATACCGAGGTGGTATATACCGATTCGGAAAATACCGAGGTGGTATATACCGACTCGGAAAATACCGAGGTGGTATATACCGACTCGGAAAATACCGAGGTGGTATATACCGAATCGGAAAATACCGAATCGGCATGTACGGATTCGGTAAAGAAAATCACATGACTTGACGAAACAGCTAATCAAGTGCAACGACAGCCCACCCAACAAGGAACAGGCCACACCCAGGCAGGTGTACAAAATTAGCCGAAGTGGCCACACCCAGGCAGGTGTACATAATCAGCCGACCCTGGAGAGGCTTGGAGTGCAGAGGAGAGGCAAGGAGCCGTTGCATGTGCGAGCGGGTAAACGAACAGCATGTCCAGCCAGAGAACACAGAAAGACGGAGGGGAAAGGAGGAGGAAGCTGAAATTTAGCCCCAAGGAACTCCAGGTGCTAGTGGAGGAGGTGGTGAAGCAGCACCACAAGCTGTTCGGAAGGCAATCCCTGCAAATGCCTGAGGTGGAAAAGCGCAACATATGGCTGGCCATCCAGGCGCAGGTCAATGCTGTGGGAGTGACCCACAGGGACATTGAGGTACTCAAAAAGCGCTGGTATGACCTCCGGATTGTAACCAAGAGGAAGATGGGCGACATCCAGAAGGAGGCCAGCCAGACCGGAGGTGGAACCAACAGGGCACCTGCCCTCACCGAACTGGAGGAGCTGGTGGCGGCCACAATCGAGCAAGAGAGCGTCGTGGGACTTGGGAACGCCGACAGCTCTGCCAGAGCCGCAACACACCAAGGTAAGACGAAAGCACAGCAATGTAGCCCCCCCAACCCCTATCCCACATCCCCCAATTGTGAATCGAGAATCACACTGCAGTCCACACGTGTCAGTG
Organism: Triturus cristatus; assembly: GCF_964204655.1. NCBI lineage: Eukaryota > Metazoa > Chordata > Amphibia > Caudata > Salamandridae > Triturus > Triturus cristatus. Next base: position 326,215,814 of record NC_140587.1, read on the forward strand.
CAGACAGGCAATGCATTCCGGGAGATGTAGTCAGGGCAACACTAACCATGACGTAAATGTTACAGGGCAACAAGGCATGTCACGCACTCGAGGCACAAGGCGACAGGGGACATATTGGAATGTGAAATGATTTATTGTGACGCATGCAATGCAGCCCTTCGGGGACACTGAGCCAATGTTGTATTTCTGTCCACAGATGTGACACCATGCAGGACAGGGCATGCTGCAGGAGAGACGGCACACCGGCCACATATATCGCCGCAAGCCAGCACATGTTCAGACCAGGGAGCAGGCCCACTGGCAGCCGCACCACCTACACAGCCAGCCTCGCCGCACACAGAGCCAGCATCACCTCACCCAGAGCCAGCATCACCACCACCAGAGCCAGCATCGCCACTCATGTTCGAATCACCAGCCACATCCCCGCTTGCAGGCGTGAGAATGAGGAGGCGTCCAGCAGCCAGGCTACGAGCCTTAGACACCTCGTCAGACGACAGCATGGGACCAGAAGACCGCACCGGGCCCCAGGAAGGGAGCCATGCCACTGTGCCCCACACCTCACAGGCAGCACAGACGGAAGCAAGAGGGCGCCGCAGGTCGCGTGTCCAGAGTCCACCAGCACCCACTGACGGCCATGGTGTCTTCTTGGGGCTCGAGGGCCAAATGTTAAAGCAACAGCGCCTGCAATCAAAGGCAGTCATGTCAGTCCAGAGGCACATGCGGGTGATGACGACAACATTAGTCAACATGGACACTAACATTAGCGGCATGGCTGCGGGCATTCGGGACATGTCCCAGTCTATCCAGCAGTTGTGCAGCAAACTAGATGCTGACATCGAAGCACGGCGCCGGGAACGCCAGAGAAGGGACACCACCAGCAGGGCACTCAACCGTCTGGCTACTGCGACTTCTCTACTGTGCCGGCGCTCTGTGACGATGCAGGAGGGCCTCACACAGTGCTGCAGCGACCTGTCTCGGGGGATGGTGCAGGTGACAAGTGCACTAGGGGTGCTATTGCCTAGTCAGGCGTCGACAACTGCTGCAGGGGATGCTGCGGAGAGCATCGACACCAGCAGCAGCATCACACCCCCCGTCCCAGAAGCACGCAGGAGCAGCAGGCGGCTTGGTGTTGGCTCTAGTGAGGATGCACAGGCCGTGCAACCCACCACTGCAGCGCGTATGCGCAAACATTGATGTTGCCCTGCTTTGCCACTTCCCATTGGGTGACGTAACCCTGGACATACTACTTGTATAGATGGTATATTGCCAGATTGGCCTGTTCATGTGTTCATGGCGTGGTGCCACATTAAAACTACGTCATGACTTCTCACAACTCGCTGTGTCCCCTTACTTACTCAGAAATAGTTGGCTGTGATCTCTGCCCGTCTCTCTCTCCCATCGATTGCAGTTGGCACTCTAGCTGCGTTGCCCTCTGGCTGGCCTGACTCATCCTCGTTGTCCTCATGATATGTTAGTTCCACATCTGTCCCTTTTTTCGTGGCAAGGTTGTGCAGCATTGCACAAGTGGCAATAATCTTGCAGCAGGTGATGGGTTTGTACTGGCGTGCGCCTCCGCTCTTGTGCAGGCAGCGGAACCTGCTCTTCAGTAGTCCAAACGTGCGCTCCACCACATTGCGTGTTGTTTTGTGTGCCACGTTGTATCGTCTCTCACTCTGGGTTGCTGGGTGTAGGTAGGGAGTGAGGATGAATGACCGGCATGCATATGCACTGTCGCCTGGATGAGTGAAAGGGAACCATCAGTAACATGCCTCATGACACTATGATTTGCAGGTTTCAAGGGGCGTCACTGTTACTTACCTAGCAGGTATCCCTCTCCAAATTCTCCGGCACTCAGTCGTGTGTATATCCCACTATTCTGGAAGATGTAAGAGTCGTGGGTGCTCCCAGGAAACTTTGCAACAATATCTGTGATGATGTTCCCTGCATCACAGATCACCTGCACATTGATGGAGTGGGTGGACTTCCTGTTCCTGTAGATGTGCTCTGTATCAGCTGGTGGACAGATTGGGATGTGTGTACCATCAATACAGCCGATGACATGGGGGAACTGTGCCATGTGATAAAAGTCTGTTTTTGTTTTCTGCAGTGCAGCCTGTGTGTTGGGGAAGCTGATGTAGTGGTGCATTCTCTGCATCATGGCATCCAGAAACTTCCTGAAGAAACGTGACAGGCAACTCTGGGATACCCCACCCACCGCAGCTATCACCACCTGATAACTGCCGGATGCCAGCAGATGTAGGCTGCAGAGCACCTGCACATGTGGGGGTATGGCGTGCGCCCTTCTTATTGGCTGGTCCAGGCGTGGGTGTAGGTCCCTGATTAAGTCCATGATGGTTTCGGGGTCTAGCCTGTACCTCTCATGTATCTCTGCATCAGTCAGCTGGAATAGTGTGATGCGCTGTCTGTAGATTTGTTCCTCCCGTCGCCACACCCTCAGTCCTGCTGCCTGTAGACGTAGGCGCCTTGCAATGACGTACATAGCGGCCATGTTGTCCACGCTGTAGCATTTTGGGTTTGCATTTATCCATTGTTGATGGTTACCACCTGCTTTTCATCCGTGTTAATTACCGACTCTTATTTAACGAATTTACAGGATTTCTTAATTACCGAGTGCTCCTACATGTCATTTTAAAATTTTACCACTTCATATTTACCACTTCATGTTTACCGATTCGTTAATTTTGTATTCGGTAAATTTGAATCGGTATTTTAGAATTCGGAATATATGAATCGGTATTTACCGCCTCATATTTACCGAAAAGTGGTTTTTGGACTCCTACATCTCACTTGTCTGAATACCGGTCGGTAACGGCATATTTACCGAAATTCGGCCGTTACCGACCGGTATTTGGCTACCTACATGAGGCCCTTAGTGTGGCTGTCTACAGCGCCAGAGCTCTCATACTCAATTTTTAGGTCTCGTGTGACGTAAAGCAGCGCATGCGCTGCTCTCGTCTTACGAGGCTTCTTGGAATCGATACGATTGTCATGTCATGTCATGATAGGCTGTCATGAAAATTGTGAGAAGCCTCCAAAGGCATGCACGGGGCCTCTCGGGAGGAAGGAGGCGGGACAGAGAAGAGCCTACTTTCCGCATTTGTTTGCACTTGTCACCGTGTCACAACACACCGGAGTGAGCCTGCAAGGGGGACGAAGCGTTCGGTGTCTTAAAGTAGCTTCGTGAAGCTCAGATAGAAAGGGGCCTCGCCAGGGCGATTCGGTGTCTTAAAGTAGCTTCGTGAAGCTCAGATAGAAAGGGGCCTCGCCAGGGCGATTTACAGCTTAGGGTAAAGCACAGCACTTTGTGTACATGGTTCACAGCGGCGGGAGGGGAGTGCCAGCATTCCAAGATTTACGATAGGAAACATTTGTTTTATGTTACTACGTGCGTCTGTATAGCGCCTTTGTGCGATCCCGTAGCGTTTTCGGAATCGCGGCGCCCTTTTCGAGTTTAATGTATGGTTACTTTATGCACGTGGTCATAGAACAGCGGCTCCGTTGAACGTTTTAGTTTGTTTATATTTAATGTTCAGCCCAGAGCACACGTATAGTCGGGGGGACTAATTATCATATGCAAATCACAATCGCATCGCAGGAAATGACATCACAATAAGTGGTTTTATGCCCTTATAATAATTTGTTGTTGTTATATTTTTTAGACACCACGTCTATATTTTCCACATTTCAATTGGGAAATAAGCTCGGAAAAGGCTGAAAGTGACATTTTTAAATAGGCAGGTGAATCTTAGAAATTGCATGTTCACACGGCTTTTAGTGAGTAGGCAACTTGTGTAGGATGTATTCCTTAAACATTAAACTTGATCTTAATGTGTGTTTGCTTCCTGCTCTAGTTCTTTATCCAGCTTCGAACCACAACAGTTACTAAATTGAATTCGCGTTTTTTTTTACGAAGGAGAGCTGTTTCCACATTGTCTCTTTTTGGGCAATCTTTAAAGGTATGCCCCTTCACAGGAAATGTGTGGGCTGGAATGTGGTGTGCAGTAATGGCATGGAGTTTCCTGTATGTGCTGAAGTGATGTCATCTAAGGAGCCCTAAGGCCTGTGTTTATCCCGCATAGTGATTGCTATCAAACAAGCATCGGCACACTGTCTTTAAACAAATGCGATCGCCCCAAACAAACTTTGATTGACGTTTCAATGAACGTGTGTGTTGTTTGACCGTGTTCTTTGCTTATCTGGCAATTACTGCCTCAGAAGGCACGTGTGCCTTTTCCTCCAGGCACCAAATTAAGAATATCCGTAACAGTTGACTGCTCACGGCTCTAGTGCCCTTTCGCATTTCCTGTCACCCTTCATCTCAGAGGCTGTATCCATAACAGCTAGACACCGACAACATAAACATAACAAGCATTTACAATGCAATAGGTCTCGCAGTTACGAGAGTTTCAGCTATTGGCATTGTAAATAACAATGCCTTTTATTTATGCTTAAAAAAAAAAGGCATTATTATTTGTAATGTCAATAGCTCAAACTCGCATAAATGCGAGACCTATTGCATTGCAAATGCGTGTTTATTTTGAAAATGCGTCCCGGGACGCAAGAAATCGGCATGGCCTATAAAGCTCGGCGTTCCTGGCGTTCGAGGATGGGCGGCAGAGAAGTAACAGGACCCTGTCTTTTTCTTCTTACCTAGAGAAGAAAAATACAGTGTCCACTTCTGCTCTGTAGCTTCAGCTGCCTTCCCCCCTCCCCCCAACTCTTTCCCTCTTCCCTCTCTTTCTGTCTAGCAGTTCTTCTCTTACTGAAAACCATGACTTCAAGACGGGGTTTTCACTCTCTTTCCTCTCCTTTCTCTTATTTCCTCCCCTGTGAAATGGATCCAAAAATGAAAATAATTTTTGCTGGAAATGTCGTATTTTAATTCCAAAGTGCAGCATCTGGAATAAAAGGTTAAAAGCAGGAAAAATAATGAAGTAAAGTAAGACAGACTGGTAGCCAGAGGGTAAAGAAAAAATTTCGAGGAGGGGGCTTAATCTTTAAGCAATAGGCAGAGTGGAGCTGCAGGGGCTCTTAGAAGGGGTGAAACAACAGCAAGGTCTCATTAACATGCAAATGGTCTTTAAAAGACCTGTGAAGTGCTCGGGTGCGGCTGTCTGGGTGCCCGGGAAGCTGTCTCATCCCGGGCTGCCACATACGACAGGGGGGGCGGCTGAAGCCCTTTGAGTCCAATGGGTGTTGCGCGCCTGCTGGTAGCAAACTGACCAGATTGATTTTATTCACACCCAAACACATTAGCGCCACTTTTACAGAGTTTGCCAGTGAAGCGCTATTTTTGTTTTCTTGTCTTTGTTTTCCCTGGGCTTGCAACTAGTGCACCAATCCTGGAGGTACTGCAAAGTGTGGATTGGAAAACAAAATGTGTAATGCGGCTCTGCGTACAGGGATGTGGTCTTTTTACCATACTGCTTACGTTTTGTAAGGATATAAGCAATGGGCATTGAAATGGGTCCATTCAGGGCCCTTTAGTCATGTCCTTAACTTTTCAGGCAAGAGCACTCACTGATTTCTGAATAGTGAGTGTAAACGCATTAAGGTAACCATGTTATTCCTGCTTACAATTCACATGGTTTGCTAAATTTTGCATTCCCTATGAGTGTTTGCTTTTTCCAGGATGTTGTCACTTTTTTTTGTAGGCTGCATATTGCTCTGCGTCATTTAAATTTAGCCACATCCAGGTGTTTATAGCCGGCAGCAATTGGGTTGTAGTTGAAGGCAGTGTGAGTTTTTCTCAGTGGGGTAGTATGGTGTTCAGTGGGGGAGAGAATGTGGCACTATGGCCAGAGCTACTGAATTTGTAACTGGGGAACCAGGTTCAGCCTTAATAACCAGTCCACCAGACCACTCTCCTGAGAGAGCACAATCCCATGCTAGACCTTAGAAGGCTGCGCAAGACCTTAGAAGCCCTGGTGTCTTAGCACCAGCAGGTGGACCCTAGCAGTGGCAAGTGTGGGTTAACCTTCAAGGCTTGTCCACCACAATCCATATTGAAGTTCACCTCCAGTCTTGCAGAAAGGCCTATGAAGCAGCACACCCTAGAGCGACAGTGACTCTGTCACTGAGGTCACAGGACCCTTGAGAAGGGCCAGCTCTAGGGCAGTGCAACCGGTGTGACCGCACCGGGTGCTGAATTTGGGTGGAGGCATTATGTTTGCAAGTATATTAAAGTTTTAAAAGTGCTTGCTGCCTTCTTCCTGGCCTCCAGCAATTTTCGGCAACAATAAAAATGTCATGATGACTCGGGTGTTTAATGTTCTTCCTAGAGAGAGATCATTTTGTCTAGTGGAAGTTCTGATTCATGGAAAGGTAGCTCAGAGGGTTAATGTGCCTGCTGCAAAGAACATGTACCATACAGATTGTGAGAAGTTGGCCTGGTATATGCTGTCCACTAGTTATAGTGGGCACCTTGTACCAGTCCAAACAACCCTTATTGATGATAGGTTTAAAGACAACCTTTATTGAAAGCTATCATAGTGGTAGCTATGGAGAGCAGCCTTCAGGCTAAATCTTGAAGGAGTGTAAAGCAGCTTGGTTTACCAGATTATAACCTCTTGAATTACTAAATGAAAGGAGATCCACACAAGGTATATACAAAATATATGTATTTATTTCTAAACACTCACTACTAATCTCTTTATGAGATTAGAGTCCAAGATGCTCAATAATACAGTTCTAAAACGACAGTAAATAGCACAATATACAATGGGCCCTAGGGACGGACCAAACCATATATTAAGAAAGTGGTATAAGAACCACGACTTCACTAGACACAGTGCCTAAAGCACGTAGAATCTCTGGGACCCCAAGGAACCACCCAAGGTAGTGACACAGGAGACCCACAGGGGACGTGTGCAGTGTGAGAACACAGGCACGTACTATTTTATGGGAAAGTCGCGGTTGGAATTTTAGAAGTTAAGGACACTTAGGAGAGGACTTTGAGAAAACCCCTTTAGACTTAGGGGGTTCTAGGGCCAGCACCCACGGGAGCACCGGAGTACTTGAGTTACCTCACCCAGGGAAGCCGGGTGCAAAGGTGTCAAATTGTGTCGGGGATCGTCGTTGATTTCAATGGCGATGTACTGCAAAGTGCTGCTGCCGGGAAGGAGAAAAGTGTCCGGTGTGATCCAAGCCTGGATCGAAGATCAGAAGAACCTGAAAGCAGAGGGTACAGAGTCTGGGTCACTTGCCAGTGACCAGGGGCACGGTAGACGAAAACACACCGATGTTGGGTGATTCAAGTGCGAAGAGGCGAAGCTTGACTCTGCAGCAACGAGGACCAGGAGGCGTCGACGACAACCAGAAGCTGGATTTGAGCTGTCCTACAAAGGATGTCGAGTGCTGGAGTGTCGGTCCTCGTATTGAACACAACAAGCCTTGGCAACAGCAACCCACCGAGAAAGAGAAAAGATGCTTTGGTGCGGACCAGCAAGGTCCTGGGGACTCCCCAAGCAATGGAGAGTCAGGACACGTCTGGAGCAATCAGGTAAGCCTAATTAGAGGTAAAGTTGCCTTCACAGGGACCCACCAGTCGACGGACTAGGGATCGCGAAGGGACCACAAGAGAAAACACAAAGGGCCAGCTCACGGAACACTCTTGGAGTGTAGGCGGGCAATCTTCAGTGCAAATGCTGCTCGGGGTAAGGGCTATAAGTAATCCAAAGCTTAGCTGCAGGAGTTGTTGGAAAGCTGATGCTTCTGCAAAGTGACGTGGTGTCCAGGGGTTCGGTTTGCACGGTCGCCACGAGGGATACGGGCCTCAGACTTGCTGTGGGGACTGTTCTACCTCTAACACCCCGGAAACCCACCTCCTGTGTTGCAAAATTCTTCGGAGTCTGGCGGGAGCTTCGGAGCTGCAAACCGGTCAGATCTGTCTTTGGTGCCTGCCTTGCAGGGGAGTAACTCCTTTACTCCAAGGGAGATTCTTTACTTATCCAGTTCAATGTTGATCGTCGAAGTTCCAGGATTCAGTATCAGAGTTTCGTCCAGGTGTAATCTAAAGTCCTGTAGCCAGGGGTTCCTGTCTTATACCCAAGGAAGGGCTGGGACAAACTCTAGGGACCCACCTATGGGAGGGTCAGGAAAGAGGGGTGTCTACACCCATTTCCTTTGTCCAGTTTCGCACCAGAGCAGGGGCTGGTAGCCCCTGCAACTGGTTTGAGCTGGACTATGCACAGGGACACCAAATGTGCCCCCAGTACTGAACTTCAAAGCACTCTTGGAGTGCACCCACCCAGCCCCAATACACTAAAACCTTTCTGGGAGGTGGTGACACCTCTCTGTGACAGGAAACCTATTGTCCAGGCCTCCCCTGCCGGAGTTTCGTCCAGCAACAGGAGGGCAGACTCATGTCTGTGGCTGGCAGCATCCATTTTGTGATGCCAGGGCTCTGTTAGCTGGTACCGGGTACACCGGTGCTGTCATGTCTCTCCCTCTAGAAGGGTGGGATCATACTCCCACACCAGTTACTTGTGTGGGGGTATGATTCCAAAGTGTTTGACACCAAATACAACATGTTTCCGTGCAGCCATTCCAAAGTTAGCATTTACCGTTTGGTTATAATGCACTTAAGAGTGTATGGTTTGGCAGCATCACAAACAACCCCAAAATAAAGGTTCTGAAGGCTGCTGAGGGGCTCTGCTCATGCATGGGCACCCTCTCACATAAAACCCAGCACCCTGCCTTCAGGATTGGTAAGGCCTGCCATAGGGGTGACTGATAGGTTTATATGTGCAGTAATATGGGGAGATATAGTGAACCTATATCTCAGTAAGGGGTGCATGCACCACCTTACCCAGGCTGCAGTAGCAGACCTGTGGTGTCATTTTGGAAGGCTTCCCAGGGGTGACACAATACATGCTGCAGCCCCTGGTAGGCCTCTGGGGTACCTATGCCCTTGGTACATAGTATACCATATACTAGGGACTTACAAGGGTACCCCAGAATCCAATTTGGAGTGTACCTATAGTACTTGTAATCAATTTAAGGGAGAAAGCAGACAGGCTGGGGTCCTGAATAGCAGGATCCCAGCCAGACTAAGTCGAAAACCAGAAAAACACCAGGAAAAAAGTGGGGGCAACCATGTAGTCAGATTCCACCTTCCTACACAGATCACAAAGTGCACATAATGTAAATAGGTCAGTGAGCTACTGCTTTTGTCACAGAGATCCTTTTGTTACTTGCAGTTTATAAGTTAAAATCCTAACATAGAACAGTGAGCTATTAACTTTCATCTAAGAGCTGCATACAAACAGTAAGGTATAGATTAGAGTGTTATGTTTTTCCCCCAGTCTTTGATTATCCTAATGTTGCAAAAAGTGTTCTTTTGGACATAAATCAATTCTGATTATTAAAGAGAACCCCCAACCATGGTATTATGTTTTAAAATTCTGAGTTTGTCTCTCCAGACCAATCAATATTAAACTATACCGCCTAGTAGTATGGTTGTCATGTGACTCCTACACCTTCTAGTCCTTAGTCTTATGTAACATTTTCTATACAGTGATTTACACACATATTGATTATCTCTGAGTAATGTGTGTGATGTAATGTGCTCTGACACCCTACACTGGTATGAGTGGCGCTGTAAATCAAATTAAATGCATCTGAGAGAGAGTGTGGTTATGGATACTTGAAGGGCACAGTTAAAGGGTGGTAGTGAGGGAATCCATGTCAGAGGTGGTCATTGGGGAACACTAACAAACATTAAATGCACAGGGCACCACCAGTGCTAAGGGCGGCCCTGCCCTTGAGGTCAGTCTGCCTCACCCATAGGTACCTCCATTAGCCGTGTTTCAGAAGTAGTAGCTGCAACTCACCAGGGATTGGCAATGCAGAATTTGGCACGCACACCAAACTAAGTTCGCAAACTTCACAGTCTCTCTGCTTCATTCACAAGCACTTTTAACATGTGCTTCTTGCTGTGGGGTCACTGGAATTAAATATGCAGCAAAGGAGGACAAAATTATGCCACAGTGTTGACTAAATTATGCATTTAAAAAAAGGCTGCAGCGTAATGCAGTATATTTTCTGATATTTTATTATTTTGACGTGTACACATGCAAACAGTCTTTGGAAAGATTTTGCCTTATTAGCACCAGTGTAACATACAAATGCAACAGTGAGAAAGATGATCAGTCAACCTTTGCAATAAGCCATCCACTCCGCAGCAACACAAGTCACATTTTTTGTTAACTTTTGATACATTTGAGCTATAAACAATTTATTAGTTTAAATGGTCAGATCATGCAGCAGATCTTGCATTAGGAGGCAAATATGGCAGAGCCAGAGTTATATAGAAAACATTTGCAAACTAGGATATTTTGCCATTCATGGTTGAACTGCTGTTGTGGAAAAAGGGAGAAGTGCTGATGATAAACACCATGGCTCTGCGAAAAATTGCTTGTGCTTCCACATTTTATCGTATTTGGGACATTCTGTGATTAGAAGCATATCCCACTTTGTGAATGTGTTTTAATGTCAATAACTCATTATAACCTTATATAATCATGTGTATCCATCGGTTGATTAAACTGGGCAGTGAAATGCCAAACAAATACTAAAAATTGGGATATTTGCGCATTCTGACCACACCTCTGGCTCCGCCCACTGAGCCAATCCTTGGGTTATTCCCGCCCTCTGATTCTCCGCCCACAGTTCCCCTACTTTTTTTCCCCCACTTCGACCGCTGCTCTGACCAGAGGTTATCTAATGATGTCAGCTCATATAAGGTACACATTTCAGTCATGGCCTTTCATAAAACGTACATAGGTTTAATTTGGAGGCACGTAAGTCTTTGTCGATGAAGTATCCTATCATTAACTTCGGACAGAAGAAGTGACATCACAAGTCCTTTGACCCCCGATGACATCGCAGGAAGTGATTTCATTGCCTTATGCCCCCATGGTATTAAAATCAACGATCATATTTCCCTTTCTCTCATGATAGAAAGTGTCATCTGAATGTGTGCCCATGTGACCTAAACGGAACGGGACGCCACGCAGCTGAATACTTCAAATTGAGGTGAGAACGGAGTTTCCGAGCACTGCCGCTTTCCCGCGTTGTCTATGGACTGACGCATTTAATGAGCTTCCGATTATTTCTTTTGTCAATTACAGAAACTCTGGACACTTACGGGCGAGACAGCTTTTGAAGTTCTGAATTTTACAGTTTACATCGGTTGCAGACAGTCGATGGTATTATTCAGTTACTATCAATTAGCTTTTGGCTTTATTTGGTCACATTTAAGCATGGTGATTGCAACCTCCATACTGTTATTGATCAACAGGGCGCGTTTCTGCTTTGAGTATACCGAGCTAATTGAAGTTTCTCTCAGTAAGTGGTTTGTCATGGACAGTTTTGGGGATTTCTGGGCACATCTTTTTCCTCTGAGTTTCATTTCAACTGACTATTTTTGTATATTCTTTCTCTGAATTCAGCACTGCTGTGCATGTTGTACACAATTGTATCTCTCTTATTTAGTACGTTTGGTGCAGGTACTTATACATGCACGTATATATCGGGCTCCATTGGTGATTGCCTTTTCGGATGTAATAGTACAATCACAATGTAAACCCGATGAATGAGTTCCTTCCTGTATTTGTAATTCTAGTTTATTCATTGATTATGTTTTCAGTACCCCTGAAGAAGGGATTGTTTATCCCGAAATGCATTGGGACCGTTGTTGAGAGAAGATGGATGCTGCTCACATATGGAATATTGAAAATATCATGTGTGAACATTGTATTTGTTGTTACTGAAGTTATCTTTTACAAATTATGATTGTATAATAGTGGAGAGGGATCCGCAGAAAATAAAAACAATAAATATGTAACTAGACTAATAATGCGTGTGAAAGTGCATACAATGTAGCAGAAAAATTGGTTTAATTTTGTGTGATTTTGTTTGAACAATCAAAGTAGCTGTTCGGCCAGGTGTCAAGTGAAGTCTTACACTTGCAATACATTCATTCGTTTACATGAGGCTTGCAACCTCATTCCTGACATGCACCCTAAATGGACAACAGTATTGACAAGCATCTGAGCAATATTAATATTGTGTAGAAATTAAGGTGTGTGCAACAACTTCAAATGATAGAAAGTGACATCACCCAGGTGAACAAGAATGATGATAGCAGGATTAATAAAATGAAGAAATAGTCACTAAAGGCGATGGAAGATAGCTTTAGTTTGCACTCAGACATTAGTTATGTGTTGCAGTGAGATGCCAGAGGTGCAGTCAGGAGATCCTGCAGGTGCAACCATCATATGCCCAGGTAGGGTCATTGTAGTCAAAGAATCTCTTCAGCATAGCGACATTTCTAATAAGTTCATTCCAAGAGTAGGGCCCATGACGGGAATGGAGCAGCCAGGTTCAGGTCCCGCCAGCCACTGACCATCAGTCGCTGTGACAACCTAACGCCAGCACTCCATTCCAGAACGCGAGGAACTTACAAAACAATAAAAGGTAAGAAAGTGAAATGTGAACATAAGAAAATAATAAATAAATATCACTACAGTCATAATAAAGCTAGGTTCAGTCTCATATGTCCAATTGCAGCCTTGTTAAGCTAAGAAAAGCCATCCTAGAATCTAGCATACCTTCAAATGCTAGGCACAGCTTCACAGCTCAGACCCAGACCCAGCCATCATATACCTAAGCATAGCTATACATTTCTCAGAAGAGACTCTAATGTCTGAGCGCAGCCGGAAATGCCCTTGGCAATTTATGTTCGATGCAAATATATTCTCAGACTTTAGAGAGGTGAGAATTCACTGGTTTTACACAAATCCCAAAGGAAAACAGAAAGCAGAACTATCTCTCAGGTTATAAAGACCTTGCAGGGCCAGGCTTCAGATAGCAGACCTAAGCTTAGACAGATCTTACAGCTCTCACTTCAAACAAAAGACCTATATATTAAAGGGACCATCTTCTCTACAGACCCCTGAAGAAGTCCAGCAGTTCTAATAATCAACAAGAATAGACATTCTACATGTTTGTGTGATGATGCCAGCTGGGGTTTGAAATGCATTGTGACATCATTCAGGAAATGACCCCTTTAAGTTAAATAAACATTACTGACTGAGCTTTGGGGAACGGTCCTCGGGATACACAATCCTCATAGTCTTAGGTCTAACATATATAGAAGCATAGATGGGTAGCACTCTCATTGTCTATTTGATATCCCTTAGAACCCCGAGGTGAAATACATCCAATTATTTTACCCATCAATAACTTTGTGATATTTGTGACCTCAAAAATCCTCTACCCATGCTCTCAACTGACACACCTGTGGCAAAGGAGTATTGGGGCAGTCATACATACCATGTCCTCTCCTTCCTGTCCCACGTGTAAAAAAATACTTGGACTGCCCCCCCTCACTGCTCTATGTGCCTTTCCATTCCCCCCCCCTACAGATCCTATGTTCTCTGCTCTCCAGCCCTTTTCTGACAGGCTCTCAGAGAGCCCTGCCAGACCAGCCTGGAATTTCTTTATGATGTAGCAAGAGTGGTTAGCAAGTTCTGTTCCCTACTGCTGCTGCATCGTAGCAGTGAATTACTAGATTTAGAATCCATTTATTCACACTAATGGCTTTCTATGAGAGCCCTACATACCATATAGAATCATAGATGACTAACAGTGAATTACTGGGATGTTTTTCACTGAGGGGTTCTGAGGGACAAAGAGAGTGACACTCAAGTTGTCTATGAGCCCACACATAACCACAAGGTGAAAAACATTCCTGTTATTCACTTTTTTACCCATTCTTAATTTTATACTATGTACGGTCCCCAAAATCATCTCGCTCTTATTTGAACTGCTATGCAGGGGCAGAGGAGTAATGGAGGAGCCATAGATAATATGATCTCTCTTCCCTGCACCAAGTTACATTTAAAAAATACATTCTCTCCTGCCACCCACCCCCATGACTCTCTGTACCTTCTCTTCCCTCTTCTTTGGAAGCTGTTCTCCCTGCTTTGCAGTGCTGCTATGACAGGCTCTCTGACAAGCTCTCAGCGAGCCCAACCAAAGCAGCCTTGATTTCCTTATGATGTACTAACAGTGGATAGCAAGTTATGTTACCTACATTCAGAATGAATGAACGAAAAGCAACTTATACTTCGTGCAGCTAGTCCAGGGACTGTCCTGGCATTTCGCTCAAGGTTGCAGGGTGGAATATGAAAGTAATGTTTATTCCTCCATAAAAAGCCAAGTTTTAACCTTTTTTTAAAGACTGAGATAGTGTCGACTGCGCAAAGCTCTAGGGGAAGCTTATTCCATGCCGCTGGGCCTAGGTAGGAGAATGATCGTCCCCCGGCTCTAGAGCGGTGAATTCTGGGGATCTTAGCCGAATGCAGATTTCAGGGGGGGCATAGAAGCTAAGCCTTGTTCTGAGATAGGCAGCGTCTGTCTGGTAGAGTGCCCCATGAACCAACACTAATGCCTTAAACATGATTTGTTTTCTTATTGGGAGCCAGCGGAGGGCGCGTAGGCGCAAGAAGATATGCGTTCTTAAAGGTAGGTTCACAAGAAGGAGGGCTGCCGCATTCTGGGCCACATCGTAGAAGTGAAGTGCTGGATTCAATCCACTCATTCATATGACTGGCTCTCCAGGATAGCCATGCATAACAATATATTTATCCCAAAGGTTAGGCAGGTCCCAGGGGCTCATAAGCATAGCTAACAATAAGGTTAAACAGATCCACAGGGTCAGTCCTCAGGTAGCAGACATCTCCCCAAGGATAAGAAGATAGTAAGGGTTCAATCTTGAAACAGAGTTACACAGCAGGTGATTTAAATGCTACAGACTCTGATTCCTGACAGCAGACCCCTATCTCTATCAATGATCGGATCATGCCTCAGTGGCAAAATAACAGTAATGCTATTCCTTGTGCTACACTCATCATACAACCTCAAGCTTCAGGAAACAGGAGCAATCCCTGAGATTGGATGGTTAGCACAGGTTCAAATTACAAAGTGCAGAGCTATCCATTGCGTTGTACAGATCCTACACATTTAAGCTTATGACAGCAGAGATATCTCTCTGATCACACAGCTCTCATAGCCATAGGTCATAAACAGCAGAGCTGTACCTAAGTTAACAGAGATCTTGAAGGCTGAGGGCTCAGACATTTTACAACGTGTTCCGTCACTTAACACATGTGATTCATGGCATTGTATTAAGAATGATGCTGTTAAAATGAGGAGGTGCTAGAAGGAGAATCAGTCTTGGCAAAGCCTGAGGCGCTCGCTTTTTGGACCTTTTGGCTTTGCCCGTGCTGTTTTCTGTTTGCAGGTGCAATGATAGAGCCACTGATGCCACTTAGATTGGTAAATAAAAAAAAGAAATGTTAAGTAAGCGACAGTCTCTTATTTTGGTGACGGAGCTGCCGGCACTACAAAAATTGAAAAAATTAATGTAAATGCTTGAGAGGATTAGGGAGACAACAGAGGAGAAGAGGCAATAGGAAGTGGTGAAAAATAAAAAATAATGTCATGGGTAGAGGAGGTAAAAAGCAACACTTGAGGAGGAAATCAAGACGGAGTGCGGGTTAGAGGGAAAATCTTACAAGAGAGAGCAGCACATGGGGGAGAGCAAACGGCACAGAGTCTATGGGGAGAAACACATAAGAGAGAGCAGCACAAAAGAGAGAGAGACAACAAAGCAAACCACAGAATAAGAAGTAAGCAAATGAGAGTGACGATGAAGCCAATGAATGGTAAGCTCTGGAGGGCTTAAAGCCCACTGTAGACTTTAGTATTCCAATAATAGGTCTTATGCAACCAGACAGCTTGCGCTGCCTAAGAGGCAAGACCTAAATAAGGTTTGGACAGCAGAGGGTATGCTTGCTATATAATTGTCACATTTCTAAATGATCGATGGAAAGTGCTGACATTTGCAAAACTGCTGGTGCTAAAGTATTCAAATAACAGTTAAAGTCGACTCCAATGAAAATTAAGAAACTGGCCGAAGCTGCAACAGTTAATTAATGCGAGTGGCTATGTTGTGGGGCAGATGATGTCATGTCAAGAATAACACTTGTGAGATTTGTAATTGCTCCTGTTACTTACCAGTAATCTTCATTATCCTTAGTCCTCGTCTCAATCATTAATGTGAGGTGATGCCACCTCATCCACAAGACCACAATCAGTAAGTAGGAGTGGCCATGACATAATCCCACCCCATAAGGGTGGCATAAGTTATAGCCAATCCCACCCTTTTTCTTAAACTACCGAGCCTTCCGAGGGCACCAGCTTCAGGGAGGGATGGAGGGCCGTAATCAATGTAACGAGGACTATGGACTAAGGATAATGAAAATTACAGGTAAGTAACCAGAACATTATCCCTACATCCTAATATACTTATCTTAGTCATTACTTGTGTAGAATACTGAAGCAGAACTCTCTTTTGTATCAGAAGACGGAGAGAACCTTTTCTCCTCTTCTTCATCACTTCCAGAAGAGGAAACATCCACTTGCTCCTTAGCAGGATTGTGGAATCTTCTTGGATACCCACTAAGTGTGAAGTCACCAGGCTTCGTAGTACAGAATAGACCAATATCCACGGGAGCGAAGATTGTGCCTTTCCTCTCCCCAGAGACAACTCACCCCTTGCCCTTTGAACAAGCAAGAATGGGGAGGAATATCTGAGGAGCGAAGAGACCGGAATGAGCCACCAGGAGGTTGTTTAGAAGGGTCTGTGGGGGCAGCAGGAGGAGACGAAAACAGGAACCTGCAGCAATAGAAGATAAACAATAGAAATAGAAATTAGAACCAACTGCTGTCTAATCACTGGATTCTAAAAGAAACTATTGTGTACATTCTCACACTCACCCTTGATATGGATGCCAATGAGGTTTACACAAACTCCGTAAGGAAATTGAAATGACTCTTGGGGAGTGTACAGGAAGTCGAGGTACTCAATAGAAAGCACTCAGGTCTTTAAGTAAGTCGACTGGCATCCGTTATACATTAGGAGATATCAGGAGTATGTCTCTTGCTGTAGTAATAACAGTCTCTTATCAGCAACAACTGTTCATTCAGAAACTTACTTGTAAATAGATAGGCATATGGTAATATAAAGCAGAGCCTCTCTTACTTCCTGACTCCAATGACTTTTGTAGGAGTTGAAGAGAAGAGTCTGGATATGGCGTCACAATTCGTTACCCAATAGTTTGTTCCAGTAAACAAAGTACAAGTGTAGCGCTTCCTAGCGCTCTTAGAAACGTGGTGCTCTTAACTCAGAGCGTGATCTTTTCTTCGTACACGGACGATATCAAATTACCACAATGCCTTGCGTTGTATTGGGTTGAAGAGTAGAAAGTTACGAACGCCTCCTAACGTTCGTGAAAAGGAAATAAAATACAAAAAAAAAGGTAGCACGTGATTTGTGCTGAAGGCGCACTCGCGCTGTGGTGGAAAAGTATCAAACGTCTGATTTCGTGTAAGGCTCCATCGCGTTACGGTATCCAAGAAAGCTTTCAAAAACAATGAGGGAGCCGAGTGAATTACTACGGCAGCATAGACCCAATACAATATAGTCCTCAGCGCTACCTCGCGCTATGAACTTCACGGGAAGGACTACTTCGGAGAAACCAAACAGCGCGATCTCGCACTCTCGACAGAAATGAAACGGTGGTTTTCTTCAAGCAAATCAGGGGTCTCAGGAAACAGGGATGTCTCGCAGCGTCCTTGTGCCACGAGGAATGAAGAGAATGTTCACAGGAGAAGGCGGAGCTCAATTACCAGGAAGCAAAGCCAAGCACCTGGGAGCAGTCCCTGCCGGCTTATAAGCTTGTTCAAGTCAGCTGACCTTATCTCAATGAAATGTGGGAAGGTACACAAGACATCTACACTTATATTGCATTATGGGATATGTAGGAAGTCTGCAGTCTAACACTAAGGTCTCCAGGAGATTATTTTTGACTCCCTCCTCAAAATAAGTATCTTCAGTATCAGAGGATCTCCTAGATCTCTTCCTAAGTGGAGATCTAGATCAGGATCTGGAGTCATCAGACGAAGATTCTACAAGCCTGGATTTCTTATGGAGTTTTCCCATATGGGCGCACACAGAAAAGCCAATAAAACGATCGCCAATGCAATTAATAAGGAAGGAATACACCTTAAAGTCTGAAAAGACATCTTACCTCTATTCAGCATGCCTTTAATTAGATAAAAAAAAGTCAGGGCAAGTAAATGAGAAAAGGAGGATGCGCACTAAGCATTAATTGCAGTGCGCATACTCCACTCTGCTCTAGGAATCCTCCTCACACATGCGTTTTGCATATGAAAATCAGGCCAAGAAACAAACCTTAAAAGTGCAATTACCAGTCGCGCTTCTGCTTGAGGTGATCGATACATGGAGGATTCAACAAAGGAGCAGTCCTCAGAATCCTCCGCTAACTCAAGGAAGGTAAGCTGCCACCGTACTACCAATCCCAAACCACTCAGAAAGAGTGCAAATAGAATACCAACCAGAAGGACTCCCTGTCTGACTTCTAATTGAATTTGCAGCTCCCTCATAGTGAATGGATAGCCTGCCAAAGCCCGGCAGGGCAAGATCATGCCTGACACATGCTGTAGACCCAATGCTGGGCACAGTTGCAGCCGGCATGGCTCGCGCGTGGGGGGGTGGGCATGGGTGGGTCGTGGGACGGTTGGGGTGGTCATGTGGGCGGCCCAATTGCAGGAAGGAGCACAATTTAAAATAATAAAAATCACTTACCGGGCCGCCGGCGGGTCCCGCGTCTGTGCTCCTGCTCTCCTGCTCCAACTTCAGGAAAAGGAAGCAGGCAGCCAGGCTCCCTCCCCTAAGCCAA
Organism: Triturus cristatus; assembly: GCF_964204655.1. Lineage (NCBI taxonomy): Eukaryota > Metazoa > Chordata > Amphibia > Caudata > Salamandridae > Triturus > Triturus cristatus. The sequence continues at coordinate 326,234,668 of NC_140587.1, forward strand.
TCACAATGCTGCAATGCAGCGTTGTGATTGGTCTGAGCACCTTGACACGGCGGTTAGCCAGGGGCTGGAGGGGTGGGCATGTTCTCCATGCAGGCTGTAATGCAGCCTGCCTGGAGAAGTGGGAAAGTGCGCATGACTGGTTTGGGAGGCCCCAGAGGGCCAACCAAACAGTCATTGCGGACTTAGGAGTGGGCAAACCACTTCTCCCCTGCTCCGTTAGCAAAGCAGACCCACAAAGGAAACATAAAACGATAATAACTAAAAGTTATTATCATTTTATATTTCTGCTTCTAGCACTCCTTGAAAGCAGTAAGGCGCGGCGCTACTCCGCAATAGCGGAGGAGCCGCCACTGGCCCGGCAGGGATCCCCCTCCAAACCTCCTAGTCTCAGTCATGAGACAGGAACAAAATCAGGAAGAAGGGTGGCTTGGCCCTGACTTATACCACTCCTGTGGGGTGGGATTATGTCATAGCCACTCCTACCTCCTGGCTTTGGTCCAATAGATGAGATGGGATCACCTCTCAAGTAATGACTGGACAAGGACATTAGGGCGTAGGGGTAATGAGTAATTTAAGTCATCTGGCTCGAAGACAATGCAAGAGTGTGTCCAGTGTTCTTGGACCTGCAGCAATGCATCAGTGGAGTGTGGGGTACAGCTGGGAAAGAGCTGTTGTGTTACTTTTCTTCCAACGTGTTTTCACATTCTGCCACCTGATCTGTCAACAGCTTGGTGCTGTTGTGACTGCACGTGGGAGGGACAGAGAGGTTTCAAGATGGTTTGCTCCTTAAAAGAGCATGCACGAGACTGGGAGTGAAGCAGCGCCTCGCGCGGATGCAAAGTGTGAGAAGGCAACGGGCCTGTGGTCTCACCGTGCAGGCGCCTTGGGAAGCACCAGGTATCAGCTGATTGCCAGTAATCACTGAGGAAGAACCTTGTAATGTGTATACTAGGGTCAAAGGGAAGAGAGAAGGACTGTATGGCCTCATGTTGAACGGTTGCTAATGGAACTGAAGAATATCTAGGAAAGATGTGTGCATTATCTCAGGAGTCTGAGTTTTTGGACATTGAAAATATAGGAGGAATAACCAATCATTTTGCTTTTATGATTACACCGTTTCTTTCAATTTAGGAAGTGACGTTGCATAAGTCCATTCATTGTGCACGTTCCCGTGAAGAGGGTTACGAAATAGGATGCACTGGGCTGTTTTCGAAGTGTGCTAATGTTACACTTCAGTTTGTGGGTCCTGCCTCCTACAAGAATCTACATCTGTGCTTTATTTTCTGTTCATGCTGTGGCAAGGGATTTGTCTGCATGGTGTGCACTTTTGTTATTTTTCGTAGGATACTAAAGAGATGATTTGTCAGCAGTATTAGGGTGTTTGTACGTTTGTGGGGTACTGTATGTGGTTGCTAAACTTACCCATTATTGTTGATTCTGTTTTGATCAAATTGTGGACACCTTCAAGGTAACACATCACATATCACTACTTCTGGTTAGGTGTAGCGCTTTATGTTAATGTAGTTTAGAGGGCACATGGCACTGTGGGCAGTTATTCACACATACTGATTGGTGCAATTGTGTTCAGCTTTGAGGCGACACAGTACATACCACTGCAGGTGGTTATGTGTGCCAGTCTTAAGTTGTGTGGACTTGCAGGGTCATATGCTGCATACCCACGAGGGTGGTTATATGTGCAATTTTAGACTGGAGATATTGTGTGCACTTTTATGAGCTACATTGTGGTTTTCAGAGCCATATTATGATTTTGTTGGGTTGGGTGCACCTTTGGGATGTCACACCACATATCGTTTAGGATGTAGATACGTACATGTGTGGATTTATACCGTATACCACTTTAGGTGGTTGTGCGTGTTATTCATATTTGGTGTCTCAGGTGTATCAGGACCAACAGTTCTTTCGGTGTGGTGTGGAAGCGGCCTACCCACAATCCTGATATGCCCTACTTTGTTTTTCCCTGCACCGCGAGACGTTTATGGTGTTTAGGGTGTGGTGGCCTCATGTCAGTATGGCTAGCATGTTGGCTTACACCAGAGATAGGTCATTTCTGTTTTTCCATATGTTCATTGAGTGATTCTCGTGACATGGGTGTCTTTTATGTTGCCTATGTCTTTGTGTTTTATAATAATATGTGTCATCCATAACATATCCAGTATTGTTTAGAGGTGGGTGAAGATTGCTAGGTTCAGATATATACACAGCTATCAAGCAGCCTCATTTCATAGATGACACATGCAGCCAGAAAGGTGGTTTTTATTCAACTCAGTGTGTACAGTGGGAAGCCCAGTCATAGGCATCTGAAAATGCAACACACAAGTCCAAGATTACAAAGGACTCCTGGAAAAAAACCCATATATTTTAATGCATGCCACACAATATAGGTTGTTTGTATAAAGGTATATCTACCAAGGAGCAAATGCTTCCATGAAAATGATGGTGAACCACTTCACATATTTTCAAATCAGCTTGGGCCCTATTTATTGTCGGAATGTCTGTAGTAGAGGGCAGAGAGCGCACTGCAATCTTAAGTGAATACATTAATAGGGTGCTTTAAAAAAACACACCACAGAGAAATGCTAGGGGACCATTTCTCCGCGCTGGCACTGAAGCATTGTCAGAGAGTGAGTGCACCGCTCCCTCCACACACGAAAGCAGGGAGGGCATCAGCCACAATGTGCATGGGTGGTACTGGAATGCACACAGGTGCACATCAGCATCCCTTGATAAGGAAACTGAAGGAAGGTAAAGCATACTTGGACAAGAAGAATCAGCCGATCAAGTGACATGGTGAGGGTATTAGAGAACCAAAGGAGGGAAAAGTGAAAGACGGGTTGGGTTTAGCAAGAGTGGAAGGGGATTTACTAGAACTTGGAGTAGCGAAAAGGAAGAGGGTAGAAATATAGAACAAGTTCTCATATGAAGCAAATTACATTCTATTTTCTCAAAAACAGAGCCATGTGTATTGCTTGTATTTTTCATTTGTTTTACAAAAACAGTGGTACTTTAGCTTTCTGGCACTGCACTGGATCTGCAGGGGATTCACTTTGCCTCCTCATTAAGCCTGACTGCTCTGTGCTCAGCTACCAGGGAGTGAGCACAGGTTAATTTGGGGGTTGCTTGTGCCTTACTGTGACAAGGAGTGTGGTTGCTGCTTCATCAGGTCTCAGCTAGAGGCCTTAAATATCTTCCCCCATTATGATTAAACCAGGAATACTCTAGATTCCTGAACCTTATCCTCCTCTTTGAGAAACCACGAAAAGTACAAGATTCAAACTGAAGTTGCTCTGTAACAACAGGCCACTCATTCAAAGAAACAACTTCAAAAAGCACCATTCAGGCAATGGTGATTTTTTTGCACAGAATACAGGAGCCATATTTGCCAAAGTTCCCAAGTTCTGCCGAGTAGATCTTAAAGCTGTCCTCCACTGACTGACGGGCTGAGCAACCACACAAGAAAACGTGGTTGGAATCTCCCATCCTAAACTATCTCATACGCCTCATGTACACAGCAGATCTTGTGTACAAGGTCATACATGTAACTTCACTCCACTACCTCTCACAAATCTGGACCTGCAGTTTCCATGTGTCTCGATGTTCCTGGAAGTGAAATTCTTGGGTTCAGGAACACTGAGTCCAGTCCTATCAGATGCGTTCCCGCTCTGGCAAAACCACATTGGACTCCTAGGTAGGGGCTACTGGCACAGGAAGAGCCTGGCCCCCACCAACTACCCGCCATGTATATGAGGCTAGCATGTAATCCTTCACCCAGCCACATGAGAGCCTTTCCTGGTCCCTGCCCGACCCTCTCACCCCTGCCACACCACCAACATCTGGTCTTTCTACCACATGCTGAGAGCAATTGGTAAAGGGAAGGGAACAGTTACAGGGATAAAAATGCAGAAAACAAGAATCCCCTATCACAGGTCCTCGTGGGTATTCCCCGTTCAAGGGATTTAACCCAATGGTTGCTCCTTCTCTGCAAATCCTCAAATATAGACTCAATAATCACCGGCAACCTAACACAGCCCAGATAAGCCAGCAGATAGGTATTGGAACTTCGCAGCAAAAATATAACATCTCTAATTACCAACAACAAAACATGAATTATCCTCATACTGCCTATTAGTTTTGACACCTCACAAGCAACACCAGCCTCTTATCTGTGATGGAATTCTCAAAACCAAGTAAAAAATGTATGAATTCAGCACTGAAGACAAAACCAATGGCAGAATGGGAGCATGTAAATATAAAGAGCATACCACAATTCTTGTAATGTACGTAGGCATATATTGCTAAGTGTCCTATGAGTTTGAAAGATCCAGGTTATCTGAAGTTCATCAGCAGATCATCTGTTTTACAGACATTATCATTCAACCTGCTATCTGCAGCAATTTTGTAATACTTTAAACAATATGTGGAATTTGACAGATTTGTATAATCTGAATTAAACATTCTTGTAAGACATTGGGTTGTTAGTTTAGAGGGTTGAAAGCCCTACTTAGGTAACAACCACAACCCTTATCAAGGTGTATCACAAGAGTCACTAATTAACCAGTACTTAACTCTCTGGCACAAATCAGTCAGGCTTAACTTGGAGGCATTGAGTTAAATACGTATGCTGCACACAAACAAAATGACGTGAAAACAGAACACAAGAAAAATCCCAAACCAATTTAGAAAGATAGAGTAAAGTTTAATTACTAAAATGACAAGAACCAAACGAAATCCAACCAGTTGTACGACAGATATTGATTTTTAAAGTTTTTAGGGAAAATAGCACCAAGAAGCAGAAAGCGCCACTCGCAGTTATGTTGTTGAGCTAGACCAGGAGGAGAGTCACAAGTTCAGGCTGACCACAGTGGAGTACATGGGTCGGATACAAGTATCAGGTTAGTCCTGCCGCAGAGTTACAATCTCAAGTCTGGCACAAAGAGTTCCGTTCGCGTTGGAGGAGACAGTGAGGGATAGGCTTTAGGTGTGAAGAGCAGGCCTTTCCTGTAGTGCAAAGATCCGGTTGTCGCTGGACCTTTGCATTGGGGGATCATCAAGAACGGGTATTGTCAGTGTGAAGCGCAGATCTCGTGTTGCTGGTCATTCGCTGTTGGCACGAAAAGCGGTTCTCACTGGAACTTCACATTGGTGGCTGTTGCAGGCAGCTGAATCTTGGCGTGAATGGGCTCGTTTGTGAGGAGCACAAACTTCAGAATTTTCACCTTTTACTTTAGGAGGAGTTCTAACTGATGCCAGCAAGGGGTCCAGGACCTGGGATTACCTTTTGAGGATCGGGACTCAATCCAGCAGTGCCAGCGGCAGGGCTCAGGCAGGTCTAGGCAGGTCCAGATGCAGCTGGGTAGTTGCAGGGAGGCCTCTGGAAGCTTGTTATGTCCCTGTAGCTCTCACAGGAGGTTAGCCAACTGATCCTAGAAGTCACTCTGGGTAGCCTCGGATTAAGACAAGCAGATCAATTCTTCCTTTTTTAGACACCAAGGCAATCCTTCAAGCAGCAAGCCAGTTCTTTTGGCAACAGGACAATCCTTCTGAATCTTCCACAGGTCCAGGAGTGTTCTTTTTATACCTAGCGGCAAACGTTGTGTTGGGAATTCCCTGGCCTACCCCCAAACGTGGTTCTGGTCAGTTCTTCTCTCTTTCTCTGGTCCAGGCTCCAAACTGTTTAGGATGGCAAGAGGGAGGGCAGGCCTGGTGTCAGGTTCCTTTGCGTTTGATGTGGGCAAGGTTCTTTGAAATGTAATCAGGGCAGGATATAGCTGCTGCTCCACAGCCATCCTGCTAGGAAGACCCTCTCCCAGCTACACCCACACCCCATAATGCACTATCTGGGCCCAATGCACATCCTTGATGAGGGAACCATTAACAGGCCCAGGCAGCTAGAAACCCAGAGAAAGGCCCTAGAAACCTTGGGCAGGAAAATACCAACTTTCTAAAAGTGTTATTTTCAAAATTATAATGTAAAATCCATTAAAGAGGATTAAAATTAATTTAAGTGTAAAGACCATTTCTCTATTTGCTCCCTATCTGAACATAAGCACTTATTAAATGTAATAAAGTAACCCAGTATTAGGCTGTGGGAGAGATCAGCCTTACATCAGTGAAAATACCTTGAAGAGTTTTTCCATGCCAGAACATGTAAAACGTAAACACATGTCAAACTTTTTATATACCATGTACCTTGCTCTATGAGCCTTTAGGGCCTAAATTAGGGGTGACTACCAAGTATTAAAAAGGAAAGTGTAGGCCTGGTAAAAGGTATATTTTGCTAGACTGAAATGGCAGTTTAAAACAGAACACAAAGGTTGCAATGTTTTACAGTGTTACTTTAGTGGGTGGCACAATGAGAGCAGCTGCCCACTAGAAGCATTTAATTTACAAGCCCTGATTACAGGTAGCACCATTTATTTGGGACTTGCAAGTAAATTAAATGTGGCTATTAAGTGTAGCCTAATTTTATCATATTTGAAGGGGAGAGCACAAGCACGTTGGCACTGGTTATCATGGGTAAAGTTCACAGATTTGAAATGCCAACAAAAACAAGTACAGCAAAAATCAGGGATTGAAATACCACACCAAAGATGTCAGGTCTAACAATTTTCCTCTAAGTTAGGTTTGCAGAAGCACTCAACAATTGTCTGCATTCACCTGGTAAAATGGAGGGAAATCCCTTTAAATCAACAGCGACAACAATAACTTTTATTTTGACACAGTAGGAGAATTTTCTGCATTCACCATAGCTAGAGTGTGAGCTTCACTTGAGGCTCCCACATTGCTTATAATGTAGATCAGTTAATGTATAGACAAAAACTTCATATGAATTTCCTGATCAGTAATTAGATATGATATTCATTTATTTGAGCCACAGTTACATCTGTTTTAATTAGACATTGGGAAAATAATATCCCCATTATGGACAATAGAGATGGTCTTGATCCTTGTAAAAGTTTACTATACTCTCATTACAATTTGAGTTTTATGGTTACCACACAATCTTTCTTGATACTCACCACCAAATATGGAACGCCTTACCAATAGAACTAAATGAAAATTTCCTCTTAACAGTTTTCCAAAAAGAAACTTAAGACTGTGCTTTTATCTCAATAGAGTTTTTAATGGATATACCCTGTCACACCTTAGAACTTAGCAGCAAGAGATCTTAAGGCATTTGTTACACTTCATAACTGCACAAACTAAACTAACACACACTTTGTTAGAAAGGTTTTGAGCTATTTGTTCATCTTCCCAGTGTCATTCCAATAATTTTATCTCTTAATAATACATTTCAGATCATGTATTGATCTACTCTTCTGCAACACTTCCATCCTAACAATTTCCCAGCCATATTACCTACCTCATAATTCCCTTGGTTAACAGTGATGCTATTTATGAGGAGAAATATTTTCTTAAACACTTTTCTTTCCATCTCTTATAGATTTGTGGGCTCATCGCAATTATGTACATTTCAATGCATCACGCACATTTTCCTAATTATTCACTTAACCAATTCCTTCATATAATTAGAAAAAGACCAATTTCTCGAGGAGGAGTGATTTAACAAATTGCATTTATATCATAAAATATCCTACCCTGGATCCATGTAGTTTGTCCCACATCCATGATACTTTCTGCCCTCAAAGAGTACTCTACAATAATAGGGACATGTTTAGACATCACCGCTGGAAGAATTTCAGAATATAATTTCACAGCAGATTTGGGTTTGTAACAGTGAAATTAATGTATTCAGGTTCTCTCTACAAATTGTCCTCTCACATATGCACATAGCCCTTCCAATAGTATATAATCTTCCCTTTGGGCTATGGCTCCACCATTACACTACAGCAAGGTTGGTGCATGGGCAGACTCACTTTCTATTGAAGCAAGGGTTCCGTTAAAAACTCTTCCAATCACTTGCTGTTTGCTGTGGCTTAACCCTCAAAACAACTCTAAGGCTAGGAGAAGCTTTGGTTGGCACCTAATATCTCACTATAGTCATCCATACCCTGTGTACCATTACTAACACTGATAACTACTTCCCTTGCGGATCATGATTATTCTGCCGAGCCTTACGATTTCTGTTCTTCATCAGAATCACAATGACCCTTTAATGTGTGATTGAAGAGGTGGATTGGAAAACATCCTGCACCAGAAACATTTAGACAGAGGGCCTGATTTAGATGTTGGCGGACGTGTTACTCCGCCACAACGGTGACAGATAGCTCGTCAGCTGAAATATAAATTCCATTATATGCTATGGGATTTATATTTCGGCGGACTGGATATTCGTCACCGTTGTGATGGATTAACCCATCCACCAACATCTAAATCAGGCCCAGAATCTTTTGATTTATAAATGTAAATGTTTGACTAATATGATGACCCTTCTGCTAAATTACCTTTCTTTAACTGACTTACCATACATATTGGATTTGGCTCTACTAATCCTATACCATTTATTTACATACTTGATGGCATTACACATTTCCTGTTTACATACTTTTACATTTTATGTAAACCTCTGCACTTGGCTAACCCTCTTGTTTCTCCATTGTCCTACCCGCCCCCTGACACTTCATCTCCTCACCCCAAACATGATTAACTACCGGATCTGGAGGTAGAGATTTCCACTCCCTTCTGCTAAACAAGTTAAAGAACATGTTGATTCCATGTTCCACCCACACCAGTAGTCATTCGTGCTTATTGCCATTCACTTTACAAACTTAGATTATTGGTAACCGTTGTTAGCCCAACTGTGAAAATAACCCCCGCACAAAGTATAACATATGGCACTTTTCTATCTATTTACATAATTTTTAAATACTATTTATCTCCTTTTAAAGGTCTGGTTACAGAGAGCTTTAGCTGGCTGGAAGGCATCATGGTATCAATTCTTTAAAAAGTATGGAAATAAAAATTACAGGGAGAGTAGACTATGTTTTCACCTCCTTCAGCCATTGGCTTTCGTATGGTTTTCATGCTTTGCCATTGCGTGGACAGGTTATCCATCCGACCCAGGGTATTTGGAGAATGGTTACATTGTCCTATATAAGGGCCTGATTACGATGTCGGTGGGTCCGACACTGACGGCTCATCGGTGTCGGACCCACCAACATCTGCCCCTGCAGGCTGCCCACCACTTTACGATGCAGCGAGCAGAGGCATCTGGCAGACGGACCATCCACTGCAATTCTGAAGGGCTCAAGAAGCTCATTGGTGTGTCGGAGGGTTAGCATTCCCAACAATAAGAGCGGTGCCTGCTCAGTCACCACCGAGGGGATTACAATGTCCCTTTCCACCTGCCCTTTCATGGCGGTTCACCTGCCATGAAAATACAGGCCGAAACTGACTTTGAGGCCCCCCTAACTGGCCTGCCTTCCCTCCTGGCCCTCCCCATGGTGCCTGCCACACAGTGCAGGGACGTCTTAAAAGTGTATCTTTTCTATTGCAGCTTGTGCTGCGCCCACAGCATACGCCGCAATAGAAAATATACACATTGCGACCACCGTGAAGGCGATCGCAATGCAATCAGGGCAGCGGGACCACCGACTTCTAGGCGGGTGGTCCAGCTTCTTCTGCAGTGCCCTTCAGACGAGAGTCTGACTGGCATCGTTATGATGCCCTAAGTTCCCATTTGGTTTTGATGACGGAGCTCAAGAAGCCCTTTTGTCAGACTGAAGCTGCAGTATGACCTATAGATCCTCATGGTGAGCCAGTGCGTGTTCTTTGATGTATTTATTTCGCAGGCAGATAGGATGACAAGGTAATTGCTGATTTATGGCTTCTAAGGAAGTACTTGCTGTTTGGATGCTGCAGCCAGCTATAAAGTCACAATGCTATTCAGTAATCTCTACTGCATGTTCATTTGCTTTACTTTACTGTCCTGATAACTGCTGTTGGATCTACAACTTTTTTATTTACAAACAAAAGCCATGCATGCACATAGGCATTCTTAAAGATGCACCGCAAATGCTGACTCATCATTATAAATATCTATTATCCAATATTTTGCAATGTTTGCCTTTTAAATTCACTTACAACACAAACTGCATCTTGAGACTCCCTTTCATAATACCATGAGAGTACAGCTTACCTCTGCTAATGCAGTTTGTTTAACACAGAGTCCCTACTCCCAGATACCACATTGTTGTACTCAAATATGTAAATTCATTATGGGATCTTTATTGCAGTACAGCTCGAGGTAACCCATAAAAAGTCTACAAAATATTACCAAACACAAAAAGCCAGACCTATTACCTTTGCAAAATATTCTTTTCTTTAGGAGAGTTCAAATTTCATACAAAATGAGAAAAATCCCTTTACCACAAAACCTTTAACTGAGAGTCCTGTATTAATTTTGCTTGTGCCTCAACCTGATGATGTCGCGGATCAATTTTCTATCTTCGCCCAAATATTATATTGGCTTTTTTCAATCCACTCTCTGTAGAAAACGTTTTCTTCCCTTGAGCCACTGCCTGGATCATTTCTTTGATAAGATTGCATTCACTTTCATGGGGCTTCTATTCTTAAAATTGACTTTTTTACCTGTTTCCTTCGGTGGTATATATTTTTTAATCAAATGGTATTTCCTTTCACTTCTTGGCGTTTTATATATTTTTTTAGGTCATCTTGCTTCGTTTTGGTGATTGTACTTTCTAGTGTTTCATTCCACTTACCATTGTGTAATAAACAGCAATTCTTGAGGTATCATGAAATGGGAAACTTTGCAAAGTGATTACAAGGATACCTCTCATTTTAATAAACGTACTTCGAGTTATTTTTTGAAATGTATACATTTGATACTCTGTTTAAGTTCTATCGTTTTATGGGAAATTAAGTTCAAGTATTTTGATACTAAAATTCAGTTCATGTATGCATACAAGAAAAATCCTTTATAGGTTTACAATTTTGACCATCCTAAGTGCAACCTTAGGGAACTGAGAAATAGAGAGCACAAATTATGCAGAAGAAGTGCAGAGAAATAGGTTGATATAATATTTACTGTCTAGAGTGGCTTTCTTTAATTCTGCGTTATCTAATATGCTGCAACATTGTGGAAAATATTACATGACAGAAAAATTACACATTCTGCCTATTTTCCTTAGACGTTATTTGGCATGGATCTGTTGAGCTGCCATGACTCCCTGGATGTAGGGCTTTGGGGGGATTTAGCTAACAACTATGGCTCTCATTATGAGTGGCCACTTAATTGTTATGGGGCAGGTAACAAGATTTACTGACCCATCGAAATTATGAGACGCTTACTTCGACCTGAAAACAGCTGAACATGTTTGGTGAAATTCCGAGCCATATTGAGCAATTACCATTTGAATGTGACCTAGAATTAACAATTTCCACAGTAATTGTTCATGTTTTTGACTGAAACTGAATTTTATTGATTTTTGAAGCATATTACAACATACAACACGTCCCCAGGCACAACAGTAAAGGAGAATAGGGGCATATTATAATACATCTTCATATTTCAACCTCACATATCCGTCATGGTAGTCCACGGTACCCCATACTTTTGCATGTTTTTTGGGACACGCCCTGGTCTTATATTTTGCCTTCTCCTGAATCAAGCAAAATGCAGGTATTTAAAAAACTGAGATCTGTGCAGGCCAAACTCTTCCTGCAACGCCTGACATGATTTAAGGTGTCCACCCTCCCAGATGTCACCAACTCCAACACCAAAACCGCCTTCTTCCTTTCAGGAAGCAATTAAAAACCATCTTGTTTTTAGAAGCTTGGGCTTAATGATCAGTGCACTGCTAACATTCTACGCTACTCTTCGACAGCGCTTAGAGACCTTTGGTATTAAGCGCTCAATAAATCTAAATTAACATTACATAACTCTGGAGATCCTGAATTTTGTCCCACCCAGCAAACTCTTTTAGGGGGATGTCTAATGCAACCACCTCTGTGCCCATGGGGGGATCGCCTGTGTAATATTTCGATCTCATCCCATCCACTTGAATGCCATGCGCAAAGCCCCAAGAACCATCCTGGTGGGCCCAGGGAGAGAAGACGGAACAGGAACACCATATAGTAACCCCTCAATCTTGTCCAGACATATCCCAGCCATCTCTAGCCTAAACGCTGGTTCTCCCATCCCCGACTCAGCCATTCATTGACCACCAGCAGCTGGGCAGCACAATCATAGAGACATAGATCTGCCATACCTAGCCCCTCCATCCCATGCATATTGAGTACATTTCCCATACGGTATTCGAGAGGGTTTATCAAGTCACAAGAAGGCCCGATGTTTGGCTTATAGTTGCCGCCACCAAAAGTGCGGCAGTCATAAGGGATCATTTTGTAAGAAATAAATTAGAAGTAGGAGGGTGATCATTTTAAACAACGAGGTGTGGTCCAAGATATTAAGAGGCAGCTTCCCCACCGGTTGAGGTCTGACATTAATTGGGACAGCAAAGGGTGGACCTTCAAGCTCCAGGTGAGGCTGGATCCAAAGCCACATACATGCCCAGGAACCGAAAGCTCAGGCTACGCACCCTAGACCGCACATGACATTCTATCTCAATCTGCGACCCCCTCAGGGGAATGAAAACCAATTTGCGCCAGTTAATAGTAAGCCCTGAAGCATTCCTATACAGATCAAGAATCTACAGCACACGATGAATCGTGATCAATGGGCATGAAATGTAGAGAAGCACATCATACGCATAGATTGTTATACGGTCTTCCATCGCCACCCCCCAGTCAATGCCCCACACTTGAACATCGCAGCAAATCCACACCACCACTGGCCCAATTGGCAGCGTGAACAAGAGCGGAGATGGGGGTGTCCCTGACGAGCCCCCCCAGCCATTCAAAAATGGAGCAGAACAAGTACCTTTGACCCGCACTTGGACCTTAGGGTTAGAATAAAGCACTCGCATGATTGCGCCAAATCAAGGACCCAACCCCATCTTGATCAGCACATGCTCCACAAAGGCCCAGCTCACAGAATTGAAGGCCTTCTCAAAATATAACAGAATAAGGGCTGCAGGATATCCCAGTTTAGAAAAACGTGCAAGAGCCATATGGACCCCACGAAGACTGGCGGGTACTTCTGCAAAGTGTTAACCTACTCTGGCCCAGGTGTACCAGATGGGGGAAGAACGTAAGCAACCTTTTTACTAACACCTTCGCAAAGATTTTCACCTCATAGTTAATAAGCAAGATTTGTACGATATGATGGGCTGATCCACAGGCTGTCCCGGCTTAGGGGGAACCACTATGGTTGCTAAATCAAGCTCAGAAAGAAAAAGTGTCCTGCCAACTGCCTCCTGGTAGAGTTCAAGGAGGTAAGGCATCTTATGGGCCTGAAAGTATTTGTACTGCTCCATAGGGCACCCATCTGGAGCCGGAGTTTTTCCAGAGTTCATATCCGAGGGCCAGAACAATATCCTCTGCTTCCAGGAGGTGATCTAAGTCCACCCTGTTGCTTGCCAAGACCATGGGTATTGGATGTCAAACACTACGGGGCGAGTTACCTCACTCAGAGGCCACTCCCTAGATGCATATAATGCTTCGTAGTACATAGCAAATGCTGTTGGTATATCTCTGTGTCGAGTTTTAACGGGGTAAACCCATGCAAACCTACCCGACCTGGGTCAGTAATGAAGTATACTCTAGAAAAGGTTGTGGTAGTACTTTTTGTAAAAACACATACAATGAAAAAATCATTCACCGCTTAGAGCTTCAATATGATTCAAAGAACAGGCTGGATAGATGAAACTACCATGGAGGTCATTCCTCTCACCGTCAACCAGTATAACAACTTACCTGACTTGTTCTCCCACTCGTAGCCCCTATGTGTCACTCCCATTCAACATTGGCCGGCCTCCCCGAGCTCTAACTGCTGGAGTAACGTACGCTGCAGAGCAAAGTGGTGTAAGTGCATACCAACCATATTTGTATAGCCTCTGCATTCCAAACCAAGGGTATTGGATTCCAACTCTGTGATTTGCTGCCGCAGAGCCTGCTCCTGCCCTTTCAGATGCAACCTAGCCACCCCCTCAAAACAGCCTTACTGACCAACCACTGGGTACCTAGAGAGTTCACAGTGCCCTGCTTACGGGTGAAGGACACCCCCTACCTCTCGGGCTAAGAGGTACTGAAAGTACAGCTGCTGCAGAAACCAGGCATTAAGTCTCCTCATCGGAAGGGGCTTGATCAGTTGCTAATTACGGTTCGAAATCTTTTGGGGTAGAATATGAGAGTAAGAGGATCTGGGCAGATCCAATGCCAGAAGAAGGAGAAGGTCAATACAGAAGGACAGAGATTTACGGGCCATAGAGTGGTGGGTGTAAGCAAAAATTCCAGTATTCTGTACCCTCCAGTCATCGCTAAGGCCAAGGCCCGCCAACTAACTATGCAACCCTCTACTCTCCCTTCCTCTGGTCGCACCCAGCTCTAGTGAGTCATCCTTAGGAATCATAATATCATTAAAGTCCCCACCAATAAAGGTTATTCCATAGGGAGTCAAAGAACCTGTACTCACAGCTCCTCAATGGTCTTATGCATTAAGCTGGGTGCAACATAAATACTGACAAAGTGGTAAATGCCACCCTGTAGTTTACCCGCCACTACCACAAACCTTCCCAAGAGATCCAGGTCAAGCTTTAAGATCACCAGCGATAATGTTTTATGGAGGAGCACTGCAGTGCCTCTGGCCCCCTGGTGTGCCCCAATTGGAAGCCCCTGTTAAGTAATTATTAACAAGTAAGTGAGTTTCCTGCAAGAGCAGAGCCGCAGGGCCGTGACGTTTCATGAAACGGAGTACTGCCGGTCTTTTAATATGATCATTAAGGCCATTGGCGTTCCATGTCATCAATATGTAGAGCACCATTGCAAACGGTAGGAGCCACCACAGCTAATATAGCCTCATATAACCTATGTGCATTCTGGGACAACAACAGAACCTGTGCACTTGCATAAAAGTAGATAAACAATATACAGGGAAATAGTTATTAGAGATGACGACAAATATTCTTTCTTAAAGTGTTGATTTTTAATGGTGTTTCACTTCACAGGCCAGCCAACACGTGTTTTGTCAATGGGGTATACAACCCTTGACTTTTTCAGGGCTGGAAGCAAACATGGAAAATGGCGTTTGTCACAATGTGTTAACAAGATGTTAAAAGTCTGCATCTTTCAAAGATACTGTGAAGTAAAGGTGCTCAGCGAATTAGGAATTTGAAATTGAGAATTGAAGGGAAGAACCAGAGAGAAAAGGGAAGGCAGATTCAATATGATCCACAAAGAAACCCATTGTTGTTAAGTCCATGCACAGGAACAACAATTTATGTGCAACCTAAAGCATGTCCACCATATCATGGCGTGATGTTAGTACATGGTGCTGATGTATAATTATTTACAATGCCTCATCTGTTATCCGATAGTTTTGAGACGTGAGTAATAGTTGTGGGGTGAGAGTGAAGACTAATTCCATTTGTGAAAAGTGAAAAACTGAAGTGCAAACAAATAATCACAACCGCAATTTTACTGATGGGGTGTTGTCGGTGTCAAAGCTAAAATTTATAGTGACAGGGTGATAGTGGCTATGATATTCAAAGATGATCTCCCTAAACCATGCGGGAAATCAGCAAGCCTACTTGTACTAAAGTAGAGTAAGTCTTTGAACGTAAAACGAGAAATAGGCACTATGATGAAGCAGTGCCCATTGTGATTGTAAGACACACTAACACATTACATATTCAAAGCAGAAACTAAGCCGAGGTACTGGTGTGCTAGGCTCACCTTGCAACTGGTGATATTTCCGACTCAGTGGGTCCTAGTACAATTTCTTCCGGCGTTGGAAAAGTTCACCTTTATTGGTTATCCTACGTATCTGTATTGAGATAACTTCCGTAAATATACCGGTTTTATAGTTTACACCTATTCTAAAATCAGATAGCGGCAACCAGTGCAAAGTTAAAATACATAAGACGGATACTCCAAATCCACCTCTTAGCTCATGACTCTAAAACAGTTTTAGAGTCATGAATAACCCACAGATGCACTGGAAACATCAGCATGTGTTTTAAGTTTAAGGTGCGCAGTTGGGTCTTGACCTGATCGTATGATTTCCTGGCCAGCTGGACCTGGCGAATATAGTCCAGGAAAATCCTGATCCATTGCACGATACAATCCCAGTCTCTATAGTTGAGTATTTTGGCAATAATCGGACAGGGCAGCCTGGGAGCCAGGGATCTATGCGCCCATTCAATCAATTGTTCAGAGGGCACCCAAGACAAAATCCACTCCTCAAGAAGAACGCACCGGTATCGCCCTTTCCACGCCCTCCACAAAACCCCTAAAGTGCAAGTTGTAGCCCCGTGCCCAATTCTCTGTGTCCTCAACCTTTTCTCTTCCAGGCTTCGTGATCATCAATTTCATTACCTTAGCATGCAGCTCACCCCAGCATGTCCTCCACCAGAGAGACCCGTCCCTCCGCCTCCGTCACTCCTCGTAGGTCTTGTCACAGGAGGGACACCTCCACCCCTACCTCACCAAACTTGGTCTCCAGCATCATTTGAGAGGCTTGAATTGCCAACAAAATGGCTCCGGACTCCTCCACCAGTGAAGAGGCCTGAGGGGTGGCCTGGGTTTCGGGTCTCTCTTGTGCTAGATGATGGAGTCATGAAACAGTCCATCTTGGATTGGCTCTGTGCTCTGGTGGGTCTGTTGTGCCCCATGGCTAAACAACCTCCACTAGGCCACTGAACAACAACTGAACCCCAGCCACTTACTTCACATCTCCAGAGTCCAGGGCAAGAGCCATCAGTCGTTCCCTGGCCCGCTGACACCACCAAGCCGGGGTGGGCCACACATGCAGCTGGAGCATGCCATTGTTTCCCTCCCCCAGCACCACCACTGTAGGCCTCCAGTCCCCTGCTTCCTCATTCCGTGTCTGTCACTGAAACTTCAGCAGTCCAATGGAAGAAGGGAGGGGGAGAAGAAAGCCCTTGTAAAGAAAGTCTGCCACTGCCTCACTCACAGCTAGGGCCCTCCATTGACAACCCGGCATCCAGTCTTGTTCCTTCCCCAGGCCCATAGGCTCCAGTACCTTTATTAGGCCCCAGTGGCCAGCAGCAACCACGGTCCACTCAGCTAGAGGGGGCAGAAAGGAAGAGAAGGAGACTGTGACGCTTCTGCAGTCTCTTGGGCCACTCACCACCACTGTGTTTTCAGGAGTCTAAGGTGCCGCAATGGAGGGGAAAGGAGGAAGGAGGGGATCTCTGGCCGCCAAGGGCCCCCACTGCACAATTTGAGGGTCTGGCAGATGCTGCCGATGATGGTGCTCTAGGCGGCTGCCACATTGTGCCTTCACAGCTCCTGCTTCGTGCCCGTTCCAGGCATGACCGGTGGCGATGGCACCCAAGGTCAACAGCAACGTGTTACACTCCATGGTGGATCGCTGCTGGGAGGATCTGGCCATCCTACGGGCCTGTCAGCACCAGGATGGAGTCAGCTTCAGCACGTCCATTGGGAGCTCTAAGAAGGAGAGACCGCCATCTTGACTCGTAAGTCCACACCCCAATTCTTCATGTGTTTTAGCGAGCTCTCAGAGTCCAACTCGTAATGGGCCACATTTTTGCCTTTCCCTTATATCAGTAACTCTGGGGGTGGGAAACTTATGGTCGATTTCCAGGGCCAATCGTGAAGAGGGTGAACGAGGCAAAAACAAATCTGGCTCTGTAGTTCTCACATCCTCCTAGCCTATGGTCTATTAAATTCATTTAAATCTGCTATCTTCTTTACCCAGGAGTGAAATGGACAATAGCATTTAAATATATTTCTTGTTTAAATTACATTTGGACTTCTTGTGATATGTTGTCTCCCAAAATGACTTTGTGATTTTTTTATCATTTCGGAAATGGATTGCTTTCTTCAATATCAGAATCCTTTTTCATTAAATCCTAGATACAGTAAAGGAGGGAAATTAGGAAACTGAGACGAGGAGGGTTTAAAGGCTAAGAGTAGCTTATGATAGTTAATAAAATTATAAAAATAGGGAAATCTTTGAAAATGGTGATGTCAGACAGTTCCTAAACTCTGTGAATAACGTGAATCTGTCATCCAGTTTAATGGTACTCAATATACCAACATTAAAAGGATGGGAGGATAAATTGATCCCAACTCATTACCTGCAAATCACAGTAGATGTCAGAGATGAGCATTTATTTCACCAAGCTATCTTACTAGCATGTATGGACAGACTATATGCAATAGAGATGCTTTTGGTATATCGAAATTGGTATCTTGATTTGATGTTAGAATTGGACAAAAACATCTCTGGGGTATAAAAGAGAAACCTTTTTCTTGAATTTCTAATAAAGGTAAGGTTTTTAAATCTTATTTTTATATGTCTCAATGTCTTTTTACATATTGTATTACTCTGGGCAGAGGGGACAAGGCGGCCCTCATCCTCCTGGACCTCTCAACAGCATTTGACACAGTATCCCACCCCAGCCTCATACAACGCCCTCATGATATCAGATTCCAAGGAAACGCATTCCAATGGATCTGCTTCTTCCTGACTGGAAGGACTCAGTCAGTCAGCCTCGCACCTTACACCCTCGATGCCTGTGACCGAATCTGCAAAGTTCTGCAATGATCCTCCCTGAGCCAGACCATCTTAATCATCCACTCTCACGATACCAACATTCACTCCTACGCCAATAACACGCAACTCATTTTGTACCTTATGGACAAGACGCCCAGTACCCAGATCAAGTTCCATGCCTGCGTGACGGAAATCATCTGCTGGATGAAGACCTGATTCGAAGAGGTAAACTTACACATTTGCATTTTTATAGAGAGTTTACGAGTGCAGAGAAAAACAAACTTTTAAAAACACTTTGTTTTATTTTTAACACAGGGAAATTTCTCTATCTTCCTTCATGTTGATATTCTTTTAGACACAACTCATTCACGCCAGAATAACTTCTGATGACTTACAATGTCACAAAGTGATCTCTTCTTGGAAAACCACACCCCTATATTTCTGAAATATGCAACGAAAAAAACCTTGCATCATGACATGTCCCCATGTTCTTTGTTTTTCTAGTCTTGAAAAAGCCCTAGGCTTGAATGCCTCTAAAGGTGGAAAGACGTGTTGGCTAAAATGATGACAACAATGCTACTTTGGAACAAGAATAAAAATGCAGAACCAGCAAATATATTTCTGCATGATTGGATTTGTACCGATTAATATAATTCATACCAAATATCGCCTTGATAATCTTGAGAAGACCTGAACGCTAAAAGAAATCTTGGAAGACACACTGTTTCTCTATGCCTGACACAAGTGTCTTTCCTATATTAGGCCAAGTGAGGAGAGGGGGCACAAAGACTTTCTGATGTTTTTTGGTTTGAAGTAACTACAGCAGTTAGTAGCTGTAGCAGACGGAAGAACAGGTTTATGAAGAGCACAACCAAAATATAGATGCAACCAATCAAGCCTGATAAGGCACCTGTTGAGTCTACCCTATGTTTACAGATGAAAAGGTATTCACATGTCCTAACTCAGTGACACCTTTACTTCCAGCAAAGTGCATGAGGAATACCCAGTGACTTTGAAGAGATTCCTGTAGAAGTCAGTGTTAATGGAGTAGTTAATGGACAGACCAAAAAGCAATTCTTGGTATCACAGTGCACAATTGTGATGATTTATTGAATGACTGACTATACAAATTAGGTGATTTGAAAACGTTTTATATCAGTAATAGTGAACCGGAGATTGATGTCCTCCTTCTTCAAGAGACCCACCTTATGGGTAATAAATGTCCCTTCCTCGCCCGCTACGGCTACGACAGGGTCTGGTATGCGGGCTTCGCTAGGGGCTCACGGGGGGTGGCTATCCTGCTTAAGCGTTCCTTTCCCTTTGTAATGACCCAGGTGCATTTGGACCCCCAGGGTATGGCCGTTACGGTCTGTGGCACCCTGGAGGGCCGCCCGCTTACTCTGCTGTTCCTCTACGCAGCGCCATCCCTGCTGCAGTCCGCTCTTGCGTACGCAGCGGACCTCCTCCCCAGGCTCCCGACGGGGTCTCTCGTCCTCGGTGGCGACTTTAACGCGGTCTATACACCCCATATGGACTCGACGGGTCCGATCTCCTCTACCAGGACCGCTCGCGCGAAACAGCTATCGAGTTGGGCTGAGGCCCAGGGCCTCTGTGACGTCTGGAGGGTTTGGCATCCACGCGAGCACCAGTATACCCATACTTCGGCGGCACACCATTCCCACGCCCGTATTGATCTAGTCTTCGTTCCCTTCGCCGACTGTGCAGGGGTTTGTGATGTCCGCATTCTTCCGCGAGGCCTCTCTGATCACTCGCCGGTGTTTATGGCCCTCGGCCCACCTCCATTTACGGCCCGTCCGACGTGGCGCTTGAATGCCTGGTTCCTTCAAGACAAGGCCTTTCGGGGGGTGGTGGAAAAAGGGATTGCGGAATACTACTTCCACAACGTGGGCTCTGTCTCTTCTGCGGCTGTCCTCTGGGAGGCCGGCAAGGCGACTATTAGAGGGGTTGCGAAGGGGCATCTACAGCAGCAGCGCCGGCGCCAACTCCAGCAACTTACAGCTTGTGAAGCGCAGGCCCTGGCGCTTGAGCGCGATCGGGAGGCGTTGGGAGACCCCGCACGGGCACTTCGGCTGGCCTTTCTCCGCGAAGAGATACGCATGCACTCTCTGGATGCGGCGAAGACTCTTTGGCGCTCCTCGGTGGCCCGGGTCTATGGGTGGGGGGACAAGAATGGTACGCTCCTGCACCGTCTGGCCACCTACCCTCGTGCAGGCCGGGTAATTCCGGCCATCGCGGACGCCGCGGGGGAGCCACACACGGTCTCGGTGGCAATAGCTCAAACCTTTGCAGATTACTATTCCCAGCTATACCGGACGCGGGCGTAGGGGCTCTCCCTTGCGGGATTGATGGGGGAGGGTGGGGCGGCCCTGGCACGGTTGGGGCAGGAGGATAGCGAGACCCTGGACCTGCCCATTACCCTCCAGGAGGTCGAAATGGCAATCTCCCATTTGGCACCTGGGAAGACCCCGGGACCGGATGGTTTTCCACAGGAGTATTACGCCCATTTCCGTGATGCCCTGGCCCCGCGGCTTCGGGATCTCTTTGCTGAGGCGGTGGAGAAGGGTTCCTTCCCGCGAGAAACGGATACCGCCACTATAGTCGTCTTGCCGAAAACTCAACCCCCATCGCAGTCCTGCTCCGATTACCGGCCGATCTCTCTTATCAATACCGAGCTCAAAGTCTACGCTACCGTCCTTGCGCAACGACTGCGCCCGTTTCTGGCCGCGCTGGTTCACCCGGACCAATGCGGGCTTATGCCAAATCGAGGTACCAGACACTGCCTGCGGCGCCTGCATCTTGCTCTGGCCCACCGTGAGCGCCTCTCTCCTTATCTGGCCCTTCTCCTGGTGGACTTCGAGAAGGCTTTCGATTCGGTGGGGTGGGAATATCTTGGGGACACCTTAGAACTCATGGGGTTCGGCTCCCAGTTTCATGCCATGGTTCGGGTTCTTTACGCGGACCCACGAGCTCGGGTACTGGTCAATGGGACCTTGTCCCGCGCATTTTCCATAGGGCGGGGGACGCGGCAGGGCTGCCCGCTTTCGCCCCTCCTCTTCGCCCTGGCGATGGAGCCCCTGGCTATGCTCCTCCGGGCGGATCCTGTCATCCGTGGCTGGGACTGGCCGGGTATGGTCCCTGATAAAATCGCGTTGTATGCGGACGACGTTCTTATTTATCTCTCAGATCCGGCTGTCTCGGGTCCTCGGGTGCGCCAAATTCTTCACCGGTTTGGGCAGGCCTCTAGTCTCCGTTTGAACTCCGGGAAGTCTGTCCTGGTTCCGCTCCACCCTTCACGGGAGTGTTTTGATTGGCAGTCTGACATTCCTCTTCGACGGCTGTCCTTTAAATACCTGGGGATTTGGGTTGCCCTCCTCCCGGAACTGTGCTGGACTCTTAACGTGGCCCCCGTGGTGAACAAGGCCAGATCAGATATGGCGAAGTGGCAATCTCTCCCATTAAATCCGTTGGGAAGGATCGCTCTTTATAAGATGATGATCCTCCCTCGGTTTTTATATATGCTCCAGAACATGCCCTGCTCCTTCCCCCGCTCCTGGTTTCGGGACCTGGATAAGACCGCGACTAGATTTCTTTGGGGCGGAGGTAGATCCCGGTTGGCCTTGGACCGCTGTCGCGTTCCTTCCTATGACGGTGGCCTGAGCATGACGAATCTTTACCTATACTATCTTGCTGCGCGGCTGCTGGTGGTCCACGACTGGTTTTCGGGTGGGTGGGACGATCCGGCTTATCGACTGGAGGTGCGGCTCATCGGATTCCCCTCTATTCAGAATATGCTCTATGGCGCGACGGTCCCTGGATCGCTTCCAGAGGTAGTGCGGGCCCCCTTTCTGGCGTGGCGAGCGGCTCTACGGCACACTCGGTGGTCGCGGGTGCTAACCCGGGTGACACCGCTATGGCACGGCACTTGGATACGGGAGGTGGCGGGACTCGGGGGCTTTTGTAGCTGGGACCTCCTGGGGATCTCCTGCCTGGGAGACGTCTGGCGGGGAAGCCACATGTGCTCCTTTCAAGAGCTCCGGAGTCGGTTTTCTCTCCATATCTCGCAGTTTTATCGTTCTCTCCAGTTGCGCCATGCGCTCCAATCTTACGTCCCTCTAGATTCCAAACTCCCTGACCATAGCCCGCCTGAAGCCCAGGTGATGCTGGGATATCTTGGGAAGGGGGGCATCTCCCGCATTTACCGATCCCTGGTTAATAATACCCCGATGGACTGGAGTGGACTGAGGCAGCGGTGGGAGGCCTGGGTGGGTCCTCTGGACGACAATGATTGGAGGGACGCCCTCATGGCGCCCAGGACAATCACCGCATCGGCTCGATTGCGGCTTGTCCAGGTTTATTACCTTCACACCGCATACCTGACCCCGGAGCGTCTGTTTCGCACAGGCCTGTGCCAGGGAGCCTAGTGCGGGCGGTGCGGTATGGACCCGGCAGATTTCTTTCACATGGTCTGGTCTTGCCCTCGCCTGACCGGCTTCTGGAGGGAGATTGAAACTGACTTAACTGACGTCCTGGGATGGGAGGTCCCCCATGACCCTCGATTAGCGCTGCTGGGCATAACGGATGGGCTGGATGGCTCCCGTAACGAGCACTATTTCCTAACCACGGCCCTGGTGGTGGCCAAGAGAGATATAGCGGCCGCCTGGAAGCAGGCTGACCCAACCAGGGGAGGCAAATGGCGCAGAGGGGTGGATTGGTGCGCTGCACAGGAACGGACATTGTACGCTGCGAGGGGCTGCCCCAAAAAGTTCCGTAAATTATGGGGGAAATGGCTCGGGGGCCTAGTTTAAGGGGGGGTATGCATGGGGCGGGAATGGAGGGAGAGGGGTGGGGGAGATTGCTTGGGCTGCTGTTGTTTAACTGCTACGTGATGGGTCTGAATACTATCAAATTGCTCAATTTGCTGTATGTCCTTTTTGATCTTGATGCCTATTTGAAAATAAAATTTGTTTATCAAAAAAAAAAAAAATTGTAATCTTGTACGTGACCTACAGAAGCTGGAAGATGGAGGCAGTGACACACCCATGCATGAAGAAAATGGCAATCATGTGCACAGCGGGTACCTGGTTCAAGTACACGTGAAAGACATACCAATGTCATGAGACTTGCTAGACTCTAACGCCTCCTGTTCTCTAAGAGTATCAACACTCTGGTGCATTTCTATTAGAATGTGATAAACTGAGCTCTTCATCGCGACTGCTTGCTTTTTCATTTATTTGCTCAAATTTTGTAAAGATTAATTTTTACCCAAAGCAATTGTGTCCGGGCGCTATAGACATTTGAACAAAGGCTTAAGATACTTGTAATGACAGGAGACAGGTATACAGGAATATTCATCAGATATATCTGCAATCAACAAGTATTTTTGTAAAGAATGTTACCCATGGCCTGTTTCTCCTGAGCTTTTGGCTATCAAGTAGATGTTTACACCTGAGCATTCAATTATCAAATAGATGTTTACACCTGAGCATTCAGTTACCAGGTAGGTGTTTTAGGCTACCTCTCTGTACTGTATTAGATGTTACAACAAACAAATGATGGACGGAATGCTGACAATGCATACATTCTCCCCCAGTCAAGAGATCTGGGTTAAATCCATCGTTCTTTTGCCCACTACACCACCCCAGTTTAGACATGGCCATATGCTAATCAGTCTTGACCCTGTGCCTCATGGGAACAGTCCAGCCCGAACTGCCAAGCCATGTCTTCCCTGGACCGGAATCAAGCATCCTAGGACCGGTTTCTGGCTCTCAGCCGTCATCAGCCAGGATAGCTTGACTCCAGTGGCGTAGTGAGCACGGGTCCCACGTCTGGGAATACCCATCCCACTTAGGGCGAAAACAAAGAAATGATGGACGGAATGCTGACAATTCATACATTCTCCCCCAGTCAAGAGATCTGGGTTAAATCCATCGTTCTTTTGCCCACTACACCACCCCAGTTTAGACATGGCCATATGCAAATCAGTCTTGACGCCGTGCCTCATGGGAACAGTCCAGCCCGAACTGCCAAGCCATGTCTTCCCTGGACCGGAATCAAGCATTCTAGGACCGGTTTCGGTCCAGGGAAGACATGGCTTGGCAGTTCGGGCTGGACTGTTCCCATGAGGCACAGGGTCAAGACTGATTTGCATATGGCCATGTCTGAACTGGGGTGGCGTAGTGGGCAAAAGAACGATGGATTTAACCCAGATCTCTTGACTGGGGGAGAATGTCTGCATTGTTAGCATTCCGTCCATCATTTGTTTGTTGTAACGCTTTTCGCCCTAAGTGGGATGGGTATTCCCAGACGTGGGACCCGTGCTCACTACGCCACTGGAGTCAAGCTATCCTGGCTGATGACGGCTGATAGCCAGAAACCGGTCCTAGGATGCTTGATTCCGGTCCAGGGAAGACATGGCTTGGCAGTTCGGGCTGGACTGTTCCCATGAGGCACAGGGTTAAGACTGATTTGCATATGGCCATGTCTGAACTGGGGTGGCGTAGTGGGCAAAAGAACGATGGATTTAACCCAGATCTCTTGACTGGGGGAGAATGTCTGCATTGTTAGCATTCCGTCCATCATTTGTTTGTTGTAACGCTTTTCGCCCTAAGTGGGATGGGTATTCCCAGACGTGGGACCCCTGCTCACTACGCCACTGGAGTCAAGCTATCCTGGCTGATGACGGCTGATAGCCAGAAACCGGTCCTAGGATGCTTGATTCCGGTCCAGGGAAGACATGGCTTGGCAGTTCGGGCTGGACTGTTCCCATGAGGCACAGGGTCAAGACTGATTTGCATATGGCCATGTCTGAACTGGGGTGGCGTAGTGGGCAAAAGAACGATGGATTTAACCCAGATCTCTTGACTGGGGGAGAATGTCTGCATTGTTAGCATTCCGTCCATCATTTGTTTGTTGTAACGCTGTATTAGATGTTGCCATTCGTATCCTAGACAGGAGGGATTCCAAGTTTGTGGCTACCCTTATCCTTCAAGGGAGGAGGAAGAGATATTTGTGGCATTGTTAGTGGATGTAATGTTTTGCAGAGGAATTTGTTTTGTTCATGACTCAGAGACATTTTAACACGGGGCAAAGTGGCCAATTGCCATGGGACCCCACCTTCCATAAGTTTCAGGGCAAAGTGAAGTTTTTTTGGATCTATGTCACCTGTTGTCTTCTTTATCTCAACCACTAAAATATTATTCAATATTGTTTAGAATCGTGGTGTTTTAATTAGCAGAAAATGGATAATGACATACAAAGTTAGATAGAAATAAGATGGGCAACAGAATGCAAGATTGAGACACAAGTCATGTTTTAGAGAGGCCTGTGAAAAATGTCTTACTGTATTAAATTCTATATATGATCTTGGCGTAATTAAGAAAAGGGCATACTACCAAGAGTGCACAGCAGTGGTCTTCAAACTTTGTAAAGACGGGCCCCTCGTAAAATAAAATAAAAATCTTCGCCCCCCCCCTAGAATTTCTAACAATTATTCCAATACATTTGCAATGTTTAAATGTTTAAATGTTTAAATGCAATCAAATACACGATTACCAAACATATTATTCTGGTCAGCCAGGCCTTACTAAAGTGTAAAAGTATCCACTGTATGATTATCAGAAATGGTGGGAAGGGGAGGTTTAAGGAATATTTGGCGTCCCTTTTCTTTTGATATCTACTCCCAGCTAGAATTTAAATGACAAAAGGTGTTAGTGATGGCCCATTACAGAGTGGCTTACTGATACAATTTTTTTCCACTTGATACAAATCACTTTTATCAGCATGATGCTTTTCTTGGTCAGAGCCTGGTGTACCCCCCTGGAATCAATTTAAGCCCCCCGTGGGGGGCCGTCCCCCAGTTTGAAGACTTCTGGTGCACAGTATATGTGCCTATTGAAGTAAATATGAGCTCCAGCTTCATGTAATTTTGTATGTGCTGGTGTAATAAACTTTAGTAACAAAAATGTATACTTCATGAAAAATCCAAAATTTATAATTGATATTGTGCTTTGGAAAAATGAAAAACCACCTTGCAAGGCACATTCGTGTGTAATCATTAAATAACCACGTCACTGGTCGTATGGACCTTTGGTCATCAACAAGGAGAGGTAAAAAGGACTTTTAGTACGGTAAACAAAAGAGAAAATCTGTGTGAGTTAAAGGGTTTTATTTTCAATTCTTTAGCTTTTCATTATTTATTCAATACCAGTGATCTTTTAAGTATCAGCATTAAAGGATAATACAATCCAATAATTGATATTTTAATATAAGAAAGAATACAATATTGGTTAAAATAATACAGCAAGCTTGTTCCATAAAGAAGTTTCCCTAATAGAAATTAAATTGGAATTAAGTAGAATAAGGTGTCAGTTCAGTTACCCAATAAAGAGTATTGCTGAGAGAATCAATGCATGAGCATAAAGCCTTTGCATATCAATCTGGGAAATATTCATAATTTTTTTTGGGGGTAAATTAAATTCGCTCCTGCAGTTTTTCACCTCTGAAGGTTGAATAGCTTGAAAGAACTCTACAAAATAACAAAGAAACTTTGAAGAACTGCTGTACCAGCCTGTACTGAAGTCCCCACCAGACATACAACCAGCTAACAAGGACTTTCCTTTCAACTGCATCAGACCAAACAAGGAAGAAATACAACAAGCCATCAAAGATTTGAGAAATGGGAAGGCAGCAGGACCTGATAACATTCCTGTGGAGACACTGAAGGCAGACATTGAAACAACAGTAGACATGCTCTATTCTATGCTTGGAAGAATTTAGGAAGACGAAAAGGCACCATCAGACTGGAAGGAGGGATAGCTCATCAAGTTTAGGCCCGGGTGGAATTTGCAGAGTTCCACGTAGCTGAACTTCGTGATGTGACTAAAAAACTCAGCTGAGCTACGTGGAGTTCTGCGAGCAGTGGAGTGTGTTACCTTGCGCTGTTTGCAGTGATTTTTAGCGCCGGGTGTTTGTCCCGTACTGTAAAATCAGAGCGAATGGCATCCCGTGCAGTGCAAGAGGGCACTGATTATTTCTGCCGCTCGAGTAGAAGTTCCACTCGAGCAGCAGCTTTCTCAACGCGAACGGAAGGTTTCTCAATGTGAGTGGTAGCGACCATCAGCAACTGCCCGTGTTCAGAATCCCGCTGGGAAGCAGTCTAGCATTGCATTTTCCTCGCTCACACTCACCAACTTACCGTTGGCGAGCGTGAGCAAGGAAGAAACTCTGCTCTGCTTTTTCAGAACACCACGTGCTTCGCGGATAGCGAAAAACTCTGCAAACTCTGCAAATGGAGTTCACTGCCCGGAACTGCTCTCGGCTGCTCGACTACCACACTTTCTATCCTTCCGTCAATCTCCCTCGATCGTACCAGCAAATTAGTCTCTTTAATCAAGTCCGGATCCCCCCTTGACCCTTGCCCACCCAAAATCCTGCATCTGGTCCCTGAATCCGTTGCACCCATCTTCTGGCCTATTTTTAACCATATTATTACTTTGGGGTATTTTCCCACCGATTGGAAAAAAGCTTACATCTTGCCTCTCTTGAAGACATCGAATCTTGATCCAGAGGACACTGCCAATTATAGACCCATCTCTAGGCTACCATTCCCTGCTAAGGTCATCGAAAGATTCCTAAATGAGGAATTATCCTCCTTTCTTACGGAAGGGACACTCTGGACCACTCGCAGTATGGCTTCCGGGCTCACCATAGTACCGAATTGGTGCTCATTACGGCCACGGAGGAACTCAGGCAAACTCTTGACAGAGGAGGTAGTGTTGCCCTTATCCTTTTAGATCTCTCGGTGGCATTCAACACGGTCAATCATGATGTGTTGGTCGAATGCCTTACCTCGCTAGGGATCAGAGATAAAGCACTCCTCCTACTTAGATCTTTCCTGTCCAACGGGACGCAAACAGTGGCTCATGATGTATTCATTTCCCCGGATTTCTCACTTCCTTGTGGAGTCCCTCAAGGCTCTTCACTGAGCCCCACTCTTTTTAACCTGTGCGTCACCCCCTTAGCCAAACTGATAAGAAGCTTTGGTTTCTCGCTGGTGTCCTACGCTGACGACACACAGATTATTGCATCTATCAACAGCCTGGCTACAGATACGGCTTCCCGGGTTCAAGGCTGCATGGGTCATATAGGGAACTGGATGCAGAGTAACTGTTTGAAACTAAATACGTCAAAAACAGAAGTCATGCAGTTTGGCATCACACCAAGTATCTGGTCAGACAGCTGGTGGCCAAGTGACATGGGTTCCTCTCCAATACCAGCCAATAAGGTAAAAAACCTAGGTGTTCTCTTCGACTCCAAGCTCTCCTTTGAATCCCAGATTAATCAGACTACAGCTGCTTGTTTTTTATTCTTAAAATCCTAAACAAGGTATTCCTGTTCATCCTATTTGAACTAAGGAAAACAGTGGTCATGGCCTTAGTTGGCTCTAGGCTGGACTACTGCAACCCCCTTCTTACTAGCGCGAGCAAGCGCAGTATACATAAACTTCAGGTGACGCAGAATGCCGCTGCCAGAGTCTTGCTTGGGCTTACCCACTTTGACTCTGCCTCTAAAGCTCTTGCCGAGCTCCATTGGCTACATATCACCAAATGCATTCAGTTCAAAGCTCTATGTATTGCGTTCAAGGCTACACACGGCAAAGGCCCCAGGCAATTATCGCAACTCTTCGAGCCCTACATCCTGACAAGATCACTGAGATCCTCGGGCTGTGGCAACCTGATTGTCCCCAAGATGCGTAAAGTAAAGTGGGGCGGCAAAAGTTTTGCATATACCACCACCAAACTCTGGAACTCCCTGCCTACCTCTCTTAAAAATTAACCTTACCTGTTACAGTTCAGGAAGCGCTTAAAGACCTGGCTTTACTAACTTACTTTACTAATCGACATCACTGCCTGCGTGTTTATCCAGCGCCTAGATACCTTCAGGTCTGTGTAGCGCTTTATAAATTCTTCATTCAATATCATTTAATCTCATCAAAATCCCCAGGAAAGGTGACCTGAGTAACTGTGCAAACTACAGAAGAATAAGTCTTCTCTCAACCCCAGGCAAAGTGTTCAACAGCTTCCTCCTGAAAAGAATGAACGAGTAAGTTGATTCTCAGTTGTGAGAGTAGCAAGCTGGCTTCCACAAAGATAGATCCTGTACAGGCCAGATTGGAACATTTCACATCATTATTAAGCAGTCGATTGAAGTTCATCGACTATGAGAAGGCATTCGACAGTGTGGACAGAGAGACCCTTTCGAAATTCCTGCACCACTATAATGTGTCAGATAAACTTGTAAGGATCATCAGGCACTCTTACAAGGGAATGACCTGTAAGATAATCCATGGAAAACAAGTCATGGAAGCCATCTAAGGAGGACCGGAGTCCACCAGGGCTGATTGCTCTCATCTGTTCTAGTCCTGCTGGCCATAGACTGGATTATGAAGACATCCACAGCAAAGAGAGGAACTGCAGATGTAAGAGAAGATCGACAAGGTGGCAGCCTCATCAGCACAACTTGACCTCAACATTCACATAGGAAAAACCAAGATCCTGAATGCTATAATGGCCAGCATAACTGCAGTCTCTAGCAGGCGATGTATTAGGAGAGGTTGAGGCCTTCACATACCTGGGAAGTGTCATAGACAAGCAGGGAGGCATAGACGCCAACATCAAGGCAACAATCAGAAAAGCAATGGCTGCCTTCATTCAGCTAAAGTAAATCTGAAACTCCAGGGACCTAGTGCTGCAAACCAAGTTCAGGCTTTTTAATACCAATGTAAAATCGGTCCTTCTGTATGGAGCAGAAACTTGGAGGACAACAGTGATCAGTTTATAAACAAAAGGATCCACCTTATAGAAGGAGGTACTCAAAAGACCAGATAGCAGGGGTAATGGTGAATGAGTGTCCCAAAACGTGGTTGGGCACACCCAATGTTGTTTAAATACCCCTCACACACCAAGAATGGCCCATGGTGTCATGCTTCATCATTGGGGTCTTCCCGCCCCGCTGCGGGACGGGGCGTGCTACGACCTACGACTACGTGGGAGCACTTTCGATGAAGTACTATGTGTGATGTAAAGGGAGGGTCTATTGTAGTTGTGAGAATGTGTATGTTAAAAAGCAACTGACCCAGGGAGACAGAAAAAACTTTAATTTGTCCCAAGAGGGCTGGTGCTAGTAAAAACAGAAGTGCGGAGTTTGCCTACGTAATGTGTGGTTACTCCTTGTGGGTCAACATGTTTCGATGCTGGGCATCTTCATCAGGACAGAGAAAAGATCCCTCCCAATTTAGAAGCATGTGCTTAATAAATACGAAAAAGTGAAATGCAGTAAATAATGCACGTGTATACAATACCTAATAGTATGTATGACGATCTGCAAAGGGAAACAGAGACTTTATCAATTTCCCCAGAAGGAGAGCGTGGTACCTGTAAATGTAAATAAACGCCAAAATGTGACTATAAATAGCGTGCTTCAACTGTAATATTAGCGTTATCAGGAAGTGTGCAGTGACCTGTAAAAGAAAGGACAGTACAAGACACTACACAACAGAAAACACACACTCTATAACTAAACGTGAAAAATCATTGGCATTTCAGGTGAGAAACGTGGTTAAAAAACAAAGGTGCATACTTATATGTATATGAGGAAAATGCCTCATGAACCTAGAACGGGGAGGATCGTAATGGAGCTTTAGTTCTAGTGAGGAAAAAAAGGAGAGTAAAAAAAGGGATCAGGTTGTTACCTCCAGCGAAGGATTTGAGTGATGGTCGAAGTCTTCAAACCGGAGCCGTGGCTCCGTACTTACGTGCCCTGGCTGACAATCTCAGCTACGAGTCTGTCCTTCCCGCGGTTCCGCTGTGTATTGGAACCAGGGCGGGTAGAACGCTCTTAAAGCTCCCGTAATTGGCTGGAAAATGGGAGTCGGCTGATGACGGCGGAGCACCTAGAGGCGCTTCCGGGTTGGGGCTTGTACAGAGACTAGACCGTAACCCTTGTACACTGGGGAACGGAAGTGAATCGAAATCTCAAGTTTGCAGAGATGTTGAGAAAAGAGTGTTATAGTGCACCAATGTCTGGGGAACATTGCGTCTATGACGGTGCGAAGTGACACAAACGGATTGCGGGGCTGGCGAAAAGGGAAAAAGCTGAACTCATGATAGATGATTTAGCTGGATTTTATGCAGTGGTTGATTCCTACGTAAAGTCCGATATGTGCATTAATCTCTGGGGAAAAGAATGGTCTAAAGGGATATGAATTGACCATAAAGGATTACGGGGCTGGCAAAAACAATGCTCAGTTTGAGATTGAAGGAAGAGGATTTTCAGCTGTGGTAGGCTCGTACATAAATAAGTAAGGTCCGTTATTGACACGGTATGCCTAATGAAGCAGTCGTGCCGGTAATCACAGAAAAAGGGGGGGGGGGAAGGTGGGGGGGGGGCGGGGGGGAGAGAAAAGGGGGTGGAAATGGGAAAGAAAGGGGGGGGGGGGGAAACACAACACCCAGTGGGAGAAGTGCTCTGGTGTGTGCAAGTACACCCACAACGTATTGGCAAATTCTGACTACTCACACCTCGTCGTTCTTGATAGATTATTGTTAGTAATCCAGTAAGGAGACAAATTAATTATATCAATTGTGCCCAAGGTATATCATCGTTCAGGCCCGTTATGTGTGTGTCCAGGCGGAACACCCAACGTTGTTCCTTTTCAAAGAGTCCACGATCATTGTTGAGTTGTTCAATGACAGTCCACTTGATTTCATCCACGCCATGATTCATATTCAGAAAGTGGGTGGCCATTTTGGTCGTGCTCTTCTTGCAGCGGATATTACTTTTATGTTCTCCAATCCGCACCTTTACTTGTCTCGTGGTCATGCCAACATATTCCATGCCGCATGGACAGGTAATGAGGTATACCACGTTCTTGCTGTTACAATTCGTGAATTTACGTTGCTCCCATGATGTCCCATTTGAAAAGGTAAGCTGGGTACTCTTTTTTGTAAGAGAGCACGCACTGCACACGCCGCATGGGTGATGTCCTTTGATGGGTGGCAACAAACTACACGTATTATGCTGTGTTGAAAGGAGACGGGGTCTGGTGTGAACCAAAATGTCCCTCAGACTGCGGCCGCGTTTGTGAGAGAACATTGGTTTAGGTAGATCCAGACCGCCACAGTTTAGAATTTTCCAGTTCTTATTGATGATTTTGGACACTTGGTTAGAGTGGGTATTATAAGTGGTCACACAAATTGGTCTGGTCACCTGTTCTTTCGGTGTTTGGTTTTCCAGGAGAGCATCTCTGTTGTTGTTCCTGGCACGCTTGAGTCCTCTTTTGACTATTCGTTCTGGATAGTTGCGATCTAGAAGCCTTCTTTCCAGGTCTTTGGCTTGTGTTTTAAAATCTGTAAGCTCTGAGCAATTTCTCCGTAAACGGAGGAATTGTCCGTAAGGCAGATTCTCCCGAAGATGACGAGGATGGAAACTGTCATAGAGCAACAGGCAATTTTTTGCCGTCGGTTTGAAGTGTGTTCTGGATTTTAATTTTCCTTCTTCAGCATATATAGATAGATCAAGAAACACCAAGTTGTTGTTAGAGACAGTGTGGGTAAATTTGAGGAAGGAGTTCTGGTCATTTAGCCAAGTCATGAAATTAGATACTGATTCAGAATCACCTTTCCAAATGACTAAAACGTCATCTATATACCGTTTCCAGAGGATAATATTGTTGAAAAATGGGTTTTGTTGAAGCAGTATTTTCTGCGATTCCAGGTGGTGGACGTACAGGCCCGCTAGACTCGGCGCGAAGGTACTCCCCATACTGGTACCGTGTTTTTGGAGATAGTGTACATCCTGATAAAGGAAGAAGTTCTTCTTTAGGGCTAAGGTGATACACTCCATGACCAAATTCCTGGGTGTGTGGTAATTCCAGGTACCGGAGAAAAGAACCTCTTCAATAATGTCAAGGGTCTCATTATGTGGGAGACTAGTGTATAAGCTCTCCACATCCAGTCCAAGTAGTAGATGTTGATTGGGGTCAAAACTGAGACCTTCAAGGAGTTGTAGGACTGCTTTTGTGTCCTTTAGGTAGGTATCAGTAGCCTGGACTAAAGGGCGGAGGAAAGCGTCTGAAAATTTGGATAGAGGCTCAAGAATGGAGCCAATACCCGAAACAATCGGACGCCCTGGTGGATTATCGAGGTTTTTATGGATTTTAGGAATGGTATAAAAATAGGGTGTTCGGGGTGATTTTTGAATGAGGAAATCAGCCTCTTTCTTGGATATCCAATCATGTGTGATTGCTTCTTCTACCATTCCCATTATTCGTATCCGGATTGCCTCAGTGGGGTCATCGGGGAGGATTTCATAATTCCTCTGGTCCCCCAGGAGTCTTCTGCATTCGATGTCATAGTTAGTGGTGGTTTGGATGACTATCGCTCCACCCTTATCCGCTGGTTTTATGGTGATGTCAACATTATTGGCGAGCTGTTGTAGTGCTTCCTTTTCGGATCTCGTCGTGTTCTGAAAGGTTTGGTGTTCCTCCTTAAGTGTCTTATTTAGATCTTCCATTACGGCTTTCTCAAAGGTCAATAGTTCAATGGGTATGGTTGAGTCCAAAGGACTAAAGGTGGATTTTGGTCTCAAACCCGTGTCGGAAGGCTGACTATCAGAGGCTGTCTTGTCAGCAAAGAAAGTTCTTAATTTAAGCTTGCGTACAAACTCTTTGATTTCTAGACAGAGTTTAAATTTGTCTACCCTATTAGTGGGGACAAAACCAAGACCTTTTTCTAAAGCTGCGATTTGGGGATCAGTTAGTATGACCTCCGAGAGATTGACAACTAATTGTCCTTTCGGCTGGTTGACGGTTGATTGGACGCCGCTGTCATGCTCCGTGTGGATACTCTGGTCTGGTCTTCTTGGTCGTTGTTCCAATGGACCTGGTGTCCTCTCCGATTTCTTCCCCGTGGTTGTCCCTGGCGCATCCCTAAAAAAGGTGGTGGACCGTAGTAATTGTAGTCTTGGGGGACCGGATTCCACTGTGGGAATGGTATACCCATTGGTGGTGGACCGAATGGATACTGTGTATATAGAGGTGGGCCCTGATAGCCCCCCCCAACCTCTGCCTCTTTGTCTGAACGGTCTTTGTTGTTGGCCCCTGCTTCTCTGATTCCTTGGGTTGCTTGTTCTACTGGAGTAGGAGTCATTAGAGGCGGTGTCTGAAAGATCACTGTCTGTGTCCTGGTCACTCCCGGTTCTATTCTGGACGTAATCGTCTCTTATATAGGGGTATACTCGCTCGTGACTGAAGGCTGTGACATCTTTCTTTAGTTTTTTGTATTTACTCTGTTTGAGTGAGATTTCATATTCACTCATCTCTTGATTGAGTTCTTCAAGTCTCTTTTTAAGGACCGCCGTAGATTGGTAACTCTTCAATTCAACTTCAATTTTTTGTATGTCAATCTTGAGTTCTTGAGTTAATCGAGTGGCTGTTTTAATAATCAGGACTAGCCAATCCCGTGTACAGTGCCACGATATCAGTGACCAATCTTTTTTGAAGGTTTTGTCATGCTGGAAGATAAATGGTTCATTCCGAACAATCAAGCCCCTTGGTACTGTGTTCGCCCTCAGATATTCAGTCATGAGTAGACCATGTAGAGCAGTTTTGATCTGCGTTCTCCTTAAGTTTGCCAACTCATCCCAGTCTGAGCCATTGCGGCCAGGATCAGTATTACTCAAACCCTCAAAGGGGTTGAGAGCTGCCAGAATCCGGTCAACTTCCTCATCATCAAATGTGAGGCCTGCCGACTCAGCCATATTTATACAATATGTAATGATGTGTGTGTGTGAGTGATAAAGGGTAAAGAGTGTGTGTTGGACGTGTAGTGTGTGAAGCTAACTATTTAAGTAATGGAACGCTAATCTTTAAAGAGATGGTTGGGGGAATAAGCACAATGGCTTAACCGTCCCCAAAGGAATTGGAAAAAAGCTCCCACAGCTGTGCGCTGTCTGAGTAGCCAAGTATAACAAGATTAGGGAGTGTAGAGGTAAGCGCTAAGATGGATACATCCTCCACTTAGGTATCAGTTTATAAACAAAAGGATCCACCTTATAGAAGGAGGTACTCAAAAGACCAGATAGCAGGGGTAATGGTGAATGAGTGTCCCAAAACGTGGTTGGGCACACCCAATGTTGTTTAAATACCCCTCACACACCAAGAATGGCCCATGGTGTCATGCTTCATCATTGGGGTCTTCCCGCCCCGCTGCGGGACGGGGCGTGCTACGACCTACGACTACGTGGGAGCACTTTCGATGAAGTACTATGTGTGATGTAAAGGGAGGGTCTATTGTAGTTGTGAGAATGTGTATGTTAAAAAGCAACTGGCCCTTCTGGGGAAATTGATAAAGTCTCTGTTTCCCTTTGCAGATCGTCATACATACTATTAGGTATTGTATACACGTGCATTATTTACTGCATTTCACTTTTTCGTATTTATTAAGCACATGCTTCTAAATTGGGAGGGATCTTTTCTCTGTCCTGATGAAGATGCCCAGCATCGAAACATGTTGACCCACAAGGAGTAACCACACATTACGTAGGCAAACTCCGCACTTCTGTTTTTACTAGCACCAGCCCTCTTGGGACAAATTAAAGTTTTTTCTGTCTCCCTGGGCCAGTTGCTTTTTAACATACACATTCTCACAACTACAATAGACCCTCCCTTTACATCACACATAGTACTTCATCGAAAGTGCTCCCACGTAGTCGTAGGTCGTAGCACGCCCCGTCCCGCAGCGGGGCGGGAAGACCCCAATGATGAAGCATGACACCATGGGCCATTCTTGGTGTGTGAGGGGTATTTAAACAACATTGGGTGTGCCCAACCACGTTTTGGGACACTCATTCACCATTACCCCTGCTATCTGGTCTTTTGAGTACCTCCTTCTATAAGGTGGATCCTTTTGTTTATAAACTGATACCTAAGTGGAGGATGTATCCATCTTAGCGCTTACCTCTACACTCCCTAATCTTGTTATACTTGGACAACAGTGATCACCACCAACAAAGTCCATAAAACACTTCTCTGAGGAAAATACTCCAAATCCGCTGGCCATACACCATCAGCAACAATGACCTATGGCAGCAGACTTTCTATCTCTCTGCTCATGAAGAAATCATGATAAGACGTTGAGCCTGGATAGGTTACGCCCTCTGAAAGCCTGCATCAAACATCACCAAGCAATCCCTGACCTGCATTGCAACCTCCCCCCACCATTGAGGAGGACATGAAAAAATAATAATAATAATAATATAATAATAATCCACATTTGTAAAGCGTGAACAATCACCCGTAAGGGTCTCTAGGCGCTGGGGGCCGTCGGGAAGATTAAGCAAGCTATTGCCCAGAGTCACATGGTGCTGGGCTAATCTGCCGCCGGGGATGGAACCGTGATCCCCAGATTCCGGCGTCAGTCGCCCTGGCCGCGGCGCCACACCTCTTCCTACCTGCATCAAAAAAGCATTGAGACACGGGCGCTGCCGGACCATGTTTGAGGAACTCAAGAACACCCAACTACAGCCATGCCAGGCCGCATGTGTGAAAGATGTATCAGAGGCAGCCACTGCAGCTCAGTGCCTGTGAAAGGGGCATGCTCTGAGACTCAAGTCGCTCTGATCCTGCTGGTGCATATAAGACTGATTGTCAGGCCAAACAGTCCCAGGGGACCTTGCTGTCAGATAGGGCATCAATGTTGGAACACTATTTTATTTTAATAAAGAGTCGGAGTATAACGTCTGAGACATTGACTTTTAGTAGGGCCACCACCCCTCCTCTACGCATGACTATAGCCTGATTGGCACAGCAGCAATACTCACGGGCGCCCATTCTGGCATATGAGGTCACCATCTTGTTCCCTCACATGGGCTACAGCATCATTGACACTGCAGCAATCTTCATGATGGCCCCACCTGGCATATGGGGACGCCGACTTGGTAGCTGCACATGGGCAGTTTCCTGATTAGTGAAGCAGCTGTCTCCTCACACCTCACTACCGGGATCCAATCACCAGGCTCTCCACTGGACCTTGCTCCCTCCAGTGCTTTCCTCTCCCTCAGAGGGCACACTGGTCTTGGCACACAGACAGGCGCTGGTGCTCCAGGCTCCAAGGGCAGGTGGTCTTCGATTCCCTGGGTGATGTCCCCTCACCCAGTTGGGAGACTAGCTGACTTTGGCCCCCAGTCCCAGTTAGAGGCAGAAGTCTAGCAGAGGTTCTCCTCCTCGCACAGCCCGACTGGTTGCTTGATGGTTGACAATTTTGGGGGGCTCAAGCTCACCTTCTTATAGTTCATTTCTAGAAAACCAAATGTGATTTATATTCTGAATCCTTGAAGTTTATGTTGGGGGTTGGCCTCCTTTTGAAGTACCCTCTCCTCTGCCGTGCCCTGCCCTTTCTCCAGAAAGCAGGCTGTCACAGCAGGAGTGATAGTCACACACCACAGGACATGGGAGTGACTAGAGGTTCACACCTGGATGTCAGCCACAGTGATATGTGTATCAAAAGGTTACCCCAGGACCTCAGCCCTACTCTTTATGATTCTCTTATCAGCCCTATCTCCTTCCTGAGTTGTGACCAGCTCCTTCCCAGTAGGCTCTCTCTGAATCAAAAAGAACCCTTTGAAGTGTACTGAAGAGCCTGTTTCACCCTTCTTCCAGAGTGTCCCACCCAGCTTACAGGAATGCAGCAACACATACATTTGTCTGGGTGATTTCTCTACCTCCTCTCTTCTTGTTTCTCCAGCCAGGCCTGAGTCTTCCAAAACAGAACCCAGAGACTTCCATGTATTGTGCCTTTCTCAGGCACACATCCACCCAGCACATGCATAAAGCACACACACGCAGCAGAGAACTACACCTTCCTGTATTGTACCATTCACAGGCACACATACACCAAGCACATGCTTATAATATACACGCACTGTCTAGCAATAGATCATCTCTCTAGCACACATGCACTGCACACCACTTTGCACTAACCCTGATGTACTTTGCCATATCGGAGTGAAAGTAGGAATGGTTGGCCGAAGCGGAGCGTAGTAGCAGAATACGGATCGTACAAACTTATAAGTGACAATAAATAAATAGATATTTTAGCGACCATTGCCTTTACACAGGGAGTTCGTTGAAGCAGGGATAACTATGCCCTATTAGGAGTAGCAAGCGGAGCATACCAGTCCGAATATCGTAGTATTTTGCATCAAAAGTCCAGGATCCTTATGAGGGTAGTGGCATGCCCTCTAATGGACCAGTGTGGAAATACATAGGATCCGTATATAAGATACCTGAAGGCTCTTACAGTGAGGAGTCTGGGTCTGCACCCATAAAATCTTATTACTTGGACGCTATTGCAGTCCGCAAAACCCAGGATGGAGTGTCTCTAGCAGGGTGACAGATTCACCAGCCACAGATTCCCCCTTCCTTCACCCATTATAAATCATAAAAGAATAGGTCCTGAAGAAGATGGAGAACAATTATTCAGTCCATTGAAACGTACGTCGGCCAGAGTGTAATACCCCAGTTACCAACACAGCAACCGAGGGTTGATGTCATCACCCCGTTTTTTCCATCTGTGCATGCAGTGTTGTCCTGGCGAGTGCAGTGAGAGTGTGTAGTGTGTTAGGGATATGGTTGCAGATGAGAGAGGTGTGAGTGTGTGGGGGACTGCTCTTTTGTTTCATTACACAATTTCAGTTGTTATATAAATGTGGAGATCAGATGCAATACAGAGTTTATACTAGTTTTGTAAACAATGATGAAACTCATAGTAAAGCATATGTACAGTGCTGTAGAAAGAAATAAAATGATTATATGCAATGTGTGGCATAAAAGATAAAAAGAAAAAAAGAAAAGAAAATATAAAATAATAGTAACAAACAAATTTTGTGTGGAGGAGAATATTATTAATGTTCTGTATTTGAGCTTATGATGATAGCCAAAAAACAAAGAAATATAGGCCATGAGGGAGCGTGTTCTTGTACTAACCCTGATGTAGGCCAAAGGTGCGTTAAGCACACAGCAGCAGATCTTTAAATTAGTGAGCCCTAAGCCTCACTCCAGTGACACAGGTAAAAAGGGCCTGTTCATTCCAATGTATCACTACATCACATTCTTGCTGCTTGACTTGTGGTAAAGGCGGTGGACTTTCACCAATATGAGAGTAGACCTTCGGGCAACCCACACCCCCGGCCCATACAGAGCTTAATCCGTGAGACTGGCCTATGTCATGGGCACACACATGAGCAGTGTTTATCCAATACAATAAAAATCAGCATTAGGGATCCAGACATCATTACAGCTGGGGCACGCAGGGCAGGGGTGTATGTTCATCACCATGCTAAAGATTTTTCTGTTCCAACATGCGGATTTTTTTTCCTAAATTGGAACTTTCAGCTGATTTAATTAAGGTGTAAAGGACTAACTTTGCAGAGGAAGAGTCCTTAATGGTACAAGCCATCTCTGTGGTTCATTAATATTGTTTACTTTATTTGACTTTGAAATATCCATAGCACAATGCCATCAGCTTGAAAAAAAAAATCTGCAGTTATAAGTCCAGGAATAATTATGTAATTGCAAAACAATTTTGTTGGCATTGGGAACGCCGGATTCTTGCTCTCATCCAATTATCTACAAGAACCCACTCAGGTCGCCAGGATCTTTTTACTTGCAAAATAGCGTAGAGGGAAGAAACACAATTATCAAATCGTATTTACCGCAATTTGACATTTCAGAAAGGACGACTCATAATCTGGGAGGTTGACCTTTTATTATCAGCAAAAACATCTGAATACATAGGCACCTCAATACAAGGCACAAAAGATAAATGGGGACTAACACAAATGCTAATCTACGAAGTATCCGCATACGACTAAAGATAAACAGAATTACAGCTTCCAAAAGCATCAAGTACCCTATAGCAATTGTGATATCGAAATTTAAAGTCATGAATCAAATCGTTTCTATCCCTACTCTATTCTAAGGTGACATCCCTACTCAACATTCCCTTCCAGGTGAGGATCGCATAAAAGGTGTCAGCAGTGAAACTTCCTAGGAAGTCTTCACCCTATGAGAGCTTGATCTATAGTGCTCCTTTCCGTCCCTCTCCTAATTCTCGTCTGCTCAATCCACGGGGCTCTGTCCCTAATACAAAACCCCAAAAAGCTGTGCACGCCCTTCGGCACACCCCTTCAGGCAGCTTCTTCCTTCAGTAGATTTCCATTTGGATCCTTTCATCTTCCTTTCCATGAATTCGACCTTGGGTCCCAGGCCTTTTCTGTACCAGGAGTTGCAACTTTACATTCCAATCCACTCCCTTCCTGTCTACTCCTTCTGTCTCCATTCCATTTGAACAAAGACTTATTCTAACTAACGAGCTACATGGCCTTGTACCTGCAGCCAAACACTGAACAGAAAAAACCCCTAACATCATGAGGTTTCACAACTCACTGCAATTTAAGCTTTGCTAAAACCTGTTGTCCTAATAAAACATAGCTAAAATAAACGAAGGCCTTCACTTTACATACATGGTTAGGCCTCAAACTAAACACACTACAATTACCAAATTCTAAGTATTCGTCTCATACTTATGAGAACTATCTTCCTCATTTTTCTAACATGACTTAATGTCTCTTAATGCATGACATTATTATACTAAGCATTACACACACACCAATGCATTTCAAAATAACTGGTGGCCTTTTCTCTTCTCTCGAGGCCTGTTTACATTTCTACTTGGCTATTTCAATGAATATATTGCTATTACTCCTTGATAACATGCTTATTTATATGCGGGTGCTGACTAACAAGGAATATGGTGCACCCCTAAAATTTTTGCATCAGCAACGCTCTATCAGCATGAAGTGGAACAATGCCGAATATGTGATTCAGGACTGATTAAATAATTATAAGATGACAAAGTTTCCTTGAATACAACCTCCTGCACATGCCCTTTTCACTCTACTGCAGATCTCTATTTAAGCACTTTTTACTTTTGTGAACTTGTGTCATATTTCTAGCATGGCTTCCATATTAAATCCCATAAATTCGGTCTTGGCAGTGTTGAACCAAGCAGCATTATGGTGCTCATAAATTCTACTTTACCCACCTGGCGGCTGTGCGGCATCGGCGGCAAACCCCACGCAGGCTGTGAATTTTAAGCATCTCTGAAATATTTAATTGCAGCCAGAGTCCTTATCCAACTGTTCCTCTGCAGGAAGGGAGAGAGGTTCATCCACAAACCTTCATGACTTATGGAGAAAAGAATGCAGAGTGCTGCACATAACTGAGCATTACCCAGTAAAGCTTGGAAAATATTCATGGATAATATTCAGCCACAGGCCCCAAGCTGGCAGTCAACCCTTTACTAGGCACTATCTTCCATCCCTGTGAAAAGTAATGGGAGCGGAATATGTAAATAAAAATGCTATATTTGAATGTGCATTGTGTGTACATATAGTATGCATGTACAGAGGGGCAGAGTGTAACAAGCTATTTATCAAAGTTGTGCGTGGGGAAGAAGAGGCGAGGTCTGGAGATAGTGCCCCCTGCCCCCTCTCTCAGCAATGCTAATAAATATCACACTATGCGCATCTGCATATATGGTTTTATGCCATGGCATTTTTTCTACCTTGTTTATTTTAACAAAAGGTATTTAACCCAAACTAGGATGCGAGAGGTAAAGTCATATTGAAGGGCCCTGATGACTATTAGGTGACTTGTTACCCTGTTGAAAGTAACTGATGTGTGCAATCTGCGAGGAAGTGAACAGTGATCCTCTCCTGTGAGTTTTGCTGCACTGTAGTGATGTACTCAAATTGACCCTTGCATTGGAGTAAGCAATGAGTGAATGCGCGTTTATAAGGACAGTTGCTGTAAATAACGTGCTAATTGGCTACATTTATTTCCACTGCTGAGGCTTAAATCCTGTTATGACATATTTCATTTTTTGTGTTGACTACGCCAGTTTGAATTGTACATTGGTGGGTCTCAAAAGTCTCAAGGAGCTAGGGTCGTTCACTCAGGCCATCTGCTCATGAGGCCAGTGTGAACTTTTTGGTACTAAAAATGCAACCCGTGCTTGAGTCGACCCTAGGCCGTGGATGTCATTTAGGTGTAACCAGGGTCTGCAGCTGCGACACATGGATTGCCCTTTGCGACCTCTGGCATTGCCTTGCGACCCCTGGCCTCTGAGGTGGCAAAATCCGTGCCAGGAACACAGGGGCAGCTCATTTTGGATGCTCACTCTCCTTGTTTTCTGTCGATTTTTTTTATTACACTAATACTGAATCATAAATGATTCACTAAGAGTGTAATAACAAATGTAGTAAAATTAGCAGGAATATGACCTTCCCTGGCAGCTGAGGTAAGTAAAAAATTATTTTTGTAAATGTATGTTGTATGCGTGCTTGTGAGTGAGTGTGTGTTTATGTGAGAGAGAGCATGTGCATGTCTAAATGTGTTACTTATGTGTAAGCATATGTGTGTGAGTGAAAGTCAAAGAGCGTGTGATGTCACTTCCACTACCCCTGGCATTTTGATGACTTGATGCCCATGTGCTTATATCTCACAGGAAGAACTCACAAGAAAAAACATAAACAGGCAAAAATTGGCCATGTTACTACTAACATTGGAGGTACTTGTAAACATTAAACATGGATTTAACCCCTTCCCTGCGGGGGTAATTCCCCCGCGGTGCGGGGTGGGGGGGGGGGTTGCGGCGCCGCTGTGCTCGTGACGAGCTCAGCTCGTCATGACTCACAGTGGAGCTGTGCTCATGACAAGCTGAGCTCGTCACGACCCCGCCCACTGATTAATTCTCCCACACAGGCGGGTAATTAACTTCGCGTGGGCGGGTCGCGGCCGTTATGACGAGCTCAGCTTGTCATGAGCACAGCTCCACTGTGACTCATGACGAGCTCAGCTCGTCATGAGCACTCAACAGGTTAAAGTACATTCATTCCAAGTACATATGTCCACAAAGAGAACCCTCAGCAATAGGCTCTGATCCTGAATTGCCCCTTCCCTGCCAGTGTGTTTGCATGGAAGCCAGTGAATACATGCACAGATCCTAAATAAAAGGCAAGAGCACTTTATACATTTAGCAGCCCTGGGTCATGAGTTTGGGAACAGGATTGAAGAGGAGAGGTTAGTCCATTCTGCCATTTAATTACTCATGTTTGCTTCCTGAGGCTATGGAGTATAGAGTGTCATCTTTTTCATTCAATATACCCAGCTCTGGCTCCCAATTCTACTTAGGGGGTTTGCATCATGTTGACAGTACGCTTGTCATACATGTGAGTTATGCTGGAACAGTCAGAATTCCTGCTCCATTTATGGATTATTCCACAGAGAAGGGGCATAAACATCACCTCTACACAAT
This sequence comes from Triturus cristatus, assembly GCF_964204655.1. Classification (NCBI taxonomy): domain Eukaryota; kingdom Metazoa; phylum Chordata; class Amphibia; order Caudata; family Salamandridae; genus Triturus; species Triturus cristatus. The sequence continues at coordinate 326,278,723 of NC_140587.1, forward strand.
TGATCATCGGAGGTGCAGTGAGTAGCAAAGCGGTCTTTCATGATGATGTACTCATGGCGATTGGAGGGGGTATGCAGTTGGAGTGGAACGATTATATTCCAGCTACAAGGGGTACAGTAGTAATGGGTGGCAGCACACCTGCTGGGTACCTTCTGATTTATGAAAATATAAAGATCTGTTGTATTTGGTAATCCACAACATGTAGTGTATCAGCTGTATTCAACCTGTGGATTTTCTTATTTATTAATAAAAAATGAAAATGATTGCCATAGATAAGTGTTTGCAACAGCAGCGCCAATCCATGTATTTTCATAGATTCTCATACCTGTCGTCGATAAACTCTCAAAGTTTGTGACCCAGAAACAATTGTAAGATAAGATAGCACTAAGCATGCAAGTAACTCTTGGTCACTCAATTGAAAGGTATCCCTAGCCTTGGTCTACTAATGAGTATTAGCAGATCCTTAAATATGGTGGGGTCCTTACTTCTCCAGTATATCTTATCTGACATACAATTTTATATTTTTCAAGTGCCAAACACCATGTATGTACATTTATTTCTAACCAATTAAACCCATTTTATCAACCCTAAGTAATAAAAATAGTGTTACAAACTTGCGGAGATTCAAATATTATGTATATGAAATTCGTTTACTGGTTGAGGGTGGTAAAACCCTACCCAAGGAGCAACCACAATCTTTGTCAGTCACAAGCAAACCCCATAATAACCCGTGCTCAACCCTCTGGTAGCTTGGCACAAGAGTAGTCAGCACTAACAGTAATAAAGTTGAACACAACACAAGAAAAATCCCACACCAACTTAGAAAAATAGAGTAACGTTTAATAAATAATTTAAGGCCAAATCGAGAAAAATCCGATCAGTAGAACCGGAGATATGCCATTTTAAATGATTAAGTGAATATAGCACCTATAGTTATCTGATCACGCCGGACTGGGACAAAGTCACATGCTCAGGTCGACCATGATGAAGGGAGGGCCAGCTACTGGGACCCAGTTCGGCCCGCTGAACAAGGGTACCTTAAATTCTGGTTGCGGGGCTGTCAACGAGGGGATTGTGATGCAAACGCCTGCACCGAGGATGCGTCACGCAACAATGGGTACTGGAAGGCTGCAGGTGAAATCCTGCACTGCAGATGAACCACACAGCACTCCTGAAACAGAGTCTGAGAAGGCAATGTATTGCTCAGCGGCTCTAATTTGGAGTTTCTGGTCGTCGATGCAACGCACTGCGACTCTGATGTGTGGGTTCTGCTGAGACCACAGATGGGCTGGCACACCACCTTCAAGCCCACTTCCAAGGGTCCAGGTCTGGGGTGACCCAACTTGGAAGGGTAGAACTCACAGCAGGCAGAGTCCAGGTGCTGGGTTCATGAGGGTTGGAGCCTCTGTCTTTGAGGCTCTGGTCAGTAGACCAGCCGACTATCCCTTGGAGTTACTCTTGTAGTCCTGGGTGCAAGAAGCAGGACCAGTCCTTCACTCAGGCAGAAAGTAGCAAGCAGCATTCAGCAGAGTGCCAGTCCTTCTTGTAGAGCAGCACAGAAGTCCTTCTTCTGAGTTTCCCCTCAAGTCCAGATGTGTACTGAAGAGTTCGGTCTAAGGGTCAAATATTAAATACCAGGTGCCGACTTTGAAATAGAAGAGGGTTCGGTAGGGTTCCACCCTCCTGAGGTGTCTTGAATTTCCTGCCTTGCTGCCCTAGCCCCAGCTTCTCTGGGGTCACAAAAGACTAGTGTGAGAGTGCTCAGGCAGAGTCATTGTGATGTTCAGCTCTTCCTAATCAACTCAGAATTGTCCGTCCTGCCAACACCTATCTCTCCTTTGTCTCAGTGTCAGGGAGCAATACACAAAGATCAACTGCCAGCTGCACCTACTCATGTGACCCAGGAACAGGCTGCAGGCACCAAATGGCTGCGACAAGAAAATTGCAACTTTATAAAAGTGGCATTTTTGCAATTGTGGCAGAAAATCCGACTTTACCATCAACAGGTCTTTTAATTACAATTCTTTAGACACCAAACTCAACCTATCTACCTGCTCCTAATTGAAAGTTATCATATATTAAATGTAATAAGGTAACCCTATGTTATCCTATGGGAGAGGTAGGCCTTGTACTAGTGGAAAATGAATCTAAGAGTCTTTCACTACCAGAACATGTAAAACTTAAAGGTACATATCACACTTTTTAAATGCACCTCACCCTGTCCTCTGAGTTGTTCAGGGCCTACCCTAGCGGAGACTTACAGGTATTAAAAAGGAAGGTTGGTGCCTGGAAAAATTTTTTGTTTGCCAAATCAAAATGGCACTTTAAAACTGCACACACATGCTGCAATTTCAGTCGTGAGACATGTTTAAAGGGCTACTTAAGTGGATGGCACAATAGATGCTGCAGGCCCACTAGTAGCATTTAATTTAAAAGTAAATTAAATGTGTCTATTGCGGGTACGCCAATTTCACCATGTTTGAAGGAGAGCGCACAAGCACTTTAGCACTGGTTAGTAGTGGATAAAGAGCACAGGGTCCCAAAGCCAGCAAAAATGGGTTTATAAAACAGCAGGTTTAAGGCAAAGAAAACTGGGGATGGCCCTGCGGAGAGGGCATAGTCCAACATAATGCTTGCAGGTTACATGCAGATCTTTGCTGTAACTGTAACTTCAGACCTGCAGGTTAAATAGGGATCTCTGCACTGAGCTATCTTATGAATATAAAATCTGTCATTTTGTCATTGTCATTTCTTTGCAAGACACACTATAACCCTTAGCGCCCTTTTGATGATTGAAACCCTTGACTTCAGATGATAGAGATATCTTGCCAACAAGTGTTCTATCTACCCAGTTATCCTATCAGTATAGGTCTCTGCAACAGATGCCCTACCGCCCTGAACTACCTTAACATGCAGTCTATTTGTTACAGATTAGGCAGAAAGAATAGATTTATACTTATTTGCATGGTGCCAATTTCTTTGCTTCTTTGTTTACAAGAGTTTGTAAACAATAATGCATACGCAGACTGTCATTTAAGAGTGCATGGCTGAACTCCTCATAACCCTACCCATTTTCTGCCAACACCACTGTACTCTAAAATTGCGGGTTCCCAGAGGCAATTTTTTCTATTTCCAACAGTATACTATCTCATGTTTATTCTGGTTCCACAAAATTATTTTTGTTTTTGTCAAGCTGTTGTTGTGGAAACGAAACATTTCACATAAGTAGTCACTGAATATTCAGACTTTTAACTTGATTTTTATGATGAAAATAATAAGGTATTTATCCAATACATGTTTCATCTTTCAGGGATTTTCCTTGGGCTTTCTCAGGGCCCAAATATAAAATGTACATTCATTATCAATCTATGAGTAAGGCCAGTGGAAGCAAAAGCACAGAATACAATATAATGCATAACTTTATGAATTAGAAGCGCCTTCTTTTTGACACATTGTTTGTGTCTTCCAAGCCAATGTATGGTGTTGAATGCCACTGAAAGATCTAGTTGAATTTGGAAAATAAATATACACCATCATATGCAGGTATTCTCTATGGTTTCGAAAATGGCATTTGTATACTGCACCTTTCTATGAAACACAGATGGAAGTCATTTAACACGTCTTTGTCCCTGGTGGCATGATTAGAATATTTGAGACATACTGTGGTATGGATAAAATTAGAAAGTGAAACCTCACAGATGTGAGACCAAATGTTAGCATGAGTGAGATGGCAATTTGGTATGAGAAGTATCAACGGAGGCTTTGATGGATTTGAACCCCATATTAAATAATTTAGCAAGCCTCTCCTTTTACATTTACAATCCCAAATAGTGTTTTGGGCTGATTTTTAGCTTCGTAAATTTTTAATATGAAAGATCTTGCAGGGGCTTTGAATATCTGTTTCTTGGAATACTTTGTGGCAGCACAAAGGTGTCCTAGTTTGGTTGTAGAAGGGCTTTGTTACCGTCTTCATTCTGTAGTTCTTAGAGCTCTCTTCTCTTTATTTAGTTCCTTGGAATACGAGGAAGCCATTTTTTGTCCGTTAGTCTTCTTTCTTTCAGAAAGGATAACAATTATAATGTTTGACATTGATTTGTTACATGTACCAGTGACTGAATTTGCCTCTTGAAACTCTAGACAATGCATGAGGCAAGGCAAAATGCATGATATTAAGTTACTAAGACCAAGAAACTTGGTTTCATGAATCCAATTCTCCAGTTGTTAAGGCTGAGCTGTGGTCATCGATTTAGAGAAGGATAGTAAAAAAGGAGTTGATGAAAAGCTTGTCCATTCACCAGAAATGGTGTCATCTACCATAAGTCTGTCAGTTTATTTTACAAGACTAAAGCAAACATCGTGCCCCATTGCTGTTCTTCAGTCCATATGACATTGCATCCTATATCTCTCCTGCTTTAATAGAATGCACTACAAACGTCATTGCTGACAGCAAATCTCCATTATACTTGCTGATTTCAGTCACCACTTTGAAAGCAATTACTACAATTCCTTCAAAGAGTTTCACGATTATCTTTCTGCTTACACTCTATCTTTGGTTTTTGCCCCCTGGCAATATAATTTTAATATCTCCATTTCACCAGTGGCAAATTTCCTTGTCTGTGCCCTATTCCCATTTTCTCCTCCTGCTATACAACCGCTTTTGAATTGCAGATATCCAGGAACTGGAAAAAATCACAGCAACACTTTTTGATTTTCTCCTTCTCCTCAACCTTCACTTAACGATCCCTCTGAGGATTATTTAAAAAATTTAAATTAGAGTATATCAAATCTTTAGTCATTGGTCATTAAATAGTTCATAAACTTAAACTGCGGAGCCGGAAAGCAAAGAAGGCCTAGGACTATGATCCTGTAAAGAATAATAACTACAAATATGTACAGCCTCTTATTAAATGGTTCTTTAAACTGCCCATGCTAATTTCTACCCTGACAATATCATCCTATTCAGTGTAAATAAACAGAACACATTTTTAAAATGTTGCTGAACTCAGATTATTAATCTTTCAATCCCTCCTTTCCTCATAGCTAACAACTTTCATTTTTTGTCATCAATATAACTTTGCACATTCATAACACCATTTCTTCAGAACCCCATACATTGGCCACTGCTTCTGTCTCACTTCGTTCTTACTTCTAGTTGGAATTAATTTACCCCTATAAGCATCACTAACCTAGATAATACTATGCAAAATTGCAAATATGGCTCTCTGCTGGGAGCCTTTCCAGTCCATATGTTCCTCCTTATTGTTCTAATTAGCTCTACTTGTACGTATTCCCTATTTAATGGCTCTCTATCCTCTGATGTGGTTCCTACTAAGCCTGGGCAAAGCACTACGCTACGCTCGCGTAGTTTGCGAAGTTTGCGCTACTTCGCACTACGCGAATTGCACGTAGCACAGTGCAAACTCGCGTAGCATAGTGTTGCGTAGTGCTGCGGTCATTTTTTGCTTGCTCGCGGTCCTCAACGTCAAGTTGGCGACCGCGAGCAAGCAAAATGACATCCCGGCGAGACTTTTTCCTTGTTCGCGATCAGCAACATCAAGTTGGCGATCGCGAGCATGGAAAATAAACCTCCCGGCGAGATTCCCAACGCGAGGAGGTCAGGTTTCTCATTGCGAGTGGTCGCGTATGCTCGCGACCGCTCGCGATGAGAAACTACCAGTTCGCGTTGAGAAAGCTGCCGCTCAGTAAAAATCTACTCGAGCAGCATAAAACTACAGCTCGCACTGTGCAAGATGCCATTTTTAATGATTGCACAGTGCCGGTTGCTTTTCCGCACTGTGCAATCATTGAAAACGACATCTGGCACAGTGCGAACAAGGTACTACGCAGTTCGCGAAGTGCTACGCGTAGCTCGCGTAGTGCGAAGTGCTACTTCGCGAACTACGCCCAGGGTTAGTTCCTACCCATCTGAAATATGGTATTGTGGTGCCCAAAATAAGGGTGGCTGGCCTAGACTAGCCTCTCCTTCCAACTATAGACCCATTAATTTCCTAAAGACACCGGCCAAGCAACTTGGGTGCCATTTTCCCACCCAACTCTGGGGCAAATTTGCAAAAGAAGTGAGGGAGTGTGGCGTTAGCCTTATTAGCTTAACACCACGCTCACCACTTCTGAAAGTAGGACTGCACTGTATTTCCAAGAATACGGTGCAGCCCTGCATTTCTCCCTGCGCTGGCGCTAAATTTACCAGCCTAGCAACAACTCAGGCACCTTTACACCATAGTGCAAGGGGGCCTGCATTGAGGGGAAGGAATGTTCATGCGCAGGAAGGTGTCCTTTCCTGCACATAAACAATCTGAAATGGCATCATGTAACTTCTATGTGTGCAGCTTTGTGCAGCACACATAAAAGTTGCAACTCGTGATTTTTTAAATTATTGTTTATGTGCAGGAAGGTATCCCTTCCTGCACATAAACAATCAATGGTGTTTTGCTGTTTCTATGTGTACTGCACAACGCAGCACACATAGAAACAGCAAAAATGAGGAGAAAAAAAGCATTTCTCCCCGTTTTGCCAGGGTAAGACCAGGTTTTCCCGGGTCTTAATTTTGACGCTGACCCATATTTACGCCACCCTTGTATATATGAGGCAGCACCAATGGGTGTTTTGGTGGAACGCCCACCATAACACCTATTGCCTGCCCCTTTCACGCTATGTATTGTATGAAAGGGTGCCTTATTTACAAGGCAGTGTTAAGCCACATTAAGTGGCTTAACGCTGCCTTGTAATTAAGGCAAAGCCCATATCGCCACAGGAAAGGCACTAAAAGTGATGCTCCTGTGGCGATAGGGGCTTGTACATATGCGCCTCTGTTCTTTACTAGAAGCCAATACCACACTTCCCAGCAACCAGGCTGGCTTCTGACTTCATCATAGAATGCTGAATGTAGCGGCTACTGATGATCCTCAGCTGGAAAATGATTCTGGAAATCTCTTGATTTATTTTTCAGCAGTGTTTGACATGGTTGATCCCTTGATTTATTTTTCAGCAGTGTTTGACATGGTTGATCTCTTGATTTATTTTTCAGCAGTGTCTGACATGGTTGATCACTGTATTCTGCACGATTAGTAGTGGAAGATCACTTTGGGAGGCCAAGTGCTGTTTTGGTTCTCCTCCTTTGCTTCTGGTCATACTCAGAGTGGACAGTACATTTTCACCATTTCTGATATGCCCAAAGATGCTCTACAGGGCACTGCACTGTCACTCATCCTCTTTCCCTTTCTGCTCTTATCCACTCACATGGTTTTAATTCTTTACATATGTCGACTCCACTCGCTTGTTTTATTTTAGTAAGCAATCAGTTGATTCCTCCACTCCATGGCAATGTCTACATAAACATCGGGGCCAGCATTTTGATAGGTAGTGGCAGTGCAGAATTTTGGGAGCCTGCTGGAAATGGGGGTCTCTAGTTGGCAGTTGTATGCACCCTGCCCAAGTAGGGACCCTCCCTTCTAGTCAGGGTAAGCGACACACAAGACAACTTCTGCTCACCTTCATGGTAGCTTGGCACAAGCTGTCAGGCCTATCTCAGAGGCAATGTATAAAGCATTTGACTTGACACACACAGTAACATAGTGAAAACACTACAAATGGACACCACACCAGTTTAGAAAAATAAACAATCTTTATCTAAACCAAGCAAGACCAAAGCTTACAGAACTCAAGCTATCGCTTTTTAAAGGTTTATTATGCATTTTCTTTTATTGATCTAAAGAACAATCATACATGCAATATCAGTAGCAAAAGTACAGGCACTAAAACAGTTGTCTATTATGCAGGGGTCAGCAGTACATCTACATTAATCGAATACAACTCTGTTCTCACTTCTGCGCATTTCTAACTCCACCATTGGGGATATACTTAGGTCTCCGCGATAGACATTCCATTTAGACCATTTCCTGTCCCATTTTTTGGGGCCCCCCGGGTTATAAATACTTCCTTCTCCACTACCATACACTTGTCTAATTCTTTCGCCCACACCGGAGTGGATGGTGGAGTTGCCCCCCCCACCCTCTCGCCAGTTCCTGCTTGACCAGCGTATATCCTAGCGTCACTAACTGTTGTTCAATTTCTGTAAGGTCGGTCGCCGCCCAGATGTTTAGTAGTCCCAGCTGTGGTGTGAGAGCCACCCCTTTTCCCCAGTGCTTTCAGCATGTGATTTGTGGCTCTTTGCCATATATGCTGGATAGCCGGTCAGTCCCAGATTGTATGATAGAAGGAGGCTGGTTGCTGGCAGCCCCTCAGACAGAGGTCGTCAGGCCTTGCGACTATTTTTGCCAACTTTTTAAAGATTTAAGTAATGCGGTCCATAGAACTCTATGGATGTGGTGATTTTAGCACAAAGTACCTTTGATGCATCAATATCCAAAACAAAATACAGCCGCAAAGGAGAGAAGCGCCGGAAAACACAGTGATGCATCAATTCTTGAGTCCCAGGGAAAGGGAGATGTCAGTTCTGCTGCAGGCAGGAGAAGTGTTGTGTCGATTCCTTACTGCGAGGAGAAGTGATGCATCGAAATACGAAAGCAACTCCTTTCTGCGGGGCAATATGCTGGAAACTTGGCGCACAGGTGCAATGTGTGGAAATCCAGACACGCTGGGGTCGATGCAGTGGCGGTAATACAGGCGCTGCATCGATTCTTCCAGCAGCTAACCAGTGATGCATCGATTCCTTCAGTCACAGAGCAGGGCCTGCGTCGGAGTCAATGCAGGGGTCTTGGATGTTGCCAAAACACAGAGCTCTGAATTTGGGCTGCGGTGGTTCTTCTGGACGCAAATAGGCACTGTGTCTAGTTTTCAGCTGCACCGTGGTGATGCGTTGGTTTTTCAACCGCATGGCTAGCTTGCTGCAGGAAAAACAGCACTGGAAGGGCGATGTGTGGGTTTGAGTCTTTGAAGCAGCCAAACCACCACCAAGGGTCCAGAACTGGAGTTGGCACCACATGGCAGGTCAGAACTCCTAGCAGGAGTTCAGGGGGGCTCAGATGAAGTCTTTGATGGTCCTGAGACTGAGGCAAGCACATGCACGCCCTTGGAGAATCCTCTCAAGCAGGGTACAAAAGCAAAGTCCAGTCCTTTTCCTCTTCAGGACTGTAGCAGCAACTGCAGGCCAACCCAGAAAATCAACACAGCAAAGGGGGAGTACTCCTTCTGACAGCTTTTCAGCTCTTCCTCGTGTCAGAGTCTCCTCTTGATCCAGAAGTGTTCTAAAAATGTGGGGTCACAGGTCCAATACTTATACCCCTTTCTGTCTTTGAAGCAGGCATACTTCAAAGGATAGCCTTTGTAGTGCACAGACTTTGCCTTGCCCTGTCCTGGCTCCACACACACTACAGGGGGGTGGAGCAAGCATTGTGCGAGGAGAGACACAGCCCTATTCAGGTGTCAGTGACAACTCCTCCCACCATTCTAGCTCAGGAGGGCCCATCAGCCTGGTGATGGGCAATCATGATATGCAGGGCACACCTGAGCTCCCTTTGTGTGACTGTTTAGAGTGCATGCACAAACAACCCATCTGTCAGTCTAAACCAGACGTTGATTCCACAGGCCGGCATAGGCACAAGATGGTAAAGCAAGAAAATGCCCAATATCTAAAAGTTGCATTTTCAAACACACAATCTAAAAACCACATTCACGAAAGATGTATTTTTAAATCCTGAATTCAGGGAATCCTGCTCCAAATCTCTATCTCTTACCAATTGAAAGTTACACTTGTAAGGCGTTACAAGGCAGCTCCAATGGTAACCAATAGGAGAGATAGTTCTTACAATACTGAAAAATGAAATTGACAGTATTTCACTATCAGGACATGTAAAACACACCAGCACATGTCCTACCTCTTAAATACACTGCACCCTGTCAATAAGGCTACCTTGGGCCTACCTTAGGGGTGCCTTACATGTAGTAAAAGGGAAGGTTTGGCAGTGGCAGCTCCTCCGCTGAGCTGGAGGATTGTCGCCCCACTTCTTTGAAGCAGTGTCACTAAAGGAAAAATAAAATGATAATAACTCTAAGTTATTATCATTTTATTTTTTCCTTGTTGCGGCAGCTTTGAGGGTGGGATGGGGCAGGGCTGCTCTGCTGACAGAGCAGGGGAGGAGTGGTTTGCACTCCCTAAAGTGCGCATGAATGTTTGGTTGGCCCAACATTCATGTGCACTTTGCATGTTTCTCCATGCAGGTTGCATTACAGCCTGCATTGAGAACATGCCCGGCCTCCCATTCTCTGGCTGATTGCTGATACACAGCGCTCAGACCAATCACAACGCTGCTTTGCAGTGTTGTGATTGGCTATCGGGGGGCTGAGAGCCAGGTTCAGGTTCCCTGGAAGCAGGGAATAGGACCAAGAGGAGATGGTGGGCGGCAGACAGGCAAGAGTGTATTTAAATATTTTTAATTTAATTTCCCCCCCCCCCCGACCCCCGTGCACTTGCTAGTTCGACTTGGCAGATCAAAACTGCTTTTGCAGACACTGCAGTGGCAGGCCTGAGATATGTTTGCAGGGCTTCTCATGTGGGTGGTACAATCAGTGCTACAGGCCCACTAGTAGCATTTGATTTACAGACCCTGAGCACACACTGTGCATCTTACTAGAGACTTACCAATAAATAAAATATGCCAATCATAGATAACCATTCAAAATCATATTTTACACAGGGAGCACCTGCACCTTAACACTGATTAACAGTGGTAAAGTGCCCAGAGTCCTAGAGCCAACAAAAACAGGTCAGAAAAAATAGGAGGAAGAGGCAAAATGTTTGGGGATAACCCTGCAAAAAGGGCCAAGTCCAATAAAGCCTTTATGACATTCTGAATTATCTCCTTTCCTTCTCCTTTGCCTGTCGTAAAAACTATTTTTGAATCTGACCTTCAGATGACTGCCAAAGTACTCTTATCAATTCTTCTTGTACCTTTCACATGCCATATCTCCACAGGATCCTCTTTCTTCTCACCTTTGATAGGCATTTGTCAGTTGTTTCAGTCTAATTAGTGCTCCTCGATTACTTCACTGCATAGTACTGCACTGTGGGGTATCTAAGTTTAAAAAAATACCTTTTGCAATGTACCCAGTTTTTTCACACTCACACTGCCAAACTGATCACTTTGTCTCCCTGCAGTTGCAGGGCCTCTCACTTCCTGCACCAACTCCACTGGCTTCCCATCCTCTCCAGAGACACTAAGGGGTAGGTTTTCAAACATTTTGAACTAGGTTAGTCACAAAAGTGACGCTAACCAGGACAAAATGTTTTTTTACCAATCTATTTTCCAGGGCAAAACGTGTTTTGCATCGTAAAGTACCCTACAAGTGACACAAAGCAGCGCGACGCATTGCTTTGCGTTACTTAGCACCAAGGGGGCGTTGCATGGGTGGTACATGGGCATTTCCGTGCAACCACTCATGCCTTTTGATGCAAAACGCTATCTACAAATAATTATTGATAGGGTTTAGCTCCTAAAGTTAATGCCATCTGAAAGGAGGCATTAAGAGGAGAAATGAAAACATTTCTCCTTTCTTTTCCTAATTTTGCATGCATGCTGCACTGTGCAGCACACATACAAAGTAGGAAAAGTGTTTGAACTTGTCTATGCATAGTATTTTGTACAGAAAGGCTACCCTTCCTTGACAAAACCTAAGCTAGATTCAGGCACGCATCCTAGGTCTAAGCAGTGTGCGAGGCACATGGCAGCTGAAATCAGTGCTGGCGCTAGGGAAAGGGGAGGAGAGTGCCATGTCTCTGTAGATATGGCGCTCTCCTGCTACCTCCCTGTCACTCAACGCAGCGTAGCGCAGCCTCTTTGGAGTCTGAGCTGTGTTGAGTGCATTTTTTGAAAATCTGGCCTTAGATCTTACTGCAATGTGCATTGTTGCATCTAAGGCAGAGGCTCTGTGTTCTCATTCAAATGGATTCACCCATACCTCCCCTCTTACCCCAGTGAAAGATGATACAGAAGGTGCCGCCTAGTGGGAGCAGACACGATAGGCATGAACTCCACAGCCAGGCATTAAAATCTGCAGATAGTTTTGTGCTGACAATGTTTATCCCAAGTGAGTGTCAGGATTTTGGACACCACAATGCTGGTTAGAGATGAGAAGTGGGAGACGAGGAGGGCAACAAAGGAAAGTTGAGAAACCCGTCACACCTTGTAGGAAGGTGTCAAACTTGGGGTCAAATGATTTAAGATTATCGTCGTCCCCATGAAGAACTAGCAAAGCAAATGATCACAAATAGGTTTTTATCACGCTTGTTTCACAATATGCTATTGACTCTCAAGGGCTGTTATCCTGAACAGACTAAAACATTGTGCTAACCACAGATCAGAGTTCTGACAGGCCTGAGGCCAAGCCAGCAGCTTCCATCACAAGCTGAGTATGAAATGCCGGTTGTGTTTTCCTGAACGGATCCCTGCAAAGTAACACAGGAATAGTTCAGTAAAGTTCTGTTTTTTTCTACACCTCAGGTAACCAGCTACTTCTCTTAAAGACGTTTACTTGGGAAACAAAGTTCTCTGCTCCATGAATTGGTTAGAGAATTAATTTGTGTTTTTTAACCCACCTGCCTGGCTGTAAACAGCTGCGTATACATAAAACATGCAGGTCGGCATTCCACAGAACTTGGCTCACTCTGTCATCTTTCCAAAGAAGATAAAATAAGTTCCATTCAAAGAGGAGCACTGGAGACATGTTTGCAAATCACTTTGAAATTGTAATCGAGATCAGGAGACTATACCAAGGAGAAATTGCTAACAGTTTTAACCCAGAAAACCATGTTGTTTGCAACAAACTTGAGTGTTGTCCAGGCTGCTTTCTAAATGCCTTTAATGAGGAGAGTTCATGTCCTGTAGTATAATGTATTACAAACCCATGTAGGCCCTGAGGGATTGCAAATCCCTACATGAGTGATAGGCTGATGTCACAACAGCCCCAGGCGCTGTGCGGAGAAGGGTAGCAAGGGATTACCTGGTGGCGGAGAATGCAGATGGGGGCTGAAGTATGGGGCCGTCTTCTCTCACAGGAGCATTCTAATGACAAGTCGAAATATGATAAGTGTGCAGTTTCAGCTTTTTACATACAGCCGCTTCCTACACAAAGACTACGGCATTCGAAAGCATTGTGTATCCAAACAAAAGCTCTGACTGCATGTTCCTACATTTATGATTGGTCTTTCTATTTTTGGTAAAAAAATTAAACCTTTAATTGGTTGGCATGTTTTATCCAACCAGCCGGCTTTAAGCTGTCTTGCAGGTGATGCTCCCTGGAATCTGTCAGTGCAGTGTTAGACGGTATTTGACCGGCCGACAAGGGACATTATTTCATTCTGCCACAAGAGCTGCCAAGTGTCAAACGTAACAAGAAATAACTGCAGGTAATTGGGTTTCAAGTCCACGAATAACTGCACAGGTATCAAAATGCAGCCGTACAATCATCCAGCCTGTGCCAGGATGAGATACAATGAGCACATTAAAATCTAATGCACTGGTGAAGCGAAAATTGAAGAGAAGTGCAGGGGGGGTTCACCCAAGGCATTCCGCAGTAAACAGAGCTGCACTTTTATAGCTCACTGACAACAACAAACATTGGGAAAATCCAATAGGTCTGGCGTTGCTACCTGGCTTCTGCCAAATCGTGTTTTGTTTTGCCATGGCTTTTGCAAAACAGTATTGTTTGGGAATATGCTGACCCTCTTCAATCTAAAAAACAAATATTTTGCTTAAGACATCAAGTTTTTTGAGCTCAAAACACACACATTACGTCGCTAATCTCTGGCACTGAAGGGAACTACTTTGTATGTGGAGGTGTTCCTTGTGAAAGGATGGCATGCCACAACTCCTAGTGAAGTCAGCCAGTGGCTGAAGTGACCCTTAGAGTAATGCTGGAGTGGGTAGAAGAAAAATGTGAATGCCACCAACCACAGACTAATGAATGTAGTCTGGCTGAAACCCCTATAAGTAACTATGGGGCCCATTAGGATGACGGTCGGAAAACCACCCCGACCCCCATGGTAGCGGAAATCAACCGCCCCCGGGTATCGCGGAAAAACCAGCGGTACAATTAGGATCAACCGCTCAAAAAACCCAACCGCGGCGGAATGAAGCAACGAAAAAACGCCTGTAGCGGGCGGAGAAGGCTAAAATCCGTCCGCAGAGGTCGGATTTGCGGCGGAAAATCACCAAACCGCAGCCATGACAGCGGAGTAACCGCCAGTGAAATTTGGATTTCCCCAATGTGACAGCGGAACGTTCCACTGTTTCTGACCGCCGAAGTCGCAAACAGTGATGAATGGGAGAGCCGGCAGAAGGGCTGTAGCATATCCACCTCTGCGGACGCACCGTGACAAATACAGCAGTCGAAAAAAAAAAATCACAACAAGGCCACCAAGCACAGCAAACCAGCCCTGTCCTCAAAAACACCTAACACACCCCAAATGCATACCCCATGGCAACTTAAAAAATACAAATCCCAAGACAACCCACACAACACACCTGACAGCAATACCCCATTTTAACACACCCACATAGCTGAGTATAAAACCAGTCCCCTTCCCTGACTACAATCCTTTGCAATACTCCAGAAGTGAAGGGACAAACACCACAGCTGAGAGGAGAGGCAAATCATCACACCATCACAACACACACCACACACATCACCACCACCACCACCACCACCACCACCACCAACTCCACAACTGCACCCATAACCCCTTTGCACATCACACACCATGGCACCACAGAAAATGACCAAATTCACAGAGAGTGAGTTGTCAGTCATGGTAGATGAGATAATAAGAGAAAAGCCACAACTGTTTTGTAATCTGGTCCAACAGGCACCATTAGCCACCAGAAATCAAATGTGGACAAGGATAGTTGACAAGGTCAATGCAATAGGGACCACCCCGTGCAACAAACAGGAAATCATGAAGCGGTGGCATGACCTGAAGAGTTTTGTGAAAAAGAAGAGGAACAAGAACCATGAGCTGGCTCAGAGGACTGGTGGTAGCCCTCCCATTCCACCAAGACCATTCACTGCATGGGAGGAGCAGGTGCTTGCCCTACTGTATCCAGAGAGTCTCACAGGAATAGCCAGGGGAGTGCAGGCTGGTAAGTACCAACAAATGTATACCATTACACAATACCCAACACAGATCTCACAGATGTAACATTCACTCCATCTGAATCACCCCAAAGGTAGCCAAAATGTACAGGATTGTATGTGTCCAGTCAACCAGCACTACAACTCCCACCATACCCCGTGTCCTACCCCTGAGCAGAATGGAGCACTCCAACCCACCCAGAAGCATGTGGCAGCCATTGTATTGTTCCCCCTCACCTAACAGGTATGTAGCCATCTTCCCAGGGAGGGCTGGTTGGGGGTGGGAGGCCTGCACTACAACTCCCAGCAGGCCCCGTGTCCCACCCCTGAGCAGGATGGAGTACCCCACCCCACCCAGAAGCATGTGGCAGCCATTATATCACTACAAACAAACTAACAGGTTGGTAGCCATCTTCCCAGGGAGGGCTGTTTGGGGGTGGGAGGTCTGCACTGCAACTCCCACCAGGCACCCCTGTCCCACCCACGAGCAGAAGCATGTGGCAGCCATTGTATGGTTCCCCCTCACCTAACAGGTAGGTAGCCATCTTCATAGGGAGGGTTGGTTGGAGGTGGGAGGCCTGCACTACAACTCCCACAAGGCCCTCTGTCCCACCCCTGAGCAGGATGGAGCACCCCACCCCACCCAGAAGCACGTGGCAGCCATTAGATCACTACAGACAAACTAACAGGTAGGTAGCCATCTTCCCAGGGAGGGCTGTTTGGGGGTGGGAAGCCTGCACTACAACTCACACCAGGCACCTCTGTCCCACCCCTGAGCAGGATGGAGCACCCCACCCCACCCAGAAGCATGTGGCAGCCATTAGATCACTACAAACAAACTAACAGGTAGGTAGCCATCTTCCCAGGGAGGGCTGTTTGGGGGTGGGAGGCCTGCATTACAACTCACACCATGCACCCCTGTTCCACCCCTGAGCAGGATGGAGCAAACCACCCCACCCAGAAGCATGAGGCAGCCATTGTATGGTTCCGCCTCACCTAACAGGTAGTTAGACATCTTCCCAGGGAGGGCTGGTTGAGGGTGGGAGGCCTGCACTACAACTCCCACCAGGCCCCCTGTCCCATCCCTGAGTAGGATAGAGCACCCCACCCCACCCAGAAGCATGTGGCAGCCATTAGATCACTACAAACAAACTAACAGGTAGGTAGCCATCTTCCCAGGGAGGGTTGTTTGGGGGTGGGAGGCGTGCACTACAACTCACACCATGCACCCCTGTCCCACCCTTGAGCAGGATGGAGCACTCCACCACACCCAGAAGCATGGGGCAGCCATTAGATCACTACAAACAAACAGGTAGGTAGCCATCTTCTCAGGGAGGGTTGTTTGGGGATGGGAGGCCTGCGCTACAACTCACACCATGCACCCCTGTCCCACCCCTGAGCAGGATGGAGCACTCCACCCCACCCAGAAGCATGTGGCAGCCATTGTATGGTTCCCCCTCACCTAACAGGTAGGTAGCCATCTTCCCAGGAAGGGCTGGTTGGAGGTGGGAGACCTGCACTACAACTCCCACCAGACCCTCTGTCCCACCCCTGAGCAGGATGGAGCACCCCACCCCACCCAGAAGCGCATGTGGCAGCCATTAGATCACTAGAAACAAACTAACAGGTTGGTAGCCATCTTCCCAGGAGGGCTGTTTGGGGGTGGGAGGCCTGTACTACAACTCACACCCTGCACCCCAGTCCCACCCCTGAACAGGATGGAGTACACCGCCCCACCCAGAAGCATGTGGCAGCCATTGTAGGGTTCCCCCTCACCTAACAGGTGAGGCTGGTTGAGGCTGGGAGGCTTCACTACAACTCCCACCAGGCCCCCTGTCCCATCCCTGAGTAGGATAGAGCACCCCACCCCACCCAGAAGCATGTGGCAGCCATTAGATCACTACAAACAAACTAACAGGTCTCCAGGGACTGCTGCCTGCCACCCCTCAACACCAACTGCTGCTCTGCTGCTGTCTCCTGGCCACAGTGATAGTGAGGACTGAGAAGATCCGGGTCAGACCCTTCACCACCGAGGAGCTGGAGGTCCTGGTGGACAAGGTGCTCCCACAGTATCCAAGGCTATATGGTGCACCAAATGTTGTGGTAAGTCTTCAACAGTGTGAGTGAGAGTGCAGGGGGGGCACACATGAAGTTGAGCTGCTGCAGTATGTGCCTGAGAGTGTGGGGTTTTGTCATGCACTGCCTAGCATGCTTTCTCCAGGGGAAAGAGGTGTGTACCCTATTTCACACGTTTCCCTGCCTGCACATCAAGATTTGAGGGACATGTATTGTCTAGTCAGCCATACAGTGACGCAGCAAGTTGGTAATGCAGGAGTCAGGACAGTGATTGCTTGTGTGAATGGCTGTGTGGGTCCCTGATGTCCTTCTCAGTGTGAGGCCACCTGGCCTGCACAGTCACCGCCCAATCTGACAAGGGCACATCATTGAATGTACAGAGTGTTACATGTGTGTTTTTTTGGGGCTCTCCATCAAGGAGCCATCCCAGCCCTGTAGATTGCACATGACAGGCCTTGTGAGAAGGGTGTGGGTTTGTGAGATCATGTCCCTCAATGTGACATCCATGACACAGTGAGCCAGTCACAGGGCAAGGACATTGAGGGCTGCGCATTGTTGGACACAGTGAGTCTACCCCCAAACATATATTGATATGTAATGCATGTCTTGCTCAACCTAAAAATGGACACTAGATGTGGGCAGACTACACATGGCTTTCTGTGCTGGCATCCTGCATGTGTATGAGATGGGCAGGTACTATGTCCACCCTCACACCTGCATGCATCTACGTGTGATTCTCCCATGCTGATGTTCCATGTGAGATGCATTCTTGTCTCTGTTAGACATATCTGTGGATTTAAGATGAGTTAGTATCATGCTCCTGTACTGAGAGATATTGGTACATAACACTGTGTCACTGATTTTTCCCCCTCTTGTCTCCCATGCCTGCAGCTCAGAGTACACCAGCGTAAGGTCGTGTGGAGGGCCACTGCATGCAAGGTGCGGGCTCTGGCTGTCTCAAACGGACGGGGCACACACTGTCACAAGAGGTCGGAGGACATCTGCCGGCTGAGAAAGAACATGGTGGAGATGATGCTGGGGCTGCTCCCCCGGACTGCCAGGTTGGCGTGGCGGAGCATGACACCACTAATGGCCAGCATCTTGGCCGTGACACAGCCTGAGCTGGATGCACATTTGAAGGAGTATCAGAAGCAAGATAGGGGTTAGTATTCTTGGAGGGGTGACTTTGGCTGTGAGTGGCTGCATATGTTCACAGCCTGGGCCAGCGCTGGGCTATGTGATGTTGGTAGTGTGATGCAGTGGCTTATAAGTGGCCTCTGTGTTGGGTGCAGCTGTTATGCATTTGCCCTACCTGAACTTCCTAATGTAATTTTAGTAATGGGCATTGACATTGCATTCTGAGTCATGGGCTACAGGTATCGTCTGCATTGGGGTAGTCTGGGAAATCCCATGGAAGGGAACGGCAGTGTGCATTATCTGAGTGTGCTTTCATCAATGCGTGCATTGCCTGACCTCAGAATTGTGAGGCTTAGACATCTGACGCCAATGTGCAACAGTAGGTGTGCCCCAAAGTACAACATGGTGGATGGCATAAGCTCATGGCCACTGTGGACTGTTATGTTGTAGTCTGTATCTGTGTTGTCCCCTTCTGCTCCATCTAGATATGACAGTCGCAACATGTCGTGGGGTACATCTTTGCCCCCATTAGGGCCCTAGATGTGCTCAGAGCTATTTGTTTGTCTGGTTGAATGGAGCCACCGGCAGGATATTGTGCTGAGTGGTCCTCACATGGCTCACTTTGCTTGTTGACACGCAAAAATCGAGTTAAAAATTGAGGTTGCACTATGTTATTGCACAGGGTGATGTGCAACATGGAGATTTCATCATCTACAGTGACGCTCTGCTTGCATATGATTGTTATGTTGATGCCAATGAACTGACCCTACATCTCTCTCTATCATGCAGCATCTCCCTTGGGCACGGAAGGACAGGGGACGGACACCAGTGGTGAGGCATCAAGCACAACAGATGCACACGAGCACAGTGACACAGATGTGACCAGCACCTCGGAGGGGGACAGGAGTCTGCTTGAGGAATCACAGCCAGAGATGCAAACCTCAACGCCATCTGACGCCAGCGGTGATGCATCCATGTTGGCGGGCACAGGAAACAGGGACTCTGCCTCCTCTTCCACCACACAGCGTACAGTGCCCACCCTCCCAGCTACTTCCACTGTTGCTGCCCGTGTTCGCACCAGTATGAAGGGAAGAGTGTCCTTCACCCCAGGCACCGCTGCCCCTGCCCCTGTCCCCCCTGCTGACATCAGTGCTGAGTCTGTGGACCTTTTGCACCAGCTGTGTGTGGGCTAGACAGCTCTCCTCAATGTCTTTCTAGACCACGACAAAAAGTTGGCACAGGTGGTTGCTTTCATGGAGGGCATACATTCAGACGTGGGTGGGCTACACTGGACTGTCCAGTCTTTGTCCTCCGCAGTGACGGCAGCCATTCAACTGGCACAATCTCGGAGTCCAGCTCCAGTCCCATTGTCCACCCCCTGCCAGTGGCAACATCTGATGATAGTGACCACACACCACAGACATCAAGGGCAAGATACAGCATACGCAGCACACAGCAGCAGCAGCCCAAGCGGTCCAGGGAGCAGACACAATCCCCACAGAAAACTAAAGCCACCCCAGAGTGCAAAGACAAAAGCCTGTCAGGCGACAGCAAGGGCCACAAAGCCAAAAGCAGGCCTCAGGGTCACATGCCTCAGAGGCAACCCCATCCAAGGACTCTCCTGTCCCAAAAGCGTCTGGCAAAGACAAGCAGACAGTTTCCATGCCTGCTGAGGTGGTGCCAGCTAAGAGTACACATAAGAAGAGCTCCAAGGCAGATTCACTCACACCCTTAACTCCCTTCCAAAGCCCTGTGAAGCAGGGGATCGAGGGGCAAAGGCACGGCAAAGCCAAGCGTACAGCTGGATCCAGCATGTCCCCAAAAGGAGGGCCACCGTCTGCACAAGATGCAGCTTTGGTGGTGAGTGTGCCTATTGTGTCAACACCACTTTCCATTAATCCCAAGACAGGGAAGCCATTTAGAGTCCCCAAGAAGTGGAAAGGCACCCTTCCACAATCTCTCACCCACACTGTGTCTCACGGCAGCATGATTCCACCTCCACGTGCCACTAAACCACCTTGTCCAAGCAGCCCTCCGGCTTCCCAAGCCACTGATGCCTCTACCTCAGCTGGGCCTCTCTCTCCCTAACTGTCCCCGACACACAGCCACCTCCCAGTCCGACTGACAGCCAAGTCTGAGTGGTAGTCACCCTCACACACCTGTCTCGCCCACAGTGGTGCCTGTACTGCCCATTGTTACCCCCCTGACTGTGTTGCTGACCATGGCAGAGTACAGTCTCACACATTCCCTGTGCAGCTTCTTATGTACTTACTCTGCACATTGGACTGGCCACTGGCCTTGTTGTTCACTGCTATTTGCCCCTTGCCTGGGCAGCTTCTCATGTACTTACTCTGCACATTGGTCTGGCCTCTGGCCTTGTTGTACATTGCTGTTGGCCCCCTGCCTCTGCAACTTCTCATGTACTTACTCTGCACATTGGACTGGCCACTGGCCTTGTTGTTCACTGTTGTTTGCCACTTGCCTGTGCAGCTTCTTATGTAACTTCTCTGCACATTGACTGGCAACTAGCCTTGTTGTTCACTGCTGTTTGCCACTTGCCTGTGCAGCTTCTCATGTAACTACTCTGCACTTTGTGCTGGCCACTGGCTTTGCTCTTGTTTAATATTGGTGCCTATCTGTGCAATAGGTGAATAAAGACAGATGCTCCTGTTGTCTGGTTTGTCAGTGTCCTTACTGATTAAAGTGTTTTATGTATGGGTATGTTTTACTGTGACACATGCTCTGTATGCCACTTCAACATTGTCACTGGCTTGTCTCACTTTTTCTAGTTTTTACAGGGGTGACAGGGACTTCAGTTCTTCCTGACTCTGATGCTTGTGGGTGCAATGATGGTGGTTTTAGATTAAATGCCGTTATCATTATTTGTTCATGCTAGCTATATTGTACACATGTCAGGTTTGGATGCACTGCCAGCACAGAGTGTGATTCTATACACAGGATTGCTGGCCAGGAAAATCTTACTTTATGTGTGCCCAGCAGTGTTGGTGTATGGTCATCTTGTGATGGTAAGTTATCCTATTCACATGGGTTACTTTCAATATGTGCACTTGGGTGGTCAAGAAGTGTGCAGTGTGAAGGGGTGACTTTGTCGGGAGTTTTGATGTGTGTTTTTCCCCCTGCAATGTCAACTACACACATGTGTCACCCAGAAGTAGAGTGCCTGTTTGTCTGATTGTTCAGCTCTGTGATTGTGTGCACATGTGTGAGTTGTATGTTGTGCACTGTGCAGAGTGTTGGTGTGTCATTGCAGTTCTGGCTGACTCCTACTTGCTGTGTTTGGCAATTGTGAGTATGCAGAGTGTGTGACTGGCAAGTCAGTGTTGTGTTTTGTTGATCAGCCATGAGTCTTTGTGCTGTTTGTGGTCACTGTGCAGACTTGCTCAGCCACACTGACATTGTGGGTGTGTTTTCTCATGCATTTCTATCACATGGGGCCTTATTGCCTCCAGTATGGCATGTGGTGTGTGGTGTCATACCATCCCCTACCTGTGCTTCAGATGCCTACCCATAGTGAGTCTGCACTCCATCTATTTGTGTATGGTACACTCCTGCCATGTCCACTGCTGACGTACACAACACTTCACTTTCATGTCAGCTGTCCCCTTGGGTTGCCTGTGTGTGTGCCTCCCCATCACTTCATTTGTAACACTGTGCTTTGTGGTGCAGATTTGTGCAGAGGAGCAATGTGCCACTCAGGACATTTTCCCAATTGTTTATATGTGTTTTCTTGTACTGTTTTGCAGTCATGGTTGCCCATATGCAGTTCAACTGTTTGTGCTGCACAGTCCTCTGGTCATGTTGTTTCTACTTTGGGGTCCCAGACTTGCATCTGTGGGTGTTGGGTTAGCTGTATGTGTGTTTGCTGAGGTACTGCTTCACTTCTTGAGTGTGATGTTGTCTGTGTTCTGTTTTGATTGTTGTAGTGGGTGTTCATGGTGTGTCACTCATATTTGGTTTGGTGTGCACACACTGCTTGGTGTGCATGCAGTGCTGTGAGTGTATGTTGCCTTGTCCTTGCCTGGTGTGCATCCCCTGATGTCCTGCTGTGTTTGCAATGTGATTTATTGGCATGTGCATCTGTTGTGTGTTTGATGTGGCTGTGTGCAGTGTTTGGGCTGTGTTGTCTCTTGCAGATGACAGATGCTCTGTGTGTGGTGTTCTATTTGCATGTCAGTGTGTGTGTTTTGTTGGTGTGGATTGTTTCATTCAGATGTATATTGCCAGTGTGGTGTGCCTTACTTGTGTGTCTGTCACATGAACTTAGGTCTATTCTAGTTCCTAGTTTTGCTGCACAGGTCATGTCTGGTCTTGTTGTGTTTATGTGTGTGTTTTTGTTGAGTTATGTGTTTGGTTGTTGTTTTTGTGCAAACATTGGTTCAGGCATCCCTGTGTGTTTGTGTGTGATGTTTGTGGATACCCCCCAGGGAGTGTGATTGTTTGTCAGTGTATTAACTTGACATTACAGGCACCCTTCTGTGTGTTTGACACTGGTGTTGTGTGCTGCAGGTGTGATGGGGCGTATGTGTGAAGATTCCTACTTGTGTTTGACAGTCATGGAGAGTTGCAATGGGCCCTGTGTGTTGTGCTGTTGACATACTCCTGTCAAGTAGTTGGATACAGATGTGTGGCTGTTCACCATTTGACTTCATTCCCTTCCTTTCATCCCTGTGCCTATACATGGGTTGCCTTGCTGTCTCCCTGAGCTGTTGCACTGAGGTGACTGTGGTTTGACGTCACTCACTGTGCCAGCCATGTGTGATTTGATGGGCTGAGGGTGATGTTATATGTTCCTTCTCTTGCATGTGATTTACACGTGCTTGGTGGTTAGCTCCTTGGCCTTCTATTTGTGTGCACCTCACTTTAGCTTTCCTATTTGTTGTACTCCATTGCTGCTCGCATGTGGTCTGTGTATGTTGCTGTGTGTCAGTGTGTGGTATGTCTGTGTGACTTGGCAGGCTGGGTGTCCAGTAGACTGATTGTTCATTATCTGTGTGTGTGTTAATTTTGTGCTTGAGCTCAGTTTTCTTGCCATGAGTGTGGTGTTGTGGTGTGTGGGTTGCCCTGGGCCTGTGCTTCTGTGCTGTGTGTTCCTCTACAGCCATACCTGCTGAGGCTATCGCCCTAGTTGTTTGGTGTGTGGTGCAGGGTGTGGGTTCACCTGGCTTGTTATTGTGCATGGGGGAGCACAGGAGGGGCACATGGCATGTCCCTTCATGTTGGGGGGGCCTAGTGTGTGGAGGGTGGAGGTGTGGCCCTGTGATCTTTGTGTACTGCCCATGCCTGCAGCCAGCCCTGCCTTCTGCATTGCGCACATGTTTTCCCGCATATTCACCGCTGCGGTGACGTGACCCTGACATTACTTCAAGATTGCGGTAGATGGGTGACCTGGATGCGGAGGGGTGATTTGGTGACAGGTAGGACATGTGTGGGTACACTTGTGGATGTGTTCCTGTCCCCACCAGGGGGTGTGGTGTGGACAGGAACCCTGTATCTGCACCTGGGTAATGTGTTGTAGTTGTGTGCAGAGTTGTGTGTTTGTGTACCTGCGGCGTCGTCCGTGGCGGTCCATGACTTGCTGGAAATGTATCAGGTACAGCACCGGGAAGACGTATAGAGCTGGATCCATTGCGGTCGGGACCGGGTGGAAGGGACCAGGACTCTGGTTTCACGCTCCGCTGTCGTGCTTCTGCCGTCTCTGGTTGGGCGGTTTCTCTGCTGCGGTACGACTGGCTGTTTGTGGCATCCTAATTTGTACAGCGGACGGGATGTCATTCGGCACAGCGGTCAGTCTCAATTGGCTCCCACTGCCGCGGTGGCGGGCACACTTTGATGGCGGTTCGCGTGGCACAGCGGCGGACGGGAAGTGGGCTATGTTTGGCCATACTAATATGGTGGGCGTGAGGACCACTGCCGGCATGCGGTAAAAAGCAGTTTCCGCCACCGCCAGCACCGCGATGGTGCCTCCGCCCGCCATACTAATAGACCCTTATGTTCTACAGATAATTTTAGTAAAATCAAAAGGTCTTGGCTAACACAGACCTAAAAAAGTCAATCAATCGTACATTGGGTTCAAGCCTCTTGCTTTTGAGAGAGAAGGAAACATAGAAACCAAGAAAGAATGCCAATTGAAGAGCATGCAGCTGCTTTCAAGTAAGGTTCCTGGAGCTAATGCAATGGACTGCAGAAGTGGCCTGTTCTCAGAGTCCCCTAAACAGATGTGTTTTCAATGCAAACTTAAAAGACCTCTCAGTTTTCAGGTCTCTCAGACATTTAGGTAGAGAGTTTCATTTTTTGGCTGCCAGATATTGTCTTATTGGTAGTTCCTTATATATTTTCGAAATGTAGACCAGTCCCTGATTGGAGGAATCATGTGCCCTATTTTGGGCATATTTTCAGAATCATCTATTCAGATAGAGAGGATCTGTTCAATGCAGTGCTCTAAAGGTGATTATTAGGGACTTGTATTTAATACTTTATTTTATTGGAAGCCAGTGTAGTTGCTTGAGGGTTTGCCTGGATGATTGTCTCCTAGGGTGATTCAGAATTAGGCGAGCTGCTGCATTTCGAACCAACTGTATCCTATTTAAAGGCCCTACAGGGAGTCTGAAGTACAGAACATTAGTTTAATTCAACCTTGCAGTAACCAGGGTATGCACCATTGTGATACACATATCTCCTGGAAGAAAGTTCAATTCTTTTTTAGTATTTCAATAAGGCAAAGCAGGTAGATGTAATTGTCTGTGTTTGCTATTTAAAGGAAAGGTCGCTGACGCATTTTAGAGAAGGAAAGAAAGAAAGACGAAGAGAAAGAAAGAAAGAAAGAAAGAAAGAAAGAAATAAAGAAAGAAAGAAGCTAATATAATATAGAACCTTTAAAAATTGACACAATCTGGTATGCTGTGAAATAGCAGCAGTCAGAAAAACAAAACACTCCAAAAGGAATTTACAACAGCATTGGTAGGAGATGAGATCTGATAAAGATGGAATGTGTATTATAAGCCACCTGCAATCACATCAGGCTCAAAACACAAAGGCAACACTAAAGTAATTATAAACTAGGAACAAAAACATGGCACTGAAAGGAACTAGCTTGTGTGGGAGTGTGTGCCTTGTGAGAGAGCAAAAGGCAGTCACTCGAAGTGAAGTTAACCAGTGGTTGAAGTAGGCTGGCCCATTGCCCCATATTGTTGCTGTATTGGGCAGAAGCTAAATATGAATGACACAACAACAGACTGAAGAAGAAAGGTGGCTGAAAGACCCTATATGTAAGTATATTATACATATTTTGGTAAAATCAAAAGGTCTTGACTAACACCAGAGCTAGTACGTACAACTTTTAAGACTGATCAGCCTACTTCACAGATCTAAAGACAGAATTGGTTCATACTCTTTGCCAATTCACTAGCCTGCCTACTGTTCACCATAAAACATTTAAACAGAAGGAAATCTCTAAATGGATGATGAATTAATTAGTGACTTGTGATGTCACAATATCCCTGGGTTTAATATTGCTATGTTAATTGTATTAGTTCCAGTCTCTAAAACAATTGTTTGCATGGGTTTTAACACTAGCATCTGAAATAAAATGTACTTTTTGTGGAAAAGCTTTTTTTACAGCCATCATGAAATTTACTTTGTTATTTAGTGCTCAGAAGAAAATTTAAGGCACAATATTTCTGTAAGGCAAGGAGTAAGCTCTCTCTTGTTTCTGATCTCTCTGGCTGAACTGCCGCACCTCCATCCACACTGATGCGGAAAGAAAACACTCAAGTGAAAATAACCCCCTCTCTCAGATCCTTTTTTAGGGTGTTGCCACAGGATCAACAAGTTCAACAAGTTCGGGTGGTAAATACAACTCAGCCAGAAAGGCAGCTATTATCCCAAGTTACCGAGAAACGAGTGGATCCTAGAATGGCGAATTTGGGAGAAGGAGTTGTGGAAAGTACTGATACTGTACAGGTGACTGACGTGAATTTTCCAACGTCAAATAGATTCTGAGTTTTAAGTTTGGAGCATGAAGAGCAGGTTAATGCTGTTGAGGCTGCCTGTCAGACTTCTAGACAGTTATCTTCTGAACCACAAAATGCTAACCTCTCAGAACTGATAACGATGCTAGGGAATCTTACGAATGAAATTAGAAGTAAATTTGCAATTTCAAAACAGATCCAGGCAAAAATACAGGATACATGTGAGGGGCTAGAAGTGAAAGTTTCCGCCATTACAGAGAGGATTTGTTTGATTGAGACATCTGTGGAGGCTTTATATAAAAAAGTAGAGATAAATCGCTCTGAAATTTCATCGTTAAAATCCAGTGAAAAATCATTGATGGATAAAATTGAAGCCTTAGAAAACAATAGCAGACGGAACAATATAAAGGTGCTAAATGTTCCTGAGGGTCTGGAGGGTGATAATAGTAAAAGTTTCTTTATTGGGCTGCTAAAAGAGTTTATTCCCTCCATTGACTCCCTACATTTGGAGGCAGACATCCAGAGAATCCATAGAGATCCTTTTACAAAACATACCAATAGGACAACTCCTAGAAGAATTTTGGTAAACTTTAAAACATACATCTTGAAAGAGCGGATTCTATCCGAGGCACTTAAAGCTGGCTCCTTTACTAAAGGCAATTGGTCATTTCGAATTAGGTCAGACTTGTCTAGAATTACCCAAGATAGACAATGGGAACTGGGGAAGTTTATACCGATTCAAAGATCCCTAGGGGCTTCCGCACAACTAAGATTTGCTGCTTTGTTAAAAGTAATGTAGAATAACAAAATGACTAACTTTAGAGACCCGAAGGAGGTGGGAAACTTCATTGACCAAATTAAGGCCCATGGGTAGAACGTTTATTTTCTTTTTGCATAGTAATAAAATGTAATATATTTGTTATCCGGAGGTGAGGAGGAGAGAGCTCGACTGGGCAGTATATTATCAAGCCCAGGTTAATACTAGGGAGGGTTCCCAAGGGAGGGGAGGGCACATCACGTTAAAGTTCATTTTTCATCATCTTTTTTTGCACTGGGTGGGGAGCAAGTTAGGGAAAAAAGAAAAAAAAAGTCCTCATTTGACAAATAGACAAGATAATATAAATGAAAGTGGGCGGAGTTGCAATAGCCGCTATTTAAGGCCACTCTTTCTTTAACACCAGTTAAACTGTTAACCTGGAATGTTAATGGGTTAAGAGTAGTAATTAGGCAGGGGAGATTCTTTCAATATTTGTGTCAATCAGAATTTGAAATTATTATACTACAAGAAACCCACTTAACTTGTGAGGAATGAAAAGGCACTTGCGATAAAAAGAAATGGATTGAATTTTCGTGTCATACTACACAATCCTGTTGCACTAAAGGTGTAGCACTTATTGCCAAACAGACAGGTAGAGTACTGATAGGTGAATTTAAGGTGGACCCAAAAGGGCGCTGGGTTATCTGTGAGGTTAAAATCCATAATGGAGTGGTATACTATAGTTGGTTACTACGGGCCTAATATAGACGATGAAACCCCCCTAAATACAATTTATAAACACTTGATCCAATCTAATCATCCGATAATAATGGGGGGGGGATTTTAATATACTTTTAAATCCAGCGTTAGATAAGTCCAGTGGGGGCAAATCAGTCTCCTCAAAAATGGGAATATTTATATAAATATTGATGAGGGACCTTGGTCTGATAGATATTTGGAGAGAAAAACATAAATGGCCCGGGTATACCATCAGACTACACATTTCATAACAAAAAGCATGGACACTCTTCCCGCATTGGCTTTTTTCTGATTGATTTAAGATTGCTGAAACATACGTTATCAATAAGACATGTTCCGGAACATCTTTCGGAACATTCAGCGGTCGCTCTAGTTCTCCAACTGCCTAAAGGCGAAGCTACAAGGAGATGGACATTTGATAGAACTCTACTCCTTGATGCTTCGATAATAGCACAGTTGAAGGTTGAAACACAAACCTTCTGTGACCTTAATTTAAACTCTGCCTCACCAGAAATTATTTGGGATGCATACAAAGCTTTTATTAGAGGGGCAATGATAAATTTGCCAGCTAGGAAACATAAGGAGAGAAGGAAGATAATCCAGAAATTAGAGGAAGATATACTCAGAGCAAAATCTGAGAGTGAATCCTGTTACGATGAACATCTTGTTGAAGAGCAAAGTAGGCATTTAACGGCTAAGAAGCAGTTATTAAAAGACCATCTGGATGATATAATAAGGAAAAAATGGGAGGTTAGCAAATTAGCTAAGTATGAGTGTGGGGAGGGATGTGGAAAGCTTCTTGCTTTGAAGGCCCGGGTCAGTCGAACTAAGAGCCTAATTAAAGAGATAACACTAGATTCAGGAGAAACCACCTCTGATAATTTAAAAATAGAAAAGGCTTTTGAGGAGTTTTTCCAGGAGCTTTATACTGAAGATCTAGTGGTCTCAGAGCTGCAAATCAAGAACTACATAGAGACCTTACCTCTCCCGCAACTAACAGAAAGTCAAACCAGAATACTGAATCGGAGGATAGATTTGGCAGAATTGAAAACAGTGCTGAAACATTTAAAAAAGGGTAGTGCTGCAGGAACGGATGCTATACCTAATGAATTCTATATGGCATTGCCTGAAGAGATTGCTCCGTTTCTGGTGACTATTTTTGATAGAATTTGTACGGAAAATAATCCCATTCCTAAATCATGGGATGAGGCCGCAGTTTCTTTAATTCTTAAACCAAATAAGAATCCGGGGAACTGCGAGTCATATCGTCCTATCTCCCTGCTAAATTGCGATTATAAAATCTTCACACAAATCTTGGCAGGGAGGTTGAACTTGGTAATGAGCTCTTTGGTAAATTTGGACCAAGAGGGATTCATTAGGGGTCGCCAACTTCATGAGTTAACACACAATCTAGCCACTATCCATAAATGTCCTCTCTCGGTTTTCGCTTTCGATTCGGCGAAGGCTTTCGACTGAGTGAATTGGCCTTTTTTAATATATATGACTGGACGGCTTGGGTTGGGCAACTGTGTAATTAGAGCTATCAAAAACATTTATAACTCACCCACCGCAAGACTTATAATTAACGGTAATCTCTTTAAATCAATCAGACTAGAACGAGGGACGAGTCAGGGGTGTCCGTTATCTCCTTTGCTTTTTAATTTATACATAGAGCCCTTAGCCTGTTGCATCAGGGTTAGTAGCTGTTTTACACCCTTCAGTTGGGAGAGCTGGGAGAAAAATGTTGCGTTATACGCAGCCGATTTGATGATCTTCTCCAGTGATTCACCTGCTGTTTTACCTAACCTGGAGGAATTATTGATGGACTTTGGAAGGATTTCAGGGTACCTAATTAACCCTAACAAAACAGAGATTATGACTTGGAACACACCTGCAAGTCCAGTTATAACTAAGCAGCAAATTCGCTATCTAGGCATCCAAATTACTCAGGATATTACTAAGATGACACTAATGAATTTAGATCTTAAGAAGAAAGAAATGGTGTCGCTTTTACATTCTTGGAATAGCCTCTCTTTATCTATTTTGGGCCACTCTATCTTAATTAAGATGTCAATTCTGCCTAAGTTAACGTTTATTTTCAACACGATCCCCCTAATTTTTGATCAGGCTGCGTTAAAAGAAGTACAAGGTCTAATAAACTCTTTTCTCTGGGATAATAAGGAGGTAGGGATTGCTTGGCAGAAGCTGAGATGTTCAAAAGTAGAGAGAGGCATCGCCAGCCCGGATCTCCGATTTTATTGTCTGGCCTTTCGATTAAAAAATATAAGACCTCTCCTTTTCAATCTTTCTTGTTTCTCTCCAATGTTTCAAGCCATGTCTAAAAATACCCCCCAAGGGGGCAACGGATTTCTTTTTAAGTTTGGCCACCGAAATTTTTTAAAAAAAATCAGACTAAAGCTTTTAAGCTCGGCCTGTGAAACTTGGTTTCATTTCAGGAAGACTCTGAAGATTTCTTATTATAGTGCAGGGGCCCTATCAGGGATTCTCCAGGTACGCCAGTCTGCTTAAAAGACTCTCTTTCCACTGTATTACAAGAGGAAGGTATTATGAGTTGGGGCCAACTGCTTCAAGGGAACAAACTACTCCTGTGGGACTTCTTGTACAACCATACAAACCAAAGACTTGCTAGATTTAAGTTTTATCAACTATGTAGTTGGGCCACACAACTGAATAAAGAAGAAGGAAATAGTGTAGAGTTTGAACTTTTACTCCGTGGACGTCTACATCAACAAAAGGAGGTCTCTAAATAGTATTGGCTTCTAATTAAGAGTGAACCCCCTTTGGCACCTATGGAGGAGTCCTGGGGAAGTGACCTGCCATCGACTAACGTAACATACCTATGGCAAGTATCAATGCGCACTCTTTGGAATGTGGTTAAAGCTGCCTATCTCAAGAGAAACCATTTGTTCACGCTTTATAGGGCATACTGGTCTCCAAAGAAATTGGCTAAACTGGGAGGCGCCCAACGAAAGGTCTGCCCGAAGTGTGAGTCTGATGAAGCAGATGATCAACATATGTTTTGGCAGTGTCCTTCTATCCAGGGCTTCTGGCAAGATATAGGTAAGACTATCTCGGAGATTCTGGGGCGAGAAATCAAGGTAAGTTTAAGTTTGGTTATCTTTCAGGTTTTGGGGTATTTCAACAAGAGGAGAGTATTAGCTATAATTTGTCTAATTCACAGGCTTCCTTATTATTTTTGTTGGTCCTTCTAGCTAGGCGGGAAATCTGCTTAAAATGGATTGTACTACAATCACTAGTAGTATTAGATTGGGTGGTCTCGGTTAGGTGTATTTATAAATTAGATATGGATACTCCCTCAAAGAAAGGAGGTAAAATATGGAAGAAATGGTTTGACTGGGAGAATAATGTTGAATAAATGGTTTTGCTATTTGTCATGTCACATATAAAAGTCCGATGATTATTAAATAAGTGAGAGAGGAGATAGTGTTATTTTCTTGTGGGGACAACAGATTCCCTCCCACCACGTGCACCACGAATCATCTCCAGAATCTTGGCAACTGGTTTCGTAGGATATCCGGGGGGGGGCAAAAGACTTAAATGCACCACTGTATGAAGATCCTTAAATAAACCTTTGGTTTGCTTAAAGATTGCTCACTTATTTAGGCTAAATGAGGACAAAAACAAATTCAGGTAGACTCTAAATTTTTTACCACAAACTCACTTGATTATCTTAAACATCAGTATAATTACAAGCACTATCAGAGGACTAAATATTGGTATTTGGATAACATTTTGAGTTTTTAATACCGGGAGACAGAAATATCAGAAAAAAATA
The DNA here is from genome assembly GCF_964204655.1 of Triturus cristatus. Lineage (NCBI taxonomy): Eukaryota > Metazoa > Chordata > Amphibia > Caudata > Salamandridae > Triturus > Triturus cristatus. Next base: position 326,310,362 of record NC_140587.1, read on the forward strand.
TTGTGATACAAAAATATTGTAAAGTAGGAATATTATTGATTAGAACAATGTTTTATTAGGTAAGTAATATCATTGTTAAAAATGTTGTTGTTTTTAATATCGCTTTCAATAGTATAGTTGTTGAAAATATCGTTTTTTGATCATTTTAATGTGTTTTAGTGCATATTTTAATTTTATGTTTTTATTGTTAGTTTAATTATTTTTTAAATATAATTTGGAATTTTAAGTCATTTAAATTTGTTAATTCAATTGTTAATATTCTTTAAAGTATTGTATCAAGTTGTTGGATTTGTAGGGAGATAGGGCGGGAAGTTAATTAAGTAATAATTAATTATTCATTAATCAATACATTTTAAGTAAGTGTGTGATTAATATTAATTTTGTACATTATGTCATATTGATTCATTTTAGTTTTAATATATGTGAGGGTTGCCAGGTTTGTAGTTAATGAACTGTATTATTTTTAAATTGACCAATAATTATGTATATTGTGTGATCATTATATGTTTTAGTTATATTTTAAGTGTGGCTGATAGGTTTGTATAGGGTGGGAAGATTCTTAAGCAATAATTAATTACTAATGAATTATTGATTGTTAATTAATGATTTAATTGATTATTAATTATGTACATTTTATTATACTTATTTGTTTTAGTTATATTTTAGGTGTGGGCTGCTAGGTTTGTAAGGGTCTAGGGTGGGAAGTTAAGTAATAGTTAAATAATAGCAGTTTATATTAAGAGTGTTATATTTTTCTATAAATTATCAGGGGTAATTCAAATATGTAATGTGTTTGAAGTGAATTACCTTCCCTACTGTTGCACAGACTGGAGTGTGAATAGTAAATCTTACCCCTCCAAAGTCCAACTTTCGTACTCTTTATAGTATTTATTTTCACAGTGATTCATTTTAAATATAAAAAAAATGGTAATACAAAAAAAATCATTTTTATTAATTATGTTACACTATGTATATATATATTTATTCACTGAAAAAACCATAGGTTTCAGGCACGTTATAGTTAGAAATTAGCATTTAAAAAACCTTAGAAATTCACTGAAAATACCATAGGTTTTAGGGGCGTTATAGTTAGTTGGACATTTTACTCGTACAAAACCAGTGAAATTCCCCCGTTATAGTTAGTGCAGCTAACTATAACTTGTGTGCTCGCAATGCACTGCTGATGACGTCACATATTACATCACTCATGACATGGTCAACTTACAACTCGCCAGGGGGCACATTTGCACAGTGGTGAAGGAAGGGGCGGGGCCTGAGGTGACATGTGTGCAAACACACCCTGTGGCGCTTTTTAAGTTGGTGAATTAATTCCTCTTCAATTCTGAGGGTCCCTGGGGGGCAACAAGCCCACCAGGTACCTCCAGTATGCGCCAGGGAGCTGCGTTGCAGAGAGGTGTTCAGAGGCCACGCCCCTTTTTACACCATCTGCAACGCAGCTCTGTGGCGCTTACTGAAGGTACCTGAACTGATGGGCTAGTTGGCCCCCAGGGACCCTCAGGTTCGAAGAGGAATTAATTTCCCAACTTAAAACGCGTCACAGGTCCCCAATCCCCCCCACGGTCCCGCCGGCTCCCCGCCTCCTGCGGGAGCCGGCATTGCTTTTCAACATGGGGAGCTGCTAAGATGCAGCTCCCCGTGTGGAAAAGCAATCTGCTTTAGTTTTTGCAAGAGAGAGCAGGTTTCCCTGCTCTCTCTTCCAAAAACCAAAGCACAGTTTGCTATGGCAGGGAGGAAGCCGTAAGGCTCCCGCCCTGCCATAGCAAACAGCAGTGTCCCGGGGGTGGGTGGTCCCCAGGGCCATCACAGGGCTCCAGGAGGGGGGCCGCACGGCCCCCCTCCTAACATTGTTAAAGCCCCGGGGAGGTGGTGGTCCCCGGGGCTCAGGGGTCCGTAACGGACCCCCAAATTTGCATATTTAGAGCCCTGGGGAGGTGGCGGTCCCTGGGGCATGTGGGGGGATTGAGCCCCCCCACACAGGTAGTGTATTTATTTTTTAGAACAAGACCCGGGGGTGGCGGTCACCGGGGCTGCGGGGGTGCCTTGTGCCCCCGCCAATATTTTACAAAAGCCCTGGGGGGTGGCGGTCCCCGGGGCTTGGGGGGGCAGTGAGCCCCCCGCAAATACTTTTGAAAAGCCCCAGGGTTGGCGGTCCCCGGGGCTTGGGGGGGCTTGGATGGCCCCCCACGTTAACAATCAAAGCCCTAGGGGTGGCGGTCCCCGGGGCAGTGTGGGGCGGATTGGGGCCCCCACACTTTTTTTTTCTGCCCCAGGACCTGGACCACCCGGGGGCTTTATTTTAAACGAAGTGCGGATCCTCCCGCGATTAAAAAAAAAATGTTTTCTGGCCCTGGGGGTCCTTGTGGGACCCCCTAAGCAGGCCTAGGGGGTCAAGGCATTTTCTACCCTGCCTTCTTTTTGTGTTTTGCACGTTTGTTTTTCTCTTTTCTTGTGCCTCAGTTCTACTGAGGCACAAGATGGCTGCCAACACTTCCTGGTTTGGAGTGTTGACAGCCAATTAGCATGAAGCTCGTGATCGGGAAGGTGTGCGGATCCACTGCGGCCATAGATATCACTATCTTTATTTCTTAATTTCTCAAAAACTCCTTAACGGATTTGCATCGTTTTTTAAAAGGTCGCTTTCTGAGCCAAACAGTACCTTTTTGCCAAATTTGGTGTAATTCCGTTCAGCAGTTTTTGCTATAACTGTGTCTAAAGTTTCCTATGGGAAATTGATTTTTTGACCTCTATGTTTTTTAATTTCTCAGGAACTGCTCAACGGATTTACACCATTTAAAAAAAAAAAAGGTCTCTTTCTGAACCAAGGGCTACCTTTTTGACGAATCCCCCCAAACTTTCAGTGCTTGCACCACTGCCCCACTAAATAGTGTCGGGCATACAGCGACTGGACAGCTAAACCCCGCTGCATGGCAGCATAAAAAAAATGGCTGACAAGTCAATCAAAGCGGGTACTTGAACACGTGCTCCTGGCTTCAAAAAAGTGCATACAAAAAAGAGGACCAAGCTCCCTCATTAAATCGGTTATTTTAAAACACACAGGTAAACAAACCCCAAATCAAGCTAAGCACAGTTATATTGTTGGTGCCAGAGTGACACCCTACCTATGCGGAGCGTGTCAGGCACCACTGCTGCACTAAATAGTGCCTGGTGCATAATGACTGGGCAGCTAACCCTCGCTGCCTGGTGGCACTAAAAAATGGCCGTCAAGTGAAATGAAGAGGGCAAAAGGGAAAAGGGAATGCATGTTTGGTTTCTAATATTATGTTGATTATTCCACAAACTATACCTTGTTATAGGTGAAGGCTATGTAATATTTCACATTTGGGAGACCTATTATTGCACATCACTCTCCATTGGGAGGATCACTGATTACAAAGCAAACACTGCAGTGGATTAATTGTATTGTATTGTAATTGCATTTATATACCGCTTACTGCCCGAGGCGTCAAAGAGCTTTTTCGGCAAGTAGCACGCATTTCTGGAACCCATAAAGGATTTGTGTTATGTTAGTATAGTGAAATATGAAAGTAATTTGAGTGGTGGATAGGTTAGTCAGTTATTTGTATTCAGAAGGATAGCGGAGAGATAGAAGAGAGAAAAAGGTTTGCATTTATATAGCACTTGTTACCCCTGATGGGGTGTTAAAGTGCTTTTTTTGGTGAGTAGCACGCTACTCTGGAACCCATAAAGGATTAGTGGTGAATTAGTATAGTGACATATGAAATTAATTTGAGTGGTGGATATTAGTCAGTTATTTTGATTGAGAAGGATAGCGGAGGGATAGAAGAGGGAAAATAAGTTTGCATAATATAGCACTTGTTACCCCTAATGTGGTGTTGAAGCATTTTCTTGGCGAGTAGCACGCTACTCCTGAACCCATGAGGATTAGTGGTGAATTAGTATAGTGAAATATGAAAGTGATTTGAGTGTGGATATTAATCAGTTATTTGGATTGAGAAGGATAGCGGAGGGATAGAAGAGGGAAAAGGTTTGCATTTATATAGCGCTTGTTACCCCTGATGGGGTGTTGAGGCCCTTTTTTTGGCGAGTAGCGCGCTACTCCGGAACCCATTAAGGATTTCATGAAATAAACCAGACCTCCTGACTTTTGCTTGATACCAGTGATTGATATCCTCCAATATTGTCTGGTATATTCCGTGAAAGTGGCAGTTGGCTCCAATGCCAGAAAATATACTTTTGATGTAGCTGAAGATTTTTCTCTCACTTCACTTACTTCAGCATCCACAGTGGGCCCATAAGAACGTCATACTCCTTTTGATTCTTTCTCAACTTAATTTCTACTAATCACAAATTTACTCTATACCCACAAAGACATTGGTTCCCTGATGAATCTTTTTCTGTTGTAGTGAAGGTTGAGACTTCAGGATATCCAAAAGCCATTAGCCACCCAATGAGGACCATTAAATAATGGGCAACTCACAAGTTCAAAAAAAGGTTTAAGGATACTACTCTCAGAACCAGACTGTAGAAGTAAAGTACTGCGATTGGAAGACCCAACCTCCTGAAGAAGTTTTGTCTAACCAAAATAATACAAACCAATAGCTCTGCTGTTGCCACGCAAAATAAAAGCAGCAGGACTTGATGTTCTGAAAACAATCTATGAATATCTCTATTACGCATTTAGAATCAAACTAGAAGCACAGCTTAATCCCTTCGCTGCTAGGCCATATCCCCACCTGTGCTAAGCTTTTTTTGGGCTATTTGGGTTATTTTGTGCTTAGGCCCCTGTAACTCTTTGTCCACATAAGATATTCATGGCAATTTTGTGTCCTTTTCTTTTAACAACCTGAGGATTCTAAAGCTACCCAGAGTTTGTGGATTGCTCTCACGGGGACCAAGAAATTTGTCAAAATACAGCTAAATTTTGGGGTTCAGGGGAAAAAACTGGGAAAAAGTGCTGCAAAAGAAAACATCTGTTCTTTTCCTTGCAAATGGTATCAACAAACTTTTGTCATATAACCAACATTTTCTATAGTTTTGGCATTTCACTGGGACATAGCCTATTCTAGTTAGTGATAGAAATGTGTGTGAAAGCAGTGATGGATCTTGGAAAACTATTCATTTATGAAAAGTAGACAAAAATCTGAATTCCGCATGGGGTAATTTGTGTAGACCCCACGTGGGCAGAAAGACTGAATTTAATGGAAAACGTTGGGGGGGGGGGGCCAAAGCCCTTGCCCAAGGGATCGCTCCCACCTCCCTGGTGCCTAGTGTGTGGATCCCTGCTTGGGGATCAAACTCCTGTGCCAATCCCCAAGCAGGGATCCACTAGGGAGGGGTACAAGTGGAAAGGGGAGAGTCTCCACTTTCCAATGATACCTCTCCCGTCTACCACCAAGCTTTGAATTACGATTACTGGTGAATAATTGGACCATTTCTCACTTGTCTGATTTCTTCATCAAAATTCCAACTTGTGTGGATATACCTAATCAGCCTTTCACTCTGTAAATTGAATACAAGTGGGAGGAATTCTTCTGAAAGAAGCTTTGGCTAAAAGCTTGATTCTCAATTGAAAGCACTGCAAGATAATAATATTGTACATTGTTAAACTTAGTGACTGAAGAGGCTGAGATAATCACATTCATGTGTGATAAGGAAAAGCATCTTAGAATCTCAAAATGTTTCCTGTTTTCATTAATTACAAAGGAGCATATGCATAGATTGTCTTGTGTATGTTTTGGAAGAGGCAATCAACCCATTCAGACTCTGTGATTTGCAGGCCTGTACTTTGTATGGCAACGTCCGTATCAACCTAATTAGCAAACTTAACTCCCTTTCAGTTTTAGTTTTTTTAAATATACTTCATGTCACACCCCCCGTACAACATCAACCTCACTTCTCACCACTGTTATTATTTGCAAAATCTTAAAGAATACAAAGATGAGGATAAAAAGGAATACAAATTGAGCCTGGCTTAATATAAACAGTTGCTACAAAGCACTAAACAAAAGTATTTCACAGAAAAAATTCACGAAGCCAAAAACTCGCCCAAAGTGCTGTTTAAAACAGTTAATACTCTAGCCCACCCTAGTTCCCCTTCTATCCCAGCGAGTCAAGAATTATGCAATAATATAGCCAAATTCTTCTTTGATAAAGTTAATGCCATTTTTCTAACATTCTCTGACTCCTCAAATAGAAAGTCACCTGACTCATCCACTTGCCCAATGAATGAAATAGAGGATAACATTGAACTTAACAGCTTCAGCCCCCTCACAGAAGTCGATACCTATAATCTCCTTGTTAAAGTGAAGTCAGGCTCCCCGCACGACCCATGACCGATAGAGACATCAAAACTAGCTGCAGAGAGAGTGGCAGGTAAACTAACATCTATCTTCAACTTAATGTACATAGAAGGATACTTCCCGAGAGACTTGAAACAGGCTTCCATTTTGCCCTTATTGAAGAAACCCAACCTAGACGCCAAAGATCCGAACAATTTTAGACCCATTTCCAGACTACCCCTTCCAGCAAAAATAATAGAAAGAAATATGAACGCCCAACTCAACCAGTTTCTAAAATTATCTCAGGCTTTGAACTCGACCCAATATGGATTTAGAGAAGGCCACAGCACGGAAACAGCGCTCATCAAGTCATCGAAAGAGATTAGGACCATTCTCGATCAAGGAGGTAGGGCCGCCCTGATCATGCTGGACCTTTTGGCGGCATTTGATATGGTCCATCACGCCCTGCTGGTGGACAGATTAGAGGAGATAGGAGTTAAGGGCATGGCCCAAAAACTCCTTGAATCCTTTCTCTCCGAAAGAACCCAAACGGTCAATTTGGACAAATTTGAGGCAGAAGCATTCTCCTTATCCTGTGGAGTCCCGCAGGGGTCTTCATTAAGTCTGACGCTTTTTAACATTTATGTGTCCTCTCTGGCCCCCCTTATTGAATCTTTTGGTTTTAGTTTGACATCCTACGCAGAGGACACCCAAATCGTGGTGGCAATACGACCTGAGCTGCTACAAGATACCACATCCAGACTACAGGACTCTATGAATGCGGTGGGAACTTGGATGGCACAGAATTGTTTAAAGCTAAAGTCCAGTAAAACGGAGGTTGTGCTTTTCTGCAACAATCCTATTTTCTGGACCCCAGACTGTTGGCCGAACTCCTTAGGACCACTGCCCTCCCCGACTAGGAAGGTGAAGAACCTGGGACTATGGATTGATGATACACTTAGTTTCAAGGACCAGGTGAACACCGTGGCATCTATTACTTCGTACATTCTCAGATCGTGTAAAAAATAATGCCTTTACTACCTAAAGACGCAAAACAAACGGTGGTCACTGCGTTAGTAATGTATAGATTAGACTACTGTAACGGTCTCTACCTCAAGCTACAAGACGGTTCAATGAATAAACTACAAATGCTGCAGAACGCAGCAGCCAGACTTCTTACGGGTACTCCTAAGTATGTATCTGTCAAAGCAGAGATCAAAAAACTTCACTGGCTGCCAGTTAGGATGCGCACCCCATTCAAGGCTCTATATCTGGTTTTCAAAGCCCTTCAGGGAATGAGGCCAGACTTTTTAAAACAACACTTTCGCTGGTACTCACCAAAAAGAGCACTCCGGTCATCGGATGCTAAATTGGTGATGATGACCCTGATGAAAAAGCTAACTGGGGTGGTAGAAGTTTCATTGCCAATGCAGCCAAGGCTTGGAATACCCTCCCAATACATCTGAGATGCATGGCCAATCTGATGGCCTACAGGAAGGCTTTAAAAACCTGGCTTTTCACAAATTAGGTCGCGCAATACACCAATCATTTGATTCCCCTGGAGATCTTCACCTTAGCGCCAGGACACCTTCGGGTAACAGCTGCGGTCTACAAATGCAATTAACAATAACATTAACATTAAATTGAGATGGGTGTGGCATAATCATTGAATATCTCTATAAGTTTGTAAAGAAAATGCATGATGCAGGATGGTCGGTGAGTTTGCCTATTATGGCGGGTGTTTGTGGTGGTGTCAAAATGCACTAATCTTGCCATTTGGATCCAAGTGGAGTGATGGGAGCTTCCATACTTTGCCAAACACATAGTCGATCTCACACTATTACTATTTTGCCTACCAGTAGATCTGGAGTCAAAAGGAAACTGGGATTATACATAACAAAGAAACAGAGATACTGGATATCGTCACCCGGTCTGGTCCTTAGTAATCATATTTTCGGTATAACCAATAACATTAAACAATACTTGTCTCCCAAAAACAATTCTATGCCAATGTGATTCCACGGACTTCTCTTATAAAAAATGTGCAAATGTTATTGAGTTCTCAATCCAAACTAATGACTCCTTGTTGAATAACAGCACAAGGTAGGGTTATCAAGCTCTTTAATGCGGAGGACGAGATGTTACATGCACCGCATTACCACTAGAATGCGGATGAAGTGAACTTCTCATCCTTCTCGTAGAGTCAAAAAAAGTTTTTTACTGATTTTGAAATACTCTCATGATGCGAGGAAATAGCTTCCCTTGCATCCTGAAATTATTTTTTGTTCACAATGTATAACAGGTAGCACGCACAGTGTGCTGATGTCACACATAGGCGCTACTTGGTATCACTTTCATCAGTGCTCAGGTGCATATCTCAGCCCAAGAGTACCTATCAATGCAGAAGAGGTAACGTCTGAAAAGGAACAATGTCTACTTTCAAACGATAACTCTTTCTAGTGGATTCCTGCTTGGAGTTGCTGCAGGAGAATAATCCCCAAGCAGAGGGTGATCACCAAGCAAGGATCCACCCACTGAACTCAGAGGGAGTGGCTCTTAAGCATGGGCCAGTGCTTCCATTGCCAGACACATTATTTTACCTTATTGCACCCCAGTTAAGGCAATTGGGGGGTTTACCCCTAATCTACCCCCACCTTTTCCAAAGATGGGACAGAAATCTTACTAGCACCTGGTAGATTTATTTTTATAGAAGAAAATGTGGTGGATGGCCCTCTAATTACCAAAAAGTCTTTCCGCCATGCCTGGGGTCAGACTGGGGCAGTGTAACCCAATCTGCCAACCCTGGGAAGGGCAGAAATCCCACTAGACACCAAGGATTTCTAAAAATGGAGAGGGGGCAGCCTGCACAGATATCTGGCCTGACGCCACACCTTAAAACTTCAAGTCTTTCTACCCATCCTGGGTTGCAAAAAGCCTACTAGACTCTGTGAATATTTTTTAATCAAAAAGTGGGGCTGGGCAGCTACTTTGGAACGGACCATGCTCCCACCCTCTAGAGGACTCAACAGTTTTTCTGTGCCCCTTGGAGGGCAGATGAGAGGTGTTTGCCCCTAATCTACCCTCTATGGGGGATAGAAGGCACACTAGACATCACAGAATACTTATAAATAAAAAAGGATAAGGAGGGGTGACATGTACAGGCATCAGGCTAGACTCCTACCAACTAAAGGGCCTGGAAGATTGAACGATTTACCACCTCTTGATACCAGGAAAAAAAACAAATTTAAAGGATTGGGTGGAGGCCATCCCGTCCTGGCATCAGACCACTACCCCCACTCCTATAGCCTTTTTTCTGCCTATGTGAAGCTTAAAGCATTGGCAATTTCAAAGGGTGCAAGAGGACATTTTTATTTTTTTGGGGTGTAGTTTTGACATATGGGCTGGTAGAGAGGGGGATAAACCTAATTTCCTTTAACTAGCCAATGGTGAGTAGCTGGACTGTTTACGCTCAGCTGGTAACCACAGAACTCTACCAACTCTGTGCATTTCTGAAACCTAGAGATCTAGGGGAATCCAGGGGAATGTGGCTATTGTGGCACCTTTTCTTACCCAGAATACCCTGCGCACTTCAAAGTATGGCCCAAAGAAACCCTGTTTCCCTTATTTATGTGACCTAAAATTCTGGCGCCTCCATTCAGTGACCAAGGACTTATCACTCTGCATTTCCACATGTTGAAATGTTGTCCCCTATTTGTGAGTAAAATTAACGCATATGGTATGAATGGACCAAAACTGGAACCATGTGAAGACTTATCACTTTGCATTTCCTCATGTTGAAATACTGTCCCCATTGTCTGAGTGGAATAAACACATGTGGTATGAATGGACCAAAACTGGAACCATGAGAAGACTTCATTGATAACACATTGACTTAACAATGTTCAATCGTGACCTGTTGCAGGTGGTAAGCCCACCCACACACACAAAGTACTATTTTTATCATCAGAAGTGTGAGAATGCTGTTGTGCAATGGGCAAGAAAGAACTAAGTTTGCAAAAAGTCCTCTGAATCATATGATAGTATGGGTAACCCCCCAATTCAATGTTGTACGAGTAACCACTATTCTTAAACTCAGAATCTTGGACACATTAAAAAAATGCATAGGTTTCCTGCATACCCATTTTTCACTGATTAGATTTTACCATATGAATTGATGCATGATTGGTACACCATGAAAAATCATTAGACCTGCGACTCAGTTGTTGGCACTGGGTATCGTATGTTTTCGAACAACCAACAAACATGATCAGAAGAGTCTGATGGTTACAAAGTATATTTCTTTTCTAAGCTGGCAATGAGTCAATAAATAACACTTGAAGTACTGATGAAATCGTTGACAGCTATTTCTGATTTCATTACAAGACCGGAGGCTATCATTATGCATTAATCCTTTTAATGCGTCACAGACAGCCGCACTACATCACAAAGAAAGGAAACAGTTCTAGAATGTAGTGCCCAGGATACAAATGGCATGAGACACAAACAGACTGCCTCTTTTAAATGCGGCTCACAGGCAGATAAGTAGCATTTACTCTTCTCGCGTACTATTGCTTGTTATTTATTTAATATTTATAATGGGGGATTTACTGTTAACATTTTCATTGATTTACTGTTTCCTTGTGCTTAAACCTGCTTTGACTGGTGTCTTTTCAAAGAGATACATTAACTTATAACTATCGTCTTTCCTTCAGCGTTTCCCTCGCTCCTCTAAAGATTCTGGGTTCACCCCCCCTTCCCCATTTACCCAGATCGACTTCCTATTAAGGTTGTCGATCCCCTTAATATTCACGTGTTTAAATATTTCCCATTTACCATACTTTTCCGGTTCTAACGGGCCTTAACACCATTTACCATACTATTTTCTTTAACGCGCTTACCTATTTTATTCAAAACACGATCTCTCAGTGTCTTTGGGCTCCCCTTCGCGCTCGCGCTGATCTAGTCTAATTTCCTCCTCGTATTTTGGGCTTACTGACGCGCTCGCATCAATCGAGCGAGCGCGTCATATTTTCAAGGAATGCACCTTGGCAACGGTGCACGTTTCTGGTCCCTTTCCCCGTGTCCTTTCCTTTAACCATGACGCTTCCCTGGCAACAGCTGATCTCGCCCGAGAGCTTCGATCAACTGTTGCTTCCACGGATCGTGTCTCAACGGATTTGTTGCCTTTTCAAACAAACGATAACCCTTCAAGCCCATCTTTCTAAGGATCTAGCAAAGATCTATTGAAATTATCTAATTTTTTTCCATAAATCGTTTTTCCCAGACAAAAAAAAAAAAAGGGGGAGAGAACTAATACTTACCTTTGCCACTCAAAAAAAAAAAAAAAGGGGAATAAAAGGGAGAGAGCCTAACAATAAACTGCTCTATTTTAACATATAATTCAAGTATGTCAGATCTTGACTCGGATGATGCTACTGCTAGCTCACCCCTCCATGACAATGACTCATTCAAACATTTCTTACAAAAGGAAATGCGCTCCTGCATGTTATCAACTTTCAAAGAAGTTCTCTCTTCTAAAAGGCCTCTACCCTCTGGTCATGATGACCCTACCCTCGACCTTACAAGTCATGGGAAAAAGAATAAAAAACTCAAACACTGTGCACATCCTTATGACTCTACTATAAGAGGTCGCAGTACCTCAGCTGACCCTCCTGGTCCTAACTCCTCCTGTCTGCTGGGAGGCCCAAGCGCCTCAAATGAGAACATCGCCGCTCACGGCTTAAATCTGATTGGTGCCCTTAGCGGTACAACATTGACTGGTACCCCTCGCGGTACATCCCGTTATGACGGGAAGGATGTTGCAAACTCTGATTCAGAGGAAGAAGACTTCAATAACCCCTACGACGAATTCGTCTTAGACCTTGACGTCCCTAACCAAGACCTAGATCTCAACCCTGGCGAAGGAGAATCACCTTCCTCTTCTGATAATATCATCCTAAATCCCTTAGGAGAGGAAATGTTCTCCCCCCTAACCATTTCTCACCCTAACAGCTCTAAGCGGTTTCCCCAAGAACATGTCTCTAAGTTCATTAGGAGATGGCTGAGGAACTCTCTGGAAAGGGAAACCAGGAATACCCTCAAATCTGAGTGCCCGAGACCCACCATCCATGATAAGGTGTCCCAAACGCCCAACCTCGACCCCGACCTAATCAAATTTTTATTTAAATTAGGGAAAGACCCTAGAAAGGGTCTGGAGAGGGCTCTCAAGAGCTGCCAAGACCACCTCCTTGACGTGCTCGGGCCCCTTACCCGGATCTTGGATCTTGCAGAGGAATCTAATATTTCTAATACGCCTCTTGATACCAATCTTATTCGGGGTTGGAGCCAGAGAGCTATCGTCCTCCTTGGCAACGCCAACTCGAGCCTGAATATCGAAAGGAGGAGAACCATTTTGTCCAAGATTAATCCTAAACTCAGCGATCTGGCAGAAAAAGAACCTTCAGAAAACCCTAAAGGTCTTCTCTTTGGGGAGGACATGATCAAGTCCATCGGCAAATACGTTGCCACCTTTACCGCCCTCGACAGGGCTCAATCTAATATGAAACGTGTATTCAACACAAGCCTTTTTGGTCAGGCCGGAAGAAGGGGCCGTTCTTTCGGCCGCAATTCACAGCGGCCCTTTTCCTCATTCAGAGGTTCTGGTCGAGGCTTCTACCCTTCAAACCAACAATTCTACACCCGCCGAGCCAGGGGAGGACCTCGTAATAGAGGCTACAGATCCCGCGGAAATCAAAACATCTCAAATACTGCAAGTAAGTCTTCCTCCTCTTTTTCCTTCTTCCCAAGAAGGGGGCAGGCTAAAACTCTTTTATCACATTTGGGAGTCCCTAACTCGATTCCGATGGAAGTAGAACACCAGCCCTTCCTTCAGTTTACTTGGAAGGAGCGTCTATACGAGTTCAAAGCTCTTCCTTTCGGTCTCTCTTCCGCACCCTGGTGCTTTACCAAAATAATGAGGACTATTGTCTCTATTCTAAGAGAGAGGGGTATCCGGCTCATTATTTACCTAGACGACATTCTTATTATGTCTCAAGTCTTCTCCCAAATTCAGAAAGATCTCGTTACCTCCATCCACCTTATCGAAAGCCTCGGCTTCATTATAAACAGAGAGAAATCCATCCTTACACCTTCAAAATCCCTTGAATTTATCGGCTTCACCGTAGATACCTTGAACTGTCTCCTCCTTCTCCCTCCCAAGAAGATCGCCAAGATTCGCAAAGAAATCAGGTATGTCCTAAAAAAAGATTCTTTAACTCTTCGAGAGTCAGCCCGTCTTCTTGGTCTCCTCTCTTCCAGCATCCAAGCTATCTTTCCTGGGCCTCTGAACTACCGTGCCCTTCAGAGAATAAAGAGGAAAGCTCTGAATTCTGGTCTCTGGTACGAGGATTCTGTGACTCTCGACCAAGAAGGGAGATTAGAACTCTCTTGGTGGCTAGAGAACCTGGACGCGTGGAATGGCAAAGCAATTTTCGGTTCTGTCCCGGAATTTGTCTTGGAATCGGATGCGAGCCTCCATGGTTGGGGCGCTCGTTTCCTCGATCAGAACACCGGTGGCGCATGGGCCTCTTTGGAATCCTCCCACCACATAAATTTCTTGGAACTTTCAGCTGGATTATATGCTCTAATGAGCTTCAAACATTCTCTTCAAGGCAGATCTGTCCTCCTCAAGATGGACAACGTCTCTGCAGTATCCTATATCAACCGCCTTGGCGGACCAAATCTGCAGATTTATCCGCCTTAGCGAAGAAACTTTGGATGTTCTGTCTAGAACACAAGATTTCACTGAAGGCGGAATATCTTCCAGGGAAATCGAATCTTGCTGCAGATTGGAACTCAAGATTCCTCTCAGATCGTACAGATTGGAAGCTCAATGTGAACGTTTTCAACACCCTTTCTCTCTTTTGGGGTCCACTAGATGTGGATTTATTTGCAAGCAGATTAACTTTCCAACTCCCGAAATATTTCAGTTGGATGCCAGACCCGGGAGCCCTAGCGGTGAATGCCTTTCTTCAATCCTGGTCAAGCCTCCGAGCTTACGCATTCCCTCCCTTTGCAATGATTCAAAGAGTCCTACAGAAGGTCAGAATAGACCAATGTCGCTTGATCCTGATAACCCCATTCTGGCCCTCTCAGCCCTGGTTCCCCACCACACTCGAACTTTCTTGCGACATCCCCTTCCTCATTCCAGCGGAGAGGGGTCTGGTCACCAACGCAGACGGAGAAGATCACCACCTAATCTCTTCAGGGAATTTGAACCTTCTTGCTTGGAAAGTGTCAGGCAATCCAACGAACTGTCTGGCCTTTCGTAATCAGCTCTGTCCCTCCTCGGAGAATCTTGGGCACCCGGAACTCATTATAGATACAATAACATTTGGAAAAAATGGGTTTGTTGGTGCGTGGAGAGGGACTTGGATCCCTTGGAGGCTCCTATCGTCAATATAGTTAACTTCCTAGTAGAACAATTCGACAGGGGTTTATCTTATAGATCTATTAATTGTTATAGATCCGCAATTTCCGCAGGACACTCTCTGGTCAATGGTAAAATGGTAGGTAAGAACAATATTATTTGTAGGGTAATGAAAAGCATAAGACTTAAAAGACCTCCCAGACCTAAATACAATTCCATGTGGGATGTTAAAGCTATCCTAGACCTTTTCTGTTCCTGGCCAGATAACGCATACCTTAGCAGGAAATACCTTTCTTTTAAACTCGCTACTCTCTTATGTTTAATCTCTTGTCGTAGAGTTTCAGATGTTAAATCTCTGGATATTTCCCATAGATCTTACGATATGTTTGGTGTTAAATTTGACATATTTAGAAGAACTAAGACCATGTCAGATTCCATTTTCTATCCTCGTTTTGACCTTTGCAAGAAATTGTGCGTCTTAGACTGTATGAGAGAATATGACTTGAGAATGAAAGACCTTCGTCCTCCAGATGCCAATCAACTCCTTATCTCTTTTGTTAAACCCTTTAAACCAGTTGCCTCCTCCTCCATCTCTAGATGGGTCAAATGTGTAATGAATCTAGCTGGAATTGATCTTTCTAAGTTCCAAGCTCATTCTCTCAGAGGTGCTATGGCAAGCAAATCCTTCTGGTCCGGAGGTAAGTTGGATGATATTCTTAAAGCAGCAGACTGGTCTAATGCCTCAATCTTCGCTCACCACTACTGTAAACCTATCAAACACATGTCGGATGTAGTACTTCATGGCTACCAACATGCATAATGTAGCCTCCGGTCTTGTAATGAAATTGCGATTCTCCTATTAACATGACTAGAGAATCTGGATTTCATTAAAGACACGGAGGCTATCATTATCCCTCCCTTCTGCTCCACTCCCTTTGTTGGTATTTTGTTGAAATATGTATTTTAAGCTATGTTCTTTCATGATGTTCTGAAACCATGTTCTCTTGTTGATGTTTATCTTGCTTATCAATTGTGTCTTTCGTACTATTTTACCCCTTCTACATCCGATCTCTCTTTTCTTTCAGATATTTCTTCATAATCATCTATCCTCCAGCCTCCATTCGGACTCGTTGTTACCTTCAATTTCAAGACCAAGTTGGACCACTCTTCTGAACTTATTTTCTGTTATTTGCATTTAAAAGAGGCAGTCTGTTTGTGTCTCATGCCATTTGTATCCTGGGCACTACATTCTAGAACTGTTTCCTTTCTTTGTGATGTAGTGCGGCTGTCTGTGACGCATTAAAAGGATTAATGCATAATGATAGCCTCCGTGTCTTTAATGAAATCCAGATTCTCTAGTCATGTTAATAGGAGAATCGCAATTTTCCTGCCTATTTTCACTTTACTTTATTTCAATGGGAAAACCATGAGCGAGCTAAACAAATTACCTGCTACTGAAGTGCGAAGTCTGTATTCTTTTCAGAAATGCAGAGCTTTCACTGGGTGAGTTTCACACCTGTTTCGACCACAAACTACAAATGGATAGAGATGGGGGCTGGCCCCCACCGCGCACGGCTGTTGACCGTTCGTGGCAATTCACTGCAAACACACAGGCTATGTCCCCTTTTTAAAAAAAATCATATTCAAACTTGCAAGACACTCGCAGGAGGCAGCATGGCCCCTGTGCTCTTGTGGGACTTCCACAGGAGTCCAGGGGGTCGGCTGACCCCCACGGTACACCAGCAAGATCACAGAAATCCAGTGGCCTCACAGCATCCAGAGGTCAGGGTACTCCTATTTTGCCCCCTTATACTTTTTGTTTTGTCCCTATGTCCTGAAACGGCGGCCGCAACATTTCTCTTCATATTGCGGGCAAGCCAAACAGAGCGTGAGCTCCCACTGGAGTTTGTGGGAGCCTTTCACTGCTGGAAAGTGTACCTGGTTGTACTTGGGCTGAGGTTCTGCGTCGCACTGTGTTGAGTTGCAGCGCACTGCGTTGGTTTCGATAAGATGGCCGATGATACGCTGCGAGGTGCTGCAGTGCAGGGTCCTGTGTAGAGTTGCATTGCACTGCATTGATTCCAATGAGGCTGCTGATCAGAAGCTGTAAGGTGCTGAGATACGAGGTCTTGTGTTGAGTTGCATTGCTCTGAATCGATTTTGAGGGAACCCTCAGCTGGTCAAGAAGGAGTACACTCTGATGCCAGCCAAGGGTCTAGGACCTGGGGGTCACCTCTTAAGCATCATGACTCATTCCAGCAGGATCCAGCAGCAGTGCTAGTTAGCTTGGAAAAACTGTTTTTCTTCTAAGTACAATTATCATGGATGCATAGTTTTAACTTTCATGAATACATTGTTGAAAAAACAATAGATAGTGGTGAGGACCAGTGGAGTTATCAGATCTGTGGCAGCAGCAATTATGGTTTTACAGAATTTGCCACATAACTTACCGCATAAATTGCAGCTTTTCAAATAAAATGTGTTTCTAGCTGAACTGGATAAATATCATACTGTCATAGAAAGTGCCACATAATTTGATTTTTTGGCTCCATAATTTAAATATCCTCTCCACATAATTTAAGTAACCTTGCCACATGCTCCTGTTAGTACTGACAATGTTAGAGCTATGCAGAGTGGTTTAAGATTGTCATTATGATGATAAAACCAACATTTCACTAGCAACCGTGAAATATTTACCATAGTCAGGTTCCACGTAAAATGTGAGGTTTTAAACCACTGCATTTTGGGCACTAAAAGCACAAAATCATGAAATACACACCCGTACACATATGATTATATGAAGCCTTTAAGTAAACGGCTAGTCAAGCTCTTTGGTATTGACTGAGGTGATGAAAACACTGGGTGTGATAATAGCTTTGCGCTCAGTGAATAAAAGCTTTGGGTGACAAAAGACATTGGAAATCTGCAGCTCTTTCACTGGTGTTGTGACAGGGTTTTATTATTTTCCCTAGAACAGTAGACATAAAGAATTGTTGAGAACTATCTGCAGAGAACATAGTGTTTCAGAAAAGTGCCACATCAAACAATGCAATTATCCAGCTTTGATACAGTAATTGCAAAGGGAATTGAGAAAAGCATGCCTTCAGCAACATAACTCCTAATTTTATGGAGAGTTTTTATTTGTCAGTTACAGTCATTAATTACCACTTTGATATGACTGTTTAAAATAGGTCTCCTTGAAGAATAAAAGGGCCTGCCTTTATCTTCTGAATGTTTTAAAAGAGTAAAATTAGTTCAGTTCAATTTATTGCTTCACTGTTACATGAAGTCTGATCCCACCCGCAGGCTCGAGATTTATAGTTCATATTTGAGCCATCAGTCGAATGATGTTCTCTAAATATATGTTTGAGCTAGATAACATCTGCTGCTTTTTCTGAGAACTCACAGATTGTCATAAAAATGGATAAAAGCAGACCAGGTCCTGCTGGGAAACATCCTTTACCATGCACTTATAACCACGTCTGCCTTTACAACACTATCAATACCCTGACTGCCACGTTACCACGTGTTCCTTTACCACGCAAGTCATTACAACGACTTGCTTTAGTGGGCGCGTTGTTGGACTTATGTTGGATATGAACTAAAACACCTTCCCTGCTGTTGCGTAGACTGAAGATGGAATAGTAAGTTATACTATTCCAAAGTTTATCACCCCCTTTAATGCACGTCGTTGTAATGACTTGCGTGGTAAAGGAATGAGTGGTAATGTTGAAGTCGGGATAGAGACTGCGTTGTAAAGGCATGCGTGGTAAATGCATGTGGTGTTCCATAATACATCTGGCCCTGCTTCTACATCAGATCAGTCGAAATAAGTAAACGCTGAACAGGAGTGGAGCGCAAAACAAAAACAAATAAAGCATTTAACCCTGTTATCCATTTCCCCAAAATCCAGTCCAACAATGCATGATTGCATTATATCATCAACCTTTATTCATCCTAGTGCTTAATCTCCGAAGTGTGTGCACCTTTCCTCAGGCAACTCGTGACCTAGCTAAACTTAAAAAATTCTCCTTATCCTTCTCCCTAGCTCCTCTCCATCATAAGGGTCCATAAAGGGAGAGCTGTTTTCTTTTTCTGCGGATTGCAGGAACCTGGCAGGGACAGGTCTGCTTCCTATGTACTCTTTGTTTATACCTTTTGTTTTGGATCTGTTGAGCAATTCTCTCAACTGGGCGCTCATTCTGGTTGTGTTCATATTCCCTTTGACTAAGGTCTGGTCCTCGTGTGAGGACTTATGTGCCTGTTCTGATGAACCCCTCGATTGTGTCTCCCCTCCTTTTATGTGGAGCATATGTGGTGGATAGGTGCCTTTTCCTCCTCTTGGCCGTGCTCATCTTGCCTTCTTGCCTGCTGTATCTTCTATGTTGCTGGTTGAACATGTGAGCCCCTTCATCAATAGGCGCCCTCTTTTTCCTAGGATGAGATCCGTTTTGTTGGCTTCCCATGCTATCTGTTAGGCCTGGGACTTGTGGAATGTGTGCCCTGCTTCACTGCCGCCTGTTTGTGTGTTCATTGCTTGTCTGGTGGGCTTGTTATGGGCTGTAGGGGTAATGATTCAAATATATGGCACTCCCTCACTTGGATCCCCCAGGAGTTTAGGTTTGGAGCCTGACTGCTTAATATAGCGGCTCTACAGCTTCCTTTGCCGGAAGACAGTGGTGTCCCTCACCTTTTTTCTTTAACCAGGGTGTGGTCTGGGATTTTGCATCTCCCTGGTCATGTGGGGCCTGTGATGTGTGCCACGTGTCCTGGCCTTGTGTTCCTTATGTGCTCCTGCCTTCTTACTAAATTTGTGGGTATTTACCGTGTTTTTTTTTCCCTTTAATTGTTCTCTATTGGATCTTTAATGGCAACGCTCCATTTTGTACACTAATTCATTACCCTGGGAGTACCTTCTGACATTGTGTAAACTATTGGGCTGTATGTTTGTGCGATAAAGCCCATATAAGATGCAAGGTAGTAGGAAATGGTGTTGGGTAATGTTACACAGGACTTATAGGCTCGGATTATGAGTTGCACCGCACTGGCATGTTGGATACTCAACACCGGTACATACTGTCAAAGTGCAGGAACACACCACAAGCATCATGCAATTATGAGTTAATCACCACAGAATGTGGAATTATGCTGACCTGGTTTTCCTGGCAGAATTCTACATGCAACCCCCAATTCAGTGGGTATTAACCCTCCCTTTTTCTGCGTGCTTTAGGCAGGTGGTAAATGGATTCTAATTGATAGATTTCTGGGGGAGGTGGTGCGTCCTCTTTGCCTCTTTGTTACTTTTATCTGGCCTTCGCTTGATCCGTTCATGTACTTTGCCATCCAGGTGTTTCATCAACAGGCGCCCAGTGTGCGATTGTTCATCTTTGCAGTTTCTGAATGGTTTCAGCACTGGTACTCGGCCTTGCTCAACCAAACCCCATTTGTCCTCGATTTCACAATGTAATGCAACCACTAAATCATCAGACCAAACTTTCAACAATGCCAACTACTTAAAACCATGGATATCCCTTTAGAATACATCTGTTTGCGTGCTGATGCTGTCAGAGTTGCTTGTCAGAAGCATTTATTTATAGACCTACATATTATTCATGTCTCTTTAAAAAAACTTTCATTACTGCAACATATCTTGTTAATGCATGTACTCCAAACGTAATGCCTTTTTCAAGGTATTTTGCCTATCTCTAAAAATCATTAACAAAAACTAGCAATTACATTTATCAAGCAAATCACTACTATTCAGCCTGAGAAAATTAACTTTACAATTACAAACAATTTAGTTGTGCAGAAGGACACCCATTGCAATACATATGGAAATGCTTTGTTTTTCACCTGTCTTTTAATCATGATTGTAATAATTAAATGGCATTCTACAGTAACTCTCATTAAGATGAAGCATCTCGACCTGTAGTTGATGGACTGTTTCTTCCAAAATGATGGGGCAGATATTGGCAAAGGCCCTCTCTCACAGTCATTTATTTGGTCCATCGTTGACATCGTGTTAAACTATCTAATCAGCTTCATGTCTGGGATCCATTATTAAAATCCTAGGCAATTTCTGTGTCCAGCCACAAAATGTCTCCGCCTTTGCTTTGTAATGGTGCATTGCCAACTTATTCATACATAATAGCTGCTGCTAATAATAATAAAGCGCATAGTTACCTCATGTGAGGTGTCCCAGTGCTCTGCTCGCATTACATAGTATTCTTTCAAACAGGAGGTGCAGGTGTCCTACATGCACTATATTTTGGGGGGATTGATGAGTTTCACAGTTCGGTTGTATCATTTTTATCACCAATTTCCTCCTTCTCACCTTTGGGATCTACTGGTTTTGGCAATGCTGTATAGCACTGGCAAGAAACATTTTTGCTGATACTGTGAAGCATTGGCCTAAAGTGAAAAAAAAGTACAATGACATGCCCCTCAGTAGCCCTTATAGGTGACTGTGTCATCTCATAGGCACGTGCATGCGTGATGACATAGGCATGCACAAGCGTCATCACACAAGCATGCATGCATCACCACAAAATGGACACCCACGGATTGACATGGTTGCTTCTTATTTTTATTTACTGACCCAAGATCGATCGGTAAATTTAAAAAAGTGAATCAAAGCAATTTTTAACAACGAAGGGGCCTTCAGAAATGTACTGCTTGACCCTCCCAAAAAAATGAAGCATAAAAAAAGATGGCATGGAGAGGCAACAGAGGAGTGGGTGGAGCGAGTAATAAAATAAAAATAAAGCCAGATTGGGGAGGAGGAGAAAAGCAGCACAGGAGTGAGAGAGCAACATTGAGGGTGGGAGGGGAGACAGCAATATGGCAGTCAAAGGGAGAAGCACACACGGGAAGAGCCACATCAAACATGGGGTGGGGGAGATAAGAGGGAGAGAGCAACACAGAGTGAGAGGGAAGTTGGTCAGAGGAGAGGCACAAGAGAGCAGCCCCCGAGGGTGAGAGCACCACTGAGCGGGAGGAGAAGCACAGGAGGAAGAGAGAAAACTGTTGCACTCTCGTGGAATGCTTACCAAAAAGAAAAAAGTAGTTCCCTAAAGGTGAGCAGTGGAAGGATACAAATCAGCCAATCATGAGGGTGGTGAAGAGGATATGGTCCAGGAGAGAATAAACACAAGAACATTAAAGCATGCTAAAGCAGGGTCATGAATAAGATGTATGCAAATTAGAGTGCTAATAAAGCCCACCAATGGTAAGCAATGTTTGGGCTGTAAGCTTGTAAGTTCTTGATGAGCCCACAATAGGTTTTTTGCAACCAGGCAGCTTGTGCAGTCTAGTAGGCAAGACATAAAAGGACAGCTGAGATCTTCACAGTGAAAGATACTGGTAGCAATCACTTCCCATCCTTTATTCACATTTATTTTTTAATCAGGCTCAACAATACAATATACATTTATCTTCTTCAGAAGTGAGCTCTTGTAGCATTGCTTTGTTACAGAGTGCTACATATTTTATACATCAGAATTATAGACTCTCATTCTGTTTACTAATATGCCCTTTAGTACCTTAAATGCTTAGATTTGTACTAGCATTTTTAAGAAGAGAACGAAATAAACTAAAAGACAACTAAATAATCTATTCAGCCTTTATAGTAGTAATTGGTCGAATGTGAGAAGAGAGGGGGGGTCACCAGTTGAGAAACAATTCTAAGAGAGTCCCCAGTGTGCATTCTATCCTATCAGCATGCTATACGTACCCAAGAGTATTATGAGATGTAAAGCCATACACATCAGTGCAACCAAACCAAACAAGAACATGCAATCCCTGATAACCAACAGGAAAGCCTGGGTCATGACTTTACAACAATTATTTAGCCATGATATGAACAAGATGTGTGATTGCAGTTTACAGCTGCCTAGTATGGAAGACTAACGCTTGGCCTAGTGAGGAAGTCAACTAAATGTGTGTGCAGAGGTGTCCGCCCTGCATTGAGGGAAGAGATAGAAACTGCAGAGATATTGAGCCCATATGCTCATCCATAGGAATGATGTGGATTCTGAGATTGGTTGTTCTCCTCCCCTATTCCTCCGTAGGCTAGAGAGATGGGGTGACTATTTCCCCTTATCCTCTGAAGCACTTAATGCAGCAGAGTGGTGTTGTGAAATGGATTTCAAGAAGTCCCCAGTGCTATGTCGTTTCCCAAGTTATTAAACCACTTTTTTCCCCCGAATATAGGGCCTCCGATAAGCAGCCACCCACTAAACTAGCTCCCCCTTCTATCTCAGGATTGATGGGGGATTGCAGGCTTTCTAGTTCATTATAATACATCTTTTAGCTAGCAACTCGGGGATGCAGGGCGCGCAATGTAAATTGCTTTATTTATTTATTTATTTACTTAACTCCATTCGGCCGTATGCCGGACTTTACTACTCCCCACCATGCCCCTCCCCGCCCAGCCATACTGCCCCGCAGCACTCTCTCGAGGAGCCGCCACTGTTGTAATGGTTTCCCTCAAATTCATGCAGTGTAACACTGTTTGAAGATATGCTCAGGAAACTGAGTCAAATGTCTCATACAGGTCCATTAATGTTACTACTGGGTGCCGTCATGGGTATATGTTCAATGATGTGGAACAACCTCTGAATATTAGCAGAGGGGTTTCTGCTAGGGACAGACCCATTCCGATCTAAGTGGATTAGATGAGTGATGTGTTCCAACAGTTTAGAAGAAAGGACTTTGCTTAAAATCTTGTACTCAAGAGTTAGCATGGAGAGGGTGCAAAATGCTGGTGGTTCTTTGATCTTATCCTTGCCCTTCTTTGGGATCAGAACAGTCAGTGCCTGATGTGTTGTTATTGGCAATTTCTGAAACTACAAAGTGTTACACCTGGCATCCTAGGCGTGGTTTCCCCTGACATTTTGCCTTCTGACCTCCTGTTTTGCTGACTTCATTTTTGCTGGCTTTAGGATTCTAGGCACTTTACCACTGACAACCAGTGTTAAAGTGTATATGCTCTGTACTCAAAACATGGAACATTGGCTTATACACAACTGGCATATTTAATATGCATATAAGTCTAGAGCAAAGTGCACTATATGTGTCCATGGCCTATAAATTAAATGCTACTACTGGGCCTGCACCAGTGATTGTGCCACCCACTTCAGTAGCCCTTTAAACGCGGCTCAGGCGTGCCACAGCAGAGCCTGTGTGTGCAGTTTTAAACTGCCATTTCGATCTGGCAAGTTAACCTACTTGCCAGGCCCAAAACTTCCTTTTTTATTACATATAAGCTACCACTAAGGTAGGCCCTAGGCAGCCCTATGGGCAGGTTGCAGTGTATTTAAAAGGTAGGACATGTACTTTTGAGTTTTACATGTACTGGCAGTGAAAAACTGCTAAATTTGTTTTTCACTAATGTAAGGCCTATCTCTCCCATAGTTTAACAATGGGATAGCCTTAAAACATTTTTAAGAGTTATTTCCAATTGGGAAAAGACAGGTATTTGGAATTTGGTGTCTCTGGACTCACAATTTAAAATCACACCTTATGGCAAAGTCCGATTTAAAATTGTAATTCTGAAAATGTCACTTTTAGAAAGTTGGTATTTCTTACTTTAACCGTTTTGTGTCTCTGCCTGTCTCTGAATACACGCCTGGGTTGGTTGACAGCTGGAGTTTGTGCATTTCCTCTAGACAGTCACACATAAAGGGAGATGGTGTGAAACATTTGCATCCTGATGGCCCATCACTAGGCTGATGGGCTTTCCTGAGGTAAATTCGGAAGGAGGAGCTGAAACTTGCACCTGAAAAGAGATGTTGCTTTCCCCACACAAATAACTGCATATCCCCCTGTAGTGAGTCTGGAGCCATAGCAGGAAAGCCAGGCCTCTTTGAAGTCTTCCTCCAGTACATAGGCACAACTGAGTATAAGTACTGGACCCCTGAAGTCACAAAATGGGAACTGTGCTGGAACCAAGGACGTTCGGCCAGGAAGAAGAGCTGTGCTGTAGGAGGAACTGCCACTTTGCTACCTGCTTTGCTGTGCTGGCCTGCTGCCTCTTGCCTGGGACTGAGAAGGACTGTACCTGCTCTCTACATCCTTGAACCCAAGTTTCTCCAAGTCCTTGCTGGCTTGCCCCTTGTTCTTGAAGTCTCAGGGCAAAGACTTCCTTTAACTTTGATTCAGCTGCTGAACTCTGCCAACTTTGAGTCCTGCCCTTCTAAGAAGTGCTAATCAAGTCCTGGGCCTTGAAAGCGAGTTCTGCAGCTGTTTCCTTTCAGCAAGCAACCCAGTAATGACTTTGCACCGATCGGAAGCAACACAGTGCCCTCCAATGCACTGCCGATCCGAGGACATCCAAGCAGGGATCGATGACGACGCAGGTTCTGACTGCAAGATTGGACAATGACACAGCGCCAATCCGAACACATCCCTGCGCAGCTCTATAACGATGCGAATCTCGATTGTGAGGTTCGACGCCGACACATCGCCGATCCAAGGACATGCCAGCAAGGCTTGACGACGATGCAGCGCCCACATTGTAAGGGGTTCGACAACAACACAGGATCCAACTGCGAGGCTTGACGATGACACATCGGCCAGAATGAGTGAACTGGAACAGACGCATCAAGAATTCGATGCCAACGCTTGCTCCATCAAAGGTACTTTTTCAGCGGGCCCTGCAAGGGTCTTGTAGCCGGCCTGCCCTCCATTACGGTTGGCCTGAAACTTCAGATTTACCCCGGTCTGTGACCTCAAATAACCCCTAAGCACTATTGACTTTTAAGCAGTATATTGCAGTTTATTCTATAAAAATTCATATCTCAAGTTCTACTTATTGGATTTTGTCGTTTTGGTCTTTATTTAAGTTGTGTATCTGGCTTACCCTGACTAGGATTGTGGGCCCTACTTGGACAGGATGGAAACCTCTGACAACTAGAGACCCAATTTCTAACAGAAAGCATGATATACATTAACACATTTGGACGTTAGTATGTGTGTATTGGCTTTATAAAATTTGACAGACAGCCTTCAATGCTAGGAGTTTTATTTTGGGGAAGAGCAGTGAAAGCTGTGTTAATCTCTAGGGTAGTTGTTGAGTCCTCTAGAGAGTGTCTAGCCACACAACACAGTAAATTCAGCGCAGCTCCATCTAAATGATCATATATTTCTCTCTTGTTTGTATCCATACTTGAACAGTACAATGCTTCAAGGGGCTATTAATCTCAGTTTTGACTATATTCCCCTGAGAATTCCTTATGCAGTGGATGCAGGAGTGATTGTCCACTTGTCTCACTAATTGCACCAGCAAATGCCCCGCTGTATCACCTGGTGAACAAGTTTGCTTTTACTACCAGGTGGAGTCTCAGCAAACACCGGCAACCAGAGGCGCAGTTCCCAGTCACTCTAACACCTCCACATACTGCATCAGAGGGGCATCTCGAACCATATTTCCAAATACATGCTCCAGTTGCAAAGTGTCCCCCGCAGGTGTTGGTGTTACTGCTCCTTGAGACATATATGCTCTGTCCAGTGAGTATTAATACTCGTGCTCTCATCTGACCCTTGTTTTAGAAGGTCACTGAATCTAGATGCCCCCTTCCACCAGCTCCTCTCATTGTGTAGTCCAAAAGCTGCTCTGAGGGCTCCCACCACCTCTTCACTGTGCCTTTCACCTGCAGAGCTGGTCAGACCTCCCACAGCCATCCTACTTGCCTCAATCTCAGGTTCAGTCGCCCCTGCTTTGTGGTAATGGGTGTGCCTCTCTTTTCAGGACTAGCCCACCTCTGACTGCTCCACAGCCTCCCACAAGCAGCCTCACAGAGGCTAGATCAAAGGGCTTCTGTAACAGCCAGATTCAGGTCCAGGTCGTCACTCTAGTCAACAGGAAATCTGCTGGGGTCTGACCCATGCTTACAGAGTCCCCCAGGGGAGCAGAGTCATTTACAGACATAGAGCTTTTCAGCCTCTG
The DNA here is from genome assembly GCF_964204655.1 of Triturus cristatus. Classification (NCBI taxonomy): domain Eukaryota; kingdom Metazoa; phylum Chordata; class Amphibia; order Caudata; family Salamandridae; genus Triturus; species Triturus cristatus. The sequence continues at coordinate 326,337,018 of NC_140587.1, forward strand.
CCAAGCGGCCTCGTCCTAGGCTTGGATTCAAGCACTGCCTCAGGCGCACGCCGATGGACTGGATCTAGAGTGCCTGCCCCACCGCAGTCAATTTGGGCTCCTGACCGTAGCTAATGACAGCAAGAAATCACCTGGTGCACGGTGCATGGTCATAGCACCATCCAGGGTGGCAATATCAATTATTGTTAGTGGCAGGCAGTGGGAGCTCTCTCAGCACGCCCTACTCCATTGTAAGTTGGCCACGCTTCCCTCACTTTCAATCCTTTGTTCTGATGTATATACCTCCTACCGTGTTGGAAAAGCAAGTAAGTTATTTCACTTCAATTAATTTCTCTGTGGCTGGAGAAAGGCTGGGCACACATTATACATTATTCATGTTATGGGCTAGTTTTTGCATGGGACAAGGCAAGGAAGGTGGAGGCAGGCAATGGAAGGTGCTGGTACTGTATGCATGCAGGTAAAACCTAGCTACAAAGCAAATGTGCACAGAAAAATCTGTGCAGTGGGCTACATGTGAGTTGGGTAAAGATCACCCGGGATATATTTGTGTGATGAGGGCAGAAAGCAAGAGCTGGGTAGAGTGGCAATGGGGCATTTTAGGGAGCAGAACTGGAGCAAGAGGGGACAGGCAAATGTCCAGGGTAGTTCCACAGGGGTGGACTTGTGAAAAAAGAGTTTGTAAGAGATACGAGATTTTTTGTGCCAGGGTATACTTACAGTTATTTGTCGGTGAGATGGTGTTTGAAAAGTATGAGTTTCAGTTACATATTGAAATTAATGAGGGAGGGTGTCTGGCAGATTTAGAATGAAACGTAACTACATACCCTCAGTGAGTAGCAGGTCTGTCTCCTGGTTTTCTCTTTCCTGACCATTTTTATCTTTTTTATCTTGGGTGCCAGGTAGTATTGAGTGCCATTGTTGATTGGCTTGAAGACGTTGCAGCAGATCAGAAAGTGATTTTTGGAAGCAGAGGCAGAAAACAGAGATCTTTCAGTGCTCAAGTTTATTCACCTGTGAATTTACAAAGACCTTTAATGAGTTGTGACACTGCATGGAGAACATTTTTTAGGGATGTCAAAGGGATGTCTTGAAAACTGGCAACCAGGATGTTGCCTCTGTCCAGGGGAAAAAGAACGAGTGCTTGGACAGTCGTTAGGGAGTACTCACCAGGGAGAAATGGATTCACTGTGCACAGCAAGAACAACAGATACCAGCTGTTCTTAGATGTGTGCATGGTGTGAGTTTTGAAGTTGAGTGATTAATAGATATCCCAGGGATGTGATGATGTTAACGAGTCATGGTGTGAAGTTGCCTATATTAATTTTGTTGATTAATTTCTTAACTTAGCGTTTTTGGCGTGTATTGGCAATAAAGGCAAGCTCTGTTTTCATTTGATTTAGTTTGAAATAGGCCTTGGACATCCAGGCTTGAATTGTGGTGAGGCCGTGCTTCAATCTGATGTCATGTAGATTGGATTTTACATGTGTGAACAGTTGGTGGGTGCTGATTTAATTGCCAGTTAGCTGGACTCCAAGTGACTCTATATGTAGGGTGAAGATCAAAAGTAACAAGCATTGGCATAGCCAATAGGTCTCGCCTTTGTGACCTTATAAGTGTTTATCCATGCAACAGTTGATGTTGTTGCGCCAAGGATATTGTGCTGGATAACTAAACACTTATAAAGACCCAAAGGCGAGACCTATTGGCTATGCCAATGCTTGTTTTAATAATGTCATGCTCAAATGCCTTACGTGTGCAAATGTCCTTATGTCATGGAGTGGGCACTTAATATTAACACCACAGCATGACAAGTCATCTGAACTTCATAGGCCTCCTTTGAAAGAGTAATGCTATATCTCTTATCATGCAACAGTACCATCCAGTAGATGCCTAAAGAACACAGCACCCTGCAGCAACATAATATATGTATTACTCATCCATACAAAACACAATTTCCCATAGTTATCTGTGGCTGGCCTCACAATCTCGCAATAGATAAAGTTGGAGAAGTGAGCATCCTACCTAGAACTTTTATCAGATCATTTTGCAGTGGTACTTTTGTTAGCTAATAGCCCTTCTCCATTAGGATGAAATACTGCTGATTAAGAGATACTCAACTTCTCGGCCCGGTATTCCATAGGAGAACGGGTCAGCTTTCTCAAAATACTTTAATTTAAATGAGTTTGTTACCAGAGATGGAAACACTGAGGGGAGTGTTTAAAGTATATATATTCATCTCAAAAGGAGCAGGTGCTCTTAGTTCACTTTGTGCACGGCTAGGAACGCTGGAGGAGCATTGACAACTTAAAAATGCATACAACTCTAACAAAGATAATGCACATTGAGTAAAATACAGAATACACTAAAGACATTTTGAGAGTACACCGATCTGGGAGCATTACATTTCAGCAAACATTAGCGTGGGTCTCTAGCGCTTGGCATTGTGATTCACATGCACTGGTTATCACTACCGGCAGCTCCCCCCTGGATCTTTTCCACATCTTCAGGCAATCCTTTGAGCATTTATACTCCTCCCACTCTAGTTTTGCTTCCTTGGAGTAGCAGAATGCTTAAATGAGGCCAATACAGCCTAGATTGAGGGGGATATGTCAAAACTCCTAAATTTACACACATTAATGGCCATCCTCCGCTGGGTAGATCACCACCTACCTGCAGAGGCCAAAGAAGCTTTTGATGCTTTGGAAATGCCATTTATGCAGCAAGTGCCAAAGTGTATGGGCCTTCAGCAAGCATTTTCTAGATCCGATAAACCTACAATATGAGGCTCTCAATGGCCCGGGAGGAAGTTAATAATCTCTACTTAGATGTGGTGTACATTACAGGCACTCCCCAGAGATGTCCATTGCCATCCCCGATGTTCACCCTAGCAGTTGAGCACCTAATTCACTTAGTTCACGAGTTTTGCTCCCAACACAGCGTCTAAATTAAAGGGCAAGCACGACATCCTTATGTATTGATATACGGTATGTCCAAAACCCACAAACTAACATGGCCTTAACCATTAGAGATGTATTAAAATTTGGTGGCTATTCCGGTTTACAGATCAACTGGCATAAATCTGAGCTGTTCCAACTTACAGACGGCACAATCACATTTGTTGGGGAATACCCACTGAAATGTGGGCAGATGGGGGTCAAATACCTAGACATACATGTAACCAGAGATACTAAGATGGAATTACAGAACAGCTCTCAAGACCCTTGGAGGGCATGTTGAATACTACTCCCCATATCGCTGATGAGCTAGATTTCGCTCATCAATATGGTAGTACTACCAAAATTCTTATACTTAATGTTCCAATCTGCACATCTAAAGTACAGTGGGGAAATAATATGGGGGAGCAAACAGCCACGTATAACATGGGACCTCCTAATACAAGCAATGGTGGGGTGAAGGGAGGCTTGTCAGTACCTGACATTTCTATACTACCTAGTCGCGAAGGTGCATTATGTTAAATATCGGTTGGGTGAACAGACCTTCCTAATACATGTAAGGATCGAATGTAGAATGGCTGAGCCTTACTCTCTGAGGCCAGTAACATGTAAAGAGCCATCTTAAGCTTTTGAGAACACAGCAGTTTTACACCCCATGTAAATGTTCCACTCTATTGTAACAGAAGAAAGACCATTAAGCCACTAGAAAGGAATGTATTGGACTTGTGGTATAAACATTCCACCCACTGTGTGTGGGGGGGGTGGGCATTTACCATGTAGAAAGACCAACTGGCACTTCAGCAGCCCACATGACCCTGGGGGAGGTGAGCAGGGGGGGCTAAGAGGAGTTTGGGTTAAATAGCATATAGGGCAAAGAGGATGAGAGAGAGAAGAGGGGGCAGATGAGCGAGGAATTCAGTGGGTGTAAAGCAATGGGGGTTGATAAGTGAAATAGTAGAGCTGAAGTAGAGAGGGGAAGAAAGAGAAGCCTACTGAGCTGCGGTGAGCTGTTTGGTGGGAGGCTGGTCCAAGCCCATGAGCCCCAGCCGGGACTGGGCACAGCGGTGTTGGGTTGTTAATGCACGGTTTGGTAGTCTTGTGGTGGTATGGGCTTGAAGTTAGCCCTTGGAATGGCCCGGCACCCCGCCTGCCTGATCCCCTGCGCCGCCTACCTAGCTGCGGGGTGCTGTCTGGTGAGAGGTGGAGAGGCAGCGGGAGCCCATGAGCCTCAGCCGGGCCGCAGGGTGTTGTGCTGCTCATGCACATGTTAAGTCTTGCGTGGTATGGCTATTTTCCGTGGTTTATAAGTCGCTTTGGGCCAATCCGCACAATTGGAAGGAAAGCCTGCACTGGCGGAAAGCAGCCCACCTTCCAGAAGAATATGCTCAAGACACCATTGTCACTGAGCCACATGGTCCCTGATTAAAATGCAAACCACTCAACCATCAAGATTTAATGCGCACTCGAAAACACTGCTGCACATCTTACTAAAAAGCCCAACCACTAAACTAAACAAGGACGGGGTAAGGGGTGGTGCGATGGGGAGAGCACACAAAGAAACGGTGGGTGGGAGTGGAAAGCAGTAACACTGGTCAGCTGAAAGCATCTGCCAAAATTCACAGAACACGAGGCAGACCATCGGAATAAATAGTGTGCGAAACGAACAGAAGCAAAATGAGACCTGTAACAGGGGCAGCAGCTATGGGAGGGAACGACAGACTAAAAGGAGGGACGAATGGCAAGGATTTATCGCTCACAAGTAAGGAATTTAGAAAGGCACCCTAACAACCAATGAAATGGGCCGGCATGAAGTCCATGTACTGCATGCAGCATGTCTCCAAGATGGCGCATGCGCCGTGTCTAGGCTCGACCTAAAAATGTTAGGGGAGAGCACAGGTTTCTCTGGTAGCCTCCAATCTAGAAGTGGTGATTATTAAAGATGAAAGGACCAAGAGCATTGTGCTGTGTCAGAAAGGCCGATATATATATATTTTTTTAAACTTGATCTAGTCTACTCAGCTCACTTTTTTGGGAGATTGGTCAAATGAATGCCATAGTCAGTAGTGCTGAATGCTCCTAATAAGCTTAGTAATGTAAGAACATTGGCACAGCTGATGACAGCATACACGAACAGATCATCAAGAGCAGCTATAATCATCAACTGTTTCGTGATTGTGGCGGAGTCTAGTTTTGTGTTAATTTAAGAGGGAATGTGTTTCCAAAAGGCAGCCTACATGTTTTGTGACAACACTCGAGAATCTTAGCTGCAGTTAAATGACATATGCAACAATAATTGGTACACAGAGACAAGTCTAAGCCTGCAACTGTGGGACAAAAGTACCTGGACAGAAGTAACCCTACCTGATGCAAGGAAAACAAGCAAACAAGCCCGGGAGCTGTGAGCGCGCGCGCAAAAATGAAATAAAAAAAAACGCGAGTGGTGACATGAGTGGTGCGCGCGCATGCCACGGGATAAAGTGCAAGCATTGGCCACGACCGAGAGTTGTGTGCGCGCGCAAAGATGAAATTTAAAAAAAAGACGAGTGGTGCAAGCGCGACGGGAAAAAGGGCTGTGCACGTCGCGCGCGCTTGTGCGCGTAACAGCAAGCTGGTGGCCGGCAACAGCCTTTGGAAGCATTTCCAAAATCCACTGAATAAATGTCTCGCAGAGCAGCGCATGCACTGACACAGCGAGACCTAAAAATGGAGCCTTGGTGCATGCTGTAGGTTACAGTGTTTGATTTGGGTCAGGGGGTGTTCATGTGGAACAGCTGGGCAATTTACATTTTCTATAGGTATGAATCCAACCACTGCAGCCCTGTTCCAATGAAGCAGTTTGGTTAGTCAGTATGTATGACAGGGGTTCTAAGTGTATAATGCTAAAGGCCACGGAGTGGTCATGCAGAACAATGAGGCAGGTTTCACTGTTGACTGTGATCTGGAGGATGTCATTAACCACTTGGATGCAAGCTAATGCCATGTCATAGCAAGAGCTGAATCCCGGCTGTAGTCCTGCAGAATTTGATCTCATTGAGAATTTGATTTGTGATGTCCTTTTGAACCAGGCATGGTTCTTTGGAGAGGCAGGGTCTGTCAAACTTTTGAGAACGCCTGGGAAGATGCTACGTCAAAGAGATCAGTGGCAATGTTCAATAATGATAACAATGCTTCTCTGAATGTCTTCTTCACAATGGGTAAGGTGATGATTCTGTGATGATTGTGTCTTCGTTGAATGTTGCGTTCAGTGAGTGCAGTATAGTGGTCAGAGTTGGTATGTTGATGATTATTATGGGATAGTTTCCCAGTCTTCCTCTTTAGGCACTTTGCCCATCTATCAACATCACTGTCAGAACAAATAATTGGGACAATCAAAAGAGTCATTCAGGGATGTTTATGGGTGCACTAATCTGTATTACCCCCCACATGTGCATCAAGCAACCCCTCCTACTAGCAACAGTCTTGCTCCGTTTTCTCCACCAATGACACCCCTCTCTTTCCTTTTTCCTTCATCTTCTCCTGCCATTGAAATCACCGTATTAGTGTCACTTTTGGTTCTCTTCATCCCTCTCCAATCCTCATGTTACATTTTCATCACTTTAGCTGATTTCCTTCCTGCACCACTACCAGTAACTCCCAAATTAAGTTTCTACCACTGATGAGTCCAACTTCAATACAATATCAATTACCATCACAACCAGAAAGCCTTTACCATCTTTCTTGAGCAGTAGACAGACTTCTGGTCTGTGGATCATTCATAATGGTGGCAATTTTATTTTACTTGGGTATCCATGGCACAGTACTTCATCACCCCAGCTCCTACCTCAGTGACTAATCCTACTCGAGTCCTGGGGCTCCTCCAGCTAACCATCTGACTGTATCTCTCCCAGTGGGCATCTGCACAGGCTCCCTGCATTTCCCCTTATCTGTTTCCTAGTTCACCTCCTTGTCAATGACAGCTGTGGGGAATTCCATCTGATATGGCATTGTCAATCAGATTTTTCATATTTAATTGGGCCTTCCATTTGGACTAATGCTTTTGAGTGAGACTTTTGTAATCTGTGCTCAGGCTCCGTATGCTCCATATTAATTGGATTAGTGACTATGACTAGTACTAATGGGCTGAACTGCTGTCAGGACACTTACCTGTCACTGTAGAGTAAAAGGGTGCGGCCTAGCATGCTGTACAGAGTGTGTGTTCTAGGCGACATGTGTGGCCTGAGGCTGTACAGACAAAATAGAAGCGCTGTGTCAACCGATAAGTGTAATAAATACAATATGAGAAGTGGAGGCATTCATGTGAAGCATAGCAAAGTGTGCGAGTGTAAGTTTTAATAATGACTTGCTTTATCTCAACACCATTTCATGCCTATCACATCATGTGAATGTGTTTGCTGTCCAAAAGGGCCTATTTTCTAGCGTTTGGCAGAACTCGTGGAGTTTTACTCCGTGAAATTCCTCGGAGTTACCTAAAAGCTCTGCGAGATTCCGCAGAGTTCCACTCGCGCAATAAACAGACCACGCTGTTGTCTTTAAGCGTAAAAGGCCATTTATTAGGACCAGGCTGCATTACAGTAAACAATAACCAAAACAACATTACATCAATAACAGATCCCCACATCACTCTTCAACCCTTCACTCCTTTCACCCCCTCCAAACTCACATTTCCTACCACTCCATGCCCCTTCAATTTCACAAATCTCCTAGCATCCTCCCCGATATCATCTGCCATTCCACTCATGCCTCCATTTCCCCCACTTCATTCACTCCTCCCCCGAGGGATGGGTGTGCCCGCTAATGACTCCCCCCACCCCTCCAAAGTACCGCCAACCCCGCAGCCTGACCTAAACAGGCACGCTTCGCCAACCCCTTCCCCAACCCTTGAAACTGCAGGGCGGGTGGGTGGCCTTTGCTAAATTCCCTCCAGATGGTGCCGAGCGCAGGAAGAGGAAGTCGCCTTCCTCCGCTGCGCTCTTATACCCACCCCCTAACTCCCCCCCTTGACCCTGCCTGGTCCTACTCCTGCATGAAAGACCCCGGGGGAAGACTAGTCTGCGACTCTGCTTCCCCCGGGGCCCAGCATCGCGCAATAAACAGACCACGCTGTTGTCTTTAAGCGTAAAAGGCCATTTATTAGGACCAGGCTGCATAACAGTAAACAATAACCAAAACATTACATCAATAACAGATCCCCACATCACTCTTCAACCCTTCACTCCTTTCACCCACTCCAAACTCACATTATCTGCCCCTTCCGTTCCTCATCCATTTCACAAATCTCCTAGCATCCTCCCCGATATCATCTGCCATTCCACTCATGCCTCAATTTCCCCCACCTCGTTCACTCGTCCCCCCCGAGGGATGGGTGTGCCCGCTAATGACTCCCCCCACCCCTCCAAAGTACTGCCAACCAGGTAACCCCCTTTAGGGCGGTTACCTGCCCCCCCCCCGGACTCGGGCAGCCGCGCGCATCCCCACCTACTCAAACAGCCCTGCAACACCAAATCGCCTCATTCCAGAGCTTGCTGACCACATCTCTCATCTCCATCATGTAATACGCATTCCCCATTCTGGAAAGATGCACTCCCTCATCCCTAAACAGTAGCGGTTCCTCCAGTCGCAGTCCAACGTGAGCAATAAGTTGAATGTCCTTTTCCCCACAAAAAACTTGCATCGCTCTGTTAAGTTTCCGTCGTGCTTTCTCAATAGCCCCATGTTTGATAGCACCCCTCCATATTTTTTCTCGGAACAAATTCAGTCCAGGCAATGCAGGTCCCTGACAGCCTGTGCTCCAAAACCTCCAAGTCTCTTTGCATCAGCTGTAAGAGCGCCAAACCCGACAGCCAAACTAAATCGTTCTCTCCCAAATGGATGATCAGCAGATCAGGGCATCCCTTCTGTGGGACCATCTTCGTAAGCCAGGGCAATAGTGCCCCCATCGCATCCCCCTTTTTCCCCACCAGTGCACCTCATGATGTTGTCCTTTGAGTCCCAGGTTACAGTGCACACCTGTTGCTCCGCATACTTTGAAGCCCAATGCACGAAAGAATGCCCCACAATCCTAGTGACCGTCTTGGCCCCAGGTCCACCCACGCAACCTACGAGAGAAAAATATGTTAGAAACACATATTGAACCATCCACCCCATCCCCCAACGCCCCAGCTCCTGGCACCCAGACCCTTCACTTACGAACATACCGCTCACAGCACCAAGACTTCCACCTCCCAATCTGCCAAATCCTATCCCAGGACCACCCCAGCCGAGCCGCCGCTGTCGCCACCCCAATACGGAACGAGTGAGTCCCAAAACCTGCTGGCTCCAAGCCCAAGCACCTCAAAGCCATATGCAGCACCGCCAACAACTGCCCCGGGGACACCCTCGCACCTGACATGTGACAAAATATCTCGCCACTCACAGCCTGCGTGAAAAGCACAAACGACCTCCATTCAGCCACCGGGCACACGTCCCCACAACCATTCTCACACAACCAAACCCACTTACCCCGCCCCAACTGATCTGTTTTGGACTGACCCAACCAAATCCCTAGTCGCCCTGCATCCAACCTGATCTCCTCATACCACCTAACAGACAATGCCCGCGTGCCCAACAACTCAGAGACCCGAAACGCCCCAAAAAACATCCAGATCATGCACAAACCGAAAATTCGAACCTCAAACTCATCATAACAACAGAGCGGCAGAACCGCAACCAACCTGACCAACACTTCAAGCGTTATTGCCTCCCCCAGTACCCTCCCCCCGTTCTCTCCCTGCCCCAACCTCTGAGCACCCTACTTATAATCACATCTTTCCTAGGGTCAAAACCAAAAAACAAACAACAATAGAACGACACTCCTGCCAGTTTCCCTGATATAGTCGCAGCCGTCAGCCCCTTGTCAATGCAATGCAATACAAACTGCAACACTCCTTGCTCCACTGCTGAGCGGTTCCAAAAGCAGAATCCCCGCGCCATCCCATAAAGGATCCAAACTCAGCCCACGCCCATCTGTATGTCCGCCTGGTGGTATCAGCAATAGAATTCTCAACTAGGCCTATCACCCTCACTCCCCCAAGGCCCAGATGCCGTCCGGCAGCACGGTCTTGTACAGATCCGCTCCTGGTGCCAATCGCCAGAACCACTGCCACTGCAAACGAGACAAAGCATCCGCAATGTCATTATTCGCTCCAGGAACATGCTTGGCTCGAAAAACCACATTGCAACATGAAACTCCTCAGCAAGCGCAGCACTCTCAGGTCCCTCGCCCTTTGTCGGTTACCAACTCAACCACAGTCATGTTGCCCACATGGAACAACAACGACCTATTCTGAAACTCGGGACCCCACACTTCCAGCGCCACCAGCAAAGGAAAGAATTCAAGAAACGCAATGCTCCTCCCCTGCTTCACCCAGTGATCTGGCCAATTCTCAGCGCACCACCTACCATTCCACAAAATTCCAAAACCAGCTGCCCCGGCCGCATCAGAGTAAATTTGGACTTGCCAAACCATAATTTCGTCCACAAAGTCCAAGGACACACCATTGAAATCAGTCAGGAACATCAGCCATGTCCTCAAATCCGCCCGCACCCCCATGGAGATCCGTACCCTGTGGTGCGGAAGAACCGCCCCTGACATGGCCATGCTGAGCCGTCTGCAGAACGTCCGTCCAGCCCTGACCACCCTGCATGCGAAGTTCAAGAAACCCAGCACTTGTTGCACGGCCCTCCACGCAATCCTCTTCTCTCCGATCACCCACAAGAGGCACGCCTGAATTTCCGACACCTACCCGGCCGGGAGCCGAGCCGTCCACTGGGTGGAATCCAGCTCAATGCCCAAGAGCGTCAGGATACAGCACGGCACACTTGTCTTCTCGGGGGCCCACGGGACTCCAAATTGCCACGACAACTCTTGGAACCATGACAGGGCTCTGCCACAATCCCCTGAGTGCGCCTTCCCTAGAAACAGGAAGTCATCCAGATAGTGAGTGATGTCCCGATGCCCGCTAAACTGCGTAAAAGCTCACTGCAAGAAGGGGCTAAACATTTCGAACAACGCGCAGGAAATCGCACATCTCATGGGCAAAAGTTTGTCCACGTAGATGGCCCCTCCGAACTGCATTCCCAGTAGTGAGAAGTCCGCGGGGTGTACAGGCAGCAGGCGGAAAGCCGACTTCACATCGCATTTCGCCAGGTCCGCCTCCGGCCCACACACCCGCACAAGTCAGATCGCATCATCCACTGACGCATAAAGCACCCTTGAATCTTCCTCCGCAATGAAATCATTCACAGACTGTCCTTCGGGCCAAGAAAGGTGATGTATCATACGAAACCCCCCCTCCTCTTTTTTCGGCACCACTCCCAACGGGGAAATGATCAAGTCATCCATTGGCCAGTAATAAAATGGGCCCGCAATCCTCCCTTCATCCGCCTCCTTCCGCAGTTTGGTCGTCACCACCCCCGGCAATTCTTTGGCTGATTTTAGATTGTAGGCCCACCTCCTCAATCTGGGACCTTGATCACCTACCCAAAAACCCTCTGTAAAACCCCACTGAATCTCCAACGCTGCTTCCCTGTCCGGGTAACGGGAGAGCCACGGGGCCATTGCCTCTACCTTAACTGGTGTAGGGGTCCTTCTGTCCAGCCTGACCCCTACCTCTCGCGTTTCTCCACTGCTCCGAAGGGGTGGCCAGGGTAAGGCATTGTGTAAGGGCGTGCTTCCCCCCCACACTTGAAGCATTCATGCTTGAACTTGCATGGGTACCACGAACAGTAGCCCCTGTTATAGCTCCAACAGGCCCCGGTATTGTAACTGCTTGGCTTGGCGACCTGACCTGCGCTACCGGCACTGGCGGCATTCCCGCCCGCCCCGCTTTGGGCGGGACACGGCTGAAAAGACCAATACGGGACCGGCAAACCGCTAGCCGTGTGAGTCGATGCCGAGGAATGCGTTGACACCATCCACTGCATCCACAGCTCTTGATCCACTTCCCCCCAATACTTATCCGGATTCGCACTAACCCTAGCCCTGAACTCCTCGTCGTAACTCAACCAGGCAAACCCACCAAATTGCATTTGGGCCTTTCTAATAATATTCATGTACTTCAGCAACACTATGGCCCTGTCCAGATGCTTCTCGCAGTATATGCTAGCATAAATGAGAAACGCCGAAGTCCAGTTTTCCATGTTGACCGGGACCCTGGGCCGCCTAGTCAACTCCCATTCCTCCTCCTTGGAACCCTCCTTCGCCTGCACTTCCCGGTGTAGTAATTTAAACACGTCCACATATTCGTGTTTCCATATTCAACTCTTAATTTTGTCCGACAGATGCGACCCCAGTGGCATGGCCAAGCCCATGTAGGGCAACTTCTTCTGATGTTTGTCCTCCGACTTGTCCCCCTTGTCATCCTTCCCGTCCACCTTGTCAGCCTGCACCCCCGCCGTGGTCACTGACTTACCTCCTACCTGCTTATCCACCAGCGTGGGCCTGCCCTTCGGCACACCACTAACTTCCCTCACTGATCCCTCTCGCACCCCTATCAACCTACACGCCTTCTTCCTACCCCCTTTTGGGCCACCATCCCATGCTGCCCACCAAGAACCCTCACCTGCTAGCGATGAGTGCCGCTCTCTTGGCCGTCCGATGGAGGTGGAAGCCTTGGGTGTCTCCGCCTTCTCCTTCCCTGATGGTTGCCACTGAACCTGCAATAAACCAAGGTCTCCGTTGCCCTTCCCCCTACCCGGTTCTTCATCATCATCCCTCACCTCCCTGTCCTCAAGCTCCTCACTCTCAGCCTCGTAATCCAACTCAATCTCAGGCTCCAGCTCCACAGGGGCCCACAACACCTCTCTCACTGCTCTTTTCACACCCTTGCACTCACTTCACACATCCCGCGACCCCCGTCACACACGACGCCGTTGCCCGCTCCCGCCCCGGACGGATGGCTGCCGCGGACCGCCCTGCTGCTTCTTGATGACGACATGGGGCCGTCTTGCACCCCGCTGTGCCCCCCCCGCACTCTGCCGACATCCGCCGACTTAGATCCCCACTACCCCTCAGGTCGCTCCAACCTGAGTGGGCCCGGCACCATCAGGCCTCAAAGCCGTCCCGGCCGTACCGACCTGCACCTGCGGCCCTTTGTGACTCTCCTCCCCCCCATTCCTCCCTCTCCCAGCCCTGACGAGCTCCTCACGCTCTGCCCACCTCTCCTCCTCTGACGTGAGAGTAGGGGGCCCCTCAATCTTCTCTTCCCAGACCGCTCCGGCCCTGTGGGCACTCTGCTCCGCCCTCCTCGCCTCATTAAGTTGCGCCAACATGCGCTGTTCCCTAAACCGATCGTCCCACACAAATGCCTCCCAGCTTGGGAGGGGAGGGGAGGGGAGGGGAGTAGCCCTGAAACCCCATCCAGGCGGCAAAAACCCAGTCTGAGGGGCCAACTCCCGGCCAAGATCCCCCCCGCCACCCCTCCCCCCCCCGGAACCACAGCCCCCTGCACCCCCGAACCGCAGCCCGCCAGTACCGGGGTAGATGCCCTGGACCCCTTGGAGAGGTCGATGGGAGCGTCAACCCATTGCCCCCTGTCCCCAACTGCCTCTCCTAAGTCAGCCCTAGCCACTACAGCCTCCACCTGCAAGCCGCCGCACCCCCCCTCCTCCACCCCTGCCCCATCCAAGCCAGCCCCCTCTGCCACCTGTACTGTGCTGGGCCTGCCCACCCCCCTCCCACCCGCCTCACAGACTCCATCAGGGCCTCTGTGGCTTGGTAGCAGCTCACCAGTGGCAGCCCCCGCGGGCACGCGCCCCCCCGCCCCCTGCCCCCTGATCTTTGAACTCTAATGTGGGAAAACAAAGACGCGGAGGCAGGTTCTTACACCGGCCCCCGCGAGCAGTCAGTGCGCGTTGCACGCCCCTCCCCCTTCTCAACGCGGTAGACAGCGGCGGCTCCTCCTGACATGCAAATACCTGCCGCCGCCACCCCTGCCGAAGCAGCCCGCGTGGTCCGTTCAAACCCCACCCACGCCTCCCCGAGCACACCGGGCCGGAGGAGATCCTCCCGCCCGGCGCGCCCCAGCACTATCAAGGCCCGCCTCACCTCCTCGGCCAAAGCGCCCTCCATAACGACACCATTGCCACGAAGCTCCAGCCGCCCAGGAAACCCTGCCCAGTGGTCACGCCTCTCCCGACGGGCTCTCCTCACATGCAGAAAAGTTCCTCCACACTCGTGGCCGCCTCACTACGCCCTTCACTAAATTCCCTCCCGATGGTGCCGAGCGCAGGAAGAGGAAGTCGCCTTCCTCCCCTGCGCTCTTATACCCACCCCCTAACTCCACCCCTTGACCCTGCCTGGTCCTACCCCTGTGCGAAAGACCCCGGGGGAAGACTAGTCTGCGACTTCGCTTCCCCCGGGGCCCAGCAGAGCGACAGAAATCTGGTCCCAATATTGGAGTCTTTCTGCTAAAGCCATGCTATTTTAGTGCCACTTGGCTGGAACTGCACTTGGGATGAGCACGCAGGGAGTATGTATTTTTTTTGTAATGAGGCCCTGGGAGGCGATGGCTAACTTGAGACCCCTGAAAGCTAGGTTCTGCACAATCCCTTTGCCCCACGAAGCCCCGGGCCTGCAGAGCATCTGCATCACCTCATGGCACTGGGCTGCACCTGTGCAGCGCTCAGCCTCACTCACTTGTCTTCGCAGTCTTTGCACCTGGTCACAATGGGCACCAGTTTACTGAAGAGCTCCTCCACAATGCTGAGCCCTTTTATATTTCAAACCTGTCTCCCAAAAGGCTGTAGCATCCCTGCCAGAGCTGGTCTCCTTGGCCTGTGAGCTGTGTTTGAACCTTTTGGTAGCGAGTTGTGCTCTCTCACCAAGGGGCTACACGTCGGCGCCCCGGGGTCACTGGATGCATGCATGGCCCGACAGGATCTCCCACTGTATGCACGCCTTCTCCCCTTGAGTAACTACAATATCAGGAACCCTGTCATCCCCTCCACACTATAAATGAGTATTAAGCCCTCCGTAAGTAAAACAGAAAAAATGCGATAATCGAACAGATGCAAATTATGTGCAATAAATGACAGATGCTAAGACTCCCTCTTGATTCTACCCTTACCCATTAAATGCAGCAAAAGGTAGGCAGGTAGGTAGGTATTGCATAAAAAAAAACATGTGGTACACAAAGCAATACTGTTTCATATACAAACTGGTAGTTCCCGTGTGAAAGGCATGTTTACACCAGGAGCTTTATCCCATCTGTGTACACACAGGAATGCTCTAATGTAGAGACAAAGATAACAAAGAGAGAATAAGCCCGCTCTCCTTAGTGCCAAGGGGACCCCCTCATACATTCTGTGAGACTACACTGCCCCGCTACAACACCACATAAGACTGCAGGTAGTTGTTTAATAGTCCAGCAATGCAGCCCTGAAAACATGGTTCGGCAGAGCTCCTGCCTCAACCCAGCATCTACTACAAATGAATGTCACAAACCCAGTCCCTCCCCCTCACAGAAAGGTCAGTTCATCTGCATGCATTTTGACTCACCTCCTTGCTGTCCGGTACAGCAGTATCCCCTCAGCCCAGACCATGATCCCCCCGGCCACGTCAGAAAGCAGTTCTTGTACCTGCTCCATGCCACTCTCGGTAAGAGTGTTCGGGGTACGCACAGCGCGGTGTTCACGCACCTTCAAGAGAACTTCACAGGGCGCAAGCGTCCACCTTGCCTGACTACACATTCCTCTGCAGGGCGCAGGCGAATTGGTCGCATGAACTGTGAAGTTTTGGTGAACAGGCGCAGAGGCATCACCCTTGTCCTGAAAAGGTACACTATAGTAGGGGTGGCGTGGTGGAGTTTTTACCGAACTCCACGCTCCAAAGGAAAAATAAAATGATAACCCCATTATTATCATTTTATTTTTCACTACGGGGCTAGGTTACGGCGGGGTTGGGGTCACAGGGGGAGGAGTGGTTTGCACTCCCTAAGTGTGCATTACTGTTTAGCTAGCCCTCTTGCACAATTTGCATGCTCCCCAATAGGCTACATTACACACATTTCCTAGTGAGGAACATGCCCAGGCTCCCATTCCCCGTCTGAGCGCCGAACCACGGCGCTCAGGCCAATCGCAACACTGCATTGCAGCGTTGTGATTGGCTTAGGGGAGGGAGCCTCTATGCACCCTGCTTCCACTGAAGCTGAGGAGAAGGCGGCGTGGGCAGGGACCGAAGCGGAGGAGAGATGGTGGCCGGCAAAAGGTACGTGTTTTTTTTTTTGGTCTGTTCCCCACCACCCCTCGCTCCGCTACCCCCACCCCCTGCCAGCCGCCACTGTGTAAATGGTGTCCTTTTGGACTACAATTGGACATTGTAAATAAAGAGTGCATTCTGCTAGAGTAAACCTTAGACAGGCATAATCTTAACATCAATTAAGAACTCTAGGGGGCATATGTATCAAAATCCGTTATTGCGATTCTCAAATAGCGATTTTTTGAGAATCGCTATTTGAGAATCGCAAAACGGGATGTATTTAAAAATTTGCAAATATTTTGCGATTTCTTGTTATTCCTTAATTGCGATTAGCAAATTGCAAAATCATAATTAAGGAATACCTTTCCAATCATTCCTATGGGCTAGGAGGCCCATAGGAATGAATAGGAAGTCATTTTCAATTTGCGATTCGCAAATAGAGTATCGCAAATTAAGAATAATTTCAAGGGTGCAAGGGTGTCATAAGGACACCCTGATGCACCCCTGAAATGAGAATGTGTGCACATATGGCGCACATACATGCCCTAAGGGCATGTATGTGCGCCACATGGCACTTTGAAAAATGCCAAAAAGTGCATTTTTCTAAGAAATCGCAAATTACCACCAACTTGAAGTTGGTGGTAATTTGCGATTTCTTAAGGAGAAATCGCACAACTTGGGTGCTTGTTACATAGCATTTAAGGAATCGTAATTTGCGATTCCTTAAATGCTTACGCAAAATTAAGGAATCGCAAAATTAGCGATTCCTTAATAATGTGATGCGAAAATGGCTCACACATCGCGTTTTGTGATTTTGTTTTCGCAAACGCTGTTTTTTTGCGAATCACAGCATTTGTGAATACAAAATCGTTTGATACATATGCCCCTAAATCATAACAGCCACCCTATAGTTTAGTGGTCTTTTGTTAGGCCAACAAGTTAATTCAAGCATGAGTTAAATCCTGTTGGAAGCAGTTAGCTTTAGTGAGTGGTATACTAAGAAAGGTCATATTTGTATCAATTTGATAAAAGGCTAAATAGGCAATACAAACTTAATTTTAATGTAAGAATAATTAGCAGACAAAACACAATTAAATTAAGAGGCTACACAATACAGGTTTAAACATCCTGGATAAATATCAACTAATACCACCTTCTTATACAGAAACACATATTGAACATCCATAATCCGAACACCGCCCAGTTTGGGGTCGAATCAGAAGTATGTTTCAATTAAATTTATAAAATATTTTCCTAATTTATAGCAAAATGTAACGTGATCACATTCAGTATATAATCAATTATTATAGAAACCTGATGAACATTTATAAGTCGAATAATTGGCAATAGTCACATTTTTCGCTGCTCCATAAAAAAGTGTTTACAAAAATATATGCATAAAGGTCAGTGCATTAGTGTTAGAAAGGGGACAAATAAAAATGTCATCATTGAGATTTTCAGGGAGTCACATTTGAAATGAGTTACATTTTTTCCCAATTCGAAATTCAACATCTCTCAACGAGTTTCAATTTTCGGGGGGGTGGGAGGGGGGTGAACTAATAGTACTTCTGATTATTAGGGTATGTTCTATACCAATGTTAGTTGTTCATGATAGCACCTTGAGCTCTAGCAAACATTAGGGGTTAATGTGGGAAATACTCACAGTTGCAGGGCACAGCACAAGAGTGTGGCTGACACCCTACTTGCTGATGAGGTCCTTCAGCCAGGGCTTAGAAAGACACATTTCTATCAGCCTCTTAGGATACTTAGACTCAAAGGTAACTGCTGGAGGACTAGTGCCTAGAAGGCCAACGATCAGAGAAGGGCATGTCATTATGCTAAAGTGGCAAACTGAAATGCAAGAGATAATCCTGTCCCAATGTAAGATGCACCATTAGTCTACACAGCTCTATTAATTAGTGTATGAAAGTGCATGGAAGTGTCTGATGGGATATGATGTTTCCGAGGTCCAGAGAAGGAGAACATGCTGCCATGGTGCAAAGGACCCTTCCTTGACTGTACATGTAGGTCTAGTTCACTGGGGAATCTACCTTGATTAATACAAGAGATGGCTAATACACATGGAACTAAAGAGAACTTGGGGAATTCTTTAACATGTTTACTTTTCCAAAGACATTTTTACCCGAAGAAGCTGCTGGGGGCTTATTGCTTCCTTTCAGTGCCAGAAAACGACTGCCAAAACAATTGCCCTGAAGCCTTTGTATATTTTGAGACAGGAACATTTTGTTTCTGCAGCATACAGGTGTCTTTGTTAAAATACAAAGCAATAAAACAACATGGAATATAAAACTTTCAAACCAAATTTACGTTAAATGATTATACAGAAAAGACTTAAGCGGTTCAAAACATCCACATAGTTAATAACAGCAGCGGTCTGTGCACATAAGGGCCGTGGGGTGGGGGGCGAGGCGGAGGGCGGGGGGGGGGGGGGAAGCGACAGAATAGGGAAAATTAAATAAATAAATAAGTCCTATTCTGTGGTCTGTCACCATCCCCCCGCCTCACCACGCTTACCTGCACAGATCGCTGCTGTTGTTGTATACGTTTTGATCCCTTAAGTCTTTCCTGTATCATCATTTAAGGTAAATTTGGTTTGTAAGTTTTATATTCCATGTTGTTTCATTGCTTTGTATGTTGTGTACTATAGACTTTATCATGCACTTTTCTGATGGAAGTTTTGACTGTTTGCCATGGTACCTGTGATGAAAGTAATGTCCCTTCTAGGAGACATGTTTGTCTCTAGGGGCTTTCCCTGCCTGCCTTAGGTGGGAGATAAGCCACAATACGTAAAGAGGCAGTGACCTATCTTCTCACATACCATAACAGGGCAATTTTTTACAAGAGTCAAAGAAATCTTCTTCTTTTCCATGTCACAGCCCCTTGGGACCTTAGTTTCCACCTTAATCACTGGTCCGCCCCTTCAGCCAACTAACTGCAACTTGCAAAACACCTACCAACTTCCACACTTTCAAGGCCCTATAAGGAACTAGTCCTTGGCAAAGTGCACTCCTGCCACAGCTTCTGTTTCTAACTGTGCCACTGCTTTGAACCACTACTTGCTCCACCACCGGCACCTCCTGATACTGATAAGAACTTAAACTGGCCCATAGTTTACTAAATGTTCTCTTTTGTTTCCATATGCCAATAAACATGCACCAAATTTTCCCGAATCCTTTGCCTTTAAAACCCACGGCTCGTAAACCGTGCTGCAAGGGCGCCTCAAGATTTAGGTAAAAGTAAAACTTCCCCTCCCCCCTTCAAATCCAAACAACGGAATACCACCCTCACTCCGACCACATTAAAACTGCCACATCCAACGTTTTTTCCACAATATTCTTTAGAAAGTTAAAGATATGCCACAACCCGTTGTCACCAATGCTACAACCGGATCAGCCCCTACCGAATTATTTTCTGACATCATTGTTACATTGCATGGGACAAAAGAAATATTTTATAAGGGACACGGAAAAAAGTTGTATATTTTATTTCAAAACCATCAACATGACTGAGCTGTCCAGCTGAGCTTTCTATATGCCCGAGTGAAGTTTCCAAACTATTAGAACCTTTGTTGGTTGTTTACTTAAATAGAACACAAATGGCTTGTTCTTATGACGAGCAGAGGGAGTAGACAGAGAGAGCGGACAGCTTTGTGCTCCGATCCGCTCTGGGCCTGACAGTCGACAGCTTTCACAAAGGCTATAATTGCTCTCTGGCTGTCACTGTGGGGTTTCTGGTTCTATAATCAGCTTCTGAAGACACTTTTGAAATGTCCCCAGGCATTAGAATACCGGAGAGTTTAAGCAGCAATAGAAAGAGCCAGCTGCAAATGCAAACTCGCTCCCATCTGTCGATACTTATTCTTATACTTTTTAATTACTTACTCAATTGCGCACCTCCTGATAACTTGAGCATCGAAAATTAATCTGCACATAACACTAAGATAAGAATCCATGGTTTTAGATTCTGAGGTGAGATTTGAAGGAAATGCGTCTTTCATTATGGTTCAATTCAAAGCAAACTCTCTCCAGTGGGGGCCCTCATAGGCGCTGGAAGTTGTGGTGCGAGGTCAAATGTCAGGCTATGTCTTCTGACAAATTAAAGATTTGCGAACAATCGTGACAAGAATTTTCAATCCTTTTCAATCGTGACAAGAATTTTCAATTCTATTAAGGACACGGAGGCAAGGATTATGCTTCTCATTTCGTCGCTCTTTTATTACAGCAGCCAATAAAAAACACTTTTGTGGTTCCCACCCCCCTTCCCCTAGTCGTACGTGAGGCAGAAACACTGGTGGATTACGTGATTCTTTTATTGGTTGTTGTGGAGGCAGTTCAGATAAGGATGTCAGGGAAGTTCGTTTGACACTGTTTCAGTCTTTGTGTGCTCAAAAAGGGGAGGAAGAACAAACGTCTTGACAGTCTTCTGGGGGGGGAGCTGTAGTGGTTGTCAGCTACGGTCAGCCGGTTCCTCTTCTTTGTCAGGGGCCGCGGTGGGTGACCGGCTCCCTCCAGGACAAGAAAAAAACCAAAGGAACAACAGGGTCAGTAAGGAAGGCACGGGCTGATCTATGCCACCACTGACACCCTCAGGCTGTGTTCGTGTACAAGAAGGTGTTGTATTCTGAGAATGGGAGTGCTAGAAACAATATGTGTGTGATACAAAAGACAGGGGAGGGAAGAAGAGAGAAAAGGGTTCTCCATATTCCTGCCCTCCACCAGCCTAACATGAGGAACGGAAACAGGGGTACCTGCCTCCAGCCACGGCACTCCGGGGTCGTGGCTGTCGGAGTCTGGCCGTCCTCTTCCTCCTCTCCGTGGGGCTGGCTGGACTCACGCGCTTTGTCACAGGACTCTTCTTGGGCCTTCTTGGGTTCTTCTTCCTCCGTTTTATTTCTCTGACTGCCACGTGATAGGATTTTGTGAAAGTTATGTAAGTGACCATCTTTCTGGGGTACAGGAAATGAAAGGAAATGCTGTAGGGTGTCAGTTTTGTTCCTAATACACAACAATATTTAAATACCTGTAAATGAATTATACAAATAATTCAAAATATCAGCAATTAGGAAAGCACAAATGAAGCACGTTTTTTGTAACTCTGATGTATGATAGAAACAAAACGTTAATGGGATCAAAGCAAATCAAGACACTTTAGTTGGTGATACTCAGATTATAACTATTCTCTGAAACCCCATTTCCACACATTATCCTTTGTGCGCTATATAGTTTTACCAGTGAAAATGCATGTCTATGCAAATTTGGTAGCCATTTAAACTCAAAATATGCTTTCTGCAAATGACAGTGCGCTACCTCACCAGTGCCCCAAAATACACCACCTGCTACATACCTCACCCTTACCACTCTCCTGCTGAATGGGCATAACACATTTGCTACACTTGTTGTGATGCTTGAATTTTTCACAATCCCTATGACTTTAATGATATAACATAACCCCTTGGAATACTGGAGCTGGGTACTGTTACACAAGTGTTTAAAAACAATTCGGAATTTTGCTTGAGACGTTTTGATAGATCTAATGAAAGGGAGATTAGAGGGGGATAGGGAATTGTTGAAAGTAATTTCAGACTTCAGCCTTAATAATGAGAGAAAGATGAGGGCTATAGAAGCCTGGATTAAGACAGAAAATCCAGGGGTAATCCTGATGCAAGAAACACATATACCAGCGGGTAAAGTAGCAGAGTTCCCAATGTTTAAATCATGGGCTGTGCATAAAGCTTTCTCCTCCTCTTCTGCTGCCCATAGAGGGACAGCTATTTTTTTAAGTAAGAATATCCAAGTAGAGGTGGTGAACTCAGCGAGTGATCAGGCGGGAAGATGGTGCTGGATCACTTGCAAGGTAAGAAATAGACCCCTGACATTTGCAAGCTTTCATGCTCCAGTGGAGGATAATCCCACTGTTTATGAGGAATTCTTTCAATCTTTAATATTAGTGTCAGGGGAGATGATTGTGGGAGGTGACTTTAATTTGTTGTTGAATCGAAAGATCGATTCTTCAACAAAAGGGAAAAAACAGCTAAAGCATCAATCCCGCAAAGTGGTTCAAAGCTACAGCCCAATACTTGATATTGTCGACCCTTGGCGTGCTGCATTTCCTACTGAAACGGCCTACACTTGTTTTTCAGGGAGATTCCAGTCGTTCTCACGGATTGATTTTTTTCTTATCTCCCGGAGTTTGTGTTTTAAATCACAAAAAAGTCTTCAGAGAGGGTTCTCGGACCATGCACTGGTTAGTTTGAGTTAGAACTAGGGGAAGGTAAGAAAGCCTTAAGAAGATGGCAATTAAATCATCAGTACCTATCAGAGGATACCTGGATTTCCTTAATTAAAATCAAAATTAGAGAGTTTTTCGACCAAAATTATGGCCCCTATACATATGATTTGGGACTCTTTTAAGGCCTTTTTTCGTGGGCTTGCAGTGGTAAAGATGCAGAGATCTCAAAGGGAAGGAAAGAGGAAAAACAAATGCTTGAACAAAATTTGCAAAGATTTCTAAATAATTTTCTTGCCAACCCTACCCCGGCAAACCATCACCAATGAGAGCAGGCCAAACAGAATCTTGCAGAGAATTATTATGTAAAAAGTGAGCTCTCTTATCAGCAGCATAGGCAAAAAATCTATGAGGAGAGTAATTACACCGGCAGATTCCTAGCTTGGCAAGCAAGGGAACGGGCTGTAAGTAACCAAATATTGGCATTAAACTGCCCTATTACAGGCCACCGCATTGAGGATAGGGAAGTAATAGGAGAAATTATGCTCAAACATTTTGAGAAGATATATGGTCATGAACAACCCATTAACAAGCCATTGTTGGAAGCATTTCTTCAGGAAAATGAATTACCAGTTTTAACAGATTTAGGAAATAGCAAGATGATGAGGCCGTTCACAAGAGAAGAGCTAGGGGAAGCTATTAAGAACCTTCTGAATGGTAAAGCCTGTGGTCCAGATGGCCTCCCTTCAGAGTTTTTTAAAACATTTGCTAGTGAGATTTGGGATTTTTTCCTTACTCTGGCCAATTCAATTTTGGAAGGAGGACCCATACCACAAACTTTTAGAGAAGGGAATGTAGTTAGTTTTTTTAAAAAAGGTAAAAGTGGTGAGGACCCTAATTCTTACCGCCCGATAACTCTTTGAAATACGGACTACAAACTAATTACGAAACTTTTAGCTAATCGTTTTAATGGGTGTGCGTCGCATTTAATCCACTCTGATCAAAATGGTTTTATTGCAGGAAGGCAATTGGGAACTAATACGCATTTTTTAGTGGAAGCACTGGATTATTTTGACACTCGAAAGATTCCAGCATTAGTTTTGTTTTTGGACGCTGAAAAGGCCTTTGACTGGTTATATGGGAGACTTTATTTAATATTTTAACAAAATTTGGAATCCCTTCCAAAATTATAGATTTTGTGGCGAATCTATATAAGAATGCCGCGGCTAACATCATTATTAATTCTACGCAGGTCGGTCAGGTAAAAGTAAAAAGGGGAACTAGACAAGGCTGCCCGTTATCTCCGGTGCTATTCGCTGTTTTTATTGAGCCTCTTGCGATTGCGATCAGCCATTATGCTTTTAATAAAACCTGAAGAGGAATCGCAGGCCAAAGCTTTTCAGATGTTTGACTTATATTGGTCATTTGGCGGCTATAAAATTAATAAAAGAAAAACCGAGATAATTTTGAGTGGATGTACACCGGAGATCTTACACCCCGATGTCCTTTCCTGTTTTAATCCGAATCCTAAGCGGTATTTAGGGGTCTACTTCTCACCATTTGTTTCAGTTCTGTATGATCTGAATTTTGTTCCGTTATTACGAAAAGTTCAGGACTTATTTTTCCGCTGGGATTCTCTTCCGCTTTCCATCTTAGGAAGGGTTGCCCTGATAAAAATGTCAGTGCTTCCACTATTTAGTTTCCTATTTTCTACAATTCCATGCGTACTATTAAATTCCTTTTTTACAAAAATAGAGTCAATGTTTACAGCGTTTCTATGGCATAAGAAAATTCCCAGAATTGCACTCAGCACTGTATATGAGAATGTGGAAGATGGTGGTTTAGCCTTCCCCAATCTCAAAGAATATTATTTTGCATATTTTGCACAATACATGTCTAGATTTAGGCAGGGTTTACAGTCCGGTCTTTTTATTAACTTTTTTATGAATTTAATGTTTAAAGACAATCAGATCCATCACACATTAGCAATATTTTGTTCTCCAAAATTAGTCAGATAAAAGTGTCTACACTGGGTGTTTTTATAAATATCAGGCCTTTTTTAGACGTTATTCTAGCCCACTTTTTAATTATATAACTCCCACTGCTGAACTTTTTATCTCAGCATGTATTAAAGACTCAGCTGTTCTCTCTCAAAACTAGTCGAAAGCTGGGTTTTTGAAGCCCTCCGATTTTGTCCGGAACAATAAATGGATCAGCGTCAGAGAAATGTCTCAATTAATCCCTGGAGATTTTGTCCTCTTAGGGTCATATATTACGCTTAGTAAATTTCTTGAAAATGTCGATTTGTTTCATATTCTGACTCAGAAACAGCTAGTTTATGATCTGTTGGGAGATAAACTAATACAAAAACCTGGGGAGTGGAAAAAAATGCTAGCTAGAATTAAAGGGTTAGATTTGGAGATTAAGGCAATTACAAAGTGGGGTAAATATGAAAATCAAGAACTTACAGTTAATATTTGGACTACAATCAATAGCTTAAACTTCAGTTCAAATTAGAGGCGCTAACTGGAGAAGGATGCTTTATTTTAGTAAATGGCTATTGTCTAGAACTCCTGCCTTTATTGCTAAGGCCTATCCTAGTCAATCGGGTCAATGTTTCCGTTGCCATATCCATCCAGCTGCAAATTGGACTCACATAATATTACAGTGCCAACTGATTCAGAAGTTTTGGAGTGATATCTTTGAGTTTTTCACAATAGAATGCGGCATTTCAATTAACTGGAATGACCGATTGATATTGTGGGGCTATGATCCAGATTTGCAGGCAACGCAGAAGCTGCTTAAAATACTTTATATTGGTATGGCCGTCGCCAGATCACTTTTACTTCAGAAATGGCGATCGGATTTAATTCCTTCTAACATTGAATGGATTCAGAAAATGGCTCATGTAAAGAATAGTGAACGAAAATATGCTTTGCGAATAGGGGGACTTAAGAAATTTCAGCAGATTTGGGCAAAGTTTTTTTGATCTTGCTCCCTAAAGTCACTATCTGAATCCACTTTCTCTTTTCTAAGTCTGCCCTATTGGGTGTGAGAGAACATACTCTACAGAAATAGTACTTTTCTGGCTATTAGATCAATCTTGATATAAATAATGGAGATACTTTTGAAAGATGCTAGGTGGGTTATTTTCCTTTTTTTTTTGTTGTTGTTGTTTTTATGACTGTTTAGGATCTACCAAGTATTGATCAATATACGCTATTTATTATTATGTGTGCAATTTTTTTTGATGAAATTTATATGACGTACAGCTGGATTTATTGTATTGTATTACATATGGTTTTCAATAAAAATAAAAAAAATGATATAACATAACATTAGTGGCAGCCCCTACACTCTGAAAGTTGTTCCAGCCCCACAGGGGGAGGGGGAAGGCATAGTGGTGATAGGTGCACATATTAAAAAGCTTACACAGACACCACATTCCCCTACCTCTTGTTCTCCTGCCTGCCCCTGGCATCTGATGAGCACCTCAAAGCCATTGTGCAAGCTAGAGGTGACAAATGTTAATGGTTAGCTTAAAAATCAAATAAATATACATTTTTCTAAAGAATTTATTACAGTATGAATGTAAGTCCGAGAAGCAGCAGAGCACTTAAAAACTAAAATTTTTAGAGTGTCAGGAGACCAACCAAACTTCAATTGCAGTATGCAGGACAGAGACTGGTGAGATAAGAAAACCATGATGTGAAATGGAGTTGAAAGGGTACTTGTACACTGTAAAACTGTATTTTACATATTTGTATGATATATATAAACAATTTAAGGTAATAAGAGATAGTCATTTATTCAGGATCATGTGATATTTTGGTCAAGTGGTTTCAATGGAATTAAAACTTAGGGCTGAGATTATCAAATGGATGATTGACCATGGCTTGTGCCCCAAGTAGACACTATTTGCGTACTGCACGCACTAAGAAACAGGGGCCATATCAGAAATGTGCCCATTTGCACAGTGCACAGCTATGCATCTGATTTTATGCAACTGCATATAGCTGCCACATTTCCAGATTGCTTATGCGTGACATTTCTAAGGTTTCAGTGTACTTATTCCTGACATTCAATGACCAAGTGTGTCACAGTTAGAGTGACACTTTCTTGTGAGTAGAAGCAAGCAATGGTGTGCATGGCGAGCAACACTAATCAGAAATTACACATTTTTGAGCAATAAGAAGCTCTGAAAAGATCTAGAAACTGCTGCAAAGCTCCTGAAATGGAAAGTCGCTAACCTTTTCTAAGCTGAATGTACTGTAAAATATGTAAAATAAGTATGTAGAACTATGTTACCATTAAATTGAGCAATAAACAAGTCTTTTAGAAGCAGTACTCTATTAAAATTATGTGGATATTTGCAAACACAAAAAGTAAAATACAAAAAAGGACTTGCTAAATGTGGCAGATTGCTTATTATAAAATAAGCAATGGACTATTAAGATCCATATGTACAGTATATAAATTCCAGCCCAGGCTGAGTACAACATCTGCCCAACTGAAGAAAATAGCAAATCAGCAAACATGCTAAGACGAGGGACTAACTACCTAGTCAGATGATTCAAAGTGTTGAGGAAAAAAGTTAATACACAAAAAAGGAGCTCTCCAGATGGAACAATGTTAAGGGCAGCTTGCACTCAAAGTTTCACTCAAAACAAAAAGTCCTTGATACATCTCACACATCCAATATACAGTACATGGGATCCCCCTATTCTATGCAGGAATGGTTCTAGCATTTATCTAGGAACAACCCCAGGATGTGTGTTAAAATAAAACAAAAAAAACAGGTCCTGTTCCTACGGGTAATCCAAAAAATGAAACAAAGTGCAAGTAAGAATATACATAACAATAAAGGAAGTGCCTCATGTAAGCAACCACAAGGAGAGATTGGCAGGTTCCCACCAATTTGCTCACTAGTTCAGTATGCTGTGTCTGTGATTCCTATATAACCCAGTTATGTGTGGCACACATAAAAAAAACTGTCCTTGGGTCCCCATAAAGGGAGGAGACAACTCTTCCTCATAAGAAAAAAGTATTAAAAATGAGTTGTGTATGCCAATTAGCACACATCTTTAATTATTTGTGCTCACACTCCTAATAAAGATCACCATACCATGTGTAGATCATTTAAAACAGAACGGCTGACATGTTTCATTGCCACTTTTTACATACTGGTCATTTCTTCAGGGCATAAGGACCACATTTCACCCATAAGTGCACCGGACCTATGTGTTAAAAGAAATAAAAACAAGCATTGGCATAGCCAATAGTTCTCGCTTTTAGGACCTTATATGTGTTTAGCCATGCAACACTTGATGTTGTTTAATCAAGGATATTGTGCTGGATAACTAAACACTTATAATGTCCCAAAGGCGAGACCTATCGGCTATGCATTGGGGAGTCTTATAAGTGTTTAGGTAGAGCTATTGACTTTGCCAATGTTGCTAAGCTGTGCAGTAGAGAAGTGTGGCTGCTGTGCAGCATGGTGAGAAGTTGTAATGTAAAAGCGTAAGAAGCACTGAGTGATGCTGTGGTGTCGTTGAGTGATGCTGTGCTGGCCCTGAGTTATGCTGTGGTGGCATTAAGTGATGCTGTGCTGGCCCTGAGTGATGCTGTGGTGGTCCTGGGTGATGCTGTGGTGGTGCTGACTGATGCTGTGGTGATGCTGATTGATGCTGTGGTCGCACTGAGTGATGCTGTGGTGTTCCTGAGTGATGCTGTGGTGGCCCTGAGTGATGCTGTGGTGATGCTGAGTGATGCTGTGGGGGTGCTGAGTGATGCTGTGGTGGCCCTGAGTGATGCTGTGGTGCTGCTGAGTGATGCTGTGGTGGCCCTGAGTGATTCTGTGCTGGCCCTGAGTGATGCTGTGGTGGCCCTGAGTGATGCTGTGGTTGTCAGGATTGGAGCTGAAAGGTCAAGTTTTCCCCAGTTGAGGCAACAATCTCATGGTCTGACTAGGCTGGTCCGAGGAAGGCGTAGATGCGTTTCTGTGAGATCGCTCTCCGCCTTCCTGCGGTCATTTGTAGTGTAGTCACCTTTCTACCCCTTCCTTCCAAGATGGCCGCTGGTCGGTCCGATTCTTCCCTCCCACTGTTTCTCCGCTGCAGTGCAGTGTTTAAATTTTGAAGTTGTGCGCGCGCTTCCAATACGCGGCGCACTTCAACTGTCAAAATTTGTGGAGTGGCGGTGTTCTCTCGAGCTCCGTCCTCTCTCAGTTAATTCCAGTCAGAGTTTAGACCTTCTAACATTCATTAGTTGCCAATTTAGAGAACTTTCACTCAGTCCCTCAGTGGGACACTATTTCGAGAAATTCCGCAGTATCTTCGAAGGAGTTTGTGAGGAGAATCTGCAGAAAAGAGGTCTTCTCGTTCACGACGGAGGACAAGTTCTTCATGAGTAAGGAGGGTGAGAGGCTAGGCGCGAGAGCAGGGCATTTCGAGAAGTAAGTGCGCCTTTTTTCTCTTACATTCTTGGAGCGTCAACCTTCCAGTGAGCTTCATTTCAGAGACTAGAGACTCAGTGGGTCAGTAAGCAATTAAGTGTCCGCTTATGATTCACGTATTTACAGCAACAGTAATTCTTCTGTGAAGATTCGCCAGTCAGAATCAATTTTGAGTTCCAGTGGATAGTAAAGAAAAGAAAAGAGACTGAATTAAGAGACAGAAGGATGAGTAGTTGTGAGACAAAGAAAAACTTCCGCAGCTTGAACTTAACCAAGCAATAGTAAATATATATATATATATATATATATATATTTAATTAAGAGCATTCACCAACCAGCATCTCTTCATTGTGCAGAGTTCAACTAGAAGATGAGCTAACCTTACTCAACCTCAAATTCCAGCTCATCCTTACCATATAGAATACCACTTGTTGGGAGACAGGTAAAGTTGGTGGGAGAGAGTCAGGGAGCAGGGGGCTTAGGAAGATATAGGGTTTTACATGTGAGTTTTCTTTACAGGGTTCGCTGCATGTCATCAGTACAGCCCCCTCATTCCCAACGAGAAACCCAGCCGAATGAGTATAGAGAGTAGCTACCCACTGTGTCAGGACAGGTATTGTGTGGAATATTACGTTTGGAATTCTTAGGGGTAGAGTTTGTGGAGCGGTTGTTTATTAACTCTCGTTACAGGAATCTAGAAGACGGAGGTTCGTGTCCAGTCAAGAAAGAAGACACAGTGCAGTCTCTCTTGTCTGTCCAATTCCCCTTTCCCCCTCCTCGCTGTTCGTGAGCCTTTGAGTTGGCGGCAGCGGAGTAGGGGAGTGGAGAACCAGCATCTGCTCCTGTGGAAACCGAAGTTCAGCTTGAGGTACTTGACAGATTGAAGTGCCAAAAGACTGATTTCCACCCGAGCACGATGGCTGAGGGGATTGATGTTAAGGCTCTAGCTACAGTATTAGATAGTATCCAGAAGCAGTTAAGTGATACTATGGAAGAGAACAAGTCCTTGAAAGAAGAGGTTAGAAAGTCAGTTTTAGATGCCAGTTATTTGCGCCAAAGGTTTGAAGAGTTTTCTGGGGGAACCCGTCCAGCCGTCCAAGAGGATAAGCCTCCCTCTTTTGCCCCAGCCCCTTCAGCTGCCGAACTCACTACTCAGGTGATCCACGCTATCTCGCCAACTATTCCATTGGCTGCTCCTGAAAGATATAGTGGGGATCCGAACAAGGCCCAAATTTTTCTTACTCAATGTTCCCTACACTATCTCTGTCGGCCAATTATTTTCAAAGAAGATCAGTCTAAGGTGGCGTTCATGCTGTCGTACCTGAGTGGAGATGCCGCCGCCTGGTCTATGCCGTTGGTGAACAACAACGATCCCATTTTATATGAATTTGAAGGCTTCAAGAAAGAATTTCTACGAATTTTTGACAGACGGTCCATCTCGCAATCCACTGATAATGAGTTGTTAGATCTGAAGCAAGGAAATCGAGAATTAGTTGCTTATTTGGCGCAATTTAATAAATTAATTGTAGAAACCAACTGGCCAGAGGCGAAACGTGCAGCAATTTTTTATCGTGGTCTCAAGGATGAGATTAAAGATGGTCTTTCGCAGATTCCAAAACGTCCCACGGAGGTTTCAGAATTAATTGACTTAGTTCTTCAGATTGATCAGCGTCAAAATGAAAGGAGGAATGAGAGGCGGAAAGAAACCAGGTATATCCCTCCTCGTTTTGACAGAATGAAAACAGAAGGATCCAAGCAGAAAGAATCGTCGTCAGAAGAGGAACCAATGCAGATTGGTTCCGTTCGAGGTCCATTGTCTAAAGAAGAAAGAGAGAAGAGACGTTTGGGAAAGCTGTGTATGTATTGTGGGAACTCTGGCCATTTTGTGAAGGAATGTCCAAAGAGGCCAAAGAACAATTCTTGGGTAAAAGATCGGCTCCACCAGTAGAAGGGGTTGCCCTGGTGGAAGCTAAAGAACAGTCAACTCCAGAGGCGAAATTAGCGGCTAATACTTTGCAATCTTCGGCCCCACATTTAATTTTGTCAGTGCGGATTAAGTTTGGAGGACAGATCAAGGAAGGAATGTCGGTCATGATCGATTCAGGGGCCACCGGAAATTTTTGTGACATTGGATTTGCGAGAGCTCTTGGAATCGCCTTCTTGAGGAAGGAACGGCCGGAGCCTGTAC
Source organism: Triturus cristatus (assembly GCF_964204655.1). Lineage (NCBI taxonomy): Eukaryota > Metazoa > Chordata > Amphibia > Caudata > Salamandridae > Triturus > Triturus cristatus. The sequence continues at coordinate 326,368,094 of NC_140587.1, forward strand.
GTGCTGTAGATGGAACAAGTTTGTCCTCCGGGCCTATAGTCTACGATTCTGAGGAGATTTTGTTGTATGGACCCGGCCAACACGTGAGCTCTTTACAATTCAACTTAATCGATGCTCCGCAGTTTCAATTTATTTTGGGCCTGCCCTGGCTCACTGAGCATAACCCTCAAATTGACTGGGCTCAGCGATCCATTCGCATGAATTCACATTTTTGCTTGCAACATTGTTTCCAATCCCATCCAGAACCATCTATAGCTTCACAAGCTTCACAGTCCCAAATCTTAGCTAGCATTCCGAAGACCATTTGTGCTTTAGATACTCAAGAAATTCCACAAGAATATGAAGATCTTGCTCCAGTTTTTGATGAAAGAGAAGCGGATCGTTTGCCTCCCCATCGTGAATACGACTGTCGCATTGAGCTGGAGCCGGGAGCCTCTCTGCCCTGTAGCCGAATTTACGCATTAACCGAAGCGGAAAATGTCCATTTAAAAGAATATTTGAATAATTATCTGGCTAATGGCTTCATTCGCCCCTCACAGTCTCCAGTTTCGTCTCCACTTTTCTTCATTCCGAAGAAGGATGGCCAGCTGAGAACTTGCATAGACTATCGCGCCCTCAATTTGGTGACCAAGAAAAATCGTTATCCATTACCCTTGATTTCTGAGCTCTTGGATCAGGTAAAGGGAGCGAAGGTGTATACTAAATTGGATCTGAGAGGCGCCTATCATCTGGTCCGCATGGCTGAAGGAGAGGAGTGGAAGACGGCCTTTCGCACTCGTTTTGGTTTGTTCGAATACCAAGTTATGCCCTTTGGCTTATGCAACGCTCCAGCCGCTTTTCAGCACTTCGTAAATGATGTGTTGCGAGAATTTTTGGATCGATGTGCAGTGGTTTACATTGACGACATCCTCATTTTTTCTGCCAGTTTAGAAGAACATATTCAGCATGTCAGGTCCATTCTGAAGAAGCTGCTTGAGAACCAACTTTTTGTCAAACTGGAGAAGTGTGTGTTTCACTCCATACAAGTGGAATTTTTGGGATTTGTCCTGTCACCCAATGGTGTTTCCATGGATGAATCAAAGGTTAGGGCCATCAAGGAGTGGCCCTCCCCGAGTTCAGTGAAGGAGGTACAGAGTTTCCTCGGCTTCGCCAATTTTTACAGGCGTTTTATAATAAACTTTTCGGAGAGAGTTTGTCCCCTCACGAAGTTGCTCAAGAAAAAGGCGAAGTTCGAGTGGAATGCAGAAACAGAAGCAGCCTTTAATGAACTCAAGAGCATTTTTGTATCATCTCCGGTGTTGCTTCATCCAGATCCTGAAGAACCGTTCTTTGTGGAAGCAGATGCCTCCAATTTGGCCATTGGAGGAATTTTGTCGCAGCGCCATAAGCAGACAGGCCAATTACATCCTGTAGCCTTTCGTTCCAGGAAGTTAACAGCGGCAGAGATAAATTATCCCATCGCGGATAAAGAACTGTTGGCAGTCAAGGATGCATTTTTGGAGTGGCGTCATTATTTATTGGGTGCCCGGCACGTGGTGACCGTCTTCACGGACCATCGAAATCTTCAGTTTTTAAAATCCGCCCGCACCCTCACCCCCCGTCAATTGAGATGGTCACTATTTTTTGCCGATTATGATTTTGTTCTCACTTACAAGCCTGGATCAGCTAATGGAAAGGCGGACGCCTTATCTCGTCTGAATGTGAACGAAGAGGGGAAGACTGGAGAAGAGGGAGTTATAATTCCTGTAGATCGAATAATCGGAACTCTCACTTACACAGACATAGAAAAGAAACTACAAGACACACAGTCTCCAGAAGAAGTGAGGAATTGGACAGCCAGGGGAAAAGAATTCCAAGTGAAAGAAGGAAGGCCCTATTTTCAAGACAAGTTGTTTGTATCAAGTGTGGAATTGCGAAGGCAGATCATCGAACACTTCCATGATGAGCCTCTAGCTGGACATAAAGGGGTGAAGAAAACATTGGAGTTGATCCGAAGAGAGTTTTGGTGGCCGGCAATGGAAGCTCAGGTGCGGCAGTATGTAGCCACTTGTGAGTTGTGTATCAAGGGAAAGACTCCCAGAAGGGCTCCCCAAGGTCTTTTACAGCCATTGCCTCCCGCCCCATATCCTTGGCATACCATTTCCATGGATTTCATTGTGGATCTTCCGTCTAGTGGAGGCCTCTCAGTCATTTGGGTGGTGGTGGACCATTTTTCTAAAATGAGTCATTTTGTCCCTTTGAAGGCTCTTCCCAACGCAACTCAGTTGTCCAAACTGTTCACACAACACATAGTAAGGGCACATGGGATTCCAAAGATAGTCATTTCCGATAGGGGTCCTCAGTTTGTCTCTCGTTTTTGGAGATCTTTTTTAAGGAGGTTGGGTGTTGACTCTCGTCTGTCCACCAGTTTCCATCCAGAGACGGATGGACAGACGGAAAGAGTAAATCAAGAATTGGAGCAATACTTGCGCATGTACTTGTTGGATCAGGAAGGAGAGTGGCCTGACCTAATATGGACAGCCGAGTTTGCTTACAATAATGCCGTTCATGCATCTACTGGTTACTCCCCATTTTATTTGAATTCAGGAAGGCATCCTAACACACTGGTAGATAAAGAAATCAGCAATGTTCCAGCAGTGGAGACAGTAGTGCAGGAATTACATTTGGCTTACCAGTTAGCTTCCAGAAATTTGTCTAAGGCTAAGATTTCCTATAAGAAGCAGGCAGACAAGAAGAGGCGCCCAAATCCAGTCTATGAGAAGGGAGATTTGGTCTGGGTTTCCACCCGAAACTTACGTCTGAAGGGGAACCGGAAGTTTCAGCCTAGATTTGTGGGTCCTTTTCGAGTAGACCGGATGGTGAATCCTGTCAGTGTTAAGGTTCATCTTCCCCCAAGGTTAAAGATTCATCCAGTTTTCCATGTTTCCTTGCTCCAGCGTTGTCCTGAGGGTTTTAGAGTCAAGAGGTCCCCTTCTTCAGTTTTGGTGCAGGGAAGTGAAGAATTTGAGGTGAAGAGAATTCTAGATTCTAGGCTACAAAGAGGGAAGATTTTCTACTTGGTCGATTGGAAGGGTTATGGTCCTGAAGAGAGATCCTGGGAGCCATCTTCCAACATCCATGCTCCACGTTTGCTCAGGGAGTTTCATCGCACCCATCCCACTAAACCCAAGGAGGAGAGGAGAGGGGTTTTGGTGGGAGGTACTGTCAGGATTGGAGCTGAAAGGTCAAGTTTTCCCCAGTTGAGGCAACAATCTCATGGTCTGACTAGGCTGGTCCGAGGAAGGCGTAGATGCGTTTCTGTGAGATCGCTCTCCGCCTTCCTGCGGTCATTTGTAGTGTAGTCACCTTTCTACCCCTTCCTTCCAAGATGGCCGCTGGTCGGTCCGATTCTTCCCTCCCACTGTTTCTCCGCTGCAGTGCAGTGTTTAAATTTTGAAGTTGTGCGCGCGCTTCCAATACGCGGCGCACTTCAACTGTCACAATTTGTGGAGTGGCGGTGTTCTCTCGAGCTCCGTCCTCTCTCAGTTAATTCCAGTCAGAGTTTAGACCTTCTAATATTCATTAGTTGCCAATTTAGAGAACTTTCACTCAGTCCCTCAGTGGGACACTATTTCGAGAAATTCCGCAGTATCTTCGAAGGAGTTTGTGAGGAGAATCTGCAGAAAAGAGGTCTTCTCGTTCACGACGGAGGACAAGTTCTTCATGAGTAAGGAGGGTGAGAGGCTAGGCGCGAGAGCAGGGCATTTCGAGAAGTAAGTGCGCCTTTTTTCTCTCACATTCTTGGAGCGTCAACCTTCCAGTGAGCTTCATTTCAGAGACTAGAGACTCAGTGGGTCAGTAAGCAATTAAGTGTCCGCTTATGATTCACGTATTTACAGCAACAGTAATTCTTCTGTGAAGATTCGCCAGTCAGAATCAATTTTGAGTTCCAGTGGATAGTAAAGAAAAGAAAAGAGACTGAATTAAGAGACAGAAGGATGAGTAGTTGTGAGACAAAGAAAAACTTCCGCAGCTTGAACTTAACCAAGCAATAGTAAATATATATATATATATATATTTAATTAAGAGCATTCACCAACCAGCATCTCTTCATTGTGCAGAGTTCAACTAGAAGATGAGCTAACCTTACTCAACCTCAAATTCCAGCTCATCCTTACCATATAGAATACCACTTGTTGGGAGACAGGTAAAGTTGGTGGGAGAGAGTCAGGGAGCAGGGGTCTTAGGAAGATATAGGGTTTTACATGTGAGTTTTCTTTACAGGGTTCGCTGCATGTCATCAGTACAGCCCCCTCATTCCCAACGAGAAACCCAGCCGAATGAGTATAGAGAGTAGCTACCCACTGTGTCAGGACAGGTATTGTGTGGAATATTACGTTTGGAATTCTTAGGGGTAGAGTTTGTGGAGCGGTTGTTTATTAACTCTCGTTACAGGAATCTAGAAGACGGAGGTTCGTGTCCAGTCAAGAAAGAAGACACAGTGCAGTCTCTCTTGTCTGTCCAATTCCCCTTTCCCCCTCCTCGCTGTTCGTGAGCCTTTGAGTTGGCGGCAGCGGAGTAGGGGAGTGGAGAACCAGCATCTGCTCCTGTGGAAACCGAAGTTCAGCTTGAGGTACTTGACAGTGGTGGTGCTGACTGATGCTGTGTTGATGCTGATTGATGCTGTTGCGCTTTAGAGTGATGCTGTGGTGGTACTGAGTGATGTTGTGGTGTTCCTGAGTGATGCTGTGGTGGTGCTGAGTGTTGTTGTGGTGAAGGTGAGTGATGCTGTGGTGGCCCTGAGTGATGCTGTGGTGATGCTGTTGTGGTGCTGATTAATGATGTGGTGGTGCAGACTGATGCTGTGGTGGTGCTGAGCAATGCTGTGCTGGCCCTGAGTGATGCTGTGGTGGTGCTGAGGGACACTGTGGTGGTGCTGACTGATGCTGTGGTGGCACTGAGTGATATTGTTGTGTCCCTGAGTGATGCTGTGGTGGTGCTGAGTGATGCTGTGGTGGTGCTGAGTGATCCTGTGGTGTTGTTGAGTGATGCAGTGTTGGCCCTGAGTGATAATGTGGTGTCGCTGAGTGATGCTGTGGTGGTGCTGAGTGATGCTGTGGTGGCACTGAGTGATGTTGTGGTGGTGATGCTACGGTGGTGCTGAGTGATGCTGTGGTAGTGCATAGTGATGCTGTGGTGGTACTGACTGATACTGTGGTGTTCCTGAGTGATGCTGTGGTGGTGCTGAGTGATGCTGTGGTGGTGCTGAGTGATGATTTAATTGTTTCTGAGTGGTGAGTGGTATAGGTGAGGTGCAAAGCAGAAAAAGTATGCTGGCAGATTGGAGGGCCGTGTAGGGAGTTTGCTGGGTTACTGTTGTTGGGGAGCGGGGGGCGTACTTGGACCAGGACGGCTGGCGAGTGGCACGCTACTTTAATACAATATGGAGTTTTGTGCAACGCGTGAGTTTGAACTGACTTAGAGTTCATGCGCAAACAGCCTACAGCTCTGAGTTCTGACGCAGTGTTTTCACTCTTCCTCGGGAAAGTACCCCCAAATAAATGATTTAAGATCAAAAATATTGCTTAATATATGACTGCAAGGAAGATAGCCACATGCTTTAAGACCGCACTTTTATAGCTAACGGTAGAGTAATTCATCACGGGGGTGAGGGGCTCTGACAAGACGAATAAGCCTCATCAGCTGTAAATAACTGGAGGACACAAGAATATGGCACCTCAAAGTCAGAAAGCATGTTGTTTATGTACAAAAGTCCACCATGCGTTATGAGCACACCAATAACAACTCATGCAAAAAATCATATTTGTTTCTTGGTGTCTGGTTCCCACGCACATTAAATAATGACATACAGGACAATGACAGAAATATTTTTCCGGCCTCAAGTTATAAAATATTTTGCATCTCAGACGGGTGAAAGTACGAATGGCATATTTATCAACATAAAAAGGTAAGAAAGTGCAAGATAAAGTTGACGGTGGACAGAATTTTTGATTAAATACCCATGCCATGGAATTCTCATAGTGCTCTCCAAGTGCGTTTTACTCTGATGTCAAAAGTTGTGCTCAGCTTTGCGATTGCTAGAGGTATTTCCACTGCTGCTATTTTTCATGTAAATCGCAGGACAGACTACTATTCAGATTATGTAGCAATCACCCCTCCATGGTGGGCCCATTAGATCTATCAAGCAGAGTGCAGCAGAATTATTTGCTGACATGTAAAGATACTCTAGCCCTCGATTTTGGAGGATGCTTGTCTGGGCGCTTGCCGGGAGTCGTATGCTCTCAAAAAAGGTACTGAACTGCTCAGATAAACAAACGTGGAAAGATGGGGGAAACGGGGTCCCCAACACAGAGAAATGCTAGGCGGAAGGGGATTCGAAAAGCAGCACCCTGGAGAAGGGGAGAGGGTGTGGCGTAACGGCCAGAGCAGCCGCCTTTGGATCTGAGGAACTGCTTTCGATTCTCGGTGTCAACTCAACATGCCGTGACTCTGGGCAAATCACATTATCGTGCCTAAAAATCCAAAAATGAATGGCTTGTGTACTGTAATTGAATAGTGTAGCTTGTGCTCATGTAAAGCACGCAAATACCTTCGTGCCGAGTACCCGATATAAACAACTGCAAAAAAATAAAGTGTTGGTGTGAGTGGGACTATTAGACAGACGTCCCAGTGCTTAATAAGCTTGGGGTTTACCTACAGATCGAAGTATTCCACAATTAATTTACGGTACTTTGCAGTTGTGGAATAAAATGCAGGCTTGTTTGAAACATTCGATGTGCCGATTAATACGTGGCGCTGACTGTAGTGAGAAAGTAGAAATGAAACAGTGAAGACGGCCCAGTAGCTGCCTTGCTTTTGCTTTCACTGGCGCCAGGTGCTAACATGGAATGTTTTCAAGCGGCCTTGTATGTCTTACGCTCACACGGGTTCTTACAAACACAGCCGCACAAGGACATCGTGGTTAGGTTGGTAGTGGTGGTGGCAGCAGTGGTGATGTTGGGAACAGTGGTAGCAATGAAGCCGCAGTGAAGTGCGGAGTAGAGCTCTGAAGGACAGAAGGGCAGAGCAGAATCAAGGACTGCTGAGTACCAGATGAGCTGCCCCGCACGCAGGTCAAAGGAGCTACTCGGAAATCGTCATTGAAAAGAAATGAGCTGCATCAACGAGGGCAGAGCAGAAGCCGGGGCTGCTCTTTACCACCATGGAAAAAGCAGAAGAAGCGGGGTCCAGCAGGAGACCTAAAAAAACATCAGCGCGCGCCTCGCGCTGAAAGTAAAACGCAGCAGAGGGAGCGGATAGAGGAGGGAGCCTGAGCCTGTTTCCCTTGTGAGAGCAAGCGAGTTAATTACAAACATATGATTTGAAAGCTCGCTCCCGCAAGGGAATTGCCAAATGTACACGCGTTGCCATTCAAAGCAATGCAACGTTTTTGCACACAAAGCTGTGCCGGTTACTAAAGGTCTTTTTCTATGTAGCGCATGCGCGCTGCATAGGCGAGACCTAAAAAAGGAGAACAAACAGCATAGAAGACATGAGTATTTCAAATGATATGCATCCATTCAAACTCCTTTGGGATCTGCAGTTTCAGAGAAACAAAGTCACAGTGCATTTTGTCTGGTTGTTGCTGAGAAGAGGTTCTCACACCTACCCCACATATAAACAAACATGTATGCGCCGTATCCACTGACCGTACACTTAACCCCTTCAGTGCCACGCCCTTTCCCCCTCCTGTGCCGGGCGTTGCACTAGTGGGTGGGGTTCATGACGAGATAGTCTCGTCATGGGCACAGCGCAACCGTGCTCCATGACGAGACTATCTCGTCATGGGCACTGAAGAGGTTAATGGAATACCCCATACCTCCTGATGCGATCCTCAACATGTCAAAACACAACATACAGACCCCCACTCTCAGACCCAGCTTGTGTGCAAAAATCCCTGCATTTAATATAATGTTGTGTGGTCCAAAGCACAGTAAACCGCCCCCTCTTATGTGGCACATGTCCATGTTTCACCTTGAGGCTTCTTTTTTTAATACATTAATAAAGGCAACAGGGCTTTATCCAGTGATAAACTGGGGTGGAATTTGGTTTCATTCTGTGTTATTCATGAGAACACCCTTTCTTAAACAGCATTGCAGTGGAGCAAGAGAAAAGTTTGGCTACTTTTGAAGGAAGCAAGAACTTGCTTCTCTGAGTGGCAGCAACAGTAAATTCTGCCTCAAGGGCATGCCAATTTACATCCATTTGCAAGACACAACTTTACCTGTACCATAGCGTATTTTGATAGCAGCACTTTCTCTTGCGTTTCTGTATACGTCTCAAAATCAGTGACTTGGTATTGTGGAAATTCTTGTTCTAAGTTAACTAGATCATGGTCGATAAACTTTAGGTAGATCACAAATTGGTCTACCAAGAACAGCGCAGTATCAAAACCATGTTTTGTTTACCAAAAATGTTGAAGACCCTTGCATGTAGTCATGAATTGAAAAGACTTTGAAAGCATACTGTATTCCATTCTTGTGAAAGCTACAAATTACTTCTTCGAAAGCTTTTCAGCTTTCTGGATGAATAGCCTCACTTTCAAGCATGTTCCCCAATGTTCAAATGATATCAACATGCAGACTTGATTCTGTGATTTGGCATTCATCTGATACAAGAACAGGTAAACTGGCTTCTGGATTCCCCCCGAATGACTGTATGACATCAACATGAAACAACCTACTCAAGAGTACAACAATAAGTCCAATCATGGCACTGTACAGGATGTGAATGACTGGGTCTTCTTTTTACAGCAAATGGAAAAAATTAACAAAAGAGGTTAACACAGCCTGAATAAATAGATATTCAATCTCAGTCATAGGGTTCTATAACAACTGGATAGGTCTCCTGATCATGGTTTTGATGGTTCTGTCACTATCATGTGTTGACAGGAAGTGCACACACAAAGGGTCAGACTGAAACATCAGTCTATCCAAACACGTGGACATTCCAAGCCACCTCATAGAAATGAACTTCAGCTTAAATCGGTAATCACAATCAACAAATTGACAGTGTTGTGCATACACATTCTGAAGGTTTGAAGAATAATCAAAGCAGAAATAGACACCTACCAGCAAAGCTTCTATATCAAATTATTTACATCTGGAACAAAAAGTAGGAGCAGTACATGATGCTCGATTTTGTGCCATGTGGCATTGGCAAGTCATGAAACACACATTAGGATTCAGAGACAGTACTGTAGGTTTGATACAGTTATGCCTTCCCTCATTCACTGGGGCACCGGCTAAACCAAAGCCAACACAACTTTCTCCACACAATGGAATGGTCTCTATAACACTAGATATGGAGCAAATATACCTTCAGCGCTATTTTCTGTTCTGAAACACATGAAATTTGCAGCACACCTAGCCCTGCTTCAAACCAAAATACATACCATTATGGAATTCATATTTTCAGTGACTTGATCGTTGCTACCATCAGCACACAGATTATAGAATGAGAGTGTTATATCAACTACTAATCAGTGAGCAACTCTGGTGAAATTCCACCATTTAAAAGATATGTTTCTTACTATATAGCACAAGGATGACCATGCACAATTTTTGAGTCTAGAAAAAATGTCCGTATGAGGATGCCCAAATTATCTGCATCGGTGAAGGGCACATTATGCTCAGCCAAAAATCCTCTGAATTGTATTTCAGCCTCTCTGGATAGAGACTCTTCACTGGAATATTTATTTGTCGGTAGTACCATTCACATTACTGAGACTGTATCCGTGGTACACTGCTATACTCAAAAATGTCAAAGTTTAAGACTCATACTGGCACATGTATCAACAAAGACGTTTGCGATTCCTTAATTGCGATTTTTAAGGAATCGCAATTAAGTAATTGCAAAAGCCTGTGCATGTAGGAATCGCTATAAAAATAGCGATTCCTACAAATTCCTTAATTACGACTCGCAAATTGCGAGTCGCAATTAAGGAATGCCGTCCCATTCATTCCTATGGGCCTCCAGGCCCATAGGAATGAATTGGAGATTGCATGAGCAATTTGCGAGTACCAGTAGGTACTCGCAAATTGCTCTTGCAATTTCAAGGGTGCAAGGGTGTCAAAATGACACCCGATTGCACCCCTGAAATTGATCTGTGCACATATGTTGCACACACACATGCTCTAAGGGCATGTGTGTGCGCAACATGAAACTTTGAAAAATGCACAAAAGTGCTTTTTTCAAAGTTTTAGCAAATTACCATGAAGTTCAACTTCATGGTAATTTGCTCCCCCTATTAGCGAAATCGCTAATTTTTTCACTTTCATGCATTGCATTTAAGGAATCTCAATTTGGGATTCCTTAAATGCAATCGCAATTTAAGGAATCGCAATTTAGAGATTCCTTAAATTGCGATTTTTGCATTTGGGATGATGCATCCCAAATGCAAAAATACCGGTCGCAAAGGGGCAGATTCTGAGAATCTGCCCATTTGCGACCGGGTTTTACATTGATGCATGTGCCTGATAGTCTCTCTGGGAAGTCATTGACTCTGTTCTGCTATGCAGTTTGCAATGAATGTACCTGTTCCAGTGCAGTCCAAAAAAGCTTCCTGGGGTCACCTGTGCTGCGAGGTGGAGGACAAATAGCTATAAAAAAAAACACACCTTTGAATTTGCTTGTTCAGGAAGAATCAAGGGCCTGATTACGAGTTTGGCGCAGCAGCGCTGGCTCAATGCCACCTCTGCTGTGCCAAACCCACACCTGGACGACGGCTGTATTAAGAGTTGTAAAAGCACAACTCGTAATACAGTCAGCTGTCCTTTGGCATTTCCCATGGTGGTGCCTTGAAAACAGGCACCGCAATGGGAACGGCCATTAAGTTCCAGCATGACATGGACATCGACGTCCATGCAGTACTGGAGCTGGGGAGAATACAGACATAAGGGCACATGTTGTGCCCCCTGAATGTATCCCCATGGCGGGGGTGACATGGGGTCCCTGTAGGGCCCCCTTTGGTCCTGCACCACCGGCCTTTTCATGGTGGGGTTCTGCCATGAAAAGGCTGTCAGTCCAGGAACTCATCATATGCTGAGCGGGACTGCGCCAGTCCCTAGGCAGCGTAATGTGTTGTGATGTTCCTGCGCCACAACCAGAGAACAGTCGCTCCACCACCGATACGACTTATAAAGTCGTAATCGGCAAAATGGTGGACGGCCACTCCTGCGCCACCGGGAGTCTGATAGTCGCAAGACCGCCAGACACATAACGAGGCCCTAAGATTTTAAACATACTTGTAGGATGCATGCTAGTACTCAATGTAGCATAAGTAAGAATGCACTTTCATCTATGCAAATCAACATTTTAATGTGATGTCAGCAAATGGAATTCAAGCACGAGATCATAGGAGATATGGACAAAAGTGAAAGCACTGGGTGTAGAAAGAAGATTGAAAGGTGAAAGTCTGAGCTGTAGTATTAAGCCTGTCTATGGTCCTCAGGCACTGTTTCTCCACTTCTCAGCTCCCATTGTGTGACGGCTGGGAATATTGCTCACAGGCAAAGAGAGAAAGAGACCAGTTAGTATGAAATAGAGAAAAAAATAACACCACAATATAGTGATTCAGCTAGCCAGTATGCCCCTTACATTGCAAACAGTGGGTTTAAGAAAGTCCGTGCAGGATTTTCTGTTTTATGAAAGCAGAGAATTGCAAAGGCAGGCGCATCATCAGGTGCCTAATACTCCTTTTGTTTAGCCAATAGACATGTACTTTTCTTCAGCATATACAAACAAGTTATAATAAATATTAAAAGAAGCAGCGAAGCTCCGGGGCGGCAGGCAGGTGTTCCAATGATTGAAACATCTGTGTATCACCAATACAGAGCAGCATTTATTATGTATGCAGGCACCGTCCTTTTACAATTAAGCATTTATGGAAAAATTATATTGTACTTTTATTCAGCAAACACATGCATAAGCCATTTATTTCAGCACAAACACATAGCCTGGAGAAGTTTACAAGGACAATTTACAGGTTGCAATCTGGCATGGTAGCTTGTAACATTAACCACAGCTTCAGGGCACGATCACTAGAAAATGACAGCTGTTTAGTTTTACTTACGTGGAGGTTAAATAGCCTGTGGAGAATGACAGCAACAATGACAATGTATGTAAATGACAGCTCATTGTGTCACTGGTTGTACCAGGTTCAACACAGCCTAGGACAGAGAAGCAATACGCAGTTCTCATAATGTCACCTAGGAAGACTGCACCAGGTTAAAGAGTGCCTGGGCATAACAAGGTGACTGCGGCCAGTGTTACTTGTGTAACGGTATAACACAAAATACACAAAACAGGGTCCCTGACAAAGTAATAAATAAGGGGGGAACTGGGGAAAGAAACAGCAATAAACACAAATCTACCACGTGTGTTGCGACCAGTTCGCGGTCCTCTATTTCAGGTCAGAGTGTATAATGAGTCCTGTAAACAGTATATCAAAGATTATGAAATCTAAAAACAGCTAACTCACTCTCAGGGTAAACCAAGAAGCCTAAGTCGAGGGCTCCCTGTTTTATATTTAGACTTACCTACACAGACTAGTTTGTTTTCGGACAATAGGTCAGTTTCTGTTATATCTTCTTGTTTTCCTCTTTGTATTGGTCTGTTTTCTTCCAATTACCACTGCTTTGGATACTGTCACAATGTGTTTCTATCTATATGGCACGTTAGGTGATGTGGTTTCCTCTGTACTACAATACACAGTTGGTTGTGATGTACCTCTAGTCACCTTGTCATTTTAATTATAAATTCAACAAGCATCGGCATAGCCAAAAGGTCTCGCTTTTGGGACCTTCTGTGTTTATCCTGAAGTTTTGGCTATGTTGTAGAGCATTGTGGCTGATGTGCATTATGTTGAAAAGTGATAATGAAAAGTGTTAAGCATTTTTGTTACTTTTATAAAAACCAAGACGACATTATATACAACTGAACAACCTGATTAAAAACAGATTTTAATATAAAAAAAATTAAAAAATCGTACTTATGTGGTACAGTGGTATTATGTGGAGTGTATTTTTTGCAATGAGTAGAATGTAATTATGTGACGTGTACTTATGTAGCACTAAGTGTTATTATATTGAGTGTATTTATGTTGCATTGAGTAGAGTGTAATTATGTGGCGCGTAATTATGTGGCCCTGAGTGGTATGTGGAGTGTATTTATTTTGCATTGAGTGTAGTGTAATTATGTGGTGTGTAATTATGTGGTACTGAGTGTTATGTGTAGTGCATTTATGTTGCATTAAAAAGAGTGTAATTATGTGACGTGTAATTATTTGGTATTGAGTGGTATTTTGTGGATTGTATTTATGTTGCATTGAAAAGAGTGTAATTATGTTGTGTCAAGTGACCTTGTTAGGTAGGTCGCTCCCCCTCCGCACAGCACCGCCTGTGCGTCCTGTCCCTGCCCCAGCTGCCGCTGCTGAGGAAGGTTGAGGCCCTCCTCCACCCGCAGGCTACCACCTGCGCCTCATCCCTGGTGGCCAGTGGTAGGCCTTAGGTCTGTCCTATTGTCGATGTCATTCATTGTACTGCCCTTATCGTTTTCTTTTCTGTTGTCTGTGACTGCTGTTATCTGTCTTCCCCCTGTGCCTGTATTTTCTCCTGTACCCTTCTTGCCTTCTGTTCCCATCGTCACCCCCGTGATCTGTGCCCGGTTTTCCTTCTGTGACCCCCGTGATTCTGTGCCCGGTTTTCCTTCTGTGACCCCCGTGATTCTGTGCCTGTTTTCCTTCTGTGACCCCCGTGATTCTGTGCCCGGTTTTCCTTCTGTGACTCCTGTGATTCTGTGCCCGTTTTCCTTCTGTGACCCCCGTGATTCTGTGCCCTTGCCTTCAGTGCCGTTCACCGCTCTCGTTCCTGCCGCTGTGTCCCTTGCGGCCCCACCCCCCCGACTGCCCATTCACTGCCCCTATCTCCCGCCTCCCGCCGCCCAGCTGTTCTTCCCTCCCACCTCCCCATATATGGCGGCCGCTGTGCGGCCGCGCCGCTTGCACGCCTAAGGCAAGCCGGTCTGCACCTGTCCGCACCTGGACCATGCCCAGCCCCAGGACCCCTGGCCCCCGCGAACGCCATGACACCCGCCTCTGCTATGACTCCAGTACCCTCCACGCACTCAACGCCGGACGATCACGCACCTGCTGCCTGGCCGTCCCGAAGCGCACCCAAGGACCCTTCTCCTGCCGGAACTGCAGTTTCACCAGCATCCTGCCCACCAACCCACCTACCAAAGAACCCAACCACCTCAGATGCATCCTTCTCAACACCCGCTCCGCACGCAAACACACCGTGGAACTCTGGGACCTACTGGACTCCAACACACCAGACGTCGCCTTCTGGACGGAGACCTGGCTGAACCCCTCCTCGGCACCCGACATCGCCATAGCCATCCGGGAAGGCTATAAGATCACCCGCAGGAACCGCACTAATGGAGTAGGAGGAGGAATCGCCATCGTCCACAGGAACACTTACACAGTGTGGTAAATAATTTAATTACCGGGACTTAATTTGATGCGGAAAATCTATAATAATAGCTCAGTAAAATAAGAGGCAGAATCCGTGGTATTAGAGGTTCGGAACGGGCTTTATTCCAAAATCGATTCGAATCGAGGACTCCATATTCCATCACCACGAAGGTTCAGGAAGTGAAGGACCCCCTTTATTGACAAGTAATCATTTATATACAATAGGCATTACGGTGAAACAAATGCAGGAGGCGTAACAGTTGATAATAAAGATAAGAACATACATGCGTCACTAAAGTAGGTGTAACTGGGCGTAGCTTAAAGAACGTCATTGGATATGACGTCATAAATGGGTGGTTCCATGAAAGAATTTCGCAATGTCAGCAGAAATACTTGGCAGAGATGCGCACGCAGCAGCATGACGTGTGACTGACGTGTAACTAGGGGATGAAGGGAACTTGACATTTAGCTCTACATGTGGAGACAGAAGTCTGGGGTTATGTCAACCTAATCCCAAATCATATCTAATATCCTATGTTTAAAGAACTGTGTTATCCAGAAAGAAAGGTCTTCTTAGGATAGAATCTTATTCTATACTGACTATACTGTCCGTTAGTGCGTGTACAAGCGTCTAAGTGTCTACACTAGATGCGAGGGCAGAAATCTTCCATAGTAATAGAGCTATTAATTACTTGCATGAAGACAGAGAAGCCGGGCCTTTTGCTCGGTAGCTGAAAGAATGTTTACTTAAACTACTAGACAGGAATGCATTGGATAGGGAGCGGAGCAAAGCAGATAATCTTGAAGGTGAAATACAGTTTTTGGCAGGCAACAGGCTGGAGTCAGGCATCGTTAGCCGCGCAGGGAGTAGGACAAAGTTCATGGGTACAGATGCGAGCTCAAACTGGAGCTTTCAGAGGCAGAAGGCAGAAAAGACTTGATGGCAGAATCAGGGCCTACTCGTCTGAACTGTAAAATGGGATAAGTGAACCATATAAAGCCGGTGGCCTTTCATACTTAGGAATAGAATATCCGGCCCATTCATGGCGGATCTGAAAGAGGACATGTTGACGGTGGACGCACATGTGTTTGCGTCTTCATAACTGGAACTGGAGGAAACATACATGTACTTATGGTTTATACATGAAACCGTTGGGGTCCAAGATAGGGGACATAACTGACCATAAAAATCCATATTTCCACATTCCCTCCTTGTCCCCTACTTGCCCGTTAAGAGATATCAATCTTCATCAATCCGTTGATCTGTTCATATAGCATCATTTGCTCTTCTTTCTTCTTCCGGAATCTTGAATGAAAACTTGGATGTGGGATACACGAGGTGACACACAGACCACAAATCGCTGGTCCACATTGTAGGCATAAACAGCAACTGAATAGTATGAGAAAGCCAATACCTAGGAAGGATAGGACCCTCCATCCAAAGGTAGATAATACACTCCAAAACCAACTGGACCAAGTCCAGGTGCCTGGATTCTGGTGTATCTGGCTTACAATCTTATGAAGGCGAGTTATGGCTTTATATACAGATGGCGAATTTTCTGGTATGAAAATGCAACAGCTTGATCCGATGACCCTACAAGCTCCGCCCCTATCGGCCAGGATGACGTCAAGGACAAGACGATTTTGAAGCACAACAATCCGCATAGCAGACTGCTCTTCTGTTAAATTGCCTAAGGCGGAAATAGTTTTGTTCACTACTGCTTCAAGGGTTCTGGTTAATCTACGTATCAGCTTACTATTGGTAACTGTACCTATATAGGGAAAGAGACCTTTATTGAAATCTGTGTATTTTTCCCATGCTGTCTCAGTGTAATCAACTATTGGGAGATCTCTCCGTTCTCTATTGTGTACTAAATGAGTATTTCTATGATAATCAGGAGGAGCTAGGAAAACAGGTGGCAAAAGGAATCCAATATAGCAGGTACCATCCCAATCTAGAGGCAAACGTATATATGCAGTCTGACCACATACAAAGTAGGAATGGCGAGAAGCTCTAAATGTAGACTTGCCTTGATCACTGAATTCTATTACAGTGGTGCATTTACTGTGGCCCATGTGTATAGAGCCATTCTTTCTTATACATAATTCACCTTTAACTGGAAATACTGACATAGCGGGCAAAATTGGGGCAGCTTCAGATTCAACATTCAGGATCATGAGATTAAGCGTGAAATTACCTAATCCATATACTTCATTTTCTAGATCAGTTCCTGTTCTTTTGGGAAGTCCCTCCTTGTCAGGGTAGCAGACTTTAAGTAAAACTAAGTGCAGGTTTCCCCATACCCAGTTGTCTTGATAAACTGCGGAGTTCGAATCTTGGGAATTAATTAAACTAAACCATGCTCCACAGGAGCCATTGTGTGTGAACGGATATGGGAAGAGAGGCAGAATTCCTTGATAGTTCTGATAGGGAGGGAGTCGGCCACATATCCAACAATTTGTAGCATTGCTAACCTGATGGGAATGATGTAACATACTAATAAAAGTGTTATTGCGCAGCGCAAATCTATATGACAACTCATGCGGGGGAAATTCACTAAAAGAATGTTCAGCAGTAACATTATAAACATGTTTAGAAATAGGATAATATATGTGCAACAATATACTTGCAGCTATTATTAAAAGACATAAGAAAAACAAAATTAAT
The DNA here is from genome assembly GCF_964204655.1 of Triturus cristatus. NCBI lineage: Eukaryota > Metazoa > Chordata > Amphibia > Caudata > Salamandridae > Triturus > Triturus cristatus. The sequence goes on from NC_140587.1 coordinate 326,385,274, forward strand.
AACGTCACTGTACAATGACTACGCAGTGATTTACAGTACGCATGTTTTTTCAACTGGGTTTGATTATCTCCTTCTCTATTCCGGTCCAGAGGATACATGTCAGAGACAAATTCAACCGATTCACCTTGGAGAGGACTTAAACAATCAAATTGTCTGACTTGTTGGACCGTAGTTTTAGTCTATATTGTTCTGAGTTATTTTGTTCAACCAAAGGAAGCTTTGAGTCTGTCTTTGAGGAAATACAGGGTTTAGTCTCTATATCGGATGGTAGTCCATGAAATTTCTTGATATGACTTGAATGTATCCAGCCTTTTCGACCTTCGATCTTCACGGCTGTCCTCGTGGTTAACAGTACGATTTGAGGCGATCTCCACCTAGGATCCAGCTGAGACTTCCGGTCAAAATTCCTCACTAACACCAGATCCCCTGGAACTACGTCATGGGGTTTCACCTCGGTGTTGTCGGGAAAAGCTGCAGCTACCTGTGAACGACAAGATTGTAGTGCAGACATCAAGGAAGCCAAGTAATCTGTCAGCATGTTACAGTCAACATCAGTTATTGTTCGTGGTATAGGCGTCCCCCACATATTTGGTGGTCTACCAAAGACCACCTCATAAGGGGATAGCCCTGTTCGAGAGTGCGCTACCATTCTCATGTAAAAGAGTGCAACTGGTAAGGCTACTACCCAGTCGACACCTTTCTCTCTACATATTTTGGACAATCTAATTTTCAGAGTTTGATTATGTCGTTCCACGAGACCTGCTGCCTCGGGGTGTCGGACACAGTGGAATCTCCACTGATAGCCTAACAAAAGTGAAACGTGTTTCATTAGTTCGGAGGAGAACGGCTGGCCGTTATCTGAGTAGACAGCACGTGGTAAACCGTATCGTGGGAAGAATTCTCGAACCAACTGTTTGGCAGTAGTCGGGGCAGTGTAATCTGAAACCGGGTATGCCTCTGTCCAACGGGAAAGAGCACAAACAACTACGAGAACATATTTGAATCCTCGACATCGTTCCATCTGGATATAATCCATCTGGAGGACTTCAAAAGAGTGATCAGGAGGCTGAAATCCACCCTGTTCTACGGGAATGCTTTTACCTGGGTTAAACTGACAACAGATCATACAGGTACGGACTTTTTGTTTAGCTGCTGCTCGTAAATGTTTGTTGAACCAAATGTGTTGAATGCTGTCTAGCATAGCTTTTTCTCCTAGGTGCGCTGGACTATGTACAGTGTTAATGATAACTTGGACCATTGAATCAGGAAGGAACCACACAGATTTTTCCTTCGTCATCCATCCTTGATCCGTTTGGGTCCCTCCTAATTCAGTCCATTTCTTTATTTCTTCTGGTGTAGCATGTGTCTGTATGTCAATTACGTCAAGAGCGGGATCCTTAACCGTCATGCAATGTGTTGGTGTCGGAGCTATTGTCTTTGTCATGTCAGACGTGTGAGTTTGAGCAGTCTGTTTAGCTGTTCTGTCAGCTAAATCATTGCCTTGGGAAATGATATCAGTAACTTTCGTATGAGCTTTACATTTCATAATTGATATTGCAGCGGGTAGATGTATTGCATCTAATAGAGCATGAATGAGGGGTCCGTGCTGAATGTGGGTACCGTGAGAAGTTAAATAACCTCTCTCTCGCCACAGCACGCCGAAGTCATGTACAACTCCGAATGCATAACGTGAATCAATATATATGTTGACTTTTTTATTTGTAGCTTGAATACAGGCTTGTGTCAGAGCGACGAGCTCTGCTACTTGAGCGGACAAGGTATTTATGCGATTTGTTTCAATAACTTCAGTATCTGTTGTGACTGCATACGCGGCCACTAACTCTCCTGTGCTTGTTCTCATACATGAACCATCTACATACAACGTCAGGTCTGGATCTGACAATGGGACGTCTGTCAAGTCTTGTCTAGGTTTCGTCGTGATAGTGATAACTTCAATACAATCATGTGCAAGTGGGTCTGTTCCGTTTACTGGTAACAGTGTGGCAGGATTCAATGTACTACAACGTCTGATTTCTATATGTGGCTGAAACAATGTTAATTCGTAACCAGTGAGTCGTGCTATAGTCAAGTGTTGTGTCTGTGTGCGGTTCAAGAGAACCTCTACTGCATGTGGTACTTGTACTGTCAATTGGTGTCCTAACACTATGGCATCGCTTTGTCTAATTGCTAAAGCTGTTGCTGCCACTGATTTCAGGCACGCAGGCAGAGCCTGGGCTACGGGATCTAATGTACTAGAAAAATAAGCACACGGTTTGTGTGATCCTGCTTGTTCCTGTGTGAGTACTGACAAAGCAGTACCTTCGCGTTCTGTAACAAAGAGTGTAAAATGTTTATAGTAACATGGTGTTGCTAAAACGGGTGCTTGGCATAAAGCTTTCTTTAGGCTTTCAAAAGCTTGTGTATGTTCCTGTGTCCAAGGGAGGACAGTCGATGTGGCTGCCTCCTGTGTTGTCAACTGAATGAGTGGTTTTGCTAGAAATGCATACTGAGGGATCCACTGCCTACAATATAAAGTGAGACCTATAAAAGCCCGCACCTCCTTTTGTGTCTTGGGTATTGGCATGTTAGCAATTAACTGGATGCGATCTGGTGTAAGCTGCCTTCCCTCCTTGGACAGCGAGTGACCAAGGTAAACAACTCGCTGGACACAGAATTGCAGCTTAGAAGGGGACACCTTGTGCCCCTTTTCGGCCAAAAAATGTAAAACCGTCAGTGAGGCTTTTTCACATTCAGGTTCGCTTCTAGCAGTGATCAGCAGATCATCGACATATTGAAGCAGGGCAGTGTTGACTGGCATGTGTATACTGTCAAGTTCTCGTTTCAGTGCTTGGCTATAGATGCTGGGGCTTTCTGTGAATCCTTGAGGTGCGCGTGTGAATTTAAAGCTTCGTCCATTTAAACTAAATCCGAACAAGTATTGGCTTTCCGGATCTATTGGGACGCTGAAAAAGGCATTCTTGAGATCAATTACAGTAAAGAATGTTGCTTCGGAATCAATAGCTGTCAGTAATGAAGAAATGTCTGGAACTACGGGGTATTGTGGTACAATACATTTATTTAATTCGCGCAGATCAATAACCAATCGATATACTGGCGGAGCCTTTGGATCAGTTCGTTTAAGAATCGGAATTATCGGTGAATTACATACATTGGAGTCGGTCTCCACAACCACTCCTTGGCCAATAAGCTCGTCAATGATTTGCAGTAAAGCCACTACAGCATCTGGTGGTAACTTGTATTGTCGCATTCGTGGTACTACCACTCCTGCCCTTAGTGTAACTCGATATGGTGTAATGTTCATGCAACCAACATCTGTAGGGCCTTGTGCCCATAAATGTGTGGGTAAAGTCTGCAGTCGGGAATCCATGTCTCGGGACACATAGTGCCCTTTGAAATCACGTAAAAACAATCTTACTCCTTCCGGAGAACAACATATTATAGCTCCTAGAGCTTTCAAAGTTTTTATACCTAACAAGTTTTCTGGGCATGATTTAGTAAGCAATAAATCTGTAGTTCGTGTCAAAGGACCAATCGTAAGGGGAAGAGGCTGTGATACTTCGTTAACGATAGGTTTTCCTGAAAACCCAAGGGAAATATTCTGTGAGCCTGAGAGGGGTGCCCCTGGAACTTCACTACGTTTTATGGTTGTTCGGCTTGCCCCTGTATCAAGTAAAAATTTTCTGTCTTGACCTAATAGTTCACTGTGTACATAAGGTCCTTCTTGATCTACAGGGACCTCGATAAGGGGTAAGCCAAGTTCCCTCTCTAGGCTGTTTCATGAGTATCGTTGATAATCAGGATAGTCATACTGTGCGGTCTGGTACATCTGTCGTGTCGTTGTTTGTGTGGCAGCAATAGGCTGCTGTGGTGGAGCTGGCATGGACTGTTGCGGAGCTGGCATGGACTGTGCATGCTGCGGAGCTCCTTGTTGATTCTGATCCTGTCTAGGTGGCCGTGGTCTTTCTTTTGTATTACCTATGGCGATATTATGTTTTAAAACTGGACAATCGTGTACATAATGACCTGGCTGTTTACAATAGTTGCACGTCCCTTTTACAGGACCTGTTGAAACACTGGACTGTGTCATACCCTTTTTATGACCGTCAGCTGGAACTGTCTGGGAAACTAGCATTTTCATTTTCGTGTCTTTCATGCGTCTTTGTTCATGTTCTTGTTCCTCTCTAATTCTATTGTGATGGTACTGTAGCATTTGTAACATTTGTGACGGAGTGTTACCTTGCCAGGTACTCTCGAATTTCAATACTCTATTCTTAACTTGGGGCAAAGAATTTTCAACTAACTTTGTCACAAACAGATGTGGATACGATTCGCTACTTGCTTTTATTCCACTATTTATACCAAAACATTTTTCGAATCGGGCGTAGAAGTCACTAGTGTCTTCATCTTGCTTTTGTTTACAGGCTGAAATTGCACCCCAGTCTTCCTTTTTCGTAGTTAATAAACGTGGCAGTACCTGTACTAGTAAACCTGGTAGTGTTTTGGTCTTCTCCCCAAGCCCTGCACCTGGACCTCGAGCTTTTTCTTCGTTTTCTAATGCTGTCCAATCTATCTTTTGGTCTCCCACCTCCCAATCCTTTTCCTTGAGTTTTTCATAAATGCCCGCAGGCATTAATACCTTCAATATCGTCATAATGTCTGGATAGGTATACTCTCCCATGAGCAACATGTCTTTAATTTCACGGTGGAAACCCGCTGGGTCTTTGTCATGACTGGGTACCACCTTCTTCATTTCCAATAGTTCTATTTTAGATATGGGTGTGTATACAAACACACGTTTAAACTGATTGTCATCACCTTTTATCGGGTGCACTTCGCGTAAGGGATTCTGTCTATCCATATAGTACGTCGTTCTTTCCTTGATGGGCAGTGAAACATGTTCGGGACATACAAAAAGAATGTACTGCTTTCTGGATTCTAGTATTTCTCTAATTAACTCAGTACCTGAACCTCTCCATTTATTCGTGAGTAATTTAGTCAATATATCAGGTAATGGACCAGGATCGGAGTGTTGGCCTTTATATAATATAAGGAGTTGTTGAATCATATAGGTACCAGCTAAACGCTGTTCATCTGGGGCGAGGTTCAAAAACGTGTGTGCTAGTGTATCATCACTATATTTTCCGGGACTGTCAACCCAATGAACGGCTGACCTGGCTAATTCTTGTTCGTCCATAGAATCGAGTATATGATAACCCCTTCGTTCTCGGAGTAGGTTGTCAGCGGCTTGGAACGAATATTCGGGGGACCTTATATTTATTATAGGAGTTTGGAAATTTCTGCTATTATCTGGACGTACCGGACGTATCGGATCAGTGAAGCATCTAGTATTATTGCAAGATCTTCCTCTACCTACATAGGCCATGGTTTCTAACTGTCCTGTGGGCAGTTCTAATTCCTCCTCCTCCTCGGTTTGTTCAGGTTCGTCTACTGCTAATCTTTCTTCGTGTATTCGTTCTATTTCTTTGCGGATCTTTCGGCACATAGCTACTATACATGATCGTTTATCATGTCTCCCCTCTGATATATTCTGACTCCATGTGGTAAGAATTTGCATTTCTTTCGGATTTACCCCTGGTCGGTCTTGATTTCTGATCACACAATTTATGAGGAAACGTAACAGTTCCCCCTGTATTTCCACTTTTTGGTACTCCATGGCTCTGTCAATACTTTCGGAATCTCGTCCTGACTGGACAAAGTGATATATATTTTCTAAGTGCGTAGTCATTCCTGGTAGCTTCCCTAAATATATAGCAGCTCGTCGGATACGTAATGATGCTAGCATCATTTCGTCCCCTTTTCCGGGCACCGGGTCATATCTACAATCTTTTAGAAGTTCCTTGAGCGTGTTGGGAGTTACTAGTTTGGGCGTACGTTGGTGAGCTAATTCTTGAAAGGAAAGTTTATTTACTCTGGGTGGCGTGGAAAAAATGTTTGATGTACCTCCGGTAGCCCCACCTGGGGTGCTGGATGTGAAAGGATTCGTCGAACGTGATATAGCAACTATAGGTGTGGATACAGATGTTGAAGCAGATGTGCTTGCCTGAACTTGTGTCGGAGTTTGCTGTTGCGGAGGTACAGACGGAAGAGGGTCTTGGCGTTGAACCCCCTCTGCAGGCGGTCTATGTGGCGCAGCATTAGTATACTCGGGAGCTGCGTCGTCTAAATAAGAGGAAAGAAAAACATCTTCTGCGGTTCTGGGATGTCCTTTGGGATGTACCTTTATCGGAAACAATGGGGGTGGCAAGTCTTTTGGTATCTCCGGAGTAGCCTTAGGTAATCCTTCGGCCAGGAGAGGATACATACCATTCATAAGGGTATTTCGTTGTCTGTCTACTTGTTCTGATTTTACTCGAATACCTTCTTCAATTAATATATTTTCTCGAACTTTATTTGAATTCTCCTTACTCTTCTCTTCCTGTCTACGTGCTTTTTCCGTACGTCTATACGATTCTTTACGCCATAATTCAATGGCGTCTTTCTGTGATTGTCTAGCTTTCTTTTTCCATAATTCTTCCTCTACTTTCACGATGCAATCTGCATCCCAGGTCCCAGCTGCGGGCCACCTCTGACTTTCTGGTAATTCCTTAGTGTAGTCTACCCATAAATCAAGAAATAATATGGCGTCTAGGCCATGTTTATGATACATAAAGTACCCTGGAGTGTCCCTAGGAGGAATGGGAACAGCTTCTTCGAGTAACCCTTTTCTAGTTTTGATCTGTCTTAATTTCGAAAAGAGCGGCATTTTGAGAACTGATCTGATCTGATACCTAAATTTTGAACACGTTTAATACAACGAAACACAATAATGAACAGTCATTCACACCACAATATGCAGAACATATTTAAAACATTTAACATTTAATGAACGACAATGATGGCCGTTCACTAAGCATAATACTCGATACTAACTAGATAATTCTGACTTCATATACTAGACATACTTGATATACTGCTAAACAGTACAGATACACTGCTGAAACAGTGCGGACCGGATTTGTGTACCCAAACCCGTCTTGACCGGCACAACCTATGTGCACGTCAGAACGCCTCCCCGACAATGGTACTCACCGGGTAGCTCGGAACGGAAGGCCTCGGAACTGAACTGAACTGGACTCGGACCGGACTGGACTCGACTCGATACTTCGGAACTTCGGAACTTCGGAACTTCGGAACTGGTGGGCCTCTGTATACCTCGGATCTTGCTCTCTCAGCTAGGCTCTGGTCGGGATACTTCGCACTTCTCACCGCCTCGTCTGGGTGTTGATCGCAGCCTCAGTTACCCCCGCTCGGCAGGAGGGAGATACAGGAAATCCTGTGGGTACGCGTTGTTGTCCGTCCAGCTGTGACAGGAGACCGGGCCTGCAACGCACCTCCGGCGCGTGAGATGAGAAAGTGTCCCTGTTCGGGCGCCATTTATGTGGTAAATAATTTAATTACCGGGACTTAATTTGATGCGGAAAATCTATAATAATAGCTCAGTAAAATAAGAGGCAGAATCCGTGGTATTAGAGGTTCGGAACGGGCTTTATTCCAAAATCGATTTGAATCGAGGACTCCATATTCCATCACCACGAAGGTTCAGGAAGTGAAGGACCCCCTTTATTGACAAGTAATCATTTATATACAATAGGCATTACGGTGAAACAAATGCAGGAGGCGTAACAGTTGATAATAAAGATAAGAACATACATGCGTCACTAAAGTAGGTGTAACTGGGCGTAGCTTAAAGAACGTCATTGGATATGACGTCATAAATGGGTGGTTCCATGAAAGAATTTCGCAATGTCAGCAGAAATACTTGGCAGAGATGCGCACGCAGCAGCATGACGTGTGACTGACGTGTAACTAGGGGATGAAGGGAACTTGACATTTAGCTCTACATGTGGAGACAGAAGTCTGGGGTTATGTCAACCTAATCCCAAATCATATCTAATATCCTATGTTTAAAGAACTGTGTTATCCAGAAAGAAAGGTCTTCTTAGGATAGAATCTTATTCTATACTGACTATACTGTCCGTTAGTGCGTGTACAAGCGTCTAAGTGTCTACACTAGATGCGAGGGCAGAAATCTTCCATAGTAATAGAGCTATTAATTACTTGCATGAAGACAGAGAAGCCGGGCCTTTTGCTCGGTAGCTGAAAGAATGTTTACTTAAACTACTAGACAGGAATGCATTGGATAGGGAGCGGAGCAAAGCAGATAATCTTGAAGGTGAAATACAGTTTTTGGCAGGCAACAGGCTGGAGTCAGGCATCGTTAGCCGCGCAGGGAGTAGGACAAAGTTCATGGGTACAGATGCGAGCTCAAACTGGAGCTTTCAGAGGCAGAAGGCAGAAAAGACTTGATGGCAGAATCAGGGCCTACTCGTCTGAACTGTAAAATGGGATAAGTGAACCATATAAAGCCGGTGGCCTTTCATACTTAGGAATAGAATATCCGGCCCATTCATGGCGGATCTGAAAGAGGACATGTTGACGGTGGACGCACATGTGTTTGCGTCTTCATAACTGGAACTGGAGGAAACATACATGTACTTATGGTTTATACATGAAACCGTTGGGGTCCAAGATAGGGGACATAACTGACCATAAAAATCCATATTTCCACAACAGTCTCAACCAACACCGACGACACCCTCAGCACCGCCGAACACCTGCACTTCCAGATCCACACCGATCCCAACACCACCCTCAGAGGAACCCTCATCTACAGACCCCCCGGACCCCGAGCACAGCTCAGCGACTCCATCACTGACCTCATCAGCACACACGCCCTTGCTTCCACGGACTACATCCTCCTCGGGGACCTGAACTTCCACCTCGAGAACAGCAACGACACCAACTCCTTCACCCTGATTGACAACCTCGCCAACCCCGGACTCAGACAACTCGTCACTACACCCACCCACTCCGCCGGCCACACACTTGACCCCATCTTCTCCGCAAACTCCCACGTCTCCTTCAACCACACCACCGAGCTCCACTGGACTGATCACCACTGCATCCACTTCACCTTCCGGAAACCCACCACGTACCACCGCACCCAACAGAAGCCGCGCCGCTGCTGGAGCAAAGTCACAGTAGACCAGCTTTCCACCACCCTCGCCTGGAGCCCACCCGCAGATCCGACCGACCTCGACACCGCCGCACGTAACCTCAGACAGTGGATCAACAACTGCGCCAACACCCTCGCCACGCTCAAGAAGCCCTCCAACACCCACACCAGCAATAAAGCCAGCTGGTTCACCAAAGACCTCCAGGCCTCCAAGCGAACCTGCCAAAAACTAAAAAAAAATGGATCCATGAACAAACACCGGAAAGCTACACAGCCCACAAGAACGCCACCCGCAGACACCACCACCTCATCACGATCTGGTCGTAGAAGCCCTCAGTATGGTAGTGCCAGATTCAGTTGGCAAGGTAGAGTGCACGGTAGAGGCCTAGGAAGAAGAGGTAGTGGGTAGTGATGGTCTCCGCCTCACCCGTCTTGCTGATCATGAACAGCTGAGGGAGGATGGCCACAGACTTGAGGTATATGGAAAAGGTCCAGAAGATCTGAGGAGAGGGAGAAACATTGACCATTGGTTGAGGTTAGGGTGACCAACCGTTCGTAAATTCCATGGACTGTCCGTAATTTGGACCTCACGTCCGTTGTCCGTGAGGATCCTTTTTACGGACGCCTTTTGTCCGTAATTTTGGGAACTTGGGGAACAACACTGCAGGGAACAGCACTGTTCCCTCTGCATGAAGCCTCAGCTCCCTGATGGGCCGCCTCGCACTCCTCATCTGAGCGCAAGAGCAGCCCCACCCGCCCATTGTCATTCTGTATGTGGCTGATTGTCACATACAGAATGACAATGGGCTAGTTTGGACTCTTACAGCATGTGATGGCCTCCTCCTGCCAGGGTCTAGGGCAGGGAATTCTACCTGTTCTGGGTTAGGTCTAGCATCACATAGCTATTTCCCTGCAAGCCTGGAAAAGGTCGGCTGCACTAAGAACTACTGAATGGTTGGAGACAGGGGGAAGGCATTGGGCTTTAGCAGCTGGGAAGCGGCAGGTACATGTGCTTCACAGGGGAAGGCGAACCTTTCCTTCTTTAAGAAGCACATCTAGACATTGGGGGTTTGTGCCCCATCTCAGGGTGCGTTTTGTGCATTTATTCCTATTATCCCTGGTTCAGCAACATGCTCATGAATGCCATGTCTACTCTGTATCTATGCCAATATTCTTTATGACACAGACATGTCACGTGAAGTAGCCCGCTGAGTTGGGGAGCTGATGAAATGTATCTCTGGATGTTATAACTCCATAGGTCTGCTCATGGCCTCACCTTCAAGGTGCTGTTTGATTCTGACTTAAGTCCCGAGTGAGAGGGCAGTGGTTGGGGGCTTCCCGTGCTCCTGATGGGGGGCATTGTACTGTGAAGTTATGGAGTACAATGTTGGGTGTGAATGGGCAGTCAATTATTCGAACTCTGCGTGATTTAAAACAGATTCACACAGTCATGTGAACAAATATGCCTTGGTGACAGCACAATGGGCATGCAGCTATATCGTGACTTGTTGTCTAACATGGGGAGGTTCATAGAGTCACTAGAGGATTATGAGGAATCTGCTGTGAAAGTGATGGAAGAGCACTGATGTGGAATCCCACACTCCTGTGGTGTTTAGGCCCTATGATGAGTGCGTGTTTTTTTTGTTTATGGCTTACCTGGAAGTAATGCATTGAGTCGCACACTATGCCAAGAACATGTTTTTAGCTTAGGTGTTTTAATCTATGCCCTTAATTACATCAAACACCCCCTTTGGAGAGACACCCCCAGGTTTTTCATCCCTCTTAAAGCTCTGGAAGCAAAACCATGTCACAGTCACCTAGCGTCCTGGTATTGTGCATCATGCATGACTCATGACTTCCACGTTTTCAGATTTCCTATGTGCAGAGGCATAGTGAACCCTCCCCCACCCACCCCTTGCCTTAGGAACTACAGCGAGGGTGAAGTTCTTGATGGGCCTCTTCTGTCTGCAACTGGATGAATGGGTGGATGGGTGAAGGGTGGATGGAAGGATGGGTGGCTAAGGGAAAGGGGAATGGAGAGAGACTGGGAGGATGGATGGATGGATGGATGGATGGATGAATGAGTGAAAGCGTGGATGAATTGACAGAATGGATGGGCGAATGGGTGCATGGATGAGTGAAAAGAAGAATGTAAGGATGGATGAGTGAGATAATGCATACATGAGTGAAAGGGAGAGTGGAGAGCTGGAAGAAAGGATGGATGGATAGATGAGTGAAAAGGAGAATGGGTTGGCGGATGAGTGACTGGGTGGGTGGATGAGCAAGTGAAAGGATGGCTGGATGGGTGAATGGATGGGTGGGTGGAAGGGTGGATGGATGAGTGAAAGGATGGCTTGACTGAAAGGGTAAATTGTTGGATGGATGGGTGGGTGGGTGGAAAAGTGGATGGATGAGTGAAAGGATGTTTGGGTGAAAGGGTACATGGATGGATGAGTGAATGGATGGGTGGAAAAGTGGATGGATGAGTGAAAGTATGGATTGGGTGAAAGGGTGGATGGATGGATGATGGATGGATGAGTGAAAGAGTGGATGAAGGGATGGATGAGAAAATGATGCATGGAAGGATAGACGATGGATACGTGTGCAAATGGTTGAAAAAGTTTGGATATAGATGGGCACACAGAAGGAAGGACAGAATGAATGGTGGAAGACTGAATGATGGATGAAATAATTAATGGATGACATTTTGAGTGACACTCAACTGTTACTTGAATGTTACACAAGTAATTGTAAATGTTTGCATGTTTTGTTTTAGGTGTAAAGTTTTAGGGAGAGCCTCATAGTGCCATGAGCTGTGCTTGAGATGTATATTGTGTTTGTAGCAATTGGCAAGGTGTCAAAAATAAACGATGTGATAGTGAACCAACAGTGCATTCTTTAAGAAAGCTGCAGGGAAAAGCACGTTTGTGACTTCCGTCAGCTAGTGCAACTCTCTGCGAAGCCCCTATAAGCAAAGTCAGATTCCATATTTTAAGTTCCACTTGCTGAAACACCCAGAATGCGTTCCTTATAGTGGGTTCATCACAGCAACCCTCCCTTTAGTTCACACGTGCGTGCAACTTTACATCTCACTCAGATACGAGATGCTAGTGACAAAATCTATCCGAGCAGATTTTCCTGACCACTTCTCTCACCAAACATGCCTGCTCAGGAACATGAGTTGTAAACAAAATATCAGACTGGTCAACCCAGTGCAGTAACCATATAAATAGATTATTATCATATGAAATACCACAAAAGACCTGTACATTTGCTCAAAGCTGCACGCATACCGAAAAACCGTGAAGTGCATGATTGTCTCAACCTAATATAAAACTTATTTTGACTTACACTTAAGTGGTTGTCAATTTACTTACTTTTATGGTATCGCGCAACTTGTTGTGATGTGTCTGTAAAACTTACCTTTTGTCCTGTATGTCTGTCCTGAATTTTGATCTTGTGTCCTGAATTTTTGCCCTGAATTTTGACCTTCTGTCCTGAATTTCTGCACTTACCGTCCTGAATTTGCACCCATCCCAGTTGGTCACCCTAGGTGAGGTTACGCTCCATACTAAAAGCATAATTCATAAAATCTACCAATTTATAAACACTGTGACATGGTGTCTTTTAGACTGCTGCGCCTGCACCTCCAAGGGGGCGAACTCGTAGTTCTCCAGGAATAAGAGGCCAATAACTGGAACCAGCAGGAACTCCATGCGGAAGGTGTCGTTCTCGCTGTCGTAGGTCTTCCGAAGCCTTCTGTAGATCATGTATATGGTGAAATAGCTGCACAGAAGGAAGACGATCTGTGGGGTGACGCAGAGAACACTCACTTTCACTCCATGTGTGGAATAGCAGCAGGTCAGAGCTCAGATGCCCTGGCAGAGCGGCGCATGGGCCTCAGTGTTGGAATGGGGTATATTCTAAGAACTGTGCTTGGGTCTCAGTACGAGAGTAACAGGGGCTGCAGCAGACTGGGATGCACCTGCATGCTAAAGGTGGCATGTCGCAGGTGCTGGAGGGCACGGTAGAGCTGTGTTTAAGACTAAGCATGGATGTAGCAGTGGGTGCTGCACGTCACCTTTAGGGTGCTTAGTAAGAGCCTCTTGGGAGTTTCAACATCAGGGGGGTTTCAGGTCGGGATTGATGTGCATGTGCAGCAGTTTGTGCGGCTGCAGTGCCCAGATGTCAGGACTGTAGGACCGGAGGTCAGCAGAGCTTCGTGCAGTCCCTCACTAGCCCGGGCAGTGAGAGCTGCTGGTCGGGATTAGGGTGCATCAGCAGAGCTGTACCTGAGGGAAAAGGCTAGGAAAGCAGGATTTGTGCTGCCAGCATCTGAGGGGCATTGCTGGAGCGTCAAGAGTGGGTTCTAAGAACCAGGAGTGCTGCAGCCAGCATGCCAGGGCTAAGGTGTTGTGGAAGAGCTCAATTTGAATTCCCATCACTTTAATTTCTGTAGGTGCTGCGCTGAGGTGTATTGACAGCTATTTGTTGTTTCCAGTGCTGCAATATTCAGGAGTGCTTTAATGCGAGTGACTGTTGTGTGTTAATAGTAAATTACTCTGGTAGGAGCAATGTTGGGATTTGAAAAACGTGAAGGCATTCGGTGCACACAATTTTTTTCATACTTTTGGACGTTATTGCAGATTCAACCACTAGATGGTAGTATTATGCAAACCACGGGCAACTAACAGACATGCTGCAAGACCATTCATTTTACCTAATGCTTTATCCTTGAGCCTTTGTACTGTCAGTGACAGGGATTCCCCATTTTCGCAGGTGCAGTGCTCTGAGATGGCTTTGCAAGGGTAGGGCTTGCCCTGTTTTTGTACAGACAGTAGCGGGCCTCGGTTTTGTTGGTGCAGCTCTGTCTCAGTTTCTCAGGTGCAGCGCTGGGCCCACTTCCGCCGTAGGCGGTACATACCTCCATGCGGCACACTTGACTTTGATGATACGTGTGATGGGTTTGTCAGAAAACGCACTCTTAAACTTCATTGATTATTGTGATTGCTGCAGATGTCTGTGTGTGTAACTAGAGAGAAAAGGAATTGAATCCTGGTTGGTTCAAGGGTAATAGGGATGTGTGTATTTATCGTCATACGAAGTCCCAGTCTGTGGCTGAAATAACTGTGAATATGCAAGTCAATATTTTAAAATTGTATTGCACACAGTATAAGATAGGCCATCATAAAATGTGCATGGATTGTGTTTAAAATAAAAGGAATGCTTTGAAAATATATCTTTTTAGTATTAAGCAATCAGACCGTAACTAGTGCAAATCTTTTTGATAAGTGTTCAGTAAAGAACACATTCTAGAACACGGCCATACATTAGTTCTAAAAAAACAGAATACATGTTTGTAGCCACCATAATGGTTCCAGTGACTCTATCAAAGAAAATCACAAGCTTAGTCTTCTGTGGCAGTTAGGGTTGACACATTAGTTATACAAGTATACGGGCCATTTGTTGAAGTTTTGAGATTCTGAAAGAAGCAAGAACTTGCCCTTAAGTGAAATGTTATATAAAATCTGAATAATTTTTAAATATAACAATTTTGCATCTAACGATTAATTAAATAATATATTTATAGTGTGGAGTTCTCTAAATTACTTTTGAAGTGCTTTTTGTTTTTATGTTTTAGGTTTAAAAGGAAATAATGTAATTTGTACATGTTTTCTCAATATTTTTACTTTAAAAAAGCCAGTCCCATGGTGCTTCCTACTCCCCAAGATATTAGCTTGCTCTTCCAGGCAGCTGCCGTGAAACCATGAGGTGTCAAGGTATGCTGTTGCACAAGTAATACAAAATCTACTCCTTATCTAATTATTTTTACAATTCCGTTAGATAACAAAAATAAACAGTGTCCCACAGAAATATAGTTTACTTCATTTATTATCAAAAGATATTTTTTTCCTATTTAAAAAAAATCTCATCACAAAAATATATACAATAAATGTGGCACTAAACGACTCTGAATGAAATTCATACATTACATAAGAGCACCAAACTTGTAGCGAAAGAACCATACAAAATCAGTACATGTCTCCACGAGTAACATAAACAAAACAACCATATAATGTGAAAAAAACACATCAAACAGTGTCACAATAAACTCCAAAAAGAACACAAATTATAAATCACACACAATAGACATAATACATAAACAACGAAGATGCGCCGACGCACGTTTCGAGGGTACCATGTACTTTCACTATCCTTCATCAGGGCGCTGAATTCATATTTTCATTCAGTGGTAAGGAGCCATCTGTCACCATGAATATATTACAACGGGCTCTACACCATGTAAAATACTATATTCTGTGGGAACAAGCACACATAGTCAGTCTATATATAATTATTAGGTCTCGCCTACGCAAAAGACCTTTAGAAACCGATTCAGTTTTGCAGTCAAAAACGTGCACGCATTGCATTGCTTTGAATGGCAACGCGTGCACGTTTGGCGATTTCCTTGCGGGAGCGCGCTTTCAAACCATCTGTTTGTAATTAAGAGATGGTTCCTGCTCGCTCCCGCAAGGGAAACAGGCGCCGCCCCCCTCCTCTCTCCCCTCCCCCTGCTGCCTCCTCGTCAAACTTGTTTTTTTAACTTTTAACACGAGGCGTGCGCACTTGTTTAAGATATGCATCAATTGTTTATTGCCAAGTAGCACTGAGTACTGCCGAGGACAAGTAGCGTCTGCTTTCAATCTCTGCAAGTGATGGAAGGAGGGTGTGTTTGTTTGAAGTCCCTGCGCTTTAAAGCATCTCGAGTGGGATCTGATTTGTGAATTTTTCCTATTCGTAGCAGTCTGGCGAGGGCTGGTGAGCTTGGCGCCTTTCATCCACCCAACAATGTCGTGCCAGTCTTCCCTGTTCTTGTTCGCCAGATGACTGCCACTCACCCCTCCTCTCCCCCCCCCCCCCCCCCCCCCCCCAGGGATCTCCGGCAGGAGCCAGCTCCTCTTCGCCCTGGTCTTCTCCACCTAATACCTGGACCTGTTCAGCACATTCATCTCTGAGTACAACACCAGCATGCAGTGGCGGCTGGTGAGTTTTGAAAGTGGTAGGGCATAAAAGTTGGGGATGAGTGTTACATCACAAGCAAGCCAAGCGAGCAAACCCGACCGATACGGGGCAGGTCTCCTCAGTGAAAACTTTGAAAAAAAGAGAGGCATTTCAATACAAAACTATTTTATGTGCAATTAGGCCTGGGGTCAAGAATTTAAAATAGTTCTTGCAATTCCTTCCTTAAACTGACCTAATTGTGTTCACAATGGTACCTTTTATAATTTGGTCTGGCACACATTTAAATCCAAGAGAAGCATCACAAAAGAGGCATTCAATGTCATTAAGCACAGTTAGGGGTAACGTGATAAGAGAAATAAGAAGGGAATAGATTTGATCGGAAAAATGCGAAGCATCGGTTAGTTCCTCTCTACAACACAGTGATATTGGCCTTTTATTAAATAAAATAACATTTGCAATCGAACCACTGCGTACACCCCCAGGGTAAGGGGAACTGAAGGTGCTGTTACAATCTGTTGGGAGAGGCGTTGGCCTAACGGCTAGGGCGCTTGACCTCGGACCTGAGGAACTGGGTTCGAGTCTTGGTAATGACGCCAAACATCCTGTGATTCTGGGCAAATCACTTAATCTCCCCATGCCCAACAAAAAAATTAATGTGTGTCCTCATGTAACGTAACTGGTGCTATGTAAAGCGCTCTGAAACCTGATTGGATTCGGGTCAAGTTTGCGCAGTACGCCGTGAAAATGTACACTTTGTTGGCATTTACTGTATTCTAAGATGCCTCGTATCATTTTTAAATGTTTGTATATTCACAGTTTTGCACCTTGCCTTAAAGCTGCGTAAAAGTAGCATCGGTGTTAAATGAAAAATAATACCTTCCAAAAATGCACATTCTATTCAGTGCCACTTGCTAGGAACCTTGGCACAAACAGAAGATATATAAAGTAACCCATGCCAAGTGCCAACGAGTTTCTGGCATAAGCACAGACAAGTGCACCGTTCAAACAAGCAGAACTGCTGCCGAGCCCAATCTTTCAACAGAGAATCACCTGACAACATCTGATCGCCCTAAAAAATGCTTTCACGGCAGCTGCCACTGTACTTTTCAAACTGCTCCTGCCTGAAAGAAAAAAAGCAAACATATTTTGCCTGGATCTGAAGCCTCCCGACCCGTTGATCTTCAAAGTGTACGGGCACCACCCACATTGAATCTCTCTGTGGTGAGTGACTGCAGCCTGTAACCGCTCTTCCGCATCCCAGCACGCGCTGCGTGGCCCTGGCTCTCCTGCGGCGCGAGGCCACATTCCATGCTCTACCCCGCGCGTTTCTTGTTCTGAGGTTCGGGCGTACCGAAGGCATCATTGTAGGAAGGAAAACATGCCCTCCAAGTGAGAGGTACGAGCTCTTGTACTGATAGAACTTTCAAGTGGAAAATATTAAAACACGTCACGCACAGAAATGCAAACTTGAAAAGGATTCACGTTAAGCGAGCTTTGGTAATGTGCAACTCAAATGCATAATCGTAATGAAAGGAAGGTTTAGCACTTACCGTCCTCACCTCAGCTTCTGGGGTCCGACTCCCGCCATCTACCGTCCTGCTGCCTTTTCAAATTTCTGCTGGCAGCTCTCCGCCGCGACGTCATCAGCCAGCCAGGAAAGCCAGCCTCCCTCCCTCCCCTCCACCAATCACAAAGCGTGAGGCGAAGCGGAGCGCGCCCCACCAGGGCCATTTTCTCTTTGTAGGCTGATGCGTGCAGCAGCATGCAGTAGCCTGCATAGAGAAAATGGGAGAGTGGGCGGCCCTGCTCGAGGGCAGGGGGGGGGGGGGGAGTGGCTTGCTCACTGTTGGGCATACTGACTGTTTGGTCGGCACCCAGGCCGGCCAAACAGTCAGTATCCACAACAGTGGGCAAGCCACTCCCCCCCTGCCCTCGAGCAGGACCGCCCACCCCCACCAGGCACTTCTGCTTTCTCGCCGTGCGAGAAGGCAGAAACATAAAATGGTAGTTATTACCATTTATGTTTCTGCCTTCTCGCACCGCGAGAAAGCAGTGGGGCAACGCCCCAACGCCCCAATGGGGGAGCCGCCACTGGTCCTGCTGCAGCTTCACAAACTCCAGTAGCGCTGTGAGTAACCACCCCAATGTCTCGTTCAGGAAAGAATGTGCCTGTACACGATCATATGTTCTGAGGTTTTTTTGGTGGTGTTTTTTTTAACTCAGGTGTACTTTGTATGCACTTTGCAGAAAGTCTTACAAATTACATGTAGCGAACAACTGACAGCAGTTGGGGATCGCCTGCAATGCATTACACTCCTTGGTGCCATGTGACACTCAAAACCACCCAGTGCCAAAAATCACCTCATGGTAAGGCCTCCGCTTCACCACAATAATAACAAGGTGCAGGCTGGACTAGCCAACACAAGGAGATGATGGACAGAGCGCTGAAACTTTTCAACACTACCCCAGTCACAGATCTGGGTTTAATCCATCATCATTCTTTAGCTCACTTTGCCATCCCAGTTCAGACCCAGCCATATGCAAATCAGTCTTGACCCTGTTCCTCATGGGAACAATCCAGCCCGAACTGCCCAGCCAGGTCTTCCCTGGACCGGAAACAAGCATCCTGGGACTGGTTTCGGGGTAACACCCTTCATCAGCCTGGTTAGCTTAAATCCAGTTGCAAAGTGAGCAAAGGGCCCACGTCTGGGCATACTCTGCTAACTTAAGGCAAACAAAGCAAACACAAGGAGATGATGGATGGAGCTCAGACACATTTCAAACACTCACCCTCAGTCACTTATCAACTGGGCTCGCCAAGCACTGCAGAAGTGATCTGCACTTATCACAATTGCTCCTTCCCACCACACACGTAAGTTCCTGTAGAGCAGGACTGAACTTAACACACAGATAGCCTTGAGAATGCTGCAAAAGAACTTCGCCCCCTCCCCCCATCACAATCTACCTCCTGCAGGGCTTTAAGTGGGCCGGGTCTGAGCACCGGCAGTCATTTTCAGGGGGCCTCGAAATGGGTCTCTATCGGGCTCTATTTGCAGGCCTCCAAAGTTAGTCCGTTTTTTTTTTCCTCGACTGCAGTGATAGCATGCACATCGATGTGCGCATGCTCACAAACAACTTTAGAAGCACTGACTTCTTACTTTCTACTCGGCAGCAGAAGCCAGGAGCAGCAGTGCCACCGTGTCATTCACGCCATCTTGCAGGAAGACGAGCGATCTGCAAATTCGTGGTAACTGGCACAGGATCATCTAAAAGCCCTTTGAATTAATTTTGTGCATGTGAAGAAGCGTTTCTTCAGCTTGTATTCCAACCTCCATAACTGATCACAAAACTACCCCAAAGGCAGTGTTTCCAAATAGAACAGCGTTTTCATGTAATGACTTGAGTTTTTTTGTCTCGGATCAGAAAGGCCCAACAACATACCCTCAAATATTATTCATACATACGAGTGTGCTTCCTTCGCCGTATTATTTAATATAAAGTGATGAGCATAATTTGGGCAGGCACTCGAAAAACCACGTGCAGGCAGTAAATAAACATTCATACCGTTAGCCGAAAAACCAAAGTTACCCCTCCCTCTGCCCCCAACTGCTGCAACTGCTTCGCAATTAGGTACCGGCTGCAACGAAAATGAAAAGTAAATTGGGGTGGTTCCTTTCACCAAGTGTATTTCTTCCTAGGTTTGGACAGTTTCACAATTATTTCGGATCTAGTCACTTAGCACCCTTCCACCTGTACCTGCGATTCTTTCAGTAGCAGCGCGTGCAGAGATGGGGTAAGCCAATGCTGAACAGCCTCACCCCCATTCTGAAAAGGATTGACAGCGAATGAGGAAAAGCAAAGACGAGCAACTACCCATTGGGACAGGAGTTGAGTGGTGACACGAGTTTTATTGTGCTAGGGGACTCCATTTGATTTAATGGAAATAGAAAAGTTCACATACCTACTACCTACAGAACGGCTGTTTGCTGCGAAGTGCTGGTACTCTAGCATTAAAAATATTGCAGCACTGCTGAGAAGTGCAGGTACTCTCTCTCCCCTTCAAGTTACAAAAGTGCAGGCACTCTGTACCGGAGAGCACATGTCTGTTTGAAGCACTGGATAGTAAATGAAACTCGCCCTGCCAAGAACACACTAAAAAGGCCCCCACATCCTAGCACTCAAACAAAGCCAATGTGTGCTACATTATTTTGACATATGACATTTGTATTGTAGGCTTAGTTTGGGCAGCCAGCTAGTCAGTTTGAAAAGTAGATTTGTTTCATGTACTTTGTGCAACATGTTATTGTATATAGAAGGTGCTTAATGTAACTGCTCACTCTCAGCTTCGGTTGCCGCAGCACTGTTTGTGTTGTATGTTTAGTGCAGGGCTTTAAGTGGGCCGGGTCTGTCTGGGTCTGAGCACCGGCAGTTATTTTCAGGGGGCCTCGAAACGGGTGTCTATCTGGCTCTATTTTCAGGCCTCCAAAGGTAGTCTGTTTTCTTTTTTTTTCCTTGACTGCAGTGAGAGCATGCACATCGATGTGCGCATGCTCATTTGCCAGCCTTCACATTGTGGAATGATTAGGAGAGAGACGATCACAGGCAGCCCGCTCCATCACGACCCTGCTTTGACCTTTCACAATGAGCGTCAAGGCTGCAGTGTAATCCAGCAACAAGTGAAACGCAGAGAGAGGAACTAGTCTGCATGATCCTGCCCCCAGCCCTAACACAATGACAATTTTTTAGCACCACCAGGTTTTTTTTTCCCACTTAAAGCCGTGACCTCCTGGATTAGCCATTTACCAAACTGGGAAAATAATGCAGCTTCCACAGGTCTCTCATTTGTGCATTAACATGTACAGCGCTACAATGTGTGGCTTGCCACAACCATGCTGCTGCTGTCACGATGGTCGACTCAGGGTCTTCTGTGCTTGAAGTTCAGCAGCCAACCATGACGGAGTCCTCTGGCAGCTGAGTTGCAGCTAGGGTGACCAACCGTCCGTAAATTTCACGGACAGTCCGTAATTTCGGCCGTCTGTCCGTTGTCCATGAAGGATTCTTTAATGGACGCCTTTTGTCCGTAATTTTAACCGGGCACCGGTCGCACCACCCTAAGCCGGCTCTGACTCCGATGCTGTTGAGGTCGGGTGTAACAGACTCCGATGCAGTACCAAAGCTCAGATACCCAGCAGATACCCAGCAGCATTGTAGAGGCACAGCGGGATGGCAACCCTCACACCTTCAGTCCTTGATGAGCTGTTAAGAGGTTTTGAAGGTGACTGAGAGGGAGGGGCTGCAGCTTCAGGATCAGGGGCATCTATTCAGATGCAAACAGCCCTGAATGCGTCATGTCTCTGCAATTTAGAGGGGCCTCACACATTCCCTTTCTGCCCAGGGCCCCAAACATCCTAGAACCGGCCCTGATTACACCGAGGCAGCACGTGGTTCTCTTCACAGAGCATAATTACTGTCACTAAATTGTAAGCAAACCTCGGTTCTTCAAACATGCAGTCTATAATGTAATAAAATAAAGAAATGGAACAATCGCACCCACACTGATTAACAAAGTATGGAGGACAATCCCTTAAATCAGTTCTCTTGGAGTATCTCCTTTAAGTACTGTACATCAGTGTGGGGTGGCAAAACTAACATTTTAGAAAGAGAGCCTGTCTTCTCGTTGTCTTGTCCAGGAGGGAGCCCTCCACCCACCCTGGAAGGGCCAAGATGATACCTGAATACTGCATGCCCACCCCTGTGCCCACCCTGGTCGATCCTGTTCCCCCTCTTGTGATGGCTCCTGCTCCCCCCCCCCCCCCAAGTGATGGCTCCTGTCCTCCCATGTGGTGGGTCCTGTCCCTCTCCCCCCCTGTCTGTGATGGCTCCTGTCCCCCCTGTGGTGGATCCGGTCACCGCCCTGGGTGGCTTCTGCCCCAGTCCTGGAATGGCTCCTGCAGCGAGGGTGAAGTTCTTGATGGGCCTCTTCTCAAAAAGGATCTCCTCAAAATTAATATGGAAAGGTGGCCGAGTGAGTAAGTGAAGGGATGGGTGGATGGCTGGATGAATTAGTGAAAGGGTGAATGGGTGAATTAAAGATTGAATAGATGGAGAATGAGAGAGGATGGATGGATGGATTGATGAGTGAGTGGAAGGATGGATGAGAGAAAAGGTAAATAGCTGGATGTATGGGTGGAAGGCTAGCTGGATGGGTAAAAGGGTAGCTGGATGGGTAAAAGGGTGGATGGAAGAGTGAAAGGATGGATGAGTGAAAAGGTGGATGATGAGTGAGTGAGTGGATGGATGAGTGAAATGATGGATGGATTGATGAATTGATAAGTGCAAGGGTGAATGGATGGACGGATGAGTGAAAGGGTGGATGTAAGGATGGATGAGTGAGTGAAAGGGAGGGTAGATGGACAATAGGATGAATAGATGAGTGAAGGAGTGAAAGGATAGATGGATGAGAGAAAGGATGGATGAGTGATAGGGTCAATGGATGGATTCATGAGTGGATGAGGAGATGGATGGGTGGGTGGATGGATGGAAGGAAGGAAGAAAGGATGGCTAAGTGAAAGGGTCGATGGAGAGAGAAAGGGAGGATGGATGGATGACTGCAAGGGTGGATGGGTGGGTGGAAGGATGAGTGACTGGATGAGTAAGTGAAAGGATGGCTGGATGGGTAAAAGGGTAAATGGCTGAATGGATGAGTGAATGAATGGATGGGTAGAAGAGTGGATGGATGAGTGTACAGAGGGATAGGGTGGATGGATGAGTGAAAGGATGGATGAAGGGATGGATGAGTGAAATGATAGATGGATACATGATGGATAGGTTTGCAAATGGTTGAATATGTGGGCTTACTTATATACTATTGCGCGACCTCCTCTGATGTGTCTGTAAAACGTGTCTATTGTCCTGAATTTTGACCTCCTGTCCTGAATTTGTGTCCTGAATTTTGACCCTTTGTCCTGAATTTTTACACTCACCGTCCTGAATTTGCACCAATGCCAGTTGGTCACCCTAGTTGCAGCAGCTCGACTGTCGCAGCAGGATGGTGGTCTGTGCACCTTTTAAAGACTTCAGTGCTTCTCGCTGGGGAACGGACTAACTGTGCCCCCCCAATACACATGACCAGAGGGCTGCGCAGGAGAATTGTTCACTTTTCAACAAGAGTAGATTCTTCAGGCTCCTCCACGGCAGCCAACATATGTGGCCTGGGGCAGCTGCTTAGGGGGTGCCGGCCAGACTTAAGAGAAAACAGCAGCCGGCCGGCACTCACCCCCCCCCCCGCCCCCTCCCCCTCCACAGCACTGTGAGTAGTCATGCACGGGATGAGGCGCCACGTGTTTGATACTGCGGCAGTGGGCGCTTTCCGGGAAAAAATAAAGCCGTCACCCTGTGACTCAGTGTCTGCTGGGCCAATCAGAAACTGCACTGCTGCATGGTCACCAGTAGGGTGGTGCTTTACAAGTACACAACAACAGGCAACGTGCTTCCCTGATCCATGTGAGGGTTGAGACCGTGCCATCTGTACTTGTTTATTTTATGTTCACCCCAGTTACCATACACTGAGAGAGACCATGAGATCGGTCCAGAGCTTGACTGAAACGCCAGTCCAGCCTGCTTAAACTTTGTCATTTGTCAAACAGTACATGCCAGTGCTTGATGTAGAACAGTATCTTATTTTCAGACAGTCAAGAGGTAGGCCCTGGGCAGCAGAACCGGCGTGGGCTCTGCTAGGGAAGGTGATTTTAGTGCGCTGGCTGATAAAATGCAGCATCGTTGTGCGCACCTTATGGGGTGATCCTAGGGCGCTATGGTGCATAACTAATGCATTTTCGTGCAGTAATGCGGACCCCGGCACTGATATGCGTTAGTCTAACCCATGATGTGTGGTACCTGACAGTGCTGAATTTCTAAAGCACATACATTCACTCTTAAGTTTTTTTTTTGTCAGCACATGCGCTTCCAGACACCACAGCTCAGAAACAACAAGTTGTCATTCCCTCTCTTTGCTTCTGAACTGTGCTGTCTGCAGCACTAACTCAGAAAAATCAAATGTATGCTCTTTAGAAAGTGTAGTCAAATGAAAAAGAGTGTTACACCCGAGCTCTGTGCGAATGCACATGTTCATGATAAGGCCCTTGATCGCACTGTGTGCAGCACATGTGACCCATACAGTGCAGTACAGAAACAGTTTATGCCCTGCATTGTTTTTTCATAGGGGTGCCAACCCTCAGATTTTAAAAAATGGCCCTGAAGGTTCAGGAACAGGGTAGGTGCCAACACAACTACACACACTGCTAGAGGGGACTAGAGATTGAGCCTTCCCTCGCTCTCCCAAATCAACCCTTAAACTCACTCTGCAAGAAGGACTAAAAACCTCACTGCAACTGGGGCAGTAAAAATGGGGACGAAAAACCTGCTGGGAAACCAACCAGGTTGTTAAGGAGATGTTTCTTTAATATACCCGACCAATATTTTAATCCTGCCAAAGGGGGCCCATAATAAATATGTGGGGTACCCACTTAGACACCTTTAACTATCTTTTCTTTCTGCATTAAGGGATCCCTCAAGTGAAGATTTCTAAAAAAAAATGCGCTTCACCCTGAGCGTTGGTCTGCGCCAGGGTGTATCAGCTGCCCTATGATGAAGCATGCCACTATCCAGTGGGTGAGGAATTTTAAAAACCTGATTGGTTTCTCAGTAGGTTTTCTTTCTTTCCCCATTTTTACTGCCCCAGTTGCAGGGAGGTTTTTAGGTGCTAACACAAACATGAGCCACAATGCAAGATGTCCTATGCACATACTGACACAGTATCATTGTCTATACAGGGCAACCAATGTTCTTCCTTTGGAAGCAGACAGCAATTTTCCTATTCCTCTTGTGAAGAGATCCACAGAATTCATGTAGAATGCTCCTGGCCCCCTGCCAAATGGCAATTTGGCAGTGCACACTGAAAGTGCCCCACGTCCCAGGAGGCTCTCATTTAGAGGGTCTCCGAGGGTCATATACTTGCCCATGTGTTTGAATAATAAAGGAGAATGCTAAAGAATTCACTCATTTGTATGGGGCCATATCCCCATGAAATAAGGGAAGGGGCGATTGGGTGCTTGTCATTTCAGTGAGGAGCACAGAAAGAAACAATAGTAATAAATTTGGACTTGGCGGTAGCCAGGACCATTTGATTTTAATACAATTATATATGTGATGCAATTTATGTTCACACATTCCAAACAGCTCTCTTCATCAGTTGGTCTGTTGATGTGCATTCACATTTTTAGGCATGGTGTTAATCAAATACATTTTGAATTTTTTTTAAACTTTATTTTCATTTAAAAAACATTAAATTAATAATCCTCTCATTGTTGGTTCAACATTTACATTACTGATTGTATATACTAATAATTTATCGAATTTCAGCAACCACAACATTGTAAAAGTCTGAAAAAGATAACATTTGGGCCAAGAACACATTTTATGAGCTTAGAAGTCTCAAAAGAGAAAAACATGAGGTTATGGTTATGCAAATCTACTGTTAAATCTTTAATTATGTTGAAAACTATGGAATTAATAGAACCATGTCTTTTTAATGGTTTTAAAACATGGGGTCATTATTTTTTAGCACGGATCAGGATAGGCAACGTGTATCATTCTCTTGCATTTCCTAAGGGGTAGGTAGGGTTAGAGAACTTGAATTTTGTTCTTAGGATATCGCTTCTATTTAGACTGCCATACACTTTGTCCTTTTTTTGCAAACTTTATATTATGCCTAGGAGATGGTTTCTTGTCCCAGTTCTTTAAGGCTATCATTTTATGCAATGTAGACCTGCTTTTCTTTTTCTGCAAATGTTGAATATCCCTTTAGTGCCTATGTCAGTCAGTCATTTTCTGTCTGCACTTTTTAACCTAAGCAACAAAATTAAATTAATCTGTAAATATTTTATTGCATCTTTTTGTGCTCCCTTTATAGTTTATGCTTGTAGGATAGCATATCTTTGGGTTTTATTAATGTCTTGTATAAAATTTGAGTGGGCTGCTAACAAACTCCTCATTTCTCCCGTTAAGTGTTTCATGATTGTGTCACTGTCATCTGTTTATATGTAATTTGTTGTCACTATTTTCAACATCTTATCTTGTATGATGCTCCTCTCCTCACTTCTGGTAAGATATTGTCTAAGGGAGGAGTTCAGAAACCTTGTGGTCCAGATGCTGTGTGTGTCAGATCCAGGAGCGGCCCTTGCAGGTAGGAGCGGTGAGCCGGGTTCGGGGGGATCCAACAGATGACAACGACAGAAAATTAAATAAATAATACATTTTCCCCTCTTCATCTGTCGGAATCACCCCCCCCCCCCCATTCTGCCCCCCTCACCACGCCTCTCCGCTCTTACCTGCACGGGCCGCTGCTGTTCAGATAGGCATATGAACCTGCCAGGTCTTTACAATACATCACATCAACTACCCAGTCCATGTGAAATGGTGATTTTTCGCTCACCCATTTAATTGCTACTCTTCTTTAGTCAAGCGTAAGCACCATGGGAATGAATTCCCAGTTCTGTTTTGCTATGCCTGCTGTGACCTAGCACAGAGAATAGGCATGGTAGGAATATTATCCTGTGTCATATATCTTATTGTGTTCAAAAAGTCTAACCAAAACTGTCTAATGTTCCCATAGTTCCAGGTAAGGTGCACAAAGTCGGTATGTGATGCATGGCATCTCCTGCTGATTGAGTCAGCGTCTAGGTGATGTTTCATCATTTGTTTGGGTGTATAATAGTGTTGGTGTATACATTTGAAATGATGTTAGCCTATGGCTATTATTATAAGGTGCTCGTTGTCAATGCACACAGCAGTATTCCAAGCATTTACCTTCCAAAGGGTTGCTCCAGGCCTCACTCCCATTTGGCTTTGGACATTTCTAGCATCAATTTCTTTTCTCTTATCGCCTCTGCTTATATGAAGGATACTAGTCGCCACATGCTATCTTTATATGGTTTTTGTTAGCAATTTAAACTCGCCTGGGGCCTTTGGGAAGGTTGGCCATGCAGCTTTGGCTGCATGTTGAAGCCTAAAGTAAATCAGGAGCTTTTAAGGTATATTGCCTCCCCTCGATTCAAAATCTTCTAGTGTTATAAATTTGTCTTCAGAGAATAGGTCATTAATCATCATATTGTGTAGTGTGCACAGTATATTTTAGGGCTAGCTTCTCCTATTAGGGATAATACTAGGTTATCAAGTAATGGAAGCAGCGGTGAATATAATAGTTAAAATCTTGATAGTCCAGGTTCCACCAGGCTCTGAAAGTGGTTTTTACTGTATTCATTTCTGTTTTCCTGTGCTTTAGCCTCATACTGAGTGTTGTTGCTGGTAAGTTAGTGCCTGCAATTCTCTTTTCTAACATCACATGTTTACATTGCGTAATTGGATGAGTAAGTAAGTAATTTTTATTATGCATGATTAATTAAAACCTTTGCATACACATAACTAAAAAATTCTTATTCGCAATTCAGTAATAAAACAGTATTAAAACCTTCATTGTTCCAACTCACCTCGCTGCAGCCCCGCAGCCTGATCCACCACCACCATCAGAGAGAGGCAGGTAAATGTTCCAGACCCCCCCCCCTTTGCAGTGACTTTGCCCTGCAGCCTACTCTAATTGTGACTCCCTCTCTCACAGTGCCATAACTGCCTTTCTATCTGTGCCTACTTGGCCTTGCCAATCCTGTCATCCCTGTTCCCTGGTTTCACTCACTATCTGGGCTGGGCACAAAAAGTAGTCCCTTTGTCCAATTTTTTAAAAATCATTCACAAAGAAATACATTGGCACCCAGTACCAGACCTATCGACTTTGATAATGTTTTATTACTCTGATATAGCTTTATTTAGATGTTTCAGCAACTCCTGCTTCTCCCTCTCCCTTTCTGCAGATTGTGGTGTGACCACAGTGTATCGCAGTGGTTGCTGGGATATTGAATAGTAAATGAGTGGAAAAGGAACTCACTCTCTGACCATGTGTGTAAAGACTAGACTGGATGCGGGAGCAGAGTAATCTGCCCATTCTGTCAGTGCCTTGCAATGCGGCTACAGCTGCGTACCACAGCAGATTCAAGCCCAGTTATCCCAGTACTATTGGCTTTGGCAATGCCGACTACTGAAGGTGCATCATAGCATGGGAACAGCTCCACAACCCCTTGCTAACACCTGCTCGCCGCTGGGAGAAGCCGGTCATTTCTCAACTTTGCAATGGGCACAGAAAAATGGCAGTGCTTATTTAGTATTCATTGTTTCAGCAGCCTCTGTTTCTCTCGCCGCTTGAACTAGCAGCCAGAAGCAATAGCAGGGGCTGCTGGGATACTGAATGGTAAAGAAGTGAAATAGGAACCGCTCTGTGTTTAAAATGTTCTCTTACGGCTAGAGCATACTGGAGCACCTGCCCCCCCCCCCTCCCCCCCCGCCACGCCCCCGCCCGTTACGGTGGCAACAGCTGCATGGAGCTGTACCTTCAGCCGAGCTACACGACCACCAAAAAATCTAATCGAGAAAGAAAACCATTCTGGGTTTGATCTGTAGCGTGGCACGGATGTAAATAGGCATTTACACTCGAGACACCAGGCCTCAAAAACCGAGGAAGGCCTGAAAAGAGTGTGTGCAGCATCACTCTTCTGCATATTCTGAAATCACTGAAACTTAGACAGTAAACCATAGGAAGAGAGACCACTGCTAACCAGGGTCCCAACTAGCACATTGAGGAGTTCATTGTGCAGAGGGGGTGACACTCGCTTCAGGGGAATAAAAACCTTCCTCAACAGCTGCTGTGATTAATAAAGTCATGTTGAGGTTCTCTCGATAAATAACTCCTTGATTGTTTTTTTAACGTGTAATATTTATTGTTTCTATAAAAGATTAAAGAGACACCAAGCGTGATAGTTATCTACCATCAACTCCCTGGCTCAAATAAATCTGCCGATATATCCACCTCCCACCTTTGCGATTGTCTTCCGGTTCTATCGCGGTGCGTGGCACGCGCCCCTTATAAAGCGATAATCAAACAAATTATCAGCTTATACATTAAGCCTCCACAGCAAACCTAGATACTCCCTACACTTTCTACGCAAATATGGCATAATTAAGTTAAATTGAAATGGATTAGGGATCGGATGAAACTACTCCCCTGGATTATTTGGAAAAGGGAAGCCGTTTGTACAAAATATATTTATTTAAAATTCGAGGTTAGGGGCTTTTTAGTAATAATAGTTGCAATGCTTGGCTGCATGTATCCATTGAGGTCTGGCGCTAGTGGCCCCTAGCTGCCTCTAAACAATGCCCCTGACATTCACTTGTGTTTGCAGGCTTCTACAAAAGGCAATCCTTATGCAAGATGTGTGGACTTCAGCACTACACTTAACTAATTAATTTAATGTGTTTTAGTTTATATATTAATTTGTATTAGTATTGCTTGTATAACTATTAATATATTTTTTTAAATATACTTTGTAATTTTAACTGATTTTTTATTTTTATTTAATTGTTAATAATAATTTATGGTGTTGTAGCGGGTTGAAGGGTTTGTAGGGAGATATGGTGGGAAGTTAATTAAGTGATAATTAATGATTAATTCATACAATTTTTTAGGATTTTAGGAATTATATGATTGATATTAATTATTTATATTATGTGATATATATTTATTATACTTATATTGTAGGTGCAGGTTGCTATGCCTGTAGGGGTAGAGGGTGGGAGGTTAATCAGATAATAATTAATTAATAAATAATTTAAAATGAATTATTATTTATTTAATAGATTAATAATTATCAAAATTGTGAAAGAATCATATATTTTAGTTATATTTTAGATGTGGGCTGCTGGTTTTGTAGGGGTATAGGGTGGGGAGTTAATTAAGTAATAATTGATTACCATAAATAAATAGTTTATTATTAATTATTAAATTGATTATTAATTATGTCCAATATATGATATTGGTTCAGTTTAGTTATGTTTTAGTTGTGGGTTGCTAGATTTGTAGGAATAGACAGTTGAAAGTTAATGAAATAATAATGAAAAATAATAATAATGTATGTATAATTAAATATTTAATTGATTAATAATTATGTAAATTGTGAAATAATTATATATTTTAGCTATATTTGTATGTGTGGGCTGGTGGGTTTGTAGGGTTGTAGGGTGGTAAGTTAATTAAGTAATCAAGAATTAATAATTAACTATCAATTGTTAATCAATTATGAAATTTGTACATTTTGTTATATTTGTTTTTTTCTATATTTTAGGTGTGGGTTGCTAGGTTTGTCTTGTACTGGGGTTTAAAGTTAATTAGGTAATAACTAAGCAAGCATTTTTTTAATTATAAAATTAATTATTACATTGTTTATGCATTTTGTAAATTGGATAATTGTTGATTGTTTACATTTTCATATATATTTTATGTTAAGTAATAATATTTATACTTTCATATTTTTTCAAAATCAATAGGGTTATTCAAGTATGTAATGTATTTGAAGTAAAGCAGTGTATCTACTGTTGATTAACCAACGCTTTCCCTGCAGGTGCATAGACTGGAGTTGGAACAGTAAATCTTACACCTCTGAAGTCCAACGCTTTTCCTACTGTTGCACAGATTGGAGTGGGAATAGTAAATCTTACCCCTCCGAAGTCCAACACTTTCCCTACTATTGCACTGACTGGAGTTGGACTAGTAAATTTAACCTGTCCAAATGTCCACACTTTCCCTACTATTGCTTAGACTGGAATGGGAATAGTAAATTTAAACCCTTCAAAGTCCAACGCTTTCCCTACTGTTGCACAGAATGGAGTGGGAATAGTAAATAGGTGTATATATATATATATATATATATATCCACGCTGCACTCGCACCAGTGTCTCGCACTCTCGAACGGGTGCTGTTGGGCGGGGGGTGCGCCCGCCAAATATCCACGCTTCCAGTCCTCCTTCTTGTAAGAAAAGACACAGCACTCACGGGGTCGAGTCAAGATTTATTGTGACTCACAACGCTAAAAAACCAGACGCGTTTCGGGTATGCCTTCCTCAATGGTTTACAGGCATCACGGAAGCCGCCATATTTATAATACATTACATTGCCACCACTTCCGTGCAACAACAACAAACAAAGGACTAGCATGTCCTTGTAATCATTAACGCCATATTGTAATGGTTTTTCTAAAGCGAAATGAAATGAGCGCTCGTTGTACTCAACTACTGGTGAACACAAAGCTTGGTTTAAAATAAACGCAAATTGTCTATGATAATAGGCAAGGAATGTTAGTGTTAGAATCTCACCCATGATGGGCTAACATTTAATATCCATATATATGATATTCCTCCCACGATCCATATCGGCACAATGGGAAATCAGGATCATGTCACATTTATACATTTAACAAGTGTAAATACCCATGTTACGTATACTCGCCTATATTATCAAAAGCAATATGCAAATTAATACCGCCCTGTCCACCCTGTCCACGAAAAAACCTGGAATACACACAGACACGCATTGATTTATTCAAATTCGCCAGGAAGTTGAAATTACACAAATTCTACAAGCTAAGACCGAAAAAAGCAATATCAGTGAGTAAATCAGAACAAATAACAGACATTATAACAGGACGAGATTTACCAGCGCTGCAAGCTTTGAAAGATTTGGGCATGGAAGATGAGGAAACAAGGACATGTGATGTATCCGCACTATCAGGAATAGAGCAAGTGGGAGGAGAAACCTCCTTTAAACCTGCATCAACCTTTTTACCACAGATGCCCAACGACAATATTGATATGTTTGTAGAGACTGTGTCTAAAGAACTTATGAAGCGAAGGACAAAACTCACGAATAAGAAACCGAACTTAACTAAGGGACAAATCCTGGCGATCGATAACATCAAGAACGATACCAGTATCATTGTGAAACCCTCGGATAAGGGGGGGAATATAGTGCTTCAAACCTATGAGGCATACAATGAGGAGGTATTACGACAATTGTCCAATTCTGTTTGTTATGAAAAAATCGATAAAAAAGTCTATTTAGAAAGCATAACAAAGTGTCATCAATTATTGAAGAAATGGTATGAACTAGGGTTGGTGGAGACTGAGGAGTATTTGTACCTAAGATGTTTGAACCCAATAACCCCAAGTTTCTATCATTTACCTAAAGTTCATAAAAACAGCATAAAGCCTCCGGGGAGACCAATAGTGAGTTCGCAGGGCAGCCTTTTAGAGCATATGTCTGTGTATATTGACAATTTCTTGAATGGTTTTGTGAAAAACTTACGTAGCTATGTGAAAGATACGAAGGATTTTTTAAGTCATGTGGAACAGATTAACTGGCATAGAGGTGATTGTATGCTAGTTATGGATATAGCCAGCCTATATACAAACATCTTGCATAGGGATGGCATCAAAGCCGTGAAGTCCTTTTTGGATACCCGCTCGGCGAAATTCACCAAGCACAACCAAATGCTGGTAGAATTTCTTACCTTCAGTCTTGAGAACAACATTTTCCTGTACCAGGATCAGCACTATAAACAACTAACAGGTACAGCCATGGGCACCTGCTTCGCCCCCAGCTACGCGAATCTTTTCGTGGGCTGGTGGGAGGAGCAGGTGGCCTGGCTGCCGACCAATGGGGAATGGACACAAAAAATAGTAGCCTGGTACAGGTATATAGATGACCTCTTTATAGTATGGAGAGGGTCACAAGAATCCGTTTTACAGTTCGTGGAGATACTTAATGATAACCAATACAATCTACAATTTACAGCGGAGATTAGTTCGGTTAGTGTGAACTTCTTGGATCTCGAAGTCTTTATTGATGCTGACAAGATTAACACACGTTTATTTCGTAAGACCACAGCTGGCAATTCAATTCTGCATTTTACCAGCAGTCATCCTTCCAAATTGATATTAAGTATCCCCTACGGGGAATTTCTGAGGATTAAAAGAAATTGTACTAATGAAGTTGACTTCTTATCCTATGCAGAAGAAAGCATAGAGAGATTCAAAATCAGAGGTTACAATGAACAATCATTACGTGAATCCCTTGAGAAAGTGCAGCAGAAATCTAGGGATGAACTCCTCAAACCAAAAATAACTGTAGAGACTAAAGAACAGTTTAGGATGATTACAACGTTCTCTAATGGATCGGGAGAGTTAAGAACATTGCTGAAGAAAAATTGGAAACTACTGAGGAATGATCCCATTATTGGAACAGATATTCCTAGACAACCCATGCTCACATTTAGAAGAGCTAGGGCATTCAGGGATACTTTAACCAAGAGCCACTTTGTACGTAAAGTCCCCAAACCATTTGGTGAGGCACCACATGGTTTTTATCCATGTGGAAAGTGTAAATCTTGTAAAAATTCAAAAAAGGTCCTTACCTATGAGGCCATGGGAACCCATAGTTGCAGATACATTAGAAAATTCTTGACTTGTAGTACTCCCTACACAGTATACTGCCTTATGTGCCCTTGCGGCTTGAGATATATTGGTAGTACTATTCACCAAACGAAAATCCGCATACTTGAGCACACAAGAGCAATAAAAAACCGAGATGCAACATACCCCGTAGCCAGACACTTCCAAACGTACCACAATTGCAATAGCGATTTATTAACTTTTTTTGCAATAGATCAAGTGCCGGCTAATATAAGAGGAGGGGATAGGGTAGCTAGATTGAGGAGACTCGAATCAAGATATATTATAGATCTGGGTACCAAGACCCCCGGGGGACTCAACACTAATGAGGAACTTACCGTACATTTAGGGTAAGGGGTTCTCTATCCAATGTATACTGCATGAACTGTACTGCTCTAATGAACTGGTTGAAATTTTTAATCTCTTATGGGTAGTAACAATACGAACAAGTTGAGAAATGTATCCCAGTAGCTGACTATCCAAACTGTATTGCTCTTATGAATTGTTTGAACTATTTTATTGGTTGGAAATAACATGAATTTATTGGGAAATGTATCCTAACAATTGATTATCTAAGTTTCTTTCCTCCACTCTCTTCTTCTTCTTTTTCTTCTTTATCTTCTTTCTTTCTTTTCCTGCATCAGTGTAGGATTGTGTACTCCCATGGGGTGACGAGGAGCTTGGGGGACTTGGCCCATTCAGGGCGGTATTAATTTGCATATTGCTTTTGATAATATAGGCGAGTATACGTAACATGGGTATTTACACTTGTTAAATGTATAAATGTGACATGATCCTGATTTCCCATTGTGCCGATATGGATCGTGGGAGGAATATCATATATATGGATATTAAATGTTAGCCCATCATGGGCGAGATTCTAACACTAACATTCCTTGCCTATTATCATAGACAATTTGCGTTTATTTTAAACCAAGCTTTGTGTTCACCAGTAGGTGAGTACAATGAGCGCTCATTTCATTTCGCTTTAGAAAAACCATTACAATATGGCGTTAATGATTACAAGGACATGCTAGTCCTTTGTTTGTTGTTGTTGCACGGAAGTGGTGGCAATGTAATGTATTATAAATATGGCGGCTTCCGTGATGCCTGTAAACCATTGAGGAAGGCATACCCGAAACGCGTCTGGTTTTTTAGCGTTGTGAGTCACAATAAATCTTGACTCGACCCCGTGAGTGCTGTGTCTTTTCTTACAAGAAGGAGGACTGGAAGCGTGGATATATATATATATATATATATATATATATATATATATATATTCACAACAGACATCGTCACCTTCCATGACTCACCATATGGCGGAACACAGACATCACAGACTCCGGTCTTCGTAGGTATAGTACTCACCCTTTATTTCATTTTCTCCATTTTCGTTTTTTCATTGATGGTCACATTTTTACAAGATTCTGCATATTAGTACTTAGATCCCATGCCGACACATACCTATACCCTTTCAGGGTTATATATATATATTATGAAACAATATTTTTGAATGTTTTTTTAACAATTTTAGTGTAAAATAATTTTTTGTTGTTGATATTTTTGCACTTACCATTATAAGGATAGGAAATCGATATCTTTGCAAACGTTAGTTTTGACACAATATTTCTGTTACACAAGATTGCTGTTTCTGAAATTATGTCAGTGATCCAAGATGTGAGTACCTCAAGTTGACAGGATTTCATTGGTGCTCTTTGAGAGTGTGTGTGTGTGTGTGACAAAGGCAGGACATAAACCTCATTTACAGCTGTAACTCTGTATTCTTTCTTTGTCGTTGGTGTGTATCTGGGACACGATAATTTATAGGTTACAGTCAGTAGTATGTGATCCTTCTAGTTTCTTGTTGTCACATGAAGGCCCTGATTATGACTATGGCGGTCTTGAGACTGCCGTACCGTCGGTGGCGGTTCGACCGTCCCCTCTTTGTTTGTCCGACTGCCCAATTAAGGGAAGGGCATTCGGACTGCCACAAGACCACTGCAACCACCAGGATATTGTATCCTGTGGGGGCATCGGCCCGGGAAGGTGGCGGGCATGGAAACAAGACTGATGTTGGCACTGCCGCGGTGATTATGACCTGCCTTTCCTCTGACCTTTTCATGGCAGAGACCCCGCCATGAAAAGGTTGGCGGAAAGGCAGGGAAGAGCCCCCAAACAGGGCCCAAGGGCATTGTAGCCCAATGGGGGGGATTGTGTGGGTTCACATGTTTTGCCCCCTATTCTTGCACTGTCATGCATGCACTGTGTGCCATGCAGGACATGCTGCCTGGTACACAGTGCACTGACATGCAAGAAGCAGTGCCACAGCGGCAGCATGTGCTACAGGCTCTCTATGAGACAAAGCATGCTGCTGCCATGGCACCACCACCACAACAACGCCAGCATGGCGGTTAACTCATAATACAGCGGCCAGGATGCTTCCGGCTTAGCGGTGTACTCCTGACCACTGCAATGGTAGTCCAGTGGTCGGACCTACAAACTCGGAATAAGGCCCTAGGTCTCCACTTCCTACTGAAAGTAAAATTCTTTCTCTATTTTATACTCAGAGTGGGGAATAGCTATGTCTTCTGCATCCTTCTAAACTACAAGTGATGTGGGGTTTATAATAATGCATCACATTGTTTAGTTGATGCCCTGCTTCTCTTTCATGACCAGTTGGTGTGCTGTATAAAAACTGCACCACTCACATTGGCCAGTTTGCTCATGATGGCATGTTCTTCGCTTAACTTACATAGAGTCTCCTTTTAGTTCATTGGGGAAATGTATGGGTTAGTATTTATGTTTGACTTCTAGATTCTATAAATTCCTCATCATTGACCAAATATCAACCTTCGATATGAACTGTTTGAATGGGAGGCCTGGAACTTGACGAATTCTAATCAGCAAGAGCCAGTGCACACAACTTGACGAATTCTAATGTTCTTGAATTAACTGAAAAAAATGTGCTTTCTTCACCTACGAAGAAGAGTCTCCAGCGACCTTTGTAGAAGAACTGGATTATTTTGGTTCTAAATTGTATGTAATCAGTTCTTGCTTGACGCACAGTCCTTAGCCTTTACTATAGTAAATTGATGTTGGATTGTATCAAGTTACAGCTGATATGTTCCTAATGGGGGAGGGGTTGCATACCCCTTCCTGTGGTACCAGATGCATTCTTACCACTGGTAAGTATTCCTCCTCATTTGAATTTTCCCAGATCCTTGATTTTAGAGTTTTCTGTCTCCTCCTCTTTTTGGAACCTCTGTTTAAAAAGGAACATCTCTGTTGCCTTGATTAAAGGTTCTGAAACCCACTTGTGTCTTCTACTGAACCTTCAGATTATAATGGTGTTCGCTGGCTTCCTCCAGGAGTCCTTCGGGAGATATATGTAAACAGTTTCAAGTTTGAAGTTATTAGTATCTTTTGGAAGTTTCTTTTTTTTTTGTTCAATATTCAATTCTGAAATCTTGTTTCTTAATTTGCTCACTCAATTTCATGTCAACTTTGGCTGAGTGTTGTTTCAGAATTTCTTCTTCTAATTCTTAAATAGGTTCTACCCCAGTCATAGTCAGTCGTTCAACTGTTTCAATGGAGAACATCATCCACTTTCTGACGCATTTTGTTTCTCTGCTTTTATAATCACTTTTGTATTTACCTTTATCATTGAATATTACTTGGATGTCTTGTGGGATGGTATGTTCCACAGATGGTCTAATATAATTTTTCCATGCAGAAAATACTTAATATATGTCTTTTTAAGTCATAAGAGCTTCTCTTCTATCTAAGCATATCTTTCTCAGAGTCAATAAGGACAGACAAATGATTATATGCAGTAAATAATTAGTAAACGGAGTACCAGATCGTCTGTGGCTATGATGCAGAGGAAGATTGAGACTGTCACTCTCATGCACAAAGCCCCATGATTCAGAAACCCAAGATATTGCCATAAAAGATGACTGCTAACTTACTGCATTTTAACTGCAAATCTAAATTTGCAACTCAGTAGTCAAATGCGAGTCAACATGAACACTGACTATGGAAGACAGTTGATTCACTGTAATATGACAAAGAATCAATTAGAGCAGCCTGGAGTGGTGTATATGATTAAAGCTGTGATGTGCTATTCTTCCAAGGAAACCACACATGCCTGACATCCTGATGACTGAGAAATCTAGTCCTCACTGATTCTTAAGTTTCACTATTAGCAGATAGGAGAGCAGTCCAGAACTGAAAGCAAAATCTCTGCACACAAACTGGGCAGAAAAGAAGATGCAAGAGTTAACTGTTGGTGCTTAAAGTATGAAAAAGATAGCAAC
Source organism: Triturus cristatus (assembly GCF_964204655.1). Taxonomy (NCBI): domain Eukaryota; kingdom Metazoa; phylum Chordata; class Amphibia; order Caudata; family Salamandridae; genus Triturus; species Triturus cristatus. The sequence continues at coordinate 326,423,155 of NC_140587.1, forward strand.
TCCAAACTCTACCATGTAGTTATGCTATGTACTAAATTCCTAGAGTGGTAAGCCTCAAAAGCATAAATAGGCAACCTAAATTAATAAAAGAAAATTGTATCTCTAAGAAAAATTACCCTTGGTTGATTCAAACAGACACCAGTGTGAGGAAGATGTTTGTAAAATGTGGATGCTTATTTCCAGAACTTTCTAGAAGACTTTTAGGCATTGGTGACTTTTGAATAATGGAATGTAGAATGTATGGGTGTCCCACTTCAAGGTGGTTTATCTCTCATTGGTATTGTAATCCTGAATGTAAGGTTGTATGTCGCTGTGCCCTCTCTGGAACGTGTGTTGTGTATCTTACTGAACTACAGAGTGTAATTCATAGGATCTCCAATATAGTGTCTTTACAGTGGCAAATGCAGAAGGTCAACCTTCTCATTTTAAATATCATGTCATATGAAGTGTTTAAGTGGCTAATTCAATTAAGGTGAATACAAAATTGTCCACACCTGTAGTGTGTTGAATTACCTCAGTGCCAAAACCCTGCAGGACGCTATTACAATGATTATATGATGCCATCAGTAATCAATTATGTCATTTGAGATGGCATCGAATATGTCATGAGTGATGTAATATATAAGATCATAGTTCATTAAACTATAAATGGTGAATTTCAGTGTTTTTAGAACTGGTGTATTCCAGTGCCTTCAGCCCTGCGTATCATGGGATAGACTGCAGGGCCTATCCTGGGCCATGTCAAGCATCAAACCTCCCCATGTTCGGTTAACCACTAGATGTGCATGGGCAGGATTAGCTGTGCTCAACTCTCCATGGGCGGCCAGCCCCTAGTTGCTAGCCAACTACCCACATTTGAGCAATCCCCCATGGACACTAACCCCATATTTTCCATTTTTTAACAAAATTACTGTACCTCAGTACTCCTGTTGTAACATCATCAAGCGGCACACCAAGGTACCGCACACAGTCCAAGCTTAATTTTTTAATGTTTGCATTGTCCTCTTATTGACCTTCACAAAGCTGTGTTGAGTCCAGCAGTGCCCCTGTGGGTCCTTACCAGAAGCCTTGTTGCGTCCCGCGGGAGTAGCACAGAGCCCTTGGCACATTATATTCTTGGGCCTCAGGCACAAGGGCTCATGGTGCCCCTACACTGCTCCCTTGTACCTTTTTTTAAAAAAAAATGAGGACATGTGAACTGAGTCACCTAGTCCTAAAATACCAGCTGCAACATTTGTGTTGATGTGTCAGCCACCCAATCAGATTGCTTGTAACCAAGGGACATGTATCAGTCCTTCGCCGCTGAAAGGCCACGATGAAAAAATAAGCCCGCTTGGTCAGTCAGAATGCTGTCTTTTAAATTTGCAGTATCACAGAGTACCATGGAACTCTCACAGGACCAACTGTCAAGATATCACTATATATTGAACCTTAATTTGTTAAAAACTTCTGATCACATTTACATCAAGAGACAAAGATGTGGCTGGCTGTATATTTGCGCAGCTCTTGGGCGTGCCCAGTATAAATTTCAGCAATTGTACACTCGGTGCTGTAAAGGAAAATAGGGCAGCCACCAAACCTTAATTTTATCAGGAACAATAATATATATATGGTATTGTATGATAATAAAATATTTCTTTACATTTAAAAAAAAAAAACTAGAAATTCACTGAAAAAGAAACAAATGTTAAGGTGATGATATAGTTAGGTATGGTTATTTTATCTTAGTTTACATAAAAAAAAACTGAGAAATACAGTGATAAAAACCCCAAAGATTAAAGTGATGTTATAGTTAGGTGAAAATGCCAGGTAAAACGTTACATTTAAAACTAAAAACACACTGAAATTTATGAGTTGTAGTTAATTGAAGTAACTATAACTTGCAACCAGGAAAAAGTAGCTTGGTTGTAATTCATGCGCAGATGAGTACATGCCCAATATACAGTTTAACAGTTGTATAGTTGGTGCTACAAAGGAAATAGCGTAGCGACCACACCTTCTTTTATCAGGAAGTCCTGATTCCAATTTATACAATATTCCTGAGCACCCCAATTCAAATGTCCAGTAAAATATATTCTTTATATCCACAGCACACTGTAGTCGTTGTTTTTCTTTTTTGCTCTTTAACTTTATTTGGTTCCAAGCAAATCATCAGGTATAATTCAAACAAAGACAAATGCACACAGATGTAGCCTACATCTGTTTCGTTGATGTGGACTGTGTGTTGCAAGTCCTTGATCTAAAAGGCGACTGGCGTTCCAAATGAAACCAGTGACTGAAAAGAAATGGCCTCTGTCCCATTGTATTTTAGTTGCCTGTGGGAGGATCTACAACTTATGTTTCTTACACACACGTACGTGGAGACGTTGCTGGCTAGGCAATCACTGATAGTTGTGACAATATGCTCATTTACATGGTTTTGTTAGAAGTCTTGATCCAAGAAACCCCTTTGTAATATGTTAGTCCAAATTAAATATTATTTAAAAATTGAGAACTTAATACATGTTCTTCTGGAAAGAGCTGCTTGATGAATGTAACTTGCAAATATTCTGACGAGCTCCAAGTTTTAATTGTGAACTTTAGAAGACTTCAACACGTCACACGATCACACTATCGACACTTTTAGAAACATATATATTGATGACAAAAATAAATAATTTGTGATGTATTGATGTTGATTATGAGAATGCACTAAGAAGGAATAGGAAACAAAATTTTACAACGCAAAAAATATATACGTTTGCAGATTTCCACTACTGAAGTCATGACTCACGTGCCCTAATTCGCCCTTTCTATCTAACCACCGAATAACCTGGCCATGATTTCATGGAGCAGCGACGTTTCGTTTTGCTGTGATTGTAATTTCAGCATTTACATCTGAAAATCCCATCTCGTATAGATCACAAAGTTGGAACAGAGTTTGGTCTGTGATATATCCTGCGTGATGACTTGTGCCTTTATTTACATGAATATTATGTTTGCTAAGGTTATTACCCAAAAGAATATGATATCAAAACCCATCATTCATGGACCTTAACTAACTATGCCATTTCTGTAAATTAGTTTCTATATTTCACCTGAATGGCTTGAAAGAATAGGACGATGAAGTGCATGTTTTTATAAACAGAACATTATTTCCAATGTTAGATGAATTATGGAAAAAGAAAGGCATAACTTATATAACTAATGTTCCAATAATGCCATATTGGGGCCGCGGTGGCATTCTACAAACATAAATTCTTATTTGTGACAGTAGGAAAAAGGCAAAAAGCGAGAACATAATAAATGGCGCTAGCTTATAAAACTTTTAATGCATCCGAACCGCTAATAAAACTAGTGACTACCCTTGCCTAGCGTACAGCATTATATTTCTCATTGAATAACATTATGAAAACAAAAACTAACAACTAGATCATAATATTCAGGTCCATAAGAGACCGACATCTGGAATACAAAATAGTAATAGACTTTTCTCAGAAACCAACAAAATGATTCTTTCACGCCTAAAAAAGGAGATCTAAAAATAATCCTAGCAAAATAAAATACATAAAAAGAATTTAAAGAAACTTATTAAATGACTAAAGAAGAGAACAAAAATATAGAATTTTAGGTTCAAGTAATTCTTCTTCTGCTTTAGGTGGCGTCTAAATTCCTCCAATCGTAAAATGGATTTTACTCTGTTCATATATGTTTATAAACTGGCAACTCACTTTTCAAAGAGAGCATTTCAAGAACACGTGCACATTTCGGGTTTATCAGGTCCTTGGCACTTACAGCAGAGAATTAGAAGCAGCATCGAGAGTGGACTGCTGCGGTGACCTTCAGTACTTAATTTGTAAAAGAAAGAGTGCCGGGACCGAAGCACTGCTCAGAAGCCCGCAGCTGGTGGAATTAAACGTCCTGCATGGCTTCGTAGAATCCACCTCATGCCTCTTTAATCCACCACCAAACACTCCCTGCACCTTTACCTCACTCTTACGCGTTACTATTTCCTCCCTTTATGAATGCTTTTCTCTTCCTCCTTCCCTCTCTTTTCTCCGTAAATAACTGTTGTGGAAAAATAAGTGCCAGCTCCCAAAAACAAACATTGGCATAGCCAATAGGTCTTGCCTTTGGGACCTTATAAGTGATTAGCCAGATGTTTTGGTTTGGTCTTTGTTTTAAGCTATGTTGTAGAGCAGTGTGGCTACTGTGCAGCTGTGTTGCTTTGTAATGTTGAGCTGGCTTTGTGTTGATGTTGTTTTAGTTTATGCTGATGTAGTGCATCACTTATGTTGAAGTTGTACTTTGTTGGTGCTGAATTGCTGCTGTGGTATGGCTGTGCTGGTACTGATGTGGGGCTGCATTGCTGGTGTTGTAGTGATGCTGATGTGGAGCAGCGCTGATGCTGAGGTGGTGCAGCACTGTTGCTGAAGTGAGGTTGTGTTGGTCCTGATTTGCTTTTGAATTTTGGCTCCGTTGGTGTTGGTGCATTGATGCTGGGTGGAGCCTCGCTGGTGCTGTGCTGTATTGATGTTGAGGTGTTGGTGCACTGGAGCTGAGGTGGCGCTGTGCTTTTGCCATTTTGGTGCTGCACTGTTAGTGGTGCATTGATGATGTTGTGCTGTGTTGGTGCTTATGTGGTGCTGTGGTGGTGTTTATTTACTGGTGTGCTGGTGCCGATGTGTTGCAGAGTAATGCTGAGGTGGTGTTTAGTGATGTTGAGTTGTTGCTGAGTGATGCTGTAGTGCTGTTTATTGATACTGATGTTGTTCTGTGTGATACTTTGGTGTTGTGCTGGTCTTTAGGTGGTGCTGAGTGGTACAGAATCACACGACTTTCAGCAGAAGCCAGGATGTTGTCCTAGTTCAAAGTCAGCAGCGCTTACCACTATGCTACATACCTTTTGCAGTGACTGCATGCGGACTGATACACAAAACGAACATGTGGCATGCAAAACGTGGGTATATAGCGTGTGCAGTCTACCAAAATTACTGCATAGTGACCGGTACAAGGGGCCATGTAATCCCATTATGTCTCCAGCTACCCAAAAACTAAATTAGTATTATCAAAGAAAAAATACACTTTTTGTAGCAATAGGATTTGAACTTTGTTTTTTAAAACTAAATCGTTGTTTTCACGCTAGTTCGTGTAGCTGTGTGAATAAATTCCATTGTATTAGCATTTGTTTTGGAGGAAAAAAGGCGCTTGAAAGTCTGCTGTAGTGTGAAACATTAGTATGTTCCCTACAGCTGCGAAAGGAAACCAAGACGAGCAAATTGAGTGTAAATAAGCCTCGTTGTAAAGATCCTAATCTTTGCGTCTGCAGCATCTGTGAGATGCAGATCAGTAACTTAAAAACAACGTGCAAAAACAACTGTAGGTCACAGCTAAAAGGTACAAGAAACGCGACACACATAAAAGGATTTTAAAAGTGAGTTTATGGATGCCACACAGGCCCTAACGTACATGGGACTACATTTATTTTATAAAAGCATTCCAGTATTTTTATAGAAAACCAGGATTGAATCCAGATTCCAGGCATTCATATTATGTAGTGGTATTTTACATCTAGGAAGAGCGCACTGGTACATATAAGCCAATATTTTCCAGTGCTTAGCACTAGCACCTTATAATCAACATAACAGCTTCTGCTACAGTCTCGAGCACATGTATTTTTAGTGCATCTTAAAAATGTAAAGTATGTGCCCAAAATCACACGTTGTAGAGCAAATTTTAAAACTGGAACGTGAGTTCCAAGGTGGTACAGAATCACCCGACTTTGAGCAGAAGCCAGGATGTTGACCTGGTTCAAAGTCAGCAGCGCTTACCACTAGGCCACATCCCTTTCGCAGTGACTGCATGCTGACTGATACACATAACAAACATGTGGCATGCAAAACGTGGGTATATCGCGTGTGCAGTCTACCAAGATTACTGCATAGTGACCGGTACAAGGGGCCGTGTGAATAGCAGAATGGTGCACATTGCCTGGTTACTGCAGTTCGAGTAGTACACCAACATCACAGATGTACATTGCAGACGTGTGCGCCTAGGCATTGTTCTGTTATTACTGCATGCTGATTGGCAGAGAAAAATTAAAACATGAAGCGCAGAATCTGTTCACATGTTTGCTTTACTTTTATTACAGCATTCTGGCGGGTTTTTTCCGTATGCCCAGTGACACGAAAGCAAACGCGAATCCCTAAAGCTGCCGCCTGATAAGATTCCCGGAACAATATTTGTTACAAATTCAACACTAAAAGCTCATAAGTCACCAACACAAAGTAGCTGCCTTGATTTGCGATACCGGGGGCCTGTTCCCTTAATCTGTTTGTGTAGAGCATGTGGGGGCATAATGCTAATCAGTGCTAAAATCATTGCAACACAAATGCAAACATTAAAACTCACCGGTCACCCCAAATTTATTTTCCATGCATGAGCAAATTAAGAAAGACACCAACGCGAAAAACGAAAAAAAATTCAAAGCCAGATATTTCACCACACTAGTGGTATGATTAAAGCAAAATGTGCTCCCTAAAGCTGATGCCTAATAAGATTCACGGAACATTATTTATTACAAATTCAACACTAAAAGCTCACAGGTCACCAACACGAAGGAGTTGCCTCGCTACTCCAGTGCAGCATGATCGCTAACGGGGCCCCCCTCTCCTGGTGACAACAACAATCTGTACCTACATGGAAGGGATTTGCGGTACCGGGGGCCTATTTCCCTTAAACCGATTGTGGAGAGCATGTGGGGGCATAATGCTAATCAGTGCTAAAATCATCGCAACACAAACGCAAACATTAAAACTCACTGTGCACGGAAGGGATTTGCAGTACCGAAGGCCTGTTTCCCTTAAACTGATTGTGGAGAGCATGTGGGAGCATAATGCTAATCAGTGCTAAAAACATCACAACACAAATGCAAACATTAAAACTCACCGTTCACGCCTCCAAAAAATAGCATGCACGAACATATTAAGAATGACACCAAAAACGAAAAATAGTTCCAAGACAAATACCTCAGCACACTAGTGGCAGGTTTACAGTAGTTAGGCGGTGCTGCATAGGCGTTCCCAAACAAATAAAGGAGGAACTAAAAGACAGATTAACCGGTCAAAAGCAAAAGATTTAAGCTGACAAGCGACCAAGCCAATAAAAAGGCAATAGGCAGCAATAGGCGGAGTTTCACCACTGATACGGATTACTGTACTGACTTATTGTATTAGATATGAACACGTTGGCCTGCGTAATACAATAAGTCCGAGCAGATTATTCATGTATAGTTGACATTTGAGGGTGGGCGGAGCATGGCATTAGATTGAAATAGTTTTGTTTTGCTTGAATATCGGCGTGCATACAGTAGCAGTTAATTAGAATGCATTCTTGGATTTGTAGTAATGTCAACCTATGAATCTTGGTAATTGGTACAACGAAGGGGGAGGAGGCAAGATTCTGGTATTTGAAAAGGAAGAAAGGAAGAAAGGTGGGGAACGATAGATTTCCAATCGTGGGAAGGTTTGGTTTGTCGGGAAGGCGAGAAGACGCAAGTATGAATGAATAAGTAGCAGAGTGAACATCAGTGAGGAATGGGGAACGATGTAATGGGCTTTTATGCAAATTGAGAACAAAGAAGATAGAGCATGAGCATTGTTTAAGAGAGGCTTATTGATTATACTGTTGTTACTGTTGTTAGTGAGAAGGGATGCAATGTAGAGGGAAAACGTGGCTTTTGGAATCTGTGTTTTTTTTAAAACAGACCAGTTAAAATAGTTGATTTATTGTTGTTAGTTTGCTTGGAACGGGGTCTGATTACACATTGTAATGGTGTTGTTTTATAATCTGTAGTGAACTCCTGATGAAGGGCAACGAAAAGCCCAAAATGCATTGAAAACATCGCTGAGGCTGCTTGATGTAGACGACGTACTATAGAAAGAAGCCTGGATTGGCACATCTACAATATTTGAAACTTTTTTTAACACATCTACGTCTCCTGTGTGACAGATTGAATTAGGACTGAACACATTATGGAATCATTGATTAACCTACAATAAATATGGTCTTTTGAACTTGAAAAACTTGTGATACTTTTGAGAGCCCAAAGGGGATCACGCTGTGCGTCCGATACAGGGGTGAGATGCCGCTCCGATCATGTGATTATGTTCTCAAGTGAGCGGTGTTAGGCAAACCACAAAATATCTGGACTGCACGCAAAAAAAAAAAAAAAAAAGAAAAATAAAACCAGTTATAATCAAGGAACCTTTTACATAACGTCGGAAGAAACTGGTGTGCATTTGGTCACTCTTGGCTTAAATTCTAAACGGTTTATGTTACCATGTTAAATTTGCAGATTAAAACTGCATACAGACTGCAATGGCAGGCCTGATACATGTTTTAAGGTGCTACTTAAGTGGGTGTCACAATAAGTGCTGCAGGCTCACAAGCACCATTTGATTTACCAGCCTTTGGTTTATGGCATACCACTTTCCTAGGGACTTATAAGTAAATTAAATATACCAATCAGGTGTAAGCCAATTTTACCATGTTTTAGGGAGTGCCCACAAGCACTTTAGCACGGGTTAGGAGTGGTAAAGTGATAAAGTGGACAGAGTCTAAGAACAGGAAAATGTTTGAGGGAAGAACACCCTAAAGCTGACAGGTCTAACATGTGCCCCCCCAAGCTGAATGTGGGGAGAACTACCCAACCCCATAGGAGTTCTCATGACTAAGGTGGAAATATCTGGGCAGACCATAAGCATTGGAGCGGTCTCACCCAGGGTGATGCTCCAATGTGGAGTCCATTCCCATTAGGAAAATGGACCACCTCAACAGGTTGGAATTCTCACCCCTCATTTGCATGAGCCATCTGAGGGGTCTGTGGTCTGTCTAAACTCAGAAGTGAGTCCCACACAGGTATGGTCTCAGCTTCTTCAGGGCCCAGACCACAGAAAAAGCTTAACTTTCCATAGTACTCTAACTTTCTTCCCTAGGAAGTAATCTCCAACTGATAAAGGCTACAGGTTGGTCTAGGCCCTCCTAATTTAACTGTGATGGTGCAGCTCCAATGCCATGCTCTGAAGCATCAGCCTGCACTACGAATTCTTAGCAGAAGTCAGGGGCCTTAAATACAGGTGCTGCCGCATTTTCTCCTTGAGGATGTCAAAAGCTTTCTGGCAACCCTCTGCTAAGGTCACCTTCTTGTGCTGCTTATTGGAAGTCAGCTGAGTCAAACCTCCTAGTATCCAGTGAGGCCCAGGAAGGCCTACACTTCTGTCTGAGTTTCAGGGGCTTCCCAGGCCAGTATAGTCTCAATCTTGGCCTAGAATGGCTGCACTTGCCCCCACCCAGTAGGTGTCCTGGATACACCACATATCATGGTCCTATCTGGCACTTGCTGACCTTGATAGTCAGGGCTGAAGCACCTCCTGAAGGTGGAACAGGTGGTCGTCCCAGCTGCTACTGTAGAGAGCTATGTCATCCTGGTAGTTAGCACTCATAGACTCCATCCCACCCATGGAAGGTGGCAGGGGTATTCTTTAGTCCAAAGGGCATCATCCTGAATTGGAGTGGCCCTCTGGAGTAGAAAATACTGACCTCTCATTTGCCCCCTCAGTCAAGGCAATCTACCAACACCCTGATGTAAGATCAAAAGTTCACAGGAACTTGGCCGTTTCCAGTCGGTTGATGAGCTAATCAGCTTGGAGATGGGGTGAGCATCAGTCTTGGCAAATGAGTTGAGCCCCCTGTAATCTACCCAGAACCTGAGTTCTGGGCCGGTGCCCAGAGGGGCGGCGTTATGTACCGGCACTACTGGGATGGACCAGGGACTACTGGAGTGCTCTATCACCCCCAATTCTAGTATTTCGGAGACTTCCTCCTTAACGTTAGCCCTCACCTTGTCAGACAATCTGTAACTTATATTTTTCACAGGCATACTGTCTCCAGTATCAATGTCATGGATACACAAGCGTGTAATCTCAGGGGTGAGGGGAATGAAGAGGAAAACTGCCCCAACTACTACTGGTGACAGTCCCTCTGTGGCTCTGGGGTCAGGTTAGGGGAGAGATTGACACCCCTCACTGATTCATATCTTGGAAGATAGGTGGTCAGGAGGAGGTTCACTCCCCTCTTCCACCCATCATCTTTACATTCTTCCAACATTTTTTCTTCTGGGTTTCTGAGAGCCAGCATGTAGCTGACTACATATTGGGAGGGGGGGGAGGGGACATCCAGGAAGCTTGCTCCCACACTTCTTCACCAGACTGCGCAGTACCCTAACAGGGTGGTAATACATGAGCTCAAATGGGCTAAATTCAACTTCCTTCTGTCGCACCTCCCTGTAGACAAAGAGCAGAATTGGTAGGAAGACATTCCACTTCCGCCCCATGGGCTCAGGCAGGCCCATAATCATGCCTTTGAGGCTCTTGTTGCTGTGTTTGAGTGTGACTATAGAAGGTGCCCACCCTCAACAGACGATGAGGCAACTAGTCCCCTGGCACTAGATAGACAATGACTTAAGAATATGCACTGGAATAATGTATGGTTCCCCCCTCCCCCACTTGTGCTTTTACCACCGGTGCATGCGCGCAATGAATTCATGTTTTTATGTCACGTGTGCCACGTTTGTTAATGTCTGCCAAGCGTTGTTTTTAATGTGTAGAATTGCCACTGCGCATTTCCTCAGGATATTATCACATTGAAATTTGAGACCATTGTGGCCACCAATACTGGTTCTCCTATTACCACTGCCTTATATGTATTTGTCTTTTCTTTCCCTTGACTAGGTTTAATAACTTTGTCATTATTTGAAGAGAGGTAGGTCCTCTCAACATTTTTTATTGCACCCTTCACTATTACCATACATCTGATGAATTCCCAAGACCAGTAGGCTCTATTGTAAAGGTAGAAACATGCTAGTATGATAACTCAGCGGTGCGTAAGGGTCATAGTAACCACGTACGTCCTCTGCGATAATCTTATGGTATTTTTACGCAAACCTAGGATACCACCAGAATAAAGGAGCGTTTATTCTAAGGTTTCTTTAAAAAAGAACTGGATCCCTGGTCCCTCAACGTGACTCCGTTGGTCCGGAAGGCCAAGGATGATCTCCATAAATGGAAGGCGCTGCCTTTAAACCCCCTGGGGAGGGTGGCTCTGTGTAAAATGATGATCCTTCCCAGATTCCTCTACGTCCTACAGAACACCCCCTTTTGTTTCCCCAGGACTTGGTTCCGGGAGCTAGACAGTCTAATTACCAAATTTCTCTGGAATGAAGGACGGGCCTGTGTGGCTCTGTCTGTTTGCCGGATTCCCTCCTACGATGGGGGTATGGGGATGACGCTCTTGTATCTATATTTCTTGGCGGTACGCCTCTTGGTAGTCCACAACTGGTTCAATGGGGGCTGGTCTGACACAGCCTACAGGCTTGAGCTGAGCGAACTTGGTCTAGCTAACATCCAGGCCATGATGTACGGGGGCCCATTTCATCCCGATTGCCTGATGTGACGCGCTCCGTGCTACTGGCCTGGCGGGCCTCGCTGCGGCACACCGGATGGACAGGTAGGCTGACCCAGTGTACTCACCTCTGGCATGGGGCTTGGCTCCGGGAGGTCAGTGGACTACAGGGGTTTAAAACTTGGGACATTATTGGCATCTCACAGCTAGGGGACGTATGGGCTAGAGGCCATATGCTGTCCTTCCAGGAGCTCCAAACCCGCTACTCCCTACATTTGTCCCAATTCTATAAATACTTGCAACTGAAACATGCCCTCCATATGCACATTGCGGATGACACAAGGCTCCCCAAATATAGCCCCTCTGAGGCTCAGACGATGATGGGCGACTTAGGTAAGGGAGGGGTCTCCCGCATTTATCGCACCCTAGTTAATAACACCACCACCTCCTTAGATAAGTTAAGGGCTCAATGGGTGGAATGGGTGGGCCCCCTTGATGAGGTGGATTGGCGTGATGCCCTCATGGCCCCTAGAACAGTTACCGTATCTGCCAAACTCAAGCTGATTCAGCCTACTACCTACATGCTGCAAATCTCACTCTATCGAGTGGGCTTGCGCCCAGATGCGTCATGCACGCGATGCACTCATGCCCCGGCTGACTTCCTCCATATGGTTTGATTGTGCCCCCGCCTGGAGCACTTCTGGGGATCAATTGAGGTGGAGCTAATAGAAGTATTGGGTTGGGAGGTTCCTCATGATCCACGTCACTCATTTTTGGGGATCACGGACGGCCTGGATGGGTCCAGAAACGAAAAGTTGTTCTTTAATACTGCTATGATGGTGGCCAAGCGGGACATAGCAGCGGCCTGGAAAAGCCCCGACCCGCCCGACCTGGGGAGGTGGCGCAGAGGGGTGGACTGGTGCGCGACCCAGGAGAAGACTCTTTACATGGCCAAGGGGTGTGTCAAGAAATATCGTAGAGTGTGGGGGAAGTGGCTGGGCAATGTGGAGGGTCCTGATTAACCTAGTCCCCTCTCCTGTATGTGCATGTCTTATGGGGGTCATGATGGTGGGTTGCACTGCTTTTAAGAATGAATTCAAACCAATGATTTCCGTGTATTTGCTGATTTGTTTTATGTGTTTTAAAAACAATAAAAATTTGATTATAAAAAAAAAGTAACTGGATCCAAGTATTTTATCCAGAGAAAATAATTAATTTCTGAGAATTCCCTCAGGCCAGCCCCATCATTTTCTTTCCTTAGCCATTTGTTGCCTGCAGCCTGTCTCTGAGTCCCATGACTGGGTATGGGTGACAGTTGGGCTTTGCACATTCCTCCTAGACAGTCACAGACAATGGAGAGCTTAGGTGTGAATGGATGGGTCATAACTGGCAGGATGTGTGGGAGGAGCTGGGCCTAGCCCCACTTACACTTCAATAGGCTGTGTCCTGTATCCACACAAAGGGCTGCATACCCCCTGTAGTTAGTCTGGAGCAAGGGCCCGGAAGGCAGGGAATCTGTGCACTTCAAAGACATGCCTCTAGAAGTTTCCCCCCACTTCAAATGCAAAACTTTGTATAAATACAGGACCTCAAACATCAGCTCTTTAGTACACTTCTGGACCTGTGGATACTCTGCAGGAAGCAGGACTGCTGTGCTGCTACAAGTACTGCCATTCTGCTGGACTCCTGCTCTACTGCACTAATGTGCTGACCTACTGCCCTCTTGTCTGGGGAGGAAGAACTGAACCTGCAACTTCATACCCAACCCAAGAACCAAGAGTGACTTCAAGGGCTAGTCTACTGGCCTCTGATCTGAGCCTCAGGAACATAAAAGTCTCCCCAAACACCTCCTGGCCCCCAGCTGCAGCGTGTTTCTGACCCCCAAGTGGTGCCTCTTAGGTCCTGGATCCTTGGTGTGGCTCACTGGCTTTTAAGTCAAGGTTTTAGACTCTTCGCAACTGCTAATGGGCCTGTTTGCACCGAGATCGCGCCACTTGAAGTGAAATACAGCACAAACTGCCACCAGCCCATCTCTTCGCACAGCAGCATCAACTGCCCGAGGGGGACCGGCAACATGAAGCTCCAACTCGTCCATGGTCTACGCCCAGCTTGCTCTTTGCACAACGCCTACAGCCTCCTGCAATGCTCTCCCTGTGGCCCTCTCCGACACAAGCGGGACTCAGCACAAAACTTGATAAGGAAAACCATCAGTGGGACTAATCTGGGACTGTAGCCGATCCCGCACTCTATTGCGCTCAACCTGAACTTTTGGTTTAGCGCAACCAGATCACTGTGGTTGGCACTTTGTGCTTCTACACTTTAATATAATTCATAACTCCGGTTCTACTGACTGAATTTTCATTGTTTTGATCTGGTTTGATTTATTAAATTCTACTCCATTCGGTATGGGATTTTTTGTGTGGTGTTGCACAAATACTTTACACATTGCCTCTGAGTTAATCCTGGCTGCTCTGTGCCAGGCTACCAAGGGGTTGAGCACAGGTTAATTTGGAGTTTGCTTTTGCCTTACTCTGAAAAGGATTGTGGTTGCTGCTTGACCAGGGCTCACACCCCAGTCAACCAGTAACCCAATTTCTCACAGTTAGGTACAAGGGCCTTGGGAATGTGGACCCTCCTGTGTCTCAAGTTGACACTAGGGCATCACTGCTACCATTACTGCTGGACTCTGAGGCCAGTTTGGCTTTGAGGTCCAGCTCTTAAAGACACATTTCATTAGCGATTGTGTTCTCTTCTAAGGCCCTCTGAGAAGCTGCCTCCTCCATCTTGAATTTGGCCACCTGCAGCCTGAACTCCCTTTCTGCTTTCCTGTTTGCCAGTTGCTCTGGGGACAGGTTCTAAGCGGAGATACTGCTGCCTGCTTGGGATTTGGTAGAGGATGGCAATTCTGTGGATCCACCTCTCTCCTCTGAGGCTACAATCAGGGGGCTGTCATCATCCCCCTCCATGTCCTCCTCCTGCTCCTCCTCAAAGCCCACCTGCTCACTCTCCTCCTGTTCTGTGGCCTGTAACTAGGGGCCTCCCACCAGGCATTGAGGGCATTCTGGAGCTCCGGCTTCTTGGAGCTCTTGGTTGCTGGAAGCCCCATCTCTCTGCAGAGTCCCTTGACTCAGCCACAGTGTAGCGCTCCAGGTTGTTGAGCTCGGGCTCTATGCTTGCAGCAGGCAAAAGTCAGGAGGAATATAAGTGAATTTGGAAAAAGCAATAGAGGCCAATAAAGGAGAACTGAAAAAATCGAATTGGTATCAAATTATAAGTAACAGATTTTTACAGTTACACAAAATCATTCAATGGCACTGCACAAACACAAGAACTGAATCCCACAACTAAACACCAATGTGAAAGATTGGGTTATTGGCTTAGGAAGGAGAAACCCTTCTCAAGCAACAACCACTATCCTAGTCAGGGTGAACCACAAAATGTAAACATAATTACCTCTGCTTAACCCTCTGGCAGTTTGGCACAAAAGCAGTCAGGCTTATCTTAGAGGCAATGTGTAAAGTATTTATGCAGCACTTAAACTGCAATAATGGGAAAACACAACACAAGAAAAATCCCACACCAATTTAGAAAAATAGAGTAAAGTTTATCACCCAAATATAGCAATAAGCAACAGAAAGGTGATCAGTCAACCTTTGCAAAGGGCCTTCCACTGCGCAGCATCATGTGTTGCTGCCTTTCTTTTTAGTAACTTTTGGACTAGAAACAATTATTTTGTTAAAATCAGCAGATCATGCAGCAGATGATGGATTATGTGGTGAGTGTGGCATATCTATAGTTATTCCAAAAACACACATTCACATAATTGCAGTCCCCTGCCCATAGGTGTACGCCAATCTCGACTCTGTCCCTGCATCTTAACCCCAAATGGCTCTAGGGCTAGAGCAAACAATATTGGAGACAGGGGGCATTCCTGAATGAACCTGATATGTATTAACTTTCACTGTGGGATTGGTGTAGCGCATGGAAGAGTTGTGGCGCCGCGGCCAGGCGACTGACGCTGGAATCTGGGGCTCATGGTTCAATCCCCGGCACCAGCGGCAGGTCAGCACCATGTGACTCTGGGCAATAGCTTGCTCAATCTTCCCGACGGCCCCCAATGCCAGTATGCCTTCGGGTAACTGTTCGCGCTTTACAAATACTGGCTTTATGGGTACTCGCAAACACTTGCCCAGGGGCCACAGAGATTGGTTCGTGGTGTAACCGTGGCCCACACTGATGCCTGCAGTTTGTGGAGGGTAAGATGGGGGAGGATATAGGAGTAGCGAAGCAGGCACATCTAGTGGCTGAATTGAATTGCACAATGTGAAACCCGAAAACCTGGGATCAATCCTGGCTTCCACACTTGACCAAACTGTGTGATGCTAGGCAATTGCTTTATTTCACTTTGCCTCCTTTTTCTTCATTATCACATATAAGAGAACCTCAAAATACATGACTTTAGGTCGTGCTCTGCACAAAAGCTTCTCTGATGGTTGACTTAATAGTCTAGGATGCTGTTTATGTATAATGGCAACCGCGGCCACCCAAAGATGGAACATAACTGATTTGCCTCTTAGTTCACCTTTGGCATTGTTGTCGGGGGGGCGGGAGTATGAATGTTTCTAAATTCATGTTAAAAACTATCACTTTCTTTATAGTCTAGGATGCTGTTTATGTATGATGGCAACCGCGGCCACCCAAAGATGGAACATAACTGATTTGCCTCTTAGTTCACCTTTGGCATTGTTGTCGGGGGGGCGGGAGTATGAATGTTTCTAAATTCATGTTAAAAACTATCACTTTCTCAATACTTCACAATGCATTGGTATAATCTGTTGTACTAAGTTGAAACAGTTCTGCATGTTAATGAAATACACTTATCATGTGTTTACACATTTGCTGCAACATGTCTTTATACATGAAGGTGTACTTAAAGTTAGGCTGTGCATGACACCCAAGTTATTTCCTTTCTTTTTCTGCGATAAATCTTTAAATACATGCTTGCCTTTTATTGAACATATTTTTAGGTCGAGCCTAGCGGCAGCGCGCATGCGTTGCTTGCTCTGCGAGGCATGCTGTAGTAGGGTATGCTGTGGAAGCCTCGTCCATTCTCCGCCCTTATGTGTCATTGGCTTTGTGTCATTGTCTTTCTTAAATGCTTGCTTCTTATTGGTAAATAGGCTTTTTAGTCCCTCCTTGGTACCGCCTTGTCTCCATTTGTTACCTCCTATGGCGACTGGCCCTTTTACTTCTGTTGTTACACAGTGCGTGTTCTTATGTTTGTAAGCACTAGATTCTTTATTGCGTTTCTCTGGATAGTGGCGGCCGCATCTTTGAAATGCAATAGGTCTCGCATTTAAATACGAGACCTATTGCTTCGCAAATACTTTAAAATAATTGTAAACATACTTTATCAGCTCTGCCCCCGTTTCACGAGCGCTGTGCTGGTTTCGGTTTCAGTGTTCTGTATTTCCCGGCCCCTCCATCTCAGGTCTACCTCCTCCCTCCCAAACAGTCAGCAGGCTCCACTCCAGCAGAGCAGGGGAGCCAGGCAGAGGGACAGAGAGGGAGGGGCACTGCTGTCTGAGCTTGCTCTTCGCAGATGCCCCAGCCGTGGACTGGCTCTGGTCTCCGGGGAGAATTGCAGGTATTATTAGCTCTTTATCAGCGCAGCGCCCTCCATGAGTGCCGCATTGGTTTTGCTTTCCTTGTCGTGCCTCCCCCCCACACCCCTGCTCCTCCATCCCACTCTCTCAACCCACTCACTGCCCACCCCCTCCCATGCAATCAGTCACGGGGCCCTAGCTTGTTAAAATTCATAGTGCTGAATAACTCTTTTCTGGCTGCTATTTACCAACCGCTTGTGTTAGGCCATACCAAATATTTTCCTCAATAGTTTTATTTTTTGTAAAAGCCATATTTTTGGCCCTCCTTAATTTTCTATCAGACCAAAAAGAGACTATTGGTGTATATTTTCAGATGTGCCAAATAACCATAGATTAACTATTCAAAACATATAGCTCATCTGCTGTGTGCTGTGGGTGATGGACGACGAGCGCACATGCGCCATTGGTTTTCAGGCGCAAGTGCATTGTCTTAATGCCCCAACAACCGCAATACTGTGGCACGGCATGTTGGAACCCAAACCTGGAATCTACACCCTGACGTCCATTCATAGCACCCAGACCGGCGGCTTTGGCAAGCACAGGCACTGGGGGCGAGGCGGGCGGGCATCCAGAACTCCAGATCACAGATGGGAGAGAATTATGCACCGTCCAAGGAGCGCCACATTCTTCCAGCGAGCGTACCTCGGCATGGCCAACTTTTCAAACAGCCAGAAAGCATTTATCATGATAACCTCTTTTCGAATGGCAATTCCCTCTTTCACATAGGAAGTTGCTGAGCAGAAACAGTTGGAAAACAAGCATTTGCAATGCAATAGGTCTCGCATTTACGCAAGTTTGAGCTATTGGCATTGTAAATGACAATGCCTTTTATTTATGTATTGGTTTTTAAAACATAGATAAAAAGCAAAGTGTTGTGTAAATACCAACAGTTTTTCACAGGGAATGCTTGAACACTACTGAAGTGCTAATCGCACATTCCGGGCAAACTAATATTGATACACTACAGAACAGTCTCCTGTCCTTTATGTTTACTTTACACTCCCCCACATTCCTACCCTGTTGCCAGCCAACCCCATGTCTTTATTTATTGTAAGGTCTGACGGCAAAAACAAAAGGCACCCACGTGATTGTAGGCGTATGTTCTGTCTTCTCTGATGTCTGGATCAGAGCTGCCTTAGTGTATATTTTATGGTTTTATGATGCTCGCTCGGCTCTCTAGTACCAGAGCGTCCACTAACCTGAGCTCTCCATAATTAAATGTGCCTGTAACTTCACATGTCATCTCTACCTCACCCAAACTCCACTCTTGTCCTTCGCTCCCCCCTCTCCTTTCCCCTCACAGCCTCTACAGATCTCACAGATTAGGAATGCCAGAAAACACAGGCCAGCGCTCATGTCATTAAAGTAATTTGCACCACTTTGCTAATTAAGGACACGCTATAACATTTTACTCCCATGCCTTCCTACACCAAGACTATTTTTATTTTCCAATTCAATGTTCGAATATGGAACAGTCTCCTCTCCTTTATGTTTACTTTACACCCCCCACATTCCTACCCTGTTGCCAGCCAACCCCCTGTCTCTATTGGAAGGTCTGACGGCAAAAACAAAACGCATCCACGTGATTTTAGGCGAATGCTCTGTCTTCTCCTTTGATGTCTGGATCAGAGGTGCCTTAGCAGATGTCCTGCGCTAGGGACATCTCGTAATGACGATTACACCACAGGTGTTTCAGGTACTGATGAGCGAGCAGTTCTTCAGTTGTAGCGCTGTAAAGTCTTGTAGTGGGGCATTCAGGGTTATCCAACTGTTTCAGCCTCTCTCTCTGCACACCCTGCCACTTAACATTCCATGCAAGATACAGGAAAACAATAGGCGCATCATAATCGTTTTTGTCAAATTAAGGCCCCACCAGTCTCTTTCTGGGAGGCAGCTATCGTCTGCCCATCAGAATCCTCCCTTGACTTAAGCCTACACTCTCTTGTGTGGCCACCTAGCCCTTTTTTATTGTCCTATTTTTGCTTTTCTCTGTTCTGTTATTTACAGCACTTAAGTCGCTGCACTGTTTATTTGCCACCCCCTTACTTTGCATTTTTTAAATATATTAATTTTAATTAATAATACGTTGTAGTGTGGTAGTTTGGAACTAGAACCTAGGCAGTCATCGGAACACTACAAATTAGTGAAACTAAATTACATAAGAGAAAAGTATCTGAATTCAAGAAATAATCTGTTCTGTACCTTCAGAAATGTAATTCGAAAAACAAAATCCCCAGCTAATTCTAAGCACTACAACAACTACAGAAAAAGTTTTGAGGACACATACCCAGACCAAATAAATATTTCCTGCTGATATTCAGATGGTTAGACCCACTCTGTCTACATTTTATTGTCCACTGCTGCTACTTGGGGGCTTGCCATTGGAAATTATTGCTGGTGTCTAACCCACTGCATTATGAGCTGACCTCCAGTTCTGAATGTTTAACATAGATACATAGAAAGGTGATTTTTGTTCAATTAGTGGTATGAGGTACAATAGTAGTTTGATGACCTTCCGATCTGACGAGTGTCCAGATGTATTTCATGCTGCTCTCTTAAGATGAACTTGGGTGTCATTTAGGCAAGTGACCGTGAGAATCAAGTTTCCATTAGCTCTTCGTGGGGCTTTAGGGATATATTGCATAATAAAGGCAGAGTCTTGATTTGTTTTATTGGACGAGATATTCCTCTTCTCCATCCATCATTTCACAGTTAAGGAGTGTATTGGAGTCAGCCATCTTGAAATGATTGTGTAGGTTTTAAAGCTTTAGGGTTTCAGGTATTTAATATGTCATGGTTTAAGGTGCCTCTGTTATATCTTATTTCACTAAAACTCTTTTTTTTATTCCGTATCTCATATGAAAGCACTTCCGGATATATAAATTCAGACTACCGGTTGTACAAAAAAAAACAATTTAGCCGCTTTGATGCGGCGCACATTTCCCCGCTGTGAGGGCAAATTCTACATGTGCGCAAATCGGACGTCCCCCAGCCATCCGAAGCCCACCCCCACCGTGACGTCAGATGGCCGGAAGAGGTTAAATTCTTCTCAATGCAGTGCGCCTATTAGTAACAAAGATTCTTTGTTGTTGTGACCAGGGGCTACTCATGATGCTTTGCCACCTCTCGGCTTTATGTGGTTTAATACCTTTTTCAGCAAGCAAATCAGGGGCATTTCACAAATGCCAGCAATAGATACCAAAACAGCTAATTAAATTTCATTTTGAGAGTTCACTTTGGGAAAAACTTTAAATAACCAAATTAACCAAAAAACACAAACAAACGTTAGCATTTACAACGCCAATAGCTCAAAGTTTCACTAATGCAAGATCTGTTTCATTGCAAATGCTTATTAATGTTAGTACAGAGTCGAGTTAACAAGAGACCAGTGCTGCTGTTGACAAGGAGGCCGCATGCAAAAGTCAGGAGGGCCGCATGCGGCCCCCGGGCAGTATTTTGAGTATAACTGGTGTAGAGAAATCGGATCCAACTCAGTACCTGTACGTTGAATCCAAAATGCTTGAGAGCCCAAAACATATAGTTCCAGTTTGAAGAGTAAAATGCCTGCTCCAAATCAATGGACAGGCATGTGCCTCAGGGCCATACTTGAGGCACTCTCTCCATTACCGTATAAGTGTCTAATGCTGAAAGAGGTGTTGCACCTTAGTATAAATCTGTTATGGACTGGGTGGACCAGATGTGGGAGAAGTGACAGAGTATGCGCCGCTATTATTTTAATCTGAATTTTATATTCTGTGGAGAGGAGGGAGATTGGTCTGTATGCTGTAAAACATGCGATATTGCGCCCCGGTTTCATTATGAGAACCATGAGACTCACCCATAGAGATTGGGAGAAACCCCAGCTCTTTGGCACTATGATAAAGTTGTTGAAGGTTAGAGAGGATGCTAGACTTAATGCCTTGTAAAATGTAATTGGTAGTGCTTCAGCCCCTGGAGTATGGCTTCCTGGGAGAGATTGGATTTCAATCCTGATTCCCTGCTCTGATATGGGGACTCAGACATCTCTTTGTGATTATCCTGTACATAAGGCACCACAGTATTTTCTAGGAAAGTGCAGTGTCCCTCGGTAGTCGAAGGCCCCCTTTCTTCATAAAGGGATGCATAATTGAAGCAAAAAGAAGTACTGATCTCCCCTTGTGTGAATAGCTCTGTGTTATGGTGGTCCCTAATGGAATGAATGGGAACTCCTGTCTGTTGTGGCTATATAGCTCACACCATCAATCTCCCCAGTGTATCTGCCTCCTTGTGGGTTTCTATGTGTGTGGACCAATTATTAGAAACCGAATACGCTCCACCAGTAACGCATTGTGGTCCTTAGACCACTCCAGCTCTTCTTGTAAGTGTACATTGGTTATCAAGGTTGATTGTAGCTTTAGTAGGGATCTTTCAAGTTGTTTCACCTCCTATATAAAAATGTGATGAGCTTCTGACACATTTTTAAAAAAATTCCCCTGATTACCACTTTGAAGGCCTCCCATTCCATGAGGGGAGTGGAGATTATGTTTGCATTATTGATAAAGTAATCAGCGTTTACTCTTTGAATCATTTCCCGAAAGCAAGTATCCTCTACCATGGAGAGTTGGTGTCACCATATCTGGATAGGGGGCTAGGTATTTTTCGCCAGAATAAGGTAATCACCAATGGAATGAGGAGATTACAGGGTCTTTCTCATATAATAGGTGTGTTAGACCAAATCTAGCAATGATGATGTAAACACCATCTGATCTAAGCTCGTATCTGGGGAAAGTATTATCTAAGGTGGGGATTTTTTGCTTACCATATGTCCATTAAGGGCCAGTTATGTATGCAGAGCTTCAGTGTTTTGAATGGCAAATGTACCTGGGAGTAGGGGATGGGATCTATTCAGAGTTGTATCCAAAACCCTGCGGAAGTTCCACCACACAGGGGATCAAATTGGGATTCCAGGTGTTAGGGTTGGTCAGAGTTCAGTGCGTATATGCTCCCAGTACTAACAGTGATCCATCCAGCTTTCCCTTTACTAGTACATTACGACCTTCTGGGTTTATCACAAAGGGCATTACCTGATGAATCCAGAGAGCTGCCCATCTTGCAAAGGATGAGTATGACATTCTGAACAATTGACGCCTCAATCTACGACAGAGGCATCCCATTCTCCGGTTCTTTGAGATGAGTCTCCTTGAGGTAAATTATATTTGCTCCTATTTAATTGTGCATAGATTTTATTCCGTTTGCTAATGGATCAAATGTCCTTAACATTCCAGGATAAGAACATATACTTACGCTTTGCTGTCATACGATTGTGACATATGTGCAGAATTAGATTGCAATGTATGATGCAGATACTTGTGCAAATTCCTGTCTAGGCCACAGTGGGAAAACATGTACGTTTAGGGTGGTGAGATTTCTCTAACAGTGTAAAAACTTCCCCATAACTTCAAAGGGCAGCAGCTAATGGGCCAGCCGGCCAAACTCGACTATAATAAGCATTTGCATGCAAGCTATTGTAGAAACATGTAACAATTGCCAGGGGGGAGGGGGTTGTCACCAATTAGGGTGCAGCGAGGCCAACTTCAATCTGGCCCAGTAATTATCATAAGAACGTGGGGATATCTCCCAGAGGGGAGAACTTCCTGAATTTAGGACTACCATGAAACCAGCAGGGTCGGTAAGGGCACATGCAAGTTGCCACTGCAGAACCCATGGGCCCACATTATCAGGGGGTGCAGGGCACCCACAGCCGAGAATCTCCAGGCCTCATTCCCAACCAGTTCAAGTTCATATGAGGTGCAACACTTTGGGGAACAGTAGAATGCAATTCACGTCATAAAAGCAGTGGGCCATTGCAGCATATTAAAGCAACTTGTCCGCTGTCAGATGTGTCACCCTTGAGATTCCACAAGGGTCTGTCTGTCATCGAATATGATCTATAGAGTTGTCCCTCGAGTATCTGCTGGAGGGAGGAGCCAAGAGATCTCTCAGGGCAACCGCAGAAAGCAAAGGCACACACTGGCACTCTGAGGCTTGATCAACCATGGGGGCAGCACTGGTCACACTTGGTTTTGAGCCACAGTATTTCGTCCCAGGCTCCTGTGAGGCAGGGTAGAGCCAGAGGCGGTCTGATGTTTTGATTATTCATTATGCTGAACCCTCTCCCTTAATTTACTTTAGTCCTCTTTGAGCATCTGAAGACCCAGGGCCAATGTGTCAATTTCCAGTTCCACTACAGCTAATGTGCCCCCAATTCCATATAGAATGAGATCTGGTTTATCTGGTGTGTCAGTGACGAAAAGCGCAGTCTGGGCGGACTGAGTGGAATCTCAAAAGAACCTTCCATTGTGTCATGGCTCAAGGCCGCTGCACTTGTACTCAAATTCTTCCCATTGTAGAAGTGCTGTTCAAATGCAGGGTCCTGTCTGCATTGATGCACTCTTGAATGTGGTTGTCGATTGGAAACTAGGCCATGTAACTGCGGTAGTGATGGAGCAGCTGTTAATGGATTCCTTTGTGTGGCTCCCAGTACAGAGACCCTTGGTTTGTTAGGTGTCACCTCAGGACCTAACATCACCCACAAGGACAGTATTGCACCATTAAAGCCCACCATACACTTGCCAGTTGGCAATAGTGTCTGAAAACCAAACATGGGGGTCGCCACAAGCAGCCCAGCCTGCAAATGTGTCTTTAGGGATGTAGCCTGGCGCAAAGCTGCAGGGATATTATGGAGAGCCCACCAGAGGGAGTTCTAGAGGGCAACGTGGAGCCCCCAAATCCAAGCTTTTTCCCCTCTTCTAGGCCCCGAAGAGGAGACCTTCAGCACAAGCCAGGAGACAGCAATGAGAGAACCTCTAGTTTGGTGATCCCTTCTGTGGCCATTGAGTATGGTACTGGCTCCTAGAATCAGTGTTGTCCACCTTAGGATATCGCCTATAAAAGTCATTCATTGGCAGCCCTCTATCTCACATCTGTACAATCTTTCCAGGGGCCTACATGGCCCATTTCAGCTAATTTCTGGGAGTTGGGGGGCCTCCACTTATCAGGGGCACACGTTCCTGGCAAGGCTAAAGGCACACAGGTATCTACACCGGGAGGCTACTCAGCCATAGGCGGTTTCAATGGTGGGGAGGGGTCAAGGCCCATTTCCATCAGCAGGGCTAGTTCCTGAGCCCCGGTTCCAAAAATCACAAGCCTGGGTGTCCCAAGGCCCGCTGCCCCAACATCCATTCTGGATCCCATTCCCCTAAGAGAGGGAGAGGTCAACTGAGCTCACCTCAATTTTGCGGGGATGGGGCCTGGCACACATGACCACAAAGACGCAACACTGAGAGCTTGTCGCTGGATCTCTGTGCTCATCCCTACTGCCTCCAAAACGCTGCAGTATCCAGCTCCCCACAGCAGCCTCAGAGTCGTAGGGCGGTCATGGGCAGTGTTATGACAGGGTACTCCACATCTCTATTCCCATTAAGTCCAGTGGGAGGAATCTTTACAAAAGGACGAGTGGTAATTGCCATAATGGAGTCCAACCTCTGTTAAGATGCAGCTGCCATCTTAGGTGTTTAACCACACCTCCCCCCCTAAATTTTAGGTTTGATGTGCTGAAATGCTGTGGATGCAACAATTTATATAGCTATATATTTGGAAGAGGTATTCTTTAGAACCAGCAATTGTTGTCCATCAGTCAAGATACATAGGTAACGTTCATTCTGGACCATGGAGTTATACATGCTTCTTAAGTGAAGTTGTGTGCCGGCAGGATGCTGGGGTCAGTACATGATATACAGCACAATTTTATATGACATGTTCTGTAATGGAATCCATGCCCCAAAACATACCTTTTTGCTGAGTTGTACTTCTGTCTTGGCCTTTCCTTGATGACCTTGAGGAGCCAACTTTATCACTCAACCATGGAGGATCATTAATTTGTTGCCTCTCAAAATAACTGAGCCTTCATCCAGTTGTGATTAGAAAAGTTATATCTGAATAACTTGATGCTGCTTTTCAAGAATTCACACTTTTACAGAGGTAGCAATAATACTGCTTTTCTCAGACTTTGCAGTGTGTCACTAAGTCTCTGGCTGGATTGAGCGAGAGTGGAGGCAGAGAGGAATATGTCCTCACTTAAATTTATGACCCCAACAAGACTAGTTGAAGCTTTCTTAATGACATTTTGGAACACCTCTGTAGCTAAGGATAGTCTGAACCTTACTCTCTTACACCTTCTTAGCCCCACATGTGTATAAATAGTATTGGTATAGCTGGTGATCTAACCTTTAAGCAATAACTGATGGTATCCTGAATTCAAGCACAGCTTGGAAAACCATTTTACACCATTTATGCCTACTACTATGTCTTCTAAAGTGGGAATGATGTGTTTCTTTTTTGATGGCTGCATTTGGCACCCTTGTGTCAATATATATACACATTATGTCTTGCCTTGTCACAACCACCATGGGTAAGACCCAGCATGTAGTGCCAATTCTCTTTTCGATGACCCCCATTTGCTCTTTTTTTTAATAAATACATTGTATTAGGGTTTTCCATCTCTAAACACAGAAGAGTTCACAACCAAGTACATAACTCACATGATACATTGCTATTTCACTGCCTGAAAGGCACACCTATAATCAACCATCATATTAAACATTCCCCATCTGTCTCTCCAACGCCTGTCAAGCAAAAGCTGTTTTTGGACCCTGTTGATCTCTAAACGAGGTGCTTCATTGCTTTGGGCACAAGGTTATCTGTCACAAGGCTCATCCCCTCCATGTCACATTCCCTCCAGCATATATGGGCCGTCCTAGAGTAATACAGAGGTCCAGCCCTCCAGCATTTGGGGCTCTGGGTCCCTCCACACTCTAGCGATGTCCCTATTGGTCATCACCAATCCAAACCACAGAAAAACCATTTTCAATCAATCAATCACAACATTTATATAGCGCACTACTCACCCGGAGGGTCTCAAGGCGCTAGGGGAGGGGGGGGTCCGCTACTGCTCGAACAGCCAGGTCTTGAGCTGCTTCCTGAAGGCGAGGTGGTCCTGGGTCAGGCGGAGGTGGGTCGGGAGGGAGTTCCAAGTCTTGGCGGCCAGGTAGGAGAAGGACCTTCCTCCTGTGGTGGCTCTTCGGATCCGTGGGACGGAGGCGAGGGCGTGGCTGGTCGATCGAAGATGGCGTGTGGGAGCGTAGAAGTTGAGGCGGCTGTTGAGGTATGCTGGTTCTTGGTTGTG
Source organism: Triturus cristatus (assembly GCF_964204655.1). Lineage (NCBI taxonomy): Eukaryota > Metazoa > Chordata > Amphibia > Caudata > Salamandridae > Triturus > Triturus cristatus. The sequence continues at coordinate 326,449,483 of NC_140587.1, forward strand.
CAGGGCTTTGTGTGCGTGGGTGAGGAGACGGAAGGTGATTCTCTTGTTGACCGGGAGCCAGTGCAGATCTCTCAGGTGTCCGGAGATGTGGCTGCGACAGGGGATGTCCAGGATGAGTCGTGCTGAGGCGTTCTGGATCTGCTGGAGTCTCTTCTGGAGTTTGGCAGTGGTTCCGGCGTAGAGGGAGTTGCCGTAGTCCAGACGGCTGGTGACGAGGGCCTGGGTGACCGTCTTCCTGGTCTCGGTGGGGATCCACCGGAAGATCTTACGTAGCATGCGCAGGATGTTGAAGCACGACGAGGAGACGGCGTTGACTTGTCTGGTCATGGAGAGGGAGGAGTCCAGGATGAAGCCTAGGTTGCGTGCGTGGTCTGTTGGTTTGGGTGCGCTGCCCAGGGCGAGGGGCCACCAGGAGTCGTCCCAGGCGGAGGGTGAAGATCCCAGGATGAGGACTTCCGTCTTGTCCGAGTTCAGTTTCAGGCGGCTGCTCATCATCCACTTGGCTACGTCTGTCATCCCTTCGTGTAGGTTGGTTCTGGCGGTGGCGGGGTCGTTGGTGAGGGAGAGGATCAGCTGGGTGTCGTCGGCGTAGGAGATGATGTTGAGGTTGTGTTGGCGTGCGATGTCTCCGAGGGGGCTCATGTAGACGTTGAAGAGGGTTGGGCTGAGCGAGGAGCCTTGAGGAACGCCGCAGATGACTTCGGTGGCTTCTGATCTGAACGGGGGGAGGCGGACTCTCTGTGTCCTTCCGGCGAGGAACGAGGTGATCCATTCCAGTGCCTTCTCCTGGATTCCGACGTTGCTGAGGCGCTGTACTAGGGTACGGTGGCAGACAGTGTCGAAGGCCGCGAAGAGGTCTAGGACGATGAGGGCCGCTGTTTCTCCGTTGTCGAGCAGGGCTCGGATGTCATCGGTAGCTGCGATCAGGGCGGTCTCTGTGCTGTGGTTGGCCCGGAAGCCAGACTGCGAGAGGTCGAGGGATCCGTTCGTCTCGAGGAAGGCGGCCAGCTGCTTGTTGACAGTCTTCTCAATGACTTTAGCAGGAAACGGGAGCAGTGAGATGGGGCGGTAGTTCTTGAGGTTGGTGGGGTCAGCAGATGGTTTCTTTAGTAGAGCGCTGAGTTCGGTGTGCTTCCAGCTCTCTGGGAAGGTGGCGGTGTCGAAGGAGGTGTTGATGATGTCCCGCAGGTGGGGTGCGATGACAGTGTCGGCCTTGTTGAAGATGTGGTGAGGGCAGGGGTCGGTCGGAGATCCGGAGTGGATGGAGTTCCTCGTGCGGATGGTGTCTTCGGTGCTGATCGGGGTCCAGGCGTGGAGGGTGGTGGTGGGGGGCGGTGGTTCAGTCGTGGCGTGCGTCGGTTGAGAGCTGAAGCTGTTGTGTATGTCCGCGATCTTGTTGTGGAAGTAGGAGGCGAGGGAGTTGCAGAGGTCCTGCGAAGGGATGATGTCGTTGTTTCCGGCGTTGGGGTTGGAGAGCTCTTTAACGATGTTGAAGAGTTCCTTGCTGTTGTGTGCATTGTTGTCCAGTCGTTCCTTGAATGCAGTTTTCTTGGTGGCGTGGATCAGTTGGTGGTGTTTTCGGGTGGCGAGTTTGAGGGCAGTCATGTTGTTCGGTGTTGGGTCTCTGCGCCAGGCTTTCTCGAGGGCTCGGCAGTTCTTCTTGGAGCTCTTGAGTTCGTCGGTGAACCATGGGGCTTTCTTGCTGCCGGGTCTGCTGGGCGGGGTCTTCAGAGGGGCGAGGTCGTCTGCGCAGTTGCTGATCCACTTCGCGAGGTTGGTGGCCGCCTGGCTTGGGTTCGTTGCGCTGGTGGGAGGGTTCATGCTCAGGGAGGTCGCGAGCTGGTCGGCTGTGATCTTGTTCCAGCTTCTGCGTGCAACCTGTTGCTGGTGGTGGTGGATCGTGGTCCTTCTGAAGTTGAAGTGGACGCAGCTGTGGTCCGTCCAGTGGAGTCCGGTGGCGTGGCTGAAGGCGATGTCCTTGCTAGATGAGAAGACGGGGTCGAGTGTGTGTCCGGCGTAGTGGGTGGGGGTGGTCACCAGTTGCTTGAGACCGAGGTTGGCGAGGTTGTCCAGCAGGGTGGTGGTGTTGCGGTCGTTGTTGTTCTCCAGGTGGAAGTTGAGGTCGCCGAGGAGGATGTAGTCAGCGGAGGGGAGGGCGTGCGGGCTGATGAAGTCGGCGATGTCTTCGCTGAATTGTGTGCGTGGTCCCGGGGGTCTGTAGATGAGGGTGCCGCGGAGGGTGGTTTTGGGGTTGATGTGGATCTGGAAGTGCAGGTGTTCGGCGGGTGCGAGGGTGTCGTCGGTGTTGGTCGTGATGCGGATGGTGTTCCTGTGGACGATGGCGATGCCTCCTCCTGTCTGGTTGATGCGGTCCCTCCTCCCTGATCTTGTAGCCGTCTGGGATGGCGATGGCGATGTCGGGCGCTGAGGAGGCGTTCATCCAGGTTTCCGTGAGGAAGGCGACGTCTGGGGCTGTGGTGTCGAGCAGGTTCCAGAGTTCGATGGTGTGTCTGTGGACGGAGTGGGTGTTGAGCAGGATGCACTTGAGATGGTTGCTGCTGGAGTTCGGCTTGGTCGGTGCTGGTGTGGTGCAGGTCCGAATGCAGGTGAACTTGCAGGAGTGGCAGCAGAAGGGTCCGTGGGTGCGTCTCGGGGTGGCTCGATAGCAGCCCGGGGTTCTACCGGCGTTGAGTGCGTAGAGTTCGGTGGCGTCGTAGGTCCGGCGGGCGGGCTGGTGAGTGCGGGGGCCGAGGGCCCTGGCCCTGGGCGCGGTCCAGGAGCGGACGGGCGCAGACGGGCTTACCTTTGGCGCACCTTCGGCACACAATCAGCGCGCCCGCTGCACGTCAACGCTGCGCGTGCGCACGGTCGCCATTTATGGCGAAGTGCAGGGAGGGCGGAGCAGCTGGGAGGCGGGAGCGGGGAGGAAGGGGGCGTGTCCACACTCCCGGCGGCAGGAAGCGGGAGGCTGGGTGCGGGGCGGGTGGGCGCAGGGGACAACAGCACGGGGGGGGGACAGCAAAACTAGCACAGGAAGACAAAGAAATTATAAACAAAATACAGTACAATGTAAAAACGAAGCAGCACAGAGGCAGAGATGCGGGAGCAACGAGCGGCGGCGGGGGGCGTGGCCCGAAGGCGGGAAGGCTCAGCGAGGCTGAGAGCAGCGGCAGGCGGGGGCACACGCGACAGCTGGTGGCCGTGCGGCACGGGGGTGTCCTACGAATAGGTCACACTCACCTGTGCCGCACGGTCGCCATTTATGGCCAAGTGCAGGGAGGGCGGAGCAGCTGGGAGGCGGGAGCGGGGAGGAAGGGGGCGTGTCCACACTCCCGGCGGCGGGAAGCGGGAGGCGGGGTGCGGGGCGGGTGGGCGCAGGGGACAACAGCACAGGGGGGGACAGCAAAACTAGCACAGGAAGACAAAGAAATTATAAACAAAATACAGTACAATGTAAAAACGAAGCAGCACAGAGGCAGAGATGCGGGAGCAACGAGCGGCGGCGGGGGCGTGGCCCGAAGGCGGGAAGGCTCAGCGAGGCTGAGAGCAGCGGCAGGCGGGGGCACACGCGACAGCTGGTGGCCGTGCGGCGCAGGGGTGTCCTACGAATAGGTCATTTTGTATCTGTTACTGTCTATACCTGCTGTAGAAAAGTAATTTGTTCAGTCTAAGGGTAGCCTCCAACCTAATACTCCTCCCAAACCCATAAGTACGCCCTTCTGGAACGGAACCACCCTCCTACACCCCCAGATGATGTGAAAGAGGTCCACCCTCTGGGATAAGCATTTTAGGTATAACAGTGAAGCTATTACTCCCATTTGCCATAAAAAGTATGCCCAGTGTAGGTTTTTCAATTATATGGCACAGAATTGGAAAGCAATTGCAGCCTCCCTGAGGAATGCTTGTGCCTCCCTCCAATCATCCTCTGTTAGAGCGCCTAAGTCTTTCGCACATGATTCTTGCAATTTATGGAAGGAGTCAGGAGTGTTGATTACACGAGAAAGATAGATGTTTGAAATGTTTGTGCTCTATCATCTCAGCTAAAAGTACTTTGGCTTCTATCTGTCTATTGTCTGAGAGTTCCGCTAGGTCAGCAATGTAGGGTGTGAGAGCATGTCGAAGTTACAAATACCGGAAACATTAGCTATAGCTGAGGTTGTATTCCTCCTGCAGATCTGTGAATGTTTTTAAAACTGCCCCAGAAATAATATCAGCCAGTTCGTGGATACCAATGGCATACCATCTCGCACAGAGGAGTCTTGTGTCAATCTCCATGACTAGTTCAAGGCCCCTGTCGTCTCTACCCACACTTTGCATACCACCTTTGTGACACATGGCAGCTCCAAGAAAGTTATCCCCCCTATAATACATGTGAGATGTGTACATTATGCATAGCCCATTTCTGAGAGAAGAAGGCTGGATCTCTTGTGGTGTCAAGCCACCATTCGTTAAGAGCCCCTTTTGTTCTAATCTTGTCAACGTTTTTTGTGTAAATAGAAAGGCACTATGCCTCAGGGTGACTGGTTTTTAGCAATTTCTCAATGTGCAGTTGTATTGACTTGGACTTGAGTTAGTCTAATCTGATGAACAGTTACTGGAACTCATTTAGGTTGTTGGCAATGTCTCTGGAATTCGCTCGATGAAGAACTAAATATGTCTTAAGGTTTCTGCCATGGTACAGATTGTGAGAGTCCCTGTACCCTTCTCAGTGACAAAGAATGGACATTGGATCACATTCTTGTTATGTTGTATCGATGTTGGGAGTATTTCAGCTAGTGGCAGCTGTTTTACCCTTCTAGATGCTAGAGATAAGTGTTCTTGGGTGCCAATGTTTGTTTGGTTCTGAGCTTTTCAAATTTTTCCTTGTCCATGATGTTGATGGAGATTCCTAAGTCGATGAGCATAACTGCTCAGTCCATGGGTTTTGACTTCACACATATAAACATAATATAACATGCATGTGTCATTCAAATAGTCACATTGGTTCTCTTCATGCTGAAATATAAGCTGTTTTTTGTTACTCAAATCAAGGGCATTCATTTGAGTGACCTCTCAAAGATCAAAGGGTGAGTGGTCCTCCAGGATTTGATCTCTGGTTGGCCACTATTGTGTGTCTTGATGTAACATGCATCACCCATGTAGCAGTCATTGGGATGCTTCTTCTTGCCAGGTGTGCTCTTCTTCCCGCTTCCCTGAAGAAGTGTTTGAGTCTTCCACATGCTGAGAATCTTGTGTCTAGGGCACGGCAGCAACTTGCCGGGTGGTTTTCTCCTCCAAAATACCTACAGGTGGTGCATTCATTATGACTATTTCTTCTTCTGGTAGTGTTGGTTCTCGTAGGCCTTTGGACTGTGACTCCTAGTACCATTTCTGTTTTGATATGCCTGGGTACTTCCTCACCATCTTTTACCTTCATCCTTGCCAGAGCTGTTCTCATCGTGGTTGCATAGGCTTGATGTAGTATCCTCAGGTCATGCTAATATGTTCCCTTTCATCCTGTGCCTAGCTGCTCAGCCAGTGTGAGTGTTCCGCATAGAATGTTAGTGTGAGTGGAATGCTTGGGTGCCTGTGTGTGTGTGAGACAGTTGGGACGATGGGCTGAGCAGCTAGGAGGCTGCTCCTGGTGGGGCTTGTTCTAGTTTGTAGTAACTTCTTCCTAAGAACTTAATAAACATCATCTACTTTTACCTGGCCACGTCTACAGAGTCTACTTATACCTCCTACATGTTTATCTATCCTTTCATCCTTCCTTCCTTCTTAGTGTGTCTGTTTTCCCTCTTGTGATGTATTTCATCATGCATCCCTGGGTTTATGGACTCTTTACATCTTTTGTACATTTCTGTGTATAGTTGTTTTCATTTTAGTTTGGGTCCTAATAATTTTTAGTGTAAAAGGGAGAGGATGTGTAGTATCCTCAGGTCATGTTAATATGTTCCCTTTGTGTCAGTGTTCCGCATAGAAGGTTAGTGGGAGTGGAATGTGTGTGTGGTGTGTGTGGTGTGTGTGGTGTGTGTGGTGTGTGTGTGTGTGTGAGAGAGAGAGAGAGAGAGAGAGAGAGAGAGAGAGAGAGAGAGAGAGAGAGAGAGAGAGAGAGAGAGAGAGAGAGAGAGAGAGAGAGAGAGAGAGAGAGAGAGAGAGAGAGAGAGAGAGAGAGAGAGAGAAAGAGAGAGAGAGAGAGAGAGAGAGAGAGAGAGAGTGTGTGTGACAGTTGGGCTTGATGTAGTATCCTCAGGTCATGCTAATATGTTCCCTTTCATCCTGTGCCTAGCTGCTCAGCCAGTGTGAGTGTTCCGCATAGAATGTTAGTGTGAGTGGAATGCTTGGGTGCCTGTGTGTGTGTGTGTGAGACAGTTGGGAAGATGGGCTGAGCAGCTAGGAGGCTGCTCCTGGTGGGGCTTGTTCTAGTTTGTTGTAACTTCTTCCTAAGAACTTAATAAACATCATCTACTTTTACCTGGCCACGTCTACAGCGTCTAATTATACCTCCTACATGCATGGGACCAGCTCACTACACTTGAGCTAACTTGTGATCTACCCATTGCACATCCAGTGCATATGGTTTTGGAAGAATGAGCCGTATGAGAACAGAGTATAGGCACTATTCAATGATTTGTGCCCGCACCTCTATTTACATCATCATCTGTGCACGTACTGGCTAGTTCTCTTAAAACGGCATGGATTTTTCTGCCTGGCTTGTTATAATACAAGGTGTTCACAGTCATGCTCATTTCTTGTGTTTGGTAGGTTGAGCAAAAGTTTATATCTTTCTTCATCTATTTAATGTATTAGAAGTGATCGCTTGAATCCCGGGTCAGTCTCTCCTATGGCCATAAAGTAGTTGCTTAGTCTGACTATCCAGATGGCTCATCTGGATGCAGTCACTACTGGGGCAGAGAGCTCACTGAAAACAACATTGCCTACATTGGCTGTGGTAGGTGCTGCAGCTGCTGGTATCAGTGGCCTGGCTGGGAGTGGAGCAGCATGTTGTTGGCTGCCGGTGAAGGTGGCCAATAGCAGCATTATCGGCTTGGTCTGCACCATACATGGTGCAATGATTTGAGTTGTTCATATGTTGGGGTGTTTTAGTGAGCTGAGGTATTTGTGCTGCCCTAGTGCTGTTTGTGATGGGTTCCTTTTCTGTACCTATTTCTACTAGCCTTTTCTCCTTTCTTTTCAGTTAATTGCTGTGTATGTTTCACTGCCTTTCACCCAACAATTGGAATGGCAGTAAGAGACGTCCGTGCAACACAAAGCTGTACAGCTTCCCGAGAGTACTGTGCCAGCCTGATACTACAAAGAACAACTTAGTATGATCTTTTCATTCAGAAAGCTTGCATGGCAGACGACACATGACCTGAGTGGGGGCTTCAGTCATTGTCGTCTTGCTCAGCTCCTCTCAATTGGCAAGCCAGGGATTGTGAGAAAGTGGCAGCCAACTGCAGTGGTGTAAAGTGGTTCATTTCATGATAAGTGCACACAACAGGAGGCCTGTTCCACTTTATCACTGGTGTGGCAAAGCTGCTACATACAAACAAGAACACAGGACACTCGGTTCATAGGTGTCCAGAATGAGCTCAAGCGCACCGGTCTATTTATTGTATCGTTAATGACACTCCTGCCATCACTGTGCGTGCAATATGTCTCACACAGTTGCAGGTGGCACACTATAGCTTTTCCACCAGTATGCCTGCCATATTCTGCCCCAGTGAGGCAACATCTGCATTGTTTTGTGGTTTTTACCTGTCATAGGAGGAGGAATTTTGCAGATTACATTATTCTGTAAATCACACAACATATGGGGCCGTATTATAGAGTGCCCCTGGGCCACTTTGGAATTACAGAAGGGGCCGCAGACGCTTGTGCGGCCCCTTCTGTAATACAGATAGCGTTGGCGCACATAAAGCGCCAGCGCTAACTGCAGGGGGTGTTCCTGCATTCGCATGGGGTCATGCTCCATGCAAATGAGGGGATCCATTTGCCTCTGCGCCCACGCCATATTACAGATGCGGGCGCAGAGGCAAAGAATCTATCAGGGGCGCCCCCTTAAGGCAGTCCTCTGGCAGGTGAAAGGGGGTCCCATGGACTCACCAGACATCTCCTTGCAGGAGGCTGCAGTCTCTGACTGCAAGACCCTTTGAAAGTGCAGGCAGGTGCCTCCTGCAGAATGAACACATGGAGTGGCTTTAAAGCAGCCACTCCGTTTTTCACAGAAATGCAGTGCCCCCAGGGCAGCACGAGTTCGCAGCTACCCTGAGGACAGCGCATTCCATGTAATAGGGTGCACTTTCCCTGTTTGCGCTTGGCGCACCTGTTTTAAGGTGCGCCGGGCACAAACAGGGAAAGTGCGCCCGTTACAAAATGGGGCCCAATATGTATTAAGTAGGTTAAAGTGCTTTATTACAAAGTGTACAGTACCTCTCTAACTACCCTTACTAAATATCTTTTAGGTTTACGTCTGTACTGCTTAACAGTGTTTGTTATGGTCATAAAGGTATTGTGTGACTAATCCAATATATTTTCACAGAGAAACACTCATGCTAATTGTGCATACCCATATTAATAATAATCCTCCCACCTTGCGATTAAGTAACAACTTGTACGTTTTTTGCCTACCTAAACTCCTATGAAAACATATTTTATTATTCTGTTATACTCAGAATATGTGCGAACAGAAATGATTATATTCAGTATAGTCATAAAAACAAGTGTGTCAAAACATGTCAAAGAATTATGCATGTATACTCTGCGTGCAGCTGGAAAGCAATTGTTTCATTTCGATTTAAAGCTTTACATTCTAGTAGGTTCACTGACAACTCTGCTAGTCTATGTTAAACCCAGGAGCCAGTACGGGACAGCCAAACCAACATGTGGACTGAAGCGGTCTCCAACCCGAGCTGCGTAGAGACAGCAGGCACAGGCTCCAAGTCTCACTGGGAGCGCAAATTCAAGGCGCTCAAGCAAATCCTGATGCTGCTCTCATGCATGAGAGCAGTGTCAGGACTGGACGCAGAAGAGTCTAGGAGCCTGTGCCTGACTGGAGAAGAGCACGATGCGGCTGGCTGCAGGTAAGTTATTATATATATATATATATATATTTTTTTTTTTTTATTTGTATTTTATTTGTGCTCTGTCATCCCTTTGATCCCTGCCCTTCCGCCTCACCACTCTTCAACAACACCAGCCGCTACTGAGCATAACCTAATTTTCAAAATTGACAAGGAAAGCAGCATTTAGTGAGAATAGCGTCAGCATATGTGAATATGAATGCATTCTTCCTTCCACAGTTGTTCAAAGGCTTTCTCCTGGATACCTGCATGTTAGGTAGGTTTCTGCTGAAACTAATTAATTGTTGTCACCTGACCTTCTCACATTGAGATATATATACCGTAATGTAATGTAATGGCACATTTGTAGAGCATAACTGTCACTCCGAGGAGCATCATGGCACTAGACGGAACCCAGAGATGGAAGCAAAAAGCCTGGTTGACTGCTAACAGTAAGAACAGGAAATCAAATCAGAGTTTTGCAGAGAGTGTCCAATGCACTGAAGATCCAGGTTTTCAGGACCTTCCTAAACTGGGACTCGGATGTGATCTGGCGGAGCTGTAGAGGAAGTTTGTTCCATGCCTTTGAGCCTATCACTGTGAGCGATTTTCCTCCCTTCGATGCCAATCTGAAAGCTGGTATTTTTAACAGATTGGCATTTGCTGATCTTAAACTTTGGGAGGGAAGGTAACGCTTGAAACATGTCTGGAGATACTGAGGGCCCAAGGAGTGGCAGGCCCTAAAAGTGATGATGAGGGCCTTGAACAGGATGCGTTTATGGATTGGCAGCCAGTGAAGTATATCTAGTACCGCCAATGCAGATGACCTCCGAGGCCACTTCAGTACTAACCATGCTGCAGCATGCTGGACCATTTATAGCCTATGTAAGACTGACTTATTGGTGCCTGCATAGAGGCTATTACAATAATCTAGCCTAGATGTAATTAGGGCTACGGCAACTGTTTGCCCTGCTGAAATGGGGATCAGATCGAAACATTTCTTTAGGTGTTTTATGATGTGAAAGCAGGTGCCGGCAACTGCCAAAGATTGCTGTTTAAATAATAGAGTGGTATCAAATGTTATTCCCAAGTTCCTGACCACATTTACTGTGTTTGGAGGAGGGGTGGTGTTTGCTGGCCACTAGAGTTTAGGCGAGCATGTGTTTTCTTGTCAAAGGGTAAAATTTCAGTTTTTTCGGAATTACACTTCAGGTGGTTAGTCTTCATCCAACTGAAAGTCGCAGTAAGGAATTGGCGGAGCTTTTCTTCCGCCTGGGTAGTGTTATAGTCCAGGACCAGGATTAGCTGTATATTGTCTGCATATGAGATGGTATCTATATTAAAGAACAATATCAGCTTGATCAGTGGAGCCATATAAGCATTAAAGAGGGTCGGGCTAAGGCTCGAACCCTGGGTTACCCCTGAGAGAAGTGCCTTTTCTTGGTAGTTGTATTGGCCTAGTGTGATCACTTGTCTGCGATCCTGCGGGAAGTTCTTTATCCACACTAGGACAATATCAGAGATACCAAAGAATGCAAGCTGGTCTAAAAGGATGGCGTGTGAGACCGTGTCGAAAGCAGCCGACAGGTCTAACAGCATCAGGACTGCGCTTTTTCCCTGATCCATGGCTGCTCTTAGGGTTTCAGCCGTATACAATAGGGCAGATTCTGTGGAGTGTTGGGCTCTGAAACCGGATTGGTTGGAGTGAAGCAGATTTGCTTTCTCCAGATATGTTGTAAGTTGACTATTTACAAATTTTTCTGTCATCTTACACAAACTTGGTAGGAAAGAGATGTGGGGCAGATTGGAAAGAGTAGCAGGATCCGCAAGTTGTTTCTTTTGGAGAGGCTTTACAGCTACAAGTTTCCAGTCTGCCGGAATCTTGGCTGTAGAAAGAGAAGAGTTAATTATATTATTTATATTGGGGTTCACGATATCGATGAGAGTGTGTAATATTATGGGGGGGTAGGGATCAAAAGGGGAGCCAGATTTATTAGACAGGATCGCCTGGTGCGATTCTTCCAAGGAAATTGGTTTAAAAATTTGTGTACGGGCTCTGTCCAGGTCTGTAGAAGATTAATTATTAATGAAAGAAAGAATAGGCGGTGGGAAATCTTTTTGTAGTATCCGAACTTTCTTTTAAAAAAATTCTGCAATATTATTACAAAGACTCTAAGAGGGGGGTATCTCTTGTTGTAAACGTTTAAGATTTGTAAATGGGTTGACTATTTTGAAGATTGCCTTGTGGTTTGTATTGGTGGTTTTAATTGCCTAGGTATAATAGGCTTTTTTGGTAGTTTTAATCAGGGTTTGATATTTCCTACGGGCTGCTTTGAAATTGTTTAGCTCTATCTCATCATAATTTCAACGCCAACAGCGTTCTAACGACCTGACATGGCTTTGCAATTCTTTCAGGGCTTGCAAGTACCATGGAGCAGAGGGCTTCTTGTTGGGTTGGCTGTGATGTGGAATGTGCTATTAATTCCTTCCATCTAGGCTTGTCCTGTTGAGGGGCTTTGATGCTATCCCTAAAGAGAGGCCTATTGTTTGACAAAATCTCAAAAGGAATTAATTTGTGCTCGGTCCATGTTTGCTCGACTGGGGGTTTAACTTTAGGGGTTTCCAAGTTGGAACAAATACAGTACAGCGTATGGCCTGCACTATGTTTGGCAGATATGGAGCGTTGTTCAAGGCCAAGCATGTCCATTATCTCCTTGAAACATGTTGCCCCTGAGTCATTTTGTGAGTCAAGATGGAAATTGACATCACTTAGCAGCGTGAAATTAGGAAAACTGAGAGCTAATGCGCTGACCACCTCTCCAATATTATCTGAAAAGTCCTTATGGGGTCCCGGTGGACTTTAAAGAAGTACTCCCGCAATTGAAAAGGAATCATGTAGCTGGAGACAGAAACTGATGCCCTCCACTCCTTTTAAGTCGGGTAATTGAGCTATAGAGCACCTAAAAGTCCTGCGATAAATAATTGTAAGGCCTCCCCGGCGTTGTTCTGATCTGATCTATAGATATCAAAAGGAGCATGTTTTGAGAGCACGGCTCCTGCTGAACATATTTAGAGTAAGCACCAGCAAGTTGAAATGATAATTGCCTTTGATAGTTTAGCTTTGCTGCCTGCTATTTTGCATTAAACGCTATTTGGACTTGGGCTTCCCTACACATTGTGATTAATTTTTAACACTCCCTAATGATAGGTGGTTGCCATACCACCCTTCTTAGTGTCAGGTTTCACAGGAATCGAGCCCAGAAAAGGGTAATAGATGTGCTCACCAACAGTTTATCATGCACCCGCACAAAGCAATAGGTTGCCATGCCATTGATGCTAGGCAGCCATTGTAAACAGGCACAAAACTATCTAATCAGGTATCTGCCAGGAGGCAGGACATGACAATCTATGTGCCTGGGAACCATGTCCGTTCCAAGAAGATTTTCCTGCCAACAAGCCAGCAGCCTAATCACATGGGCAGGTAGACGATTAAAGTTTTACATAACTCGGCAGATGTGAGCATACAGTTAGGTGAGGATTTTACTTACTAACCATAAGGTTTGGAATCTTTATATAAGTCTCTGTAATGTTTTTCGCCTTTGCTTGCATTTGTATTACAATCATTTCTCATCCATAGTTTTCTTCAATTATATTATAGAATGTGTTTACTGATTTGGAAAGGATGTGGCTATTGGATAAACTCCTCATACACCCTGCATGTTCTCTGGAAGATCTGTTTTCCTCCAAATGTCTCCCTACATATGTGTATAACCCACAAGTCGAGGTGTGAGTTAACTGTCTGCTTTCTCTTTCCCTGCAGGGGGATGGCTATAATTAAAACTCAGTAGTCTAGAGCAGTCTAACCAGGTTTACCCAGGAGAAAGGGTGGGTAGGCAACAGTAACATCCATTACGGAACTAGTCTCTGAAAGGCCTGATTCCAGTTTGATTTTCAGCCACAAAAGGTGTGGTAGCTAAGGCATCTGCACGGTACTGCTATATCCTACTTCAGAAACAGCACCCTGCTTGACCCATCTAGGTTTGTAAGCTTAAGAGATGCGCAGAAGAACCAGAATATCAATTAGTGCCAGAGTCTTTGTATTGAATGGGTGATGAAGCGACATTCCTGAAAACATAGGCAGTGCTCATGTAATTGTCAGAGAGTTCACGAGGGAGAAATAAGCTCCATTGTGGTGACTGATCCATGATTGCTGTGGATTACTGATGAGTTACTAGTGATGCAGCAGATCGTTATCCAGGACTGTATAGTAGGTACACACCTGTTATACCAACACAGAAGTGCTCTGACTTATTTTGTGTAGGTTGCCACGGCAACAGAATCAAAGTGGATGGGTACATTGCTATTGCCAGGACAAATTTTGCCCATGATAGTGGGATATGGCACTCCTCCGTTAAGGAATAGATGGGTTATATCGGTTAATAGGCATATGCTGCATGAGGTCATAGATAGCTACCGACAATAGGGACATCATGTATTTCAGGCACGGAGGACTGAGACTTGAACTGGTTCAGCTTTTTCCATGGCAATAACCCTGGCAAGTATCCAGAGATGATAAAAGCCATAATCGTTCCATGACCAGGACAAGGAATCAAGTAAGCATTCATCATTTAAGAGCCTTATACCTTCTTCGGGTTCAATGGCCAGCAACTCGGATAGCAGCAGAGATACGTTTTGAGTATGACCACAGTTTAAAGCTCAAGAGTTTTTAGAGTATCAACAGTGCACACCGTGCACTGCCAATCAGACCTCCATACACTTACCATGTCATCGTCTACACCAATGATTCTTACAACCGGAAAAGGGCACTCGATATTGCTGTTCTGTTGCATGTGTAGTGGTAAAATGCTCAAGCAGAAAATCGATGAAAACTAAACAGCTTTGGGATCAGTAACCAGCTATCCAGAGCCAGCTATCCACGTGCAATTCCAACATACCTGAGACTTCAATGTGAAGGAATCCAATCTGCAGAGAAGGTAGCAGCAGATCTTGCTGCTAATATGGTTACTCAGACATGTTTCGCAGTCATTACTAGGTCACGGACTAAAGTTGGCACAAAAATCACACTAAATAAAATCATGCCCCACGTCTGGTGTTCGCAGCTGACGTTAAATATTTTCTGGGCTCCGTTGTGCCTCCCACTGTCATAAATCTGAGATCGGAAAACAGGCAAATTCCCAAAATATAAGAAAGAACTGACTTATTTACAGCAGCCATTAACAGTATAGCTACTGCTTAATGATGCTACAGACCCTTTCCGCGTGCTACTGAGGACCCCTTATGCTGCAAGCCACTAGCCAGTATATTTTATGACAAAGTATGCCAATTAATTATACCCTATACTGTATCAGGATCACCACTGGTAAGGCAGTGGTGCCCTTTGAGATCATTTATCTTGCCCGCATCAGTTTCACTCCGGCTGGTCTGCAAATATGTATTAGTTGAAGCTTTCTACTGCTGATGTTTTATGTGGTTCTGTCTTCAGTATCAAAGAATGGCTATCCAAAGCATAAAATACCTTACGTTGTAGCACCTGGAGGAGTCTGCACATTTTACTGTGCTTTTGCTTTTAAAGCTTTAGCAGAGACTATCCACAGTGGGAACGCATCTCAACTTTTCTAATCCCTTCAAAACAAAATCAAATTGATTTGTAGAATGGGCGAATAGTACGCTTAACCAGGCCCTGACTTTGAGGGCCTAAAATAATTGTGCATGTTTGTATCATAACCTGTATAGTTTTCCGAGAGCTTTAAATAATCTGCTCAGAAATGTACTACAGGACTATACACCTTGTAAAATATTATACAGCTTTTTAATTCATGTCCCGGTTGTCCCACTGGGGCTCAAGTCCACAGGATCTATCCTGTCTTGATCTGTTTCAGGATTACAGGAGTCCAGACAGTGTCTGACCAATGTGAGAGCACCCTCTTGCTCCTTTGTTCTGAAGCTACACCTATTGGCTAAATACTCAAACTCTGCAACCAGGTTCATGAGGCAACTTTTAGGTTTAGTCTAGGCAGCATGCATGTGCTCTCTGAAAGACCTGTAGTATTCAGTAAAGGACTTAGCTTCTGCCTGCTGCTTATCATTGGTTGAATGCAGTGTTGCTCTTCTTTGCTGCCTCCTAACAGAAAAAAATATGCTACAGCCAATAGAAATGGAGGAAAACTATGTAGCAAGCACAGGAACCAATGAAAAGCCAGGAAAGAGAGGGGGCGGGATGTAAACCCTTTTTAAGATTTATATTAAGAACAATAGATTTCACAAGCACAGCACAAGCGCTGGGCAGGCAAAACCTAAAAATGTACTAAATATACTAAATGCTTTAGGATGTCATTTTTATCAGTAAGTTTTAGTTTATCTTATTCTCATTTTGTTTAGTTTTGAAAATATTATTTATAGGAAGTTGTTCATTAAGAAAAAAGGGGAGAAGTGTGGTATTGTGCTTTCAGCTGACGGTTGCATTGTGATGAGGTGGCGTAGAATACAGTAGTAGAATGTAGAATGATAAGGAGATCGGGAGCTCAATCAATCAATCAGGGTTGATAAAGCGCAACTACTCAAGGTGTTGGGGGGAGAGGTGGGCGGCTCCGTTGAGTGCTGGGGTCATCTGAAAAGCCAGGTTTTGAGGTCCTTCCTGAACTGGGGCAATGTGTGAGATTGCTGATGGGGGAGGGTGTTCAAGGCTTTGGCTGCGAGGTAGGAGAAGGACTTTCCTCCCATTCTAGTTTTGCTGACACGAGGGACAGTGGCCAGTGAGAGCTGGGCTGATCGGAGGTGTCTTTTGGGTGCGTGGAAGGAGAGGCAGCTGTTCAGGTATGCGGGTCAGATGTTGTGAAGGGCCTTGTATGCATGGCTGAGGAGTTTGAAGGGCATTCTTCTTTTGACTTGAAGCCAGTGGAGATCGTGGAGGTGTTGGGTGATGTGACTGATGGGGGATGTCAAGGATCAGTCTGACTGCAGCGTTCTAAACAGTCTGGAGTTTGGGAGGGAGTTTCTTGTTGATTCCAGCGAAGAGAGCGTTGCTGCTGATGAGTGCATGTGTGACAGTTTTTCTGGATTCGTTTGGGATCCATCTGAAGGTCTTTCGAAGCATGCGGAGGATGTTGAAAGCAGGTCGAGTTGATCTGGCCGTTCATTGCGAGCGATGAGTCTAGTATGATGCAGAAGTTTTGTGCGTGGTCCTTCGGGGTGGGGGGATTTTCGAGGGGGGAGGGCCACCAGGAGTTGTTCCATGCAGAGGTGGTGTAGCCAAGGATGAGGACTTCTGTCTTTTCTGAGTTGAGTTTCAGGCAGCTGCTCTTCATCCAGGTGGCTACGGATTACATCCCTTCTTGGAAGCTGTGTCTGGTGACGTTGCATTCGTTGGTGAATGAGAGGATCAGCTGGGCGTCGTCATGGCTGAGGTGCGGTGGGAGACGGTGTCGAATGCAGCCAAGAGGTCCAGGAGGATGAATGCTGCCGTTTTGTCCTGGTCAAAGAGGGAGCAGATGTTGTCGGTGAGGGCAAGTAGGGTGGTCTTGGTGCTGTAATTGCTGTGGAATGTGGATTGGGAGATGTCCTGGACCTTGTCTTTGATGAAGTTTTCTAGCTGGGTGGTGACGGCCTTTTCGATGACCTTGGCTGAGAAGGGAAGCAGGGAGACGGGCCTGAAGTTCTTGAGGTCCGTGGATGGTTCCTTCAGGAGGGGATTGACTTCAGTGTGTTTCCAGACGTCGGGGAAGGTGGCAGTCTCGAAGAAGAAGTTGATAGTTCGATGTATTTCAGGTGTGATGGCAGAGGTGGCTCTGAGGAAGATGAGGTGTGGGCAGGGGTCTGAGGTTGCTCCGGATTGGATGCTTTTCATGGTCTTCAAGGTGTTTTCTGTAGTGAGCGGGATCCAGCTGGAGGAGCTAATTGTCAGTTGTGTTGACATGTGCTCCGGATCTCCATAGGGTAAGGTGCCTTCAATAAAGACTCTCTTAGTTGACACATAAGCAGTTATTACATTATTTTGCGACGTGTCAACTTCTCACACTGCTGACAGAATGAGCTGTAAATTTTTACATATGTATGCCTGCCTCCTTCCTTGCAGCTTTCACCAACCTGGCAATTGTTGCATTTATTAACAGATTTAAATAGTTTTACATGAGATATTAATAACCGATCTACCCCAGAACATCTTTTAACAAACATTCTTGTCTCATATTCCTTTAACCATTGCACTACACACAAATTAGGCGAGTTGTCAAATCTAGGTAAAAAAATAGACCCTGACATAGTTTTTGTCTGCTTACAAATTTCGTAAACCTCTCAACCTGGCTGAAAGAATCTACGTAATACTGCCAATGCACGAACATCTGAAACGCTCCTGAATGAAATGAGGCATAATAATGTTGCCAACATTCAAGTTAACTCTCACCTCCAGATATTTATTGCTTGGCCAATTCACAAATAACTGTAATACTAATAATAATGTTTGATATTTCGCATTAGGTGTCTCTTCAACCAAATACCTTTCATCACTCTGCATATTAGAGAAATACTAACCATTGACAGTCCTTGCTGTAATGAATGACCAGCTGCTACAGCTGACCTGTAGCAATTAACATGACATCCCCATCTCAAATAATTCTGCTAGGACATTTGCCACCTCTACTTCATCACCCTCCATGGAATCATAGTCCATTTGCACGCACCAACATAACCAGACCTTCCATGCTCCTCTATACCTCTTCCTTGTTCTTGGTGTCCATGAATCACTGAGCAAGTCCGATACTGTACTCAAAAGTCCTATGAATCTTCCTGAACACTTGATATCCCCCATACTAGAAGGTTGAGAGAACCTGACTCCACCAAAGGATGTTCCTTGTTTTTTCTGCCTAACAAAAGACCTTTGCATGACATTATCAAATACGGTTATTCAATCACCATTTCCATCACTTTTGGAAACCAAGCCTCAGTTTTCCAAAAACGAGGTACCTGTACCAACTGACATCTCTGTCTCCTCACCTGTACCAGTACACTCTGAATCAAAAAGAACATGGAAAAGGCATGACCTCTTATTCCCCTCAAACCTGGCAACTGAGATAGTATGGCAACTGAAAAGTCAATGTGAAAGCAAACAGGTTTACCTTCAAAGGCCCCATAAGAAAAGAAAAGAAAGATGTTCTCCCTTCACTTACAATTGCTGTAATCTGTTACATTCTGTGAAATTCCAATCCACTATCATATTTTTGACTCCCAGACAAACACTCCACCTTCAAATCTATTTTGTGTTCCAAACAAAATGCCATCATTTCTTTTGCCAATTCTGACAATCTCTTGGACTAGCATCCTCCAATTTGTTTATATATGCTACCGCCATTAAATTCTTGATCTTTAAAAGAAATGAATTCCCCTTCAAATCTGTCTTAAAACTTTGGAGTGTAAACAAACCTGCTTGCATCTCCAAATTATTGATATGCTTCCAACTCCACCCGTCTACTGACTTAAGCATGATGCTCCCCATCCTAGATTGCTTGCATCCGTCTCTAGTACAGAATCTAGCTTTGTTAAAAAACATAGCCAGTCCATTCCAGGTCCCTTGCTTACTTTGCCAATAGAATCAAGCTAGCCTGGCTGATGAGGGGTGTTACCCTGAAACCGGTGACAGGATGCTTGTTTCCGGTCCACGGAAGACCGGGCTTGGCAGTTCGGGCAGGACTGTTCCCATGAGGAACACCGTCAAGACTGATTTGCATATGGTTGGGTCTGAACTGGGGTGGTGTAGTGAGCTAAAGAACAATGATGGATTCAACCCAGATCTAATAGTAACTGAGAGTGAGTGTCTAAAACGTTTCAGCATTCTGTCTATCATCTTCTTGTGTTTGCTTCCAAATAACTCCTCTAGCGCATCTTTGCTCAGGGACACCATGTCCTCATAAAATAAACCTCTTGCAAGACCATAAGTCTTTAATTGCTGACGGGCCCTGTAATGCAATGGTACCGGAAATGCTGCCTGAATTGATGACAAAAGGCCAATTACCCCAGCTAACTCTCTCAAACTCACTACCTCGACAACGTGTTCTCCTCTTGCCTGATTTACTTCCCTTTCTCCTCTGGTAATCATAATTGACTTACCACTGTGTCCACTAGAAAGCCTATAAACTCCAAATTCTGTGTTGGAGTTATCTCAGATTTGTCTAAATTTACCAGAAAACACAGATTCTGTAACTCTTTACTAGATCCAATTCTCCTTTTAACTTGTCTGCGTTCTGAATCATCATCAATATATCGTCCAAGTACACAATCATTCTCATTCTCCTTGCTTAGGAAACCTACGACTGACCTTAGTACCTTTGTGAAACACCATGGAGCTGCCAACAATCTGTATGGGAGACTTTGGAACTGATACGCCTGTCCTTTCCATCTGAACTGCAAGTATTCTTGACTCTCCCTTGCTATCGTAATCGTGAAATATGCATCCTTGAGATCCATTTTCACCATCAAATCCAAATACTGAAGTAAATCTCTCTATACATTTATCCCTACCATTTTGAAAGGCTGATATGTTACGTATTGGTTTAAATTTCTTAACTTCATCTCCGGTCTCCATCCCTTGTCTTTTTCCCCCACTAGAAACAAAATAATTACAAATTTCATTTCTTCCTCTCCTACTTTTACTATTGAATTTTTTTCTAACATTTGTTATACAGCTTCTTGCACAACTCAATTGGCTCTCTCAATTAGTATGGCTCTGAATCAAACTCTAGTTGATAACCTTCTGTTGCTTGCAATACCCATGTATCCATGTATCTTTTGTTATTGTTTCCCATTGTTCCTTGAAATACCTCAACCTTTTCCCCACACTTGTTGGGATAAAACCAGAAACAGTCCTCATTCTCAGCTTAGACTTGACCTTGATAGGGATTTTGTCTGTTATTACGAGCTCTTCCTCTGTCCCTTTGGGGATAAAATTGGGATCCCTTGGTTTCCCCTGTAATATCTATACCCTCGGTATGTTGCATTCTGGTAATGGGCTCTGAAATTTGTTCAGCTTGCCATAAAAACTACTGTCTGCAAACACCCTGCGCCTAGGGTACTACGCCTTATCTAAACTTGTGAAAGTTTGAACATATTTGGGTAAGGATCTCACCATCACATCACCGAATAGTAACCCTTTTGCCTCATCACTTGACTCCTTCCTAGGCAAATCACCTAACTTTGGATTGATGCACAAAAAGGCATGCACTTGTGTTGCCTAAAAAACAAATGGCACGCTGGCACCACCTCCTTAAAAGTATAAGATCCAAATCTAAGCCCTCTAAAAAGGCATCTACAACAGCATCAAAGCCTTTTGCTAAGGGACCAAGGATATCTAGTTCCCTGTCTTTACACGGTCACATTGAATTCTCTAACCCCTTCCTTAGGTCTTTTGCCATCTTGAACATATATTTTATAAGTTCAGGGCCTAAATTCAGTGTCAAAGTCACTTTCTCATTTACTATGGGACAAGAATACTCCGCCCCCATATTCCTTTCTTCTTTTTTTAAGGTTCTACAAAACCTGGCCTTAATATATTCTATGATATGGGCCAATGGCCACTAGTCTTTGCCCCTGAGATGCCCAATATCCCTTGGGTCAAACAACTTTTCCACAAGGGAACAACTACTGTTGTCATATCTCTGGTTTTATGTTTACTGCTATATTCACTCTCTTCATCCAATCCATCTTTATATTCTAAATCTAGAATATAATCATCTAGACCTTCATTAGATCTAGCTCCTAACATCCCCATCCCCTCTTTGGGACTCAATTTACTCACAGTGTTAAACTGACCCTTCCATGTGCCACTTCGGACAACCGCTCTCTTTGAGCCGCTTTGTGCTTCTTTGTTGCTGGAGAAATCATCCATATGCTTCTTTTTCCCAAGGCACGTTCTACCAGGACCTCTATTAATGTCCTCCTCATCTGATATTGAGAAGTACTCCTCATCCATATTTCTGCTATCTCCTTTTTTTGCCCAAAACTTGCCTGTCTCTTAAACAGCCATATTGACTTTAATTTGGTTTTATCAATATTATTTGATACTATTCCCTTTATTTTACTTATATTTTGTATCATACAAATACTTTCCTTCATATTTTATCATTTTCCACCTTTTCTACACTCTTCCTTAATATAAATACTCCCTTCATAAAAAAAAAACTTGCTTCACCAACTGTTCCTGGCAACAAACGCACTTCCCAGGCGCTACGTTGGCAAGGAAACACACTTTGTAGACCTATTTCTTGAAGAAATAGGCCAGAAAGTTCAAAGCGCTCAACCGCCTTTAGAAAAAGGCCTTGCCATTGCACAACAATTTTGAAATGTAATCATTCCAAGATGTCAGATGCGCAGACGCTCTGCCAACTCTATGGCGCTTACGGCTACACATGAAGATATCATGTGCAGGCAAAGCTGACTCCCCTCGCACTCAAGGTGAAAATCAACTGCTCTCCGTGCTCGAGTCGAAAACACTCTCTGAATCCGAGTGCGAGGTAAATTAATAACCTGCACACTCGTTTACCCATTAATTAGTAAGTCAACCATTTAAAACATTGTCAAACACTGTAGACTATAAATGAATTGATCTCAAATATTATGAATTCAATTACACTTCTACCAACCACCAGAAATCAATGTACATGTCAAAAGCACCCTTTATGATAATCATCCATTATAAGAGTTTTCTAAATAAAACACCTTACAGCAGAGGTCTTCAAACGTTTTGATGCCTAAACCCCAATGTCAACATTTGTAAGGCGTAAGGACCTCTTCCTGACAAAATTTCTAGAACCCGGTACTCGTCATCATTGACAATATCGACAACCATCAACACCCCCAATTCCCACAGCAAATCATTTTTACGGTGGGGAAATAATATTAAACAGTGTTTAGCAAACCAAAGGTCAGTGAACATGGGGGTGTGGTCAAAGGTGTGGCTAAAAAGAAAGGGCTTCGTTTATGAGGAATTGGCGTAGGGCAGCGCCACAAGTCTTCTTATTGCGCTGCCCTACGCCAATGTGAAAGGGTAGGAATGCAAAGTATTTATGATTTACGGTGCATTCCTGTCCTTTCCCCTTGTGTTGGTGCACAAATTGCTGTCTAACACCAATGAAGACAGGGACACCTTCCTTCAAAAAAACAATCCTGAGAGGCGTTTTCCTCTTTCTATGTGAGCTGCAAAATGCAGCACACATGAAAGGTGGAAACAACAACAAGAAATAAAAACATTAGGCCTCCGCCAGGGAGGCATAAGGATTTGGCGTTGCCCCAGGTTGACGTGATTTTGTAAATCTGGGAAGGCATCAAAATCTATAGGTATTGCATGGGAACACCCACGCAAATCCCATGGAACGCCTCCTTAATGCAGAGTATGGCAACGCAGTGACTTGCACTGCTTTGTCTTACTCTATATCTATGAGGCCATGCAAAGCCATGCAGTGTGACTTTAATCACCTCGTAGGTATGGTTGAGATGCTTGTGCCGCCAGAGCGTAAAAAAAAGAAAAGTGATGGTCTGGTGGCGCAAGCCTCTCATAAATAAGCACCAAAATATTCTGTATGTTTTCGGGGGAGTTTCACCATCAGGTAGCTACATAGAAAATAATGCGCAGCTTAAATGTAAAATAAATATAAAAAGTTTTTACTCAATGGGAAATGCACTTGATCCGGCGATCCGGGACTAACAAAATGTCATTTCCAGGGCCCAATTCATTACCTAACAAGCCCCTTCACGCTGGGTGAGTGAAAATTTCTAAACTTACCAACATCCAATTACCATGTCATCTTTGCATGAAATTTGTGGCAATGCGATCATAATTTATGTAATCAGGGTTTGGCAAAATAATACTTGGATCTAAAATATTCTCATAAATAAAAGATTAACACCTCTGATAAAGACAAACACGTTTGTATATTTATACTGCTTTATCTAAAAAATGTGTGAAATGCTCATCAATACCAATACAGTATGAATCATAGATCTTCATGAGAGACAAATAAATGAGAAATGACAATCATACATCTTAACAACAATTCAGGCAGTGGACAGGCATAGAGACAAAATGTTCAGATAAAATACATTTGCAAATGATTATGCAAAATTCAGTTTTCTTGTCTATACTAACAGAATAAGAAATAAGAAAACTTCTCTCTGGCTATGAGAGCAGTAAGGCCCCTCAAGAGGATTTTGAAGAGGCAAAGATTAAGTCAGGAATCTGCAGGTAGGAACAGCCAGGTCAAGAATAGGAGACAGCAACACAGGCCTCTCCTCACGCTAGGTAGCAATCATGCAACCTCCACACCCCTTGCACCGGGACCCAAAAAGAAAAACCCACATTTGTGTCAGAACAGACAATTTCTCCTCATTCTGATTGGTTAAGGAAGAGGGTGTACTATCACACCACTCTCGTAATATTACTTTATTCAGGGACCTCATTGATCGTTCATTCATCTTATCAACTTCCAGCCCTAGAAATACAAATTCAAGCCCCTGTCATAGTACACATTTCCTCCATACCGGTCATGTAACAACTTTTGTGCCTCGATTGTTCATTTACGCCACTGTCTAAGGAAGTGTTCTTCTTCCGAAGATTATTTTGTTTCTCCATGCAAACTTTGGCAGGCACAGAGGACCCGTGAAGGACGAACTGTCTTACACCTTCCCCTTCTCGCTCAGAATTAACCCGCATTTATTCCTAAAGTGTCTTTCAGGCTTTTTCTGCAGAGCAGAAAACCATACTTCTATGGAAAAGAAACACAGTCATTATTAATCACTAATAATTTTATACCATAACACACCTACCCTGTGTGTTGCATTTACCCATGCGCATACCAGATTGTTATTTTCGTGCATGTATTAGTAAAGTGTAATAAAGCAGCATTAGTCCTTTTATTTTTTTCCATTAGCCAGAAGCATTTGCGGCACTTTAATTTGCGCTTGCGCAGTAGCATTTTCCCTTATGTTAGCCCTTTTCCCGCATAAATTTTGCACGCCACACAATAAGTATTAATCACTAGGGGTTCAATATGAGCACGTTTTATTTTGCAAAAACCCTGCTCCGTCAACCCCCTCTTTGATGGCGACTTTGAGCCATCACCAAATAACCCACAAATACAATTTGTCACCATTTAGAATGCAGTAGTTCTCTTTTTTTCAACATAACTCCATCTATATACTTGAATATCTAGTAGTAATTCCTTCTCCTTTCCTCTAACTCTATATCTTCTCTCTTTTTCTTGCTCTTCGTTTAACATCTTGTGTCTCTTTCTTGCATCTACAACGCTTATATATCAGAAATACCATTAGTATCAATCTAGCAGATGCAATGATTGGTGTTAATATTCTTCCTAATTAGCTATTACAAAAATCAGATAACCAGTTACCCACTTACCAAGTTTTTCCCAAGCACCATCAACCTTCAGTTCTGCCAAATCTTCTCAATGATTTGTAACATTTTTGATAAACCCCTCTAGACCATCAGGGATATATGTGTTGGATTTTAAGCATATTGCAGAATCTACCCTCTTTAGCCAATAATATGTCACGGGCAAGTCAATTCTGCAAAACTATAGACCTAATTGCAACCATTTCAGTATCAATGATCAAAAACCCACCAGCAGTGTCCGTTGATAAACAATCAACCACTGTGGACAATTTTCTTATTTTGTGTGAATTTAGAATAACTCCAACTGAAGGTATCAATGCTCCAAATATATTACCCACAATTTGTGAAACACTTATTGCCCTCTTATTACGCATTAGCTCACTCTTCTTTTAATTTATTCCATGATTTTTGTCCAGGTGATACACCTTGGGAAAGACAATTCCCATACCAATCTGCAGGCAACCCATAATAGGCAAGCTATCAACGGAGTTAACCGTCTCCATCCACAAATATTGGGGCATTCTCATTAGTCCTGAAGATTCACCGACTATAGACTCCGCCGCACAATGTGAAAGGACACTTATTTCAAGTGGATCTACCTATCACCTCTCTCGCTATAGATGCTCTACCCTTTACGAGGTTCTGCTGAATTTCAAGCTGGGCCCCCTGTAATTAGAGAAAACGCCCTGAAGAAGGTGGCACCCTGTTGAGTGGGTGATTGCACCGAAACGCGCGTCGGCGTGTCCCGTTGTTTTGATCTGGCGTATCCCCCTAATTGACCTAGTGGTGTCTAACACTTTAGACACCATTACATCGTGAGGAGGTTGCTCCTCCGCATATCCACTAATATTTTAATGAGGAGTTAATGTATGCTTTATGTTTTTGATTGACTGTGTATGAATGTATGGTATGCCTGATAATATGATTGCTATTTAATTGTATATATACTCTTTCTATTCCCCTATGGGGGCCCACTTTGATTTTTTGTATATATCACTACCAAAAAAATGTTGCTGTGTTGTTCATCCCTAATACATGAGTTATTTGTAGATTCATTAATTGAACTATTGTATCAAAATAATAAAGATAAAAAACATTATCTTCAACCTCAAATTTGTATTTGTTTGTGCTCTCTTCCAAATGATGTGGCTGCTGACAACCAAACATGGGTAACATACCAGTGAGATTTATTTGATCCACCTATATATGAAAAGGTAGAGCTACATTTTTTGAGTTACTAACCCATAATAGGCATTCTTACCACACCCATAATAGATTCCCGGGAAAACAGGATCAGTTCCTCCTCTTATTCCCCATCCAACTATTATTAAGAAAACATGATCACACTCACTAGAACCAATTAAATAATTATTAAAATCAGTTTTTAATCTAAGCAAGCAAAACTTCCTCCAATGATGCCAATCCAGGGTCTGTCTCACCCTTTTTATAATCACCTTCCCTATTGGCCCATGGAGGTACATGAGACTTCTGCTCAGCAGCTTTTCTCTTAAAATGTTGCCTTCTATCTTCTACCATATTAATTAACTCTATTTCCTTTAAGTGCAAACTACAGGTGAGGTTATTCCTGTGTGCATATACTGTATCTATTGTTTTAGTTGAATGAAAGAATTCCCCCATGCACTCTGCAGCCTTAGCACTATTAGGCTATTCATGTTTCTTCTAATAGGAATTTCCAAAAAAACTAAATCTAAATTAGAATAATAATATTGCAAACTACCCTTCTCGTAAAAGAGACTAATTAGTACACTACAAGAAACTCCATGGGGGCGTGGCTTGCAGCCGCGGAAGATGGCCGCTTACTAATCACGCCGCCCTAGCAGTCGGCGTGTAAGCCCACATATCCGCCACAATCCAACTACCGACAGAGCACCCAGAGGGACCAGACTGCACCGGGGTGTGGCGGCGATTATATGCGACGAGTGGTAGCCGTGTAACTGGGCCGTGTGCGGAGAAGCAGCAAGCGGAGGTCGGCGGCTGGAAGGGGACAATGAGGTGCCTGCCGGAGACCTATGAGCAGAGACCTCCGATCCCCCCTAGTCGTCATCGGTGCACAGCGGAGCCGAAGCGGACTGGCCCCTGGGGCGCTATTAGTGGCGTGACCGTGGAGAAGAGAGCGGTAGCGCATACTAGAGTGCGTGAGCCCAAACACCGGGCGGATCGAGACGTGGCCGCAATTTGATAAAGTGACAGTGGTGGGTTCCAGCGAGTCCTGAGTCCCTGGTTCTGTGAGCGTTGAGCCTGGTAATTGCAGGAGTGGTCACCCTACTGGCAGCAGTGGATTCAAACTTGGGCATCGTGCTCCCGGGGCGCCCTAGCGGAATAAGGACGGTGTGAGACCCCTCACCCGTTTGCCGCATGAGTGACTCGGAAGTGCCTGCGGACAGTCTATGCATCCGGTGCCTTTGGAGGGGCCCACCTGCCTCGTACTTTGCAACGGAGGCATTGAAGAGAGAAGCACGCGCCCCCCGGTACAGGAGTGGCGTGAAGAGTGCTTCGCGAGGTGCACGGCAGTGGCCTGGTGAGCATGTGATTGCTGTGCCGATCAGCCTGCTGTGTGCGGGCACGACGACCGGCTCTGCTCCGGGGCAGCGCCCTGAGGCCAAAGTAGTGAGTCCTCCTGGTGGGAATTCCGCCGACACACAGACCTCTCCCGTAGGCTAACGTGAGATGCCCCTGGACTGACATAGAGGGAGAGATGCCACAGCTTACAGTGAGAAACAGACCCTGCAACAACTGGTCCTGGCAGTGGCCTGGTCAATTCGGGGAGGAGTGCACGATGCGGCGTCAATAAACTATACATACCCAGACAAGGCCCCTTTAGCTCTGAGTTTGCTGCTTGAGACACCCCTTACTATCCGTCATGAGCCACAATAAACCAGTGGGCACTGGCCAGGCTAATCAAATAGACAAATATACTGTCGCCATGGGACGCGATGAGGGGGCAACGGGTAGTGGCCCGCAGGAAGATCCTGAAGATGGCGGCCCGGACCCCTCCTTGAAGGACATAATGAGGGCCATGCGAGATTTCAGGGGGACCCTAGAGCCTAAATTGGACTCTGTGACAGAGGAGGTGAACCTCCTGCGTGTAAACTTCAGAAAAATGTCCGAGAAGGTCTCCGCAGCGGAGACTGGCATTAGGGGTCTTCAGTCCAAAACCAAATGGCTGGAAGGACAAGTTGCTACCCTCATGAAAAACCAAGCAGATATTTATGCCCGGCTGGAGGACCAAGAAGGAAGAGCCCGGCATAATAACATCCGCGTAGTGGGGGTCCCGGAGGAGATGGAAGGAACAACAATGGACTGGTTCATAGAGGATCTGGTGCTGAACCACCTGAAGCTCAAACGCCTATCGAACTTTTTCTCTGTCGAACGGGCTCATAGGGCACTGGGGGGCAAGCCCCGACCTGGGGCTCCTCCCCACACACTCATCGCCCGCATCCAGAACTTTAGAGCTAGAGATGCAATCCTGCAAGCTGCACGGGTGCATGGCGATCTTTAGCTGGAGAATGCAACCATCCGCTTCTTCCCAGACTTTACGCTCAGCGTCAGCAGCGCTCCTTCGATGGAGGTGGGGGGCAGTGAATAGTGATGCTTCGGGGTGGTAGGGGCTGGTGGCCCTCCAATTGACTCTGGAATTGCACGGCCTGCGTTTCCTTGTGGATATTTCTGTATCAATGCGGGGTTGGGTAGCCCGGGTGGACTGGTGCTGGGGGTGCTATTTTAAGGTTTCCAATGCGGGCATGCAACTTTCGTTAACAGATATATAGTTCTTCATGCTGGCTGCAAGTTCATGGTTCCTCACAAATGTTTGTTCTAGAATTATTGGGGCGACAGGCACTCTGCAAGTTTGGATGGTGGGAGGTTGGGTTCTCACCTAGCAGGGCGGCAGGGAGGGGGAGTTTGGTTTTTTGTTTATTTTGTTCAGGGTGTGGGGAAGTTTGCTTGAGACCGTGATCTTCATCAGTTCTTGGGGTTCGATCCTGGGGACACAGCAGGGACGATGGATTATCTGAAAGTGTTAGGACCCCTCCGCGGTGATGGGTGATCCAGCTAGAATACAGGTATGGACCTGGAACGTGAATGGGCTTGGTAATAAAATCAAACGCACACTAGTTTTACAACATTTAAAGAGGCACTTCCCAGATGTAGTCCTGATCCAAGAATCACACCTACTGGTGAATAGGTGTAAGGCCCTAGATCGCTTTGGTTATAAAATGGTAGCCCATTTGGGGTTTACATCCGGGGCACGAGGGGTGAGAATCCTGGTACGCAACACCCTGCCCCCAGTTATCTCAGGCACGTGGGCGGACGATGCAGGCTACTTTGCTGCGGCGGCAGGTAGATGGGTGGGGCACCTATTAGTATTCTGCTCCTGCTATATACCCCCTGGCCTACACTGCAAAAGCCTTCCAAAGTTGAGTTCCTTTTTGACGGATCTCCCCTCCGGTGTTCTCCTTATTGGTGGGGACACGAATGCAGTCATGATCTTGGAACTGGATCGGTCCTGTTCCCAGACAGACAGGGAGAATGCAGCCTGATTGACTTTGTCACAGATCTGGAACTGTGCGACCTATGATGGGCACATAACCCCTCACTCAGGCAGTACATGTTTTACTCGGCAAGACATGGGTCCTTCTCCAGGATCGACCACTTCCTCACCCACAACGATCAAATGGGAGACTTCACTGACACTAAACACATGGTGCGGGGGATTTCAGATCATTCCCCCATTTGCGTCACTCTCAGAGGTCCGGTTTTCCACAGGGCGATATTCCCGAGGATAGATCCTTGGCGCCTCCGAGACCCGGCAAAAGGGGAAAAGCTTTGTGAGGGTTCTAAGCTGAACTTCGAAGAAAATCGGGGGTCTGTGGAGTCCCAAATTACACTGTGGGAGGCCTATAAGACGGTGCTAAGGGGATTGGCTCAGGTGCTGATTGGAGCGCAGAAAAAGGAGGAGTCCCTCCAGATCCGACTGTTCGAGCTAGAGATTGAGCTACTCGAAGGTGATAGTCCTATCGCCTCAACCAGTATGGACATAGCGGAAGCCTTTGCGGCACACTTCGAGCAGGTATACTCTCCAGTATGCACTGGGACGGAAAATGATTGTGCGGAATTTTTACGTGACTTCGCACTATCCACATTGTCCGCAGAGACGAGTGAGCGACTTGAAGCGGATTTTACGGAGGAGGAGCTTGGCAATGCTCTGAACGCCCTGCAATCAGGGAAAGCATCTGGGCATAAAGGGATTCCAATAGAGATCTATAAAAGACAGGCCGCGATCGTAATAGACCCACTTCTCAAGATGTTTACGGAAGCGCACGAGTCCGGGTGGCTCTCCCTGATCAGAGAGAAGCTATGATTGTAGTGATTCACAAAGCGGGAAAGCCAGCGGACCAGTGTACTTCATACCACCCAATATCTTTAATAAATGTGGAAGCTAAAGTCCCTGCCAAATCTTTGGCGGATAGGTTGGTATCTGTCATAACGGAGTTGGTGCACGTTGACCAATCCGGGTTTATGCCCCGTAGAAGCACCCGCCATAATTTACGGCAACTATACGGGGTGCTGTCCATGACCGAGGATGTTGGGAGTACTCAGACGGCACTGATGGCGCTGGACGCCTCAATGGCCTTTGATAGCATTGAATGGCCCTATTTGTTTATGGTTCTCCAGAGGCTGGGCTTTGGTCCGATCTTCTGCAGTTGGGTAAGACTCTTGTACGAACTACCCACAGCCCGGGTGCAGGTTAATGGGGCAATATCTAGGGCTTTCCCCTTGCAAAGAGGGACCCCTGTCTCCCTTCCACTTCGCTCTTGCGTTGGAACCACTGGCCCATTGGATCAGGAGGAACCCCACGATTTGGGGACTGGTGCGCCTTGGGGGTGGGAAGAGCGTATCCCCCCTCTACGCTGATGATATCGTTCTATATCTGGCGAGACCATACCACTCGAAAGCACAAGTGCTGCATATTTTTTAACCTTTTGGCATCTTCTTTGGCTACACTATTAACTGGTCGAAGTCAGTGATTTTCCCACTGCCGGGTCCCCCCTAAGATTCCATCAAAGTGCTCGGCCCCGCTGGTCATCGAGGGTTTTAAATACTTAGGCGTTTACATCACGCGAGACAAGAAGGAGTTTTTTTTATAGGAATCTCGAGCCCCAACTGAGTCGTCTGGGCGCTGATGTGAGTCACTGGCGTACCCTTCCACTTTCCCTCATGGGCAGGGCGGCTTTAATTAAAATGTTTACATTGCCGAGACTCCTCTACATCCTACAGAATACACCATACCCTGTCCCCCATGCGCTTTCAAACGAAAATCACAGGCGGTGCGAACCTTGTTGTGGGACGGAGGGCCCCCGAGAATTGCACTGTACAAGCTCCGCAGGGGAGTATACGATGGGGGTCTGGCACTCCTTGATGTCAAGCTATATTACTGGGCCTCACAGCTTCAGGTGATAAACGACTGGGTATATACGGGCAGAAGTGAACCTGCCTACAGGGTGGATAGGATAGTTATGCCTAGGGGCAATTGTGAACCTCTCCTTTATGCCCGGAGGTCGCAGGTGGAGTGTCCTGAACACACCAGGGTAGTACTGCAGTGCTGGATAGAGGCTAATAAACTCCTAGGGTGAGCGGGCAAACTGACCGGGAGAACCCCACTGTGGCTGGGTGAGCAATTGCAGGAGGTGGCTGCTTTAACAGGCTTTAAGGGGTGGAAGTTGATTGGGATCGAATATTTGGGTGATGTCTGGAAAGGGGATTCCCCCCGCTCCTTTGAGTACCTCCAAAGGGAATACAACCTACACCAGTCACAGAGATACCATCATATTCGACTCCTGCATGCCCTACGATCATATGTACAGAGTGGTACGTCTGTTCCGGAATACTCCCGGATGGAAGATAGGTTGTTGCTTGACCCCATAACAGAGAAACCCACTTCCACGATTTATCGCAAACTGATAAAAAACATCACTTACCCCCTAATCACTCTGAGAGCAGCTTGGGCCAAAGATCTTGGAAGCATAGACGATGAGGACTGGCAGGATGCGCTGCAGAGTCCTAGAGAGATTGCAATCCGTTCTAGGTTCAGACTGGTGCAGCTGAAAATCCTTCACCGTACCTACTACCCCCACACGCACCTTTATACATGGCGCATTATGCGTAAGGGGCTGTCAACAGAAGGGCACCTTCTTTCATATCTTGCGGGAGTTCCTGGAGCTCATCCCCTTCGACCATGTCTAGTGTGGTGGGGGAGACGGGTCCGATGGAGCCGAAGTGGCTTTTATTAATGATTAAAGGTGACACTGAATGGTCTAGGTATGTGGAAATATGGTTGGCCCTGGCCGCGGCGAAACAAAATATTTCTAGGGGGCGCAGACACCCCCGCAGTTGGAGGAATGGAAGCGTAACCTCAAATGGTGCCAAAGGGCCAAAGAAGCTGTGTACAAAAGTAGGGTGTGTGCTAAAAAATGGAAGAAAGTGTGGGCGCCCTGGCGGAAGTACAGAGAATCTGGGGCAGCCATGGAGGGGTGGGAGGGATGGGAATTGCTGATTGTCCTTGTTGTTCCCCAACGATTATTTTCCTGTTAACTTTTGAGATATCTCCATATGTGGTATATAGGCACTACTTTGTACTGTATGGTCTCATGAGCAATGTTAATAAAAAGATTTTTTTAAAAACAATAAGACACTCCATATGTTAGAGGTAAGTAATGATAGGTCACCCCCTCAGAGACAGACGACGGTAGTTGCACGCACACATAACAATCTCTAGCATCCATCGTATCAACATATTCAAAAAGCAACTTAGTAAAAACATTTAACGAAAAATCATTAATTGAGTTATTCTGATGGTATACACTGTCAACTATCATCCTTTTCATGTTAGTATGTGAATCTTCTTTAAGATTATCCACATCTAATTTCTCAATCATCACACTATTTGTACTACTATTCTCATTAGTAAATATAAAGTAAGGCACAACAACAATAATTGTTAACCACACTAACATTAGCAATACAATACTAAAGAAACAAGTAGTAATAGATCTACGTTTAAAACAATGATTTTGATATCCAGTCTCTGTTGTATTTGCCTCACCCATTTCTAGAGAAAAAACAAATTTAAAACTAAAAAAAACTCGTTTTTAAACTAAAAAATTTGTGTATCCAAACACGTTAAGCCTTCTTGTTTCACCCCTACCTTTTTTAAAATATATATATATCTATATATCTTCAAAGTCTTTTACTCAATTCTATATTTAATTGTCCCCACTCCTCCGAGTGAACTCTCAATTTTTTGCGCCCCAAATTTTACACAGTTCTTTTAGGGTGGCTCGTAACCATTTGTGTGACTCAATTCTGCACCAGTGTTCTCTCTGCACAGATCTGTGTGCTCAGCTTCTTCGGACACCAGATATGTCCATTCAGGTGCTGTGTATTGCCTATTCTGGACTCTTGTTCTTTTTCGAACTATATCTTCTTCTGAGTCACTTTGGTCAGTTTGGCTTGATACTTCTATTATCCAATGTGGTGATTTTTCTTTCAGAGTGTATTTCAGTCTTTTCTCTCCCTTTGGCCACAAATCACCTTTTCTGGCTTTCTTAACTTCCACCGCCTCAGCTTCAGAGCCTAGTTCACAACTCCTTTTATTTGATTTTTTTCTTTGTTGCACTTGGTCTTGGTCTTTATTCAACACTTCTCCTTCATTGACTTCAACAGCAGTCTCACGAGACCCAGTAGCTGGTGCCCTCTTTATTCAACTTTGCTCACTTTCAAGCTCAGGTTCAGCTTCAGGCTAAGCTTCAGTTTCAGGCTTTTTTGACCCTCTGCCTGTTGAGGATTTTCCTCTTCAATGCGTTCAAGTGGACTTGGGACTCTTCTTGTGTGGCTCAATTGTATCAAATTCGTCAGGCCACCACACTTCACTGCTGTTGTGGTCACTAGTATCGCTTGATATGGCCCATGCCAAAGTGGCTCCAAACACATTTTTCTCACGTGCTTCTTCACCAGGATCTACTCTCCTGGACTTAAATCATGTGCTTTTTTCTTGCTGTGTTGTGGTTGCAACTTCTCCAACCTGATGAGACACAGAAAGCGCTACATCAGCCAATCCTTTGCAATAAGCAAGCACTAGATCATCGGTAATATTCATCAGTTGATTTGCTGGTACAATCGGCTGTCTCATTGCTCTCCCCATTATAACTTCATGAGGGGATAATCCAGTCTTTTTATCAGGAATATTTCTCAGACTCATCAAAACCAAGGGTAAAGCATCTGGCTATTTCAGTGCTGTGGATGCACAGACTTTTGAAAGTCTCAATTTTATAGTGCCATTAATTTGCTTCACCACACCTGAGGCTTCTGGTCGATGAACATAATGCAGCTTTTGTTCATTTTGTAGTGCTGCGCAAATCATCCAAATTATTTCATTATTAAAATGTGTACCTCTATTTGTTTCTAAAGAGACTGGAAATCCAAATCTAGGTATGATCTCTCTCAAGAGCAGTTTAGCAACTGTTAGACTATCATTTCTTCTTGTTGGATATGCTTCCACCCAACGAGAAAACAAACAAACCACAACCAACACATATTTCAGTCCATTACAAGTAGGGAGTAAACGGTCTTGCTGCTTTTCCAATTCGTCCCCAACTATCAACAGTCTTTCTCCCTGGAGTCTGCTGCTGGCATACAGTACATCTCTGGCAAAGACTCTCTGCAATGACTCTGAACTTGGGATTGTACCAGGACTGCTTAAAAAGCCTAATCATAACGTCTCTCCCCACATGTGTCAATCTGTGGTACATCCTGGCCATTTGGGACAGTAGGCAGTCTGGCATTACTGGCCTACCATCCGTAAACACCCACACTTCATCCTCAGTTCTTCGTGTACAACCTGATTTAATCCAAATTTATTTTTACTCCTCACTGGCTTCCTCCTGTAATTGTCTAACTTGATTCTACAGAGGAGGAAATTGGGTGACAATATGTATTTTGTTTTTCTGTTCCTTTGTTAATTGACACTGAATTTTGTGCACAGAAATTAGCCACTTGGTCTGCGTATCTGTTTCCGCTTGTCACATAATCAGTTCCAGATTTATGTGCCGGACATTTAACCACTGCAATCTCTTTGGGCAACTGTAGTGCAACTAGTAAATCTTTCACATCCTAACTATTTCTAATTGGGGATCCTGAAGAAGTCAGGAATCCACGCTGCATCCACAATTGTCCAAAGTCATGCACCACCCCGAAACTATATTGACTATCAGTAAATATGGTTACTTCCAAATATTTGCCAATTATGCATGCTCAGGTAAAATGACCAGTTCTGAAATTTGGGTGAATTTATCCTTTTCAGACATGATGCTTCAAGAACCATGGCCACTGTACAGACAGCATAAGAAGCACAGAAAGCACCTCTCTCATCTCTCAAACATGACCCATCTACAAAAAACACACAATCTGATTCTGGCAATGGTGTGTCTTTTATATCAGGCCTTGGTTTGGTGCATAACTCTGTTACATCCAAACAATCATGATCTGCTTCATCCCCTACTTCTCCACAAATTGTGCTCTGCAACAAAGTTGAAGGATTTAATGTTGTGCATCATGTCACTGTCACATTTTCAGCACCCAATATCACTCTTTCATATCTAGTCAAACGACTACTTGTTAAGTGTTGGGTACGTGTCCTTGTCAGTAGAATCTCAACAGAATGTGGCACATATACTCTCACTGGATGTCCGTTCACAATGGATTCACTTTGCTCCAGACTCACACAAGTAGCAGCTACCGCTTTCAAACTACCTGGCAATGCCGCAGCCACTGAGTCCAAGGTAGCAGAAAAATATGCCACTGGACGACGTGCCATTCCATGTGTCCCTGCTAAAACTGAAAGTGCACATCCATCTTTCTCATAACAGAATAATGCAAAATCTTTGCAATAATCTGGCATTCCCAATGCAGGTGCTCAACAAAGACTGTCTTGCAATTCTACAAAGGACTTCATGCTTTCTTCATCCAATTGAATTGGATCAACTACATCTTTGTGAATTAATTTCTGTAATGGCTTGGCTATCAGTGAGAAACCACTGATCCACTGTCTGCAGTATCCAACCATACCCAGAAACATTCAAACTTCTTTCTGTGTTCTGGGAGGGCCCATTTGCAAGATCACAGCAATTTGATCTTGTGATACTTTCCTGACTCCTTTCTCAATTTTGTGTCCCAAATATTGAACCTCTTTTTGACAAAATTGTAATTTCGCCGGTGACACTTTATGCCCACCAACTGCCAAATGGTTCAGCTGAGCAATTGTATCACATATGCTTCACGTGTCTTTGATGCAACCAATAGATCATCTATGTATTGCACCAATACTGAATCTTCTGGCATTACCAATGGCTCCAGACACTTTTTCAAAATCTGATTGAAAATTGAAGGACTCTCTGTATACCCTTGAGGAACTCTGCACCATGCAAAAACACGGTCTCGGAACCGGAACGCAATGAGATATTGGCTATCCGGATGTAAAGGTATCGAGAAAAATGCTTGGCACAAATCAATCACTGTGAACCATTCTGCATCACAGGGCATTTGATAAAGAATCACTGCTGGGTTTGGCACGATTGGACAACAAGGTACCCTATTTTATTCACCTTCCTCAGGTCTTGAATAATCCTGTACTTTTCACTCGGTTTCTTAATTCCCATAATAGGTGAATTACAAGGACTCCCTACTATCCCTCTCAAGATACTTTGTTCAATCATTTGCTCAGTTGCAAGTGTAACTCCTGCAATAGTCTCAGGACTCATTTTGTACTGCGGCGATTTTGGAAATTCTGCTCCCTGTTTGACTGAAATCTGAATAGGATCAACCCCCTTCATCAATCCAATGTCTTTCCCTGAAAAATCACACACATCAGTCATCATCATTTCTCTCAACTCAACAGGCAAATCCTTCTCTGTAAATAAAGGATATAAATCATTCACTTCTGTCCCTTTCCTTGCCAACATCACTTTGAACGCAACATCATCATCTGGTGTACAATAGATGGTGCAATTCATCTTATATAACAAGTCTCTACCTAAAAAGTTTACTGGACTTGTGTCACACACCACAACCCGATGCAAATACCTAAACTCTCCAATGTGTACCTCCATTGGTTTTGTCACTGGAGTTTTAATAAGCTGATTTGAGACTCCTACAACTTGGATAGTATCTCCCGAGAGGGTTAGGTTTGGAATTTCTGTTGTTCTCAACAGTAGAACGGGTAGCACCAGTGTCCACAAGGAATTTAATATCATTACCTTCAAATTTCCCATCCACAAAAGGACCACACTGATCTACCTATAGAGATACGCCAAGCATTCACTCTTCCTCCCCGTCAGGCACCATCATTGAGATGTATCTGAATCACTCTCAGGACACTGTAGCCAGTACTGTGAAACCATTGTACATTTTGATTCTTACCAACTTGTTCACCCGTATTTCCTAATAAGGTCCTACACTTGTTCTTTCAATGTCCCAACTTTCCACACGCATGACAAGGAAATCTATTTTTCATATATTCTTTATTACCTTTACCTCTACCTTTTATCTGAATCTGCACTTGAACAACACCATTTGTCACAACACCATTCATGTTAGGAATCTGACCATTTTGGAAATTCTGATTCTGCCCTTTCACTTGGAAACCTGTTTGAGAATAATCAACATAATTCCCAATTTTCTGCGCTGCTTTCACCTGTACCCACATCATTTTCTCTTGCAATTTCTTATGTCTTGACTCAATACCGTCACTACAATATTTTGCATACCTCAGAATTTCATCCACTGCCAACAAATCAGATGCTATTGAATCATATTACTAATCTCTGGTTTCAATCTAAACACAAGCTTATATACAAAATGTCCCATATCTTTGTCAGTTATGCTCTCAAAACCACTATACTGATTAAACACATGCAAAAGTCTTTCATAATAAGCATGCACTGATTCTTTTGACTCTTGTGTCGTACTATCAATTTTAACCCAATCTGTCTCTTTTGGGGAAATTTTACTCTTCAAGTAAGTAATTACGTGATTATATTTTCTCAGCACCTCTTCTGATGGGTCTCCAGTTTTAATATCTCTTGGATATTCTTCCTTTGGCCAATCTACTGCAATTTTACGCTCAGTCCATAAATCAGCTGCAATCACAATATCAAACAAACCATCCAAATCTTTCAACAAAACCTTTGACACTTCTTTTACAAGCCTTTCTACCTGTTTATACCATTCAACAGGTTTTTCTCTCAATCTGGGAAATTCATTCATAAAAGACAATATATCCTCTCTTGACCAAGGGTTGTGGACATATCCACCACCTGGAACTTCTCTCATTGGATATAAAATTTCAGCTGTCACTGTCTCTGTCCCTGCCTCCCTCAACGGAAGCAAAGGAGATGCAGTCGCACCTTTATTCACAAGCATTTCTTCTTTCTTTTTCACCCATCTGCCTTTCCAATGTTCCATTCACCCCATCTTTTCAAGGTATTAATCAACTCCTTTATCTGCAGATGTTTACCTGAAGCATTCAAATTCTGTAAATCTTTGTCACTAAAATCCAATCTATATGTCTTTTGCAAAGCTTTTGACTTTTCAAAGTCCACTCCGTATGCCTGTGCAGCTTCTGCAAATTTCTCATGCAAATTCTTCGCTCTCATTGTAGCATTCTTACACATAAATAACAATTCTTTTTCCTAATATTTTCCCAATCTCTCTGGACTAATTGTACCTAGAATAATTTCTTACAGATCTACTTTTAATCTACTCACATCCACACTTGGTTTCATCTTACTAGCCGCCATCCCTCTGATCCAATCATCCAACTCCTCTGGTGATGGTCCTACTGAGCCCTCTGATGCGGAAGTTATTTCTCTCACATTCTGCATTAATCTTCTAGGGTCTACTTGCACACTTCTCTTTGGGGTTTCCAGTTGTCTCGCTGACATATCAATTAATGTTCCCATTTGATTTACCCCAGAACTATTACTACCACTAGCATAATTCATTGGAACTGTCAATGCATGCACTCGTGAAATATTCTGGTCCTCACTATACAATGGGATTATAGGACCAATTGTCACCAGAACTGACAACGCTTCTGCATTCAAACTCATCTGATTAATACTCTGTGTCAATTCTTCTTTTTCTTTATTAAGTACATCTACGTCTCTTTCTTGTGAAACCTGTGCAGTCTGTAAAGACTGTGATGCAAACGGAACTTGTGAAGCTTTGAAATCTGCAGAGCTTCTATTCCAATTAATGGTGCATTTGGAGTAATCCGTTCCTGATCTTCATGATATGGTGGAGGTCTATTCAATAACATCTCATCCAATAACTCATCATCAATCTCATTTGGTTCTGTACTCTCTACATTATTCTTTTTCTCTTTGCATTTCCCTCCAGCCTGATCCTCAGCAACAATCACTGGATATAATCCCTCTGAGATTACATCTCTCCTCCATCTCTTCATTTGGGCATCCCATTTCGCCACTGAATACCTACTCACTGTATTTCTATATTTTGTCGCATTCCTGTCTCTCTCTCTCCTATATGCCACATGTTCCCATTCCTCAAGCGCCTCATACGGCATAGGTCTAGGATTTGGCCTCAACAGAATTATCTGATTCCTCAAATTCGCCAATACTCTCACATTAAAAGTACCCTTTTCTGGAAAAGCTAAACACCCATCTCCTTCCGTATACTTCACCCAATTCTCCAACCAGGTACACGTATGATATCTACACTCTAGTGTCATAAAAGAAGCAGCAAACCAGAAGGGGGTATATGAACTCCCTCTCTGAAAGGTATAGGCCTATCTTTTCTGAGCAAAGTCTGCAACATCTTTAATAACTTCATTTTCACCCTTTCTTTTGTTCCTCTAAACTCAGAAACCAAGAAAATCCTTCCGTAATTCCACTCACGCTATTCGTTCACACTGTCCAATACCAGCACGACTGACACCAATCAACCAATCATAGCACAACACTTTCTGATTACGCTTCCACTATCTGACAAAAGCCAGCGCGGCTCTCAGTGACGTCAGTATAACTCCTACAACTGACCCTCCTTTTACAAAATAATATGGCAATGATCTACAAAGCCTTTTCAAAATAAAATTATTAGAAATGACAAAAAACACTGCTACTTTGTCTGCTCCACTAATAATGAGATAGTTCAATCACTCGCAGAAATCATTTTGCATGCAGTGGAATATAGACCAGTGTCACTCCACTCTCAATCAAGTGAAAGAACTCCTGGTACTACTTCAGGTGCGCTTTCTAAAGTTTCCCAACCATCTCTCACTATTACTAATTTCAGAATAGTTCCCTTGTGTAATCTTAACAACCACTTTCGTAGTTCAATATCACAACAACAGACAAAGAATTTCTCTAGTGTGTTACATTCCCACACTCTTCCTCTGCCCCTGAGGCTAAAACATCCCAGGATCTTAGGCAACTCCGTTCCTGTTACTTCCAGGCTACATAAAACAAAACACTAGTACAACATATTAATAACCAAAATCATTAATTCAACTATTAATTTGCCAAAATAATTAATTAAAACCATCAGCCTGCTACCAAAACTGATCCAGCGATCCAGGACTAACAACATTTCATTTCCAGGGTTCAATTCATTACCCATCAAGCCCCTTCACGCTGGGTGAGTGAACATTTCTAAACTTACCAACATCCAATTACCATTTCATCTTTGCATGAAATTTGTGGTGATGCGATCTTTATTTATGTAATCGGGGTTTGGCAAACTAATACTTGGATCTAAAATATTCCCATAAATCAAAGATTAACACCTCTAATAAAGACAAACATGTTTGTATACTTATAATGCTTTATTTATAAAATATGTGAAATGCTCATCAATACCAATACAGTATGAATCATAGATCTTCATGAGAGACAAATAAATGAGAAATGACAATCATACATCTCAACAACAATTCATGGTGACAGGTGTAGAGACAAAAGGTTCAGGTAAAATACATTTGCAAATAATTATGCAAAATTCAGTTTTCTTGTCTATACTAACAGAATAAGAAATAGGAAAACTACTTTCTGGCCATGAGAAGAGTAATGCCCCTCAAGAAGATTTTTAAGAGGCAAAGATTAAGTCAGGAATCAGCAGACGGGAACAGCCAACTCAAGAATAGGAGACAGCAACACGGGCCTCCCCTCACGATAGGTAGAAATCACGCAACTCCCACACCCCTCCCACCGGGAACCTCAATTATACCCTAGAACCCAAAAAGACCAACCCACATTTATGGCAGAACAGACAATTTCTCCCCCAGGAAATACAAATTCGAGCCGCTGTCATAGTACACATTTCCTTCATACCGGTCATGTAACAACTTTTGTGCCTCGATTGTTCATTTACGCCGCTCTCTAAGGAACTGTTCTTCTTCTATAGATTAATTTGTTTCTCCATGCAAAATTTGGCAGGCACACAGGACCCGTGAAGGACGAACTGTCTTACACCTTCCCCTTCTTACTCAGAATTAACCCGCATCTATTTCTAAAGTGTCTTTCAGGCCTTTTCTGTTGAGCAGAAACACATACTTCTACGGAAAACAAACACAGTCATTAATAATCATTAATAATGTTTTACCATAACACACCTGTCCTGTGTGTTGCATTTACCCTTGCGCATCCCAGATTAATGTTATTTTCCTGCATGTATTAGTAAAGTGCAATAAAGCAGCATTAGTCCTTTTATTTTTTTCCATTAGCCATAACCATTTGCGGCCTACTCCAGCATTTTAATTTGCGCTTGCACAGTAACATTTTCCCTTATGTTAGCCCTTTTCCCGCATAAATTGTGCACGCAACACAATTAGTATTAATCACTAGGGGTTCAATTCGAGCAGGTTTCATTTTTTGCGAAAACCCTGCTCCATCACACTGCAGTACCTTATGAAACCTCTATTAGTTAATGCACCGCAGAGGTCTGTGTGTAAGCAGAGAGTCACAGAATTACATCTTGGTTGGTGCAGTGGAGAATAGTGACTTGTGTATTTTTAGTGCTACAAGGTTACAGCCTTTGACAGAAAGCACTGTGAATATGTAAGTAATTATTTTATATTTGCATTACAAACAGTATAAGATAGACTGCTACAAAATGTGCCATTAGTTTTACGATAAAATAGTGCTTCAAAATGTAGATTTTAGTAATACTAGAGCGAAAGAAATGCAATTTGTTTTTTACATAACTGTCACTTCAACACTTCCTTCGGGGTACTAAGGGTTGTGTAAATAACTCTTTGCACTACCATTAAAAATAACGCAAATCTTTGTCATCACAAAGCTGAAGTGATTTGATCAATTAAAGCCGGAACCAGCTCCAAATACACCCTTTACACTTGGAAATTAACTCATAGCGCACATTTGTATATCATTCAGACAAGCAGGCACCCTGGCACGAAGGCCTTTCATAGCAGAGGAGACTCAATTAATTAAACTTCAGCTGAAGAATTTTAACAATTGGAATATAACCTACCCAGGACAGTTGTCTTTTCCCAAAAAGAAAGGCTTTGGATTCCAGACACAAGTGAGGCTGGGGAATGTGTGCCCCCATTCCCTGGACTCCACTGCCCCCCTGGGGGCCGCGCCCCACACATTGAAGACCTCTGCCATACAGTCATCTTAAACATACCAGCATCCTTAACCTCTCTCACATATAAATGCTCCATATGCTTATCTGCTCAGAAGCAGCAAACAAAAGAGGAGGAAGATGGAGGACAAGGACTATTGATGGGACTGAAAGTTCTAAATTACACTGTGATGTATTCAAAGTACTGTTTTGGAGGCTTTTAAAGGTTGCTGCTCAGAAGGAGTAAATAGAGGTTTATACATAATGCTGGCCTCCCGTCATGCCATAAACATTAACAGCTTACAAAAGCAGCCCTTCTCTCTTGGTTCTACCATAATGACAGCCCCCGTGTGAGTTAGTCTTGCAGAGCTGAAGAACAAGATTCTGGAAGAGAAAAGGCAACCTCAAGTGCACTGCTGTGGTACATTTTGGTCGGTATGCTGTTCACCTATTTTACATTGCAACACATGGACTGATTACGATGTCAGTCGGAATGACCGTCTGACCGACAATTCCGCGGTGAGATTCCGACCGACTCAACCGCGAACTCTCCGACTGCCGTATAATGATGTACACCACGCAAATTTCCAACCACGTCGGTCGGAAATGACTCCAACATGACTGCTTTGGTCGGAAACGAGTCCGATCCGACCAGGTCAGTCGGAAAGGCTGTTCTATAGGGATTTGCGCCACAAATGCATTGGTTGAACTGCCATGCCGATTATGATGCATGTGGCGCAGTTGCGGTTCCATAGTGGCCTGTCTGCCACATGGCAAATGTAAATCACATAAACTGATGCTAACACAACACCAATCATAGTATTTCCTCACATAACTACACAGCTGATGACAATTCAAGGAGTAGACACACCTATCAATCCACCTATAAAAGAAAAAAATTACCAGACTATGATCTTTTGCTATCACAATCCAGCAGAACCTGACAGATCACATTGCTGTTCTTACGTACATAAACTGCAGCCATCCTTTCATGCACCGCAATTGCATCCCTCACTTCATATTTCACTTTTCTTATTTTGTTTCCTTCTTGTTCAGCACACCTCTTCAATCTCACACTCACACTCACTACTCACAATGACCAAAAAGAGGCTTCCACATTTCTCAGATGAGGAGTTGACAGTGCTTGTGAAGGAATTCCGTAGAGCCACAGTTATTTGGGACCCAAGACCAACTAACTTCCATCACCCAGAAAAACCTGATGTGAGACAGGATATTCAAGAAGGTGAATGAAGGCAGCACCCTGCGTAAAATGAAGTATATCATGAAGAGGTGGTACGATGTCAGGAGGAGAGTCAAGGTCATAGTTAACAGGAACCACCAGGGCACATAACGGACTGGTGGTGTCCCTCCCGTGCCACCCATACCCTTTACTACCTGGGAGGAGAAGGAGCATGCCATCATGCCACAAGAGAGCTTTTTTGGAATTCTAAAAGGGATGGAGTCTGGTAAGTGACCGCAAAACATCAGCCACAAGTCAGCCATGACACCTTACCACACATAACTGCAATTGTCCACGTTTTGTAACTATGCCTTTTTGGAAATGAAGCAGTAGCCCAAGTATGATAGATGTGTAACTAATGCGGACAACCAATATACCTGCACTGAACATCCAAAATTACCCAAACAATTACATTTACAAATGTCCACATGTAGGCTATCAGTGTATAACCATGTAACCCATCATGGTACCAACAACA
The DNA here is from genome assembly GCF_964204655.1 of Triturus cristatus. Lineage (NCBI taxonomy): Eukaryota > Metazoa > Chordata > Amphibia > Caudata > Salamandridae > Triturus > Triturus cristatus. The sequence continues at coordinate 326,493,327 of NC_140587.1, forward strand.
ACATCTGTCAACATTTCCCAAAAATGGCCCTTAACTAGAGCTAGTAGTTACCAGGTATGTAATGCAAACCACTTCATCAAGTAATTAGATTTCCCTAAAGGAAAGGACTACACCTACCATCAGCCACTCAAACTCAACCTAAAAACAACAGACTCCTGTGTAAGCCATTTCTCCCTGCAACGTCCCCTCACTGGTAGTAAGCAATAGGTCCAGGTGAGCTGGGTCAGAAAGAGTACTCACTGCACTGACTGCACATGCCAGCAAGCCTTCCACTCCAAACTACATCCACCTCTGTCATCTTGCTGCTGCATTCACCCTCGCTGGCAGGTAGTCATTGCTCAAGTGGGGGTAGGAGAAGGAGTGTTACAAAAGACCACACATCCCAGCAGGCCTTCCACTCTAAACTACACCCCCTGTCAGCTATCTTGCTATTGCACTCACCCTCACTGGCAGGAAGCAATAGGCCCAAGTGGGCTACCTGAGAGGAGTACTCACAACACGGACCACAAATCCCAGTAGACCTTCCAGTTCAAACTGCCCCCAACCCCCTGTCAGTCACCTTGCCACTGCACTCACTGTCACTGGCAGGAAGCAATAGGCCCAGGTGGGCTGGCAGGCAGTAGTGCTCACTGTACTGACAGCACATCCCAGAAGGCCTTCCACTCCAAACTACATCTCCCTCTGTCAGCTATCTTGCTACTACACTCCCCCGCAATGGCAGGAAACAATAGGCCCAGGTGGGATGGCTGAGAGGAGTACTCACTGCACTGACCACAAATCCCAGCAGGCATTCCACTCCAAACTACATCTCCCTCTGTCAGCCATCTTGCTACTACACTTGCCCTCACTGCCAGGAAGTCTTTGGTCAAGTACGGGTGAGGGAGAGGAGTGTTAGAAAAGACCACAAATCCCAGACGTCCTTCCACTCCAAACTACATCCCCTTCTGTCAGCCATCTTGCTACTGCACTCACCCTCACTGGCAGGAAGTAATTTGTGAAGTGGGGGTAAAGGAGAGGAGTGTTAAAAAAATTCAACACATCCCAGCAGGCCTTCCACTCCAAACTACATCCTCCTCTGTCAGTCATAATGCCACTGCACTCACCCTCACTGGCAGGAAGGAAGAGGCCCAGGTGGGCTGGCTGGGAGGAGTACTCACTGCACTGACCACAAATCCCAGCAGGCATTCCACTCTAAACTAAATCTCCCTCTGTCAGCCATCTTGCTACTACACTTGCCCTCACTGCCAGGAAGTCTTTGGTCAAGTAGGGGTGAGGGAGAGGAGTATTAGAAAAGACTACAAATCCCAGACGTCCTTCCACTCCAAACTACATCCCCTTCTGTCAGCCATCTTGCTACTGCACTCACCCTCACTGGCAGGAAGTAATTTGTGAAGTGGGGGTAAAGGGGAGGAGTGTTAAAAAAGACAACACATCCCAGCAGGCCTTCCACTACAAACTACATCCTCCTCTGTCAGTCATAATGCCACTGCACTCACCCTCACTGGCAGGCAGCAAAAGGCCCAGGTGGGCTGGCTGGGAGGAGTACTCACTGCACTGACCACAAATCCCAGCAGGCCTTCCACTCCAAACTACATCCTCACTCTCAGCCATCTTGCTGCTGCACTCACCCTCACTGGCAGGAAGTCAGTGGTCAAGTGGGGGAGAAGAGAGGTGTTAAAAAGACCCCATATCCCAGCAGGCCTTCCACTTCAAACAACACCCTCCTCTGTCTCCCACCTTGCTACTACACTCACCGTCACTGGCAGGAAGCAATAGGCCCAGGAGGGCTGGCTGGGAGGAGTACTCGCTGCACAGACCACAAATCCCAACAGGCCTTCCACTCCAAACTACATCCCCCCTCTCAGCCATCTTATTACTGATCACCCTCACTCGCATTTAGCAATAGGCCCAGTGGGCTGGCTGGGAGGAGTCCTCACTGCACTGACCACACATCCCAGCAGGTCTTACACTCCAAACTACACCCTCCTCTGTCAGCCATCTTGCTACTACACTCACCATCACTGGCAGGAAGCAATAGGTCAATGTCGGCTGGCTGGGAGGAGTACTCACTGCAGTGATCACAAATCCCAGCTGCCCTTCCATTTCAAACTACATCCCCCTCTGTCAGTCATCTTGCAACTGCACTCACCAGCAGGAAGTTATTCGTCAAGTGGGGCTGAAGGCGAGGAGTGTTAAAAAGAAAGACCACACATCTCAGCAGGCCTTCCACTCCAAACTACATCACCCTCTGTCAGCCATCTTGCTACTACACTCACCCTCACTGGCAGGTCATCATTGGCCAAGTGGGGGGTGAAGGGGGAGTGTTAGAAACGACTACACATCCCAGCAGGTCTTCCAATACAAGCTACATCACCCTCTATCAGCCATCTTGCTACTGCACTCACTGGCAGGAAGTCATTCGTCAAGTGTGGGTGAGGGGGAGGAGTGTTAAAAAGACCACATATCCCAGCAGGCCTTTCACTCCAAGCTACATCACCCTCTGTCAGCCATATTGCTACTGCACTCACCTTCACTGGCAGGAAGTCATTGATCAAGTGGGGGGAGGGGGAGGAGTGTTAAAAAAGACCGCTCATCCCAGCAGACCTTCTAATACAAACTCATAGAAACAGTCACCTGTGATGTACCTCCAAAACCATTTGCCTCACATCTCACTAAGGAGTGTAAGGCAAAATTCACTGAGCTGTGTATACACAATGCTGTGCACATGCATGGATGCCTATTTAGGCTGAGGTACCACAGTCTCTTGAGTAGAAAGGAATGACATCATCACTCACAGCATGACTACATTATATGGCAATATACACAAACTGCTCAGGGTTAGGCTGATACTTCAATGTGTCTGGTGAGACATTGCCCAATTATCAAAACGGGAATGGATCACTTGTACCTGTGTAACCAGGGTTAAATATCCTTGTCATCTTTAAAAACCCTCATTCACGTACATAGGCCGTGAGGCGGTGTATCTTGATTCTCTGCCCTGTTAAAAACGTGACAGCATCATCATTGGGTTTCTTTTGGTATTCTATCCTCCACCCAGAGGAAATACCACTGGTTAAAGCAGTAGTGATCAGTGATAAAAAAAAGAGAGGGAGTGCTCAAGTGAGGTGAATTAAAAAGACCTTGCATTACCTGAACTGCACCTTTATTCAGTTCGGAATGGAGGGAAGTAAAAACAGTGTTGTACGTGGGAAGACAGATTACTGGTCTAACACACTAGATTGTCCATGTATACGGTCGACATGTTTCAGCCCCATACAATTGCCCGGACGGGTCGGGGGGGCCTACTTCAGGACCTAGAATTATGGAGGCAGAGTTGTCACAGCCTAGGTGGGTGTAGCATTGGCTCACCTAATTTTGTGTTGATAATAGGCCATAGAGTACCTGTAACTGTAAATCCCCAACTGCTGGCTTCCTCTGGGTGCCGGCAGGCATATTAACCTGCTTGCGTGGCTGGTTAGCGCAACTTGTGCTTGCTCTCCTTACGGTGCCCCGGGTGAGACATTGACCATGCACATCACACACAAAGAACATTAACACTAGATGAGTATGTATGTCATGCAATTTTTGTAGATGTTGAGCTCACTAATCCTAAAGTGTCATCTACAGAGTGCCAGGTACAAGTCAAGGTCAGCAGACATGTCACAATCCAATTTGAGAACATGAGCATATTAGCACAGATGTGGAGCAAGACCATAATCTACATTGTGATTAAGTTGCATTGTTTATACCAAATAAAGGCTAACATCATGGGGATAGGCACTGGGGGGCGTGGCTTGGATGCCGAAGGGAATGGCGGCGTGAGCTCGGAGCTCCGCACCCGATCTCCACGAAAATCCTGCTAAATTGCACGAAATCTGCTGCGAGCCGCACCGTTGCATCGGTGCTAGCGGCGGAACAGACAGCAGCACCTCAGGAGACGGAAACCAGAGCGACATCGGGAGTTCGTGCCGTCCCGAAGTGCCGCGAGCCTGGGGCGCCGTGATCCAGAGGAGACCCTAAGATGGCGGCCGGGGCCGAGCGCCGCAACGGAGAAACGCCGCCGGACCAGTGAAGTCTGCGAGGGCACAGCCAGCGCGAAGAAGAGCCCCCGCTGCGATCCCCCCGACGGCAGGACACGAGACGGAACACGCTCCGGTGCACGGTGAGAGGGGACCGTGTGAAGGACGGATCGGGAGCTGTGGATCCGGGCGCTGATTTGCTTCCAAACCCGGGGCCCCAGCGGCTGCCAGCGCTACCACGAGTGCGGACGGGGGCACGGCCCGAGAGGTGTGGCGGCTTGTGGATCCGCGGACTGGGAGAGACGGCGAGATCTGGAGTGCCCATTGGGACACCGCGGCGGTCTCTGGCCGGGACCCCCGAAGCGACGATCTATAACCCCCGGAGATCCAGCGGCGCACGCAGGGGCCGGTGACCCCAGGACAGCCTGAGTGGGGGAAACCAGACCGGGAGGAGCCGGACGCTTTCCGAGGGCAGGGGATCTCCCGGAAGGAACACTGGTGGCGAAGGGTGCCCGGGCCGCGGAGTACCCGGGGAGCTGAGGTGACGGGGGCTGGCGCCCGGGGAGAGCCTGGAGGGGGCACGCTTGGAGCACCCGCTGCCCGGTGACCCGGAGAAACCGCGCCGCTGAAAGCGCCTGGGTGGGGCCGCACGAAGCACGGTGGCCCCTAACGTCGACTGTGTTGGGAGACGCTCGTGGGAGTGAGCAGTTAGGGGGTGTGCGAGCGGGAGTCGACGTGGACTCGCCTGCGGGCCCAGCAGACTGCACACCCCCCTGGCCCAAGGAGGCGCTACCCTAGCGCCCCGCGAGTGGAGGACGAGACGGTGGTGCCCCTATCTGGATGGTACACTGGCCACGACAGCCAAGAGAGGCGACGTGATGGGCAAGCCTAAGGCCAAGGGTGGGGAAGGAGCACCCGGACCGGAGCCGCAAGACGGAACAGCCCAGAGCCCTGCGGACCTGCAACAACTCCGGGATTTTATCCTAGAGGCCATAGCGGCCACGAAGGACGCGTTGCAGCAGGATATCGCGCAAGTGGCATCGGGCTTGGGGATTTTGAGGGCGGACCATGGGAAGCTGAAGGACCGAGTCAAAACGGTGGAAGATCAAGTACAAGACATGCTGCCGACACATAAATCTCAGGAGGGGCACCTGGTGGAGGCGTTGGAGCGCATACAGGTCCTGGAGCGGCGCGCAGAGGACCCTGAAAATCGCAGTCGTCTCAACAACGTCCGCTTGGTGGGACTGCCGGAACGCAAAGAAGGGGCCGATATGGTGGGATTTCTGGATGCTTGGCTGCGCTCCGAGGTGGCCCCGGAGGGCCTTTCGCCCTTCTTCACGTTGGAAAGGGCACACCGGGTGCCGGTGCGGCCCCCCAAACCGGGCCAACCTCCACGCCCAGTGGTGATAAAACTGCTGCACTACAGGGACAGAGACTGGCTGCTGCAGCGGGCCAGAGAAGCGGGGCCATTCCAGGTGGACAACAGTAGCGTCACGATGTTCCCGGATTATACCTATGAAACCCAGAAGCTGCGGCCTCCTTCCTGTCACTTAAGCGTGAATTGAGAACAGAGGGTTTGCAATACTCGCTCCTTTTCCCAGCCAAGCTGCGCGTCATCGTGGACGGCAAGACGCTCTTCTTCCCAACCGCGGCGGAGGCCTGGACGTGGTGGGACACGTACAAGTCCAACACGCACGAGACTGGAGCCCGACCGGCGGAGGCGCAGAGGTCACAGCCGATGCGGCAGTCGCGAAGGCTCCGACAGAGGAGACAGAGGGCTGGAAAACCTACGGACTCGCAAACAGTAGAAGAGAGGAGAGCGGCACTGCAAGCAGTGGTGGACTTATCCGGAAAGGTGGCGACGCAATCATCCCGCGGGACGGGCTCGGACAGCCGCGGCACGAGCTCGGAATCCGACCGCTACGTATTGACTGGGGGCCGTGGCCCCGTGGTGACCCCGCAGACTTCGGGGGAAATTGTCGAAGGCTGATGAGATGGCTCTGCCGGGGGGCCGGCACTTGAGAACTGGGGAACCAATTCCTATCGAGGTGGACTTATTCAGGAGAAGCTGCTCAGGTTTTCGTGAGTGTTTATAGGGGATGTGGGGGGCGGGGGGACGGGACTGTGGTAGCCTCCTTCGGTACCAGGCTACTTCCTAGAGGCCCATAAGGCCACTGCAGTGCAGACTGCGGTTTAGGTGATTGGTTGAGCTAGTTTGCTCTACTCTAGTTTGGATGGGGGCTGCTTCTCCGAAGTTGGGTCCTATTCTAGGGGGGGAGGGGCCGAGAGTAGTTGGGGGGGCTCGAGGTGAAGAGTTGGGAGGGGGGATCAGGGTTTTCTTTGGGGAGGGGTGGGACAGTGCCATCAAACGCGGCTGGACATGGATGGGTTTCGAGCGGGGGCCTCTGACGTGGGACCATGGCTAATGTGGGGTTGGTGAAATGTGTGACCTGGAATGTGCGGGGACTCCACACTATGGCTAGGAGACACAAGATTCACGCGTACTTGGTACGCAGGGGTGTGCAGATCGCGCTCTTGCAACAAACGCATTTAACGAAGCAGGAGGGCATCGCACTGCAGCGCAGGTGGAGGGGGCAGGTGTTTAGCACAGCTTACTCCGCGTTTGCGAGGGGAGCTATGATATGGATCCGAGCGGGCACCCCCTTTCAGGTGGTGAGGCACATTATAGACCCGGAGGGCAGGTACGTAGCTGTTGGGGGCAAACTCAGGGGTAGGGACATAGTACTCTGTAGTCTGTATGCACCCAATCTGGACCAGGGACCCTACTTTACGAAATTGTCCGGGGAGCTAGCCAGCTACTTGACAGGCCCCATTGTGCTGGGAGGGGACTTCAACTCAATCGCAGACACCGAGCTGGACAGGTCACACCCGCCCCTGCGGACATCCCCAGTCCACAGGTTAGCGAAGCGTAGACTCGAGTGGCAGGGGAGGTGGGAGCTGACAGATGCCTGGAGAACGCAGCACCCAGAGACGAGGGATTACTCCTATTATTCCCCACTACACGACTTACATGTTAGGTTGGACGCTTTTTTGTGCTCTCCGACAGTGCTCCAAACTGTGGCACACACGGAATATTTAACCCGCACGATCTCTGATCACAACCCTTTATTAATGACCCTGGAGTGGATGGTTGAGACCCCGCGGGTCCCACTGTGGCAGCTGAGGCCGGACACCTTAGAGGACCCGCCTTTCCGAGCGGCCTTGCGGGAACGGATTGTACACTATTTTACTGAGAACGAGGGCTCCACGGCGGCCAGGGCACTAGAGTGGGACGCATTCAAGGTGGTGGTTAGAGGCCATTGTATCGGGAAGTACGCTGGCGTGCGCAAGACGCTGCTAGGAGATCTGGACAAGGCAGAAGGGACATTGCGCAAAGCGGAAATAGCGCGGCTGGGTCGTCCTGAGCTACAGGAAGCAGTGTGCGAGGCTAGAGAGGCGGTAGCGGTCGAAGTGGAGCGGCTCCGGAGCTTTGATTACAAAGCATTTATGGTGCGGGCGCACGCTGAGGGGGACAAGGCAGGCACATTATTGGCTTGGCTGGCCAATCCCACCAAGCGTAGCCAACCGATTCTGGCCATTAAGGGGAGGGGGCACGGTCACTACTCAGGGGGACATATTGGACAGTTTTTGCTCCTACTACGGGACACTTTACGAGAGCGCACTAGAAGGGCGGGGCGAAGAAGCGGAGGCCTTTCTGGAGGGGCTACAGCTGCCTCACATAGAGCGGGAGGAGGCGGAGGCACTGGGCAGCGAAATAGACCTAGTGGAAATCAAAGGGGCAGTGGCACGCATGGCGCGGAACAAGACCCCGGGCTTGGACGGATTGCCCATTGAATTTTATAGTCGGTAACTGGACCTGCTGGCTCCACGGCTTCAGGAGGTATATAGAGAGGCCAAGCATAGGGGGAGATTGCCGCGCTCCATGCGTGAGGCGCTGATGATCCCGCTGTTGAAGACGGGCCGGGAGGGCTCGGACCTAGCGGCCTACAGGCCGTTGTCAATGTTGACAACGGACTATAAAATCCTAAGCACCATCTTAGCGAACAGGTTGCTACAGCATATGCCGCGGCTGATTCACGGAGACCAGTCGGGGTTTATCCCTGCACGAAATACCACCGCCAATATCTGCCGCCTGATCCGCTTGTTAGGGGATCCGCTGGAGGGAGCCCGCGCGCCGCTCGTGCTGTCGGTCGATATAGAAAAGGCCTTTGATAGCCTGGAGTGGGACTACCTGTACAGAGTCATGCGTGGCTTTGGTCTCGGGGAGGGATACATAGGATGGACGAAGGTCCTTTATGCCTCGGCGAGGGCGAGAGTACGGATCGGCGCTCTTGTCTCTGACCAGTACCGGGTGGGCCGCGGCACCAGACAGGGGTGCGCGCTTTCCCCATTGCTGTTCGCGTTGGCAGTAGAGCCCCTCGCGATAGAGGCCAGGACAGGCCGTTGCTACAGGGGGCTGGTCTACAGGGGGACTCCGCAATTCATTTCCCTCTATGCTGATGACCTGCTTATGTTCTTGGACGACGCGGCTGACGTACTGACTGGCGCGCGGGGGCTTCTAGCAAAATTCGGCAAGTTCTCGGGACTGCAGGTCAACTGGTCCAAGACCTGCTTGTTCCCGTTGCGCCCTGGCGGCCCAAAGCCGGACGTCCACCCAGAGCTCAAGTGGGAGCCTCACTGCCTCAAATATTTAGGGGTCCATATATACCACTCCGCCCCCGATATACTGGAGGGTAATGTGGGTCGCTGTATAAGAGCGCTGAAGGGCAGTATGGCCTTTTGGGCCACTCTCCCACTCTCGGTGACGGGACGCGTCTCGTTATTGAAAATGGTCGCCTTGCCGCGCCTATTATATTACTTTCGCACGCTTCCGGTGTGGATACCGAGTCCGGTTTTCAGGCAGCTGCGCTCCTTGTTGGTATCGTTCCTTTGGGGTTCGGGTCGACGCAGGATTGCGTTGGCAACTCTGACCAGGCCGAAAGAAGAGGGAGGCCTGGCAGTCCCGGACTTCGAATTCTATTACCTGGCGGCGCAGCTTCAGATCTTTACGCAAGAGGTAGCTAGAGTATACCGGGGCCCGGAGCAGGACAGGGAGGGGGGCACTCCCCGCCATGTGCTGGCATATATTACACTGCAGCAGCGTCTGGTCCTTAGGGACTTGACTATGGAGGAACAGACATTCCGACAATGCTGGAATCGATCGCAGCGTAGGGCGGGGGGGCGGCGCCCATATGCGCCGGAGATCCCGTTGGGCATGGTGACAGCGCTCCCGCACGGGGGAGATTGGTCGAGCCTACAAGTATGGGAGGAGGCGGGTCTCCAAGTGCTGGGCGATTTATACGAGGAGGGAGAATTGCTCCCTTATCAAGCGCTGCGGGAGCGGTTCGATCTTCCGCGAGGGGACTACCTGCTGCACGCGGCGGTCACTGGGGCGATGCGAGAGTACTGGGGGGAGGGGCTCCGCGAGCCTCCTACGTCTGCGGCGTGCCAATACGCTATGATGTCGGCGGGCACCCGCAAGGCTGTCACCTGTCTCTACTCCAGAATGCTGAGCGAAACATTACAACCGCTGACAGCCCTGAAAGACAAATGGGAAGAAGATCTACAAACAGATTCCAGATGCTACGTGGGCGGGCCTGGTTAGAAGGGCCAGAAAGAGTACGAGAAATGCCCGCTTCCAACTGATCCACTTCTATGTCCTCCACAGGGCTTACCTTACTCCGGGCAAAATTCGGAAATATTTCGGGGCGGAGGAGGCGGCGTGCCCTAGGTGCGGCACGATTGGAGCGGAGCTCGGCCATATGCTATGGGATTGCCCCCACCTGAGTGATTATTGGAAGGCTGTGTGCGAGACGCTGACTGAGGTAACAGACAGGGAGTTGCACTGTAGTAAAGCAGTCTGCGTTCTGCACTGGTTCCCACACACTCCCAAGAACGGAAAAGGAAAAAAGGAAGTGACGAGACTGTGGAAATCAAAGTTGGGCCCCACGCATAGGAGATGGCTTAAGGAGCTGCAGAGGTGGGCGGCGAGCGAAAGTACACTTAGGTACCAGCTAGCGAGCCGTAGGGAGGATGATAAGGCATTGGAGGCGGCCACAGCGTGGGAGGTGATGGTGCAGGCCCTGTGCAACAGTGAGACTGAAGACGGAGGGGTCCCATCGGACGGGGAGGGCAGCCCCCGGGCTACTCCAGTCGCACACACACAGTAGATAGGTAAACACGACACAAAAGTACCCAAATTCATCTATTCGAGCCTCCGCCAGGCGTCGTTGAGAGCACTGTTGGGGTGGGGAGGGAGGGCGAGGGCACTTGGGGTTCGGATTAGGGGATGGGTTTTGTTGGGGAGGAGGGGGGGGGGGAAAACATTTCAAAGCAGAAAGTAGACGTCCTGGGAGTAAGCCAAAGTCATTAGCCGCTGAGATCGTTCGGGGACACTGTCCATTCGGTTGACGCTGCCCGGCCTCCGGGATGTGGGCTAATAAGCTGTGTACGAAGATATCCTAGCCTGCCGGAGGTCTGGCACAGGGGATTGAGGCGCAGACCCGTAATGTATGTACAGTGATGATCCTGTGATTCTGCAATAAAAACGGTTTAAAAAAAAAAAAATCATGGGGATAGGCACCAAATCATCTATCTAAAACACTTTTTTTTTGCATCCAGGCATATTCTCAACGTGTACCAGTTGAGGTATAATGTATAATCACATAATTGACTGTGCCAAATCTGTACCAACAGGGCAATCTGGGAACACCTCCATGCAGATCGAAGACTCTCCTGTACATTTGGATGAGGAGGGGGAACCTGGCACCTCAGGTTTGGCTCGGCAGACGGCACCAGCACATCCAGAGGCATCCACTGCAACAACTCCCACCTGAGCTACCAACACACAGCTGACACCTACCACACAGCTGCACCATCAACCACAGGCAACACCACTATCACGGCTACACAGTCCACTCTGGAGTTCATGGACATAAACTCAAGTCAATGAGGAAGGAGGATCTGCTTTGACTGCACAACTGTGCCAGCCCGTCGGGGTGGTGGGAGTTGACGAGTGGCTCCCCATCACTGAACAGCTTTTGCCACTGATGCCCAAGCCAAAATCTCCCGGATACTTGATGCCTATGAGGGGTACCAGGGAGCAATGGGCCAGTTTTCTGTACACCTCCGAAATATTGAACTGCAGGCGTCCCAAGACCGAAGACTTGAGCGCTTCATGGATCATATGGACAAGGTCAAAGGGGTGCTGAGGAAGATCAGTTCTACCCTCTGCCAGGCATTTGCACACACAAGTGCCCCTCCCTGTGTGACATCTCCAGCTGTGCCATCAACATCTGCGCAAACTACAGGGAGGGACGCTGAGTCTAGTGGAGAATCCTCAGTACCCTAGGAGCCTGCAGTTGTTGTCCCCCCTCACCTCCCCAAAACGTGGGGTGGGTCGTCCAAAGGAAGATAAGGGAGGGGCGGGTGGCAATGCGCAAGCCCCAGGCAGTAAAAAAAGGCACACCTGATATCCTTCTTTGTGCACTACCCATTCAATTTGTAGACTATTTATACCAGCTGTTCCACATCCGATGGACATACACTGTTGGACTTTGGACACTGATAACTGTGGCTATGACTTTTGGGATGTCAACCAACAAAACTGTCAAATTCTCTTTTTTCATTTTAATTTCTATCACTGATCCATATTGTGTGTCTTCATCTATCCACCATGCTTTGTGAATAAAATACCCTTTGCTTATCAATGCCAGCTCATGTTGTGCCTTTGACATCTATCTCAAATTGTTGTGAGTATCATGTGAGTACTCTGATGAAAGAGTAATCAACCTAGGTCAACAGTACATGTAAATTGTAGCTTAAGTGTCACAAAGTCAATCAATTGTTGTGGCACCACAAGATAATCCTAGAGATTCAGTGTATCATACAAACCTTTGCCTACTGTACATATTCACAGATAGTCATGTGTGTGAACAATCATCACAAGTTGACATCCCACTCAAAAATCTATGCCACCAAACTAGTTTGTCATGTTCAAAAGACTAGACAAAACATTTGAAGGAGCTACATCAGACAATGCAAATTTCAATGCAAAACATACATTTTATTTTTGTGAACACCTGGTAGCAAATCACAAACACCATGAATGCCATACGCAATCAGTGGACACAAGAAAATCACACAGGACTGTACTACTGGCCAGTGCGAACAGGTCCCATGGCAACATGTTGGGCTGCATCTTTAGGTAGGTTACACGCATATGTCTGTGGTGTGGCATCTGCACTGTGATATACAACGAGGACACACATTTACAGCTACATCAAGTTCTCAAACATTGATCATCTAGGTGATGTGAATGGGAACTACCATGGTCTAGTCCCACAACCACATTGTTTTTGAGCACATGATGGTACACTTATTGCGAAACAAAGTACACACAATAGGATGAAAGTCCATTGGTGTTGCAGCAACTTCTATTCCTACTATTGCAAGCAGGTGTCATAACAGTTATGTATCCTTAACATCTGTGCCAGACATTCCCAGGATCATCCCATGCCCAGGTTGCACTCATACACAGCATCATCTGCCTGGCAATGGCACAACTCCGAAACTCCGCTCAGTTGCTGACATGGCAAAGTGAACTGAAACATCAACAAAATTAAATAAGATAAGCAAGGGCACATCATGTCTCACAAGAAATAGCAAACTGAAACTTCAACCAGAACAATGGCACTGTTAACACAAGTTAGGCCTGAATGACACAGTGTGCATGTAACTATGACCATACCCAAACCTGTGCTGCATAAACATTGGCACACTTATACTACACTCTGATGTGCACATAAACATAGGCCACATAGCTACACAACAAACACTATCGAATTGGAAATACATCTCAGTGCATACTTACTGTCATGAAAAGAAGTTGTAGATAAGCCGTTGGAGCAAGTCAACTCCTTCCAACTCCTTCCTCCTCACCATTGTCTTCATTGCCCAGCACAGGATCCTCAGCCGGTGGCACTTGCTGTTCTCCTTCTTCTTCAATTAGAGGGATTTCCTTTCTAATTGCCAGGTTTTAGAGCATGCTATAGGCTGTCCGGAATTCGGTTTAAACCGATTATGCACGAGAGTACCCTACCGGACGAAAATCAGCTGACCCGGTTTAAACCGAGTGTTACTGATTTTCATTGTTGTTGCGCGTTTTGGCCGCTTGATGGAGCCAAAGCATTACAAGAGCCCCCGAACATCATCTTGGTTCTCACCGGAATCGCAAGTCGCAGCGGAGGCCAGCTTGATTGCATCGAAAGCGGGAGGGTCGCCTGCAGCGAGGACGTCCCTTCCTCGCCCCTTGATTTTGGCATTTTCTGCGGCCGTTTTTCCCTCTCTCTCTCGCTCAATGGCACCTTTTGCAGCGCGACTTGTGACGGAACCGCATCGCCCTTCTCCATCGCCCCCCCGTGCAGCACGCACTGCGAGCACAGCCTCCGTTATACATTGATCTCTCTTTCCCCCAGCAGTGCATAACAAGGTTGAACATTTCTGCTTATTTGTTTGCCAAAGGTTTGACTATTTTGCTTTAAACATTTGCCAATTCTGTTGCCCTGCTTGGGACATGGCCCTCTGCTAGTGCGGATTGCAGTTTACTCCCCCGACTCCTGCGGCCCCCTGCTGGCCACCTCAACGCCTTAAAGTGTGCACATACTGCTCTTCTCATTTGCAATTTCTTTGCTGTACTCCGAACACGGCCGCCTGCTTGGACTGACTACTGCTGTTTACTTCCCGGCTCCTGCTGCCCCCTGCTGGCCGCCTCAATGTTTGCCTACTCTGCCTTAGTCGTTTACCAATTCCTTTTGTTCACTTACGATCCCAGCAGTCTGCCTGTGCTACTAGCTCTTTGCCTCCCGTTTCTCCCGCTGCCTCCTGCTGGCCACCTCAACCCCTACTTACGGTGCCCCCCCCACATCCTGATCGTTGATACTGAGGCCCTTGACCCGAAGTGCCACCTACCACCGCCCTGCCTGCACAGCCGCCCCCCCCCCACTGGCAATGGGCCCACTTACGCACACAGTAAGTAGAGCTCGACTCTCGGGCTCCTGCTCGGTGCAGCCCCCCTCACACCTACGCCTGTCCTAGATGCCAGAACCGAGATCAGAGCGCCAGCCGCAATTTGGAAACAGCTGTCTCTTGACCCTCCCCCCTAAGCCCCGGGCGGTCTGCGTTTCTCCTAACGGCTCTGACCTCTGCCACGAGGCCCTGAGTTTGAGCCAGGCCACGGGTCCTGGTACATGCTCTAACCACCCCCCAACCCCCCCCCCGCCCCAAAAAACAACCCTTGTCTGCCTCTTTGAGCCATGTTTTATCGTCGCCCCACTACCGGAATCAGCCCCCGACCGAGACAAGTCAGAGTACCCCCCCTTCATTTTCATACTCCTGTGGACTGGACAAACAGAAGACCACCCCCCCCCCCCCACCCTTTCTCATTTCATTCTCCTGCGGTTTCGGCAAATAGAAAAATAGAAGGAGACAAATGACAATTGGTCTCAAAAACGCCCTAAAACAAGACGGCAACTTTCCCCAATTTTTCACTCTCAAGATGGCCTACGAGTTGCCCCCCCCCCAACCTGAGAACACGGAGAATGATTACCTATCCTCATGTCTGCCCGAGCCTCACTCTCAGAAACTCTCTACCCAGACTGTGACTTTCGCATAAAGTTTTTGCCCAGCTGACTTAAACTCCTATTATTTATATAATTAGTGTCTTTTACCACTACAATTTTGTTCTCTAAAACTATTGCCCCCCTGTTTAACTGAGTGCTGGTGTCTCGCCATCATGTCTGTTTTGTTGTTACTGTGACAAATCTGGCGTGCTACCACCCAAATTATGTTATCTTTATAAGTATTGCTCCCTTGTTTAATTTTAATTTCAATTTCACTATCATTAGCATCGTTACGCTATCACTACCTAGCTTTACCCGGCTGTGTTCTAATCTGTCTAATTCTGGTGACACCCCAGTTGTGTAGCTGTGCTTCAGCTCCCCCTTAATGTACTTCGGTGCTCCTCGGCTGTACTCCCTCTACCTTTTGCTCTTCCCCCCACTTTCATTCTCTCCTACTCCCTCCTTACTCCCCCCTCGAGTTCATTATCTCTACTCCTCTACTCTCCCCACTACTTTAAATTCGCTGCCCCCTACTCACTCCTAAACCGCCTCACCCCCTCTACTACCTTGTCTCCCATCTCTGACTTCCTCCCTCCCCTCTCGCCCCTCCTCAATCCCCTCACCCACCACTCATACCTCGTCTCTTATCTCAGACTTCCTTCCACTCCCTCCAAATTCCTTCTTATGGTTGTGAGGCGCGCGCTGGACATGTTAATGTCTATAACTCGCCCTCTTGTGTACATTAATGCATTGTAACATCTTGAGCCGCTCTGACCTTACATTGTTTAAAGGTTTAAGGACTACTCAGTAATCGCGTTGCTTTCACAGTTCACCCCAAAAGGCTCAGAAAATGTAATTTGGAAAACTTAGGCTCCTGGGTGCTTTAGGAGTGAGGAAGAGCAGGGGACGACGAAAAGCGTGCAGCGTGAACAGGTAAGAGATCTTTATTTTTATTTTTTATACCGCCCCCGCCACTCCTGTTCCGCAGTAGCTGCCACTGAATAAAAGTCATGGCTTTTCCACTGAACAGAACTTCGTGGGCAGAGTGTTCAGCCAGTGCGTCAAGGCATGCAAAGGGTTGCATACTTGGCACTCATCACCCCTTCCTATCTCTGATAGTTCCCCTGGGTAGGGCAACCTGTTCTCAATTCTGGTACAGAAGAGTGACTGTTGGGAAGTGGGTTGCAGTAGGCCGAGAGCATGGAGCCAATCGCGCACTAGCATCTGCATCAGTGGTTGTGTTCCACTGCACACTACTATTGAAGGTGTGGTCTCTGACGACACAGTTCTACAGAATACCATCATTGATGCAGACACCCACAAGCAGTAGTTAATTTTGTGGTGCATATTTTGGGGTTTCAATCACAAAATAGCTCCGCTGTAATGGATTCAAAACTCTGTAGCTAGATTGACTTCTGGTACCAAAAGGTTTGAACAAATTCTTGCTCTCCCAGCCAATCTGCTTTGACTGCCTATTTGGCAGGGAATTAGTTGAAAACTATCTGCACTCAACACAGAGAGGCCTATTCTCAAACTGCATTTGTAATGCAATAGGTCTCACATTTACACAAGTTTGAGCTATTGACATTGCAAATAACAATGCCTTGTATTTTTGTTTTCGTTTTGAAAACATAAATAAAAGGCTTTGACATTTACAATGCGAATAACTTAAACTCGCATAAATGCGAGACCTATTGCATTGCAAATGCTTGTTAAATCTGAGCTGCAGAATCAAAGGACAATGGAAAGTATTTCATGAATGTATTAAGCTTCTGAAATGTAGAGCAGTATACATTTTCTGAAGAAAAATGGCAAAAGCAATAATAAAAGCAAAGCGTTCCATAAAAACCGGTAAAACACTTTCAGTTGTTTTTTGTGGCGCGAAAAGGAATAACCACTGAAAAGCACTGTTTTTTGAGGTATTCAAATCACTGGAAAACACTGAAAAAACACCACCAGAATTTCCCAAAAATAGAAACTGAAAACAGGAAAGCCTAAGCATGCAGCAGGCAATGGTGATGGTGATCTGGCACACCTTTCCAGGAGAATATTGTAGGGCTCCTCCAGTTTTGTCAAGACAGCGAGAATCTCGCCTTGAGGAGGCCAAAAGTCTGTTCCACTATCCGCTTTTCCTCCTTGGGCCTTATTGAAGCAGTCTTCTCCTAGAGTAACTAGATTCCGCAATGGTGGTAGTAACCATGGCTGGTTGGGCTATCCTACGTCTCCTAAATGGAAGATAGAGATGAGTAAAATGTTCAAGCAAACATTTATTGATAAGACACAAAACCACTCACAAACATCATTAAAAAGCGTACTTACCAACAAGCCAGGCCCGCTCTAGATGTAGTTAAGTCATCATACGGGATATGACACTGTTCCCTAGAATGTCGTGGGCTGATCTGGGAAATCTGGAACAGACATGGGAAATACACATATCTGTTAAACACACCACCTGTACATTGATTCAGTGGAAGTGCTTCCTGTTCCGATATACTTGCTCATTGGCCTGTGGTGGAATCAAAGCAATATGTGTCCCATTGATTGCTCCAATGACATGTGGGATTCACCCGAACCCATAAAAATCTGCTTTGATAATGGCAGGTCAATTCCCCTGGTTTGGGAAACTTGATGTAGCTATCCATTTGTCTGGTCAATGCCGGCAGTACATCCCGAAGTACATTGCTAAACATAGGCTGGGACATTCCGCCAGATGTTGCCACTGTGTACTGGAACAACCCAGTGGCCAAGAAATGCAGTACTGCCATCACCTTAACTTTGGGCGTCACTTATGTAGGATAGTAGCGATTTGAATGCAATGAAGGTGCCAACTGCTGGCACAAATCATTTATTGTGGCCTTATTAAGATGGAATTTTCGGATCACGTACCTCTCTTCCATGATTTGTAGGTCAGGAAAGTGCCTGTAGACAGGAGGCTGTCTTACGGCTCCTGTGAGATACCTATGTGTGAAGTGTTAACACAGTAGGTGTTATATCACAATGTACCCAGCAACATGCACTTAGACAAACACCAAAGGTCAATAACCACACATGCCAGTCCATGGCAGTGCACCCAGATTTCACAGAATTAAAATATACTAAACATACCAGAGCATACATGACATTTCTGATTACGTCTCAAATGTATAGTTACACAGGAAGGAAAGTACACTCAGACAGTTTTTTTTAATGCAAAAGCAAACAGGACATAGACCAACTCTCACAAGTCAAGAACACGTGTTAGGTATGTCTAATGACTGAGCAGGTTTTATCGTAAATACAGTAGGATCATGTTACGTATCGCATCATGTACACCACATACATCTTGAGTTTCACTCAGCACTTCATGCAGAATAATGTTATATGGTGTGCACTGTCATGTCTGCATTGTATATACAATGACATATACAACCCATTGACAATGTACATCTTTCCCAATATGCAGATGTACACTTAAGTATGGAATACAAAGACCACTTACAATGTACCATTTAGTTTCAATGAATCTGTGGAGTGTTTGAATTTTGAGTGTATAGGCCTGCTGGGAAGGTAGTATACTGTACATCAGAGAGACACCCTTTCCACCTGGACACCACACACTGGGTGACAGTGGCTTCCAACACTGTGATATCGTGTATTTACACCTGTTAATGGGCATGGGCAGCATATTGCATGAGAGAAAGTTGAAAATCAGAAACTGTACTGTGTAATTTCATGTTGGTTTAGCTTGCCAACAAGTGTTTTATGGTCCTCTCAAGGTTACTTTTTTCATGTGAATGTGGGCATTTGATTTGTATGCTCCTTCAACATTCAATATAGTGCATCCAGGCATGGTGTAGTACAAAACATCAACATTTTCAAGTTTTGTTCCCCCAACCAAAACTTTATTCAAAAGTCACAGTAGGCGGTTCAGAACCGAGGCGGACACAGCCATAGTATGTAACTTGTTATGGTGACAGTTGCGGCTCACTGATTGTGTCCGCCTGCAGTGACGATCGATGCAGTAAATTTCTATTGCTAATGAAGTAATCTTACTTACCGCTGGTTATTTTGAACCGCATGGTAGGCAGAGTGTCGGGTAGAATTTGATTGCATTGGATGACTTTGAATATTGCAACCGACGCGGATCTATCCCTTTGACCGCCCACACAGAAGACTGCCTTTGCGGTCTAGATATAAGACTTGCGTTTTGCTAAACAGATCACTTGCCTTCAGAACCTGCACTTCTACAGGCCTCCCAATCTCTCGTCTGCTGTTCACATCCTGTGGGAGCTACAATGTCTCACTATACAGGGAAGTACACATCAGTTTAACATGATGACGCCTTATTTTCTGCCATATATCAAAGAACAATTGATGTGGCCTATCCCGACCTAGATGGATGCAGTTGAAAGCCAGAGAGCAGCATGAAGGGGGTGAGTATGTGCCCTTAAGAACTTTGTACAATAATATGCATGTACACGTTTCGCAGCCAGTGTCATCATGATTTTAGGTTTTGCGAGAATCGAGACCCATGTAATATGTAACATGTAGCAGATCCAACAATAGTTGTTGTTGCATGGTTAGGTCCCTTGAATCAGGGCCATGTAAGACTAAAAGAGGCTGGGTATTACCAGTAGTGCAATTTCATTGTAAAATGGGCACATGACAACACAATGTGCAAGGAAGCAACATTTTACATATTTCTGTGATGCTCAACAAAGTTTATCGCAAATACCATTGTTTTCCATACTCTCTGTATTCAAACAAACCTTTTGTGTAATTTGTCGCTTGTATACTTAACTGTGACATACCATGCAAAACAACCAGGTAGCAGGCACTATGTAAGTACAGGCCTTGGTAAGTGGACCTGTGCTAAACAATTTACAAACAGCACTGGTGCAGCTGGCAATATTCAGACTTATGTGTACTCATGCCACATGTAAGACTGGACCTTACCTTAAGTAAGTGACAGAATACATCCTATCTAACTTTGAGCTGATTCCATGTTTTAGAACATGTTTAGAACTATGATTTAGCACTGTAACACAGATATCTGGAAATGTGGCTTCACCGACATCTGAAAAGGGCAGATAAATTCAGGTGAAGAGCACAACGGCATCTAAGCTGGACAATGTGTGACTGATGATATGTATCAGGGAGGGGTAGGCTGACTTGTCCTTGTGGGATGTGTTCTAAAAGTACAGATGAAGCTCCGATGGTCACACAAAAGGGGCTGGCGAGCACGCATGCCCGAAATAGCCCAAAGGACATGGTTGTGCACCTGGCTCCTGTATTACAAAAAAATTACATCCACTCTCACTGATTTTTTGGCCCCTCTTTGGGTTAGGCTTGACAATTTGGAGGTAGCCTCCAGGGACATGTGAAGTAGAAGGGACAGTCTTCTAAGCCTTATGGATAGGTTTCCCCATTACTTACCACCCCAGTCCCAAGTTACATCCTCTGATGTGCCTTCCGTCAATCTCCTTAGTTGTAGCAGTAATCAGTGTGAAACTGGCAACCTTAAGCCCCAGGCTGTACTAAGTCAGATTACTTCTTCAGGGCCTAGTGATCCCCACCGAAACACAGAAGGCCCAGGCCCCACTAATTTGCTTCCCCTGGTTCCTAATGTGGCAGGCATACCCTGTACTGGTGGTCGGTTGATCACTGGTTCTCTGTGCCGGGCGATTAATCTACGTCCTGCTTGTGCCCCTTACACTGTTGTTTTGACGGGGGTTCCAGGGCTTACCACACGTCTCAGAAACCACTGGCAAACTGATTAACAAGGCCTCACACTGTTTAAATATACACACAGATTATTCCGTTAGAGACCATAAAGACATCTTGATGGCTTGCAGGGCTTCCCAGATAGGGCCCACTAGGAAAACACTAGAGGGTGACTGTATTATCATCAGTGTCAGATACCCAGAATTGGCATGAAAGATTTTGTGTGGAGCATCTGAATCGTACCTCTCAGATACATGCATAAAACCACTCCTGTTGGGCTATTTTATAGACCCCCCCCCCCCCACAAGCGCCTCAAGGGTAGAACAGCAACTTGGCAGTGGGTGCGTAGATAATAGAGTGGGGGCCCACCAGTCGCTTTCAAACCGTTATGCTCCTTTGGCAGACCTTAATGATCTGGACTGACTCTTTGAGGCAGAAGAGACACGCACGCTGTCACTCCAACATCTGGGCTTATTACCTCAGTGTAGAAAGGTGGCTGGGGATTCACCATCTTTAAGATGAATCCAGCTCCCGTCACACTCCCAAATCATTAAGCACCCCTTAGGCAACCTTCAATCCACGGGGTTCTCACAATCACCCCCTTCCATCTTAACTTCTCCCTTGGGCCATACCCCCAAACCCGGGAAAGACTTAAGACTCATTTCTTGGAACGAGGCATGCTTGTCCTCCAAGTTCTCCGATGAAAGTTGGTTACAGTTTATTGAGTCCTTCAACATCATTTGCTTCCAAAAGACTTGGGAAGCTAAGAATACATTTTTCTTAGAGGGATATAAGACCATTTTTTGCCAAGCGATGGGCTCGATTGCAGGCAGACCGAAGGGGGGGGGTCTTATTTTTGTAGCTCAAGTACTGTGGCACCCATACAAATTATGAAGTGGGACTCCCAGGTATTCCAGGGCAAAACATTTCATATTGGGAGAGCCATCTCAATGGTAGTTGTTGGACCTGCGATGGGCAAGCCCAGCACAAAGGGGGGTAGCTTGGCTCGAGTGACAAGGCGGTAGAAGGCTGTTGTGTTAAGCCGGCTATGACCAAATAATAACTCCCTGCACACCACATAAAAAGAAGGACACCACACCACTGTTATAGAAAAATACGTTTCGTTTATGTAAAAGTTCTCTGGGTTGGAAGAAGTTCAATTAGTTAATCACATTCACCTTTCTTACATGGGTTTGATTAGCTGTGTACTGGTTGCGTAGGAATAAATGGTTGGACTCTAATAAATAAATATACTGGATAAATATCAGGATTCAATACATTTGGAATAAATATCAGCAATGACTGGAATAAATATCAGCAAAACATCACAGTTGCATAGCAAGTTAGATACCGATCGTTTCACATAAATATCACAGGGTCATACTGGTATCGCTGCCACCAATTAATCACTTTCAGGGTAAAGACATTTAGATTGCCATTTAATGCGGAATGCGCGCTCTTACAGTTTTTGAAGTGTTCACGGGTTCGGGCTCTCTGGGCACAAGATACTCGTGATAATCTTTTAGTTGCACTTAAAGCATATTGCGCGTGTATCTGGAAGATAAAGACATACAATGACTACGGCAATTACACTCCGCGGCCAGCCGGTTTAATATTACTGCGGCCGGAGGAGTCTGTGCGCTTCTGTCAACGCAGGCGGGGTCTCCGAAGGCGGCTTCAGTTCACGAGTCCTCAGACCGTCGAACGGGCTGCCGGAGGGGTCAAACTACCTGCGCGCACAGTTCAAAATTGGAGCCGCACCTCAGTCCCGGAACAATGCGGCAACTTCAGGGGAAGAGACGGTCCCACCTCACTTTAGCTGCGCCGGTAAGCGCTCCAGTCGGTATGGCCCTTCTCCCAAGGGCGAAGGGGGGTTCCAGGGGCTCCGCGATCCTCCCTCCGATCTCACTCACGGGGGGCTCCCGCCCACAACAACAGTCCCTAAGTCACTCGGGCAGGGCAGAGACGGTACTCTCGCCCAAATGAAGGCCAGCCTTTCCCCGCCCCAGCGCAGCACCTCACCTTCTGTCCACGATCAGCGCTTCGACGGCGGTGGGTTCGGAGACGTCCGAACGCCCGCCAGGAGGCACTTAAGTTGAAGGGGCCCTGTCAAGGGTCGCAGTCGCGATCTCACCACTGGGGGAGGCGGGGAGGCTCTAACTATGGCCAAAGTCTCTGAGGGGCAATTGGGCACTCGCTGGCCAGGCGCTGAAGGCGAGAGGTCACTGCTCGCGCTTCTGACTGGAACGCCAGTCAGGGTCCACGCCAACAACCTCGGCTGTACTTCTGCCTGCGCTATCAGCTGCCTCAGGGGGGGGGGGGAACAGGGCAGGTGTCAATCTGGTTTCAAGTCCTCTTCTATGTTTCTTCTCTTCTCCACTTTTTCTCATCATGGCCGCCAGGGACTGGGCCTTTCATAGCCAGTGCCCTGGGGTGCCAGCACGAGCCAGAAGGTTCTAGAACCTTCCCTGGCTGTGCCAATGACATGGCCCTTCCAAGGTGTCTTTTTGGTCATTAGGAGCCACCATACTGGGCTTCCTAAGGCAGCCATTTTGTGTACTTGTAACTTCTGAGGGGATTCCTGTCAGGTTTGCAGGTTACACAAAGTGCGCCAAAACCTCCAAAGGGTCAGAGGTCAGAAGGACTCCAATGGGAGTCACTCTCATAGGGGACAATGGTGTCCACCATTTTAGGGTTGACAACCTCAGTTTGTAATGCCACCGGTTCCGTCAGGCGCCTTGTACATAGGTGCCAGGAACTTGGTGAGCAACTGAGCGTCAAGGGGCATCTAGCCCCATGGGACAACACACAAAAAGGTCCTGGTAGACAAATAAAAAGCGACAAATTTTAGGAGGCACGGGGGAACAAAATAAATCATGGTGTGAGGGGACTCTCAGAAGCAGACAGGTCTAACAGTAGTCATTCATTTTTATTGCACATAGGGGGCCGGGTCAGTCATCTAACTTTGCAGCCCTAAGTAACGCCTTAGACTCACTAAAGAGGGAGGCCCTTGGGCATGAGAATCTTATCCTGGAGGGAGATTTTAACTGTCACACATGCCCAAATTTCTTAACCCTGTTACCCAACACACAACCTTGCCCGATTTCGGATGATTTGCACCTGGAGCATATCATGGAAGGGGAGGAGATAAAGAATTTTTTGCACAAGCACAACCTGGTTTTTACCCTAGATCAGCTGTTAACCGGGCCTTGGTTTAAAATCCCTCCGACATATAAAGGAAGGTGTTACGCCATGATTATTGACTTTATTTTTGTATCTGCTTGCATGGGTTGGCCTCCTGTTTCCTTTAATATTATATTCAGTCACTTCAGCAATCATAACCTGCTGTCCCTGTCCATAGAAGGGGAAGGAAACCAACCGGTGGACCCTCAAAAGCCCCGGGGAGCCTCGACACCCATTGCCCAAAAGAGGCGCTTACGCTGGTGGCAAATAAATGCTAAGCCTTTCAATCATAACCCTTTGGCTCTTTGCCAGCAAGAGATACTCTTATTCCTGGATCTATCAACACCTGGCGAGGAGGTCTCAAATTATTTTGCCTCTATTGCTCAGGCAGTCTCTAGGCTTCTATCGACCTAGGTGGTTGGGCATTTTCCTGCTCTTCCTTCATGGTTTGCTCCGAAATGCCCAAAGGCAGTTGAAGAAAGCCCCGAAACAGTCGCCTCGGGACAAGGAGTGGGTGCTAAACTGCCATCGAAACTACAGAAACAGGCATGGTGAACTGAGGGACTGTACACTTTTTTGGAAGATAATCAATAGCCCTTGCTTCTTGGAGCCATCAAAAACCTATCCTGTGCCATCACATCACCCCAAATCAGTGTGTTTCGCATTTTGAAAGGGTTTATAATGCTGGCCTTCCTGAAGGGTCTCGAATTGATATAGTGCCTAATCCGGCAGCCACACCAGTTACCTTATAGTTGGAGGAAGTTTACAGGAGTATTAAGTCCTTGCTTCGGAACAAGGCGCAGGCCCTGATGGGATTCGCCCAGATCTCTTACAGGACAACATTAAAGTCTCGGCTCTGGTTCTGACACTGATGTTAAATGCAGCAGCGTCAAAAGGGACGTTGCCCTCCTGGTCTACCACCACCATCATTCCAATTTATAAAAAGTGGGAAAGAGACAACCCGCAATGCTACTGCCCTTTTTCCTTCATTAAAGTCGTAGTTATGGTGCTAAGTTGGGTCCTTTTGACTAGACTCTCCTCGTGGGTTGATGCCAATCAAATATAATCGGAGGTCCAGTTTGGTTTTCGCCCGAGAAAGTCAACTATTGATCAATGTCTTATCCTCTATCTTTTAATAAACAAATACACTGTTGCACAACCGGGAGCGTTGTTTTTAGCTTTTATGGACCTTATTACAGCTTTAGATTGAGTTAACCAGAAGAAGTTGTGGGACATACTGACCTCTTTGGGTGTTGATCTCTCTATTCTGCCCATACAACAGCGGCAGTAAGATTCTCCCGAGAGGGGGACCAAACTGAATATTTTAATTGCACCCTGGAGGTCCACCAAGGATGAATTTTAACCCCTTTTTTTCTCCATTTATATTAATGGTTTGGAAGCTGCCCTCCTGGCTTTACAGTCCGACTCCCCCGGCAGGAGATCTTTACCAGTTTTACTATATGCGGACGATGCGGTGGTTATGGCTCACACAGCCCTGGGATTGCAGGTTTTAATTGACGGGTTCATTGCTTTTATGGATAGGCTGGACCTGTCAGTCAACTTCACAAAGTCGAACATTTTTTAAATAGGCTTTCACACCTTAGCAAAGGCTTTCCCCTATCTGGGTATTTATTTGACGATCAATTAAAATTGGAAAACATTACTGGAGGGCAAGCTGAGCGATCTGAGCAAATCTATAGGCACCATTGCCAGCTATGCCCACAGATTGGGGTCTTGGGCACCTAAGGTGATCCTAAAATTGTACTAGTACATAAGCACCTCAAAAGCACTATATGGTAGAGAAGTATGGGGGTACATTGCAGCACATAAGTTACAGGTGGCTGAAAATAAGTTTTTATGTTGGATTTTGCGTGTCCCTCAGAGCACACCCGCCTATGCAGTGCACAAATAATTGGGTGTTAACTTCCTAGTGCATCAGGTGGCAGTTAAGTCTCTATTGTGTTGGGTAAAAATGTGGTCGAGGGAAAACCAGGACCTAAATCGCCTGATCATCTCAGATTGCCCATCACTAGAGCATGCTCATAAAATTCCCTTGCTACGTTATATGAAAAGAGTCTTTGCTTTAGGTAGGCCAGATATTTTTCTCTCACGTGACACGGTATGGCTTCGGGACCTTAATATTATAAAAGATGTATATTTTAAATATACCTCAGCCCACCGTGAAAACACCAACCGTAGGAAGCCAACAGTGAGGGCGCATGCCTTGTGAAAGTTTGTCCAGGGAATGGAATAGCAACTTTCTGCCCTGACTAACGCAGTCAGCAGGTTTTTAGTCACCCACTTTAGGTTCAACCTTCTGAATCTCCTCCTTGCATCCCAGTCTGGCTTTGTTCCCCCAAACTTGAGAGGACCCTGTGGCTGCCACTCTAGGTCTCCACAGGACACGTTACATTTTGCCCTTCGGTGTACATTTTTTTCCCTCCCTAGATGGCAGTTTCTTTGCCCCCCTAAGTTTAGGCAAGCCAGAGTGGCACTTATGTATTTACAGCTGTTGCCTAATGAACTTACACTCTATGCAGTGACATGTTTCCTGCGGGCTGCCTATAGATCCAGACTTTCTACACCTGATTGAACATTGATTGGCCTTCTGTGTTTTAGTATTGCTTTTTTCTACCCTTTCTATCATCTGTGCCAATGAGTGACTTTTTTCTTAATTGTTTACATTGGATGTGCAGTGTTTTATCTGATTTTTTTAACAACGCTATCTTTTTCTTTTTAATGTAGGTATGTATCTTTTATGGTTGTGTTTGCTTCTGTATAAAAATGTATTATTATTATGATGTTGACTCATCAAACTATGTTAATTGAAGCAGGGCACCTGCTGTTCCACAAGCTCTGGATGAGGGAAAGTTCACTATATGCCGTATGTTAAGGCTGCAGTGTTCTTCCATTTCATGGTAGACGGTTGTTTCCCCTTGGGTCACATAAGGTAAAGATGGTATACTATGAGGGCATCAGGAGTAAGGGACAAAACATCAGCTGGCACATAGATGTGGTTAAGATGTTGAGAAGGATAAAAATGATGTCGCCCCAAACTATGTTCCTGACATGATTATGTGCGAGAGTGCACAGGTCATGTAGCTCTCACAGGTGTGCTATTGACTCTATATGACCCAATGTTGTCATCCAAGTAGAAATTATGATGTTAGTCAATGTCGGTAGAGTTATTACACCTACATACCATGTACATCTCAACTAATTTATTTTCTAATCTGTTTTTCAGCATCAGACCACGGCAGCAATGGAGACAGTATCACGATTGTTGGTGAAGCAGCAGCCACAGTGGTTCTCGTGATGCCAGTGAGCATGAGGGAACCAGTGGCACAGAGGGTGATGGGAGCGCCACTGAGGAGCTGACAGATGTCACAGCAATGTCATCATCCAACTCCAGTTTCACTGCGCCCTCCCAGGTGGTGGAGGATCCCCCTGGACCTCTATCGACTACATCAAAGTACACCCCCCTACCATCTCCACCCTTACAGCTGCTCTCCAGCCCACTGTGGTTGCTCCTCTAGGAGGGGAGAAGTTTCCGTCACAGGAGGCCTCTCACCCTCACCCCCTGCCTCAGTCTCCCCTGCTGCCCTGAGTGTGGAGGCCATTGACCTCTTGAGACAGATCTCTGCGGGTCAGACAGCAGCGCTGAATGCCCTCCAAGTGCCTACCAATCAGCAGACCCAGATAGTATATTTTCTGGAGGGCATTCACTCGGACACGTCTTCCCTACAGAGATCCATTCAGGCTCTAGCCTCCACACTGACAGCAGCATTATCCTAAAACTATCTTTCCACCCCCGCCTCAACCCCATCCAGTCTATTCCCATACCTGACCAAAGCACACACAAACCTGACCACGCATCCACAGCAACATCGACACGCAGCACACAAACACACAAACATAAGGCGACAGACACACACACACGCAGCAGACACAAGACACCCTGACTTCCACATCCACTGTCTTACAGACAGACACAACACCATCACACACACACACCCACAACAGACCAACACCAGCACCCAGACATGCAGCATACATCACTATTCTCTGCCTTCACACCCCCTACCCTTGCCTATCCTCGTACCCCATCGGCCCAGAAACAATCTCATTGCCCTTGAACCCTTTCCTGCCCAAACTTATCAATCCCCTCCCAGACCTAAAAAGAAGACCCTTGTGCTCCTGCCATACCCTTCAACATCCACCCCTAAAACAACTAGCCATCCCCTTACTGAGACCCAAAAGCAACATCAAGGAAGCCGGAGAGGAAACCTCCCCTCCTGCGCCACCACCTAACCCCAGAAGATCTTCTTCCCCATCCTACCCTGTATTTCCACCGGGAAGAAATTTAAAAGCAAAAATCCCCCCCCACACCCCCCCCCCATTTCCTTCACCACCCTTCAGGGGTATGAAATGCCCAAAATGGTGAAGATCCGCCGCTTCCCTCCCACAGACTCAGCCAGCCCCCCCAAACCTGCATCCAGCCCTCCCAAGGACCAACCCAGCCAATTCCCCTTCCCTCCTCAACCCCCCAGTTTTTTAACTTTTAGTGCCTGGCATGCACCCTAGACGAGAACCCTCACTCATCCAAAGGTGACATGCTTCATCATTGGGTCCCCTCTTACACACAGTTACCGCAAGGTATCCAGTGTGGGCTACAACTCTCACTATAGAGAGGAGCGTGAGGTGTTTTAATGTACCCAATTTCAACAATAGAGGTGAGGGGCAGAGTGCAAAAAAGAGAATCGTGTGTGTTTAAAACTAGCTCATGGGTGACTAAGCTTAATTTAATATTTGTCCCCATAGACCAGTATTAAAAAAGCTCAATCTAAGAAATTGGCCCTGTCATACTGGATGATATAGACGCGATCTTAACAATACTAGATTAGCTATTGATGGTCCTTCTTATGTTACATTTATATACATGGCTTTTGGACACATCGATGCTGCAAGCCCCTCCTTCCCATTTTGAAAATGAATATTTACTACACACAGTGCTGGCGGAATTATAGCGAGCCAGTATATATATTTATATATTTTTTCTATATTTTCTCTACATAAGGGCTTAACTTGACCTACATGTAATGAATTCTTACTATATTGTTTGACGTTTTTCTTGTATTTGGTTTTTCGCCATTTTTGAATTTATGAAGGCATCCGAGATAGGGAAGAGCTTTATCCCCCCTTCTTCCCCCTGTTACAGTCATTAGAGGTTCCCGCGTGAAAATCTCAGATCGGGATTCCTCTAGACTACATTTTCCAAGGTCCTTTTGATCCGGAAGTCCATGACGTCTACTTCCGGGTCACACGCAATTACGAAGTGTATCGGGGACATAAAATTACACGAGGAGAATGGCTTCTTCCCCTTTGGATTTTACCCACAGAAAAGACGAACAGAGAGAAATAAGAGGTATTGCATATTATTTTTGCAGAGGGAGCACACGAGTCAGCACGCGCTTTTTTTCTGCTGATCTTATGAATGCTAATAACCCTCTTATAAGATGGTTGCTATTACATATTTGCCATTGGGCACTCCTGGCTTTTGTAGCCCTGCTATTTGAGAATAAGGTCATTCCCCTTGAAAGAGCCATGCTGTTTATACATATTGACATTTCAATAGGGATTGGTATATACTGAATGCTAGTAATTGGATATGTGCTAGAGGTGTTTTAGTCACCATCCTTTTAGAAGCGCTATACCAACTTATACAAACATTATCACAGCGACATGTTTTATTTGTTTTATTTGCATGCCTAGTTTGCAGATGTGTCAGAGGTGTTTCATTGTGACCTTAGCTGACCATCTTAGTAGTTCAAATATTACATGTTGTCAATCGCTGTGAGCAGTAGGAACATGTTGATGCGATGTTTTCCTAAGAATTGTGTGGTGTGGTCTGGAGGTTGACCCCTTCAAAGGATTTCTTTTTTCTTTTTGTCCTTTTATTCTCAGAAAATCTGTGATCTGAGGTAAAACTCCCACAAGGTGGAGGTAAATTCATATTACCGCCTAGGTGAGAGGTCATTTGATTTCAATTTTTGGATTTTAACTTCTCACGTTGTTTATCACGTGTGGGTTTCTCATCACGAGTGTGGTGTCTAAGGGATTCATGGTAGAAAAAGGTTATAATATTTACATTAATGTTTGTCTTTTTAAGACACTGG
Organism: Triturus cristatus; assembly: GCF_964204655.1. Classification (NCBI taxonomy): domain Eukaryota; kingdom Metazoa; phylum Chordata; class Amphibia; order Caudata; family Salamandridae; genus Triturus; species Triturus cristatus. The sequence continues at coordinate 326,523,087 of NC_140587.1, forward strand.
ACCGGACTGCAGCTGGTACCTCTGTCTTAATTACCATAACAATTAAGTATGGTTTTTACTTGAACATTTGCACCTTTTCGAAGCAGAGTGACATCATTTAAGGTCCTGATGAATGCCGCAAACTTTTAGTCATCTGGCAGAAACATGTTGACCAATTACGAATAGCACATCCTTTCAGTCCTTCACATCACTAGCTTTTTTAATACTGGTCTATGGGGACAAATATTAAATTAAGCTTAGTCACCCATGAGCTAGTTTTAAACACACATGATTCTCTTTATTGCACTCTGCCCCTCACCCCAATTGTTGAAATTGGGTACATTAAAACACCTCATGCTCCTCTCTATAGTGAGAGTTGTAGCCCACACTGGATACCTTGCGGTAACTGTGTGTAAGAGGGGACCCAATGATGAAGCATGTCACCTTTGGGTGAGTGAGGGTTCTCGTCTTTAAGACAACGATCTCCCCCCATTTTTTCTCCTTTTTCTCTTATTTGAAGTTAAGTTTGGTTTCCAGAAAACCAGCATCCCATCATTTTTTGTGAATACCAATTTCTGGAGTGGTGATGTGGATGCAGATATGCACTCCTTTTGTTCATACCCCCTAGTGAGGATTACATAGTGCCAATGCTGCCAGGATTTCCATCTTCACGGAATTGTGGGGAAGACCACAACTCCCACCAGCCCTTTACCTGGGATCAAGCGCTCAGGACCCAATACATGCCCTACAATCCCACAATACCAGCACAAAGCAGGAATTCCTCAAGTTCATCAGTCGTCTTATCAAGTTCCTAGGTCCCCATGTTTTTCCCAATGGGAGACTGATGAGAAGACTTTTACTCATTGTAACCCACATCAAGGTCAGTGGACAAAGGGTAGACCCTGTGATCATGGTAGGATGATGGGTGCCGGGGGATTGGTGGGGGAATTCAACAATGCAAGAGTAATTCCCCGTGCAAAGGCTCTGATAGAGGAGCCCAGACCTAACCCATTACACGACAAACCACAGCATATCAATGGAACCTGCAGGCCTTGGAGGGAGGGAAGACAAGATGGTAAATGGGAACTGCCTAAAAAGATTAGCAATAGAGTGTTCATGTTGATTGTACCCAAACTGTCAAATGACTCAGGAGAATCGAGGGAAGCCTTGATTAACAAAATTACACACTTGAGGTGAGGCAATGTCGCTCAATTATAAGTTCTCACATAATAAATGCTAAACGCTGTTCCACAGACAAGGAATTAGATCATATTGAACCTGGATGATAGGGACCCGGTGGAAAGATTACACAACCTGGATCGGCGCACACTCCCAATAGATCCTTGATCCAGTTCAAGCTTTCCTTACCAAGTAAAGTCTTGCCTATTAATCCAAACCCAAATGGGGGACAGCCAGATAAAATAACCAAATCACTCATCAGGCCCAAGTCCTGATAGATTCGGTCAACAGGCCGACTTGACATGCACAGACTGTTTCTTCACAGTATCACAGTAATTACAACTCGGGAAGACTATCCCCCTGTCAGGGGTCACGGTGGCTCCGTACGCACTGGCAGGCGCTAGGGTGGGGAAAACTAAGTTTCCCGGCAGCCTCGGCACGCCGCGTGACGTCAGACGCCGATCACCGCGACCCACGGGATGCGGAAGCGCTGATATAGCGAGGCTGCAGAAGGAAACGCTGCCGATTATTCCGCCGGAGTTGTGGTCTTTGCTGGACGTCTTCTGACCCTGAAGGTCGGGTAAGGGTTCCATTGGCACCACTCGTTCCATTTAAGGAGTGTTCTTTGGATGCGGTGAGTTCGGTTGCCGCCGTGTATCTACGCGGGGAATACTTGTAAGCACGCTGCGCTTCCCCTGCCTTTCCTGATTAAGAGTTGCACACAAATTATCATAAGCCTTTCTGTTGCTTCTGGAACGCTCGCCCTGTTGGTAACGGTGATACGACACCGAACTACTTCGATGTTGTGGTGTGCTTTTCCCTACATTGGCGAACTCTTACCTGTACATGATTGCAGAGTTCATGCGAGGGAATTAACCCCTACACCATTTTCTAAGGAGGGGACGCCCTCAGTACACAGCCATTTATTTGTGACATTGCACTATGTATGAGTGACGTAACTCTATTGGGAGTGTACCAGTTTCTATGCCCGCAGTCCACAGCCATTTATTTGTGACATTGCACTATGTATGAGTGACGTAACTCTATTGGGAGTGTACCAGTTTCTATGCCCGCAGTGCACAGCCATTTATTTGTGACATTACCCTATGTATGAGTGACGTAACTCTTTTGGGAGTGTATCAGCTTCTACCAGAGGAGGTTGGCAATCCTCTGCAGCTAATCGTTGGGTGCATCGCAGGACTGTTTACCTCCTTCTGATTCCATCAGCCCTAATATCAGCGTTATTTTCCTTTTCAGGTTAGTGGAAGTATGGGTCCTAGAGAACAATAGGGTGAGGGAGAAGAGGAGTAAGGTTCTTGTAATAACCCTTGTTCATCTTTGTTTTATACAGGTCTCCCTCCCTGCTGTCCCCATCCTTTCCTTCCCTTGCTTAACCACCCTTTAGTCTGCGTATTATTTGTATCCAGACTTGGGGCTGTTGAGAGGTGGACCACTAGAGCATTGATTCGATCCTGAGGATACGTTCAGGCCTGGGACAGAATAATCGGCCCACGAATAGATTTATCCTCCCGGTAGAGTTGATTCTACAATGGCCACGTTAGATGACATCATGGCGGCCCTTGCTTCAGTGCAGGTTGAACTCACGGCTTCACGGAGTGAAACCGCGGCGTTACAAGCAAGGGTAGACAGACTGCAGCATAACCCTTTTGACTATGGCACTCCTACACAACCCACACCTAGTTCTATGGTAGTGGAAATTCCAACCCCTATCCCTCTGGCCCCCCCTGAACGCTTCACGGGGGATAGACATAAGGTACAAGTGTTTTTAACTCAGATCCTCTTACACTTTAATTGCAAGCCTAAGCTGTTTTCGACCAACCAGGCTCGTGTATCATTTCTGATTTCATACCTAGCTGGAGACGCAGCCCAACGGGCTGTCCCTTTTGTTAGACAAGACGATCCGATATTGTATGATTGGGACGCTTTTAAGGAGGAATTCGAAAAGACCTTTGACCGTGGAACCGATACCTTTGTGGCAGACCGGGAATTATTGGAGTTGAAGCAAGGAAACAAAGACCTCTTGGGGTACCTCAACAACTTCCGACGGTTGATAGCAGAAACTCAGTGGCCCGAAAGCAAATGTTCTGCTATCTTCTATCAAGGCTTGAGAGAGGACTTAAAGGACGCGATCGCGCAAGTGGATCCCCAACCTCAATCATGTGCTGCTTTGATTGACTTAACCATGCGATTGGATCACCATCTGAGGGAACTCAGAGGTGAAGGCAAGAAATAAACAGATATCCCATTTGTTTAGAGAGAACAAGACCCCTAGATTCGGGGGTGTCGTCCCCGGAACCAATGGACATCGGTACGTTGCGAGCCCCATTGACACTGGAGGAAAGAGACCATAGGAGAAAAAACGGATTGTGCTTATACTGCGGGAAGAAGGGTCATTTCTTGAGGGAGTGTCTCGTAAAACCCAAGATCAGTCGCTCACGGGCAGTGGCTGCTACGTGGAATACTACCAAAGCAGAGGCGGAAAACTAACGAGGTCGAAGTCTATCGAAGGGGAGTCTTCGAGTGCGCTATGTATCCCTTCTCTTAAGAATGAGCCGGGTAACAAGAAAGAACATTTCTTCATAACCATACGACTACATCTCAACAAAGAAACCTGTACCACGCGAGCCATGGTAGATTCTGGAGCCACAGGATGTTTTATGGACAGAACCGAAGCACACAGATTAGGGGTCCAACTGGTGTCCAAGGAAACACCAGAAGTGGTAGTTGCAGTAGACGGCAAACCACTGGATTCTGGTCCCATATGCCAAGTCACCGAATCTTGTATTGTTGAATGCCTTCAAGGACACCAAGAACTCTTGTCTTTTAACATCATTCAAGCTCCGTTATACGGGGTGATTTTAGGATTACCATGGCTCTCAATTCACAATCCTGGAATCGATTTGAGTCTGAGAACTATGGTTTTGGATTCATAGTACTGCAAGGCACATTGCTGGAAAGCTTTCGCTCCCATCAAAGACACCCATCTCCATATCGCCACCGCTGCAGAAAAAGAAACGGTACTACTGTTATGCTATCGACATTTCCAGGATGTCTTTGATGACCAGAAAGCGGAAGCACTGCCCCAACACCGGCCCTATGATGGTAGGATCGATCTGAAGCCAGGCTCCGTAGTACCCTGTGGCAGAGAGTACGCTTTAACAGAGCCAGAAAATCCACATTTGCGCCTGTACCTGGATAAGTATTTGGCTCTGGGATTTATCCGTCCGTCCTGTTCTCCTGCGTCTTCTCCTCTATTTTTTATACCCAAAGCTAACGGAGAGTTAAGGACCTGCATTGACTTTCGCGCCTTAAACTCCATCACGATACGCAATCAGTATCCTCTCCCACTGATTTCAGTGCTTTTGGAACAGGTAAAAGGAGCGGTAATCTTCACCAAGTTGGATCTTCGTGGGGCATACCATCTGGTAAGGATGAGTCAAGGAGATGAGTGGAAGACGGCCTTTAAGACGCGGTATCGACTATATGAATACCTAGTAATGCCTTTCGGCCTATGCAATGCGCCTGCAGCCTTCCAATTCTTCCTCAACGACGTATTAAGGGAATACCTGGACCGGATAGTCATAGTATACATCGACGACATTTGGATTTACTCTACGCACGAAGAAGAACACGTACAACATGTGAGTCTGATCCTAAAGGCGTTGCGAGAAAACCAGCTGTTCTGTAAAATAAACAAATGCGAGTTCCATGTCTCTACAGTTGAGTTTCTAGGAGTTATGCTCACCCCCTCAGGTCAGGAAATGGCAGAGCGTAAGGTGAAGGCGATTACCGAGTGGCCTTGTCCAAAAAACGTGAAAGACATACAGTGCTTCATGGGATTTGCAAATTTTTATAGGCGTTTTATATCCCACTTCTCCAACAAGTCAGCGCCCCTTACACGCATAACAAAGAAGAATGTGAAGTTTCAATGGACGCAGGAGACACAGACAGCCTTCGATATCCTGAAAAAAGCATTCATAAATGCTCCCATTCTGGTGCACGCCAATCCCGTCTTACAGTTTATATTGGAAGCGGATGCCTCCGATGTGGCGCTTGGAGCCGTACTGTCTCAGCGAAACACCACCACAGGCCAACTGCACCCAGTGGCCTTCATGTCCAAGAAGTTGAATGGAGCAGAACAAAATTACACAATTACAGAAAAAGAACTGCTTGCCATCAAAGAAGCGTTCGGAGAGTGGAGGCACTGGCTGTTAGGAGCACGTCATACAGTCACAGTATACACTGACCACCGTAATCTCCAGTTTTTGAAAACAGCTCGTCAACTCACCCCTAGATTACTCAGATGGATGACGTTTTTCGAAGAATACGATTTCATCGTGACTTTTCGCCCAGGAAGCCAGAACAGAAAAGCAGATGCTTTATCCCGACAGGACTCCACCACAGTACCCTGTACCCAGCCGGAACGACCTGTCCTTGACCCGCAGAAGGTTATCGGGGTGGTACAGATCGACCAGTTCCTACAAGAGGTCGAAAGAGGACTTCAGACCGTGCCATGGAGAGAATGGCTGAAACACCATCCCGAGTGGAGAATGAAACAAGGAGTGGTCATGAAAGGGACTCAGATGCTCATACCCACGATTAAATTAAGACAAAAGGTTTTCCAAAGGTGCCACACCGACCCTAGTGCGGGTCATCATGGAAAGGAAAAAACCTGCAAAAAGATCCTACATCAGTGTTGGTGGCCTTCGCTCCAGAAAGACATCCCTGAATGGATAAAAGCCTGTAAGGTGTGCGCTCAAACCAAGACCCTACCAGGGAAACCCCAAGGGCTGTTGCAACCCCTACCTACTCCAGACGTTCCCTGGGAAAGATTTTCAGTGGATTTCATAGTGGGGCTTCCTGCCGACAAGGGGCATACAGTGATTCTGGTAGTCATTGACTATTTAACGAAGATGGGACATTTCGTGGCATGCAAGAAACTTCCCACAGCAGGACAACTAGCCAAACTGCTGATGGAACATATAGTACGATTACATGGATTGCAAAAGTTAAAGTGTCGGACCGCAGAACTCAATTCACAGCCAAATTCTGGAAAGTATGGTGTACCTCGTTACATATCTCGTCAGCCCTGTCAACTAGCTTTCACCCACAGACTGATGGGCAGACAAAGATTAAACCGTACCCTAAAGCAGTATCTGAAGAGTTATGTTGACTATAACACCGAGACCTGGTTGGAGTGGCTATGGTTAGCCGAAATTGCATACAACAATGCCTTACACTGTTCCACTAAACACTCCGTTCTACAGTACATATGGCTTTTACCCTTGTTTTCTCCCATTCAGCGCGCTTGGCAGGAGCGAGCGTAGTCCAGAAGTACAGGATAGGATAGGGCAGATACAGGGAATACTACAGCACACGAAGAAACCTTTGCTACAGGCTAAGGCGTTACATTAAAGACAGGCTGATAAACATCGTAGACCAGGGCCCGCTTACCAAAAGGGAGACTTAGTATGGCTGTCAACACGTAATATCCATTTTAAGAGGTTTAGTGTGTTCAATCCCAGGTACATAGGCCCTTACAGAGTGGTGAGACTCATCAACCCTGTAGCAGTGAGGATCACGCTACCCTCACACATGAGAATACACCCTATGTTCCACGTCTCTTTATTGAAGCCTGCACACGGTCCGGCGCCTGCTCGACCGGTGCCTGTTTGGGTGGATCAAGAGGAGGAATATGAGGTGGAGAGAATCCTCGATTCTAAGATCTGCCGGAACAAGCTTTGGTTCCTGATCGCCTGGAAAGGGTATGGCGCTGATGAGAACTCTTGGGAGCCCGAATCGTCAGTACATGCCCCTAGACTGGTTGCTGCATTTTTCAGGAAACATCCTGATAAGCCGTGCGCCTGCCAGTGCTCCCCGGGAAGGGGATGTCCTGTCAGCGGTCACGGCGGCTCCGTACGTGCTGGCAGGCGCTAGGGCGGGGAAAACTATGTCTCCCGGCAGCCTCGGCACGCCGCGTGATGTCAGACGTCGATCATCGCGACCAACGGGATGCGGAAGCGCTGATATAGCGAGGCTGCAGAAGGAAATGCTGCAGATTATTCCGCCGGAGTTGTGGTCTTTGCTGGACGTCTTCTGACCCTGAAGGTCGGGTAAGGGTGCCATTGGCACCACTCGTTCCATTTAAGGAGTGTTCTTTGGATGCGGTGAGTTCGGTTGCAGCAGTGTATCTACGCGGGGAATACTTGTAAGCATGCTGCGCTTCCCCTGCCTTTCCTGATTAAGAGTTGCACACAAATTATCATAAGCCTTTCTGTTGCTTCTGGAACGCTCGCCCTGTTGGTAACAGTGATACGACACCGAACTACTTTGATATTGTGGTGTGCTTTTCCCTACGTTGGCGAACTCTTACCTGTACATGATTGCAGAGTTCATGCGAGGGAATTAACCACTACACCCTTTTCTAAGGAGGGGACGCCCTCAGTACACAGCCATTTATTTGTGACATTGCACTATGTATGAATGACGTAACTCTATTGGGAGTGTACCAGTTTCTATGCCCGCAGTGCACAGCCATTTATTTGTGACATTGCCCTATGTATGAGTGACATAACTCTATTGGGAGTGTACCAGTTTCTATGCCCGCAGTGCACAGCCATTTATTTGTGACATTGCCCTATGTATGAGTGACATAACTCTATTGGGAGTGTATCAGCTTCTACCAGAGGAGGTTGGCAAACCTCCGCAGCTAATCGTTGGGTGCATCGCAGTACTGTGTACTTCCTTCTGATTCCATCAGCCCTAATATCAGCGTTATTTTCCTTTTCAGGTTAGTGGAAGTATGGGTCCTAGAGAACAATAGGGTGAGGGAGAAGAGGACTAAGGTTCTAGTAATAACCCTTGTTCATCTTTGTGTTTTATACAGGTCTCCCTCCCTGCTGTCCCCATCCTTTCCTTCCCCTGCTTAACCACCCTTTAGTCTGCGTATTATTTGTATCCAGACTTGGGGCTGTTGAGAGGTGGACCACTAGAGCATCGATTCGATCCTGAGGATACGTTCAGGCCTGGGACACCCCCTTATACTCCGCATGAGATAATATATCCAGTAGGGATTCACACTACTAGTGATACAGAGGGACAGTCTCTTATTCAAATGGCCACAACACTTGCCTCACCCATTCATCATTGCAACCCAACGGAGGTGGAACTCCAATTAAACACTGAGCACAACAAGGAACTGAGATTGCTGTCTTGGAACCTAGCCAAGGTTTGCTTGTGAAGAGTGTGGGAAGCTGATACAGTCGCGACATTTGTATTTTCCAGGAGACATGGGCCGTTGTTAAAATGTACAGAGTAGGTTTTACAAATTTTAGCATAGAAGCTGTACCATCGAAAAAGGGTCGCACTGCAGGTCTCATTATCTGGTCCAAAAATAATCTAGGGATTTGTATTAAACAATACGATACAAACTCCACCAACTTAATGGTTCTGAATATCAAAGCCATTACCAAAAACAGGTCAGTGGTACTGGTGAACATTTATAATAGATTTTCCTCTCAACACCATGATTCTCCAACAACAGTTGCTCTAGATGAGTTTCTAGAAAGGGAAGGGGCACTTCATGACATTGTCATCGCGGGGGACCATAACATAACTTTTGAGCCCCTTGAAGTAACCAACAATGTAACTGATGATGAGGATGCCTAACTCGGCATCCCGTTTTTGAGACATGGAAAGTACACTAAGAATGTGAAGGTAGCACTTCAAGTTGCTTCCTTAACTTAAAAAAATTTGCTACGGGCTGTCAATGGCCACTCTAACTCTGATCAAATGTTAAATTATACATACAAGAGAGCCAATTGCAAAACCAGAATAGATTATTTATTGCTTGATGTGCAATTATGGCCCAACCTGGCAGACATGCGGTTAGTGGAGGGACATGATGGCGACCATAATGCCCTATCCCTAGAACTAATAAATGTATTTGGTTTCCCTCAAACCTCCTTAGAGTCTAATTTATCCAATCCAATCGTTCTTAGAAATAACAAATGGAGGGTCAGATGGTCCTCAATTGAGAGCCGTCCTGACACCCTGGCACAAATTTACACTATAGTTGTCCACTTATTGGTTAATATGGACACCAGAAGACTAGAGAAGCAACCCCTGGTGGACATATTTACCAATCTTTTAAATAATATAAATAAACATTTTTATAAAACACAGTACTGGGAAGAAAATGGCCAGGAACACACAAAACAAGTGGTTCAATGAGACTTGCAAACAAGCCTGGCAATCCTTAATGGGAACTGTCAAAGCTGGCTCTAGAATAATGGTAGCCACAAAAAGGAAAGCCTATGGGAACGCACAGAATGTGGCTACAAGAAGCTGGCATATAAAGTTTTGGCACAACCTATTTTCAGCGGCCCAAACTAAAAATAACAAGGAATTCTGGCATCTGATATCCAGAGGGTCAAATAGCTCAATCACGGAGGAAATTTTCATTCCTTCCCCAAACTTGGGAAGTCCACTTCTCTGAATTATATGCAGGACCCATGGGCAGTGGTGGAGAAAACTTTGAGCATCTTACCCCAGAATCAGACTTGGAATTTTTAATATTCACTGTAGAAGAAACCTTGGAAACAATTGCAACCTTGTAATGCGGGAAAGCTCCAGGTTTAGGCGAAATCCCTGAGGACCTCTACCTCTCTGAACCTAACATATGGAGTGTGATTTTAAATAACGCTTTTAGTGCCATATTAAAAGGGGCAGAAATTCCGAATTTCTTGTTAGGCGTGCAGGTAGTGCCTATTTTAAAAAAAGAGGGATAAAAGTAACCCTGCAAATGACAGGCCCACCAGCCTCAATGATATCTCCCAGAAAATATTTTGCGGTCATCTGCTAGAGAGACTCCATGATTGGACGAGGGAAGGAAATTTACTATCATCATTGCAGGCAGGATTTAGAGGCAAAACAACTACAATAGACCAGCTGTTCCGGTTTCTACTAATTCTTTGGAAATACACGACAATCAAAAAAGATCCACTATATGTAGTGTTCGTACATCTTCGTGCTGCATTTGACTTAGTTCCTTGTGAAAAACTTTGGGCAGCCCTTACTAAAATGGCGATCCCAAAAAACCTCTTGCAAACCATTTGACTCCACAAGAACAACTACGCCCAAATTAGATGAGGGAGTGAGGGGGGGCTGACCGACAGGGTCTGGGTGAACAGAGGTGTACGGCAAGGGTGTGTCCTTGCTCCAACTCTCTTCACCCTTTATATTAGTAGCCTGATCGAACTATTAACCGATTCTAAGGGTGACCCCCCCCCCCCACCAAAGCTTGCAGGGCAAGCAGTGACCACACTACTTTTTGCGTACGACACCCTGCTAATCTCCGGAACACCAATGCAGCTCCAAAAATTAGTAGACCAATTTAAGAAGGGATTCAATGACTCTGGAATAGAAATTAACACCTCACCTAAATTTATGGTTTTTAATCGCCACAAACACTTTAAATCATTGTATAAAGCTGGGCTCTACTTCACTAGAAGAGGTGAAACAATTTGATTACTTAGGGGTAAGGCTGTCGAGCACACAATCATGGACCCCTCAAATAGTAAAAAGTTAGCTTTCACTACAACATGTGGGGACCACCCTAGGTAAAAAGCTGAAGAAGTCAGCCTATAGACTGGTGACTCCAGTGATTCAAGTACATCATGCCCAGGGCAATGGAGCCGCATTCTATGGGGCAGAGCTATGGGATCCCACTAACGTGGGTCCTATGGAAATAAGCGAAAATATATTTATAAGATCAATTTTGGAACTCCCCCGAAACGCACCATTGATACCAATGCGTTTGGACCTGGGTCTGAAGAGTGTCGCCCATGCTGTTGCTCTCAGGCCCCTTACATTCTGGATCTGCGTCAGGTCTAATGACTCACCCCTGCCCATGAAAAAAATCCCTTTCAGGTGTATTATCATCTGACATTACAAGGCGTGTCCAGTGGTACAACTACATTAAGGGTTGGTCAAATTGGAACATTGACCAACACAGTCCTGCCTGCCCAATCCCCTATTAATCATAGCGAGGAAAACCTATCACCTTGGTTACTAGCAGCCAGTAACAAACATGCACCCCTTAGGAAAATACATCGAGCCTGACGTCACGAGGCACAGAGATGGTTTTTCTCCGACTTAAAAACCTTAAAACTAGCCCTTTGACAATCCGAAAGGAGGTGGAGAAGTAAATACCTACCTGAGGATAAAAGCATCTATTTAGCTGCACTAAAAAACTACAACAAAGCTATCCTGGCCACAAAAGCCGCATATTTCTCCTCCAAAATTGTGAACTCCACAAACCGGGCCAAATAAATCTTTGATAGTTAATGAACTATCCAATCCCGACAGGGTGACATTAAAACCCACGCATTCACAAATCTTATGTGACTCTCTGAACAACTTTTTTATTAACAAAATTAAGGCCATTAAGGCTAGTATCCCCATTTGTTCCACTCCAGCATGCCTGACCGCGCTAATGAACTCTTGCACTATTGAACAGATCCCAGGAATAAGTTGTGAAGTATTTCTGGACCTGTTGACCAAAATAAAATCAGGCTCACCCAGGGATTGCTGCCCCCACCCCCCACGGATACTAAGGGAAGTCTTCTCTGCTCTCCCTGGCCCAGCCATGTTCCTCTTGAATGAGCCATTGTCCCAAGGCTATGTCCCTGACACCTTCAAGGAGGCCATTGTCATTCCCCTACTGAAGAAGCCAGGGGCCGACCCTAAAACTGACGAATTACCACCCTATCTCCTTGTTGCCTTATCTGGCCAAGGTAGTTGAAGTCCATGTGGCCAGATGTCTATCTGCCTTTCTGGAACAGTCTGAATATCTGGAACTCCATCAAGCAGGGTTTATCCAGCACATTCCACAGAGTCCGTCATACTAACAGTAGTGGACACTCTTCGGAAGGAGGCTGACAGGAACTCTCCACAGGCTCTGGTGCTGCTGGATCTCTCCGCAGCATTCGACACGGTCGACCACGACATACTGGATGATCGTGGAAGAAGCGCAAGAATCCTAGGCTCAGCATTTGAATGGATCTGCTCCTTTCTGGGAAATAGATCTCAAGTGGCCTGCATAGGACAGTTCACAGCCCCCAAGATGAATACCACTTGCGGTGTCCCGCAGGGCTCCTCACTCTCCCCCCATCTGTTTAATCTATACCTCCTCCCTCTTATTCATGCCCTGAAGAAAAGGAAAGTACGCACCTTTAACTATGCGGATGACTTTCAACTCATGTTTTCCATCAGTAACTCTCTAGCATCCATCCACGAATTTCAGACTACTATGCTACTCATCCGTGATTGGATGAATAGCAATCACTTAAAACTTAATCCAAATAAGACAGATGTGATCCTAACAGGGGGGAAATCACTGAACCCTTGGAGTCCTCTCTTTTGGCCAAAGGAACTAGGACAGCCTCCCACCCCGTCCTATTCTGCCAAAACCTTGGTGGTAACAATTAACAGCGATCTCACAATGAAGACCCAAATTGGCTCTGTGATTTCAACGTGCTTCTTCCAGTTAAGAAAATTAAGAAAAATCAGTATATTCCTCACAGGAAGCCAATATATCTCTATATTTTGGCATTCCAGCCTACCTAATTAACCGACTACAATTGGTACAGAACCAGGCAGAAAGACTGATTTTTCAGCAAAACAAGCGCCAACATGTAACGCCCCTCATGAGGAAGTTACACTGGCTGCCTATAGTCCAGAGATGCGCCTTCAAGGTGGGATGTATCATCTTTAAATCCCTGAATGGCAGGAGCCCTAAATTTGTTGACAGTCTCATTCAAAGGCACAATCCTACGCGCAATCTGCCCACATGCAGCTCTTATCTACCTCCTCCTTCAAACTGAAGCGCTTTGGTGGAACGAGGTTCGCCGTACTAGGCCCCAGATACTGGAACTCCCTGCCTCTAGAAATCAGATCCTGCAAAGACCTTATGAGCTTTAGGAGGCTCCTCAAGACATGGCTGTTTAGACAGGCATATGAGTAAAATCCCAGGACTCAGCACTCCTTAGAGCAGCGCCACGAAACCAATCTGGTGTACGTGTGCTTTATAAGAAATATTTAACATAACATATGTGCGATCTCTGGTTTAATCCAGATAGTATTCAAAAAAGTTCCTTAAACCTTCTTAAAAAGAGATACTGGAGTTATGTGAATGACACTTGGTCAAGCAAGAGAACTGCAGGGGAGCGGACAGTCAGGTTTTTAAGTTTTAAAGACCAAATGCACCAGGAAGAATTCTTGAATCGAATAGAAGCCCTGCTTGCGAAATCTCTATATTTAAACTTTATATAAAGTATCCTTCCAGTCAACAGCTTTTGTAGCAATTGCAATGATGCCAACATCTTGTCCGGACTGCAAGGTCGTACCTGAAACAGAAGCACACATTCTTTTGTCCAATGTACAAGCAGATCGGAAGATCCTGGTTGTTGCTGATATGTCGGATTGTGGCTGACAATCGATTAACCGCGATTATAAGAATTAAAAACAAGCATTGGCATAGCCAATAGGTCTCGCCTTTGGGACCTTATAAGTGTTTAGCCATGCAACACTTGATGTTGTTGCAACAAGGATATTGTGCTGGATAACTAAACACTTATAAGGTCCCAAAGGCGAGACCTATTGACTATGCCAATGTTTGTTATAGTGGTTGTTGTTTGTAGATTACAGATAAAAATGTGTGCTGCAGTAATATTTTTTATATCCTCAAAACAGCCACTTACCCCGATAACCCCCATCCCTACCTATGTGCCTCTGTATGTTTGTGAAGAACACAATGTTTTTGTTACAGAACCTCCATATTCGCGTCATTTTTGCACGGGGGCCACGTCTCCATTATGTCCGACTGTTGTCGACTAATCTTCACTCATGGTTCCCGCCTCGCCTGCACAAGGGCGAATGAAAGTCTCTGTCAAGTACGGGGTGGACGGGGAGTACTCTGCTAAATCCCAAAGGAGGATGCAGAAAAAGCAAAACTTTACAGAATTTTAGTGTAAGAAATTGGATTTCCAAGCTTCGAAACATCTGGAATATATAATATCAACGCATGACTCCTTTCAGTGCCTTAGAAGTTTTAGAATTCTAACCGATTTCGAGCTTGAACAATGTTCATGTAATGAAAGAAAATGAAAATAGTTTCCAAGCTTGTGCTGAGTCCGTGCTACACGGCCCACCACTGGCACGCTTTCCAAACGCCGATGCCCGCTTGGCACAGGCGATTGTTTTGTACGTTACTGAGACGTGACCAGACTGCAGATCCCACGATCATTGTACAAAACTGTTGGCCTTGTCACTTGTCGAATCTAATGGGCTGGAAGTGGCATGAGAGATGTGTAGGGCGGAGGAATACCGAGCCTCGTCCACGAACACTTCCCCGAACCCTGCCTCCCACAGCAGCCACCTACACAGAGAACTCAGGGGGCGCTCAAGTCGCGGACTGAAAATCCCTTTTATTCTTGCGTGTAAACCCACAGAAGGGGCTGGTGGACAGGGAGAGGAATGCGGGCTGCCTGGTGACCGGGAGGCTGAGTTCACGGCGCACAAATGAAGGCGGAACTACGTGGCTTCAATCTGAAGTAATATTAATTTCAGTGCGGTACCACACTGCGCTTTCCAAGGAGCATTGGTAGGAACACAGCACCGCCGTGGTGCAGCCGGCGAAGCAGGTGGGCGCAGCAGAGCTGTGTGCAGGAGCTGTCCAGGGGGGACGGGTGCAGCTCCCAGTCGACCATGCATCACTGACGCTTCTGTTATCTTCGCAGTTCTCCTTCACCATCCCAACGTGTCCAGACCCCCAGAAAGTGGTTGGGCCGGATGCTCCCTCCCTGCCCCGGGACAGTTGTCCTCTACAGCTGGATGGGTCTCCTGAGCCTCCCCCACAGGTGTCACCATGAGACCCCCGGCGCTGCTGAAGAGGCAACAGCTGAGGGTGTGCAGGCGCGGCGCACTCCTCTTTCTGCTCTGCTGGGCGGCCGCCTGGGTCCTGGTGAACACCTTCCTCCTCGTGCACAGGAGCGTCTTCTCCGAGCGCTGCACCGAGGACGAGAGCCGGAGGATCCTGCACCGCCTGGTAAGGCGCGAGCAAACAGGACATCCAAGCAATTCTTTCAAGAAGAGTTTGCCGTATAAATAGCCCACTTTAGACACATCGCCCTGTTAGTGCCGCGATATTGTTCTTTCAAAGACTGCAACCCAGTCAGAAAGCTAGGCGTGCTGCACTATAACTCAGAAAACGACATATGCAAATGTTCTGCAAACGGGATTAAATGAGAATGGGTGTGGGAGTGATGGGGATTCCTGCCAAGTTATTGAAGTGCAACTGTTGACAGGCGGAATTTGGGTAGTTACCCGTGAAGCACTTTCTGGCGATGGTTTTCTACAGGCGGGAGTGGTTGCAGTGTGTGCAGGCCTGAGTAGTTACTGTTTTGGGTGCGATATCCATACTTTGTTGTAAAGCGCCTTGACGCCCACAGTGGAATGTTGTGTGCTACAGAAAACGTACTAAATAAAAAAAAATACACATTAGGACACAGTGAGCGTTATGTAAATTATTAACCTGCTGGAATGGTGGTTAACTGAAAATGCAAACATGCTTATTATCAGCCTGTTTCTAAAGTACATAGCGATTTAATAGAAACGTGTGGGACACAGGTGTGGGAGGTAAATTTAGCAACTGGTTGTCCTAATCTCGTGTTAAATGTAATATGTCTCCGTTTGAGGTATCGATCCTAGTAAAAGTGAGATCCGCATTAGGGCGCTATTTCATAGTAACTTTGTAAATGTTGTAAAAACGCATCTCAGTGCAATTAGTTGATTTCATGGCACTTTTCGCATGGCTATCGTACACTAACACTTACTGTAACTTTATGTTTACCCGCGTGTTAGAGTAACTGTACATGCATCCGTTTAAAGTCAATCTAATAACTATTTTTTGCCCATACTGGTGGTCTGACCAAAAAACTGCAGGCTGGGCATCACAATCCCAGGGCACTTACATTAAGCACTCTTCCACAGCAGCCAGCCGCTCACTGCCAGCTTCCTCCAATCCGGAAAAACAGAACTCATGACTCAGCACCGCAGACTAGCTACACACACAGTTGAAAACACATTTTTTAAAATCACATTTTGGTCACTTGAGCAGTAAAATGTGAATCACCTACTGTTCTCTCTCTGAAAACACGCAAACACGACCCACATGCTGCTTTACATAGAAAAACATGGACCAGACTCTTGAAACTGCATTCAGGGGTTAGTATACCATCCAGGAATTCAATAAATACAGATTTACGAAATGGTCAAATAAACTAAATCCAGAGCAGTACAATTTTGTGACAATATAGCAAAAAAACGAGAAAAACAAATGTGCGTCTCACGCTAAAGGAGGAGGCAGCAGGGGGAGGGGAGACAGGAGGGAGCCTGCGCCTCTTTCCCTTTCGAGAGTGAGCAGGGGCACCATATGTTTGCAATTTAATTACAAACATATGGTGTCAAAGCTCGTTCCCGCAAGGGACTCGCCAGACGTGCACGCGTTGCCATTAAAAGCAATGCAATGCTTGAACGTTTTTGGCTGAAAAGGCGAATCGATGGCTAAAGGTCTTCTCCTATGCAGCGCATGCGCACTGCGTAGGCGAGACCTAAAAAGTGATTGTACAGAATATCTAATCTTTGGATTGTCTAGATTATTGTCACATGCTTGGAGATTAAGAAATAGGACATTGAAACTACCAAACACCAAATGATTCAGTTATGAAGTACTATACATGCTGCTACATCTATATTTTAAAAAAGATTAAATAATTTGCAAGAGCAAGGTGCTCATATTTAACTATTGATAGTAATGTATTTACCATTTAGGGAATTTTTCCCTAAGAAATAGTTGGCGAACTCACGAGAACCACTCCAGTGATACCAACACACGCATACATAAAATAGGTAAGAGCGCACGGAGTGTCGCTTACTGAGATGAACGAATTGCATTTCTTTTATCTTATCCAACTAGTAGTACCTATGTTCCTAAAAAGTTTACAATTCTTCCCCAATACGCACGTTTTTATTTGTGGTGGAATTGTACTACTTATCATTACATCATAAAGTACAACTTTTAGGGAGCTATGCACATGACACTTTACTAAATATTAAAACATTTGCATCCTCAATATAGTTATATGAATCACGGATGCATTTGAAATTCAGAAATGGCACCGAAAAAGGAAATATGAATCGCGATTAGTTACACGTCTAATGAAATTGTGTTTTTATAGCATTATTTTATCCTGAGGATATGGACTTAGGGGACTGTTTTAAATCTATTTGCACTGTATGTTGTAATGCTTTCATGATTTTCATGGAAAATCGAATAAAGATACTACACTACTATTGGGATATTGTGTGGATTGTACCAACATTGGCTGGGTGTCAATGTCCACTTGAGGTTTGAGTAGCAGTGAAGGGCCAAGACTTGCATTGGACATTGTATGCATTCATAGTTTAGTTAGATTTCCAAGTATATTGTGCAAGTGTGTCAATAAAAAAAAGTCAATGAGATGTAAGCCGCATATCTATTTGATGTGTACAAAGTGAATCTTCTTGTCACTATACTTGGAGGCGTTGTGACTCTACATACATGATAGTTACTTTAGTCACATGAACACAGAGCAATGTGTACACTGCAACATGCGCCTTGATAAATATGGGACAATTGTTGTTCCTTCAGTCGATGTTAAGTATATCCATTGACAAATTTCCCCCATGTGAATACCAGTTTGTGCCAATAGCCATTAGTCCCAGTTGAGACTGAATCTCAATGTCTTGTCTACATGGAGTGTGAGGTAGGTAAAAATCAGACTGGCCATGTCGTTTTCCAGGACTCCCCTTAAATCCGAGATCCATTGAAATCAGGAGGTCTATGCACTGTGGCCTCCTATGTAGTGTAATTTGGATGGTTGTAACCCCATTCATATTAGTTGCCCATTTCATGTGGATGGTGTTTGGGGGTCCATGACAATGCTTAGTACATTAGACTGTGTTTCTGTACTTGCTAATTTATTACTGAGGTGTGTGTTGGTTGCATGAGGAGCTTTCTTATGATACAGAAATGGGTGTCACAGGAGTTGATAGCTAGCTATTATATGGTGTGATTTAGGAGTTGGGCACTGCGTTGCAGACTAATGTATATAGGGGCTGTATTTGCTATCAGAGGGTCATGTTTGTTATTAAGTTTGGTCAGGGTTGTCAAGGAGTGCTTGTTGTGTCAAGTGATGTCGAGTGTGTGTATATGTCCAGGTATCAATCAATCAGGGAATTGTGAGGTGGCTACTCGCCCGTGAGGGCCTCAAGGCACTGGGGGGGGTGTGTGCAGCCCCGAGTCAGCCGAAGATCCAGATCTTGTGGCTCTTCCTGAAGGTATGCAGAGAGGGGGAGCGTCACAACGTCATGTGTCACGTACAAACAGTGGCCCAAGTGTTAGGACTTCTGGGTTTTGGTAGAGTGTAGCCTAGTTATCTTTGCGTTGTGACTGCTTAATCTTGTTTGTCACAACATGAGTTGGAGTAGCTTCGCTTAGCAAGGAAATATGGGTGGATACTCATAGGGCTGTGTATTATGCCGACGTGGCCAGCTTTTTCAGCCAAATGAGCCACAGGAATGTTGTTTTCACATATTGTTACACACGTGATATGACAGGCTTTAGTTAAGTGAATGCACACCTTACATTGTACCCAAGATGCCTGAGTGTTTGACATTGGCAAAGGCTGTTCTCTTCCAGGGGATCCTCATCAATAGTCATAAGCATTAGAATATTCCCGCCCATGCGCGGGACCCCGGAAGCACTATATTATATGTGTCCCACATATATATATATATAAAAATAAGCAATTGCAGCCTAATAAACACCAGAGCTGAATCATGCTGTAAGGAATTTCCACCATACATGAAAAACATGCATTAGAAACAGGAGAAACAACAACATGTGTTTAGAAACTGTTTTAATGCTCAGCAAACAGTAGAAATTCACATAAATCACTGAAAGCATAGGAAGCTCCCAGGCTGCATTGCAAATACCCAATCTAAAAAGACTGAGAAGCTAACCTGTAGCTGCATAGCAATAAACTGACACCGTGCCTTTAAGGCACTCCTGAACCCCCAGCTTCCCATCATGCCTCAGGGGTGACAGTTAGGTCAGTTGTTCTTTCCGGCTCCTTCAGGAAGGATTCTGGCAACACAGCTCCACTCTTTTCTGCTTTTTGTCAGAAAATCTTTTCACTTTTTACAACTTTTATTCCTCACTTCGACGTTTTTCATCTTTTGAAGTAAGAAGCTGTCTTTTTTCTGACAGGTTGGGGCATTTTGTAACAACTTAAAATGCCATTTCTTTTTGACTCTTGCCCTTCTTGTGGTAAAAAGAAGGCCAAAACAGACTCTCATGAGGTCTGTATTCTTTGTCTACCTGAGGATCATGATCCTAAGACCTGCCCTCACTGCCAGAACCTGTCCAGAAGAACCTTAAAGGACAGGGAAAGAATTTGCCTGTATGGCCTGGCAGATAAATCATCTAGAGGAAGAGCTCTGGTAAGGAAGGGCTCCAAGAGGTCTAGAACGCCTTCTAGAAGCAAGTCCTCGCGTGCTTCTGCTTCAGCGTCGGGCTCGGCGCTGAGACAAGATCTTCAGGTGGGTCATTTATCTAAGAAAAGACCTCGCCGTCGAGAAAAGGTATGTCGTCGACGTCGAAGATTCAGAATCCTCCGCTGGCGTCAACCCAGCGAGGATCGGAGTCGAGAGACAAGACCCCTCCGCCGCCGTCAACCCGGCGACTATCGGCATCAAGGAGCAGAGACCCTCCACCGTCGTCAACTCGGCGACGATTGGCGTCGAGGAGCGAAGACCCCCTGCCGTCATCTGCTCGACGTCGAGGGCAGGCTCACATCTGTCATCGCAGTCCCATCAGCGATCGACATCAAGAGCAAAGACTCCTCCGCCGTCAACTCGGCAACGATCGGCGTCGAGGATGAGGTCTCTGTCATCGTGTCGACGGCGTTCGGCGTCGTGGCGAAAAATACCCCTCCGCCGTTGTCTCGCAGACCTTCGACGTCGAGATTGGACACAGCACCGCCGTCGTCTAGACGACGCTCGGCTTCGAGAGAGAGAATCCCTCCGTCGTCGGCTTCACATCGCCGTTCGACGTCAAGACAGCATTCTTCACCTGCTTCTCATCGGCACCGGTCGCTGTCGAGACGGCGTTAGACGTCGAGCAGACCGGAGGTCCAACTAGCGAGAAGTCAGGAGCCGAGATCGACGTCTGGAATGCGTGCAGGTTCAACGTCGAGAGTACGCTCAACGTCGAGACAGGCCTCGGTGAGGTCTGGGGATGGATCGGTGGTCCTGGTGACGGAGTCAGCCTCGCGCCATTCGTCCTCTCACTCTTCCAGGAAGACTTCTTCAAGGTCAGCCACTCCGGAAGCTGCTAGCCATGTCCGCAAGTCTCCTTCAAGACAAAAGGAGGCCCCTTCGGCTATTCAGTTGTCCCCAAGATGGCAGCTGCCCTTACGTCACTGGCAGGACTCAGGGGCGACAATAAGCCGGTCTGGTTCATAGATCTCCTCTTCAGAGATTGGTGGACGAAGTTGACAGAGTGAGTCCTCCCAGGCAAAGGCATGAGAGGTCCCCTGAGAGATGGCACTATAGATCGCGTTCCCCCAGGCGAGAAGAACGCGTAGTCAGGTCACGAGAAAGGAGGCACCGTGCTCATCGGCGAAGTAGAAGAACACCATCTACTTCCTCTACCCGGTCCTCCAAGAGGGATTTTTCCCCCACACTATCGGACAGCCCAGTTTCCAGGGTCTCTCCCGTAGATGACATTAATAGATACCATGAGGTTCTGCAGAGGGGTGCTCTGAAGCTCAACATTGAGATGTCTGTCCCGCAATTCACGACGACAGTGATTTTCGAAACTCTTCATCAGAAGACTGCATCTCGGCCATTGCTTCCATTGGTTCCCGGGATCCTTGACCCGGTCATGGACACTTTTTTTTTTTTTTTTTTTTTTTTTAACTCCAGCAACCATCAAAGTGGTGCCGGCTCGCATCCTAAAGAAATATAAGCCGGCTACCTCGGATCCGGTCTTCTTCAAGACGGACCCTCCAGCAGACTCAGTCATCGTGGCTGCAGCAAAGAAGACGCATGCTGTAACAGCCACTTCTTCTGTTCCACCGGATAAAGAGAGCAGGTCTCAGGACTCGTGGGGTCGCAAAGCCTCCACTTCTGCGGCTGCATCCCTTAAGGTCTCCAGCGCGGCTGCGTTGCTAGGTCGTTATGACAGAGCTCTCTGGGACTTTGGAGCGGTTCAAAACCAAGCTCCCAAAAGAAGACCAAAAGGATTTTGACGAGATAGTCACTGAGGGATCTTTGGTGGCAAATCAAATGATTAGCACAGCGGCAGACGGTGCGGTGCTATCAGCGCACTCTTACGCACATGGAATATGCGCCAGGAGATCGTCCTGGTTAAGATTGACAGGACTAAAACCAGATGCACAGCAGAGGATCTTGAACCTCCCATTCTCTGGCTCTTCTCTCTTTGGCACACACGCAGATGAAGAGATGAATAGAATGAAGACCGAGTTGGACACCCTCAAGGCGGTTGGGTTGGAGAAAAAGAAGGAATTTAAACGCCGCTACAAATCCAACCAGCGCAAGGGGCCTCAACAGAGGGTTCAAACCCCTCAGTCGTCCCAGAACAAGAACCAGGGGAAGTCCCAGTTTCGGGGAGGAAAGTCCAACAGAGGTAGAGGGGGTCACCAGCAGCAGTCCTCTACTACGGCGAGAGCGGGAGGGAAGTCATGAGCAGTGGCTTCCTCTGCCACCGTTGCCCACTCCAGTAGGAGGAAGTGCTTCACTACATCTGGCAGAGTGGGACAGCATCACAAAAGATCGCTGGGTGCTGAATATACTGCGTGTGACAGGGCGGTCCCGACACACGCCACCTCTGCGGTTACAAATGACTGGTGGTCTGCCTATTCCATTTCAACCCCTCTGTTTCCTCCCCATCAGGAAGAGTGGAGAGAAAGCACGGACGACTGGGAGTCGGAGTTGCAACACAAGAGAAACCCGGGCCCCTTTAACCAGATACCAAGTCTGCACGATGACACGCCTTCCAGCAACGTCATGACACGCTCACTGGACAAATATCCGGAAGTCACGACGGAGGTGTGTCTTTTGACCAGCGCGAGCAAGACGGCGGAGAGCACAGCGGAGAAGGTGGTGTGTCAGTGGAATACGGAACACTCGATATCGGAAAGGAAGGAGACGGGAACCAACTCGGAGGAAGCAGCAGCAGAGGGCGAGCCAGGAGGCCAACAACCCGGCGAATCCCCGAGCCACGTACCAAGGGGTGCGTGGCTTCTACAGGTACGGGAACGGCTGTCAAGGGCATTGGGAAGGCGGGAGAGGGCGCAGGTGTAGTCGCGGCGCTTAGAACCAACAGAGCCGGGCGGCTTCTAAACCATCGCAAAGGCGTTGTCCCCTCTCTCTCCCTTCGTTCCACGCGCCCGCCACAAATCCCTCACTCAAGTGCATGTGTTTTTAACGCACGATTTTGGTGTACTCCCTCACTCCTGGTCCCTGGGAACACTCCGATACACTGGTAACCGATAACTGACCCCGTCCCCGTCTGTCCTTTTCTTCCACACGTGAGGGAAGCGCCCAAGGAAGAGCCCAGCCCCGAAGACAGCCGAAAAGGACAAGGGACTCCGAACTCTACACGAGGAGAGAAGACATCCCCTCCACTACAAAAGAAGAAGACAGAAGCACCCAGTGGGAAGTCAAGGAAAACGGACCCCTCTAAAGAACTGTCTAACCAAAGGCCCTTGTATGTAAAACGTAAATACAGGGGAATAAAGCCTTATAACAGCAGACCTGGACTCCGGCTACTCACTGACCCACCCCCACACTGCGTAAATGGATACACGCTACGTTTCCGTGCGCTACCAAAGGACATACCACAGAAAAAGTCTCGTCCTCACCAATTAAAGCTGCTTCGAAAGGAGGTGAGGGCTCTTCTTCAAAAGCAGGCTATAGAGGAGGTTCCGCCCTCTCAAAGATGAACAGGAGTTTACTCCAGGTACTTTCTTGTCCCCAAAAAAGATCAGGAGCACAAGTTTCGACCGATGCTGGACCTCCGACTTCTGAACAAGGTCATAGTGAAGGAGAAGTTTCGCATGTTGGCCCTTCATCAAATATGTCCACATCTGCATGTGGGAGATTGGATGTATTCGGCGGACCTCCAAGATGCCACCTTCCACATTTCCATTGCAAAACGTCATCGCAAGTACCTACGGTTTGTGGTCGGCCACAAACATTATCGATACAAGGTCCTGCCCTTTGGACTCAAGTCGGCCCCACGAGTCTTCACCAAATGCATGGCAGTGGTGGCAGCTTTTCTTCACGGAAAAGGTCTCTTCGTCTATCCATACTTAGACGGCTGGCTGCTGAAAGGTCCATCCCTGCTGCAGGTAAGGCACGACTTCCAGATCTGTCTACAACAGTTGCACGATCTCGGCCTTCATGTCAACATGGAGAAGTCAGTGCAGCAGCCCACCCAGACCACCCACTACATCGGCTCCGTTCTGGACACAAGCGTGGGAAGAGCGAATCCTTCGGAGGAGAGACTGTCTTCAATGAGACAGAAGTGCAGGCTTCTGCTCCAGGTGCAGAATCCGACAGTCTGGCAGGTGGCATCCCTGCTAGGATCCATGGCGTCCTGCATCTTTCTCATTCCCAACGCCAGGCTGAGGATGCGGCCTTTGCAGCACTCTGGAGGACCAGTGGGATCAGTCAACAGGTCGCTGGGAAGATCAGATATGTCTCTCCCAGGCAGCGAGATCCTCCCTCACATGGTGGACTCAGCAGCGGAATCTGATGGTGGGAGTCCCTTTTCACCAGCCACTTCCAGTGCAATCGGTGGTGACAGACGGGTCTCTGAAAGGCTGGGGGGCACACATGGGGTGCCTTCAGATACAAGGACGGTGGTCAGCGAAGGAACAGACCTACCACATCAATATGCTGGAGCTACGAGCAGTCCACCTTACTCTGAAAGCTTTCCTACCGGCAATCGAGTCCGATTCGGTCCTGGTCCAGACCGACAACACGACGACCATGTTCTACCTAAACAAACAGGGTGGAACGTGGTCGCGTCCTCTTTCCCTGGAGTCACAGGCGATCTGGCACTGGCTTCTCGCCCAGAACCTCTCGGTGGTGGCAGTACACCTTCCAGGAGAGCTAAATGTCAAGGCAGACGCACTCAGCAGGCACTTCGAAGATCAGCCAGACTGGGTGCTACACGACGAGGTGGTGGCGGACCTTTTCCATCGTTGGGGTCGTCCGGAAATAGATCTAAATAGACACAAAATGCAACGCCTTCGCCTCCAGATTCCACCGTCCAGGGACAAGGGGGAATGCGCTTTTGATGGACTGGTCAGGGACATTTGCCTACGCCTTTCCTCCTCTGCCCCTGATCCCGAAGGTGGTGTCCAAGCTACTCAGATCCAGCATAACGATGATTCTGATAGCTCCAGACTGGCCACTGCAGTGGTGGTACCCGGACCTTCTTCATCGGTCTGTACTTCCACAAAGGAGACTACCTTGCAGGCCGGACCTGCTGACCAAGACGGGCGGGAGGATTCTTCATCCCAACCTTCCCTCACTTAACTTGACAGCATGGCTCCTGAGGTCCTGCAATACGGACATTTGAAACTGCCTCCTGATTGCATGCATATTTTGAAAGAAGCGAAAAGACCCTCCACAAGAGCGTCATATACGTTTAAGTGGAAGAGGTTTTTTCTTTTGTGTAGAGAACATCACCTTGATCCTACGAAGGGACAGGAGGATGTCATTCTCCCTTACCTTCTGCACTTACCAAGATCGGGTTTAAAGTATGCTTCTATCAGGGTGCATTTATCTGCCATTACGGCGTACAGGAGATCACCTAGTCAGCCCTCCTTTTTCCAAATGCAGGTGGTCAAGGACTTCTTACAGGGGTTGAAGAAAGTGTATCCCCCCCTGTTCAAATCCCTTCTCCTCCGTGGGAGTTGAACCTGGTGTTATCTAAATTGATGGGCCCACCTTTTGAGCCAATCCACAGAGCTTCCTTATAGCATTTGTCTTGGAAGGCCGCTTTTCTGGTAGCCATTACATCAGAGCGCAGAGTAAGCGAGATCCAAGCGCTGTGTACCAATGAGCCTTACTCTGTTTTCCACCATAACAGTAGTTTTAAGGGCGCATCCATCTTTTCTCCCTAAGGTGGTGTCTGATTTTCATATCAATCAGTCCATTTCCCTTCCATCTTTTTTCCCCAAATCCAGCGACACCGGCTGAGCGGTCGCTTCATTCCTTAGACCTCAAGAGGGTGCTTAAGTTCTACTTAGAAAGTACCAAGGGCATAAGGAAAACAGATCAGTTATTTGTCAATTATGGCGCCATGAGAACAGGCTTCCCAGCCGCTAAGAGATCCATTTCGAGATGGATTGTATCCTGCATTACCTTAGCTTACCAGCTAGCGAAAAGACCCTTACCGTTGCCTCCTAAGGCGCATTCCACTAGGGGGAAAGCGGCCACAGTTGCTTTCTTACATGACGTCTCAATGTCAGAGATTTGCAAGGCTGCAACTTGGAAATCGGTTCATACCTTTACGAGGCACTACTGCCTAGAATCTGATTCCAGGACTGATGCTCAAGTAGGCCAAGCCTCCTTGAGGAATCTGTTTGGATAGTTTTTCTTTTTTTGCTCTATCTGAGCTTGGTTTTCTAAGCTTACTGATCACATTTCTGTGTTCTCCTTTGCCCACAGGGAGATGAGGTGAGGCTCGCTATTCTATTCTAATGCTTATGACTATTGATGAGGATCCCCTGGAAGAGAAGGATTAGTTACTTACCTGTATTCCTAGTTCTCTTCCAGGGGTATCCCCATCAAAGTCATAAGCAACCCTCCCGCCTCCCCGGGCAAAGGATTGTTATATTTTGAAGATATTGTTAACTCTTTGTACCATGGCTTTTTCAGTCTCCGCTAAGAACAACTGACCTGTCACCCCTGAGGCATGATGGGAAGCTGGGGGTTCAGGAGTGCCTTAAAGGCACGGTGTCAGTTTATTGCTATGCAGCTACAGGTTAGCTTTTCAGTCTTTTTAGACTGGGTATTTGCAATGCAGCCTGGGAGCTTCCTATGCTTTATGTGAATTTCTACTGTTTGCTGAGCATTAAAACAGTTTCTAAACAAATGTTCTTGTTGTTTCTCATGCATGTTTTTCATGTATGGTGGAAATTCCTTACAGCATGATTCAGCTCTGGTGTTTATTAGGCTGCAATTATATATTATCTACTGGCGGTCGCCAGTAGATAGTTATAGTTACAACCTAGTTTCCATAGGAAATCTCAAAATTCTATTTTGAATAACTTTGGCGCCGGTTGACGAATCCTCGCGAAATTTTCAAAACTAATGGGGCGCTCCGCTCAGCTCCTACCCTGAAAGTCTCGGGGTGATTCGTCAAGCGGGGGCCGAGAAAAAGGGGGGGTCACAAAATGCATTTTCCCCATGCAATTTTCCATAGGACCTTTAGTCGCAGCTACAGCCCGAACGGCTGAACAGAATTACTTGAAATTTGGCAGAGAGGTAGCCATAAGGTCAAGGAAGTGCCTTTTGCAGGTCTGGTGTAAATCTGTTCAGTATTTTCCGAGAAAATAGCATTTAAAAGCATATCAATATCTATACGCGCGCACTGTGCGCGCACCCTGCCGTGCGCGAGCGCAATTCTGATTGGTTGTTAGATGTCAGTAAATATTCGAATCGGTCGAAACCAGGAAGTGTCGGCCGCCATTTTGTCTCTCGCAGTCTGAGGGGGTGAAAAAAAAAAAAAAGGTGGAGAACGTGAAAAGGGGGCAGAGTGGACATTTCCTGACCCCCTGGCCTTGGTCAGGAAATGTCCGGGTGTTGGGGTGGTGTGGGGGGTGACCGCCACCCCAATTGGAAGACCCCTGTCCAACATTTGGAAGGAACCGCAAAGGTGCAGTAATGTGAAACTGTCCTGTAGCATGTTGTGCAAGTGAACGAAGAAATGTCTGCATGGAGTATCCCCAGTGTTTACTGGAAATGCAGGGACAGACCCAACATAAAGGTAGGAATACAAATGGGCATAGGCACATCGATATATGTACATAAATATGTATGTTGAGCTCACCACTGCTCTAAGTGCCACATGTCATGGCAACATAAAACTAAGGCACACCTAAGTATGTGCCACAGAAACCCATACACTACATCCTCTTTGAACCAATACCCTCATCACTGCTGGGAGCAAAGACTGAGGGTCCACATGATCTCCTAGACGGCCTCGTGAAGGAGAGTGTGGCAGTGCAGTGTCACGCTGAAAATGGATATCTTGAGATGTACCACATGAGAGGCTTGAAGGTGCATTGGAGAAGCAAGCATTGACAAATGTATATCAGTCTATGAATAGTAATTGAACTTGATAGTGCCTAGCATTACCATTATGGCAATTGTATGCACAGAAAGCTGCCATCCAAACCCCATTGAGTGCAGCACCATCTTGAAAAAGTAGACTTTGCAGCTGCATCACCTACCAGTGTCCCACAACTATTTGCTGAGATATTTGTAACACTACAAGCACATTCTCCTACTGTCTCCACTGACCCAACTACAAATCCCAAAGCATTGAAGTCACTTTTGTGTCAACAAGGTGAATTGACAATAAGGATTAGTTACACACCTGTAATCCTAGTTCTATTACAGGGGTATCCTCATCAAAGTCATAAGCATTAGAATATTCCCGCCCATGCGCGGGACCCCGGAAACACTATATTATATGTGCCCCATATATATATATATTCACTTAAAAAACCATAGGTTTCACACATGGCCTGTTCATCATTTTATCTTCAGGATCTTCAGCATGACCACTGAGTTATTTGAGAGACAATGGAACGAAAAACATACGCAACACCAAATGCCTGGTTTAGCCATATTTAGACATTGCCAATTTAGCTGAATAATTGTGAAAAAATTGAGGGGGGCCCGAGGATTTATTTATTTTACAGGGGGTGCACAGCGTTGATAATTTGGAAGCCCACTGGTGTAAGAGTAGGAGTGTCACTTACCAGCGCTGAAGTCTGCAAAGGTCCTGGTTTTGCTGGTCATCAAGTAGGTACAGAAGCGGTAGGACATGCGCAATGGGCTCCATAACTGCACAGGAACTGTGGGAGTGTGTTACGGTGAGTTTCAGCCTTATGAGCCTCCCCTTTCGCCAGCTCTGATGAGGTGGTTTGACCAGCACAGACAGCTCGTCGAAAATAAGTATCGTAATAGGGCGGGTGGTTCCAGGGCCAGACTGCGTTCAGAACTGTTCCACTGGAACTTTCCTAAAACAATCACAGTGGGAATTTTCAGTCGGATTTAGAGGAACCGTGTTGGTCGGTAAGCCATGTATTGTAGTGCATCTTAATACTATGGCCAGAATGACTGCTTCAGACGTGAGATCGGTCGGTCAGACTGAGACCAACAAGCCCACGGAGGCTTACCGACCGACATTGTAATACGACTCATAGGCTCTTGTTGAAGCTTGTCAAGTGAACTTCATGGCTTCAGCAAAATATAAATTTGCTGGTCAATAAGGTTAGGGAACTCTTCACTATTACTTAAAATTCTTAAGATTTCAATGCATAATGTAATCTATGGACTATAATTAGAAATGCACAATAGTTGGGTATGTATACTGTTTATTTTTAAGAAGTGGAAATATATAAAACACTTTAGATTTAATAATCTACATACAATAACCTAAATCTAAATAATTTACATCAGTTGGAACTCTGGCAATAAAACAGTCTTCCACACGTCCAGAAATGAATACGATGTAGATCCATTCTGCTGAGGACAAAACAATCCCAAAAGAACAGGAATAAAATAATAGTTGCAGCATTGAAGATCAGTTTCTCATGGCAAGCATGGCATTTATATCCCAGATGAGATTCCTCAATTGATCCATAATTTGCTTCAACTGTTGATTCTTCTGTTTTAATTTCTACAACAAAAAAAACAACAAAAATTGTTGACGAAAGCACTGCATGAATGGTAATCAAAAAGAACTACTATGACAATCAAGACTTTGTTAGTTCAACTTGCTGCAATGGGATCAGGTTGGAAATTACCTTGTTTTCTATGGATGGATAGTCTGTCACCAGTGTGGTAATATCAGAGCCAAGCATTTAGCTGTTATACTCCAAAGCAGCACTTTTAAACAAAACCAAGGCATATATTGTCCTTTTATGCACATTACACTTAGCTGAGCAGGTAGCACTGTATTGACAATGTGTGTCATCAGTTGTCTCAATGCATAATGTACTAGGCAGTTCATTAGAAACACTAACTGAAAGTGACGTGAATCTTGCATGCATTGACCAACTGGGAAACAAGCAAAGTGGTGCTACGATAAATAATATTCTGGCAATAAGAATTTACAATGACTTAATATTGTAGGAATCAAGCTTTAGCTGGGTACTGTGAAGTACTCGCTCAATTAGCCAAATTATGATTAGTAGTCACCCAATCAACCAACCAGTGTTTAGCCAATGCCCTATCAACCAAAAACATTTTGTCAATTGAGTAAACTATTTTAGGGAGTTCTTAAGCCAGGAAAAGGGTAACCCACAGTCCACTTACAGACCATTCTATTTGGCCTCCTCGATTTGGACCTCTTTCAAAGAATAGACAGAGTCTTCTTGTGAAGAATAGCTACTGCACCAGCAGATGTTTTGGGGAAATCCTTTTAAATGAAGACTTTCCCAAATGTGAGGTAAGTGGGTTAATATATGGTGAGGTTGTTCAACCTCACCATGTAAAACTCACAAACCTGTCTTGGGTCCAGTCAGGTTAATTTGCAAGACCATAGCTCAACCCCGAGTAGCTGTGGCTTGCAGCAGTCAAGCTTTGACAAAGGAACAAGTGTAAAGCATTTAGAAGTACCAAATCAGTTGAATAAGATAGAAACAAGACACAAAGAAAATCCAAAACCAATTTATAAGAATAGCTCTTATTTGTAAGAATATTTAGACACTAAAATGAACAAAATCCACCAGAGGGTTCCAGAGAGATAAATTATTAAGCAAATAATAGATCACTGCTTTTCATTCAAATCGCAAACAAGCACTGGCAACTACTGCGGTTAGCGGTTACTTGGAATACATTTGTAAAGTTGTGTTCAGTTACTCTGGCCCGCTTTGGGTAACCAACCCAGACAGAGTGTAAGTCACAGGGACCAATAAGGCTTGGCAGGACAGTTACAGGGCACTCAAAGCAGTCTCCAGTCTATTTCCAGACTCTATGGGTAAAACGCAATAGACCTCAATGGAGTGGTCCTGATCCAAGGGATGAACAATTGTTACTTACCTGTAAACAGGTGGTTCTCCAGTATTGGTGTCTTTCATAGATTCACATGCTTGAATATTCCCAGTCGTCGGATGCGGAGTCCCACGGTAAATAATATAGCAATATATACAGTCATAATATATATATATATATATATATATATATATATATATATATATATATATATACATACATACATATACACATACACATATACACAAGTAATCATATAAAAACAGAGATATAAGTAAGTGATAAACATCAAGAATGTCCCTAAATGAAATCTCCATAGAGATACATGGAAAGAGAAAAAAGACATTCGCAGTCTATCTCTGTCATTATGTTAGTCCAAACTATGGCCAATCAGGCGCCAGCTCCTCTCCAGAACCTTCTCCTCAGAGCTCCTCACCTCAGATTTTCGTAGCACCAAAGTGACTTTAGAGTGTATGAGGAGAAGAGAGCCTCTGAAGGGAGGAGGGAGGGTCGCATGTGAATCTATGAAAGACACCAATACTGGAGAACCACCTGTTTACAGGTAAGTAACAATTGTTCTTCTCCAGTATTGGGGTGTCTTTCATAGATTCACATGCTTGAATATAGAATAGCTAGCAGTAACAATTATCATTGTTTCCATAGTCATAACAGCACTAAAAATTGTAATGCCAATCAATATCCTTATATATATGATATTACTGAATATCTATACAAGTGTAAATGAACCATTATTTCAACGGTAAATGGAAACAATATGGAGGAGGGAAGGAAGAGGCTCACCTTATTTAAAAAGATTGCGAAGCACTGCCTGCCCAACTGCAGCATCCTCTTCGTTTAAAGTTGCCAAGCAGTAGTGTCTAGTAAACGTATGTCTGCTCGACCACGTAGCTGCTCTGCAGATCTGATGTAAAGGCACTCCAGCAAATAAGGCAGTTGAGGATGACATTGCTCTAGTGGAGTGAGCGCTCACTAGTGACTGCAAAGGCTTGTTTGCCTTTTGATGGCAGAAGACGATGGCTGCTGAAACCCAACGTGCAATAGTTGGTTTTGTAACTGGACGTCCTTTGTGACAGCGTCCATAAGCTATGAAGAGTTGATCAGACTTTCGAAAAGATGTTGATGTAGAACTTTAAACATCGTTTCACATCCAAGGAATGTAATCTTTGCTCCGCAGGAGTTTGAGGATTAGCAAAGAAAGTCTTTAAGATCACTGGCTCGTTAATATGAAAGTCTGAAGGCACCTTAGGCAAGAATGTTGGATTAGTGCGCAATACTACAGAATCTGCTTTGAACTGTAGGAAAGGAGGATTTATTGTAAATGCATGAATGTCACTGACGCGACGTGAAGACGTTAGCGCTAGAAGAAGAGCCACCTTCCATGTCAGATACTTTAAATCGACCTTGTGTATAGGTTCGAACGGTGGTCTTATTAGTTGTGCCAACACGATGTTAAGATGCCACAACGGAGGAGGGCGTTTAACAGGTGGAAATTTGCGAAACAACCCTGATGGATTATCCTTGAAGAACAAAAGGGAAGTTGAACCATCCTGGCGGAAACGGGAAATTGCCGCCAGAATAACTCTCAAGGTTGCATGAGAAAGTCCGGAATTAGCTAATTGCAAGAAGAACGGTAGCAATTGTTCTGGTGTAGAGTGAAATGGATGAACCCCATTAGATGCACACCAATGGCAGAATCTCCTCCATTTCAACTTGTACATTTTTACCGTAGAAGGAGCCCTCGCCTGAGCCAAGATGTCTCTACAGTCCTGTGGAATGTCTAGATGGGCAAATTCACAGTGCTCAGGTTCCAAGCTGATAAGCTCAGTGATGAGGGATTCGGATGACAAATTTTCCCCTTGCTCATTGTGAGTAGATCTGCTCGAGGATGTAGGAGGATTGGTTCGCATTGGGACAGTAGGAGCAGTTCCGAGAACCATGCCTGTCGAGGCCATCGTGGGGCTATGAGAAGTAGATGGCAGGGCTGCCTCCGCATCTTCCACAGGACCCGAGGTACGAGAGGGATTGGGGGAAAAGCGTAGGCAAACCGATTGTACCAGTTCATCAAAAGGGCATTGCCCCGTGACCCTTGATGGGGATGCCAGCTTGCATAATCTCGGCATTTCCGGTTCTCCGGTGTGGCAAAGAGATCCAGCTGTGGACGACCCCATCGTCGAAATATCATCTCTAGAGTTGGCTGATGTAACTCCCATTCGTGGGTCGACGAGGAGGACCTGCTCAGGGAATCCGCTAGGATATTGGATACCCCTGGTAGAAGAACTGCTGCAATTGTGATGCGATGGTCGAGAGACCAATCCCAGATTGACTGAGCTAGTCGTGACAGTTTCGGAGACTTTGTTCCGCCCTGCTTGTTGATGTAGTGCATGTAGGTTGTAT
This sequence comes from Triturus cristatus, assembly GCF_964204655.1. Taxonomy (NCBI): domain Eukaryota; kingdom Metazoa; phylum Chordata; class Amphibia; order Caudata; family Salamandridae; genus Triturus; species Triturus cristatus. The sequence goes on from NC_140587.1 coordinate 326,556,111, forward strand.
TGTCCGTCTGAATTAGGACTGTTTCTCCCTGGATTAAAGGAAGGAACGACTTGAGAGCTAGAAATATAGCCATGAGTTCCAACCTGTTGATGTGCCAGGTTTTTTGACACATCGTCCACTTCCCCTTTACTGACAAATCCTCCAGATGAGCACCCCATCCTTCCAGAGAGGCGTCTGTTATGGTCATGTCTGGGACTGCCAACAGAAATAAAATCCCTTCTGTTAGATTCAACGGTTGTGTCCACCATTTGAGTGCCGACTTCATCTGATCTGTGACGTTTATAACGTCGTTGAATGAACCCGTAATCTGACGCCATTGAAGGTCTAGTTCTTCTTGGATGGGGCGTGTCCTTAATCTGCAATGAGGGATCAAGGCAATGCACGATGACGCCATCCCCAGAAATGACTTCAATAGTCTTACAGAAACTGATCTTTTTGATCTGATAAGGGTTACCAGTCGAAGAATCCTTTGTAGACGGTCTTTGGAGAGAAATGTTCTTGCTGACACTGTATCCAATGTTGCTCCCAGAAAATCCTTGCGAGGAGAAGGTTGCAGATGGGACTTTGAGGAGTTTATAGAAAGCCCTAAGGAGCGAAACACCTCTTGGCAAAGACGTGTGTCCTGTAGAAGTTGATCTTCCGATTGTGATTTTAGGAGACAGTCGTCCAGATATGGGAAGATCTGAACACCCTGGAGACGTAGGAACGCTACCACAGGAGCGAGCACCTTTGTAAACACTTGAGGGGCTGAACGTAGACCGAATGTTAATACCTTGAACTGGAAATCCTTTCGACCCACTCGAAAGCGTAGAAATTTCCGATGCCGATGTAGTATGGGGATATGAAAATATGCATCTTGGAGATCGATTGTTGCCATGAAATCTCCCTGTGAGAGTAATCGCAAGATCTCGACAAGCGTTAACATACGAAAGGATTGTTTCTTTAGATACTTGTTGAGAGCCCTCAGATCTAGTATGGGCTTCCATTCCCCGTTCTTTTTGGGGATAAGAAAGAATCGGGAATAAAATCCTTTTCCCCTTTGAGATGTTGGTACTACCTCTATGGCTCCCTTGCGCAGTAGAAGTTGAACTTGATGAAAAAGTTCCTTGATAGGAGCCGGTGGTGGTCCGGTAGGTGGCGTAGGTGGAGGGAATTCGATGAACTCCAAGGTGTGACCTCTTTCTACAATGTCCAGAACCCAACGGTCCTTTGTTATGGAGGACCATTGAGAACAGTACAGTGAGATTCGACCTCCAATTTTCTGGGATTGACACAAGTCATTGTCTTTTAGAAGTGGAACCTCTGTACGAGGATTTACCTCTGTAAGTCTTGGAAGACTGCTGTCGAGAGGATTGTTGTTGACTATAGGAATAACGGTTGGAACCCTGGTTGTATGGTCGATACGGATTGCTTCCTTTCCGAAAATTAGAGGAGGCACCGCGTCCGCGTGCACCCCGAAAGGGCTGTTTTTTAAATTGTAATGTACCCAGAGATCGAGCAGTCTCTGTATCCTTTTTTATCAATTGGAGAGCTTCATCGACGATCTCCAAATAAAGCTTCTCCGTCATATGCCATATCTAATATCATTGCCTGCACCTCCTGGCGAAAGGATGTTGAGCGCAACCAACCTTGTCTGCGCAATACCGCCGCTCCAGCAAGCTGACGGAACCCCGTACATGCGATATCCACTGCACAGTCAATTATCTCTGCAGAAGTACTCTCTCCCTCTTGGAGTAGCTTCACAGCTTCACTCCTAGACGTCTCAGGCAGTTTTTCAACTAGAGCAGATATATCCGCCCATACTTGACGGTCGTAACGACCTAAGATGGCTAAGGCATTAGCCGCTCTTACAATGGTGGAAGCCATCGATGAAAATTTTCGCCCTATGGCATCCAATCGACGTCCCTCGCGATCAGGTGGTGCAGTGATCGTAGACGCAGGGTTTCTAGCCCGACGTTGCGCTGCCTGTGTGATTACAGAATCTGGTTTTGATTGACCAGTGAGGCACGCTGGAGCTCCTAATGGTGACTTATACTTTTTCTCCAGTATAGGCACTTGTGCCGGAAGGCTATTTGGTGTCTTCATTATCTTTTTGCCTTCCTCCCAAATAAATTCGATAATAGGGATTGTATGTGTCTGCTTGAAAGGCTGATTTTTAAAATCGTACAGGAAACAATCCTCCTCTTTATGTTCCGTTGTTAATTTGAACTGTTGGGCTGCCCTATCCATCAACTGGTGAAAACTTGCAATGTCAACAGGTGGAGAGTCACCAGGTACCACCGGAGAGGGAGATAGTGTCTGGGCATGGTAGTCATCCCACTCCGCCATATCGTCATCATCCTCATCATCATCGCCCCCATCATCCAGGAGCTCACCATCTTCCCTGTCCTGAGGAACTTCCTCTTCAGTTTCTTGATGAGGTAATGTCAGAGCTGATGATTGTCTGAGCGGTACTGAAGGTATTACAACTGGCATTGGTTTCGATATAGATGTTGGTACCACTGGAGTAGCCGGAACTACAGACTCTTGTGGTGTTAGAGGAAAACGCCGATTATAATCGTCCAACAGGAGTTGAAGATTTGTAATAAGCAACAGTGGTAACGTCGCAGTTTGTCCTTCCGTAGGAATTTCCTCCTGGTAAAACCTTTCCTCGTCCTCACTAGTTTCATCCTGGCATTTTATTATTAAATCCGACGGACTGTGTGCTGTTCCAAACGATTCAGGTAAACCTTCTTCTGAATCTTGATCCGAATCAGTTGCAAACAAAGGTGAAGGAAGGTGGGAATCATCCAAAGGTATGACCTCATGTCGACTACTTGGTGGCAATGGCAACAAGGGAGCAGCAGCAAAAGACGAAGTAGTCGCTGAAGACGCGGAAGAAATTTGTGTATTTAATGACCTCTGCGTTCTTTTAATCTTTATTTTCACCGATGAGACTGCCGTCGACGGGATCTGAGGTATAGAGGCCACTGACGACATCTTCGTAGACGGAACCGTCGACGGAACCAACAGCGACGGAACCACCATCGACGGAATTACCGTCGACGGAACCGTCGTCGACGGGATAGACGTCGACGGGAACGACGACGAGTTCTTTTTCTTCGTCGACGGAGCACTCGTCGACGAATCAATCGACGACATCGCCGACGAGGCAGATTTTGCAATCTTAGACGACGACGATGGTAACGTCGACGAGGTCTTTTCCCTCTTCGTCGACGACGACGATGCAATAGGCAATACAGATGAGACAGTCTTTATAGTACTGATGATCATCGTCGACGTCGACGATAACGTCGACGGGGCCGCCGTCGACGATCTTGATGCTGACGTCGTAGTCAGAGTCACCGTCGACGAGCAGGAAACTGCGGATTTCGTCGTCGGAAGGCTCGTCGACGAAGAAGCCAGTTTTTTGCCAGAAACCTGGGAAGTCGAAGCCTCAGCAGCCTGAGAACTATGTCTCGTGGGCGACAACGCAGTAGCCATGGAAGAAGACGTGGCAGATGTCATAGACAGAGACATTTTCTTCTTTTTAAGAAAAGGCGAAGGTAGGTCTTGTACACTACTGCGTTTAGAGGCTGTGTGGGAACGGCCAGAAGTAAAGCTTTCTACCTCAGAAACTACTTCATCCTTATCCTTAAGTCTCTGGAGCCACAACAAGAGACGGCCTTCCCTGTCTTTTTGAGTTTTTGTAGAAAAGGTTCTACAGAATTTACATTTACCCACTTCGTGGTCAGGGTAAAGACAGTAAATACACTTACTGTGTGGATCTTCTGAGAACAAACGTAGCTTTCCACAAGAGGAACAAGGTCTAAACAAAGACTTCTTACTTGAAGACATGTTGAAGAGAAAAAACTGAGCAGAGCTCAGGGAGACTCCCTGTCACACGACGTGCGGTAGAAAATCTGAGGTGAGGAGCTCTGAGGAGAAGGTTCTGGAGAGGAGCTGGCGCCTGATTGGCCGTAGTTTGGACTAACATAATGACAGAGATAGACTGCGAATGTCTTTTTTCTCTTTCCATGTATCTCTATGGAGATTTCATTTAGGGACATTCTTGATGTTTATCACTTACTTATATCTCTGTTTTTATATGATTACTTATGTATATGTATATGTGTATATATATATATATATATATATATATATATATATATTTATATTATGACTGTATATATTGCTATATTATTTACCGTGGGACTCCCACTCCGACGACGGGGAATATTCAAGCATGTGAATCTATGAAAGACACCCCAATACTGGAGAAACAGGATGCTCTGGATGTTGAAGAAAGCTGTGGATGCTTATCCGGTTGGCAGGGGTCTTCCTGTGGCCACAGAGGTCGATGCCCCTCTAAGTTCGGTTTAAGTCAAGTCAAAATCCAGTTGCCACTGGTATACTGGCTACAGCGAAACAAGCAGTTCCCTTTAACTGAGGCTAGTGCCCATCTTGAAAAACGAAACTGCATTCGGACGACTCTCCTGGGTCCAGCAGAATTCTGAGACTCAGAACCTTGCCTCCCAGGCTACACTTCAGCAGTCGGTGGCGGCCAAGTAATTGTGGCTACCAACTCACCAAGGCACATTTTGTTTTTTATAACTTCTGTGGCTCTGGAGCTGTAACGGAAGTAAGCCAACTGACTCTTGGAGTAACTTCTGTCGGGGCTCAGGGACAACGTTTTCTCAAGCAAGGCACCACACACACAATCCTCTTTTTGCTAATCCATTGATCAATCTTTGGTGCAGCCTCTCTTGCCAGGTCCAGGGAAAAGCAGAACAGTTTTCTCTCTGGTGGAGACTTGATTAGAGGTCTGGATGCCACTTTTAAGCAGAGGGCTGTGAATATTATCCAAAGACTATCAGGTCTCCTCCTGTCTGACTTCCTGCATAGTGTGGCATCTAGCTAGCTATCCCAGAATGCAATATTCTGCCCACTCCCAAAATGGCAGAACCCCTCTGTGGAGCGGAGTAGCCCACTGCAGAGCTGTAGTTGCCTGAGGGCTACACGCAAATGGGAAAACTGGTTTGGCAACTGTTTTACCTTTTCTGTTCCTGAAGCCAACCTATCTACCATAAAAAAGAGCAGGGTCCACCATTTGTATCTCAAAGGCGGGTTCCCCTCTGATGCTCGCCTTTTCGGCTCACACACCATCTGGCCTTCCCACCAGGAAGAGAGAATACCTCTCCCATCTTTGTATTCCTTCCTGAGAGTCAGTCACAACTCCCCTCAGGCGGGCAGAAAGCGGTCTCATGGCCAGCTACTGTAAATGGGCACTGGAAAACTTGGGCAACACAGTGACAACTTTCTAAAGTTACCATTTACCCAAAAGTTACATTAAATTTGACTTGGGCATCAAGTTAGGTTTAATTTAACGACTCATTTGATAACTTGAAGTACTAACTTTAGTAGTCCCATCCAGATATTAGTACAGCCAAGTTGTCAGCATGTAGCCCTGGACTCACTAATGGGAATACTAGCCTTTCTACAGCATGAATGACAATTATTTTTTTGTCAGAAAAATAGTAACATGTTCCACTTTTTAATATACAGCACCCTGCCTTAGGGCTCAATATGCCTGCCTAAAGGTGACTTTTATATATTAAAAAAAGAAGGTCTGCACTTTGTCATTAGTTTAGATGGTAAAGTCAACTTAGGAGTTTAAAAGTGCTCTATCGGTCTGCAGTGGTAGGCTGGGATACATGTTTTACTTTGTCAGACTCGTGGTGGAGCCCCAAGCTCTGAAGTCCATGAGGGGCACTTTAACTTACAGGCCCTGGGTAGCCCGGGTAACATATACTAGGGGCCTTTAAGTAAGTTAAACTATCCCAATTGGTATAACCCAATTACACATACACTTTTTAGGGACAGAGCACATGCACGGAGGGCTGGTGAGCAGGGTCCAGTGCATCACAGTCATTACACTAGTATCTATTAGTCAAAACGGGGGATGAACATGGGAGTGAACCTGCAACAAGTAATTTCCTCTCACCTATGAAATAAAGAATAATAGAAACATTAAGCAATGTTCCCACCAATAAAGTCACAAATCTAGTATTGAAACGTTGCCCAAGTCATACAGTTTATCAACCAGCTAACAGAGGGTTTTGTCCCTTAATCTGTACGGCTGAGCCAAATAATCAAACAACAACATGCCATTACTGATATTTTTATAGTCGTTTTTTTTAAACAATAGGACACACGTGAAGTGACTCCATGTGACCCAAGAGGTATTCTTAATAATTACAAATTTATTTTTCTTTTTAGGATTTTTTTTTTCCTTTTCAATACATTTATCAAAAATACAAATTTATACACATATTAAACTATTCTCAATCCACACCCACCATTTATAAATATTTTATTCTCTAATAACAATTACAATGAAAATTAAAGAATGACCAAAACAACACATACAACATATAACAATTAATGACAAATTTTGGACAATGACAAAACATATCCACACATAAATGAGACAGCAGGACAATAAAAACAAATTTGGTCTCTTTCTTCGAGTTAATTCTTTGAGCCTTCCATTTAGGCAAATAACCAAACAGTTCACTATTTACAACATCCCCACCGAATTCCAAGCGTGAAAGCAAACTCTTAATATTTTAAATTTCTAAACTTGAAAACAAGGGGTGAATTCCTTTTCATTGCACTTGTTTGAATAATAAGCGGTCGACGCGTTTCGAAACCAATTACAAATTCATAGGGTTCTCTTCAGGACCGAAAGCTCTTTATGAGATCAGCCGATCTCATAAGTTCTGCACAAATCATGTACTCTGTTGTTATTGAAAAAACTGTGAAGTTCTATCTCAGGCGGTGATGTCTCTTACAGTCATTACCATCAGTGTTTTATAGACAGATATCTTGTGTTGCTTTTTTCTCTCGCAGTGGACACCATATTAATTCTTCGTACGAGTCTTTCAGTGGGCTTGTCCGGACAAGACGGCGTCTTCCTTCGGCAGGCGTGTGTTTGTCCTGGACAAAGTTTGCTTTCACGCTTGGAATACGGTGGGGATGTTGTAAATAGTGCAGTGCTTGGTTACTGAATATTTCAAGCATATGTTTTGCGAGCCTGGAACTGGGATTAAATAATTATACAATTAACAGGAGGCATCCTGCATATAAGCAGTGAAAGCAGGGAGGATCAAGGTATAACAGCAATGGCTGAAAAGAGATCTCAACCATCAAAGTAGGGACTATAGACGGAGCATCACAAGTTAAAGATAAGATGAGATGTTTTAGTTATGTAGGGGAAATCATAAAATTTGGTGTGATGATGGGCAGGAAGGGCAAATTCAAATGTACTTTCAATGAACCACAATTTCGACATACGTTTTTTACAAAAGTATTGGTGGGGCACTAATATACAAAAGATGTGGTAGCCAGCTCACCTATACACACAAACATCCAAATAATACACAGACAAAAATAAGTGGAGGAATATTTCTGTCTGCTGATTGCTAGCAGATTGCCTTGACAGTAAAGTCTCTGCCAAAACCCACATTTCAGGCAACATGAAGTGAGTAGAGAATGTTTCCTCCTTATGAGAGGAGACCTCAGGTCAATTGGCAGCCAGTCAACTGCCTGTCCCGCCATCCCACCCATGGCCAACAGATGTACCACAACAACAAATGATTGTTGAACATGGTTTATGAAAGGAGGAGGAACTTAAGTGGTCATATTTTGATGGTTTGGTAGTAAGATTATAATGAAAAGCAGTGTATGATTTTAACACAGAATAGCCTCGGCTCTACTCTTGTGGCTTTACCTGCAGCACTGTTGTTCTTGTGTGTGGTGCTGCAATCTGTATTGCATGTTGGAGTTGTACTGGACCGGTATTTGTTTAATTACTTATATTGATGTGTCGGTACCGCATTTAAAATTCAATGGGCATTCTGTTTATTGTTTCGACTGAATGAGTATGAAAGTTTAAGCATATTCTCTTTCTTATGTTCCCAGTGAACTTTTGGTGGCAAAGCTGCTGAGAAGTAGGTTATAAACCACGCAGCATATTTGTGCAAAGTAGAATGTACGCAAGATGCCATGTGTGGCAACTCTTGGAGGGTCGTTTGATTGAAAGCAATGCAATTGCAGACTATGTCATTCTCTGGTCTTCATGCAGGTCTATTGTATTCCACCTACGATTTGTTTGCTTCTGGAAATACTGGGCTTCCATGTTAAATAGAGAGAAGTGTATCCCTCAATATTATTTTGTATTTTACAAAGACAATATTTATGGGGGGCCTAGTGACAATATACCCTACAGATGCTAATTATTGTTGGCAACAGTAGAGGGGGCAGCAGCCACCTTGAGGCAAAGGAGGACATTGTCTAATGGCGTCTACAATGATTGCAAGTTGTCAGACACCATCCTGCATTCAGTGCAATACAAGAATGCTTATGCGAGCGGCAATGTTGGAGACAGGGGATTCTACTCTTTCAATAGGTGTCTATGCTGTCCTTTACACTACCACGATAGAAAGGCATGCGGACAATGAACCAGCACTCTGTTAACAGGCATTTGCAATGCAATAGGTCTTGCATTTACGCGAGTTTGAGAAATTGACATTGCAAATGACAATGCCTTTTATTTTTGTTTTTAAAAACATAAATAAAAGGCATTGTCATTTACAATAGCTTAACCTCGCGTAAATGCGAGACCTATTGCATTGCAAATTCTTGTTTTACAGAGAACCGGGGCACAGGCCTTCCTCGGGACAAGGCTTGAGGGGAACCACTGGAGTAGAGAGACACAAATTGAGCATGTTATGCACCAAAATATCAGTGAACTGGTGATAAAAATGCATTTACTGCAGATAAAATTGTGCATCTATCATTTTGATCTGTGAATCAAGTCAGGTTTCAAATGGCGGGCTTTTACATAACACCCTAATGCATTCTGGGAGTTGTTGGTTGGCTGTTTGATACGTGATTAATTAAAAAGAGGAATTTTAATCGAAACTTTGACTTTTTGTCATTTCATTATGCTTTAGAGTGGGCTCTCCTTCAATTAGATTAATTGTATTCTGTTATTGTAGTTCAATTGAACTCACTGGATGAAAAGTAACAGGTTTTAACGGTTCGTCAGACTGCGGGAATATAGAGACCTAAAGCCGCTTCTGTTTTTTTCTGGGCGCTAGATAGAATTGAACGTGAGAGATCTCCTGCAGAGTGGAATCACCTGTCAATGACGTTTGCTGCTGGGTGTTAAGTGTCCAATGCTGGTTCTTGCTGGCCCCGGGCACGGCGTTGGATGAATGGCAGGGCATGCCACTGGCACGCCTGGGCTGTGGCCTGCAGAACGCCCATTGTTTAAATAATGGCAGCGACACGGACAGCATGTGTAGCTCCCAAGAGCGCTCAAATGGTTAAAGCACCTGCTCCGGTGATTTGTCTACAGAGGGCCACGAAGTCAAACACAGGACAGGGCCACCCCGGCTGATACTCTTACCAGATACAAAGGAACTGCCCCAGAAGGGTAACTCTTATCACAGTGCCAAGAAGAAGTGGCCTTTAACAAAGCACTTTATTCAAAGCACACAAAGATGGTGCTAGCTCTGTGCTGTAGACTTTAGAAAGAAGACCACTTAGGGAGTGGAGTATTCCTATTGTCTACAGCGCCTAATAGCAGGTTAGGCTGTTAATATTGCACAGTGGGACGGGCAACTGCTGCAGAGATAGGTGTAGAAAGCTTTAAGGTGACAGATTCGGTTCCAGGCGTTAAAATGTAACCGGAGTTCCTTAGATTCGTTAGACTCTGCGGCCCGGTGCAGGAAGATCACCGGAAATGTCGGACATTTAAACACCAGATTTATGCCCTCGTTTGTATTTTATTTACTTGTTTTTACTTTCAAGGAAGTCAGAAACTACTGCAGGTGCACAATAATGCGTACATATAAAAATACAAATGGGATGTAAATACCTATGTAGAAATGTAAAAAATAAAAAGCGCTGGTAATTTTTTTTTTTTTTCGAATTTGTCCACAGCAAAGTCATTTCACTCCCCTGAAAGAGCCTTCCCAGACACCACCAGTATTTTTTGAGGGGTGCTCCTTTCGATTCAGGACCGCAAACGCATTGGCTCTTGGAATCAACCGGAGTAAATGTATAATTGTATACATGGTGAAAAAACACTACATAAGTGCCCATGCACTGGGGGTAGTACTGGGTCCCGGTACCCAAAATGCACAATGTTTTAGGGCTCCGTGTGAGCCTTATATTATCAGCACAATTTGTAATTGGCGTGTCCGAGGCACCGTTCCCACCTCCCGTGCGCAGCGGGGACAAGGCGCTCATGTCGCCGTGCCAGGTGAGAGATGCCCCTGCTCGTACTGAGGCTGGAATGACTCATCCGCTCTCCTGGCTGCTTTTGATTCCCCTGTAGGCCACTTCGACCATGGTCACGTGGTAAAGACCCTTCTTGTCTTATGGCCTGTTTTTTATGTAGCTGCAGGCTTACCTGGCCAGTATTCTATGTCACTGCCTAGATTTAACTCTTTTTGCTTAGGTTTTACTATTATTGACCAGTGGCGGAGGCGGGAGTGTCGAACGAGGGAAGGTTTGGTGTTCCCTTGACAAGTGTGAGCCCGTTTTGAAAGGCAGCTGGCAGCATGCTTCCTTGCTGTGTTCCTATTTCGGGGCCTCGTCCTGCCAGTACGTTTGGCTGTGGTTTCCCGATTGTAGACTTGTCAACCGCAGTGCCCCGCGCGCGTTCTTCCGGTCTGCGGCCGGCTCTCGAAACAGTGTGACTCTCTCACACGGGGACATTGACAGAAGCAGAGCAACTTAAAAATACATCACAAAAGTATGCCACGGGGTGGATGCGGTGGTCCAAGCCAGAGCAAACACAAGCCTTCTGTGTGCTGCCGCAAGCCGTTGCCCAGCACGCGCGCCCTACTGGAGCTGTGCTCTTAGAGCGGGAGTAAGAGACCTACATAGCAAAGCTCGCGGACACCATCACCCTGCAGCTACAAGCGCTCGCCAGGTAGCCGCTGTTTATTTTTGCATCGCGCTTTCACTTTAAAGTGAAAGTGCGATGCAAAAAGTAAACACGCGCCACCCTGTCTGCTTTTGAGACGGCCCATCCAGACTGGCTCTCACGGCTTGTTTATCTAACACGCCTCCTAAAGATAAGAAATTGATTTGAAACAGCCGCAAAGCAGATGAGCCAGTCCGGATGGGCCAGACCAAAAGGCGAAAGGGCGGCAACCGAAAACCTTCCTTTTCAATGGGAAGCCAGTGTTTAACATAAATGCTGATGCTACCCAATGAAAATGAGGGCTGGGGCTTCAAGTTACCTTCTTGAAACTGCCTTGATGACTATAGTAACCCTGGTCGTAGTTCGCGAAGTAGCACTATGCGAAGCTACGCAAAGTGCACTTCGCGAACTACGTAGTACCCTGTTCGCACTGTGCAAGATGTCGTTTTCAATGATTGCACAGTGCGGACAAGCAACCGGCACTGTGCAATCATTGAAAACGGCATCTTGCACAGTGCGAGCTGTAGTTTTCTGCCGCTCGAGTAGATTTTTACTCGAGAGGCAGCTTTCTCAATGCGGACTGGTAGTTTCTCATCGCGAGCATACGCGACCACTCGCAATGAGAAACCTGACCTCCTCGCGTTGAGAATCTCGCCGGGAGGTTTATTTTCCACGCCCGCGATCGCCAACTTGATGTTGCTGATCGCGAACGAGGAAAAAGTCTCGCTGGGATGTCATTTTGCTTGCTCGCGGTCCCCAACTTGACATGGAGGACCGGCAGCAAGCAAAAAATTACCGCTGCACTACGCTACGCGTGTTTGCACTGTGCTACGTGCAATTCGCGTAGTGCGAAGAAGCGCAAACTTTGCGAGCGTAGCGTAGTGCTTTGCCCAGGCATAGACTATAGCTCTCGCAGGCGAGGAGCGCGCATGCACGCTCCAACGCCAGGCGAGACCTAAAAAAGTGAGCTGGTCTCCTTTGCATCTTGAAGACGTCTGCAAATGCTACAATGTTACAGATAACCGATAAGATTCTGTTGATCGCCTGGATATTGGGTAATTAATTAGGTAGACACTCCTCAAAAAAATCTTAATGTCTAAGAAAAAATGTCAAACAATACCTTATTAACTTCTACAATTTCTTTTCGTTCTTCACTTGCAAAACGAAGCTGGCTGGTGGCTCCACGATCTTCGTGTTTTGAGCTATCTTCTTCAACATAGGGCACCAGTTGCTACAAAACAAAGAAAAATGTGTTTTGCTCAAAAGAAGAATGAACCATAAGTTAATTCCTGAATTACAAACTAATCAATAACATATTGGATTATAAATGGATAACTGAGTTACATGGATCTTTTTCACAGAGGGGTCAATCAGTTTGAAACAGTCTTTCCCCTCCGGCAGCTCACTCTCTGCTTTACTCACAGCAGGCAAGCAGTGCTGCACTAAGGCTGTCAGAGAAACCCTGGAGACTGGCCTGGAAGGCCTTTATGACGATGCAAGAGTAACATTCTGTTATCAAATAATGCTACGTCATAGCAGTGAATTAACAGGTTTAGAATCTGGTGTAAACGACAGGCGCCTCCTATGAAAGCCATACATAGCATACATGATTGGGAACAACAATTACAAAGTGTTAATTGTAGAGACTAAACTGTACATCTGCAACAAAAATGATAAAAACTAAAATATTTTAGACTGACTACATTTCAAGAGTGTAGGTAAGACAACTACAAGTAATTACTTGAAACAACCTGTGGAGGTCAAGTAGATATGTTAAAATGTAAAATCTGATTCTCTCGTTTTTTTTTTATTAAGCTATGCCTCCTCCATTTCACACCCCTGCTCTGCTTTCAGCATGGCTCTATCCTTGACACCGCATCTGTATAAACATGAGTAAAGAATCTAGATTAGGGCATTGTAGGCTGTGTATACATGCAGAGTCAGCACCAAAGAACAGCTGGCATCTGCACAGGGTTTTTCAGACAGTGGTAAAGCCTCAAGTAAATTTTGCTCAGATAGCATATTTTGCTGTGCAGCTTCAGGACGCAACAGTTACACACGGCACCAAGACTGTTGATTCTTACCGATTGTTTCATTTGTGTGTTCTTTCAAAAGCTCTATTTACCTCTCGGTGTCCCTTGTTCGTGATCTTTGCTATAAAAACCCATGTAACCATCGTTCGGTGTGCTCTCTCTTCAAGTATCTCTATGGTGCTTGTCGGACGGAGCCCCATTCATGAATGCTAATTAAATGACCTATAGTTTGTACTTCGCTCCAGTGTCGATTCCTCCTTACTTGTTAAGAACCGTGGACTAAAGGGTGACCCTGGGTTATTAATAATCCACTTCCATAGATGGTGCATTTAGTTTGGGTTCAGGCGTTTGGGGGGACTAAACATTATAGTGGTCCTGGGTGTTTGGTTCCCTTTAAGACAGCTGACTAGTACTAATAAATTGAATTTGTAATGCATTACGTTTTGTGGCTAAAACCACTATCACAAACGCCAATGGCAGATTGACAAATCCTGAAGTCTTAAGATGGAGATCGCTCTCATTGATCTGTTGACGCACAAACTTATCCTAAATGGTCATACCCCAAACGTGTGCCAATGGCTGGGATTGGTGTAGTCCTATACAAATGTTGGTGCTCACCGATTGGATCCGTCACTAATGCTAATTTAATCATGGTCAATAATCCACGCTGAAACATTAAAGAATGACAGACGAGTTGTCATTTGAAATTTTATTTAAAGAATTAATAGGCCATATACATGAAATACACCATAAGTAAGTTTAGCAGCGGTCATAAGTACAAAGAACTCAGTACAATTCTATCTGAAGTCCGGCATAGATTAGCCCTCGAAAGGTGGGAATACGGGATTCAAGGGTACAGCAAATTACACGTCCTTTGATAGGGCTTTAGACAGAGAGTGTCATACATTCTACACAAGTACATGGTTTTCAGGATATGCACAAATAAGAAATGAGCCAGAAGAAACAATTTGCTACAGAACACATTCGGAGATTCTCTCATGGGAGTATTACATTGGATTTCAGTACTTCTCACAGTTTATTCAGGCATGCTAGTTGATACCTTGTACGTCAATAGCTTGAGACAGTTGGGTAATCTTTGGTTAGGTACTGTGCGGGAAATGTCTCTGGGAAGGCTCTGTGTTTACTAGTGTAAAACTTGAAATTCTTTATTTAGAATGAGAAACTAGTAGTAGTTATGGGATATACCATGACATTGTCGGAAGATGGAGGACAGTGTAAACACAGTATAGGCTCAGTTTATAATGCACTTAATATGAGAAAAGGGAAAAACAACTCACACAAATACTTTTATATCAGAAGGGTAACCTTCAGAAGCACAACAGGGAGGTCCGACTGCAATACACGCATCAACAATCCAAACTCAACAAAGGGCAGACTTGAGAGCCTTTTTTGAGTTAGGTGGGCTGTACTTGATTCAGTAACGTCAGCAGAAGGATGTGATCCTCTGTCCATGCCATGGGTCTACAGCCAGCCCCATTTACATTTTCTGCCTGCACATGACATAGGCACTTAAGCTTTGCTGTCTGGGAGAAATGTTCAATGTGCTCACATCAGACTCGCATCAGACTCCAAAAGCAAGAGTTTGTTGTTGAAAAACAAAAAAAATGGCCATCATGCCCTAGAAGATTTTTTCACCCACTGTGTAGGGGTCATTAATCCCATTTCCTGTTCCAGACCACCAGGCTTTCCTTGGAAGTCACAAATAAGAAATATTACATATGAACTACTATTCTCAATAGAGTAGATGGTCTGACGTCCACTAACAAACAGCCTAATGTCAGTCAAAGAGTCCGTCAAACGTTTCTGCCAGCATAAGCAAAGCTGTTTCCCCTACAACAAAGTGGGGGGACCATGACTTTGGTTGACAATGTATTCCACCAAGTTTGAGACAAAGTACTCCATTCGCCATAGTCTAAAGTCTCAAAATCTTTAATAATGAACTACCTGCTAATATGCAGAGCTTGATATCACCAAAATATTTATTTTTAAAGTGAAAATAGAGGGACAACAAAATGGGTCCTGCAAGATGATATTGGACATTTTTTTTAAACATTATGGATACTCTCAAAGAAGAGATCTTACGTTCGCCAGCTTTAGGGGTATTCGATCCACAAAACAAAACCATCCTCACAACCGACGCATTCAACAAGGGATTGGGGGCCACCCTATCCCAAAGAAATGGAAAAGATTATTGCCTTTGCGTCACGTTGCCTGACAAATGCTGAGAAAAATTACTCTGTAGTTGAAAAGGAGGCCCTGGCGTGTTTCTGGGCGGTGAAGCATTTTAAATTCTTCCTGTGGGGGCTTAATTTCACCATTTGTACAGACCATAAGCCTCTTACCTCCATTTTCGCTGTGAAGGGTATGGAAAATTGTGCTCCTCGAATTGGAAAATGGATCCTGGGATTAGAGAATTTCAACGATAAAGACGAGTATGTCCCTGGTGAAGACAACAGAATTGACGATTTCTTATCTAGGACACCACTGGAAATGGAGCAACCTGAAGAAATGCTGGACAGCCCTATTATGGCTGTAGAAGACCCTGCCATTACGGAAGAATAGTGGATGAAAAGCATGGAAGAGACCAGGTTTTAGGAAGGCTGAAAAGTGTATTGAGAGAAGGGTGGCCTAATAGATGCAGTGACCTGGAAGAGGAACTCAGGGACTTCTGGGAAGTCAGGAACGAATTGAGCATCATACGTCACAGAATCTACCGTCAAGCAAAGGTTGTTCGAACTGAGTCTCAGAAGAAGAATATTGGATCTGGTGCACGAAGGTATCCATCCTGGTTCCCCAGGATGGATACCATGACAGAACAGATAGTGACAGAACAGATAGTGAAGGACTGCGTCAGCTGTGCCAGGAGTGACAAGTCCAAATCCATACATCAGGCCCGTTTGTCCCGTGTTGTAGTGCCCAGTAAACCGTGTAGTAAACTAGCCATAGACATTATTGGTCCCATGGACAACCTCGGCGCACAAAAGAGGTTCATGTTGGTCTTAGTCGACTATACCTCCCATTGGGTTACTCAGAAATTAGTTTATCGTGTAACCACCAGTACAGTTCTGGATTTCCTAAAAAACGTATTCTCCAAAGACGGCATACCTTCCACCCTGGTCACCGACAACGGTGTACAGTTTACGTCTCAACTAATGAAGGAATTCTTTAAAAACTTGAACATCAAACATGAATTGACGGCATTATATTGTCCTAAAGCCAACGGCCTGGTTGAGAGGACTAATAGGTTGATAAAGGACCATATCCAACTAGCCACTACCAACGGTCATAACCTTGAATCATCCTTACGTGACTGTTTGTGGGCATATAAACACCACGCCTAACCTGGTAACAGGGGTTTCCCCGTTGGCTTCCCTCAGGGGGAGAGAGCCTTGCACCAAACTCAACCCTAGTTGGCTGGGTGGAGGTAGGGCTCTACATCCTAGTCCCGAGGAGGTGGGTAGGAAGGTTGACCAGCACCAAGCTAAGTACAAAGAACGGTATGACAAAAGGAACGGGGTCAAAGCCCCTAAGTGGAGAGTAGGGGATGTGGTGCAGGTCAAGAGAAGTGTGAAGGAACCTCACAGCCAGAGTAAGCTCTACCCTCCTTGACACATTGTGAAAGCTTTTAACAATGTTGTTCTACTGGAGAATGGGCAATGGTGGAGTTGCAACAAGGTTGTCAAGTCCCAAATGGATTCGTAATTTTGGTTCCTCTATGGTGCCAGGTGTGTACAGGGAGGGAGGTGTGTTACAATTTTCCTTCCTGTATAATGAGTTGTTCCGTTCCCCCTCCCCTTCCCCTCTCCTTGGTGTCTCCCACCTGGAGTTGAAAGTAGAATGTTGGTATCTTACTGCAGTTGAGGAGAGTGGATGGCCAATAAAGCAGTACTCTTACCTACTCTGGTTCCTGTCATTTAGAAACTTAACAGGTGGGTTTCATAATTTTCTTAATTTCCTGTCTTGAGTTTATCTGCCACTAACTACTCTATCATCTACAGTCTCAGAGGAGCATCTTACATCTAGAGAAGAACGGGGTAAAATACCCAAAAACACTGGTTTCTTCCATTCGTATACTCTGTCAAGCTGAGATCGATATCTACATAAACATCATAAACATCTGTGGAATCGATGTCATCACTTGTTCTTACTCATTGACTTTCACAACTATGTTAACGGTCAATCAATTTCCAAAATCCAATATAACAGAGGATTTCCTTATGCAAATCACACTACGAATAAAGGAGCACTTTGATAACACATTGGAAACATGACCAGGGTTTTATTTTTATTTTTTAACCCAATCACCTTTGACAAGATTATAATTCTTAATCACTTTTTAGACTTGTGCATTAATTTACTTTTCATTTGTATCCCATATACAATAATCATAGCTTTTTCATACATCTTGGGATCAATGCAATTTGATCTATTGCATTAACCATAAATCAGACTGTGTAATGTTACTTCAATATTTCAGAAGGTGAAAGCCCTGTTTAGTGTGGCACACAAGATGATGGACGGAATATTGCACATTGGCAAAACATTCACTCCCAGTCACACATCTGGGTTTAATCCATCGGTATTTTGCTCACCACGCCACCCCAGTTCAGACATGGCCATATGCAAATCAGTCTGGACCCTGTGCCTCATGGGAACAGTCCAGCCTGAACTGCCAAGCCATGTCTTCCCAGGATAGCTTGACTCCAGTGCCACTGGACTCAAGCTATCCTGGCTGAAGAGGGGTGAAACTCCGAAACCAGTCCTAGGATGCTTGTTTCCAGTCCAGGGAGGACCTGGCTTGGCAGTTCGGGCTGGACTGTTCCCATGAGGCACAGGGTCAAGACTGATTTGCATATGGCTGGCTTCAAACTGGAATGGCATGGTGAGCAAAAACACGATGGATTTAGGCCCAGATCTCTGTACTGGGGTGAATGTATAACATTGTTCTGCATTCTGTCCATCAACTGTTGTTTTTGCATGTCACCCCGAGTGGGACGGGTATGCTCAGACGTGGGTCCCGTGCTCTCCATGCCACTGGAATTAAGCTATCCTGGCTGAAGAGGGTTGAAACCCCGAAACCGGTCCTAGGATGCTTGTTTCCAGTCCAGGGAGGACCTGGCTTGGCAGTTCGGGCTGGAATGTTCCCATGAGGCACAGGGTTAAGACTGATTTGCAGGAGGAGCCAAGATGGCGACCGGGACGGCAGCGTAGGCTCCCGGCTCCGTGAACCTCCGCACCCCGCACAGATATCCTGCACGAGATCCTTAGCCTGCGCTATCTACCCGTGTTGGTGAACGCGAGCGGCAACCGGCCGTGTGACCCCGAAGTTTCTGGCAGCGGTACCGCCGGAGAAATGTCCGTCTGAAGTTTGCGGCCTGTGCAGCCCCGGAGCCAGGATCTCGAGTGAACGCCGTGGCCGGGCGGCAGTGCAACAACAACGGCCTTTGGTGACTGGGTGGGGTCGGACTGCCGGAGTGGTGCGAATGTCGGACTGCGCTTCGCCGTGGTCGCTCCTACCACTAAGCGTAGCTGAACGAGTGCGTGCCTGAGGTGGCAACTACAGGACTCTCCGGTGATTGCTTCAGCCTTCGCCGGTGAGCTGCCCGGACGCCGCCCGTAACTTGTCCCGATTCTTGCGGGCGCTGGTCCGTGGTGGGGACGACTGTGGCCCGTGACCACACACCGGACACATTGCTTGCCTGCCCTCGGAACCCAGTTACCAGTGCCATGGAACCCGAGGCGCTTGTGTCTGAGCCCCGGTCCCGATCTGGGATGGACCTACCCAGCGGCCATTTTGGTATGCCAGAGTCCACCATCCTGTACACTGGGTTGCAGCAGGATTGGGAGGGTGTGACTCTGAGGAGCGTAGCGGAGCGAGCGCCGGGAGCTGTACTGGGGTACGGCGACCTTCTCGAGGCTCTCGGTGCCCTTCACTCCACCCTGATTCACGGAGCCTGGGTGTTGGGGAGCAAGCTCGATGGAGTGACATCAGCATCGGAACAGTTGCCGCCTGCCTATCCCCAGGTACACTGGGACTTCTCACGCCGCGCACGGGGGGACAGTGTCGTGGCCGCCCCTGTGAATAGTGCACACCTGGACTCTCCGGACAGTATATTAACGTGCGATCAGCTGGCTGTGGGTTTGGTCTGTTCCGGAGGTTTCGGACCTGAGCGGGGGGGGGGGGGGGGGGGGGGGGGGGTGGCCTTGTCCCGTGCGCGGTCTCCGACGACCCAGGCAACGTCCAAGCAACGGTCGCCCGCCCTGGCTGATTCCGCCTTCCTGGGCCTGGTGTGCAGTGTAAATCCTGGCTCGGCATCGGGAAAGATGATCCTCCCTAGAGCTGACTGTGTCGATCTTCAGAGCCCTTTACCCTACCTGTGTGTGTCGCTTCCTGAGTTTTATTGGACACTTCTCTTCCTGGTAACATTGGACATGGCACTGGGACGAGGGGAATGCATGGGTGGGTTTGCACCTTCCGAGGTGGTCACCTACTCGGCGGGCGGGCTCGGGAGTTGTGTGCTCTCATGGCATAATTGTTAGTGTACCAAGTGCGTAATGCTCCTTACTCCTCTTTGACAGGGTCGATTTTGTGTTCTTTATTGTATGCTTTATGGGAAACCGTGTGGTGCGGGAGGGAGAAACCGGGGGCGTGTTTTGCAGGCCCTCCTCCAGTTTATTAATACTCTCTCTACCCCCCCGTCTGGTGGGGGCTCTTTTCCCACTTTTTTTCTCTGTTCTTCTATATTTCGGGTCTGGTTCCGGGGCGACAGGCACACTGCTGGGGGGGGGGGGGGGGCCGTACTCATCTGCAGAGGTGCAGGGTGGGATCCTTTAGTCTTTCACCTCCTTTTTCTATGGCCTCCTTTTCTTCTCTTACTCTTCTTTGTCTTTTTCTGGGATCAGTATGGTAGTACTCCTTTGTTGTTAATCACTGCTGTTTCCGGAGTGCCATAATTTCCGTGGAGTTTCCTGGGTCTTGGGGCAGGGGGTTGCAGGCGCAAATGGCCGTGTCATTCCTCCACATCCTGAACTTACTGTTTCAGCGCCATTGCTTAGATAGACTGCTGTGTATTGTTTACGTTCATCGTTCTGCCTGCCATTTTTCGCTGCTGGGAAACTGTTTGGCACCTAATCCTTCCATCCTTTTCTATTATAAAATGTTAACCTTTATTATCCTGGTCTCCTATCTGGGCTGTTCAGAGACTGGGAGTATGCTAGTGTCGAGATTTTGCTCCCCGAGGTACTGACTGTGATAGACCTGCTTTCTGTTAGTCTGATTGTTTAGCGGCCGGCCCCGGGGGTTGTAGGCCCATATGTGTAATTGCTTGAAATGTCAATAAAGGTTTTCAAAAAAAAAAAAAAAAAAAAAAAAAGCCAAAAAAAAGACTGATTTGCATATGGCTGGCTTCAAACTGGAATGGCATGGTGAGCAAAAACACGATGGATTTAGGCCCAGATCTCTGTACTGGGGTGAATGTATCAAAGCAAAAACCAAAGGAAATGATGGACGGAGTGTTGAACAATGCAAGCACTCACCCCCAGTCAACTGATCTGAGTTTAATCCATCACCGTTCTTTAGCCCACTCTGCCACCCCAGTTCAGACATGACCATATGCAAATCAGTCTGACCCTGTGCCTCATGGGAACAGTCCAGCCCGAACTGCCAAGCCATGTCTTCCCTGGACCGGAAACAAGCTTCCTAGGACCGGTTTCTAGCATTTCAGCCGTCTTCAGCCAGGCTTGCTTGAATCCAGTGGCAAAGTGAGCAAGGGACTCACGTCTGAGCATACCCTGCCAACTTATGGCGAACAAAGCAAAAACCAAAGGAAATGATGGACGGAGTGTTGAACAATGCAAGCACTCACCCCCAGTCAACTGATCTGAGTTTAATCCATCACCGTTCTTTAGCCCACTCTGCCACCCCAGTTCAGACATGACCATATGCAAATCAGTCTGACCCTGTGCCTCATGGGAACAGTCCAGCCCGAACTGCCAAGCCATGTCTTCCCTGGACCGGAAACAAGCTTCCTAGGACCGGTTTCTAGCATGTGATCTGGTGGCATTATAAATTGGTCTCTCTTCACAGGCCTTCCTGGAGCTTGGCAGTTCGGGCTGGACTGTTCCCATGAGGCACAGGGTCAGACTGATTTGCATATGGCCATGTCTGAACTGGGGTGGCAGAGTGGGCTAAAGAACGGTGATGGATTAAACCCAGATCAGTTGACTGGGGGTGAGTGCTTGCAATGTTCAACACTCCGTCCATCATTTCCTTTGGTTTTTGCTTTGTTCGCCATAAGTTGGCAGGGTATGCTCAGACGTGAGTCCCTTGCTCACTTTGCCACTGGATTCAAGCAAGCCTGGCTGAAGACAGCTGAAATGCCAGAAACCGGTCCTAGGAAGCTTGTTTCCGGTCCAGGGAAGACATGGCTTGGCAGTTCGGGCTGGACTGTTCCCATGAGGCACAGGGTCAGACTGATTTGCATATGGCCATGTCTGAACTGGGGTGGCAGAGTGGGCTAAAGAACGGTGATGGATTAAACCCAGATCAGTTGACTGGGGGTGAGTGCTTGCAATGTTCAACACTCCGTCCATCATTTCCTTTGGTTTTTGCTTTGTTCGCCATAAGTTGGCAGGGTATGCTCAGACGTGAGTCCCTTGCTCACTTTGCCACTGGATTCAAGCAAGCCTGGCTGAAGACAGCTGAAATGCCAGAAACCGGTCCTAGGAAGCTTGTTTCCGGTCCAGGGAAGACATGGCTTGGCAGTTCGGGCTGGACTGTTCCCATGAGGCACAGGGTCAGACTGATTTGCATATGGCCATGTCTGAACTGGGGTGGCAGAGTGGGCTAAAGAACGGTGATGGATTAAACCCAGATCAGTTGACTGGGGGTGAGTGCTTGCAATGTTCAACACTCCGTCCATCATTTCCTTTGGTTTTTGCTGGGGTGAATGTATGACATTGTTCTGCATTCTGTCCATCAACTGTTGTTTTTGCATGTCACCCCGAGTGGGACGGGTATGCTCAGACGTGGGTCCCGTGCTCTCCATGCCACTGGAATTAAGCTATCCTGGCTGAAGAGGGGTGAAACCCCGAAACCGGTCCTAGGATGCTTGTTTCCAGTCCAGGGAGGACCTGGCTTGGCAGTTCGGGCTGGAATGTTCCCATGAGGCACAGGGTTAAGACTGATTTGCATATGGCTGGGTTCAAACTGGAATGGCATGGTGAGCAGAAAAACAATGGATTTAGGCCCAGATCTCTGTACTGGGGTGAATGTATGACATTGTTCTGCATTCTGTCCATCAACTGTTGTTTTTGCATCTGTTCAGTGTGGGGCATGATGATATGCCCTCTATTTCTCTTCTTTTTATAAACTTTTAACAGACACACACTTAGCAATTGCCATTTGAATTCCTTCAACAAACACAACTGCGTCTCTCAGCAAGGTCATTTATATTAGGTGAATACAGAGGTGTGATTTTTATCACTGTACCTCAGTTTAAGGAAATCAGTGATCTTAAATGAAGTCAATTAAAGCCCATTATACTCTGTAAAAACTTTCCCTCAAAAATGCTAAAACCTCTTCCGTATTAGTTTCTTAGATGAATTTACACTATCAAAATGGAAAACTAGTTGACTGGAATTAAAATATATTTACAATTAGAACCTAACATGACGTACACCTAAAAAAATCCATTGTGAGATGCGGTCATGGACCTTCGGAAACAACAGGAACAAGTAGCGAGCTACAGCTCTTTAAGCATTAGTCCGAGTAAGCACAATTAATGTAATTCTTCTCAAAATTGCTTTTCATGACATTCATATCAGGCCACCAATACATTTCTCGGATTCATTTCTTAGTGTCAGGTATCTCCCAAGTGACCTTTGTGAGCAATTCCAAAAACGTCCAACCGGAGACCTGCTGAGTAATATTAAATCCCTTTTAAGGACAATATCTCCTACCTGCCACATGCACCTATTGATAAATACATGCCAAATATTTAAAAGAGACTGCTCTGCAGCTTCTTGTGTCCTATAAGTCACCTAAAATATACCTGAGTGTTTGTTTTAAAGTTAGAGATGTTGATGGAGACTGTTCTGCTGCTGCTTGTGCCCTACTTGCTGTAAAATCAAAACGGTTTTACAAACAAAACTGGATGCAACTGTACATACAAGTCAGTGCCAAAGTCCATGCAATGTTCCTGCTAAATCTAACAAAGATTCTATTGTCTGAATTATATAAAGTCCTCTGCTCCTTGTTGGTCCACATTTGTTACTACCACACTGCCTGTTTCTCTGCTTTTGCAACAGGAATGTACTGGCAGACTAACTTATTCTCAGATATCTTAGATATTTACAATTTTACAAGTATTTCAGTCTCGATATTTCCACAAAATGTCCGCTTCGCATCATGAAGCACTGACTTTTAACAAAGTTGCAACTAACCATCTTTAATTCAGGAAAATCGAAGCGAAGCGAAGCGGGAAACAGGGTTTTAACCGTTTAGTAACTACGCGATAGCTATAGATGGCAAAATATTTGATGCAAACAGGCAACCTATTTGATAAGGACAGAAATAAACACGATCATTAAACTTACTGGGAAGATAACCATAGAATGTATGAAAGCATTTACCAAGACATACATACCTATGTGCACACCAGCTGGTGACTAGGATGACTTTGTGACAGCTGTGGAAAGGCTATAACTGCATTTCAAGAATGACCCACAGTTAGTTATACAACGACACAAGTTCTACACAACATATAAATTGCCAAATTAACCTAGGGAAGCCCAAGCTGGAGCACGAAGAGTATGAGTTTTATCTCCTCTACGCAAATTTGATGGTACTACTCCTCTTTATATTAGAGATTTAATTGCTGAACCCTGTTACAACAAAACATAGAAGAATAATCATTAAAGTACAGAAATGCTTTGAGGCATATGAATCCTTCTCTCAAACAACTGGTTTGGTCAAAAGTGTGGAAATAGCCACACGCTCTGCAAGGGAGACAGGGAACAACAAGCAATCTTTTGGTGAAGTTTCTATGCTAATATGCAAATAGGCTAGTATGATGAAAAATGTTGGGATAGAGAAAAAAAAGTGTCATAACAATTGTAATAAGTGAATACTATTGTGGCGTCTCCAAGTCGCACGCTGTAATTCACTAGTTTTATTGCAGGTAAGAATCCTGGAATAGAGTGCTGCAACTGCTCAACTACACTGCAATCGAGACATAAGGACAGCAGACATGAGGACATTAAGACACATGAGACAGAAATGCAGGAGGGCATGACAAACAGATAAAACACCCCAAATTACCATAGTCTCAATATGCGTTGATTATGGAATAGACACTGTATATACTATACATCATTTTATATCAGTCAAATAACCTGAGAAAATCATACAGAATTGTGCTAGAAGGACACAACTTTGAGACCTAAGTCTGCTGCTATTTTCTACTTAAGTGTGGCGTGTACTTCTGATGCCAATAGAGCACCCACTAGGAGTCTCCGCGAAGCCTGCACTGTTGATGCACAAGAGAAATTTCTCTTTCCTTAAGGTTATGAAAACCTTTCGACTATGTTCCTTGTTTTTAGTTATGACTAGACTGTTAGCTGTCTGGCAACATATCATATCACCCAAACACGCAACAGCATAGAAACATACAGAAAGGAGCTATGTCGCAGCACTTTTCAGCCACTCGTTTGTTTGCCTGAGATCCCTTCAGATAACATCTTGATAGGGTGCAAATCAACTTCACGTTTCACTGATGTTTACATTTCTATAAAGTAGATGGTCTGCGAACTAATCCTACGAAAGTTCCCAAAGAAAACCAGCTGGTCATAAATAACAACCGACCAAATATACATAAGAATAGTGGAACAAGAGCTTGGCTCTTAATAGAACCCATTATCACAGTCATAGAACATATAAATAATAATAAACCCTACAGGCCCGAAAGAATAAGGCCTTGAGGGAAAAACCCCTAAACAACCATCTGACAGTTATCAGACATTATCCTCTATTCCCCAAGGGGAAAGAGAACTCATTGACCAAAAGGGCCAAGTACAAGACAAAAGCCATGTAATCCGCATTCTTCGCGACAATAAATATTAGAGAAAGAACTGTCCTGATAAAATCCAAAAGGACTCTCAGAACTCATTCTCATTATACCAAGATGAATGAACATCAACGCAAAAACTGGAGACATAAACCGTACACTAAGAAAGATGAACACTAATACCTCCAAGTTATAAAGAACTTTGTTTAAACATAATGACCACCCGATGATTACATAATGCACTGTAAAGTAGTTAAAATGAAGCCAAACAAATTTGAATCTCATATAGGTATTCAACAATTATGCCAGCTGTATAAAATGTTGCCGTGGAGGGTGTGTGTGTGCGCATCTCTCTCTCTTTCCCCAAGTGGCCCGACAACTCACAGAATTTTGCTGGCCAAGGTTCTACAAAGCTTGCCCCCGCATGGCCTTCATTGCCATGGTCCGACAGTCTGAGCACGACATTGAGTCGTGGACATGCTCGAGGCACCAAGGCAACAAGAAAAGAGGAGCAACCACATCTCACATTAAAAACTTCTTTCCGACAGCCATGATTTCTCAAGGACTGTTAAGTACAGAGATAATTAGATACATACCTCAAGAAGACAGGTAATATCTAAACTTCAGACAGAATAGCATATGCAAAAAACATTGTAGGAGAATAACAAGAGCTATAAAGCCTAAAAACCTCCTACCATGTAATGCATATCCGAAAACAACCTTAACTGTATCAGACACTGCCTCTCAAACAGCTTAAGACACAGAGTTCAGACCGCCATGTTTCAAAATTTAACAAAAGAATTACCTCTACCGTCCCACAAAGGAGGAAGCCAGTAACTTGTGTATTCCGAAGAATACAGCCATAACCTCTCAAATATGCAGTCCGCTTAAGAAGAGAAAACAAACTGCTCTGATTATGCTGGCTAAGAAAAACCAGAGGGGTGTGTAAATGTAACAGAACCCTGAAAAGGGTATAATAAGAGGTAAAGAACGGCTATTAGACCACAACAATAGTTCTTAAAAGAACATATAACGGAGTCCAATAAGTGCTAAGTTGTAGAGCAGAGTGATTACCGCACAAGACAGGGTACTCAGAGAAAACTATTTAATAGCAGACACCTAAAAAGCTATACAATAGCAGACCAATACTCCACAGTGAGTAAGACGTATACCCAAAAAGGATATGAACTCTTGAGCCTAAGCTCCTCATCAGAGTAAAAAAAGAAAGAGCAAATCAGCTACGCAGCTGCAAAGACAATCCAGAGAAACAACATCAAACGGTTGTATCTTTCAAACTCTCCCAAGCATTATCGGGGAATTTTGACTCACAAAACCAAGCATGTCCGCTAAAAGCAACAGACCGAGCCATGGCACTGCCAACTGAATCGGTGGTGTCCATTATATTAAACTTTGCCATCTCACGGCCATCTTGTGCAAGCTGAAAGAGTTCCGCCTTGACCCCTTCAGGAAGGGAAGGAAGTACATGGGTGCCAGGGTCCCACAAACACCAAGCCGTGCCTAAGACACAAGAAATGTTTAACGACTTCAAGGCCGAACTAGCCGATGCAAAGATATTCCGGCCACACACATCCAACCATCTAGATTCTTTCCCTGGTGAAAGTAAAGTCCTAACATCTGGATTTGGCGAAGTCTACGCAGCTTGCACAATGAACACCTCAGCAGTAGGGTGTCGAGAAAGACACACAGGGTCATCCGGGGCATGACGATGGGAAATGGCACGATCAACAGAGAGTCTGGTCACTGGCCTCGCCCAAGTTCCCAGAAGAATATCATAGAGACTCTCCTTATGGCAGTAAGGGTTCAAACACCTGTCATACCCTGATGAAGCAGATCCAACAAGGCATCAGATGACAAAGTCACCGAAGAAGGCTGCGATTTCAAGATATCAGCAGCTCTCTTTACAACTTCAGCAAAAGCTGCACTAGCCTCCGTCACCATTCGTGGCGGAGAAAGCAGATCAGAATTAGGAGAGGGTTGTAGACTACCATCCTCACCCAATGCAGGCCCAGAACTTTCCACAAGAGGCTGAACAAGACCAACCAAGAGGTCAACGTCACCGGTGTCACCTGAGCCAGCTTGCAATGCTGAAAAAACAGCAACAGAGCCAACTTCGACCTCGGAATGCAAAGGAGAAGACACAGGTAATTGCAGTGGCTATAAGCAGTGTCTCTGGCGCCAATCAACGTTGGGCAGCATTGTATCCACCTCCTGTACAACTTTATCCGACACCACCAGCGTCACAACTGGAAGCTGTGCCGGGCTGTGCACCGACGTCGTGATGACCTAGGCACACAGTCATGGTCTTTGACTTGCGCAGAGGGCGAACCTACCAAGTGTTTCCAGTCGGAGTACCCCTTACCTCCTTGGGGCCCAAAGTCCCTCCAGGGGGAGGCATGGACCCAAAAAAGGCATGCAGAGCATGATAGTATGTCTGCATCTGGGTTATAGTAGCCCTGGCTCCAGGATAAGGAGTGAGCCACGGGAGCGATTCTTGTACGGCGTTCTCCGTTAATGAACGGGTGAAACCAGTAGACGCCATGTCACAATGCAATTAGGCCGAAGGCCGCTGCGACTTTGATCCCTTATGACGGGGTTTTGCAACTTAGGTAAGCGACGCTCATGGGAACGGCCCCGGGCAGGAACCTCAGAGTGGGAAAGAGACCGATGTCGCCTGGACTTCGACCAGGAGAGCCGTGCCATCAACAGCTTAATTCGCCTTTCCCCTCAAGGCCTTAGGCTTCAGCCGTGTACAGGCGATGCACTCCTCGGAGTCGTGGTGCTCTCCTAGGCAGCATATACAGATGGGATGGGGGATCTGTAGCAGACATCTGTCGAGCTGTTCCCCAACGCAAAAAGGCATCGGAATAGGCCAAAATTACAAACGGTCCAAGGAACTGCTTCTCCGGATCCACGTTGAAAAATAAAACAACTGATGTCCACGCGCTGGAGGGAATTATATGGCATTGCTGAAGATACATCTAGAGACGATGTCATTGCAGAGCCGTGCAACGCCATCACCCGGCGTGCAGAGGTGCTGCTGAAAAAGTTCCGGATCCATTTGGACGCCTGGGGAGAATTCAAAAATTAAGGAATCTGCGGCTAGATGTCTCTTATCAGATTGCAGCTACAAAGCAGCAGCTCCCAGGCAGAGCTACTGTGCATGCTGCTGTGCAGAATCACCCACCATCCATGGACCAGGAGACACCCACTTCAGTCTGTGCTGCTCGCACCCAAACGTCATCTCCCGCTGTTGTGCTGACAGACTCCTGACCACCTATAAAAGGTGTTTGCTGCAGATGGCTCCTGCTGGCCCTAACCATAAGCCAGTGGACTCCTGAACTGTACAGAATGCTTACAGACTCCAACAGCATCCCAAGGAATAGTCCAAGGGGTCAACTGCTGTGCACAGATGGGGCCGAAAGTTTTAAATCCCATCACAATAAAGTCATAAATGTCAGGGCAGCAGTATGTGATCCAATTAATGCAAGGATTAAGAGTATTACAGCTTTGTATTAGGTCTCTGCTCATCTCTTGTCCCTGTCAAGGCTTTTTTGCAGTGCTACGAATCCTTACGCTTCTACTTTTGGCCCCGCGTTGTCACTTCAGAGACCAGCGCTCCAACAGTTAAAGGATGGTGGCCATGGGTTTGCCGATTTGCAAGGCCTGGCAACCTAGTAAGTGAACACATTAAGTTCTTGTTTCAAATTGGGCTCTCAGCCTATATACCGTTTAAACTATAATTGTATCTGTCACTGTGATTTAATATTCTTGCTTTCTGCTCCCCCTCTTTTTTCTTAAACCATCCCTTGTTATTGCCCTGCTCTCCAAAACCCTCGGACAAGACAACACATACTGGTTTATAAAGGTCAGTACAGAGCGAGATGGGATGCGGAAAATTAGGTTAGAGGTGCATTTGTGTGTAGCGAGGGTGATTGTGCTTGAAGTGTGCGAGAGGTATGCAGAGACAGATGTGGGTGGGAGGAGCCAGCAGAGAGGATATTGCAAACACAGAGGAGGAAAGTATGCTATAATTTTGAGGGGGTTGTGTCTTATGTTCCTGAGGAGGGAATAGTCCAACAATATATTAAAAATGATAAGATAACTCAGATTTGCGTATTTCTAAATTAGTTTCAGATTTGCGTATTTGTAAATTAGTTTCAGAAACTCAAATGCCACACCATACGGACTCTCTCTTATTCACATCACTTAAGCCACAAACACCTCCGTTTTAGTGTCTGTCTGAGAGGGTGGAAACTAATTGATCGTATAGCAAAAAAAAAAAAAGAAAGAAAAAGAAAATCGCAGATTAGAAGTCACTCGCCTTTCCACTGAGGACTGGCAGTTGTTTCCTAGTGGGAGCCAGAAAGCCCTGTCTCCAGACTGGCACAATGGGTGAAAGGGAATTAGTGGCTCTAGCACTATGCACTTATACAAGACTAATGCGGCATGAAAAACTATGGAATCATACCAATTGGAAAACAAAACAAGCATTTGCAATGCAATAGGTCTCGCATTTGCGAGAGTTTAAGCTATTGGCATTGAAAATGACAATGCCTTTTATTTATCTGTTTTGCTAATTAACCATTAACTAAAAGGCATTGTCATTTACAATGCCAATAGCTCAAAGTCTTGTAATGCGAGACCTAGTCAAAGAAGCCGGCTGCTCGGAAAGTGAAAGCAAGCATGGCGCGCTAAATGTTGCAGGAAAGCATGTGGTGTCTGCAGTAGGAGAAACTCATTAAAGAAAGTAGTGCCTAAAGACTAAATAAGACATACCGTGTAACAACAGAAGTAAAGGGCCAGTCCTCATGGGAGGCTCGACCTAAAGAGACATGGTCATAATGCTACAAAAAAAATTATAAATGATTTCAAGAAGGACTTCCCAAATTGCTGGTTAGTGCAGAACTACTGAGAAGATGGTGGGGTGCAGCGGACACTGATGTAGTTTATTGTGCATTATCAAAAGAAACCGCGGGTATTTAAAGGCTAAATAAACCGTCTGATACCGGCAACATGCATGCAGCAAATGCAGCTTGTTAAAACTTGGAGGCATTTGCTCGCCTGCCACAAAGGAGGATTTCATATCAAAGACAGCAAGCACTTGAGGAAAATGGTCTGTGCGAAGACTTGACAACTAGTGACAAAATGCAAATAATATTGCAAGGCAGTATGAAAAAGAATGAGGAATGAGGAATGAAACTCTGAGGTGGCGGCACTATGCTAGAGGTCCTTCCTGGATGAAACCCACACTAATGTCTAACTAAATACCTATGTACAGCAATAAATGTCATACATAGGTAAAAACGGTGTGCTCTGATGTTGCACAACAACTCTTTCGTGCTTACCTCTCATGCAAAATTCTCAGGCTTACAACCGTGCCAGCCTTTTTCACAATAGTTCACAATTCGTCTGATTGCGAGTTTTAAATGAAAAACATTGTGCTCTATGTAAAATGAAATGTGGAAATCAAGCACTCGCAATTAGATATATATACAAACGTATCTATATACAAACGTGTATATACGTAGAGGACTCCAACTACCAGCATGCTGTGTGCCTGGCAAGATAAACGCAAGATGTTTGACACACCCTTGAGATGGAGGAGGGGCAAGTAATCAGCTGACTGGGAGTGGTCTTCATAACATCTTTGTTTGACCCCCAAGGACAATGAGAAGCCCATGGAACCGGCACTGAAGAAAGCCAATCAAGGCTGAAACGCGTCTGCCAAAAGCGTTTCATGGACCTGTGTCATTGCGTGCAAGAAATTCAATAAAGCCGCTGTCTGCACTCCGGAGCTGTGTCGTGCTTTCTATCTACTGGAGAGAGAGCATTTGGTATATATATATATATATATATATACACATACACACACACATATATACACACACACACATATACACACACACATACATATATACGCACACACACATAAAAAATGTACACAAATGCAATGCACACACACACTAGGCAATTGCATCATCTTTAGCCACACAAAACACACAAAAATGGGCACAACTGCAAGCAAGCAGTTGTGGGGTCCACATGTTCCGTAGGGAAACTGAAAAAGATGGCACTGGAAAAGCCATGACGATCGAGTCCCTGGCTGCTGGTATGTAAAGCAGAACTAAATCACCTGAAAGATAAAGTATTGCATAGAAGCAAAGAGAAAAGTCTTCAATTTAAAAAAAATGTAGCACATGACTTATAGATACACACACAACTTTACTTTCTACAATGATTTCAATAACTGGAATAGTCTTTTCGAAAGTAAAGCTCACGTTCGGCAGGCAAGCATGGCATACAAATAGCAGAGTGCTATGGTTTATACAGCATCGCTTCTTTTAAGCAGCTTCTCAAATAGAATGCGGTCTCCACCCAAGTCTTTTATTGGGGTTCGGATGAGATGGGTCTCCTGCTTGCAGTGTCAGAGTGCTTTCAGTGCTAATGTCACAAGCAGGAAAGGAATGCTGCCCTGCTTACAGGCTTCAAAGACAGAACAGCGATATCAGTATGCCTGCAGCTCAAAAAGGCGACTGATACAAGTAGTGGAACAGGAAGATCTTATCCTGGGAAAGCAATTCACCAGCCCATGTAGATTTACAGTTTTAAAACAATAGCGTTATCAGAATCCAAACAGGGAAACCACTGACAAGCCTAACGGGTGAATGGGGAGTTTGGGATTACGCAGGAGAGCAGGGATCTGAGGGTGGAGCAACTCAGAGAGGGGTGGCATGTGAAGGACACACATGCACTCCTATGGAGTGGCTAACAAGGACTGATAATTACCGATGCTCACGCTCACCGCACTCGGCTTCCAAGAGCAGAGCATGCAGGGAAATTAGAGTGACAGCTTCTGCCATAAACAGAGGCGAAGGTCTAAAAGAAGATTTCATGCGGCTGCCATCTTAAGCCTACCGAGCTTCCAATTTATGTTTATTTTTAAACAAATAAAGTACAGTTGATAAGGCGACAAGTATATATATATATTTTTTTTTAAAGCTATGCTGCAATTATATACGTTTATAAAATGCATGTGGTGACTGTATATCACAGGAAAGAAAAGTGAAATTAAACAGGGAGCGACGGGAGGTGGTGCTGCGGACTTGGCAGCACACAGGTAGATTAGGCAGCAGCATCAGAATACTTAAAGAAAGGTAAAAAGATGGTTGCTGAATACATGGCAAGAAAGACATGAGCAGGACTTTAAGTTTATGGTTCAGGGTAAAAAGATGGCGACAAACAGGCAGCTGCTCAAGACTGCCAAACTGATGGAATGCAAAACAATGTCTTCGATCTGGGGTTAAGGGTAGTTAAGGTAAAAGAGTTCTCCCAAACAGCAGAGAAGCACTGAAAGCGTATGGAAACTGTAATTCACTGGTGCTCCTCAGCCCAAACACGGAAGTGAGCTATCAGCTGCAGAACCAGTTACGAGGGAGCAAAAAAGAGCGACGCTAGACTAAGCCAATGGTAAGTAGCAGGAATTAGCGGGCGGGAATAAAGTAGTTGTAGTCATTACTGCAGGTCTTGCAGACAGCGCAAGCGGTGTCTAGGCTCGACCTAAAACACTATTACAGTAAAAAAAAGAAATAAAAGGTAAACTAAAACATGTGAGGTGTACGACAGACTGAATTGCTGACATGGATACATTTCAGTTGTGAAAGGGCTTCTAAAGCAGTGAAGTGCATCACCATAACAATGCACCAGTAGGAGGCTCTGCAAACAGCTCTCTGCTGCTGAAGACTCACTTTCCCCTTCCAGCGGCCCCTCCATCAAAGCAGTTATGGAGGAAGGCTGCTCCAGTAACATCCTTTGTTGCGTGCACCAAGAGAAAGCTTTGTTTAACGCAAATAACTTAAAAAGCTCAGGAAGTTTCTTTCTTTATATGCACTTCAGCAAAGGCCCTGCATGCTAGGAAAGAGTAGGGTGTGCACACCCCCATGCACAGAACATAGGACTGTAGTACAGTGCTGGAAATGTGCAGTAAATGACGTGCTGATGTGTAGTTTTCACTAATCAGTAGGAACTGCTCACTTGTGGATGACATAACTTTTGGGATGGGGCCAGACCGATTTGGTGCACCCCTACTGGATATGTTGTCCCTTAGACCAGCTAGCTGACAGTGCCACCATAAGCCCCCCTAAACCTAATCAGGGAGTGAACAGTTATGGCAATCACTGAACACGATAACCCTGTTCCCTCAGGAACCGTGATGACAGATCTAGAACCTTTCGCTCATACACTTGTGCTCTCCTTTGCAGAGAAATAAACAAAGAATACACAGTGGGACATTTTCAATGTTTATTGAACAAACGTGATTCTGTTACAGAAGATATGTGCTGCAATGATGAATAGACAGAAGCAGATGAAAGTTATAAGTATCAGGTCAGTTAAGAGAACCAAACGTTCCACCATTGTGCTGAAACAATGTATAGATTCAAGCATACAGAATAATATAACAATCTGGCGTACTCCTACTATGCTGACCCTAACCTATGCGTCCATGGTGTACTTGTATGTTCTGCCAAGAATCCCCTTACTGGATGATCCAAACCCATTACCAGGTGGGTAAGAATGTAGGACCCCGTTTGGGTTACGAGCTGGACACCCCTTATGGAGATCGCAGTCAGCTGCTGGGCGAAAACATCAGCATTTAGAGACCTCTCAAAGTCAGCAGAAGTGCCTCCTCTGACTCCACTCGGAAACAGATGTTTATTTATAGAAAAAGGCATCTTTGCCTTGGGCTGAGACTGTGATCAGGCTGCCATTGTTTGTGCGTTACAGATAGCTGTGTTGCTATATGGAAGAAAATAACAAACACATTTGCACAATGTACATGTAGGCCTTCTACATAGTGCCAAGGCAATATGATAGTGTTCTTGGGAGTTGATTCGTGTAAACAATGTCGGTGTTTCTAGGAAGCTAACCCAAAGTGTCACGAATGCAAATGAGTGTCAAAAGTCGATCTAAAAAGTGAAGGCAACTTTAGAAAAGACATGTGTTCATGTAAAATGACAATGTGTCCTTCTAGGCCTAACTGGGACAAATGAAAGTGTAATGACAAAGATGAGAAAAAGGCCATATGCAGGAATTGGCATCTACAATATTTGATAAGTAGAGGGAAGCTATGAGTAGCTGTTGTGGCATGGAGGTCAAGATGGGTAGCGGGGGGGGGAGGGAGGGGGGGGGTCAACAAGAAGAGGGGCAAGAAGGCAGATGCTCGAGGCTAGCGGTCGGCGAGTAAAGAAGAGATCTGACAAAGTCAATCTCAACAGGAGACCACTGATGTTCTTCAAGGAATAGGCACAGCCTCACTGCATATTTACAGTAAGCCTCCATTTCAACAAGTCTTTCTGCCAAGAATCTATTCTCCCTTCGCCCACTCTTGCTACTCATTGTGCCAGACGGTAGGGCAACTACTGGAAAGTCCAATGGGTTAATGAGCAAGCTGTGGAAAGATGTGTAATTTGAACTCTCCAGTCACAATTTTTTAGGTCTCGTCTGAGACAGCCCAGGCTGTCTCTTCGAGACATTTTGTAAGTGGGCTTTTAAAAGTGCCACCAGAGGCTTTTCCTAGCATGAAGCTTGAGTGCATGAGCACGTGCACGCGTGCAGCAGCCATCTGGCCGTCATGGCCCATAAAGCACAGCGCTCTCCCAAGCCCTCGCTCTGCCCCTCCACCA
Source organism: Triturus cristatus (assembly GCF_964204655.1). NCBI lineage: Eukaryota > Metazoa > Chordata > Amphibia > Caudata > Salamandridae > Triturus > Triturus cristatus. The sequence continues at coordinate 326,590,912 of NC_140587.1, forward strand.
CCTCCTCGTCTGCTTCAAAGGGTTTCATTATTTTTTTTAGACCTTTTTAGGTGCACCAATTCATTTCAACAAATTCCCTCCCAGCAGACATGAGGTGAACGTCCATATCGTTGGCTGTTTGTGCCTGCTAAAAACCTAAACGAGAAATAAAATCTTTGCTGTAGATTCAGATCTTGCCTCGGTGCTGTATTTGGGAGAACCGTGCAGTGGCTCTGCGCCTTTGACTCTTCATTGTCACACTCGTACCTCCCCTGCTCTGTGCAGACATCTTATTGAAGCTGATCCGCGTCTCTATCTCTCAGTACACAATGTTTCCCTGTCTCTCATTCACTTTCTCACGCTCTCTTTCTAAGTCTCTCTCTCTCAATCTCACTTTACCATCCTCCCTCTTTCTCGCCCAATTTACCAGTCCACCCATGTCTCTCAATCTCCTCCCTCTCACGTTTCCTATCCCTTGTCTCTTTATCTCTCTCTCTCCCCCTTTCCGTCTCTCTCACCTTACCCATCCCCTTGTCCTTTCATCCCACTCTCGCCCTCTATCTCATCCTTGACACGCAATATCTCACTCCTTCCCTATTTATCTTTCATCTTACCCACCCTGTTGTCTTACCTCACCCCCTCTATCTCTTGCTCCCTCGCCAACTCCTTCACCCAAGTTGCCCCATCTCTCTCCACCTCTCCCTCCTGCTTTCTTTCACCTTACCCACTCACCGGTGTCTTCATCCCTCTACACTTTCTCTCTCACCCTACACACTGACCTCTGTCTTCGTCTCACTCCACTTTTTCTCGTTCTCTCTGCTTACCATCCATGTTGCCCCATCTCGCACTCTGTCTTTAACATTTCTTGTTTGTTTACATATGTATCTCTATTTCTCGTGTCTGTGTTTTACGCTTGTCTCTCCGCTGTCTCACACACTCATCTCAGTCTTTTGTTTCAGTGTCTGCCGCCCGATCTGCCTCTTAACTCCATCTGTGTCTCGTTTCTATGTCTGCCACCCTATCTGGCTATTATCTTCATCTGGCCCCTGCCCCTTCAAAGCACTTTAAATGCTTACATTTTTCAAACATGTTAAATAAATATTTAATTCAAGCCACATCACGGAGGTGAGGCAAGAGACACAAGAGTATGTGTGTGTATATGCGCACGTGCATGTCTGCATGCATGTGTGTCCTAGTCGGCACAAGTGCGTAGGTATATAGGAGTGCCTGTGTGTGTGTGTGTGTGTGTGTGTGTGTGTGTGTGTGCGTGCTTGTATATATGTACATGCTTGTGTGAGTGTGTAAATGTATCCCGTCTTGGTAATGCTGTATATGTATGTGCATGCTTGCTTATATGCATGTATATGCGCGCGTGTGTCTGTGTTTGCATATGCTCGTGCCTGCATGCTTATGTGTGGATGTGTGTGTGTACGTATGCTTATATGGTTGCATCTATGTGTGTTTGCCGTTGAGGTTGTCTGTTTCCAAATATGTGCATGTCTACGTGTTTGTTTGTATCTGTGTATGCGTGTTTCTTTGGGTCTGTGCTTGCACGTTTGTATGTGTCTCTGTGCATCTATGTTTATTTTAAAGGTATTTTGTATTGCACATAAAAGGACCAGGAGTGGGTGAGAGCACTTTACTTAAAACAATATCTGTGACAATAACTACTACTGGCTGGAGAAAAGATTAACCAACCTCATTAGTACCAGTTTAGTACTTGAATTCAACAATCAGCGACTGTACAGTGACAGATTAAACTTTGGCAAGAACATGCCAGTGCCCGGCACCACCTGTCATTTTCGTGTTGCTTTTGTTTGAGCTACGATGTGTTTGTTGTAATCTGAGATAATGCAGAAGGTTGTGAATTATGTGTCATGTTTGTGTAATGCATAATCCTGTTGAAAATGTTGTAGCTTCAGGAGCATGTAATTCTATTGTTGTGACATTTTCTTTTGCCCAGGCAGCAAATTACTCTGGTCTCCCCTCCCTCATAATCTATTTCCCATTTTCTGGTTTTCCAGCGCGGCGAGTTCATACAAATGGAAGTATGACTCCACTACATACAACAAACTGAAGTAAAACACTTGTCATTTTCAACACCAAACGCTCAAGCTTTCAAAAACGAGAGACCTGTTGCATTGCAAATACTTGCTTAGTTTGGTTCAGCAATAAACTTCATTCTCACATTCGGATGGTAGCCTATGAAGCTTGCAGCTCACATGCCGTCAGGCTAGCCAAAACAATAGGTGCACAAACCTTTCAAAACTCTACCTCTGCAGCAGCGGTGGCTGACTGTCCCGCTCCACGCGGGTGATTATTTATGCGTGTGCCATTGAAGCTTGTTTGGGGTATAAACCGGGATCTAGTGAGTCTTCTCCACAAATTGTACTGCTGTACACGTGGGCTGTGCCCAGCAGGCTGCTGAGGAAAAACGTTCAAAGAGATAGCATTTCTAGTTTTTAAAGTTAGAATAGTAAATAACGCAGGGGTCTCAAACCTTTTCTGTAACCAGAGCTACTTATGTTCAATAAAAGATTTCCCCAGCTACTAATATTGTTGGCCTTGTAATAGCAACCACATCAGACAAGATTATATAGGTGGCCACGCTATTCAACATTACTCAGTGCATAAGGCAGGGTTGCCAGAAATAACTTTAAAAAGTCTGTCACTTTGGAATCTTTTTACATAGGAAGTACATAACAGCTGTAGCTGAAATGCTCATGGCACTAAGGTAACAGTATTATTAATATGTCTCCCCAATGCTACATGTTTTATCACTTGACTTTAAAAGTAATTTGAAATTCAACCATTTTTCTCCAAAAATCTTATGACTTGAGCTCTGAAAATACATTTTTTTCTCGAATAAACACTTTTTCTATTTAGTAGAGTACGCTGCACACCGGAAAGCTACTCAAAAGGAGCTGGAGAGCTACTGGTAGCTCACAAGCTACTTGTAGGAGAAGCCTGAAATAACGCTATAGTCCAAAATGTTTCAGGAAGACACCAGGTTATATTTTGATTGGTGTTTGGCCTTGCGTATTGCTATTCCCGAAGAGGAAAGATAAATGATTATCAAAAAAATTATTAGTCTTTTTTAGGTCTCGCCTACGCAGTGTGCATGCGCTGCATAGGAGGACCTTTAGCCGTAGTTCTGCTCATTTTCGAAGCACATACTTATGCTTGTGGCGGTATCCACATTGCGGGAGCGAGCAGGGGGCGCACCACAAGCACGAGTATGTGCTTCGAACAAGAGCAAACTGCACGCGCACGCACACACACATGCATCATTCCTGGGCCAGCAAACACATGATTGCAGTGCCAGCAGTGTGTTTTTCTTTTACTGTGACAAGCACACGTGTGGCGCACGCACGCACCGCTCCCGGGCTTGCTAGAGTTATCGCTTCTGACATAATTCCAGCCGCTTTACGTAGATTTACAGAAAGGTAGCAAAGTCAGACCCTTGCAAGAATTGAAATGCTGACATAAAATGGGCCCTAACATAACCAGAAAGGCTATTTTCAAAGCACTGAATCATTAGAATGCTCAAATAATTTGTGATCACCCTGGAGGGCACCAAAATGTGCAAGTGGGATTTATACAGAACATGGAGACTTTTGAAGCATTTGTGTTTTAAACAAGCTGATATTTTATAACATTCCACACTCAGTTGCCCTATCCACTCCCCCTCTTTACCCATTTTTATTCTTCCATCTTTCTGTATCCTTTCATCCCTCTTGCTCACTTATGTCTTCCATCTCCTCTTTATCCCCTCCATTCCTTCCTTCTTTCTAGCTCATCTTCCTTAACCTCTCTTCCGCCCTTCTTTCACCTCCTTTTTTTCTTTCTCCTTCACCCAATCTTTAGTCGCTCACTTGCACCCTATACTTTTTACTCTCTTCTGACTCAAATTCCCACTCTCTCTTTTTATATCCTTTCTCTTTCTCCCTCCTTTTAGCTCTTCCTCATCTCTTGTTTTAACATTTTTAGGTCTCGCTTGAATGATCTATTTTCTACAAAACCAATGCTTACAGAGGGCTTTGAGTCAACTCATTTCTTATGATTGTATGACTTTCTTGCCTCTTTTGCGTGTTTCTTACGCAATGGCTTTCATTCCTTTTCTTGTGTTTGCCCATCCTCGAGCATTACTGTTTTACAGTGTTTCTGACTGGATGAGCTGCATCCTTCCACTGTTTCTATTAAGGGAACAACTTAAAAAAATGTTTTTTTTAAATCACCCCATGGAAGTGCATGTGTTTTCTTGTTGCCTTTCCCGTGTGCTGCTTTCCCCTCACATCCCCACCCTGCACTCTCTGTGTTGTTGCCCCAAGCTTGTCCATTTTTTGCTGTGCCCCACTCTGTCCTCCACAGACTTTTAAATGTTCTTCCCACCTCTCCCTAGCTCCGACGTTGTTTGTCTCCCTCACCATTTAAAAAAAATATAATAATTTGTTTTCGAAGGGCCCCGGAGCTTTAATTTGCTACTGAGCTGCTCCTTTCTCTGTAATGCATTTGCACACACTTTAAAATATACAGTAAATTAAAAGTAAAGAAAACAAGCATTGGGATAGCCAATAGGTTTTGCCTTTGGGACCTTATAAGTGTTTAGTTATCCAGCACAATATCCTTGGTGCAACAACATCAAGTGTTGCATGGCTAAATACTTATAAGGTCCCAAAGGCGAGACCTATTGGCTATGCCAATGCTTGGTATATTAGCTAATTGTTTGGAAAACCACCAATGAGTGAATGGGATTTGCTTTTTTCCGCACCCAAGAAATTAAAGTGTCACATTTAGGAAACATTTTCTCCCGATTGTACATCAAATGCCCGTTTCATTTCAACACTTCATCAAGAGCAACCACAAAGGAACAAAATGTAATTGTCATTCAATGCAATCATTCTACAAAAACCTAAACATAAGTGTTAACCCACAGAATATATTACGCATCCACAAAATAGCCCTGTCAAGCTGCCCAGTGCCAGTTGCTCATTCAGTCCAGGTTTTTCATTGCATTCTGGTACGATTAGTCCTGAATTCAAGCTGGAGTAAACAGTACTAGAATAACCTTAATGCAATGAAAAGAACTAGATAATAGCAGGCATGGAATTTGAGATAACGGACAACAGATAAAAATAAATCAGTACCTGCTACATTTTAGCAGATCGAGATAATTTCTAAACAATCTAGTGCACTGGAACATGAAGCTATTTGGCTATGATCAAACATGTTTGTCAAACAAACATCTGGAAGAATTCTCTAGCCCCATTGCTTACAGTGAGAGGCTGTGTAGTTCCCCTTTAGTAACATGACATTTGGTGACATCGGGCTTTCAAAGAGACTGCTGAAGCTCAGGCAGCAACACAGATCATGTAGTACTGAAGCACCTGGCATAATGGCATAGTAGCATAATGTTACTCACAAGTGTGATTCAAACACAAACCCGGTGACACTGATCGAGAAACAGGGCACATGGATTTTGAAGAACTAAGTTCCAGTCTGCTGCACTGCTGCTCTTTTTATTCAGTTTCTACGGTGTGCCAGAAAAAACAGGTGTATGTAGTCTGCGTTGTTTATGCACTATTAACCACGTAAACCTTTATCATGAGTGAAACATATCGGAGACTTCCCCAGCAACAAGGACCAGAAAAGAAACGTTTCCAAAAGATTGTCATCTCTTTTAGAGCGCTTTGGCGGGTTTCACTGTTTCCCTAAATTGAAAACAGAAGCTGTGTGTGGATCTCAAGGAGAAGGGCTGCTATCAAGCAAATCCAGGGGCTGCACAAATAGAGGTTTCTGTGAGACGGCTTGATTAAGTGCTCAGTGTTAGCTGTTACAATGAGTGTGTGAGGGGCATAATGAGACCTCAAGGGCTCCTCTTCACCTCACTTTGCTAATGACTTGTGCAGTGAAATACTACACACACTACAGCATGATTTGACAAATGGAATAATCTTGTTTAGAATGAGCTTTATCAGTGACACTTCATGTATGTAACAGTATCTCAAACACTGTTGTTTCACATGCTTAGTAGGGTCTGCTCTCTACTCCCGAAACGCATGTAGCGGAGTCAGTGTGTATATTATTACGGTATGTCTGCCTGCAAGGAAAAAGCCACTGGAAAAGTCGAAAGAGGAATCACAACTCATCACCCTCATAATAGCAAAGCAGACATCATCAAATGGAGGCACACAGGGTACATTTACTGTTTTGGATGCAGCACTTTCTAAAGCTTGGGGCCCCGGTACAAAAGAATGCTTATTGGAGAAGAGTACACTAATTCTGCTTAAACTCCCATGAATGGAGAGCCAAACCTTGACATCTGCAAGCCTTTTCACAGAAGCACACACCACCACTGTGTCAAATAGCATTCTGCACTTTCAATTATAATCCATACTAAAGTGACAACACAGATAAATAGGCAAATGGTCATGCGTAAAGACAGAATCTGAATGTAAACAGAAACTATATTTCAAGGAAATACAGTTCAAAGATGTGACCGAGTTCATTCTTCCACAGTGTTGCCTTTTTAATTAGCCTAAAGATCCAGATTTGGTGTACTAATACATGCAAATGCATGCAGGCACGCACATTAAAGCCAGATCAATTGGCTTTGCCAAAGCCTGTTTTAATTGAAAAGGTTAGTTGTGCTCCCATAAAACTAAATCTCCTCAAGACAGCCTAGAGAAACATTGCGGCTTTCTTAAAGCATTAGACCAGATCGAATGCAACCAACAAATTGAATGTATGTGACTCTAATATGAACAGCAAACTATCCCTTTCTAGACTTACACCACATAAAAAAAAAGCTTTAAAATTTTTTTTTTTAAAAGAAGATTCATACCTCTATTGGAATAGGATCTAGTCCAGCACAGTTCTCAATGCATTTGTCATAGACTAGTCTTAGCTTCCTGAAGAGTACCGACAACTGGCGGAGATGTTCTTGCAGCTTTCCCAGCCTGTCCTGGTATGTCCCCGTGTGATAAGTGACACCATTTGGCAGCTTGAATTCCAAAGTAACAAGACAGTGCATGAGAAACAATCAAAAGGCCTAAGCAATCCAAGTCTTAAAGCAAACACCTTGGTACAAAAGTTGAAGAAATAATTAAACTTAAAGCATAAACTAATAAATTATAATAAAGCATTTTTTCATTGAATAGGTCTCGTATACTGGGAGCACTCACCTATGGGTGAGAATTTTATAAGACATCCAGGGTTTCATGGACTCACATTCACACAACACTACCGATCCTAGCTGTCAACAGAGAGAACAGGGTAAACTATGCTGCTTCAAGAACATATCGTGAGAGTCAAGGTAAGATGCCAGTAAAAGCCTACGTGGATTACAACCTTTGTGGTTATTACAGTTGATGTACGCAGTTTCTAAAAAAAAAAAAAAATTTACAAATCAATTCTAGCTAAAGTCAAGTGTGGAAATAAATACAGGAAAAAAAATAAATGTACAATCATGCTAGCTTCAAGCAATGTTTTCACATACAGCAGAATTTAATGATTAGCCTATGCTAGTACTACACTCACTCAAGAACAAACCAGCCATTACGTCCCAAGTTAAGAAACAAAGTTGACAATAAGAATTATTGTTACAAGATAGCAATGGGTATGTATCCATATATTTTTCTATCTCAGATTAAGAGAATATTTTACAACTTTTATCACAAACTCATTAACTTAACTTAACTTTTCGTAGGTGAATGGACAAAACCTGAATCTTACTTAGAGACTACAAACACAAATATCAATTTTAAGGTACAATAATCCACTGGTAAGAAATCTGGCAGTAGTTGTGAAGGGTGCAAGTCCGTCACTAAATATAAGTCTGCCACTTTATTTTTTCTGGGAACTAAGTATCCCATTGTAGCATTTGACTCTAGCAGGGTAGCTAAGCAGAGCAGTCCAAGGACTACTCAGGGGAGGTGGTGTGGGCTAGTACCCCATGCAAGTTATTAGGCAACAACAATACTCAAATCATTGTCCATTCAGTGCTTTTTCTTATGAAAAGAAGTGTGTTACTATGCACACAAGTTTACATACTATGCATGAAGTACAAACATACAATTAGGTAGCCCTGCACCCATCATCATCACGACACCCTTCACCTCTACTAGATGCAATATCAGATTATAAAAAGGTATCTTTATCCTTAAAACAGACCTATTGCTTTTGTTAGGGGTTACCACATTATTAAAAGCAGAAAACGTTATAGTTCAGCATTACACCACCACCGATGTTCATGGGACTAGTACCAACAATCAATAGTATTCGATAATGTCAAATCTTACATTGTAAACCATCAACACTCTCAATTAAGCGATTGCGCTGAAAAAGGAGTCCCAGGGTCATATTTATACTTCTACTGTGCTTCTTCTGCAGCTTTAGGGCTATCCAACAGGGATAGAAGCCTGTGCTGGAATTGGAAATACTGTATTCCGGGAACCCACAAATTAGAGGTCAAGGTGTGGCAACAAAAAGGGGGTGGATTCACGCTGGGCAGAATCACAAGAATCAGTTCAACAGTCAAAGTATACTTTTTTTTTTTAATCTGTTACAAAGAACAAGCAGCAAGGAGAAACGCAACACTAAATCTGTCCCAACTTAACTAGCTGCAAAGGCTGCATTTTGAAAAATATTTTTGGGTTAAGGGATGTGCTAAAGAAAGCTCTATGTGCCCAGTAAAGCTCAGGGAATAACAATAGTAATACTAATAATGACAAGATAACTCTGGTAGTTAATGTACTTGCAGGAGGAACCCGTTTTGTCGAGTCACAGTTTTGACTCAAAGTAGCATAGAGGGTTCATGTGCCTCCTGCAAAGCGCATTCTGTAGCACGCAGATGACAGATTCTTACTTTATGTAGATAGGTAAGTGGGTTACTGCTTTTGACAGATCCTTTAATTACTTGCGGTTCACAAATTACAATCCTTCTAATACAGCACAGCAATCTATGAACCGGAACAAAGAATCTGTATGCAAACTGCAAAACATGGGTTTATAACTTTGTTTCTCCTCAATCTGTTATTATATATAAATAGGGGTTCTTTGTGGAATAGTCTTCTTAGTACAGACAACCCCAAATAGTTTTAAATCCTGACTTTGTGCTTCCGCATCCATCAACTCTTAACATATAATGCCTACCGTTAAAGCTGATGTGCGACTACCACACCAGGAAACTCTCATTGCCTTAAGTAACATCCTGTACATTTACACACTAATATACTTTATTGACATGGTTTTAGAACACTATTGTTTCTTCTCATTCAATTACAAGGCTGCTAAAAAGGATTTATTTGCAGAATAATAGTAAATCTGGCAGCCCACCTAAACACACTCAAGACGGTGGTGGTACCCCTGCTCACTCTTGGGGAACCACAACAAAAATGTGCACGCAGACCAACATATTTCAATAGAAAGCACAATGTAAACATTCTTTTTTTATTGAAGTTTCCCATAATTTTACGCAACTACCCGGGCACTGCACTAAACCTTTACTGGGCATGCTAGAGGAGCTATTAAAATGACAGGAGAACGGGGAGAAGCTCTTCTTAAGACCCTCTCTGCTCGTCCCTTCCATCCTATCCAAAGCCAGCTTGAGGCATGGGTGAGCGACCCAGGGTGCAAATCTTGAGGGGTTTAAGGAACCATGCATGCAGACCGCTGAGTCTCTGTCACCGAACTCCGGTGATTCACATTAAAGTGCTTCCCACTCGTTTATTTAACGTGCGGAGGGCGCTGTCTTTAACACCTCAATAATCTGCTTTCTCGCCCTCACTTCTCCCTTTCACACCCTGCTGTCACACACTATTCCCCTCCCAGAAACAACTTGACACCAGCGTGTGGAGCTAATCTGAGGCGGTCCAGAATATATACATTCAAGAGGCTAGCCGTAACTGTAATGTAATCGTCCAGAAAAGCTCTTAACATGAAAGGAGCTCCCTGCCCTTCTGTCTCGTTTTATACCAGCACCAGGGAGGATCCACCCAGGGCGCTACCCTCTGCCTATAACACACCTCTTACCCCCGTGTGTCACCTGCATATTCCGCAGCAGCTGGAAGATCTCCATGGTGCGACACACAATGTCCTGTACCGCCTCTTGCCCTATGCGGCATAGAGACGCTGTGTTGACTTCTCGGGCCGCTGCCGCGGCTTGCTGTGCACCAGGGAATGGACCCGATGCCATGCCGGCGCCAGCTAACGGTGGTGTTGCCATCAGGTAGTGACTAGTTCCCATTACACGAAAAGACCCGCTGTGAGCTAATCACGTGACAAGCACGCAATTACAGGACATAGCGTAATGCGCGCTGTCTCAGTAACCCCTGCCTCTGACTGGTGGAACTCTTTTGCAATCCCTTATTTCGATTAGTCTACTGATGACAAAGGGCGGGCCCATTGCGGTGGTTGGAAAGGAAAGGTGGAGGGCGGGGCGAAGCTGTGGCACGCAGAACCAACCAGCGACACTTTCACAGAATATTTTCCATTCAACGTGGTTTTCCATTTCCACCCGGAAGAGTAGATGGCAAGGAACGTTGTTTCTGTATGCTCCAATTCTTCGATAAACTGAACGGTTTCATCAGTGTAATTGTGTTTGGCTGTAATCGAACTCAAAGACTAGCTGGGCTCTTTCGAACATCCGAAGTATTCGGTTGTGGGCGGACCTGTCCTTCCAGGATTAAACAATCGATTTGATATCCATACCTGATTCCAACTGCAACTAGGCTTGATATACTGGCTGGTACAAAAATAAGCGAAATCACCTATTCTTATATGTACATACTTCAAACAGCAGGTATAACAGTAAAACACTTAATATGTACTAGAGCGGAGTTAACTATTCATGACTAATAGTTAAAGAAGGCAGAAAAGACATGTTACCAATGAATACTTAACGATTGTGTTGAAAGTCCTATTTCGTATCAAGCTCGGGCCTTTGCAGACTCTCCAAACAACAAAGGCTGGTGTTTTTCTCCTGGACAGGTGACTGATATAACGAAGATGGATCCTTGTAGGTTATGAGTATATGTTTATGTAACCTGGATACATGTTACAGGTAAAACCCCACCAGGAGCAGCCTCCTTGCTGCTCAGCCGATTGCTTCAACTGACCATCCATCCAAACACTCAACATTCTCTACGACCTCACACGCTGGCTGTGCAGCAGGGACATGGAACTCTGGGGAGGATGCATAGTAACCAAGAAAAGTCACAACAGTGATAACCCTAACAGTAACGCTCAAGTTTTGAGAATTCATAAGTGATATCTAATTACCACACTTGATTACATTTTAGTCTAATATGTACAAGAAACTTTACAACAAATGAAAAAAATTAACTTTTTAGTTGAAAAGTAGACCAATGCTTTGTAAAAATAGCAGAGAAGCTATCTGATTTGTAGTAATGTGTATACTTTTGCATTTGCTGAATAATTCCTGTATTGACACACGCTGTGCACATAGCAGAGAAGCTATCTGATGTGTAGTAATGTGTATACTTTTGCATTTGCTGAATTGACAGTCCTGTATTGACACACGCTGTGCACAATCTGCTCCTTGAGCCAGCCAATGTCATTAGGATGCTGTTAAGAACGTTGTGTGTGTCTGGAAGTTGGTCACTGGTCATTGCTCATTATATGCCGCTCCACTGTTGGGGACTATTGACTTAATAAACCTACCTTGCAAGTTGTCCTGCATGTCCTCATTATATCATTTTTGGCGACGAGGATGGCATATGGGATACTTATTTACATATAATTAATTTCTGCTGTCTTATGTCAGTCAAACGGTCCAAAGGTGTTAGAGAACTTTATAGTGGAGCATTCACTTTACATAGGTGAATAAAAAAAGATAATGTATTGCTAAAATAAGCTATATAAGCGCGACATTTATAACAGTGTTTAGTGCTGATATTAGCGCGTGAAAGAGCCAAAGTGGAGACGCTCAAACAATATAATTCACCCGGGTGGGGTAATGAGATTGAATAGAACTATTGTATAAACTACTTCTAGAAAGAAATGTCGAAAACAGGCATTGATCTATAGAGGGCTGCAAAAGCAAAGAACACAAATTTCAGTGATCCTGTGGGTGGGATAAAGGCAGAAAAGAAACAACATTCATTTGAAAAAGGGAGAAGTAGAGAGAGAGGAGGGATGCTCAAGGCAAGAGCAGAGATAGAGGGCTCCCAAAAGGGCATGCCAGAAGGACAAAGTATAGGTTAGAGAATTAAAAGAGTAAGATAGAGCAGGGCAATGCAGGGAACCTTAAAAGGGAAGTGTGACATGGAATGTGGCACAAAAGAAGTACGATTACAAAAAAATTCCTTGAGATCCAGATTTGAAGTGTCTTAGGAGAAGGAAAAGCTTCAACTCTTTAAATGTTACAAGAGAGTGAGTGGTACACAGAGCCTTTGGGAGTGAGTTCCAGAGTCCTCACAAACTCCCTGGCAATTGAGGCATTTTGCCTCTTTTTTTAAATGCCGGAGGCTAAAGGAGAAGTGTTTCTGCCCTGCACATACACTGTTTACCTCTATAAGTCTTCAGCTTTCCTGCCAGGTAAATGTAAGATTTATGGGTGACCGAAATTATCTTGAATTTTGATGTGGCATCTGAAACCTTTTTAACACATGTAGGAAAGTGGAGTATTATGCAATGAGTCTGGTTAGGCTTCACTCTCACAATTCCCCAAAGATGGTCCTTGGATTAACAATAATAAATCCTTAGCTCAGTCCTGGTAGTTTGGCAAGGAGCAGCCAGGCTTTACTAGAGGATCATTTGTTAAATATTTCTGAGTATCAACATGGGTGATAACTAACTGACACAACTCGAAAGAAACCAGACACCAATTTATAAAACAAAAGCAGATTTGTATACATAATTTAGACACCAAAACGAAGACAATTAGATAAAAATAACTGGAGTTGTGGATTTTAGAAGGAAAAAGAAATTAGTGCAAATAAATACTGCAAAACGTTAACATTTCGATCAATGGTAAAAAGCACTAGTGGCAATCGGTCACTTGCAGGTCGAGTTGCATGGAACTCACTGGGCGGTGGGGGGTAAGGTGATGCAGGTCCAGGACACGACAGTTAGTTGAATTTTACCTGGCTCGTAGGGCCCTGGTTAAGAATTGGTCTGGCTGTCCCTGGTGCTGAAGCAGGAGCTGCAGGGGAGCTAGTAGATGGTGGGTTGTCATCCATTCTTGAATAGTCTACGGAGTTTGACAGAGGTGAGAATTTGGTTTGGGAGACAGATCTTGAGTTATCGCTGTGTGTCCTTAGCATGTTGATGGTGCACTAGCCCTGATTCCCAAGGATTTCACCAAGGGCCTCATTACGAGCAGTGAGATAATATCTGCATTGAAACCTGCCCATATTTACTGGATGAAGTATATTCAGAAAAATACAGAAATATGCAGATTTTGGTGCGGTAAGACCGAAAATTCCTGTTATGCCTATTTTGCATGCATACAATAACATCTGAACATCTTGGTGTCAAATGTTACTATGTGCGATCATTATCGCACAGCACACTGGAGCACTTGTAATCAGGTCCTAAGATGTTCCATAAAAAACTGAAAAGGACTGGGGATAGCTACCATGGTACATCGAGGAACACATTGTTGCAAGTTCATTTTCATTTCATAAGGCTTTATTCGAACATAAAAAACAAGTTCATAAAAGCACAACATTAAAAAGACAACAATATAAAACAGCAGTCAGAAGCAGGAAAAACATCAGTTTAAAACAGTTAAAAAAGCATACTTTTCCTTGCATTAATTGATTTAAGGAGAAAGGTAGCCGTATAAAAACACACATCGGGGTGATGTAAATTAAAAAGCAAACTCATGCAGTCACTTATTGACCTGATTCCAAATTTAACAAACAGGGGTTTCAAATATGCAGTCCGCAAATGTTTGTACAGCCGACAAAGCAAAAGAAAGTGCACAGTGCTTTGGGAAGTAGTGTTGTCACATGGACAGGGGCCGACAGGATGTAGGTGCAGAGAGGGGAAGGCAACAAGGTTGTGGACTACTCCCATTCTAAGTCTAGTCAACACAAACCGATGTGCCTTCCAGGTTACTTGTGACAAATATGGTTGGAAACCCACAAATTCATTTAAATCGTAGTAAGAAACATAAGATGAAAGGTCAGAGCTTTTTTGATGCCTTCTAATGGAAAGCTGTTGTAAGAAGCACTGCCTAAGATCGGATTTGGACAGCTCAGTGGCCCCATAATGATCCGCAGTGATGTTAATGTTAAAGATCTCCCGAAAAGTATCCACAACATACTTTAACCATGGGATCTTTGAATAATGGTCCAAAGAAAGATAATCTGAGATAATAGCTCTGCACAAAGAGGTCTCTTCTTTTATCCAAATGGAGCGCCATAGGATCAATGGCCTAAGTAGAATCAAATCGGTAAGATGATGAATACCCAATTCGTTATGCACTAAGGCGTTAGAAACAGAGCTTGGCAGGCACAAAAGTCTCTTCAGAAATACATTCTCCTCAACCTGAAGAGACCCGGCCGGGGCATAGCCCCAGATGCCAGCTCCGTACAAGGCAATTGAGACACACTGGGACAGAAAAATTTTCAATATGTCGTTGACCCGCCTGTCTCCCAGTTTCGTTGCCATTGTAAAAATTCCATGAGCACTCCTTGCCATCTTAGCCCGGACATTCTTATGTTCATTGGCCCAAGTGTTTTTGTTTGAAAAGGTGACCCCCAAGTAAGAAAAATTGTCGACAGCCTGGACCTTTTGTCCCTCTATAAAAAATGAAAACTGTTTCTTTCCATTCCTGCGCCCACATTCCATAACATAAGTTTTAGATTTATTTAACACTAACTTTCTGCTTTTAATAAATTGCAGAAAGCCATCCATCAGCTGTTGAAGACCGTTTGGGGTGCGTGAAATTAAAACCGCGTCATCCGCGTAAAGTAACACAGGGACATAATCATTATTGATTTTGGGAGCATCCACTGCCAGAGATTTAAGAAAAGAATCAATCTCATTAATAAAAAGTGTAAAAAGCAGTGGGGCCAACACACATCCCTGACGAATTCCACACCCAATCTTAAACATAGTTGTGCATTCCCCTTTAGGTCCATAGCGGACACATGCTCGTAGTTTAGTATAAAGACGTGCTAAAAAGAACACAATGCCCTCGGGAGCCCCCATTTCAATTAGCTTTGCCCAAAGAATACCGTGGTCCACCAGGTCGAAGGCACTACTTAGATCCGCGAAGCAGAGGTAAATAGTGCCAGTCTTTGCCAGGGTATATTTACCGATGAGTAGGTCTAAATTTAGACACTGCTCAATCGTACCACGACCCTTCCTGAACCCAAACTGGCTCTCAGCTAAAATACCGTTTTCCTCCACCCATTCTTCCAACCTCGCTAAGAGCACTCGACTCATTACTTTTACGGAAGAATCCAACAAGGAAATTGGGCGATAGTTCTTAACTTCCCCACGATTTCCTTTCTTAAAAATTGGGATTAAAATGGATTCTTCCCAGGTAGGGGGCATCTCATTACGGACAGCTGCATTGAAAATGTTAGTTAACAGAGGCCCCCATATTTCAGGGACCACTTTATAAACATCAATTGGTACCCCGTCTGGGCCCTGTGCTTTTCCCCCTTTGCTGACCCTTATGCTATCTAAAACCTCTTGGACGGTAATATTCAGTGGCGTATGCGGCCACCTATCCCCTAAATCCCTAGATGCACTATCTGACTCAAAGATTTTAGAAAAATGAGAAACCCACTCTTCCTGCATAACGTTGGAAGTTAATTCCGGGATTTTATCATCTTTAAGAAATGAGGAATTAACAGTTTTCCAGAACAATCATTCATTTCAGCAGCCTTGGTCAAATTATCCCATGCCTCCTGCTGGAGTTCAGATTTCCTACGTTTAAGGGTTTCTTTATATCTGGCTCTTAAGTCTACAACCATACCCTTATCTCTTGGTGTTACAGATAGAGCTGATTTCAGTTCCTTTAAGGCCAAAGTGCAGGCTGAGTTAAACCATCCCCGCGGTCGATCCTCCTTATACTTGCATGTACTTGTAAGCTTAGAGTCGATGACCGCATTAATGCCAATAAAATGCTCGACAGAGCCATTGGTACCTTGATTATCTTCTAAAATCGCAGTAATGCCTACCAGGCAGCTAGTGATGATAGAGTCAGACGTAATATCGGCCTTATTCCCCTTCCATCTGAGTCTGGTACCATTAGGGCGCACAGCCTCAATGCTATTAACAATACAGCCCAGAATACGGGTCCCGTTATTTTCTCATAACATAGCCTCTACTACCAGGCAGTTATGGTCACTAAGTTGGATATCTATTACTTTAGGTACCGTAGTCCAGGCCTCAAGACTCGAGGAGATACAAATAAAATCGATCACTGAATTTGCTCCCCGGCCTGTGAAGGTTGGGCGGATCTCCCCCTTTTCGTTTTTCTCGTTGGCCATGATATACATATTGTGTGAGGCAAGGAGACTATTTAAAGCATCTCCGTAGTAGTTATGTTGGAAATGAAGAATCCCATCCCCATGACAGTCCACCAACCCGCATACGTTAACATCTGAGAGTGGACAGGTGGTGGCATTAAAATCCCCTGCCATGAACAGATCAAAGATGTCATTGGAATCCTTAAGAAGGTCATCCAGAGCCCTTGATAATGCTTTAACCGCCTGATCCCTAGAATCATTAAAAAGATTATTATAAAAATGTATTAAAAGAATATTCCTACCTCCTGTTTTATACAGCCATAAAATCTGGGAGTGAGCCCCGACTTGTACGTATTTTTTGACCAACAGAGGAGTTTGGACTGAAATCAAGATCAATAGGCCCCCCTTAGCTCTTCCCGATACTGAACCAGTAGCGGGTAACTGGTATGAGACGAAACCATTGTATCCTTTAAAGTCCCTACACCAGGTTTCCTGTAAACAAATAATATCAAAGAGAGCTAAAAATTCCGACCACCCCAGACTATCTGATTTCGATCTAATTCCCGCAATATTCCAACTGGCAATATAACAGCCGGAAAAACCATGGGCACCTGACCCCATATGGAGACAATTACTACCCTGTTGGAAGGTAGCAATATTGGAGGTCTCCATAACTACCTCTGGGCAACCTGCTGGATCTCCCTCCTTGCCCAAAGGCATACAGACTATGGATGACCCGGGAATATTAACCATTGGCCCTGGAATACACACACTTTGGCCCATACCCAGCAAAACTTGACTCTCCGAAATTTCCGGGGGTACCGTACCCAACTCCATTCGTAATTCCAAGCAACCTACTGGGTCGCCCTCCTTGCCCGTAGGTGTACAGTCTACAGTTATCCCTGAGGTGTTACCCAACTTCAGTCAGTCGTTTTGTTCCAACCCACTCAAGCATTGAAAACGGTTAACAGTATTTACCTGGAAACTGTTTACCGAGCTATGCACCGCTTCTCTCCGCATTCTCCCCCCCCCCCCCGCAATTCCTAGAAAAATGGTTAATGTGTTGACTATAGAAAAAGCCTAAAGGACGGAGTGTAATGCCCTGATCATTACTGGGGCGAGAAGTGGCTCGAATCAGAGCTGTCGTGGCAAGGTGAGGGTTACTAAAATTGATAATAACACAATCCCCCTGGGATATTTTTTGGGGATGTTCCAATCCAGTTGGTTCTGGTGGTAACCAAAATTTGGTCCGCCATATCCACTGGAAAGCCACACTCCCGATTAAGCCATGCCACAGTTTTATTTTTTAGGGAGTCATGTGATTCCGTATAACGATAGAACCGATCCTCCCTAATAGGTGTAACATTGGTCAGGACTGCTACATATGGTGCGCAGTCAGGTGGGAGGTTTGGTTGGGAGAGGGCACGATTATTAGACTTCCCCCTTCCAGAAATCTTTAACACATTCCCCAGGGCACAGGTAGTGGGGTTTGAGGAGGTATCATTGTTGCAAGTTAAAATGGGCGGTGAAGGAATTCACAATTTTAACCAGCAGTGACTTATTTGACAATTATGAGGTAAAGCAATTTAAGGCTACACCTTCAATGCCAATGTGTTTTCCCTTTATGTTAATTAGCATAGCATAGTTTACAGTTAGAAGACTACAGATTGGTCAAAAATTACCCGAATCAAGGTAGCAAAGTGAATCATCTGTGACTTGTTGAAGAGCAGCCTCATTGCTACAACCCTGTATAAAGCCAGATTGAATATCATTGAGAAGCACATTTTCAAAAATGTGTTGAGGCAGTGGTTCATGTAAACAATTTTCCATAGCCTTCCCAAGGAAAGGCAGACCCAGTACAAGATGGAAATTGTCAAGATCACTAGCATCAGATGACTGACTCTAAAGAGATGTGAAACCTAGCCAATTTTAGGACAATCTGGTAATGCTCCTTGTGGTAAAGATGTGTTGATTAAGGTGATCCAATAATGTAAAATCTGCCAAGTCAAGTACTTTTTTGTAGCTACTTTTGGTTAACTTTAGCCAAGCCAGATTAGAGGGAGAGAGAAATTGTCACCATTTAGTCTTAACCCAGCTCAGGGATTTTATTTTCAAATGCATCCATATAGATCTATAAGTCAGAGCGTTTTGATCTCTCTTGCATTTCAGCAGTGCAAATCCATGAATAATGATTTTCAAGCATTTGCTATTGTTATCTGCAGAGAGATTTATTAATGGGTTCCAGTAAGCCAGTCTGACCTTCCATCACCAATCCCTATTAATATATGCTTTTCTGGATGTGCCTGTTTTCAGAGACTATGCAGAGTCATGTGCAGTACTGTTACTATTTTGTATGGGAATATGGGGACCTGGCTCCAGCCCTTGCGATTCATAACTTATTAAGAATTCCTTTGATTTGATTTTGTTTTGTTCTGTGAAGGCAGCATGAGGAACACCATATACACAAAGTCCTACATTTACCAACAGTGCGCTTTCCAGCCCTTGCCACAATATCGCACTTCCCTGCCAGATCATCTCTGTTCCCACTACATTTGATTTTCTAGCCTTCTGGCTGGTCCTGAAAAAAGCTAACATTACAAAAATGTTCTGGGAGAGAGAACACTGTGTAAAAATGTTTACAGATAGTAAAGGGTAGTGATTTACCACCTCAATACCTAGTTGAGGTCTCCTTTTGTACATACTTTTACTGATGTTTGTTCACTCCATGTTCTTTCCCTTCTTTCACTGGTTCTCCACAGTGCAGCCTCGTTTCATCCTTTCCTACATACTGTGTCATCCCAGATTGGCTTTGCCTTTCTATTCTCCACATGTTGTTGACTGAAGTCCCCGTGGTTTGAAATGTGAAAGTTTATATTCTGCTCATATTTAGCAATCTTAATTAAAAAAAATATTTTGTCTAACACTATTTCTGAAATGGTTTGTGTACTATTTGTTTTTCTGTTGATAAATTACATTCCATGAAACCAGAACTAGGTATTCTCCTGAGAGTCAGTTCATAATCTACAGCTACCAAATTTACAAGCCCAGTCGTTCAAATTTTCTGATTGACACACATGCCAAGAAGACACAAACAAAAGGAGCGCTGCTGCTAAAATTCTCAGAGTGACCGCAACAAGTGATCTCCAAACCATCCTCTTGGATGTCGAATTTATAAAAAGCTAGAAGCTCCCCAGGATATCATAAATCACTCGCAACAGTGTAAAAAGCTTTGGTCACATCAATCCAATTTCTGAAGAATTTAAGAAACATTTGGAGGCTTTGACTTGATCTCCTGCCATGATTTTTAATGACCCTCAACATTTTGTTAGGAAAAGAAAGATAAAAAATATGTTAAGAATGTATGCTCTACAATCTGACATAAGTGATTGCAGGAAAAGACCTCATTGGGCCAATTTGTTATGTACTGATTATAAAGGCACTTTGCAGCAGTACTTAAAAGACATAAAGGCAAAAAATCTAGGACGACGGATGCCAAAGTTGAGACTTGGCCAAATGCTGGCCTTTATAAAGTGGAAATGTAACATTTTTACATATTAAAAAAAGTGTCCTAATGTGAGGTTTTTTTACATTGCTGTACACAATGCCCCTTGTCTTTATGTCATGCCTGTTTTTAGAGAGCTCCAGATACGACATCTTCAGAATGTATTGTCTGCTTTATTGGCCTACAGTAATGTCAGGCTATTTTACAGGGTCGGTAACTTTTTGTAAATAGAAACTAATAGCCTGAGCTAATATGGGGATTTATATTTTCAATAGGTAAATATTTTGGTGGCGATGAAACAAAGGTTTACTCTATATTTGACTGCATAATCACATAAATTAAGTGTATACTTTATATTACCTGCACTACAATACTTTACTTTTCTATTTGATGTAATGCACATGGACACTTTATTAATTGTTATAAGGTTAATTAATTAATAAGGTAAATTCATTAATCATAATAACTAACCATGATTTTGAAAGGAGATCAGAAATATAAAGGTACATTGAGCTTATTATATTTGTTCAAGGTTTTACTATTTCTTGGAGATAAATTGTTCTGTTATCTATATATTTAATATACTTATAACGCATGCACAAGATCACTTTAAATGAGCGTAAGTTATCAGTATTTATTTGGAGTAAAAAATGGGAAGGGAATTGTGTTTTATAATGAAATTATTGATAAGAGGAATTGTTAACGGGGTTGTTGAGATGTTGAAATTTATTATTTGAAAGAAGACCTGATCAAATTTTGTGCCCGGTGGGGCACAGGCATTACTATGAAGTTAGGCATTCGATGGACTTTAGCTAAAGTTCAGCAATCACCCCATTTAATAGATAAAGCAGGATGATAAGGAGTTTTATGGAGGATATTAACCGACAGTTCGTTAGAGAGGCGTGAAGTATTGTCTCTCTTCTGATACCCTCTTCAGTGCCCATGACGAGATAGTCTCGTCATGGAGCACGGTTGCGCTGTGCCCATGACGAGACTATCTCGTCATGAACCCCACCCACTAGTGCAACGCCCGGCACAGGAGGGGGAAAGGGCGTGGCACTGAAGGGGTTAACGTGTGTGTATTTGAAATGTTTGTATGCCTTTTTTTTTGGCTCAAAACAAACAATATAAATAAACTGAAACATAGGTCTCATCTGGTAGGCTGACAGTCTGCATAATATTTTCAGAGCTCTGAAGCATCCCATGCACTAGTAGCCCATTCACCTGTTTTTTCTTAGCAAGTTCATGTTTGTTGTCCTGTTGTAAATTCGTTAGTGCAAGTACTAGAATGCATATAAAAAACCTCAACTTGTGTGTTTGCTCCTCGATCTATCAAACTTTCAGCTCTGTCATCTGGCAGCCCATTTCCAAAACATTTGGAAACTGCTGAGGATGTATTAAATGTTATTTTCAAAACAATTTGTACTGAAGTAATGGATATGTTTAAAAGGATAAATCTACATGTATACTGTATATTTACAGGCTAGCACTGAAGTAGGTCACGGTGATCCTCCCTCTCTCTACAGTAGTTATAATAGCATGTTACTCTCTGCACATCTGCTTGCGTAATTTATGCTACGAGGTTCTTTCATGTCTGTTAGTTGTACATGTTGATACTTAAGAAGACCTAGAGGAAAAGCTCATTAAATATGACATTTAATCTGTGAAGATCGAGAATATGATCTTTCATAGATTTTCTCCTGTATTTCAGGAATAACATAGGATTTGACCTTTGCATTTTGTATTGCAGAAGCTTATACCTGTATCTGCATTTTTGCTTCTCTTTCTATTTCTCCCATCACGCCCGCTAGCCTCCTTCGCCTATAATTGCCTCTTTAAAATTTCCATTGCAGCTGTACAAGCGCATTGTCAAGGGAAACATAATGTTTGTAATAATTCTGTCATTTCAGCAGATCTCTGACCAGCTCATTTTGTCGCCATTTATTTCAGTATCTTTGTTGTGTTGCACACAGGTAAGTTTGCCAAATGTTTAAAATTCTTGATATTTGGATATTTCTGCTTGTAACTTCATAAAATCTGTCCATAGTTTCAATGTAAGACACCTTTTCAAAAGTGTGATATGGGACCTTTGTTCCCTATACATGTATTTAAGGACAAAACTTTGTTATAAATTTGGCATATAGCATGTATGCTACCCTTAGGTTTCTTCAAAGCTCTGACAGTAAAGACTTTCATTACTTCCAGGTGAGTGACAGAGCATCCAGCTGTTCCACACTGTACCTTCCCAGCCCCAATAATACCTTCCAAGCAACTCGCAGTAGTACAGATGGTTTGGCATTTACTTAAAAGGCCATCAGAGATGAAATGCAATATCATTCTTGTGACCAAAGGCTGAGGAACTGAGATCAGATTGTTGTCTAGTAGAGACTTCTGTGACTGGTAGAGTCTCTGCGCATCTAATCTGTAGCCATAAGGTATTCAGGGTCACAAAAAACCTGGTCATAGGCATCTTGGAGTATTTAAAACCCAGCTATATGGACCCTTAGTCATGACATAAGCACTGCTATGTCTCCATAACTTTACTACAGCGGGACTTGAAACTGGTAGCTGTGGGACTCGAAACTGTGTGCTGCTGGTGTTCTTTCACAGGGAACCTGATAATCAAGAAACTGTCCAGATGCCCTTGGCTCCAGTTGTAGTTTTGACCTCAGCAACTGCACTAGATGTAAACTTTTTCTTGCCCAAAGGAAAACATTTAAACGCCTTTGCAAATTATTTTTAGGGCCAAAAGACTCAAGATCGTCATCTGTGGCTAAAAGAGAAACACTCCAACAGCACAGGAGAGCATCACAAGTCAGGAATATCGACATTAACTGGGCATACTAGTAGGTAAAACGATTTCTTTAAAATAATATATTCCAGCAACAGCCCATGTATAAATCTACTATTTAGCATACACCATATAACGGATTCTGAAAAAGCCTCACTTTCCGTCATTAAAACGTATTCTGCAGTAAATACCCTACATGCAATACAACATATTACATGTTTTATATTAGGGCCTCCAAGTGCAGCCAGGCCATTACCATGTTCTTGATACATGTTAATGCCCCTGAGTGGGTCTGGCTCTTAGTCAACAAATATTGCCCTTCGCCACTCTTTCCCTCTACCAGGGTAACCTGCTCTGTGTAATGATCATGTGTATGTATGTCTCAGATGTATCGTAAAGTAAATACCTAGGCAATCTCAACGCAACACAATCGCATATTCAATGGAGAAAACAGTGATGGTATAGAAGGAGACACAACATACAAGATATTATCCAAAATAGATGTGGACTTTATTCTATTCAAATATAAATATAGCAATGATGTAGAATAATTGATAATGAAGGACTGTATAATTTGGAAATGTAATTCGAAAATAGAAATTGGATGAAATAAACAAAGCATAAAACAGTATAGAACAAATCACATTTCTAGTCAATCAGGTAACACAATCTGAGTACAAAAACATAAAAATAAAAGTGGCGAAGACCGAGATGTTCTCAACGCGTGTTTCGACGCTAACAAGGCGTCTTCATCAGGAGAGCCACAGTGTCTTTGAATCCTATAAACATACAAAAATGTACAATGTGAAACACAACCAACTGTATGTATATGTTCTGTAACAACAATTAAAACAATTAATTTTCGATTTTTTCTTCCTTTAACTCAATGTTTTTTTCTTTTTTAAAACAAAGTGCTCCTTCACATAAGTGTAATAACATTAACAACAAACGTGCTGTCACCAATCCATGTTAGGAAAGCCAACTAAAAAGAAAATAAGTATAGCTGTAATAGTATACAGGAAAAAGAGAGGTGATAAAGGACAAAGTAGATATAGTTATATGAGTAATGAGAAAGATACAAGATAAATCAGAAGACATTGAGATAATCTATAGAGAAAGTTGTAGCATAAAATGGCAGAAGTCATCACAAGGTGAAAGAAAAATAAATAAAGAATCTTACTGAATAAGTGAAAAAACCGGACTAGAGGATAATACATAAGGTCTGAATGTAATACACTGCTAAGAAGAATAATTCCTCTATGAGGTAAAAGCTAGCAGGAACTGCAGATGTAGGTGGAATACTGGGCCAAACAAACAACTTAGAAAATATAGGGCTTCTGATGTCCCAAAGTGATCACGGGATGAGGTACAATAAAAAGGGGAGGGATCTTACTGGGTCGGTAAATGAACAGAGTGATGAAAAACTGCGTAAGGTCCAACTGTAATTCACTGGCATAAAGAATTCTTCCTATTTGAAGTGAGAGCAAACAAAAATTCAAGATAAACACAGAGTACTTAGTCAATGAATTAGCTATGGGGAATGGGGCAATATGGTAAAAGCTGATGCAGGAATACAACATACCTAGTAATTAGAGGCACGCTTGTGGCGTGTGAATGAGCCAGGATAGTTGTCCAAGGGAATAGTACTAAACTATACACGGGGTATTCTAATCAATAAAAAAGAAAAACAAAACAAATATAACTAAGGACATAGCCAGAGGATAAGGAACAGTATGGTAAAAGCTGATGCAGGAATACAACATACCTAATAATTAGAGGCACGCTTGTGGCGTGTAAATAAGCCAGGATAGTTGTCCAAAGGAATAGTACTGAACATTACACGGGTTAATCTGATAAGTAAAAAAGAAAAACACAGCAAATATAACTAAGGACATAGCCAGAGAATCAGAAACATAACATGGAAGGTAATGTCATAGTGTACCTGCCATGTGGCTCCAAAGGGTATGTATAATGAAATAAAGCCTCCGGGGATTAGCGGCGGTTCATTTTCTTAACGAATTTAGATGGAGAAAGTGGATAGTTTCCAACCTGATAGATGATAAATATCTATGTTTCACGGATGGCCACTAACGAAAAATACGGACTAACGGTTACTATAAAGATATCAAATAATGCGAGAAAAATACAAGTCATTATACGGGGACCGTGAGATGACTTACTGGGTTCAGAACCGCGTACAGGATATCCGCAATGTGGTAGCAACAGGCAGGGGTGAGCTGGACCGCTTGGACGCCCAATTTAAGCGGAAAACATGAGATCACGGATGGCCACTAAGGACAAAAGCAGACTAACGGTTACTATGAAAATATCGAATAATGCAAAAAAGATACAGGTCATATAGAGGGGGACCGTAGGACGACTTACTTGGTTCAGACCCGCGTACAGGATTTACGCAATGTGGGACCAACAGGCAGGGGTGAACTGGACCGCTTGAACGTCCAATTTAAGCGGAAGACGTGAGATCATGTGATGCGTTCAAGCGAGGACGACGGCCACAATCGAGATAGAAAGGGGACAGCGGAAAAAAGGCTGAACTACGAAGTAGCGATGAGAAGGGATACTACAACATGAACCAATAAAGGGGGAAAGAGACACTAACGAATGGCAAATAGATGAAAAGAAAATGTTTAAAAAAGTGATATACATGTAGACAATCAATACCTTACTGTCTATAAGAGGGATCATGAGGATAAAGTACCAGGAAGGAGAATGAGAAATAAAGCACAAAAGAAAAAAGAAGAAGAAAGGGATGACATATGGGTAGTGTCGGATGATGAATACCAGGAAATATAATGCAATGCAAGGAAATTTTAGGGAACAACGGGACATTAGGGCCTGTTGAAAAGAATGGCATTTTCCCAAGGAAGATCACTATTTAATCCCTTGTGGAACGTGTTGAGGGTGAAAATCCAAAAAACTTCTCGTTTTTTACGGATTTCATCATTCTGTGTGTCATTTTTCAGATGGATTTCTTCGAGTATATGCCATTTGATTTCTTCCGTTGAATGTTGGAACTCTTTGTAGTGCTTGACCATAGGGGCTACTATTTTGCTGGTACGGATGGCAGAGCGATGTTCATTGAGACGAGTGGCAATGGGTCTAGAGGTTTCGCCAACATAACCAAAGTTGCACGGGCAGATGATTAAATAAATGACGTTGGACGTTCTGCAGTTGGTCATTGATGTAGAATGAGTGGTGTAACCGTTCAAGGTAATGGTGCTACCTTCTATGGCTCCATCGCATGCTTTGCAGCTAGTGCGTAGACATTTGAATGTGCCTTTAATGGGGAGGTTGCCATCAATGCTCTTCTGAATGAACGGGACATGAGTGCTGAAACGTGATCTGACGATTATGTCTTTTAAGTTTTTGTTCCGTCGATGCGCATACAAAGGTTTCTTCAAGTGTGTGGAGGGATCTTGATCTGAATTCAGAATATGCCAATTGGCGTTGATAATGCGACGCACTTGTTCGTTCATTGTGGAATGTTTGGTGATGCATACCAATTTGTCATTGATTTTGGGGTCTTTGGTTCGTAGCAAAGCATCTCTGTCATAGAATCTTGCTCTTTTTAGAGATTCTCGGATTAGCCGGTGTGGATATCCTCTAGCAAGGAATTTGTTTTTCATGGTTATGGCTTGTAAATCAAAATCATGGATGTTCGTGCAATTACGACGCAGTCGCAAAAATTGACTGAAAGGAATACTTTGTTTCTGTGCTCTCGGGTGGTAACTATTGAAGTGCAGCAAGGTGTTTCTGGCTGTAGGTTTGGTGAAAAGATCCACTTCTAGATGTCCGGAATTGTGTAAAATCAGGATGTCCAAAAATTCAATTTTCTGTTTGTTGGCGTGTGCTGTAAAATTGAGATTGGTATCTGTTACATTGATCCATAGGAGGAATTCCTTGAGTTGTTCTTCAGTATCTCTCCATATAAAAAAGATGTCATCAATGTATCGTGCCCAACGATACACTGATTCGAAAAAGGGAGCAATTTCGTTGTAGATAAAAAGAGATTCGAATTTGGACATGTAAATATTGGCTACTGAAGGAGCTACAGTAGCTCCCATACTTACGCCGCGGATTTGTTTGAACCAGGTATTATTAAATTCAAACGTATTTTCAGTTAGCACAATCCTGAGGCATTCCAAGACGAAAATTTTTGGGCACGGTATTTCATGTTTGTCAATGAACCAAGAGACCGCTATGATGGCTTCATTTTGGGGGATGTTACTGTATAGGGACTCTACATCTAGAGTCACCAGAGTCTCTTGATTAGGGTTGAATGGAAGATGTTCAACTTTTGAAATCATGTCACCAGTATCTTTCACATATGATGTGATTTTAGATATGAAAGGTCGAAGCCAGTGATCCACATATTTCGATAGAGGTTCGGTGACTGAACCTATTGTGGATACAATGGGACGCAGAGGGGGTTGTGTAAGATTTTTGTGGACTTTTGGAACTCCATATATGCATGGCATAGTTTTTTTTGAGTTGGTCAGGAAAGCAAATTCTTTGTCGTTAATTTCTCCTTTAAGGAGAGCAGCGCTGGCTATCCGTTCTATTGTTTGGCAGATTTTGTTAGTTGGGTCTGATGTCACTTTAGTGTAAAAGACAGGATCTTCAAGTAGAGTAAGCATTTGATTTTTGTAGCTGTTGGTATTCAAAACTACTATGCCTCCCCCTTTGTCTGCATTTTTAATTGTGATGGATTTGTTTTCTTTAAGGGTAGAAAGACACAGAAATTCATCTTTGTTGAGGTTATAATTAGGTTTTTGAATGTGTCGGGTAGCTTGATCTAAGCGTTTGAGAACAACTTTCTCAAAAACTCCCACTTCAGGTCCTATCTGTTCCAAGGAAGGTGTAAAAGTGGAAGGTAAAGACAGAGTGGTATTCGCATAGGTGGTGGATAAGTCGGTGGTATCTTGGGAGAAAAATTTCTTCAATCTGATTTTACGGAAGAATGAGATGATGTCAGTATATAATTCAAATTTGTTGGTATATGCATGAGGCACGAAGGACAACCCTTTAGACAGAAGGCTCAAACAATTAGAATCTAGAGGATAAGATGACAAATTGAAAATGGGGATATTTTCTCCTATCTCCAATATTGTCGATTCCTGGTTTGCAGTACTTGTTGATTGTCTTGGGGTGTATAGGAATTCTGTTGTTGATAATTTTGTTGTTGGAAATTCCCTCTGGCTTGAGGTTGGAATCGGACACGTTGTCGTCCTCTGCGCGTCCCTCGTTGGGCTAAAAAAGGCTGGTATTGTGAGTTATAAGGACGGCTTGCTCTAGATGGATTTTGGAATTGGTCATCTTGATCTACATCGGAGTCTGTGGTGTCAGAAAAGGTTCTGACTTGTGGTGGTCTGTAGTTAGAATCTTGAGAATATTGGTTTTGTTGGTAATAATTTTCTTCAAGGTAAGGATACGTTTTTGTGATCGAATAGTATCGTATATCCTTTCTTAATTTTTCCGTTTTACGTTTGATCAAGTAATCAGAGAAAGATGCCAATTCTTTCTCTGTAGTTTCCAACTTCTTTTTTGCCTCCTCAATGCTATTAGATTTTTTAATTTGTTCTTCTAACTCCAGGAGTTCATTCTTAAGAGAGGATAGTAGTTCTTTCGCTGTTTCGATGATAAGGATCATCAGGTCTCTTGAGCATCTGCTTGCTATCATGCTCCATTTCTCTAGGAACTTTTTAATCTCAACGAATAGGCCTGGTATATTGCGTATTCTCAAGCCTTGTGGGATAACTCCTGATTTTAGGTATTCTAACATGAATTCGCCATGTGCCTCTATTCTTTTAATTTTCTTTTTTAGATTGAGAAGTTTAAAGGTGTCATCATTGGTGAGAGACGTAGAGGTAGAGCTATTGCCGAAAGCATTACTGGTGCCTACTAATAGGGCAAAATCTTCATCCGAGAAGCCGAACATTTTCAACTGTTCCATTATAAAAAGAGATAGTGAAAAAATTGGAGTGAGAAAAATGTGAAGAAACAAAACAAACAGATGTAGAAAATGAAAAGAGAAAAAAGAAATAAATAGATATATAGTGAAAATGGAAATAAATGGAAGAAAAACTAATAAAGTGAATCAAGGTAACAAATTAAGGATGGGTGGTGACTAGCACGAAAATATAAGAAGTTTACACAAAAAACATTAACAACAAACGCGCCCCACACAGACAAGCTGTGGGTAATTAGTGTTCAAAAAAGGGACCCCCTGCAAAGACTAATTCTAATCCTAGGGCAGGGTAAGTGACATTGTAAAGTAAATACCTAGGCAATCTCAACGCAACACAATCGCATATTCAATGGAGAAAACAGTGATGGTATAGAAGGAGACACAGCATACAAGATATTATCCAAAATAGATGTGGACTTTATTCTATTCAAATATAAATATAGCAATGATGTAGAATAATTGATAATGAAGGACTGTATAATTTGGAAATGTAATTCGAAAATAGAAATTGGATGAAATAAACAAAGCATAAAACAGTATAGAACAAATCACATTTCTAGTCAATCAGGTAACACAATCTGAGTACAAAAACATAAAAATAAAAGTGGCGAAGACCGAGATGTTCTCAACGCGCGTTTCGACGCTAACAAGGCGTCTTCATCAGGAGAGCCACAGTGTCTTTGAATCCTATAAACATACAAAAATGTACAATGTGAAACACAACCAACTGTATGTATATGTTCTGTAACAACAATTAAAACAATTAATTTTCGTTTTTTTCTTTCTTTATCTCAATGTTTTTTTCTTTTTTAAAACAAAGTGCTCCTTCACATAAGTGTAATAACACTAACAACAAACGTGCTGTCACCAATCCATGTTAGGAAAGCCAACTAAAAAGAAAATAAGTATAGCTGTAATAGTATACAGGAAAAAGAGAGGTGATAAAGGACAAAGTAGATATAGTTATATGAGTAATGAGAAAGATACAAGATAAATCAGAAGACATTGAGATAATCTATAGAGAAAGTTGTAGCATAAAATGGCAGAAGTCATCACAAGGTGAAAGAAAAATAAATAAAGAATCTTACTGAATAAGTGAAAAAAACGGACTAGAGGATAATACATAAGGTCTGAATGTAATACACTGCTAAGAAGAATAATTCCTCTATGAGGTAAAAGCTAGCAGGAACTGCAGATGTAGGTGGAATACTGGGCCAAACAAACAACTTAGAAAATATAGGGCTTCTGATGTCCCAAAGTGATCACGGGATGAGGTACAATAAAAAGGGGAGGGATCTTACTGGGTCGGTAAATGAACAGAGTGATGAAAAACTGCGTAAGGTCCAACTGTAATTCACTGGCATAAAGAATTCTTCCTATTTGAAGTGAGAGCAAACAAAAATTCAAGATAAACACAGAGTACTTAGTCAATGAATTAGCTATGGGGAATGGGGCAATATGGTAAAAGCTGATGCAGGAATACAACATACCTAGTAATTAGAGGCACGCTTGTGGCGTGTGAATGAGCCAGGATAGTTGTCCAAGGGAATAGTACTAAACTATACACGGGGTATTCTAATCAATAAAAAAGAAAAACAAAACAAATATAACTAAGGACATAGCCAGAGGATAAGGAACAGTATGGTAAAAGCTGATGCAGGAATACAACATACCTAATAATTAGAGGCACGCTTGTGGCGTGTAAATAAGCCAGGATAGTTGTCCAAAGGAATAGTACTGAACATTACACGGGTTAATCTGATAAGTAAAAAAGAAAAACACAGCAAATATAACTAAGGACATAGCCAGAGAATCAGAAACATAACATGGAAGGTAATGTCATAGTGTACCTGCCATGTGGCTCCAAAGGGTATGTATAATGAAATAAAGCCTCCGGGGATTAGCGGCGGTTCATTTTCTTAACGAATTTAGATGGAGAAAGTGGATAGTTTCCAACCTGATAGATGATAAATATCTATGTTTCACGGATGGCCACTAAGGAAAAATACGGACTAACGGTTACTATAAAGATATCAAATAATGCGAGAAAAATACAAGTCATTATACGGGGACCGTGAGATGACTTACTGGGTTCAGAACCGCGTACAGGATATCCGCAATGTGGTAGCAACAGGCAGGGGTGAGCTGGACCGCTTGAACGCTTGGACGCCCAATTTAAGCGGAAAACATGAGATCACGGATGGCCACTAAGGACAAAAGCAGACTAACGGTTACTATGAAAATATCGAATAATGCAAAAAAGATACAGGTCATATAGAGGGGGACCGTAGGACGACTTACTTGGTTCAGACCCGCGTACAGGATTTACGCAATGTGGGACCAACAGGCAGGGGTGAACTGGACCGCTTGAACGTCCAATTTAAGCGGAAGACGTGAGATCATGTGATGCGTTCAAGCGAGGACGACGGCCACAATCGAGATAGAAAGGGGACAGCGGAAAAAAGGCTGAACTACGAAGTAGCGATGAGAAGGGATACTACAACATGAACCAATAAAGGGGGAAAGAGACACTAACGAATGGCAAATAAATGAAAAGAAGATGTTTAAAAAAGTGATATACATGTAGACAATCAATACCTTACTGTCTATAAGAGGGATCATGAGGATAAAGTACCAGGAAGGAGAATGAGAAATAAAGCACAAAAGAAAAAAGAAGAAGAAAGGGATGACATATGGGTAGTGTCGGATGATGAATACCAGGAAATATAATGCAATGCAAGGAAATTTTAGGGAACAACGGGAGATTAGGGCCTGTTGAAAAGAATGGCATTTTCCCAAGGAAGATCACTATTTAATCCCTTGTGGAACGTGTTGAGGGTGAAAATCCAAAAAACTTCTCGTTTTTTACGGATTTCATCATTCTGTGTGTCATTTTTCAGATGGATTTCTTCGAGTATATGCCATTTGATTTCTTCCGTTGAATGTTGGAACTCTTTGTAGTGCTTGACCATAGGGGCTACTATTTTGCTGGTACGGATGGCAGAGCGATGTTCATTGAGACGAGTGGCAATGGGTCTAGAGGTTTCGCCAACATAACCAAAGTTGCACGGGCAGATGATTAAATAAATGACGTTGGACGTTCTGCAGTTGGTCATTGATGTAGAATGAGTGGTGTAACCGTTCAAGGTAATGGTGCTACCTTCTATGGCTCCATCGCATGCTTTGCAGCTAGTGCGTAGACATTTGAATGTGCCTTTAATGGGGAGGTTGCCATCAATGCTCTTCTGAATGAACGGGACATGAGTGCAGATGTATAACACAAACATAACTGGCAGTAAGCAGAGTGCTGTACTTGATCAAAGGATAACCTGCTGTTTGTATTAATTTAGCTTAGTGTGGATTTGCTTTAGTACAAGGGAGACCTACAGCTCTTTTCAGGACTCGCATTTTAAATCGATTTCATTTTAATAGATAATAGAAGAGCAAAGATGTAGTGGTGTCACATATATAGAACTGTGGCCGTGTAGCCATGGCCACATAGAATGTGAAAGAATTCTAGTTTGACAGTTAAACACAGGTTAGAGACTGGAAAGAAAGCGAACTGCTCTGTGCCCGTCTAAATAAATATTCTACAAATAATAACGAGGCTCCACATCGTTACAGATTGCCGACGAGCGCGATGCAAACCTACGACCGCCTCAGCCGGGTCTGCTGATCCCGGTAAGAGCGCTTGCTGCGTGTGCTTGAAATTGCTCAAAAGAATTACCAAAAACCGTCATGATCAAATTAAATACCAGCTTAGTCAAATTAGTGTGACCGCTGTGTCCTGCGCAACTTCTCATTGAACTATGTTTGCTAAAAATATAGAAAAACGCTTACCGCTGTGCAGCGTGAGGAGCAGCTTGTTTCATATGAAACTAACGAATGCGCACGGCAAACCTCGCGTGAGCTTGCCTGATTTGTCTCAAAACGGTGGCCATCTTGGAACTAGGCAAGGAAAATCACACGAGATTTTCAAAATCTCTGCGGCCATCTTGGAATCAGGCAACTTTTGGGGCATTACAGTTGAATAACATAGGATTCCATATTAAGGTCAGGCAAAATCAATTTAAAGCCTAGAGAACAAAAAGAAACAAAGGCTAAACAATACAAAATGGATGCTATATTACTGGAAGAAGGTGGAAGCTCAACAAGTGTGTACGCACACACACACACACACGGATCTTCAAGAAGAGAAACATGTGTCCAGCATGATTTATAGAAGACCCATACCATTTGATATTGCAGATGAGCAAACAATTGCTCAAAGGTGGGAAAAGCGGACAAAAATATTTGAACATCTTTTAAAGGCCGCATGCAAAAAATATACTGATGAACAAGCGAAGGATCTACTGCTTAACTTAGTGGGTGAGAAAGTGGAAGACATTATTGTTACGTTTCTAGGTGCATATAAAATACATATGGCATCATGTAAAGTTTAAATGAAAGATTTGACCCGCAAAGAAACACAGATTTTGAAAGATAAACTTTTAGCATGACATGTCATCAAGATAATGAGACCATTGATGAATTTGTGACTTAGTTAGTCATGTTTTGTGAATTTGACCAGTTCAACAATGAGGAAGCTGTCAGGTTAACCCCTTCAGTGCCCGCCCCTTTCCCCGCCCTGTGCCGGCCGTTGTATTAGCGGGCGGGGTCTATGACGAGCTGGACTCGTCATGGGCACAGCGCCACCGCGGCCCATGACGAGTCCAGCTCGTCATGGGCACTGAAGGGGTTAAGGATCATTCAAGGATGTAATTCAGTAGAGTTCAGAAAAAAACTTTGGGAGAAAACCTATGACTTGAAAACGATTCTACGCATGGTACGTACTGATACGCAAGCAAAAAAACATGCAAATAACATGGAGCAAGGTAGAGTTAAAACATTAAAACAAGTCTGCCAAATGACTACGAAAGATAGCAAAAATGAAGAAACATAACAAAAAGGATGAAAAAACTGATAGTAGAATGGAAAAGTCAACAACCTTTAAAAATGAGAAAAGATCATATTATAGATGTGGACAATCATTTCCACATATAAATGCATGTCCAGCCATGGGACAACAGTGCAAGGAATGTGGAAGAATGAACCATTTTTCCACTGTATGCAGATTCAAAAGAAGGGACAATGGAAAGACGTGAAAATGTCAAGGGAAATGAAATGTAGAGTATATCAGACAGATGGAAAATGTTGATGATTCTTCCACTGAATGAATTTGAACAAGAATGATTATATTTAATGTTGGAAGGAAGTGAAGATGAAAAGATGAATTTATTTAAAAAAGGAAGATATTGAAAAAAACAGCTTCTGTGACATATTAATAGGATCTCAGAAAGTCCCATTTGTGTTAGACAGTGAATCAACATGTAATATCATGTGTACAACTGAATATGGCAAAATGGTGGATAAATATCCCCTTGTCTCATCAAGTATTGTCAAGGTTTTCCAATGGGGAGCAAAACGTCCTGTAACTTGCTTAGGGAAGTTCGAAGAAAGTTTATCTTATGGAAAGGTGTCTCTTAAAGAAGAAATTCATGTCTTGAAAGGAAACACTGCTGGCCCTTGCTTGCTAAGTAATGTCACAGCTTAATTAATGGGACTGTTGGCCATGACGTTTCATGTGACATCAGAACAACATATACTAATCCAATTCATATGCAGGGTAAAGTTGAAGAGGAAATTAATTATTTGCTTAAGCAAGAAATAATTGAGCCTGCCGCAGGTCCAACACTTTGGGTGTCTCAGATTGTAGTGGTGCTGAAGAAGGACACAAGCCAGATTCAGATTTGTGTTAACGTGAGGATACCGAATACTGCAATTGTAAGAGAGAGAGAGAGGCATCCTGGGCCCCATTTGAAAAATATGATTAGTATTTTGAATGGGGCAACAGTTTTCTCGAAGCTAGACCTCTGCAAGGGGTATTATCAATTGGAAAGTGACGAAAAATCAAGATATATTTTAAACTTTTTCAATGCATATGTAGCTATTCTGCTTAAAAAGGCTTAATTTTGGAATATACTTGGCCACAGAGATTTTTCAAGAGATCATAAAGAATGTAATTAGACCAGTAAAGAATTCAATGAACTATAGTGATGATAGTCTTGTTTTTTGGAAAACAGAAGATGAACATAACCAAGCGTTAAGAGCAGTATGTCAAGAACTTATGCAATCAAAACACTCCTTACATCGGCTGACCCAAGGTTCAGCACATCAATCCCTATCTTTACAGATTTAGAGTTCTGTGCATCTGCTTCCGGCACTTGCCGCAGTTAAGTGCCACTAGGGCCAGAGAAAGTAAAGTCTTTATGGAAATGGAAGGTGCACCAGAAATGAAGTTAAAGTCGTATACTTTAGTCCATTAGTTAGTTTTATTGGTGAAAAAAGTAAAAGTG
This sequence comes from Triturus cristatus, assembly GCF_964204655.1. Classification (NCBI taxonomy): domain Eukaryota; kingdom Metazoa; phylum Chordata; class Amphibia; order Caudata; family Salamandridae; genus Triturus; species Triturus cristatus. Next base: position 326,626,022 of record NC_140587.1, read on the forward strand.
GCCATCAGCCAACGCGTTTTGTTCCTTAGACCAAAGGAACTTCACCAGGGCTGAAACAATGACACAAGACACAGTATGTCATCACACATAAACGACATAAAAGACATAACATTTACAATAATATATGCATACATGAAAGACTCTACATAGTAAAAACAGAAGACTATAAATGACACACATAAACCGATTTGAAATCAAAAACAATCTAGTTGTAAGACAGCCCACATAACAATTATGTACAAACATATATAACGTATTACCACGTAATATTCGATCAAAGAGTAATAATGACCATATGTGTCAACAAGTGTGCAGGATTAGACACTTAGCTTTGAGATCACGTCTATTATATACGAACATCGTGAATCAATCACTACATGGAACAGCATAAAGTCATAAACAAATTCCTGGCATATTGTTCAGCTATTGAAAGCATACGAGCGGTGATGAATCTAGTATCTCAAATTCAAATATATATGTAAGGGATTGAAGAAATGAAGGATAGGAAAATTGAAAAGCCCAGGGGAGAAATTAGAAAAGGAAACATCAAGAGAAAGTTATTGGAATTAAAACTGATATACAGAACAGCGAGATAAACATCACCTCTATGAAGTAAAATGTTCTATACTTTCATCTGTGAATAAGACAGTATGAAAATCATCCCATAATAAGGTTCAACTAAATCAGCTCCCAATGTATCATCTGTGGGAGTAAAGCCCTATTAACCGAGTGCTGCATGAAAGGGCAAGTACATCATGAATGTCAGCATTGTAGACAATAACGCTCTTTCAAATCAATCACTACCAGTATAATTGACTACCTCTGCTGCAAGAATAAATATACAGCAGAACATGTGTATACAGAGTAAAACTTTAACTCGTCTGAAGGACCGGTGTTTAGAAGAAGTGACTAGGGCACTCACAGTCTAGAACCTTTATATCAATAATAGATATGCCTCCACTACCCAGGCTCGTGGTACAATAACCTATATCCAAAAAGAGGAATATGCACTATAGTGGATGTCCAACTCGAAAATATTTCATTAAAGAAAAAAGCGCACCTATTAGAGCACAATAGGAAAGAAAAATCGAGCAAAAAATAAATGAAGAAAAATTTATTAAAGAAAAAATTTATAAATTGACCCTACAAGTGCTAGAGCAATTAACCACAAGGGCCCAACTATAATTACTAATATCACAATTCGAACCCAAACCTGAGTAATGGACTCTACGTGTACCTGCTTGTCCAAAGTTAGAGAAAAACAGCTACAATATGATAAGAAACACCGTTTTAACAGGAGCGATGGGTAGTGTGTACCTGTACATTCCTAATAATGTCAAATCCCCATTTAGACCACGATTCGCCTGATTCCGAAGCAAACACTATAACTTGTATTAGATAGCAACCACCAAAACCAAGGCATAATGGGGAAATAAACATATAAAAACTATCACCAAGGCAAGCGCATTTCTCAATGGGCAAAAAATATTTGTTATCAGGGTAAAACGTGCCAAAATATTCGTTATCAAGCTAAAACGGGCCATATAGTAGTAAATAGAGAGCGGTACTACAAAGTGTTAGTGTTCCCGTAACGGAAAAAGGCATAAGCCCTTGTACTAAAATTGTGAATAGAAAAATATATATATATTTTCGCAAATAAGCAGAACCAGCCATCATGATGCTATTGAAATCGAATGACTCCGGTTGTCAGCCCAATTGTCGTGGGGAGAGATACCACAATTGGTCGGTACCAACCATCAAGACATTTAAATAACTAGCAAAAACATGCCAAAAATAGACAAAACACGTGTACAAGTTCCCCCATACCCAGGCAACAGCAAAGGAACTAGTGATTAAAATTGAAAATAAAAAAGAGAGGGTTAACAAAATGGACAGCTCCTACATGGGAGCAGTGCGTGTGTATCCTAGCAACAATCAACCTGAACCCATTGGTTCAGAAAAGAAAATTAACAATTGCCAACACTACTCCCCACGTCCAGTGATTTCTGACTATACAGTAAGACCAAATAGAGACACTCAAGAATGCAGCTGCCCAAGAGTATGGGTTCAAAGTTCCAGCCATAGGGCAAATGTCAGCAGGCATCAATGAGAAAAAACTGGTCATTATGCTCGAAATATTGCACATGATCTGAACTTATAACAGATTAATATTAAATCAATAAAAAATATACTAGAGACTGAGAAGTGAGAGAAGGTAGAGCTCACAACCCATAATAAATCAGTGTAAAGTCAATAAAAGATGTACAGGAAACAGAGAAATAAGAGAAGGTAGAGCTACATCAAGAAGCTTTTGAGCATTATGGGTGATAGTGGGCCATGCGGTATTGTGTATAATATAACATCAGTTAGTTAATAAAGAGAGAGGAGGCCCCACTAACCCGAGGGACCAGGGCACTACTGATAGTGGTAAAAAAGTATGAATCCCTTAAGGGAAACCAAGTTCACGCTAACTCATACACATCATACCTTGATTATATACATAGCACTCCAAGTCAAAAAGGGATACACTTCAAATGCAACTCCTCAACTATAACACCACCAAGCCAAAAGATGTAGTGACAAAACTCTTTAATTTAAAAAGATCCAGTACAGATAAAAACACAGTGCCTTGTCAAGGTACCGCTTAGTTATTATAAACATTTGCCCTAGATTGACACATTTCTCAACACACTAGTTTCTAATACATATTAAAAAACATTACATTGTAAAACACTTGCATTTAATGATAAAAAATCACTGAAACCAAACAGTCCCCAAAAAATAATAAGACATTGCCTAAAAGAAAAAGTATCTAGTCGGGAGGCCCTATTGTACAGTAGAAAAACTCTACAGTATATACATAGTAAAAACAGAAGACTATAAATGACACACATAAACCGATTTGAAATCAAAAACAATCTAGTTGTAAGACAGCCCACATAACAATTATGTACAAACATATATAACATATTACCACGTAATATTCGATAAAAGAGTAATAATGACCATATGTGTCAACAAGTGTGCAGGATTAGACACTTAGCTTTGAGATCACGTCTATTATATACGAACATCGTGAATCAATCACTACATGGAACAGCATAAAGTCATAAACAAATTCCTGGCATATTGTTTAGCTATTGAAAGCATACGAGCGGTGATGAATCTAGTATCTCAAATTCAAATATATATGTAAGGGATTGAAGAAATGAAGGATAGGAAAATTGAAAAGCCCAGGGGGGAAATTAGAAAAGGAAACATCAAGAGAAAGTTATTGGAATTAAAACTGATATACAGAACAGCGAGATAAACATCACCTCTATGAAGTAAAATGTTCTATACTTTCATCTGTGAATAAGACAGTATGAAAATCATCCCATAATAAGGTTCAACTAAATCAGCTCCCAACGTATCATCTGTGGGAGTAAAGCCCTATTAACCGAGTGCTGCATGAAAGGGCAAGTACATCATGAATGTCAGCATTGTAGACAATAACGCTCTTTCAAATCAATCACTACCAGTATAATTGACTACCTCTGCTGCAAGAATAAATATACAGCAGAACATGTGTATACAGAGTAAAACTTTAACTCGTCTGAAGGACCGGTGTTTAGAAGAAGTGATTAGGGAACTCACAGTCTAGAACCTTTATGTCAATAATAGATATGCCTCCACTACCCAGGCTCGTGGTACAATAACCTATATCCAAAAAGAGGAATATGCACTATAGTGGATGTCCAACACGAAAATATTTCATTAAGGAAAAAAGCGCACCTATTAGAGCACAATAGGAAAGAAAAATCGAGCAAAAAATAAATAAAGAAAAATGTATTAAAGAAAAAATTTATAAACCAAACAGTCCCCAAAAAATAATAAGACCTTGCCTAAAAGAAAAAGTATCTAGTCGGGAGGCCCTATTGTACAGTAGAAAAAATACAGTTACAGTATCTGATCCAATCAGTTACGTAGAACTTATAGATTTTCTGCTGTTCATCATCATTTTTACAGATTTCTTTCTCGTAAGTGGCTTCAGAGATAAAAACACAGTGTCAGTGCGTTTTGGTGGCCTTGGCACTATGGACCCCACCTTCCTCAGGACCAAAGAATTTAAAGGGTTACACTTCTCCCTTTGAATCACACTACAAATCGATAACAGTAATAATAAATCTAGGAAAAGAGAAATATAGACAGGGTTTAAGAAACATTTCTGGTTACATTCGTAGTTACATTCCCACATAATATAAACCATCCTTTTATTAAACAATGAACCCATAGCACATTTAAAAACACCCCCCTACAAAGAGTACCACACCACCCCTATTTGTTTGGCAGTTCATCAATTGAAATAGGTGGTTTACAATGAAGTCTTCATTCATACCCAGACATTCTCCTCATCCCTCAAATCATACCATACAACTACTTTAATTAAGTTTAATGTGAAAATATCAGAAAAGACTACACACACTGCAATTGAGTAGTCTACTTAAACATTTCTCACAATTAAGCAGTGTGGTACCAAATTGTGCGTCTATCCCTTCCACCTAGATCAGGTACGTTTTATTTAAAAACAGTTCTTTCCTCATCCATGATTCTAAGGAGGGAAAAGAAAGGAACAAACCCAAGATGTAAAGCTCTGTAACCTGTGGTAATTATGGGTCTCACAAATACGGACATGCCAGGCCTAGTTCATTTTTAGATACATTTGAAAAATCCTTACCGATATATTCGTAATATTTTTAAAAGGATACGCAGGACGTATCATCCCCTGTTCTGTAGTCTTGAAAAATCAAGAAATATAAGCCCCGGTGAACAACGGGGAAGTTAATGGGCATATCCTTTCTGATTTGTATATAATACCACTGTTTGTCAGTTTTTACAGTTCTGGTGATTGGGGTTGGGTGTTCATCCACAACTCAATTCCACTTTTCTGCACAAAAGTATAAAAAAGGAATGATCTGTTAATGATCGCTCTGCGGTTGTATATGTCACGTTCACATCGTTAGTAGTGCTATTAAACCTGGTAAGCCACAGTGCGCTTGAGGTTTATTCTTTCACTAAATCTGACAGCTAATTTCCTATTCCGCTTTAGTATAGTGGCAACCGGAAGTTAAAAGAGAAAACTTCCCGGTCCTACCACACCTATCGGCGGCCATCTTAGAGTGGTTTAAAGTTGTACTACTTTCGTGTGTGAATATCCTATTTTGTTCTACCGAAGAAAGGTTACTTAAAATTGAGCCTCCTATAAGAAGGCAGATTAGCCCTCAATATTCGTGGAAAAAAGAAGTTATGCTGATCTTACATTGTCATTCCTGCCTGGGTTACTCCCATGTCCTCCCACCTCATATATCGAAAATACCCTGGATCTGATGTTGTCGCGGCCATCTTTAGTTAGTATATTACATTAAGCTACTTTTGCCTAGATAAATAGGCCATTACGATAAGTCACACTTTATTTTGTCCAAGATAATGTTCGCATATCTTCTGCCATGGGATAGTAATGACTGAACTAAGTTTCCCTATTAAGGGTGATTCACCTCAGTGTAGTATATACTCATGAGGATTATAGTCATCTTCACAGTCATGAATTTAGTATTACAGTAGTTATTCAGGGGTGGCGAGGGGCAAAACATTCTGATGTCTCCCTATTGTGGGGAACTGAGTTGGGAAGATGGCCCATGAATAAGGGGAATCACCCAGTGATTATCCTTTCCCAATCCTCTCGTTTATTAAGTCCCCTTCTGATGGTGTCAAATTTTACCATGAACCTCTGTTCTCTCAGTTTCCTCCTACTCTCTCTATTGCCCCCTCTTTTAAGATCTATCACTTTCTCCACCACAATCTATTTGATGTCTGTGAGTTTGTGGTTCTCTTTCAACCAATGATTCACTAGTGGTGCACTTTCTTTTTTTGTTTTGATGGCAGATCTATATTCACAAAGGCGTTGTCTGAATTCTCGCCCCGTCTCCCCAATGTAGCCAAGGCCACATGGACAGACTACCAGATAAATCAAAGGTTTGCTCCTACAGTTAGTTATATTGTGTGTGGCTCCATTAAGGGATGCTTCTTGAGTCACTATGCATAGATCGCAGATACTGCAGGAGCCACATTTGTGGTTTCCTTTCTCTCTCCCCCCTTCTATTCTGCTCTGTGTCTCATCCTTATCTTCTCTATATGTATGTACCAGTGTGTTTCTTAAATTTCAGTTTTTTCTAAAAGCAAATAGTGATTTAGGGAGTTTAGTATTGTTGTCTTGATTAAGGAGTTTTCAATTTCTGTTCACTATTTTCTTCAGTCTATTATTCAGACCAGAGAATTGACTGACCGTAACTATCCTGTCTTTGGGTTGGTCTCGTTTCGTACCTCCTAAGAGGCTCTCCCTATCATAAAACCTCGCCCTTGTTTGATACGTTTTTTTGGATAGCCACGCTCTTTTAATCTCAATTTCAGCTTCTCTGTGTGGGTATAGAAATCCTGTATCGAGGTACAGTTTCTGCGAAGACGCAGAAACTGTCCGAAAGGGATATTATCTCTTTGGCTTTTGGGGTGGTAAATATTATAGTGAAGAAGGGTGTTCTTGTCAGTCGGTTTGGTGTATCATTCGACCGAAGAATCCCTTCTTCATGTTTGATGGTAATATCTAAAAAGTTAAAACTGATGTTTCTGATGTTAGCAGTGAATTTAAGATTGCTGTCTCCCAGATTTAGCTACATAAGGAATTCTTCTAATATATCCTTGGGGCCACGCCAAATAAAAAAAAATCATCAATGAAACGACACCACTTGTAGATGTTTTCATAAAATGGTGAAATTTCATTGTACACATGTTTCTCTTCAAATGCCCCTACGTAAATACAGGTCAGACTGGGTGGACAGGTGGCCTCCATGCTGGTCCCTTTAAGCTGCATATATAGGTCATCCTTAAATAAAAAAATATTATTAAGAAGAACCATAGATACACATTCTCTGATGAAGTCTTTTTTTTGGCACCTTCTATTTGCGAATTTTCTAAAGTTCTCCTAACTTTTGCGATAGTATCACTCTGGGGGATGTTTGTATATAAGGCCTCTATGTCAAAAGTGACCATATATTCTGTTTGTACATTTAAATTCAAGACCTTCAATTTTGGAAATCATATTGGCTGAGTCTTTAATGTAAGACTTATGTCTTTGCACTATTGATTTTAAAAAGACATCAGCGTACTCACTAGGGGGCTCAAGAACTGAGTTGATAGACGCTTCTATCGGTCTCAGCGGGGGATCTAACATATTCTTGTATATTTTGGAGAGACCGTAGAATGCTGGAATTTTAGGGTTTCTATTATCTAAGAACCTTAACTCATCTTTGTTGATCGATTCTTCTTCTTTGGCTAGCTCTAAGAGACTTGCTGTTTTAGTCTTTAATTCTGCCAACAGAGAGTAGTTGACTCTGCGATAGTGCTGCGTATTGGACAGTAGTCCTAAGACTCGCCTTTCGTAGTCAAAGGTATCACAAACTATTACCCCGCCTCCCTTATCTGTGGGTTTGATGGTAATAGTATGGTCTCTGGATAAGGACTCTATCGCATTTCTTTTAGTTTGGGATATGTTGTGGGTCTGGAACTTCTTCTCTTTTAGTAGATTGTTCACCTCCATGTTCACAACCGATTCAAATAGATCTACATTTTTATCAACTTGTCCAATGCTGGGGGTACAGGTGGACTAAGGGCGAAGGCCTGATACTACCGGTCTCTCCCTCTCGGGTCTACCTTCAAAAAAACTGTGTAACCTAATTTTTCTAAAGAAAGCCCTGAGGGCCTTTTCTACTTGAAATTTATTAATACCTGTGGTGGGTACAAAACTAAAACCCATCCCTAGAATTTCTTCCTCAATTTTGTTCAAGGGCCTGCTGGAGAGATTAATGATGGGCGTTCGGTCTACCGCCAGTATTTCTGACTCCTTCTTCTGATGTATTCTTGAGGTTGTGGGGTCTTCCCCCCCTTGGGTCCTTGCTTGGTTTCCTGGTAGGCCCCCGCGGCCAATACGGTACATAGGAGCTTTTAAACTGCGCTCCTATGTACCTCAAGCGTAAATGAGAAAGGCAGTGGCGGGGATTCCACTGAAGTAGTTTATGTACAGACATTACCATATACTATCCTGGGTGGCATACTGCATATATGACACAACATCGCGGGGAGAGCAACTAAATGGAGTCATTATTGAGGGAGGTCTTTTAACCAATTTGAATTACCTAGAAACGCGAGTAGAATCAGCAGCGTTTCGAAATTTGGACCCCGTCCTATTACTTATCGGTCTGACATACAAATATTGAAAATTAGCTGTCAGATTTAATGATTCAATAAACCTCAAGCGACCTTGTATGTCCGTATGTGTGTGACCCATAATTACCACATGTTACAGAGCTTTACATCTTGGGTTTGTTCCTTTCTTTTTCCTCCATAGAATCGTGGGTGAAGAAAGAAGTTTTTTTTAATAAAACATACCTGTTCTAGGTGGAAGGGATGGTCACACAATTTGGTACCACACTGCTTAAGTGTGAGAAATGTTTTGGACTACACAATTGTGGTGAGTGTAGTCTTTTCTGATATTTTCCCATTAAACTTAACTAAAAGTAGTTGTATGGTATGATTTGAGGAATAAGCAGAATGTCTGAGTATGAATGAAGACTTCATTGTAAACCACCTATTTCAATTCATGAACTGCCAAAAAAATAGGGGTAGTGTGGCACTCTATGTAGGGGGGTGTTTTTAAATGTGCTATGAGTTCAATGTTTAATAAAAGGATGGTTTATATAATAGCGGAATGTAACTAGGAATGTTTCTTAAACACTTTCTATATTTCTCTTTTCCTAGATTTATTATTACTGTTATCGATTTTTAGTGTGTTTCAAAGGGAGGATTGTAACCCTTTAAATTCTTTGGTCCTGAGGAAGGTGCGCCCATAGTGGCAAGATCACCGAAACGCGTCGGCGCTGTGTTTTTATCTCTGAATCTACTTACGAGAAAGAAAGCTGTAAAAATGATGATGGACAGCAGAAAAACTGTGAGTTCTACATAATTGGTTGGATCAGATACTGTACCAGTATTTTTTCTACTGTACAACAGGGACTAGATACTTTTCCTTTTAGGCAATGTCTTATTATTTTTTTTGGGACTGTTTGGTTTCAGTGATTTTTTTTATCATTAAATGCAAATGTAATACAATGTAATGTTTTTTAATATGTATTAGTTACTAGTGTGTTGAGAAATTTGTCAATCTAGGGCAAATGTTTATAATAACTAAGCAGTACCTTGACTAGGCACTGTGTTTTTATCTGTACTAGATCTTTTTAAATTAAAGAATTTTGTCACTACATCTTTTGGCTTGGCGGTGTTACAGTTGAGTTGCGTTTGAAGAGTATTCCTTTTTGACTTGGAGTGCTATGTATATAATCAAGGTATGGTGTGTATGAGTTAGCGTGAACTTGGTTTCCCTAAGGGATTCATACTTTTTTACCACGATCAGTAGTGCCCTGGTCCCTTGGGTTAGTGGGGCCTCCTCTCTCTTTATTAACTAACACTTAGCATGACCATTTTGGTTGGAGAGGTACACCTTTGTAGTGTAACATGGATTCCCTGAAGAACTTTGTCTTTAGTGAGGACCAATTGAACAAAATTTTAAGTACTAATAACAGAAATGGTCCGAACATTACGGTCATGCCGAATGGGGTAGAGAAGTGGAATAAATTGGTGAACCTTAAAAAAAATTTGATCAGAACTGAATTACACGCATACTTTCTAATTGAATATTGTAAGTCTGGTACTATACCTATCAGACTGCAAGTAAGAAATGAGCCTGGGCTGTTTGTAGAACACAGAACATTTCTTGAAACATGGACCCTAATCGCAAACAGATGCAGTAGGAATTGGATGATTTTGATAATTGAAACGGCCCAAGAAATATTCTTAATACAACAAGAGGAAATAGATACTCTAGAAGCATGCCTAAGAGAAGGCATTGCACTTGAAGAAGGAAAACGAAAACTAGAGGAAATCAATCTAGATATGGGGGCATACAGGGACTATCTGACCAACAAAAAGACTCTTAAACTGAAACAAATATAAATAGGTTTAACCATGAGTCACTGTATCCCTACCTCAAAAAAGAGTATTATAATGAATGACAGGAACAGACATGGGAAAGACCCGCTCGTGGGAGATTCCAATATCAGAAGTGACCCAAACATATCACTTTTACAGACACCTCTTGCTCCAGCAGCGAAGACGAATGCCTTAATAGGGAAGGACAACAGCAGACTAGAGAAAATGAATATGATGATTTTTTTGATTCCAGACCAAAAAGAAACCAGAGGAATTATGGCCACAGAGGGAGAGCAAACCAAGCAAGGACCCAAGCGGGGAAGAGCCCACAACCTCAGGAATACATCAGAACCAGGAGTTAGAAATACTGGAGGTAGACCGAACGCCCATCATTAATCTCTCCAGCAGGCCCTTGAACAAAATTGAGGAAGAAATTCTAGGGATGGGTTTTAGTTTTGTACCCACCACAGGTATTAATAAATTTCAAGTAGAAAAGGACCTCAGGGCTTTCTTTAGAAAAATTAGGTTACGCCGTTTTTTTTAAGGTAGACCCGAAAGGGAGAGACCGGTAGACTCAGGCCTTCGCCCTAAGTCCACCTTTACCCCCAGCATTGGACAAGTTGATAAAAATGTAGATCTATTCGAATCGGTTGTGAGCATGGAGGTGAACAATCTACTAAAAGAGAAGAACTTCCAGACCCACACCATATCCCAAACTAAAAGAAATGCAATAGAGTCCTTATCCAGAGACCATACTATTACCATCAAACCCACAGATAAGGGGGGCGGGGTAGTAGTTTGTGATACCTTTGACTACGAAAGGCAAGTCTTAGGACTACTCTCCAATCCGCAACACTATCGCAGAGTCAACCACTCTCGGTTGGCGGAATTAAAGACCAAAACAGCAAGTCTCTTGGAGCTAGCCAAAGAAGAAGAATGGATTGACGAAGATGAGTATAGGTTCTTAGATAATAGAAACCCTAAAATCTCAGCATTCTACGGATCCCCCCAAAATACACAAGTATATGTTAGATTCCCAGCTAAGACCGATAGTAGCGTCTATCGACTCAGTTCTTGAGCCCCTTAGTGAGTACGCTGATGTATTTTTAAAACCAATAGTGCAGAGGCAGAAGTCTTACATTAAAGACTCAGCCGATATGATTTCCAAAATTGAAGGTCTTGAATTTAATGTACAAACAGAATATATGGTCACTCTTGACATAGAGGCCTTATATACAAACATCCTCCAGAGTGATACTATCGCAGAAGTTTAGAGAACTTTAGAAAATTCACAAATAGAAGGTTCCAATATAGACTTCATCGTTGAATGTGTATCTATGGTTCTTCTTAATAGTATTTTTTTATTTAAGGATGACCTATATATGCAGCTTAAATGGACCAGCATGGGGGCCACCTGTGCCCCCAGTCTGGCCTGTATTTACGTAGTGGCATTTGAAGAAAACATGTGTACAATGAAATTTCACTATTTTGTGAAAACATCTACAAGTAGTGTTTTTTTCATTGATTACATTTATTTCATTTGGCGTGGCCCCAAAGAAATGTTAGAAGACTTCCTTATGTGGCTAAATCTGGGAGACAGCAATCTTAAATTCACTGCTAACATCAGTAACATCAGTGTTAACTTTTTAGATATTACCATCAAACTTTAAGAAGGGATTCTTGCGCTCGAATTATACACCAAACCGACTGACAAGTACACCCTTCTTCACTATAATAGCTACCACCCCAAAAGCCAAAGAGATAATATCACTTTCGGACAGTTTCTGCATCTTCGCAGAAACTATACCTCGATACAGGATTTCTATACCCACTCAGAGAAGCTGAAATTGAGATTAAAAAAGCGTGGCTATCCAAAAAAACATATTTAACGAGGGAAAAGTTTTATGATAGGGAGAGCCTCTTAGGAGGTATGAAACGAGACCAACCCAAAGACAGAATAGTTATGGTTAGTCAATTCTGTGGTCTGAGTAATAGACTGAAGAATATAGTGAATAGAAATTGGAAACTCCTTAATCAAGACAATAATACCAAACTCCCTAAACCACTATTTGCTTTTAGAAAAAAATGAAGTTTAAGAAACACACTGGTACATACATATAGAGAAGATAAGGATGAGAGACAGAGCAGAATAGAGGGGGGAGAATGAAAGGAAACCACAAATGTGGCGCAGTATCTGCGATCTATGCATAGTGACTCAAGAAGCATCCCTTAATGGAGTCACACAGAATATAACTACTCTGAATAACTAGGAGCAAAAATGAGATCTATCTGGTAGTCTGTCCGTGTGGCCTTGGCTACATTGGGGAGACGGGGCGAGAATTCAGGCGTCTTTGTGAACATAGATCTGCCATCAAAACAAAAAAAGAAAGTGCACCATTAGTGAATCATAGGTAGAAAGAGAACCACACACTCACAGACATCAAATGGATTGTGGTGGAGAAAGTGATAGATCTTAAAAGAGGGGGCAATAGAGAGAGTAGGAGGAAACTGAGAGAACAGTGGTTCATGGTAAAATTTGACACCATCAGAAGGGGACTTAATAAACGAGAAGATTGGTAAAGGATAATCACTGGGGGATTCCCCTTATTCATGGGCCATCTTCCCAACTCAGTTCCCCACAGTAGGGAGACATCAGAATTTTGTACCCCTCGCCACTCCTGAATAACTACTGTAATTCTAAATTGATGACTGTGAAGATGACTATAATCCTCATGAGTATATACTCCAGTGAGGTGAATCCCCCTTAATAGGGAGACTTAGTTCAGTCATTACTATCCCTTAACAGAAGATATGCGAACATTATCCTGGACAAAATAAAGTGTGACTTATCGTAATGACATATTTATCTAGGCGAGAGTAGCTTAATGTAATATACTAACTAAAGACAACATCAGATCCAGGGTATTTTCGATATATGAAGTGGGAGGACATGGGAGTAACCCAGGCAGGAATGACAATGTAAGATCAGCATAACTTCTTTCCACTAATATTAAGGGGTAATTTGGCTTTTTATAGGAGGCTCAACTTTCAGTAACTTTTTTTCGGTAGAACGAAGTAGGATATTAACACAGAAAAGTAGTACAACTGTAAACCACTCTAAGATGGCCACCGATAGGTTAGGTAGGACCAGGAAGTTTTCTCTTTTTACTTCCAGTTTGAAGCACGCCCACCTTGCCACATTGAAAGCATCAGACCACTCATATAGGCCCCACCTGATACTCTGTTAAGTTGACCAAACTGTCCCAGCTGTGCTTTTCCTGTGATAGGCCCCGAAGTGTCTCTCTCACAAGACATCTCTTCAGCGAGGCGCAGCTCCTCCATGCCCCCACTCCCTCGTTGTGCCAACAGACTGTTCATCTTGGTTAACAGCTGCCCGAAAGTCCCCCTCTCCCTCGATGTGCCCAGCTTGCACTGCGCTTACCCACAATAACCACAAGAACATAGGAACTTAATAACGAAAGAGGAAAGCGTGGGGCAACAGGCCATTTTCACATCATCTAATTTCTCAATTCATCATAGTTGTTTTCGCCAGCTTGCCTTTTCGAAACTTAGGACAGCTACTTGGCGTATCAATAACACCTGCAATCTCCTTATTTGTTCAGCTTTTTTAAGGATTCTGAGAAGTGATGCTAAACAATTTCGATAAAAAACAATGTCTAGAGACAGGATTTGCATACCATTGACGTATACAAAATGTCAAAATATGAACTTGAGGTTTAACTGCTCTGCATTAAATCCCTATAAAAACATCTGACCACTGTCCACTGGTTGGATTTGCCCTACTGTGCTCGTGAGTCACACGTGGGCTGTCCACGATCTATCGTTCGTGCACATTATAGAATTATTGGACCATGTGTCCACTGCGATGCGAAAGCAGCAGCTAACTTCCTGCTCCGTGAGGTCATTTTGGACTGGGGTTTGCCCGCTGTGATTCGCTCTGACAATGGCAGCCATTTTACAAATGAAATCTTTGCCCTTCTCACAACCATGTTAGGGATCAAACATAAACTGACTTCAGCATATCACCCACAAAGCAATGGCATTTGTGAGTGCCTTAACGGCCTGCTTAAAGGTAAAATAAGCATGATAAGTGCAACAATTGGGAAGAAATGGCTTTATTGTTTACCAATTGCCTTATTGGCACACAGAAATTCTCCAAGCTCCGATCACCACCTCACACCCCACCAGATTGTTACTGGTGTTCAATAAATGTGACAGTTCCCTCCAGAAGACCCAAAATTGACTCTGAGACTTTTCTGAGATTGTTATATCAGAATTGTATGAATATTTTTTTGCACTACCCAGGTATCGAACAGAAAGAACAAGGGCCCCATCTCTCCTGCACTCCCGCCCAGGCACGCAAATTGTTTGTCAAGAAAGCTGTTAGAAAGTGGAAGGATCCCAAGTATGACAGTCCTTATACAGTAACAGACTCCTCACCCACAGCTGTCCGTATCGCTGAGAGGAAGGCGTGGATTCACAGGACCGATGCGCACCTCAACCCTGCGCCATCCCAGAATTGATCGATGACCAAATACAGAAGGTTTCCATTGACTATCACAGAGGAAGAAGACGGTGATCGCATGGTCGTTTATGGCTTCAGCCGCAACAGAAGAACACGTCGCACAGAAATAGATCATGCTAAGTTATGTACATGTATATTAATATTGTTCCTTTCCTTGGGAGGGATAATGGCAACTATCAACCTGCTTGCGATGTGGTCTTATCAGTGCCCCAAGAACACCTCTGTTATTAAAAAGCCAGCTTATGCAAATACCACTGTGCACCCCAGGTTACTCTCTCCCTTGCCATGCAATAGATCCCGTGCCACATCTCCTCAGACAAGCGCCCCCGCTAGCCTAAGGGGTTTTATTTCTCCTCTCACTACTGCCAGCCTCAATTTGTCCCTCATCTCTCCACCACCCTCACCCGTTGACAACAATACACGATGGAATGGTACCCTTGATCTCACAATACAGCCACAAGCACTCCGCCAGCGCACTTTACGTCACCGTAGAATCCGTCAATTTGTTTTTGCTCCCCGCAGAACAAAGCCCCTCGTCCCCCACAACCCAGTGTGGCAAAGGACGGGGTACAAGACATTCCAACATCTAGTAGAAATACAGGAGGGTCTAGGGCCCATACTAGGTCCAGAGCAGTCAATCACAGATCATTGGGTCCACTCCTCTCTATTAGACAACTTGTGGTATGAAGATATGACAGCAGTGGGAAAAACTGTAACAAATGACTCCTGCTACGTATGTTCATACATCCCCCACGCGGTTGGCGCAGACAGGCTAATTTGTCCTTGCGGCTGACATATCCACAATTTTTGTAAACATCACGCTGTGGGACTACAAGTACAATATTATGAAAGTTGTCTCTGACAACACAGCCCTTGAGGAAATAATAGAGGGTATGTGTAGAGGAGAAGCTAGAGACATGGACGATAAAGCACGTGTCATTAGGGAGCGCGGATGGATCTCAACAACATTACCCCCAGCCCAATGCGGGCTACACACACACACGAAAATCCCTGCCCCTACTGAAATAGAACAGTGCTGCGCCTATTGTCACATATCTACTACAACAACTAGTGGAATGGTCCCTGCTTTGTGGCATGCAAAGTGGTATCCTTAGGGTCACCCATTATAGAAACAGGCTGGGAAGGAGATATTGACTAGGACGTTGAGGATAATTGTGAACAGATATGGGCTCAGGAAGGCAGGAGGTACACCCGGGGAGGGGAAGGAAAGTCCAAACATAAAAAAGCATTCAAACTAAAAAATCCTCTTCTTTGTTTCCTAGGTAATGGCTCTGTACCTGTTGGGTGTAACACAGATTGCAACGAGACTATCTTTAATTTTGATATGCAGTTCGGCACCTCCGCTCTAATGGACTACTACTGGGCCTGTGGAGAACGCCTCTATCTCAAACTGCCTCCTCAATGGAACGGCCTCTGCTCCTTGGTAACTGCATGAAGTGCACCTGATCGTCCCAGTCGTTAATGCCTCCCATATCAATTCGCACCCAATGACTGGTGACGTCACCTTCCTCCACCGCTACCGGCGATCAGCTCAATATTTTGCAAACGATCCCTATGATGACATTCCTCAAGAATTCCGCCTGTTTAACGATGCCCAGCTCTTCTTTGGAGGGTACGTTCCACCTTTCCAGACTAAAGCAAATGCCCAATGGCTCGAGGTAACACGCTATGAGGTAATGAAGGCCATCATCAGCACTAGGGATTGACTAAATGCAGTAAGAGGAGAGCTGCGCCCCTTGAGACTTATGGTTCTGGAGCACCGTTATGTTCTAGATATGTTGACCGCAAAAGATGGTGGCGTATGCCTCAGGATAGGAAAACCCTGCTGCACGTTCATACGAGGAAAACAGATCCATCACAAAGGCCATTGAGGAGTTGACAAACTTGGGAAAGAAGATGGCCGAGGAAGGAGGTGCCCCTGCAGACATTTTTCTGGACTGGTTCGATCTTGGCTGGATGCCCTCATGGCTGACGGCAATACTGAAATTGATAATCCCAATAGTGGGAATAATGTTGCTTCTGTGTTGCGTCTTTCAGATAGGGAGCCACTGTATAAAAAGATTTAGCACTAAAATGGCAGGAATTAATTATGCACATACAGGGGTTTACAGCGAGAAAATACATGAGGACCACGCACCAGGAGATGGGGATGGGCTAACATGGATAGAATTTATCGAAATAACAACACCAAATTCACCCCTGCTGCAGAAACAAGCAGACACAGGTCACCAAGTTCCTACTGCCCCCCCCTGCTTCCTCCAGGTAGAAATTTAGTAGAGAAAGACATCACCATACCTCCTTATGATACTCTAGCTGACAGATCGGATGGAGAGAACGTAAAATTGAGAGCACAGGTAAACAGGGATCTCAGCTGCCCCTATGTTAACTACAACCCCTGGATCATACAGCGAGGTGAAACACCAGCAAAATATGCTGTTCGAAATTTGTTCAAAAATGAACAAGAGGAGGGAAATGAAGCAGGGTCCCGAATTACCATATAAAAAACAGCAGACCCACCTTGCCACATTAGAAGCATCAGACCCCTCATATAGGCCCCACTTGCAACTCTGTTAGGTTGACCAAACTGTCCCAGCTGTCCTTTTCCTGTGATAGGCCCCGAAGTGTCTCTCTCAGAAGACATCTCCTCAGCGAGGTGCAGCTCCCCCATGCCCCCACTCCCTCGTTGTGCCAACAGACTCTGTTTATCTTGGTCAACAGCTGCCCGAAAGTCCCCCTCTCCCTCGATGTGCCCAGCTTGCGCTGCGCTTACCCACAGTAACCACAAGAACATAGGAACTTAATAACGAAAGAGGAAAGCGTGGGGCATCAGGCCATTTTCACATCGTCTAATTTCTCAATTTATCATAATTGTTTTCGTCCAGCTTGCCTTATCGAAACTTACGACAGCTACTTGGCGTATCAATAGCACCTGCAATCTCCTTATTTGTTCTGCTTTTTTAAGGATGCTGAGAAATTATGCTAAACGATTTCAATAAAAAACAATGTCTCAACAGAGTCAGGATTTGCGTACCATTGACGTATACGAAATGTCAAAATATGAACTTGCGGTTTAACTGTTCTGTATTAAATCCCTACAAAAACATCTCACCACTGTCTACTTGTTGGATTTGCCCTACTGTGCTCGTAAGTCACACGTGGGCTGTCCCCAATCGATCGTTCGTGCACAGTATAGAATTCTTGTCTCAAATCTTGACTATTTGCAAATGTATTTTTAGATATTATTTCTCTTCACATTTGTTTCCATGTAGTTCTCTTCATGCATAATCTGAATGCATGATTTTCTCACTGCATCTATCTAACTGTATATTCCTCCCATGATGCTTTCAAGTGACCATATTTCATAGAATGTTATTCTTTTTCCATTATTGCATTAATTTATTTTATTATATGCTCATGTCTTATTTTTAGCATACATTGTGTTCCAATGTGTCTTTACTAAGACACAGCATTTTCTTTTTTTTTTAAATTCTTTTTATTGAACATCAAAAGAGGGTCATGTCATACGAATGATCAGTTTCAAAGACACAGCATTTTCATTGTGCACTTAGTGTTCTCTTTTTCCCTTCAGGTTGGAAGTGGCTTTAATGTGCAAATAAACCTGATTCAATTCCTATCGTTTACACATGTATTTTTTCATAATTTTGCAGGAGCACCCACACAAATTAAGCTGCCCTGGTCCACTGCCCTGAGACCGTAAAATTTCTCCCCCGACCATCTGGCGAACCTCGAAGGGACGTACTAGATTTTCAGCGCAGCCTGTGACAACGGGCAGAGTGTCTACCTTCCAAGACCAGGTTTCCTGACTGAGTGGACACAACACTCCCGGGTAAGCCTAAGTTAAGAGTATATCTCTCTCTTGTACTTCTGGTCTTGTCCCGGGGGGTGTTGTTCGTCTGTCTTAGCGAATTCTGTCTCTCTGGGTGCCCTCTGACCCCTAGTAACAGTTCCTTGCTTACCGCTGATATCTTGCTACGTAAAAGAATTTCTCATCTCTCACACGTGTAAACTGTAGTTGAGTCAGGTTCAGGTGTTATTCGCTGTTTATACATTGATTCATATGACGTATATATATATATAAATATATTTTTGGGTTTGTGTATCATTGTGGTTATTTGATGTGGTTACGAAGATTTAGTTTTACGCCTGTATGACGGGCCTACTGTGTGAATAATGGCCACAAGCTTACTGTGTGGATGATAGCTTGTGAAAACTAAAACTTTTTAAGAACAAGGGACGCCTTCCATTCTGCTTAGCTACCAGTAAAAGGAAGTGCTTGGTTTCCTGTGTTCATTGCGTTCGAGTTAAACGTGAGGGCGATTATTTTTAGTCTAACAAGGTTATTTTAAACGACATTTTTCTGTCATGTTATATAAATTAACGTGTATATACTAGGCTCTCTATCTTGTACAGTATAGTTGTGGGGCGATTATTTTGTGGCCTCATCCTTTTTTGTGCATTGTTTGTATGTATTGTGGTTCATTTTTCATGTATCTATGCCTGGTGCAGAGGCCAACAAAGGTTGATTTATTAGTGAGACCATAGTATCCAGATGCATATTGGCTATCCTTTTTGACTTTCGTGATTATATATGTACATTGTATGAGCACATTTGTCATCTTCAAGTTGACTGGCCTTACAATCAACTCGTCAATAGGGTGTAGGGCCCACTAGTTGGTGTTGCAACATTAGCGATACAGACCCTGCTAGGTAGAAATAAGTGAACATTCTCCGCCTGGGGGCCACTTAAAGTAACTGGGTGTCATGCAATTTTTCAAAACCTCTTTTGTGCTGAAGTTCTGTCAAACTAATGAATAGAATACGTGGTTACACTACTTATAAAACCGCAGACACCATATATGTACACGTGTCTATGATAGTCCCGGGATTAGAAGTACCCACGATTGTAACAAGTTCCTGGCCCCGAAATCCTCTGCATAGCAAAGTCCTCATTGCTTGTTTAGGCGATCACCTCCAATTTCCTGACTTTTATCCAGAAGGTGTCTACACCGGTTGAGACAAACAGGAAATTAAGGAGGCATTCTGTCTTGTTATTAAGAAGGCACTAGGAGACAAGCTTGTGCTTGACCACCCCACCCCCTTGACCGCTGACGCATAGTGGTACAGCACAATATATGTACCTTTTAAATGTTTTTTCCTTGAATATTGTTGTATTATTGTGAACAAATAATATTATATAGTTACCACTTGTCCTCCCTTAGCTCTGTCTGACCTCTGTGGCGTAGCACCAATTTTAACTAGCGCAAGTCACCTCCAAGTAATTGGCCACGTTATGAACGACAACCCACCCAAAATTGTTGAAATTGTCTTTGAATGACCGCCCGTGTCCGTTTTTAACAGCATCACAGATACAATGTCCTCTATAAGCCAAAATCACAGTGACCTTATTTCAATAGTGTGGAATATATTGGGAGTACATCCCACACCCACAGTAGAAATAAGGCTGTCCACAATTGATTTAATTCGGCTGCCCATTTTTTGCAGAGCTCACGCTAACCCGCATCCCAGCCCACAGGTTCCAGACACCACACGTCCTGACCTGCCTCATCTTCCTGAAGCCACGCGCTATACACCTTTCTTGCCACCATCCTCCCCAGTGGTGATTAGCGATTGGGAGTCCTCCACTGAAGCAGCTTACTCCTCTTATTCAGTAGAGCCCACCGAGGACGCCCAAAGCCCCGATATAGTACGCTCAGACACAACCACATCTAGCTCTGCCACTATACCAGACCAAGGCGACTCTCAAGACACACATTCACCGCTATTTTGTGCGCTCTTAAGGAGTCCGCCAAGAGACCCAGAGTCCAACTCTGCCCCATTCTAGGTAATGAGCAGTGCAACACAGAATTCTAGCATAACACCAATAGGCCCTGCAATACCGCACATCAGTGTATATTTAATAAACGGACACGTTATAGGGATATCGAGGGTTCACTCTGCCACTTTCATCCCAGTTACACCTTTAACAGGTGCTGTTCTCTTGACAATATTTGACGTCCTGGGCATTGACGTCTCCCACGGAGGACAAGTTAGGCTCACAATAATTCCCAACTACATTACTCAGTTACATCCCCCAACTACTCTTTAAAAACAGTACGTGCTACAGTACAAGGAAATAAAGGGAGACATTCCGCTACTACCAGCATAATAAATAACCACTTAGTTGATAGGTTACATACTAGCAGACACATGAACAGAATTGTGAGTTGTACAGTGTACCAAACGCTGGATAAAATAAATGTACATATTGTCTTAGTATCTCCAGGCTTAGAGTTACCTGCAGTATTATCAAGTTTGTGGCCACGAAACCCACTCCAAAGTAAGATTGCTGCTGCCTGTTTTAGCAACCAGCTTCACTTTCCTGGGTTCCCTCAGGAATTAAAAGAGAGCATATACCTTACTGTCCTTCAGGCAATAGGAGAAGAACTTGTGAGAGACCTTGATCAGAGTACGTGAACGTAATAAGCTTAAGTAGGGTGCGTGTCCACAAAGTAATTCTCCTGATTTCGTTGACTCACATTATACATTTGTACACTAAATATTAGTATGGCAACTCCCTTACAATACGTATTACAAAACTTTGCGGATCAAGAACAACACATAATTAAACACTGTAAAGAACTCCACAAGTATACCAAAAATTTGACTCATCCTTGGCCGCTCGAAGGTACCTTTGATCGCATAACACTAGAACATGCCACTACATTTGTGGAAGCAAAATATTCAGGGTCCAAACTCAAAAAACGTAAAAATACCTGGGCATTATTTCGCATTTTCAAAGAAACAGCTGAACCCACCTTAATGCCCACCGCACCTCCACCAGCGTATCATGTAGGAGGAATGTACCCAGCACTTTCCGCAGATTCAGACATAGGGCCAGTATTAAATACCAAAGCTCCAGTGGGGATGTATTCTGAAACAGCTATCGATACAGATTTAGAGACCAGCTCCAATGACCAAACAGCCGTCGACTACTCTGGCATAAGCCCAGGAAATACCTTTCCTCCACAAACCAATCAGTCAGTGGATCGCACCTGTCCCTCACCGCCCACAACTTAACAGGATTGCCAGGTCAGATTGACGCACACTTTATTTTCAAAATGACACCAGCGAACAACAGTCTAGCACTGCAATTAGATGAGGATGAAGACTGCGACAGAATATCCAATGCTTCGCATTCCACCTCGCATACCTCACGCCCTGGTTCCCACACATCCCTCAATGGCAAGCAGCAACTCTTCCACATCCCCCGCCCACCTAATGACCAACCGCCTGTCCTTCACAAGGAATATGGAAAAGATAGGCAAGACCAACACCAAATAGTTACAGAAGTAGAAATAGCCCAATGGATGAACGAATCACAGCAGCCCTCTGTGAATAGCTCTTGTCCCGTTCCGAAGCCAGCGATTCTTTCTCATCCCATCACCTTGTCTCTTATTAAGGACCAGTACCACCCAATCCCACAATGTCAACAGAATAAGAAATCACCTTCAGCCTCCTTTTTCCAATGTGTGGACAGGTCCCTACTGTTGGATCATCCTACTACTAACATGCAGTCTAGGGATAGCGGACAGGGCCTACCTGATGACTTATTTTCTCAGGCACCTTTCAATAAATGGAGAGGTGACCTAGATATGAATGCAAGTACCAATGGCATCTCCTTTATTGATCCAAGCACAAACGTGATACCAAAAAAAAGTCGCCTAACCCCCCGGGTAATGCTGACGCCGTGAGGCGCATGTCGATGAAACTGGAACGAGCATATCACCAAATTTCCAACCTTACACAGCTAGTGAATGATGTGTCCATCACAGCTCCCCGGTCTCAAGATGGTGCAGACCCAGACCCACAGTCACAGCTGACACTGCACGGAGATACTCATGAGGTGACACAGGGTGCGACTGGAACACACAGGACTCAAGAGCGCATTCCAAATGTTTCCCAGACACTTGCCCCTACTATACAAACCCCTTTCTCGATCTACCGATCAACCCAAAAATACTCCCCACGACATGAAAGAGAGGGAGCCAAACCTAAAAAAAGAAAAAAGACTGATATAGAACACTTAGAAGTTTGAGGGACGCATGGTAGGCCAGATGACACACTATATGATGTCACAGGTACGACATCATTACGCTCTATCAGACAGAGAAACAAACGCAATTGGATTTTGTTTAGTAAAGATATGCCATTGCCATATACCGAATTAACACCTAATGAAATGGTGACTCTGACTTTTATGTCACACCCTTCTCTGATAATTTGGCAGACTGCACTAGCGAAGAGACGTTTCCATGGCCAAGAGGAGGGTTCTTCCACCCTCAATATTTGGCCACAGCCCAAGACTGCATCATACATAGAGAGGAAGAAGAAGATTGGAACTATGCCTATATGGCAGCCAGTCTCAAGGTGTGGCAGAAATACGCACGTGAATATGACCCCACCTCGTATGCATCCCTGGACATACCAGCCACTAGGGTAACTCGCCAAATGCCCCTATTGTTCAAATGCCCCACCTGTCTATGTTCCATGGAGCCAAATGGACAAAGACAATTTGAAGAAACAGCCCCCCCCCCGCCCTCCCCTCCCCCCTCTTGACAGAGGGCGCTGGCAAATGGACAGCGGCCCTGGAAAAAAACACTGCAGGTAGCAACCTAAGAATAGGGGATATGAAGAGTCTGCTTATTTCCACCATGGGAGAGGAAGCAGAGGACATATTCAAAAGCGTCAGCAATGACAAAATAACTATAACAGAAACGCAATACGATGGGGAGACATTAAACAAAATAAGAGCACACGTCTGGACCCAATTACGTAGAAAGTCTCCGGATATCCCGGACATTGGGACACTTATGTCACTGACAATGCAACCGAATGAGGACCCTGCTGAATACATCTCAAAGCTGAAGGAAAAATGACATCACGAGATAGGAGATAAATGGAACGTGGCAGGAGGGAAAAGTAGGCTTTTCTACCACGTGGTAAAGAGAGGGCTACCAACTGACATTCAGGACAAAGTAGATGGGATCGTGGCAATGGAAGCAAAACCATGGCCTGAGATACAGGACCACATTATCCATTTCTGCAAGAAGAAACAGGAAAAGGACAGGAATAGACAACTAGCTATTGAAAACGCGGCTGCCAAGTTAGTGCAGCAGAAACTTAATAAGAAAAAAGACCCCCCAGACACAGTCATGCTCGCCTCACCAGTCAACCAAATGACCGCCATCACCAATTTTCCACAAAATGCCCTAAATGCATTGGCAGGTAACCCACAAGCAGCTGCACCACCCATACAAGCACAGCCCCTCTACGACTACATCCAACAACAGTCATATGGGAATACACAGCAGCAACCATATTATGGCAGTCAACAGATGAGGCCTAGAAATACAGGCATTCCAGGTAGAGGTAGAGGTAGAGGAATGGGACAACAAAGATACGCACAGCAGACAGACCCACGGGTATAATTTTACTGTCACCAACCAGGACATTTTGCAAGGGAATGCCAGAAAAGAATGCAGGATGACAATATGGCGCCAGTCAGGGGACCCCAGCAGATGCAGCCTATCCAGTACCAACAACAACATCAAGTACAGCCACAGGTGGCTCAGCCCCAAGTGATATATTCTTACCTTCCACCAGCACAACCACAACCTATGCAGCAACAATTGTAATTGCAAGCCCCTACCATGACACAGGTGCAAATACCAGCCCCACAGATTCAACAGCAAATACAACAGCCACTGCCACCTGGGCAAGTACAACAACCACAGACACATGTGTACCAAATGATGCCCCCAACACAAGCATTAACGCCTCAGGGAGGCACAGTACTGACCCCTACAAATCCATTTACGCAGTGCAGCATCCAGGAGTACCAGGCTGGAGAGTATTCCTGTTAGGACAGCCCACAGACAACTCTTGTGTGTCCTGTCTTGTCTTGCATAACTAATTTCAGAGAGGATCCCATTGTGTATGTCACGATCAATAACAAGACCTACAGTTTTCTGATTGACACAGGTGCAACGTATTCCTGTGTCACAGGTGGAGCACTGCCCATTTCCAATCAGATAGCGGACATACAAGGATTTTTTGGGGCAATAGAAAGGGTCCCCTTCACCAAGCCAGTACCGGTACAAATAGGAGATAGATGCGTGGAACAGCGTCTGCTCTACTCACCCCGGTCCCCAGTGAATCTCTTGGGCCGTGACCTTATGGATAAATTAAATATGACCATCCTTTTTAATGAGAAACAAACAATGATTTGCTCCATCCCTGGTACACCTTTGGCAAGGAAGATGGCTCTCACTGTGGATTCCTCCTTGAAGGATCAAATAAGTGGATGAACAGGCATTCTCCACTGCAGTACACATCATTGTTGCTACCACACCAGAATTGCACGGCCGCACTGTCCAGCTCCCAAAAGAGTTTCTCTTTTGCCCACAGTCCCAGAATTCCCCAGTACCAGGCAGAGATATGATCTTAGACATACATGCCCTTGAAATTATATCCACATATGGGGCATTCCTAGCAATTGACGATGACGCCCACACATGGGCCTGTGTCATTTTCATTGAGTCAGGACAATCACTGAGGTACATTTCATATGTCCAACTCTTTGGCGATCCTGAAGAATATTTGAAAACAGAAATTGTCCGCATGACTCCAGTCCCCCTCTCAGTGACAGCAGAAATAAGAACACCAACTCCAGCCGCTCCAGTTGCCAACATACGAGACTCAGACCTAGTTCAAGTACCTGATAAACTGTGGACAAAAGGTCCAAATGATGTAGGCCTCATTCAATCAGCTGCACCATTCAGAGTGACACTGAAACAGGGCGCCATACTGCAAAGAATGCGCCAGTACCCCCTGTCCAAGGAAGCAGCAGAAGGAGTTCATCCCCTATTTGCCCATGAACTAGTGCAGCTTTTCTTTAACAGGTGTCTCATTTGCCAGCAATACTCACCACATTCCTCCATGAAAACAGGTGCATCCACCATACCAAAACCAGATGGCCCTTTCAAAGAACTACACATTGATTATGTTGACATGATTGATCAATAGCAAAACTATCGATATCTCATGGTGTTAGTATGCCCATTCTCACGATGGATCGAAGCTGGACCATGTGTCCACTGCGATGCTAAAGCAGCAGCTAACTTCCTGCTCCGTGAGGTCATTTCACTCTGGGGTTTGCCCTCCGCGGTTCGCTCTGACAATGGCAGCCATTTTTCAAATGAAATCTTTGCACTTCTCACAACCATGTTAGGGATCAAACATAAACTGGCTTCAGCCTGCTTAAAGGTAAAATAAACAAGATAAGTGCAACAATTGGGAAGAAATGGCTTTATTGTTTACCAATTGCCTTATTTGCACTCAGAAATTCTCCAAGCTCCGATCACCACCTCACACCCCACCAGCTTGTTACTGGTCGTTCAATAAATGTGACAGTTCCCTCCACAAGACCCAAATTGACTGAGACTTCTTCTGAGATTGTTAAAGCAGAATTGTATGAATATTTTTGTGCACTAACACGTGCTGTACAGTTCCTCTCTACCCAAGTATCGAACAGAAAGAACAAGGGCCCCATCTCTCCTGCACTCCCGCCCATCTGCCCTGTCACGCAAATTTTTGTCAAGAAAGCTGTTAGAAAATGGAAGGATCCCAAGTACGACAGTCCTTATACAGTAACAGACTCCTCACCCACAGCTGTCCGTATCGCTGAGACGAAGGCGTGGATACACAGGACCGATGCGCGCCTCAACCCTGCGCCATCCCAGAATTGATCGATGAACAAATACAGAAAGACACAATGTTTCCATTGACTATCACAGAGGAAGAAGACGGTGATCGCATGGTCATTTTGTTTTGTGTGATGTATTCTCTTGTTTCATTCATCTCTCGGTTAATTTCCTCGAGTCGTTTTTTGTACACAGTTATATGCACCATGTTCTTCAGTTTTGCTTCACTCACTTGGATCTTGATGGTAAGTTCTTCCATTAGTCTTGTGGCAGTTTTTATGATTAACACTAGATAATCCCTTGTGCATTTTCACGAGATTGCTGACCAATCCTTCCGGAATATGATATCATGGAGGAAAATGCGTGGGGCGTTGTTGACCCAGAGTCCTTTTGGTGCTGCATTTGCGCGGAGATATTCCGTCATAATGATCCCATGGACGGCCGTTCTTACTTGTTCCTTTTTTTTTTCTGAGAGTTCATCCCAATCATTGGTTTGAGCCAAGGTCTGAGTCAGGTCTTTGTCTTGTAGTAGTGATGGTAGAGATAAGATTGCATTAATTTCTTATGTCAAATAGCTGAGGCCTAAATTTTCGGCCATTTCACTCTCCTGATTCAGGCGTGTCAGTCGTTAGAATTAGAACGTTGTTCTGTTAGAGATAGCTCCCACAGCTGTCCGCTGCTTAGACTATAACAAATCAAGAGGGGGGAGAAAGAAGGAACTGCGATCCATTCAGCTTCCTTATTCATATACCAAAAAATCTAATTGTGTGCACTAACACGTGCGGTACAGTTGCTCTCTACCCAGGTATCGAACAGAAAGAACAAGGCCCCCATCTCTCCCACCCATCCGCACTGGCACGCAAATTTTTGTCAAGTAAGCTGTTAGAAAGTGGAAGGATCCCAAGTATGACGGCCCTTATACAGTAACAGACTCCTCACCCACAGCTGTCCGTATCGCTGAGAGGAAGGCATGGATACACAGGACCGATGTGCGCCTCAACCCTGCGCTGTCCCAGAACTGATGGATGACCAAATACAGGAAGACACCATGTTTCCATTGACTATCACAGAGGAAGAAGACGGTGATCTCATGGTCGAAGAACATGTCGCACAGAAATAGATCATGCTAAGTTATGTACATGTATATTAATATTGTTCCTTTCCTTGGGAGGGATAATGGCAACTATCAACCTGCTTGCAATGTGGTCTTATCAATGTCCCAAGAATACCTCTGTAATTAAAAAGCCAGCATATGCAAATACCACTGTGCATCCCAGGTTGCTCTATCCCTTGCCATGCAATAGATCCCGTGCCACATCTCCTCAGACAAGCGCCCCCGCTAGCGTAAGGGGTTTTATTTCTACTCTCAGTACTGCCAGCCTCAATTTGTCCCTCATCTCTCCACCACCCTCACCCATTGACAACAATACAGGATGGGATGGTACCCTTGATCTCACAATACAGCCACAAGCACTCCGCCAGCGCCCTTCCCGCCACCGTAGAGTCTGTCGATTTGTTATTGCTCCCCACAGAACACAGCCCCTCGTCCCCCACAAACCAGTGTGGCAAAGGACCGGGTACAAGACATTCCAACATCTAGTAGAAATACAGGAGGGTCTAGGGCCCATACTAGTTCCAGAGCAGTCAATAACAGATCATTGGGTCCACTCCTCCCAATTAGACAACTTGTGGTATAAAGATATGAGAGCAGTGGGAAAAATGGTAACAAATGACTCCTGCTACGTATGTTCATACATCCCCCATGCGGTTGGCGCAGACAGGCAAATTTTTCCTAAAGAAGTCCACCCAAACATTACCAAATGCCTTCTACACCTGTACCTCTGTTGCCTGCAGGGGCAAGTCCAGGTCCTTGCGGCTAATATATCCACAGTTTTTGTAAATACCACGCTGTGGGACTACAAGTACAATATTATGAAAGTTGTCTCTGACCACACAGCCCTTGAGGAAATAATAGAGGGTATGTGTAGGGGAGGAGCTAGAGACATGCACGATAAAGCATGTGTCATTAGGGAGCGCGAATGGATCTCAACAACATTACCCCCAGCCCAATGCAGGCTACGCGCACACACACACACACACACACACACAAAAATCCCTGCCGAATTAGAACAGTGCTGCGCCTATAGTCACATATCTATTACAACAAGTGGAATGGTCCCGGCTGTGTGGCATGCAATGCGGCATCCTTAGGGCCACCCCTTATAGAAACAGACTGGGAAGGAGATATTGACTGGGACGTTGAGGATAATTGTGAACAGATATGGGCTCAGGAAGGCAGGATGTACACCTGGGGTGGCGAAGGAAAGTCTAAACATAAAAAAGCATTCAAACTAAAAAATCCTCTTCTTCGTTTCCTAGGTAATGGCTCTGTACCTGTTGGGCGTAACACAGATTGCAACAAGACTATCTTTAATTTTGATATGCAGTTCGGCACCTCCGCTCTAATCGAATACTACTGGGCCTGTGGAGAACGCCTCTATCTCCAACTGCCTCCTCAATGGAACGTCCCCTGCTCCTTGGTAACTCTGCATGAAGGGCACCTGGTCGTCCCAGCCGCCAATGCCTTCCATATCAATTCGCACCCAATGACTGGCGACGTCACCTTCCTCCACCGCCACCGGCGATCAGCTCAATATTTTCCAAACGATCCCTATGATGACATTCCTCAAGATTCCGCCTGTTTAACGATGCCCAGCTCTTCTTTGGCGTGCTCGTTCCACTTTTCCTGGCTAAAGCAAATGCCCGATGGCTCGAGGTAACACGCTATGAGGTAATGAAGGCCATCAACAGCACTAGGGATGGACTAAATGCAATAAGAGAAGAGCTACGCCCCTTGAGACTTGTGGTTCCGGAGCACTGCAATGTTCTAGATATGTTGACCGCAAATGATAGTGGCGTATGCCACTGGATAGGAAAATCCTGCTGCACGTTCATACCAGGAAACAACGAGGAAAACAGATCCATCACAAAGGCCATTGAGGAGTTCACAAACTTGGGAAAGAAGATGGCCGAGGAAGGAGGTGCCCCTGCAGACATTTTCCGGACTGGTTCATTCTTGACTGGATGCCCTCATGGCTGACGGCAATACTAAAATTGATAATCCCAATAGTGGGAATAATGTTGCTTCTGTGTTGCGTCTTTCAGATAGGGAGCCACTGTATAGAAAGATTTAGCACGAAAGTGGCAGGAATTAATTATGCACATACAGGGGTTTACAGCAAGACAATACATGAGGACCGTGCACCAGGAGATGGGGATGGGCTAACACGGATAGAATTGATCGAAATAACAACACCAAGTTCAACCCTGCTGCAGAAACAAGCAGACACAGGTCACCAAGTCCCTACTGCCCGCCCCGCTTCCTCCAGGTAGAAATTTAGCAGAGAAAGACATCACCATAGCTCCTTATGATACTCTAGCTGACAGATCAGATGGAGAGTACATAGAATTGAGAGCACAGGTAAACAGGGATGTCAGCTGCCCCTATGTTAACAGCACCCCCTGGATCATACAGCGAGGTGAAACACCAGCAAAATATGCTGTTCGAAATTTGTTCAAAAATGAACAAGAGGAGGGAAATGAAGCAGGGTCCCGAATTACCATATAAAAAACAGCAGACCCACCTTGCCACATTAGAAGCATCAGACCCCTCATATAGGCCCCACCTGCTACTCTGTTAAAATGAGCAAACTGTCCCAGCTGTGCTTTTCCTGTGATAGGCCCGAAGTGTCTCTCTCACAAGTCATCTCTTCAGCGAGGCGACGCTCCTCCATGCCCCCACTCCCTCGTTGTGCCAACCGACTCTGTTCATCTTGGTCAACAGCTGCCCGAAAGTCCCCCTCTCCCTCGATGTGCCCAGCTTGCGCTGCGCTTATCCACAATAACCACAAGAACATAGGAACTTCCTCCCTGGAGCTTCTGTCTGGTTTGAAGTCCGGTTCTCCACTTGACCCGTGCCCAGCTAAACATCTGGGGAGGGTAGCACCTGTTTTAAATGCTCTACTGAATCCTCTCCTGAATTCTTCATTGAGCACAGGAGCGGTCCCACAAGCATGGAAACACGCCTTGATCCTGCCATTGATCAAGAAGCCTGCCCTGGACCCCCTCATCCATGCCAACTATAGACCTATCTCCCTTCTCCCTGCTTTGGCAAAGGTGGCCGAGAAATTTGTCCATCAGACGATTTCTAATTTCATTGAGGAACACGACCTGTTGCACGATACGCAATCTGGATTTCGTGCTAATTTCAGCACAGAGTCGGCCCTCTTAGAGGTCACGGATGCCATCAGGGAAGTTCTCGATTCGGGAGGAAGGGCTATGCTGATAATGTTAGATCTATCGGCGGCATTCGACACCGTCCCCCATGATCGCCTCCTTAAAAGACTCTGGGAGTGCGGCATTCAGGGAACGGTGTGGAGTTGGCTTAAATCTTTTCTAGCCGACCGCCGACAAACGATCTGGGCGCCTCCTTTTTCCGCGGAAATGTCTCCGCTAGAGGTTGGGGTACCGCAGGATTCCATTCTTTGCCCCACGCTATTTAATATCTTTATGGCTCCTCTGGCGGCAGTCGCGGAATCCTTTGGCGCCCAGGTCATATCTTACGCCGATGATACCCAGCTCCTGTTCACTTGTGACAGGGGCGGTACTTTCGATGGCGTACAGATCAAGGACTGTTTGGGGGCGGTCTTCGAGTGGTTCAGGTGTAATGGGCTTAAGTGCAATCCCGACAAGTCGGAGCTGCTCTTTTTTGGTTGCACCTGTGAACCAGACTGGAAAGCCTGGTGGCCTCAAGATTTATTTCCTCCTAACAGTGTGTCACTTAAAGCACAAAACCTAGGAGTAATTGTGGACAATGAGCTGTCTTTTGGGCCACACATCTCGTGTCTCTCAGGTAAATGCTTCGGCATTTTACGTATGCTGAGAAAGTTCCTTCCTCTTCTGTCTGTTCAACATAGGAAGACTATTGTTCAGGCCCTGATTGGATCGCGTCTGGACTACGCAAACGCCCTTTTTCTGGGCCTTCCAAAATATCTGTTGACCCGTTTGCAAGTGGTCCAGAATTCGGCAGCCCGTGCTATTTACGGGCTCCCTAGAAGAGCCGGCGCTTCGGCTCTTCTGAGAGACTTACACTGGCTGCCGATCACTAAAAGAATTATTTTTAAGTGCCTGACTTTTGCCTTTAAGGCTCTACACGGCCCTTGCCCCAAGTACATAAGGAAACGTTTGTCCCGATATGTACCGGGCAGGGCCCTGAGATCATCTCTGTTATTCAAAATGACAGTTCCGGCCATTAAGCGTGCTAGGATGGGTGGCAGATCCTTCCGCTACCTAGTCCCGAAGGAGTGGAATGAACTACCACTCTCTCTCAAGCAGGCCCCGAGTCTCCTTGCCTTTAGGAAGGAGCTTAAAACGTGGCTCTTTGCTAATTAAGTACTTTTGGATAACCTGTGTCTTTCTCTCTATTTTTCTTTGCAGTCGCTATGTGTTGTTTCTATCTGTTATTGTCAGCAAAGCGCCGGGATGCTCCTTGGAGTAGCCGTGCGCTATAGAAGAAATAAATTAACATAACATAACATAACTTAATAACGAAAGAGAAAAGCGTGGGGCAACAGGCCATTTTCACATCGTCTAATTTCTCAATTTATTATAATAGTTTTCGCCAGCTTGCCTTATCAAAACTTACGACAGCTACTTGGCGTATCAATAACACCTGCAATCTCCTTCTTTGTCTCAGGATTTGCATACCATTGACGTATACGAAATGTCAAAATATGAACTTGCGGTTCAACTTTTCTACATTAAATCCCTATAAAAACATCTGACCAATGTCCACTCGTTGGATTTGCCCTACTGTGCTTGTGAGTCACACGTGGGCTGTCCCCGATCGATCGTTAATGCACATTATAGAATTCTTGTCTCAAATCTTGACTATTTGCAAATGTATTTTTCACATTTGTTTCCATGTATTTCTCTTCATCTATAATCTGAATGTATGATTTTCTTATTGCATCTATCTAACTGTATATTCCTCCCATGATGCTTTCAAGTAACCATATTTCATAGAATGTTATTCTTTTTCCATTATTGCATTAATTTATGTCATTATATGCTCATGTCTTATTTTTAGCGTACATTTTGTTCCAATGCGTCTTTAC
Organism: Triturus cristatus; assembly: GCF_964204655.1. Classification (NCBI taxonomy): domain Eukaryota; kingdom Metazoa; phylum Chordata; class Amphibia; order Caudata; family Salamandridae; genus Triturus; species Triturus cristatus. The sequence continues at coordinate 326,658,622 of NC_140587.1, forward strand.
TAAGACACAGCATTTTCATTTTGCACTTAAAGTGTTCTCTTTTTCACTTCAGGTTGGAAGTGACTTTTATGTAATAGAGTGCAAATAAACCTGATTAAATTCCTATCGTTTACACGTGTATTTTCTCATAATTTTGCAGAAGCACCGCTACAGATAATAAGGTCCACTGCCCTGAGACCGTAACATTTCTCTACCGACCAGGTTCCCACTATACTAAAGAGTAATCACTGCAGAGGTACAGCGACTAGAAGATGGAAGAATTGCTATATTGAAGGAAACGGTGAGCTAATTATATGTAATACTATGAGAATAGATGTAATAGACTGTCGCTCTCTACTAGATGCAAATTTATGGGGGTCTTGTTAAGTTAGCAGTAAAAGGTTATGGTTATGGGCAAGACTTAGATAACAGACCTAACGGACTGATCAATATTTCATTTAACTAAATGGCAGGCATGTTATATTAAGGACCGGTAGGCCCCCGCGGCCAATACGGTACATAGGAGCTTTTAAAATGCGCTCCTATGTACCTCGAACGTAAGTGAGAAAGGCGGTGGCGGGCATTCCACTGAAGTAGTTTATGTACAGACATTACCATGTACAATACTGGTTGGCATACTGGATATATGACACAAGATCACGGGGAGAGCAACTAAATGGAGTTATTATTGAGGGAGGTCTTTTCAACCAATTTGAATTACCTAGAAACGCGAGTAGAATCGTCAGCGTTTCGAAATTTGGACCCCGCCCTATTACTATTCGGTCTGACATACAATATTGAAAATTAGCTGTCAGAATTAGTGAAACAATAAACCTGAAGCGCACTGTGGCATACCAGGTTTAATAGCACTACTAACGATGTGAACATGACCTATACAACCGTAGAGTGATCATTAACAAATCATTCCCTTTTTTTATATTTTTGTGCAGAAAAGCGGAATCGGGCTGTGGATACACACCCAACCCTAATCACCAGATCTGTAAAAATTGACAAACAGGGGTATTATATACAAAGCAGAAGGGATATGCCCATTAGTCAGTCAGTCAGTCAATACTTTATTTCGGCTAACAATAGCCATAAAAGTCAACACATATAACACAATACATAAATCCATGGTAGAAATACACAATACATAAGTCCACGATGAACAGAATACATACAATTTATAATGGTGAGTATTTATCCATGATTAAGCAATACCAGATAAAATATAAATAACACATTAAATTAGCTAAAAGCCAGAAATCTTACAATAAAAATATTAAATGAGGTAGACTTGAGGATAATCTGATATCTAAAGTAATCCAAGGTTCCTCTTCCTATGATTACAGTTTTTGACCACGGCGTTTCCTAATAAGGTATACATTAAATAAATATCGACTTATACCATATACCATTGCTTGGGAGGAATTAAATTTTAGTATGCGCTCAGCTACTTTATATGACTCAGTCCCCATATTCCTACAGAGGGGTTTAATCCAAGAGGACCTTGGTTTCTTGTAGGCCGGACAAATAAAGAGAATGTGGGGGTTGTCTTCCCTAGCCCCAAGGGGACACATAGTACACAAATCCAATCCATTTTCTCCAGCCCACCTACATGTATAGGAGTTTAACAATAGAACCCCATACCTAAATTGCAGATAGAGAGATTTTGCTAAGGGGGGAGCAATCTCATCCATAAATTCCTCAAAGTTTGGTGAATCTTTTGCATTTAAAAAATTCTGGGTTAAAGTACCAATACAAGAACCCAGCGTTAGTTCAGTATTAACCTGGGACCAAAAGGTTACCTTGAGGAGTTTTTTGGAAAGCTGAGTCAAATTATGGGGCTCCTCCCAAAAGGTAAAAAGCCCCAATCTCTTAAACGATGTACGAATATATTTCAGCCATGGGGTTTTCAGAAACACGTCCAATTTAATTAATTCGATCAACCCATCCTTATAATCTATCAGCTCAGGGGTTGACCATATCCTGACCCAGTACAATAATGGTCTTAATAAAGCCAAGTGCTCTGTTCCTTTGAGATTGATGTCTAAAAACAGGGGCACAACTGGGGTACGAGTCGGTATTTTGAGTAGACTACGCACAAATGTATTTTCTATCACCCCAAATTTAGAGGAATTACTATATCCCCATATCTCGGCACCATAAAGAGCTGCTGATTGAGCCTTGGCTTTAAAGACCTCCAGTGCTGGAGTAATGGCTTTAGAGCTACTTGCTCCATGCACCTTAAGGATAGGGAAAGAGTTCTGCTTAAGAGACAGTGAGCTTTTGTTTAGCTGGCCTTGCCAGGACAGCTTATTATCTAATATCAAGCCCAAATAATTGAAACTTTCTACCTTTTCCAGTGTGCGGTTCTCTAAGAGCAAGTTTTTCCTAAACGTTTTAGTTGGGTTTATGGCCATGTACTTTGTTTTCATTGGGTTAATTTCTAGCCCCTTTCCCACGCAATAATTATAAAAAGTATTAACCAGATTTTGCAAGCCTCTCGGGGTCTGAGAAATAAGGATAGTATCGTCGGCAAAAAGTAAGGAAGTAATTGGTTCACCGACTAATTTTGGGGAGTCATGAGCACAATTCCTCAGGTATGTTGGAATATCATTAACGTACAGTGAGAACAATGTGGGTGCTAATACGCATCCTTGACGCACCCCTCTATCTACAGGAATCGCTTTAGATAGTTCTCCTGCTTTTCCCCATCTAATTTTTGCATAGTTCCCTGTATGGAGTTTGATGAGTTCATTAAGTAACTCACCAGGGATGTCTAACTTCTTTAGTGTAGACCACAGCAACTTCCGGGGGACAAGATCAAAAGCAGCCCTTAAATCTATAAATGCAACATAAAGACTACCCTGTCTGATCTTTATGTATTTCCAACAGATACACATAAATCTGAATACCTGGTCGACAGTACTTACTTTAGATCTAAAGCCAGCTTGGAATTTTGACAGTAGTTTCGTCTCCTCAATCCAAATTAAAATCCTATTTAAAATATGTCTGGCAAAAATCTTTTGTAAAACATCAATTAAACTAATAGGGCGGTAATTGCTAGGATCATGGCGATCACCTTTTTTAAAAATTGTTATAATTTCTGCCCCTTTCCATGATTCTGGAATAGGTAAACCGGCCACAATTGAGTTACTTAAAAAGTTAATATACGGCCCCCACACATTGACATCGTGTTTCAACAAATCACCAGGAATTTTGTCAGGGCCAGGGGCCTTGCCAGTTTTTATAGCTGATAATGCCTGGACTGTTTCTTCTAAGGTAAAATGTAATGGTACAGTACTACTAACTGGAATAACGTCTACATTCACTAGGGACAAATCATCCTTACTAATCGTGTAAAGTTTAGAAAAGTGATCACTCCAGGTCTGTTCATCCAGAAAAATATCCTTGGGTGATCTACCCTTTTTGTTTCCCTTAGCGATTAGATTCCAGAACGTACTTTGATCATGTAGTTTAGCTGCACTCAGTAAGTCATCCCAAAAATTGGCATCCCATGTGTTTTTAGCTTGACTCAGGGTTTTTTTATAGATCAGTCTAGCATTTTTTATATCACATTGGCTCCCATTTTTTACTACGTGAATCAGTTGTGATTTAGCAGCCCTACAATCATGGTTATACCATTGTTTTCCAGGTTCGACCTGATCCATAGTTTTATTCCCTTCTTTTTTATAAACCTTACTCAGAAGGGGTGATAATGCGTCGACCAACTTCAAATGTAAGTCGAGAACTCCCTGGGTGCCTAAAGATGGCATTTGGGGAGACCCTATAATTTCACAGAATTTGTTATAAATGTTGGCCAGCGCTTCTTTGTTACCCGCAATATACGACCATTTTATGGCTCGTCTATTATTAGAAATCTGTATATCTCCAATTTGGAGATTCAACGGCCCTTCTGCAGGTAATCTTTGAAGGAAAAGGGCAGGGTCTAACCATAATTGGAGGGGAAAATGATCACTCTCTATTCTGGAGTCAACCTTAAAATCAATTAATGAACTCCATAATTTTCGAGAGGCCATTACGAAGTCAATATGTGATCTGATACTTCCCTTAAAATAAGTGGGAGCTGACGGAGTGTCTGATGAAAACCGACCATTACATGATCTTAGATCGTGCGAAACAGTCATCTGTAGAATCTGTGTGGCGGCTATTGTGCTATTGGCATAACTTATGGCCTCCAGGGGCATGATACCACTAGCAGTATCTTGTTCGACAAACAAACTATCAAGAACCTGTATTGGTTCGTATTTACAATTAAAATCTCCACAGATTAAAACACGGGCATTAACTCCCAATCCTTCTAGGGTGGAGTCCAGGGTATCTATCAACCTAGATTCTCTATTTGATGGATAAGGTCTATTATATATATTTAATAAGTAAATAACACTTTTGTTACTAGTCACAATTTTTAGTCCTAGCAAGTCCGGGCCGGGAGTGGACAGCTGACTAACCTCTATTTCTAGGGAAACTTTGACCCAGATAACCAGCCCCCCGGATGCCCTTCCCCTATTGGATGGCATCGCTTTAGAGCAAAAGGTTTTATATCCTACTCTATGGGGGGGTTCTACCATCCAGGTTTCCTGAAGGGCAATTATGTCATGTTTCTCAAAGAAAGAGCATACTCCCACATCCACCAGGTTCCTAGAGAGGCCAGCAATGTTCCAAGACAATAGGCTGGTTTTAAGTTCCTCAACTATCTTTGGAGATGTTCCCCTTAATCCAATATCGTCACTAGTATTATTAGATGCTGGCGAGTTATCTAATACCATTGTATATTTGTCAATGACTAATTCATTGCCTAATGTCTTTTCCTGTGCTATAGTTATCTTTGGAGCAACATCAAGCCCAGCTTCTACTTGTATTCCCTGCTTACTTCCAAGGGACCCATTTTTCTTTGACTGCTCATCTAATGGGTTAGAAGGAAACCCCAATGCCACCGTACTTTTAAAACCAGGGGTTCCACAACCATTAAAAATCTCTATAGGGTGAGTAACCAGCGATGAGGCTAGGCTCTTGTTTATATCGGCCTCTGAGAGTCAATCATTCTCATCTAGGTCCCTCAATACTGCATATCTACTTGCCATAGGGATTTCAAATCGTAATGGTTTATTAACTATGCAAATAGGGCTAACCTCGATTGTTCTTTGGAATGCTCTATCTGGGTGTCTGTAAAAGTAACCCAAGGGGTGTACACGTATGCCATTTCCTTCTGATGCAAGGGAAGCTGCCCTTAGGAGTGTAGTTGCCACATGCTGGGGATGTCTGAAGTTTATTATAACACAATCCCCCTTGCATGTTTTCCTCGAATTACCTAGCCAGGCAACTCTTCTAGTGGACAATATTTGGTTTGAGAGGTTCGTGGGGAAACCACAGTTTTTGTTTAGCCAAGCCACTGATTTTCTCTTGAGTGAATCATGAGATTCATCCGAGGCTTTAAGGGAACCAGGAACGACTGGGGGAACATTAGACAAAATAACCACATATGGTTCACAAGCTGGTGGAAGGTTGGCACAAATTGGTTTTTGGGCTATAGCTATAGGACCCTTGTTACTAGATGGGTCTGTATTAGTTTGAATACCACCACCAGCTGGTTGTAATGTTGTCATGCAGCCAGTTAAGATTAAATTTCCCTCCTCTAGGGCGGGAACCTGGGCAGTATGAACAGGTTGTAGTGGTACCTTAGGCGGTATACTAAGCGGTGTAATATGCTGTTTCAATCCCTCCACAAGACAGCCCAACCTTGATACCTCTAATGCCAGGGTTTCAATTTTGTCTGCAAAAGGTTTAATCATAAGCACCAGTTTTTCCTCCACAATTTTAGCTATCGTCTCAGCGAGAGTAAAACTCTCAGCTTCATTACGGGTCTGTGTTTTAACATGAGCCACAGCGGGCTTCCGAGGTTGATCTAACAATGATTTATGGTACACACTACCCTTCTTAAATTGAGACTTTCTACATTTCCTAACTGCTCTTTTCGGAGGAGAAGGAGGGGCTTCAAGCTCGCTCTGGGACTCTAATATTTCTGGACTTGCAGTAATGACCTCGTTGTCCACAATGCAATCAGATTGGTTCCCCACTAGGATTGCTTCAGTTAAAGAGTTCCCTATAGTTAACCCATGAGCACCATCATCTATACAAAGCTCAGGATTATCTTCCAGAGTCGCCTTCCCAAGGGACTTCCGTCTTTCATTATTTATCATGCTGACCCTTTTAACTAAGTAATTGTCCATCGTTACTTTAGCTTTTGCCATCTCAAGCACTTATTAAATCATAAACAATTACAGTGTGGTTGGTATCGTAAATAATCCCAAGAGCAGGATTAATACTAGTACACTATAACAAGAAGTCCAACTTTTATACCAGCAAGGTAGGACTTTTTAGAAAACAGGACAGCAACAAATAATAATACACTTAAATATATGACCAAAAAAATACACAACACTAACGATCAGGAAATGCTCATGACTGACTGAGTCTATTAAAAGAAATACTTGCAAAAAGCGTGTCCACAACGTTGTCAAGGGGGGTGGCCCAACCCGACCGCCTACGACCTCCTAACGGCCTCACAACGGCCCGCCCTTTGCCCGGGCTTAGCCCGGCGCCGACCCGCGCGCGATCCCGCGACGCGGAGGGTAGGCTTGAATTTATGGCGCCTCCAGGTGCTGTTGGCGGGTGGTAGGCGGGACTTCCTCCCCAGGAAGCCGAGGATGCCGAGAAATGTAGTCCCCTTCCAACCGTGGCCGCAGGAGAGTCAGACGCGGCGGCGGGAGGGGGACGCAACGGAGGCAAGCCCACAACAGAGTCCGCTCGAACTAGGGAGCATACACAGGTCTCCTCCAGCAGGACAGGTAATTGTCAGACCCCCGCTCCACCGAGGGTAGGCTTGAATTTATGGCGCCTCCAGGTGCTGTTGGCGGGTGGTAGGCGGGACTTCCTCCCCAGGAAGCCGAGGATGCCGAGAAATGTAGTCCCCTTCCAACCGCGGCCGCAGGAGAGTCAGACGCGGCGGCGGGAGGGGGACGCAACGGAGGCAAGCCCACAACAGAGTCCGCTCGAACTAGGGAGCATACACAGGTCTCCTCCAGCAGGACAGGTAATTGTCAGACCCCCGCTCCACCGAGGGTAGGCTTGAATTTATGGCGCCTCCAGGTGCTGTTGGCGGGTGGTAGGCGGGACTTCCTCCCGAGGATGCCGAGAAATGTAGTCCCCTTCCAACCGCGGCCGCAGGAGAGTCAGACGCGGCGGCGGGAGGGGGACGCAACGGAGGCAAGCCCACAACAGAGTCCGCTCGAACTAGGGAGCATACACAGGTCTCCTCCAGCAGGACAGGTAATTGTCAGACCCCCCGCTCCACCGAGGGTAGGCTTGAATTTATGGCGCCTCCAGGTGCTGTTGGCGGGTGGTAGGCGGGACTTCCTCCCCAGGAAGCCGAGGATGCCGAGAAATGTAGTCCCCTTCCAACCGCGGCCGCAGGAGAGTCAGACGCGGCGGCGGGAGGGGGACGCAACGGAGGCAAGCCCACAACAGAGTCCGCTCGAACTAGGGAGCATACACAGGTCTCCTCCAGCAGGACAGGTAATTGTCAGACCCCCCATTAACTTCCCCGGCCTGTTGTTCACCGGGGCTTATATTTCTTGATTTTTCAAGACTTCAGAATAGGGGATGATGCGTCCTGGATATCCATTTAAAAACATTACAAATATATCGGTACGGCTTTTTCGAATATATCTAAGCTTTCCTGTTTTCAGTTTCTATTTTTGATAAATTCTGGTGGGGGTTTTTCAGTGTTTTCAAGTGATTTCAATACATAAAAAAACCAGTTGTTGTCAGTGGTTACACATTTTTTGCGCCACTAAAAGCAACAGAAAAAGTGTTTTTCCAGTGTTTATGGAACGTTTTGCTTGTATTATTCCTGCTGACAGATCATGGTATATAGACAGTTTATGTATAGTGTATGAGGTCCAAATAGATTTTTGCAAATTAAACTTATTGTAGTACACCATACAATACTTCTTCAGTGAGTCTTTGGTCATGTGCGCTCCATCTTACCTTCCTATGTAAATTTCTGTGAAAAGGCCCTCTCAACATTGGCACTTGAGACGGACAACGCCAAAACAGTCAGTACACAATTTGTTAACTCTGGCCACTGACATAGCTTTCCATGCCAATACTGGTGCACTTGAAGATTGCGATTTCTCAGGGCAGGTTCTGCAACATTTGCATTGAGCTGGACACTTATGCCCTCTGAGTTATTGAAGCGGTCAAAAATGACCAAAGATCCTCACATTTCTTGCCTTTGGCATCATCACTCAGCAAAAATTCTGTAAACGGTTGCCACATGGATAATATAGCATTCATAGCCCCTTGGACTGAGAACCATCAGCTAAGGGACACAGTTGGGATGACTCCTTCTTTGAGGCCACACAAAGCACAAAATTATAAATATTTGCATTTTTGTTCCTGTGCATCAGAAAACAGTGTACCAGAATTGACTAAAAAGTCAATAGCATCCCTCAATCACTCTGAAGATTGTAAAGATGCTTTCAGCATACCATCTAACAAGTGGCAAGGATCTCCTACCGGGAATCACTTCAGCTCGGGTATCAATTTTGACAGGTCATCACACAACTTTTTCATATACGTAGCTGAATCACTGTCAATTCAAACAATATCATTCCAATATATGTTGAACTTGGAAAGAACCTTTTTTTGCAGAGCATTCCAAGTGACACTACGTTTTATGTTTACCAAAAGTCTGGTGCCATGTTTTCACCAATATCCCAGATGCTTAGTGATAGCACTCTTTATACATATACTTGCACTACACCTTGCACTGAATGTTTAAAGCCTGAGGTGTTGGCAATTCACCTACTATCAATACTGAACCGCTAGAAACTGGTGGCTGATGTATTAAGGGTTTTTACCCATTCTCTGTGGGTAAATGTGATGACACATATTAGGAAAGATTTTTATGAAACCAGCCATTTTACCTATCGGTGAAAGAATGAAACACAGCCAAAATATCAAATATGATTTTGATGTTTCCTGATTCTCTACAGTTTATAAAATAATTAAACAAGACCTAACACATGCTTCTAAACCCTGCATCTTTAGACCAAAGACCACAAAACTGAAAAAAGCAAACGGAACAAGAAACAATATTTTAGTGGCATCCCTAAACAACCAAACTCAAGCAGAATAATTTCTGCCCGGTCCCTCTTACTGCTAGCTTGTATAACAAAGTTATATTGTATTGGCCGCTTCAGGAAGAAAATAAATGACTCTTTCACACTCCTTTTTCTTTCTTTGAATGGCATTTAGTTTGTGGTTGTGCAGGTGTTTTTTCAGTGTCTATATGTTTTCACTGGTGAGGGCTATTTCTCTTTCAGTGGGGTTTTAGCAGTGATTATAGGTTTAAACCTAAAACCCCACAGCCTAAATATATCTAAAAAGGAATTAGACCTTGTATGTCCTTATGTGTGTGACCCATAATTACCACAGGTTACAGAGGTTTACATCTTGGGTTTGTTCCTTTCTTTTCCCTTCATAGAATTGTGGATGAGGAAAGAATTGTTTTTAAATAAAACGTACCTGATCTAGGTGGAAGGGATAGACGAACAATTTGGTACCACACTGCTTAAGTGTGAGAAATGTTTAAGTAGACTACTCAATTGTCGTGAGTGTAGTCTTTTCTGATATTTTCACATTAAACTTAATTAAAAGTAGTTGTGGGGTATGATTTGAGGAATAAGGAGAATGTCTGGGTATGAATGAAGACTTCATTGTAAACCACCTATTCCAATTGATGAACTGCCAATAAAATAGGGGTGGTGTGGCACTCTATGTAGAGGGGTGTTTTTAAATGTGCTATGAGTTCAATGTTTAATAAAAGGATGGTTTATATTATGGGGGAATGTAACTAGAAATGCTTCTTAAACCCTTGTATTGTATCAATTTTTAGTGTGTTTCAAAGGAAGGAGTGTAACCCTTTAATTTCTTTGGTCCTGAGGAAGGTTGGGCCCATAGTGCCAAGACCACCGAAACGTGTCGACGCTGTGTTTTTATCTCTGAATCCACTTACGACAAAGAAAACTGTAAAAACTATGATGGACAGCAGAAAAACTAGTTTTACTTAATTGGTTGGATCAGATACTGTAACAGTATTGCTTCTACTGTACAATAGGGCCTCCTGACTAGATACTTTTCCTTTTAGGCACTGTCTTATTATTATTTTTTGACTGTTTGGTTTCAGTGATTTTTTTATCATTAAATGCACTTGTAATACAATGTAATGTTTTTTATATGTATTAGAAACTAGTGTGTTGAGAATTTTGTCAATCTAGGGCAAATGTTTATATTAACTAAGCGGTACCTTGACTAGGCACTCTGTTTTTATCTGTACTAGATCTTTTTAAATTAAAGAATTTTGGCACCACATCTTTAGGCTTGGTGGTGTTACATTTGAGGAGTTGCATTTGAAGTGTATTCCTTTTTAACTTGGAGTGCTATGTATATAATCAAGGTATGGTGTGTATGAGTTAACGTAAACTTGGTTTCCCTAAGGGATTCATATTTTTTTACCATTATAATATAACATCCACAGACTGCCCCACTAATATGATATAACATATCACAATAATTTACCCCAGGAAGTAATGCAGTTCCCCATCAGTGTTGGGTCCCTTAAGTGTTGTTCTAAGTCGACAAATCCACTTCGCTTCGATTTGCCTGAGTGTACGTTCTCTATTACCTCCCCTTTTACCTGCTGGAATGTGGTCAATCCCATGAAACCAAAAAGTAACATCATCAGGGTGTGTATTTTGGTAGTGATCTGTCTTAGGGTATCTACTATCTTTGTTTTTTATTGCCCTGCGATGTTCTTGTATTCAGGATTTTAGGCAGCGTGTCGTGCTGCCTACGTATATTATTCCACATTTACATCCCGGTACATATATAACATCGGTAATGTTACAGTTGATGAAATGTTTGATGACATAGGACTTTTTCTAGTAGTATTGTATGTAAAGATTTTGGTCCTGTTATTACCAAACGGGCAGACGTTTCATATACCACATGTGAAGAAACCCTTTGGTTCCTGTGGCAAACATGTCGCCCTACCCTCAACTGTAGTTACATAGCTTGGGTATAGTGTGTTTCAAAGTGAGACTCCCTTTCTACATGTGATTTCTGGCATATTGTCTATTGAGTTTTTTAGACCAGGGATTTCGATAAGGAGATGCCAGTTGTTTCTGAAGATGTTAAAGATCTTATCACTGTGACTAGTATACTGCATCACAAATCTGAGTCTATTACACATGGAGGCTCTTTCGTTTTGCTTAGGTTTTTCCCGAAGGGTGTCTTCTCTATTAGTAAGGTGTATTCTGGACTCTGCTTTGAGCAAGATATCATACCCCCCTCTGATGAATCTGTTTTTAGACTCTAGGATATTTGATTGAAACTCATCCTCATCACTGCAATTTCTCCTGATATGTGTCATTTCGTCAAAGTGAATGTTGTTAATTACAGAGCGTGCGTGTTCGCTAGAGGCATGCAATCCTCCATTGCATGCTGTCTCCTTTCTGTACAAAGTGCTTTGGATGGTACCATGTTTGGTGTAAAATTGAATGTCCAGAATGTTTATTTTTCCTGTGTGGCTTGACATGGTAAACTTCACGTTGTAAATGTTGTCATTCAGATAACAGAAATATTGATGTAACTGTTCTTCGGATCCTGACCACAGACAGAAGACATCGTCAATGTACCTCCCCCAGAACACAGTGTGTTCAGTCCAGGAGAAGACACCTTTACCCCAGGCATGCCCCCTCTCATACCACCCCATAAAGAGGCAGGCATAAGAGGGAGCAAACCTGGAACCCATCGCGGTCTCCTGTATCGGTTGCAACCAACGATTGTCATGGAGAAAAATGTTGTTTGACAGGATAATATCCATCATTTCAACAATCATCTCGTACTCATACAACTCAGCCCCATCCCTATCAAGAAAGGACTGTACAGCCGTTAGCCCACATTTTTTATGAATGCATGTATAGAGACCTTCGACATCGAGGGTCACAAACATAAGTTCATCTGACCACTGAAAATCCTTAAATTTAACAAGGATATCTTTAATATCCCTGATTTAGGAGGGTAGATTAACAACATGTTTCTGTAGTCTGAGATCAACAAATTCGGATAATCTTTCGGTGGGTGAGCCCACCCCCGAAATTATAAGTCTTCCTGGGGGGAATCGCCCCCCTTTTGGAAAGAATATAGATGCAAGGGAATTTCGGACAGTCCACACTTAGATACCAAAATTCGTCTTCAGTGAGTAGACACACGTCTTTCCATTCATTCAATCTCACATTGATCATAGAGGTGAGTTCAGGAATTGGATTGCCATTCATTTCCCTATAACATGATTGATTACCCAATTGTCGATACATTTCATTCATATAGTCCATGCGGTTCATGATTTTTTTTTTTTAAACATATTTTTATTGATTTTCTCCCACAAATGAAACATCTGGCATTTGTTTTACATCGTTAGTAGTGAGAGCACAATTCTTATTCATTTACAGTATTTCGATTGAACCATCTGAACAGGACAATACACCTGAGTACTCATTGTCTTTTCCTGCTTATGCTTGCTTCCAGTAGATAACGTGCTCAGTATACATATTTAACTTGACAGTCCTTTCATCTGCAACCCATGTGCCATTAGTTCGATCAAGCAATGCACCAACCCAATTATGAATCTGACTCTCCCCTTTGCCCTCCCTAACCCACGCCACCGGTGTGTTCTTCATTAACATAGCTGGAAAAACTACCAGTAATACATAACTATTCAGGAGTGTGTGCCTCTCCTCCTCTTCCAAACTGGGGAACCTGGTCTAGTACACTCTTAATTCCGCTGTAGTGTCCCATGGGCTTGTTAGGAACCCCACTATTGCCCTTCAGCTCGGGGTGTTCCTATCGGCATATCCAACGAATCTCCATCTGACTCCGGTTCAGGCAACAGCAGCAGCGCAACCAGAGCCTCCCACGCGTTTGCAGTTTCTAATGCCTTATCATTGTTAGATCGCCTAGCTTGCTGGAACCGAACCGTACTCTCGCTGGTTGCCCATTTGGCGAACTCTGCCTTCCAGCGCTCAATGTTGGGTCCCTACCTGGTTTTCCAATGCTTCGTTAATTCCCTCTTAGCTATCAACAACCCCAGGTCCAAGAACTTACTCGTAAATTTCGTCTTAGCCGTATGAGGAAACCAATGCAATATACATGCACCCATGTCTGGGTCTATCTGCCTGTCCGTTATCCCACATAATATATCGACCACTTCCTCCCAGTACTTTCCCAACTGCGGGCAACTCCACATCATACGAATAAAGTCTGCCTCTTCTGAGTTGCAACGGGGGCATCGGGCTGTGTCCACATTAAAATACTTATTTATCCGTGCCGGGGTTAAATATGCCCAATGCAACACATAGCAATGGATAAGCTGGAACCTAGCATTACGCGTGCTCTTCCACGCTCTCTCCACTATCTTAGACCACGTAGTTTCAGGAATTTCCATTGCAAGTGACTCAATTGCTGCATCCCCTCATCCACCATTCGCCTGTATAAGCACGTTATAGCTTTGAAGGTCCTGGCTGCCATCACGACATACTGACACGTTAAGGATGTCTGCGGCTCCGACAACCCCCCTCCCCAATGGCGTTGGATTGCCGATATAAGGGCTGAATGCAGTAAAAAATCACCCCTGGGAAGGCCATATCTATCTTGCAGAGTCTGATAAGGCAAGAGGACACCCTCCTCATATAGGTCCCCATCACTTGCAACCCCTGCTCCTCCCACGCAGCCAGCGCAGACCAGTCTCCCCCATGTGGTAGGGCTGTGCACATGCCTAAAGGAATTTCCGGAGCATACGGCCGGGCAGCCCCACTCCTACGTTGGCTTTGGATCCAACGTAGCCTCAGCGTCCGCTCCTCACGAGTTAATGATGCAATCCGCAGCCGCTGGCAAAATATAACAAATGATAGCACATGGCGTGGAATCCATCGGGCCATCTGGGCCCCTAAACTCTCTCGCCACTGCCTGAGAAAGCCACTGCAGCTGAGCTGCTAGATAATACAGTTCAAAGTCTGGGGCCGCCCATCCTTCCGCAGCTCGAGGTCCCATCATCGTGGCCAAAGCCACTTGCCGTCTACCACTCCCCCATATAAACCACCCCCATCAAGGAACGGATTCTTGAACAACGAGCCTGGTATTCAAATCAACAACATCCTGAAATAATACAGCAACCGAGGCATTGCCACCATCTTCAAGGGTGCCACTCTGCCCACCACCAATAGCGGCAATGTACCCCAAAACGCCATATTCCATTTAACCCCTTGCCACTCTTCCCACATTACCCTCCAACAGGTCCTCTTGCGTGTGATAGATGTTAATCCCAAGGTAGGGTAAACAGTGAGGCTCCCATCGTATGCCTCCCACTTGATCAGGGCTCACCATCGTCTGACTCACAGGGTACAAGCAAGTCTTTGCCCAGTTCACCCGAAGCCCTGAAACCGCTCCGAACGTACGTAATAGCATCGTCGCCCCCTCCTACTCTCCTGTTGTAGCCAGAAACATGAGCAGGTCATCTGCGTAAAGCGAGATGTACTACATGTCTCCACGTAGGTCCAGACCAGCATAATGCTTCCCAAACCTGGCATGTGCAGCCAACGGCTCAATTGCAAGAGCAAACAGCAGTGGAGACAGTGAACATCCCTGTTAAGTTCCCCGCTCCACTGAACAGGTTAGTGAAACCGCCGCCCCCGTTCGCACTCGGGCCGTCGATGATCTGTAAAGGATCTGAGTCCACCCCACGAAAGCCTCTCCCAGGCCCATCACTCGCATAACCTGAAATAGTAACAGCCATTCCAGGCTATCAAAAGCCTTTTCAATATCAACCGAAAGGACCGTTGCGGTAGGCACCAAGCTGTGGTCTCCCTCCAGAATACGAAGTAGTCCCACACGTTAACAGATGTGTTCCGTTTGGGAATGAAGCCCACCTGATCCGGATGGACCAGCTGTGTCATGTATGGGAGGAGCCAAGTCGCAAGGATCCTCCTCAAGATTTTATAGTCAGCGGTCAACATTGAAAGTGGGCGATATGCCGTCCTATCAGACGGTTCTCTCCCAGGCTTCAACAATGGAATAATAATGGCCTCCCGGGTGGTTACTGGTAACTGCCCCACCTTCCATGCCTCCTGATACACCGCCAGTAGTCGTGGAGCTAGGCAATCAACATACGCAGAATAGAATTCTATTGGTAGGCCATCCACCCCCGGCGTTTTGTTACGTGCCATATGCTTAATTGCGCTCCGAATTTTTCAAAGGGTGATCTCTTGGCCCAATAAGTCTTCTTGTTCCTTCTCCAGCCTAGGCAGGATCAATTCAGAGAGGAACTCCCCTATGGCATCACCATCCTGTCGTAACTTGCTACGGTAGAGTTCAGTATAATAATCAAGAAACAAGCCATTTCCTCTCCACCTGCACTGCCACATCCTCTCTAGCCTCCATGACCTCCCCCTGTGCCCCCAAGTCCTCAGGGCGGGCTCTCCAAGCCCTGCGCAACCGGTGCTCTGCTGCCTCTATGTCATTTAATAGCGTTTTCCTCACCCCCACCATTTTGCCAATACATAAGCCCCGAACTACCACCTTAAAAGCATCCCACTCAACTGCCACTGATGTCGCTGTGCCCTCATTCTCAGCAAAATACTGACTTATACCCGTTCCAAGGTCCTCGCGGAAGGCTGGTTCTTCCAGCGCCTCCGGTCGCAGCCACCAAGTCGGTATCACAGCTCTCTCCCGGACCCATTGTAACTGCACCAGTAACGGGTTATGATCCGATACTGTCCTAGTTAGGTATTCGCTATGGATTACTTTGGCATGGATATCAGGGGTACATAATGTCGCATCGAGCCACACATGTAGTTCATGGAGGCCGGAGAAGTACGAGTAATCCCGCTCCTCTAAATGATGTGCGCGCCATGTATCTACCAGCCCCCAGTTAGTTTGCCATGCACATCTTGCCTTGGAGAGTCTGTGTATTGGGGCGTCGGGGAGCGGGGGGTGGGACCTATCCATCTCTACATCAGTAATTAAATTGAAGTCTTCTCCCATCAATATCGAACTAGTCAGATATAGTGCTAAACTCCCTGATAGATGATCAAAGAAAGAGACCTGATCCACATTTGGGGCGTATATGCTACATAGCGTCACATCTACTCCATTTGGGCGACCCGCCACCACCACAAACCTCCCCTCTGGATCCACCAATTGTTGCATCGGCTGGAATGGGACTCCCACTCTTACCCATATCAGAGCTCCCCTAGCAAAAGCCGAAAAGGTTGTATTAAATAATTGCCCCCTCCATCTACGTTTCAGTGTCAGCCCCTCAGATCGATTAATATGTGTCTCCTGCAAAAAGGCTATATGAGTTCCCCGTCGTACCAAATAAGCATGCACCTTATGGTGGCGCAGCATTGTGTGGAGCCCCCGTACATTCCAGGTAACACATTTCTCAAATCAAGTAACGTTCCCATGTTGAGACCAAGTCCTCCTTAACATCTTCCTCCCACATTGGAACACACCGGTGGATCTAACTACCCCAACCAAACCCCAGAACCGTCCCCAACTTCCCCACCTCAGAACAGGCGCTACAACGCTAGTACCCATCCAAACTACTATGCAAACTGCTCCTTTAGTAAAAACCAAGGAACCACACCCACACAAAATTAGGGGAGTGGGCCCAGAGCCTTGAAGGGTCGACCTCCTATACCTCCAACAACCTGCGCCGTACCCCCCCCAAGAGAGCTAGTCGGCCCCATTCGGGGCCATAATATATTGGGACCACAATAGTACGTACTCATCTGACCTTATGAACCCCTCCAACCACCAGTGTTAAGCCACCAGCCGAATCAAGGGGAGATGCCCAAAGACCAGAACCAGTTCCCCTCCCAATCTTGCGTCCATGCAAATCAAGCCATGATGTTATGCATCTACGATCTCGTCTGCCGTCCCTGCCGTCACAAGCGGCAAGTGAACACTTCCTGTTTCCGACTCTTCAGTGTCCGATCCCAATGAGCCCTTTTCCGAGTCTGACACCACAAGTGACGCTGGTCTTGTCTCTTGCGAAATGGCCGTGATGGCCTGTAAAGCAGCAGAGCGTTCTTTCTCCGTCTGCGTCTCCGTAGGCTTTTGAGCTGCAGGACAGTGTCCTCGATGCGCCACGATCGACACGGACGTGGTCCCTCCGCTAGCGTGCTCGTGTCACACCCCGCTTCCCCAGTGCCCGCTTTGTACAACTCCAGCCAATTCCATGCTTCCTCTGGGCTGACGTGGAAGAACGTCTTACCATCCATGGCTATCTTTAAGCGTGCCGGGAACATCAGGGAATACTGGAGGCCCTCATCTCGGAGCGCTCTCTTGACTTCTAGGAACGAAGCTCGGCGGCGTTGCACTTCGAGTGTGTAGTCCGGGAACAGCGTCACTTTACCATTGCCCACCTTGTATGGGCTCGCAGCTCGGGCCTTATGCAACAGGAGATCCCTGTCCTTGTAGTGGAGCAGCCTCGCCACCAACGGCCTAGGCGGTCCCCCGGGAGCTAGCGGCCGAGCCGGAACTCTATGTGCTCTTTCCAGGGTATAGAACGATGTCAGGCCTTCAGGTGTGACCTCCTTTCTCAGTCAGGCTTCCAGGTAATCCACCATGTTAGTCCCCTCCACTCCTATCGGCAGCCCCACCACTCAGACATTATTTCTTCGATTCCTCCCTTCGGAGTCTTCTGCTCTCCGCTCTAAAATTTGCAATCGGTGCTGGACAGCGTCATCTGAGCTTCCATCACCTTCTGGGCAGGTTCCAAGGTCTCTAGGGTGACTTCCGTCTGCTTCACCCTGTCAGCAAGTTTAGCATGATCAGCTCGGAGCAATCCTAGACTCTGTGCCACATGCGCAATGTCCAACCGTAAAGCTTCCCTGGTGTCGGTAATAGCTTTAAGTATTTGATCCACTTGTTGTTGTGGCAACCCTTCTGGATGTTGTGTGAGCCCCTCCTGTTTGTCTGGCGCTCTTGCATCTTCTTCCAGCTCAGGGGGTGCACCCGCCGGCTTCCCTCTGGGGTTCCCCATTGGCACCTGCGGCGTAAGTCCCAGCCCTCAGGCAGGCTCCCCCTCGACAGCCAACGTTATGCGCATCTAACGCCGATGGTGATCTCATGCATCTAGCACCCCGCCACCTCCGCACTCTCCGCACACTTTGTAACATGCCTCCCCGCCGATTAACCCCTCCGAGCACCTCCAACTGCAGTCTGCTCGATGCACCAACTCTCCACACAGTTTTCCCCCCCTTCCGCTGGCCAGACACAGAGCAGTGGCTCGGCGGGGGACCCAAGCCTATCCTGGTCACAGTGCGTCCGGCCTCATGGGCTGAGTTGTTTCAAGGGACCCATTTATCCGTTACAGTCCACTCCGAGGTCTCCCCTGTGCTGCACTCGCCACCGCTTTGTCCCTTTCTCTGCAGTACGGTTGCTCGCCGCTCACTTCCACATGCAGCAGCCCAGGCATCAAAATCCCCTCTCACTTCCCTTCTCGGCCGCTCTCTGCACCATTGCACGCAACACAACCGCACAAGGGGGTCCACTATGCTTTAGGGGCCGCTACACAAATCTCCTCAGCAGTTCCATTACTTCACCAGCCCTTGCTTAATACATCATCCACGACAGCTGGGGAACACACCAGAGGCCGAGCTCCTCTCGCCTGGCTGTGCCGAGTCGCACAGTTCAGCCTGCCTCGCAGTGCCGATGTCCCCAGTGACGCAGGAGCCCATACCACACAGTTCTCCCCAGGCAGTCCGCTGTAGTGCCTCCGACTGTGCAGCACTGCATGGCCCCTCCGCCTCACCTTCTAGTGTCCTGCAGTCACCTCGCTCAACGCTTTCGATCAGTGGTTCTTTTCCTCCCAGGTCTGCTCTTCCTCAGATTCCCCCAGCCACCGCCGTTGCAATCAGCCCACCAGGGGCCTTCCATATGAGTCAGGAACGTGCAATTGGCAACACTCTCTTTTCCTGCCTTTGACCAGTAGTGCCACTCGTCGCGCTTCACAGTGCGGGCCTTTCCTCCTGTTCAGGCATCCAAGATGGCGGTCGGGCCCAAAATGGCGATCAATTAGTATCCTGCTTCCCCTTGCAGTGTCTCATTGCTTCACGCCCAGGGGTAGTCCACCGTCCGCCATCCCGGGACACAATCCTCTCTGTTAATGCCGCTGCAGTGTTCCCGCTGTTCTGTGCTTTCCGCCCTCGCCTCATGCTGCGGTCCAGCCTCTCCGCACTCCTCCACTGCGCAGCGGGTCTCTTCTCCAAGACTCCGCTTCTCGTCGGCATCCCCCAGTCACACCGCTGCTTATAATCCACCGGGCCCTCTGTTTGCTTCCCCGCTGTCCAGCAATGTCAAGCAGCCGCCCCTCTCAATGCAGATACATACGGTAGTACCCACCGCTGCCTCCTACTCAACGGGCTCCTCCGCTCCACCAGGTGTCTAGGGTGACCGTCCGCTCTCTCAGCTGGTCATCCGTCCATGGTCCGACACTCCCTGGGGTGCCTCGTTACCTCCTCCGGCGCACCCAGCCACCGCTCGAGTCCCCGCCAGGCACTCACTCACACGACGATCGCCCCTGATGCGTCCTTTGTCCTCCTGGCCGTCGCAAAGCACAATTACAACAAATTTCTCCTTGTTGGGCCAACACCTGCCGGTCCCGTTTCTGCAGGGTTCCCAAAGCTTCACTGTGGCAGAGATGGCAGAATCAGCTTCAACCCGCTGCCCCCGTCCTCTTCCGCTTCTCCCCTGTAATCGCCCTGATCCGGTTCTGGTTGGTGCTTTCATGTCAGCGCCATTTTTGCCGATCTGCAGGGAATTGCGTCGCCTCGCCAGCTCCCCAGGCAGGGGGGTACCCAGCCTCCTGATCGGCACTGCGGACGTTCCCAGCCCCCGTTGTTGTCTCACTGGGCGGTCTGGGAATAAATTCAAGGTCCCAGTACAATATAAATACGGGGTCGGCGCGGAGCTCCAAGCTCACACGTCTTCCCTCATCCGCTCCGTGGCCACAACCCCCATGCGGTTCATGACAACAATATTACCGCCTTTATCTGCTTCTCTGATGCCAATGTCGGGGTCCCTGCTTAGTCTATTAAGTGCCTGTCTTTAAGCCAGTGAGATATTATGTCGGATCGGCGGTACAAATTTCCTAGGCACTTCTAGATTAAAAATATCCTCCGATACTTTATCATAAAAGGCATCAATGGTATGATGATGGGCACTTGTTGGTACAAATTTAGACCTAGGCCTCAGGCTGCTATCCATATTGAGATCTTGAGAGATATTGAATTCTTCCAATAATGACGGAATATTGTGTACCCCATCTTCACTAAGAGACAACAAACAATGTAATATCAATAGGGTTTACAACACCACATGTTAAGTTGTCAACACCTTCTTGGCCCTTGTTGTTCTATTTGCTTTTTCTGCAGTCCCTCCTTTTGAACCTCCCCTTTGACCTCCTCCCTCCCCTCCTAGTTTTGACTGATCCCTTTTTTGTGTTGCAACCTGTTGCTTATACGCCACTTGGCTAGTTCCTTCTGAAAGGAAGAGGCACTTTCTCCTAAAGGGGTCTCCTGTGGCATACTGCTGGAGGCTGTGCTACTCTGTGATGAAACAGAAATGTTGCTGACTGAGCGGGTGTCATCACTCTCGTCCCTTTCATCTCTATTTTTCTTTTTCTCCTCCGCCCCCTGAATATTATCAATTTTTTTGCTAAGGTATATACATGGCCATCACGGTAATCCCAATCATCTCTTTTGATCTTTCTTAATTTTTTCTCCTTGAGGTAGACCTGATGGTTATCCATAACCTTTATAAGGATTGCATAGTTTTTCTCAATCAAATCCTTCTGTTATATCTCATTGATGTCCTTCTCAATTGCTTCAATCTCTCCTTGAAGTTTCTCCCCCTTTTCCATGGCAAGTTTCACTAGGATTTGCATCAATGTATGTGAAGCCCTCTCTAGATTGCTTTCCAATTATTTTAATAACTCTTCGCTTAAGTCTTCGAAGGTGGGGAAAATTTAAATTCTTAGCCCAGTAGGTATTTTTCGATTGTCCATGTATTGTTGGAAGGTCACTCCATCCCACCAACGGGACAACTCTTGTTTTGTTAGTTGCTTTAAACTTCAGAACAAGGTTTTAAGGCTTACATTATTAGATGCCCCTTGATTCACTGGCTGTTTCACAAGATTAGTGCCAAATACGTACTGCGTCATCTCCTCTCTGCCATCATCGAATCTAGGCATGATTTACGATAATAACTGCGGGATGAGTGCAAAAACAGTCCACAATTTAAGCAATCAAAACACTCCTTACAACGGCTGACCCAAGGTTCAGCACATCAAACCCTATCTTTACAGTTTTAGAGTTCTATGCATCGTCTTCCGGCACTTGCTGCTGTTAAGTGCCCTTGGGTCCAGAGAAAGCAAAGTCTTTGTGGTAATGGAAGGTGTACCAGAAATTAAGTCAAAGTATTATACTTTAGTCCATTAGTTAGTTTTATTGGTGAAAAAAGTATCCATCAGCCAATACGTTTCGTTCCTTAGACCAAAGGAACTTCATCAGGGCTGAAACAATGACACAAGACACAGTATAAGTCATCACACATAAACGACATAAAAGACATAAAATTTACAACAATACATGTGTACATGAAAGACTCTACAGTATATACAAAGTGAAACAGGAGACTATAAATGACGCACATAAACCCATTTGAAATCAAAAACAATCTAGTCGTAAAACAGCCCACATAACAATTATGTACGAACATATTAAACATATTACCACGTAAAGTTCGATAAAAGAGTAATAATGACCATTTGTGTCAACAAGTGTGCAGGATTAGACACATAGCTTTGAGATCACGTCTATTATATACGAACATCGTGAATCAATCACTACATGGGAAAGCATAAAGTCATAAACAAAGTTTTGGCATATTGTTAAACTATTGAAAGCATACAAGCGGTGATAAATCTAGTATCTCAAATTCAAATGTAAATGTAAGGGATTGAAGAAATGAAGAATAGGAAAATTGAAAAAGCCAAGGGGAGAAATCTGAAAAACAAGAAGGAAGCCTTCAAGAGAAAGTTATTGGAATTAAAACTGATATACAGAACTGCAAGGTAAACGTCACCTCTCACCTCAAACGATCAAGTAGAATGTTCTATAGGTTCATTTGTGAATAAGGCAGTAGGAAAATCATCCCATAATAAGGCTCAAATAAATCAGCTCCCACGGTATCATCTGTGGGAGTAAAGCCCTATCAACAGAGTGCTGCATGAAAGGACAAGTACATCATGAATGCCAGCTTTGTAGACGAAAAAGCTCTTTCGAATCACTACCAGTATAATTGACTACCTCTGCTGCAGGAATATATACACAGACACAGAGCAGTGGCTCGGCGGGGGACCCAAGCCTATCCTGGTCACAGTGCGTCCGGCCTCATGGGCTGAGTTGTTTCAAGGGACCCATTTATCCGTTACAGTCCACTCCAAGGTCTCCCCTGTGCTGCACTCGCCACCGCCTTGTCCCTTTCTCTGCAGTACGGTTGCTCGCCGCTCACTTCCACATGCAGCAGCCCAGGCATCAAAATCCCCTCTCACTTCCCTTCTCGGCCGCTCTCTGCACCATTGCACGCAACACAACCGCACAAGGGGGTCCACTATGCTTTAGGGGCCGCTACACAAATCTCCTCAGCAGTTCCGTTACTTCACCAGCCCTTGCTTAATACATCATCCACGACAGCTGGGGAACACACCAGAGGCCGAGCTCCTCTCGCCTGGCTGTGCCGAGTCGCACAGTTCAGCCTGCCTCGCAGTGCCGATGTCCCCAGTGACGCAGGAGCCCATACCACACAGTTCTCCCCAGGCAGTCCGCTGCAGTGCCTCCGACTGTGCAGCACTGCATGGCCCCTCCGCCTCACCTTCTAGTGTCCTGCAGTCACCTCGCTCAACGCTTTCGATCAGTGGTTCTTTTCCTCCCAGGTCTGCTCTTCCTCAGATTCCCCCAGCCACCGCCGTTGCAATCAGCCCACCAGGGGCCTTCCATATGAGTCAGGAACGTGCAATTGGCAACACTCTCTTTTCCTGCCTTTGACCAGTAGTGCCACTCGTCGCGCTTCACAGTGCGGGCCTTTCCTCCTGTTCAGGCATCCAAGATGGCGGTCGGGCCCAAAATGGCGATCAATTAGTATCCTGCTTCCCCTTGCAGTGTCTCATTGCTTCACGCCCAGGGGTAGTCCACCGTCCGCCATCCCGGGACACAATCCTCTCTGTTAATGCCGCTGCAGTGTTCCCGCTGTTCTGTGCTTTCCGCCCTCGCCTCATGCTGCGGTCCAGCCTCTCCGCACTCCTCCACTGCGCAGCGGGTCTCTTCTCCAAGACTCCGCTTCTCGTCGGCATCCCCCAGTCACACCGCTGCTTATAATCCACCGGGCCCTCTGTTTGCTTCCCCGCTGTCCAGCAATGTCAAGCAGCCGCCCCTCTCAATGCAGATACATACGGTAGTACCCACCGCTGCCTCCTACTCAACGGGCTCCTCCGCTCCACCAGGTGTCTAGGGTGACCGTCCGCTCTCTCAGCTGGTCATCCGTCCATGGTCCGACACTCCCTGGGGTGCCTCGTTACCTCCTCCGGCGCACCCAGCCACCGCTCGAGTCCCCGCCAGGCACTCACTCACACGACGATCGCCCCTGATGCGTCCTTTGTCCTCCTGGCCGTCGCAAAGCACAATTACAACAAATTTCTCCTTGTTGGGCCAACACCTGCCGGTCCCGTTTCTGCAGGGTTCCCAAAGCTTCACTGTGGCAGAGATGGCAGAATCAGCTTCAACCCGCTGCCCCCGTCCTCTTCCGCTTCTCCCCTGTAATCGCCCTGATCCGGTTCTGGTTGGTGCTTTCATGTCAGCGCCATTTTTGCCGATCTGCAGGGAATTGCGTCGCCTCGCCAGCTCCCCAGGCAGGGGGGTACCCAGCCTCCTGATCGGCACTGCGGACGTTCCCAGCCCCCGTTGTTGTCTCACTGGGCGGTCTGGGAATAAATTCAAGGTCCCAGTACAATATAAATACGGGGTCGGCGCGGAGCTCCAAGCTCACACGTCTTCCCTCATCCGCTCCGTGGCCACAACCCCCATGCGGTTCATGACAACAATATTACCGCCTTTATCTGCTTCTCTGATGCCAATGTCGGGGTCCCTGCTTAGTCTATTAAGTGCCTGTCTTTAAGCCAGTGAGATATTATGTCGGATCGGCGGTACAAATTTCCTAGGCACTTCTAGATTAAAAATATCCTCCGATACTTTATCATAAAAGGCATCAATGGTATGATGATGGGCACTTGTTGGTACAAATTTAGACCTAGGCCTCAGGCTGCTATCCATATTGAGATCTTGAGAGATATTGAATTCTTCCAATAATGACGGAATATTGTGTACCCCATCTTCACTAAGAGACAACAAACAATGTACAGTACGAACATCAGCAATGGTATGCGTACCAGTACTCTTAACAACAGGGAGTTCAGATATCTCTATTGCCCTATTAGAGAAGCAGTCCTCAAGTTTAAGTGCTCTAACAAATTTGTATAGATCAGCATGAAAGTTCGTAAAGTCCCCACCCTGGGTAGGGCATCGTTTTAGACCCATACTCCATAATATTATTTCATCTGCATCAAAGATTTTATTCAAATCACTTTTATCATTTGTAATATCAATAGGGTTTACAACACCACATGTTAAGTTGTCAACACCTTCTTGGCCCTTGTTGTTCTATTTGCTTTTTCTGCAGTCCCTCCTTTTGAACCTCCCCTTTGACCTCCTCCCTCCCCTCCTAGTTTTGACTGATCCCTTTTTTTTGTTGCAACCTGTTGCTTATACGCCACTTGGCTAGTTCCTTCTGAAAGGAAGAGGCACTTTCTCCTAAAGGGGTCTCCTGTGGCATACTGCTGGAGGCTGTGCTACTCTGTGATGAAACAGAAATGTTGCTGACTGAGCGGGTGTCATCACTCTCGTCCCTTTCATCTCTATTTTTCTTTTTCTCCTCCGCCCCCTGAATATTATCAATTTTTTTTCTAAGGTATATACATGGCCATCACGGTAATCCCAATCATCTCTTTTGATCTTTCTTAATTTTTTCTCCTTGAGGTAGACCTGATGGTTATCCATAACCTTTATAAGGATTGCATAGTTTTTCTCAATCAAATCCTTCTGTTATATCTCATTGATGTCCTTCTCAATTGCTTCAATCTCTCCTTGAAGTTTCTCCCCCTTTTCCATGGCAAGTTTCACTAGGATTTGCATCAATGTATGTGAAGCCCTCTCTAGATTGCTTTCCAATTATTTTAATAACTCTTCGCTTAAGTCTTCGAAGGTGGGGAAAATTTAAATTCTTAGCCCAGTAGGTATTTTTCGATTGTCCATGTATTGTAGGAAGGTCACTCCATCCCACCAACGGGACAACTCTTGTTTTGTTAGTTGCTTTAAACTTCAGAACAAGGTTTTAAGGCTTACATTATTAGATGCCCCTTGATTCACTGGCTGTTTCACAAGATTAGTGCCAAATACGTTCTGCGTCATCTCCTCTCTGCCATCATCGAATCTAGGCATGATTTACGATAATAACTGCGGGATGAGTGCAAAAACAGTCCACAATTTAAGCAATCAAAACACTCCTTACAACGGCTGACCCAAGGTTCAGCACATCAAACCCTATCTTTACAGTTTTAGAGTTCTATGCATCGTCTTCCGGCACTTGCTGCTGTTAAGTGCCCTTGGGTCCAGAGAAAGCAAAGTCTTTGTGGTAATGGAAGGTGTACCAGAAATTAAGTCAAAGTATTATACTTTAGTCCATTAGTTAGTTTTATTGGTGAAAAAAGTATCCATCAGCCAATACGTTTCGTTCCTTAGACCAAAGGAACTTCATCAGGGCTGAAACAATGACACAAGACACAGTATAAGTCATCACACATAAACGACATAAAAGACATACAATTTACAACAATACATGTGTACATGAAAGACTCTACAGTATATACAAAGTGAAACAGGAGACTATAAATGACGCACATAAACCCATTTGAAATCAAAAACAATCTAGTCGTAAAACAGCCCACATAACAATTATGTACGAACATATTAAACATATTACCACGTAAAGTTCGATAAAAGAGTAATAATGACCATTTGTGTCAACAAGTGTGCAGGATTAGACACATAGCTTTGAGATCACGTCTATTATATACGAACATCGTGAATCAATCACTACATGGGAAAGCATAAAGTCATAAACAAAGTTTTGGCATATTGTTAAACTATTGAAAGCATACAAGCGGTGATAAATCTAGTATCTCAAATTCAAATGTAAATGTAAGGGATTGAAGAAATGAAGAATAGGAAAATTGAAAAAGCCAAGGGGAGAAATCTGAAAAACAAGAAGGAAGCCTTCAAGAGAAAGTTATTGGAATTAAAACTGATATACAGAACTGCAAGGTAAACGTCACCTCTCACCTCAAACGATCAAGTAGAATGTTCTATAGGTTCATTTGTGAATAAGGCAGTAGGAAAATCATCCCATAATAAGGCTCAAATAAATCAGCTCCCACGGTATCATCTGTGGGAGTAAAGCCCTATCAACAGAGTGCTGCATGAAAGGACAAGTACATCATGAATGCCAGCTTTGTAGACGAAAAAGCTCTTTCGAATCACTACCAGTATAATTGACTACCTCTGCTGCAGGAATATATACAGCAGAACATGTGTATACAAAGTAAAACATTAACTCGTCAGAAGGACCGGTGTTTAGAAGAAGTGGCTGAGCACTCACAGCCTGGAACCTTCATATGAATAATAGAAACGCCTACACTAACCTGGCTCGTGGTAATGGACTAAAGTATACAACTTTGACTTCATTTCTGGTGCACCTTCCATTTCCACAAACACTTTGTCAAGAACTTATGGAAGCTGGGTTAACATTAAACTCTGAAAAGTGTGAAATTGCTAAACCAGAACTAACATTTTATGGTCATATATTCTCAAGCAAGGGACTGAGATCGGATCCGAAAATGGTATTGTCACGAATAGCAATGTCTTATCCGAAGGATATAACAGTTACGCTCTTTCTTGGTAATGGCTAGCTATTGTTACAGTTATATCAAGGATTATGCTACTGTCAGTGCACCCCTTAGAGAGCTAAAGAAGAAGGAGAGGACCTTCTTCTGGAGTAAGGAATGTAGGAATGCATTTCAGAAGATAAAAGGTGACATAGTGACAGCATCAATTTAAAGTACTTTGGGCCATATGTAGGAAACAGTTATGCGATCGCAAACAGTGCGATTCGCAGGAATCTGGGTGTTTGCGATCGCAAAACATACTTGAGCCATGTAGGAAAGGTATACGCAGAAGAGCTGTGCGAATCGCTAATTTAGCGATTAGCTATTTTGCGGAAAGTGGAGTCTGCGAATAAATCAGCGTAATCGCAGTCTGCGCACCAGTATTAGCGAAAATCGCTGTTACCGAACTCGCAAATAGCGATAGCGCAAAATGACATGTTCAGAAAACTCGCAAATAGCGATTATGCAAAATTCGCAATTTTGCACTTCCCAATTACCATCAACACTGAGCAGGTGGTAACCTACTGCAACCTATTTAAACAGGCCCACAATGCCACAGGGCCTTTCCACCATGGCTGGGCTGTACGTGATAGCCAGGAGGCTGCGAATCAGGGATGCCACACAGAGACGGAGACGCCAGGAAAGGATCTACAGAGCACGCATCACCCTCTTCCAAGTGACCGATGAGGAGATCCATGTCAACTACAGGCTGCACCCAGACAGCATCCTGGATTTAATTGCTGAACTGACACCCATACTTGACCACCCCACACGCAGGGCACACTCCATTCCCACCCATGTACAGGTGCTGTGCTCACTGCACCTCCTGGCATCAGGTAGTTTCCAGGGGGTCATTGCCACAGCAGGAGGTGTCTCCCAAAGTGCACTTTCGCGCTTCTTCCACGCTTTCCTGGATGCAATGGTACAGAGGCTGCATCACCACATACAATTTCCTAGCACAGCACAGGCACTGGATCAGACCAAGCAAGATTTCTACCAAATTGCACAATTCCCCCATGTCATTGGCTGCATAGATGGGACACATATCGCTATTTCACCCCCCTCACATAATGAGTATGTATTTCGCAACAGAAAGTCATATCATTCCCTGAACATCCAGGTAGTGTGCAATGCCCAACACTTAATCACTGATATTGTGGCCAAATACCCTGGAAGCACACACGACTCATTCATGTTTCGCCACTGTGCATTACATCGCAGACTCACAAATGGTGATTTTGGAGAGGGCTATCTGCTAGGTAAATGCCTGTTAAACACACACAGAGGCAGTAGAGTGATGCAGTGGCAGGACACTATTGAACATTAATCTGCTTATGCCCCGCAGGTGACAGTGCGTATGCTGTACGAGACTACATCCTCACACCGTACCTGAATCCATCAACTGCAGGTGAGAGGGGGTACAACAGCGCACACAGAGCTACACGCTGTGCCATTGAGAGGACATTTGGAATCCTAAAGAGCCGTTTTCGATGCCTCCATAAGAGTGGTGGAGCGCTACAGTACAGCCCTGAGACGTGTTGCAAAATAGTGGTTGCCTGTGCAATGCTACACAACATCGCTACCAAGAAAGGAACCCCAGTGGACCTGACAGACTCTGAATCATCAGATGAGGATGGAGCAGCACCACATCGCGCTCCCGCAGGAGGTGCTGGTGCAGCTGCCGGACGTATGAGACGTGATGAGATCACCCAAAACTACTTCTAAGTGAGTAATGATGACACAATGACACTGATTGGTGACTGACAGGGATGTTTATTTCTGTGTCATCAGGCATTGAGTGATCTCACGTTGTGACGTTAAAGTCCCTGCATGCACTTGTTTGTGTCACAGTGCAAAGAGTAACAACAGACACTGAGTCTACATGGACTGTGTTGCATCACACATGGCCATTAGTCCCTTGTGTCCCTTCACCTCCTACGTGCACGGCCTGGTGCGCCTCGCTGTGTGCGCGCTGTGCCCTCCCTTGACTCATCCTCCACTGTGCTCTGTCGTGCACTCCTGCGTCTTTCCTGTGGTATTGGGGGAGTGATGCTGCTCCTGCTCGATTGTTCATCAGTGTCCGTGGCTGCAAGTGCACCTATGCCACCTGTGGCGGTTGCGCGCATCTGGTCCACCGCATGTGTGACCTGCACCAAGACACTGCCCACGTCCTGGCAGCAGTGGGCCATCTCGCGCTGCATGCCAACACATCTTCTGGCCAGCAAGGATGTGGCGGTTGTGTGGCGGTTCACAGCCCTTGTGTATAGGTCCAGCCGTGTGTGAAGGCGATGTCTGTCCCGGCGCCGCGCTGCCCTGTCCCTCGCTATCTCCCTGCACAGTCCCTCCAATGCACCAGTCATGGCCATCACTCCTGCGCGCAACTCGGTCATGTTGTGGTTATGTGCTGTCAGCTGCCGTTGTATTGACCTGATTCCCTTCACTTGCAGGCGCTGCTGCTTCAGCATGCTGCCCTCCAGGCCCGAGAACACCGTGTCCTCTTCAACAGGAGCAGTGCTGGTGGACGGCCGTTCCCTGCGTCTCATCCCTCTCCCTACTCTTGATTGTTCAGGGGACTGTGTTTGTTGCAGTCCTGCACGCTGCCTGTGCACTGGCTGTTGCTCCTCTGCTGTGTCTGGTGCCTGTGTCTCCAACAGTGGTAGTGGTGGGACAATTATGCGACGCCTGCATGGTGCTGTGTCGGCAGTTGTGGCTGCGCCCTGATCCTTCTGGCATGCCTGGTCCTCCATCTCAACTGTTGGCTCACATTCAGCCTCACTATCCTGTGTTGGTGGTGGTGCTGTGGATTAAATGACACACATTAGTACTGTGTCCTGTGTGGTATTTGTCATGCATTAGTTTCAAGCAATAAAATCTCATGGGTACTATCGGTCTATTTCTATCTCTGCATGATGGAGTCCTTCCTATTCCACCTGTCTGTGTCTCACTGGCACAGTTATCAGTGCATGTGACTACGTTTCCCATAATGCATTACTGTGTGTGCTGTGTGACATTTACTGGAGTTGCAGTCAGGTTGCCTTTTGGGGGATGTGGGTGGTTTGGGGATGTAGCAGGGGGTCTTGCCATGCACCTTACCTTGTCTGGTGTCTGGGTGTTCTGAGCTGTCCAGGTCAGCCACTCCACTCACGCTCTCAGGCTGCAGTGTGCCCTCCACCAGCTCCTCCAGGGGTGTCGGTTCGGTTGCAGTGGAAGGGCCCCCACCGGTTTTTTTAGCCTCTGCCAGTCTTGTTGCCACCCTCTCCTTTGACCTCTGCCGCATGTCATACCATCTTTTACGTAGGTCCTCCACACTGCGGTGTGTGACACCAATGGCATTCACTTTCTCTTGGATGTCACTCCAAATCTTGCGCTTTCTGGCCTCAGGTACTCTCAGGGAACTTTTCCCAAATAGGAGATCATGGTTGCTGACCACCTCCTGTGTGAGGACCTCCAGCTCCCTCTCACTGAATTTCTGTTTCCTCTTCCTTGATGGTTCCTCCTGCTGCTTTTCAGTCCCCTGGGAATCCATTTGACTGGTTTTCAAATGCAGAGCTTCACTGTTCTCCTCTCCACACAGGCTCTCAAACAGCTACTGGCTCACACACAGCTGCTGGCAATCAGGTGCAGCATGGGCAGTCACACTTCCTGGTTGTGATGTCATCATTCTGCACCTGAATTGCAGATTCCCAGATTTGCGATTCCTTAATAGCGTTCTCGCAATTAAGGAATCGCTATTAGGGTAATCGCAAAATAATTCTGCGAATTTTTGCGCATCGCTAATTATTCGCTAAAATCTACCTACATAGCTATTTGCGATTCGGAATTTGCGATTCGCGAAAAATCGCAATTTCCGATTCGCAAATTCCATTCTACCTACATATGGCCCTTTGTCCCAGAGATAGAGATAGTGGTGGCTGCAAGTCCGGTGGAACTAGGTGCTATCTTACTGCAGCATAGGTTTGGGAAAGACACCCCAAGGTTTGTGGTGTCACATGCCAGCCAAAGCTTAACGAATGTAAAGAAAAAATACTCTCAACCGGAAAAGGAAAGTTTGGCGGTGGTCTGGGCATGTGAGCATTATCACGATTCTTGTTTGGAAAACCATTTGTGATAGTAACAGATCACCAGGCACTCATGACTATTTTTGGAACTCCAAAAGTGAAAATACCTCTTCGGATTGAAAGGTGGGGTATGAGGTTGATGGACTATGGTTTAAAAATAATTCATAAGCCTGGAAAAGAGTATAATCCAGCTGACTGTTTGTCTAGACACCCAATAGATGCAGACAAATAGATGACACAGAAGATCATATACATTTCATAATTAAGGCGACAGTTCCTGAAGTAATCTCTGAACAAGAATTGATTCATGAATCTAATAAAGATAATACTCTAGCAAAAGTGAAAAGAATAATATGCTTAAATAGATGGAAGCATGTCAATGCCTTAATGAAATTTCAACCAGGAATATGCAAAAGAGATGTGCTCGCATTCAAAAATATTCAAGCAGAGCTAAAAATAGCCACTCCTGGCATTCTTATAAGAGGAAACAGAATAGTCATTGCAAGCAATTTACAACGGCATGTCATTCATCTTGCACATGAAAGTCACAGAGGGATATCAGCGACAAAAACTCTTTTAAGAGAAAAAGTGTGGTTTCCAAGGCTTGACAGTCAAGCAGAAGAAGTCATACAATCTTGCCATTTCTGTCAGTGTACAACAAGAGAAAGAACTGTTGAAGAGCTACACATATCTAAGCCCCAATATGCTGTATGGTCCGAACTAATGTGTGATTTCTATGGACCCCTAGATTTGCTGCAGTATTTGTTTGTACTTATTGATGAATATTCCCGGTTCCCAATTGCAAAATCAGTGTCATCCATTTCTGCATCCATGATATTAACTGTTCTTGATGAAATTGTTTCAGCTTTGGGGTATACCAAAGTTTTAAAAACAGATAATGGTCCGCCTTTCAATGGAAAATAATTTACCAAATTTCTTGGATACATGGGTGTGAGACACAGAAAAATGACTCCACTCTGGCCACAAGCAAACGCAAGAGTGGAAAGATTGATGGCTGCCTTAAAGAAAAGTGTGTGAAAAGATGTCCAGAGTCTGATATGCAGGTAGGACATATCTTTATTGACTGTCAGCCATCCACCTGAGGTAGCAACTGCTGCCCACAGAATCCCCTGTCCCTAACATTCCCATTCCATTCTAGACCCCACTCATATCCCCTCTTACCAATAAAAGAAACATTGAAGAACAATAGAAAGAAAAGAAGAATATACCAACAAATGAGATGAACAAAAGGACCATAATGAAACAAGAAACATTGCAATCAAGGAAACTCAAAAGATTGGTCGGATGCCAAAGTGAAGAACAAAATTGCACAACAAAATCAATGCTTGATATAATCACTATAACGTGTAGGAGGTTTTGTGTTCCTGACAGAACCTTCAGCCAAGGTACCACTGCAATTTCCTCTAGCTGCAGTGGCATCATTGTCAAAAACCACCATCCAGCTGAAAATTACCATCCTTGAACATAGCATCATGGCAACCACCCAAATTGTCACACACCACAGAGGTTTTATTATCAGGAATCAAAGAAACCATACTCTTACACCACAATCACATGATCACGAACACCAACCACCCTCTTGGGAGAAGAAAATTTGGAGCAACACTTCCTCACAAAACCAGGTTTCTTTATGCAAACCCAATCACCGACCTTGACCGACACTTTCCTCCCAGTAGCTTTCACACCCACTTTACCAGCCAATGCCTTTCCCACATCCAAAACTTTTCCCAAAACAACATTGTTCACCATCTTCCAATCCATCCAATCTCTCTTCAATTAGTGCCAGCTACTCTTCCTCTCATAATGGGGAAAGGGGACACCCCCGTTATACTATATGGGGTTGTTCTGTATGCCCACAACATGTCTTTCAAAACCTGCTTCCAATTCCAGTTATTCACCAAGGCTAACTGCAACTGATCTATTACCACACAATTAAACCTCTCCACCAAACCATTACTTCTGGGGTGGTAAAGAGTCGTTGTAATGTGGCAAATACCATTCCTTCGCAGAAATTCACTCATTTCCATGGACACCAACTGGGTACTGTTGTCAGTGACCAGTTCCTCGGGATAACCGTCTCTGGCAAAAACATCGCTAAGGAAGTCAGACACAACAGAAATGGAAATACATTCAGCCATCTTTATGTCAGGCCACCTAGACAAATAGTCAACGCGTATGAAAGCAAATTTGGGTCTACTTCCTAACACTGCAAATGGCCCAGAAGTATCCAAGGCCAATTTGTTTCAAGGCATGGACAGTGGCTCCACAGAAACATCGGGAGACGGTTCAGTGACCTGAGACTTGTCACTAATGACACAAGCATTACAATCTTTGACAAAATGTTCCGCCATTCTGTCGACTCCCGGCCACCAGAATTCTTCCCTGATTCTACGTTTAAGCGCCCTAATACCACCATGGCCATTATGTGCAAGGTATACAATTTTCCTTCTCAGACCTTCAGGGGCAACCAGTAAACACCCTCTATGCAAAATACCATTGACCAAAGATGATTCATTACTCACTCTCTCAAAAGAAACAAAACTTTCATGTAAGTCCTTAACTTTGGGCCACCCCTGAAACATATACCATTTAACACTAGCCAAAACATCATCTTTTTCCAACACATCAAAACACTCCTTTACACACAACGCCCCTTCCAAAGCCTTGTCCAGGGAACTCATCATACATTTCATAACCAAATCGTCATCATCACAAACCTAGACAAACATTCCGCCGCAAAGTTCCTTTTGCCTGACACATGTTCTAACTTGTACTGAAACTCTTGCATGCCATACTGCCACTTGGCAATGTGGCGAGTAGCTCTTCCACCACCACGAGTACAAAGTAAATCCACCAAGGGTTTGTGGTTTGTTCGTAGAACAAATTCTCTCCCCCACAAGTAAGTTTTAAAATACTCAGTTCCCCAACACATGGCTAGAGCCTCCCTCTCAATGGCTGAATAGGTGGCTTCAGGCCCACGTAGAGTCCTGGATGCAAAAGCTATACTCTCCTCACTCACATTCGAGCACTTCTGTAACAATACTGCCCCCAAACCCACACTGCTGGCATCCGTCATCATAATACTTAAATCCTCTGTGTTGAAGCACTTCAAGAGATGTGCAGAAACGATACTTCTTTTAATTTCAATAAAAACACTTTCAATCAATCAATCAATCAGAACACTTGTAAAGCGCACTACTCACCCGTGGGGGTCTCAAGGCGCCAGGTCTTGAGTAGTCTTCTGAAGGTAAGCATGTCCTGGGTCTGCCGTAGGAGGATGGGGAGGGTGTTCCAAGTCTTGGTGGCGAAGTAGGACAACGATTGGCCGCTGGAGGTCCCTCTTCGGATGCGGGGGACAGTGGCGAGTGCAAGGTTGGCGGAGGGGAACTGGCGGTTGGGGGTGTAGAAGGTGAGTCATATGTTGAGGTATGCTGGTCCGGTGTTGTGGAGTGCCTTGTGTGTGTGGGTGAGGAGCTTGAAGGTGATCCTCTTGTCGACAGGGAGCCAGTGCAGGTCTCTCAGTTGGGGTGTGATGTGGCTGCGGCGGGGGGTGTCGAGGATCAGGCTTGCAGAGGCATTTTGAATCCATTGTAGTCATTTCAGGAGTTTGGCTGAGGCTCCTGCGTAGAGGGCGTTTCAGTAGTACAGCCTGCTGCCGACGAGGGCCTGGGTGACCGTTCTTGTTTCAGTGGGGATCCACCTGTGGATCTTGTGGAGCATGCGAAGGGTGTTGAAGCAGGACGATGAGACGGCGTTGACCTGCTTTGTCATGGAGAGAGTAAGAGTTGAGGATGAACCCCAGGTTTCGTGCGTGGTCGATGGGTGTTGGTGCTGTTCCCAGTGCGGCCGGCCACCAGGAGTCGTCCCAGGCCGATGGGCTGGATCCGAGGATGAGGACTTCTGTCTTGTCCGAGTTTAGCTTCAGATGGCTGTTTTTCATCCACTCGGCGACGGCTTTCATACCTTCGTGGAGGTTCACACTCACTTGTTCATTCATATCTCGCATTCTTCTTGAGAAGGTTACGTAAAACCGCAGTCTTGCTAGCAAATTGCGGTTCAAATTTGGCATAAAATTCAACTAGTCCTAAAAAGGACCTGAGTTGATCCTTATCTGTGGGTGATAGTTCATCCTCAATGGCCTTCAACACCTTGAATTGGGGGGGGAGGGCGTGGCTTGATCGGCCATCGTGGCGGACGCAGCTTAGCAGAGCTCCGGTTCCCCACGCCATTATCCACCAATTATCCTGCATTATCCGGCTCGCAGACGACTCACCTTGCTTCACTGCTCCTCGGAACGGACCTGGAGCGTGACGGTGCCATTGGCTGGGCGCTCGGCTGGGGGATTGCGGAGTTCTCCTTCACCCGCTCCTCTACTGAGCTGATCGCTGCTCCTGCCGCTGCTGCCCGCCCGGGGCCTGCTGGATGAGACGGCGGTGGGGGGCCTAATCCTGATGCCCTGAGGCACGGATCCCGGAGCGGAGGTGCCCAACGCTTCTGGTTTGCTGCCCCCGGAGAGCGGAACCGCACTGGCGCGTCCTCCTCGACCCCGTGGGCGCCATCTTGCCTGCGGGGTCCGAGGCGCGTTGCTGCTGGCTCTTTAGTGTGGCCCGAATCATCGCGGGCGCTCCTTGGCACTGTGGTGTAGCCGGTAGCGTTGCGCTACTGTGGGGTGCCCGCGGCTGCTTCCTCTGCGCTCGGTGCGCAGCCACAATCCTGCCGAGGGCTGAGCTGGGGCCCTGCTTTTCCTGCTGTGAACGGCGCTGAGACGGCGACATCTTAAGCCGGAGGATTATATTTGACATCTGGCTCAGGCGCCCGAGACTGACGCGCGGCTGCCCTGGTGGAACTGCCTGCACACAGGGCACCGATGAGAGTCTCCTGACGGTGAGTGGCCCACCAATCTCCATCTATCTCCCGTGACCAGCAACCTCAGAGTATTGGGGCCAATCCTGCATGCTGTGGGGCTCCTCAGGTGGAGACGGCCCATGAGGGCCTTGAGGGAGCTTTGACTGTGCGTGGGGCAAGCGCGTGCGGCCCTCTGCCCTCTGGCCTGCGCGATCTGTGATTTTCAACTTACCGAAGGCCTCTGGGTGCGCCCCGGACCCGGGGTGCTTGTTTGGTGCGTTGGACAGGGGTGGATGCCTCCCCACCTGTGGACTCATATTCCCCCCAGCCAGTTCCCTTGGTTATGCCACATACTTCGTGACTGTATCTTCCTGGCCTCTGGCATTCTGGTTCCATCTAGCGAGGCGGCCTCCTGCCCAGTGGGGCATGCTGCTCGTCCCCTGTCCTTTGCATAGCCCACGGTCGCACATCCAGAATGGCAAGGGCGGGGCCGGCCCAAAGTAGGGCGCCATAGACCAGTTCACCACGGCCACCGGGGGTGCTGTAGGTGGGGATGGGGCAGCTCTGCTCCGGATAACGCTGCCCTTCTGGCTGCCATCAACAATTCCTGAGATATGCTGGACGCAAAAATTGGCTCAGTGGGGTCTGAGGTTTCCTTTCTCCTCCAAGGTCTCCGCAAAGCAGTAGACCGGGTCACCGGAAATGAGGGTCTCAACGGTGGAGGATTCGGTTACCCCACTTCAAAAGAAAGTCAATAAGCTGACTGTCGTCACACAGGAACTGTCTTCTAGGGTGGAGGATGCGGAGGCCCGCGCCCGGAGGAACAACCTGCGCTTTGTAGGCCTGGCCGAGGGTTGCGAAGGGGCATCTATGAAGAACTTTATCACTAAGTGGCTTAAAGATATTCTGCCTCCTGATCTCATCATCGTAGAGCGGGCGCACAGGGCCCTGACGCAGAGGCCCCCTCCGGGTGAGGCCCCGAGGCCTGTTATCGCTAAGATTATGAACTACGCCGACAGGGATGCTATTTTGCGATTCGCCAGGACACATAAAGACAGCTTAGTATATGAATCTAGCTCTATATTGGTCTTCCCGGACTACACGCGCTTAGTCCAGCAACAACACCAATCCTTTATGGCCGCAAAGCGTAGACTACGAGAACTGAATGTCCAATGTATGCTGCTGTATCCGGCTCGCATGCGCGTAATCTATAATTCCAAGTCCTATTTCTGTGATACCCCAGAGGCGGTCTTTGCATGGTCTGATGAGCGCCCACGGGTCTGGGCGGGGTCCCCATTGGCCTTGGATTCGTACTCCTCTTGCAGCTCCAGATCTCAGCGGCCACGACGTAATCAGTCCCAGAAGCGGCGAGGCCTGGGGTTGGATAGAGCTTCGCCGAGCCCTGAGTGACCGCCTTGATGGCTTCAGACTGCTCTACTTCCCAAATGGTGTTTCGTAAGACAATGTGTTTCTTGAATATTGCTTTAGAGATGTTGTCTTCTGAGTGGGCGTGGGACCCGCTTTGCGTGCTGCTACGCCATGATTGTTTTGCACTTCCCGTTATCTTAGGTTGATTGGGTGGGTTGGAAACCTTTGGTGTGGTACCGGAGGGTCCCCAGTTGGGGGTCCTCTGTTCTCTACACCACAACAGATGCTCCTTGTTTCTGGTAGTGTCGGATAGGGGGGTCAGTTTTTTGGAAAGGTTGTTTTTTTGTCTATGTACGGTTCATACATGCAGACAGTGCGTTATGTTACATATTGTCTCCTATACAGATCCCTTGCTTTATACAACTTCTTCCTAGAACCCAATGACGTCCGGTGAGGCACATCCCTTGGGAGACTTAACAGTGGTCTCCTGGAATGTTTGGGGATTACTAAATAAGGTGAAACGGGGGGCTGTCTTGCAACAGGCAAAGAGGTATGGGGCAGACATCCTACTTTTGCAGGAGACCCACCTGCTGGGCACGAAAGTCCCGTGCCTTGCTCGGTTTGGCTTCTATTACATCTACCATGCGGGGTTCTCGAGGGGCTCCAGGGGAGTGGCAGTTCTTATACACCGCAGAGTCCAGTTTCAATATTAAGCACATAGAGCAGACCCCGGGGGCCGGTTCCTTTTCGTCACTGGCAAGGTGCATGGCGAGCAGATCACCATTGGGA
The DNA here is from genome assembly GCF_964204655.1 of Triturus cristatus. Taxonomy (NCBI): domain Eukaryota; kingdom Metazoa; phylum Chordata; class Amphibia; order Caudata; family Salamandridae; genus Triturus; species Triturus cristatus. Next base: position 326,696,947 of record NC_140587.1, read on the forward strand.
GTATTTATGCCCCTCCACCTCTGGGCGCTACTTTCATTGACAATTTATTGGGGGTCTGGGGATCCCTTTCGACTGGCTTGACCCTGGTGGGGGACGATTGGAATGGCACGATGGGGCCTTCTGATAGACAACGCACCTTGGATACCCCTATACCTCAGGGTCCGATTAAACTGCATACGTTTGAATTTGAATACGGATTTATAAAGCGCGTAGCTACCCTGGGGCGTCCCAGCGCTGTCAGTCGACCTATTGTTCCGGAGGGGGGGAAGAGGAGGTGAAGAATTATGGGAAGAGCCATGTTTTTAGTTGCCTACGGAAGGCAAGTAGGTTGTGTTCTCTGCGGATGGAAAGTGGAAGGGAGTTCCACAGTTTTGGAGCATTGTAGGAGAACAATCGCCCCCCAGAGCGGGCCTTTTTTATTCTGGGGACGCTGGCCAGGGAGAGGGAGTCTGATCTGAGTTGTCTGTTAGACTGATGGGGTTTGACGAGGGATCTCAGGATCGGCGGGCCTCTGCCTTGCATTATTTTGTGTGAAATGCAAAGGGTCTTAAAGGTGATCCTTTCCTTAATCGGGAGCCAGTGTAGGCTTTTGAGGGCCGGTATGGCGGAACATCTGGATGCGGTTCCGGTTAGGAGTCTGGCAGCCGCGTTTTGGGCGTATTGCAGTCTGTTAATGACTGATGCAGGGGCCTCTAGATAAAGGGCGTTTCCGTAATCTAGTCTGGAGTTCACCAGCCCCTGCATGAGCAATTTCCTGGACTGGAAGGGGATCAAGTGGAGGATCTTCCGCGCTGTTTGAATGAGACCGAAGCAGATGCCTGTGGTTTTTCTGGCCTGGGCTTTAAAGTTGAGCTCTTGGTCCAACCAGATACCAAGGCTCTTGACTTCTGATTTGGGGGTGGGAGGTGATCCCATGCAGTGTGGCCAAGAGAGGGAAGGAGGGAGTTTGCGTGGGTTTCCCAGGAGGAGGATCTCGGATTTCTCTCCGTTTAATTTCAGGCGTGATTCGCACATCCAGTGGAAGATGTTCTCAAGACAAGCTGCCAGGTTGTCCAGGCTTTTACTCGACTGGTTTAAGGACACCACCAGTTGGGTGTCATCGGCATACATGACTGTTTTTATGCCGAGTGGGGCTATAATGTCCTCTAGGGGGGACATGTAGACGTTAAAAAGTGTGGGGCTCAGGGAGGAGCCCTGGGGGACCCCACACTGGAGAGCTCTGGACATAACTGTGCCATCGGACACCTGAAAGGTTCTGCCTTCAAGGAAGGATTTGATCCAGGACAGGGCGGTGCCTGAAACTCCTACCAAGCCGGTGGATGAGGATGGCATGATCCACCGTGTCGAAGGCGGCACTCAGATCGAGGAGGATCACTGCCACTGATCCTCCTGCGTCTATGATGGTTCTTGCCTCCTCGACCACGGCTAGTAGTGCGGTGTCTGTTCCTTGTCCAGGTCTAAACCCTGTGTGGGATTGGCGCAGGAGATTGTTGGTTTCCAAGAAGAGGGATAGTTGGAGGTTGACAATTCGCTCGGCCACTTTGCTGATGGCCGGGAGGAGAGAAATGGGTCTAAAGTTGGATAGGTCCGTTGGATCGAGGTGGGGTTTTTTAAGAAGTGCCCTGACTGTAGCTTTCTTTCAGTTGGCTGGAACAATGCCTAGTGCCAGGGAAGCGTTAATCAGGTGGGTGAGTGGAGGGGCGACAGTGGCGGCGACCAGTTTTAATTTGCTCATAGGAGCTGGATCTGATGGAGACCCGCTCTTCACGGATTGTAAAGTGGTCAGGAAAAGTTCTGTGGTGACCTGGGAGAATGTTTGGAGGCATGGAGCCTCTGCATAAGGGGGGGGGGGGGTAGCGGGGAGTTGGGAGGTAATGGGAGAGGGGAGAAATTTGAGGATATTTTTTAATTTTTGTTGCAAAGAACTCAGCTGGCTGGTTGCATCTGGTGCCCGATTGGTCTGGTGTGGGCAAAGGGTCTGGGGTTTTAGTGAGAAGGCGAACAATGTGATAGGTTTCTTTGGCAGAGTTAGCTGCAGCTAATATTTTTTTCTCGAAGAAGGTTGCCTGGGTGTTTTCTATACAGGTTTTGTATTGCTTCATGGCGGACCTGTATTCGTTTTTGCTTTCAGTCGCCCAGTCCTTTCTCCAAAGGCGCTCGAGCTTTTTGCACTTTTTCCTGAGTTGGCGTAGTTCTTGGGTGAACCACGGAGATTTGAAGGTTTTCTTCTTACTGGGGAGGGGTTTGACGGGAAGGATAGCATCAAGGGATTGATCGATCCAGCCGCGTATTTGAACGTCTGCTCTGGAGGGGTCTGGGTCCAGCACTGGTGAGGTAGAGGCAAGTGCTTGGGCCCATGAGGCCGTATCCAGTTTTTGCTACGGGCGGGATGGTGCTTGGGGAGGAGGTCTCTCCGGTGCTTCAGCCGAACGTTGAAGCTTAAAGGGGATTAAGAAATGGTCTGACCAGGGGACAGGTATGGGGGTATTCACGACTAGTCTCGTGAGGTTAGTGAATATAGGGTCCAACAGGTGGCCCTTAGAATGGGTAGGCTGGTTGCTTTTCAAGTGGAGATTAAGGGAGGCTAGGTCTTCTGTAAGGTCGACGGCTGTTTTGTTTGTTAGGTCGTCGAAATGGAGATTTAGGTCTCCTAAGACCGTAAAGTTAGGGGTCAGGCAGGCAAGAGAGGAGATGGATTCCACAAGGGAGTTGCTGAAAAGTCGTTGCTGTCCTGGGGGACGGTAGACTAATATCCCCGAGAGGGTTGTGGATGGTGGCAAGTGGATAGAGAACAGGGCATTTTCACAGACCTGAATTGGGCTGTCCTTAAAATGGCAAGCCAGGTGATCACGGTAGATGATTGCTATCCCACCTCCAGTCCCGGAGGGTCTGTCCTGGTGTTTGATAAGGTAGCCCGGGGGGAGTGTTTGGATTATGTCTGGGTCAGAGTTGGGGTTGATCCAAGTTTCGGTGAGAAAGAGGATCTCGATCTCAGAATCCTGCAGGAGCATGTTGATTTCTGCTTGGTGTTTCGGGAGGGATCTGCAATTGAGTAGAGCCATATTGAGCCAGCGTGGTTTCAGGGGGAGTCGTGGAGTGAGCCTATATGGACAGTTTGCGCAGCAGGAATGTCCATCCTTTAGGGAGATAATGCTGCGACGGGAGCGGAGGGAGAGCCCCTGAGTTTGAGGAGGGTTTCCTGGGTATATCTCAGGGGAGAAGGTGTGGCCGAAGCAGGGGTCCTGGGCTCAGGGCTCGGTCTGGCGCAGACGGCCTTCGGCGCCCAGACGGCGCTCCCGCTGCGCTCGTCCGCTGTGCTTCCGTCAGATGCACATGGTTTATGCGGAAGGAAGGGGGTGGAGGGGAGGGGGCGTGGCCTGAGAAAGGGGCGTGGCCTCTGTCCTCGCCGGTAATGGCGTCAGGAGGAGTGTTCAGGTCAGGCTTCGCGGCAGCGCTAGAGTCCGCTGGGCGGGCCGATCAGGGGCGAGCAAGTGCACGGAAATGCTTTGCAACTGTGGTGAGTTTAAAAACACAAAGTTAAGTGACCATAGATTTTGGTTTTAAAAATAGCGCAAATTCGCACTCCCGGCTTCCGCCTCAGGAGATAGGTTGCTTGTTAGCATCGACATTAGACTGGGCAGACATATGGCGCGAATTCCACCCTACTGAAATGACTACATGTATCTGTCTGCGGTCCACGGGTCACAGTCCCGACTCGACTACTTCTTTGTTCCTCGGGTATTTCTCCATAGATTCTCCCAGGTGCAACACCGACCGCGCGGTCTGTACGACCACTCCCCGGTAACATTGCGCTTCCACACGTGCTCACGCACGTGTGGACAACTGCAAAATATTCCTCTTATAACACCAATTACATGAATGACATGCAAAATAGTCTACCCCTAAAATCAGAATGGAACAGAAAGAAACAAAAAGTTTACATTGTTGGTTATCATTGTCATTTGTGTTATTTGTATTTATAAAAGGATTCCTGAGCACTGACTATCAAAGTTAATGATATACTCCTAGATATATACTCTACTAGCACTTCACCACTAGGTAATTGAACTTGGTAAAATCTGGAGGGAAAACTTTGCAGCAGGGGGATTTTCAAAATCCCAATTTTTATGAAATTCTTCTAGAAATAAGACAATGGGGAAAGGTAGTGATCATGACCAGCGACTCGTACAGTTTTTCAGAAACCAATGGATTTATTTTATATTTGTTTAGCCTGTACTACAAACCATTGATTCTTATGATAAATTGCTTCAAAGTGAAACCCCCCTAGAAATGGTTCCCACTTATCCTTGGTGCCTCTTTTTCACAATTTGATGTACTATTTTATAGAAACTCAAGAATTATATACTGCTACTGATTTGCAACAATGCAGTGTGGAAAATCCAGACAATTATGTGCCACCAAATGAAATTTATACTAGTTTCCTGATGAAATAGGTGGCCAGGAAAGAGGATCTTATAGGTTCATCACTGTGCAACAAATTCCTGCACACAAATTGCTTGCATTAAGATATGACATCAAAAACATATTCGCTCAAATTCAGGAGCCCTGACACAGAACTAAAAGCTAGTTCTGCTGTCTACATTTCCACATGTGATTCAGGAGGATAAGTTATAAAGTTCTTACTAACAATTTAAAAAGGTTTTGAGCATGACACATAAAGATATATTGTCCAAGCCATGCAAAACTGGAAACAGCACTGTTATTGTTGCCCCATCGCAATGCATAAATGCATATTTTGCAAGACTTTTTTGTACCATACAAAAATCTGTTCAGATTCAAAGTTTACACAGTTGCATCAACCACCGATTACTCCGAATTGTGAGGAACAAGAACAATATTATTTGGAATCCTAGTGTAAAAAATGACTATTTTTAAGACACAAAATGTTGCCTCTTACCAATTGAAGCCACTGGAAGCTCTCCAGCAGGCAGTAAAAAGATCAACAAACATAGTCATCCCAAGTAGATATTAGAGTTTTATACAACAGATTCTGCCATTTAAATTCCCTCAATAAAGCTTTTCAATAAGACCAACAAAAATTGAAATAGCAGCTTTGCTGTGATTTACCATCACCATGCTATCGATAATACCATCTATAGGGTCATCACCTTGGAATTCATGTCAGCACTTTATGGCCTACAAAAAGGTCCCTGATGCTGCTGATGACTAAAAGAACTTGGGTCCTCCATTGAAATAATAGAAATGTAGCTGCTGGAATGCCATCGGCCCAAGATTTCTTTTCCAGTTGCTCACCTTTGACAGCACCTCATTTTCTAGGCATGTAACATTAGAAAAGGATAACAAAAATATACCAGTGGAATTAGAAGAACAAGAATTTTGCGTTAATCTTTATTATAAACTCATCTTTGCCACCACTTCTATCATCTTTAGTTAGTAACCAGCTCACCTGCCAGGTGAACAAATTAGTTTTGCTGACAGTAAGAATCACAAACACATAAAAGAGTTTTTTGGAACAAGAATATCTTGGCTGTAATTATCTGTGTTAATAGCTCATATTTGTCTCAAGGTCACCTTCCACTTCACCAGCAGGTGCTGCTGTCAGTGATGCAACTGTTGCGGTGGCACTAGTTCTCAGTGCATGTACATGTACATGTCCAACTTTTCAAATATTCTGCACCCTGCCCTCGGGGCTGTCTATGGTCTACCCAAGGGGTGGCTTATTTGTTTTAAAAAGAAAAGTTTGGGCCTGGCAAAAGTTTATTTTGCCAGGTCGACATGGGAAGTTAAAACTGCAACACAGGCTCTGCAATGGCAGTCCTGAGACATGTTTAAAGGGCTACTTAAGTGGGTGGCAAAATCAGTGCTGCAGGCCAACTAATAGCACTTAATTTACAGCCCCTGGGCACATATAGTGCACTTTACTAAGGACTTATAAGTAATTTAAATATGCTAATAGGGTAAAAAAAAACTGTTGCAATGTTTTAGGGAAAAAGCACTAACACTTTAGTGCTAGTTAGCCGTGGTAAAGTGCACAGAGTCCTAAGGACAGCAAAAACAGGAGGTCTGAAGTAAAAAAGTTATGGAAAAACCACTCCAAGCATGCTAGGTCTAACACTCACTAAGAGAACCTTTGCACCTAGCAGCCTTGGATCCAAACCCTTCTTAGACCCACTTGTTTCATGGTAAGGTGTAAAGATGCGCACCCTGAATATCGAACCCACAATATCGGTGGGAAAAATATCAAGGAAAACATTTCGAAAAACAAATATTGACAGGTACACAAGTCTATATTTTTGTACGAAACTGGGTTATTAGTTGAGAGGTGTGGAAGCTGCACTCAAAAAATAAACGCAATCCATGACAGGGTAAACCACAATAGTCACCAAATAAACCTGTGCTTAACTATTTGGTATCTTGGCACAAATTCAGTCAGGCTTACCTTAGAGGTAACGCGAGATGTATTGTTGTAGCACTCAAACACCAATACATTGAATATACAGCACAAGAAGAAAAGTAAAATTTAATAAATAAAATGACACAAAAATGTCAACGCTCTAATTAGTCGAACCAGAGTTATAAAGTTTTAGGTAAAAATAGCACCACAAAGTGCAGGTTCATCCCGGTGAAAAGTTTACCTTCTTTGATTCTGTGTCCACACGAGGAACCTCAGCTGGAGGTTTGCATTAGCCACGAGGAGTTTGTAGTTGCCGCAGGTTGTAGTCATCGCTGGAGCTTCATGTTGGTGGGAGATGCAGGCAGTTGCTATGGGCAAGAAGAGGAGCTCACCATTGGAACTTCGCGCTGGCAGCCGATGGAGTACTCATTACTGATACGAGGAGTCCGCTTGCGATGGTGAAGAGACCCAAAACCTCAGGATTTTTTTCTGGAGTGCAAATTGTATAGATTTTAACCCTGGGCGTAGTATGCGTAGTAGCGCTACGCAAAGTGCACTTCGAACGCTACATGTAGCTACGGGAACTGCATAGTGCGGTAGGGAAATGAGGTTCGCACTGATTGCACAGTGCCGGATGCTTATCTACACTGTGCAATCATTGCAGACGGCATCTTGCACAGTGCAAGCGGTCGTTTTCTGCCGCTCGAGTAGATTGGTACTCGAGCAGCAGCTTTCTCAACGCGGAGTGGTAGTTTCTCATCGCGAGCATATGCGACCACTCGCAGTGAGAAACCTGACCTCCCCGCGTTGAGAATCTCACCGGGAGGTTTATTTTCCACGCTCGCGATTGGAAACTTGATGTTGCTGATCGCGAACGAGGAAAAAGTCTCGCCGGAATGTTGATTTTGCTCGCTCGCGGTCGCCAACTTGACGTTGAGGACCGTGAGCAAGCAAAAAATGCCGGCTACGCTACGTGCTTTTGCACTGTGCTACGTGCAATTCGTGTAGTGCGTAGTTGCGCAAACTACACATGCTCCGTGAGCGTAGCGTAGTACTACACCCAGGGTTAGTAGATTTTAGACAGGAGGAGTACACTCCTATGTCAGCCAAGGGACCAGGTCCTGTGGGCAGACCTTGGGGATCAGGACTCACTCCAGCAGAGGCCAGCAACAGGTCTTAGGTAGGTCCAGGTGACCCTGTCCAGCTTTGCAGTTGCTTGGAGGGCTCTGGACGCTTGTTCGGTCACTGTAGCTCAACCAGGAGGTCAACCAACTGACCCTTTGAGTTACTTCTGGGCATACTGGATTCAAGTGAAGCAGGTCCAGTAATTCGTCTTCAGGCAGCAGGGCAGTCCTTCTTCTGAATCTTGCACACGTCCAGGAGAGGTCTGGTGAGAGGTTCTAAAGGTGCCACATTTATACACAGTGCCAGCATTTGTGCAGAGGCAATCCCTGGCCTCCTCCCAAACTGGTTCTGGTCAGTTGTTCCCTTTGGTTCGGCTTCAGACTATCTTGGGGGACAAAGCAAGGGCAGACCTGGTGGCAATTTCCTTTTTGTGTGCTGCGGGGAGGGTCTTTTGAGGTGGAATTAGAGCACGGCACAATGCCTCACCAGACATCCCGTCAGGAAGACCCACTCCCTCTACACCCAGGGGCCTTTTGTCCCGGTGCCTGGAAAGAATACACACCACACCACAAGAGAGACATTCACAGTTATTTAACCCTGGACACTATACCTTTGCACATTTGGGTTAAACAGGAAAATACCAACTTTCTAAAAGTCATTACACAACAATGAGGGAACCCAGTAAATTGTAGGACCTGGGTATAAGTAATTACAAACTGGTCCCAATGGGAATTATTCTTATAAGACAATAGCTTGAACATAAAGTACCCAAGAAGTGACACACACACACACACACACACACACACACACTAAAATTAAGTAATTCACCGACTATATTAATTTAAATTAAGGATCCTATTGAATACATGAATTCAATAGTAGATCAGTTTAAACTAACTTCAGTATTGATTACATAATATGTACAATTATCATTATAATACAGTTGCTCCAAAGTAAATAAAGGTAGAAGTTTAATAGAATGCTCGTGGATAGATAAGGAAAGGTAGAAAATTGAGGTGACAATATGTACAATATTTACAATTAGTTTCATGTACAACCTGTCTGAAATTATTATATACATGTAAGCAATCCACCAAGTACAGATGCAGTAAATATCTTAAATATCTTTCAAACATGGATCAGTATATCAGTACACATTGTTGTAAAAGGGAGTGTTGATGTTTTGTCCCCAGGATGGCGAAAGGCACAATTGTCCCTCTGGACGGGGTCTTCATCAGGACAGGGGAGCAACCTACAAAAATAGGTAGTGAGTTAATCGAATATGTATCGCTTAAAGGTGTCAATACTGTGGGTACAATATATAAAGGTGGACAATCTCACCTTAGAATGCAGCCACCATTTAATAATCAGGGGTGCCTTCAACGTGGGCCTGGCCAGCTCCTAAATAGATGAAAGTGAGGGTCCTCTTCAGTGGTCCTGGTAGGGTCCTAATGGACGTTGTGCTAAAATTAAATACCATTACGTCCAGTTACTACATGGCTAACAAGTCGGGATAAAAATCAGGAGGGAAAACACGTGCAATCCTAAGTACTCAGCCCAGTGAGCGGCAATACTCAGAGAATTTCACCCCAATGGGAGGCAGTGCTCATGGAATTTCAAAAGTTATCCTTCTTCAGGCAGCAGGGCAGCCCTTCTTTTTAATCTTCCACATGTCTAGGAATGTTCTGGTGAGAGGGTCTAAAGGTACCATATTTATACGCAGTGCCAGCATTTGTGCGGGGGCAATCCCTGGCCTACTCCCAAACTGGTTCTGGTCAGTTGTTCCCCTTCCCCTTGGTTCGGCTTCAGACAGTTTAGGGGGACAAAGGCAAGGGGCAGGCCTGGTGTCAGTTTCATTTGTGTGTGCTGCAGACAGGGTCTTTTGAAGTGTAAGTAGGGCAGGGCACAATGCCTCACCAGCCATCCCGTCAGGAAGACACACTCCCTCTACCTCCAGGGGCTTTTGTCACTGGGCCTGGAAAGAATACACACCATACCTCACCACAAGAGAGACATTCACAGTTATGTAACCCTGGACACTATGCCTTTGCACAGCTGGGTTAGCAGGAAAATGCCAACTTTCTAAAAGTGGCATTTTCCCAATAGTAACTTAAAATGTTACTTAATCTTTAAAGAGGATTTTAAATTACAATTCAAATGAGTGGAAGAAGCGTTTTCCTATCCATTTCCAAGCTAAAGGTATTACTTATTCAGTGCAATAATGTAACCTAGTGTTAGTCTATGAAATAAATAGCCTTACTACAGAGAACACGACATGAGCTTTTCCCTGACACAGCATGTAAAACTTACACATTCATAGCCTACTTTTTAAAACCTTGTATTCTGCCCTGTGAGCCTTTAGGGCCTACCTTAGGGGTGACTTCTGGGAATAAGAAAAGGAAGGTTTAAGTCTGACAAAAGGTTTATTTTGCTAGGTCAAAATAGCAGTTTAATACTGAACTACAAGCTGCAGGGACGGCCAAAGACATGATTTACAGTTATACTTTAGGAAGGGGCTCCATGAGTTCTGCAGCCTATTTGTAATACTTTAATTTACAAGCCTGAGAAAGGGTAATACCAATTACTAGGGACGTACAAGGAAAATATATGTGGGCAATTAGGGGTTTGGCAATTTTACCACTTTTAGCAAAGAGAGCATAAGCGCTTTGCCACTGGTTAACAGTGGAAAGTGCACAGACTCTTAAAGCAAAATATTTTCCCTCGTCGTTGTCGTCTGTCGAGTCCTCCCCCAACCCACCTCACAGCTCTTACCTGCAGAGGCCGCTCCTGCAAGTTTAGCAAAAATAGGGGAGTGAAGGTGTAATACCACGTCAAGGATGTCAGGTCTAATAATTTTCAATACCTACCTTCATAAATATGTCCCTATGTGGTACATATATATTCAAGGTATCTAGATGAGAGGTTAGGACTTGCAAATCTATACTTTTCTTCAATTTACTGGCCCTGGGTGCATGCTGTACCGTTTACAAAGGACTTAGAAATAAATGAAATGTGCCATTCAGGTGTAGGCCAATTTAATCATGTTTGAGGGAGAGAGCACAAACACTTTACCACTAGTTAGTAGTGGTAAAGTGCACAGACTACTAAAGCCCATAAAAACAAATTCAGAGACACAGGAGGAGTAGATGAAAAATATATTCCTAATATATCAGTTCAAATACTTCTTCCAGGAAAACCCTACTTCATGTGCCCCTTTGACAGACTGGATTAAAAGGCAAGGGAAGCAATTGAAGGACTTGCATTTTTACCCAGTGTTTTTCATCAGTTCTATCATATTGCTTTATACATTTTCTGCCCGTCAGGTATAGTTTTGCAATTTTTACACAGCAGTATATGATTCTTGATGACTATAAATGTAATGAATAATTTCCAATACGTGGAGAGTTTCACCAGAAATATATCTATGATATAGTTAATAGCAGTTTGCTTTATCATTGACACTTTACCCCTCCTAATTCAAACCCCCAATTTAGTTCTCTCTCTGTTTTGAGCAATAAATATTGCTAACTTTTCCACTCAGACAATGACTTTTTTAAAGACGGACACTGGTGGAATTCCAAGTGTCGTGTTCACTTCCCTGTTGAAGAATTGGTCAACCGTCCCAATTGAACAATCTTTAATTTGGCACTCAAACAGCATATCAAATTCACTGCCTTTGTTAAACAGATGTCCTTTTTAGGTTTCTGCTGCACAGCGTGAAAGTGCTGTGCTTCTGAAATCTCTTGTGTTTAAGATATCTTAAAAGGGGGCTCGTATCAGTTCTCATAGCCAAATGACTGTGTTCATTTTCTTTTGAGTGAACTTTTTTTGTTAACTTCCTCTGGCTGCATGCATTTACAATATTTCTACTAAAGCTGTTCACTCTATTTAAGCCCCATCCACTGTCAAGATAAGTTTTCTTCCCATGGAAAAGGCAGACTGCTTCGAACAGTATGCTGGAATGTTTGCTTTTTCATTTCTTAGTTGTGTAAAGCAGATACTTTAGCCTTAGAACGTTTGTGGCATTTTCTATTCATTCCACAATACCTTTCTTTGCACTTTGTAGGCATTATCGTATTGATTTTTTCAACTTTATCTATTTGGTCATTATGATCAAATTCTAATGTTGTAATACACATTGTACGTTATAACTAAAGTTAATATACAAGAGCTATGCTATATTTTACTACTAAACAGGAAGTCACAAGTGCAGTTACCTTGCAGACAAAAGGGTCATGATTTGAATGGTGCAGCAGGTGCAGTGGCACCGGGGCCAAACATTCTAGGCACCCCACTAAACACCTCATATTGCAATATTTTACTACTAAACAGGCAGTCACATGTGCACTTACCTTGCAGACGAAAGGGTCATGATTTGAATGGTGAAGCAGGTGCAGTGGCACCTGGTCAAAAGGTTGTCAGAATTTCTCTTAACACCTAATATTGCTATGTGTTACAGCTATACAGGCAGTCACAATTGCAGAGTCCTTGCAGTTGAAAGGGGCTTGGTTTAAATGGTGCAGCAGGTGCAGTGGCACCCGGTCCAACTTCACTAAACATCAATATTGCTATATTTTACTATTAAACAGGCAGTCACAAGTGCAGTTGTCTTGGAGGCAACAAGGTCATTATTTGAATGGTGCAATGGCACCGGGCCCAAAATTATCAGAAGTTTTCTAAACACCTAATATTGCTATATTTTACAACTAAACAGGCAGTCACAAGTGTAGTTATCAGTCGCTAGGGTCATGATTCCAATAGTGCAGCAGGTGCAGTGGCACTAGGCCCAAGAGCTCCAGGCTCCCCACTAAACAGTGATTATTGCTATATTGTACAACTAAATAGGCAGTCACAGTACAGTTATCTTTCAGGCACTAGGGTCTTGATATTAGTGGTGCAGCAGGTGCAGTGGCACCAGGCCATAACGTTGTCAAAACTCCTCTAAAAACCTAATATTACTATATTTTACTACTAAACAGGCAGTCAAAACTGCAGTTATCTTGCAGTTGAAAGGGGCTTGAGTTAAATAGTGCATCAGGTGCAGCAGCACCGGGGCCAAAAGTTGTCATAACTCCACTCAACACCAAATATTGCTATATTTTACAACTAAACAGGCAGTCACAAGTTCAGTTATCTTGCTGGCAACAGGGTCAAGATTTGTATGGTGCAGCAGCACCGGGCCCACAATTTGTCATGACCTCCTCAAAACACCTAATATTGCTATATTTTACTTCTATAAAGGCAGACACACTTGCAGTTATCTTGCAGTTAAAAGGGGCTTGATTTGAATGATGCAGCAGGTGCAGTGGCACCGGGGCTAAAAACTTTACTACTAAACAGGCAGTCACAAGTGCAGTTATGTAGCAGGCACTAGGGCCATGATTTCAATGGTGCTGCAGGTGCAAGTTGTCAGAACTCCTCTAAAAACCAAATACTTCTATATTTAACTACTAAACAAGCAGTCACAAGTGTAGTTACCATGCAGGCACTAGGGTCATGATTTCAATGGTGCAGCAGGTGAAGTGACAGTGGGTCACGAAGCTCTAGGAACCCCTCTAAACACCAAATATTGTAATAGTTTACTATTAACCAGGCAGCCACAGGGGCAGTTACCTTACAGGCAATAGGGGCATGATTTGAATGGTGCAGACTTTCTCTGACTAATTTGTACAACTCATCAAGCTACAACTTACAACAGAAAACACCCTATTATTAATCACATAGGCAAAACCTAATGCATTTACCTTGTTTGTACAGTTATCACATATATTTTAACTGTGCACATTTTCACAGACTTATCCTGACAAATTATATTACTGCATTCCATTACCCGCAGCTTGTCGAGGCTGTCTTTAACTAGGGTAACTAATCTTCCCTTTAACCTAACCCTCCTAGATGCAGCTTGAAAAATGTTACAGAGCACTGAAAATAGATATCTGTTTAAAAAATCACAGGTTTCTTGAAGAAGAACCTCACCAAAATTCATGATGTACACTGCAATGTGTATTTCCTAACTCGGATCCAAATCTGTCAGCATTACATCTTATGAGAGACAGGGAAAAGAAGGATCACGGGAAAGATGTAATGAAGGGATGCAACTGTTAGATTTCTTTTCTAGCTTGGGAAATTAACTCAGAGGTTGCCATGTCAATGGGAGCCTGGGTTACACTAGATTTTCTTGTTTGTTCTATGCCCCACACATGGGGTATTTTTTTCTTTTTTCCATGGATGTACATCCCCCCTAAGGTTACTCATAAATTATTATATCACTCTGACACTTCTCTGCGTTCTCAAAGTACTACTGTAAATTTGCTACTAGTAACTTACAAGCATATTTTAGTTCGATATATATATATATAACAGAGAATGACATCTCCACCTGTGCTTCATATAACTACGAATTGAAAAGTAAAGGGAACGGAAGACAATAACAAACATCTAAGAAACATTGTTTCTGTTAGAACATAAATGAGCTGCAACATGTTGTGTAGCATTAGTTGTGTTATGTGTCATGGTGTGTGTTTGGGACAAGTAATGTGTTACAGTTGTCAAACTTTGAGGACGGTTTTAGGATAGGCAGGTGAGAGTTCCAATCTTCCTCAAACTACTCCAGCGACACTCATATGTATTTAGGATGCCATACAGCAGTAAATGGAAAATTAGGTAAAGGGAAAACATAGCCATCTTCTCAGGGCATCACACTGCTCCTCACAAGGTAATCTCACCGAAGGGTGCAGATGTAAACTCCGTGTTTTTGGATACAGCACATAAAGGGTAAACATTAGAAGAGAGCAGTATTATAAAACATGGGTACATTATCAAGAATAAATTGAGTGTCTGTGGCTTACCAGTCACCAATGCAGAGGTGGGGGTGTTGAGACCATTTATCAACTTGAGTACTGTTGGTGAACAACAGGGCACAAAGTAAACCTGATGCTGAACAGGCAAAGATCTCTGTATGTAGACAAGAAGAAGGTATGCATACGAAGCAACAACAAGGAAAGGTAATTCAGTAGCAAATGGGAAAATCGAATGGGAAATAACAAAGTAAAGGGACGCAGATCCGGGGTACGAACTATCAAGAGTGGAAGCCACTACAACTGTAAAGGGTTGGAATGTACTGATCAACTAGTAAGAGGATGCTTTGTACCTGCACTGCGATGCCTTCTGTCACCTGGAGGGGACTCTTACTGCCTTCAATGATTAATTTGTGAAAATATAAGTGCCAGGGCTCTCATCAGGAGGCCACTGCAGCTTGCGCCACACATTGCTTCTGCCATGCTTCCAATAATAGTAACAACACGACTACAAACCTTCACACTCCTACAAGTCTGACAATATAGCCTATTCAGGCCTCCAAAGCTTGGGCAGCAGGTAATAGTCATTTTTTATGTATAATTGTTGTTATAGTTTTTATGAACCATTTACTTCTGTGTACATTGTTGTTGTAGTTTCATTATTCTTCTATTTTATAGGAAGGAGATAATGTAATATCTTCATGTTGTTTTATTATGTACTATGGTTTCTTGTTCCTAGCTGCTCAGCCAGTGGGAATGTTCTGTGTGGAATGTTGGTGTGTGGGCCATGAGTTGAATGCTTGAGTGACTGGGTATGAGTGGTGACAGTTGGTGGAAGGGCTGAGCAGCTAGCAGGCTGCCCCAAGTGGGGTTGCTGTACGGGGTCTAAGCTACTTGTTTATCTACTTGAATAAACTTACTTGAACATCTTCTACCAGAGTGGACTACGTTACTACAATATTGAATTAATAATTACCTGTTGTTGTGGTCATCTCTAAATTAGCCAGACAGTGCTACCTTGTGGCAGACTGTCAAACATGCCGGTGTTGACAATTAAGTGCTGGTGTGAGCACTGGAAAACACTGGTCCAAATTAAGTACTGCTCCAAAGTGCTTTCTCTCTTGATTTTGTTCTGTGGTCTTGTCTACCTCCATAGTGAGAACAATCTGTCTGTCCTTGACCAAAATGTGGAATGGATACTTTTGGAAGTAATGCGTGAGTTCTTGCCCCTATGTTAATGTAAGTAGATGTGCGTGGTTTCCCTAAGGTCTGTCTTGTCTGAATTCTGTCAGGGATATATGTTTCAACATATGTAGTGTGAGAGGATGTATGTGTTTTTCTTGTAATTCATTAACAATGTACACCTTTGTAATGTTTGAAGTATGTATGTCTATTATGCTTTCATTTTTACAATGTGACTAGTAAAGCTCTTGTCAATATATACAGATATATTAACTTTGTTACGTTATTTAAAAAAAATATATATTTATTGTTTACATTTGTACAATATGATGTATGTTGTGTGCAATGTCTAAAGTTATTTAACAGTTTTTAAATCAATTTCTTTTTTTTAATATTATTCTAAGTTAACTATCCTATGACTTTCAAATGTTTGCCTTCTATTTATAAACATTTATTGAACTTGGTGGCTACAGCATGGTTAGTAAAGAAAAACCTAAGATTTAAGGCCTGATTACAAGCTTGGCAGACAGGGTTACTCTATCACAAATGTGACGATATCCCGCCATTGAATCCTATGGAACTTGTAGTACAGCGGATGGAATATCTGTCACATTTGTGACGAATTATCCCATCTGCCAAACTCGTATTCAGGTCCTTAGACACAACAGTTCCTTGAATATTGTCCCCAATATTGGTTGGAAAATATTGCATTCGCTTTTTTTAATTGACGTAACTCAGAGTGCCACAGTACATGATGATCATGACTTTTGGTAAAAGTAATATTACGGAAGTAAATTAAATGAGTAAAAGTGAATCAAATTAATAATTCAGATTTTCCACAGCTAGGTGGGTAAAAAATCATGATTTTATTAAAGACACGGAGGCTGATATTATGCATATCTCTTTAATTGCTAACTCACAGCAGCAACTACAAAACAATACAAGAACTTAGAACTGAAATGAATAAGAGTTCTAAATGCTATTTAATCCCTTGAGCGGCAGCCATCTTCCTTCTTTGTTGATGCGAACAACTTCTAAATAACAAAACACGATGAACAAAACAAATCCAATGTATCCAGACGTGAAATTCGAGGAATAAATAAACTCCTTCCAGATCACTTCTTATAATCTCCTCCTGAAATAGAAAAAACATAAAAAAATTATAGTGCGGGAAGTTCAGGGAGGGATAATATCAGCCATGATTTTCTACCCACCTAGCTGTGGAAAATCTGAATTTTATGGCAAGGCATGGAGGCCAATATTATGCATGTTCAAAGCCTTGCCATAATATTCCTAACCGAAGATTCCACAGGTTTGAAATAAAACTTTTTAAAAACTGAATCCGAAGACCAATCTGCTGCAGCTAAAATCCAATTGAGCCTACCACCCAGAAGAAGAGCTTTAGATGCCATTGCACCCCTTGAGGAATGGGCACCAAATTTACTCCAATCAATTCCTGCCTTCCCCATAACTTCTCTAACCCAACGTGATGAAGTAGGGGTGGAAACAGCTCTATGGGGATGTATATATGAAATTAACAACTGAGAATCCAAACTGCTCTTCACACTCTCAGTCCTTCTCTCATACTCACGAATACATCTCACAAAACACAACTTCCTACATTCATTTAAATTTGGATAAAAAATTGTCGTAGACATAGTCTTTGTTCTCTTGGTGATATAAAAGCACACACCCTCAGGAACAAACCTGCCTGAAATATCCAGTGCCCTCACATCAGAAACTCTTCTAAACGAGACAAGACATAATAGCATAACCAACTTCAAAGAAAGTTGCTTAAGACTCAAAAATTCATTCTCAAACCAACTGGCTAATTCCTTGAGAACAAGATCCACATCCACACAGACGTATACCTAGGACCAGGGCCACTTTAATTCTAATACTCCTCATGAGTCTTTTCACGTCATGTTGTCCAACTGGCATACTATCAATCAACTCATGCCCTGCAGAAATAGCTGGTCTCCCAACATTAATAGTACTATACGATCTACCCTCCAGAAAGGTTTCTGTTAAGAAATTTAACAGTGCAGTTATGTAGCAGGCACTAGGGCCATGATTTCAATGGTGCTGCAGGTGCAGTGGCACCAGGTTCAAAAGTTGTCAGAACTCCTCTAAAAACCAAATACTTCTATATTTAACTACTAAACAAGCAGTCACAAGTGTAGTTACCATGCAGGCACTAGGGTCATGATTTCAATGGTGCAGCAGGTGAAGTGACAGTGGGTCACGAAGCTCTAGGAACCCCTCTAAACACCAAATATTGTAATAGTTTACTATTAACCAGGCAGCCACAGGGGCAGTTACCTTACAGGCAATAGGGGCATGATTTGAATGGTGCAGCAGATGCATTGACACTGGGCCCAAAAGTTGTCAGAACTCCTCTAAACACATAATATTGCTATTACAGCAAGTAATTCTATTATTTCCCCCTTTCATTTCATTTCTCAAAATGTTGCTATTACTTACCCACACTATAGTACTAGTAACAACACAATATATTGCCTTTTTGTACATAAACAAGTCATAACACTTTAACAGACTTTCTCTGACTAATTTGTACAACTCATCAAGCTACAACTTACAACAGAAAACACCCTATTATTAATCACATAGGCAAAACCTAATGCATTTACCTTGTTTGTACAGTTATCACATATATTTTAACTGTGCACATTTTCACAGACTTATCCTGACAAATTATATTACTGCATTCCATTACCCGCAGCTTGTCGAGGCTGTCTTTAACTAGGGTAACTAATCTACCCTTTAACCTAACCCTCCTAGATGCAGCTTGAAAAATGTTACAGAGCACTGAAAATAGATATCTGTTTAAAAAATCACAGGTTTCTTGAAGAAGAACCTCACCAAAATTCATGATGTACACTGCAATGTGTATTTCCTAACTCGGATCCAAATCTGTCAGCATTACATCTTATGAGAGACAGGGAAAAGAAGGATCACGGGAAAGATGTAATGAAGGGATGCAACTGTTAGATTTCTTTTCTAGCTTGGGAAATTAACTCAGAGGTTGCCATGTCAATGGGAGCCTGGGTTACACTAGATTTTCTTGTTTGTTCTATGCCCCACACATGGGGTATTTTTTTCTTTTTTCCATGGATGTACATCCCCCCTAAGGTTACTCATAAATTATTATATCACTCTGACACTTCTCTGCGTTCTCAAAGTACTACTGTAAATTTGCTACTAGTAACTTACAAGCATATTTTAGTTCGATATATATATATATAACAGAGAATGACATCTCCACCTGTGCTTCATATAACTACGAATTGAAAAGTAAAGGGAACGGAAGACAATAACAAACATCTAAGAAACATTGTTTCTGTTAGAACATAAATGAGCTGCAACATGTTGTGTAGCATTAGTTGTGTTATGTGTCATGGTGTGTGTTTGGGACAAGTAATGTGTTACAGTTGTCAAACTTTGAGGACGGTTTTAGGATAGGCAGGTGAGAGTTCCAATCTTCCTCAAACTACTCCAGCGACACTCATATGTATTTAGGATGCCATACAGCAGTAAATGGAAAATTAGGTAAAGGGAAAACATAGCCATCTTCTCAGGGCATCACACTGCTCCTCACAAGGTAATCTCACCGAAGGGTGCAGATGTAAACTCCGTGTTTTTGGCAACAGCACATAAAGGGTAAACATTAGAAGAGAGCAGTATTATAAAACATGGGTACATTATCAAGAATAAATTGAGTGTCTGTGGCTTACCAGTCACCAATGCAGAGGTGGGGGTGTTGAGACCATTTATCAACTTGAGTACTGTTGGTGAACAACAGGGCACAAAGTAAACCTGATGCTGAACAGGGTAAAGATCTCTGTATGTAGACAAGAAGAAGGTATGCATACGAAGCAACAACAAGGAAAGGTAATTCAGTAGCAAATGGGAAAATCGAATGGGAAATAACAAAGTAAAGGGACGCAGATCCGGGGTACGAACTATCAAGAGTGGAAGCCACTACAACTGTAAAGGGTTGGAATGTACTGATCAACTAGTAAGAGGATGCTTTGTACCTGCACTGCGATGCCTTCTGTCACCTGGAGGGGACTCTTACTGCCTTCAATGCTTAATTTGTGAAAATATAAGTGCCAGGGCTCTCATCAGGAGGCCACTGCAGCTTGCGCCACACATTGCTTCTGCCATGCTTCCAATAATAGTAACAACACGACTACAAACCTTCACACTCCTACAAGTCTGACAATATAGCCTATTCAGGCCTCCAAAGCTTGGGCAGCAGGTAATAGTCATTTTTTATGTATAATTGTTGTTATAGGTTTTATGAACCATTTACTTCTGTGTACATTGTTGTTGTAGTTTCATTATTCTTCTATTTTATAGGAAGGAGATAATGTAATATCTTCATGTTGTTTTATTATGTACTATGGTTTCTTGTTCCTAGCTGCTCAGCCAGTGGGAATGTTCTGTGTGGAATGTTGGTGTGTCGGCCATGAGTTGAATGCTTGAGTGACTGGGTATGAGTGGTGACAGTTGGTGGAAGGGCTGAGCAGCTAGCAGGCTGCCCCAAGTGGGGTTGCTGTACGGGGTCTAAGCTACTTGTTTATCTACTTGAATAAACTTACTTGAACATCTTCTACCAGCGTGGACTACGTTACTACAATATTGAATTAATAATTACCTGTTGTTGTGGTCATCTCTAAATTAGCCAGACAGTGCTACCTTGTGGCAGACTGTCAAACATGCCGGTGTTGACAATTAAGTGCTGGTGTGAGCACTGGAAAACACTGGTCCAAATTAAGTACTGCTCCAAAGTGCTTTCTCTCTTGATTTTGTTCTGTGGTCTTGTCTACCTCCATAGTGAGAACAATCTGTCTGTCCTTGACCAAAATGTGGAATGGATACTTTTGGAAGTAATGCGTGAGTTCTTGCCCCTATGTTAATGTAAGTAGATGTGCGTGGTTTCCCTAAGGTCTGTCTTGTCTGAATTCTGTCAGGGATATATGTTTCAACATATGTAGTGTGAGATGATGTATGTGTTTTTCTTGTAATTCATTAACAATGTACACCTTTGTAATGTTTGAAGTATGTATGTCTATTATGCTTTCATTTTTACAATGTGACTAGTAAAGCTCTTGTCAATATATACAGATATATTAACTTTGTTACGTTATTTAAAAAAAATATATATTTATTGTTTACATTTGTACAATATGATGTATGTTGTGTGCAATGTCTAAAGTTATTTAACAGTTTTTAAATCAATTTCTTTTTTTTAATATTATTCTAAGTTAACTATCCTATAACTTTCAAATGTTTGCCTTCTATTTATAAACATTTATTGAACTTGGTGGCTACAGCATGGTTAGTAAAGAAAAACCTAAGATTTAAGGCCTGATTACAAGCTTGGCAGACAGGGTTACTCTATCACAAATGTGACGATATCCCGCCATTGAATCCTATGGAACTTGTAGTACAGCGGATGGAATATCTGTCACATTTGTGACGAATTATCCCATCTGCCAAACTCGTATTCAGGTCCTTAGACACAACAGTTCCTTGAATATTGTCCCCAATATTGGTTGGAAAATATTGCATTCGCTTTTTTTAAGTGACGTAACTCAGAGTGCCACAGTACATGATGATCATGACTTTTGGTAAAAGTAATATTACGGAAGTAAATTAAATGAGTAAAAGTGAATCAAATTAATAATTCAGATTTTCCACAGCTAGGTGGGTAAAAAATCATGAAGACACGGAGGCTGATATTATGCATATCTCTTTAATTGCTAACTCACAGCAGCAACTACAAAACAATACAAGAACTTAGAACTGAAATGAATAAGAGTTCTAAATGCTATTTAATCCCTTGAGCGGCAGCCATCTTCCTTCTTTGTTGATGCGAACAACTTCTAAATAACAAAACACGATGAACAAAACAAATCCAATGTATCCAGACGTGAAATTCGAGGAATAAATAAACTCCTTCCAGATCACTTCTTATAATCTCCTCCTGAAATAGAAAAAACATAAAAAAATTATAGTGCGGGAAGTTCAGGGAGGGATAATATCAGCCATGATTTTCTACCCACCTAGCTGTGGAAAATCTGAATTTTATGGCAAGGCACGGAGGCCAATATTATGCATGTTCAAAGCCTTGCCATAATATTCCTAACCGAAGATTCCACAGGTTTGAAATAAAACTTTTTAAAAACTGAATCCGAAGACCAATCTACTGCAGCTAAAATCCAATTGAGCCTACCACCCAGAAGAAGAGCTTTAGATGCCATTGCACCCCTTGAGGAATGGGCACCAAATTTACTCCAATCAATTCCTGCCTTCCCCATAACTTCTCTAACCCAACGTGATGAAGTAGGGGTGGAAACAGCTCTATGGGGATGTATATATGAAATTAACAACTGAGAATCCAAACTGCTCTTCACACTCTCAGTCCTTCTCTCATACTCACGAATACATCTCACAAAACACAACTTCCTACATTCATTTAAATTTGGATAAAAAATTGTCCTAGACATAGTCTTTGTTCTCTTGGTGATATAAAAGCACACACCCTCAGGAACAAACCTGCCTGAAATATCCAGTGCCCTCACATCAGAAACTCTTCTAAACGAGACAAGACATAATAGCATAACCAACTTCAAAGAAAGTTGCTTAAGACTCAAAAATTCATTCTCAAACCAACTGGCTAATTCCTTGAGAACAAGATCCACATCCACACAGACGTATACCTAGGACCAGGGCCACTTTAATTCTAATACTCCTCATGAGTCTTTTCACGTCATGTTGTCCAACTGGCATACTATCAATCAACTCATGCCCTGCAGAAATAGCTGGTCTCCCAACATTAATAGTACTATACGATCTACCCTCCAGAAAGGTTTCTGTTAAGAAATTTAACACATCTGCTAAAGGAGCTGATACAGGATCCAAACCCCTAGGTGAACACCAATGAAACCATCTCCCCCAGGCCAGCTTGTACGCCTTGGATGTCCCTGGAAAGCATGACTCCTTGATGAGTTTTGAAGCCTCCAAAAATAACTCTGACACCGGCCAGATTCTCCTGAAATCAGCCATGCCATCAGCCCCAAATGCCACTGTAGAACTAACTCGTAATTCCTCCCTGATGCATCTTTTAATATATCTGGGATGTCTGGAAGAAGAAGAGGGTCGGCCACCAACATTTCCATCACATCCGGATACCAAACCTGAGAACTCCAAAAGGGAGTTACCAAAACAATCTCTGCCACTTCCCTACTCACTTTCAGAAGGACTCTCTGAGTTAATGCAAAAGGCGGGAAAGCATAGGTCCTTAAATTGCCCCAATGTTGCAGAAAAGCATCCACTGTCACTGCTTGAGGATCCGGCCTCCAACTGAAGAACCTGGGAAGCTGAGCATTCACTCTGTTGGCAAACAGGTCCACTTCCATCGGACCCCAAAATGACTCTATCATTGAGAACACGTTCCTGTTCAAACCCCAATCGCTGAAATCCTACAACTGTCTTGAATTCCAGTCTGCCACAGAATTGCTCACACCCAGTAAATATTGAGCTTGAATCATGATATTTCTTCCTGGACAAAAATCCCTCGCCAGATCTGCTAGTGCCTTGGAATGCGGACCTCACAGCTTGTTTACGTATCTCACCGCCAGCACATAGTCCATTTTCAAGAGGTCACAACACTTCACCTGGGGGCATATGTTTCAAGCGATTTTGTATTCGCAAACGCTGCGATTCGAAAACAGCGTTTGCGAATACAAAATCGCAAAACGCGATGTATGAGCCTTTTTTCGCATCACACAAATAAGGACTCGCTAATTTTGCGATTCCTTAATTTTACGTAAGCATTTAAGGAATCGCAAATCGCGATTCCTTAAATGCTATGTAACAAGCACCCAAGTTGTGCGATTTCTCCTTAGAAATCGCAAATTACCACCAACTTCAAGTTGGTGGTATTTTGCGAATTCTTTCAAAAATGCACTTTTTGGCATTTTTCTTGGTGCCATGTGGCGCACATTCATGCCCTTGTGGCATGTATGTGCGCCATATGTGCACACTTGCTCATTTCAGGGGTGCATCAGGGTGTCATCATGACACCCTTGCACCTTTGAAATTATTCTGAATTTGCGATTAGCAAATTGCGAATCGCAATTTGAGAATGGCTTCCCATTCATTCCTATGGGCCTCCTGGCCCATAGGAATGAATGGGAAGGTACTCCTTAATTGCGATTTCGCAATTTGCTAATCGCAATTAAGGAATATTAAGAATTCGCAAAATATGTGCGAATTTTTAAATACATCCCGTTTTGCAATTCTCAAATAGCGATTCTCAAAAAATCGTTATTTGAGAATCGCAAATACGGTTTTTGATACATATGCCCCCTGGTCCCTTACAAAATTCTTCACCACAAATGAACCTGCCAGAAATTCTAAATAATTGATGTGCATCTCCATCTCCTGACCTGTTCTTTCCCTCCTGTCATCACTGAACCACACCTTGCTCCCCAACCCTGAAGGCTGTCATCTGACTCTAAGACCAAATCTGGACTCTGTCCAAAAATGGCCCTTCCATTCCAAGCCTCTAGATTCTCTAGCCACCACCTCAATTCCTCCCTTGTCTCTGAATCTATCTGAACTTTGTCTGAATAACTCAACCCTCTGTTTAAATAAATCGTCTTCAACCTCTGCAACGCCCGATAATGAAGGGGAGAAGGGAAGAGAGCTTGAATTGAGGCAGAGAGGAGACCAAGGATCCTCTCAATCTGTCTCTGAGTTAAACACTCGCCTACTTAAGCTCTCCGCACCTCCTTGCAAATCTTTTTCACTTTGTCCATTGACAATTTCAATACACAATCCCAAGGTTCAAATCTGAAAACCTAAAAACACTGTCTCCTGACTCGGAACCAAACACAACTTTTTGTTGTTCACCACAAAGCCTAAATCCTCTATCATTCGCACAGCCAGAGTAGCATGCTTCAGGGCAAGATCCTTGCTCTCTGCCATTATAAGAATATCATCCAAGTAGACTATGAGCCTCACGCCTCTTGTGCGTAACCAAGCCACAATTGGTCTAAATATTTTTGTAAAGCACCATTGTGCCGAGGTTAAACCGAAAGGGAGGCTCCTGAATCTCCATATGGAACCCTTCCACTGGAACTTTAGAAGATCTCTTTGACTCTGACAAACTGGGACAGTTAGGTAAGCTTCTTTCAAGTCTAAATGGGTCAACCAATCTCCCTTCCTTAGGAGGTCTCTTAACATGTGAATTCCCTCCATCTTGAAATGGTTGTATTCCACCCACTCGTTCAATTCTTTGAGATTTATGACAGGTCTCATACCCTTGTCTTTCTTTTCTACAAGAAATATGTCTGACCTTTTTATTGCACCCTTCTCTGCTAACTCTTGAACCTCCTTTTCTACCATCTCCTCTTCTTTCTTTGAGAATCTCAAAGGGTCCGGCTTCTCTTCTGAACTGGAGTACTCACAAAGTCTATTTTGTAACCACTTACCGTCTGTAACACCCAAGGATCTGAAGTTATCTCCTTCCACCTGTCTATAAAACTGTCAAGTCTGCCACACAATTTTACTGGAATAGAAGAAAGGTCTTTTGCCAAACATACCTTGTCTTGCTCTTCTATCACCCCGGAACCCTCCTCTTCCACATTGCCTCTGTGGGTAGAAGGTGGGTGTGAAGCCCCCTGAAGACTGGAAACCTCCAAATCTATATCCACACGAGAGAGTATTTCGCGAAACACCATATCCCCGGCTGGGGAATCGGCCCCGCATTCTCCCGACCATTCCAGAAACCCTCTTAATCTGTTTGCACCTTCTGAATTGAATTAAATGCCCCCGCATAACGGGCCATCTCCTTCACAAATCCCTCCCCGAAAAAAGAGTCCCTTTGCCTCTTTGCCTGACTCCTTTTCTGACAACTCAGCCAGCATAGGATCAATTTTCATCAGTAGGCTCTTCCTACGTTCACAGCAGAGTGATGCGTTTGCATTCCCCAGCAAACACATCGCCCTCTGGACCCATTGCCTTAATTCCAAGACATCTACGGATCCCTCCTGAGGATATGCTTCCTCATAGATGTCAAATATTTTTGTTAGAGGTCTAAAAACATCAAGAAGGCGATCTTGACATCGCTTCAATCCTTTATCAAGACCCCTTCTTGGGTCTCTTCCCAGCTTATCAGGAAAGTCAACATTTTTGCATCTAGTTCTGGAGTGACAGCCACTTTATTGGCCAATAAAGGGCTAGGCCATTCTGAACGTAACCTGGTACGGACCTCTTTTGGCATTTCTCTTCTAACCCAGAACTCCACATATCCTGCAACATGTTTACTGGGTACCCATTGTGGAGATAAAGGGTGTTGAATAGTATTTGGGTCAAACATAAGATCGCCCAATGGGTCCATCATTTGATCCTCATTCTCATTCTCTTTCCTCTCCTTTTTTACCCTTTTAGTCTCAATTACCTCATCATCCGATGAATCAAACTCAGAAGAGCAAGATATAACAATGTCCCCACTACTAGAGGACTCATCACAGACAATCACTCTGTGATCCCCTTTCGTGGACTCTATAGCCTTTTCATACACCTCCTTTGAGGCAAGCCTTCCTGATAAAAAGGCCCCCTTTTCTTTGCCTACGTTATTCTTTGGCAAATGCTTCCTTATCTGTGAAGCCTTTTTTCCAACACCACTAATTGTCGGTACCTTCTCCACTGACCAAAATTGTTTCTCATCAACTTTCCTTACGAATCTTCCTTCTAATCTATCCATACAATCATCTAATTTCTTCCCTAACTGAGTAGCCAGGACAGATACAGCCTTATCCACTCATTCCTGCACTTTTCCTTCAACCTCACCTTCAAAACTCCTTTCCTTATCCATTTTTATTATTATATATTCACTTCAGTAATACCTGACAACCAAATAACCTCTCAACTAAGTGTCTATACATCTAACAACTCTTAAAATTTCCCAAAGATACCAAAAGTAACCTCCCTCAGCAAATAATCCAGCTACCTTGACCTGTCACACGAAGGTAACTGACTCCCTCAGTCAAAAAACAAATTAGAACAGAGTCTACAACCCAAAAGATGTCGGCCAAAAAACACCTATAAATTTATTGGATTTGCCCAATCCAATATGGCTGCCGCGTCACATGACACCCTACGGTGGCTCTTGTAGCTCATTACCAATGCAGCTTACAGCCCTGTTTTGAGGTGACTCCCATTCGAACTTGCTTACTTTCCCTCAAAATTCTTATTTATTTATTTATTATTTGCCCGAGGCCAAATGTGTCGCGCCACTCTAGATCCCACTACTCCTTCAACGCTCAACTATAAACGATTCGTGTGGCTTATTAGCATCGCGCGACTCCTCCTCTATGTTAGAGGTGAGACGTGCAGTTCTGAACCAGCGCGCGACTCATCCTCTATGTCAGAGATGACTTGCGCTGCTCACAGGCAGCATGCGACTCTGCCCCTCCTGCCGAAGCAAGCTACGCGTGTCCATGGCAGCGCGCGACTTTCTCCATGAGAATAGAACGAGTCGTGCGGCTGTGAAACAGCGCGCGGCTTGTAAATTAATCACCAACACCAGCCAATGGTCGTTTCAAGACCGCACCAGATTACACAGCGCACGCTGGCCAAAATTAGATAACTAAGCCTAATAAACAATCCAAACAAAGATATAACAAAACCGGAGAGAGAGAAAATGTACCCATAAATATAATCTTATAAAGGGTAATACCAAGAAGTAAAATATATTCGAATGAAAGCTGAATAATTAAATCTCACTCACTCATACAAGGTCACTCAGCAACACCAATCTCATTAACTTGCATAAATCAACTCAGAGAAGCTTAAGTTCCTCTATCATTAAATATAAGAGTACATTAAAAAATGTGACTTATCTGTAGCTGTGAACAGCAACAAAGAAGGAAGATGGCTGCCTCTCACGGGATTAAATAGCATTTAGAACTCTTATTCATTCCAGTTCTAAGTTATTGTATTGTTTTGTAGTTGCTGCTCTGAGTTAGCAATTAAAGAGATATGCATAATATCAGTAGGCCTGGGCAGTGAACTTCGCTCCGTTCGCAGAGTTTTCTGCACTCCGCGGATCTCGCGGAGTACAGAAAACTCCGCTTTGTGCAGCGGAGTTTTTTCCCCGCTCGTGATCGCGAACGGTAAGTTCGCGAGCACGAGCTGCCGCTCGGATAGAATTTCTACCTGAGCTGCAGGAATACCAGCACGAACTGCACTTCGCACTGCACTCCCCTACTTGCGGAACTTTGCAGAATTTTTTTCTTGTAATTTCGTGGAGTTCCGCAAAGCAAAACTCCGCGAACTATGCCCAGGCCTAAATATCGGCCTTTGTGCCTTGCCATAAAATGACTATAAATCAAACGATTTACATAAAATTCCCTACATTGACAGTTTCAAATCTAGGCACATTCTACGTTTGACATTTTATAATATGACATGTCTCCACATTCCGTTTGTTAATTCCGTACATTATATGGGAGTAACACTAGTGCAAATTTCTATAAACTGAAAAAAATCTGTGACAGATCCAGTCCATTAGTACCTCAAATGTGAAAGGCTTGAATAAGTACGAATAGAGTGCAGGTATTAAAAAAAACTCCTATAAAAAATGTACATGCATAAATAACATCATAAATAACATCTCTGCAATAAATGTGAATTAAGTCAGGAAACGAGATAAGGGTGAAACTTGTGCAGTCTCTGAGATGCTGACCTGGGGGCTATTTCAAGGACTAACAAACTGGATAGGCCTTAATGATGCAGGGGGCTACTGTATGTGCTTACAGAGCATACCATTCATAAATCACATGATCTCCATGCATATCTCAACACATGCTGTTCTTCAGAAGCACTTGGATTTTTTTCTAGAAACTAACGACCTCCTACATGGTTCACAATTGGGCTTCAGAACTGGTTACAGCACGGAGACCTTGCTTGTTGAAGTTTCCAAATCTGTGAGAGTTGGTGGACCGAGGCGCTTCTGCAATGCTTGTACTACTAGACCTGTCAGCAGCATTCGACATGGTTGCACATATGATTCTGCTTAAGAGACTGAATCAAGTAGGTGTGCAGGGAATAGCTTTTTCCTGGCTGCAGTCGTTCCTGGAGAACCGTTCTCAGCAGGTGTTTCTGCATCTTTTTCTCTCTTCACAGAAACCTCTAGTATGTGGGGTGCCTCAGGGTTCTGCGCTAAGCCCACTGTTGTTCAATATCTAAATTGCCCCACTGGCTACTTTTGTTGAGTCATGGGGCGTGAAGGTGGTTTCCTATGCTGATGACACGCAGCTGGTGTTCTCTTTTTAAGAACATTCGGTGGCGGCCTTTCTTTCCTTCTCAAGAATGCCCTTCCGAGGGACTTTCGCTGCAACCTCTCCTACCTTGGTTTCAAAAGAGACCTAAAACGTCATCCCCTCAATAAATACTGCAGTCCATAATTCTTTCAGATCCTGCTATCCTTTGATCACCTGTATTGGTCATCTTTCTGCTAACCTGATGACCTTTTGCTTTCCCTATGTTCTTCTTATTGTTTACTCCTGCCTTTGCTCTCCTTGGTCTCTCATGTATTTTGTCAGCTCTTACTACTTTGCTGTAAGTTTCTTTTGGCGTTCTCCCCTGTTTTTGTTAATTTGTTCTTGACCTCTCTTCAGCTACCCCTTCCCTCTTACCACTACAAATGCTTCCTTGTTTACATTTTATTGTGTGCGCCGTAGTTATACCTCCCTTATTTTATTTAACTGTATATAACCTTCGAATCCTCAGATTTTTGTCTTTCTCGTGATTCAATGATTAGATTTGCATGTTCCTGATTGTAGATTTTACTTGGAACTATTGTTTCCATTGATATTTGCCTGGCTCCTGCTCCTGTAAAGTGCTCTAGCCAGCGCTATATAAAACCTTACAAATAAATAAATATTTCAAGGAATGCCTGAAAAACATCTCGGTATGGATGAATGAGAATTGCCTAAAACTAAATGCTGAGAAGACGGAAGTCTTGTTTTCTAGTCAGGCATCACACCCTTTATCAAAGCTGGCCTACAGAGCTGAATCCACCACCAATTCCGGTGGATTCAGCTAGAAACCTGGGAATCAGACTCGACAAAGACCTTTATTTTAAGATGCAGGTGCATCACGTTTCTTCCATGTGCTTTCGGAAAACAAGAGCCATTAGGAAATTCATATGCTTTTTGCCGGAACACTGCAGGAAGATTACGGTTCATGCTCTGGTGATCTCACAGCTGGATTACGCCAAAGCCTTTATCTGGGGTTACCTGCATACCTAGCCCGCACGCTACATATAATTCAGAATGCTGCAGCAAGATGATTTGGTGGGTACCCTGTTGGCATCATATCTCCCCTCATCTAACACAGCTCCATTGGCTTCTGGTTACCAGGAAGATAGAGTTCAAGTCTTTGATCCTGGCTTTTAGAACCACCATAGACTTAGGCCCTGGTTATCTCAGGCAGATGCTGCAGTTATATCATCAGGAACGTGCCCTGCGATCCAACAACTTGCGATTCTTTCGGGTTCCATGCTTTTTCAAAGCCCGGCAAGGTGGCAGATCCTTCTCGGTTAAAATAGCAAAACTGTGGAACTCTATGCCGGCCCACATCTGCCGGATTGAAACAGAACCTGAATTCAGGAAAGCGTTAAAACCTGGCTCGTTATCCAGTCATCGGGGCTGGCTTGAACCTCTCGTTATCCAATTAAGCAAGGGGGACCCCAAAGCAAAAATGTAGGCGGGAACAGCGGGGTATAGAGATCAAAGTGAATCCAGAGAAGACACCCACCCTCCTAAATGTATAAACGGGCCTAACACATAGGTCCCTGAATCAAAAAACAGCACTAGGCTCGAGCTGAAAACACACTCTGGTTAGGACACAGTATTAGACAATACAACAAAGTAGAAAAATATAAGTTTCTTGTTTATTGTGTATTTTTTATATATATGTATGCAATACGGAATTCATATTGTCGGATACTTTTTATAATTTTTTTGCAAATAGACAAATTTAATAAGGTGAAACAAATATCAATCAACAATACACAGTATTGGTATAATCAAATAGCAATATGTCCCACTCAACATTCAACACATGCATACACACAATCATTCCATCACAATTCAACTAATATAAAACAGTCAAGATTTCAGGGATCCAGCAATGTGATCGTATGGGTGATGAACATATATATCATCCAGATGGAAAGCATACGGTACAGTGGAATACAAGCTGCTGAGAGTACAGGCGCCAACGCGCGTTTCGGTATTGGACCCGAGCAAGGGTCAAACCTTCATCAGGGCGCAGACTGGTAGGTAGAGGGGGACATAGGCTATACCTGGGTTTAATCAAAAGAGAGG
This sequence comes from Triturus cristatus, assembly GCF_964204655.1. Lineage (NCBI taxonomy): Eukaryota > Metazoa > Chordata > Amphibia > Caudata > Salamandridae > Triturus > Triturus cristatus. Next base: position 326,727,858 of record NC_140587.1, read on the forward strand.
GAAACATATAAAAAAAAAGGATAAACAACAACGATAAACACATTTATACATTGAATCTAATATACAATCATCAAACATGGTAAATTATCCATGGGGATCAGCTCAAGTAATGCAAATAGATTGATACCATAAACGTAGTTTATATGGAGGGTCCAACCGGTACCCATCGAGAACAAATGAGCAAGAGCACCTCCAGAGTCAGAGTTTCGTCAGAACAAAGACCAATTGGATATACCAACTGTGGAACAGGATCAGGCGTCCATGAGAGAGAACAAGCATGCAAAAGATAAAGATAGAAGAGTAAAAAGACCAATTTACCACAAGTGTAGCCATCGTGCACGAAAAGCAAAATAGGATAGGTGATTATTACTACAAGGAAGATACAATTGAAATAGATCTAAATAGTCTTACGTGTTTTTGTTAAAACGTATCCCCTACAAATAGGGGATTAGAGGCACGTCAGCAAAAGGGAGGTGTAACTCGATATAGTAATTAATCTCAGCACTGGAGTAGTCTGTAGAGAATAAAAACCAAAAATAGCCGCTAAAATTTTCTAGACTTATTTCGGGAGGTTTCATGAGAAAAATGGGGAGCACGCAGGAGGTCGTATTCACAACTGGCGAGACCTACCAAACGACTGATATCAGGACGACATCTTCATCAAATACTGGACGTGTCATAGCTGGTCAGCTTTGAGTTGGGTGGCAGGATATAGAAATCGATAGCTCAAGACAAATGCTGGTTGATCTAAAAGAAAGATATAAATCATCAGCATGAGGGATGTCGAGAGCTGATTTAGGGTGGGAGGTATGGGTTTCCCTTTCAAGTGGATCAAGTAAGACTGGTGTTAACAGCAACCCACCTGTTGATAAAATGCGTCACAGCTGCGTTATAGTTTGAGATCAGCTAGTTATCTGGCCGTACGGGCTTGTTCAACCAACAACAGCATGTAAATGAATACATGGCACGGGCTTCTAGGTAAGGATCGTCTCCTAAGTATAAAGGAATAAGATATTTTGCAGTTAGCAGGGGAGAGGAGATTCGATATAGTGCTATCATGCATTTGTATAGAAATACAGATCATCGTTCCGGAAAAACGGCAAATATGTACACAAATCGACAGTTCAAGTAGCAATAGTTAAATGTTGCTCATAGCATGCCATACTGGTATGCTTTGCAAAGAATAATACAAAGACAATGTCCGGAGAAGGGGGGGGGGGATTTTTTTAGAGTACATTCTTAAGTCATTATCACCGACAGTGAGATAATCGAGCAACCTGCTCTAAATATAGTCGCGAAAATAGGCGAATCTAGAATCCGGGGAAACGTGGCACTAGTCCAGGACCAGAATACTTACAGTTTTGTTCGAGCAGCATCGTTCGTCCGTCAGGATCCCGCAATCGGTGGATCTTTAGTGAATTCCGTCAGGGGGTTTCGCGCTTTTTGAAACGATCAAAAGAGAGTCGCCAGGCAATGGGAGAATACGTAGAGTGAAGTACAGGGAGGCAGAAAGAGGACTATGTCGTATGCTTGCTGTGTTATAATCGACAACGAGCGGCCATGTTGGAGGGGACCCTGTATCGTATAAAAGACTAAAAGCGGGTAAGCGCTAGAAAATAGTATATCAACTAATGATCTAACATATTAGGATATACAATTGGCATAGTTAAAGCAGAATGCTGAGTGGATCAAATCAAACATTATGCCATAAGTATTTCCACCGATAACGTGGGAATAACAGGGAAGACAGACACTGGGTTAAGTGATGGCATTTTCCCACTGAATGGTCTCATTTAAGCCGTGTTGGACAGAATCCAGATAAGATATCCAGAAAGTTTCTCTCTTCTTCATGATGATACTGGGATCTCTACCTGGGGGAGAACGGATCTTTTCAAGGATAGACCATTTAAGGTCCATAACATTGTGGTTTGCGGTTAGCCAGTGATTAACCAGCGGTGCAGTAGATTTCCTTAGTCTAATGTTGGATTTGTGTTCGCACATCCTAATTCTGCACTCGCGGCCTGTTTCCCCGACGTAAATTAGACCGCAGGGGCATGTGATGATGTAAATCACATTGGATGATCGACAGTTGGTCATTTCAGGGAGAGTGATGAGACGACTGTTAATGGTGATAGTGTCCCCCACAATCGCGTTTGGACATGCCTGGCAATTACCACAGCGGTGGTTCCCCCTGATAGGTTTCAATCCAGAGATAGCAGTCTGGTTAGAGGTCTTCTTTTCCATAGTTTTCCCTTTGATTAAAAAGTTTTTAAGGTTCTTGTTGCGTCGAAAAGCAAACAATGGTTTAGGAATTTTGGTTTCATCATTGCTGATGTTTAGGAGGTACCAGGATGAATTTATGGTCTGTCTGATCCTATGGTTGATATTCGAGTGTTTAGTGAAGCATACCAGTTTGTCTAGGCAGTTGATCTCCTTAGACTCAAACATGGATTCTCTGTTGAAGTATCTTGCTCTCTTGAAGGAATCTTTGATCAGCTTATGAGGGAAATCTCGGCTGAGTAATTTAACCTTAAGGATGTCGGCATCAATTAAGAAATCCTTCATGTGTGAGCAGTTTCTCCGGATACGGAGAAATTGGCCAAAGGAGATACTGTCCCTTTGGCTCCTTGGGTGATAGCTACCGTATTGTAGTAGCGTATTTCTGGCGGTGGGTTTGACATACAGTGATACACAAATTTTGTTTTGATTGTGTTGAATCCAAACGTCCAGAAATTCCACCCTTAGATTGCTGCAGTGTACCGTAAATTTCAAGTTGGTGTCAGCAGCATTCAGCCAAGCAACAAATTCATCGAGAGAACTGCTGTTGTCGCCGTTCCAGATGAAGAAAATGTCATCAATGAAACGCGACCACACTCGGACATTCTCATAAAAAGGCGCAAGTTCGTTATAGATGTTGATCTGTTCAAATCGTCCCATATAGAGACAAGCTATGCTAGGGGCACAGGACGCCCCCATGCTAACGCCCTGTATCTGGTGAAAGTAGTTGTTATCAAATTCGAAATAATTTTCACTCAGGACAGTTCTCAAGCATTGGATGATGAAGGGGGCGTTGGTGATTTCGGATTCCATGGCCAGGATCTCTTGAATCACCAATAGTGCTCCATCCTCGGGTATGTTGGTATATAAAGCTTCCAGGTCAAACGTGAATAGCAGTTCTTTTTCTGGGTCGAATGGAGTGTTTTCAATTTTGGAGATGAAGTGGCCAGTATCTTTCACATAGGATTTAAGTTTGCTGACCAGCGGTTTCAAGAAGGAATCTACGTATTTGGAAAGAGGTTCTAGAGCTGAACCAATGGTGGATACGATCGGTCTAAGAGGTGGGTCACAGATGTCTTTGTGCGTCTTAGGTACCCCGTATATGATGGGCATACGGGTGTATCGTGGGATTAGGAATTCAGCTTCCTTAGCACAGATGAAGTTCCCCTCGACCGCGGTTTCAACCATTGAAAGTATAAGCAGCTTGAGGTTGGGTTCGGGGTTCCTCAAGATTCGTTTGTAATGTCTAGTGGATGACAAAAGAATGTTCATCTTCTCAATGTATGTGGGGGTGTTAAGGATGACAATACCCCCTCCCTTATCGCACGGCTTAATGGTGAGTTGTCTGTTCTCTCGCAGGGATTTAAGAGCATTCTGCTCAACCGAAGATAGATTATTATCAGGTTTGGGGACAAATTTGATAATTTTCGCAATCTTCAATAAAACTGCTTTTTCGAAGATACCGACCTCTGGTCCAACAAGGTCCAAGCTAGGAGTAACATCCGAGGGGGGCCTCAGGCCCGAGCGGTTCTCACTAGAATCAGGGGATGGTCTGTTGAGGAAGAATTTTCTTAACCTAATTTTCCTAAAAAAGGAATAGAGATCTTTCATGAACTCGAATTTGTTAAATGAGGTAGTGGGAACAAAAGATAAGCCCCTAGATAAAAGAGTCATGGCGTTAGGATTAACCTTGGACACAGATAAATCGAAAACCGGAATATCTATTGTGTTTTCCAATATTGGTTGTGTCTTGTTTGGATATACATTTGTGGTTGGCCCTGACCCTGATGGTAGTTCCTCATTCGAGGTGTTCGGGTTCTGGGGCGGTAGTTCCCCCTGCGGTTGCCTAAAAAATGATCAGGCATCGCCGGTCGATCGAAAGATTCATGCCGGGGTTGATAGTTCGAGTTATAGTTCGTCTCATAGTCGGCAGGCCCTTCACCCTCCGAGTCCGTGGTATCCGAAAAGGTTGTGATCTTTTTGTTGTTGCCCCACCTCATATTGCCATAAGGTGGTCCATTAGTGTCAGGCATGTTATAAAAACTAGACATAAGATATGGGTATGTCCTTTCTTGGGAGAAAAGCCTAATGTCCTTCCTCAATTTCTTGGTCTTCCTTTTCAGGAGATAGGTCGAGAAAGAGTCCAGTTCTTGAGCATTTTTTTCATGGCTAGTTCAACAGAGTTATCTTTTTTGAGTTTTTCTTCGAGTTCTTCTATTTCTTTATTCATCATAGATAGAATTTCTCTTGCCGTCTCGATGATTAACATCATCCAGTCGCGTGAGCATCTGTTCGATATTAACGCCCACTTCTCAAGAAACTGTCTAATTTCGATAAATAAGCCTGGGATATTGCGCACTCGTAGTCCAAACGGGATAGTGCCTGCCTTTAAATATTCGAGCATAAAATTGGCATGGGCCTCGGTCCGTTTGGATTTTTTCTTTAGGTTAAAGAGTTTAGTCCATTCTCCTTCGAGGCCTTTGGATAGCGAAAATTGTTTATCGCTGCCTACTGCTACACCAATAAGTCGTGCAAAGTCCTCGTCAGAGAACCCAAACGTTTTAATGCTCTCCATGTTTAAGATGAAAAAACACTATAGCTTAGGCAGAGCAGCACTATTTTAGATGGGTAATGTCAATAAAACAATCGGACATGAGAGGAGCAATAAATGTTGAGTGAAAGAATAGTGTCAAGATAAGTGCATATAAATATCAAGATTGTGCTAATTAGGAAATAGTGGCCACTTGGGTATAGGTGTAGGGAGGTAAGAGATATGGGCGGAGGTACTCATACACAACTATTCTCACACAAAAGCAACCCCCACAGCAGCCAGGCTGTGAAGAGATATCCAATTAAGCAAGGGGGACCCCAAATCAAAAATGTAGGGCGGGTACAGCGGGGTATAGAGATCAAAGTGAATCCAGAGAAGACACCCACCCTCTTAAATGTATAAACGGGCCTAACACATAGGTCCCTGAATCAAAAAACAGCACTAGGCTCGAGCTGAAAACCCACTCTGGTTAGGACACAGTATTAGACAATACAACAAAGTAGAAAAATATAAGTTTCTTGTTTATTGTGTATTTTTTATATATATGTATGCAATACGGAATTCATATTGTCGGATACTTTTTATAATTTTTTTGCAAATAGACAAATTTAATAAGGTGAAACAAATATCAATCAACAATACACAGTATTGGTATAATCAAATAGCAATATGTCCCACTCAACATTCAACACATGCATACACACAATCATTCCATCACAATTCAACTAATATAAAACAGTCAAGATTTCAGGGATCCAGCAATGTGATCGTATGGGTGATGAACATATATATCATCCAGATGGAAAGCATACGGTACAGTGGAATACAAGCTGCCGAGAGTACAGGCGCCAACGCGCGTTTCGGTATTGGACCCGAGCAAGGGTCAAACCTTCATCAGGGCACAGACTGGTAGGTAGAGGGGGACATAGGCTATACCTGGGTTTAATCAAAAGAGAGGGAAACATATAAAAAAAAGGATAAACAACAACGATAAACACATTTATACATTGAATCTAATATACAATCATCAAACATGGTAAATTATCCATGGGGATCAGCTCAAGTAATGCAAATAGATTGATACCATAAACGTAGTTTATATGGAGGGTCCAACCGGTACCCATCGAGAACAAATGAGCAAGAGCACCTCCAGAGTCAGAGTTTCGTCAGAACAAAGACCGATTGGATATACCAACTGTGGAACAGGATCAGGCGTCCATGAGAGAGAACAAGCATGCAAAAGATAAAGATAGAAGAGTAAAAAGACCAATTTACCACAAGTGTAGCCATCGTGCACGAAAAGCAAAATAGGATAGGTGATTATTTCTACAAAGAAGATACAATTGAAATAGATCTAAATAGTCTTACGTGTTTTTGTTAAAACGTATCCCCTACAAATAGGGGATTAGAGGCACGTCAGCAAAAGGGAGGTGTAACTCGATATAGTAATTAATCTCAGCACCGGAGTAGTCTGTAGAGAATAAAAACCAAAAATAGCCGCTAAAATTTTCTAGACTTATTTCGGGAGGTTTCATGAGAAAAATGGGGAGCACGCAGGAGGTCGTATTCACAACTGGCGAGACCTACCAAACGACTGATATCAGGACGACATCTTCATCAAATACTGGACGTGTCCTAGCTGGTCAGCTTTGAGTTGGGTGGCAGGATATAGAAATCGATAGCTCAAGACAAATGCTGGTTGATCTAAAAGAAAGATATAAATCATCAGCATGAGGGATGTCGAGAGCTGATTTAGGGTGGGAGGTATGGGTTTCCCTTTCAAGTGGATCAAGTAAGGCTGGTGTTAACAGCAACCCACCTGTTGATAAAATGCGTCACAGCTGCTTTATAGTTTGAGATCAGCTAGTTATCTGGCCGTACGGGCTTGTTCAACCAACAACAGCATGTAAATGAATACATGGCACGGGCTTCTAGGTAAGGATCGTCTCCTAAGTATAAAGGAACAAGATATTTCGCAGTTAGCAGGGGAGAGGAGATTCGATATAGCGCTATCATGCATTTGTATAGAAATACAGATCATCGTTCCGGAAAAACGGCAAATATGTACACGAATCGACAGTTCAAGTAGCAATAGTTAAATGTTGCTCATAGCATGCCATACTGGTATGCTTTGCAAAGAATAATACAAAGACAATGTCCGGAGAAGGGGGGGGATTTTTTTAGAGTACATTCTTAAGTCATTATCACCGACAGTGAGATAATCGAGCAACCTGCTCTAAATATAGTCGCGAAAATAGGCGAATCTAGAATCCGGGGAAACGTGGCACTAGTCCAGGACCAGAATACTTACAGTTTTGTTCGAGCAGCATCGTTCGTCCGTCAGGATCCCGCAATCGGTGGATCTTTAGTGAATTCCGTCAGGGGGTTTCGCGCTTTTTGAAACGATCAAAAGAGAGTCGCCAGGCAATGGGAGAATACGTAGAGTGAAGTACAGGGAGGCAGAAAGAGGACTATGTCGTATGCTTGCTGTGTTATAATCGACAACGAGCGGCCATGTTGGAGGGGACCCTGTATCGTATAAAAGACTAAAAGCGGGTAAGCGCTAGAAAATAGTATATCAACTAATGATCTAACATATTAGGATATACAATTGGCATAGTTAAAGCAGAATGCTGAGTGGATCAAATCAAACATTATGCCATAAGTATTTCCACCGATAACGTGGGAATAACAGGGACGACAGACACTAGGTTAAGTGATGGCATTTTCCCACTGAATGGTCTCATTTAAGCCGTGTTGGACAGAATCCAGATAAGATATCCAGAAAGTTTCTCTCTTCTTCATGATGATACTGGGATCTCTACCTGGGGGAGAACGAATCTTTTCAAGGATAGACCATTTAAGGTCCATAACATTGTGGTTTGCGGTTAGCCAGTGATTAACCAGCGGTGCAGTAGATTTCCTTAGTCTAATGTTGGATTTGTGTTCGCACATCCTAATTCTGCACTCGCGGCCTGTTTCCCCGACGTAAATTAGACCGCAGGGGCATGTGATGATGTAAATCACATTGGATGATCAACAGTTGGTCATTTCAGGGAGAGTGATGAGACGACTGTTAATGGTGATAGTGTCCCCCACAATCGCGTTTGGACATGCCTGGCAATTACCACAGCGGTGGTTCCCCCTGATAGGTTTCAATCCAGAGATAGCAGTCTGGTTAGAGGTCTTCTTTTCCATAGTTTTCCCTTTGATTAAAAAGTTTTTAAGGTTCTTGTTGCGTCGAAAAGCAAACAATGGTTTAGGAATTTTGGTTTCATCATTGCCGATGTTTAGGAGGTACCAGGATGAATTTATGGTCTGTCTGATCCTATGGTTGATATTCGAGTGTTTAGTGAAGCATACCAGTTTGTCTAGGCAGTTGATCTCCTTAGACTCAAACATGGATTCTCTGTTGAAGTATCTTGCTCTCTTGAAGGAATCTTTGATCAGCTTATGAGGGAAACCTCGGCTGAGTAATTTAACCTTAAGGATGTCGGCATCAATTAAGAAATCCTTCATGTGTGAGCAGTTTCTCCGGATACGGAGAAATTGGCCAAAGGAGATACTGTCCCTTTGGCTCCTTCGGTGATAGCGACCGTATTGTAGTAGCGTATTTCTGGCGGTGGGTTTGACATACAGTGATACACAAATTTTGTTTTGATTGTGTTGAATCCAAACGTCCAGAAATTCCACCCTTAGATTGCTGCAGTGTACCGTAAATTTCAAGTTGGTGTCAGCAGCATTCAGCCAAGCAACAAATTCATCGAGAGAACTGCTGTTGTCGCCGTTCCAGATGAAGAAAATGTCATCAATGAAACGCGACCACACTCGGACATTCTCATAAAAAGGCGCAAGTTCGTTATAGATGTTGATCTGTTCAAATCGTCCCATATAGAGACAAGCTATGCTAGGGGCACAGGACGCCCCCATGCTAACGCCCTGTATCTGGTGAAAGTAGTTGTTATCAAATTCGAAATAATTTTCACTCAGGACAGTTCTCAAGCATTGGATGATGAAGGGGGCGTTGGTGATTTCGGATTCCATGGCCAGGATCTCTTGAATCACCAATAGTGCTCCATCCTCGGGTATGTTGGTATATAAAGCTTCCAGGTAAAACGTGAATAGCAGTTCTTTTTCTGGGTCGAATGGAGTGTTTTCAATTTTGGAGATGAAGTGGCCAGTATCTTTCACATAGGATTTAAGTTTGCTGACCAGCGGTTTCAAGAAGGAATCTACGTATTTGGAAAGAGGTTCTAGAGCTGAACCAATGGTGGATACGATCGGTCTAAGAGGTGGGTCACAGATGTCTTTGTGCGTCTTAGGTACCCCGTATATGATGGGCATACGGGTGTATCGTGGGATTAGGAATTCAGCTTCCTTAGCACAGATGAAGTTCCCCTCGACCGCGGTTTCAACCATTGAAAGTATACGCAGCTTGAGGTTGGGTTCGGGGTTCCTCAAGATTCGTTTGTAATGTCTAGTGGATGACAAAAGAATGTTCATCTTCTCAATGTATGTGAGGGTGTTAAGGATGACAATACCCCCTCCCTTATCGCACGGCTTAATGGTGAGTTGTCTGTTCTCTCGCAGGGATTTAAGAGCATTCTGCTCAACCGAAGATAGATTATTATCAGGTTTGGGGACAAATTTGATAATTTTCGCAATCTTCAATAAAACTGCTTTTTCGAAGATACCGACCTCTGGTCCAACAAGGTCCAAGCTAGGAGTAACATCCGAGGGGGGCCTCAGGCCCGAGCGGTTCTCACTAGAATCAGGGGATGGTCTGTTGAGGAAGAATTTTCTTAACCTAATTTTCCTAAAAAAGGAATAGAGATCTTTCATGAACTCGAATTTGTTAAATGAGGTAGTGGAAACAAAAGATAAGCCCCTAGATAAAAGAGTCATGGCGTTAGGATTAACCTTGGACACAGATAAATCGAAAACCGGAATATCTATTGTGTTTTCCAATATTGGTTGTGTCTTGTTTGGATATACATTTGTGGTTGGCCCTGACCCTGACCCTGATGGTAGTTCCTCATTCGAGGTGTTCGGGTTCTGGGGCGGTAGTTCCCCCTGCGGTTGCCTAAAAAATGATCAGGCATCGCCGGTCGATCGAAAGATTCATGCCGGGGTTGATAGTTCGAGTTATAGTTCGTCTCATAGTCGGCAGGCCCTTCACCCTCCGAGTCCGTGGTATCCGAAAAGGTTGTGATCTTTTTGTTGTTGCCCCACCTCATATTGCCATAAGGTGGTCCATTAGTGTCAGGCATGTTATAAAAACTAGACATAAGATATGGGTATGTCCTTTCTTGGGAGAAAAGCCTAATGTCCTTCCTCAATTTCTTGGTCTTCCTTTTCAGGAGATAGGTCGAGAAAGAGTCCAGTTCTTGAGCATTTTTTTCATGGCTAGTTCAACAGAGTTATCTTTTTGGAGTTTTTCTTCGAGTTCTTCTATTTCTTTATTCATCATAGATAGAATTTCTCTTGCCGTCTCGATGATTAACATCATCCAGTCGCGTGAGCATCTGTTCGATATTAGCGCCCACTTCTCAAGAAACTGTCTAATTTCGATAAATAACCCTGGGATATTGCGCACTCGTAGTCCAAACGGGATAGTGCCTGCCTTTAAATATTCGAGCATAAAATTGGCATGGGCCTCGGTCCGTTTGGATTTTTTCTTTAGGTTAAAGAGTTTAGTCCATTCTCCTTCGAGGCCTTTGGATAGCGAAAATTGTTTATCGCTGCCTACTGCTACACCAATAAGTCGTGCAAAGTCCTCGTCAGAGAACCCAAACGTTTTAATGCTCTCCATGTTTAAGATGAAAAAACACTATAGCTTAGGCAGAGCAGCACTATTTTAGATGGGTAATGTCAATAAAACAATCGGACATGAGAGGAGCAATAAATGTTGAGTGAAAGAATAGTGTCAAGATAAGTGCATATAAATATCAAGATTGTGCTAATTAGGAAATAGTGGCCACTTGGGTATAGGTGTAGTGAGGTAAGAGATATGGGCGGAGGTACTCATACACAACTATTCTCACACAAAAGCAACCCCCACAGCAGCCAGGCTGTGAAGAGATATCCAATTAAGCAAGGGGGACCCCAAATCAAAAATGTAGGGCGGGTACAGCGGGGTATAGAGATCAAAGTGAATCCAGAGAAGACACCCACCCTCTTAAATGTATAAACGGGCCTAACACATAGGTCCCTGAATCAAAAAACAGCACTAGGCTCGAGCTGAAAACCCACTCTGGTTAGGACACAGTATTAGACAATACAACAAAGTAGAAAAATATAAGTTTCTTGTTTATTGTGTATTTTTTATATATATGTATGCAATACGGAATTCATATTGTCGGATACTTTTTATAATTTTTTTGCAAATAGACAAATTTAATAAGGTGAAACAAATATCAATCAACAATACACAGTATTGGTATAATCAAATAGCAATATGTCCCACTCAACATTCAACACATGCATACACACAATCATTCCATCACAATTCAACTAATATAAAACAGTCAAGATTTCAGGGATCCAGCAATGTGATCGTATGGGTGATGAACATATATATCATCCAGATGGAAAGCATACGGTACAGTGGAATACAAGCTGCCGAGAGTACAGGCGCCAACGCGCGTTTCGGTATTGGACCCGAGCAAGGGTCAAACCTTCATCAGGGCACAGACTGGTAGGTAGAGGGGGACATAGGCTATACCTGGGTTTAATCAAAAGAGAGGGAAACATATAAAAAAAAGGATAAACAACAACGATAAACACATTTATACATTGAATCTAATATACAATCATCAAACATGGTAAATTATCCATGGGGATCAGCTCAAGTAATGCAAATAGATTGATACCATAAACGTAGTTTATATGGAGGGTCCAACCGGTACCCATCGAGAACAAATGAGCAAGAGCACCTCCAGAGTCAGAGTTTCGTCAGAACAAAGACCGATTGGATATACCAACTGTGGAACAGGATCAGGCGTCCATGAGAGAGAACAAGCATGCAAAAGATAAAGATAGAAGAGTAAAAAGACCAATTTACCACAAGTGTAGCCATCGTGCACGAAAAGCAAAATAGGATAGGTGATTATTACTACAAAGAAGATACAATTGAAATAGATCTAAATAGTCTTACGTGTTTTTGTTAAAACGTATCCCCTACAAATAGGGGATTAGAGGCACGTCAGCAAAAGGGAGGTGTAACTCGATATAGTAATTAATCTCAGCACCGGAGTAGTCTGTAGAGAATAAAAACCAAAAATAGCCGCTAAAATTTTCTAGACTTATTTCGGGAGGTTTCATGAGAAAAATGGGGAGCACGCAGGAGGTCGTATTCACAACTGGCGAGACCTACCAAACGACTGATATCAGGACGACATCTTCATCAAATACTGGACGTGTCATAGCTGGTCAGCTTTGAGTTGGGTGGCAGGATATAGAAATCGATAGCTCAAGACAAATGCTGGTTGATCTAAAAGAAAGATATAAATCATCAGCATGAGGGATGTCGAGAGCTGATTTAGGGTGGGAGGTATGGGTTTCCCTTTCAAGTGGATCAAGTAAGGCTGGTGTTAACAGCAACCCACCTGTTGATAAAATGCGTCACAGCTGCTTTATAGTTTGAGATCAGCTAGTTATCTGGCCGTACGGGCTTGTTCAACCAACAACAGCATGTAAATGAATACATGGCACGGGCTTCTAGGTAAGGATCGTCTCCTAAGTATAAAGGAACAAGATATTTCGCAGTTAGCAGGGGAGAGGAGATTCGATATAGCGCTATCATGCATTTGTATAGAAATACAGATCATCGTTCCGGAAAAACGGCAAATATGTACACGAATCGACAGTTCAAGTAGCAATAGTTAAATGTTGCTCATAGCATGCCATACTGGTATGCTTTGCAAAGAATAATACAAAGACAATGTCCGGAGAAGGGGGGGGATTTTTTTAGAGTACATTCTTAAGTCATTATCACCGACAGTGAGATAATCGAGCAACCTGCTCTAAATATAGTCGCGAAAATAGGCGAATCTAGAATCCGGGGAAACGTGGCACTAGTCCAGGACCAGAATACTTACAGTTTTGTTCGAGCAGCATCGTTCGTCCGTCAGGATCCCGCAATCGGTGGATCTTTAGTGAATTCCGTCAGGGGGTTTCGCGCTTTTTGAAACGATCAAAAGAGAGTCGCCAGGCAATGGGAGAATACGTAGAGTGAAGTACAGGGAGGCAGAAAGAGGACTATGTCGTATGCTTGCTGTGTTATAATCGACAACGAGCGGCCATGTTGGAGGGGACCCTGTATCGTATAAAAGACTAAAAGCGGGTAAGCGCTAGAAAATAGTATATCAACTAATGATCTAACATATTAGGATATACAATTGGCATAGTTAAAGCAGAATGCTGAGTGGATCAAATCAAACATTATGCCATAAGTATTTCCACCGATAACGTGGGAATAACAGGGACGACAGACACTAGGTTAAGTGATGGCATTTTCCCACTGAATGGTCTCATTTAAGCCGTGTTGGACAGAATCCAGATAAGATATCCAGAAAGTTTCTCTCTTCTTCATGATGATACTGGGATCTCTACCTGGGGGAGAACGAATCTTTTCAAGGATAGACCATTTAAGGTCCATAACATTGTGGTTTGCGGTTAGCCAGTGATTAACCAGCGGTGCAGTAGATTTCCTTAGTCTAATGTTGGATTTGTGTTCGCACATCCTAATTCTGCACTCGCGGCCTGTTTCCCCGACGTAAATTAGACCGCAGGGGCATGTGATGATGTAAATCACATTGGATGATCGACAGTTGGTCATTTCAGGGAGAGTGATGAGACGACTGTTAATGGTGATAGTGTCCCCCACAATCGCGTTTGGACATGCCTGGCAATTACCACAGCGGTGGTTCCCCCTGATAGGTTTCATTCCAGAGATAGCAGTCTGGTTAGAGGTCTTCTTTTCCATAGTTTTCCCTTTGATTAAAACGTTTTTAAGGTTCTTGTTGCGTCGAAAAGCAAACAATGGTTTAGGAATTTTGGTTTCATCATTGCCGATGTTTAGGAGGTACCAGGATGAATTTATGGTCTGTCTGATCCTATGGTTGATATTCGAGTGTTTAGTGAAGCATACCAGTTTGTCTAGGCAGTTGATCTCCTTAGACTCAAACATGGATTCTCTGTTGAAGTATCTTGCTCTCTTGAAGGAATCTTTGATCAGCTTATGAGGGAAACCTCGGCTGAGTAATTTAACCTTAAGGATGTCGGCATCAATTAAGAAATCCTTCATGTGTGAGCAGTTTCTCCGGATACGGAGAAATTGGCCAAAGGAGATACTGTCCCTTTGGCTCCTTCGGTGATAGCGACCGTATTGTAGTAGCGTATTTCTGGCGGTGGGTTTGACATACAGTGATACACAAATTTTGTTTTGATTGTGTTGAATCCAAACGTCCAGAAATTCCACCCTTAGATTGCTGCAGTGTACCGTAAATTTCAAGTTGGTGTCAGCAGCATTCAGCCAAGCAACAAATTCATCGAGAGAACTGCTGTTGTCGCCGTTCCAGATGAAGAAAATGTCATCAATGAAACGCGACCACACTCGGACATTCTCATAAAAAGGCGCAAGTTCGTTATAGATGTTGATCTGTTCAAATCGTCCCATATAGAGACAAGCTATGCTAGGGGCACAGGACGCCCCCATGCTAACGCCCTGTATCTGGTGAAAGTAGTTGTTATCAAATTCGAAATAATTTTCACTCAGGACAGTTCTCAAGCATGGATCTCTTGAATCACCAATAGTGCTCCATCCTCGGGTATGTTGGTATATAAAGCTTCCAGGTCAAACGTGAATAGCAGTTCTTTTTCTGGGTCGAATGGAGTGTTTTCAATTTTGGAGATGAAGTGGCCAGTATCTTTCACATAGGATTTAAGTTTGCTGACCAGCGGTTTCAAGAAGGAATCTACGTATTTGGAAAGAGGTTCTAGAGCTGAACCAATGGTGGATACGATCGGTCTAAGAGGTGGGTCACAGATGTCTTTGTGCGTCTTAGGTACCCCGTATATGATGGGCATACGGGTGTATCGTGGGATTAGGAATTCAGCTTCCTTAGCACAGATGAAGTTCCCCTCGACCGCGGTTTCAACCATTGAAAGTATACGCAGCTTGAGGTTGGGTTCGGGGTTCCTCAAGATTTGTTTGTAATGTCTAGTGGATGACAAAAGAATGTTCATCTTCTCAATGTATGTGGGGGTGTTAAGGATGACAATACCCCCTCCCTTATCGCACGGCTTAATGGTGAGTTGTCTGTTCTCTCGCAGGGATTTAAGAGCATTCTGCTCAACCGAAGATAGATTATTATCAGGTTTGGGGACAAATTTGATAATTTTCGCAATCTTCAATAAAACTGCTTTTTCGAAGATACCGACCTCTGGTCCAACAAGGTCCAAGCTAGGAGTAACATCCGAGGGGGGCCTCAGGCCCGAGCGGTTCTCACTAGAATCAGGGGATGGTCTGTTGAGGAAGAATTTTCTTAACCTAATTTTCCTAAAAAAGGAATAGAGATCTTTCATGAACTCAAATTTGTTAAATGAGGTAGTGGGAACAAAAGATAAGCCCCTAGATAAAAGAGTCATGGCGTTAGGATTAACCTTGGACACAGATAAATCGAAAACCGGAATATCTATTGTGTTTTCCAATATTGGTTGTGTCTTGTTTGGATATACATTTGTGGTTGGCCCTGACCCTGACCCTGATGGTAGTTCCTCATTCGAGGTGTTCGGGTTCTGGGGCGGTAGTTCCCCCTGCGGTTGCCTAAAAAATGATCAGGCATCGCCGGTCGATCGAAAGATTCATGCCGGGGTTGATAGTTCGAGTTATAGTTCGTCTCATAGTCGGCAGGCCCTTCACCCTCCGAGTCCGTGGTATCCGAAAAGGTTGTGATCTTTTTGTTGTTGCCCCACCTCATATTGCCATAAGGTGGTCCATTAGTGTCAGGCATGTTATAAAAACTAGACATAAGATATGGGTATGTCCTTTCTTGGGAGAAAAGCCTAATGTCCTTCCTCAATTTCTTGGTCTTCCTTTTCAGGAGATAGGTCGAGAAAGAGTCCAGTTCTTGAGCATTTTTTTCATGGCTAGTTCAACAGAGTTATCTTTTTTGAGTTTTTCTTCGAGTTCTTCTATTTCTTTATTCATCATAGATAGAATTTCTCTTGCCGTCTCGATGATTAACATCATCCAGTCGCGTGAGCATCTGTTCGATATTAGCGCCCACTTCTCAAGAAACTGTCTAATTTCGATAAATAACCCTGGGATATTGCGCACTCGTAGTCCAAACGGGATAGTGCCTGCCTTTAAATATTCGAGCATAAAATTGGCATGGGCCTCGGTCCGTTTGGATTTTTTCTTTAGGTTAAAGAGTTTAGTCCACGAAAATTGTTTATCGCTGCCTACTGCTACACCAATAAGTCGTGCAAAGTCCTCGTCAGAGAACCCAAACGTTTTAATGCTCTCCATGTTTAAGATGAAAAAACACTATAGCTTAGGCAGAGCAGCACTATTTTAGATGGGTAATGTCAATAAAACAATCGGACATGAGAGGAGCAATAAATGTTGAGTGAAAGAATAGTGTCAAGATAAGTGCATATAAATATCAAGATTGTGCTAATTAGGAAATAGTGGCCACTTGGGTATAGGTGTAGGGAGGTAAGAGATATGGGCGGAGGTACTCATACACAACTATTCTCACACAAAAGCAACCCCCACAGCAGCCAGGCTGTGAAGAAATATCCAATTAAGCAAGGGGGACCCCAAATCAAAAATGTAGGGCGGGTACAGCGGGGTATAGAGATCAAAGTGAATCCAGAGAAGACACCCACCCTCTTAAATGTATAAACGGGCCTAACACATAGGTCCCTGAATCAAAAAACAGCACTAGGCTCGAGCTGAAAACCCACTCTGGTTAGGACACAGTATTAGACAATACAACAAAGTAGAAAAATATAAGTTTCTTGTTTATTGTGTATTTTTTATATATATGTATGCAATACGGAATTCATATTGTCGGATACTTTTTATAATTTTTTTGCAAATAGACAAATTTAATAAGGTGAAACAAATATCAATCAACAATACACAGTATTGGTATAATCAAATAGCAATATGTCCCACTCAACATTCAACACATGCATACACACAATCATTCCATCACAATTCAACTAATATAAAACAGTCAAGATTTCAGGGATCCAGCAATGTGATCGTATGGGTGATGAACATATATATCATCCAGATGGAAAGCATACGGTACAGTGGAATACAAGCTACCGAGAGTACAGGCGCCAACGCGCGTTTCGGTATTGGACCCGAGCAAGGGTCAAACCTTCATCAGGGCACAGACTGGTAGGTAGAGGGGGACATAGGCTATACCTGGGTTTAATCAAAAGAGAGGGAAACATATAAAAAAAAGGATAAACAACAACGATAAACACATTTATACATTGAATCTAATATACAATCATCAAACATGGTAAATTATCCATGGGGATCAGCTCAAGTAATGCAAATAGATTGATACCATAAACGTAGTTTATATGGAGGGTCCAACCGGTACCCATCGAGAACAAATGAGCAAGAGCACCTCCAGAGTCAGAGTTTCGTCAGAACAAAGACCAATTGGATATACCAACTGTGGAACAGGATCAGGCGTCCATGAGAGAGAACAAGCATGCAAAAGATAAAGATAGAAGAGTAAAAAGACCAATTTACCACAAGTGTAGCCATCGTGCACGAAAAGCAAAATAGGATAGGTGATTATTACTACAAAGAAGATACAATTGAAATAGATCTAAATAGTCTTACGTGTTTTTGTTAAAACGTATCCCCTACAAATAGGGGATTAGAGGCACGTCAGCAAAAGGGAGGTGTAACTCGATATAGTAATTAATCTCAGCACCGGAGTAGTCTGTAGAGAATAAAAACCAAAAATAGCCGCTAAAATTTTCTAGACTTATTTCGGGAGGTTTCATGAGAAAAATGGGGAGCACGCAGGAGGTCGTATTCACAACTGGCGAGACCTACCAAACGACTGATATCAGGACGACATCTTCATCAAATACTGGACGTGTCATAGCTGGTCAGCTTTGAGTTGGGTGGCAGGATATAGAAATCGATAGCTCAAGACAAATGCTGGTTGATCTAAAAGAAAGATATAAATCATCAGCATGAGGGATGTCGAGAGCTGATTTAGGGTGGGAGGTATGGGTTTCCCTTTCAAGTGGATCAAGTAAGGCTGGTGTTAACAGCAACCCACCTGTTGATAAAATGCGTCACAGCTGCTTTATAGTTTGAGATCAGCTAGTTATCTGGCCGTACGGGCTTGTTCAACCAACAACAGCATGTAAATGAATACATGGCACGGGCTTCTAGGTAAGGATCGTCTCCTAAGTATAAAGGAACAAGATATTTCGCAGTTAGCAGGGGAGAGGAGATTCGATATAGCGCTATCATGCATTTGTATAGAAATACAGATCATCGTTCCGGAAAAACGGCAAATATGTATATGAATCGACAGTTCAAGTAGCAATAGTTAAATGTTGCTCATAGCATGCCATACTGGTATGCTTTGCAAAGAATAATACAAAGACAATGTCCGGAGAAGGGGGGGGATTTTTTTAGAGTACATTCTTAAGTCATTATCACCGACAGTGAGATAATCGAGCAACCTGCTCTAAATATAGTCGCTAATAAGGCGCATCTATAATCCGGGGAAACGTGGCACTAGTCCAGGACCAGAATACTTACAGTTTTGTTCGAGCAGCATCGTTCGTCGGTCAGGATCCCGCAATCGGTGGATCTTTAGTGAATTCCGTCAGGGGGTTTCGCGCTTTTTGAAACGATCAAAAGAGAGTCGCCAGGCAATGGGAGAATACGTAGAGTGAAGTACAGGGAGGCAGAAAGAGGACTATGTTGTATGCTTGGTGTGTTATAATCGACAATGAGCGGCCATGTTGGAGGGGACCCTGTATCGTATAAAAGACTAAAAGCGGGTAAGTGCTAGAAAATAGTATATCAACTAATGATCTAACATATTAGGATATACAATTGGCATAGTTGAAGCAGAATCCAGAATGGATCAAATCAAACATTATTCCATAAGTATTTCCACCGATAACGTGGGAATAACAGGGACGACAGACACTGGGTTAAGTGATGGCATTTTCCCACTGAATGGTCTCATTTAAGCCGTGTTGGACAGAATCCAGATAAGCTATCCAGAAAGTTTCTCTCTTCTTCCTGATGATACTGGGATCTCTACCTGGGGGAGAACGGATCTTTTCAAGGATAGACCATTTAAGGTCCATAACATTGTGGTTTGCGGTTAGCCAGTGATTAACCAGCGGTGCAGTAGATTTCCTTAGTCTAATGTTGGATGTGTGTTCGCACATCCTAATTCTGCACTCGCGGCCTGTTTCCCCCGACGTAAATTAGACCGCAGGGGCATGTGATGATGTAAATCACATTGGATGATCGACAGTTGGTCGTTTCAGGGAGAGTGATGAGACGACTGTTAATGGTGATAGTGTCCCCCACAATCGCATTTGGACATGCCTGGCAATTACCACAGCGGTGGTTCCCCCTGATAGGTTTCAATCCAGAGATAGCAGTCTGGTTATAGGTCTTCTTTTCCATAGTTTTCCCTTTGATTAAAACGTTTTTAAGGTTCTTGTTGCGTCGAAAAGCAAACAATGGTTTAGGAATTTTGGTTTCATCATTGCCGATGTTTAGGAGGTACCAGGATGAATTTATGGTCTGTCTGATCCTATGGTTGATATTCGAGTGTTTAGTGACGCATACCAGTTTGTCTAGGCAGTTGATCTCCTTAGACTCAAACATGGATTCTCTGTTGAAGTATCTTGCTCTCTTGAAGGAATCTTTGATCAGCTTATGAGGGTAACCTCGGCTGAGTAATTTAACCTTAAGGATGTCGGCCTGAATTAAGAAATCCTTCATGTGTGAGCAGTTTCTCCGGATACGGAGAAATTGGCCAAAGGGGATACTGTCCCTTTGGCTCCTTGGGTGATAGCTACCGTATTGTTGTAGCGTATTTCTGGCGGTGGGTTTGAAATACAGTGATACACAAATTTTGTTTTGATTGTGTTGAATCCAAACGTCCAGAAATTCCACCCTTAGATTGCTGCAGTGTACCGTAAATTTCAAGTTGGTGTCAGCAGCATTCAGCCAAGCAACAAATTCATCGAGAGAACTGCTGTTGTCGCCGTTCCAGATGAAGAAAATGTCATCAATAAAACGCGACCACACTCGGACATTCTCATAAAAAGGCGCAAGTTCGTTATAGATGTTGATCTGTTCAAATCGTCCCATATAGAGACAAGCTATGCTAGGGGCACAGGACGCCCCCATGCTAACGCCCTGTATCTGGTGAAAGTAGTTGTTATCAAATTCAAAATAATTTTCACTCAGGACAGTTCTCAAGCATTGGATGATGAAGGGGGTGTTGGTGATTTCGGATTCCATGGCCAGGATCTCTTGAATCACCAATAGTGCTCCATCCTGGGGTATGTTGGTATATAAAGCTTCCAGGTCCAACGTGACTAGCAGTTTTTTTTCTGGGTCGAATGGAGTGTTTTCAATTTTGGAGATGAAGTGGCCAGTATCTTTCACGTAGGATTTAAGTTTGCTGACCAGCGGTTTCAAGAAGGAATCTACGTATTTGGAAAGAGGTTCTAGAGCTGAACCAATGGTGGATACGATCGGTCTAAGAGGTGGGTCACAGATGTCTTTGTGCGTTTTAGGTACCCCGTATATGATGGGCATACGGGTGTATCGTGGGGTTAGGAATTCAGCTTTCTTAGCACAGATGAAGTTCCCCTCGACCGCGGTTTCATCCATTGAAAATATACGCAGCTTGAGGTTGGGTTCGGGTTCCTCAAGATTCGTTTGTAATGTCTAGTGGATGACAAAAGAATGTTCATCTTCTCAATGTATGTGGGGGTGTTAAGGATGACAATACCCCCTCCCTTATCGCACGGCTTAATGGTGAGTTGTCTGTTCTCTCGCAGGGATTTAAGAGCATTCTGTTCAACCAAAGATAGATTATTATCAGGTTTGGGGACAAATTTGATAATTTTCGCAATCGTCAATAAAACTGCTTTTTCGAAGATACCGACCTCTGGTCCAACAAGGTCCAAGCTAGGAGTAAAATCCGAGGGGGGCCTCAGGCCCGAGCGGTTCTCACTAGAATCAAGGGATGGTCTGTTGAGGAAGAATTTTCTTAACCTAATTTTCCTAAAAAAGGAATAGAGATCTTTCATGAACTCGAATTTGTTAAATGAGGTAGTGGGAACAAAAGATAAGCCCCTAGATAAAAGAGTCATGGCGTTAGGATTAACCTTGGACACAGATAAATCGAAAACCGGAATATCTATTGTGTTTTCCAATATTGGTTGTGTCTTGTTTGGAAATACATTTGTGGTTGGCCCTGACCCTGACCCTGATGGTAGTTCCTCATTCGAGGTGTTCGGGTTCTGGGGCGGTAGTTCCCCCTGCGGTTGCCTAAAAAATGATCAGGCATCGCCGGTCGATCGAAAGATTCATGCCGGGGTTGATAGTTCGAGTTATAGTTCGTCTCATAGTCGGCAGGCCCTTCACCCTCCGAGTCCGTGGTATCCGAAAAGGTCGTGATCTTTTTGTTGTTGCCCCACCTCATATTGCCATAAGGTGGTCCATTAGTGTCAGGCATGTTATAAAAATTAGACATAAGATATGGGTATGTCCTTTCTTGGGAGAAAAGCCTAATGTCCTTCCTCAATTTCTCGGTCTTCCTTTTCAGGAGATAGGTCGAGAAAGAGTCCAGTTCTTGAGCAATCTCTTCCATTTTTTTCATGGCTAGTTCAACAGAGTTATCTTTTTTGAGTTTTTCTTCGAGTTCTTCTATTTCTTAATTCATCATAGATAGAACTTCTCTTGCCTTCTCGATGATTAACATCATCCAGTCGCGTGAGCATCTGTTCGATATTAGCGCCCACTTCTCAAGAAACTGTCTAATTTCGATAAATAACCCTGGGATATTGCGCACTCTTAGTCCAAACGGGATAGTGCCTGCCTTTATATATTCGAGCATAAAATTGGCATGGGCCTCGGTCCGTTTGGATTTTTTCTTTAGGTTAAAGAGTTTAGTCCATTCTCCTTCGAGGCCTTTGGATAGCGAAAATTGTTTATCGCTGCCTACTGTTACACCAATAAGTCGTGCAAAGTCCTCGTCAGAGAACCCAAACGTTTTAATGCTCTCCATGTTTAAGATGAAAAAACACTATAGCTTAGGCAGAGCAACACTATTTTAGATGGGTAATGTCAAAAAAACAATCGGACATGAGAGGAGCAATAAATGTTGAGTGAAAGAATAGTGTCAAGATAAGTGCATATAAATATCAAGATTGTGCTAATTAGGAAATAGTGGCCACTTAGGTATAGGTGTAGGGAGGTAAGAGATATGGGTGGAGGTACTCATACACAACTATTCTCACACAAAAGCAACCCCCACAGCAGCCAGGCTGTGAAGAGATATCCAATTAAGCAAGGGGTTCCCCAAAGCAAAAATGTAGGGCGGGAACAGCGGGGTATAGAGATCAAAGTGAATCCAGAGAAGACACCCACCCTCTTAAATGTATAAACGGGCCTAACACATAGGTCCCTGAATCAAAAAACAGCACTAGGCTCGAGCTGAAAACCCACTCTGGTTAGGACACAGTATTAGACAATACAACAAAGTAGAAAAATATAAGTTTCTTGTTTATTGTGTATTTTTTATATATATGTATGCAATACGGAATTCATATTGTCGGATACTTTTTATAATTTTTTTGCAAATAGACAAATTTAATAAGGTGAAACAAATATCAATCAACAATACACAGTATTGGTATAATCAAATAGCAATATGTCCCACTCAACATTCAACACATGCATACACACAATCATTCCATCACAATTCAACTAATATAAAACAGTCAAGATTTCAGGGATCCAGCAATGTGATCGTATGGGTGATGAACATATATATCATCCAGATGGAAAGCATACGGTACAGTGGAATACAAGCTGCCGAGAGTACAGGCGCCAACGCGCGTTTCGGTATTGGACCCGAGCAAGCGTCAAACCTTCATCAGGGCGCAGACTGGTAGGTAGAGGGGGACATAGGCTATACCTGGGTTTAATCAAAAGAGAGGGAAACATAAAAAAAGGATAAACAACAACGATAAACACATTTATACATTGAATCTAATATACAATCATCAAACATGGTAAATTATCCATGGGGATCAGCTCAAGTAATGCAAATAGATTGATACCATAAACGTAGTTTATATGGAGGGTCCAACCGGTACCCATCGAGAACAAATGAGCAAGAGCACCTCCAGAGTCAGAGTTTCGTCAGAACAAAGACCGATTGGATATACCAACTGTGGAACAGGATCAGGCGTCCATGAGAGAGAACAAGCATGCAAAAGATAAAGATAGAAGAGTAAAAAGACCAATTTACCACAAGTGTAGCCATCGTGCACAAAAAGCAAAATAGGATAGGTGATTATTACTACAAGGAAGATACAATTGAAATAGATCTAAATAGTCTTACGTGTTTTTGTTAAATCGTATCCCCTACAAATAGGGGATTAGAGGCACGTCAGCAAAAGGGAGGTGGAACTCGATATAGTAATTAATCTCAGCACCGGAGTAGTCTGTAGAGAATAAAAACCAAAAATAGCCGCTAAAATTTTCTAGACCTATTTCGGGAGGTTTCATGAGAAAAATGGGGAGCACGCTGGAGGTCGTATTCACAACCGGCGAGACCTACCAAACGACTGATATCAGGACGACATCTTCATCAAATACTGGACGTGTCATAGCTGGTCAGCTTTGAGTTGGGTGGCAGGATATAAAAATCGATAGCTCAAGACAATGCTGGTTGATCTAAAAGAAAGATATAAATCATCAGCATGAGGGATGTCGAGAGCTGATTTAGGGTGGGAGGTATGGGTTTCCCTGTCGAGTGGATCAAGTAAGGCTGGTGTTAACAGCAACCCACCTGTTGATAAAATGCGTCACAGCTGCGTTATAGTTTGAGGTCAGCTAGTTATCTGGCCGTACGGGCTTGTTCAACTAACAATAGCATGTAAATGAATACATGGCACGGGCTTCTAGGTAAGGATCGTCTCCTAAGTATAAAGGAACAAGATATTTTGCAGTTAGCAGGGGAGAGGAGATTCGATATAGCGCTATCATGCATTTGTATAGAAATACAGATCATCGTTCCGGAAAAACGGCAAATATGTATTCGAATCGACAGTTCAAGTAGCAATAGTTAAATGTTGCTCATAGCATGCCATACTGGTATGCTTTGCAAAGAATAATACAAAGACAATGTCAGGAGAAGGGGGGGGGATTTTTTTAGAGTACATTCTTAAGTCATTATCACCGACAGTGAGATAATCGAGCAACCTGCTCTAAATATAGTCGCTAATAAGGCGAATCTAGAATCCGGGGAAACGTGGGACTAGTCCAGGACGAGAATACTTACAGTTTTGTTCGAGCAGCATCGTTCGTCCGTCAGGATCCCGCAATCGGTGGATCTTTAGTGAATTCCGTCAGGGGATTTCGCGCTTTTTGAAACGATCAAAAGAGAGTCGCCAGCCAATGGGAGAATACGTAGAGTGAAGTACAGCGAGGCAGAAAGAGGACTATGTCGTATGCTTGCTGTGTTATAATCGACAATGAGCGGCCATGTTGGAGGGGACCCTGTATCATATAAAAGACTAAAAGCGGGTAAGTGCTAGAAAATAGTATATCAACTAATGATCTAACATATTAGGATATACAATTGGCATAGTTAAAGCAGAATGCAGAGTGGATCAAATCAAACATTATGCCATAAGTATTTCCACCGATAACGTGGGAATAACAGGGACGACAGACACTGGGTTAAGTGATGATATTTTCCCACTGAATGGTCTCATTTAAGCCGTGTTGGACAGAATCCAGATAAAATATCCAGAAAGTTTCTCTCTTCTTCCTGATAATACTGGGATCTCTACCTGGGGGAGAACGGATCTTTTCAAGGATAGACCATTTAAGGTCCATAACATTGTGGTTTGCGGTTAGCCAGTGATTAACCAGCGGTGCAGTAGATTTCCTTAGTCTAATGTTGGATTTGTGTTCGCACATCCTAATTCTGCACTCGCGGCCTGTTTCCCCGACGTAAATTAGACTGCAGGGGCATGTGATGATGTAAATCACATTGGATGATCGACAGTTGGTCATTTCAGGGAGAGTGATGAGACGACTGGTGATAGTGTCCCCCCCAATCGCGTTTGGACATGCCTGGCAATTACCACAGCGGTGGTTCCCCCTGATAGGTTTCAGTCCAGAGATAGCAGTCTGGTTAGAGGTCTTCTTTTCCATAGTTTTCCCTTTGATTAAAAAGTTTTTAAGGTTCTTGTTGCGTCGAAAAGCGAACAATGGTTTAGGAATTTTGGTTTCATCATTGCCGATGTTTAGGAGGTACCAGGATGAATTTATGGTCTGTCTGATCCTATGGTTGATATTCGAGTGTTTAGTGACGCATACCAGTTTGTCTAGGCAGTTGATCTCCTTAGACTCAAACATGGATTCTCTGTTGAAGTATCTTGCTCTCTTGAAGGAATCGTTGATCAGCTTATGAGGGTAACCTCGGCTGAGTAATTTAACCTTAAGGATGTCGGCCTGGATTAAGAAATCCTTCATGGAGAGGAGGAGCTTAGCGAGCATCCAAGATGGTCGCGTGAGCACAGGGCTCCCCGGACCCTCGCCGCTCCTCGCAACTTATCCTGAAAATATCCTGATTTCTTGGACAGACTTTTGAAGGCGAACCTCGACTGAGTCCATAATTCTTTTCAGAATTTGAATCGGACTTGGGCTACCGAAATTATGGCACTTTGAACTTTTGAGGCCCACCTTGAGGCCGTGCCGGGGACTTGGTGATCTGTGGAGCCGGGGCGTAGTTAAACAACAACGGCATTGGGACCTCCTCAGTGGCCGTGTCCCCACTTTCGGTTTCGCTTTCGGTTTCTGGCGTGGTCTGATCGAGGGCCTGTTTCGCTCGGCCGGGGACCAATCCAGCCTCCCTCTGTCGCCATCGCCGCCTTCTCATCACAGCATACTGGTCAAGTCGCGCCTCTCTCCGGACCCCACGAGCCAGCTTCTTGGCCGGCCGGTGCCCGACCTGCCGGCGGCCATTTTCACTCGGTCCTGCGGGCCCCTCCGGGGTGCATCTTCCACCATGGCGGGCAGGGGTGAACCCGAAAAGCGGAAGACCAAGACGTCTCTTCATGGGGGACAGTTCCAGACAAATGTTATGGACCGCTATACTCAAGCCAAGGGATCCCCCGGGCCTTCCAGCAGTACCCCGGAGGACGCCAGAGAAGACCTGTCTGCCCCTGTTGACTTGTCCCTGCAGGACATTATGGGCGCCATCACCGGTATGAAGGAGACCATCGGCCAGCAGTATGAGGCCCTGGCTCGTAAAATTGACACGGTCGCCATCGACGTCACTCTAATCAGGGCTGACCTGTCCAAAACTAATGAGAAGGTGAAGTCATTGGATTTGAAGACCTCCAGCCTCACGACCGATGTGTCGGGACTTTTCACAGACCTTGGCGCTCTGAAATCGGCCAACGACTTGATGTCTCATCGGCTGGAGGACTTTGAGAACCGGGCCAGACGCAACAACATCCGCGTCATAGGTGTTCCGGAGAATTCCGAGACCCGTTCTGTTGACCCCCTGGTTGAGGATCTTATCCTCACTCATCTCGCCCCTTCTGGACTCAGCAAGTTTTTCGCTGTGGAGCGTGCACATCGTGTTCCGGGCGGCAAGCCCAAGCCTGGCGCTCCCCCGAGGCCTATCATTGCCAAACTCTTTCATTTCAGGGACCGTGATGCGATCTTGCAGGCCTCGAGGGTGCACGGCCAGGTGAAATTTGAAAACTCCTCTGTCAATTTTTCCCCGGACTTCACTCAACTCGTGCAGAGACAGAGGATGGGCTTTCAGGGGGTTAAGCGACGTCTTCGGGACCTGGGCTTGAAGTATGCTTTTCCCTACCAGGCTTCGAGTGGAACATGAGGAACGGACCTTCTTTTTTGAACGACCGGACAATGTGAGTGACTAGTTGGATTCCCTGCCTGGCCGGGGCGATCGAGCGGGGCACCCTGGCGGGGCCGAAGGTGGTGAGCCTCCACAGAAGTGATCTTTCGGTCCCTAACCTTGATAATCGGACATTGCTCAGTTGGGGTTCAACCTTTTCTGTATATTTTGTCCTATAGTAGTTCGTGTCTGGGTGGCGGGTGGAGACGGGCCTCTCTCCTCCTCCGGGGTCTTTTTGTAGAATGGGATTGTTAGGGCGACAGGCACACTTCATTTTGGGGTGGTTTTGTTGTTTGGAGGGGGGAGTTGTAATGGGTTTTGGTTGGGGGGTTTGTGTTTGTCTTTTTCTTTCTCAAGGCGGCATATTGGTTCTTTCTTTGCTTCTGGTGTCCTGCTCTCTGTGGGGAGACTCCTGCTACTTCTGTGGGGATGGGGGGTAGTGGGTTGAGGTTGATATCTTGGAACGTCAATGGATTGGGGGATCGTATCAAACGGGGTGTCGTACTGCAATATTTGCGACGTTTGACTCCTGATGACGTACTCCTGCAGGAGACGCATTTGGTTGGCAATGTGTGTCATGCTATGAACAGGTTGGGATACCGATTGGTTGCACACTCTGGGTTCACCACTGGTTCCAGAGGGGTTGGTATTCTTGTCCGGTCTTCCCTCCCACTAGAGATTGATAAGGTCATCCTTGACGACAGAGGGCGTTATGCTGCCCTAACTGGGAGGTGGGAGGGCAGGACCCTTTCCTTGGTCACGATATATGTTCCCCCAGACCTCCAGACCTCTACTTTTTCGGATGTCGGCCAGCTGTTGTTGGAACTCCCCGATAGTCTTCTCCTCATGGGTGGGGACTTTAACTCGGTGCTATCCGGCGATCTGGATCGTCACCCCCCCCAGGGCCCTTCCCGTTTCCCAATCATGGCTCGGTGGGTTCTTGGACACCTTCGGTCTGGTGGATTGCTGGAGGTTAATGCACCCGACGCAATGTCAATACACCTTCCACTCCGGGGCTCATGGGAGTTTCTCTAGGCTTGATTACTTCCTCATGCCCGCGGCCTAGTCCACCCATGTTGGGGAGGTTGGACACTTGGCCCGGAGCATTTCAGACCACTCCCCTGTGTGGCTGCTTTTTGACACGGGGACGCAAGCCGCGGGGCGGATCGCCCCTATTAACCCTTGGCATCTGCGCAACCCCGGGACTCGCGATAGCCTCATTAAGTCGCTCGACCACTACTTCCTGGAGAACGAGGGGTCTGTCCTGTCCTCCGTGTCCCTGTGGGAAGCTTTCAAAACTGTTATTCGTGGACAGGCCCTCTCTTTAATAGCGGAGACCAAGAAAGCACAGAATGGGGAGGTTGTGAGGCTGGAGGCTGAAATACTGGAGTTGGAGGCTGAGCTAGACTCGGGTGTCACCCAGGATGGGCTCCACGCCCTTGGCTTGAAACAGTTCGAATACAAATCCCTTGTTACTGACGCTGCTAAGACACTGTACAGGGAACAGCAAGGTAGACTGTATGATGTGGAGGATAAGGCGGGTAAACTGATTGCGTGGCTCGATAAGAAGGAGAGAGTGAACCGCGTGGTCCCTGTGCTTCAGGATTCTGGTGGTGTGCGTGTGACTGACCCTGGCAAGATTGTGGAGTGTTTTGCTGATTATTTTCGTGTGGTTTACTCCCCGGTGTCCGACAGAGATGAGGTTGACTCTCATTCCTCGTTGAGGGACATTGTGCTGCCTTGCCTGTCTGAAGAGGATCGAGAGCGCATGGAGGCATCGTTGTCAGCCGACGAGATTGCTATCGCGATTCGTTCCCTCCGTACTGGTAAGGCTATGGGCCCCAACGGACTGCCCATTGAACTGTACAAATTGAGTCCGGATAAAGTCGCGCCTTTTCTCCATGATATGTTTTTGGAGTCGCGTGAGCTTGGCTCCCTCCCTAGTGACCAGCGGCTGGCCACCATAGTTGTGATTCCCAAGGAGGGTAAGCCTCGTGATCGTTGTGCCTCATACAGGCCCATTTCCCTACTGAATGCTGAACCAAAGATCCTCGCCAAGGTCCTCGCTAATTGCCTACTCGCTGTTATCTGTGACCTGATTCACCCGGATCAATCTGGTTTCATCCCGCACCGGAACACCGCTCTCAACCTGCGGCGTTTGCATGGCGTTATCGCCAGGGCGGAGTTTCTTTCCGAGCCGGCCATCTTGGCTTCCTTGGACGCCACGATGGCCTTTGATACGATAGAATGGTCATACCTTTGGGCCACTCTGGCGAAGTTCGGTTTCGGGCCGGGATTTATTCGTTGGGTCAGACTTTTATATACGGATCCGCTGGCTCAGGTTGTTGTCAATGGGAGGGTGTCCCAGCCCTCGGGAGGGGTACTAGGCAGGGGTGTCCGCTGTCCCCCCTGCTCTTTGCTCTTGCTTTAGAACCACTCGCAGCCTGGCTCCGATGGGAACCGTCGATGAAGGGCATTCAATGGGCCCCTGACTTTGAGGACCGAGTCTCGTTGTACGCCGACGATATTCTTTTGTACCTCACCTCCCCGCGTGAATCACTTAATGTCCTTTTTGACGTCCTCACTTCTTTCGGGAAAAACTCTGGGCTGATCATCAACTGGTCCAAATCCTGTGTGTATGTTATTTCCGGTGACCTTCCCCCCTTGCCGAATAGGTTTCCCATTCAAATTTCACAATCCGGTTTCAAGTACTTGGGGATCTACGTATCGTTGGACCCGGCGGTCCGCCATGAGCATAATCTCCTTCCTCCTCTCCGGCGACTAAAGTTGGACGTGGCTCGTTGGCGTAGGTTGCCGTTGTCGCCACTCGGTCGAGCGGCACTTTTTAAAATGATGTCCCTGCCCCGATTTCTTTATGCACTCCAGAACTCCTTTGATATTATTCCGGCGGCCTACTTCCGGGAGGTGGAGGGTCTACAGAGGAGACTTGTTTGGGACGGTCGCGCCCGTATCGCTCTTGCAAAACTGACTCTCCCCTGGTATGACGGGGGCATCGCGCTCCCGGACATCAGGAGGTACTATTGGGCCTCCCAGCTGTCCGCTGTCAACCATGCTACGTATGCCCCCGGCCCAAATTCGGCTTTCGAGATGGATAAATATCAGTTGCCTGGTGGCAACTTCAATAGAGCGCTCTATTCTCGGACGGTGGGGAGGAACCTAACGGGACCCACTAAGATTGCAGTGCGTGCGTGGAGGGATGCTAATGTGGCCATGCGTTGGAATGATCGCCTGACACGAGCGACCCCTCTGTTTGCGTCAGACGTATTGGGTTGCCTCTGGACGACGAAAGGTTTTGAGAACTGGGATATGATTGGTATTAGCAGAGTGGGTGATCTCTGGGTGAAAGGTTCTGTCAAGTCCTTTTCGGCGCTTCAGAGTGAGTATGAGCTGAGTGAAAGGGAGTTCTTCAGGTACGCCCAGGTTCGCCACGCTTTGCTGTCGGTTCTCAAGGCCGGTACTACGATCCCCGTAGCTTCACCACTCGAGGACCGTATACTTGATGGTCATCTGCCCGATAGTACGATTTCTTTGATTTATAAGAAGTTAATCAACAGTAGGGCAGACCTCCTGGGGCATCTTCGGAAGGCCTGGACCGGAGACGGGTTGGAGTTGGATGACGAGGACTGGCAGTCTGCAGTGTCTTCCCCGAAAGAGGTCGCCATTCCTGCCCATCTCGTCTTGTCCAGCTTAAAATTCTTAACCGTGTGTATGTGACGGGTCCTCGTTTGGTTGGGATGGGTTTTTCTTTGGATGGGCTGTGTAAGCGCGGCTGTGGAATGAGTGCCACCTTCCTCCATATCCTTTGGGAGTGTAACGAGGTTGCGGCTTATTGGCGCTGTGTGCATGCCGTAATGGAGTGTGTTACTGGGGTTGCTCTGTTGCCTGAGGCTCGTCGATGTTTGCTGAATGTATGGGAGCCGAATGATTACAACGTTGCCCAGGCCCGGTGGGCGGCACTTGGGAACATAATCGCAAAGAGGAATATCGCGCAGCTTTGGGGCTCCCGACGGCCTCCCACCGTGTCAGTGTGGAAGGAGAACATGGACTGGTGTATGTTTAGGGAGAAGACGGTATATCTGGTGCGGGGCAAGCCTGGGGCGTGGGGTAGAATTTGGGGTCAGTGGAACGCCTACCGAGGAAACATTTGTACGCCCCCTTTTGAAGATACTTCTGATACTTCCCTGTCCCCCTGATCCTGGGGTTCCCTGAGTACTGTACTCTTTACGCTGATTGTTCTGGCCTCCCTGCTGCCTCCCCCCCTCCCCCGGTCATCTTTATTGACCTCCTGATTCTCTACCTGGTGGGGCGGGGTTCCCCCGTCGGTGCTTGACACTGTTTAGATTGTTTCTCGCCTTGAGTTTTGTTTTTCTTCTTTGTTCGTTTTGTTTTTTCAAAATTTAAAATGTCAGTATTCTGCCTAATTTCTGCGTTGCCGAGCATAACTTTGTAATCCTGCTGCGCCTCTGGGGATCAGTCGCTGCTTTGTGACGTTTCGTAATTGGCATGCATGTGCTAGCGGCCGGCCCTGGTGGTTGTAGGCCCACGTTTGTACTATTGCTTTCTGCACAATAAAGTTTTTCAAAGAAATCCTTCATGTGTGAGCAGTTTTTCCGGATACGGAGAAATTGGCCAAAGGGGATACTGTCCCTTTGGCTCCTTGGATGATAGCTACCGTATTGTAGTAGCGTATTTCTGGCGGTGGGTTTGACATACTGTGATACACAAATTTTGTTCTGATTGTGTTGAATCCAAATGTCCAGAAATTCCACCCTTAGATTGCTGCAGTGTACCGTAAATTTCAAGTTGATGTCAGCAGCATTCAGCCAAGCAACAAATTCATCGAGAGAACTGCTGTTGTCGCCGTTCCAGATGGAGAAAATGTCATCAATGAAACGCGACCACACTCTGACATTCTCATAAAAAGGCGCAAGTTCGTTATAGATGTTGATCTGTTCAGATCGTCCCATATAGAGACAAGCTATGCTAGGGGCACAGGACGCCCCCATGCTAACGCCCTGTATCTGGTGAAAGTAGTTGTTATCAAATTCGAAATAATTTTCACTCAGGACAGTTCTCAAGCATTGGATGATGAAGGGGGCGTTGGTTATTTCGGATTCCATGGCCAGGATTTCTTGAATCACCAATAGTGCTCCATCCTGGGGTATGTTGGTATATAAAGCTTCCAGGTCCAACGTGACTAGCAGTTCTTTTTCTGGGTCGAATGGAGTGTTTTCAATTTTGGAGATGAAGTGGCCAGTATCTTTCACGTAGGATTTAAGTTTGCTGACCAGCCGTTTCAAGAAGGAATCTACGTATTTGGAAAGAGGTTCTAGAGCTGAACCAATGGTGGATACGATCGGTCTAAGAGGTGGGTCACAGATGTCTTTGTGCGTCTTAGGTACCCCGTATATGATGGGCATACGGGTGTATCGTGGGGTTAGGAATTCAGCTTCCTTAGCACAGATGAAGTTCCCCTCGACCGCGGTTTCAACCATTGAAAGTATACGCCGCTTGAGGTTGGGTTCGGGGTTCCTCAAGGTTCGTTTGTAATGTCTAGTGGATGACAAAAGAATGTTCATCTTCTCAATGTATGTGGGGGTGTTAAGGATGACAATACCCCCTCCCTTATCGCACGGCTTAATGGTGAGTTGTCTGTTCTCTCGCAGGGATTTAAGAGCATTCTGTTCAACCGAAGATAGATTATTATCAGGTTTGGGGACAAATTTGATAATTTTCGCAATCTTCAATAAAACTGCTTTTTCGAAGATACCGACCT
The DNA here is from genome assembly GCF_964204655.1 of Triturus cristatus. Lineage (NCBI taxonomy): Eukaryota > Metazoa > Chordata > Amphibia > Caudata > Salamandridae > Triturus > Triturus cristatus. Next base: position 326,760,694 of record NC_140587.1, read on the forward strand.
CTGGTCCAACAAGGTCCAAGCTAGGAGTAAAATCCGAGGGGGGCCTCAGGCCCGAGCGGTTCTCACTAGAATCAGGGGATGGTCTGTTGAGGAAGAATTTTCTTAACCTAATTTTCCTAAAAAAGGAATAGAGATCTTTCATGAACTCGAATTTGTTAAATGAGGTAGTGGGAACAAAAGATAAGCCCCTAGATAAAAGAGTCATGGCGTTAGGATTAACCTTGGACACAGATAAATCGAAAACCGGAATATCTATTGTGTTTTCCAATATTGGTTGTGTCTTGTTTGGATATACATTTGTGGTTGGCCCTGACCCTGATGGTAGTTCCTCATTCGAGGTGTTCGGGTTCTGGGGCGGTAGTTCCCCCTGCGGTTGCCTAAAAAATGATCAGGCATCGCCGGTCGATCGAAAGATTCATGCCGGGGTTGATAGTTCGAGTTATAGTTCGTCTCATAGTCGGCAGGCCCTTCACCCTCCAGAGTCCGTGGTATCCGAAAAGGTTGTGATCTTTTTGTTGTTGCCCCACCTCATATTGCCATAAGGTGGTCCATTAGATTCAGGCATGTTATAAAAATTAGACATAAGATATGTGTATGTCCTTTCTTGGGAGAAAAGCCTAATGTCCTTCCTCAATTTCTCGGTCTTCCTTTTCAGGAGATAGGTCGAGAAAGAGTCCAGTTCTTGAGCAATCTCTTCCATTTTTTTCATGGCTAGTTCAACAGAGTTATCTTTTTTGAGTTTTTCTTCGAGTTCTTCTATTTCTTTATTCATCATAGATAGAACTTCTCTTGCCGTCTCGATGATTAACATCATCCAGTCGCGTGAGCATCTGTTCGATATTAGCGCCCACTTCTCAAGAAACTGTCTAATTTCGATAAATAACCCTGGGATATTGCGCACTCGTAGTCCAAACGGGATAGTGCCTGCCTTTAAATATTCGAGCATAAAATTGGCATGGGCCTCGGTCCGTTTGGATTTTTTCTTTAGGTTAAAGAGTTTAGTCCATTCTCCTTCGAGGCCTTTGGATAGCGAAAATTGTTTATCGCTGACTACTGCTACACCAATAAGTCGTGCAAAGTCCTCGTCAGAGAACCCAAACGTTTTAATGCTCTCCATGTTTAAGATGAAAGAACACTATAGCTTAGGCAGAGCAGCACTATTTTAGATGGGTAATGTCAAAAAAACAATCGGACATGAGAGGAGCAATAAATGTTGAGTGAAAGAATAGTGTCAAGATAAGTGCATATAAATATCAAGATTGTGCTAATTAGGAAATAGTGGCCACTTAGGTATAGGTGTAGGGAGGTAAGAGATATGGGCGGAGGTACTCATACACAACTATTCTCACACAAAAGCAACCCCCACAGCAGCCAGGCTGTGAAGAGATATCCAATTAAGCAAGGGAGACCCCAAAGCAAAAATGTAGGGCGGGAACAGCGGGGTATAGAGATCAAAGTGAATCCAGAGAAGACACCCACACTCTTAAATGTATAAACGGGCCTAACACATAGGTCCCTGAATCAAAAAACAGCACTAGGCTCGAGCTGAAAACCCACTCTGGTTAGGACACAGTATTAGACAATACAACAAAGTAGAAAAATATAAGTTTCTTGTTTATTGTGTATTTTTTATATATATGTATGCAATACGGAATTCATATTGTCGGATATTTTTTATAATTTTTTTGCAAATAGACAAATTTAATAAGGTGAAACAAATATCAATCAACAATACACAGTATTGGTATAATCAAATAGCAATATGTCCCACTCAACATTCAACACATGCATACACACAATCATTCCATCACAATTCAACTAATATAAAACAGTCAAGATTTCAGGGATCCAGCAATGTGATCGTATGGGTGATGAACATATATATCATCCAGATGGAAAGCATACGGTACAGTGGAATACAAGCTGCTGAGAGTACAGGCGCCAACGCGCGTTTCGGTATTGGACCCGAGCAAGGGTCAAACCTTCATCAGGGCGCAGACTGGTAGGTAGAGGGGGACATAGGCTATACCTGGGTTTAATCAAAAGAGAGGGAAACATATAAAAAAAAGGATAAACAACAACGATAAACACATTTATACGTTGAATCTAATATACAATCATCAAACATGGTAAATTATCCATGGGGATCAGCTCAAGTAATGCAAATAGATTGATACCATAAACGTAGTTTATATGGAGGGTCCAACCGGTACCCATCGAGAACAAATGTTGACCGCTATGCAGAATGGAGGGGTGGTGAGCACCTAAATTAACTCATTCCACCACTATCCATTAGGTGTATATATATATCTCTTTATATATACCTTTTTAATCTGACTAGGGAATCCAGGAATAAAATTGTTATAGAGATATCCCTGGGCCAGTTTTAACATTCATTATTTCTGCACTAAAGGATCCTGCCTTTTTTGTTTGTTTGTATCACTGTTGTATTGTTTACCCCTCCCTATTGCTCCGCCTCTAGCGTTGGTCTGCGCAGAGGCGTCAGTAGCAGCCCAATGATGAAGCATGCCACAACTTGTTGTGGGTGAGGGCAGTTTTTACAGAGTATGTGTGCTCCCTTCGATCAACTTAGCAATTGCTGAATAAAAAGTTGGCCGTTTCCCTACCTCCTAGTTTGTGGGTTATTGAATGCTTGAGGATGATGAGGTAGGGGTTTTACCTTCTCCCCCTTCTTCTTATTGTGAGTACTATGTATAGCACGGCCGCTGAGCCGTAGGGGTGTTTCTCTATTGTAGATGACCATTTGGTACATCTCATTAAATCTTCACTTTTTTGGGGAGTACGTGCTGTTGCACTGTGTGTTGCGACATTTTTTCTAATATGTCACTTGATCAGGGATTAGCCTTTGGTGAGGAATTGGTCCAAGGTATCCTAGATGGACCTTCACTACTGGGGGAAACAACTATCAACCAAGTTCTTACCCAGGGTGAGGGGTAGGACACCTTAATTGAGCTAAGGAAAACTCATGTAAAGGCTATTCTACATGGAGCAATACTCACGGAATATTTAAGGGCCAACGCTGCACCTCGAGGTCTATTGGTCACCAATGAACCCCTGATCTTTCTGGAAGATCCTTCTTTCAGAAAAGATTGGGCTTTGATTGCATGGAAATGCACGAGAGATTGGTTGGTTCTCATTATAACAACGGCCAAGAGAATTGTAGACACTTTGCTCGTACAAATACAGAATAGTGAGCAGGGATTGAGAGCCAATGTAGTCCTGGCCACATATAAGAGGAAATTGGAGGAGACCAATGTAGAAATAGGAGAGTACAAGGATTACCTTCTACAGTCAAAAATCTCCAAATTACAGAAGGACCTTAAGAAATTCTCAAAGGATAAAGTATATCCATACACGACAGAAGAGTATGTGCAGAAAAAACTTGAAGAAGCCAAGAAGGGTCACCAGGGGGATCGTAGGAGCACGGACTCAATGAGTACAAACAGTGATGGTAGTGAAAACGAGTACAGGCCAAGGAGGAGGGGACGTGGTAGAGGAAGGGGAGAGTATCAAGGCCAAGGGTACAATTTTAATCCTATGTACCAGAATTTTCAAGGCCAAGGATTTGGCTGGCCCCCGATGTATCAGCCCTACCCACCCATGCAGGGCCCTAACAACATCCAGAGTTTTCCACAGTTACCTGGTTCCCCTTTTTTAGGCAGAGGCAGGGGCCGGGGCAGGGGGAGACAAAGAGGCAACCTGGGCGTTCAGTGGGAGGACCTAAATCAAAGAGTAACCTTGAGTATGGCACGGGACCCAAAACCGGGAACCAGCAGGGACACGACCTAGTAATGAATCTTAACTGATTTACCTCTTACACCAATACAAACAAGGGTACTTAATATGGGCCTGGGATTTGTCCCTACAAACATCATGGATAGTTTCAAGGTACGCCAGGAACTTCCTGACTTTTTTAGATCAGTGAGACTCAATGTCTTCTTTTTAGATCAAGAAGATAGAACAGAAAAAAGAGGGGACACTAACTTTCGCCCAAAGTCTACTTTCACACCAATGAATTCAGTACTACCCAATGAAGTCACCACTTTTGAAAAAGCTGTTGTTTATGATATAGAAACACTAGGTGACAATCAGAAATACCCTTTTAGGAACATCACGAGGGAAGAAAGGGAAGCTCTGGATGACTTAAAGAAAAATCAACTTGTAACTATAAAACCCGCCGATAAGGGGGGAGCGATAGTTATCCAGTTGAAAGAAGTGTACGAACAAGAGTGCAGAAGACTATTGGGAGATGAGAGGAATTATAAGGTCCTTGTGAGTGACCCTACACCAGGATTGAAAAGAGAGATTGGAATGATTATAGAGGAAGCCCTAAACAACGACTGGATAACAGAACATGAAGCGGGGTTCTTAATTAAGAAAGATCCTGTGACACCAGCATTTTATACTCTACCCAAAGTGCATAAAGTAACTAGGCCACCACCAGGGAGACCGATTGTGGCAGGTATAAACTCCATATTGGAGCCCTTGTCACAATTCTGTGATTTCTTCTTCAAACCTTTGGTTCAGAGTAGCAGGGCATATCTAAAAGACACCACTGAAGTACTTAATCTCCTCACTGATCTGGCCTTTAACCCTGATGAGGAATTTTTGGTGGGATTGGACATAGAATCCCTATACACCAATATTCCCCAACAAGAAACTCTCAGTATGATTGAGGAGCTGCTATTTGATTTGGATTGGCAGTATCAGAGCCCTAGACCTTTTATTTTACATCTGGCTGAGTAAGCCCTTACTCGAAACTTTTTTGAGTTCAACGGAGTGCTGTATTTACAAACCCATGGCACTTCGATGGGTAGTGCTTTCGCACCGAGTCTAGAGGGTCTGTATGTGGCGAGTTTTGAGCAAAAATACATCTTCAACTCAGGGAATCCATGGAGTGCTAACATACGTGTCTGGAAACGATTTATAGACGACGTCCTCCTCATTTGGAGGGGAAATGAGGCATCTATAAAGGAGTTCTTGCAATGGCTTAATGCACAGAACCAATTCTTACACTTTACCAACACTATTACTAAGGACAGTCTCCCTTTTTTGGATTTGGTCATCTCTCCATGGAGGGGAGATTATCAACAAAAGTCCATCATAAAACCACGGACAAGAATGGACTCTTACATTTTGGAAGTTTTCATCCCAGAGCCCTGCGGGAAAATCTACCGGTGGGTCAGTTCCTGCGACTTCGCAGGAATTGTTCTGAACCGGATGAATTTAAGGCAGAGGCAGCACGCTTAGCAGAGAAATTGGATGTAAGAGGTTATCCGAAGCATATTATCAGGCGAGCCCGGAAGCGTGCATGGAATTGCCCCAGAGAGGCATTGTTAACCAAAGTGGAGAAACCAACAAGTGATAAAATAGTGTGTGTAACTACCTTTAACACTTCTTCTACGGCCATCAAACGTATCATCTTGAAACACTGGCGCATTTTAAATTCCAGTGGCCTTCGACTTGAGAAACCCCTCTTTGCTTTCAGGAGGGGGCAAAATATTAAGGATCAGTTGGTTCACTCTCGTCCACTGAACAGCACCCGGGGGGCTCCCCGGGCTGATGGATTTCTAACACCAGTCACTGGGCACACACGATGTGGGTCATGTGATGTCTGCTCCCTGACTATGGATACAAAAGAGGTTGACGTGGTTTTGAAATACCCTTGGCAGCAGCGAGTACATACCAACTGTAACTCGTCGAACGTAATCTACATGATCAAGTGTCCATGTAATCTTATTTACATAGGAATGACCTGTAGAAAGGTCAAGGTGAGGATTATGGAGCATAGAAGTAACATCAGGTGCTCCAGAACCAATACACGCCTCACGCTGCATTTTGCGGAAAAAGGGCACACAATACAGGACATATATTGGACTGTGCTGGATAAACCCAGTGTTAAACCATCAATGAGGGACCCCTCACAGTTCCTTTTTTTGCGTGAGCAGAAATGCGTATATCGTACAAAGAGTCATGTATCAGGACTCAATGACGATATACCTTGGTCTGCCCTAGGCAGAAGATGACCCGGTATTGGGGATTACATCTTTAAGACTAGGGGATCTGTGGGGCCAGGAAACCCTGAGGTAACAAGACTCTAATGACAATGGCCAGGAGATTAAAATCTTTGTTCCTCTTTTCAAAATACTGGCAACGTTAGTATGAGTGAATTACCAATGCGAACATTTTTTAGACGGGTAGTGAGTACTCCTAGGGTGTACACGTCGAACCTGGGATGAAATATACTATGATTAATGTAATTCCCCGTTGTATTGCTTGCTTGGTTAGATGCACGCATTATGCGATATAAAAACTCAAAACGGGACATTTCCACACGTAGATAATAGACGCCAAACCATGGCGAATGAGGGAGTTAGCGGTCTAGCTTCGTGGGTGCCCTTCGACCTGGATGACGTGATGCGAGCAACGACACACGCACGCACGCATCACATGACATGAAAGCGGAAGAGAAAAGGGGAAGGGCATGGTAACGAGAGTAAACTACACGGCACCAGGAGAGACAGAACACGTTGGTGGCGCACCACTCTTGACGAAGTAAGGGGGACGCAACCAGGGGCTAATGGTGGCAATATTTTGGATTACATTCATTCGAGTACGTAACTCTAATACTCGAGAGTGTAACCTTATACTAGAAGGCATTTGGCAGAAGGGGAAGCCCTGCTCGTCTATCATGGTGGGGGATATATGCGCCTTTCTCGACCATCGTGGGGGCAGATATACGCGCCTGGCGATACTAGTAACTAGAGTCCCCAGAGCCCTGTGAGCACATGGGGTGTGTTAAGCGTTTCTTTAATACCAGCTTGACATTACGTATTGGTAAGGTCTTGATACTAACTTCTTACCAGGACGCTAAGGGAAACAATCACCATAGGCATCTTTCAGAGTGAAATATAAATGGAAGGAGTATGTACATTTTTGTAAGTTCCCTCCTACAGTGTGTGACTACAGAGGGTCGCTCTCTACTCCAGTGCCTGTTCCAGCAACTTACTTGATAAACTCTGGTAAGAAGTGGGACAGGTGGAATATCACATGCCCCTCTGTGATTTAATATGGAAATCCTTGATTAGGAGATGGGTAGTAGTACCCAGATCTCTTTTAACAGCACATTGGCATTTTGGAATGGTTTTTCTCACTTGTTACAGCACGTTTCTTCTTTTTGTTTGTGGAGTATAGTTATGAATGGATATTAAGCACAAAATATGAGCTTAAGGAGATACCATTACGAGGGCCAATGTTTGCCCATTGATTGATGAAGGTGGAATTTGCACCATATATGTTAAAATGTTTGGTCACACCGATTGGGAAGTTGTCATTTGCTACAGTTGGTCTGCGAGCACACACTTTATAATATTGTCTCTGTATTTCCTGTGATAACGAGAGTCACTGGTGTGTATTTTACCTTTCAGTTCCTATTCTGGAAGAGTAAGTGACATCTAAGACTCCAAACTTACAGGTGGAGTATAAACCCACGATTGTGGGTAGTAAGAGGGGTTGGAAAAAAGGCATAGGGATCTGACTTGTCCTGAGGAATGCCGGAAATTTGATCTTGAACCGGCAGAAACATGTTGACCGCTATGCAGAATGGAGGGGTGGTGAGCACCTAAATTAACTCATTCCACCACTATCCATTAGGTGTATATATATCTCTTTATATATACCTTTTTAATCTGACTAGGGAATCCAGGAATAAAATGGTTATAGAGATATCCCTGGGCCAGTTTTAACATTCATTATTTCTGCACTAAAGGATCCTGCCTTTTTTGTTTGTTTGTATCACTGTTGTATTGTTTACCCCTCCCTATTGCTCCGCCTCTAGCGTTGGTCTGCGCAGAGGCGTCAGTAGCAGCCCAATGATGAAGCATGCCACAACTTGTTGTGGGTGAGGGCAGTTTTTACAGAGTATGTGTGCTCCCTTCGATCAACTTAGCAATTGCTGAATAAAAAGTTGGCCGTTTCCCTACCTCCTAGTTTGTGGGTTATTGAATGCTTGAGGAGGATGAGGTAGGGGTTTTACCTTCTCCCCCTTCTTCTTATTGTGAGTACTAGGTAAAACCTCTTGCCAGGCCTAAACGTTCGTTTTTGATGCACGCAATTCACCTCTAAGGAAGATCTTAGACAGTCCTAAGGGCAGGGTGTAGTGCATTTAAAAAGTTGAACATGTACTTTTACGTTTTGCATGCCCTGGTACTGAAAAACAATTACATTTGTTTATCACTACTGCCAGGCCAATCTGTCCCATAGGTTAGCATTGAGATCCCCTTATTACATCTTATAAGTGCAGTTTCCAATTGGGACAAGATAGAAAGTTCAAGTTTGGTGTCTCTGGTCTTACAATTTGAAGTCACAATTTATGGTGAAGTTGGATTTTAAATTGTAAGTCTGAAAATGCCACTTTTTGAAGGTTAACAAAATTAGCCCGGATGGATGTCCAGGAACTCAAGATGCACTACTGTAATGTCACTTCAATTGCAGTTGTACAATAGTGTAATCAAAATACTTTAAAAAAAGAAATTCAACAATATTACATACAAAATCAGTGAATCATTTGGATTTCAACTTAAGAGGTCAGTAATTTCCATAATGAGTATCAAGCAAAAGGAGTGTCCAAAACTCTGCTTTTATTCAGTCCATAGCAAAGTTTTTTGAAAATATGAAATGATGCTTGACTCAACATGATGAATCTAGTAACAAATAATAAGTCCTTTCCTAATGCATTTCGGGTAGGTTCTTGCCCTTCGTCAAGGGAATCTAAAACATCAATAACAGTAGTAACTATCAATGTAACAAATAAATCCTTCAAAACATTCACCATATTATAACAATGCTCATGCAGAGAAACATACAAGGCTTTCGAGGTAGCGTGTTAGATTCAAGACTAAGAGAAAGAAGATGATAAAACTAAAGAGAAAGGAATTCAACAGCAAAGTGTTTGCTAGAGTGAACGGCCGACACTGACACTGGTGGTAAGGGAGAGGTGTACCAGATAGACTGCGTGTGCCACATAGACCACGTGAGTATTATTGATGTGAAAAAGTACGCTTAAAAATGATGTGCACCGAATAGACCGTGTGTGCCACATAGACCACTTGAGTATTATTGATGTGAAAAATTATGCTTCAAAATGATGTGCACCCGTATTAGGAGTACATAAATAACAAGACTATCGAGCAGTTACCTCAACAGGTTAACGATTAATACAGTGCTCGAATGAATCTTGATGCGAAGCCGGAAATGGCTGTGAGAATAAATAAGAGTGCCACAATGGTCAAAAACTTAAAAGCGTGTCAGTTTTCTGCCTCATAAAAAGAGCAAGAGAAATTACCTTAATAAGGTTGATGTCAAATTGCTGTCAACAAAGGAAAGCTACAGTAAATACAACTCTATAGCAATAGGGGTCGAATCAAATATACTCGTTTAAAATGCCGTGAGGCATCTAACGAGGACTTACCTAGTTGAACTTGTGTCAAAGAGCTGTCCGTCACGGTATCTAGCGGGAGCGGTGTGCGCGGGTCCCGGCAATCGAGGTAAAACCTTTGGCGTACGTGCTTTATGTCTATATACGTAAATGTGTGTAATCATGGAAATAGGACTAAGCTACAGAGGTCTCAACAACAGAGGAAATAACAAATGGAACAAAAGTCTAGAGCGTGCGGACTACCTAAAGTCTGTGCTCAGTGAACGCAATCTATCAAATGCTGTAAATCTTTAAGAAGGTGCAAGTGAGAAACAGTGCTCATAAAGAAATAATGATGTGCTAAATTAAAATGTAGTGTGAGAAAAGAGCATGAAACCAGAGTATGTGGTTACACGATCAATAAAGTTAGATCTATGGAGTACAAAACAAGCGAAGTATTTTTTCTTTGGTTCATCAGTTCTTCACGTATACAAAATAAGTGTCATAAAAGCCTGCCTATACTAATCTATTCTCAAGTCTGCCTATTCAAAACTGTTGTTTGAGAGCAAATAGAAAAAGGAAAATTAATATAAATATAAACATAGAGTAAAATAAGTCATCAACTAGATTAATGCAGTGGTTCAATCTAATATTCACAGAAAACAAGACAGTTCAAATTTGTCATTTAAACCTTTCGGGTGTAAAGTTTCAAGGAACCAAATCCAATGTGTTTCGCGCTGCAAAAGCACTTTACTTAGGTCGTGACCTGGTAGAGTTTCAACTACTTCAATAACACTAAATTTTAGTTGTGCTATGTTATGTTGATAGTCTGACCAATGAACAACTAAATGTTTTTGTCCGTATCCTGTTTTTATGTTCCGTAATACGAGTTCTTAAAGATCTCGCTGTTTTGCCCACATAGTATAAGCCACAAGGGCATTTGATCACATAAATGACATGAGTGCTATTGAAATTGGCGGTGAAATGCAACTGTATGATTCTGCCTGATCTAGGATGAGGAATAGATTGGCCTATTATAACGTTGTTACAACGAGAGCAATTTTGACATTTCATCATGCCTTTGTGGGTATTTACACTGGAGGGTGGTGTTGATGTTAATATCTCTTTTAAATTGCGAGACCGTTTATATGCAAATAGTGAAGGGTTAGAAAATAACTTTTTGAAGGTTGCCATTTTCTTACTTTACCCATTCTGTTTCTCTGCCGGTCTCTGAATACTCATCTGGGGTGGGGAACATCTGGCCTTTGTGCATTCCCTTTAGACAGCCACCCACAAAGTGAGCTTTGGTGTACGTGGTGGGCCATTCACATCCTGAAGGCACATCACCTGTCTGATGGGTCTTCTTGAGCTAGATGGAAGGAAGGAACTGACACTTGCACTTGAGTAGGGCTATGCCTTTTTCCTACACAAAGAGCTGCATATCCCACTGTAGTGAGTCTGGAGCCAGGACAGGAAAGGTAGGCACCTTGTGCACTTCAAAGCTTTTCTCTGAAGCCGCCTTCCACTTCAAAGGCACAGCTTAGTATAAGTACTGGACCCCGGGCACCGCCAACTCAGTACACTTCTTGACCTGTGACTTCTGTGCTAGGAAGAAGAACTTCTGTGCTGTTGAAATGACTGCCACTATGGACTACTGCTTTTCTGGACTCTGCCTTGCTATGCTCTTGCCTTGCTGAGCTGCCCTGCTGCCTGCTGGTCCCCTACCTGGGTGAGAAGAACTGGACCTGCATCCCTTGAACCCAGAGTGACTCCAAAGGCTTGCCTCCTGTTGCCTAAGTCTCAGGGACACAAAAGACTTAGAACCCTCCTGTTCCAGCCCTTGAGCCCATCTACTTGTGGGTCTGTCCTGCCAAGGGATGCCTCCCCTGTCCTGAACCTTTGGAAGTGGAGCTAGGGGTTTGCTTCAGTAGAACTGACGCATGTTCTGCTGCAAAAGCAGAATCAACGCATCTCCGTTGTTGCAGGAACTGGCCTGGAGCATCACACTCAGAACTGCCGCATCACATCTGGAACCAGCATTTTGGAACCAATGCATCACCGCTACTGAGAGGAGAAGATCGATGCATCACCCCCCCCCCAGCATGGACAAACCCTGCGCACTGCCTTCGGAACTGCCACACTCCGAACCGGCCTGTCACGTACTTGGCTCCAGCCCCCGCTTTCCACGTCCCGCAGCAAAAGGAGGCGAACTGGGAAACCTGGAATTCTGTCCTACGGCCGTTACTGTCCGGCTGGAAGGCAGCATAGAGGCAGTAAGCGCCCGCCTCGGAAAGAACTACCTTTCCCAACATTCCGTGCACCACGTTACGCACGCACAGGAAGTGAGGGAGAAGGTTCCAGCTGGCTATGTAAGCCGGCAGCGTCAGAGAGACGCCGCAGATTATTCGAACGGGTTGGCGATTACAACTGTTTGGAGTCGGACCCAGGAGATCTTCGGGAGGCGCGGTAAGGGTGTCGGTGACACCAACGTTCGCTACCTTCCTATTTTCGAGGAGTTGCTGGCACTTTCGGAGCCCTGAACATTTTAGCGCTTAAGGGTGTTCACGAACAGGTGGGGGGCATCTGCTCGGAAAGCGCTCTAACTATGGTCTGCTATTTGCCTTAAGAATACCAGGTGGTATATTCGTCTATGTGGAAGATTAGTGTGTAGGCTCAACACGCTAAGAGTACAAACAATGTTTATCGATGTTTTGAGTGTGTGACGTAACACGCTGGATAAAAAAAACGAACCCTGGTTGTGAATACTAAAATTGTGTGACGTAACACGCTGGGTGTGCACAAACTAATCCTTTGATGAATACAGAGTGTGGGCACAGCGATAATCTGGATTCGATGTATATACTTTGCATGAGTGAAACCAACAATGCGAAAAGTGCTAAAGAAACATACTGTCTGTATGGGTGTGCAGTGAGCCGTATGGCGCTTTCAATCATAGAGCTTAGCCTTCTCCAAGATTTATGTTAATTGGAATACTGTGTGTTTTTTTGTCCGTCTTATAGCTGGGGGGACCAGTGAGAGGTGGAAGTTGCACCTTCCTCCCTTGTGAAGCACGACCTAGACCAGAGCATGGTGGGTAAGAAAGGGCACTAACCTGTGAGGATAAAACAGTTACAAATGACATTATTGTGTAGAATCTGAACGCTGTTTCTGTTTTTAGTCAATCATCAGGGGCACAGTAGAATTTGCGACAATACAATTCCATGGTTCTTCCTGGTGATTCAGGAAAGGCTCGAATCGACCCTCCTTTCTTAACGATAGACCGAAGTTTCTTTTTTCTTTACAGGTATCTTAGACAGAAAGGGTCTTCCATACAAATTGAAGTGTTACATTAGGGTGTATGTATCGTTGTTTGAATATCTTTTTTTTTGTGTGTTTACAGGTCTCCCTCCCCGCTGTTCCTATCCTTTCCTTCCCCCGATTGACCACCTTAAGCTTCCGTGCTACTATAGCTTCCCGGAATTAAGGGTGTCAATAGGTGGACCCATTTGAGCAACGAGCCGATCCTGAGAGGCCTCCGAGGGACACTTGACACAGCCCTTCGCACAATGGAACCAACGCTTCGCTGCAGTTGCATGCAGAACTCCGGCACAACACACAATTGCTTGGGGATCATCGACGCATCTCGTTCTGAGACAAAGATTAAGTTACTCCTGCTCTGTGGGCCATGCATGTGTCTTACAGCCGGTCTGCGCTTCATCGCGGACAGCCTGAACCCTTGACTTTGTCCCGGTCCAGCTCGATCGATTATCTCTTTGAGCGCTATTTGCTTCTAAGCACTATTCTTTGCATTTAATATTTTAAAATTCAGGGCGTGGTCTTGCCGAGCAGCAAGATGGTCACCTGTTGAGAGGACTCTGCCAGCTGAGAAAGAATCCGTCCAAAATCCTGATGCAAACGCGACTGCAATAATTTAGAACACACGTCATGTGTCCTGATACCATCTGATATCGCCCAATCCTGGCAGCTACCACTGGTACATAAACAATAAGATAGCTGCCAGGAAAACAGGGAGAAGGTGGGGGTAAAAAGAGGGAAAACACAGGGGGTCGTCACTTAAACACAACACTCCTCTCTAGCTGCTACTGGTAGGGAAAAGGCCCACGTACCCTGAGAGGAAACAAAAAAGACAGGAACACAGATTAAGACCAGTTGCCATCACTCCTTAGCATGCATGATCAGGCACTGCTTGGCGCATTAAAAGACAGGCTCTTGCCAGTAATACTAGCACAAGTTGCTCCTCTATTAAGGATCTCACGGAAGCCAAACACTCATGTCTTTTGGTAAGAAGGAGGCAGAATCCCCGATAATGTTTCAAAGAAGTTTATCCCAATATCCAACGTGTCTATCTTCAGGTATCGCAGTCAAGGGGAAAAAGTCTGACACAGACATAAAAACCCCCCGGCTGTTACGCCAAAAACAAACCCAAAAAGGAAGAAAAAATAAGTTCATAAATGGTACCCCAAACGGTTTATGGAAAATCACCCAAAAGTGTTAGAAGTCCAAACAATGACCTAGATAGGTCATAGAACATCCAGGAAATAGACGAAGTGGTGAAGGAAAAGAACAGGCACACAGCCGCGTACCCGCTGCACAATGAATCCCGATACTAAACTTAACTGCGACACCAAAAAGCCGCGGTATCAAAATCCCATAAATTGGGAAGGAAATAGAGCAAAGTCCCGGGACAAGAACCACCCGCAGGCCTGCGAGCGGCAGCAATTCCACACAAGGAGGAGCCGAGATGAGACGATCCAACGTGCAGGAAGCCGTAGGCAAAGGCGAAGTCCTTACGGGTACCAAGACCGGGAAAACGAAACCAAGCACGGACTAACGGCTGACGGCCAGTCTTATACCCTAGCCTGCACGCCAAAAACTGCGCGCGCACCAGCAAGGCGAGAGCACTTTAAGGTAGGAAAGAATGTGGGACTTGTACAGGCACCCGTCTAATCCCTAACATCATGCAACGCGGAAGAGTGCTGAGCAGACTATGCACCCGAAAACGGCACAATAAAATGTTCTGGAGCTTCCAATCCGGCTGGAAAACGGAGCAGTGACTCGTGCGTAGGCCGAAGCCCCGCTGCTCGAGTCGCCCAGCAATCAGAAGAGGACGGAGTGGTGAGCCCGGCAGGAACTGTGCCACCTATCACCGGTCCCGGGCACAACAAGTAAGGAGGGGAAGTGGAGGGTGCTGCTGTCGGTGCACCCCCCCCTGAAAACTGAGTATCTGCTCCGGGCGAGGGAGGCACTGGGAGGTCACAAACTCAGGCGGCCTGAACCGTTCCTGAGGCGGCAGGGCTCTGTCGGGTGGGGGCTAAGTATCGGGCCCTCCTCAACGCTCCCTTGTGGGACACAAACAAGAGGGGGTGGCGTTGGCCTGCCGCACTCACCCCACGCAACGTGCAGCCGCAGGGGACTGCCGGGAAGAAGTGCGGCCCATAACATTAAAGCCGATTAAGAGCGCGCCATTACAGCCAGGAAAGAAGAGAGGATTGCTGCATAGGCCGCGCAGTCAGTGCTCAGTGCTTCCCAACATCAACAGGGTACACAGGGATACAAGGTACCATGGCTATTGTTGTTTGAGGACCGACACTGTGTGAAGGAGCTGCATGCCCACAATACTAGCATGCAATGGAGCAGTGAGTTGTGAACAGGAAAAAAGTGGGCACAAATAGTTAAGAGAAAAGGCAACTGCTACACAGGCAAGTGGCACAATTGTCTCCACAAGTAAGCCTCCAGCCTGGTGAAGCGTGAAAAACGCAATGGTTCTAGAACAACCAGCCGACGCTACGTTATAACGCATTTACCCCAATGAGAAACATTTGAAGCTGTGTGCGCACGAGAACGTACAGAGGCGCTGGCCTGGGAGGGGCGCTCTGAGAAGACACTTGCAACCTAGTACCAACCTAGTACCATCTAGCAATCACCACCCAGAGAATACAATGGGGAAAAATGACGCGAAGCACACAAAATTGACATTTGAGAATAAAAGACAAACCCGGCAAGTGGAGTCTGACCCGAACCCGCACAATGAGAACAGGAGAGTGGAAGAAACGGGGGGGACGAGGATCTACACAGTCTACTACTAGAAATGAAATCCAGCCTCAAAACTGTTGACTCTAAACTGGATGGGATGGTGGCCTGTTTGGACCAAGTTAAAAACCAAGTAGACACGCATGAACTTTGAATAGACCAGCTCGAAAACCGACTCACATAGGTGCACGAGTTTCAAATAGAGCAGATGCTGAACATAGAGAAAGTCCTAATGATCATCAAAGCCAAAAATGAAGATTTGGAGGCGCGTTTCCAGAGTAACAACCTCCGCATCGTAGGTATGCCCAAAACCACAGCCACAGGCAAAATGGAACTCTATGTCGAAGGACTGTTAAAAAACATATTTGGCTCAGAACTATCTCAAATGTTCATAGTTGAACGTGCTCATCGGACTTTGGGCCCTCGCCCCCCAGTGAGTGCCACCCCCGATACCAATCCTGGCCACAATTTTAAATTACAGGGTTAGAGATTCTATACTCAATGGGGCCAGAGAGCGCGGTCAAATTAACTGTAATGGGGACACTGTAGACTTTACGTCTGGGGTTCAAGTGGCGCGCTGCGAATTCACTCAGGCGAAAAGGATTCTGCCACAAGCTGGAGTGGCATGTGCACTACTTTATCCTGCTAAGCTAAAGGTCACGCATGACAACGATACTCACTTCTTTATGGATGCAAAATCGGCACTTAAATTTGCCAAGCAAATCGGTGGGACCAAGAGGAAGGCGCGTGCACCAGTAAACCACATACCTCAGACCAGGGCCTAAGCGACAATGACTAACAAATAGTAATACATGCTCCTTAGCCTGAGCTGGAAGAATAACTGTGATAAGCTCCTCCTTTGTTAGGTGGGGCGTAGGCTGTGTCTTGTTGGTGTAAGTGTGAAGGAACACAATAATGCATGTGGAATAGTCAGCACGTGATGCATAGATCGATTACAAGCTCAGCCACCTGGTTTCTTAACTGGGTTGTATGCTGGTGCCTCCACACCCCCGGGGGAGAGCTCCCAAGAACCTACTCAGATTCAACTGAGCGCCTAGTTCATTTCAGTTTAGTCTGCTAAATTAGTTTTTTGGGGAGGGGTATGCAGACTTAACCTGTTTGGGGGGTTGGAGTGGGTGGGGGTGGGTTCATAAGGAGGAAATTATTAGTACAATGGAAAAAAGGAGGCAGCGCCACATGGCACAGGAGACTTATCACGACACAAGTGGGAAAAGAGTACACGACCTAACTGACCAGAGAATACAATGACTACTTACAATTGTCTTACATGGAACATAGGAGGGCTTAATGATAATAGGAAGGTCAGACACAAAATAGATGTACGTATCCTACAGGAAACGCATCTTCAAAACATGGCAAGCACCAAACTACAGCACAGACACTGGGGAAACATATACCTAGCAGCTTACTCTAACTATGCTAGAGGAACTGCGATACTTATTCGTAAAGGTATTGGCTGTAACCAGATTAAAACGAAATCTGAAACAGAGGGCAGGTATGTCTTAATGGAGGCTACACTGGGAGTGGTCAGGGTGGTTGTGACAGTGTATGGCCCCAATTTGGATTCGCCTAAATTTTTTAATGAGCTCTGGGGCAATATAGTGCAAACTGGCTGTGCTACAATATTATGGGTTGGGGACTTCAATGCCATCCTTTATGACTCTTGAGATCACATGGGAGCGACTTGCAAAATGCACCCTAACGCCAGTAGTGCACTAAACGCAATAATAAATGACAGTGGGCTAATGGATATATGGAGAGAGTGGCACCCAGACACAATGGAGGGCACATGCATAACGGCACAACATTCAGCTTGGTCTCGCATTGACTTTTGGCTGGTATCTAAAGACGTAGCGACGTGGACTATAAACATCAACCACCTCCCTCAAACTCTCTCGGACCACGCACCATGCCTGCTCCGATTAACAATAACGATGGCACCCATCTGAGCTTTAAAATGGAAACTCCCGTCTAATGCCCTGCTAGATGCTGCATTTAGAGAAGAAATTAAAAGTGACATCCTAGAGTACTTTTCACTCAATGAGGGATCAGTATCCTCTCCATCATCTCTGTGGGAGGCGTTCAAGGTAGTAATTTGAGGCAAGTGTATAGCTAGACAAGCCGGAGTACTTAGGGCCCTAAGACAAACACTCAAAACCCTAGAAACACAAATCCGAACACTTTAGTTAGAATACTAACAGTCTGGAAATCGCAAACTGCAAACCAGGAGCAAACTTGATGAGTTTGAGGAAGAGGCACAGAGGGTGGTTCAATACTTAAGCAAAAATGCGCAGGCTAGAAGATATAGTGAGGGCGATAGGCCTGGTAAAACACTGGCAGCCTTACTCAGACCCCCAGCACTATAAATTACATTACAGAACTGAAAGATGAGGCACAGCAGACAATCAGGGGCCCGCAGGAAATAATGAACAACATCACTAAGTTCTATTGAGATCTTTACACATCTCAACACAAGTGTCAGCCTGAAAATATGCAACCCTACTTTGATTCAATAGAGCTACTATGGCTGAGTAAAGCACACAGAGCATATCTGGACGAACCATTTACTGCAGAGGATAAAGTCCAAGTTAGCAATAGTTTACCACCTGGTAAAGCTTCAGGCCTGGACGGCCTGCCAGCTTCCATTTATAAATGCCACACTTCTATCCTTCTATCCTTGTTCCTCACCTCATGGTGGTATACCAGGAGTCACTTGAAAATGACAGACTAACCTCTTCCCTCAGGGAAGCAAGCATATTGCTATTGGTTAAACCTGATAAAGCGTCAGATCTCTGTGATTCTTACCATCCATTATCCCTAATCAACATGGATAATAAAATCTACACCAAACTACTAGGCAATCAAGTACAGCCACTTCTACCACTTATTGCACGACCAGATAAATCAGGTTTTATTCCTGGGAGATCAACTGCGCATAACTTGCGCACATTTTTCACGACCCTCCATTACCTCTACCCACAATTCCCTGTGGTGGTGGCATTCCTTGACGCCACCAAGGCATTTGATTCCCTGGAGTGGCCATTCCTTTTTGCTGTCCTTAGGAGACTGGGATTTAGCCCGCTCTTTATAAAACAGATTTGATTGTTGTATTCCAACCCCACAGCACGCTTCTACGTAAACGGCCAAATATCACTATAACACATGGGACGAGACAAGGGTGCCCCCTTTCCCCCCCTACTATTCAAAATAGCGATGGAACCACTCGCAGCACGACTGCGCCAACACCACGTAGCCAGAGGCTTGGGTTTTTCTTCCAGAGGGGTAATTATATCACAATATGCAGACAAAATTACCTTGTATATTAATAATCCCCATACGAATCTGCTGCCAGCACTCCGAGAAATTACCCGATTTGGCGGTATGTCTGCATACAGATAAACTGGAAGAAATCTATTCTGTTTCCATTGATTGACAGTAACACCCCGTTCGAACTTGAGTACCCGCTCAATTGGGTGAAAGGCACCGTCAAATATTTGGGGATCTGGTTCAGCAGAGATACCCAGGAATTATGGAGCATGAACATAGGTCTCTCAATTACCTGCTAGAGGGTAAAATTAAAGTTTGGTCCAAACTGCCATTGTCCCTAGCAGGATGAATAGCAATTGCTAAAATGATAGTCCTCCCCAAACTTCCTTATATTTTTGTAAACGTTCCTCTCATACTTACCCAAGCATTCCTTCATACTATACGCTCACTGCTGATAACATTAGTGTGGGCGGGAGGGCAGGCCAGAGTAGCCTGGGAAATATTGACACTTTCGCAGAGCCAGGGAAGATTGGGTGCGCCTGACTTTCCGCTATACACATCCTGCGCACAAGCGCAATTCCTCCATTTCTGGGTGCACCCGACCCCCTTCCAGCCTCACGTGGCGGTCGAGTGTGACATAGCTGCGCCCAGCCCCTTAGAGGTGGCACTATACCAACCATATAGACGCCCCCGTCATACCATTGACACCACAGAAACACTGAGATGGGCCTGGGATGGACTACAGAAAAGCCAATAGGAAGATATTGTTTGCCCCCTCAATGGTCTTGGCCAAAAACCCGCAAATGCCCTCGTTAGAAGAGCAAGGCGCCATAGCGCGAGCTCACAGGCTTGGCATCAGCAGCTGTGCAGATTTATACCGGGAAGAAGGGTTCATGGGACCGCCAGCCCCACCAGACACACCACCTCCTAACTTCTCTGACACTGTTATACCACCACATTTGGGCGGTCTGCCGACAGATACACAGCATATTTCTGGTTTCCTTTTCCCGAGGGCCTAGAGCTCATACTCACTGCTCCCTCAGCGCACAAGTTGATTACCAGACTCTACTCATCCATGCAAACACACTATCCAGTGATAATACCAAAACACAGAGAACAGTGGAACGCTGAGTTGAACCCACAGATCACAGAAGAGGAATGGCATTTTTGCTGTGCGCAACTCGAGCAACTGTTCCCAAACTACAAACTACAGCTAATGGGGAACAACCTTTACAACGCAACTTTTACAACGCACTACCATTACAACGAAACTGTTAAAACGCGAGTGCATTGACAACGCAGGACATTACAACGCAAGTCTTTACATCGACTTGCACTAGATGGCGTGCTAACATTAAAAATAGTGTAGTTTACTATCCCAACACCTTCCCTACTGTTACGTGGACTGGAGTTGGAATAGTAAATTACACTTTTTTAATGTTAGCACGCCATCTAGTGCAAGTCGATGTAAAGACTTGCGTTGTAATGTCCTGCGTTGTCAATGCACTCGCGTTGTAAAACTTTCGTTGTAACATCATGCGTTGTAACGTCATACATCCCGGCTAATCCATTTCAAATTTATAAATCAGTATTACAGAACACCTATACAATTGTTTTGTATGGGCATCAGCCCCAATGTGGAGTGTTGGAGATGTCATACAGACCAGGCAACTTTTCTGCACCTGGCATGGGAGTGCCCCCAGATTGCAGAACATTGGAAAGAGATCTTTAACAAAATAAGCGAATTGCTCATGATGCACATAGAGCCAAGGGTAATAGTGAAATTATTGAGGTACGTCAAGGACGCGCCAGTGGAGGTCCGCAGATTACTAGCTATGCTGTTACTATTGGCAAAACGCAGGGTATCCATGAGATGGGGCAGATCAAACCCTCCTCTGCTTAGAGACTGGATCCATGATGTCACATTTTGTCAAGTGAAGCTTACTGCTTTTTGGGAACAAATGCCGATTGCGTCTCGATATAAGGACATTTGGGGTCCGTTTCCCACTTGGCTGAGAGTGTGAACAAAACACACCAGAAACCGGTAAATTGTCTGATGTTAGTTAGATAGTCTAATAGATAAGCAAACTAAGCTCTCACGCACCGGAACTGGCTATGCCTAATACGATGGTTCCCTATGATGTCCTCTTATGTGAATGATATGTGGTCTACGTAGTAAATATGCCGCTTGTATAACTGTATAAATTGCCAAATAAGTGCTTTTCTAATATTGTGTATGCCAAAATATATGATTCATAAACTGCCAATAAATAAAAATAAAAACATTTAAAATTCATATCCCGACTTGAACTAATGGATTTTTGTAATTTAGGTCTTCTACTGGATGGATTTTTGTAATTTAGGTCTTATTTTTATTTATGTTATTTATCATATTTATAAAATCGTAATTCTTTTTCTAACCTGGTGTTGAGTCTTTTGTGCAACCCATTGCACAAGTATTTGTGCAATGGGTTATTGCACAAATACTTTGCACATTGCCTTCTAGGTGAAGCCAGCCTGCTCTGTGCCAAGATACCAGAGGATGAGCACACAATAATTTAGGTTGTGTTGTGACTTACCCTGAATGGGATTGATTGTGGTCCCTACTTGGACAGAGTGCATCCCTCTGCCAACTAGAGACCCAGCGGTCAGCGGTGAGATAAGACTTGTGGCTACAATAGCTTGGTGTAGACTACTCATCCACATTTAAGACCATTTCAAGTTTTTTTTCATTTGTTTTCCCTGCTTTGTATTTTTTATCCATCCTATACATCATGTCTCTGGCTGGTTCTGCAAGTGAAGCATGAGTTTGAACCGGCCAAGCTGGGAGATTATTCCGTAAACCAGTTGAGAAGTTTCTGCAAGGAGATGGGGGTACCTGCCCGAGGAGCCAACAGGAAGGTGGATTTTCAAATGTAGCTAATGGCCTTGGCAGAAGCCCGCTCTTAAGAGATTAGTTGAGAAGAACCTTTTGTTATCTCATGAACTGAGCATAAAGGATCTGGAGATCAAGGCAGCCAGTCGGATTCCAGCAGTGATGGTGGCAGCGCAAATGTAGTACCTATGGACATAAAGGGTTTCGTATACCCAAGGTTTTGGTGCCCAGCTACTCACTATCCAGCCTCACCTCCAGCCTTTTTTTCTTTGTTTGGAACAACAACGTCAACCTGAGCAGAGCGATGAGTGATCAGCAGAGCTAGGAGCACAGTGTAGCACAGTGCTGAAAATGCTGGTGGTTTTGGCAGCCAGAGCCTTTGCATCTCAGGGGTGTAGGTGTCCAGAACTTTGATGTACACTACCCAGCCACATTTAAGACCATTTCGAATTTTTTGTTATTTTTATCTCTGCTTTGCATTTTTGATTCATCCTTTAAATAATGTCTCTGGCTGGTTCTGCAAGTGGAGCCATGGAGTTTGATCTGGCCAAGATGGATGATTATATGGTAAACCAGTTGAAAAGCTTCTACAAGGAGATTGAGGTACCTGCATGAGGAGCCACCAAGAAGGTGAAGTTTCAAATGGCGCTAAGGGCCTAGGCAAAAGCCCGCTCCCAAGAGAATGATGAGTTGGGGGACCTTCGGAATGGCTTTCCTGAGGAACTACCAGCAGCAGCTAAGGGGTACACCCCTAGATTTGAGCTCTCTTTGAAAGCAGGAAGCAGCATCTCTGTCCATGGCCTGTCCCCAGAGAAGAGGAGGGAGGAAAGAAAATTCCAGCTGCAGTTGGCAAAATTGAAAATGAGGCTGAGGAGAGGAGAGAAAGTCTGAGGCTGAAAGAGCCCTAGATGAGAAGAAACTTTTGTTGATTCATTAACTGAGCCTAATGGAGCTGGACATCAAGGCTAGCAGGTCTGATTCCAGCAGTAATGGTGGCCGGACAAATATAGTACCTGATGGAGAATTTTTTTTTTCCTATGGCCAAGGATTTGATGCCCAACTACTCACTATCCAGCCTCGGGAGGTGCGATCATCAGAGTCAGGAGCACAGTGCTGAGAGCGACAGCTGTGTCTCGACGGTGTAAGCGGCAAGAGCCTTGGTGTTTCGGCATTTAGTGGAGTCCGTGACTGAAGCGACCACCAAGCCCCCTAGCTGAGCCAAGGGAGTTCCGATAAATACTGAGGGCCCCCGTAGACCCATGGTAAGCTGTCAACAATGAGGGGCAGTCTCCGGCAGACTGTAGGTGTTCTGAGGAGTGTGTGGTTACAGCATTAGAGCTGTTACCATAGGGTTGAGCCAGAGTGGTGCGGAGGTGTCCGGGTTAGGTCCCAGTGCAGCCTTCATTACTCCACGTGCTCCCTCATCCCCAAGTCCCCATTGCCTCCGTGCCCTCTCTGCTTCACCTGATCCCTCCATTTGGTCATTGGTATACCCCCATCATCCGTCCATCACTTTCTCTCCCCTCACTGCTTACTTCCTTAATTTGGTTATGTTGGCCTGTGAGGGTTGCACCTGTGGGTTGACGGGAGGAGCTCTGTGTGCAACTTAAGCTTTGAATTACCCAGGGTTACCTCCCATTGACCTGACATATTATGAAAACAAGATCTCAAAAGAATACAAGGAGAAAGCAGGAAAAAACAGCATCGCCTCCCCTGCCATCATCAATCAACCCATTGATGGCGGCATCTATGCTAACAGGGGAACTTATGGAAGAAGCAATTGCAGCTTTTGCACTTTCGAAACTCTCCCCATTTCCCTTTTCGTCCACTTCTCCTACCCCCTCTACTTCCTGTACTTCCTTACAGTTAACTCATCTTAATTAGGGAGGGGATATGAAGAGACAAACCTTGCTCACTGACTATTTTTGGAAGAGGATTATTCCCTCAGTGAATGTTGAGTTAAATTGCTCCATACACTGAGCTCATGCAATCCTGATTGATTCAACTGCAGCTGTGAACCTTTTAACCTCAGTCACTGGGATCTCTGACTCAGGGCCTGATGTGGGACCTGGTGCAGCATCTTCTATTGTCTCTTCTTCTTTGCAGCCCATAACTGTTACCATAGCGATAAGTAGCTCTACCTCGGAAAATGTGCGTTTGTTCGTTTGTCTGCGATCTTGATGGAGCTTCTGACTCTGAATCCATCTATGAAGCCGACCCACAGGTGGAGTCATCTCACAAGCCCAGGGACAAGGATAATAATGCGCACCCTCATACCTTCACTCAAATTGGGGTATTTTCTGGATCAGTGAAAAATTCGGGAGGGGACAATTCGTTTTTCAACACATTGAATGATTCAAGCCTGCTATATGAGATGGCGATTTTGGAGGAGGTTCCACCTAAAGAATTAGCACTTAACAGTTGTAATCTTCTTTTTCCACGTACGAAGGAACTAAATAACCAAGTAAATGGTTCAGTTCTGCAGAAGGATTTACTTGAAACAGTCACTCCACTCCCCCAGCTTACCCAGTCTTGCAGGCAATGAGAGCAATTACATCAACCTTGACTAAAACGACTGACCGCACCAAACAAATAATCCTGCTAAGCGACATAAAACATTTGCTTCAAACAGTGGGCAATCTTCAAGAGAATCTGTTACAAAATCAAAAATGTCTGGAAAACTTGGAATCTTATTTTGTGAACCTGTCAAAACTGAATGATATAGTCAGTTTATTACAATAGTTACTGGAAAAATTACAAAACCTGGATCATCACGATTCGAATTATATAAGTCACAGCTCGAGTTCAGAGGTCAAACAATGCATTGGTGAGGTGATGAACAACAGAGCTTAATCTCAATGTCAATCCAATCATTCAAATATCTCTAACCCTAATTCTAACTTTCAATTGGTTACCAATCATCTTTAAGTTGAGAAGGATGATACACCTTAGCTTGAGTTGCTAACTATAAGCATAGATTGTAGGGAACTTTTAACTATTTATCCAGCTTCCCCAACTGAGGAGAAGTTTAGACCATATGTTAGCAAACGCTGTCTAAAGAAATTAAGGAAATTAAATTAAAAAACGAAATCTGGGAATTCAATTTGTGTGCAGGCACCTCAAATGAGCAAAAAGTGCAACATACACTTTTAATAGCAGTTGCTGGGAGTTCAGCTTGCCTGAGGATTATTAACCTTGATCAGCCTAACAACAAAGACAATCAGGATGACGTATCCACAAAAACCTCCAAGACTGTCGAGGATGGTTTTTCATCTTTAGCTAACATCCTATCTGGCGAAATTTCTAACACAGGCACGAAAATTACCCTGGCTGTCTTGAGCTCCCAGTACTGCCCTTAGTTGATACAAACAGTGGGTGATAGTAAAGAAACAAATAGTACAGCCACAGCAGGACTGGATAAGCCACTGGTGGCGCTGGCATTACAAACTTTTGTCACCACAGCGCAGATCTAGCACCTGACCATCTGGCTCAGCAGCTTTGACTAATGATGCTTCAACCTTTGATTTTCTCCTTGAATACATTTAATCAGATTCGCATGACATTTTGAACCGCCAAAACATCTTAAGGCTACTACATCACTTCACAGAATTGGTATATATCTCTTCACCAGACCTGTTAAGTGTTCGATTTATAACATAACGTGTATTTGCAAAGCGCACGTTCACCCAAAAGGGTATTGTGGCGCTGGATAACAGATGTTTATTGTTACCCAACTCAGTGGTACTCGCTATATCGACATCAGAAGGATGAAGGGCTGAGTGGACCCACTGGGTTTTGAACCTGTGACCATGAGGTTGAACACAGGCCCCTACAGTGGACGTGTTATCCACTAAGCCTCCAGACCCGGCCGGCCAAAATGTTAACACTCAAATTGAGCTCACAAGACCAAACTGGGCCAGTGAAGGTACTGGCAAAAGAGGCTGAATTAGCATTATGGGGTATTATATTATCAAAGCGAGTAAAGTCCAAGTATCCATCTATATTGCAAGAGAGACTGGCATGTTACAAACCAATAAATAAAATAAGCCACTTTTAAGGCCCTTCATGGTTTGTTAAGGAGTTAAATCTGGGAATCAATATTGACAACGTCCCAACGGTGGAACGTACAGTTACCATTACCAACCTACCAAGACATTGCTTTCATCAAAACCCGATTTCTTTGGGCCATTGCTAGCCCTGGGAGAGCCAGAGTCAAATTCTACTGAGAGATTCTAATTTGCTCCTAGAACATTGTGGGGTTAGAAAAGCATTTAAATACTGGCAGTGAGGATTTAATAAAAGTTTGAAATCAATATCAAGTAATATGTCTTCAGGAAACATGGTAAAAAACCTCTTAACATAGCAAATGTTTAAACTCATGAAATTCAAGCAACCGTGAACCCTTTGGGCCGTCCATCGAGTGGGCTGGTAACATTAGTTCACAGTAATACTGATTTGAATAGTTTCAGAATTAACACAAGATTTGATTGTTTGCTAACAACGGTCATAGAGGGTCCCAGGCGAAAACAAATGTGTAGTAACGAGGTCCACGCAGGTAGGATGTAGTTAAAGATGTTTTATTGTAGTAAGTTACAAGTTCTGTAGAGCAGCCCCACCAGGAGCAGCCTGCCTCAACTGTCACTTCTCCTCACAGGCTCCAAACATTCTGAAGCTCATCATCACTCCAACATTCCATGCAGCACCCAGTACAAACACACTGGCTGAGCAGAGGTGTAAATGGCATAATATTAACAAACGCAGGATATTACATGTCCCCTTTCCTTACACAACAGAAGCATAAGTCTAGTACCTTAAATAAGCTATAACAATAAGAACCCAAGTAAGGAATAAATGAGAGAAACATTAATGCAAAAAAATAGATTTGATAGAAAAGAACAAATAGGAAAGAGCGAAGAGATAGGTGGAAGAAAACAAAGAGGAAGCAATGGGTGAATATGTGAAAATAGAAATTTCCCATCCTCTCAAACAAGAAATTACAGAAGAGAAGAAAACTGTAATAATACGTAAGAAACGACAAGGTAGCAGATAGACATAGATGCACCAATGACAACCCCAAAACACACCTACTGGCCAGACAGCATGAAAGGAGGGAAGGACAAGGCACGACACAAACTAAACACCAGCCTCACACCCAGACACACAGAGAAGAAAAGGACGGATCTCCTCCTACACAAGCAAGAAATAGAATGAAACTAGAATGAAGGAAAGGCTGAGGACAGAGCGAAGAACAACATGAAAGATAGTCCAGGTTCCGAGGAGAACTGAGCAGGCGAGAAAACAGAGAATGAGAATATAAAATACAATGAGATTAATTCATCCTCCCCATCTTCAAAATGTCAATGAAATAAGATATAAGCATAGCGTTCCGTGTTCGAATCGACAATGTAAAATTAAATAAGAATAACATTGCCCATGAGACACATCCTGAGAAAGGGTAACAATGTATGAGGAGATGGGACATAAACCCATGACCGACCCCTACCCCGAGGCAAAGGGGTGAGAAACTACTGTGAATGGGACTGATACCCATGAAACGATAGCCCGTGTGAGGACAACCCCAGTGTAGAGGTCACATACTAAGCAATGTGAGGGTACAAGTGTATGAGAAGATGGGACTGAAACCCATGACCTACCATGAGACATAAGGGAGGTTAGCTACTGTAAATGGGACTGAACCCATAACCTATCCCCAGGCATAGGGATGGTTAGTTACTGTGAATGGGAATAACACCTATAGAACAATGCCCTGTGTGAGGGAGTATAAACCGTAAGTAGCCCATGTAGGCAAACGTACTCTGAGCAAATCGGATTAAAACCCATTGCCATCCCTACGTAGGGAAGAAAGACGTGTAAAGTGTACACATGCGAAATGAACAATGAACCCCTGAAGGTGTGTACCCAAAGTCCATAAATGTAAAATGATGAGCCAAAGAAACCCACAATACAATCCCATGGAGGATAAGTGTGGATAAAAGCAGTTTCTTCGTGAAATGTACAAAATGCAAGAACATAAATGTATAGTGCGTAATCATAGCCAAGCACACGATAGGCATAAATACTAAATTACAATAGCGTTTGCTGACTGATAAAGTTATTGGTGTGCATGTCATCATAGTCCTGTGACACCCACTGGAGTTCGTTAGTAAACAAGCTTTGCAGAGAAAGCAGACGGCTAACATTGACACGTAACTCCCTCGTGGACTGGTAGCTCATAGAGGAAGACTAACATGGAATTAGCACAGATTAAGGCACCCACAAAAAACATGCCGATGGAGAACTAAGTGAGCCTGATGTGAGTCCGCAGAACCATAGTCGCAAAATGTACTTACGACATACACCATGCGTCAGCCAAAGCACACTTGTTCATGTTTCTCGGGTGTCCCTGAGCAAACGTGCATACCACACATGAGGTCAATATAGGTCGAAATTTGATGTCCACCAAATAGAACAGGGGATGAAACTCAAACGTGGTGCTGCACCGTAAGGCAGAAGAAAGAGGGAGAACCAAAGTACGTCTGGTTGCGTGCTGCCACCTACCACAAGATGGTGGCACGCACGATGTGCAGTGCCGGATGGCTCCCGGCACGCAAATGCGCCAGAAGGTGTCATATAGCCAATTATGACATGAAGGAAGATCGCGTCGTCACAGTGGATCCATTGAGGTGACTCGTGCGGCTAAATGGGTGAAGTAAACTGTCAGCGCACAGTTCGAAATTTGAATCACTGTGAAGCTTTTTATCCGGCCAAACTGTAGGTAAAAGAGACTTAAAATAACAAAAAGCCTCTTACATTTGCCGGTGGCATTGTCAAATTATTCCAACCAATTTGAGAGGAAAACAGTAATTGTGTAACACGCCATGTAGACTGGAATAAATCCAATAAAACACGTAAAAAGGTAATACGCGCAGTCCACAGCAACAGGCGTAATATACACAAGTCATGCGCTGACAGATACTTTAAACACTGTGTGATTGCACAATGTGGTAGAATCTCCATACAAATGCAGATGCCTTGTTTGTCTGTGGAGAAAGTCACGCGTCACGAAGGGGACACAAAAACTACAATACCATTTTTCTTCAGGTTGTCAACTCAATAAGATTTCCTTGCGTTCAATGTTGGACGAGAACCTAAAGTATGGGCAGTGAAGCATACAGACAGATTCTCCACAGAAATATCTTCGTGGCAACGGCAGTACAACATGTTGAAAATACAGCTGCCAGTAGGTTGTAGTGAGAAAGCACCGGACTGATGTGGAAAAATCGTAAGTTTTTTTTTCAAAATGTCAATGAGCGCAACATACTTAGACAAGGGCTGTCTGATGATAAGACACTGGTGGGGCTGCGTTGTGTTGCGCCTCATTTTCACTAGTACCTTGTTGACATTTTGAGTTTTGTGAGTAGAACTTCTTGGTTTCATGGTTTCATGTGTGCACTATTGCTTTTCTGTGAGGAAATTCTTTGTTCACGTACTTGCTTCTTCTTTGTTTTTTCCTTTTCTCTGGATACTTTGTCCCGTACTTAGTGTTAGGTGCATCTGTAGGCACTGTAGTTTACTCCATCTTCAGGTCCTCTATTGTTCTCCTGGTCCCTGAAATTCGGTTGTAGCACGTAGGTAGTCACCAACTCGACGCCAAAATAATGTAGTAATGAGGTCCACGCAGGTAGGATGTAGTTAAAGATGTTTTATTGTAGAGGTTACAAGTTCTGTAGAACAGCCCATCAAACACAGTGGCTGAGCAGGAGGTGTAAATAGCATAACATTAACAAAGGCAGGATACTACAAAATTCTACCTCTAAATGTCTATTTTCCACCCCCAAGAGTGAAGAGCAACAAGGATATCCAAACTGTGCTAGATGACTTGGAATTATTTATTGATAAGAATGCCTCAAATATAGTAATGATAACTGGAGATTTCAATAACAACTTACTATTTTTCCAATGTCCCTCCACCACAGAAGATGACTCTCTAGATTTAGCCAGGAATATCCCTGAACCAATTATGGGAAGCTGGTGGGAAAACCAAGACTAAAATATCATGCAATGTGTGGACTCTTTATAGATCTAGGACTTTGTGCTCTAAATGGATGATTTGTGTCAGTTCTGCTGCCAAACCCGACCTTTCTCTCCGTAAAGTCTCAAAGTAATATTGATTTCACTCTTTTAGAC
Source organism: Triturus cristatus (assembly GCF_964204655.1). Lineage (NCBI taxonomy): Eukaryota > Metazoa > Chordata > Amphibia > Caudata > Salamandridae > Triturus > Triturus cristatus. The sequence goes on from NC_140587.1 coordinate 326,790,531, forward strand.
TAAAGCTCTTTCTCCCTCTGTCACATTTTTCAGATTAGTTCAAGAAAACAAATTGACCTCAATCCACAACCAATAACATTGGGTTTTAATTATCATATCCAGGGACCATATGATCGGTATCTAGAGAGTATCAGTAATTCCACCAATCTAAGAGCAATTAAGTGGAATGCTCATTTTAATCACAGATTGACACTATTGAATAAACAAAGCGTTAAGCTTTATAAGTATTTTGTTATACAACATATTTTATTTCTTCAAACTTAACCAGGGGCGTATGGACTGTTCTCAAAAACTAAGGACCATTTGACAACTCTTGTAAAAATAAATCATCGGAAAGTATTAAGAGGAATACTAAAGAAGCCGAGTTCTTGACCGACAGACCTTTGAATAAAAAATGAAAAGAGACGGTTTCGGCATGAAATTCAAGAGCTATTCAAGAGTTTTCAAGATCTGTCCTGGACAGAATTGCATCATTCTCTCAAATCCTGTAAGTGGCGATTATTTTGGCACCAAATCTACAAAACCAGCAACTGGTTTCTATATACCTCATGAGGACTGGAAAAAGCGTGTGGGAAACCTCTGTGGGTATTGGAGCTCCAGGCTCTCTGAGACACCAAGTTTTATTAACACTGACCTCTGAATCACAAAGGAGGAAATTATGGTGTTAATAAGGAAATCTAATCCTTTGAGAGCTGTAGGTCCGAATGGGAAACCTATTTATGTGACTAAAGCTGCCCTTCTGCTCTGGAGCGATCTACTGTATGTTTTGTTCATGAAGATTTTAGAATCTGGAAACCTCCTTTCCTCCTGGTGAGGGGCTGTTGTACACCCACTGCACAAAAAAGGTTAAAAAGCAGTCCCCAAGCAACTATCATCTTGTTGCTTTGTTGGACGCTGAAGGGAAGCTTTTTGTAAGGTTTTTATGTGATAGCTTAACACGATGGGTGTTCGATTTTAACATAATTTCCATGGAGCTATCAGGATACAGGTTATGATGCTTGGCCAATGACAATATTGTTGTGCTAAAACTACTGGTCGATAAAACCCTAAAAAGAAAGCGCGATGTATGTGCCTGTTACATCGATTATTCATTGTCGTTTGATAAAGTTGATCGACAAATGCTCTGGGAGAAATTGTGTAAATATGCGTGTCAGCCTCATCATCTTACTTTTTTTACATATCTATTCATGATAAAACTTGCCTACAGTTTAGTCTGACAATAATGTCTCATCTGCAAAGCTAACTACGGCCAATGGACTGAAATAAGGATCCATTTTAGCGTCACTACTTTTTTCATTCCACATAGCGGATTTATCAATTCTTTTAAATGTTCCATAGGGATTGGCCCCCAAGTTAGGAGGAAAATCAATTATTTACTTACAATACGCCAATAAAATTCTTATTTTCATTGACCCCATCGGTACTTCAGTTACAGAATTTAACAAAAATATAATGTCAAAAATGACCTAAAAGTTAGCCTTAGTAAAACAAAGATTATGACCTTTGAGAAAGCCCAGAAACATGTTAAATTAACAATCGAGGGCAACACTGTGGAAAAAGTGCCAACATACCATTACTTAGGCCTAATGGTTGTCAGCAGACTAAGCTGGATAGGTCATCTTTCCCAATTCAAAACAAAGGCCCAGACAGTCTCACTTTCAGTTTAAAGAGCACATGGAGGACCTGCGGTCTGTCAATCCTTAAGGGTGCTGGAAACGAAACTAGTACCTACTTTACTGTACAGAGCATCAGTTCTGCCTGAAAAATCCACAAGCGATCCAGATAAAATCTATATGAAAGAGTGCAGATCTGTCTTGAACCTTCGTTCATCAATTCCCCAGTTTCAACAGGGGTCGGAGTTATCTCTGGCTTCATGTTCATTGCTCAGCAGTAATGTTGAACTACTTCTGTGACTGCGCAAGAGCAAAGAAAATCTCACTGAAATCTCTGATTTACAATTAGGTAACCAATGACCAAGATGTGGGTCTGGGACTGAACTTGGCTTCCACTAATAAAACAATTGTGGAAAACAATTTACCGCCATCTGCAGATCTCATATAATTGCCCCGTGTGGAGTAGAAGAGGTTAATCAGACAGTGTCTTTGGAAGAATGCGAGAGTTGCAGATTTACTAACATTACAGAAATATCAAAATGCTCATACGACGGAATCATATTCTAGATTAAAACAAGAAAATTTTGCCTCAAACTTGAACACATGATACAAACATAAATACATGAGATTTCGCTTCCTGTTCATACCAATAGCTCAAATTGAGGGGTCTTAAAACACTAAGGGCCATATGTAGGAAACCAAATACCGGTCGGTAACGGCCGATTTTCGGTAAATATCCCGCTACCGACCGGTATTTAGGCATTTGCTATGTAGGGGGCATATTTCAGGATTCGGTAATTTACCGAATCGGTAAAATTACCGAATCTGTAAAATTACCGATTCGGTAAATACCGAATCCTGAAATGAGATGTAGGTAACACTCAAATGAGTGATGGGTAGGACTTAGAATTCGGTATTTACCACCAAATATAGGTTGGTGATAAATACCGAATCCCTAGCAAAACGTGACATTTTGCTGATGTCAAAGTGCCATGCGGCAGACATACATGCCCTTAGGGCATGTATGTGCGCCACATGTGCACACATGGACGAATCAGGGGTGCAACAGGGTGTCAATGTGACACCCTGCCACCCATGATACTGCCTCCCCCATTACCGAATCGGTATTTACCGATTCAGTAATGGTAACTGGCTTCCCATTCATTCCTATGGGCCTCCTGGCCGATAGGAATCAATGGGAAGGTATGCATCATTACCGAATCGGTAAATACCGATTCTAAATTACCGACCCTTTCCGAATCGGTAAATTTTACCGATTGATTACCTACATCACATTTACCGATTCATAAATACCGAATCGGTAAAATTCGGTATTTATGAGTCGGTAAATGTGACCCTACCTACATATGGCCCTAACTGTTTACCCTCAAACACTTACTGCTTGTTCAACTACAAAGAGGAGTCGATTGAACTCTTAATTTGCTTATGTCTGAACTTACTAGAGCTACGAAAGAAATATCTGAAAAAACATTAAAAATAATTAATTGTAGATCTATCAAGGAGGCTGTTGCATACTGCTTTTCCACTACAGATTGTCAATTTATTGGGAAACAAACTAAATATTTTGATTATGAATATTGTCATCTTAAGGAAGTGTGATGGGAACACTGCTCTTATGGAATATTTGCAGATATATTTGTGATTTTAATGTTTTTTTTCTCTATTGTGATGAATGTCTCAATACATTTTATATAATAAAGATTATTTAATTAATTCATTCAATTCATTCAAGAGTTGAGGAGGACACAACTAGAATTGAGCTCCCTTTGAGAGCAGTGAGCAACATCTCCAGCAATGGCCTGTCCCCAGAGGAGGGAGGAAAAAGAATTACAGCTGCAGTTGGCAACATTAAAAATGGAGGTTGAGGAGAGGAAGGCTGAGGCTAAAGAAGCCTCAGCTGAGAAGAAACTTTTGTTGCCTCACAAACTGAGTCTAAAGGAGCTGAGATTAAGGTCAGTCAGTGTGATTTCAACAGTGATGGTGGCAGCACAAATGCAGTACCTGAAGGAGATAAAAGGTTTTGTATACCCAAGGATTTGGTTCTCAACTGTGTGGTGGGATAAGTGGTATTCTGCTTATGAAGTTGCACTCAAGCTAACGAAGGTTCCTGAGGAGCACTGGGTGGGGGTGGGGGCTCTGTGGAAACACATGTCTACACTTGTGAGGGGCACACTTGTGACATTAGAGGTTGGGGACCAAACCAGTACACCCCTATGAAGGCTATTTTAATTGCCAAATTCGGGCTCACTCCCGTGAAGTATCGCCAGAGATTCAGGGACAGGCAGAAGCTCCCCAACCCATCCTGGATAGAGTTTATTGGTTACTTCAGTAAAAGGGGAGAAAAGGGTTTCCAGGCACCATCTGAGAGACAAGGGGGTGGTTCTAGTGGGTGGTGGCCCAGGGTGCCCCATTTCCAACCCCGCTGCTTTCAGTGCTCCCAGTTAGGACACAAGCAGGGGAATCTGTGTGTGCACAGAAATTACCCACTTGTGGGACCTCTACAGGAGTGGACAATATGGCCCTGGGGTAAGTAGTCCCCAGGTGAAGGACATATACCATGCTGTGATCGTCCTCAGCTGGGAAATAGACTCAGAGGGTGAGCTGGTGATCCCTGAGGTGGAAGTGAAGGGGGATCCAGTCACTGCTCTGACAGAGGCTAGTTTCCCCAGAGCAGTACACCAGCCGGATATGTAGGATGAACCGGCCCATGGGCAGGATTTTTTTTGCCCTATGGCATTCCTGAAGTGGGTTGGGGAGGTGACCAAGAAGAAGATCATAGTTAGCCCCCAGATGCCCACAGACTGTATTTTGGGGAATGAGTTGCCACCCGGTGTCCGGAGAACTGGGAGGGGTGGCTGCCATGGGTGCCCTCACAGTTCAGTTTTCTGGTGGTACCACTCCCCAACGGAGGGTACAGGTGCCCAGACAGAGGGGGAAGAGGAGAAAGGACTTAGCATTGAATGACCTGGATCTAGACACTGACAGCTGTTAGTGACCTCTGTTGTTTACTGTCCTTGTGGATAGTGATTTCCCTGCGTTGGGGGCAGAAGTCAGAACCAAGGAGTGGAATGGGCCACATCACTTTGTTGGCCATGGTGGTGCTACCTTCCTACTGGGATGCATCTGTGAGCAAATAAAAGTTAGGTGCTTCACAGATGGAGTCCACAGGTGAGGATAAGGGGTCCCCATGGCTAGTTCAGTGGTTCCATAGAGTTTAGAAAGAAGGATCCAAATGAGTTCAGAAAGGCATAAAACTATCAAGAACCCCTGCAATAGTGGGCCATTGTCCACGTTCAAAGTATTGATTAGTGTACCCTGACATTAGGCTGGAGGAGGGTCATGTTTGAAAATTGCCCTCCTGAAGGGTTGCCCAAAAGTTTTGATTTCCTCCTCCTCTTTTTCTGACATTGTTTTTGTTGGCTTTAGGACTCTGGGCACTTTGACACTGCTAGCGACAGCTAATGTGCATGTTCTCTCTCCCTAAAACATGGTAACATTGGCTCATACCCAATTGGCGTATTTAATTTACATATAAGTCCCTAGTAAAGTGCACTACATGTGCCCAGGGCCTGTTAATTAAATGTTATTATTAAGCCTGCAGCACTGATTGCGCCACGCACATAAGAAGCCCCTTAACCATGTCTCAGGCCTGCCACTGCAGGGCCTGTATGTGCAGTTTCACTTTGCCATGTTGACTTTGCAAGTAAAACCTCTTGCCAGGCTTAAACCATCATTTCTAATACATATAAGTCACCCCTAAGGAAGGCCCTGGACAGCCCTAAGGGCAGGGTGCAGTGTATTTAAAAAGTTGGCCTTGTACTTTTAAGTTTTTCACTGGCAGTGAAAAACTATTACATTTGCTTTTCACTACAGCAAGGCCTATCTGTCCCATAGGTTAGCAATGGATTTGCCTTATTACATGTTATACGTGCAGTTTCCAATTGAGACAAGATGGAAATTTCTAGTTTGATGTCTCTGGACTCACAATTAAAAGTCACTACTAATGGTGAAGTTGGATTTTAAATTGTAAGTCTGAAAATGCCAATTCTTTTAAGGTTGGCATTTTCTTACTTTAACTATTATGTGCCTCTGCCTGCCTCTGAATATACGTCCAGCGTGAGTGACATCTGTGCTTTGTGCATTCCCTCTAGACAGCCACACACAAATGGAGCATAATTGTGCCTGATGGGCCATTCACATCCTGAAGGCCCATCTCCTGGCTGATGGGTCTTCCTGAGATAGATGGGAGGAAGGAGCTGACACTTTCACCTAAATAGGGCAGTACCTGTCCCCCACACAAAGAGCGGCATACAGTGGTGGCTGCCACCCAAAAATACAGGTGGGGCGGGGAAGGGTGCAGTGGGGTATTAAAATCAATGAAATGACTTACCTGTCTGCCGCCTCCGTTGAGTGATGTCCTCTTCTGTTCCTGCGAAAGCAGGAAGCACACTCAGGCTCCCCTAAGCCAATCACAAATCTGCTGCCACCATGATTGGTCAGAGCGCTGTGGTTCGGCGCTTAGATGGGGCTGACAGGCTGTGCATGTTTCTCACCCAGGCTGTACAATACAGCCAGTGGAGAACATGCAAAGTTCGCATGACTGATTGGCTGGCCCAAGACGGCCGGCCAAACCGTCATGCGCACTCAAGTGCCTCAACCACTCCTCCCCTGCTGGCAGTGACTGCAGCCCAGCCCATCCGCCCGGTAAACCAACCTCAGTAAGGAAAAATAAAATTATTATAACATTGCGTTAATATCATTTTCTTTTTTCTTTTTCCATTGCTCAAAGAGCATTGGGGCAGCGCTCCTCCTCCTAAGTTTGAGGAGCAGCCCCTAGCTGCATTCCCCCTGTAGTGAGTCTGGAGCCAGGGCAGGAAAGGTAGGGACCTCATGTACTTCAAAGCATTTCTTTGAAGTCTCCCCCGCTTCAAAGGCTCAACGGGGTATAAGTACTGGACCCCTGACACCACCAGCTCAGTACACTTCTGTACCTGTGACTACTCTGCCAGGAAAAAGAACTGCTGTGCGGGTGAAAGGACTACCACTGTGCCACAACTGCTTTGCTGGACTCTGCCTTGCTGTGCTCTTGCCTTGCTGAGCTGCCCTGCTGCCCTGCCCTGCTGCCTGCTGTTCCCCTGCCTGGATGAGGAGGACTGAAACTGCATCACTTGAACCCAGAGTGATTCCAAGGGCTTGCTGGCTTGCCTCCTGTTGCCTGAGTCTCAGGGACACAAAAGACTTAGAACCCTCCTGTTCCAACCCATGGGCTCATCTGCTTGTAAGTCTGACCTGCCAAGTGGTGCCACCCCAGTCCTGGACCCTTGGTAGTGGACCTAAGGGTTTGATCCAGAGTAACCGATGTATCATTTGCTGCGAGAGCATAATTGATGTATCAACGTTGTTATGGGAACTGGTCTGACGCATCACACTCGGAACCACCGCATCACATCTGCAACCACCGCTTTGGAACCAGTGCATTGCCGCTCCTGCTTGAAGAAGATCAATGCATCTGCCCACCAGCATGGACAAACCCAGTGTATCGCCTTCGGAACCGGCGCTTCGCTCAGTGGAACTTATGCACCACAACAATTGTGTGGAGAACACAGGATCAACACCCCAACTGTGTGGGGATCATCGACGCATCTCATGTTGCGACAAGGATTAAGGTACGCCTGCTCAGCGGGCCCTGTGTGGGTCCTGTATCCACATGTGCTTTCTCTTCCTGCTCCTGCCTTCAGGACTCCTGTTTGCAGGGGCACCAAGGGCCGCTCCAAGAGGGTAAGCCTGTGGTAGGTGCAGCTTCTCACTGCAACCCCTAATTGACATCGACTGTGCCCCCGGGATGTACACAATTATTATTTACCTACGTTTAAGGATGTGCCCAGAGTCCCAAACAACATACACGTTGTTGTCTTTTTTAACCTCCTTTCTCACATTAGCTTTTGCATGATCTAGAGTCTGTATGCGTCTTTACCCCCACCCTCCAGCTGTCCAGATTCTCTTGGTGTCTTGGTGACTTACATTGACTTTGTCCTAAACTAGTGGTGCTGCAACACGCTCCCAGACCTCACAGAGGACAGCGAAGTGACATTTGCTTTTCACTACAGCAAGGCCTATCTGTCCCATAGGTTAGCAATGGATTTGCCTTATTACATGTTATACGTGCAGTTTCCAATTGAGACAAGATGGAAATTTCTAGTTTGATGTCTCTGGACTCACAATTAAAAGTCACTACTAATGGTGAAGTTGGATTTTAAATTGTAAGTCTGAAAATGCCAATTCTTTTAAGGTTGGCATTTTCTTACTTTAACTATTATGTGCCTCTGCCTGCCTCTGAATATACGTCCAGCGTGAGTGACATCTGTGCTTTGTGCATTCCCTCTAGACAGCCACACACAAATGGAGCATAATTGTGCCTGATGGGCCATTCACATCCTGAAGGCCCATCTCCTGGCTGATGGGTCTTCCTGAGATAGATGGGAGGAAGGAGCTGACACTTTCACCTAAATAGGGCAGTACCTGTCACCCACACAAAGAGCGGCATACAGTGGTGGCTGCCACCCAAAAATACAGGTGGGGCGGGGAAGGGTGCAGTGGGGTATTAAAATCAATGAAATGACTTACCTGTCTGCCGCCTCCGTTGAGTGATGTCCTCTTCTGTTCCTGCGAAAGCAGGAAGCACACTCAGGCTCCCCTAAGCCAATCACAAATCTGCTGCCACCATGATTGGTCAGAGCGCTGTGGTTCGGCGCTTAGATGGGGCTGACAGGCTGTGCATGTTTCTCACCCAGGCTGTACAATACAGCCAGTGGAGAACATGCAAAGTTCGCATGACTGATTGGCTGGCCCAAGACGGCCGGCCAAACCGTCATGCGCACTCAAGTGCCTCAACCACTCCTCCCCTGCTGGCAGTGACTGCAGCCCAGCCCATCCGCCCGGTAAACCAACCTCAGTAAGGAAAAATAAAATTATTATAACATTGCGTTAATATCATTTTCTTTTTTCTTTTTCCATTGCTCAAAGAGCATTGGGGCAGCGCTCCTCCTCCTAAGTTTGAGGAGCAGCCCCTAGCTGCATTCCCCCTGTAGTGAGTCTGGAGCCAGGGCAGGAAAGGTAGGGACCTCATGTACTTCAAAGCATTTCTTTGAAGTCTCCCCCGCTTCAAAGGCTCAACGGGGTATAAGTACTGGACCCCTGACACCACCAGCTCAGTACACTTCTGTACCTGTGACTACTCTGCCAGGAAAAAGAACTGCTGTGCGGGTGAAAGGACTACCACTGTGCCACAACTGCTTTGCTGGACTCTGCCTTGCTGTGCTCTTGCCTTGCTGAGCTGCCCTGCTGCCCTGCCCTGCTGCCTGCTGTTCCCCTGCCTGGATGAGGAGGACTGAAACTGCATCACTTGAACCCAGAGTGATTCCAAGGGCTTGCTGGCTTGCCTCCTGTTGCCTGAGTCTCAGGGACACAAAAGACTTAGAACCCTCCTGTTCCAACCCATGGGCTCATCTGCTTGTAAGTCTGACCTGCCAAGTGGTGCCACCCCAGTCCTGGACCCTTGGTAGTGGACCTAAGGGTTTGATCCAGAGTAACCGATGCATCATTTGCTGCGAGAGCATAATTGATGTATCAACGTTGTTATGGGAACTGGTCTGACGCATCACACTCGGAACCACCGCATCACATCTGCAACCACCGCTTTGGAACCAGTGCATTGCCGCTCCTGCTTGAAGAAGATCAATGCATCTGCCCACCAGCATGGACAAACCCAGTGTATCGCCTTCGGAACCGGCGCTTCGCTCAGTGGAACTTACGCACCACAACAATTGTGTGGAGAACACAGGATCAACACCCCAACTGTGTGGGGATCATCGACGCATCTCATGTTGCGACAAGGATTAAGGTACGCCTGCTCAGCGGGCCCTGTGTGGGTCCTGTATCCACATGTGCTTTCTCTTCCTGCTCCTGCCTTCAGGACTCCTGTTTGCAGGGGCACCAAGGGCCGCTCCAAGAGGGTAAGCCTGTGGTAGGTGCAGCTTCTCACTGCAACCCCTAATTGACATCGACTGTGCCCCCGGGATGTACACAATTATTATTTACCTACGTTTAAGGATGTGCCCAGAGTCCCAAACAACATACACGTTGTTGTCTTTTTTAACCTCCTTTCTCACATTAGCTTTTGCATGATCTAGAGTCTGTATGCGTCTTTACCCCCACCCTCCAGCTGTCCAGATTCTCTTGGTGTCTTGGTGACTTACATTGACTTTGTTCTAAACTAGTGGTGCTGCAACACGCTCCCAGACCTCACAGAGGACAGCGAAGTGACACCTTCAGTCCTAGACTCATAGTGTCAATATCAGCCACACTCACCAGCCCTCACGCAGCAACATACAGGTAACATAAATAATAAGACAAGGCACCTTTTTGGTGGAGAAAATTGCTGCAGGTTCATTAGCATACCAAATATGCCAACATGGTGGGTTATCTTACAGGCGATCCAAAGGCAAGCCGCCCCTCGCAGCCTACCAACTGATGGGCCAATCGGTGCTTAGCGGTTGTGTTGAGGGGATAGCCCCTCACACTTCTGGTGAACCATCGGTCCACCTCCTTACTCACGCCCTCCCCTACGAGGGGCGGCGCGTTCAAGCGACTCCCGGTTATACAGGTTTCCAACCGCCCGTAGGACAGATGGGGCGCCGTCGCACCTCAGGGTCCACCGCAAAGACTTCCTGGGGATATTAGGACTGAGCACCCTTTGTGTTCCTAAAGAGGGTACCCCTAAGTACCGTTCCGCCTCTGGATCGCCCTGTAACTCCGCCTGCAACACAAATAAAAAGATTAGAAAATCCTTCCCCCCGACCCTGAGTACGCTGGGTAAGCGGTAGGGAGGGACAAAGAGGCCGCCAGGTGGGCGGGGGAGGAACTTATACCTCTCCCCTTCCCCCACCTCGGCCGGAAGTGACGAGCGGGACCCCGAAGGGGTCTGCGGACACTAGGCTGTCCAGTGTGCCATCTTGTGGCACTAAAGGGGCCACCCTCTTATGAGGGTCCCCTGCGGGGACATCGTCGGTCAGCCCACATAGTGCCAATATCGGCCGCACTCACCAGCCCTCACGCAGCGACATACAGGTAACATAAATAATCAGACAAGATACCTTTTTGGTGGAGAAAATTGCTGCAGGTTTATTAGCATACCAAATATGCCAACATGGTGGGTTATCTTACAGGCGATCCAAAGGCAAGCCTTCCCTCGCAGCCTATCACCTGATGGGCCAACTTGCATCGTGGCCTTAGCCAATCGGTGCTTAGCGGTTGTGGTGAGGGTATAGCCCCTCCCACTTCCGGTAAACCGTCGGTCCACCTCCTTACTCACGCCCCCCCCTACGAGGGGCGGAGCATTCAAGCGACCCCCGGTTGTACAGGTTTCCAACCGCCCGTAAGACAGACGGGGCGCCGTCGCACCTCAGGGTCCACCCCAAAGACTTCCTGGGGATATTAGGCCTCAGCACCCTTTGTGCTCCTGAAGAGGGTACCCCTGAGTACCTTTCCGCCTCTGGATCACCCTGTAACTCAGCCTCAGCCCTGGGTGTGGCGACTGTCGCAGCCAGGGCCCCCCACCAAGGCCGGCATTCCTACTTACATCCTGCTATTTCTAGGGCCTCTCCCCTATCCAGCAAGAACAGGTCCATGCTTATACTGGACAGATGTACCCCATCGTCCACAAAACACCCTGTGAATTTGGCGTGTAGCACCCATGTCTAATGATGCCAAATCCCCACTACTCGGTGAATTTACGCATAGCGCAGATGAACCTCCTGCATGCAGGCTCCATCGCCTCCCCCGACCGAGCTCCATGCCACGGGAGCCAGGGGTGAATTCAGACCACTAAAGTTCACCTGTCCCCCACTGGTTGCTAAATTGCACCTTGTGGTCTTCTTCTAGGGTGCATTACTTCGCCCCATTGACCAGACAATTTCACTGTTCTTTTCGATTGATCCCTGGCGAACATAGAATGGTGTCACAACATGTTTGAGGGAATAAGTGTATGGTGCCTGTTTATTAGACACTGCACTCTTTTGTGAAGTGCCACTTACGCAGCCTATCCTGCTTGCTGAACCTTCGACCGGTCACAGATGCCCGGTCCCTGCTATCCACCTGTGATCCACGCTGTAGTCCCTTTGGTGGATCCGCTGGGACCCTTCTGCATCCCTGCAAATGCTGTGTCATGCACTACGGCCCTTTAATGCCCTTGGCCGTCCCTCAAAGACATCTGACAGCCTGATGCACCCCTCAGCTTTGGTGAGGGGTTTTGGGCCCAGCACACCCCAGTCTGTGTTTCCAACATTTATCTTCCTTAGAGGCTCCAGTTAGTGTGGTGGCTATCCCTGTCCTGGCAAGGCATGTCCGTGGCCATTTCCCCCCTTGGTGACTATCCTGTCATGGGATATGAGACATAGCACGGGTGTCCTCTTGTACCTGCCTTTTAAGAGGCGGAACAACATGAACGAATACTTGTCCCTTCTTGAGCAGTGGGAACGCCAAATAATGCTTCTTCAATCAAAATTGTGCTCTGACCCCATGTTCCCCTCAGTTTATTGCACCTCAACCCCCTAGTTAGCTGGTACTCCGCAACTGCCTGGCTCCCTGGCTATAGGGCGGGTGTTTTTGTCTGTCCTGGATGGTCTTGAGGATCCATCTCTTGGTGCATGCTTGCAACCCTTAACATTATCACATTAGTTGGACAAGACCACTGCCTGGCCGCAAGCTTAGATAAGCCCCCGCGGAATACGCCTGCCTGTGCTAGCAGACCAAGATTCATCGCTCCCCACTCCATCACCATCTTTCTTGTTTCCCAACATTGGCGTTATGCCATATATGGTGTTTAGCTTCCCTTTGCTCCAGGGGAGAGCTGCCCTGTCTGGTGGTGTGTGTACTGAAGGAGATGTGTCCTGGAAGTACCATTGATATGAGTTCAAATGTCACTACTTCGCAGTACTTGATGTGTTTAATAAAACTAATAACAGGTACAACCAATCACTCGGGCATTCCTTGCTTACTTTAGGCATGTTGGATTGAGGGGATTCCGTGAAATATGTAAGCTATCTCCCTTGCCATATCATAAGACAGGATTTACCTCTTTAGGCATGTCACTAATTGTTTCCATCATGCGTTTAAGGCCAGTTTGAGTTTTGTTTAGGCAACATCCCTTCTAACACACCGTGTTGAGTAACTACTCATGTTTATCTCTTGTACAAGTCGTCCCCGTTTGCCTGGCACTCGTTGGACCCAATGAAGCTTTTAACAAGCACCCTATACAAATGTATATACATGTTGCGCAACTGGGGGCACTTTTACTTCCTCACTACGTACTTCCAGGCATGTAAATACTGCAAAAGGTATTCTCCACCTTAGTACCTGAATAACCACTAAATAAATACTGTCTAAGGTAAAAGATTACCAGTGCACCTAGCCAAGGGCCCTCCACTGCGTGTGAACCCCTGTTGTTGTGTTTTAGACTGTTGTTTTTGCCTGACCACATCTGGACCCTTCAAGTAAAACCAGCCAAACCAATCGCAGACCCTCCTGCCAGGACACAACCTACATGGCCATTAACATGCCAACATGTGTCCAATGAGATTAAACAAGTTAGAGGCTTTAATGTATCCCCCAGACCCAAAGGGGAGCCAGAGCTGAATGGTCTTAGTGTGGATCAGACTGGAGGATGTATGTGTGGCTAATGCAGGCCCAAAGATCTGTGCAAATTGCTGATGCATCACCCTAGGTGAAGTCTTGCCCTCCCAAACTTCTGCTAGTATACCAGGGAGCAGACACGAAAGTGGGAACAGGAGCGGGGACCATATGTATCAATACCTGCCCTTTCAGAATATTGGTGATCCCAAATGTTCTTTAACACATTGTAGTCTATTTGTACTGTCACTTTAACTTACTGATCCAACCCAGTTTGACCCCAAACCTTTGGGACACATTTAGTGATGACATGCCCTAATGGTACGTGACATTCTACAAGCACTGCGCAGAAATCCCCCTTTGACCTGCTCGAGCCTGTGATCCCTTCTGCTGCAAGCCCTATGAGCCTGGCGGAGGGTAGTGCTACTAACACTCCAGTCCTAGGCACTCAGGAAGCATCCCTCACTGCTGCAGGTGACCCTAAGCATTTGGTATAGAACATTTAATGGGTAACAACCCAGTTTGCGCCCACCTTAATGCGCCATGCTGTGAAGAATTAGGTACCCCACATATCTCTTCCCTATGAAAAGATTAAACAAAACGGCCAATACACAGGCAGCGAGTGTGAGTGAGTGTGCCCAGTGAGACACCCCCAGTTCTGTTTAATACAAAACTTTAACTCACCCTGTGCTAGTTTGTGCATATCCTTTTGGGGTGACAACGCCCTAATGTGCCCCCTAACCTGGATGATCCCCAGTACAAGGTACAGGCTGATGACCAAGTGCTGCACCAGCCAATAACATGTGGGCATGGAGTGAATTCACACTAACTCATGCCCTACAAGGCCGCTCGGTGTGCCACCTCGCCTAACCAATACAAGTGTGGATCACCAAGTCCTTATCCTACAACCCATCCGTCATCTGCACTGACGGATGCTGCGTCACCATGCTGGCGTCCCTATCTGCCATCAAGTTCCTTACTTTGTTTGGCTTTGTTACTCTTGTGCTTGCGCCACACTTCAGGCATCTGGAAATTGTGTCAAATCACTCGCCTACTACATCACTGAGAGATCCCACACAGCTAAACTAAACCTTCCATCAAGGGCTACGGCCTGTCTTTGCCCTCTGTGGTGTGATCTGTACTGCAAAGACAAAGCACCAATGAGGTCTTACGTTCACGTGCATCCGTTCATCTGGTGCCACACATACGCTATGAAACTAATATGTTCCCTATCCGTGATCCTGTGACAGGGGTTGGGCATCAGATAACTGTTACACAATGTGAGGTTGTTGAACCATTTGGTGAAACTGATAGTTCAATGTAGCTCCTATTATTGAACATGGGTTATATTAGTACCAGTGCCTGGTAGGGTGCTGTTGCCTCTTAACACCTGAATTCACCCTTACTCCATCTAGGCTCTCCTAAACCAGTGGTTCCCCACTGAGGTGTACCAGGGTATTACAAACTTGCCACCCCTAAGAGCTCTGCAGTCTTTCTTCCTGCAGGAGGCAAACGTCATAAGGCTCGACAGTGATCTGTTTGTAAAGTTCAAATGGAGGTCTAAAGCTGACCTTCCCATATCCTTTTGGTGCTTAGTTTAGTGAGCCGCCGGACGGTATTTGCGGCATTTGTCATTGCCTCTAGATATATCCTGCAAATACGACACTACGCCTACAACTAGCACTTATTCTTGGCTTTGTCAATGCTAGTTAGTTGCATAAGATACGCAAGCCACCATTATGGCTTTGTTGCATTGCATATTGAAAACTTCCATTCTACATGGTGAGACTGTTGCGTTTATGTTTAACATTGAATCAAATGACTTCATTCAAATGAAAAGCAAGTTCTACAGCAAATAAGGGCATTACCACTAAACCGCACCCCAAATAAACAGCAATCAACAGTACCGCCCTGAGAAGCCGATAAATGTATGTAAAATCCCATTTGTACCAGCTGAACCATTAGAAACGGATTAAGACAGGGAAACTGCAGTGACCACCAGGTGTACTGCCTAGCCCCCCATACTTCCGCAACCGCCAGCTCGGTCACATGCGCGCGTGCCGTTGGCCCAAACTGGAAAGCAAGGGCCATTTTGAAGCCAGAGCGAGGCCCGAGGTACGCTTTTTCATGGATTTCAGGAGAAAAACCTTTGAATGGTCACTTCCAATACTCTAGCTAGAAAGGAGAAACAACAAAACCAGCAGGACAGTGCCACCCGGTGGCACAAACACGTCATTGCACTCTGGAATATACATGGACTAACAATAGGAGTATTGCTATGTGAGCCTCCCGTGTTGTCGTGATCGTTAAGAGGCTATGGTACTCAGTTAGTAGCTGCTGTTTTTGATCACATTTTCCCACCCTGTTTATGCACAGCCGCTAGTTATGCCAACCATATACAAAACAAAATGTATAATTAACAGGGCACAATCAACGGCCAGGAATACTGCCCTAGTGAAACATGATCCTGAGTGTCTGCCTCCCGCTCTCAGCTCAAACCCAGGTTCGCGTGTCCCACCAGATGCACGTGAGCTCACCAAGGGCTAGATCACTCTAACCTATAGTAGTACAAGCTGAGCGATCAAGACTGTGAGCCCCCCTAGATGGTATTAGTTACATGGCAGGCACACATAACCTCATCTTGGTACTTCGCCGTGTAAGCTTCAGTTACTTGAGGTTGAGGAACTATGTAGCATTGGGTTTATTGGTGCCTGCCGATTCAGGGTAGGATTCCTGGCGGGCTACCGTAGCTGTGCAATGAAACCGGGCTTGCTGTGTGCGCAGGGAAGGAAAGTCTGACTGACAGTGCGAGGTGATCAGGGTCCGAGCTGCCTGGGGTTTTGCCTCACGCTCCCATCGAGCCTCTTGGACTCCCTCAACACCACTGTAAAAATCCTTCGGTAGTAGCTCCGTGTGATGCGCCAAGCTCCTTCAAGCTGCACAGTCAGGGGGGGTGAACCACGAGGACGGATACTCCCCGTGTGACTGCTCGGTTTAAAGTGGTAACCGGGCAGTACAGGAATGTCTACTCACGACTCACGAGGCTCCTGACTCACACCTTTAATGAAACGTGAAAATGTGACTCACAAGTCCCTCAAAATAACGCTGTCCGCAAATGCTCAAAGGAACATCACAGATGTGCAATCGTCCGACGACCGTAACCACCAGCACCCCAACCCCATGTCGTAAATGACATCAAAGCATGAGGTTATCTGCATAGATAAGTGGGATGTTGTGCTTGACACCTGGCTAGCCACGCGCTTGATATAAGCTCCCAATTATGCCAGCTCCCAGTGCAGTCCTCCCTAACTCATGCATCACTGTACCCTGCAACACCAGGAGGTCGGGGCCACAGAGTCTCATAATGAGGATAATAGGGGGGAGGATGTTTAAACTCGGCAATGGCCCCTACTGGCCCGCACTCACAGCAAACAGAACTGAAGCAGAACCCGACAATGACAATACCAGCGGGACTGGACAGCGTGGTACAGAGATAGCAATCCATGGCAACCTGCTCCACCCTGAGGCAAAAACACTGCCACTCCAAAGGGGGGGGTCCAGACTCACCGCAAGTAATCAGACTTTGCCCGTCTGCGCTAACCCTGCCGGATTTTCGCACTTTACGGAAATGTAAGTAGATGCCGCCCTCATGTGGGGCGAGCCTGCTACTTTGTTACCGTTTCTGTGCAAGAATTTAGCGGGTCCGACTATTCTCCGATTTTCTGCTGCATATTAGAAATCATATGAATGTAGACTGCCCCGGGTCCACACGCCTGGCCGCACTCGAGTACTTCACAGATTTTAAAAGCCTATTTATGTGCTAACCCGGCTGCAATGCGTTTTCACCTTCTTAGCGCCCCTGCATCTCCATTCTGCCTATTGCTGGAAGAATCCGCCCCTCCCGACATTTGGCTCTAGTTGTGCCTCAGACTGAGGACACAGCAGGACCCTGCCTCTGCCCTGGGTCAGTGACTCGGTGCTCTGCCCACCTAGCAGGCAAGGCAGGGGGAGCGCACCCCCACTCCCCAAGACTCGCTTGTCCAGAAGACTTGCCCGTAGACACAGGGGGCTGAACCTACACCCAGCCGCGACTGCCTAGAACAAAGGCTCCTTAAACCAGAACCCACTTGATCTGCCCCGGATCACAGCAGCCGCACGGAGGCTCGAACCTAAAAAGACACGCCGTGGCCCAGCCAGCGCAACATGTGGGCAGACGAAACAGAGTACTCTACCCGCAGCAAGGGAAACAGTAACAACTTAAACAAAGTGCTCCCTCACTGTTTTAACCGGAGAGGCAAGCAAAGAGGCAAATGGGACAACCCCTGCTCTCCCGCAGCTCCCTGGTTCGAAAAGGAGCTGGGGCGCCCGCCGTCCCTCCTCCTGCCCCACGGTTTGGGAAACTCCTGCACTGCCACAGTTCAGGCCCGCACAGACGGACCCCAGGCAACATGGTGGGGGGGGGGGCTACATGCAGGCCGCACCACCCGACAGACTAAGGTCTGGCTCCGGGCACCGTTAAAAGGAATCCTGCGGGACAGAGCATGGCGCGCCGCTGTCCCAACCCCTCCCCACCCCCGCATCAGTGTGTCATGAGTCCCGCCCGGCGGTTCCTACGGGCAGGGGTCCTGCACCCTGCCCTGTGCAGACAGGAGCAAAGACAGACCCCGCGGGCAGAGTTGAGGAGTCTGGACCGTGCGGGGCGAAGCCCCCAGAGACTTCTCCAGCGGGAAGCCATCAGCAGGGGAAGTGCCATCTTTCTCTCCCGATAGCATGCCGAACCCCCCTAAACTCGCAATGCTAAGGACTACACTTTTGGGACCCCCGGTAGGTGGGACACACGCACAGGCGGAAAGCGGGCCACAGGGCACCCAGGAGGCACAGCCTGCTCTCCCTGCTTCCTGAGCGGGAGCAGCCCCCCACCACAACTGGACACCCCCGGGGCACACACGGGCACACACAATCAGCCCGCAGGACTCGTAGGCCCACGGACTGCATGCCTGAGATGAGGGGCATTCCGCATGACTCACACCTCTGTGCCCCCTACCGGGTCAGCCAGTGCTGGCCCTGAAGGGTTAGGTACCGCTGCCTTAGCCCTACAGGAGCTGTCCTCCCCCCCCCACACTGGCGGGCCACCGCCACTGCCGAAGCCGGGTCGAGTAACCCAGCCTTGGGGGAGGTGGGGGGGATCAACACTCACCGCGATAGTAGGCAGCGTCAGTTGGTGAACCTGTCTTGGGTGCGAGTGTGATGCATTCTAGCATTAGGAGATGGGTCTCGGAGATAAGCGCTATACTCACATCCATGGTTTCCATCAGGTGCAGGAGTTCTGCAGTTTTCTTCTGAATGCTGTTAGCATTCCACATCAAGAAGAGGGAGTTTCCTTTAGATTTTGCTGCCATTGCGGGTGTTTTCTTCACCGTGGAAAAGTCCGGCGATGAGATTCTCCACCATTGTCACCACAGGGTGGATGTTCATGTCTGCAACTGTTTTCGCAATCTTCGTGAAGAGTTCCTGCCAGTTGATGGCTGTGCCTATAATTAACAGGATGGTGCTGGGGCAGTTGTTGGTGGTGGCCTGTCCTGTTTGGGTCCTGTTGCTTCTGCGTATGTTCTTCCGCCCACGTGCGAGTTGCTATGGCTGTTGGTTGGATTGCCAGTTGGGATCCTGTATGCCAATGCGGGTTTGTAAGTCTTCCTTTGTCCCTGGTCTGTTGCTGTTGAGTGTAGGGAAGTCTTTTGTGGTTGGGGGGGTTTGCGCGGTCCATCCTTCTTTGCCTTCTGCAGGTAGGGACAGCCGCGAAAGCTGGCTGTGTGGGGTCCTATGCAGTTAGCACATATTGCTTGTTCAGTTTCTCGGTTCCTTGTGCATTGGTTAGAGGTGTGCTCGCCTCCACAGCGTACGCACTTTGGCTTCTGATGGCAGAAAGCAGAGGTGTGCCCCAAGCGCTGGCAGTTGTAGCACATGACCGGTCCTCGTTTCCCTCTAGGCGCTTCTGTGGTGATGGTGCAGCTGCAGAGCCATGTGACTGCTGAGAGGTCTGCTGGCTTCCCATCCTGGCTTGCCGACAGGGTTACAAGAAAGAGGGGAAATTTCTTGTTCTTGTCCGCTGGAGAGGCAATCTGTGTTATATTTTTGACTGGAAGTCCAAGTTCAGATAGGTCCTGAGTGATGTGCTCAAGGGATGCATTTGCTGGGAGTCCCCGTATTACAAAGCGCTGGGCTTTTGCAGCGGTCAATGAAAAGGTGTGGTACTCCATTTTCTGTTCTGTAAGCATGCTGGTCACACTCCTGTAGTCCTCTGATGTGGTGAGCATGATCTTGGCGTGGTTCTGCCAGGGCTTGATTGTGAAGGTGGAGGTTCAGTGTTCCTCCAGTAGCTCCACAAGGACCTTATGGGTGGCTAAGTTCTTGAAGATGATGGGAGGGATCTGTAGTCGCTTTGTGGGACCTGAAGAGGTCTCGGGTTCAGATGCCTTGTGGTCCTGAGGGTGGGCGTCGCTGTCCTGGGTACTTTGGAGAACCAGATAGCGGTTTGTGGTTGAAATTTCAATGCTTGTGGGGGGTGCGCGGGCAAGCTTTGCTGCTTTTTCTGGTGAGTTCTGGCACGATTCGCAAACTCCCTTTGTCTTAGTGTGCCATTCCATGTCGTCTTCGGTGTTGCCGGATTAAGCCATGACGTCTGCCTCCATTGATGCAGCTGGTTAGGGCGTTAAAGGGGTTAAAGGGTTTAAGCCCTTCTCCTTTCCCTCTTTGACACGCAGCCTGGCCTCGGTCAAGCCAGGGAGACGCAGGCCCAGCACCTTAGAGGAGTGGTAGAAAGGGCAGAGCGGGTCGGACCGCGAGTCTCCCACCGAAAATCGGAATGCAAAATGAGTCAAGCAATCAAGCAGAGCACATCAATGATACATTGGAGTCTGAATACAAAATGAATCAAGCAGAGAAAATGAATCAAGCAGAGCGGAAGGAGAGCTCCGATCGTGGCGCGAGTCTCCCGCCGAAAATCGGAAATCAAACGTGAACTAAGCAATCAAGCAGAGCGCATCAATGATATATTGGAATCTGAATGCAAAGTGAATCAAGCAGAGGAAATGAGTCAAGTAATCAAGCAGAGTGGAGGGAGAGCTCCGATCGGGGCGCGAGTCTCCTGCCGAAAATTGGAATACAAAATGAGTCAAACAATGAAGCAGAGCGCATCAATCACAAAGGATCGAAAATGGCGCTTACCAGGTCGGCTTGCGGTCTGTCTGCTTGGCACGGGTCATGGCGGGAGTGATCTCTGTCTCAGCGACGAGTCAATCGTCAATGCCGAGCCTCTACCCTCCTTTGCAGCGTCCAGGCATGTTCTTCTCTCTGTGCTGTGAGCAGGAATCAAATCCTCACCATGGCTGCCATCCGAGAAATCAGCTAAGAGCAGGAATCGTCATGTCATGTCATGTGGTGTCAATGTGATGTCAAAATGAAAATGTGAGAGAGGCCGCCAGGTGGGCGGGGGAGGAACTTAAACTATTCCCCTTCCACAACCTCGGCCGGAAGTGACGAGCGGGACCCCGAAGGGGTCTCCGGACACTAGGCTGTCCAGTGTGCCATCTTGTGGCACTAAAGGGGCCACCCTCTTATGAGGGTCCCCCTGCGAGGACGTTGTCGGTCAGCCCACATTTAGTCTGGAGGCCACTGAAGTCTGTAGACTAGAGCCTTTTTTCCGACCTGCATGCGCCCCCGGTGCCGTCACTCCTTTGTTTAGGACGTCGTATTTCCTATCTCACACCTGTGCAGCAGTCAGTCACTCCAAGTCAGCGAGGCCAGTGCCGATATTTACAGGATAGAAATGAATAGTGTGAGAAGAAACGGTGCTGATGTGGAGGAGTAGACTAGGTACAGGAAAGGGAACTTGGCGGGGGGAGTCAGAACAGGAAATGCACCCGCCAGGGAAAGTGCCTGAAGGTGTTTATATCCCTTGTCCTAGCAAGCATCGTGGATGGTACACGACTTTTAACGGAAGCTGCAAAAAATATTTACACGCCCCATGTGCTGTTTAATTGAATAAGCACTAATGCTTCGAATGTTTTTACCCCAGACACAGTCAAAGGATGGTGTTGTATGAAGTATTCACTGCGTATGTGTGTATGATTTGCTGTATGATGAGGTCCCAGTATGCATCAGCTCTCTTTATATTGCATTGTAACTGTTCCAACATTTCAGATTCTACTGTCTGACGACCTACATAGTGCTAAATAGTTATAGGTTCTGAATACAACATCACAAAGCCAGATCATGTTCTCACTCCATGTTGGTAGGAGGAGAGCTCCTGTCTTCCTGAGCGGTGGAGAAAACTTTTTATGGGGTGTGCAGTAGTTACTTTGTATTCACAGTTGCCTTCCTTAGATGTATCCTGAGGTTCGTGTTTTTTTCCCTCAAAGGTGGATTGTGATTATTTCCTGCTCTAAAGTATGTACTGTGTGCTCGATCCATTGTCCTTTAAAGGTGGAATGTGTATATATGATATGTATGTATCATATATATAGAATATTTTACTGTACGTTTGCTCAAGTCTCCATTAAAAGTGGAGAGAAGGATGTTTTATCCTACTTGAGTTTTCTATTATTTCTTGTCTGTGTTGTTGTGAATAGTGTGCTGCTATTACTTGGGACTCAGTTTGGGTGTCCATATCCATAGTTCTTTCTTTTGCGAGGTTACCTTCTCTTTGTCTGACTAAGCTAGTAATTGACGATGCTTCTGAATATGTGCACAGGCCATCTGGACTTACCAGAATGTTCTGTTGTTGAGCCCAAGCATACTTCGGAGACAACGTTTGACATTTTCACCCACAGCATTTGTCAGTAACTGTAATCACCTGCTGATTGGAGTCTCCTGGTTAAAATTTGTGTTTGATTGAATGTCTCTTCTAATCGTGTTCAAAAGATGGACAAGTGAAAAGAGGTAAGCAGGAGGTCGATGTTTTGTAAGACTACTTATCTGCAGAATATTGCTGTATCAAATCTTACATAAATGTAGACATTATGTGCTTCTTTGAATCTAACTCATGCCAGTTTTTTTGTTACTATCAATACAGGCAGTTACTTTTCTTGATGAGACATCTTAAATGTACAACAACTTCCACTTTCCTGTGCTCTGTTACGGTTTTCCCACAACCTGGCTCATGCGATGCAGAACAGAGATTCTTTACGCATGAAAAATGAAAGGACCTACAGACTCCTGTCAATCCAAGGCAGTCTGTAGAAGGCAGCGCCTCTAAGGTAGTGGCAGAACTTGGCACTATAAGGGGATAATAGGCCTTGGGCCAATATCAAAGCAAAGCTGGAATCATGAAAAATTGAAAGGGCATTGGTTTAATTTCTTTTGTTATTTGGACCATTTCTCTTCACCCTCCACACCTGCAAATGCAGCATTCTTTGGGGCGTCTCCCTCTCCTCTAGCACCCCAGCCTGTTCAATGTCTATTAGAAGCCATTTCATGAGCTCATCCAGTCCTGCAGGCACTGCTTTTACATGTCCGTTGATGACACTTGCCCTACTTTGCAAACACAAGGGGATGATGGACGACGAGCTGAAACTTTTCAGACACTCACCCCCAGTCACAGATCTGGGTTGAATCCATCATCGTTCTTTAGCTCACTTCTCCACCCCAGTTGAGAAACAGCTGTATGCAAATCAGTCCTGACCCTGTACCTCATGGGAACAGTCCAGCCTGAACTGCCGAGACATGTCTTCTTTGGACCGAAAACAAGCATCCTGGGACCGGTTTCGTGCTAACAGCCCTCATCAGCCAGGCTAGCTTGAATCCAGTGGCAAAGTGAGCAAGGGACCCACGTCTGGGCATACCCTGCCAACGTAGGACGAACACAGCAAACACAAGGAGATGATGGACAGAGCGCTGAAACTTTTCAGAGACTCACCCCCTGTCACAGATCTGGGTTGAATCCATCATCGTTATTTAGCTCACTTCGCCAACCCAGTTCAGACACAGCGATATGCAAATCAGTCTTGACCCTGCCCTACTTTGTCTTATAGAGGGGGATTGGGTCTGACCTTTGAAGTCGCTTGGTCTGAATTTGTATCCCGAGCAATATTTCCTGTTTGAATTTAATGTCTTTACAAAATTTTCAGTAGTGAAAACATTTCTGTTAACATTTATAAGTTTATATAAGATTTTATCAATAAATTACTTAAGGCCTTATTGCGATGTCGGGCAGACTCACGACCGCCCTACACTGTAGCAGATTTGGGATGACTGACCTCCAGTCGGCGATCCCGACCGCAGCATTACAATGAGACCACACATGTGCAGTTGCATACTTCCATTTCTTTTTGGGAACTTGTGCGGTGACCGTAGACCAGCCATAGCACAAGCTCCCATAGAGAAATGGGAGAATCTGTTCATCCCTGCGCCGTGTGGCAGGCACCTCAAGGTGCCTGCCAGGCTGTGCGGGGATCAACAGGGGGGCACCACAGGTGCTCCCACAGCCCTCAACTGGAGGCCACAGGGAGAAGGGGTCCCTGCTAGGGGCCCCCAAAGTTGCTTTCCTACAGGTTTTCCTTGTCGGAAAGCCCGACATGGGAAACATATCGGAAACCAACATCATAATCCTGACGGCGGAGACGCCATCCATTGGGATTATGGTCAGGGCTTCGACTGGCTGACGAGCTCTTTGAGCCCGTCGGAATCCAGCCAGAATGACCAGCCAGTTTCATTTTTGACCGCCTGCATTGTAATACGGCGGTCGAAAGTGAAATCCACTGTGGGACTCGGAAAGCCTCTGATCTGTCGTCGGAGGCTTTCCGAGTCTCATCGTAATGAGGCCCTTAGTCTTTTACTAAAGGCTCATTTTGTATCTCTATTAATAGCATGCCAATAAAATTTACTTAAGATAGGAGCTTAGTAGTTCACTAAAACATAAGTCTCATGAATATGCAAAAAAAGGGCAAGACTCATGCATGTGCATTAAAAAAACAAAATGCTGCGGCCATCTTGGAAACGAAGCCCGTGCGCAAAAGTTGTTAGCCGTGCCATTATGCAACTTATTGTGTATAAGAATCTTAGACAGATGACCGTTGGGAGCTTGTTTAGTTCGTTTTCAGCATGCACTCAGAGTGCATGCCTCTGCAGTCCCTCTCCTTCAGATTGCCCTCCTCCCACTGTCCTTGTCAAACTCTCCCCCTACGCTCTCCCTGGTAACAGCCCCCTCCACCAACCCCCTATGTTTCCCACCCTCCTCCCTTGTCTTTCAAATCCTCCACAAAGTGTCTTCATTAGCCCACTGGCTAACTGATAGTGTAGCTCAGTGTTCACTGTTCGTAGTTTGTCTATCGACCCCCCTCTTCCCACTGTCCATAGTTTGCGTCCCTCCGCCCCATCCTCCTCCCTCGTGTTGCTTGCCTTCCCCGACCCCACGTTGTTTTTTTCACAAATTACACAGCAACACAGGCTGCTACGCAACATGGATTAAAGAGAAAAAAGATTTGACATGGTCGACTCTGGGCTCCTCTTAGCACATTTGTTTTACTTTGCCATTGCACAGCAGCCTGCGCTGCTTAGCAACATGTTACAAACAAATTGACAAAGCCAGTGGATTAGGCGAAACCTATTGGTTTGCCAATACTAGTTGCTATAGCCACATTAGAAGTGCAGTTTGTCATCAACAATGTCTTACTATTTTCTGAGTAGGTCCATGTCCATGCCAAACCCCTCCCTGTGCCTCTCTTAACCCATACAGGCTCCTCCCAAAACCCATCCCATTTAGTAGTAAATATTCAAAAAATGTCTGCCATTCCCCTGTCCCTCCGACATTACAACTAAAATGTAGGTTTGCATGTGTAGAGGTCTCTGCCGTTGGGGCGGAGATCTCCGCTCTGAAAAGACAGGAGAGCCAAAGGCAGAAATCTCTGCATGTAGGTTTGTAATTAGAAGTTTGTATTAAATGGTTAGCACTACTGAAGTACTAACAAACATACCACAAAATGCATGATTGTGAATAGACCCCTATGTCTTTAGTGTGTTTTATAGTGTGTAAACAGTGCAGTCAGAAAAAAAAAAAATAACTTCAGCTGTTGCAGGGCAGGCTGGGTTCCCTTGACCCCCTGGCTTTAGCGTTCCTGCACTGACTGCACCAGCCAGTGTCTTGCTGGAGTTTAGCTACCATTTTCTAATAATCAATAAACAATACATAGTAAGTGCTTTAAATGGAAAAAATAAATGCAAGTACTCACCAAGTTAGGCTGTGGGCTAGGGGGTGAGCCATGGGGTGTGGCTTTAGGGTGGAGCTAGAGGCAAACATTTAAAGGCATCCAGATTTCTTTTTTGCATATAATAGATACATTTCTGTTATCTTTAGAGTATGCTTGTTGCTCTTGCATGTGCAAAAGGTTACCTTCAATATTGGTCTTTGGTATGTCAATCAATCCCATTCTGCCCTTTTTATGGGTAGACACTTGCAACCTTTCTTTCTATCTGAAATCTTCACAGTATCTCTGTCTTCCCAAATGTCTTTATTCTGTACTTCTGCATTCTTTCTTCACCTCCCCGTTTCACTGTGCTCATTCACACCACAAATGTGCTCATTCTGTCTCTTCCTCCTCACCTATAAACACACCATTTTCATTTGACAATTTTTTATCAGCTGTATACCTCCTTTGCACACTTACCTATATAATCATAATTAAAATCGGCAAATATGGAACTATTGCTCTATGCACTGTGCTGAGCAGCCAAGGATTGGATGTGCACCTTTGTGTCCCACTGGCAGACATAATGAGAAGTTCACACTGCCTTCATCCTAAATCCAAATCTTACCCCACCATGAACACTAATGCATGCCCTCAACCCACAAGGCTTCATTTGTAAGACTGGATATATTACACCGCCTACTGATGCAGACGGACCTGGGGACAAGAAGTAAAAAGAGGCAACTCAGACATATCTCGAGAGACCTAAAATCAGAAGTGGTGGAAATGGGTGGGGACAGTCTCATAGGAAATTTACATAAGTAGGGCGTTTACAGCTTACTAAACAAAGATTCAAAACAATGTGCATGTAACAGAGGCAGTATTTGTCAAAGGCAGTAAACTCCCCTGGCAACTTTTTATTATAAGGCCCTGAGGTACCATGAATGCACACCATGCAGGAGATGCAGATGACATTGATACATTGTGGGGCTAAATGGGTTTTTGGGAGTGGGCACTTTATTATATGTGCCCCTTTTTGGCATCCCTCAGACACCTTAGGTCTGCTGTTCCAAAGAGAGAGGTGCCAAAGAACACCTACACTTTATCCAAAGTATTCCAACCACCCCACTACACCATATGGCACACCCCTGCACAAGAATCCACTGCTAATCAAGTTGTTAAGACTGACAGTTCTTAATTAAGAGTCCACAAGTATATGTTAATGCCGGGTAATAGCAAATAATTCACCATTTTAAGCAGTCTGGAATCTTCTCAAAGAAAATAACAGAAATAAAATCACACACAAACTTGAGTCTACAGAGCAGGGCAGACTTAAGACATGGGCAAAGTGGAGGCAGGCCCAGAGCTGCTTACTTTAGATGGGTGCGCAGAGCTTTCCTAACAAACTGATTTTTAAAACATTTTTGGGCGTGCCCAAGTCCTGTGCTACACATGGATTCCACAAACACACAGAACGTGCTTGCCACTGTGAGAATGCAAATCTGAGATCAGAGTCCCCTGTACCTTTCACTTTTACTTACTGGTTTTGACCCAAAGGCAGTGCTCTTTACTGTTCTTAATGTACGTTTAAGATTTACATCCATCTGGATGAGATACCTTTTCATCTCTTTTTAGAATGTGGAGGTCCAGCAGATTCTTGCTATGTGCGTGCTATGCCATGTTAAGCAGATAACTGAGGAGTTGCCCTAAACCTGCGCCAGGTCCACACTCCCTGACTTTTTCATGGGATTCAGCAAGTCAGCTCTTCGCTTAACCCACAGCACCTACTTTTATCTTACTCCGTGGGTCTGTGACAAAGGAAGGACATTTCCATACGCTAAAAGAAAAATCTGTTATTTTATACCTCTTTCACTAAACTCTTTACATGAAACATTATTATATGAAATTCCTAATACTGATTTGAACTTGATATCTAGTCTATGGACCTTGGAAGGATTAACTGCTGAAACATCTTCACCAGGCTTCGAATGTGAGACCTGCACATCACACACCAATCTTGGCAGACTGCTGGCCTTCCTAAGTAAGGTGAGCGTCCTGTGCACCAGGCGGAATAGGAGCCGTCCCTTCATTTCACTATACCAGGAATAAAAAAATGTCACCTCATCTCACTGCACCAGGGAAAATCGGTGCCAGTCTCCTGATCTCACCAGCAGGATTGGAGCCAGCCCCATGCACCAGAGCCAAAGGCCGGTTTTGCTGCATTTTTAGATACAGGCCAGTAGAAATATTGGGAAAACCAGAGAGACACGATAGTGACATAAACCTAAACCAGCAACGAAATTAAGAAATCTGTCAAAACGTCTTAAGGGCTGTCTGAAATGTTTCAGAATGATTAACAAAACCAACAGATAACTGTAATTTAATAGAACAGTTTATCTGAATTGTTTTTCACTTCCAAGCTCTTGGCTGTTCCAGAATAAGAACACGTAAAGAGAAGCATGGTAAGTATTTCCCATCTAGCAAAGATGGCGGCTATACTCCGCTCCTGTTCCCTTCCTTAAGTTTCTGACGTTACCCCTTTTTCCCTTCAAACCCGTACCTCACTTCCAGGTTGAGGCAAAGAATTGCTATACTCCCGAGCGGTGGCCTCCTGCAGAGAACATGATGGCCTTCTCAACATCCAATTCAGTATTCCTCCCTAGGTCCTGACTGGAAATTTGCGGTCTTCTCTTTTCTGACAACATGGGCTCTAACAGGTGCAGTTGGCAAAGAAGGGAGGAGAAGCCATACCGAACAGCTCCCCCTAGAGGGATTTCCCTTGTTTATTCCACCCTGCAGCATCGAGGGTGATGCCACGGACACATTCAAAGCAGAGGCTGCTCACCGGAAAATGGACACGGTAGCTAGGGGTGCAGGTGCGTGCTCATGTGACCATTTGTTCCCAAAACCGGACAGGCCCAAGTGAGTACTTGTACTCTCCTCAGGCCTGGAGAAGTTCCGGTACTCAGAAGGCAATATATTTAAAGTGCCGCTACTCAGTACCGGTGTTGTGTAATATCTGGTATCCCCATGGGATCGTGTATCCCCTGCTCTTCGCCTCTCTTTGGAAAATACACTTAACCTCGGGCAGGATCAGACAGAAGCAGTCGATCTCTGGTTGGGCTGAGTGCAGGTATAAAAAAAATTCTAGCTATCGCGACAAAGAATTTTCGATTCTATTAAAGACACGGTGGCGAGGATTACGCTTCTCTTTGCTTTACTGCAAAACAAAGCAGACAATAAACAACTTTAAACATAGCATACCCCCGGAAGTACAACCCCCATCATGGTATGCACCAATCACCATCAGTCCAATACTGTATATAGTCTGTAAAGAGCATATCACTTCCTCTTTCTTTGCAACAACTTTGAACACAGTCCACAACTTGACTGCTGAACACTGGACCTCCGATTCCCTCATCGACGAGAGTCCAAACTTGAACACGGAATTCCTTCCTCAGAAGCAGAATCGTCGTCACCTGTGCCTTATGCCGGCTTGTTCTGGTCTCCTGAAATGAGAATATATATCGTAATATACCATTCACCGAAGGTATGTTCACAACAAAATGGGCGGGATGAAACCCTATATAAATACATACAGTCAACATCATTATCCACAATATGATAAAATCCAACAACATAGTACAAAATACAGTTTCATGGGTGGGCTAATCCTCGCCTCCGTGTCCTTAATAGAATCGAAAATTCTTTGTCACGATAGCTAGAATTTTTTTAATTCTATGTCAGTCCACGGAGGCTCCGATTATGCTAGTTTAAAGTTGACCCACCACATTAGTAGCAACATCTGCAACTGGTTTGTGATAAAACGTTTTGAATGTAGAATCAGAAGACCAATACGCCGCAGTCATGATATCCTCTAAACGGGAACCTGTAGCCAGAGCCTTGGAAGGTATAGCTTCACTTACTGAATGAGCGACAAAGGCTGAAGTATCAATACCTGCCAGTTGCAACAACCAGGAGACCCACCTGCCCAGAGTCGCGGCAGAGACTGGGCGGAAAGGTTTCTGTAACAAAATCAACAACTGTTCTGCAACATCTGTCCTAAACTCTCGAGTGCAATCCTCTTATTACTTCAAACATTGAAAAACACATAATTTACTGTGATGTGGAAATGCAGGGTAAGAAATACATTTAGAATTAGTTTTAGTACGTTTGGAAATAGTAAACGACATCCCCGAAGGAGTGAAAACTCTACCAGCTATGTCCAAGGCACGAACATCAGAGACACGTCTACATGAGATCAAGCATAACAAAAGTGTCAATTTGGCCGATAATTGCTTACGTGAAAGACCTTTATTTGCCGGCCAATTCCTAATGAAACGTAACACCACATTCACATCCCACAACTGAGAGTATCGGGTGTGGGA
Organism: Triturus cristatus; assembly: GCF_964204655.1. Lineage (NCBI taxonomy): Eukaryota > Metazoa > Chordata > Amphibia > Caudata > Salamandridae > Triturus > Triturus cristatus. The sequence continues at coordinate 326,820,417 of NC_140587.1, forward strand.
GGATTGACCAATCTGATACCAAGTACCACTTTACAGACCAGGGGATGCTCTCCCACTGGTTTGCCATCCACATGAGGATGACCCGCTGAAATCGCTAACCTAAATTGTTGATCGTCCTATACGTTAAACCTGCATTTGCCATCTTCGATGAGAAATTAACAATCATATGGATACCGGATCCCACGGGATCCCCTTGCTGTGCAGTACACCAACTAACCCATTTACGCCAAGCAGACTCATATCGCCTATGCGTAGAAGGCGCCCAGGACTGGGACAAAAAGTACAAAGTGTCCTCCGAAACTCCCGGCATTTGCCAGCGTCTCCGGAAAGTTTCCACGCCATGAGGGACAGCAGACCCTAAAGGACCAGTGGATGAGGTTGACCCAGCGGGTCGGTTAGAATCTCGGGAAACGATTGTAGGCGCACTGGGAAGGCACATGACAGGGCCAGCGCTGCTGGGAACCATGCTTGTGCTCTCCACAAAGGGGATACCAGAATCACCTCCGCACTCTGTCTGTGGATCTGCGCCAGCGTTCTCTGAATCATGGCAAACGGGGGAAATGCATAAAGCATACCCGTTGTCCAAGATTGAAGAAAGGCGTCCGAGTTGCTCGCTAGAGGGTCCGGCCGCCAACTGTAAAACTGGGGCAGTTGTGTATTGAGCCTGGCGGTAGAACGATCCACTGCACAAGGGCCCCACTTGGCATTGAGTTGATGGAAAACTCTGGGATGAAGGCGCCAATCGCTGGAATCCCACAGGAAGCGGGAATTCCAGTCCGCTACCACGTTGGTGCAGCCCGGAATGTACTCCGCTGTCACCAATATGTGATTCTGCAGGCAATAGTGCCAGAAGTCCTTGGCTATCTCCACTAGCAAGCGTGACCTCGTGCCACCCAGACGATTGATATATCGTACTGCTGAGACATTGTCCATTCGAAGCAGTATGCAACAACTCGCTTTGTGTGGAGACAAAGTCTGAATCGCAAAAGAACCCGCCAAGAGTTCCAGAAATTGATGTGTAGTTTCAGTTCCTATTGGGACCAGCGGCCCCCAGTCTCTACCAACCCACATCGGGCTCCCCAGCCCCACCTGCTGCCATCCGATTCGATCACTATTTCTGGGGCTGACGCAAAAATGGCCCTGCCATTCCACGCGTCCATGTGATCTAACCACCAAGAGATCTCTGTCCTCGCCTCCTGTGTTATCAGAATCTGTTCCGTATAACTGAGGCCCTTGCGTAGGTGTAAAATCTTCAACCTCTGGAGTGCCCTGTAATGAAGGGGACCCAGGAAAATAGCTGGAATGGACGAGGCTAGCAGACCCACCAGTCTGGCCAATGTCCTCAATGACATAGTCTGAGCAGACAACGTTTTCCTCAACTCCTTCTTTTTTTTTTTTTTTGAAACCGTTTATTACAAGACTCAAAAATATTCAAATATGGGCCTACAACCTTCCGGCCGGCCGCTAGCAATGAAAGGAGCATACGATATACATTTATAAAACACATGGTGCTGCGGCCGAGCATGCACAGGAGGTAACATCGTTGCGAGCCACACTATCCAGACCCCACTATACGGTTCCATTTTAAACTTAAAGAACAACAAACCCACAAGGCAATCCTCAATCGGAAATAGCAACACGTGCTCCCCTAGAGGGGGGATCCTAGCCATCCATAGGAATCTCAAGAGGGGGGAGAGATCAGAACTAGGGCTGGGTACACCTAATGCCCAGGTACCGGGGGGATGAGTTGGCTAGGGGGACGGGGCCGGCGACGGATCGGGCAATAACGGTGGAGCACAGATTCCCCCGCGGTAGGCGTTCCAGGGGCCCCATACTTTCACCCATGTCGCAGGCTTACCTCTCGCCACATACACCACCTTTTCCCGAAACATGCACCAATCCATATGTTCCTTCAAGGCCGAGACAGTCGGGGGCCTCTGGGATCCCCACAGTTGGGCAATATCACGCTTGGCAACCATATACCCCAGAGTCACCCACCACGTCTGCGGCACCGAGTAATCGGTAGGCTCCCACACATTCAACAGGCATCTCCTCGCTTCGGGCAACAGCGCCACATGCGTGACCACTCGCAGCACCTCATGCACACCACGCCAGAACCCCTCCACCTCCGGGCACTCCCACAAGATATGCAGAAAAGTCCCCAGCGCACTACACCCACGCTTACACAAACCGTCCTCAGCATAGCCCATACGCAGGAGCTTTGGCCCCGTCATGTAGACCCTGTGGAGTATCTTGAGCTGGACGAAACGAAGGCGAGCCGGTATGGCCACCTCTTTCGGGGAGGCCACCGCGGAGATCCAGTCCTCGTCGTCCAGCTCCAGCCCATCGGCTACCCAAGCCTCACGAAGGGCAGTCAACAAGTCTGAGCGGTCGTTGATCAGTTTTTTGTAGATCAGTGAGATCGTGCTGTCAGGGACGTGTCCATCCAGCACTCTATCCTCCAGGGGGGAACACTCCGGGATGGAGGCAACGTCCGGAAAGACGGAGCCCAACGCATGCCGGACCTGCAAATACCGAAAGTACTCGCTGCCCTGCAACTGAAATTCCGTCTGCAGCATCTCGAACGTTTTAAATCCTCCCCTCGTCCAGAGATCCCCCACTTTGCTAATGCCTATTAAGTCCCACTTCTCAAAGCCCTTCGAGGTCCACAAGGAGCCCAACCGCTCAGACGCGTATAGTGGTGACGCCCGGGTCAAACGGTCCTTCCACCCCATAGCTGCATTGGCCGCGTGCCACACTCGCACCATGACACGCGTGGGGCCCGTTAGGCGAGCGTCGGGCGCGCTAGAGTAGAGCGCTCGATTATGGTCACCACCTGGAAGTAGCATCCTATCCATTTCAAACGCCGGGTTTAAGGCGGGCCCATATAGGCCCTGATTAATCGCAGCTAGCTGGGAGGCCCAATAATACCGTTTAATATCCGGGAGGGCAATCCCCCCGTCATACCATGGGAGCGTCAGCTTAGCCAGGGCAATACGTGGCCTCCCGTCCCAGAACAGGCGGCGCTGCAAACTCTCCACTTCGCGGAAGTAGCGCGCTGGGACGAGGTCCATAGTGTTCTGCAACGCGTACAGGAAATGCGGCAGCGACATCATTTTAAACAATGCCGCCCGGCCGAGCGGCGAAAGCGGCAAACGCCGCCAGCGCGCGACATCCTCTTTCAGACGCTGGAGGGGGGGAAGCAAGTTCCGATCATACCGAGCCTCCGGGTCCAGAGTAATGAAGACACCCAGGTACCTAAATCCCTGCGGGGCGACCTGGATCGGACAGCCCCGCGGGAGGATAGGAGCCTCCCCGGAGAGAACATACACACACGATTTAGCCCAGTTGATGACCAGACCGGAGTTACGACCGAATGAATGCAAAACATCAACCAGTACTATGAGTGATTTACGTGGGGAAGCTAGGTACAAGAGGATGTCATCAGCGTATAGGGATACGCGGTCCTCATACTCAGGGGTACAGCAGAGACCACGGATGGAAGGCTCCCACCGCAGCCACTCCGCCAGGGGCTCCAAGGCAAGTGCAAAGAGGAGCGGCGATAAGGGGCAGCCCTGCCGTGTGCCCCGGCCCAGCTCGAACGGAGCCGACACTCTTCCGTTCACCACCACCTGCGCCAATGGGCCCGAATACAGCAATTTGACCCAACTGATGAACCCTGGGCCAAATCCAAACTTCGCAAGCATCTCCCAGATATATGGCCATTCAAGCGTGTCAAACGCCATGGTGGCGTCTAAGGACGCCAAAATGGCCGGCTCCCGTATGAACGGGGCACGTGCGAGCACACCGTGCAAACGCCGCAGATTAAGGGCTGTGTTGCGATGGGGAATAAAGCCAGATTGGTCCTGATGAACCAAATCGCCCACCACGCCGACCAGCCGATTGGCCAGTACCTTGGCGAGAATCTTGGGCTCCGCATTCAGTAGCGAAATGGGCCGATAGGATGTAACCCGGTCCCGAGGTCTCCCCTCCTTGTGGATGACCACGATTGTAGCCAGACGCTGGTCCAGCGGGAGGGAGCCCACCGAGTGTGCCGCCAGGAACATAGCCCGGAGGTGGGGTGCCAGCGTATCCGGTCGCAACTTGTACAACTAGATAGGGAGACCATTCGGACCCATGGCCTTACCGGAAGCGACCGAGCGTATGGCGAGGGCGATCTCGTCGGAGGTGGGAGCGGCCTCCAACGACACCCTGTCATCCCCGGAAAGGGACGGCAGCGCGATATCACTGAGCAGGGCATGGGAATCCTCTTCCGAGCAGGGAGACACCGGGGAATACACCCCACGGAAATAATCCGCGAAGCAGGAGACGATTTCTTCTGGCTCAGTTACACACACACCATCCGTTTTCTCAATCAGCGGGACCACACGATTCGCTCTCTCTTTTTTGTCCAACCACGCTATAAGTTTACCAGCCTTATCACCCACATCATACAGTCGCCCCTGTTGCTCTCTACTGAGGCCCCTGGCCGCCTCCGTGATGAGGGCCCTATAGGCCGCTTGCTTGAGTTGGAGGACATGTAATGCGGCATCCGTCACCCCACCTTCTAAATTACCCTCCAACTCGGCTATTTCAGCCTCCATCCGGGTCACCTCCTCCCGCTCGCGCCTCCGGGCGTGGGAAATAAGGGATAGGGCCTCCCCTCGGAGTACTGTCTTGAAGGCCTCCCATAGCGGTACAGCCGAAGGCACGGACCCCACATTCTCATCAAAATATCGCTGAAGGGATTTAATCAATTCAGCGCGAATGGTGGGGTCGCGCAGGTACCAAGGATTGATTGGGACCACCCTACCCTCACCCCTCGGAAAGACATCAAAGTGCAGTAGGAGCGGGGAGAGGTCCGAAATACCCCGTGGCAAATGGCGCACCTCTCCCACCCTCCCAACATAGGCCGCCGGGACAAGGACATAGTCTAGTCGTGAGAGACTACCATGGGCTCCCGAGTGGAAAGTGTACTGCAGCTGCGTGGGGTGTTTTAAACGCCAGCAGTCCACTAATCCAAATGTATCCAAGAGGCCGGGTAGCCACGCCTGTGCCCGGGGGAGGTCCCTAGGGGGGTGACGATCCACAGACCCAGATACCACCGCATTAAAATCCCCCCCCACAACTAAAAGCCCCCCCGGAAGGCCAAGGAGAAGGCGTCCAAGGTCCGCAAAGGTGGTCGACTGCAGCCCCGGTGGGATGTATACTGACACAAAGACAACCACTTTGCCCTCCAGTCTTCCCACCAAGACCGTGTAACGTCCCCTGTCATCGTGGAGCACCTCATCAATCTCCAACGGGAGCGAGTTCTTCACCATGATGCCCACACCCCTTGAGCCAGACGTGAAGCCCGAGTGAGCCACTAGGCGATAGCCACGCCGATTCATGGCGCAGAAGGAGTTGCCAATGAGGTGTGTCTCCTGCAGAAAGACTACATCGGGCGAGATTCGCTTCAAAAACTGCAGGACCACACCCCGTTTGATCCTGTCCCCCAGTCCATTCACATTCCAAGACAACAAAGTTAGTTCCCTACCCCCCATCATATACAGAAGCCATCATTCGTCCCCCGGAGAGCACTTTAGAACTAACACAAAAATACGTTTGCCTTGTGATAAAAACGAACAACACCCCATCCCTACCCACCCACCCCAACAGAACTCCCCCCTCCCTGCACCCCTGCATGAGCCCGAACAGCCCCCCCAACGTGCAGTGTGCCTGTCGCCCCATATATAGTTAGACTAACTAAACCCCCTAGAGGAGGAGGGAGAACCCCCAATAGACCCAACACAACCTCCATAGGAGGGGAACTTACAAAAACTGACGCAGAATCGAAAGTGGCATCATTTTCGTCCAGAGTGAGGCCCAATATTAGACCCTCAGTCCCGATCCAGCGTGCCATCTCCCCCCGCCGCCCCCCCCCCCCCCCGCCCCCGATCACGATCCCCGGGCAGAGTATCCAGCCAGTCCCCGGCCGCTTCGGGACGATCAAAGAAGTGCGTGCGACCATCCACCTCCACACGCAGCTTGGCCGGGAAAAGCATGGCGTATTTGAGGTTTAGGTCCCGAAGACGGCGTTTGACGCCTAGGAAGCTTAGTCTCTGCTTCTGGACCGCTGGGGTGAAATCAGGATAAAAATGAACCTCCATATTGTCAAGCTTGACCGGTCCATGCAGTCTGGAGGTTTGCAGGATAGCGTCTCTATCCCGAAAATTGAAAATCCGGGCGATGAGAGGTCTCGGAGGGGCTCCGACCTTCGGCCTTCCTCCGGGAACCCTGTGGGCCCTCTCCACAGCGAATAATTTGCTCAGCCCCCGTGGCTGGAGATGGGTAGCAATCAGGTCCTCCATAAAGAGATCCGCCGCCGTCTCCTCGCGTCCCTCGGGCACCCCGATAATGCGGATGTTGTTCCTCCGTGCCCGACTCTCGGAGTCCTCCAGGCGTCGATCCATAAGCGCACTCGCCTGACTAAGCCGGCGCACCTCTGTTTGCAAGGCCGCCACATCTGTCATTAGGCCCGATGCGGTGTGGGCCAAAGAATCTACTCGGTCGTTGGTTTTGGAAAGATCGGCCCTCACCAGGCCAACATCCACGAGGACCGAGTCAATCTTCTGCGCCAGTGTATCAAACCGCTGGCCCACCGAGGCCTTCATCTCGGCAATGGCGCCCATGACATCTCGCAGAGTCAGATCTGCGGGCAGGTCTGGGGCATCAGGAGGGCTCTCAGGGGACTTGCGCGGTCCATCGGGAGATCCCTTCTGGAGGGTATAGCGGTCCATACTGTTGGCCTGATGGACGGCGCCACGCCGGGTCGATTTGGTCTTTGCCCGGTCTCCATCTTGTTTCGTGGCCATGGCCACCAGTCTCCCAGTCGCACCAGCCACGTCGTGTAGGGCAGGAAAGCAGGGCCACGAGCTCCGGGGGGGCCCCCTCAGAGCAGCGGGGTGGATCACAGCCTGCAGGCAGGCAGGGTCTCCCAGCAAGGCCACACCACACCAACACCAAGGGCTCCGCGACCCAACCTCGCAGAGACGACAAGGTGGTGCGAAAGCGAAAGTGCGGGGTACGCGAGTCGCCAGGCCCTGCCTGCCGCTGTTGTTCACTTTGTCACTGGATCACCCCACAGCGCAAATCCGGGGTCCGCCGAGGGGAAGGCCGCAAACCTCAATCGGTGCTCACTCCGGTGTCCGAGGTCCGATTCGGAAGCGGGAAACGGGTGCCACCTCAGCTCAGGGTCACCAACATAGTCCCCTCATCCAGGGCAGGATAATTTCAGGATAATCGTAGGAGGTTGCGGAGGTCCTCGGGAGCCTCGCACCTACGCGGCCATCTTGGTTGCGCGCTAGGCTCCTCCCCTCCCTCAACTCCTTCTTGATGGCAATTCGTTTCTTGAGAGGCAAAAAAAGTTGAGCAGAGACTGAGTCCACTTGGAACCCCAGGAACTCCATCGACTGAGATGGTGTCATGACAGAGTTGTCCGCATTGATGACAAACCCCAACTCTTGAAGGAGTTGAGTCGTCAAGGCTAGATGATGAAGAACTGTATCGACACTCTGAGCCATTACCAGGATCTTGTCCAAGTAGATGATAAGCCTGACCCCCCATTCCCTCAGAAATTGCACTACCAGCCTGAGGAGCTTGGTGAAACACCAAGGGGCGGACGAGAGTCCGAATGGGAGAGCGGCGTACTCATACCACACGCCTCCCCACTGAAATTGCAGAAACCACCTGTGGGGTGGAAATATAGGAACTACCAAGTAGGCGTCTTTTAGATCGAGACGCACCATCCAATCCCCCTCTAGGATTAGATCCCGAAGTAAGTGTATGCCTTCCATCTTTAAGTGGCGATACACTACCCAAGAATTGAACTCTTTTAAATTCAACACCAGACGATAACCCTGATCTTTTTTGGGAATGAGAAACACCGTGCTGGTGAAGCCGTGGGCGTGAGGCATAGTTTGCATGATAGCCCCCTTCTGCAACAGAGACGCGACTCCGTCGTCTATGAAAGACCTCTCGACATGGGTAAAATGAAGTGGGTGAGCTACGTGAGTCTGTCTGGGAGTGTTGTAAAAATCTATCTGAAAGCCCTGAACCGTCTGTAAAATCCAAGGGTCGCTTGTCAGGGTTCTCCATTTGTGGGCAAACCCAGCAATCCGACCCCCCACCTTGATCACTCCCCCTTGAAGTAAATTTACCTGAAGAACAGGCGTCTCTGTCTTTGTTGTGACCGCGGTATCCACCTTTCTGGCCTCTGCATCTACCCCCACGATTCCTGGTGGGATACAAGTTGGAGCGGTGGGAGCCCCCACATCCCTCGGAGCCTCTTGAGGTCTGATTGAAACCACGGCTGGCCGCCCGACCCCTGGAGCGACCGGCCCTGGTAAAAAGGCCAGCGTTGAAGACTTTTTTGATATTACTTTTGACCTTGTCGAGAGCTGAAAAGGTGGAGACATACTTCCCTACTTCCTTCACAAATGTATATCCGCAGAGCAGACCATTCGCCATAATACCCGCCTCCCTAGAGGCCATGTCTGCCAGTTGTGGGTCGATACGCATGAGAAACGAACGCTGCCGTTCCGTAGACACGGCACAGTTGGCGTTTTCTAGAAAGCAGAGAGCCCTCTGCGCCCATTCCAAGATTTCTGTTGTATCCAGTGGTGTTTATCCTGACAGCCCCTCCATGACCTGTCCAATCCCTTCTTGGGGTCTTTAGAAAATTTCTTGAGAAAAGTGGCCATATTGGGGTCCAACTCAGGGGTCTCCGTCACCTTGCCCAGTAGGGCAGGCCTGGGGCATTCAGATCTCAGAACGGCGTGCACCTCATGCTCAAAGACCTGCCATATATATTGCCTTGGACATAGTGTGCCACCTGTACGCATGGTACCCCCTCGGTGGACCTAGGGTGAACAATGTTATTGGGATTGAAGAGCAAGTTCCTGCTGGGAGGAAGGGAACTTTTGGGCTGCGACTTGCACTTCTTCTTCGGTGCCTTCTTAGGCGCCTCCGACTGGTCGGAGTCAGAAGTGTCTGGAGCGAGGAGGAGGGGTCATCGTCATTCCCTTGGTACTGCAAGGATGCGCTAGACGATGCACAAGAACTCCCATAGCCCCCATGGTCATTAAGGACATTCGCTGCCATCTTGGCAAGCACCTCAGAGGAGTGAGGATGTGATGAGCCGCAATGGGAAGACTTAAACTTACGCTTGCCATAATTTTGAAGAGGTTGCGTAAAAGGTTTTAATGCATTAATTAATGCCGTATTCACAGAACCCTGGACGTGGGAATCGAGGGCTTCCACTAACTGTACCTCCAACTGGTGCTCGTAGGGCACCTCATCATATTCCACCTCATCAGCCTATTCTGCCCACTGGTCTGCCTCCTCGGCGTAGTACGCCATCTGCACAAACTAGGAGGGTGGAGGAAAGTTCATGGGGGGGGGAAACAACCCAGGGGTGACACTGACCGGCAGTAACTCGACTACACACAATTTAGCCTATGAATCTGCCTCAGTGCTAATAACAAATAACTGTGGAGGGAGCCACCCCTATTCCCCCTAAGGCAGGGCCCTGAAACGCTTTGCGCCCCGTCGGGCGTTACAAAGGACTGAGGGTTGAGGCAGAAGCGGTCCGCGACACGCAAATCCCGATCGGCAATGAAATGACCGTTACAGGAGTTCACGCAAGCGCGGACCGCGTGGCAACAGAAAGCGGACTGCCCCCTCAAGTGCGCAGCCCGCGTCTGTCCTGCTCCCGCTCCACGTGCGATTGTTGCCCTCAAGCACCGGAGCGCTAACAAAGATGAGACTCCAGGTAATGAAACACACAAACGAACGCGCAGCCCGCGCGGACGCCTCAAAGCACCAGAGCGCTAACAAATAACAAAGCCAGTGAAATAAATAGTCGTGGCACGCTGCACGCACTGACACTGTCAACTTCAAGCACAAAGCCTAATTAGCAATCGCGCGACACATGTTCCCTGCAAACGTACCATAAATCAAGACCAACACAATAAATAGAGAAAAAGTAAAAGGCACTTAACTCGCTGCTGCAGCAGCAAAGAAAGAGGAAGTGATATGCTCTTTACAGACTATATACAGTATTGGACTGATGGTGATTGGTGCATACCATGGAGGGGGTTGTACTTCCGGGGGTATGCTATGTTTAAAGTTGTTTATTGGCTGCTGTGTTTTGCAGTAAAGCAAAGAGAAGCGTAATCGGAGCCTCCGTGGACTGATATAGAATACACTGTTTCACGAGAAACCTAACAGAGCTCAGGCTATTAATTACGGGGAACCACCTTTACAACGCAACTTTTATAACGCTATGCTATTACAACGCATTTTTTACAACGCAAAAACTTTTACAACGCGTGCTTTTACAACGCATGCTATTATATGGTAAGTACTTTTACAACGCATATACCTTTACAACGCATTATTTGAAAATGCCTTTACAACGCATGCATTTACAACGCATGCATTTACAACGCAAGATGTTATATGGTAAGTACTTTTACAACGCATATACTATTACAACGCATTTTTTAATGTTGGAATTTTAATTTAAATAAATATATATTGTATAATTATTTTTTTTTTAAAAAATTGTAATTGATATAAAGTGAGTAGTTTTTCAAAATATTAATTTTTGAGTATTTTGTCTAGTAGAAATGTTTTGTTGGATAGTTAAATTAATACTTGAGTATTTAAATATTAATACTTGATACTTAATACTTGAGTATTTTGTCTAGTAGAAATGTTTTGTTGGATAGTAAAATTAATACTTGAGTATTTTAATATTAATACTTGATACTTAATACTTGAGTATTTTGTCTAGTAGAAATGTTTTGTTGGATAGATAAATTAATACTTGAGTACTTCTCAAAATAGAATGAGTTATTGTTATATTTAATTATATACATATTACAGTGAATAGTGAGTATTTTTAAAGTTAAATTAATAATTGAGAATTATTCTAAATAGAAAGAGTATTTAATATTTTATTAAAAATAAATAAGAGTGAGTAACTAAATTTTTGTACTTGAGTTTTTTATAAATATTAAAGTGTATTTCTTAAAATAAATGAGTTCATTGGTTTCTTTAAATTAAGAAACAGCATATTTTAAAATTAATTTAATTAAAATTTGTGAGTACTTTCTAAAAATATTAATACAAGAGTATTTTTCAAAAAGGTAAGTAATCAGATATATTAATACTAGAGTATTTATAGGTTCCAGAAATAAAGAAAATTTTATTATTAAAAAGGAAGAGTACTTTTGGATTATTTATTAAAAAAATTAGAGAAATTTATTAAAAATATTTAAAAATATAATAAAAATTTAAATATGAAAAGAGTAATAAGGAATGCATTTTAAAAATAATAATAGTTAAAAAAAAAAAAAAATTACTTACTTTTTAAAAAAAATTCCCACGCTTTTCCATTGAAGTCTATGAGCGTCTTTGTCCTTCATTTATTTTGGCAGCTTCAGAATATACAACCCGCGGAACAAGAAAAGAAGGATTAGAAAGTGAAGAAAGAGAAAGTTTTGAAGGGAAAAGACAATAGAGTCGAGGTAAGGAACATATTTAGTAAATTTACATTTAATTAGTTACAATTTTGAAGTTTAAATAACTATTAAAAAAATAATAACAGCAAACAATTATTGTTTTCAAATTTTTTATTTATAGAAAAATCATGAAAAAATAAACCATATTTTTAATGAATTTTGCAATGTAAGTAACATTTTTAAAACATAATATAAATATTTTATTAACATTTATAAACATTTATTTACAGATTAGTTAAATAAAGTAGTCCGTTATAAATTTAGATGCACGCGATGACGTAATGACGTGAGCGTCGACGTAATGCGCCATTTTGCAGAGCATCGGAGGAGGAAGCAGCAGGAAGCTGATCTGCGGCCAGGTAGGAAATATTTTCATTTGAAATTGTAGAATAAACCTTTAAAAGTGATACATATATAGTGAGGAAAGAACAAGGGGAGGTTGCGGGAAAACTAATTGATTACTTAAATGTTTTTAAACATGTCCACATTAATGTCATTAATGTATGCCTATGTCGGGTCGCTAACAGTTATTTATTTAGTTTAAAAAAGTATGTAACTGTTAAAAAATTACAAGTTACTGTTCTGAAAGTTGATTTGTTTATTTAGGAAGTAAAAAAAGTAATGTCGATCTTCATTTCTAAGTGCAAAAAAGTTGCGTACTTTCAAATTTTGGAAATTAACGATTGTAAAAAAAATGATGATTAAGCACCAAAGTGCATTTTGGAATATGGTTTGAATTGTAGAATTTACATATGTTTGAGTTTTGGTGATTTGATATGACGGTAATTAAATTGAAAATTGTCGGTAATTTTATTAATGGAGTTCCGATGTAGAACAATTTTTCGAATACTATGGGACAGTAAATTTGTAGACATTGGTAGTTTTTGCTTGAAATGAAGATTTGTTTTAAAAAAAAAAGGACCCGACTTGTTTGATTGAAAAATATTTTAGAAAAATACATTGTATGCCAATTGTAATTTGACATTTATTAAATTTTGAAGCAAAGCAGGAAAGTAAGTTATTACATTATTTTAAAAAGAAAGAATGTTAGAAAGATTTTCCAGGTAGTCTATAGCCACACACAACGAAAATTGTTGTAGAATTGCCAATAGTCTCTCAGACATTTCCCTTGTTTTGACTGTTACTCGTGGGTTTAGACTACCTGCGAGTGTTTGTGCTATTCTCATTTCTTGGAAACTTTGCTCCTTCTTCAAAGTTTCCAAAAATGAGTAGAAGTTAGGATGTGGTTTGCCAATTGTATGGTTGAAGGAGTTATGCCATCCCTCAATGGCATTGTTTGTTTTTGCTTCTCCCTCTAAACAACTCGTGTAGCAGTTCCACCACTCCACATGGAATCGTGGCTTCCTCCTGCGACCCGATCTGCTTAGGTGTCCAATCCATGTGTCCTCAAAACAATTTAGAATGGGTGCCAATTTTTCTTCGTTACTCGTATAATAAACAGATTCTATAATTGCAGTGTAGTACTCGTCCACACTATCGGGAGGAACAAAACAAAGTGCAGTTAATTTTTTTAGTTCAAATTGTAGTTTGCTATCCCGAGAATAATCTGCAACTAGGGATGTTTTCTGTAATTTACGCCAAAATGCCTGCGAAAAATGGAAAAAACATCCCTGAATTTGGGTATCCGTGTACGTTTTAGTGATCACATTGATCATGCTCAATTCAAAATCAATAATTATTTTTCGAGGACTTGAAGATGTTTTACTTTTAATCACTGATAAAAGTTCAGTGTATGTTGCAGAAGTCTTATCAGGTAGCAAACTATAAACTAAGGGAATTACACTATTGTTAATTTTAGCATGTATAGTGTAAATTTGAGTGAAAGGATGGGGTGTACTTTTAAACGTCCCATCCATCATCCAAATTTCACTACTTTCTAACTTAGCAAGGTTACGTGGGGTACTAAATATTAGAATACGTTTCTGAGGGTTTTCGTTGTCATGCAGAAGGAAAGGTTCATCAGAAAAAGAAATAGAAAGATCATGAGGAATTCTAATGTCAGAGAAAGAATGTGGTGTAGATAATTGGATGTTACTTGCCTGCTTTTGTCTCTGAATAATTCTTCTCAAATTAGGTATTATAGGCATGTTACTAGCAACATGACTGGGGACATGCTGTGCAACCTCTCTTAAAATTGATCCTGTAGAATCATTGGAGGTGCTTGCAATAGCTTTCATCTCGTTTATTGTTTCTCTAATTTCTACATCCATTGCAGAGGCAGAGTGGTTATGTTCTGTGGTTTTCACAACCAAATTATCAACAGTAACCGCTCTGCCACTGCAATGGGTAGTGTAGTATTGCACACACCTCCAATGATTTCTAGTTAAACTTATTCTTTCCTTACTATATATGTATCCACCATGGTTTAATAAGTTTTTGCCCTTCCTGGATTTGATAAAGTTTGCAGCTCCCAGGCTAGACATTATCTGAAAAGAGGAGAGAAGAAAAAAAAAATTAGCCTGAAAAAAATTAAGAAATACCTAAAACATAACATTTACACCATCTACAGCTGCACCTTCCAGGAGTTAGAATAGTAAATTGCACCCCTACACCATCCAACACTTTCCCTACTGATGCACCTTCCTGGAGTTAGAATAGTAAATTGCACCCCTACACCATCCAACACTTTCCCTACTGATGCACCTTCCTGGAGTTAGAATAGTAAATTGCACCCCTACACCATCCAACACTTTCCCTACTGATGCACCTTCCTGGAGTTAGAATAGTAAATTGCACCCCTACATTATCCAAAACTTTCCCTACTGCTGCACCTTCCTGGAGTTAGAATAGTAAATTGCACCCCTACACCATCCAACACTTTCCCTACTGATGCACCTTCCTGGAGTTAGAATAGTAAATTGCACACCTACATCATCCAACACTTTCCCTACTGATGCACCTTCCTGGAGTTAGAATAGTAAATTGCACCCCTACACCATCCAACACTTTCCCTACTGATGCACCTTCCTGGAGTTAGAATAGTAAATTGCACCCCTACACCATCCAACACTTTCCCTACTGCTGCACCTTCCTGGAGTTAGAATAGTAAATTGCACCCCTACACCATCCAACACTTTCCCTACTGATGCACCTTCCTGGAGTTAGAATAGTAAATTGCACCCCTACACCATCCAACACTTTCCCTACTGATGCACCTTCCTGGAGTTAGAATAGTAAATTGCACCCCTACACCATCCAACACTTTCCCTACTGATGCACCTTCCTGGAGTTAGAATAGTAAATTGCACCCCTACACCATCCAACACTTTCCCTACTGATGCACCTTCCTGGAGTTAGAATAGTAAATTGCACCCCTACATTATCCAACACTTTCCCTACTGATGCACCTTCCTGGAGTTAGAATAGTAAATTGCACCCCTACACCATCCAACACTTTCCCTACTGATGCACCTTCCTGGAGTTAGAATAGTAAATTGCACCCCTACACCATCCAACACTTTCCCTACTGATGCACCTTCCTGGAGTTAGAATAGTAAATTGCACCCCTACATTATCCAACACTTTCCCTACTGATGCACCTTCCTGGAGTTAGAATAGTAAATTGCACCCCTACACCATCCAACACTTTCCCTACTGATGCACCTTCCTGGAGTTAGAATAGTAAATTGCACCCCTACACCATCCAACACTTTCCCTACTGATGCACCTTCCTGGAGTTAGAATAGTAAATTGCACACCTACATCATCCAACACTTTCCCTACTGATGCACCTTCCTGGAGTTAGAATAGTAAATTGCACCCCTACACCATCCAACACTTTCCCTACTGATGCACCTTCCTGGAGTTAGAATAGTAAATTGCACCCCTACACCATCCAACACTTTCCCTACTGATGCACCTTCCTGGAGTTAGAATAGTAAATTGCACCCCTACATCATCCAACACTTTCCCTACTGATGCACCTTCCTGGAGTTAGAATAGTAAATTGCACCCCTACACCATCCAACACTTTCCCTACTGATGCACCTTCCTGGAGTTAGAATAGTAAATTGCACCCCTACACCATCCAACACTTTCCCTACTGATGCACCTTCCTGGAGTTAGAATAGTAAATTGCACCCCTACACCATCCAACACTTTCCCTACTGATGCACCTTCCTGGAGTTAGAATAGTAAATTGCACCCCTACACCATCCAAAACTTTCCCTACTGATGCACCTTCCTGGAGTAAGAATAGTAAATTGCACCCCTACATCATCCAACACTTTCCCTACTGCTGCACCTTCCTGGAGTTAGAATAGTAAATTGTTACCCCTATAGCATGGTACATTTTTACAACTGCTGCACCTTAGAATGTTGGATAAAAATACCTTTTTCTTTCAAATTTGCTTTTCTTGCTGACTCTTCTTAAGTGGGAATGGCGTGTAGGCTGGAGTAGACACTTATGTGGTGATTGGATTTCTAATGGGAAAATAAATGTCTGGAAAAATGAAAAAAGAAAAATATGAGAAAACTGAACGATGTTGAGAAATGCGAATTTACAATAATTTTTAAAAAATTGTATATTTGTTATAAGTTGTAGTAGATAACACTTTCCCTAATGCTACACCAACCTTTAGTCATGCAATAAAATTCTGAATTCTGCAAATGTTACCATAATTAAATTGGTTTTTTTTTCAACATTAGCAATGAGATGGCTAGTGTAATATATTGAAGGTTAAGAAACCATGGTGAAAATCAATACCTTGTTTTGTAGAAATTGCTTTTCTGGGTGAGGCTTCTGAAGATGATTTGGTCTGTTGGCTGAAGTTTTAACGTATGTGAAGGAAAGAATCTTTCTGCAACGAATCAAATTGTTGTCTTTTGAAAAAAATGAGGATAATAAAAAAATTAACGTTGGTTTGAAATGTAAAATCTGAGTAACTGTAAATTAATAATGACATACAATATAACTAATACTACATGACAGTGTACTAACCAATGCACCTTCCTGTAGTTGAAATAGAGATAGGTACCCGTACACCATTAAAAAATCTCCCTAATGTTGCACCTTCCTGGAGTAGGAATAGTATATTGTTACTCTAAACTATCCATCATTTTTCTAATTAGGTACTTTAGAGGAGTAATAATTGCAAAAGGAAGGATTAAAAATGTATAGAAAAAATAATACTGAAAAGGTAACATACCTTTTTCAGTTGTACTTTGTTTTCGTGCCTTTAAGGTAATGCTTGCAGCAGGATAAAGTTATTTTTTGGGGACAGATGTACTCTGGAAAAAATTTTTTTTTTAATAAATTAATGTTCCTTAGCTAACGTTGGTTGGAAAAAAAATACAATTTTTAAACAATATGATATATGACAAACGAGTATGAGTAACAATTGGTGAAAGTAAACATATTCCACATTTAATGCATTTTTCAAACAAAAAAAATGGTTACTCCGATAATATCACTCAATTACTGTAATCCTGTAAATTCTAGGACTTTGAATAGTAATAGTTACCCTAGTAACATGAATCTCTTTTTCAGATGTGGTACCCAACTGAAGTCTTATTAGTAATTGTTACTCCTGCATCATGGTATATTTTCGTTTAAGATGTAGTGAGATTGAGGTAAAAAAAAAAAAAAAACCTTTGCCATACATCACTTTAGCTAATTTAAAAAAATATATTTTACAAGTAAAACAATTACTAATTAATTACATTTACCTTCACAATTGTATATGTCAGTCGATAACGTGGTGGGGATGCTAAATCAGGTACACCAATTGTTGAATCTCAATATATTCCGAGTTTCTGTTTTTGGAAAATAAAATACTTGTTTTAAGTTGGTGTATATTTTAAGTGATAGTAAATTAGAAACAGTACATTTTAAAAGTTATTATTAAGAATTTCATTTTAATTTTTTTTGGGTTAAGAAAATATATTTTGCTCAAAACCAACGTTTAAAAATATTGTAATGACTTACTAGTAGTTGCTCTATTGTAATGCTTTTACGAATGAATTCCGTGCTCTCTCTGAGGAGGTCGCAGTGGAGGTGACAGAGGGTCAGCTTTTCACGTCTGGTCTCTCTGGTAGTTGATAATCAACTGAGTGCAAAATGGTGTCTTCCTGGTATTTATAAGTTTTACTCTGTGTCACTATTAATTTTTTAAAAAACTGCGTTCGTTGTGTTTTTTTAAATGCTTTGTTTTACTGTGGAAAATGATAATTTAAAAAAGCTTTTACAAAAGTATTGTTTTCATTCATTTGCTCCGTTTTGGCATCCATTTTGGAACATGTCTTTTGGTATTGTTTACATAGAAACTGTGGTAGGACAAGTTTTACAAGTGAGATGGTTAAAATGGCGCCTATGTGTATGTGTCTTATGTTTTACTTTGTTTGCTTACTTTCCGATCTAATCATGATAAAAATGTGTATGTACTGTTATTTTAATTTTCGTTATTTTTGTAAAACTTTGAAATGTGTGAAAATGGAATTTTAGGGGGGATTTTGAGTATTAATTTTAATACTCTAGTATTAATTTTAATACTCGAGTATTATTTGGGTAATGCGTTTCAGTAGATTTACGTTCAGTTTTTCTCCACATTTTAATACACTTCCCCACCCTAAAACCCCTAATTTCCCTGCATCCTGTGCCAGATTTTATTGTACTTTTAATTTAAAAAAAAAAAAAAATCGCGTTGTAATGGTATGCGTTGTAATTGATTTCGTTGTAACAGCACTTTTCAGTATTTTAATAGGTTTTGCGTTGTAAGAGTATTCGTTGTAAAGTTATGCGTTGTAGTAGTACTTGCGTTGTAAAAAATGCGTTGTAAAGGTATGCGTTGTAATAGTATGCGTTGTAACGTCATACATCCATTAATTACCCAAGAGACAGGAAGGAAACGCGAGTAAACGTGAAATAAATGAAAAATTAAAGGCATGCAGCAATGGAGCTCAGGCTAATAATTACCCAACGTTTCTTTAATATTGGAGTCAATGCTGCTCAAAAAGAGACAGAAAGGAATCGCGAGTAGCACAAAGAAAAAAAACCTTGAAATAAATGAAAAATTAAAGGCATGCACGTAGTGAAAGAATGTAATACATTTTCGAGGCATGCGCGCAGTGAAAGAATGTAATACATTTTCGAGAAGAAAATATGCACGGATTGAAAGAATGTAATACATTTTCGAGGCATGCAAGGGTTGAAAGATTGGAATACATCTTCGAGGAGAAAACGAAGAGATGCAACACTTTATAGACGCGCAGTAAATGGCCAAATTATATAAGCAAACTCTTATTACATGGATTTAACATTTACATTTTTAACAAATGTTTTGCAAATCATGCTTGCCTTTTACATGGATGGTTGGTAACGTGGGCCAGTGTGCATTCATTGACTTCCATTCACCACTGATGTGAAGTATGTCCAGTTTAAAATTCATGTCCAGTTCTGTAAGATTAGGGTTTATAAATGGTAAGATGTTTTTGAGCTTAGAGAGAATGATTATAACATGTGGTGGAGCTGTCATGATTAGGATGGGGGAAGTGATCTATAGGTCTGATTTTGCTATGGATGGAGACACCAGAGCGCTATGCTTACAAGGAGATTGTGCAAGGCAGTAAATTGACTGCTGGCACGATCTAGTGCCTGTGCATCCTTGTTGGCATAATGCATCCCATCACTTGTGCAAAAAAAGGGGTGAGGGATGCTGGAATTTATTTGGCACAATCTCGTGAATTCTATTTTGCTTATGAGTCTGGAGGAGGCTTTATAGCCTGGATATTCCATATTTGAGTATTTTATCAGTTGGCAATAGCCATTAATACTTTGTAGTTATCGGTTGTGTACATAGTCAAAGTGCTTGTGATGGGTAGAAGTAAGCATATTTGCACTCTGCTTTCGTAGCTAATACCGAAGCAGGTGCATTTGGTTGTATGCACACCCGGTTAATAAGAACAGCATGCATTATTATTATTATGGAATTTTATAAAGCGCATGGTTACGCACCTCGGCGTGTCCCCGCGCTGAGAGGAAATAGAGGCGAATCAGGAAGAAGGTCATAGCAGTGCTGAGCGGTAGAGGTGGGTTTTTAGTGCTTTGCGAAATTTATTCTCTGAGGGTTCGAGGCGAAGCTCTGCCGGGAGAAGATTCCAGTTTTTAGCCGCGAGAAATCTAAAAGATCTCCCTCCCATTCGAGCTTTCCGAAATTTGGGGATGACAGCTAGTCCAGTGCCCGAGGAGCGAAGCGACCGCTCCGGTCTGTAGGGGGTAATAAGATTGCAGAGGGGAGTAGGCGCCCTGCTCATCATAATACGATGGCATAGACATAGTGCCTTAAAGATGATCCTCTCCCTAACGTGCAGCCAGTGGAGGGTCTTCAGGGTGGCTTTAGATGGCGTACGTCTAGGCAGTCGCAGTACCAATCGAGCTGTAGCATTTTGAAGAACTTGGAGACGATTAAGGCACTTTGCTGTCACGCCCAAGTATAGAAGATTGGAATAGTCAAGTCTAGATGTGACTAGGGCATGAACAAGAGTCTTCCTGGTGCTGACTGGAAGCAGATCGAGAGTTTTCCTTAGACTTTTAAGCATGCCAAAGCAGGTTCCAACCACCCGATTAATCTGGGCAGTAAAGGCGAGATCAGAATCACATACCACTCCCAGATTTTTTGCCTGTTGACACGGCACAGGGGTGGGTCCCAAGCAGTCTGGCCACCATGCGGACGACCACACACTCGGTGCACCCCCCACCACGAGCACTTCAGTTTTCGACCCATTCAGCTTCAGGCAGTTAGTAGACATCCAGGAAGCAAGCTCCTGCATGCATGCTCTGAAGCTGGATGCCGAAACATCCGGTGCCCGTGACAGCGAGATGACGAGCTGTGTGTCGTCGGCATAGGTCACTAACTGGAGGTCGTGGCTTTCCACTATGGTGGCAATCGGAGAGACATACAGGTTAAACAAGGTGGGGCTCAGGGCAGAGCCCTGTGGAACCCCTTGATTAAGAGGGAACATGCGAGAGTAATGTTCTCCCTGTCTAACCTGAAAGCTCCTGTCAGTGAGAAAGGATTGGATCCACCTAAGTGCAGAGCCTGTAACTCCACCTTTGTTGAGACACTGTAGCAAGATGGAATGTGCTACAGTGTCAAAGGCTGCACTAAGGTCCAGTAAGACGAGGGCCATAGTATGTCCCTCATCAGCACCTTTCCTAACGGTTTCAGTGGCCAAGAGTAACGCAAGCTCCGTAGAGTGGTGGGCCCGGAAGCCAAACTGTGTAGTGTGAAGCAGGTTGGCTTTCTCCACAAATGCCATCAATTGAAGATTGGCTACCTTTTCTGCCACTTTAGCCATATAGGGGAGGAGAGAGATGGGTCGGAGATTATCCATCCTGTCCCAACTGAGGTTAGGCTTCTTTTGGAGTGGAAGAACTACCGCCTGTTTCCAACTCTGAGGTACACTTCCGGAGCTAAAAGAGAGATCTAGAACATCACTAATATAAGGTTCAAGGATCTCTATGCTCTCTGCTAGAAGTTTAGGAGATGCAGGGTCTCGTGGGGACCCTGATGTAATCGAGCGACAGATCCGCTGGAGCTCATTCGAGGGAGGGACAAGGAAATTGGTTAGACTGTTCGTATCTATGTCTGCTGATTTGCTCTCAAAGAAAGCTGCTCCCACGAAAGAAAGCTGCATCTGCACGTACTTCATAAAAACGTTCTGCAGCAGGCCAAAAGATACCAATACAAGTTTTTTTTCATTATTCAAGTGCCGCTCAGTCCCTGTTTTAACAAGCATCTGCAATGCAATAGGTTTCGTATTTACACAAGTTTGAGCTATTGGCATTGTAAATGACAATGCCTTTTATTTATGTTTTGGTTTTTAAAACATAAATACAAGGCATTGTAATTTACAATGCCATAGCTTAAACTCTCGCAAATGTGAGACCTATTGCATTCCAAATGCTTGAAGGCATCGCTGAGTGGCCCCCTTTTGTCCCCCATGGCCCCTGAAGAGCTCCCCATTTGGTACGAGTTAATAAACAAGCCGGTGATCACAACCGCATGAGAGACCTTCCTGCAGTAAGGGAAACTCATTAAAGAAAATAGGGCATACAGACTAAAGAAGACGTACCGTGTAACAACCAAAGTAAAAGGGCCATTCCTCATGGGAGATTAAAAATGAAGACAGGGCGGTACTAAGGAGGGACTAAAAAGCCTAATAGCAAATCAGAAGCCAGCATTTATGAAGGACAATGACAGAAGCCAATGACAAATATTGGCGGAGAGCGGGCTGGACTTCAAGTACATACTCCAATACAGCATGGCTCGCAGCGAATGCGCTGCCCATGCTGGATCTAAAAAGGCACGGAATACCCGTCCACTCAGCTGTGCTCCTTTGTAGTGCTTTTAAAGTACTAAAGTGAATAAGTAGTGTTTTGTGGTGCAAGATTAACACCCTTTTCAATACATCAACCACCTTAATCAGGGTTAGATTTATTGTCTTTGCTGCTGTTTGGATGAAATGAACAGCAAAGCCTTTCAATTCCCCTCCATGAATCCTTTCTATCGGTACAATTGGATTATGAGAATGCTATCTATGAAACTGTGCCATTTTGACATTTGCAATTAGCCAGATTTTTGGTCAATAGTGATAATGCCCTGGTGGATGAGAGGCTGTGTCTAGCCACGACCTGAATGGTGGCAGTGGTAAAGTACAACAGCAGGTTACTCTTGAGACCTTCAAATAGATCAGCTTCTTACTCTTAAAAAAATAAATATCATCCTGTCGCGGGACCTTGTGCCTTTTTGTGTGTTCCTAAAGACTGGAGTGCAACTCAAGAAATATCTAATGCATTGTTTTATGTTTGTATATTCTGTTAAGGGCTCATATTTACTGTTTGTCTTTTGTCATTTAAGTTAAATAACTGACGTGCAATCGGTAAGTGGATCTGATACCGGAAACGCCTGCATTTTCCAGTTTGAAGAAAAAATGCATAAATGCCATTAAACAGACCCAAAAATGGTCCGGTTTTATGATGTTCAAAGGAACTACCCAACCAAATGTAATACATTCATGGAAATATCACGCACTGTTTATCTGCAACCTCCCACTTCAATCTACAGTTTCACAGTTATGTTGTTTTTATGATTTATTATGAAACAGGCTACATGGCTCATCACATATGGTTAAACACTACAAAAACATTTATTCAGCCTCTTAAAAAATATTTATTCGGCCTCTTAAAAAATATATTAGTTGTCGGTACTAAGCCTACATTTCTAACAGTTTTTGATAGTAACATGCATAGAAGTTAATCTGTACTATAAAGGTTATTTTGATGGTGATGTTAACACAAAGTAAATAGACAAACATGTTTAAAGCATGGTGTAGGATGGTAGTCGCTGTAGTGAACTCCCACCCCGTGCTGAGAAATCAAGAAACACGATTAGAGTTCATTAATTTGTATTCAGAAGTTGCCACCTGAACCTATTAAGTGCTTTGTGTGTGTTAGACCCGGGATCCCTGGTTGGCTGAGGTAGCAAATAGGGACCCGCGTTTCCACGTCAGGTAAAGGAAGGTCACCTTCTGAGATAGCCCCCGCTCAACCCCCTGGTAGCTTGGCACGAGCAGCCAGGCTTATCTTCAAGGCAAATGCATAAAGTATTTGCAACCACGCTCACAGCAACCTAATGATGACACCACAAATAGACTCCACACGAGTTTTATAAAAACGAGTATACATTTCATATGAAAAGATATACAATAAGAACACACGATATAAATCCAACATATGTGTATGTGTACTATTTCTCCTGGCCGGTTGTTAGGCCAGCCAGCCCTTGTCAGTTCTGGCGATATTAATGAGCGCTTCTAAACATTCCACGGTAATCCTAACACCATGTTATGCAGTTCGTAATGCTAGAATCAGGCACTTTTGCAATGCAACAATAGTGCAATGCATACTACACCAATCAGGCACTTTGCAATGTAAAAATAATGCAATGCATAACGCAGCAATCAGGCACTCTGCAAGGTAAGAATAATGCAATGCGTAACGCAACAATCAGGCACTTTACAATGTAAGAATAATGCAATGCGTAATACAACCACCAGGTACGTCGTTATGCAGAAATAAGGCAATGCTTAATACACTAATCAGGTAGTTCGTTATGCAGGAAGAATGCAATGCGTAATACGCTAATCAGGTAGTTCTTTATGCAGAAACAATGCAATGCGTCATACTCTAATCAGGTAGTTCGTTATGCAGAAATGATGCAATGTGTAATACAACAATCCGGTACTCCGTTATGCAGAAATAAGATAATGCGTAATACACTCCGGCACCAATCATGGGGCCTTCGGCGGTCTCTCCGCCACTCCTTCTGACTCGCAGTCAGCCTTTGTCAACATTTGCCCCCAACACGGGTATGGTGTAACAAAAAGTACTGCACTGCCCTCCGACCCCGGTACAGCCACTCCCTTGGCAATACAGGCTGCGATACGAGCCGAAGCAGAGGCTCGCACTGCCGGAATGAGCGAGAGGCCGAGAGCGTCTCCCTCTGAGCCCGCTCCCCACCCCAGGAGTAGACACACGTTACCCAGGGGCGCGAACCTCTCCTCTCCTCGTCCAGCAGCTTGGGCCTCCGATGCAATCTTTGTGAATTGGCAACAGCGGACTCGGGCCGGCGGCTCAGCTCCTCCGGGGCTGCCGGTCCGGGCCGCTACTGCTACGAAGATCTCAGGCTGCCACAGGGCACACGCATACAGGGTCGCTGAGATTTCCTTGAGCTTTGGGTGCACGATCACCGGGCAATCCTCACGAAGGTCTCACGCTGCACAAAGCACACGCACACAACGTCGATGAGACTCACTTGGATTCTGGGTGTGCATGATAACAAAGCAATCCTCACGAAGGTCTCACGCTGCACAAAGCACACGTACACAGTGTCGATGAGACTCACTTGTATTCCGGTACACACGATAACTGGACAATCCTCACAACGGGTTCAGGCTTTAGAAAGCAAACGCACACAGTGTTGCTGATCCTTGCTTGGACTCCAGGTGCCCACGATCACAGGGCACACCTTACGAGGGTCTCCGACTGCAACAAGCACATGCACACAGCGTCGCTGATACTCTCCTGGAAACTTTTGTGTTCCTGAGTTTCCGCAACAGGGAGCCAGCTCACCTCGGGCCCTTGGGGATAAGTTACTTCAGGACACAGCACAGCAAAGTCCTTTCAAGCAGGGGGACACCGCACACAGCAAAGTCCCTTTAGCCTTTCCTTGGTTAAACCAGCAAACTGCAGGCCAGCCCCAGACCACACAGCAAGGGTCAGTCCTTTCATTCAGTCTCTTCATTCAGTCTCTTCAGTTGTTTCTTCCTTGGCAAAGGTTCCTCTTGACCACGAAGTAGCTCCAGTATTGTTAAATCTTGATCAAGCCATTCTCAAGGGGCTTCAGCTCTCATAGTTATACCCCTCAATGGCTTTGAAGTCCTTGTGCTCAGGGGGGCACTGACCGCTGTTCAAACCAGTTCTGGGTGCCTCCCTGCCAGTGACACCTTCTTCCTTTGATTAGTGGAGGTCTGGATTCTCAATCACTCAGCCGGAGATGGGACAATTGTTTTATAGCAGCAACCCAGGCCTCTTCACCTCTAGGGGCTACTCCCCCCCCTACACTCCAAATGCAGGTCAGCCTGTTGCTGTGTCACCTCCTCCCCTGGGTCAAGACATTCCTCAAATTCTATCGCTTTCAAATCCAGACAGTCAATCCACAACCAGGCAGAGAAACACAGAAATGTTAGAGCACAAAGGTCCAGCCACTTCTACAAGAGTGGCTTCTAAACACACAGTGCAAAAACCACCTTCATAAAAAGATGTGTTATTACATTGTGAGTTCAGACACACTAAATTTCACCTCTTCATCTTTAGCCTTTGGGAAGATAGGCTGGGAAACATATTACACAGCCTACCCATTCTATCCTATGGGCAAGATGGCCTTTCAACAGTTAAAAACAAAATGGAGATTATTTTACTGTCAGGACATTGTACACACCTTAGTTCATGTCCTACCTTGCACATGCACTGCACCGTGCCCAGGGGGTACCCTGGACCTACCATAGGGGTGTCTTATGTGCATAGAAAGGGAAGGGTACGGTCTGGCAAGTGGGTGCACTTGTCAGAACAACATGGCAGTTTAACAAACTTAAGGCTATTTGTGTGGGTGGCACAATTAGTGCTACCCACACAAGTAGCATTTGCATTACCAGGCCTGGCACACATAGTGCACTTTACTGGGGACTTTACTAGTAAGGCAAACATACAAATCATGGACAACTAATTACCTTTACACTTTATACAGGGACCACTTGCACTTTGACACTGTTTACCAGTGGCAAAGTGTCCAAAGCATCTAAGTCAGTCAAAAATAGAGGAGATAGAGGCAAAAAGTCTGGGGTAATCATGCCAAGAAATGCCAGGTCTAACAGTGTGTTATTAAAATATGTTTTAATCAGTCCTTTCTTGCTAGTCCACATTTCATCCAAGGAGTATGATATTGATAGTTTTGTAAACAAGTAGTAAGTGTGTGAAATGAGTCCAATGTACAACAAACAGTTTTCTCTTAACCCACACATGGTTGGTTGTTTTGGATACACGTGTTGAGTGCAAGGAAAAAGATGCAGCTACATAGCCCTACAAGTCTCATTCATTTCTTGATGCACGACATCCCTGTCCCTGATGACATTATGCTGGGCTGTGGGCAGCCAGGAGGACCTCCTCTACACCTCCTGGCTCACCCCAAATATCAATATACTACTAGTATCTCCCTTACTACAGGCTTTTCCCTCCTCCATCTTGCCTTTATTCATCCCAGACCTCTACTTACTACTATGATCTTCCAATTAACACTTCTGATTTTTTTTCCCTCCTCTATCCCTTTATTACTCTATTCACTCCAACTAACAGACTCACATGTCCTTCGCTCCAATTAACTTGTACCTTTGAGTACTAATACTATGCTCATATTTCCCTATACTTATCCACAACTAATCCTTTTGGGTTCCGGAGTAGCTTGCTGCGTGCCAAAAAGTGCTTTGACTCCTTGTCAGGGGTAGTAAGCATTATATAGATACACTTACAATTACAATTGCAAGTGATGGATTCAGATTGTAAACTAAAACACAAGGAGAGAGAATGACAGAGAAGGGAAACAATGGCAGAGATTAAAAAACCTAAAAGATTAAAACACATCAATACGGAGAAAATATTAAAGTGTGACGGATAGAAAAGGGCAATGGGAAAAAGCAGGAGAGGAAAATGGAAAAATAAAACATTTCATATTTCATACAATGAACAATTTTCAAATCTGTTCTAAAAACATTTCACTGGCACTGTACGTCCACTGTACGTGCATAACTGTGATTCTTTCATTTTATACATAAGGCTGCCACCTTGCGCACATATCACCAGCCTGAATTATGTTTCTGTGCCTGGGCCCATTAAAACAAGCATTGGCAAAGCCAATTTGGTTTGTCTATGAGAGAGTTATTTGTGTATGTTTTTAAGTAATGTTGTGTAGCAACATGGCTGTAGAGCAAGATGAATGAAATTAAAACAAGCATTTGCAATGCAAATTGGTCTTTCATTTGTGAGAGTTAGTTGTATTGGCACTGTAATTGACACTATCTTTTTCGCTTGTGTTTTGGATTGCCGTGGATTGGATATATGTAATGGAACAGAAACCACACTAGTAATTGTCTTAGATGAATTAAGAATGCGAGCAGACACAGGCCAGTCAGTTGCACTACACAGCAAACAAAGTCCCATGCCCACTTACGACCAACTTTTGGCCAGCTCCCATAGGAAAACAACTGATTCCATCAAAGACAGTGCGTAATCTGGGGGGGATGTTTGATGATAATCTAAAGCTAGACTCGCAAGTAGGTAAAACAGTGGGAAATGTCTTTCTTTGATCAGAGCCTTCCGGAAAATACTTCCTATGCTACCGACCTCAGCCAGAGGGTGATGAGAAGTGTTATTTATTTATTTTATTTATTTATTTAATGCCATTTATAGAGCGCGTACAATTACCCTTAGGCGTCTCGGCGCTGAAATTGCATAGAGGTTTCGCCCTGGAAGAGAAATGCGGAGATGGAAATCACTGATTGAACAGCCAAGTCTTCAGGTTTTTTCTGAACTGAAGGAGAGTGGAACTAGTTCTTATGTGGATAGGCAGAGTGTTCCAGAGTTTAGGGGCCGCAGTTGAAAAGCGGCGATCGCCCCAGGAGGTTGTTCGACTGCGTTGTATCACCAGTTGCTTAAGAGAGGTGGATCTGAGCATTCTCGGGGGGTTGTAGAGGATCAGTTGCTCTCTAAGGAATCTGGGTCCTAGTTCCTGGAGCGATTTAAAGACAATACACAGCGCTTTAAATTTGACCCGGTTGTGAATGGACAACCAGTGGTATTGTTTAAGCGTGTCCGAGATGGGAGCAAATCTGGGTTTTTTTGAGAGCACTCGGGCGGCGGCATTCTGCACTGTCTGTAGTTTTTTTATGACTCTGTTCTGGGCATTGAGCAGCAGACCGTTACAGTAATCCAAAGATGACAACACTAGTGAGGAAACCAGTGTTTTTGCTGCTGATTCTGGCAAGTAAGGAGTGATTTTTCCTACCATTCTCAACTTAAAGTGAGCATTGGCAGCCACCTTATTCGCATGGGCCATAAAGTTGAGCTGGTTGTCAAAAGTGACACCCAAGTTTCTAACCTTGGCCATAGGGCAGGGAGGAGTGCCCATGGCCGCTGGCCACCAAGTTGCCGACCAGGCTGGGGAGAGATTGCCGAAGATAACCACCTCCGTTTTCTCGGAATTGAGTTTCAGGCAATTTCTTGCCATCCACTCGCCTATGGCAATCATCCCATCTTGAAATCTCACCGCCATTTCCTGTCCGTCTCCCTTTATGGCCAGAACCAACTGAGTGTCGTCTGCGTATGAGGTCAGGCCCATCCCGTGTGCTTTGATGACACTAGCAAGGTCCGACACATATATATTAAATAGTGTCGGGCTCAGGGATGAGCCTTGTGGGACCCCACACGGTAACGACAGGTCGGCCGACTGGAAGGAACCCATTGTAACCGCCTGAGTTCTGTTGGTCAGGAACGAGGCCAGAAGGTCTCTGGCGGTGGACTGAATGCCCATCCTCTCGACACGGTCGACCAAGATCTTGTGGTCAACCGTGTCGAAAGCAGCCGACAAGTCAAGGAGGACTAATACAGCAGTACCTCCTTGGTCACGAATGATTCTTATGTCGTCAGCTGCTTTGATGAGGGCGGTTTCCGTGCCGTGGTATTTGCGGAAGCCGAACTGGGTATCATCCAGCAGGTGGTTGTTCTCGATATAGGCTGATGACTGCTGGTTCATAGCCTTTTCTATGACCTTTGCTAGAAAAGGGAGACTAGCAATGGGACGGTAGTTCTTAAGTTCACTTTTATCTAGCCCAGGTTTTTTTAGCAGAGGTTTAATGAGTGTGTTTTTCAGGGAGTCGGGGTAGGTACCGGATGCTAGAATAATGTTACAGAGGGAGGTTATGATAGGGACGACTTATCATGAGTCGGCTCGACTATTGCAACGCTCTGCTACTAGGTGCACCAAACTCTCTGATTAAGAAACTTGAATGAGTACGGCCAAGATAGCTTTAAAGAGACAGCGTCGGTCATCGGCTTCCCTGTCCCTCAAGGACCGTCACTGGCTGCTGATTATGCAGAGAATACAGTTCAAATTGCTCTGCATAGTCTTCAAGGCAGTACATGGAATGGGACCCAGGCCATTGCAGAGTAAATTTACCTGGTACAACCCGGTCAGAAGTCTTAGGTCATCAACAGCTAGGCTGGTATACCCCTAGAATTAGAAAAAACAGGATGGGAGGCAGAGCATTTAGCACTGTAGCTGGCGACTGTGGAATGACCTCTCGGTAGATCTCAGACAAATAGACGACCTTTCTCAGTTTAGAAAAAGGCTCAAAACCTGGCTTTTTCCAAGAGATTAAATAAACCCAGCCTTCGATCTGAGTTAATTTCTGTCGTAGATCGGTTGTGCAAGTGCTCAGTGAAACTTAAGCCCATCTCAGCACCAGGATACCCGTGGGGTGACAGTGCGCTTTATAAGTATATGTTACATTACATTACATTAGATTACATGTGGTGTGGAGTGGCATTCTGTGCGTGGGTAGGAATTGTGTGGTGTACAGTGGATTAGTGGAGTGGAATTATGTGGAATGGTGTGCAGTTGAAATATATGTATAGTAATTATGTGGTATTGAGTGTACTGGAATTATGTGGAGTGTAATTATGTGTCACCGAGTGCAGTTATGTGGAATGGCATTTTGTGTTGTGGAGTTGAATGTTGTGGATTTTAATTATGTGGTGTTCTGTTGAATTTTTTGGCATGATGTGGAATTCTGGGGTGTGGTTTGGATGTATGTAGTGTGTTGTGTAATTGTGTTGTTGAGTTGAAATATGTGGCTTGTTGTTGAATTATGTGGTGGTGAATGAAAATGTGTAGAGTTGAATTGTGTGGCGTGGAAGTGTCTGGTGTTGAGTGAAATTATGCTGATTGGAATTATTTTGCATGGCATGGAGTTTATATGTGTGGATTGTGTTACCAAGTTTTAAAATAATGAAACATAATTAGAAAGTAAAGCGTCCTTTCATTGCACACAAATTTACAAAACCTTATAATATGCAAAGACTTGTCCAAATATCTCAAATAAAACATGCATATTAAATCCCCAGTGACATTTGTGTTGGTGAATTTTAGGGAGGGCTTGTTAGAAATGGTATTTCTGGTTGGCTAGGGCTTGCGCCTAAGCCAGGCAGAAACCACCACTCTAGTCAGGGCAAGGGAGTTACACGCTGAAGATAACCCCTGCTCACCCCTTTGGTAGCTTGGCACGAGCAGTCCGGCTTATCCTAGAGGCAATGTGTAAAGCGTTTGGGCAACACACACACACACACAGCAGCAACACACTAGGCACACCACAAAAGAAACTCCACACAAGGTTATATAAAAAAAATAGCCTTTGTATTATCATAAACACATTAGATCATAATCACAAATATACACTGTGCCCACTGGTACTAGGCAATATTCACAGGGGATTATATACAGGACCAGGCCAATCGGGCCACGTTCAGAACCATCAGAATGCAGGTAGTAAACATAAGACACAACCAGTAACTACTGGTACAATAACGACCTCAGCATTATCACATTAGGCATAAAACACCTTAGGCCCAAACCTCATTAACATAGACACATTACGCAATAGGCATAATTCTAAAACATCATAGCATGACATTAGGCATCACAAGCATAAACACATTATGCAATAAATCTCACAGCATAAGTACATTATGCAACATATGTAGGCATGAACACCTTAGGCATAAAGAACCTAACATAAACACATTATGCCTACATTAACACATGGCATGAAACACCTTATGCCTAACCATAGGCATACACACATTGGGCATCACATTAGGGCCTTGCGCCCTACCCATACTGACCCCCTGACCCTTTGTCCAAAATGTCAGGGCTCTGAATTATAGGGTCTTGGGGGCAAAGCAGTGTGCATTATGCGCTGGGGCCGAGAGGTGCATCTCACCCGTCCTTATCTTATAAAAAGACATGGCCCCCACGTTGCAGCTGCCCACGCTTCTGCGGTGCAGCTGTGGAGAACAAACAGGTGCGGGCACTACTGTGCCTCTGGAATCCAACTCGGGAACTCCTAGGACAATGCCCCCTCACAACGGGGCGTCTGCACTGGGCCTCAACTTGGCCCAAAAAGAACTCAACCCTAGCACCAACTGTGCAATGTAGAGCCCCACTGGGACTCCTAACCAACATGCCCTCTTGTACACGAGACCTCCCCCGGTCTCGGTCGTCAATCCGGGGGGAAGCTGACACCTTGCAACAGATGGCCTGGCGGTTCCTCTGCAGACTGTGCTCCCCGCAGGGCCTACTCTACTTCTGGTTTCCTCCGCTGTCCTTGCTGGAGAGCGGGTCCTCCTCTGGACGGCTCCAGTAGCCCGGGAGGCTTCTCTTGGTTTCCGTGGGTACTTCCTGGGCAACACGCAGGGCTCCTACCGGCACACATGAGCCCTACTCGGGCAGGCACCGACTTCCTCTTGCTCCCTGGTCACGGAGGCGGGGTGGGCTCCCGCCCTCCAGTAGGCACAACTCTGCCTATGTTGCGCTGCCTCCTCTTCCACCCCGCCCACTACCAGGCAAGGCCGCCTAGCTTCCGGGTCGCTTGTGGAGGTGGCAGCTCTCTCTTTCTTCTCGTGCCGCGGCAGTGATCTCCTTGCGGCGAAGTGCTGGGTGGCCTACGGCGTACCATAAAACACTGCAGCGGGATGGCCACCCGCTAAGTAAGCAGCAATGTTTGGTGGGCACCCGCTGTTCAAATTGGCACACAGTGGGGTGGGCACCCGACACAAAAGCGGAAATGTGGGGTGGGCACCCGCTTTTCAAAAATGCATGAGAGCGGGGTGGCCACCCGCTAGGATCGGCAAAATGCAGGGGAATCCCCACGTCGGGATTTTCTCTAAATAGCTTGCAGCTCCACGCTGCGAAGCCTCAGCACTCTCCCCGTCCTGGGAGAGATATTAAAGCGCACACGGGGAGCTCAGGTCCAAAGTTCCAGGGCCCACCAGCAGGGAAGCAGTCCCTGGTGGCCGTTCCTCCTGAGGCCCAGCAGCAACAAGTCGCCTGGAAGCCCCAAAGCACAACATTTTCATGGGGTCACCGCCCCAGTACTTATACTAGCATTTTCTTTGTCTGCACTGGCGCAAGGCTTGGGGGAACCAGTCCTAACTGGTTCTGGGGAGTATGGAGCAGTTTTTTGACAGGGCTCCTCTTCCCCTTTGTTAGGTGGGGGCTCGTCATCAGACACACCACAGGTGGGCGGAGCCAGCATTCACTTAGGCAGGCACAGGCCTATTCAGGGTCAGGGGACTACTCCAAATGCAGATGCCCTATTCAGCCTAGCGCTGACTCACCCTGCCCCTCCTGGAGCCACACACACCTCACCAGCCCCTGTCACTCCAAAGCCAGACATGCAATCCACATCAGGCAGGCAGACACATAGCACACAAAAATGCCCACTTCTAAAAATGGCATTTCTAAAATAGTTATAATAAATCTGTGCACACCATTGGGTAGCATTTATTATCACTATTCCAAACATACGAAACTTGAACACGCTGCTCCTCTCATATCAGGAATTACCACTGAAACACTTATCAGTGAAAATCCCCAATGCATTCCTATGGGAGGGCAGCCTCACAGTAGTGAGAAACCAAAAATGGCTGTTTGTCACTACCAGGACATGTCACACACTTAAGGTACATGTCTTAACTTTCACCGACAATGCACCCTGCCCATAGGACTAGCTAGGGCCTACGTTAGCGGTGACTGACCTGTAGTAAAAAGCGGGGTCACAGACATGGCACTCACTTTAGGTGCCATGTCACAGCGGCAGTAACACTGAGCACACAGGCCCTGCAATGGCAGAGGCCTGAGATGGGTTTGAAAGGCTACTTTGGTGGGTGGCGCAATCAGCGCTGCAAGACCACCAGTACCATTTAATTTACCAGCCCTGGGTATATGAGATGCCTCTTTACAAGGGACTGACAGGTAAATTAAATATGCCAAACAGATGTAGACCAATCCTTGCCATATTTACCACAGAGAGCACATGCACTTTACACTGGACAGCAGTGCTAAAGTGCCCAGAGTCCTAAAACCACCAACACCATGTCAGAAAAAAGGCTAGGAGAAAGGCCAAGGGCCAAGTCCAACAGGGCTTGAACAATGTTGAGTGCTGTTTGGGTTGCTAATGGTTCTAGGGCTCTGCACATCTGTAGCGGGGGGAATGTTCATCTAAACTCAGCCTTGCACATTTGTGATGAGAATTCTGGTTCCGGGTGTCCAAACAAAGCACCCATAGATGTGTATGTGATTCATGGGATTTTGAATTAATTCACTTCTCAGCAGGCAGTGAGTAGGTTGCTTGTGAGACTGTAAACGTATTAAATGCCCCAGCATTAGATAGCTATTGAGTGAGGTAAAAAAATAAGTATGAACATTTATGTCACATTAAAGAGTGAAGACACCCGCATAATTGCTTCTGTCCGCGCAGAATAGGGTTACTCTTAATCCTGACCTTTTCCTTTCTGCATTCTCAATCTGTAATTCCCGGGTTAAACTTTTGAGATGTGAGATGGGGGTTGGATCTTGCTGGGGGCAGTCTTGTTTCTTTTCTAATGATGCTGACCTACCTCGACGCCAGTTTGCTTCGTGTGTTTACGGCTCGTGTGTTTGGGATGGTCATTCGCCACTAGTGACTTAGATCAACTGCCAAAAACAATAAATTACACTTTCTTCCAGAGGGCGTGGAAGACTTGTAATTTTACTGTTACTGTACTTCCTGAGAAATGGTCTTATTCAAGTGGGATTCTAGTCTTTCTGCACAATGAACCCTAGTTAGCGTGTCTGCTCAGTAGGTTATGTGTTCCCTGCTGATATTACTGTGTGGCCTGCCACGTTGAATTCCAGCAGGACCAGCTCAGCCTTACATCCATCCAGCATAGATAAAATGAGTAGTATTAAATTTGGTTACACTTAGTATTACAGCGCCTACAGCTGCAAAGCTCTGGCATTACGCACTATATAAAACTATTTATCATTATTATTATGAACCTCCTAGTTGCAGGTTTGATAGTGGCATGGCCAACTGACCGTTTCATAGTTCTAAAACCAGTTCAGTGAGTTGGGTAATGATCATCACTTGTTATTCACAACGCTATAAACCGTAAACACGTGCAAGCACTGTAAAAATAACCAGCTCTTATTTGACGTAAGACCAACAAGTGCGCCTAGCAGGTAATCTGCTTTAGATATCACCTGTGCTCTTCTATTTGCAAAATCAAACAGAGAAGAAATGTGTGGATTTAATTTGCTCACATGGCTATCGGGCAATGGTGCAGAAAACAGATGGCTAGTCAGAAGGGTAACAGAAAGCGCATTAAGGAAGAGGTGGGAGGAGGGAGATGCCTGCCTGAGCCAAGAGCCACATCATCACTACTGTGGACAGATTGTAGCCGCAGTGGAAGGCATGCTATGGAGTGAGGGTTCAGCGTGAAAAAGGGCTTTTCTTCCTGATTCATTTTCAAGAACAAGGCAAGAGCATGTCTAGAGGAGCTGAAGACCATCTGCATTCTCTGAAAATTTGTAAAGATTATAGCGATGAAGAGTCGCAAAATGTAACGTTCTTTGGTACTCACTGTTGCCTTGTAGAATGTTTGTAGGGAAGAGAGGACTACAAAGCCATTTAAAGTGAACTACACAATGCATCTTACATGGTGGGGTGTGATTTCATAACAGAACACACATTTTCCAACAACTCCACGCTATATCTTTGCGAAACAAGGGATCATGTGTGTTAATAGTAACAGTTCTGAAATGACGTACTGTATCAGTTCTCCAGCAGCAGTCTGTACTCTTAAGCAAGTAAGGCACAGAGCACCTTCAGTTTAAATATCTCGATTAACATTTCTATTTGTCTTCTGTGCTTCATGTGACGTCTCTCAGGTCTAAACATAAGAGCACTGTTAGAACAGGGGGTATATAGTTGGCAGAGGTATGCACCTTTGTTCAAGTATGGACCCTTGCTTCGAGTAAGGCTAAGGGGGATACACACTTTAGATAACTCCCTTGGTAGCTTGGCACGAGCAGACTGGCTTAACCCAAAGGCAATGTTTAAAGTATTTGTAGTCAAACTCACAGTAACACATTGAAAACAACAGAAATGGACACCACACCTGTTTAGAATAATAAAGTACCTTTATCTAAACCAAACAAGACCCAAACTACAAAAATCCAACCTACACATATTAAAATATGACTTTAAAATAAAACAGTTATCTCAAAAATAGAACTTGTAGAAAACAAATAGCTCCACCTGGGTGTAGACGAAGCAGTGCATCTTGCACTTCATGGGCGGTGCCCCGGGCCTCGCTGCAGGTCACGGCAGCGCTGACAGCGCTGGAGTTGGTTTTCTTTGTGTTGCAGGACCAACCACACAAATATCAAGGCTCAGGAACTGGAATTGGCGCGCTTTTGAATGCAGAAGCTCACACAGGATTCCAGGTGCTGGTCAGTGGATTGCAGGTGGAATCTTTGTGTCCCTGAGACTTCAAAACAGGAGGCTAGCACACACATGCCCTTTGAGATTCTTCTTCAAGCAGGTTTCTCAGCAAGGTTCCAGTTTTTGTCCTTTCCTAGGCAGAAGCAGCAACTGCAGGCCAACCCAGCAAAGCAAACAACAAAGGGTCAGTACTACTTCTCACAGCTCTCCAGCTCTTCTTCTTGGCAAAGGTTCCTCTTGAGTCCAAAAGTGATCTAATTCTCTGTGGTTTAAGGTCCACTACTTATAACCCACTTTGTCTTTGTGACAAGGGTCTCTGAACCCAGACTAAACCAGTTCTGTCCTATCTGGTGCAGCAGGACCACAGGAGGTGGAGACAGCATTGTGCAAAGGAGACACAGCCTATTTAGGTGCAAGGGAAATTCATCTCACAACTCTAAAGGCAGCCAAGGTCTATTCAGCCCAGCAATGAGTCTCCCAGGAAAGGCAGGACACACCTCAACCCCTCCTGGTGGCTGTCTACAATGAATGCACATCCCTTGCCCCTGTCACTCCAAAACCAGACAGTCAATACAAAAACCAGCAGAGGCACACAGAATGGTTAAACAAGAAAATGCCTACTTTCTAAAAGTGCAAAAACTGGGGTGGCGAAGTGAGCTAAAGAACAATAATAAATTCAATCCAGCTATGTGACTGGGGGTGAGTGTCTAAAAAGATTCATCGCTCCGTCCATCATCTTTTTGTGCTTGCTTTGTTCACCCTATGTTGGCAGGGTAAACCCAGACGTTGGTCCCTTGCTCACTTTGCCACTGAATTCAAGATAGCCTGGCTAATTAGGGGTGTTACCCCCAAACTGGTCCCAGGATGCTTGTTTCTCATCCAGGGAAGACCTGGCGTGGCAGTTTGGGCTTGACTGATCCCATGAAGGACAGGGTTAAGACTGAATTTGCATATGTCTGGGTCTGAACTGGGGTGGCGAAGTGAGCTAAAGAACGATGATGGATTCAACTCAGATCTGTGACTTGGGTGAGTGTCTAAGAAGTTTCAGCTCTCCGTCCATCATCTTTTTGTGTTTGCACTACTTTCTAAAAGTGGCATTTTCAAATACACAATTTAAAAACCATATTTACTAAAAGATGTGTTATTAAATTCTGAGTTTAGAGAACCTGAACTCCATTTCTCTCTCTTGTCCCAATGGAAAGTTATGCTTAAGATGTTATAAAGCAACTCCTATGTTAGCCTACGTGACAGATAGCCTTTCAATAGTGAAAAACTAAATTTGCAGTTTTTCACTATCAGGACATATAAAACACAGCAGTACAGGTCCTACCTTTCACATACACTGCACCCTGCCTATGGGGGTACCTTGGGCCTACCTGAGTGGTGATCCTACATGTAAGAAAGGGGAAGGTTAGGGCCTGGCAAGTGGTTTTACTTGCCAGGTTGGCATGGCAGGTTCAAACGGCGCACAGACACTGTAGTGGCAGGTCTGAGATACTTTTAAAGGGCTACTCATGTGGGTGGCACAATCAGTGCTGCAAGCCCACTAGTAGCATTTGATTTACAGGCCCTGTACTTACACAGTGCACTGTATCAGGGACTTACCAGTAAATCAAATATACCAATCAGGGATAACCAATTGCAATAACTATTTATAAAGGGAGCACTTGCACTTTGACACTAATCAACTGCAAAGATCCCAAAGCATCTAAGCCAGCAAAAACGAAGTCCAGCACAGCATCAAAAATACAGGTGGTTGAGGCAAAAAATCAGGGACAACCACGCCAAGGATGCCAAGTCTAACAACCACATTGACAGATTTCCCCCCACGTGACTCACAATCGCCTTCTGTGAAAAAAGAAAGTAAGTCTAATCTGCAATATCGCTCGCTTGAGCAGAAACATGCCTAATACACAGAGAAACACACAGCGGTCAAGATATCCGTCTGTTTGAAGCATGCAGTTTATAGTGCAAATGCGTCTATGCTTAAAGTTAAAGCTCAACGTGCCTTGCAGAAGAATGCAGAATGTACTGCATGCCGTGCTGATCAAGGGGGAAAGAGCAGAGGAAGTGCAAGTTACAGTGGGCGACCAGGAGGAACCATGAACACGTGTTGGCTAATCCAAAGGAATAATGAGTGAAATCGCCTGAGCGTGAACTAAGCACGCAAAAGAGTGACAATTACAAGCAATGCACCAATAAAAAGGCAGCATTTCTGAAAGGCACAAAAAGAATGAAAGGCAATCAATTGGCTTGGTTAAAGCCCATATTGTTGATACATCATGCCTCGCGGAGCAACGCATGCACGTGGACTCTAGGCTTGACTTAAAAAGGAGATATGATATAGTCTTAACCCTTTTTTTTATTGCTGACGGGGTAGAAGGAAAAGCAGGGGGCAAAAGGAGGGAGGGATGGGTATGTGGGTAAGATGGACAATGGAAGGGGTGGGAAATAAAAAATATTTGGAGGCACAGCTCTGCCAAGTATTATGCATCAGTGGTAAGACCAATGCAGTTTAGTGTGGTAGTCCTCATCACGCACTAAAATGCATAGTCATGCATTTTTAGCACCTTCGAACACAATGGCACTATGAGGTACAAGATACTGCAAATAGGAACATGGCATTGCAAAAGCGCGAGCAGTAGGCTGCCTGCTGGCAGTAGTTGCATACTGTGCAGCCAGTGAGCCTGCATTATACGGTGCTGCCCTCAAGGTTGTTTTTCTTCACTCACAATAAAGAACACAATTTGTCATCACACGGCGCAGTGCCATCCTCAGACTCCAGCTGCAGTGCACAATAAAGCTTGGCCTCAGGTACTCATCCACCAGACATGCCATGGCTCAGGTTCTCAAACAGACTCTTCCAATTACATCCTCTCTGGAGAGTGATAATCACCCTGAGACCACCCAGCAGTGCACCGCCCCTTGCCCAGGCTGACACTGAGAGTGATGATCCATTAAGGGTGCGGCGACTTGCCTTGTATTTTGAAAACTGGCTCCACCTGCACATCACCGGTATTGCCATTTAACTCAAGTTCAACAACAAGTCAGTGATTGGATGATGATTGGCAGGTGACCTGGCAACTGGTGGGCAAAACTATGTTTTTGTGTTACGGCATGCCATATGCTCCCCCGCAAGTATAGAGTGAGAGGGGTGCCTGCACCTCTCAGACCATGCAGCGCTACAGACCCTCGGCCTAATTTGGCAGTGCTGTACTTGCACTACCTTATGCGCTAGTGTGTCGGCACACTGACAGACTGGCACCAGAATGCTTTTTCAAATTCCCCCCTTGGGCCTCGAGAAAGGCATCGCTGCCAGTGGATAGGGCCTACGGGGCCCACCTGCTGGCAGGAGAAAAACAACAAGTGACTTGTGTCACACATGCTGCTCTGGATAAGCATCCAAAAGTGGGAGGGCTGTCTGCTTGTGACCAGTCATGGCAATGACGTGCCATGCTGCCATGTTTTAAAAAGCTGTTGCGGCTGCGAAGTGTGGCGGACGTTCAATGAGCAGGGAGTTTGTCCCCGTGTACGCCAATGAAAGAGAGCGCAAGGTCTCCATCTACTCTTACTCCAATTCGTCACCAGCAGCACTGAGCAGTAGAGCATGACAAGGGAGTAGCATCTCTGCACTAGTTGAATGTCAAAAGGCAGCCAGTCCACACACAGGTATAGCATGAGCGTCAGTGAACAGAGGGTCAGCAGAGAAAGAGGGTAAGTTGCAGGCAGGGCAACTATTAAGAGAAAGACAAAGTTACCTGTCTGTCACTATGATGTTTGGAGTGATCATGCTTGTATGTCATATTGTGGTTCTCTAAAACAATGAGAAAAGGAGATTTCAAATCCAATTTCTAAATTGTGATAATAGATGTGTTTATGCAGCCAAGTTACATAATGGCCAGGCAATGCTACACTTTTCGCAGACAGTAATGCCATAATTTGTCCATGGTGCTGCAAGAGTCGAGGCAGCCCTGGTAAGGAGTGGCCAGGTCAGGATTTTCTCACGTTTTTATAGTGGAGAGTGGTTGTGATAGTGACCGTCCATTTGAGGTACTTAGCCGCTGTTTCAAGATTGTTTTAGAGCTCTTCACTGCTCAAAATCTCATATTTGGTTGTTGAATGTCACTCATAAGTACACTTAAACCATGGAAATGTCACACATAAGCAGCACACAAGCTGCTATGGAGGCAACATGGGTGAGTGAATTAGGGGGGCAACATGTACAATGGATAGTGGAAGGGAGGTGCTCACAAGAAGCACATGGATAAAGCATGTTTGGTGCATGCAAACACTGGCAACAACACGGACTACAACAGGAGGGAGGGTGGGTAAGGTACGGAACAATACGGGCAACAACTGAGGAGGGTGAGTGGGGAAAGCAACAACACAACAAAAACGGAAGGAGCGAGGGGGGAGTGGGGTTGCAAGCAACAACACAAGCGAAACGGAAGAAGTTAGTATAGGTGGAGGCAAGCAACAATACAGGCAGCAACTGAATGTGGCTAGGCGTTGAAAGCAACTACACAGGGAAAAAAAAGAAAGAAATGAGAGTTGGTGAGGGAAAGCAACATTAAGTGGTGCAACAACGGAAGTAGAGATGGTGAATGGAAGCAAGCAACATCATAGGCAACAATAGAATGAGGATGGAGTTTGGATGTAGCAAGCAACAAGTGCAACAATGGAAGCATGGTGGACAGGTAGAAGCAAGCAATAACATCCACAACAATGGAATGAGGGAGTGTGGGGGCAAGCAAGCAACAACACTGGCAACATTAGAAGGAAGAAAGGAGGATGGGTGGAGGAAGCAACAACATGGGCAACAACGGAAGGAGGGACGTTGGGTGTTGCAAGCAAAAACACAGGCAAGAACAAAAGGAAGTTGGATAGTTGGGGCAAGCAACAACAGGGACAAAAGAAGGAGGGATTGTTGGTACACAACATGGATGAGGGAGGGACATTGAGGGGGAGAATTACATGAGGGAGCCAGCTGAACAATATGCACTCTGGTATAGTGCTTAAAGGCAAAGAAAGTAATGCTTAAAAACATTAGCAGTGGAAGAATACAAGTAATATATCTATTCTCAAAAGGAGGGACAAACACTCAAAAAATAAGGAGGCCTATGGCATTTTACCAGTAAAAAGCAAACAAATGAGAGTGACAATGAAGCCAAAAAAGGGTAGCGCAATGATCGTGCTCTAAGCCCACTCTTCGAGAACAAACCATCTCAAATTCACAGAGCATTTCTTCCTTGGCAACACCAACAAAGTAAATGCATACAATTCTGTATGTTTTCTTTTGGCACATAAACTTAAAACAGCAAGTATGCGAATAAATCATTCAAAAGCACCTAATATTTCAATACTTATTAGAGGAAACAGAGGCATTATTGTTACCAACGAGAACTGAACATTTTGCACACATTTGTTTTCACCTACCAGCTCTTGCCTGTTCCAAAATAGCAAACGTAAGCAAACAATATTTTTTTTCTAGTGTAACACGATTATCAAGTAGCTGTATGTCATGTGAGATAGCAGTTTTCACTTCTTAATTTACACCATGTTGTATTCTGGGATGGAAAATGATTCTCTTTTAAGATAGTACAGCTGAAAAATGATAGCACGGAAAGTACTGATATGGCTAAATGAAAAGGACACTAAATATGCTGTGTGGGCATCAACAGTGCAATAGTCAACAATTTGAAGAGAATCAGTACTTTTGCCACTTGCAGTGCAAGCCTCAGTCAAACACAGAATAGCTACAGTCAGGTACACTAGTACACCTCTGGATTGTTACATGCACTGATGTACTAGATGACTTCTTAAAGAGCCTAGAGAAGTGCATAAGAATTTGAGGGAAATATTTTCAAATAATAACAAATTCAATTAGAAAAAATCCTCAGTCTAGATCTTTTGTGGACTTTGGTGTTGGATGCCCTGTCTATTTGGTTTTCTTATGGTGTTGTATTAGTTAATGGCAGCAAAGCATGGTTTGCCACTGGTTATAGCACACACTTGCCTTGCACTATAGCAATGTGTATTTTACATTATGGAAAAATTACAAATTGGTAGATAACACAACTTGGCCATCTAAGCTAAGTGAACAGTGTACCCAAAAATAATGTTTCATACTGGCTAAATATGGTAGCCCTACGTACCAAGTGTTAACACTTTCCAGGATAGAATTTGGCATGATCTTCACTTGTTGGCTAATTGAGCACAGTATTTCTCTGTCACATCACACCCTTCCTAGTAAGTTCCATTCTTTTTTATAGGAATACCAAATATTACAGATTATGCATTGCTATAGTATCTCGTATTCCCTTCTATTCAAGGGTTACCTTTTAGCCATTGACTATTTGAAAATTCCTTTCTATTTTGCTAGGGATTACAGCAGGTCTATCTACATTTGAAATTTTGAATGCACCCTCACATTTAGTTCATGTGGTATGCTGCTATGATATTTTGTATCACCTACGTTTAA
This sequence comes from Triturus cristatus, assembly GCF_964204655.1. Taxonomy (NCBI): domain Eukaryota; kingdom Metazoa; phylum Chordata; class Amphibia; order Caudata; family Salamandridae; genus Triturus; species Triturus cristatus. The sequence continues at coordinate 326,862,636 of NC_140587.1, forward strand.
AGAGTTAACACTTACCTTGATCAGATTTGAAAGTGTTATGTTGTCCTGGTGACTACAGTATTTTCCCCCCAAGACAGACCCTTCTTTGTGTTTTCCAACATCATCTTCTACTGAGACGCTAAATATTATGGCTCATTTATTGCTAGATCTTGTATCCCATACAATTCAAGGCTTACCTTTTAGCTATTTACCAGCTGAAATTGCTTTTTATTCTATAGGCGATTACAGTATCTTTTAGCACTTTTGATACCATTCCACAAATATTGATTTCCAATGTTCCTTGGGTTAAAACGTACCAGGATACAATTTGATATGGTCTTATAATGGTGTGGGAAACACAGTGCTTTTTTGAGACATCGCACCCTTGTTTATGTTTTCCACTGTCTCTTTCAATGGGGATACTGAATATTATGGAACATGCAGTTATGTAATATATGCTATCCATCTAACCTTTTGACCATTGACAAGTTAAAATTGCCTTTTATTTGACAGCAGATTAGAGTATCTTTAAGCACTTTTAATTGCATTCCACGAGCTTTAACATCTGGTTCCTTTGAGGATAACACATATAATGGCCAATATGGGCTAAAAATACTTGCTATTTCATATGTTATTAGAGTTAAAGCTTACCGGGACACAATTTGACATGTTCTTGGTGAACATAGTGTTTTTCTGCCACATCGCAGCATTTTCATGTGTACTCCAGAGTCTCTTTCCATGTGGACACCATGCGGCTCATTCTTTGCTATAATATGTATCTCCTACTTTTCACGGTTTACCTTTTAACAATTGACACGTTGAAATTGTCTTTTATTTGACACCAGTCTTTTAGTACTTTTGAATGTATATCACAAGCTTTCACATCAAGTTAATTTTGGGGATACCAAATATAATAGTTCATACAGACTATAATATTTAGTATCACCTAGGATTTTAGGGTTAAAAAATAACTGGTTTCCATTGGACATGGCCTTATGTTGGCTTGGTAACCACTGTATTTTTCTGTCAACTGGCACCCTTCCTTGAGATTTCTAACATCTCTTACTAAGGGAATACAAAATATTATGGTTCATGCATTGTTGTAATATCTCGTATCCTCACTGTTTCATGGGTCATCTTTTAGCCATTGACCAGTTGAAGTTGCCTTTAATTTGATAGCAGACTACATTAGCTTTTCCCATTTTTTACATCATTCCACAAGATTTTACAACCGGTTCACTTAGGGGATACCATATATAATGGGCTATGCCAGCTATGATATTTGGTATCTCCTGTGTTTCTCTGGTTAGAACTTACCAGGATTCAATTTGACATGGTCTTATGTTGGATGGGTAAGCACAGTATTTCTATGCCAAATAGCACTCTTCATTTTGCTTTCCATCACCGGTTACTATGGGGATACCAAATATTATGGCTCACACATTGCTGTAATACCTTGTGCCCCTACATTTCATGGACTACCCTTCAGCTATTGTCCAGTTAAAGTAGCCATTTATTTGACACTTGACTACAGTATCTTTTCACATTTTTTAAAAATAATTCCACAACATTTTACATCAGGTTTCATTAGGGGATACCACATGTGATGGCCTATACCGTCTATAATATTTGGTATCCCCTGTGTATCTCAGGTTAGACCCTACCAGGATTCAATTCAATATTGTTTTATTTTGGATGGGTGAGCACAGTATTTCTATGTCAAATAGCACCCTTCCTTTTGCTTTCCAATACTGTTTACTAAGGGGATACCAAATATTATGGCTCATATGTTGCTGTGATATATCGTATCCGCTGCAATTCATGGGCTACCCTTTAGATATACACCAGTTGAAGTTGCATTTTATTTGTTAGCAGACTACATTAGCTTTACACATTTTTTATAACATTCCACAAGATTTTACAACCAGTTCCCTTAGGGGTTTACCAAATACAATGGTAGGATCGGTTACTATGGGGATACCAAATATTATGGCTCAAGCATTGCTGTAATATCTCGTATCCCCTACATTTCATGGACTACCATTCAGTCATTGACCAGTTGAGGTGGTCATTTATTTGACAGCAGACTACAGTAGCTTTTCACATTTTACACATCATTCCACAAGGTTTTACAACCGGTTCCTTTAGGGGATACCATATATAATGGGCTATCCCCTCTGTAATATTTGGTATCTCCTGTGTTTCTCGGGTTAGAACTTACCAGGATTCAATTTGACATGGTCTTATGTTGGCTGGGTGAGCACAGTATTTCTATGCCAAATAGCACCCTTCCTTTTGCTTTCCAGCATTGGTTACTATGGGGATGGTGGCCTTCTGTATGCATCTTAACTTGATAAGCCCTCAAGTGAATATATCGTATTGATTCAAGCAACATAGCATGAAAGACTCACACCTCAGTTGATTCTGCACACCCTTATGTAGGAGGCTGGTTTAGTATATGGTGCACTGTGATCGCACTCTCTAAACATTAAAGAATGTCTCCCTTTTGCACTCAGATGTAGCAGTCAAATAGTTTTTGTGACTGTGAACGAGTCTTCAAATACTGTTGAATTTCAATATCTTTTTATTATTCACAAAGTTCATTGTTGATTAGTGTTATTCATTAGAACATACATTGAGGTCCTTTGAATTGCTATTCATTCAAGGTATTTAATGCCCAATGCATTTCGGGCCTGAAAGCCCTTCATCAGGGGATAACATGCTGTAAATGAGGGAACAGGGTATCAGCACACTGCAAGCACTTGTGGTGTATACACAAGGTGATGTTAAACACGTGTCTCATGTGAATGCTTAATAGTTATATCGTGTGTGGTACGATCAGTGATTAAAGAAGTTAGGGTGCTGGTTCGTGCAAAAAGTTGGAAACCATAGACTGTTATCATGATTACACTCGAACGTTGTGATTGTAATAGTGGCGTCTGCATACGTGATACATAGCGGTATGGTTGGTGTGTAATGAGAAAGCGTGCTAAGTGAATATGAAGATCTTCAGTGTTTATCAACGTGCGCACGGTGTGGCTGGTGTTTACTAGATCAACCATGCTGTAGAAAACATGTATAGGGAAACGTACTTACGAGACGCGTCTAAGAGAATGAATGCGCGTTGGTGGATTCAAAGTTAACCGGTATCTACAAGAATTATACCGTGAGCTAATTGAATGCGTGCGAAATGTGAGTGCAGGCAGAGAAATTTGAAACGCTCAAAGTGACGAACCGTGTAGTGTGCGTGCGATCTCCCTGTAGGTATTGGAATATTTTGCGGGTGGAGTCTGACGTGTTATAGAAATGTAGTGATGAACTGATGGGGGTGAAGTGGGGTGACTACAAATCGAGGTAGATGAATATGAATGGTGGTTTTATGGTAATACCTCTTCAAGCGATATTCATAGCCTGGAACTTAATAAAAGAGGTTAAAGGATATATATGGGTTCAGTACAAGATACATATGTGGTACCGGGGGCATACTTTACAAAAAACAACTTAAATCACAACGTTCATTGAGTCCTTTTGGGCTGATAGAGTCCATTTTATCTATCCAATACACCTCTATTTGCAACAAGTGTTGAGTATTGTTCCGACCTTTCAGGATGGGTACTTGTTCCAAAATTATAAATCGCAGTTGACTGATATTATGATTCAGGGCGTGGAAGTGGTAGGCAATGGAAGATTTGGCATTTTTTGTTCGGATGTTACTTTTGTGTTCGTTCAATCTAATACGTATTTTGCGTTCTGTTTTGCCGATGTATACTAATCCACAGGGGCATTTTAGCATGTAGATGACGTTTTGACTATTGCAGGTAGCCGTTACTTTCAGTTTGATGTTAGTTCCTTTGTTGGGATGTTGGATCGTATTCCCCTTTATGATGGAATTGCAGTTGCCGCAGTTGAGACATGGGGTGGTTCCTTTGTAGTGTGGTTCAGTAGAACTCTTTGTGGTGGTGAGTATTTGTTTAAGGTTTCTTGACCTTTGGTATGCTAATATTGGGGGTACGTCGAACATGTCTTTGAAATCTGTTTCAGTTGGCAACATGGGCCAATATCTTAAGATCTTTTTTTTGATGCTGTAACTTTGAGATGAGTATTTGGATATGAATACGCTTCTGTTATCCGTGATTTTTTTCGGTTTGGTGGTTCACAACGAGGATCGTGTGATTTTGTCTGCTTTTTTACATGCGTTGTTTAGTATTTGCTCTGGATATTTGCGTCTTCTGAACTTCTCAATGCATGCGTCTCTACTTTCTGTGTACAGATGCTCGGTGCTGGATATTCTTTTTAGTCGCAGTAACTGTGAGTGTGGTAGATGTTCTTTGAGGGAGGGTTGATGAAAACTGTGAAAATGAAGTAGATTATTACGGTCTGTGGTTTTAACATGATCTTGAGTCGTGAGGGTTCCATTATTATTGTTTATGGTGATGTCGAGAAAAGAAATGCAATTTTTGCTGATGGTTGATGTGAATTCGATGAGTTCATCAACTTGGTTAAGGTCATTGATTAAATTCTGGAGAACTATAGAAGATCCTTGCCACAATATGAATATATAAGTATAAGTATAAAGAAGCTTGTAAAGCGCTCGAATGCCAGACGGCGTCTTGGCGCTAAAGTGTGCATAATCGGTAACAGAGGAACGGTTACTAATGGATCTTAAACAGCTGAGACTTCACTGCCTTCCTGAAAAGTACATAATTCGGTTGGAGTCGCATACCCACTGGTAGCTTGTTCCATAACTTAGTTGCACAGATGGCAAAAGAACGACCGCCCCATCTTGCTAATCTAAATCTAGAAGTGCAGATGAGGCCAAGACTGGCCGAACGCAGATCACGAGAGGGGGTATAATGCCTAAACCTATCCCTTCCACCATTTGCACCCCTGCCGAAACGTGCCCGGTGTACCAGACAGAGCGCAATGTATCTCCTGTATAAGAGCAGGTGTTGTTTCCATTCGTCTTTGTTTAGGATGTGATCCAGTTCGAATCTATACATGAAAAGATTTGCATATGTTGGTGCGGCACAATTGCCCATCAATGTTCCGGAGCACTGTAAATAATATTTGTTTCCCCATTGAAAGTAACTGTGGTACAATGTGAAGTGGATTAGTTCCATTAGAAAGATTTTGAGATCGGTAGGTTTGTCACTGGTTAACAAGAAGGATTCAACTGCCTCCATGCTTTTGTTATGTGGTATTGATGTGTACAATGCTTTGACATCTATGGTACATAGTGTAGTTTCGGAGTTAGTTTTGCCTTGGGTTGTTTCTAGCATATTGAGAAAGTCCGTGGTATCTCTGATGTATGTGCTCATGGATTGGACGAGTGGCTGTAAACGTTTATCCAGGTATCTGCCGATGGGTTCATGTATAGAATTGATGGTCGAGACAGTTGGTCTAAATGGGGGGATTGTAGCGTGTTTGTGAATTTTTGGGATCATGTAAATATAAGGTATTGCTGGATTAGTTTTACTGAGGTATTTTTTGTCTTCTGCCGTGATTGTACCTTCATCAATAGCTTTGTTTAAGATGGTTTGTAAGATTTTCATGAACTCGTTGGTGGGATCAAGCGGTAGCATCATGTATGTATTGGTGTCCTCGATGTGCTCTTGAACGTTTCTCTCATAGAAATCAGAATCCATGATTACCATTGCCCCTCCTTTGTCCGCCTGGCGGATAGTGATTTCACTTTTTGCTGCGATTTGTCTTAATGCTTGTTGTTCTTTCTGGGTAATGTTGGTGTTCTTGGATTTGTTTAGACTGGAAATTTTTCTTAATTCTTTCAAAGTGATGGTTTCAAATGCATCCAACACTTTATGGCTGATGGGAGCCATGAATGTGCTCTTGTTACGTAATCCCAGTAGGTTGCTTTCTTGTGGCCTTTGTGTTGGTTCTATGATATTGTTAAAGAAATGTTTTAATCTTAATGTTCGCATGAATTTGAAAAAACTTATCTCAAGGGTTAGAATGGTAGGTGGGTACAAATGATGATCCCTTTTGTAAAGTGTTCATTTGGAATTCCGTCAATTTATGTTTGGAGATGTTTATTACGAGACTTTCTGGCTGCGTGTTCCTTTTGCTGCAGGTTTTGTTGGTAATGTTTTTCCTCCTGCTTCGTCTTGTGGCCTTCGACCTGCGTCTAAAAAAGACTGTCCACTGTTGTTGTAGGATGTTGATGGACCTTCTGTTTCTGGACCTTGTGGGTCTCGTGTAGATTGGGAGGTATCTGTAGATTGTGGTCTTTCTTGTCTACGTGGTGGTCTTCTGTTGTGGGAATCGTCGGAAGATGATGCGTCCGTGTCTGAGAAACGACCGGTGTTAGCTCTCTGTTGTCTTCGATTAGCATACACCTCTGCCCAGGTGTATACTTCTCCTAACTTGTAGTCAACGGTATCTCTTTTGAATTTTCTGATTTTCCTCTCATTGATTTCTTTTGTGTAATCATCTAGTTGTTTGTTGATGTCTTGCAATGTTGTATTCCAGTCTTCATCCTCTAGTCTGGTGGAGAGGTCTTGTTTAAGTTCAATGATTTCCTTGTTGAGCTCTTCTAATAACTTGGATAGTTCTTCAACTATAAGTAAAATCAAATCTAACGAACACTTGTTCAAGATTGCTTCCCATTTCTGTGTGAATCGTATTTTATTTTTGCACAATGTGGATTTTAAGGCGATTCTTAGGCCCCTCGGTATCCGTTGCACTTTGTGATACTTGATTAGTGTACTGGTATGTCATCTTTGATTGATGGCTTTTTTGGAGACGTATATTAATTGTTTGATGTTGTATTGCGTTGAGGTTGTATTAGTACTGGTTCCCTCTGTTTCCTCAAAAAGATCGTAGATCCGTTGGGTTTCATCCGTGGTATATACAAAAGTGTCAGCTCTGTTGTCAGTAGTTTTCGCAATGTCATCTAGTGACATGGTGGGTGCGTACTCTGTGCTACTCAGAATGGGTAATCTCGATGTTGGATGAACAGGGTAGCGCACTCCTTGGTAGAATAAGGGAATCGATGTGGTAATTCAGTAGGTGGTGCAATTGGGTAAGTCCTCCTGAGTATGAGGATATCATAGACTGTGATCGCACTCTCTAAACATTAAAGAATGTCTCCCTTTTGCACTCAGATGTAGCAGTCAAATAGTTTTTGTGACTGTGAACGAGTCTTCAAATACTGTTGAATTTCAATATCTTTTTATTATTCACAAAGTTCATCGTTGATTAGTTTTATTCATTAGAACGTACATTGAGGTCCTTTGAATTGCTATTCATTCAAGGTATTCAATGTTTAATGCATTTTGGGCCTGAAAGCCCTTCATCAGGAGCTAACATGCTGTAAATGAGGGAACAGGGTATCAGCACACTGCAAGAACTTGTGGTGTATACACAAGGTGATGTTAAACACGTGTCTCATGTGAATGCTTAATAGTTATCAAGTCAAGTCAAGTCATCTTTATTGCGGTTAGATTTACCATAAAAGCACATACAGAAAAAAGAAAATTAAACATGACAATCGACGAGTCAATTAATACATTTCGATACACAAATCTCAAATTTCGAGTTGATTGTTAGACATTATTTTTAAAAAAATTAAATAAGTTCTAAAAAGTTATAAAATTAATAAAAGACAGATCATTTAAAAATGTAAAAAAGTGTGTCTAAGCACTTAATGGTCATAAACTTAATATTAGAGTGCTACAGCGTTGTTTATCAGATTCCTTCGGGTTATCCACATAGAATGTAAGTATTTAGCTACTACAAAGGCGATCAGTGCATCAGTATCTGTTTTCAAAACCCTAAAAAAAGCCAAATATTGCCTTATGCCCAAGTTCTTACATAGCTGGATTATCCATTTCTTTCTAATATAAGAATAAGCTGGACAAAAGAGGATAACATGTACAGAGGTTTCATCCTCTTGTAAGCAACCTGGGCAAGGTCGTGCAGGGCCCCCTTTCCACCTATCAATTTTCTGGAAAAGGGGTAGAGTACCATATCTAAATTGCAAATACAATTTCTTTGCCAGTGTGGGTTGGATTTGATCAATCACAGACTCAAAACTATAAAAATGCTTGATGTCCAAAAAGATATCGGTCAAACTTGAGCCTTTTGTGGAGCTAAAGAGGTTCATTAGGTTTTTTTCTTTGATCGTGCTTATCATAGTTTGTTTAGAAATGGCTGGGCAGGAGACCTCGGGATTAAACCAGAGTTCCTCAAACCCAGTCAATATAAGTGATTTTTTTACAAAAGCCAACCACGGAATCTTGCCAGATCCTAATGTGGCTAGCACAGTTTTGAGCTCCTCCTTGTAGTGCACCAGTTCAGGGGTGCTCCACAGGCGCTTCCAGTAAAGTAGGGGCCGAAGGGCAATGGTTTCTGCAATTGGACAAATGTTTAAGTCTAGTCTTAGGGGGACCAAAGGTGTACTTTGAGGCAAGTCCAGCAGTTGTCTTATAAAATTATTTTCAGTTAGTGATAGGTTGCTAACTGATATGTGTCCCCAAAGTTCCGCCCCATACAGGGAAGATGCCCTGGCTTGGACTTTAAAGATTTCAAGGGGGGCACTTATTATTTTATGTGTGCAATTCTTTTGTACTTTCAGAATTCCTCCTGCTGATTGTGTTAGCCTTAGATTAGCTTTGGTCATTTGTGGGCCCCATCCCATTTTATCGTTCAGGGTCAGACCCAGATATTCAAAGATCGGAACCCTTTCGAGGGGTCTGGCATCCATTGTTTGATGGGGGCAGTTGACAGTATTGGCGTTGAAGACCATATATTTAGTCTTGTTTACGTTGACCACCAAATTTCTTTTGGAACAAAATTTAGAGAATTGATTTAACACGCGCTGCATCCCCATCGGGGATTTTGAAAGCAGAAGCGTGTCGTCCGCAAACATTAAAGCGGGGAATCTCCGGGAACCCAATTTGGGGGAGTCAATGTCATTGTTATGTTATGTTATGTTATGTTATAGGGATTTATAGAGCGCACGTATACCCGGGGGTGTCTTGGCGCTAGACATAACAGAGATACAAGACTACTTTGCCTCTAATGCTGGAAAAGCCAAGTCTTCAATTGTTTCCTGAAAGTTAACAGGGAGCTAGCGTTTCTGAGGTAAAAGGGAAGAGTATTCCACAATTTAGACGCTCCATAAAAGAAGCTGCGTCCACCCCAGTGGGCTTTGAAAATTCTAGGAACAGCAAGTAATCGAGCTCCAGTGGATCGCAGCTGTCTAGTGGGACAATACCAAGAAAAATGATCCTGCAAGAAAGACGGACCGATACCATGCAAAGCCTTAAAGACAATGCACAGGGCTTTGAAATCAATTCGCTGAGGTATAGGAAGCCAGTGAAGATAGCGGATTTCATTGGAGACAGAGTGATATTTAGAAATATCCAGTATGAGGCGGGCTGCAGAATTCTGGATCATCTGAAGTTTATGCAGATGTTGCTTCTGGGCGTTCAGGAGAAGACCGTTGCAGTAGTCAAGCCTAGATGAGATAAGGCAGGAGACTACTGTTCTCTTGGTATGATTAGGAATGTAAGGAAAGATTTTCCTGATTTTTTTGATAAGAAAGTGTGATGCCGAAACTACCGCATTTGTGTGGTGATGGAAAGTGAGTTTGGTATCCATAAGTACGCCCAGGTTCTTTGCCTTAACCACCGGGTTGGGCGGGGAGCCCAAATCTGCGGGCCACCACAGATCATTCCAAGGGGGCTGAATGCTGCCGAAAATTAGGACTTCCGTTTTACTGGAGTTGAGTCTCAAGCAATGTGCTGTCATCCACTTATTAATTGCGCTCATACAACTCCTGAACTGCGGAGCCGGAGACTGTTGGGATTTGGAAGCTGCCACCACAATCTGAGTGTCATCGGCATAGGTGGTCAGACTGAAGCCAAAGTCCCGAATAAGGGGTGCTAGCTCAGATACATATATATTAAATAGTGTGGGGCTTAGAGAGCTCCCTTGTGGGACGCCACAGGGAAGTGTGTAAAAGTCTGAATTAAAACCATCCATGGATACGGTGGAGGTACGATCTGTTAGAAAGGAGGCTATAAGTGCTCGTGCTGACTCTCCCAATCCAAGTTTCTCCAGACAACTCTGCAGAAGACGATGATCCACCGTGTCAAATGCCGCAGAGAGGTCAAGGAGCACCAGAGCTGCTGCACCTCCGCCATCCATAACTGCCCTGATCTCCTCGGAGGCTTTGATCAATGCCAACTCTGTACTATGATCCTTGCGGAAGCCAAATTGGGTATGATCCAAGAGGCCATTGGCATTGATAAATAGGGACAATTGGTTGTTCATTATTTTGTCCACTATCTTTGCTGGCAGCGGCAGTCTGGCAATGGGCCGATAATTGGAGGGGTTAGTCGCATCAAGAGTGATTTTTTTCAATAAAGGTAAAATGGAAGTCTGCTTCCAGCTGGTCGGGAAAACACCGGAGGAGAACATAAGATTATAAATATCGGTGAGTGGAGGACTCACTGAATGTACCAGTTCTTGATAGACCCTTGGGGGGCAGGGGTCTAAAGGTGAGCCCGACTTGGCTTGAAGGACAAGATCTCTCACTATGTCTATCGAAATTGCGGAGAACACAAATGGTGGGTGCTTGTTGGTGCTTGAACTATTTAGACCTAAAGCTGGGCTGGGATCAGAAACTTCCTTAAAAGCATTAAAAATATCTAAAACCTTAGATTTTAAAACCTCGGCCACCTCGTTGCAGAATTCCTGGTTGACTCTCTTGCCTGAATTAATAGGTGTCGAGAGCTTATTGATCACTGCAAACAATTCTTTAGAGGAGTTAGCAGCAGACTCGATCTGGGAGGTAAAATATCTTTTTTTTTCAGATATGAGGAGTTTTTTATAGTTGGATAGTGCAGTCTTATATGCTAATTTCTGTGTCTCATCATAGTTTATCCGCCATCGTCTTTCTAAGCGACGACAGTGCTGTTTTTCAAGACGAAGACCGTCGGTAAACCAGGGGGCGGAAGGTGTGGATCTATTAGCTGAGAGCGTTCTTCGGGGGACTGAAGCATTCGCTGCATTCTGTAACCAATTAGTGTAGCTGTCCACAGCCGGGTCTACCTGATCCTGTATGGAAGGATAGGAGGATTCCAGCAGAGCATTGAAGGATGGTAAGTCTGCTTTGTTCCATGCTGGCCCAACAGAGGCAGAGTGTTTACTGGCAACCTCCTTGGGTTCACTGGGCATGGGAAGCGTGAATTTAATTAGGAAGTGGTCTGATCAAATTAAAGGGAGTGTATCCTCGATCATAAGACCCGGAACTGAGGAGAACACACCATCTAGTGTGTGCCCAGCAGTATGTGTGGGGGATTGCACCAATTGTGGGAGTCCAAAGGAACCAAAGCTATCCAATAGCTCTGCAGTATCTTTGTTCCCTGCATCCTCCATATAAAAGTTAAAATCCCCAAGGATAATAAAATCGGACTTTAAAATAGCTGATTCAAGTAGATTGCCTAAATTGGTTAAAAACATAGTGCGAGGGCCAGGTGGGCGGTAGAGAAGAATTCCCTTAAGCGTTAATTTGGGATGAAGTGTGAGCGAGAAGTGGAGGCCTTCATAGAGGGAGGAGGAGATGGAATAATGAGCTGACGGAAACTGGTCCCTAAAGATGATAGCGACTCCACCCCCGCGCTTAACAGGCCTATCTTCCCTGATCACTCTATACCCCGTAGGTATGGCCGTGATGAAGTCGGGGTCCGATGCTGCATCTGCTGCATTTGTGGCTAGTAGGTCTTCGATAAGCTCGTTGAGAAACAAAGAAAATAAAGTCGGAGCGAGGACGCATCCCTGTCTAACGCCTTTCTCAATCGGGAAAGGACCAGTTAACTGTCCTTGTTTACCGAACCGTACTCTCGCATAGGTGCCTTCATGTAGGTTCTTCAGCTGTTGACAAAGATAGGGTGGGGCCCCCATTGATAATAATAAGGACCATAACTGGTTCCTTCCACCATATCAAATGCTGACTTTAGGTCAACAAATGTAAGGTAGAGACTACCCCCTTCCAAAGTCACGTGCTTCCAATGGAGCACTTGCAACCGGAATAGTTGGTCGGTTGTTGATATTTTTGCCCGGAACCCCGCCTGTAACGGCGTCAATATATCATTGTCATTAATCCAGGTCTCTAGTTGTTGAAGCAGTAGCCTAGCGTACATTTTTTGTGTGACGTCAATTAGGCTAATCGGCCTATAATTCGAGGGCTGAAGTGGGGAGCCCTTTTTGTATATCGGAATGATCTCAGCCCCTAACCAGGTACTTGGCAATGGTAGGCCATTCAAGATCGCATTGAATAACACCAGAAGGTATGGGCCCCAAACTGCTGGTTCATCTCTAAATAAGTCCCCGGGAATCTTATCGAGTCCCGGCGCTTTATTAGACTGAATACTTAAAATGGCCAGCTTTACTTCCTCCAGTGAAAAAGATTGCGCTGGGCATGTGAGGTTCATGGCTGGAGGGCTAGGGGGAACTTGGTTAGTGCAGGGGGGAGGAAGTGAGTATAGATCTTTAAAATATGTGGACCAGGCTTCTTCGGGGATATTAGGGGAGATCGTAGTTCTCCCTTCTGGAGTCCCTGTATGTACAAGATTCCAAAAGGTCCTTGGGTCCTTTGCCGCAAGTGCAGATGTGATGGCCGCCCAGCGATCCACCTCCCATTCTGATTTTGCATTTTTTAACAATTTTTTATATTCTGCTCTGGCTATGATGACATTGGGCCTACTGCCTAGCCTTAGAGCCAGCAATAGCGCGTTTTTAGCGTCCCTGCACGATTTATTAAACCATGGATTTTTGCCTTTATGTTGTTTGGATTTGGCAATGCCTTCCCTATAAAAGGTGTCTTTTAGTAGGGTAACCATTCCACTATGGATTTCAGCCATTGTCTCAACTTCCATATTCGAAGAGTCAATGAGAGTGGAGTGTGCCCTTTCAAGGAAGGGGATGGCATCATGGTATAGTTTTGCCATAGTTTCCGTGGATGAGTAGGCATCCGCCCAACGGATTCTTCTCCCGCCTTGCACTATTCTTAGATTATTACTTGGGAGATTATCTGGGGCACTATCCCCGCTGGTTAACTGATAATCCATCTCAATTATCAGGGGATTATGATCACTTTCTATACGGGAAGGTACACTAAAATCAAAAATTTTTGACCAAAGTGCCAAACTCACTAGAAAATAATCTATGATAGATGAGTGCCCCAAGGCATTGTAGGTATGTTTGGCGGGAGTATCGCTCTTAAAGCGTCCACTGCAGGCTCTAATAGAAAATGTATAAGTAAGGGAGGTCAACTGGAGAGCAAGGGCAGACCAATTTTTCACTGGATATGCATTAGATGGCGGAACTGACCAAATATCATCCTCAGCCGATGTGATTGGAGGGACCCCTTGCAAGGGTTCAAAATGACAGTTGAAGTCCCCTCCAATCAACAAGACTACATCACCCCCGAGCCTGTGTAACAGCGCAGTTAAGTTATCCAGGGTTGTAGATGTTTTCCCGGATTGTACTGACCGGGAGTAGACGTTAATCAGAGCTATTTTTGGTGTTTTGCTATGGGTCATCAAAATGCATAAAATGTCAGGGATGTTTGTCTCAATTTTTCTTAACGAGAAACCTAAGTGGATACCCACCCAGATGCACAGTCCCCCAGAAGGTTTTCCTCTAATGCCCTTTAATGCAGGTTCTTCAAAAGTAACAAACCCCAGTCTGTGGGATGGATCGACCGCCCATGTTTCCTGGAATAGACAGATCCCATGGGAATCCACAAAGGTACACCAATCCGGGATATCTAAATTAGATGTGAGTCCCGCTATATTCCATGATAGAATTTTGAAGGACCCGGTTGGCAATGTCTGCTTATACCTTGGGCAGATCTTGCGGGTTAATTCATCATGATCAGGTAACCCAAGTTCATGTACGAGAGAAGTTGGTTGCACAGTGGGAATCTGGAGTTGGGAATCCAAGGAGAGGTGGACAGGCATTGGGAAAGGTAAGTCAACCCCGGACTTCCTTGTGCTAGCAGAAGGATTTCCAATATACATCAGTGTGCCTGCGGTATGGTAGGAAGATTTATTGACACTTTTGGCTACCTCCATGTGTTCCCTCCCAGCAGACTTAGGAGCCTCTATCGTGTTACTAGAATCTAGATGGTAGATAGGTGTAAGGCTGGGGGATGCAGAGAGTCAATCCACCTGGTCGAGCAAACTATATCTATTACTCAGCGGAATTCCAGTTACTTCTCCCCTACATTGGTCACCCCTACTTCTATGAACATAGTGCCAAGTATCCTCCCGCTGTGGCCTCACAAAGTTCCTTCCATAATCAGAAGGAAGATAACCATGATCTGTTGAGTAAAAATAGTCTAACCTCAGAGGTTTAATCGTTGTATTAGGACTTGTCTGTTGCCAACTACAAATATGGTCGACAGCCCTATAATCCTTGAAATTAATAATTATACAATCCCCACCCACATTTTTTGTTTTGGGTCCCACCCACCCCACCCTTCTAACAAACAAAATCTTGCTTTGAGTTAATCTAGGCAAGGGTCTGTAGGTGTTCAGCCAATGAATTGTCTTATTTTTAAGTTCCTCATAGGATTCCTGTTTAGGGCTGATTAGCTCAGGGACTTCCGTAAGGATTACTACAAATGGGGCACAGTCCGGGGGTAAATTAATACAGGGTAGGTCATGATGATTAAAATTTCCTCCATGGGAGTTTTCGTTTTCCTTTGAGGTCTCCTTCCTCAAAGTGACGGTATTGGATAAATTAGCAGATTTAGAGGAGTTTGCTTTTTCCACAATAGAGGAATTATTATTAGGGCCATTGGGATTAGAGCCCAAAGATGGTCCTGGTGCAATAGGCAGGATAGGTTGATCCTTTGCAATAATATATGCTGACTTTAATTGTGACTGTGGGACATTGACTGATGTCACTAAGGCTTCAACTTGGGTTTGAATTGCAAGGAGGTCCGTTCTAAAGTCCATGTTTCCCCCGAGCAAAGACTCCAGTTTCCCCAGTCTTTCATCTAAACAGTTCAGTTTTTGCACCACAGGTTGGATAAAAGAAGATATGGCCAGACTCAATTTCCCCACCAAGGAGTCTAAATAGGGGAGGCATATGGTTTCAGAGTCTCCAACGACCTTGAGGGGGGTATCAATTGGGAGCTCAGAGGTGCGTGGTTCTATAAGGTGAGATACCTGAGGGCTATTAGGTTTAGACTGTTTGGATTGTTTAGATTTTTTGGCCGGAGGTGCAACACCGGTGCCGGTCTTGTGTTTTTTGGGAATTGCACCTTCCCTGGAACGTAAGTTCATCTGTTTATTAGTGCTCACTTCCGTTAGAACTGGAGATGTGTTTGTGCCCTTGTCGGGTATTGTTTGGTTCGATCGATTTGAAATGTCGACTTGGGCACCTAGATTGATCTCAGTTTCATCAACGGGAGGAGCCAGTGTAGCTCTGTTTATCTGGGTAGAGGCTGGTGAGCAAACATGAGCAATAGGGCCCAAGGAAGATCTTCTCGAAAAGATAGGGTCTTGGGACAAACGACGCTGCGTCAGAACAATTTCTCTTTCCAGTACCAATGACGCTCTTGTTATGAATTGGTCGAGTGTCCCTGCAACCATTCCTATGGATGTCCTTTTTGCACCCCTTTTGGCAGTCATAGTGCACAGTTATTATGATGCACAAATGGAGATATCAGTACTCACAGTTTGGTATGGATGTTAGGGGACTGGCCCAGCCCGGCCTCCCTCGGCCCCTGACGGCCACAGACGGTCCCGCCCTTGTCCCGGGCTTCTCCCGGCGCCGCCCGCGCGCGTCCCGCGACGCGAAAGTCTGAGCTGTCTCTTATGCGCCTCCTGGCGCGAAAGACGGCATCGGCGGCGGCTTCCTGCCGCTAGGGACTCTGGGAAGTGGAGTCCGGTGTCCTCTCCGCAGCCGCAGTAGATGTGAAAGCGGCGGCGAGAGACCGGACACGCAGGGAACCAAACACAGCACCAGGGAGAGGGTCGACCAGTCACCACCACGGCCCGCAGGTACGATAGAGCTGCTTAATAGTTATATCGCGTGTGGTAAACTCAGTGATTAAAGAAGTTAGGGTGCTGGTTTGTGCAAAAAGTTGGAAACCATAGACTGTTATCATGATTACACTCGAACGTTGTGATTGTAATAGTGCCGTCTGCATACGTGATACATAGCAGTATGGTTGGTGTGTAATGAGTGAGTAATATATATATAGTCAATGTATCTCCTGTATAGGAGCAGGTGTTGTTTCCATTCGTCTTTGTTTAGGATGTGATCCAGTTCGAATCTATACATGAAAAGATTCGTATGTGTTGGTGCGGCACAATTGCCCATCGATGTTCCGGAGCACTGTAAATAATATTTGTTTCCCCATTGAAAGTAACTGTGGTACAATGTGAAGTGGATTAGTTCCATTAGAAAGATTTTGAGATCGGTAGGTTTGTCACTGGTTAACAAGAAGGATTCAACTGCCTCCATGCCTTTGTTATGTGGTATCGATGTGTACAATGCTTTGACATCTATGGTACATAGTGTAGTTTCGGAGTTAGTTTTGCCTTGGGTTGTTTCAATGGTGCACACATATTTAAGTGAAGCACCCAGAACTAATCCAGACAACCCTTATGGTGATTTTAGTGGTCTTAGACAACCATGGCAAACTCTCTAAGTGGTAGCTGTGGAGAGCAGCCTTCAGGCTTAGTCCGATAGGAGTGTAAAGCAGCTTGTTTAACCAGTACTACTCATATAGTGTAGATTAAGTAAAAAATAACCACATTGTGTAGTTATAAAAATATTTATTTATTATAAACACCTTGAAATATCTCCTGCCCGAAGATAGAATCCCAATACACGCAATACCTCAATAATAGAACAGCTAAGTAGCAGATATGCACAGTGGTCTCCAGGGAGAGACCAAACCATATAATAATAAAATGGAATACAAACATGGCGTCGAAGTCGAGGCTGGAACTAGAAGACTTAGAAGAGGCGGGCACCCAAGGAACTACCCACGGTAAGTACTCCAGAACCCCAAGGAGGCCTAGTGCAGGGTTGAAACATGACCTCGTGCTCAATACAAGTCAATAGAGAAGTCGCTGTTGCACTTTTCAAGAAGAATGATCCTTCCCAGAGGACCCTGAGGAAACCCTGTGGAATATGGAAGGTTGGAGAATCACCCCGCCCGTGGATACACCAGGAACTAGGATACCTACACCAGGGAAACCGGGTTCATAGGTGTGTACTGACGTCGGAAACCGCCGTAGACCACAATGGAGGACTTCAATGAATATGCCTCTGACAAAGAAGGCGAAGGAGTCCGGTGGAATCCAAGGGTGGGTTCCAGAAGAGGAGTACCTGCAAGCAGAGGGGACAGAGTCTATGCCACTTGGGAGTGACCAGGAGGCATGGGAGACCAATGACCATTGATGAACGACGATGCAGGAGAGTTGACAGTGACCTTGTCGCTGCAGCTGTGAGGACCAGGCGATGCTATGGAAGACCAGGATCCTTGATGAGCTGTCCCACGTCGGTAGTCGAGAACCAGGAGGTCAGTGACCTTCGCGAGCACCAACTAGATTTTGCAGCAGCAACAGACGAGGAAAGCAAAGAAGTTGCAGGAGAGTCAGAGCAGGCCACAGCAAGCAGGGGAGCCTGCTGGTGTCAAAGAACACCCTCAAGAGGACCCACGGGCCAAAGAATACCCTCAAGAGGACCCACGGGCCGAAGACACAGTAGTTGCAAGAGGACCTCAAGCAACCCACCAAGAATGCAGACCCACGGTGCAGAGGATGTGGTGAGGATGATGGTCTTTGTAGCAGGAGATGCTGGAGGCTGGAGCTTCCTGTAGCACAAACATCTCCGGAGAAGAGAGTCAACAATCTTTGGCAACAGCAAGTTGAAGCAGTGCACAGGGCTGGTGTTCCAGCGGTTCTGACGATGGATACTGGCCTCATACTGGGTGAGAAGGCAGTGCAGGCCTCGAGGGAGTTACAGAACCACCACCTGTATTGCTGAGCCTCTTTGAGGCCGTGAGACGTCAGGAGAAGCATACCGGTCAGCTAAGTTGCGGTGCCTGCAGAAGCAGGGGAGTGACTCCTTCACTCAAAGGAAGATTCCTTTTGGTGTTTTTGATGCCCACAGGCCTGGAGAAGAACCTGGTTGAAGCACAGGCACAGATGATGCAAATACTGGCAGGTGAACAAGAGCAGGAGCAGCAGTAGTCTTCCAGATCAATCAATCAATCAGTGACACTTGTAAAGCGCGCTACATACCCGTAGGGTCTCAAGGCGCTGGGAGGGGGGGGGGGGGTGCCGCTACTGCTCGAACAGCCAGGTCTTCAGCTTCTTCCTGAAGGAGAGGTGGTCTTGGGTCAGGCGCAGGTCGGTCGGGAGGGAGTTCCAGGTCTTGGCGGCCAGGTAGGAGAAGGACCTTCCTCCTGTAGTCGCTCTTCGGATGCGGGGGACGGCGGCGAGGGCGGGGTTGGCTGATCGGAGGTGGCGTTTGGGAGCGTGGAAGTTGACTCGGCTGTTGAGGTAGCTCGGGCCTTGGTCGTGTAGGGCTTTGTGTGCGTGGGTGAGGAGGCGGAAGGTGATTCTTTTGTTGACGGGGAGCCAGTGAAGGTCTCTCAGATGTCCGGAGATGTGGCTGGTTCGTGGGATGTCGAGGATGAGTCTGGCTGAGGCGTTCTGGATCCGCTGGAGTCTCTTCTGGAGCTTGGCGGTGGTACCGGCGTAGAGGGCGTTGCCGTAGTCCAGTCGGCTGATGACGAGGGCCTGGGTGACGGTCTTCCTGGTCTCGGTGGGGATCCACCAGAAGATCTTCCGTAGCATGCGTAGGATGTTGAAGCACGCCGAGGAGACGTTGTTGACTTGCCTGGTCATGGAGAGGGAGGAGTCCAGGAGGAAGCCCAGGTTGCGTGCATGGTCTGTCGGTTTGGGTGCGGTGCCCAGGGCGGGAGGCCACCAGGAGTCGTCCCAGGCGGAGGGTGAGGAGCCCAGGATGAGGACCTCCGTCTTGTCCGAGTTCAGTTTCAGGCGGCTGGTCGTCATCCACTCGGCTACCTCTTTCATCCCTTCGTGCAGGTTGGATCTGGCGGCGGCGGGGTCGTTGGTCAGGGAGAGGATCAGTTGGGTGTTGTCGGCGTAGGAGATTATGCTGAGGTTGTGTTTGCGTACGATGGCCGCGAGGGGGCTCATGTAGACGTTGAAGAGGGTGGGGCTCAGAGATGATCCTTGAGGGACGCCGCAGGTGACTTCGGAGGCCTCTGACTTGTACGGTGGTAGGCGGACTCTCTGTGTTCTTCCGTCGAGGAAGGAGATGATCCAGTCCAGCGCCTTGTCCTGGATTCCGATGTTGCTGAGGCGCAGTACTAGGGTGCGGTGGCAGACCGTGTCGAATGCCGCAGAGAGGTCTAGGAGGATGAGGGCCGCTGTTTCTCCATTGTCCATCAGGGCTCGGATGTCATCGGTGGCGGCGATGAGGGCGGTCTCGGTGCTGTGATTGGCTCGGAAGCCGGACTGTGAGGGGTCGAGGGATCCGTTTGTCTCGAGGAAGGCGGCCATCTGCTTGTTGACGGTCTTCTCGATGACTTTGGCTGGAAACGGGAGGAGCGAGATGGGGCGGTAATTCTTGAGGTCGGTGGGGTCCGCCGTAGGTTTCTTTAGTAGGGCGCTGAGTTCGGCGTGCTTCCAGCTCTCAGGGAAGATGGTGGTGTCGAAGGAAGTGTTGATGATGTCTCGCAGGTGGGGTGCGATGACAGCGTCGGCCTTGTTGAAGACGTGGTGAGGGCAGGGGTCGGTCGGTGATCCGGAGTGGATGGAGTTCATCGTGCGGATGGTGTCTTCGGTGCTGATCGGGGTCCAGGCGTGGAGGGTGGTGGTGGGGGGTGGTTGTTCGGTCATGGTGTGCGTTGGTTGGTTGTTGAAGCTGTTATGTATGTCAGATGCAGATGCAGATGCAGTCTCGGTTCACAAAGTGAAGTCCAAAGTGCCCAGATTGTTGAAGATGAAGTAGTTTTGGATCTGAATCTTGTCCCACGATGAATCTGAAGAGCACACACACAGGTAAGCCCTTAAGTACCCAAAGGAAAGGGTTGGGATGATTCAGGGGTCCCTCCCCGAGGAAGGGCAGGACAGAGGAGAGGATACTCTCTTGTCCTTTGTTCAGTTTCCAGCCAGAGAGGGAGCCAACTGCTCCCTAAACTGGTTTCAACTGGAGTATGCAAGAAGGTCACCAAATGTGCCCTTCAAAGCAGTTTGGTGGCACTGGCATGTGCCCCTAACCCAGTCCAATAAACTAAGTCCTGTCTGGGAGGTAGTCAACCTCCCTGTGATAGGAAACCTATTGTTCTACCTTCCCCTGCTCGAGCCTGGCTCAGCAGCAGGAGGAAAGAATCGTGTCTTTGTTCAGCAGCAGCACTAGCTTGCTGTTAGACCCTGAAAGGCTGGTACCGGGAATACAGGGGGCTCCCTAGGGGAGCACCCCAATACATGGGATCCTACATCCAACACTTGAATCAGTGTTGGGGTAGGATTCCAACATGTTTGATACCAAACATGACCGGTTTCGGTGCAGCCACTATATAGTTAGACATCTCGTAATTGACTTGATGCCCGCTATATGTTTAAAACGGCTGACTGCACTTACAAAGCTGGGAGAATTAACTTCTAGGTTTGTAGGGGGTGTTCTGTTCATACAGGGCACCATCTCACTTATAACCAAGCACGCTGCCTTCAGGATTGAAAGGCCTAACTTAGGGATGACATCGTTTTTAAGGGCAGTGAACTCAGATATAAGGAAACGTATATCTGTTGTGAGCGGTGTTAGTACCAGCTCACAGAGGCTGCAATGGCAGGCCTGTAGTCACAGCTTGAGTGGTCTCTCATGGGTGGCATAATACATGCTGCAGCCCATGGGAGACACCTGGTGTACCTATACCCTGTGTACCTTAGTACCATACACTAGGGACTTACAAGGGTATACCAGTACCCAATTAGGAAGGTACCACAGTACTTACCATAGTCCAATTTAAAGAGAGAGCAGACTAGTCAGAAAACAGAAAACACCAGCAAAAAGTGGGGCGACCACGAAAGCAGATCCTACTTTTCCACACCCGAATAGACCTTCTTCAGTGCAGCCTGTTCCAGGCCTCCGAAGGAGGCCTCTACTTGGTTTAATTTACAGTGGGGTGCACCCGACCCCCCCAAGGTAGTTTGTTTGCAGTGACCATGCCCCACTGTTTTTAAGGCATCCCATTTCACTAGACGGGTAGTGATAGTGTTACTATTTTCAGCAAGGTAATTAATGACGGTTTCACAGGTTATTTTGCAGAACATGGGGTCCTTGAGTTCTGTAGGCTGCACAGGCCAGGTGGGCACAGGTGGGGCGTGCCGTTCCCATTTAAGTCGTATAACAAGTGGGTAATGATCTGACAAAGTCTTTCTTAGGTACTTGGTGTCCTTTATTAGGTGTAGTGTAGTGGTGTGTAGAGGATGCAGTCTAGCCTTGGATGCAGGTCATTTATTGGTGAGGGACGAGTAAAAAGAGTTTTCTCTTGTGGCTGGATGTGTTGCTCACCAGCTGTCAGTGAGGGGTCACTGGGTAAACCAGTGTGATAGTTATGTTTTGAGGCACTCTCTGGGGAAGTATGGGAGACGGGAATGCTATCTGTCCAGTAAAGGATTAAAGACACAGGTAAAATCTCCCCCTATAATCCAAAGCAAATGGGACCATCTAGTCAGGAGCGCTGATATGTTCAGTAGGAATTGTGTTTGTGCCAGATCTGGTTACATATACACTCGCCAACAGCATGGCCCTCCCATCTAACTTTCCTGACACAAATACATAATGCACCTCTGGGTCAATTTGAACAGCAGTACTACAGAGGTGAACTGTTGGCAGATCCAAATGAGTCCCCCCCCCCCTTGTATAGCCCGAGTAAATGGTACAGAAGCATTCGTCCCTCCATCGTTTCAGAGCCCTAGATCTTCCCCCCATGGCAAGATGAGTTTCTTACAAAAAAGCCACATAGGTACCCTAGCATTTGATGTACTGGCATATTAAGTGGTGATTTTTTGCAGTGCTCTTGCCACGGATGTTCCAAGTTAGAAGTGTCAATATATCGATGTGAGTAATCTGGGCAATGGCGTACTGGGCAGGGGTACAGGTGTGGTCAAATGAGAAGGCAGATGTGTGGGTGATCTACAGGCATGCCACATTATGTATTAGAATTTAGGCTTAATAAAGAAAACACTACAAATAACCCAACTCCCAGTCACATGGCTGCAGAGCAGCATCTGGCTGTCCAAACAGTTAGCATGTTTACTAGTCAGTACAAGGGTCCCAGCTTGGAGCACTAGTAGCTTCAAGAAACTCAGCGTGAAGGAGAGAGGGGTCAGCAGAGGCAGAGGGGCTTGATCTTGCTTTGAATTTACTGAAAGGGGTTCCCTGTGGAAAACCATAGCTCAAAATATATACCAGTTGACAGGCTCGCCCTCCAGAGGCTCATGTCCCAGAGGTATCTTTATATGCAGTTCAGCGTTGTGGCCCGGTTCGGGACAGGTCCTCCCAAGTACAGCTGGCATCCGCAGCACGGCCCAGGCACATGTCCCCAGCCAAGGAGGCATTCAATGACAGGGCCTCGATAGTGGTCTTTGCAGGCTATCTATTGTAGTTTTCGTTTGAGCTTGATGGCTCCTATACAGTTAAACAATGCCATTCCGCTGCCATGTAATGATGATAAGTAAAATTATTTTTTTTTAAATTTGTTTATTGACATTTCAATAAACAAACAACAACATAGTAGCCTTCTCGTCATTTCACACTACAGCTTCGTACGAGTAATGTCCACATGTCTCTACATTAAAAAAATCTGTTCTGATATCTAGTAAGAAAATAAAATAAAGCATATCATACATTGTATATCTAGATAATGGCTGATAAATACTTTAGCAAAAGAAAACTACAATTGCATCTGATAGTTGAGCAAGGAAGGGGCCCATTGATATCCACAGTAATGAACTCGGTTTTGTTACATGCAAAAGTGTTTAAATATTTATACAATAGTCATCCCCAGACATGGACGTGTAAGACTACTGGTTAGCAGGTGACCCTGTGGTGTCTGTGGCATCCTGTTAACGTGTGCGGGCCCACTCCAAGAAAGGACTCCATATACCTCTTGATGATAAGTAACATTGATGCCATGCTGGAAGGAGAAGTTTCTGAACTCTGTTCGGAAGGGGCCCCCGCTGAGTTGTCCGTTGCTTGTGCCTCTCCTTTTTCTCGAATAATGGATGTGGCATCCAAGCCCAGGATCCAATTTGGTCTCATTTGTGCCAGCATCTATGCAGTGGCAGTGGATCTCATCCCACTCCAGGAACAGCATTTCATGCATCTGATTTGGGGGTTCCTAAGACTTGGTGTGTGGTAGTTGATTCCAATTCCAATTGATTGTAAAAGTATTGTTCCACCCAATCCCATACATCCGCGATTCTGTTAAGAAGTAGGTTGGAGTGATTTTTAAGTTTCGCCAAGATCAGCATGGCATAGGTCAGGTTGGCATCCCACAGTTTTCTAAAGTGTTACTTCTCACCCAAGGGGTCTCCAGGTACTGGGGATCCGTGAGCCTTGGTTGGATGGCCATGCCAGTCAAAAAACCAAGTCTTGAGCTTCTTCTCCTCTAACGAGAGGGAGGTGCGCATATGGAGGGGGAGGTCGTTCCAGGACATGGCTGCAAGGTAGGAGAAGGAGCTTCCTCCGCAGCGGCTTTGAGGGATGTGGGTTAGGGTGAGGGTGGAGGAGGCATCTTTCCTGGACAAGGAGCCAGTGGAGAGCCCTGAGGTGAGGGGAGATGCTGATTCTTCTGGGGAGGTCAAGGATGAGTCTTGCTGCTGAGTTCTAAATGGTCTGGGGGTGATTCAGGAGCTGTTTGGTGGGTCTGATGCAAAGTGTGTTGCCTCAGCTGGAGATGAGGACCTGGGTGACTGTCTTCCTGGTTGTGACAGTGATCCATTGGAAGATCTTGCGGTGCGTGCGGAGGGTGTGGAAGCTGACAGAGGAGACAGCGTTGATCTGTTGCTTTATGGTCAGTTGGCTGTCCATGATGATTCCAAGGCTGCATGAGTGGTCAGTGGGGGCCTTTTGCGGTGGACCACTGTGTGTTGTCCAGGTGTGGCCTGGAGGATTGTATCCTTTCCCTGAAGTTCAGAAATTTGGCCACTACTGGGCTCCGGGTAAAGGCCGCTGTGCTGGCTCCCAGTGGCCCTGTTCCACTGTGAACGAGCTAGACCTGTGGGTGCAATGTGAATAGACAGCCAAGCCTCAAACATAGTTAAGGACTGTACATTATGCACACTTTGGGAATGGTATTTATTCATAGGTTGTTGCGGCAGGAGAGACATTCAGCATCTTTGATTTTGCTTTCCAGGAAGTGGATCTTATTAGATAGCTCAGCGACCTAGCTGATGAGGACTCTAGTTTGAGTCTTGAGTACTTGTATGATCAATTTGGTCAGCACAACTCTATCCGCAAGTTTGCTTTGGTTGTCTCGCAGCAGGCCCAGCTCAGCTGCCACTGCATCCACCTTGCCCCGAAGTATTGGGTGAATGGTCTTAATCGCTGCCAGGAAGATGTCCAGTATGGATGCTGTGGAGTCTGGTGGGTGCAAAGATATTGCCACATGAGTGGGGGGTATCTCCGGAGAAGCGCCAACAGGCCCGTGGGTAAGGGCACAAAGGTGTGCCTGAGAGTTCTGTGACGTCCCATTCTTGAAGTTTCCTAAGTTGAGCTTCATTGGCTTGTTGAGATGCACACCCTGGGGAAGAGTGGTAGTGGTGTCCATGGTGGCACTGTGGGGGTGACTTTCCATCCCCTTGGGCCAGCAGGTGGTGGTATTCAGCTCAGGACGGCACATACAGTCCCTGTAGTCAACCTAGATTTCTGCGTGGATGATTTAGTACAATCATCAGGGTCACAATGGGCACAGGGATGAGTGTTGGTGCCACTCCACAAGACTGGCCTTACCCCCAGATGGATACGTTGAGGGAAGTCTGGTTAGAGGAGGTGTGAGAAGTGTCTGGCATAGTCGTTGTTCCCATTCAGCGGGAGCAACTGGGCGGGTAAAGACGTTCCAGTGCCTGGGATGGGCAGCAACAGCCCCCATGTTATTCTGAGAGAGGGGTGGTCTCTGCCTAGCATCATCCATGGCGAATGTTGTTAGTTGACCCCAAGGTCCACAGGCAGGCCAGACAGAACTTATGGTGGAAGGGGGAAAATTACGTCTGGTTCACCATGTGCATCTAACTGCTCAAATTGTGGGTGAAGAGAGAAACAATAGGTTTCCCCCGCACACAGCCGCAGGCACTCACCCTCATTGGCCAAAGCCGGCAAAACAACTTGTAGTTTACAGCCTGGCCTCGTAGGCTGTGGTCGCGCCCTTTGCAATAGCCTGCTGCACAATCTCTGGGATGCCACTGTGAGTTTCCCTCTGCTGCGGCCTCAAGTAGTCTTATTGAGTTGTGCCTCCACCAGCCGCAGGTTGGTTGCCATCAGCAGGCAGAGGAGGATTCACCCCAAGCGGGATGTTTGTGACCACCGTCAGTGGTCCTCTGTGTGCCACCCTGGGCCAGGCTCAGAGGAAGCAATGTGACTGATTGCCTGCTCCCTTCAATCAGGTGGCTGATGGTTGCCCACTATGCTTGCCCAGACTGCCACCAATGGAGGCCATCATCCGCTCAAGCAGAGAGGTTCTGGACTTCCCAGCTGCATCCCGGATCATGTTGCATCCCCGGGTCAGCTGCACAATATATCTACCATCTAGTGGCTTCAAGCAACGCCCCCATTTTCCCTAAGTAAATCATAATGACATCATTTAGACATGTAATAGACCAAAATCTCCTGAATACTGGTCAGTCGCATCTACGAAAAACATTAGATCGCTAAATTCAGAATTGATGAGACCTTCCTGTCCAGAATTCAACTTCTGTGCCACTAGAGCATTTTGAATGTGCTTTTCCGTGGGTCATAGTTGCATTGGTTACCATATAGTTAATCCACCAGACCCTGTTTTTTCTCAACACCTTTTCTGTTTTTTTTCTTTCTGTTTCCCCTTTGTAAGTTGTACTCTTTTACAGTGCCTTTTGGGCCCTTTGATCTTTGTATGTTGTTTGTTTACCACCTGGATGCTGCTTCTCAAAGAGTTTCCTACTCTATGTCATTCTGGGGATCAGCATCCTCAATCAATCTCAGGTACTCAACCCGATTTTGTGACATGTTCCACTATGCAAAATGTTGCTGTGCATTGCATGTTCAATGACTTTTTAATTCTTAGTTTCTCTCTCCACTACTCACTTCACCTCCTGGCTGAAAATCACTGAGTCTACTACTTTGCTAAGAAAGAATAAAGCATACTGCATGTTCCCAATGTTCCACAATACATCAAATACTACAGTTTGTTCTCTTTCCCTCCCTCAACTGCTTGATACCTTCAGATATCCTTAGGAACCCTACTTCAATTTGGGGAACAGCTGAAGAAACGCCTTTTTATGATACTCTACATCATAACAAAAATGTACTCCCCTTTTTCAGAACCAATCTCCCTTCATTTGTTGACAATATTTTTGCCTTTGATTTTATATTCTGCACGACTGCCTTTTGGCAACACTGGAGCTACATAATTACTGCATGCATACATACACACAAGACCAACAAAAATCATAGAATATTACAAATAAAGTATATATTTATTAATTAATACTTATAACACATGCACACTCACAATTTCTGGAATCTGCTGCACAAAGCAAAATAAATATATTTGCTGTAACATACAAAATCACACATAGCAGTGTCTGTTGGAAAAAGCAAAATAAATAATCTCTTAAATCCAAAGTCAAACATTGTGGTATCAAAAGTACAGAGGAATACACATACATAAATAATTGTTATAGCTTATTGAAATTCACACTGGTTTACTTTCTATAAATCAAAATATATCTTTCTTATTTTTTACAATATGTTTAACTTCACATATTCTGGTGTCTATAGTATAAAACAAAATAAATGCTGTCATTTTCTTACAACATGTATACAATCAAATATTCTGTTATCTGGTTTTCAAAACTAAACATATTTAATATTTGCTTGTTATAAAGCATTCTGGGCTTTGTTATAACATCTATACCACAGGAAAGTTACATTCTTTTCATCTACTGGCACTTGATGTTTATCAATACAGGCCAAGTGGAACTTAAGTTTGCAAACATCACAAGCAATCTGAAAGGAAAAAAACAAATTAGAATGAAACGTTCATTGTTTCACTGATACATACGTAATTTTAATAGTGTTCACGGACTTTTAAAATGGAAATTCAAGAAATTAAGCACTCACGCAATCCTTCTCTCTGTGCTAGAAATTTCCCACAGATGAATAACTACATTGAAAAATAATGCTACTTATACTCAAAATCTTAATTGGTTTGAAAAATAATTTCCAATGGCCACAAGATATACTGGCCGTCTTTTAATGCCAACTGGTGATGTCATCATAAAAGGATATTGTGGCGTAGCATCCCTCATTAGCAAACTTACTCAGAATTTGTATGTCTGTTTTATGTATTAATCACGGCATACTGGCAACAGATTGTTAATCAAATTAAGTCTATGTGTTAAGAGAATGAATGCTACAGGTGACTACTACTCTTGTGTCCCCGTGCAATAGCTTGCCTTCAGACTAGGCTATGTAAGACTCGGACACAGAGCAAGGCTTGAAATCAGATGCAATGGATAATTAAAAAGGCTTCAAGAAATTAGACTCTGAAATAGACTTTGATCAACGATTCACCAGTATTCATATCTAAAATAGAAAAAGAACAAGAGAAAATAGAGAAGAGAGTGAAGAAACCAGTTCCATTAGTAACATTTCTGTATCATCACAGAGTAGTATTGCTTCAAATACCACTGCATCAGATGTCTCTTTAGAGGAAGGGGCCTCTTCCTTTCAAAAGGAATTGGCCAAACTCAGAATCAGCAACCGCCTGCAGCAAAAAAGAAACTTACCAAAACAAGGCGAGGGGGCAGGAGGTCAAAGGGTAGATACAAAAGGGACATCGACAAACAAACAGAATGTGGGGACGAAAATTAAGAAATAACTACTAGAAGTGGATATGATACTCTTGACAGTATGCCATGCCAAAATGTGAATACTGACTTAAAGATTGTTAATCTTTCAAATAAAGTTTTGGATGTTGATGAAATTAATATCCTAAGTAAGGGTCTCAATTTTTGTCCCACACAGGAGGGTGATTTTTCTAACACACATATTGATCTTTTTAAGTTTGTCAGAATACTTAAGTTAAAAGATTATTTTTCGAACAGGCCACATGACCCAGGGGGGACCATTAATAATCAAGACGTAGGGACACACACCATTGGCGAAGTTCGTAATATACATTGCCTTTTGACTATTAATGAGGATGAGGATCTAGACGTTCCCACTTTGCTTAGGGATTTAGACATCACCCAAGAACAAAATATGGATACTGGACTTCACCCTAAGTCCAAATTCTTACCCACTCATTCATACCATCATAATATCGACATTTTTTATGACAAGGTAACTAAGGACCTTTTTGATTTAGAAACCCCTAAAAAATTTACATCCAAAGTCGTTCATAATATTACCGTGGGCGAAAGACTGGCCCTCAAGAGACTTAACAACAATCATAATATTGTGATAAGAGAGGCCGATAAGGGTGGTAATATTGTTGTTATGAATCACGAAGATTATATGCAGGAAATAACTAGACAACTCGGTAATCGAGTATATTATCAGGACATTTTTGACAATCCTATTCCAAAGAGTGTGACTATGATTAATGCAAAATTGACCGAATGGAGGGAGATAGGTCTACTTGCGGCTGATGAGTGTAAGTTCTTGTGGGTAGAATGTCCGTCCTTTCCATGCATTTATGTGCTACCTAAGGTGCACAAGGGAGGACAGTTCCCACCTGGTAGACCTATAATTTCGGGGGTGGATCACCCACCGAAAAACTGTCTCAATATGTGGACTTAAAACTTCAGAAATATGTCCCTAACCTGCCTTCTTATGTCAGGGACAGTAAAGATATTCTGACAAAATTTAAGGACTTTGAGTGGTCTGATGACTTAATGTTTGTCACTCTCGATGTTGAGAGCCTTTATACGTGCATCAACAAAGAATATGGCATCAGGGCAATACGATCATTCCTGGATAAGGATGATGCAGGGCTCTATGATTACAATGAGATGATTGTGTATCTATGATTGACATCATTCTGACTAATATTTTTTTTCTTTTTGACAAACGCTGGTTCCACCAAATACACGGAACAGCAATGGGCTCCAGGTTTGCTCCCTCTTATGCCTGCCTCTTTATGGGGTGGTTTGAGAGGGAGCATGCCTGGGGCAGAGGTGCCTCCCCTTGGACCAATAACATTGTGTACTGGGGGAGGTACATAGACAATGTAATCTGTCTTTGGTCTGGGTCATTGGAACAACTGAATCAATATGTGTTCTACCTTAATGCAAACACTTACAATGTTAGATTTACCATGTCGCATCACAAAGAAAATATAAATTTTCTAGATATTCATTTTTATGCAAAGGGGGTCAGATACATAGTACTCTTTATAGAAAAGAAACTTCGTGCAATGCGGTATTACACGCAAGTAGTGCACACCCGCGGTCTGTAAAAAATAATATCCCTTATGGTGAGATGGTTAGAATCCGACGTAACTGTAGTGAGGAGGATACATTTAAGACTCACATTAAGGATACCATCGGGAGATTTACTAAACGAGGATACGAACAAGAGGTATTAAATAGAGCTGAACGTAGGATCCACAATGTAAACAGGAATGATACATTATGTGAGAAGCCGAGTAGGGAAAGTACCACTTCTAAGGCAAGATTTGTAACCCAATATACCTCGCACAGTGGTGCCATCTTCAATATTTTTCGCAGACATTGGCACCTTCTGACAGAGATATCGGGTCTTAAAGAGTCAATTGAGAATAGACCTTCTATTACTTATAGAAGGGGAAAGGCCTTGAAAAATATTCTATGTCCAAGCTATGTAACAACACCCAGAACTACACGAACTTGGCTACCAGCAAAACCAAAAGGTTTTTTTACCTGTGGAATGTGCAGTGTTTGTCCTTTGGGTAAGAACAAGCCTTTTGACTTTCGGTACAATACCAGCAAGAATTATGCGATTGGCTATTTTCTGAATTGTAATACCACACATGTGGTTTATGTCTTAGGTTGCAGATGTGGAATTATTTACATAGGCAGTACTACTCGAAATCTCAAAATAAGAATACAGGAACACCGACGTGCCATTAAAACCAAGGACACTAGGTATCCAATAACCAGCCACTATGTGAGGGAACATCCAGACGATTCCTCTTTTTGGTTCCATGCTATCGATCATGTCCCAGTGCCAACAAGGGGTGGTAATCAAGAATTATTACTACGGCAGAGGGAGTCTAGATGGATATGTAATTTGAGGGCGATCAGCTTGGGACACAATACGGATGGGGAAATGCATTACTTTCTCTGAATCTTGATTAGCATGACCAATTTAGGTTTTGTATATTAAATAAGACTTCTATCACTACTATTAGACTGTCCAGGACCCCATCAGCCATTATCCTTTTTTCTCTCCTTTGTATTATTTCTTTTCTTCTCTTTTCTCTCTTTTTTAATTTCTCTTTTTTTATTTATTTATTGTTGTCTTTTTTAGTACATGATTTTTAATTATGTCTTTAGATATGAGGGTAACAACTTAAAATGCTTTGGTGCTCCTCATTTCAATAGTTCTATTGCCTCCCTTGGTCCGGATGATTTTCTGTTCAGGATACAGAATCCAAGAAGGTCGTCATTCTGACTGTAACTTTTGTTGAAATGTGGGAGGAAAAGAAAAAAGAGAAAAATGATAATGCTTATACAGTGGAATCTTGCCTGATATGCATTGGTGGTTGAATAGATGTATTTTACATCTGGTTCTTAGAATATGATTGCTTTACTGGATACTTGTTGTGTTATGAGAAATATTCTGACATTGGCGCCGGACTTACATCTATATTGGCATGATGATCAGTTTATGATCTGCAATGACGCGTGTACACTTTTCTATATATATAAAAAATGGTAATGATGTAGATTAGTCTATGATTTGTAATTATGCCCGTATACGCATGATAAATATTCTAAGATGGCGCTGGATTCTCACTTGCATCAGTATGATGATCAGCCAATTTTTGCAATTACGCCTGTACACACACGATAAATATTCTAAGATCGCGCTGTTTTTCCATTTACAATTATTACAATAGAATCCTCTCGCACACTGATGTTGGTGGCTTAAGATATGTCCTTAAATATATTATTTTCTGATTTTACGTATTAACTGGTTTTTCATTTCCTATGTTAATGTTAGTCTGTTATGTATGGGTTGTATTTATAATTTATCTTTATATATTTATTTGTTACATCATTTATATATCTTAGCCACGCTATTTCAATACGCGGACCGTGGATTATTTATCCTGCAATTTAATAAGGAATGATAGATGCGATAACATTCTTCAATATGGCGCTCTGCTTAGGCATGGTAAATCCTGCCGCTGACAAAATGACACACGTGATGGGGGCAGTGCATGATGGGAAAGACGTTGGTTATTAGAGCATTGGTGCCGCTATGGCGGGTTTCTCGAATTTGTGAAGGCGGCTTACGGTTCGATTTGCACCGCGGCATTTGGGAGAATCTCCCAGGTTAGTAATGCCCTAACTCCAGAAGAACTGCTGTGCGTTCTCTTCCGCCTTTACTCCCAATCCCTCCCTCCCTCGCACTTCGTTGCTTCCTTCTTTTGCATATCCACGTCGGAATTGTCACTATGGGTTTCTCCGTACGTTTTATCGATAGATACCTCTGGTCTCAAACTGAAACGACAAGGCTTTGAACATCTGATTGTTTGTTGGAAAGACAGTCTGCGCTCGATATGACAAGATGGTATAGGACTATGATTATGTATATCCTATATAGGATGGGACCATTTCTATCACGTTTTAGCGTTATAACCATTGGTTATACTAATTGCGTCAACGAAGAGTCTATTCGGTCTATGGCTATATATCGCTTCTTATTTTTTCCTTAGGAAAGATGTATGTAGACGGGCAGGATGCTCGGTTACCCAACTTTTGGGACTACTCATACCCCATTACATGCGGTAAGTGGATGGACACTCTTTGTGTCATTGATGCAACAAACGTGCCTTTTTAAGTTTTCTTCACCATGGGGCGCACTGTACGAGATGAAGAAATCTTTTGTCAATTTTCTTATATGGGATGAATGGACCTTTTCTTGGTGGCGGTTGCTTTAATATCCTTGCTGGGATACTTATGCCACCTGAATTTAAATATAAATGTGCATTCTGTGTGCCAAATACGTTGGATGTTTTATACATTGAGTTTTAACAAATTCGATTACTTATTGGTTTTGTGTTCAGTTTTTTAGTTTTTTATTTTGTGCTGTGGATTTGAATAGCAGCACAGACTGTCTCCGTGCAGCTTTTTGAATTATTATTATTAATAAACGAGATTCGAGATATGTTATGTCCTTTAAATGTTGCTTTAAATAATAAAGCTCTTGCTTATACTCGGTTTGGGTCACAGTGAATGGTATTAAATATATGGCATTACAGCCAAGCATTGGAACTGCGACTGTGGATCATTATTATGTGATTTCCTTTTGGAGAAATACATGTATATTTATATATTTATTTATTTATTCTATTGTTAATTAGCAATAGGAATTTTAGGACTGAGAATGGAAAATACTTTGGAAATCTATACGCACTTCATTTATCTGTGATTTGAATTTACAAAGAGAACATTGAGGTGAGATTATTAGTCCTGTTTTGTGACGGAGAGTTTGTTGTTATCGTTTAGTTTACTTTGTGTGTGTGTATCTATATATACATATATACATGCTTGTATATGGGTGTATATATATCTATGGAGATACTTCTCCTTGCTGCATTTGTTGTTCTTTTCCGTTTTCTCATGTTCTACCTTGTTTATCTTCTTTTATTATTTCTTCTTGTTTTCTCCCCCCCTCCTTTCTTTCTTCTTTTGTCCATTTACCAATTTTTTGGACATAAATGATGTTTGAGAAATTACTCTTTACAATTCTCTCGAGCCTTATTAGGACCTACTGGACAGTACATGGATTCACACTAAGACTGTCGTTTTAAGTGTTATTAAGTGGGTTTATGTATATGCTGTATGTGGGATAATTTCTCTTAACCTAATTTGTCAAAATTCTGTCATCCTGAAGTCTGTTTATGTTTAGCTTGAAATGTGCCTTTGTATATATATATATATATATGTAGTATGTGGTATATATTTGTAGTGTTGTTTGTATATTTAGTACGTTTTCTGTAATTTTGTTCTTTTCAGCCCTGACGAAGTTCCGTTGGAACGAAACGCGTTGGCTGAGCCCTTTTAGATGTTTTAAAAAAAGAATAAAGGACTTAATTTTGATAAAATTGGAAGTTCTCGGAATTTTGCTTCTTGGTGCACCGTCCTTGCTTTCAAATATCACACACAATCCTTCTCTCTGTGCTAGAAATTTCCCACAGATGAATAACTACATTGAAAAATAATGCTACTTATACTCAAAATATTAATTGGTTTGAAAAATAATTTCCAATGGCCACAATATATACTGGCCTTCTTTTAATGCCAACTGGTGATGACGTCATAAGAGGATATTGTGGCGTAGCATCCCTCATTAGCAAACTTACTCAGAATTTGTATGTCTGTTTTACGTATTAATCACGGCATACTGGCAACAGATTGTTAATCAAATTAAGTCTATGTGTTAAGAGAATGAATGCTACAAGTGACTGCTACTCTCGTGTCCCCGTGCAATAGCTTGCCTTCAGACTAGGCTATGTAAGACTCGGACACAGAGCAAGGCTTGAAATCAGATGCAATGGATAATTAAAAAGGCTTCAAGAAATTAGACTCTGAAATAGACTTTGATCAACGATTCACCAGTATTCATATCTAAAATAGAGCTAATCTTATTTGTAGAAAGCATGGCGAATAACCTATACAGATACTCAATAAAGCTATGTAAAACAAGTGTGGTTTTCTAAACCAAATACATTGATTTACCTCTCAATGAACTATGGAAAGGGTTTCTGCAAAACTAATAGAAGCAAATAATACAAGATAAACTGGAGCAACTATCTGTGAGCCTTTTGGATAAGTACATCTAATTATGTCTTTAATAGGTTTACAGATTGTTATGTGAAAAGCTAATAATTCCTGTACCAAAGTTAAAATATTGATTTTCAAGAGCTCTATTCTACCTCAGATGCATCAAACCAGAGGAGACTGGCTAAAGGTTATACCCCCTTTTTGAAGTCTACTCAAGCTGTCTGTAAATAGATTGACCTGAGGAACAAATAGAGGTGTGATACTGGGTACTACTGACTGAAGAGGAGAAAATAACCACACTGATATGTGTCATAGAGTGACACCCCTCCGGTTCTTCTCTAGTCCACCACAGTTCATTAGTGTCACTTTTATTTTTTAACATTTATATCATGATTCTGTCTTGATAATATTTTTATTAGTATGTCACTTGAAAAACCCAGGGAGTGAATCCAAGTGCAGCACTGAAGCACCACACTTATCCTGACTACCCTACCAAAACAATTGGTGGTGTACATGGCCAAGCAGATGACTAATTTAGCTGGTTTCTAGCCATCATTTATAAATCGCAGTAGGTTTATTCAAAGATCATGTGGGACTGCTGGCAAAATTAGATCCAACATGCCCCACAAAGCATGTGAATATCTTCCTAGGAGTCAACTGGATTTAACGGGCCTGTGGGCCAGGCTGGGCTGAGGAGAACATATGCCTGGCAATCAGCTCCGTACATTTGGACTCCGTCGACTTTGTGGTGGGAAACAGGTTTAGATTAAATCCACCAGTGGAGGCCTGAACAACCAGGCTCTCCAGCGTCTGATGCTGCAGGAGAAGAGTAGGTTTCCTGGAGCAGGCCTGTGTCTTCCAGCTATCTGCCTAGCAGCTGATGGGCAAGATCCTGGTTTCACTTAGGTGAGCAGTAGTGTTTCAGTTAGGGCCTCTTCAAACGGCAGAGAGTTTCTTGCGAGGTCTGGCCTGGTTGCAGGACCTCTGTTAGGACATCTGTTGTGAACTTAGTGGAAGGTAGTTGGAGGTTGAGGACTTCTGCTGCTCTACGGACAACAATGGCAAAGAAGTTAGACTCCTATGTGGATAGGCCAGGTGTAGGAGAGTGAAGGTTAATATCTGGAAGTGTGAAGACCACTGGCCTCTTGTATGCCTAAGAACAGGTTTGTTGTCATAGACATGAGAATCATTATTATCGTATCTTGTAGTCCACAGTTTGTAGAAAGCATTTCTGAATCTGAGTAAGTTAGGGAACAATATTGTTTCAACTTCGGTGGAGCCTGTGGAAGATTCTATTCTGAGTCCAAAAGTACTATCAGCTCATCCTTCGGCATCAGTGGTGTTGCTGGTGGCGTCGACAGTCGGGCCCACGGTTGGCTGTGGTGTCTGATGGGGTATAGAAATAGGAATTAAAGCTGGGATTGGTTCCTAGACAGCAACTTATACGTACCTTTGGGGTCATGTGACTCTTCGTGATGGCAAGGAGAAGAAGTCGTTCCTCCATTTCCTATGGTTTTTCTTAAACTTGCCTGATCACTTTGATCTGGAAAAGCACCTACTGAATTGGTTTCGGGAAAGACAATGCATTCACATCCTCCTCTTTGAGGGGGATTAGGCCATACGTGCATTTTGGTGTCACTCCATGACATACGGCTTGGATTCTCAGTCTTGCATGGCCATCGGATTAATACAACATTATTTGTCACACGATACTAACTGCCTAATTACGATGTTGGTCGGAAAGGCTCCGAACAGCAATCTCCTAAATTGTTTCGGAACCTATGTTTCTGACCGACTCAGAAACATCTCCTACTGACCGATTACGTTGGAAAGGCAACCGTTCGGTTAGTCTGAATCGGTTCCGAACGGCATTCGGAGACTCCAAGTCGATCGAAGCTGAATCGTACAGGTCTATGGACTGCATTTCCGACTGACGTATTATGATGTCGGATTCGGACAGCCTTTCAGAATCGGTTTGTATGACACAAAACAGCTGTTGGAATCTGACTTTGGTTCGTAGCAGGCCCCCCTTCACCCTGAGACCTCCGGTTGTGGCCCGTGGGGGTACCCAAGGGACCCTCCTTTAAATCCATGCACAGTGTGGCAGGCAGAATGAGGTGCCTACGACAGGGTGCAAGGTCTTCCACAAACACCCCTTTTTTCAATGGGAGTCTGTATTGTCGGTCGGAACATAGGCTCCCATTGAAGTCAGTGGTAGACTTTCTGTAGGAAAGTAGGATCTGCTTCTATGGTTACCCCCACTTTATGTCTGGTGCTAAGCTATTATTGACTAGTCTGACTAGAATCCTGCAAATTAGGACCCCAGTCTATCAACTTTTTCCCTAAATGGTTATGTTCAGTACTTAGGTAGATCCCAGATTGGATACTAGGGTACCCTTATAAGTCCCTAGTACATGGTACTAAGGTGCCCAGGGCATATGTACCCGAGAGGTCCCCCATGGGCTGAAGCATGCATTATGCCACCCATGGGAGATCATTCAAAATGGAACTACAGGCCTGCCATTGCAGCCTGTGTAAGCTGGTGGTAGCACCACTTACTTAAGATATAGGTTTCCTATATATAGGGTCACAGCCTACGGAGTCCAATCTCCCGGGTTGTCAGGGATGCAGCCATATACCATATAGAGGGGCACAGCGTAATTACACAAGGACCATCTCGAAACTGGCTGCAATGAATCCTATCATATTTTGTATCTAACATGTTGGAATCAAACCACCACACCGTAAACAGTGCTGGAAGTATGATTATGAAGCACTGAAAGAGCCCTCCGTTAGGCTCTCAGTGTTCCTGGTGTCAACCTTCTAGACCCAGACAGCACAAAATGGTTGCTGCCGACCAGAGACACATTTCTGCCCTCCTGCTGATGTGCCAAGCTCAAGCAGCGGAAGGACGAATAGGGATCCTGTCACAGGGAGGTGTGACCACCTCCCAGACAGGAGTTAGTGTATTGGGACCGGGTGGGTGCGCTTGCCAGCACCACTAAGTCTGCATGAGCGGCACATTTGGTGTCCCCGTGAATAGTCCAGTTCAAACCAGTCCTGGGAGCCGTTGACTCCCGCTCTGGTGAAACTGGACAAAGGACATGGGAGTAACCTCCCCCCTGTCCAGACCATCTCCTGGGAGGGTCCCCAGAATCGTCCCAACCCTTTCCTGAGGGTACTTAAGGGCTTACCTGTGGGTGGGACCCTAGATTCGTCATGGGGCAAGATTAAAACCACACACCACTTCTTCTTCTTCCGTCTGGTACTTTGGACTTCGTTTGGGTTCGACTTTGTCTCCCTTCTAGTCTGCTGCATCGTATGTGCCTGTGCACCATACTGGAACCTTCCAAGGCCTGTGGGCATCAAAGACATCTGAAGGAATCTCCCTTGAAGAGAAGGAGTCACATCCCTGCATTCGCAGGCACCGCAACTAAGTTGACCGGTCTGCTGATCCTGAGCTCCTCCAGACTCCAAAAGGTTCTGCAACACAGGTGGTGTTTTTAACTTTTTTTTAGCATTTATAAGAACACCTATTAAACAGAACTATTAATGTCTTTCATGAATGTCCTGTCTGGCTATGTGCCCTCCTTTTTTTATTAAACACTCTGCTGCTTTACCTACTTTCCATTGGCTAACCGATTGTACACCCTGGACAAACCCCATTCTGTAAGGTTTCTACTTTGTACTGCACGCTTTATGATACAAATCCAGTGGGAAATCTTGTTCATGGGTAAAATCTCAGATAGGTTCTTATTCACAGAATTACATTCAAAAAGTGATTTCACCACAATTATAGGTGCATGTTAGTTTTCAGCCCCATTTAATCCACTTTTTTTATCCAGAGCTGCTGGTAAACCTATACATCTGAAGCCTCACTTGCACCACCAGAGCTACAAAAGGCATTCTCAGAGGTTGGCATAATTGTAATCACCCTTTCAAATGGAACGAGCAGTCCGTGACAGTAACACCAAGCAATACAGTTCTCTAGGTTAGCTAATTTACTGCTTGAATTAAGAATTCGGAAATATGCTAATTTTACATGGTAGCTTTAGTAATATACAGCAGGAGTTGCCTCTTACTACATATTGCTAAATTGAGTTGATTAATATTCTCTGCCGCAAGATTAACTCCACCACTGGAGCACTCTCTAGAAATTCTAGTTAAGCAATATTATTCAAGGGGAGGGAACTTCAGATAGTTATTGCCCAGGGTTTAGTCAGAGGTCATAAGGTATAGTTACCCGGGTGTGCTCTACTCGTTATAAAATATTGTTGTTCTAAATCACATCACTAAAATTAAGGGTGACATTTATAACATTTCTTAATAGATGGTATATTGTTCACGGCACTTCTCTGCATGAAGGTTAGATGAATTCTGAAGCATATGTGTGTTTTCTGGGGTTGACAGGGCGTTGACATTTTGCCCTACTGAAATGCATCCAAACAAATGTCTGGTTTTCAGGATCACAAAAATGAGCATACATTACTTCCAATATAAATAATTTGTTCATGCTGTCAAATTAATTTTGAGATGTGGATTCATATGCTCTGCTAACTCCAGCCAATTATGTTAGCCTTTAACAAAGCACGTTTGTGCGTTAGAAGAAGTTGATTTGAGTCAAAAGGTACCCTGTGACTTCTCCTTTAGCTGGAAATGTGCATTGGCACCACTGCTATGTTAGATTGTTTTTAGCATGGTTGGTGAGTGCAAGTACAGAGTGGTGGTTATCTAGAATATGGTGACCATGAGAATGGTGTATAAAAGTAGTAAATGTTAGTATTACAGAGATGTGGCACAAGACACTGACACTGGGGAGGAGGGTGAGTGCATGTGCATCTTCAGCAATAAAAACTATGAACAGATGAGTCAGGGCCAGTAACATTTTCTATTTATAGCATGTGATATTGTAGATATATATGGTCTTTATAGACTATAAAGCAGTACTGACCAAAGCAGTGGCTAGTTGGTGTATGATATAATGTCTCAAACAATGTCCTCAATACTGTTTGGCCAACTTTAGCCTGTTGATAGGTGAGAGTACCCACACAGTAATGCTTAGTAGTGAGAACCTAGAGGTCCCTTATATGCCTTAGTGAGGTTATAGCTGTGGGGAAGGCACTCTCCATGCGATAAACTTCAAAGCACAGGAATGCAGTGGCTCGAATGGGAGAAGAAAAGAAAGAACTCTGGGCCGGATAACCCTTTTAAGGCTTTCCATGGAGGCTTGCAGGACTGGAAGTCTAGAAGGCGAAGATTGTGCCCT
This sequence comes from Triturus cristatus, assembly GCF_964204655.1. Lineage (NCBI taxonomy): Eukaryota > Metazoa > Chordata > Amphibia > Caudata > Salamandridae > Triturus > Triturus cristatus. Next base: position 326,902,167 of record NC_140587.1, read on the forward strand.
ACTTTGCATGTATGTGGCAATATCTCCAATTTGTGGGCTTCTGGAAGCATGAGCTAATTATGATTTTTTGAAAAAGTGAAGGAAATAACCAAAATTGCTTTAGGCCTCTGTTTTAAGGGGGTCCAATTAATCAGAATTATTGTCGTGGCCAAACCTTTTCCATTTTTCTGCACAGCAGTATCTTGTAGTAGGGCGGAGGGGTTGGTGCTGCGCCGGGAGAACCTGCTTGCCTTCCGTAAGTTTCCTCTGGCGACTCACTGCGAAGCTATGGTGTCGAACCTGCAGGGCATGGCCACTACCACAGGGGAACCTTAAGACGGCGAACAACACTAGTACCCAGTGCTTAGCGCTTGGAAGTACACATGCATAGAGTAGGCCCCATTCACATTAACATATAAGACTACTTCACGGAGCTACTGCCCTTAGGCTCTGACAGGGCTGCCCCTTTCCAGCTCACGCGGCAACGGTTCTCAGGCGACTACCCTATCCCTCCTTTGGTTATGTTGTCCTCATTATGTTGTACTCCATGTCCACGGTCTGATTATGTATTGCACCATGTCTAGAATGCCTAATGAGTGTCATAGCATAAGGTCTAATCGCATTGCCACGTTTATTGTAATGACACTATTCCAATTACTATTACAGTAATATGCTCGCTAGCTTACCTGGTAATGCGATGGTTTGTACCCCGGACTGCATTGCTTTGAAGTTGTCAAACATGGTGTTAATATACTGTTCATGTTTTATAAAAATAAGAAACGCCAAAAAAAAGATTTAAACAAAGAAAAATACCAGTCTCATGTAATGGGTCTACAAGCTTCTTTCGGATTTCCATACATTCTTGTGGGAGACTTATGTAACCAAACTCTTAAGATCTCAGATACTAAATTACTAGATTGAATTTTTTGGGGTCTGGATGTCTGATCATGCCTTGTTACTGAGTGAGAATGTCCATTCTGTTGGGGAGTAACAGACATCTTGAGGTGGGTGGAGAACCATGGCTGTTTGGTTTACCTGGTTGCCACCAGGGTGAGGGTGGGGATGTTTTCCATAGCTTTCTTACCATGTACTAAAAAAAGTGGGAGAGAAGGAAAAGCATAAGCATACATCCCTGAGCAGTTCATCCATCTAGCAATCCCATGGACTGTGGGAGTGGGAAGATAGAGTTGAAGTTTTAGCATTTTGCATTACTGTGAGTGGTTATAGGTCTATTTGTGCGCACCTCGGATGTTAAAAGTAGGGAAGTAGAACTTCTGGTTAGAGTGCCCACTCATGTATTAATTGATGCTTCTTGCTGAGCAGGTTTGCAAAGTTGTTGTTCACTAGGAGATGTATCTGATGGTGAATTACCTAATGCCAGTACTGACAGCTGTGGTGAAGGTGCTGCCTTGTTTCTGTAAGTAATAAATATGGGTCATTTTGCCGGTTTTATTATTATTATCTTGTCCTGAATGTTCAGGAAAAAGGTTTCGAGTACTCGGTGATGGGAAAGAAGCTCAAGGTAGTTGAACAGAGATCCCTGCTTCTGCAACAACCAAAAATCCTATTTACTCGGGGGGCACAGAGATGCTCTCCATCAAAGGGTAGAATTCTCACATCTTGTTGAAACTCTGCTATAAAGCACAAGAAAAAAAACATGAGTGATGGCTTAGTGTAATGGAGGTTATAACTGCTCTAGCTGCTGTGCCGGCAGCATCCTGTACGCATCTTTTGAGGGCACTGGAGTTGATTTTGCCCTCCGATGCATCTACCACCCCTTCTTAATTGTTGAAGTAGGTTTTGAAAAGGGGACTGGGCACAGCCTGGCAATTATCGATTAATTACCTTACAAGACTCTCATGCTAAATTATTTGCAGGAGTCCTACTTTCCAAATTATCTGCATGGGCAAAGGAGAAACAGATAATTCAACCAAATCAAATGGGATTAATACAAGGATTATGAACCACAACAAATATATTAGTGTTATCAGTATTAATGGATAAAACTATTGCAAAAAAACGACCACTGTATTTGTGTTATGTGGACTTTATATCGGATTTCGATTGTGTAAAAAGGCAACTACTTTGGCAAAATTTGAAAGAGCAAGGAATTCAATCTTCCCTCTTAATATCGATCCCACTAGATCTGGGCTAGAGTTCGGATGGGTGATGGCTTGTATGTATCGAAGAAAATTCCAACTTCCATGGGCCTAAAGCAAGGGTGTGTTTTGTCCTCATTGCTTTTTAATCTGTTTCTAGCGGACCTAACACAAGCGATGGATGAAGTGAATGTCTACCAACCAAAATTAACTAGTACTCATATATCAAATCTGTTATATGCAGACAATGTTTTCCTAATAAGCCAAACAAAGGTTGGGCTACAGCGCCTGATAAATATGGATATCAAGGTACTGCCAAGTGAATGGTATGGTTATAAACAACACCAAGAGAAAAATGATGGAGGTTAACAAAAACCTATGGACAAAGTATAAGCATAAATGGTTCCTTCAAAACTTGCCATTAGAACAAGTAAGATCATACAAACATCTGGGAGTACTATTCGAAGATAAAGGACCATTTCATCCACTTAAGTCTAAAATGCAAAGGAGAGCTAACACCCTACTGACAGCATTTGAAACCTTGCAGAAGTCACTAGGAGGGCTGACTTACCTACCACTATTAAAAGTAATATCAGCAAAACTATTGTCAACTTTAACATATGGTAGCAAAGCACTGTGTGGAAAAGACTCTATAATCAACAATAATGCTGTGACAAAAATCTTCAAATCACTTTTTCGTCTTTCACATAATGCATCGTCTGCACAGATTAGATTGGAATTTGGGCTAATTAACCAGCTAATTGCACAAAAAGGCCATTTCATAAAAGTTTGGAAAAGAATTAAAATGGATAATGTAAATCAAATGTCCAGTCTGTTATGGCAGGAAAATAAAAACAAATCAGAAGTCTCAATTCTGGAAGTATTTACAAGCCACTTTAGATGACTATTCAGCATACATGTTCCGGGATATGCCAATAACTACAGATTCATAAAAAAATCGGTCGATGAAATAACAAAACATCTATATTGATAAAGGTTCTCTTGCAAAAAGAACACACGCATGTTCATTAATGAATGGGTATACAAAAGTAAGAGTCCAATCATATTTAGAAACTCCTTGGTCTTTGAAGCAAAAAAGTATTTTTTATAAATGCTTGTTTTGGCGTCTTTCCAGGCTTATGTCACGTAATAAATGTAAACAACAAGAGAGAGAGGGTTGAGACACACTCTTAATCCCCCTATACAAAGTGCTTTTTCCATTTGTTTATAGGTCCTGAAGAAAGCTTCGTGTAATAACGTCTAGAAGCTGAAACATGTCGACCAATATAGTATTCATTATATAGGATGTACCTGACCAATTTAAGTCAGTGCTAACCATCCTTTCTTACACTTGTTTTTAGACAGTGCCAGGCTCGTCGCCATTAAAATTGTTTGTGGACGAATCCTGTGTACTTTTTAATTAACACTATTATTTTGTGCACTCATCACATATTAAAATCCTTTCGGTCTGATATTTGCGCTCCGCTTTGAAGAAGCGTCGAAGCACACCAGAGGTGCAGTAGGCACCCCTGGTGGAACCCTATGATGAAGCATGTCACCAACCAGGTTGGTGAGTGAGGGTTCTATATTCATATCAGATTGATTTGTCTAGGGCACATTAATACACTTAGAGTTATTTGTATTGGAATACTTGTTTCTTCATACGCACTCTTCTGTTGTTTAATTTATGTCACGTAATACCTTGGCTTCGATCAATGGAATTGATGCCCTGTTGCTTATGCCTAACGGGAGAAGAGAACATTATTAATTTGCTATGTATATGCCCAAAACTTAAAGATGAAAGAAAATCTATACTTAAGTGGCATTTTAATTCTAGAGGAATACGGAGCTGTAGACAGATACTGATAAGATGTCTACATTCAGATGACATAGAACTGAACTCAGCTTTGTAAAGTTTTTATTAACAGTAAGAAGGGAATTAGACCAGCAAGATTAATTTGAGATTATTTTGAGATGTAATATAGGATGTATATAACATGTAGATTTGTATTATGAAGTCTGAACTATTAAGTGATGCTATATTTAACTACAAGGATGATGTTGATTAATCTATTAAATGTCTGTTTTTATCAATTTTTAACCCAGACTTTTATCAATTATATATTCATTATAATAGGAATGATTGTAACTATATATTGTACGATTTTAATTAATCAAACAATAAAAATTGAATTGAATACAGGGGCCTGTTACAGGAAGATTGTGTAGTGAAATGTGCCTCTATATTGTGATGAGTCTTGTGTTAGATGCTAGCTTTAAATCTCATAGGCATATGTCAACTATATAGAAGCCAATCAAAATTCATAATTTTTGTAGTGTACAGCTGCCGTATTCACAATAATAAATATTGCCTATTATTTAACATTTTATTCCAGACATCAACCATTTCTACGTACTTTATACAAAAGGTATTTCAATTGCCATTTTAAATCACATTTAATAAAAGCAGTCACAGGTAAAGAAGCTCATTTTTCTGCTCTGACAAGGGAAGTATGGATATATGCTGTAATCCAACTACTCCTAATCAGAACAGACGAGCATCAATAAATACCAGTCAGTGAGTGCATGCTGCATCTGTTTTATGAGATGGTTGCGCCAAGCGTTCACTTGACTCTGTATACAAAATAAGAATGTACACCAAATGTACTATGTCAAATTACTGAAGTTCAAAATACAAATCTTTGCCTATTTCATATTTTTCCCCCTTAAGTTATCAGTTTATATTTACATAAATTCATCCTGTATTTTAAAATATAATAAGGTCTCGAATACCTGATTCATTAATTAAAGTCTCTGCTATCTCCCTTCGAAAAACATTGATTGCATTGCTGCTAGCCTCGAAAACAAGTTGTTCCTTTTTTTAATGCATTCTGCAAACTAAAATAATGACAAGTAACTTTTAATACATTTTGCATATATGGACTCCTTTATTAATATGTTAGCATTTCCATTTACAATTATTGTACTAATTAACAAGCAGCACAGAAACTGGATGTAAAAACTACATAATAAAATTACTGTAGACATGTTACAGGGATGAAATGATAGAGCATGTAGAGTGAACTGCTTCCTATTTCTCATAAGTGCCATTAAATGCTACGCCATCTTCTTCAGAAAGAATGGGGAACATTTAATGTATTTGTTTGCCTTCCTATGTGTTTGTAAACAAGGACCGATTTATGCAGACTCAGCATACAATGAAATACTGTAAACAGTCACACTACTAACAATAATGGTACCAAGCGTGCTAGGTGTGTGTATCACTGTACTCATTACTGTACTCTGAGGTAATGCCTATTTATCAGGGGACTTCTGAAGCTGTGGCAATAGGAGACGCATAGTAACATAAAAATTCCCTATAAAGCTCATCAAGATAATTTTAATTTGCATAATATGATTATCTGTTTTTATAAGAAACCATATAAACCAAATCTTAATTGCAGATACATTTCTTAGTTTGTGCTACTACTAAATTATTCTCCTAATACCAATCATGGGGGTGTAACAAATATCCCCAAAGTCAGATATTGGGCTTTGATATCAATGGTATGGTGTCTCACACAGCCACCACAAGCTATACATGAGAATGTTAGGGGAGAGACCATGTCATGTTAGAAAATATCACAAGTAATTTAATGTATAAAAAGAACAAGTCACAAATCAGGATAGATCATTTTCACAAATTTGTACTTATGTTTCCACCAAAATTAACAGTTCAAATCAAGCAAATATATTTAACACTAGGATATATTTTAACATTCTGCTTATGAAACCTTGCAGCATCTCTCAAAAGCATGTATGTTAAGCAGAATATTCAACGAGTGTACGTCATAACCAGTCATACAGTGGGCTCAGAAGTTATGAAAACAGCAGTTATGAAGTTTAAAAAACAGGCCATCTTGCATTTCCCAGTATTTGTCCTCATTTAACATTTCAGCTGGAAATATGAGGTTATTGATGGTCTAGAGTAGGACAACTGTAGAACCCTTAATATTCATCACATTTAAATGGTGTATGTTGTTAGTTTTCGTATCAACAGAATGTTTGAGAATTTACAATCATGCTAAAAAGCTATCATAAGTTGAAGTTGTTTGATTACATTTCTGTTCAATTCTTCCTGGTACCTTGCTTTTTTCGTAGTAAGATGGAGTTATGAGAAATTTAGTATAAACGCACATAAATGTATACTTGAGGGATAATACTCAGGTGCAGCACTAGCAAATGGAAGTGTTACATTTTGCATACAAAACTTCTCTTCCCTTATTGCTCTGCTTAAATGCCAGAAGGGACAGAGGTTCATTCCGATTGCCATTCATGGATTGCTTAAATAATGGCAAGTGATACACAAACATGACAACATAAAGGAACTGAACGGTACAAAAGAGGGTGGTGATGGACCGAGCATCAGAACCAATCAAACACTCACACCCAGTCAACAGATCTGGGTTTGATCCATCACCGTTCTTTAGCCCACTCTACCACCCCAGTTCAGACATGGCCAAATGCAAATCAGTCTGACCCTGTGCCTCATGGGAACAGTCCAGCCCGAACTGCCAAGCCATGCCTTCCCTGGACCGGAAACAAGCTTCCTAGGACCGGTTTCTGGCACTTCAGCCATCTTCAGCCATCTTCAGCCAGGCTTGCTTGAATCCAGTGGCAAAGTGAGCAAGGGACTCACGTCTGAGCATACCCTGCCAACCTATGGCGAACAAAGCGGTACAAAAGAGGGTGGTGATGGACGGAGCATCAGAATCAATCAAACACTCACACCCAGTCAACAGATCTGGGTTTGATCCATCACTGTTCTTTAGCCCACTCTGCCACCCCAGTTCAGACATGGCCATATGCAAATCAGTCTGACCTTGTGCCTCATGGGAACAGTCCAGCCCGAACTGCCAAGCCATGCCTTCCCTGGACTGGAAACAAGCTTCCTAGGACCGGTTTCTGGCATTTCAGCCATCTTCAGCCAGGCTTGCTTGAATCCAGTGGCAAAGTGAGCAAGGGACTCATGTCTGAGCATACCCTGCCAACTTATGGCGAACAAAGCGGTACAAAAGAGGGTGGTGATGGACGGAGCATCAGAACCAATCAAACACTCACACCCAGTCAACAGATCTGGGTTTGATCCATCACCGTTCTTTAGCCCACTCTGCCACCCCAGTTCAGACATGGCCATATGCAAATCAGTTTGACCCTGTGCCTCATGGGAACAGTCCAGCCCAAACTGCCAAGCCATGCCTTCCCTGGACCGGAAACAAGCTTCCTAGGACCGGTTTCTGGCATTTCAGCCATCTTCAGCCAGGCTTGCTTGAATCCAGTGGCAAAGTGAGCAAGGGACTCACGTCTGAGCATACCCTGCCAACTTATGGCGAACAAAGCGGTACAAAAGAGGGTGGTGATGGACGGAGCATCAGAACCAATCAACACTCACACCCAGTCAACAGATCTGGGTTTGATCCATCACCGTTCTTTAGCCCACTCTGCCACCCCAGTTCAGACATGGCCATATGCAAATCAGTCTGACCCTGTGCCTCATGGGAACAGTCCAGCCCGAACTGCCAAGCCTTCCCTGGACCGGAAACAAGCTTCCTAGGACCGGTTTCTGGCATTTCAGCCATCTTCAGCCAGGCTTGCTTGAATCCAGTGGCAAAGTGAGCAAGGGACTTACGTCTGAGCATACCCTGCCAACGTATAGCGAACAAAGCGGTACAAAAGAGGGTGGTGATGGACGGAGCATCAGAACCAATCAAACACTCACACCCAGTCAACAGATTTGGGTTTGATCCATCACCGTTCTCTAGCCCACTCTGCCACCCCAGTTCAGACATGGCCATATGCAAATCAGTCTGACTCTGTGCCTCATGGGAACAGTCTAGCCCGAACTGCCAAGCCATGCCTTCCCTGGACCGGAAACAAGCTTCCTAGGACCGGTTTCTGGCATTTCAGCCATCTTCAGCCAGGCTTGCTTGAATCCAGTGGCAAAGTGAGCAAGGGACTCACGTCTGCGCATACCCTGCCAACTTATGGCAAACAAAGCGGTACAAAAGAGGGTGGTGATGGATGGAGCATCAGAACCAATCAAACACTCACACCCAGTCAACAGATCTGGGTTTGATCCATCACCGTTCTCTAGCCCACTCTGCCACCCCAGTTCAGACATGGCCATATGCAAATCAGTCTGATCCTGTGCCTCATGGGAACAGTCCAGCCCGAACTGCCAAGCCATGCCTTCCCTGGACCGGAAACAAGCTTCCTAGGACCGGTTTCTGGCATTTCAGCCATCTTCAGCCAGGCTTGCTTGAATCCAGTGGCAAAGTGAGCGAGGGACTCACGTCTGAGCATACCCTGCCAACTTATGGCGAACAAAGCGGTACAAAAGAGGGTGGCGATGGACGGAGCATCAGAACCAATCAAACACTCACACCCAGTCAACAGATCTGGAACTGAAAGCCAGTGATTTATAACCCTGTAATCCCCATACTGCTGAGGACCATTGCAAATGCATGTGCTTATTTACTTTTGTCTTACTTTTCTTTAAAATAACAGATTTTAGATCTCTTTGTGACTCATCATTTGTTATAATAAAGCTAATAACTAGATTATACATTGTTTTCGCCAGTGATGCATTATGCATCCTCTTCCTTGTCGTTTAAAAGTTCATGATGCAGTAGATAAAGAATATCTATTTCAATGTTAATCTATACACATAACATGAAATGTCCCAATGATTTTAAAAAGGTTTCAGTGAAGTTCTAAGCTAATAAGAATGCAATACAATATATGCTTAGTAGTGTTTCAATCAGTTACAATGAGTCGATCCAAGTATGAAAACAATAATAGTATATTACCTTGCACACAAAAACACCACAGGAAAAGTTGTCAGTCTGCTTTGGATGATCAACAGTGGAACAAGTCCACCTGGAGATATTTAAACCTTTTCTTCTCAAGAATGCCCTTTCAAACAATAAACAAATGTTTAAGCAAAAACAATATATTTCTTACCATGCTTTTCTTTATATTCACAATGCAGTGAGAAGCCTTTTATAAATACCTTTCCTTTTGATTTCATATTTTACTCATTTTTGTACCAGGGTATAATAATGTGTTTAAACCTAACACAAAGGTTGCCATCACAATTTTTTAAAATGTGATTAAACACTGCATTTTAAATTATGCCAGCACTTTTAATTTCGACTTCTTGCCTAATAAGACATGTGGGGCAGTTGTAAAACAGAACAATATTGTAGAACAGTTTCCATGACTTCCAAGATGGCAATAAAGCACTAACACATTTAGAGCTCAATACTAATGCTGAATTTTCTTTTCGGAAATGTCTAAAATCTTCATGTGAAAAGCACCTTAATAGAGAAAACTCTGGTTCACCATCCATCCCGACCTTTCATTGCTTGTGTTTTTTCCAGAGACTATGTGTAGGCACAAGGAATATGCACAGTGATACATGCATGGAAACACACACTGATGCACAAATATCCAATGTAAAAATACAAAATGTGGTGTTAAGCACAAACACTTTCATTGATAGGATTAAACGGCAGAAATCACACTACTTTTGGTGGAGCTAATTTTGAAAATGTTTAAAACAATTATTTGGGTGCTGATATGGCTAATCAATAAGCAGATGAATTCTAGATAAGGCAGTTGTGCAGCGAAGGGGTGATATGAAAGAAGACACTTTCACTGCAAAGTTTTCTTTGCTCTTCTTCCTCAAACAATGTTCATATGTTGCAACAAATGTGATAGTTACACTATTCACAGATATGTTTCCATTGCACAAAGAGCAAATAAAAATAAAAATAATTGATAAAACTTCCAAACTCATAAATGTGCACTCTTCCAAACCTATTAATCAAATGTAAAAAAAATGCAGGAAGCAACTGTTGTACCAATCAAGTTTTTACTTGTAAGGACATGCATATTTCATACAAATGAAAGTGGGCCCTGCTATTTCAAGATGTAATCATTTCAAGCATTGAATAAAAAACATCTATGTGGAAACAGCAGAACATTTTAGACTATGTTATAAAGTTTCTGGAAATTACACAAAAAAGTAGCATTAAAGCAAGTGTAAGATTGCCACATTTGTGATATAAATGTGTATGCCACATACATGTCATATGCAGTGCCTTGAATTTCTTTAAATATTTGTATTGCATTTCTTGAAATTCTCAGCAAGTATGTATGGTTAATGTTGAAGGACAGATTATGGTTTTGATTAGGAGTTTCACCTACAATGTACTCTACCACAAATGTAGCCGTGTATCCTGTATTCCAAAATGACTGTCCACTTGCTCTATTTAGAGTCTATTTCTGATTGTGGGGCTGTTGGTGTAAATGCATCAGATTGTTTGCCCTATTTACAGCAATTGAAAACTCAAGCCTTCCTAAATAGGAAAAAAAAAAAATCCACACACACGAGGAGAAAAATGTAAGGGTTTTCCAGGTGATTTGTGTTTTTTCCTTTTTTATTTAAAATAAACTCCTGCTTTTTGTGTTAAGAAGAAAATGTGTGCTGAGTGGCTATCAGAAACATGGTGGCCATGCCGAAAACTAAGTGCCTTTAAAGAAGCAGTCATAACAGTGGCTCTTGTGAAGGCACTAAGAGGCCTATTAGGATGGCGAGTGGACCTGAGTCCGCCCGCAATGCTCGCGGTGTTGGGATCAGCCGCTAGACATGCGTCGGTCCCGCACCGTGAATTAGGATGCAACCGCCACCCTGGCAGTCGCATTCCACATTTTAACATTGCGGCGGGTGCTGCTTGCAGCGACACCCGCCGCAAAGTCAAAATCACATGCCTCGCATTTCCCTGCTCCACGTGGCAGTCACCACAAGGTGCCTGCCACTTGGTGCAGGGGGGTACCTAAGTGCACACCCCACCCGCCAGGGGCCAGCAATGGGCCCCAAAGCCAATCCCCGCCAGCCCTTCCATGGCGGCATCCCTGCCATGGAAGAGCCTGTATGAAACCCACATCGTAATATGGCTGGCGGTGCCTGCTGGGCATCTCCACCATATTACTGGCCCAGCACCGCCTGACCGGCGGAGAAGCAGCCGACGGATTTTGCGTCTGCCACGATACCCCCCGCCATCATGATATGGAGGGGGGTATTTCACGTTATGATGGCGTAACGGTCAGGCCCTATGTCATTTCACTGGAAGACCAGAACGTTCAGCATAAAATGTACTAATATTGCCTTAGCATGTTGACAGAAAACATGAAAGCATCACACAACTATTGTTGATTCTAAAAGAAATTAGAGCGTGCAGCCTAGTGTAATATATTAAGTACATTTTAAATGTTGAACTTCTTACTTATTCAACTCTGCCCAATTATATTGACTCAATAAAAAATGTACAATGTTATGTTTGTCAGCATTCTAAAGATTAAGCACATGCAATATATATGAGGATTGCTATTCAGCTTCCACTGTACACGAACACAGAACAGGTAGTATGGGATCAGATCATTTAGTTTATTTTCTAATAGACATTTCATTTACAAATAGAAGAAAACAATTTACATTAAAAAAAGAAATACACTATTCACCCACAAGTATGCATCACGTTGTAGCAATTAGAAATCACTTTCTTCAAACACTACCTTGTAACATCTCTGCAGTGTTGGACCTGGGTATCTAATTCTCCTAAAGAATTAAAGTATTCACACGTCTTGTCCGAGATAAATATAGCCTAAAAAACATAAATTTATCATAAAATAAAATTTAAATCAAACGATTATAGACATCAACAAATCACTGTTGGAAAAAGGCTTTTAAAAGTTCCAAACTTACTGTGAAAAGGATCAATTGTGAGTTTCATTAAAGTAATCAATCTAGAACCCAACACTTAGCTGCTCACATTTTTAATATCAAATGTGTGCTCTAAGCAGTACTTTTAAGAGAATTAGTATTATATTGCAGTGTTTTTAGATTAGCCCTTCTTATCTTGATCTCTCTCTCTCTCTCTCACTCTCCAAACATATAAGCTTGTACCCTGAAGTCTAAATGTATACCTGAAGGTTAACTTTACACCAGAAACCTACGTTTAGACCTGAAGTCTAACTTTGTACCTGGAGTGAAATTTGACACCAGAAGCCTAAGTTTAGACATAAAGTCGAACTTAAAAACAAAGGTCGAACTTTACTAGTAGTAACTTACCTTTGGGAATACTGAAAAGTAGTAAAGTTAGATTTTTGGACTAAGTTAGACATTAGGGTGCCAATTACGATCCGGTAAAAAAAATTCCCGTACGACTCGTATCCGGTCTTTTTACCGTACGAATCGTACAAGTGCCGTACAAACTGGCAATCACGATTCGCATGGTAAAAAGCCCATACGAGTCGCATTGGGAATAATTCCCCACACGTCCTCGGGTCGGAAAAAGTGTCCGACACGTCCTCGGACGATTTACCGTACAAACGTGAAAAGCGAAGTCCGACCGGGGAATCACGATCCGTCCCGGGTGTCCGAATGTACAACCGTATGGTCAAAAGACCGTCCGCACCGAACTCCTATAGCAACCATGGAGACGTCCAAACAGGTACCCGGTACGCGCCGTACCCCCCCAGCCCCCGCATGTATGCGCCGTACCCCCCCCCCAGCCCCCGCATGTACGCGCCGTACCCCCCAGCCCCCGCAGGTATGCGCCGTACCCCCCCCAGCCCCCCCAGGTATGCGCCGTACCCCCCCAGCCCCCGCATGTACGCGCCGTACCCCCCCAGCCCCCGCAGGTACGCGCCGTACCCCCCCAGCCCCCGCATGTACGCGCCGTACCCCCCCAGCCCCCGCATGTACGCGCCGTACCCCCCTCAGCCCCCGCAGGTACGCGCCGTACCCCCCCAGCCCCCGCAGGTACGCGCCGTACCCCCCCAGCCCCCGCATGTACGCGCCGTACCCCCCCCCAGCCCCCACATGTACGCGCCGTACCCCCCCAGCCCCCGCAGGTACGCGCCGTACCCCCCCCAGCCCCCGCATGTACGCGCCGTACCCCCCCAGCCCCCGAAGGTACTCGCCGTACCCCCCCCCAGCCCCCGCATGTACGCGCCGTACCCCCGTGTATGTACACCCGAGTACGTGTCGAACCCCCGTGTATGTACACCCGAGTACGTGTCGAACTGTACGTGTCGAACCCCCCGTGTATGTCCACCCGAGTACGTGTCGAACCCCCCTGTGTATGTACACCCGAGTACGTGTCGAACCCCCCCGTGTATGTACACCCGAGTATGTGTCGAACTGTACGTGTCGAACCCCCTCCCGTGTATGTACACCCGAGTACTTGTCGAACCCCCCGTGTATGTACACCCGAGTACGTGTCGAACTGTACGTGTCGAACCCCCCGTGTATGTACACCCGAGTACGTGTCGAACCCCCCGTGTATGTACACCCGAGTACGTGTCGAACTGTACGTGTCGAACCCCCCGTGTATATACACCCGTGTACGTTCGAGTCGTACCCCCACCCGTGTATGTACGGTGCGTACCCCCAGTGCTATATTGCCGTCCGGACTGCTGTCGGTTCGAATTGTACTTCCTGGGTCGTGAAACGCTGCCTGGAAGCGTCCCGACGTCACGTCGCAGCATTCCCGGATCACATTCGTATGCATATTTTCGTCGGTTGGTGTTTTTTACGATTCGTACGGAAATGGTGTTTCCGTGCGAATCGTAATTCCATGTTTGTAATGTTTTACAACCGGGTACGAGTCGGACGGAGAATACGCTCCGACCGACGGTTCGTACCCGGTTTTTACCGGATCGTAATCGGCACCTAGGTCTAAACTTAGACTTCAGGTCTAAACGTAGGCTTAAGGTGTAAACTTAGACTTCAGGTCTAACTTCCAATACAGGTCAAAAGATAGACTTTTGGCCTAACTTTAGCTTTGTAAATTGGGCCCACAGTTTTTACCACCAATAGCTTATAGAATCTTTACCTTCACTTCTTCATTCATATTTAAACGGTCTAGGCAATGAGGTTAAAAGACTTTAATACTTTTCTACTTGTGTTTATAACAAATAGAAAGGAAATGTGTGTGTAACATAAACCGTACAAGTAGATATGCAGAGTACTATATGCTAAACAAGAGCATTGCAGAGGGAGCGTGGGGGCAGTTTTACCTCTCAGGAGACATGGCTCTTACACACATAAATAAATACATTTCATAATACACTCTGCCTAGTTGCAAAGTATCATGTGAACACTCTAGTTATGTTAAATGCTTACTTTAGATTGAGAAGCCAATTTTGTATTAGCTTGTAGGTTAGGTGGAATTTTGACAAGTCTACAGAAAATGTTCCAATCAAATAACGAGAAAATCAATCTGGGTGAGCACAAAAGAGGAGGGTCAAAAAGATGCGTTTCACCTTTTAACTTCCATAGCTATGTTTGTTACAGCAAAAAAAGAGAACAGAATTACCCGAACTTGTCATGAAACTACAACTGTACTCAAAGGCATGCTTTTGCTTGGTTGGATGTAATTGGTTTATTTATAAAATTATATCTACTGTACAAAAATGTTTAGGGTGGTCTTGAAATTGTAAAACTTTGAGATATTGTGATTGTTAATTTGTTGATACACAGAGAATGTGCAATACACGTCAAAAAATAAAAATAGAATTCCTTTCAACGAGGGATCTTTAGTTCTTTGATCCATTGTGTATTTGCATATCTGGGTTCAAATGTGCATTCCCCAATTAGCTGTGCATCACAAACAAATTTCTGTCATGGCTGCAAATATCAGACAGTGCCACAAGCACTGGGAAGGCAAGACAACATGCCTTGACAGCTAGATCCATGTAGCGGCATCCCCCCGGTATGGCACCTCACTTAAACTGATAGTAAAAAGACTGATTTCAGTGCTTTGGCATACGATCCATGAAAGCCAAAAGAAAAAGAAACAATGAAATAAAAGCCCCACACTTACACTGCTCATAGCAGAATGCCATGTGCAGAATGGAATAGGTGTGTGTTTGGTACAGGGAGGTTCTACAGCAAAAGGTCCACCACGCTTGGATGAAAGCCATGTGCAGTGGAGGGTGGCAAATTAAGTGCAACTAACATATACTTAATATATATATATATATACCACTGAGAACAATAAAAATAAATTTAAGTAATGGTTCATTGTTAAAATGTTTAGATATGGTTACAAACAAAAACAACAAAACCAATGAAATTCCCCAACCCATTTATTGTTGAGCCATCATAAAATAAACTGCACTATGGCCATGAAAACTATTCATTGCAGACAAAATGCATGAATATGTCCTATCAAAATGTAGTCCAATAGTTAACGTAACAGCATAATTGTATATAACACACAATCCAAAGAAAACCCTACTATAGCCATAGGTGCATTGCTGATAATGTTAATGGTAATGTGTTAAGTAATCTTAATTGTGTGACTATTTTTGTCATCTGTGATTGTATTATTCACATCAAAAAGGAGGACATTAGCAATACATTTGGGCTGCAAATTATGATTTTCTTTGGGGGTGATGGGGTGATTTGGTATGGACGAATGAATTGGCTCTTCCAGTTATAGTCTGTAACCACAACTAACTCTTTAACTGTATTTTTTTCAGTCCGGATATGTGCATGCATATTTATATTTTTAATGAATTATAAATATACTACTATAGCACAATGGAAACTATCTATGAATTAAAGAATGATATGTTACAACAGTAATTATAAAAAACATACCACCAGTGTCCAATGGTTAGCGTAATTTACAGCTCCTAAAAGCAATTTGAACTCTAGGGGATCAATCTATGAGAAGAAAGTAGAGAGCTGCCTTGTATGCTGTAGAAAGCTTTAATGGCATTACATAAAGAAAACACAATAAACTGATTAGCAAAGTACAGTATTTGTGTTGAATGCAATATTTCTGAAGATATAATAAAAATAGATGACAGAGGCATTCATGATTGTAAACAACAACTCAGTAAGTGAGTGTGTGGAATGGTGGTGACAATTATGAGTAATGATGTAAGATAGTTTCTATTGATATTAATTGGAGAAACATTTAAAGATTTACCCATTCACATATTTCACTGTCCTTCCCCGTAGCTAATCTTTTTCAGAGATGACTAAGATGATGCCTGTATCACTTTTTTGACAACATGACGACTTAATTCTAGAATTGTGTCAGGAGGAGTTAAGGGATGCAAGAATCTGCATTGCATAATTTATAAATGTTCATGGGATACGGTTTGCAATGCCAAACAAACACATATTACAGAATTCATAAAAAAATAATAATGCTGATGTCAGTACCCAAAGTTTTGATTGGTTAACGCTTGAACATATATTCTTTTTTCAAGTAAAAAAAAAGAATATCTGTAGGTGCGACATAAACGTTTTTCACCTTGTATAAGTGGACAGTTGTATCAGCAGATATTCAGAAAGTATGGTATTTTTCCATGACTAGAAAGATTTTTTGTTATTTTACATCCACCACCAGTTATGTTTTCTCGAAATCACATAGTAGGGCACACTCTATGAACATATCATTAGGACAAAAGAACTCAATAGACACTTTGTCATGTCTGTTATTCATAGCAAGTACATTTTAAGAGCACCACACTGCTCCGCACTGCATCCTCTAGGTTCCATACAATTTTTAGTCTTCAGACAGATACACAGCCATCAACCAATCTTTTAAACATACTCAATTGGAATGTGCACGATTTAACAACACTCTTAGTAACAGCACTAAGATTTTCTAACCTTTTTTAATGAAGGTGGTTTTCTCTTCCAAATTTGGGTCATAGCGTAGCTGTCGATAAGATATGCCTTTTGAACTGCAACATAATTGTGTTTTTTGGTGTGAGCTTTCAGGAATGCGTTGATCACCTGCAATATTCAGTATTAATATACCATTGTCTAATGCTTATCTAAGTCTTTCTCACCACAATCTGTTCACTGAGGATGTGTTCACAATCTCAAAAAGTTTAACTATATATGGTTCTCTTATGATTACAATACACAGAGTTTCTGATCTCTACCTGGGCCCAATCTCTCTGCCACCTTCCCATTTCATTGAAATATGTTGTACACCTCATATTGTGTTATGCCAATGATCCGCCCCTCCATTTTTCCACAAATATTTTTCCACCTCTCGCGGCTTCCCTTCCTACAAACTTGAGATTATATTTCTATCAAAACAGTGTGGTCTTCACACACATTAACTGTTGTAACATAGTCTATGTGGGCCAATCAGCCAAAACCTTAAATATATTGGACATTTTTCAATATTTTACTGCCATTTCATCATTCATTTAAAGGGCTCTGATCACAGCACCCGCAGAGTTAAGATCACTCCTCTGTCTGTCCGACAAACTAATGATTTAACTTAAAAAACACTGCCTTCTATAAATGGCCCTGCACATTTCCACTTTTGCAGCCTTACATAAGGGTTTAACCTGTATCTTTCACCCAGATGTGTAAGGTCGACCTACGGACACTTGCCTCTTTATACTAACAGTCAAATTAAAACCTTGGTTCTTCTGGTAAGCAATCAAGGTTATGCCAGGTAAACCTCACAAAAAAACTAATTTTTCTTTTTTAAGGATAAGATTGTTTGGGTATTGTGAACACTGCATTATGGCTACCATCAATACTACTACTTTTCTACCCATCAGTGTAACTATCCTCTTTTTTACAGAGACACTGAGAACCTTTCCATCAGCATACATAACGCATTCACATACTGCATGTAGCTTAGAAGCACACAGACATAAAGCAATGTTTAGAAATAATTTACGTGTAAAGAAAATATAAAAAGGACACATTTGTTGAACAGTTCAAAATATTGTAATAACCATACATCCTGTGTATTTGATATTTCCTCAGTTCCTGGTAAATTAAAGGTACATATGTAGTCACAAACTAGTGATCCAGTTCAAAATATATTATAAATTCATCCATGTTAAACAATGTGCAATCTAGAATCTTTTTTAATGGTTTTTCTATTAAAAAAGTACCTGGCTTTCCAGCTCCCGGCCTGGTTGAAGACAAACAAGGTCGGAATCAAAAATTCAGTAATCTTCAATCTTTTAAATTATTATGTGTCCTATAAAATTATTCTATGCATCAATAATCCCTGAAAAATAAATGGAGAGTAGTAGGTAAAATGGTTATAAACTTACACTCGTAATGTCGAATTGCTTCCTTTGATACTGATGGATATTGATAACTTGTTTGTGAACATTTCTTAAGTGTTGACATTTTAGTAAACACTCTGCACTGTTTTTGGCTGTCCTCTTGCTTGTTGTCACTGAATGTAACATTTGAAGAGGTAGGTCCTTTTTGGCTGCCTTCTGTTGCACGCTCAGTTGCATAAATCTTGGATGTGTAAGTAGATATTTCACTGCTTTCTGACTTGAGGTCATTGGATTTATTACTGAAATCTTTATAAAGGTATTTTACATGGATCTGAAGTGCTCTATCGAATTTTTTGGAAGCTGAACTTGATTCAGGTTGATTTGTTGTCCCTCCAATATCAGACTTTAATACATTTGAAGGAATACGCTCTTCAAACTCTTTCATTGGCTGTAGGTGGTCAATGTTGACTTTTGGAATAATGTTTCCAGCTTTGTCTCGAATATCAGCCAATTTACCTGAAAGGATTTCAACTATGAAAGGTCCAAGAAGAGAAGGATCTAATTTTTCTCCCTTTCTCTGCTCAGACCGTTCATTTCTTCGCATGACCGTATCTCCAGTTTTTATAGTGGCCTGCAGAACTTTGCAATGTTTTTCTTTTTCTACATTAACTTTCTCTCCCGCCTTTTTAATATTCTTTCTTACAACATTCAATATTTTATCGTGTGATTGTATGCATTCCGGAATAGTTTCGCTTGATGTCACATTCTCAATGTCTTGTTGATTGAGCTGAAAGTTTAAAGTAAATAGTTGATATTAAAGCATACACCAGGAAAGTTCCTTCAAACAACTGATTGTATATACATTGCAGAGTTTGTCTAATAGTTTTAAGTGAAAACCTTGCAATGTTTGCAGCAAAAATAATTTCAACATTTTAATTTAAAACCCAGGTAATCTAATAAAATAAAAGAATAAAACAAATAAATGAAATAAAATAACCTCAATTGTTTCAGGAACTTCTGCCTCTTGTCCAAACATAAGGAAATAAGGACTGTGTTTTGTAGTAATTTGTTTTTTGGTCCTGAGGCCAAACATAACTGCATCTAAGTACAAATCCCAATTTTCTGGTTTATCTCCAACCAACTTACTTAGTGATCTGTAAAAGACATGATTGTTTGATTTGTGCATAAAACATAACTTATATTAGCTTCTCAAATTATAAAATTGTTTAGCTAAGTTCTGATGCTGTAAAATGTTTGACAATATCGGACGAGAAAATATTTACTAGATAAGGCATTTTGGAAATTGTTTTTATATTAGATTCTGGTGACAGAACGTGTTGTTTGTTATTTTTTGTGGTACTCCTCTTGAGATTACAGGGTCTATTATGATGTCAGGCGGATCGCCACTGCCCGCATGGCGGTGGTAATCCGCCCAACATCATCCCCCCCGTCTCCCAGTTCCCCCGCCATATCATGATCACGGGGGCTACTGCGGAGGACGGGAGGACCGTCCGCCGCTTTTCCGCCCAGTTGACGAGTCGACCAGGCGGAAAAGGGTTGAATATGGTGCTGGTGTCTGCTAGACACCGGCATCCATATTACAATCGGAACGAGAAGCAGCCTTTCCGTGGCGGCGTTGCCGCCATGGAAAGGCATGCGGATTCCACAGTTGGGGGCCTGTTGTGGGCCCCCAGGATGTTGGGGGGCTGGGGGGCTATGGTACCCCCCAGCATTTGCATGGACAACGTGGCAGGCACCGCGCAGTGCCTGCCACATTGTAAATGCACAATGTGCAAGCAAAGCATTATGGCGGGCTGTGCTATGTGCACCGCCCGCCACAATCAAGTGGATGGGGTATGCCACCGTGGCGGTGGCATCCTACTTGCCGGTGTGGGACCGCCGCACCACTGCAGGCAGGTCCCAGCACCGCTAGGGTGAAAGCCCCTAAGTATGTGCAGTCAAAAGTCTTTTACAAATGCATCAGCAAAAAATCCCTCATTAATTTGCCCTATTAAAATGACTACTGAAAATCGCAACAAAACTCAGAGGTATATGCAGGGCCACTGGAATTATGCAGCACAGGAAAACCAAATACTGTTGTCAGGGTTGGCTATATATAATAGTACAGAATAGGCAAATTTAGTGGTGTAATGCTTCACACTTTGTGTTAGTGTTACCTCTACATTTTAAAATCTTACACAGGTTAACATTTTTTGGATGAAGTAATCTCCTCATTAGTAACACTTTCACACCCAAATGTAGAAATAAGGTAAAAAAGGTGACCAGTCTGAGTGTGCAACAGGCTTTTTACTGCAATACTTACTGCTGTGTATTTAGCAATGCATGATTTGTTTAAGATACAAAATATTTTGTTTCACTAAATTCTAAAGATTATGCATCAAATGGTGGTTTTGGTTCAGATGCAACAAATCCATATGTATGTCCTTTGACCACAAAATTGCATTTTTCCAGTGGCCATGGATACATTGGATTGGATGTACATTTGTAGAGCGTGAATTGCTGCCCGGAGGCGTCCAAGCGCTGAGAATGCCAGTAACCCGCACAGAGGCCCAGGGGGGGAGAGAAGGGGGTAAATTAGACTGGATGAAATAAAAAGGTTTTTAGCTGTTTGCGGAAGGCCGTAAGATTGGAGTTGGCTCTGAGATGCAACGGGAGGTCGTTCCAGGCTCTGGCAGCATTATGGGAGAATGTTCTACCTCCGGATCTGGCTCTTTTAATTCTGGGGGCCAGTGCAAGGAAAGTCTGACTAGAGTGTAGGCTTCTGCTGGGCGTGTAGTGGGTAATTAGGTCCCGCGTGATCCTGGGGCCAGTGTTCCAGAAAGCCTGGTGAGCTATGCACATAGCTTTAAACATAACTCTCTGGCGCACCGGTAGCCAGTGAAGGGATACCAGTCCGGACCTCACTGACTGTCTGCGGGGAAGGTCGAGTAAGATGCGTGCTGCGCAGTTCTGGACTGTCTGAAGCCTTCTCATAGTGGAGTCAGGAGCACCAAGATAAAGTGCGTTGTTAAAATCAAGGCATGACTGAATTAGACCTTGTACGGCTGCTTGTTTAGCTTCCAGGGGGAGGAGAGGGAGAATTTTCTTTAACATCCTCATGATGCCAAAACAAGTGGCTGAGAGTTTTGTGGATTGTACATTAAAGGACAGAGATCTGTCCAGCCAGACTCCGAGACTCTTGATACTGTTTTTGGGAGTAGGGGGGGATCCCCAACTAGGCGGCCACAGGGAGGCGGGGAGACTAAGATCAGAGGGGCCTAGAAGCATAAGCTCAGTTTTGTCCCCATTCAGTTTTAAGCACGATAGGGACATCCAGGTCTTCACTTCCTCCAGGCACTCTCTGAGCCCGCCCCGAGCAGGGGAATTAGCTGCCTGCGACATGGAGACCACCAGCTGCGTGTCGTCCGCATAGGAGATGATCTTAATCCCGAATGGGCGGACGACATCAGCCAGCGGCCTCATGTACAGATTGAAGAGAGCAGGGCTCAGAGAAGAGCCCTGGGGGACTCCACACTTCAAAGGTCTGCTGGTGGACACAGACTCGCCTTCGAACACACGAAAAGATCTATCTTCTAAGAAGGACTGGAACCAAGACCAAGCTTTATCCTTAATCCCGGCCTGGGATATACGGTACAGCAGAATGTCATGGCTGACCGTGTCAAAGGCCGCGCTGAGATCAAGGAGGATCGTCTGGTGGGGTCCAATAGGTGGTGATCTTCCAGGAAGTTTATAAGTTGTAGATTTATATATTTCTCCAGGATCTTGCTTGCCCATGGGAGCAGGGAAATGGGGCGAAAGTTGCTCAGATTGGTGGAGTCCAAATTAGGCTTTTTTAATAAGGCTCTGACCATAGCCTGCTTCCATACGGTAGGGACCGTGCCAGAAGAAATGGAGGTATTTAAGACCTCCCTAATAATAGGTAGGGTGGTCTGCGAAGCTGCCGTTATTGTATCTGGTGGGGCAGGGTCATCAGGGGATCCGGATTTTACTTTTCGTGCTAAGGGTTCAAGAGTGGCGAGATCCAGAGGGGGGAAGTGAGTCAACGTGGGTGGCTGTTTACTGGGGGGGGAATAGCGGGAAGGAGAGAGGGGGTTGGGGGGTAGGGTTTTTCGAGGGAAAGTAGATAGAGCTTATTTTCTGATGAAAAAATTCAACGATATTATTGCAGTGGATGTATGTCGTTACAACGCACACTTTTACAACGCATGCACTTACAACGCATTTTTTACAACGCAAAATCCATTACAACGCATTGCATTACAACGCATGACACTACAACGCATTTTTAAAAACTACCTTTACAACGCATTCCATTACAACGCATACTACCTTTACAACGCATACCATTACAACGCATAATATTAAATTGCATTTAAGGTAAGTATTAGATAGTATAGGGGTAAAAATTACTTAATAAGTGTTGGATAGTATAGGGGTAAAAATTACTATTCTAACTCCAGAGGGTGCAACAGTAGGGTAAGTGTTGGATAGTATATGGGTAAAAATTACTATTCTAACTCCAGGGGGTGCAACAGTAGGGTAAGTGTTGGATAGTATAGGGGTAAAAATTACTATTCTAACTCCAGGGGGTGCAACAGTAGGGTAAGTGTTGGATAGTATAGGGGTAAAAATTACTATTCTAACTCCAGGGGGTGCAACAGTAGGGTAAGTGTTGGATAGTATAGGGGTAAAAATTACTATTCTAACTCCAGGGGGTGCAACAGTAGGGTAAGTGTTGGATAGTGTAGTGTAATATTATGCGTTGTAATGGTATGCGTTGTAAAGGTAGTATGCGTTGTAATGGAATGCGTTGTAAAGGTAGTTTTTAAAAATGCGTTGTAGTGTCATGCGTTGTAATGCAATGCGTTGTAATGGATTTTGCGTTGTAAAAAATGCGTTGTAAGTGTAGTGCGTTGTAAAAGTTGCGTTGTAAAGGTTGTTCCCCTATTGCAGTGGGTAGTGGACTTGTCCACCTGCAGGCTAGGAGGCTGTTTAGTTCGTTTTTTAATGATTTGGAAAATTTCCTTGGGTTTAGATTTAGCAAGCAGGATTTTCGTGGAGAAGTATGAGGCTTGTTCCGCTTTTATCAGTGTTTTATTTTCACTGATGGCTTCTCGATAGAGGGTTTTATTGTCTATAGAGTAGTCAGATCGCCAACGTCTTTCCGATTTCCGGCAGAGTCGTTTCTTGTCTATAAGAGTCTCCGTATACCACGGGGCAGTTTTGTGGGAACGTTTGAGCGTGATTTTCTTTTTGGGCAAAACAACATCAAGAGATTGAGTAATCCAGTTGAAATAGGCCTGATTAGCTAGGACAGGGTTGTCATTAATCATAGGTGGATTCTCAGCAAGTTTGCTGGTCCACTTGTCAACTGCTAGGTGGGACCAAGCTCTCGTGAGTCTAGTGGTAGGTGTTGGTTCAGGGTTTTTAAACGCAGTCCAGTAAATGGGAATCAGGAAATGGTCCGTCCAGGGCAGGGGAATAGGTGGACTGGTAAGAAGGCCAGGGCAATTGCTGAAGACCGGGTCCAGCAAATGGCCCTTCACGTGGGTGGCAGAGGGGACCCGTTGGAAGAGTTGCAGGGCTGCTAGATCCTCTGCTAAGGTCACGGCTATGTGGTCTGACGATGACTCGAAATGAAAATTAAAGTCACCTAGCAGGATGAAGTTGGATGTGCTAATAAGACGTTCAGCCACGCTAAGTGGTAGACTGACATGGAACTGCTTCGGAGGGCCGGGAGGGCGATAGATAAGAGTGCCGGAAAGGCAACTGTTGGGTGATAATTCAATGGTGAAGGTAAGACTTTCACAGTCCGTAATAGTTTCGGAGACCACTCGGCAGTGGTGTTGTTTTTTATGAATTATCGCCACGCCTCCTCCTCTCCCTGTAAGTCGGTCTTGGCGGGAGATTTGGAAGCCTGGTGGGAGGGCTTCTATGACCGCTGGATCGGCCTCAGGGGATAACCAGGTTTCTGTTAGAAACAGAATGTCTGGTGTGTGTTCCTCTATTAGGAGCGCAATTTCAGCCGTATGTTTGGGGAGAGAGCGGCAGTTCAATAAGAACATACGGAAGTCGTGTAGCGGATCCATGATTAATTTGGGTTTGAAGGAGTAGTGGCATTTAGGACAAGTAGGCGGCAGGGTGTCAGCTTGATAGCTGTGTCGACTACAGTTGCTGTTGGGTGTCCTGAGACTGTGGAGGGTTTCAGCACTGTAGTGTATAGGTTCTGAGGACTGGGAGGCAGAGGGACTGGCCCTAGGCCCTGACTCGGCACGGACGAGCGCAGACGAGCTTGCATTATGCGCGCCTTCGGCGCGCATTCGTCGCGCCCGCTGCGCTCGTCCGCTGCGCTTCCGGTGCATACGCATTATTACAGGGCAGGGAGGGGGTGTGGCCTCGAGGGGGGCGTGTCCCTCGCTTCAGCGTGGCCGATGGCACCTGCCAAGATTCCCACGAGCTCTCCCTCTCAGCGCTAGGTCAGCTGCTGGGGAAGCTTTCAGGCAGGGGAACCAGGAAGGCAGATACTGAACAGTATAGCAGCAAAAGGTTACAGGTAATTTTTAAAACAATGAATGTGCAAAATACGCAAAGGCTATCTCCCGGCTGTGCCTCAGGAGGGGTGAAGGTATTCTGACGTGCTCGCAAGTCAGCGCTCAGTTTATACGCACAAGGGGGCGTGGCCTCGAGGGGGGCGTGTCCCTCGCTTCAGCGTGGCCGATGGCGCCTGCCAAGACTCCCGCGAGCTCTCCCTCTCAGCGCTAGGTCAGCTGCTGGGGAAGCATTCAGGCAGGGGAACCAGGAAGGCAGATACTGGACAGTATAGCAGCAAAAGGTTACAGGTAATTTTTAAAACAATGAATGTGCAAAATACGCAAAGGCTATCTCCCGGCTGTGCCTCAGGAGGGGTGAAGGTATTCTGACGCGCTCGCAAGTCAGCGCTCAGTTTATACGCACGAGGGGGGCGTGTCCCTCGCTTCAGCGTGGCCGATGGCACCTGCCAAGACTCCCGCGAGCTCTCCCTCTCAGCGCTAGGTCAGCTGCTGGGGAAGCTTTCAGGCAGGGGAACCAGGAAGGCAGATACTGGACAGTATAGCAGCAAAAGGTTACAGGTAATTTAAAAAAAATGAATGTGCAAAATACGCAAAGGCTATCTCCCGGCTGTGCCTCAGGAGGGGTGAAGGTATTCCCCTATTAAACAGACCTGCCTGAATATAGAGTCATATTTAGGAAATCATTAGCGGATGTGTCAATACTGCCACATTGATCACAATGCCTGTAAAACTTTGTGTCTTGTTATTACAGACAGTAATGATAAATGTCTCTTGGGGCAAAAGAAAATCTGCAATCATTGGTTGTCCTTTTTCCTACTTGCTCAGTAGTTCTGGTTTGGAATCTGGAACCCAGTAGGCTGAGAATGAGAAAGATATTAAGAAAAACACCAAACTCAAAGTAAAGTATTTGTCACACCCTCATTGGAGTAGTGGTTGTACTATTGCCAATTAATGGTCAAAAGTCAACGCTATAAAATACATTTAAAAGGATGCAATGGTCAACCTACAATCACACAGAGTGGAGATCAGTACCAGCTATAAATAGTCATCAAAGACCATGTTTTAACAAGGGAGCTACTGGTGCTGGGAATGGACACTGCAGCCATGGTAAGCTTTTCAGAGACACCAAAGTTTAGTGGCTCATATCATATGGAGAGCTGGTTGCAACTGAACTCTGTCCATGGTGGTTGAGGAACATCTCAGCTGTTGGGTTCCAACGGGTCACATTGTACTCCCCTGACTACAGAGGACAGTAGTGCTTATGGTTTTGGTCTTTCCGCACCTTAGAAATACTATGTGTTTGGAATTGTATATCATATATTTGTGTTTAGATTGTTCTAGAGTGATATTGTGCAACCCCAAACTACATGCACACCTATAGGGACCAAGGGTTCTTTTGTGTTGTATTTATTTGTATTGCAGTGTCTATACAGTGTGTAATACCTCTTTGCATGGTACAGAAGCACTTACCTACATGGGCGGCAAACTACACTGTGTAAGTTGTGTGGTTGTAAGGATGCTATCTGTGTCTCATCTTACAGGAAAAGTGCCTCCATCTCATGCATGATGACCACTGACGCAAGGTTACCGTGTTATGGAATGCATCATTTAGCAGTATGGTTACTGAATAAGTGCAAGAAATAGACACAATGTATATAGTTTTCAGCATGCTGGTATCTTTAAGCACTTCTGCAGGTCCCTATATGGTATGTCTTAGAATTACATTCTGCTTGGATAGTTACTGTCCTGGGTTGTTCATCCTGACATTTAGTTCAAAGTTAATGGCCCAGTACAGGTTGGACCGAGAAGTGGTGGAGAGATATGCTGGGCTGGACATACTGTCATCCCAATCATGAATGTCATTGTCAAAAGTAAAGAACAGTTTTAGTATGTAGCTAGTTGAGACCTGCAGGGTGGACTAGATTATAGTCCCCCAAACGGCCAGGAGTGTGTGGCAGATCTCTTCATTTATTCCATGCGTACTCTTTTGGTGGTGGCTGGTTAATTGGCTGGTAGAGTGCCAGGTGATGGACAAGACCAGTAATAGATATGTCCTACGTGAGTGTAGGAGGACTAAGCCGTATAACAGAGTTATAGGGCAGCCTGTATGAGCAACAATTGCCAACCGACCACAGTGTAGTTGATGGAATTAGTGTTAGTGTGTACCATATGGCTTATGAATGGATGAAGTTTTGTAAAAACCAGGCTAGCCTTAGGTTAGCTCCTCTTAACTTACCTGGATATGTAATGCAGTGTGTTGGTTGGGTTGTTCCATTTCTATGGGCTTTAGGTTGTAGATTATAACTGAAGGTGCTATAATCATTCGACTTTTGTCCCAGGGTTCTGGGATGATGTAGTTACGTTGGTAATAGCCATGTTTTCAACTGGTATTTCACATGTAAATGCTCCTGAATACTTAAAATTTTGGCAGGTACTGAGCTCC
This sequence comes from Triturus cristatus, assembly GCF_964204655.1. Taxonomy (NCBI): domain Eukaryota; kingdom Metazoa; phylum Chordata; class Amphibia; order Caudata; family Salamandridae; genus Triturus; species Triturus cristatus. The sequence continues at coordinate 326,929,397 of NC_140587.1, forward strand.
AGGGCATGGTGGCTTGTGCTGAGAAACAAGTGCCTCTCATGGATTCTTATAGAAATGCAATATATTCCTCTGTAGGGCAAGCTTGGAGCGCAGTGTCCAGCTTTGTTTGTATTGCTTGATTTTAACTTGTTCTTACAGTTGTCCTTTCCTTTGGAGGCGCTGTGAAGACTGCAGAGTTCCTTGAACATTGCTCTTCCAGTTACAGATATCCAGTGGAGTGTATGGAGGACTGGAGACATGCATTCTCTTCAGTGATGGCAAATAAGGAGCCTTATGGTAGCAGATTTGTTTGGTTGTATATTGTGGGTGATACAACTTGGTGTGCAGAAGTTTAGGCTGTTGGGAAAGTCAAACTTAGAGATTGCAAGTATAAAGATAGCTTAGCACTTTTCTTAGTATCCAGGTATGGACAGATGGCCACAGTGAGTTATTTGTGCTTCAAGACAATCTTTGTGATTTTGTTGACATGTGGAAGAAATTATAGATTTTAATTCATCGTTACCACTAGGCTTCTGACTGCTCTTGATATTGTTGTCGGGGGTCTCGCTTTCCTTGGACGATATGGGAGTACGCTGCTACTTTTTTCCATTGCTGAAAAGGCCAAGATTACTATCTTTGTGGTGTTTCAGGTTTAGGTGCTTACGCATCCACTAAGAAGGGGGACCCCTGAGATTGGATAAGGAAAAAACCTGCCACAATTTGATAAAAGAACAAGGCCCTATACAGGGTCCAAGCAATTAATACCCACGGCCAGTAGGCAAACCAGGACAATGAACAACTAAGTAATGATATGAATAGATTTATTGATCTTTTAATTATTTTTTATTATATCATTTTTTATATGTATATACAGTGATTTTTTGCGTGTATTGGTCAACATCAAAAACCAAAGGTGGATATCAAAACATTACAAGATTCATATACATAAAGTTGCTAACAATCCCACACAGCTCCTGCAAAACAATACGATCATACTAGCACTCACTCAACAGCGACATCATGCACCACATCACATCAGTACACAAAAATAAAAACATATACATGATTAAATAGCAATTCTGCTGTTCAGATTCAATGAATAAAGTTTCAACAGCCCGGTGGGCTAAAAAGCGCCAATGAGCACAATTTCAACAGCCAGATAGGCTTAAAAACGCCAACGCGCGTTTCGGTGTCAGGCCCCCACGGGGGCTACACCTTCATCAGGGCGAAGGAGGGCAGGTGGGGTGGGACAGACACACCTGTAGACAGAGAAAAGATAAAGAAAATACAAATATATATATGTACATATTTAATTGCCCAAATACTGTTAAGGGTCAAACAGCAAATAAATGGTACAAGGTAAAAATTTCTTCTACAATATATGGCTATAGTTCATAATCTGTCAGTAAGGCATGCCAAAAAGATCAATAGAACCTATATATTATAGATTAATTGTCACGGGAGGTTTGCCATCGGTCAAAAGGGTTAGATATGAGAGTTTGAGGATAACATCTAGAATTTGGAATAAAGTGCAGAGCCCAGGGAAGAACCAAAGACATATATATGTGTTTTAAATTTATACACATATATATGGGTAAACGTGCAACTAATCAGTAAGGGTTGAGAAAGCTTCTCCCAGAATCAAAGCAATTGCGAAGGTACAGAGTGCAAGAAACTAGGTGGACACAGATCGAAGACTAATCAAGGCCTGGACGGCAGACACAAAAATTAACCATTAACAGTGCAACCTTATAGCCCATCGGGGAAAAAAAGATAACATATTCAGTATATATAGGTTACGATATGCTCTCAAGATAATGGGACCATAGGGTACCTAGCGGTCAGAAGGTTCTCCGCAAATCGGCAAATACGGTAGTTCTCAACTCGAAGACTGGCTTCTGGAAAAGGATGAGGGCCTGGGGTGTTTATATATCTGGAAAGTTACAAAGACAACATTCAAGAGCTAGACCCGACATTCATCTATTGTCCAATTACGATAGCCGCAAGTGGGCGAAGGACACTGCCAGCTACCCACCCGTCAGTCGTCTGAAGATCAGTCCTTGTTCAAACGGGGGCGGTGAGTGATTCGTAACCAATAGGTCAAAGAGAGTGAAGGTTTATCTCGTCGGGAAGAAAATCAGGGAACGGCAGCCTCCCAGTCAATTATGCGAGGTAGGAGAATGTGGAGGAGAGTAATGGATGCGTCGACGCCTACGGAAGCAAAAGGGGATAAATATCACACGCACTGTCAGCGCATCGAAGGAAAAAGGTGAGAATAAGGGGGTCCAGATAGATTCAGGGCCGCTTACCTATATTCACCAGCAGGAACAACAAACAAACAAACACGGAGCATGGGTCTCGCTGATACGCGGCAGATGCAGAGCTTCCGTGCATGGGAGGATCAAGGGAGACAAGATCTCCTCATAAGTCGATGCAGGATGTCGGCTAGCCAATAGGCGGCCAGGAATAATTAACGCGAGAATGTGTGATGAAAATAAAAAGGGGACTGGGGGGAAAAGTAGTAAAGAACATGCACAGCGGCCATGTTGAGCGAGTAAAATGCACCCGATTCAGATAGAGGGTGTCCAGCTAATCTTAAACGCAGAAGGGGAGATAATGGATAACAGGGATGATCAAAATGAGCAAAAAATAAATAAAAAGAGAACTAAGCAACAGGCACAGCGTCCATCTTAAATGGGTAAGACCAGCTTAAATCAAAAATGGGGGAGGGCCAAATACACTCATTCGCAAAAAAGAAATAAAAGGTCAGGAACCATAATGAGGACTTATGAAAAACAAAAATTCAGAGCAATTAAACGGGTCCCAGGGTGTAAATGTAAGAAGGCAGATGTGAACATAGGCCAGTGGGGTTAAGTTATAGCATTCTCCCAGGGGCAATGTTCATTTAGGCCTTTATTCACTGCGTTAAGGAGGTAGATCCAAAATACCTCTCTTTTTTTGCGGATCTATACAGGGTCTTTTCCGGGATGGGTCACAATTCTCTCCAGAATCGACCACTTGAGATCCTGTTCAGTGTGGTCCTTTTCAAGCCAATGAGGAACCAGTGGGGCAGATAGTTTCTTGGTTCGGATATTAGACTTATGTTCCCCAATTCTGGCCCTGCATTCCCGTCCAGTCTCTCCAACATAAACCATGCGACATGGACACAAAATCACATACACAATGTTGGAGGTACGACAGTTAGTCATTTTAGATAGTTTGACCGCATTCATGCATTTATGCACAAAGGAATAAACCCTCCAGGCGGCAAGTCTCCCTTCTCCGCTCCCCCCATTATTCAAACCAACTGCACTCTGCTACCTTAAATCACCACAGACAACTTTCTCGGGTGCCTGAAAAGGTCGCAGTTTATTCATATAACAACAATTTATATATTTGTATCACATTGCTCATGGTTCTGTACACGTTGCATTGCTAGCCATGTCATATCTTCTGCTCGTTTCGCATTGCCTTGCATTATAGACCCAGCCTTCTCAATCACCTGGGAGGGGAGGGACCCCTTTTTTGGGTTTCTGATTTCGGGTCTAGGCTTCAGCTTGCTACCGATTTGGCAGGTTTCCGTTTGGACCTTTCTGGGCCGCAAGTGCCATCCCGCTCGCCCTGTACCCTTTCGTGGGCCCTCCCTTCTCCCAGAGGTCCCTGCCGTGTGGCATCCCAAGGACCTTTCTTAAGCATCTACTCTACTTTCTTGCGACTGGGTCCTTTGCTTTCTTCTCCTTCTGAACCCCTGCCGTGAGGCATTCCAAGGGTCATGGGAGAGCATTATCTCTAATCTTTGATGGCGGCATGCCGCCCTCTGGCTCCCTCAGTGCCCCTGCCGTGCGGCATCCCAAGGACACTGTGAGAGCCTCCCATCTATCTTCTAGTGAGTTCTTCACTTTTTTGCTAATTTAGTTATGTTAGCTCCGCCATGCTCCCTATGGTTTCTCGATCAGAGGGAGCTCCCCCCAAAACGACCCCTGCCTTGCCCTACCGTTATAGGAAACCCCTCTGCTCCAGTACCCCTACAATATTCAGCAGAAACATATCCATGCCCACCCCTGTGAGGTGTAGTCCGTCATCCATGTGATACCCCGGGGATCTGAGGTTTATGAACTCATGCCTTACGGATCCCCACCCATTGGCCTTGCATACCTTGGCCAAAGTAATATTGAGTTTCCTTCTGGATTTCTCCACTGCTCCCAGGTCTATTGCCCCCCGCCAGGCTTTCCGCACTATGATCTCTGAATAGATTATTTCCGTGGGGCGTACCAGGTGCGCCACTGCCATGAGGCTCTTCTGCATTTCTTCCAGGAGTGCCCTCCGCCCCATTTTTGTCAAGTCATTACCACCCAGGTGGACCACCACTGCGTCTGGTTCAGTACCTCGCTGTAAAGCTTCCCGCACCGTGGGCAGCAGTGGTCCCCATTTCATCCCGGGGCGCCCCAGCCATTCTATTTCAGTGTCCCGCAGCCATATTCCGCCAAAGTCCCGTCTGACCGCCGCCCACCGTTGAGCCTGTGTCACGTAAGAGTGCCCCACGATCCACACCTTCTTCTGTGAAGTGTTCGGACCAGGAAAGGGGAGGGGGGGGAGAAGTGTGGGCTTAGTAAATCGTTGGGCGTATGTAGCGCTTGTATGCGCCGGACGCCCAGCGCCCTATCCCCTTTATTACCCCACCCTCCATGCCTAGTCCTGCCGCCGTGGTGGCTGCCCCTATTCTAAATGAATGTAACCCATATTCCCGTGCGGGGAGCCCCAATGCCCCTAGGGTCTTCCTCATTACTGCTATGAACTGAAAGCGGCTGAGGAAAGACCCATCCCTATGCTGGAAAAGCAGCCCTTTCTTTCCTTGCCCGCTCTCTAGGTGTTCCTTTAGTAGACACACCGGGGAGTGATCAGCATCCTTCGTGCAGTGTAATCTGGTCCATCTCCCCTTGCCTGCCTGGTCCGTCTTGGACCACCGTAGCAGTATGTCCATGTAGCCTTTCTGCATGTCCACTTCCCCTCTGTGTATGCATGCCGATCCTGGGTCCACCACTGCAGGGGCTACCAACTCGCTGATCCTGTATGCCCCGAAGAATGCCACTGCAAACGCTGCCTGGAATAATGTGATTTCCTGTCTCGATGAGCAGATCCCGGCCAGGGCCCCCTGCATCTCCTGAAGAAATTTGAAGTGGATGGGACGCCTAGCGTCCTCTGTTGCCCGCTGTAACCTGCCCCACCCTCTCATGGCCATTCGACATTCAAACGCCTTAGTTGGGTGTTCCCGCCCTGCCATCTTTGTGTAATGCGCTACCGCACTTAAATGTGCTTGGGCCTATGTTTTCAACTTTCCTTCCAGGAAGGCCCAATCAATGAATTCTAGGACTTCCTTCTGAGTAGCCCATTGACCCCTCTTTAGTCCTGTCTTGCCCCTGAATGTCTCCCAGCATTTCCTGTAACGGATGTTGGTCTTTGGGGCCAGTGCATTGTCCAGTAAATCCCTCAACCCGGTTCCACCCATGCCCACGCTTCCTCCGGCATCGGGGTCATCCTTCTGTCTGCGCCTGGGGCCAGCTTCCTGAATTTTTCCCACTGGAAACGAGAAATGGCATCCGCAACTAAGTTTTCCACTCCCGGAATGTGTCTTGCCCTCAGTGCTATGTTGCCTTTCAATTGGCAGCCCACTAGTTTCCGCAGCAGGGTCGATACTGCTGGGCATCGCGCAGCTCCCGTGTTGATTGCTTGCGCAACTGCGTGGTTGTCAGACCATAGCGTGATTTGTCTATTTGCTAGTTGGGGGGCCCAGATGTGGAAGGCTACTGCTATGGGGAAGAGCTCTAACAATGATATGTTTGCGGTTAGCCCGGATGCGTGCCAAGCCTCTGGCCATTCCCCTGCCGACCAAGCAGTCCCTAGTATTGCCCCGAAGCCGTACCCCCCTGCTGCATCAGTGTAGAGTTCCAGCTCGCTTGCCGGTACCCAGGGGGTCCGCCATATCAGAGTGCCGTTAAACTCTGTCAGAAAACTCTCCCATTGGCCTAGGTCGTCCTTCACTCCCTGTGTGTTGCGAACCCTGTGGTGCCTCTGTGTCATGCCCCTTGTGAGCCTGGCTAAGTGCCTGGCGAACGCGCGCCCTGCGGGAGTTACTCTTATGGCAAAGTTCAGTTTCCCTAGCAGCTGTTGTATCTCGCCCAGTGTTGCTTTGTTTTGCTGTCTCAACCTCTTTATGTCGCTTAGCATGTCGGCTACTCTTTCTGGTGGCAGTTTGCATGTCCCTGCAACCGAGTCCAGCTCTATTCCCAAGAACGTCAGTTTAGTTGTGGGACTCTCTGTTTTACCCTGTGCTATAGGGATGCCTAGTTCCTGCGTCATCACCATGAAATTACTGAGGAGAGTAGCGCAGTCTTCTGTGTCTGCCCTTCCCACAAACAAGAAGTCATCCAGGTAGTGGACTCGCCCCCCTCTCGGTGTGTGTTTTCCCAGTTCCCATTCCAAAAAACTGCTGAAGGCCTCGAAATGTGCACATGATATTGAGCAGCCCATCAGGAGGCACTTGTCATAGTAGTAACCCACCTCTAATTTAAAACCCAATAAATGGTAGCTGTCTGGGTGTACAGGCAACAGTCTGAATGCTGATTCTACGTCTGACTTGGCCATTAAGGCCCCCGTCCCTTCTTGCCTAACCAGGTCCACTGCATCGTCCACCGAGGCATAGGCAACCGAGCATGCCCCCTGTTCTAGCCAGTCGTTGACTGATTCCCCCACTGGGTATGAAAGGTTGTGAATTAAACGGAATTTACCCGGCTCTTTTTTGGGCATTATACCCAGCGGGGATACTACCATGTCATTCAGTGGTGGCATGTGGAAAGGGCCCGCCACCTGGCCCAACCCGACTTCCTTTTCTACGTTTTGTCTCGCTACCTCGGGGTTGTCCTTGACTGACTTTAAGTTCCTGCTCTTCCGTGCACCTTTGGGGCCCTTGTATGTAATTTGAAAACCCTGTGTGAACCCCGCCTCTAGCAATTGCTTGTCTGCTGTTTTGTGGTAGCCGTGCAGCAGGTGTAGCAGTCTGCCTGTTTTTATGGGCGTTGGGACCGTCTGTCCTCCGCCCCCTTCCCCCTGACACCTTCTAACGATTCCTGCTTCTCATTTCTTTGGGCCCGTTTTTGGTTTGTCTGCCACTGGCCCTGTGGCTCGCCGGCATCGTATGGAAGGGTGGTTCCCCCCGCATGACCCGCATGCATGCTTGAACCTGCATGAAGCCCCCCACTTACATTCGTCCTTGTCAAACTTCCAGCAAGCCTTGCTGGACTTGGTGGCTGACTGACTTCTCCCCTTGGGATCCTTTCCTAGCCCTTCAAACTTGCCCTTACTCCCGTAGGGACGAAAATTACTCTCTGTTGCGGCAACCCCTTCCCTGGCTGCCACCATGTGCTTAGAGTAGCCTTCCATGTCTTGGCAGTCCCAGCCTATCGTTGGCCACACTTGCATTTTTTCCCTGAAGCCTTCGTCATACTGCAGCCATGCATCCCCCTGAAACCGCTGCTGCGCCTCGTGCACTTTCTGCTCATAAAGGATCAGCGCTGCCGCACTCTGTGGGAATTTTTTAATGAAAACGCATGCCAGTGTCCTAAAGGCTTTTAGCCAGTTTTCTATGGTTCTGTCCACCCTGGGTTTCCTAGGGCCCCTCCTGTCATCATCCTTCTTGTCCTGCGTTGTGAGATCTAAGCCTGCCTGCCGCACTTCGAGCAAGGAAAAAATGTCTATAAATTCTTTCCTCCAAATTCTCTCCTTTATTGTGAGTGGGATAAGGTTGGCCAGCAACCTTGTTGTTGTGGGAGGGTCGCTTGGGGATGGGCGCATGTACTCGCTCGCTGGTTTCCCCTCTCCCGCCCGGTTGTAGCTGAGCCCTCCCCTACCAGTGTCCCTGTGTGTTCCTGTGCAGCTGGCTCTGCCCCTACTTTCTCACCCTGTCCTGCCTGGCTTAACCCCGTTGGCTCCTTGCTCGCCTTCCTGGCTGCCTGCACCCCTGTGTTGGCAGTTTTGTGGTTTGCTGGGCCCTTTACCGGACCCCCTGTGCCCCAAGGTGCATTCCCCGGGAATGGGACCCCCCTTCCTGGCCATTGCCACCAGGGTAACCATGGCGGTGGCTGCATAGACCCCTCTAGCCAGGCCTCCCATTGGAAGGCCGTTCCCCCTTGGCCTGTACCTGTTTGCAATGGGAAGCGCATGGGCCACATACCCTGTATTGCCATATTGTCCACACCCCGTTGGATTCCTGTGTGAACCTGTTGCCCCATTCTGTTTTGGGGCCCCGGACCCCCTTTGCGCCCCCGCGTGCTGCGCGGCACTCCATGCTTACCCTGGGGCCTCTTCTGGTGTCCTTCCTGGGGGGCCGCCGTGCTGGCTACAGACCCCTCGCCATCGCTGCTGTCTTCCGATTCGGAGCTGACCACCTGTTCCGGCGCCGTTGGAACTCTGCTTCTGGCCGCCTGGGGGGGCCTTCCCTTGTTGCTTGTTCCAGCTTTACTCTTGCGGGGGGCCGCCGTTTTGGCTGCAGGCCCCCCCTTTGCCGCTTTCTTTGGTGGTGGCGGTGTTGTTGATGTTTGGCGTTGCCTCTTTCCTTCTCCCAGGGCCCCTTCCTTGATTTGCTGGTCCATCCAGCTTCGGCATTTCAATGCCACCAGGGCCCTGGCTTGCTCCAGCATGTCCTGCAAATCGTCATCCAAGTCGTGGTCCTTGCGCTTTTTCGGGTCTTTCTTTGCTGCAGCTGGCTTCTCCTGCACCTCCCTGAAGCGGGACGGGGGCTGTTTCTTCCTCCCCGTTGCCCCTTTCCGGCTTGTCATCCTTTTTTTACCCCGGCAGCTGCTGGTGCCCGCGTTTGTCGTGCCGGTCTCTTGCAGCTTTTATGGGCAACCTGCCTCTCGCTAGCTTCCTGTGCACTCCAGCGCAAAGAAGAGCTAATGGTGTTGAAATAACACTGGCAGAACGGGATCCTGCCCCTTTAAGGGAGCGCGCCACCTGTGAGAGCGCTCCCCCCCTGCTTTCGATTGTCACCGCTGAACGTGCTTTGGCGCTGATCAGCTGAGCGGAAATGCCGGGGGCGGGGAGGTCGAAGCTGTTGCTGCCTCTAGCGTGCTCCAATACCCGGCCCGAGCGATGCAGCGCAATGTCCCGCCAGTGCCTCTCAGTCTGAGCTGCCGTTGGTGGTGGAGGCTCCTCTCGCGCTATCCCGGCACCACGCTGCTCGCTGCTGGCGGTCTTTGGCAGCCTGATGCCTCGCTTCCCTGGGAAAGGCGACGGCGGGTGGGGGCTCCTGCGTACGCTGCCCCGGTGCTTCCGCAAGACCCAACGGCTCCTGGCGAAGCACTGCGGACGCCTCGCTCGCTGCAGGCGCTGCTGTCGGAGGGAAGCCCGGTGCCTCGGCCCCGGCCCCCGTTAGCTCGGACAACGATGGCGGGGGTGGAGGCTCTTGTGCACGCTGCCCCCGTTCGTCCGCTGCTGAGGGAGTGCCGTCGCAGGTTCGTGGTCGCTCACGGTCTCCGAGGATGCCCCCACCGCTCTGAAACCGCCGTTGCCTGGCAGAGCGGACCCGTCGGCTGGAACGTCTCCTGGAGCCTGCCGAGTCCTTGCCGAGCTGGTTTTTGGCGCGAAAAGCCCGATGATCGCCTCCAGGTATGTCCAGCCGATTCTTCTTCCTTTGTCCCCAAATGCGGGGAGAGGGGGGGGATGTGTGATTCCAATAGGGCTGTGTGTCCCCTTTTATTCCCCCCCCTGGCCCCTACCCTCGCCCCCTGATTGGGGGGCTCGTTTACGCCAAAGGGGGGGCCAATCCTGGCCCCCGTCAGCCTAGCCTATATGCTAATGTGGAGGGGGGCGGGCGGGGGGAGGGCCTCTGCCCCCGGATGGCGTTTTGCCCGGGCCTCTACTGGGTCCGGCTTTGCCTACCCGGCCCGGATCCTTACTCAAGACTGAGTAATGCACAAAGGAATTACTTAAAGACTTACCCATTGACATGTTTCCCTGGCCTTCCCCATAGCTATTCTTTTTGAGAGATGACTAAGATGATGCCTAAAATAACCCTGTATCACTTTTTTGACAACATGATGACTTAATTCTAGAATTGCATCAGGAGGAGTTAAGGGATGCAAGAATCTGTATTGCATTATTTATAAATGGTTATGAGATACAGTTTGCAATGTCAAACCAACACATATTACTGAATTCATAAAAAACGAATAATGCTGATGTCAGTACACTAAATTTTGATTGGTTAACGCTTGGACATACATTCTTTTTTTAATTAAAAAAAAAAAAAAAAAAGAATATCTGTAGGTGCGACATAAACGTTTTTCACCATGAATAAGTGGACAGAGTTGTATCAGCAGATATTCAGAAAGTATGGTATTTTTCAATTATTAGAAAGATTTGTAGTTATTTCACATCCATCGGCAGTTATGTTTTCTTGAAATCACATAGTAGGGCACACTCTATGAAAAAATCATTAGGAAAAAATAACTCAATAGACACTTTGTCATGTCTGTTATTCATAGCAAGAACATTTTACCAGCACCACACTGCTCCGCACCGCATCCTCCAGGTTCCATCCAGTTTTTTGTCTGCAGACAGATACACAGCCATCAACCTAGCTTTTAATCATACTCAATTGGAATGTGCATGATTTAGCTACACTCGTAGTAACAGCACTAAGATGTTCTAACCTTTTTTAATGAAGGTGGTTTTCCCTTCCAAATTTGGGTCATAGCGTAGCTGTCGATAAGAAATGCCTTTTGAACTGCAGCATAATTGTGTTTTTTGATGTGAGTTTACAGGAATGTGTTGATCACCTGCAATATTCAGTGTTATTAATATAACATTGTATAATGCTTATATAAGTCTTTCTCACCACAATCTGTGCACTGAGCATGTGTTCACAATCTCAAAAACTTTAACTATATATGGTTGTCTTATGATTACAATACACAGAGTTTCTAATCTCTACCTGGGCCCAATCTCTCTGCCACCTTCCAATTTCATTGAAATATGTTGTACACCTCATAGTGTGTTATGCCAATGATCTGCCCCTCCGTTTTTCCACAAATATTTTCCCTCCTCCCTCCTCTGACGGCTTCCCTTCCTACAAACTTGAGATCATATTTCTATCAAAAAAGTGTGGTCTCTTAAGTGCGCTGGAAACAGGAACCAAGAAATACGATCCAGAGTGCAAGTAGTTGATAAATGTTGGTGAGGTTTATTTTCAGGTTAGAAAGAAGGGAGCCCACGGCAGAGGACTTGACAAGTGTTGAGTCAAAGCACAACTGTCATGGGGTACAGAATAGTAAGGGTTACAGTTCTACAAATAGAATGTACACAATTAAAGGAACAGGTGAAGAATAAAACAAATGATAAGCATGAATGACGAATTACACTAAGCATACTACATACCCCCATCACAATAAACAGAACAAAAAAATTGAATAAAAATGAGACAATTGAATAAGTAAATCTAAATAAACACAACAAAAATATATATATTAATACAAGATATAATCCCTCAACTTCATGGGTGGTTTGCAAACACGATGACTATGTGCATTTCCATCACTGACTGAGAAGTGGTTATGAGAAACAACTTCTGAAGTATTTAGGGAAGGATTAACAATGCATGAAGTGGTGTTGTTTGTATGAGAATGAGAAATGTCAAAACCAGGACCAAAAGTGGAGTCAGAATCATTTTCTGCATTCCTGTTAGCATATATTTTGTTGAAAATGTTAACTTGAGGTTTGGTAATTTTAACAACACTGTTCTTGCTCCACCAACCTCTGTTCTCTAAAAGAACTGAGGGTTTGGTAACTTTGATTATTCAAACAGGTAAAGAAAATCTAGACTGACCTTTACAAACTTTAAATGGTTTTTTGATAAGGACCCAGTCATTGGGTTTATAATCAATATGCGATTTAGAATGAACATCATAATATTTCTTTTGTGCTGTTTAGTAATAACAGTTTCCTTTATCATTTGATGGTCTGATAACATGTTCCTCCTCTTTTCCAAATCAGAACCCGCTGCTAAATTGTTGAACCATTTCGGTATCAGTTTGGAATTAGCTTCTCTGCCTCTAAGAGCTTTAAAAGGTGTAGTGTTAGTAGTTGAATGAGGTGAATTGAGATATGCCCAAATCTTATTTTGTAGGAAATCACTTACATCCATGTTGGAAGCTAGAGCAGTTTGCACTCCTTCCTTTATGAACCGGTTCGCTTTCTCCACCAATCCATTCGAAGAAGGGCAGTACAAGGCAACTTTGAGATGTTGTATGTCGCGACTTGTTAAGAACTCGGTAGCTTGATTAGATAGAAAATGTTGGCCATTATCAGTAGCCACATAATTAGGAGTGCCCAAAGTAAGGAGACTAATGGTTTATGGTCAGTAAAAACTTCACAAGGAATGCCCAAATGTAGGTTTTAAATTTTTGGATGGCCCATACAATGGCAAGTGCTTCGCGTTCGATAGTACTATAGTTGCATTCGGTGGGTGTTAACGCACGAGATGCAAAAGCAATAGTACTCTCTTTACCATCGACCCACTGGTCAAAAACTGCTCCAAGACCTTTTTGGCTAGCATCCACACACATGAAAGGCCTGGTGTTAGAAATGGGATCTCTGGTTGGCTAAGGCTTGCGCCAAAGCCAGGCAGAGACCGCCACTCTAAGTCAGGGCTGGGGAGTTACACGCCAAAGATAACCCCTGCTCACCCCCTTGGTAGCTTGGCACGAGCAGTCAGGCTTATCCCGGAGGCAATGTGTAAAGCGTTTGCACGCACACAGCAACACAACCCTAGGCCCACCACAAAGGAAACTCCACACAAGGTTATATATAAAAAATAGCCTTTGTATTATAATAAACACATTAGATGATAATCCCATAATTTACACTGTGCCAACTGGCACTGGGCAGAATTTTACAGGGGACTATTTACACAAGACAGGGCCACATGGACCACTGTTCAAATTAGCACAAATCCCCAATTGTAAATGTAGAACATATACCAACTGTAACACAAATTATAACTGTAGAGCACAACCAGTAACTACTGGCGCAATAATGACCTCAGCATTATCACAATAGAATCAGATATAAAACCTATCCTGTATGCATCCCAGGGGCATAAACATATTATGCAATCTCTCACAAGTCTAACACATTAGACCCTACCTCCTAAGTATAATTACACTAGGGGCGTACATCACACAGGGAAGTATAATCTCCCTAACATAAACCTAAACAGGTAAAACAACCACCTATGCAGAAATCATATCTAGAGGTATAAAACACAGGGTGCGCAAAACATACTACACACGGTACATTTCCTAGCACCATAAGCATTAACACAGGGTGCGCAAAACATACTACACCCGGTACATTTCCTAACACCATAAGCATTAACACAGGGTGTGCAAAACATACTGCACACAGTACATTTCCTAACACCCAAAGCATTAAACCACAATAGTACTTCAATCACATTAGGGTCCGGTTGCACCAGAACCTAAACGTAGCAGCTGCCCACTACGTGCTGGCCAGCTGGGGACAAGAACAGGGCCTAAACGCTGCAGCTGGCACTAAGTGCTGCGCAGCTGTGGCAGTCAAATCTGAGGAAACCAATGTGCCCCACGTTGGAGCCATCTGGATCAGAAACCAAACCTGTCCCCATGGAGCGCACGGGCTCCTGAAATCAATATGCGCCAACACAGAAAAAGAAGGACTGGCCCTGAGCACTGGGGCGCGCACTGGTGTTTTAAATAAATGAAATGTGGAATTGCTGGAGCCACGGAGGCTCTAAAAATAATTATGTCCTGGGAGCCACACGGGGCTCTTAGAATAAACATGCCCCGCCATTGGAGTGGCCCGCTGCCATCCGGGGCCACTCTGGAAAATGGCACCGCTATGGTGCCTGGACAGGTAAGGGGGCACGGGCCCTCACTGGTCCCACACGGAGTCTCCAGAGAAATTCTGCACCCTTGCTGGGGCGGCCCTCTGCGAGACGGGGCCGCCCAGCACCGTCAACGTGCCTGGAACAGGCACCAGCACACTAGAGCCCCAGCGACACTCACCGGCTCTTTCTTCACCCGGTCCCTCTTCTGGGACCGGGGCTTCCTGCTAACGCCGCCCGTCTCGCGCTTCTCACGCTTCTCACGGGGCTCCCGAGGCTCCCAGCCACTCAAGGAAGCCCCGCTGGAACGCAAGGCAGCTCCCGGCATGGTTCTTCACCTGGGTCCTCTCCTAGGGCCCAGGACGTCTCTTCGCGTCGCCCGGTCCGCTTTCTCGGGACCGGGGCTTCTCTGTGGGCGGCAGCGGCGTGCGTGGGACTTTCTTCTCAAAACCGGAAGTCCCGCCCGCCGTCAGGCATCTCGTTGCCTGACTTCCGCCCGGTCCGCGACTCGGGCCGCAGTGGTGATTTCAACAGCGGCAAATGAGGGGTAGGCTCCCTCGGTGGGGAAACCAAGTCAACAAGCGGGGTGGGTACCCACAAGGGCTCACATCCGCGGGGTGGGCACCCGCCATCAGAGAACAAGAAAACGGCCATGAGGGGTAGGCTCCCTCCGTTAAAAACAATATAAAACGGGGTGGGCACCCGCTAGGGCGGACAACGCGGGGTGGGCCCCTCATCCACGAAACAGAATATCTTCAATGCGGCCATGACGTGGGGTGGGCTCTCGCTATGAAATCAGCGACAGCGGGGGAATCCCTACATCGGGTTTCCCTCGAAAATTATTGCAGCCCAGCGCTGCAAGGACCAGGCACAGAGGCTCCCTCTCAAATCAAAGGGGGCCAATTAAGTTAAAGCGCTCCCAGGCGCTAGAAGAATGCAAAGGTCCTGGGGCAAAGGAAAAAAACCCACAAAAGTCCCAGAAGTCCATCAGGCATCCAGGGGCTGGGCAGGGCCCAGGGAGGCAAGCCTTACCCTGGGCCCCAGCAGCAGCACGCCCCTGGCAGATTCGAGTCCAAGAACAAGAACATTTTCATAGGGTCACAGCCCCTCTTTTATACACAGAATCCTTTGTCTCCAAAGGTGCAGGGAAGGGGCGAACCAGATGCAACTGGTTCCTGAGCACTTTGTTTTGCTCAGCCCCTCTCCCTATTCACAGGACAGGCCAGGGACATCAGACGCACCACAGGGGGTGGAGCCAGCATTGTGGAGGGAAAGCCCAGCCCTATTCAGGTCCCAGGTGTACTCCTCCCTGCCATCAACATGCAGATCTCTCCATTCACCACCGGGGCAGACCCATCCTAACTCCTGGAGCCAGGCACACCAGCCAATCACAAGCCAGACAGTCACTGCACATTTATTACACAGACATGCCAGCTTCTAGAAGTGGCACTTCTACACTAGACACAGTAACGCCGCACACATCATCGCGCAGCATTCAATCACACGAGTTCGCACATACCAAACTCGACCCTGCACTCCTCTCACATCAGGACTTAACACGGTCACTCAGATCCCCAATGCATTCCTATGGGAGGGCAGGTCAGTCTCACTAAAACATACACAGAGCGCACGCACTTTTCACTGGAACACAGTGTAAAAGCGCCTAGAGGCCTAAAACCACTAATGCAACATAGGAAAAAGGCTAGGATAAATGCAAAAAGTTCTAGGGGTAAACTTGCCAGAAGGGCCAAGTCCAACACTACCCCCTTCCAGCCAAAACGCAGGGCAGACCAATCACCACCGTGATGGTCTCCCCTGCTTGGGGCGATAGAACACGGACGCAGGCCCGCACTGCAGGGACACCCTCCGATTCTACGCCATTCTGAATCAACGTGGTTCCATCTGAAAAAAAAACCCAGGCCCAACTAGGCTACCCCACTGATACTACCTAGTTGTCCACGGCCAGGACCAGGCCCTAGGCCACCCAGATACCACTGGTCCTTGCCAAGCACAGAGTGGGGGGGAGTAACCCCTGGCATCCAATTGCCATTCTCCACTCTCCTTCTCAGTGTAGTTCCAAACTACCACTGATCCTTCAACCTAGGGTCCGCACCCTCAGGCTGACCAGAGGTCACGGGCAAGAGTGCCCCACCCTACCTCTACATCTGGGGTTCCGCACCCTCCCAGGGAAGCACCCACCAGAACACAACTCTCCCACCAGCCCAGGACCTCTCTCCATCAACTGGTCTACCACCTGGGATCCACATTCACCGGATGTACCGGGGTCAGAGGCGAGGCCGTCCTCCCTCTGCACCCCCTTCCAGAGTTCCGCACCCTCCCAACTGGAGTGGTACCCCTAGAAGGCAAACCGGCCAGGACACTGATTACAGCCCCCTGACGTCCAGATCTGGAAACACCGACTACTGGCTCCCCAACCTAGGGGCGAACCCTTTGGTCAGATGCCTGGCGAACCAGGACTTAACAAGGGTAACACATAACTAATGGGTCGTGTGACAGCCTGCCTGGCGCTGATCTCACGACCTCCTGTCCATCTGACAGTGCGTGCAGACCCAGGACAGAAGTGGCGACACCATGGTACTCAGTGGCGACTCAGCCCTCCCGGCTGGTCCCTGACCTACTGGTTCCCATTGGGGACTCCCTCCCCCTCTCACCCCTCCCTCTGGACTTCCGCACCCTCCCAACTGGAGCGGTACCGCCAGACACTAGGACTGCTGGAGCTCTTATTACAGACACTCCACGTCCTCTAGACACTGGGAGATCCTGCACAAGTTGAAAATTAAGTACACACACAGTTCCTTACTCCTTTCTTGGGCAGTCAGGCAACCACTGCAAGCCACTTCCCCCAGTTTCAGGGATAGCCTCTCCTAAGTTTCATCTGGTTCCTCTACCCAACAAAAGCTTCTCCTTGTTTCCTAAAGTGATCACTCCCAAATGCCTCTTCAGATCCTAGAACACGGGAAGATCCTCCTCAAATGGCTTATTAGTACAGCCTAGGCTCTTTTTCCCGGTGTTCCCTTAAGAAACCATCCAGGCCCTGAGACGGGTTGAGGCTCGGAATACGGCCCAGTTGCACACCTTCCTCACAGGACATGATGTGGGGCTTGGCAACCCTCTCACTATACCGGGACCTAGCTGGGCTACCCTGAAACTCTTCCACCACTCTGGCTGGAAGACACCTCAGCCACTCCTTTTGGAATCACTCCCCAATCACCTAACACGGGGAGATCCCCCCCTAAAAGAACAGTCCAACCAGACAGACTAGGCACCCAACGTGGTGTTCCTTCTAAGAACCATCCAGTGTTGAAAGACGGGTTGAGGCTCGGAATACGGCCCAGTCGCACACCTTCCTCGCAGGACATGATGTGGGGCTTGGCAACCTTCTCACTGTGAGGGTACCTAACTCTGAACATCTTCCACCCCCCTGGGTTGGAAGACACCTGCACCATTTTTCTAGGGTCACTCCCCCATACAAGCTCCCTATTTCAGTGAACTCACACCCAAGTATTCAGTAAGCTCCTTATCTCAGAGAACTCAAACTCACCTGTCCAGTGCAACACACCATTCATCCACACATACACCCCCCAGACTGGTAAGACAGTTTCTTCCGCCCCTGATTTCTCAACCTGACCACCCCTACGTGACACAGGTACCATTACTCCGGGAACTGGGAATGGGAATACATGCACTGGACACACATCTGCTGCCACCACTGGATCCCCACCCTACTGGTGAATCCAGAAAACACACTGCACTTAGGGGATGATCTACCCTCCCGAGCTAGTGACTTCATACCAATTAAGTCCCCACTGTAGGCAAGCCCAAGAAATAGCAATCAGCACAGGGGCAGTTACCTCCTCCAGCTTCTATGGTTTCTGTCCTTGGCAGGACACTCAACTCAAAGTGCACAAGAAACACATTTCCACAGAAATGACACTTAAAACAACCTTAGAACAATAATCCCTTTCCATGTGACTATCTAAAATGCAGAGTTTTGCAGTGTAGCCAGTTGTCGCTGTGGTACTGCGCAAACACAAGTCCTAATCCCACCGCTGATCACCAATGTTAGAAATGGGATCTCTGGTTGGCTAAGGCTTGCGCCAAAGCCAGGCAGAGACCACCACTCTAAGTCAGGGCTGGGGAGTTACACGCCAAAGATAACCCCTGCTCACCCCCTTGGTAGCTTGGCACGAGCAGTCAGGCTTATCCCGGAGGCAATGTGTAAAGCGTTTGCGCGCGCACACAGCAACAACACCCTAGGCCCACCACAAAGGAAACTCCACACAAGGTTATATATAATAAATAGCCTTTATATTATAATAAACACATTAGATGATAATCACATAATTTACACTGTGCCAACTGGCACTGGGCAGAATTTTACAGGGGACTATTTACACAAGAGAGGGCCACATGGACCACTGTCCGAATTAGCACAAATCACCAATTGTAAATGTAGAACATATACCAACTGTAACACAAATTATAACTGTAGAGCACAACTAGTAACTACTGGCGCAATAATGACCTCAGCATTATCACAATAGAATCAGGTATAAAACCTATCTTGTATAAATCCCAGGGGTATAAACACATTATGCAATCTCTCACAAGTCTAACGCATTAGACCCTACCTCCTAAGTATAATTACACTAGGGGCGTACATCACACAGGGAAGTATAATCTCCCTTACATAAACCTAAACAGGTAAACCAACCTCCTATGCAGAAATCATATCTAGAGGTAAAAAACACAGGGTGTGCAAAACATACTACACACGGTACATTTCCTAACACCATAAGCATTAACACAGGGTGCGCAAAACATACTGCACACGGTACATTTCCTAACACCATAAGCATTAACACAGGGTGCGCAAAACATACTACACACGGTACATTTCCTAACAACCAAAGCATTAAACCACAATAGTACTTCAATCACATTAGGGTCTGGTTGCACCAGAACCTAAACGTAGCAGCTGCCCACTACTTGCTGAGCAGCTGGGGACAAGAACAGGGCCTAAATGCTGCAGCTGGCACTAAGTGCTGCGCAGCTGTGGCAGTCAAATATGAGGAAACCAATGTGCCCCACATTGGAGCCATCTGGCTCAGAAACCAAACATGTCCCCATGGAGCGCACGGGCTCCTGAAATCAATATGCGCCAACACAGAAAAAGAAGGACTGGCCCTGAGCACTGGGGCGCGCACTGGTGTTTTAAAAAAATTAAATGTGCAATTGCTGGAGCCATGGAGGCTCTAAAAATAATTATGTCCTGGGAGCCACACGGGGCTCTTAGAATAAACATGCCCCACCGTTGGAGTGGCCCGCTGCCATCCGGGGCCTCTCTGGAAAATGGCACCGCTATGGTGCCTGGACAGATAAGGGGGCACGGGCCCTCACTGGTCCCACATGGAGTCTCCAGAGAAATTCTGCACCCTTGCTGGGGCGGCCCTCTGCGAGTCGTGGCCGCCCAGCACCGTCAACGTGCCTGGAACAGGCACCAGCACACTAGAGCCCCAGCGTCACTCACCGGCTCTTTCTTCACCCGGTCCCTCTTCTGGGACCGGGGATTCCTGCTAACGCCGCCCGTCTCGCGCTTCTCACGGGGCTCCCGAGGCTCCCAGCCACTCAAGGGAGCCCCACTGGAACGCGAGGCAGCTCCCGGCATGGCTCTCCACCTGGGTCCTCTCCTAGGGCCCAGGACTTCTCTTCGCGTCGCCCGGTCCACTCTCTCGGGACTGGGGCTTTTCCGTGGGCGGCAGCGGCGTGCGCGGGACTTCCTTCTCTAAACCGGAAGTCCCGCCCGCCGTCAGGCATCTGGTTGCCTGACTTCCGACCGGTGCGCAGCGGTGATTTCAACAGCGGCAAATGAGGGGTAGGCACCCTCGGTGGGGAAACCAAGTCAACAAGCGGGGTGGGCACCCGCAAGGGCTCACATCAGCGGGTGGGCACCCGCCATCAGAGAACAAGAAAACGGCCATGAGGGGTAGGCTCACTCCGTTAAAAACGATAAAAAGCTGGGTGGGCACCCGCTAGGGCGGACAACGCGGGGTGGGCACCCGCAGCCACGAAACAGAATACCTTCAATGCGGCCATGACGCGGGGTGGGATCCCGCTATGAAATCAGCGACAACGGGGGAATCCCTACATCGGGATTCCCTCGAAAATGATCGCAGCCCAGCACTGCAAGGACCAGGCACAGAGGCTCCCTCTCAAATCAAAGGGGGCCAATTAAGTTAAAGCGCTCCCAGGTGCTAGAAGAATGCAAAGTTCCTGGGGCAAAGAAAATAAATCCACAAAGGTCCCAGAAGTCCATCAGGCATCCAGGGGCTGGGCAGGGCCCAGGGAGGCAAGCCTTCCCCTGGGCCCCAGCAGCAGCACGCCCCTGGCAGAGTCCAAGAACAAGAACATTTTCATGGGGTCACAACCCCTCTTTTATACACAGAATCCTTTGTCTCCAAAGGTGCAGGGAAGGGGCGAACCAGATGCAACTGGTTCCTGAACACTTTGTTTTGCTCAGCCCCTCTCCCTATTCACAGGACAGGTCAGGGACATCAGATGCACCACAGGGGGTGGAGCCAGCATTGTGGAGGGAAAGCCCAGCCCTATTCAGGTCCCAGGTGTACTCCTCCCTGCCATCAACGTGCAGATCTCTCCATTCACCACCGGGGCAGACCCATCCTGACTCCTGGAGCCAGGCACACCAGCCAATCACAAGCCAGACAGTCACTGCACATTTATTACACAGACATGCCAGCTTCTAGAAGTGGCACTTCTACACTAGACACAGTAACGCCGCACACATCATCGCGCAGCATTCAATCTCACGAGTTCGCCCATACCAAACTCGACCCTGCACTCCTCAGGACTTAACACGGTCACTCAGATCCCCCATGCATTCCTATGGGAGGGCAGGTGAGTCTCACTAAAACATACACAGAGCGCACGCACTTTCCACTGGAACACAGTGTAAAAGTGCCTAGAGGCCTAAAACCACTAATGCAACATAGGAAAAAGGCTAGGATAAATGCAAAAAGTTCTAGGGGTGAACTTGCCAGAAGGGCCAAGTCCAACACCTGGCATTTGGGACAAAAGGATGTACTGCTGGTGTATTTATGACTAATAACTTTACTCCATTGAAACATTCTTGAAGTGTGTCATTCCATGTGAATTTACAAGCTTTCTTGAGTAGAGACCTCAATGGTTGTATTATTTGTGCATAGCCAGGCACAAATCTAGCATAATACTCGCAAAGGCCAAGGAAGGAACGCAAAGTGTCTTTGTCAGTAGGAGGGGGAGCATTACGTATCGCTTCAGTGTTGCAAAATTTTGGTCTGATACCTTCGTCAGAAATGAGATGGCCTAAGTATTAAACTTCACAAACTAATAGTTTACATTTATTGGCTTTGATAGCCATACCTTTATCTTGTAAAATTTTGAATAGTTTTTTGAGGATAAGTTTGTGTTCTTCAGTTTCTGTGTGGACTAAAATGTTATCTTGAAATGCTCGCGCCTGATTAAGTTCACCAAAAAGATTATTCATACGTTTTTGAAAGACACTCGCAGCTGATGCAAGGCCAAACGGTAATCTCAAATATTTGAAAGCACCGATAGGCGTCACAAAAGCAGTGAGTGGTTGAGAACTTGGTGAAAGTTGGATTTGATGGTATGCCGAGTGCAAATCAATAGTAGAGAAAAACTTGGATTTTCCAATGTTGGCCAACATTTCGTGGATGTGCGGTAAAGGATGGCAATCTACAAGGTCAACACATAGCCTAAGATCGCCTGTCTTTTTTTTCCGTAAAACTACCGGAGAAATTCATTCAGAGGCATCTAGCGGGGCAATAATGCCTTCAGCTTGTAGGTTGGATAGCAGGGTTTTGAAATCATCTCTGAAATTTATGGGAATGGGCCTTACTTTGTGGACTATGGGAATAGCATTTTCTTTAAGTACAATAGTGCGTTCAAAAGCTTTGACAGTACCCACGGAATTTTCAAATACATTGGGAAAAGATTGTGCAAAATTATCAATGACAGAATCTTGATCACAGATGGATAGTATGTTGGATGGTAAATCTCCTAATACGATGGGAGGATCTTGACCAGGACGCAGGATAATACCTAATTGAGCAAGGTCCCTCCAACCGATGATGTCCCTGCTTTTGACAGCGACATACATTTTTGTTTTGATTGATCTACCTAAACCCATGAGTGTCCCAAATATAACCCACTAAATCAATATCTTGTTCCCCAAATGCTTTTGTGTTGATGTCAGGAGGAATTAGCGAAGGGTTATTAGGCCACAATTTGAAGAATGTAATATCCGCAAGGATGGTGACTGGTGCACCTGAATCTGCCATGGCTAAAATAATTTTGTTATCAATAGAAATGCCCTTTGATGGGCTTATCAAAACACTCAGGTACATCAACAGCGACTACAATATTGGTGAATTGAGAAGTGCAGTCTTGGAGTTCAGGAGAATCAACAGTAACATTAGCAATTCTGATTTTACCAGGGTTGCGGTTGGGGTTATTGCGTGTGGAGTTTGATCTTTTGTTACAAACATTTTGAAAATGTCCAAAGTTCTGACATTTTACCCATTTTTTCCCTATGGCTGGACAAGAGGGATTGTTTCCAATGTGATTTCTCGATCCACATCGGAAACAAATTAACTGCGGTCTCGAAGGTTGGTTTTTAATATATCTTCTCTCTGAATTTTGTTTCGGATTTATGGCACAAATGGTGTTTTCTTCAGAAACAAAATTCATAGTTTGAGGCATAATTGGTTGGGGATTGTTTTGCGTAGGGAACTGAAGGGGTTGAACACCGAATAAGACTTTGGACGATACTTTTTGCGATGTCGATTGTTTCAGCCAAAGTAGGATTGCAAGATGTGAGTAACCGTTCTTGTATTTTCTTAGAGAAACAATAAAATACAAATTGATCTCTTATATATGTGTCAACATTAGCACCAAAATCAAATTTCTCGGCTAGGACTCTTAAACTTGCAATATAATCTTCTACTGATTCGTCTGATGATTGTTTGCACATTGCAAAATTGAATCTTTCTAGAAGAACGCTTGTAGAGTCTGAATATTGTTTCCCCATGCGTAGTTTAGCCTCAATGAAAACATTCCAAGTAGCATCTTCGGACACAGGTGCAGGGAAATGTGGAAGGTTTTCAAATACTCTCCGTCCAGCAGCACCCAAGTGATTGAGTAAGAGTGCTAATTTCCTTGTGGGTGTGTAAGCGTCAGCATCAATTGCAGTTAGGTAGTTTTCAAAATGTTTAAGTTATTCTGCCCATTTTATTTCTGGTTTCACTGGTTTCTGTAGGAAAGGTGCAGGTTGAATGACTCCTTGGGCAGTTGCCATGGAGATATTAGTTTAGAAGAACCTTGTAGTTGAAAAGGTTGAACAATAACTTATTATGCTGTAATATAGGTGTTTTTATTTTTTAAATAAAATACTTAGTCTTCAGTTTATAAAAGTAGGCACAAATTGGAACGGAACAGAAAACAGGTGTGTGAATCACCGAAGGGTGTCACACTGTTGCTTTATGTGTAAAATCGTTAGAAGAAGTGCAGGTGTGTGAATCACCGAAACGAGTGTCACACGAACGTTCAATAATTGAAGTAACTCGACTTCAGAACTTACACAAGATGGCCGCTGACGCGTGACATCATCACGCTCCCATGATTCTCTGCTTTCTTTATGTGAGCGCGTTAGAACAGTTCTTGGCACTCTGCGCTGATGGCTGGATGCACTGGTGACGTGAGAATGGAATTCAGAGTTCTCCGTGAGGCACGCTCTCGAGACACGCTCTTGTGGCTGTGGAGGAGTTCGAAGTGGTGAGCGCGAGCGTTGACGTTGCGGAGTTAGGTGAGAAGTTGATTTTTGAAAATTACAAGCGTGTATTAATTAAGGCTGAGAATCAAATTGTAACGGAAGCGGCGCAAAGCAGAAAATGTGTCCTGAATAAAAACACAAAGCGTCTGACCCACCTCAAAGTGAACAGTTCCGATGGGCTGAGACGAATCAGTAAAAGCCGGTGGGCTCCAGCAGATCCATACGGATAAGTTCCAGGATATTCTGATACCCCACTCCTGGTACCAATATGTAGTGCGCTGGAAACAGGAACCAAGAAATACGATCCAGAGTCCAAGTAGTTGATAAATGTTGGTGAGGTTTATTTCCAGGTTAGAAAGAAGGGAGCCCACGGCAGAGGACTTGACAAGTGTCGAGTCAAAGCACAACTGTCATGGGGTATAGAACTTAGAATAGTAAGGGTTACCGTTCTACAAATAGAATGTACACAATTAAAGGAACAGGTGAAGAATAAAACAAATGATAAGCATGAATGACGAATTACACTAAGCATACTACAGTCTCACACACATTAACTATTGTAACAGAGTCTATGTGGGCAAATATTGGAAATTTTTCAATGTTGTACTGCCATTTCATCATTCATTTAAAGGGCTCTGATCACAGCACCCCCAGAGTTAAGATCTCTCCTCTGTCTGTCCAGCAAACTAATGATTTAACTTAAAAAACACTGTCTTGTACATATGGGCCTGCACATTTTCACCTTTACAACCTTACATAAGGGTTTATCCTGTTTCTTTCACCCAGATGTGTAAGGTGGACCTACGGACACTTGCCTCTTTATACTAACAGTCAAATTAAAACCTTGGTTCTTCTGGTAAGTAATCAAGATTATGCCAGGTAAACCGGATAGAAAACTCATTGGACTTTTTTAAGAACAAAATTGTTTGGGTATTGTGAACACTGCATTATGGCTGCCATCAAGACTACTACTTTTCTACCCATCAGTGTAACTATCCTCTTTTTTACAGAGACCCTGAGAACATTTCCATCAGCATGCATAACGTATTCGCATACTGCATATAGCTCAGATGCACACAGACATTAAGCAATGTTTAGAAATAATTTACGTGCAAAGAAAATATAAAAAGGACACATTTGTTGAACAGTTCAAAATATTGTAATAACCATACATCCTGTGTACTGGATATTTCCTCAGTTCCTGGTAAATTAAAGGTACATGTGTAGTCACAAAATAGTGATCCAGTTCAAAGTATATTATAAACTCATCCATATTAAACAATGTGCAATCTAGACTCTTATTTAATGGTTTTTCTATGAAAAAATACCTGGCTTTCCAGCTCCTGGCCTGGTTGAAGACAAACAAAGTCGGCATAAAAAAATGCTGTAATCTTCAATTTTTTAAATTAATATGTGTCCTGTGATATTATTCTATGCATCAATAATCCCTGAAAAATAGATGGAGAGTAGTAGTCTTGAAAATAAAACAACCAAAAATAGTTAAAATGGTTATACACTTACACTCATAATGTCGAATTGCTTCCTTTGATACTGATGGATATTGATAACCTGTATGTGAACATTTCTTAAGTGTTGACATTTTAGTAAACGTTCTGCACTGTTTTTGGCTTGTTGTCACTGAATGTAACATTTGAAGAGGTAGGTCCTTTTTGGCTGCCTTCTGTTGCACGTTCAGTGGCATAAATCTTGGATGTGTAAGTAGATTTTTCACTGCTTTCTGTCTTGAGGTCATTGGATTTATTACTGAAATCTTTAAAAAGGTATTTTACATGGATCTGAAGTGCTCTATCTGATTTTTTGGAAGCTGAACTTGATTCAGGTTGATTTGATGTCCCTTCAATATCAGACTTTAATACATTTGAAGGAATACGCTCTTCAAACTCTTTCATTGGCTGTAGGTGGTCAATGTCGACTTTTGGAATAATGCTTCCAGCTATGTCTCGAATATCAGCCAATTTACCTGACAGGTTTTCAACTATGAAAGGTCCAAGAAGAGAAGTATCACATTTTTCTCCCTTTCTCTGCTCAGAACGTTTATTTCTTCGCATGACCGTATCTCCAGTTTTTAAAGTGGCCTGCAGAACTTGGCGATGTTTTTCTTTTTCTTCATTAACTTTCTCTCCCGCCTTTTTAATATTCTTTCTTACAACATTTAATATTTTATCGTGTGATTGTATGCATTCCGGAATAGTTTCGCTTGATGTCACAGTCTCAATGTCTTGTTGATTGAGCTGAAAGTTTAAAGTAAATAGTTGATATTAAAGCATACACCAGGAAAGTTCCTTCCAACAACTGATTGTATATACATTGCAGAGTTTGTCTAATTGTTTTCAGTGAAAACCTTGAAATGTTTGCAGCAAAAATAATTTCAACATTTTTATTTAAAACCCAGGTAATCTAATAAAATAAAAGAATAAAACTAATAAATGAAATAAAATAACCTCAATTGTTTCAGGAACTTCTGACTGGTATCTTGCCTCTTGTCCAAACATAACGAAATAAGGACTGTATTTTGTAGTAATTTGTTTTTTGGTCCTGAGGCCAAACATAACTGCATCTAAGTACAAATCCCAATTTTCTGGTTTATCATCTACCAACTAACTTAGTGATGTGTAAAAGAAAGGATTGTTTGATTTGTGCATAAAACATAACTTATATTAGCTTCACAAATTATAAAATTGTTTAGCTAAGTGCTGATGCTGTAAAATGTTTGACAATATCGGACGAGAAAATATTTACTGGATAAGGCATTTTTTAACTTGTTTTCATATTAGATTCTGGTGACAGAAGGTGTTGTTTGTTATTTTTTGTGGTACTCCTCTTGAGATTAAGGGGTCTATTATAATGTCGGGCGGATCGCCACCGCCCGCATGGCGGTGGCAATCCGCCCAACATCATCCCCCCCACCATATCATGATGGCAGGGGCTACCGCTGAGGACGGGAAGACGGTCCGCCGCTTTTCCGCACAGTTGACGAGCCGACGGGGCAGAAAAGGGTTGAATATGGTGCTGGTGTCTGCTAGACACCGGCAGCCATATTACAATGGGAACGGGAAGGCGTGCGGATTCCACAGTTGGGGGCCCGTTGCGGGCCCCCAGGATGTTGGGGGGTTGGAGGGCTATGGTACCAGCATTTGCATGGACAACGTGGCAGGCACCGCGCAGTGCTTGCAACGTTGTGCATGCAAATGCACAATGTGCAAGCAAAGCATTGTGGCGGGCTGTGCTATGTGCACAGCCCGCCACAATCAAGTGGATGGGGGATGCCACTGCCACCGTGGCAGTGGCATCCCAATTGCCGGTGTGGCACCGCCACATCACTGGTGGCAGGTTCCAGCACCGCAAGGGTGAAAGCCCCTAAGTATGAGCAGTCAAAAGTCTTTTACAAATGCATCAGCAAAAAATCCCTCATTAATTTGCCCTATTAAAATCACTACTGAAAATCGCAACAAAACTCAGAGGTATATGCAGGGCCACTGGAATTATGCAGCACAGTAAAACCAAATACTGTTGTCAGGGTGGCTATATATAATAGTACATACAAGGCAAATTTAGTAGTGTAATGCTTCACACTTTGTGTTAGTTTTACCTCTACATTTTAAAATCTTACACAGGTTAACATTTTTTGGATGAAGGATTCTCCTCATTAGTAACACCCAAATGTAGAAATAAGGAAAAAAAGTGACCAGTTAGAGGCTTTTTACTGCAATACTTACTGCTGTGTACTTAGCAATGCATGATTTGTTCAAGATACAAAATATTTTGTTTCACTAAATTCTAAAGATTATGCATCAAATGGTGGTTTTGGTTCAGATGCAACAAATCCATAATTATGTCCTTTGACCACAACATTGCATTTTTCCAGTGGCCATGGATACATCTCCTATTACACAGAAGGCCTGAATATAGAGTCATATTTAGGAAATCATTAGCGGATGTGTCAATACTGCCACATTGATCACAATGCCTGTAAAACTTTGTGTCTTGTTATTACAGACAGCAATGATAAATGTCTCTTGGTGCAAAAGAAAATCTGCAATCATTGGTTGTCCCTTTTCCTACTTGCTCAGTAGTTCTGGTTTGGAATCTGGAACCCAGTAGGCTGAGAATGAGAAAGATATCAAGAAAAACACCAAACTCAAAGTAAAGTATTTGTCACACCCACATTGGAGTAGTGGTTGTACTATTGCCAATTAATGGTAAAAAGTCAAAGCTATAAAATACATTTAAAAGGATGCAATGGTCCACCTACAATCACAAAGAGTGGAGATCAGTACCAGCTATAAATAGTCATCAAAGACCATGTTTTAACAAGGGAGCTACTGGTGCTGGGAATGGACACTGCAGCCATGGTAAGCTTTTCAGAGACACCAAGGTTTAGTGGATCATATCATATGGAGATCTGGTTGCAGGTGAACTCTGTCCATGGTGGTTGAGGAACATCTCAGCTGTTGGGTTCCAGTGGGTTACATTGTACTCCCCTGACTACAGAGGATAGTAGTGCTTATTGTTTTGGTCTTTCTGCACCTTAGAAATACTATGTGTTTGGAATTTTACATCATATATTTGTGTTTAGATTGTTCAAGAGCGATATTGTGCAACCCCAAACTACATGCAAACCTATAGGGACCAAGGATTCTTTTGTATTGTATGTATTTGTATAGCAGTGTCTATACAGGGTGTAATACCTCTTTGCATGGTACAGAAGCACTTACCTACATGGGCGGCAAACTACACTGTGTAAGTTGTGTGGTTGTAAGGATGCTATCTGTGTCTCATCTTACTGGAAAAATGCCTCCATCTCATGCATGATGACCACTGACGCGAGGTTACCGTGTTATGGAATGCATCATTTAGCAGTATGGTTATTGAATAAGTGCAAGAAATAGACACACAGTATATCGTTTTCAGTATGCTGGTATATTTAAGCACTTCTGCAGGTCCCTATATGATATGTCTTAGAATCACATTCTGTTTGGATAGTTACTGTCCTGGGTTGTTCATCCTGACATTTCGTTCAAAGGTAATGGCCCAGTACAGGTTGGACCGAGAAGTGGTGGAGAGATATGCTGGGCTGTACATACTGTCATCCCAATCATTAATGTCATTGTCAAAAGTAAAGAACAGTTTTAGTATGTAGCTAGTTGAGACCTGCAGGATGGACTAGATTATAGTCCCCCAAACGGCCAGGAGTGTGTGGCAGATCTCTTCAGTTATTCCATGCGTACTCTTTTGGTGGTGGCTGGTTAATTGGCTGGTAGAGTGCCAGGTGATGGACAAGACCAGTAATAGATATGTCCTACGTGAGTGTAGGAGGACTAAGCAGTATAACAGAGTTATAGGGCAGCCTGTATGAGCTACAATTGCCAACCGACCACAGTGTATTTGATGGTATTAGTGTTAGTGTGTACCATATGGCTTATGAATGGATGAAGTTTTTGTAAAAACCAGGCTAGCCATAGGTTAGCTCCTCTTAACTTACCTGGATATATAATGCAGTGTGTTGGTTGGGTTATTCCATGTCTATGGGCTTTAAGTTGTAGATTATAACTGAAGGTGCTATAATCATTCGACTTTTGTCCCAGGGTTCTGGGATGATGTAGTTACGTTGGTAACAGCCATGTTTTCAACTGGTATTTCATGTGTAAATGCTCCTGAATACTTACAAATCTGGCAGGTACTGAGCCCCAGGGCATGGTGGCTTGTGCTGAGAAACAAGTGCCTCCCATGTATTCTTATAGAAATGCGATATATTCCTCTGTAGGGCAAGCTTCCAGCGCAGTGTCCAGCTTTGTTTGTATTGCTTGATTTTAACTTGTTCTTACAGTTGTCCTTTCCTTCGGAGGCACTGTGAAGACTGCAGAGTTCCTTGAACATTGCTCTTCCACTGGAGTGAATGGAGGACTGGAGACATGCCTAATCTTCAGTGATGGCAAAGAAGGAGCCTTATGGTAGCAGATTTGTTTGGTTGTATATTGTGGATGATAAAACTTGGTGTGCAGAAGTTTAGGCTGTTGGGAAAGTCAAACTTAGAGATTGCAAGTATAAAGATAACTTAGCACTTTTCATAGTATCCAGGTATGGACAGATGGCAACAGTGAGTTATTTGTGCTTCAAGACAATCTTTGTGATTTTGTTGACATGTGGAAGAAATTATAGATTTTAATTCATCGTTACCACTAGGCTTCTGACTTCTCTTGATGTTGATGTCGGGGTGTCGCTTTTCTTGGAGGATATGTGAGTAGGCTGGTAGTTTTTTCCATTGCTAAAACAAGGCCAAGATCACTATCTTTGTGGTGTTTCAGGTTTAGGTACTTCTGCATTCATGCATTTATGCACAAAGGAATTACTCAGGATCAGTAATGCACAAAGGAATTACTTAAAGATTTACCCATTGACATGTTTCACTGCCCTTCCCCATAGCTATTCTTTTTCAGAGATGACTAAGATGATGCCTAAAATAACCCTGTATCACTTTTTTGACAACATGATGACTTAATTCTAGAATTGCATCAGGAGGAGTTAAGGGATGCAAGAATCTGTATTGCATAATTTATAAATGTTCATGAGATACAGTTTTCAATGTCAAACCAACACATATTACAGAATTCATATAAAACGAATAATGCTGATGTCAGTACCCAAATGTTTGATTGGTTAACGCTTGTACATACATTCTTTTTTTAATTTAAAAAAAAGAATATATGTAGGTGCGATATAAACGTTTTTCACCATGAATAAGTGGACAGAGTTGTATCAGCAGATATTCAGAAAGTATGGTATTTTTCGATTAATAGAAAGATTTGTAGTTATTTCACATCCATCGCCAGTTATGTTTTCTTGAAATCACATAGTAGGGCACACTGTATGAAAAAATCATTAGGAAAAAAGAACTCAATAGGCACTTTGTCATGTCTGTTATTCATAGAAAGAACATTTTAACACCACCACACTGCTCCGCACCGCATCCTCCAGGTTCCATCCAATTTTTTGTCTGCAGACAGATACACAGCCGTCAACCTAGCTTTTAATCATACTCAATTGGAATGTGCACGATTTAGGTACACTCCTAATAACAGCACTAAGATGTTCTAACCTTTTTTAATGAAGGTGGTTTTCCCTTCCAAATTTGGGTCATAGCGTAGCTGTCGATAAGAAAGGCCTTTTGAACTGCAGCATAATTGTGTTTTTTGATGTGAGCTTTCAGGAATGCGTTGATCACCTGCAATATTCAGTGTTATTATTATAACATTGTATAATGCTTATATAAGTCTTTCTCACCACAATCTGTGCACTGAGGATGTGTTCACAATCTCAAAAAGTTTAACTATATACGGTTCTCTTATGATTACAATACACAGAGTTTCTGATCTCTACCTGGTCCCAATCTCTCTGCTACCTTCCCATTTCATTGAAATATGTTGTACACCTCATAGTGTGTTATGCCAATGATTTGCCCCTCCATTTCCACAAATATTTTTCCACCTCTGACGGCTTCCCTTCCTACAAACTTGAGATCATATTTCTATCAAAAAAGTGTGGTCTTACACACATTAACTATTGTAACAGAGTCTATGTGGGCAAATATTGGAATTTTTTCAATGTTGTACTGCCATTTCATCATTCATTTAAAGGGCTCTGATCACAGCACCCCCAGAGTTAAGATCTCTCCTCTGTCTGTCCAGCAAACTAATGATTTAACTTAAAAAACACTGCCTTGTACATATGGGCCTGCACATTTTCACCTTTACAACCTTACATAAGGGTTTATCCTGTTTCTTTCACCCAGATGTGTAAGGTGGACCTACGGACACTTGCCTCTTTATACTAACAGTCAAATTAAAACCTTGGTTCTTCTGGTAAGTAATCAAGGTTATGCCAGGCAAACCTCATAAGAAAACTCATTGGGCTTTTTTTAAGGACAAGATTGTTTGGGTATTGTGAACACTGCATTATGGCTGCCATTAAGACTACTACTTTTCTACCCATCAGTGTAACTATCCTCTTTTTTACAGAGACCCTGAGAACATATCCATCAGCCTGCATAACGTCTTCGCATACTGCATATAGCTCAGATGCACACAGATATAAAGCAATGTTTAGAAATAATTTACGTGTAAAGAAAATATAAAAAGGACACATTTGTTGAACCGTTCAAAATATTATAATAACCATACATCCTGTGTACTGTATATTTTTTCTCAGTTCTGGTAAATTAAAGGTACATGTGTAGTCACAAAATAGTGATCCAGTTGAAAATATTTTATAAACTGATCCATGTTAAACAATGTGCAATCTAGAATCTTATTTAATGGCTTTTATATTAAAAACGTACCTGGCTTTCCAGCTCCTGGCCTGGTTGAAGACAAACAAAGTCGGAATCAAAAATGCTGTAATCTTCAATTTTTTAAATTAATATGTGTCCTGTGATATTATTCTATGCATCATTAATCCCTGAAAAATAGATGGAGAGTAGTAGTTTTGAAAATAAAACAACCAAAAATGGTTATAAACTTACACTCATAATGTCGAATTGCTTCCTTTGATACTGATGGATATTGATAACCTGTATGTGAACATTTCTTAAGTGTTGACATTTTAGTAAACACCCTGCACTGTTTTTGGCTGTCCTCTTGCTTGCTGTGACTGAATGTAACATTTAAAGAGGTAGGTCCTTTTTGGCTGCCTTCTGATGCACGTTAAGTGGCATAAATCTTGAATGTTTAAGTACATTTTTCAGTGCTTTCTGGCTTGAGGTCACTGGATTTATTACTGAAATCTTTAAAAAGGTCTTTTACATGGATCTGAAGTGCTCTATTGGATTTTTTGGAAGCTGAACTTGATTCAGGTTGATTTGATGTCCCTCCAATATCAGACTTTAATACATTTGACGGAATACGCTCTTCAAACTCTTTCATTGAATGTAGGTGGTCAATGTTGAGTTTGGAATAATGTTTCCAGCTTTGCCTCGAATAGCAGCCAATTTACCTGAAAGGTTTTCAACTATGAAAGGTCCAAGAAGAGAAGGATCTAATTTTTCTCCCTTTCTCTGCTCAGACTGTTTATTTCTTCGCATGACCCTATCTCCAGTTTTTATAGAGGCCTTCAGAACTTGGCGATTTTTTGCATTTTCTACATTAACTTTCACTCCCGCCTTTTTAATATTCTTTCTTACAACATTTAATATTTTATCGTGTGATTGTATGCATTCCGCAATAGTTTCGCTTGCTGTCACAGTCTCAATATCTTGTTGATTGAGCTGAAAGTGTAAAGTAAATAGTTGATATTAAAGCATACACCATGAAAGTTCCTTCAAATAACTGATTGTATGTACATTGCAGAGTTTGTCTAATTGTATTCAGTGAAAACCTTGAAATGTTTGCAGCAAAAATAATTTCAACATTTTAATTTGAAACCCAGGTCATCTATTAAAATAAAAGAATAAAACAAATAAATGAAGAAAAAAAAAGCTCAATTGTTTCAGGAACTTCTGACTGGTATCTTGCCTCTCTTCCAAACATAAGGAAATAGGGACTGTATTTTGTAGTAATTTGTCTTTGGTCCTGAGGCCAAACATAACTGCATCTAAGTACAAATCCCCTTTTTCTGGTTTATCATCTACCAACTTACTTAGTGATCTGTAAAAGAAATGATTGCTTGATTCGTGCATAAAACATAACTTATATTAGCTTCACAAATTATAAAATTGTTTAGCTAAGTGCTGATGCTGTAAAATGTTTGACAATATCGGACGGGAAAATACTTACTGGATAAGGTATATTGGAATATTTCTTTATATTAGATTCTGGTGACAGAAGGTGTTGTTTGTTATTTTTTTTGTGGTTCTCCTCTTGAGATTAAGTATGAGCAGTCAAAAGTCTTTTACAAATGCATCAGAAAAATAACCCTAAATTTGTTCTATTAAAATTACTGAAAATCGCAACAAAACTTAGAGGTATATGCAGGGCCACTGGAATTATGCAGCACAGGAAAACCAAATTCTGTTGTCAGGGTTGGCTAAAAATAATAGTACAGAACAGGCAAATTTAGTGGTGTAATGCTTCACACTTTTGGGCCGATTCCGATCCGGGTCGGAAAGCACTCCGAGTCGGATCCGGAGTGTTTTCCGACCGAGCCGGACCCCTACAATCCGACCGAGCGAGTACGATCCGCACGTATGCTGTCAGACTCGGTTCGGTCGGACTCCCATAGAAGTCAATGGGAGCCGGTCGTACGATGTGTACATGAGCTCCCATTGACTGAATGGGTACGTCTCGAACAAGTGCGCCCCATACAGTGGGTACGCGTCGGTGCCATCCGCACCGTACATGCCTGTGTTGGGGAGACCAATAGGTCTCCCAATGTGTCCGAGTCGTAGGGCTGTGGGTGTCAGGGGTTCGACACGGACCCCCAAAGTCCGACTCCGGGAGCTTTTGCGAGCAGGACACTCCGGCTCGCACAGGCTGTCCGACGTGTGCATCGTACTGGCTCGGTTGTAAATCACATCCTTTGCACGCCACGGTTAGCTTCCTTCCGAGATGTACGGAACGGTTCGGACCCGGAGACGACTCGGTCGGTGAATCTCACATAGCTCGCATCATACTTGCTCGCTCGTACAGCTGTACGAGTAGGCCGGAAAACACGTGTACGGCTCGTAGTTTTTCCGGCCGGATCACGTTCGGTGCCCTTCCGACCCCGATCGGAATCGGCCCCTTTGCGTTAGTTTTACCTCTACATTTTTAAATCTTATGCAGGTTAACATTTTTTGGATGAAGGATTCACCTCATTAGTAACACTTTGACACCCAAATGTAGAAATAAGGAACAACAAGGTGACCAGTCTGAGTGTGCAACTGGGTTTTCAGTGCAATACATACTGCTGTGTATTTAGCAATGTATGATTTGTTTGATAAAAAATATTTTGTTTCACTAGACTCTAAAGATTATGCATCAAATGGTGCTTTTGGTTCAGATGCAAAAAATCCATAATTATGTCCTCTAACCACAAAATCGCATTATTCCAGTGGCCATGGATACATCCCCTATTACACAGACCTGCCTGAATATAGAGTCATATTTAGGCAATCATTAGCGGATGTGTCAATACTGCCACATGGATCACAATGTCTGTAAAACATTGTGTCTTGTTATTACAGACAATAATGATAAATGTCTCTTGGGGCAAAAGAAAATGTGCAATCATTGGTTGTCCTTTTTCCTACTTGCTCAGTAGTTCTGGTTTGGAATCTGGAACCCAGTTGGCTGAGAATGAGAAAGATATCAAGAAAACCACCAAACTCAAAGTAAAGTCTTTGTGACACCCACATTGGAGTAATGGTTGTACTGTTGCCAATTAATGGCCAAAAGTCAAAGCTATAAAATACGTTTCAAAGGATGGAATGGTCATCCTACAATCACAAAGAGTGGAGATCAGTACCAGCTATAAATAGTCATCAAAGACCATGTTTTAACAAGGGAGCTACTGGTGCTGGGAATGGACACTGCAGCCATGGTAAGCTTTTCAGA
The DNA here is from genome assembly GCF_964204655.1 of Triturus cristatus. Classification (NCBI taxonomy): domain Eukaryota; kingdom Metazoa; phylum Chordata; class Amphibia; order Caudata; family Salamandridae; genus Triturus; species Triturus cristatus. The sequence goes on from NC_140587.1 coordinate 326,964,708, forward strand.
GACACCAAGGTTTAGTGGATCATATCATATGGAGAGCTGGTTTCAGCTGAACTCTGTCTATAGTGGTTGAGGAACATCTCAGTTGTTGGGTCCCAACGGGTCAGATTGTACTCCCCTGACTACAGAGGACAGTAGTGCTTATGGTTTTGGTCTTTCTGCACCTTAGAAATACTATGTGTTTGGAATTGTACATCATATATTTGTGTTTAGATTGTTCAAGAGTGATATTGAGCAACTCCAAACTACATGCACAGCTATAGGGACCAAGGTTTCTTTTGTTTTGTATTTATTTGTATTGCAGTGTCTATACAGTGTGTAATACCTCTATGCATGGCACAGAAGCACTTACCTACATGGGCTGCAAACTACACTGTGCAAGTTGTGTGGTTGTAAGGTAGCTATCTGTGTCTCATCTTACAGGTTACAGGAAAAGTGCCTCTATCTCACGCATGATGTCTTCCGATGCGAGGTTATCGTGTTATGGAATGCATCATTTAGCAGTATGGTGATTAAATAAGTGCATGAAATAGACACACAGTATATAGTTTTCAGTAACCTGGTGGCTTTAAGCACTTCTGCATGTCCCTATATGGTATCATTCTGCTTGGATAGTTACTGTCCTGGGTTGTTCATCCTTATATTTTGTTCAAAGTTAATGGCCCAGTACAGGTTGGACCAAGAAGTGGTGGAGAGAGATGCTGGGCTGGACCTACTGTCATCCCATACATGATTGTCATTGTCAAAAGTAAAGAACAGTTTTAGTATGTAGCTAGTTGAGACCTGCAGGGTGGACTAGAGTATAGTCCCCCAAATGACCGGGAGTGTGTGGCAGATCTCTTCAGTTATTCCATGCGTACTGTTTTGGTGGTGGCTGGTTAATTGTCTGGTAGAGTGCCAGGTGATGGACAAGACCAGTAATAAATATGTCCTACATGAGTGTAGGAGGACTAAGCAGTATAATAGAGTTATAGGGCAGCCTGTACGAGCTACAGTTGCCAACCAACCACAGTGTATTTTATGGTATTAGTGTTGGTGTATACCAGATGGCTTATGAATGGATGATGGTTATATAAAAATCAGGCTAGCCATAGGTTAGCTCCTCTTAACTTACCTGGATATATAATGCAGTGTGTTGGTTGCGTTGTTCCATGTCCATGGGATTTAAGTTGTAGATTATGACTGAAGGAGCTATAATCATTCGACTTTTGTCCCAGGGTTCTGGGATGATGTAGTTACGTAGGAAATAGCCATGTTTTCATCTGGTATTTCACGTGTAAATGCTCCTGAATACTTAAAATTTTGGCAGGTACTGGGCTCCAGGGCATGGCTGCTTGTGCTGAGAAACAAGTGCCTCCCATGGATTCTTTTTGAAATGCGATATATTTCTCTGTAGGGCAAGATTGGAGCACAGTGTCCTGCTTTGATTGTATTGCTTGATTTTAACTTGTTCTTATGGTTGTCCTTTCCTTTGGAGGTACTGTAAAGACTGCAGAGTTCCTTGAACATTGCTCTTCCAGTTAAAGATATCCAATGGAGTGAATGAAGGACTAGAGACATGCATTCTCTTCAGTGATGGCAAAGAATGAGCCTTATGGTAGCACATTTGTTTGGTTGTATATTGTGGATAATAAAAACTTGGTGTGCAGAAGTTTAGGTTGTTGGGAAAGTCAAACTAAGAGATTGCAAGTAAAAAGATAGCTTAGCAGTTTTCTTAGTATCCAGGTATGGACAGATGGCCACAGTGAGTTATTTGTGCTTCAATACAATCTTTGTGATTTTGTTGACATGTGGAAGAAATGATAGATTTTAATTCATCGTTACCATTAGGCTTCTGACTTCTCTTGATATTGTTGTGCACAAAGGAATTACTCAAGATTGAGTAATGCACAAAGGAATTACTTAAAGATGTACCCATTGACATGTTTCACTGTCCTTCCCCATAGCTATTCTTTTTCAGAGATGACTAAGATGATGCCTAAAATAACCCTGTATCACTTTTTTGACAACATGACGACTTAATTCTAGAATTGTGTCAGGAGGAGTTGAGGGATGCAAGAACCTGTATTGCGTAATTTATAAATGTTCATGAGATACAGTTTGCAATGTCAAACCAACACATATTACAGAATTCATAAAAAAAGAATAATGCTGATGTCAGTACCCAAAATTTTGATTGGTTAACGCTTAAACATACATTCTTTTTTCAAGTAAAGAAAAAGAATATCTGTAGGTGCGACAAAAACGTTTTTCACCTTATATAAGTGGACAGAGTTGTATCAGCAGATATTCAGAAAGTATGGTATTTTTACATTTATAGAAAGATTTTTAGTTATTTCACATCCATCGCCAGTTATGTTTTCTTGAAATCACATAGTAGGGCACACTCTATGAAAAGCTCATTAGGAAAAAAGAACTCAATAGACACTTTGTCATGTCTGTTATTCATAGAATTTTTAGTCTGCAGACAGATACACAGCCATCAACCTAGCTTCGAATCATACTCAATTGGAATGTGCACGGTTTAGCTACACTCTTAGTAACAGCACTACGATGTTCTGACCTTTTTTAATGAAGGTGGTTTTCCCTTCCAAATTTGGGTCATAGCGTAGCTGTTGATAAGAAATGCCATTTGAACTGCAGCATAATTGTGTTTTTTTGATGTGAGCTTTCAGGAATGCGTTGATCACCTGCAGTATTCAGTGTTATCAATATAACATTGTATAATGCTTATCTAAGTATTTCTCACCACAGTCTGTGCACTGAGGATGTGTTCACAATTTCAAAACGTTTAACTATTTATGGTTCTCTTATGATTACAATACACAGAGTTTCTGATCTCTACCTGGGCCCAATCTCTCTGCCACCTTCCCATTTCATTGAAATATGTTGTACACCTCATAGTGTGTTATCCCAATGATATGCCCATCCATTTTTCCACAAATATTTTTCCACCTCTGACGGCTTCCCTTCCTACAAACTTGAGATCATATTTCTATCAAAACAGTGTGGTCTCACACACATTAACTATTGTAACAGAGTCTACGTGGGCCAATCAGCGAAAACCTTAAATGTATTGGACATTTTTCAATGTTGTACTGCCATTTCATCATTCATTTAAAGGGCTCTGATCACAGCACCCCCAGAGTTAAGATCTCTCCTCTGTCTCTCCGGCAAACTAATGATTTAACTTAAAAAACACTGCCTTGTACATATGGCCCTGCACATTTTCACCTTTACAACCTTACATATGGGTTTATCCTGTTTCTTTCACCCAGATGTGTAAGGTGGACCTACGGACACTTGCCTCTTTATACTAACAGGCAAATTAAAACCTTGGTTCTTCTGGTAAGTAATCAAGGTTATGCCAGGTAAACCTCATAAAACAACTCATTGGGCTTTTTTAAGGACAAGATTGTTTGGGTATTGTGAACACTGCATTATGGCTGCCATCAAGACTACTACTTTTCTACCCATCAGTGTAACTGTCCTCTTTTTTACAGAGACCCTCAGAACATTTCCATCAGCATACATAACGTATTCAAATACTGCATATAGCTCAGATGCACACAGACATAAAGCTATGTTTAGAAATAATTTATGTGTAAAGAAAATATAAAAAAGACACATTCGTTGAACAGTTCAAAATATTGTAATAACCATACATCCTTTGTACTTGATATTTCCTCAGTTCCTGGTAAATTAAAGGTACATATGTGGTCACAAAAAAGTGATCCAATTCAAAATATATTATAAACTCATCCATGTCAAACAATGTGCAATCTAGAATCTTATTTAATGGTATTTCTATTAAAAAAGTACCTGGCTTTCCAGCTCCTGTCCTGGTTGAAGACAAACAAAGTCGGAATCAAAAATGCTGTAATCTTCAATTTTTTAAATTAATATGTGTCCTGTGATATTATTCTATGCATCATTAATCCTTGAAAAATAGATGGAGAGTAGAAGTTTTGAAAATAAAACAACCAAAAATAGTTAAAATGTTTATAAACTTACACTCATAATGTCGAATTGCTTCCTTTGATACTGATGGATATTGATAACCTGTATGTGAACATTTTTTAAGTGTTGACATTTTAGTAAACACTGCACTGTTTTTGTATGCCCTCTTGCTTGTTGTCACTGAATGTAACATTTGAAGAGGTAGGTTCTTTTTGGCTGCCTTCTGGTGCACGTTCAGTGGCATATTTCTTGAATGTGTAAGTAGATTTTTCAGTACTTTCTGGCTTGAGGTCACTGGATTTATTACTGAAATCTTTAAAAAGGTCTTTTACATGGATCTGAAGTGCTCTATTGGATTTTTTGGAAGCTGAACTTGATTCAGGTTGATATGATGTCCCTCCAATATCAGACTTTAATACATTTGACGGAATACGCTCTTCAAACTGTTTCATTGGCTGTAGGTGGTCAATGTTGACTTTTGGAATAATGTTTCTAGCTTTGTCTCGAATTTCAGCCAATTTACCTGAAAGGTTTTCAAATATGAAAGGTCCAAGAAGAGAAGGATCTAATTGTTCTCCCTTTCTCTGCTCAGACTGTGTATTTCTTTGCATGACCTTATCTCCAGTTTTTATAGTGACCTGCAGAACTTGGCAATTTTTTCATTTTCTACATTAACTTTCTCTCCCGCCTTTTTAATATTCTTTCTGACAACATTTAATATTGTGATTGTATGCATTTCGCAATAGTTTCGCTTGCTGTCACAGTATCAATATCTTGTTGATTGAGCTGAAAGTGTAAAGTAAATAGTTGATATTAAAGCATACACCTGGAAAGTTCCTTCAAATAACTTGATTGTATATACATTGCAGAGTTTGTCTAATTGTATTCAGTGAAAACCTTGAAATGTTTGCAGCAAAAATAATTTCTACATTTTAATTTAAAACCCAGGTCATCTAATAAAATAAAAGAATAAAACAAATAAATGAAATAAAATAACCTCAATTGTTTCAGGAACGTCTGTCTGGTATCTTGCCTCTCGTCCATACATAAGGAAATAGTATTTTGTAGTAATTTGTTTTTTGGTCCTGAGGCCAAACATAACTGCATCTAAGTACAAATCCCAATTTTCTGGTTTATCAACTACCAACTTGCTTAGTGATCTGTAAAAGAAATTATTGTTTAATTTGTGCATAACATATAACATATATTAGCTTCACAAATTATAAAATTGTTTAGCTAAGTGCTGATGCTGTAAAATATTTGACAATATCAGACGAGAAAATATTTACTGGATAAGGCATTTTGGAATTTTTCTTTATATTAGATTCTGGTGACAGAAGGTGTTGTTTTTTATTTTTTTGTGGTACTCCTCTTGAGATTAAGTATGAGCAGTCAAAAGTCTTTTACAAATGCATCAGAAAAAAACCCCTCATTAATTTGCTCTATTAAAATGACTATTGAAAATCGCAACAAAACTCAAAGGTGTATGCAGGGCCACTGGAATTATGTAGTACAGGAAAACCAAATTCTGTTGTCAGGGTTGGCTAAATATAATAGTACAGAACAGGCAAATTTAGTGTTGTAATGCTTCATACTTTGTGTTAGTTTTACCTCTACATTTTTGGTGGGAATCTGTTTTATTAAAGAAGAGAAGAAGACTCACCATGTACACAGCGTGTCGCCTACAACCCTTTGGTGGGCCGGCCGCGTGATCTGTGGCTGGATTTTCAGGCAGGGGGAAGCCAAGAAGCAATTGGATGTGGCTGAGGATCTCTTTCCAATATGTGGCCAGACATGGGCAGGTCCACCAGATGTCAAGGAAGTCTCCAGGAGAGTTCAAGCATCGCCAAGAAAGAGGAGAGGATATAGGGAACATTTTCTGGAGCCTGTGAGGGGTGTAATACCATTGGGTCATAACCTTATATGCAGTTTCCCACTGGGAGATGCATCTATAGACCTTAGGAATGTCGCGCCAAAGGCGGTCCCATTGTGCTGGTGTGATATCTGCGGATATTTCAGACTGCCATCACCGCTACATTTTTAAATCTTACACAGGTTAACATTTTTTGGATGAAGGAGTCACCTCATTGGTAACACTTTGACACCCAAATGTAGAAGTAAGGAACAAAAAGGTGACCAGTCAGAGTGTGCAACAGGCTTTTCACTGCAATACATACTGCTGTGTATTTCGCAATGTATAATTTGTTTATGATACAAAATATTTTGTTTCACTAAACTCTAAAGATTATGCATCAAATGGTGGTTTTGGTTCAGATACAACAAATCCATAATTATGTCCTATGACGACAAAATCACATTATTCCAGTGGCCATATTTAGGAAATCATTAGCGGATGTGTCACTACTGCCACATGGATCACAATGTCGGTAAAACTTTGTGTCTTGGTATTACAGACAATAATGATAAATGTCTCTTGGGGAAAAAGAAAATGTGCAATCATTGGTTGTCCTTTTTCCTACTTGCCCAGTAGTTCTGGTTTGGAATCTGGAACCCATTTGGCTGAGAATGAGAAAGATATCAAGAAAAATACCAAACTCAAAGTAAAGTATTTGTCACACCCACATTGGAGTAGTGGTTGTACTGTTGCCAATTAATGGTCAAAAGTCAAAGCTATAAAATACATTTAAAAGGATGCAATGTTCAACCTACAATCACAAAGAGTGGAGATCTGTGTAGGAAGGTGGAATCTGACTATATGGGTGCCCCCACTTTTTTCCTGGTGTTTGCATGGTTTTTGACTAGTCTGGCTGGGATCCTGCTATCCAGGACCCCAGCCTATCTGCTTACTCCCTTAAACAACTTGGTGTGCATATTAGATGCACTAGTGATTGGATACTGTGGTACCTTATGAGCCCCTAGTATATGGTACCTTAGGTACCTAGGGCATTGGTACTTCACAGGCCTACCAGGGGCTGCAGCATGTATTATGCCACCCCTGGGAAGCATTCTCAATCTGACACTACAGGCTTGCTACTGCAGCCTGTGTGAGGTAGCGTTAGCACTCCTCACTGAGGTATAGGTTCCTATATCTCACCATACACACACATATAAACCTATCAGCCAACCCTTCTTGCTGGCCCTAACAATCCTGAGGGCAGGGTGCTTGGTTTACTATGTGAGGGGGTGCTTCTGCCTGAGCAGGATCCCTCTGCAGCTGGCAGAGTCTATTCTCTGCTACTGTTTGTGGATGCGGTTAAACCATATACTCTTAAGTGCATTATAACCTTGCGGTAAATGCTAACTTTGGATTGACTGCATCAAAACATGTCGTGTTTGGTGTCAAACAACTTGGAATCATACCCCCACACCAGTAACTGGTGTGGGAGTATGATCCCACCCTTCTAGAGGGGATGACATGTACCCACTGTACTAAACGGTAGAAATCTCCTAGAGCCCTGACATCACAAAATGGATGCCACCAGCACAGACACTGGGCTGCCCTCCTGCTGCTGACCGAAACTCGCAGTGGAGGAAGCCCAACAAAAGGCATCCTGTCACAGGGAGGTGTCACCACCTCCTAGACAGGATTTAGTGTATTGGAGCTGGGTGGGTGCACTCTTAGAATGCTTTGAAGTACTGCACTGGGGGAGCAGTAGGCTCCTCTGTGCATATGCCAGCTCAAACCGGTTCAGGGGCTACCTGCCCCTGCTCTGGCGCGAAACTGGACAAAGGGAAGTGGGTGTAACCACCCATTGTTTGGGTATTGTGAACACTGCATTATGGCTGCCATCAAGACTACTACTTTTCTACCTATCAGTGTAACTGTCCTCTTTTTTACAGAGACCCTGAGAACATTTCCATCAGCATACATAACGTATTCAAATACTGCATATAGCTCAGATGCACACAGACATAAAGCTATGTTTAGAAATAATTTATGTGTAAAGAAAATATAAAAAAGACACATTCGTTGAACAGTTCAAAATATTGTAATAACCATACATCCTTTGTACTTGATATTTCCTCAGTTCCTGGTAAATTAAAGGTACATATGTGGTCACAAAAAAGTGATCCAATTCAAAATATATTATAAACTCATCCATGTCAAACAATGTGCAATCTAGAATCTTATTTAATGGTATTTCTATTAAAAAAGTACCTGGCTTTCCAGCTCCTGTCCTGGTTGAAGACAAACAAAGTCGGAATCAAAAATGCTGTAATCTTCAATTTTTTTAATTAATATGTGTCCTGTGATATTATTCTATGCATCATTAATCCCTGAAAAATAGATGGAGAGTAGAAGTTTTGAAAATAAAACAACCAAAAATAGTTAAAATGTTTATAAACTTACACTCATAATGTCGAATTGCTTCCTTTGATACTGATGGATATTGATAACCTGTATGTGAACATTTTTTAAGTGTTGACATTTTAGTAAACACTGCACTGTTTTTGTATGCCCTCTTGCTTGTTGTCACTGAATGTAACATTTGAAGAGGTAGGTTCTTTTTGGCTGCCTTCTGGTGCACGTTCAGTGGCATATTTCTTGAATGTGTAAGTAGATTTTTCAGTATTTTCTGGCTTGAGGTCACTGGATTTATTACTGAAATCTTTAAAAAAGGTCTTTTACATGGATCTGAAGTGCTCTATTGGATTTTTTGGAAGCTGAACTTGATTCAGGTTGATATGATGTCCCTCCAATATCAGACTTTAATACATTTGACGGAATACGCTCTTCAAACTGTTTCATTGGCTGTAGGTGGTCAATGTTGACTTTTGGAATAATGTTTCTAGCTTTGTCTCGAATTTCAGCCAATTTACCTGAAAGGTTTTCAAATATGAAAGGTCCAAGAAGAGAAGGATCTAATTGTTCTCCCTTTCTCTGCTCAGACTGTGTATTTCTTTGCATGACCTTATCTCCAGTTTTTATATTGACCTGCAGAACTTGGCGATTTTTTCATTTTCTACATTAACTTTCTCTCCCGCCTTTTTAATATTCTTTCTGACAACATTTAATATTGTGATTGTATGCATTTCGCAATAGTTTCGCTTGCTGTCACAGTATCAATATCTTGTTGATTGAGCTGAAACTGTAAAGTAAATAGTTGATATTAAAGCATACACCTGGAAAGTTCCTTCAAATAACTTGATTGTATATACATTGCAGAGTTTGTCTAATTGTATTCAGTGAAAACCTTGAAATGTTTGCAGCAAAAATAATTTCTACATTTTAATTTAAAACCCAGGTCATCTAATAAAATAAAAGAATAAAACAAATAAATGAAATAAAATAACCTCAATTGTTTCAGGAACGTCTGTCTGGTATCTTGCCTCTCGTCCATACATAAGGAAATAGTATTTTGTAGTAATTTGTTTTTTGGTCCTGAGGCCAAACATAACTGCATCTAAGTACAAATCCCAATTTTCTGGTTTATCAACTACCAACTTGCTTAGTGATCTGTAAAAGAAATTATTGTTTAATTTGTGCATAAAATATAACATATATTAGCTTCACAAATTATAAAATTGTTTAGCTAAGTGCTGATGCTGTAAAATATTTGACAATATCAGACGAGAAAATATTTACTGGATAAGGCTTTTTGGAATTTTTCTTTATATTAGATTCTGGTGACAGAAGGTGTTGTTTTTTATTTTTTGTGGTACTCCTCTTGAGATTAAGTATGAGCAGTCAAAAGTCTTTTACAAATGCATCAGAAAAAAAACCCTCATTAATTTGCTCTATTAAAATGACTATTGAAAATCGCAACAAAACTCAAAGGTGTATGCAGGGCCACTGGAATTATGTAGTACAGGAAAACCAAATTCTGTTGTCAGGGTTGGCTAAATATAATAGTACAGAACAGGCAAATTTAGTGTTGTAATGCTTCATACTTTGTGTTAGTTTTACCTCTACATTTTTGGTGGGAATCTGTTTTATTAAAGAAGAGAAGAAGACTCACCATGTACACAGCGTGTCGCCTACAACCCTTTGGTGGGCCGGCCGCGTGATCTGTGGCTGGATTTTCAGGCAGGGGGAAGCCAAGAAGCAATTGGATGTGGCTGAGGATCTCTTTCCAATATGTGGCCAGACATGGGCAGGTCCACCAGATGTGAAGGAAGTCTCCAGGAGAGTTCAAGCATCGCCAAGAAAGAGGAGAGGATATAGGGAACATTTTCTGGAGCCTGTGAGGGGTGTAATACCATTGGGTCATAACCTTATATGCAGTTTCCCACTGGGAGATGCATCTATAGACCTTAGGAATGTCGCGCCAAAGGCGGTCCCATTGTGCTGGTGTGATATCTGCGGATATTTCAGACTGCCATCACCGCTACATTTTTAAATCTTACACAGGTTAACATTTTTTGGATGAAGGAGTCACCTCATTGGTAACACTTTGACACCCAAATGTAGAAGTAAGGAACAAAAAGGTGACCAGTCAGAGTGTGCAACAGGCTTTTCACTGCAATACATACTGCTGTGTATTTCGCAATGTATAATTTGTTTATGATACAAAATATTTTGTTTCACTAAACTCTAAAGATTATGCATCAAATGGTGGTTTTGGTTCAGATACAACAAATCCATAATTATGTCCTATGACGACAAAATCACATTATTCCAGTGGCCATATTTAGGAAATCATTAGCGGATGTGTCACTACTGCCACATGGATCACAATGTCTGTAAAACTTTGTGTCTTGTTATTACAGACAATAATGATAAATGTCTCTTGGGGAAAAAGAAAATGTGCAATCATTGGTTGTCCTTTTTCCTACTTGCCCGGTAGTTCTGGTTTGGAATCTGGAACCCAGTTGGCTGAGAATGAGAAAGATATCAAGAAAAATACCAAACTCAAAGTAAAGTATTTGTCACACCCACATTGGAGTAGTGGTTGTACTGTTGCCAATTAATGGTCAAAAGTCAAAGCTATAAAATACATTTAAAAGGATGCAATGTTCAACCTACAATCACAAAGAGTGGAGATCTGTGTAGGAAGGTGGAATCTGACTATATGGGTGCCCCCACTTTTTTCCTGGTGTTTGCATGGTTTTTGACTAGTCTGGCTGGGATCCTGCTATCCAGGACCCCAGCCTATCTGCTTACTCCCTTAAACAACTTGGTGTGCATATTAGATGCACTAGTGATTGGATACTGTGGTACCTTATGAGCCCCTAGTATATGGTACCTTAGGTACCTAGGGCATTGGTACTTCACAGGCCTACCAGGGGCTGCAGCATGTATTATGCCACCCCTGGGAAGCATTCTCAATCTGACACTACAGGCTTGCTACTGCAGCCTGTGTGAGGTAGCGTTAGCACTCCTCACTGAGGTATAGGTTCCTATATCTCACCATACACACACATATAAACCTATCAGCCAACCCTTCTTGCTGGCCCTAACAATCCTGAGGGCAGGGTGCTTGGTTTACTATGTGAGGGGGTGCTTCTGCCTGAGCAGGATCCCTCTGCAGCTGGCAGAGTCTATTCTCTGCTACTGTTTGTGGATGCGGTTAAACCATATACTCTTAAGTGCATTATAACCTTGCGGTAAATGCTAACTCTGGAATGACTGCATCAAAACATGTCGTGTTTGGTGTCAAACAACTTGGAATCATACCCCCACACCAGTAACTGGTGTGGGAGTATGATCCCACCCTTCTAGAGGGGATGACATGTACCCACTCTACTAAACGGTAGAAATCTCCTAGAGCCCTGACATCACAAAATGGATGCCACCAGCACAGACACTGGGCTGCCCTCCTGCTGCTGACCGAAACTCGCAGTGGAGGAAGCCCAACAAAAGGCATCCTGTCACAGGGAGGTGTCACCACCTCCTAGACAGGATTTAGTGTATTGGAGCTGGGTGGGTGCACTCTTAGAATGCTTTGAAGTACTGCACTGGGGGAGCAGTAGGCTCCTCTGTGCATATGCCAGCTCAAACCGGTTCAGGGGCTACCTGCCCCTGCTCTGGCGCGAAACTGGACAAAGGGAAGTGGGTGTAACCACCCATTGTTTGGGTATTGTGAACACTGCATTATGGCTGCCATCAAGACTACTACTTTTCTACCCATCAGTGTAACTGTCCTCTTTTTTACAGAGACCCTGAGAACATTTCCATCAGCATACATAACGTATTCAAATACTGCATATAGCTCAGATGCACACAGACATAAAGCTATGTTTAGAAATAATTTATGTGTAAAGAAAATATAAAAAAGACACATTCGTTGAACAGTTCAAAATATTGTAATAACCATACATCCTTTGTACTTGATATTTCCTCAGTTCCTGGTAAATTAAAGGTACATATGTGGTCACAAAAAAGTGATCCAATTCAAAATATATTATAAACTCATCCATGTCAAACAATGTGCAATCTAGAATCTTATTTAATGGTATTTCTATTAAAAAAGTACCTGGCTTTCCAGCTCCTGTCCTGGTTGAAGACAAACAAAGTCGGAATCAAAAATGCTGTAATCTTCAATTTTTTTAATTAATATGTGTCCTGTGATATTATTCTATGCATCATTAATCCCTGAAAAATAGATGGAGAGTAGAAGTTTTGAAAATAAAACAACCAAAAATAGTTAAAATGTTTATAAACTTACACTCATAATGTCGAATTGCTTCCTTTGATACTGATGGATATTGATAACCTGTATGTGAACATTTTTTAAGTGTTGACATTTTAGTAAACACTGCACTGTTTTTGTATGCCCTCTTGCTTGTTGTCACTGAATGTAACATTTGAAGAGGTAGGTTCTTTTTGGCTGCCTTCTGGTGCACGTTCAGTGGCATATTTCTTGAATGTGTAAGTAGATTTTTCAGTATTTTCTGGCTTGAGGTCACTGGATTTATTACTGAAATCTTTAAAAAAGGTCTTTTACATGGATCTGAAGTGCTCTATTGGATTTTTTGGAAGCTGAACTTGATTCAGGTTGATATGATGTCCCTCCAATATCAGACTTTAATACATTTGACGGAATACGCTCTTCAAACTGTTTCATTGGCTGTAGGTGGTCAATGTTGACTTTTGGAATAATGTTTCTAGCTTTGTCTCGAATTTCAGCCAATTTACCTGAAAGGTTTTCAAATATGAAAGGTCCAAGAAGAGAAGGATCTAATTGTTCTCCCTTTCTCTGCTCAGACTGTGTATTTCTTTGCATGACCTTATCTCCAGTTTTTATATTGACCTGCAGAACTTGGCGATTTTTTCATTTTCTACATTAACTTTCTCTCCCGCCTTTTTAATATTCTTTCTGACAACATTTAATATTGTGATTGTATGCATTTCGCAATAGTTTCGCCTGCTGTCACAGTATCAATATCTTGTTGATTGAGCTGAAACTGTAAAGTAAATAGTTGATATTAAAGCATACACCTGGAAAGTTCCTTCAAATAACTTGATTGTATATACATTGCAGAGTTTGTCTAATTGTATTCAGTGAAAACCTTGAAATGTTTGCAGCAAAAATAATTTCTACATTTTAATTTAAACCCAGGTCATCTAATAAAATAAAAGAATAAAACAAATAAATGAAATAAAATAACCTCAATTGTTTCAGGAAGGTCTGTCTGGTATCTTGCCTCTCGTCCATACATAAGGAAATAGTATTTTGTAGTAATTTGTTTTTTGGTCCTGAGGCCAAACATAACTGCATCTAAGTACAAATCCCAATTTTCTGGTTTATCAACTACCAACTTGCTTAGTGATCTGTAAAAGAAATTATTGTTTAATTTGTGCATAAAATATAACATATATTAGCTTCACAAATTATAAAATTGTTTAGCTAAGTGCTGATGCTGTAAAATATTTGACAATATCAGACGAGAAAATATTTACTGGATAAGGCTTTTTGGAATTTTTCTTTATATTAGATTCTGGTGACAGAAGGTGTTGTTTTTTATTTTTTTGTGGTACTCCTCTTGACATTAAGTATGAGCAGTCAAAAGTCTTTTACAAATGCATCAGAAAAAAACCCCTCATTAATTTGCTCTATTAAAATGACTATTGAAAATCGCAACAAAACTCAAAGGTGTATGCAGGGCCACTGGAATTATGTAGTACAGGAAAACCAAATTCTGTTGTCAGGGTTGGCTAAATATAATAGTACAGAACAGGCAAATTTAGTGTTGTAATGCTTCATACTTTGTGTTAGTTTTACCTCTACATTTTTGGTGGGAATCTGTTTTATTAAAGAAGAGAAGAAGACTCACCATGTACACAGCGTGTCGCCTACAACCCTTTGGTGGGCCGGCCGCGTGATCTGTGGCTGGATTTTCAGGCAGGGGGAAGCCAAGAAGCAATTGGATGTGGCTGAGGATCTCTTTCCAATATGTGGCCAGACATGGGCAGGTCCACCAGATGTGAAGGAAGTCTCCAGGAGAGTTCAAGCATCGCCAAGAAAGAGGAGAGGATATAGGGAACATTTTCTGGAGCCTGTGAGGGGTGTAATACCATTGGGTCATAACCTTATATGCAGTTTCCCACTGGGAGATGCATCTATAGACCTTAGGAATGTCGCGCCAAAGGCGGTCCTATTGTGCTGGTGTGATATCTGCGGATATTTCAGACTGCCATCACCGCTACACTTTTAAATCTTACACAGGTTAACATTTTTTGGATGAAGGAGTCACCTCATTGGTAACACTTTGACACCCAAATGTAGAAGTAAGGAACAAAAAGGTGACCAGTCAGAGTGTGCAACAGGCTTTTCACTGCAATACATACTGCTGTGTATTTCGCAATGTATAATTTGTTTATGATACAAAATATTTTGTTTCACTAAACTCTAAAGATTATGCATCAAATGGTGGTTTTCGTTCAGATACAACAAATCCATAATTATGTCCTATGACGACAAAATCACATTATTCCAGTGGCCATATTTAGGAAATCATTAGCGGATGTGTCACTACTGCCACATGGATCACAATGTCTGTAAAACTTTGTGTCTTGTTATAACAGACAATAATGATAAATGTCTCTTGGGGAAAAAGAAAATGTGCAATCATTGGTTGTCCTTTTTCCTACTTGCCCAGTAGTTCTGGTTTGGAATCTGGAACCCAGTTGGCTGAGAATGAGAAAGATATCAAGAAAAATACCAAACTCAAAGTAAAGTATTTGTCACACCCACATTGGAGTAGTGGTTGTACTGTTGCCAATTAATGGTCAAAAGTCAAAGCTATAAAATACATTTAAAAGGATGCAATGTTCAACCTACAATCACAAAGAGTGGAGATCTGTGTAGGAAGGTGGAATCTGACTATATGGGTGCCCCCACTTTTTTCCTGGTGTTTGCATGGTTTTTGACTAGTCTGGCTGGGATCCTGCTATCCAGGACCCCAGCCTATCTGCTTACTCCCTTAAACAACTTGGTGTGCATATTAGATGCACTAGTGATTGGATACTGTGGTACCTTATGAGCCCCTAGTATATGGTACCTTAGGTACCTAGGGCATTGGTACTTCACAGGCCTACCAGGGGCTGCAGCATGTATTATGCCACCCCTGGGAAGCATTCTCAATCTGACACTACAGGCTTGCTACTGCAGCCTGTGTGAGGTAGCGTTAGCACTCCTCACTGAGGTATAGGTTCCTATATCTCACCATACACACACATATAAACCTATCAGCCAACCCTTCTTGCTGGCCCTAACAATCCTGAGGGCAGGGTGCTTGGTTTACTATGTGAGGGGGTGCTTCTGCCTGAGCAGGATCCCTCTGCAGCTGGCAGAGTCTATTCTCTGCTACTGTTTGTGGATGCGGTTAAACCATATACTCTTAAGTGCATTATAACCTTGCGGTAAATGCTAACTTTGGAATGACTGCATCAAAACATGTCGTGTTTGGTGTCAAACAACTTGGAATCATACCCCCACACCAGTAACTGGTGTGGGAGTATGATCCCACCCTTCTAGAGGGGATGACATGTACCCACTCTACTAAACGGTAGAAATCTCCTAGAGCCCTGACATCACACAATGGATGCCACCAGCACAGACACTGGGCTGCCCTCCTGCTGCTGACCGAAACTCGCAGTGGAGGAAGCCCAACAAAAGGCATCCTGTCACAGGGAGGTGTCACCACCTCCTAGACAGGATTTAGTGTATTGGAGCTGGGTGGGTGCACTCTTAGAATGCTTTGAAGTACTGCACTGGGGGAGCAGTAGGCTCCTCTGTGCATATGCCAGCTCAAACCGGTTCAGGGGCTACCTGCCCCTGCTCTGGCGCGAAACTGGACAAAGGGAAGTGGGTGTAACCACCCATTGTTTGGGTATTGTGAACACTGCATTATGGCTGCCATCAAGACTACTACTTTTCTACCCATCAGTGTAACTGTCCTCTTTTTTACAGAGACCCTGAGAACATTTCCATCAGCATACATAACGTATTCAAATACTGCATATAGCTCAGATGCACACAGACATAAAGCTATGTTTAGAAATAATTTATGTGTAAAGAAAATATAAAAAAGACACATTCGTTGAACAGTTCAAAATATTGTAATAACCATACATCCTTTGTACTTGATATTTCCTCAGTTCCTGGTAAATTAAAGGTACATATGTGGTCACAAAAAAGTGATCCAATTCAAAATATATTATAAACTCATCCATGTCAAACAATGTGCAATCTAGAATCTTATTTAATGGTATTTCTATTAAAAAAGTACCTGGCTTTCCAGCTCCTGTCCTGGTTGAAGACAAACAAAGTCGGAATCAAAAATGCTGTAATCTTCCATTTTGTTTAATTAATATGTGTCCTGTGATATTATTCTATGCATCATTAATCCCTGAAAAATAGATGGAGAGTAGAAGTTTTGAAAATAAAACAACCAAAAATAGTTAAAATGTTTATAAACTTACACTCATAATGTCGAATTGCTTCCTTTGATACTGATGGATATTGATAACCTGTATGTGAACATTTTTTAAGTGTTGACATTTTAGTAAACACTGCACTGTTTTTGTATGCCCTCTTGCTTGTTGTCACTGAATGTAACATTTGAAGAGGTAGGTTCTTTTTGGCTGCCTTCTGGTGCACGTTCAGTGGCATATTTCTTGAATGTGTAAGTAGATTTTTCAGTATTTTCTGGCTTGAGGTCACTGGATTTATTACTGAAATCTTTAAAAAAGGTCTTTTACATGGATCTGAAGTGCTCTATTGGATTTTTTGGAAGCTGAACTTGATTCAGGTTGATATGATGTCCCTCCAATATCAGACTTTAATACATTTGACGGAATACGCTCTTCAAACTGTTTCATTGGCTGTAGGTGGTCAATGTTGACTTTTGGAATAATGTTTCTAGCTTTGTCTCGAATTTCAGCCAATTTACCTGAAAGGTTTTCAAATATGAAAGGTCCAAGAAGAGAAGGATCTAATTGTTCTCCCTTTCTCTGCTCAGACTGTGTATTTCTTTGCATGACCTTATCTCCAGTTTTTATATTGACCTGCAGAACTTGGCGATTTTTTCATTTTCTACATTAACTTTCTCTCCCGCCTTTTTAATATTCTTTCTGACAACATTTAATATTGTGATTGTATGCATTTCGCAATAGTTTCGCTTGCTGTCACAGTATCAATATCTTGTTCATTGAGCTGAAACTGTAAAGTAAATAGTTGATATTAAAGCATACACCTGGAAAGTTCCTTCAAATAACTTGATTGTATATACATTGCAGAGTTTGTCTAATTGTATTCAGTGAAAACCTTGAAATGTTTGCAGCAAAAATAATTTCTACATTTTAATTTAAAACCCAGGTCATCTAATAAAATAAAAGAATAAAACAAATAAATGAAATAAAATAACCTCAATTGTTTCAGGAACGTCTGTCTGGTATCTTGCCTCTCGTCCATACATAAGGAAATAGTATTTTGTAGTAATTTGTTTTTTGGTCCTGAGGCCAAACATAACTGCATCTAAGTACAAATCCCAATTTTCTGGTTTATCAACTACCAACTTGCTTAGTGATCTGTAAAAGAAATTATTGTTTAATTTGTGCATAAAATATAACATATATTAGCTTCACAAATTATAAAATTGTTTAGCTAAGTGCTGATGCTGTAAAATATTTGACAATATCAGACGAGAAAATATTTACTGGATAAGGCTTTTTGGAATTTTTCTTTATATTAGATTCTGGTGACAGAAGGTGTTGTGTTTTATTTTTTTGTGGTACTCCTCTTGAGATTAAGTATGAGCAGTCAAAAGTCTTTTACAAATGCATCAGAAAAAAAACCCTCATTAATTTGCTCTATTAAAATGACTATTGAAAATCGCAACAAAACTCAAAGGTGTATGCAGGGCCACTGGAATTATGTAGTACAGGAAAACCAAATTCTGTTGTCAGGGTTGGCTAAATATAATAGTACAGAACAGGCAAATTTAGTGTTGTAATGCTTCATACTTTGTGTTAGTTTTACCTCTACATTTTTGGTGGGAATCTGTTTTATTAAAGAAGAGAAGAAGACTCACCATGTACACAGCGTGTCGCCTACAACCCTTTGGTGGGCCGGCCGCGTGATCTGTGGCTGGATTTTCAGGCAGGGGGAAGCCAAGAAGCAATTGGATGTGGCTGAGGATCTCTTTCCAATATGTGGCCAGACATGGGCAGGTCCACCAGATGTGAAGGAAGTCTCCAGGAGAGTTCAAGCATCGCCAAGAAAGAGGAGAGGATATAGGGAACATTTTCTGGAGCCTGTGAGGGGTGTAATACCATTGGGTCATAACCTTATATGCAGTTTCCCACTGGGAGATGCATCTATAGACCTTAGGAATGTCGCGCCAAAGGCGGTCCCATTGTGCTGGTGTGATATCTGCGGATATTTCAGACTGCCATCACCGCTACATTTTTAAATCTTACACAGGTTAACATTTTTTGGATGAAGGAGTCACCTCATTGGTAACACTTTGACACCCAAATGTAGAAGTAAGGAACAAAAAGGTGACCAGTCAGAGTGTGCAACAGGCTTTTCACTGCAATACATACTGCTGTGTATTTCGCAATGTATAATTTGTTTATGATACAAAATATTTTGTTTCACTAAACTCTAAAGATTATGCATCAAATGGTGGTTTTGGTTCAGATACAACAAATCCATAATTATGTCCTATGACGACAAAATCACATTATTCCAGTGGCCATATTTAGGAAATCATTAGCGGATGTGTCACTACTGCCACATGGATCACAATGTCTGTAAAACTTTGTGTCTTGTTATTACAGACAATAATGATAAATGTCTCTTGGGGAAAAAGAAAATGTGCAATCATTGGTTGTCCTTTTTCCTACTTGCCCAGTAGTTCTGGTTTGGAATCTGGAACCCAGTTGGCTGAGAATGAGAAAGATATCAAGAAAAATACCAAACTCAAAGTAAAGTATTTGTCACACCCACATTGGAGTAGTGGTTGTACTGTTGCCAATTAATGGTCAAAAGTCAAAGCTATAAAATACATTTAAAAGGATGCAATGTTCAACCTACAATCACAAAGAGTGGAGATCTGTGTAGGAAGGTGGAATCTGACTATATGGGTGCCCCCACTTTTTTCCTGGTGTTTGCATGGTTTTTGACTAGTCTGGCTGGGATCCTGCTATCCAGGACCCCAGCCTATCTGCTTACTCCCTTAAACAACTTGGTGTGCATATTAGATGCACTAGTGATTGGATACTGTGGTACCTTATGAGCCCCTAGTATATGGTACCTTAGGTACCTAGGGCATTGGTACTTCACAGGCCTACCAGGGGCTGCAGCATGTATTATGCCACCCCTGGGAAGCATTCTCAATCTGACACTACAGGCTTGCTACTGCAGCCTGTGTGAGGTAGTGTTAGCACTCCTCACTGAGGTATAGGTTCCTATATCTCACCATACACACACATATAAACCTATCAGCCAACCCTTCTTGCTGGCCCTAACAATCCTGAGGGCAGGGTGCTTGGTTTACTATGTGAGGGGGTGCTTCTGCCTGAGCAGGATCCCTCTGCAGCTGGCAGAGTCTATTCTCTGCTACTGTTTGTGGATGCGGTTAAACCATATACTCTTAAGTGCATTATAACCTTGCGGTACATGCTAACTTTGGAATGACTGCATCAAAACATGTCGTGTTTGGTGTCAAACAACTTGGAATCATACCCCCACACCAGTAACTGGTGTGGGAGTATGATCCCACCCTTCTAGAGGGGATGACATGTACCCATTGTACTAAACGGTAGAAATCTCCTAGAGCCCTGACATCACAAAATGGATGCCACCAGCACAGACACTGGGCTGCCCTCCTGCTGCTGACCGAAACTCGCAGTGGAGGAAGCCCAACAAAAGGCATCCTGTCACAGGGAGGTGTCACCACCTCCTAGACAGGATTTAGTGTATTGGAGCTGGGTGGGTGCACTCTTAGAATGCTTTGAAGTCCTGCACTGGGGGAGCAGTAGGCTCCTCTGTGCATATGCCAGCTCAAACCGGTTCAGGGGCTACCTGCCCCTGCTCTGGCGCGAAACTGGACAAAGGGAAGTGGGTGTAACCACCCATTGTTTGGGTATTGTGAACACTGCATTATGGCTGCCATCAAGACTACTACTTTTCTACCCATCAGTGTAACTGTCCTCTTTTTTACAGAGACCCTGAGAACATTTCCATCAGCATGCATAACGTATTCAAATACTGCATATAGCTCAGATGCACACAGACATAAAGCTATGTTTAGAAATAATTTATGTGTAAAGAAAATATAAAACAGACACATTTGTTGAACAGTTCAAAATATTGTAATAACCATACATCCTTTGTACTTGAGGTTTCCTCAGTTCCTGGTAAATTAAAGGTACATATGTGGTCACAAAATAGTGATCCAATTCAAAATATATTATAAACTCATCCATGTCAAACAATGTGCAATCTAGAATCTTATTTAATGGTATTTCTATTAAAAAAGTACCTGCCTTTCCAGCTCCTGTCCTGGTTGAAGACAAACAAAGTCGGAATCAAAAATGCTGTAATCTTCAATTTTTTTAATTAATATGTGTCCTGTGATATTATTCTATGCATCATTAATCCCTGAAAAATAGATGGAGAGTAGAAGTTTTGAAAATAAAACAACCAAAAATAGTTAAAATGTTTATAAACTTACACTCATAATGTCGAATTGCTTCCTTTGATACTGATGGATATTGATAACCTGTATGTGAACATTTTTTAAGTGTTGACATTTTAGTAAACACTGCACTGTTTTTGGCTGCCCTCTTGCTTGTTGTCACTGAATGTAACATTTGAAGAGGTAGGTCCTTTTTGGCTGCCTTCTGGTGCACGTTCAGTGGCATATTTCTTGAATGTGTAAGTAGATTTTTCAGTACTTTCTTGCTTGAGGTCACTGGATTTATTACTGAAATCTTTAAAAAGGTCTTTTACATGGATCTGAAGTGCTCTATTGGATTTTTTGGAAGCTGAACTTGATTCAGGTTGATATGATGTCCCTCCAATATCAGACTTTAATACATTTGACGGAATACGCTCTTCAAACTGTTTCATTGGCTGTAGGTGGTCAATGTTGACTTTTGGAATAATGTTTCTAGCTTTGTCTCGAATTTCAGCCAATTTACCTGAAAGGTTTTCAAATATGAAAGGTCCAAGAAGAGAAGGATCTAATTGTTCTCCCTTTCTCTGCTCAGACTGTGTATTTCTTTGCATGACCTTATCTCCAGTTTTTATATTGACCTGCAGAACTTGGCGATTTTTTCATTTTCTACATTAACTTTCTCTCCCGCCTTTTTAATATTCTTTCTGACAACATTTAATATTGTGATTGTATGTATTTCGCAATAGTTTCGCTTGCTGTCACAGTATCAATATCTTGTTGATTGAGCTGAAAGTGTAAAGTAAATAGTTGATATTAAAGCATACACCTGGAAAGTTCCTTCAAATAACTTTATTGTATATACATTGCAGAGTTTGTCTAATTGTATTCAGTGAAAACCTTGAAATGTTTGCAGCAAAAATAATTTCTACATTTTAATTTAAAACCCAGGTCATCTAATAAAATAAAAGAATAAAACAAATAAATGAAATAAAATAACCTCAATTGTTTCAGGAACGTCTGACTGGTATCTTGCCTCTCGTCCATACAAAAGGAAATAGTATTTTGTAGTAATTTGTTTTTTGGTCCTGAGGCCAAACATAACAGCATCTAAGTACAAATCCCAATTTTCTGGTTTATCAACTACCAACTTGCTTAGTGATCTGTAAAAGAAATTGTTTAATTTGTGCATAAAATATAACATATATATTAGCTTCACAAATTATAAAATTGTTTAGCTAAGTGCTGATGCTGTAAAATATTTGACAATATCAGACGAGAAAATATTTACTGGATAAGGCATTTTGGAATTTTTCTTTATATTAGATTCTGGTGACAGAAGGTGTTGTTTTTTATTTTTTTGTGGTACTCCTCTTGAGATTAAGTATGAGCAGTCAAAAGTCTTTTTAAAATGCATCAGAAAAAAAACCCTCATTAATTTGCTCTATTAAAATGACTATTGTAAATCGCAACAAAACTCAAAGGTGTATGCAGGGCCACTGGAATTATGTAGTACAGGAAACCAAATTCTGTTGTCAGGGTTGGCTAAATATAATAGTACAGAACAGGCAAATTTAGTGGTGTAATGCTTCATACTTTGTGTTAGTTTTACCTCTACATTTTTGGTGGGAATCTGTTTTATTAAAGAAGAGAAGAAGACTCACCATGTACACAGCGTATCGCTTACAACCCTTTGGTGGGCCGGCCGCGGGATCTGTGGCTGGATTTTCAGGCAGGGGGAAGCCAAGAAGCAATTGGATGTGGCTGAGGATCTCTTTCCAATATGTGGCCAGACATGGGCAGGTCCACCAGATGTGAAGGAAGTCTCCAGGAGAGTTCGAGCATCGCCAAGAAAGAGGAGAGGATATAGGGAACATTTTCTGGAGCCTGCTTGGGGTGTAATACCATTGGGTCATAACCTTATATGCAGTTTCCCACTGGGAGATGCATCTATAGACCTTAGAAATGTCGCGCCAAAGGCGGTCCCATTGTGCTGGTGTGATATCTGCGGATATTTCAGACTGCCATCACCGCTACATTTTTAAATCTTACACAGGTTAACATTTTTTGGATGAAGTCACCTCATTGGTAACACTTTGACACCCAAATGTAGAAGTAAGGAACAAAAAGGTGACCAGTCAGAGTGTGCAACAGGCTTTTCACTGCAATACATACTGCTGTGTATTTCGTAATGTATAATTTGTTTAAGATACAAAATATTTTGTTTCACTAAACTCTAAAGATTATGCATCAAATGGTGGTTTTGGTTCAAATGCAGCATATCCATAATTATGTCCTATGACGACAAAATCGCATTATTCCGGTGGCCATATTTAGGAAATCATTAGCGGTTGTGTCAATACTGCCACATGGATCACAATGTCTGTAAAACTTTGTGTCTTGTTATTACAGACAATAATGATAAATGTCTCTTGGGGAAAAAGAAAATGTGCAATCATTGGTTGTCCTTTTTCCTACTTGCTCAGTAGTTCTGGTTTGGAATCTGGAACCCAGTTGGCTGAGAATGAGAAAGATATCAAGAAAAATATCAAACTCAAAGTAAAGTATTTGTCACACCCACATTGGAGTAGTGGTTGTACTGTTGCCAATTAATTGTCAAAGGTCAAAGCTATAAAATACATTTAAAAGCATGCAATGTTCAACCTACAATCACAAAGATTGGAGATCTGTGTAGGAAGGTGGAATCTGACTATATGGTTGCCCCCACTTTTTTCCTGGTGTTTGCATGGTTTTTGACTAGTCTTGCTGGGATCCTGCTATCCAGGACCCCAGCCTAGCTGCTTACTCCCTTAAGCAACTTAGTGTACATATTAGATGCACTAGTGATTGGATACTGTGGTACATTATGAGCCCCTAGTATATGGTACCTTAGGTACCTAGGGCATTGGTACTTCACAGGCCTACCAGGGGCTGCAGCATGTATTATGCCACCCCTGGGAAGCATTCTCAATCTGACACTACAGGCTTGCTACTGCAGCCTGTGTGAGGTAGTGTTAGCACTCCTCACTGAGGTATAGGTTCCTATATCTCACCATACACACACATATAAACCTATCAGCCAACCCTTCTTGCTGGCCCTAACAATCCTGAGGGCAGGGTGCTTGGTTTACTATGTGAGGGGGTGCTTCTGCCTGAGCAGGACCCCTCTGCAGCTGGCAGAGTCTATTCTCTGCTACTGTTTGTGGATGCGGTTAAACCATATACTCTTAAGTGCATTATAACCTCGCGGTAAATACTAAACGGTAGAAATCTCCTAGAGCCCTGGCGTCACAAAATGGATGCCACCAGCACAGACACTGGGCTGCCCTCCTGCTGCTGACCGAAACTCGCAGTGGAGGAAGCCCAACAAAAGGCATCCTGTCACAGGGAGGTGTCACCACCTCCCAGACAGGATTTAGTGTATTGGAGCTGGGTGGGTGCCCTCTTAGAATGCTTTGAAGTCCTGCACTGGGTGAGCAGTAGGCTCCTCTGTGCATATGCCAGCTCAAACCGGTTCAGGGGCTACCTGCCCCTGCTCTGGCACGAAACTGGACAAAGGGAAGTGGGTGTAACCACTCACTACCCTGACCCTCCTAGAGGAGTGGTCATAGAGCTAGTCCCTCCCCTATCTTCACTATAAGATAGCAAACATTGCCAAGGCAATTCAGATTACCCTGGACGACGCTCTACAAAGAAGAATCCTGGCCCTTCGACGTTCCACTATCTTTGGAAGACTGAAGAATCTCCCTTGGAGTCAAGGAGTGACTCCCCTGCTTGGCAGCCACCTATAACCTCAATTAACTGTTGCAAACTTCACCGCTGCCGCCGGAGTCCGAAGTCCCTGCGGCCCCAGAAGTGGATTTCCTGACCTCTCGACGGCCATTTTGAGTCCCCAGCGAAGCTGTGGCATCTGGACCCCACGAGTGACAAGGAACTGCAATACCTGGGAACCGTGCACTGATTTCGAGTGCAAACCCTAAACAACGTTCTATGAACTTGTGTTTTAGACCATTTGTGGCCCAAGTCCCCAGCAGGTCTTGTTCCAAAAATCAGCGGCCTACCCTGTCCCGAGTCACCGTGGGCTCCTATGAAACTTTTCCTGTGGCGGCGTCTTTGCGATCCCTTGCCCGTTGGCTAGTGGGTCCCCCAAAGACTTTCTCAATGATTCAAGGAGCTCCCCTGGTTGCTCCGGGCCTGCTCTCACTTACCCTCGCTGGGTAAGTCCATCAGACCTTGCTGGTCTGCATCACCGACTATCTTCAGTCCACACAAGACTTGCAGCTGCAGACGTCGTGGGACACTCCGAATCCAGCTGCTGGTCATCGTCGATCCCTCCTGGACCTCGTGAGCGAAGAGACAAAACACCATCGATGACCTGAAGCGACGCAACATCTGTGGTCATCCATCTTGCTGGCCACCGGTCACTGGCAAGTGACTTTGAACACTGTCCCTTCAATTTTCAAGTCCTCTTCATCTTCAATCCACCTTCGGATTCCAGCGGACACCTCTTCAGTCGTCTCAAGAAGCAAGTCTTCATTGGTCTCCATTGAAAACAGCATCGCGACCCGACACCAAAAGACACCTATGCACCCGGCTTCCCTGGGTGAGGTAACTCGTGCACTCCGGTGCCCAAGTGTGTGTTGGCCCTCGAAATACTTACCCTGTAAGTGGCTTGCTTGTTGACTCCTTCGAAGTGCCCTAAAACTTTAAAATACAAACCGCGACTTGCTCCATTGTAACCTATAGGAAACCCGCGGCTGTGTTTAGACACTGCACGCGTCTCCCGTGGGCTTGTTACTTACCTGCTAACACTGCAGTAGTGAAGCCCCAGCGATTCCCAAGGCCCTAGGCTTTGTCATTTTGCAAGTCGACTTTGTTAAACCATTTTTTTAGTATATGGTCTGGTACGCCCCTAGGGCTCCAGCCATATTTGTGCTTAATTTATTGAGAACTGTTGACATTTGAATGTTTACCTGACTTCTAATCTCATAAAGAGATTAGTAGAGTGTGTCTAGAAATAAATACATATATATTTGATATATATACCTGTGTGGTGCCTTTTCATTTGGTAATTCAAGAGATTATAAGGTAAAACAAGCTGCTTTGCATTCCTCAGAGACTTAGCCTGAAGGCTGCTCTACACAGCTATCACTAGGATAGCTTTCTTTAAAAGGTTGTCTGAAACCTATCTATCATAAGAGTCGAATTGGACTGGTGCAAGGTGGCCACTATAACTACTGACCAGCATATGCCAGGCCAACTTCTCACAATCAGTACCAGCTATAAATAGTCATTAAAGACCATGTTTTAACAAGGGAGCTACTGGTGCTGGGAATAGGCACTGCAGCCGTGGTAAGCTTTTCAGAGACACCAAAGTTTAGTGGATCATATCATATGGAGAGTTGGTTGAAGCTGAACTCTGTCCATGGGGGTTGAGGAACATCTCAGCTGTTGGGTCCCAACTGGTCAGATTGTACTCCCCTTACTACAGAGGACAGTAGTGCTTATGGTTTTGGTCTTTCTGCACCTTAGAAATACTATGTGTTTGGAATTGTACATCATATATTTGTGTTTAGATTGTTCAAGAGTGATATTGAGCGACCCCAAACTACTTGCAAAACTATAGGGACCAAGAGTTCTTTTGTATTGTATTTCATTGTATTGCAGTGTCTATACAGTGTGTAATACCTCTATGCATGGCACAGAAGCACTTACCTACATGGGCGGCAAACTGCACTGTGTAAGTTGTGTGGTTGTAAGGATGCTATCTGTGTCTCATCTTACAGGAAAAGTACCTCCATCTCATGCGTGATGACCACCGACGTGAGGTTATCGTGTTATGGAATGCATCATTTAGCAGTATGGTTAATGAATAAGTACAAGAAATAGACACACACTATATAGTTTTCAGTAAGCTGGTGGCTTTAAGCACTTCTGCAGGTCACTATATGGTATTTCTTAGAATCACATTCTGCTTGGATAGTTACTGTCCTGGGTTGTTCATCCTGATATTTTGTTCAAAGTTAATGGCCCAGTACAGGTTGGACCGAGACGTGGTGGAGAGATATGATGGACTGGACCTACTGTCATCCCATACATGAATGTCATTGTCAAAAGTAAAGAACAGTTTTACTATGTAGCTAGTTGATACCTGCAGGGTGGACTAGATGATAGTCCCCCAAACGGCCAGGAGTGTGTGGCAGACCTCTTCAGTTATTCCATGCAAACTGTTTGGTGGTAACTGGTTAATTGGCTAGTAGAATGCCAGGAGATGGACAAGACCTATAATAGATATGTCCTACGTGACTGTAGGAGAACTAAGCAGTATAATAGCGTTATAGGGCAGCCTGTATGAGCTACAGTTGCCAGCCGACCACAGTGTATTTGATGGTATTAGTGTTAGTGTGTACCAGATGTCTTATGAGTGGATGACGTTTTTATAAAAAACATGCTAGCCATAGGTTAGTTCTTCTTAACTTACCTGGATAGAAGGACATATAGAGGCAACACACAGAACCCAGGTAAGAATACGCATGCTGGTGTTTGGATTGAGCTCGCGGCGCACATTCAAATGTCGCTGTTCGTGGCGCCCTTTCAAATGTAGCGCGAAGCATGGCAAACGGTCAAATACACCAAAGAGGCACTCACCAACAAAACAGGTGTCCTAAATAGTCTCTAATATAGAAGTTAGAGACGTCGTCACTGGCTCCACCAGGGTACCTCCAAATCACAGACCCGAGAAGTGCCCACATCAAATAAAAGCCACATGTGCAGTGACAGTTAAGGGCCAGTTCTCATGAAGTAATGCACTCCACCACCACATGCAGCCTCCATAAAACTCCACAAATGTCGGCGCTGACGTCCCACGCAGGCCAAATGGTGCCGGTTGGTGTCAAAATGATGCTACAGAATTTTCTCCTGTTGCCAGTGTTATTGACTATGATTCTGCCAATTTTCTCCTCCAACTGTGGTTAATAACGAGATGTAGACCAATCTTCAACTTACTTCAGCAGGAGGTTG
Organism: Triturus cristatus; assembly: GCF_964204655.1. Taxonomy (NCBI): domain Eukaryota; kingdom Metazoa; phylum Chordata; class Amphibia; order Caudata; family Salamandridae; genus Triturus; species Triturus cristatus. The sequence continues at coordinate 326,992,716 of NC_140587.1, forward strand.
TTTGTAGGCCGGCTGGTTTGAAGTTACACAGAGTCCTTTCATAGGGTAGTGAAAACTCTAGCGCCTGCAGTTACGAGGCATCTGGATGACCACAGGTTTGACAGTAACTGTATGTAGACCAGTAGAAAGAGGTGAAACGCCCAGGCTGTAGGCTGTCCAGGTGGTAAAGGACACTGGTGGGGCTGACCAGGGCGCTTTCTCAAGATTTCAATGACTAGGTTACCGTAACGTTTCCTTTTCCTTGAAGTTTCAGTCTCTTGGTTCCTTAGTACAGGGCCTTCCTTACGCCACGCGTAGATTCTTCAAGATCGTCGCCAAATTGTTGTAAATAGATGATACACAGGTCGGGTGTATAAACAAGATGTCTTTATTGTAGCTTAGTTCCAGGATAGATGAGTAGAAGGTAAAGAGTAGATGAAGCGTAGCCCCACCAGGAGCAGCCTCCTTGCTACTCAGCCTGCATTCTCCAACTGATGCTCCACACACACACAGGCACCCAAACATTCTATGAGGTCATCACACATTCCAGCTGAGCAGTAGAGAAGAGACAAGAACTAGTTTATGACACCTTGCACCAAAACAAAAAAAAATTGAAAGCCAGTCTGTATGTTCTGAAGCATTATTTTGTCCATGGGCAAGGTTTGTACTGTGAAAAACTGCTAACAATTCAATGTGGAGTCTTCCTTATACCCACACGTATCACATCTTGAAGCATTAAGGTCAAAGTACTAGCCTTTGATGTCAGAAAAAGTTACTTCTTCAGTGTCTGTCCTGCAAAATGTGAAACTTGAAAATTTGTGATTCATCCCAGCTGAACAGCTTCACCAAACTGTCTAAGCCTAGACGAATCCTTGACTCAAAGTAGACCATTTTTTGTTCATTTTAACAAATGAAAGCACCTTCAAATTTGTGAGCTATTCAAAAGCCTCTTAAGTGCTTGATTTAATAGCCTATAACGTTGCTCGGAATATAATACAAATCTAGGCAAGATACAGTCTGCACATGACAACTGACTTTTAGCTCACTAATGGCATTGTTGTCAGGGAGCAGGTTGGAATGTTTCACAGTGCATGTTTAAAAACTCTGCAGTTAAAAAAATGCATCTGAAAGCATAGATATAACCTAATGTACTAAAGTAACTTGCTTCCGCACTTAAATACATACACTTTTTAAATTTTAAATAGACTATCATACTTTACTTATGGCCTTATTGAGAGTTTGGCAGTCTTGGACCGGGCCGCCACACTACGCCAGTGCCCTGCTCCAAAACTGCCATAGCCATGATGAGAGGCCCCATCGGATTCCAAGTGGAATCCAGGTCAGGCAGTCCTGCTGCGGCTGAGTCAAAACAGTGAATGCTAAGAGCCTTAGGAACGACAATGGTAATGCCATTGCACCTACCTGCACGGCATGAACTGTAAAGTCCATGCTGTTCTGGAACATGAGGGTCAATGCATCCCCTGGTACATAGGCAACAGGGGACCCTGGAGGCTCACCGCCATAAAAACTGTGGCAGTGAGGAAACTTGGAATATGCATGGTGGTGCCGCAGCAGCACCACCAGCATATTGCGGGCTCAGACCGCCGCACTTTGCCACTGCTGATCAGTGTCAAGATGCAAGTGTTCCCTGTGTAAAGTGTTATGGTAATTGGTTGTCCATAATTGGTATGTTTGCCTTACTAGTTAAGTTTTCTAGCATTACATTCATCTACTTTTCTTTTAACAGTGGACACAGTATGAAGACAAATCGACATCTGCATCACTAGCAGCATAGCTAAAGTTAGAACTTTAACTTTGTCCACCATCTTTGTTGGTATTATTGCGTCCCACAGAATTGCTGCAATGACAATGACAATGCCACAGCACCCTAGGATGTTCACTTAGAATGGCAACATGATTTGAAGGCACTGAATGTGCAGTCATACAGCAGGCAAGTTACTGGTACATCGAAATGTCTATGTACACCATGCTACTATTTAGCAGAGATAATATTCCTACCAGCACCAACTTTGATAATCATGTGAAGAGTTGTAGCATCTCACATCTGGTTGTATCCCTAGCAATCTTTCCATCTGTTGTAGTATCAATCATCATCGCATAGTTTCAGTCACCAATACACTCAACCTCCACAAATATCTATTACACTTAAATATGCTCTCTCAACAAACATTGCTCAGAAGGCCGCAATTATAGCATATCATGAAGTAAACAGAAAATGCAGACAAACACACCACATTCCAGTGGCAAACCACAGGCCAAACATATCCAAATACTTAATTGAATAGCTTAGCAGGAAGTAAAGGAGACCAGTGCTCTCAGAGTATGTATGTGATGCTAAACTGTACACGTAATGGACATTAGGGGGATAGAGTGAATACGAAGGAATCCCACAACCAACCAGCTACCTGAACACATGAAAGAAATGGATACAAACACATGAGATCTATGATTCAAAAAGAAAACTGCACAAATGACAAAAAGGTGTGAGAATTAGCACACAGGAGAGTGAACCAGAATGTCAGCTGACTTAATCCACTAAAGGAACACCCTCCTTATGTGCTAAATTACAAAGCTAAGGTTCCAGTATAAAACTGCTAGTGTGACACCTATCAGATGCCTAAGAGCTCTATCCACAACACACTTAAATAAGCACTGCCAAAGAAAATATATCTTTGTTTTTGTTTTGCGTCTGTCTAAAACATTTGCTGCAATGAAAAACAAACCAGATTGTTTTCTCTATATGATACATCAGTGAGAAAACTTGAAAACCTATGATTCAGTGTAATTTTAAGATGTATAACAAGTCATAATACTATGAAATGCAAACCCTCCATAGTAAGCAGAATGTTACACCAAATAGACAAACACAAGATGTGAGTCAAATACTCCCTTCTGCAGAGCAAAAGCCTACTATAGGCTTTATTACTATCTTGTCTTAACTCCGCTGGGAGATGACAGCCGCAGAGATAATGATTCTGGTCACCATCAACCATAATGATTTTACAAGAATTGTATGTTGTTGCTGCCACGATGTGCAATAACTTACAGATCTATGAAAAATAAATCCATATCAGAATGTTTTATTTCCCTTTGAAGGGAAAATCATGCTTAAATAACAAAAGTTTAACATATTCTTTGAGGCAGTAATTGTGTGCAGAGCTTTTTATCTTTATCATAGAGGGACAGTCGGGGGCAGAGAGGGAACAGATTTTTTCCCTTCATCTGGGGGGGGGGGGTGTAGATGGTGGTGGTGGTGCTTGTTCTGTTCTGCCTATAATAAGGAATGTGGTTAAGTGGAAGCTGGGTGTAGCAGTTTCCAACGGCCCTTGCAGCTCCAAGATAGTACTGTGGACTAGTGTCTCAAATCCTGAAATTATATAGTATAAATTTTATGACCCAAGAATTCGCACCCCAGAGGCAACGGGAAAAACAGAAGGTCTATATTAGTAACTATGGGCCTGATCACAAGTCCAACCAGCACCGTGGCGAAAGCAGGACTGTCCAACAAGAAGTCGGCGGTCCCGCTGCCCGCATTACAATGTGACCGCCTACATGGCGGTCGCAATGTATATATATATTGATTGCAGCATGTGCTGCAGCACATTCCGCAACACATTTAAAACATCCATGCAGGTCCTATAGCAGAGAGCCAGGAGAGAAGGGGGCCCTGCTGGGGCCCCCAAAGTCACTTTCCACCTGCCTTTTCATGGCAGGTGAACAGCCATGAAAGGGACATTCTAATCCCTACACCTCTTTGCAGGGAATAGGAGTCCGACCGCCACCCTGACAGGATCCTTGATCCTGTCAGACGGGCGGTCTTTCCCCCCGACAGATAAGCTCCGACCGCCTGCATCCTAATGCGGTGAACGGACCAATGGCCTGGATGGCGGTGAGACAGCCACCGACATCCTGATGGTGGCGGTCCCACCACGATAACCAGGCCCTATAAGTCAAACTAAATCACAGAGTGGAATTGCACATCCCTTAGAGGAAGGATACAGAAGGCACAAGTGAGTAGACAGGATGGACCACAATTCCCATACACACTTGCACTTAAGAGGAATTGTGGGTGCAACGGAAGTTATAGAGAATTGGGCAGTGGAAAATGAGGCCATCAGCTGGACCGGAATAGCTAACCACTTCCATTTTAGAAAATATATTTCTGGAACAATCCATACAGTGACAGTATTTGAGTCTGGCTATAGTATTCTGTAAGTGCCCAGCAACTTTCCATTATTGATGTATAACTCAGTTCCCAGTTTGACACAAGGTTTCCAATCTCAATGACATTGTTAGACCCTTCTCAAAGCTTGAAAATCTGGCCAACTGTAGTGTATAAATTAGTAACCGTAGACAAACATATAGCTACACTATCAAACCAGACCCAAAAAGCAACAAATAATGTCAGAAAAACTCATATAATTTCTGAAGTAGGCAAGAAAGTTAAAGATTTACAATAGTATGTTTTGGGACAAATTGTGCTTTTTTCATGAAAAGAACATGGTTTCAAAACTACAACTACCTCAAATACAGAGAACACAGATGGCAATGGTAATCTTTGTAGCACTGTATTGTTAATTACAAAAAGAAATATGACCTTCAAAATATAGAGGTTTTAAATTATGAACTAAATTATGCCGGATTGATATGCAGCATTTGATTGATGGAATCTGGGTAAATAATTATCTAAACAAGAAACACTTCATCCCATACCCACACTTGTATGACAGGGTATGACTACTGCTGAAAAAACAGATAGAAAAGTGACACTTCAGTACTTGAAAATCTTTGGATTGACAGGTAACATTACTGTTGATATATCACATAAATAATAAAATAAATGATTACCCTTTTGAAAATATTCAAATTTATACTTGGTCAAGTAGTAACGTTGGGAAATAGAGTCACAGGTTTTAGCAATGGCACAGTGTGCACCTAGAGCACTGGCATGGCATTTTATAAAAATCTCATTTGCTGCTCCTGTGCTAGAAACAGCCTTTGCATTTCTTGTTCGACCATCTTTTTCAATATTTTGGCAATAAAGTTCACCTCCTGTATCAAGAACAAAATAAAACAATTATGTACACTTGTTTTGGATGAAATCTTGACTTAGGTAAGCTAACATTTAACACAAAAGGAAAAGTTAGATTAAAATAGCAGGAATTCTATTGGCATTGTCCCCAACATTCACAAACATTGAAAATAATAATAAATATTTTGAAAAGAAGAGGTAAGATATAGAATGATTGTGTCTATATCTTTGTTGATGTGGGGGGGAAGTGTTTAAGAATCACCAACCTTTTTCCTGCTTCCTCGAAGGGACGCGCAACATCCTGTGATTCTGAGCAACTTACTTAATCTCCCCGTGCCTCACAAAATGATTGTATCCGTCTGTAATGCAACTGATGCTCATGTAAAGCGCTCTGATATCTTTGGGTCAAGTTTGTGCTATATAAAACTCCCCAAAAAGAAAGGCCCAGACAAATAACTTCCATAATAAGTTCCAAGGACACACAAGCAACCGATAGTGATTAGAATCTGAAAGGAAACGCCCCAGTCACAGTGGATATATTCATAATCATGATTTTTGGATGGAAAACAGGGTCTGGAAGAAACCTAGCAATAAATGTGCCATATTTGTCCAAAAGGTATACTAGTGTGCTGCAAGAGAGGCAATCACAACCCTGATTGCAATAGTCTTTATTGTTACACGTGCCGACGCTGTATGCACTTTGCAAGCAATTTTGGGCATGGGAAATAAGGAACACACCAAAGGACATCAGACCTAGAACCCGTGCTTCCCCATAGAGGGCATCATCTGCATTACAATTTGTGGATCTTCGTCCTAAACATCTGTCTCCTGCCAATGGACATACTGCCTAATATTATATAATTGATCTCAGTAACAGAACTCTTCTGTTTGGGTTAATAAACAATATCTACCAACTGACTGCAAATCTCTGGCTGTATGTTCTATTAGAGGTCATCTGTAGAACATTGATTGTCTCGGCCATGGAAGGAATTTTCATCACTCAGATGTTTAAGGTAATATTTGAAGATCTTCACATCACAGAAGCTCTGTCTTATCCAGAAAAAAATTGAAATTCCCAAACATTCAGTGCTCTCAGATGACTTACAAATATTAATGGCCAATACATTGAGAATGACTTGCCAGGGATAACAATTTATGTTAACTAGTGCAACTTATAGCCCTGTGACATCCACTGAACCTAGCAGATCAAAGTGGCAACTGCAGAACTTTAGGACCTCCATAAACATGAACTTTGGATGGTGTGCAGTACCAATCATTAGTGCCTCTCTGGTCCCGTTAATTGTCAACGGGACTTTCAATTCCTATTACTTCTTTGGCAGCCTAAACCCATACATGTTATGCAGGTGGCAATTCCAGTTCAATTTATGAATGTTTAATGAATCATGTAGCTGTAACAGTTTTTGATGATTGCCAGGGATGTGGGCCCCAATCCACTGATTTGTCTATCAGTGCACATAGAGCATCAGAAAATAGGAAAAAACGTAAGGTGTGACATCCGGAGACACAACATTATACCGGGTATTGAGCACTGTAAAGTAAAGCATCTTTGTTTTATCAACCGTAACAGAAATTTCTTATACAACACAGTCCTGGCCTCAATTGTAACAGAGCTCTTTATAAAAGATATAACATATCAACATTATGAGAGATAACGTTTGTGTCTGAGTTAGAAGAGGGCAGTAGTAACTAGACATCATCCAAAAAGTGGCATCTCTACCAGACACATGCACAAACAATTCTGTGACTGAATTAAAAATGATAAATCTTGGGATGAGATACTATACATAAAGGACAATACAAAGATTGAATTTCCTCCGCCACTCTATACTGAATGTTACTTCTTCCTCCATGTTTTCTTTAAGATCTAGCATAAAACAATGCAACATTTTCATAAAAGAAGCCTAGCTCTTGTTTAAAGTACTGCACTCAAACAAAGTGTGCCTTACTAAAGCTGTAAAATGTTAGTTTACATCTTACCACTCTGCTTACATGAGTGAAGTATATATCCATTGCATGTAATATTAGCAGCGCTATTGAATTATAAATTAATATGAAAAACAAGAACAATTTTTAAAAAATGGGTGTGACATTTCTTATATCCACTAAAACCCATGATTAGGTAAACCTTATACTGGACATCACATTCTACATGCATGCATGTTACATGGATTGTGGGTACTGTAATTAAACTGTCTCAAAATATCTAACAATACAGTGCCATTTTTTTTCCAAAAGGTTCATCACATGTTCATTATTTTAATAAACCAATTTTGTTTATATGCTAAAACATACCTGACACTTGGAATTTGCTGACTCTTCTACGAATTACTGAATTTTGTTTGGATTCATTTTCTACAAACATTTTGAAAACATTCATACATCCTTATCTAGCAGTTGGAAGACAACACAGTAATGATATTAAATAGAACATGAAATTAATGTTATTGGTTGTAGAAAAAAGGTCTGGTGTAATTGCATTTATCATAACTTCAAGTCAACATGTGAGGCACACTATCAGGCTACTCTTTAATGGACTTGCACCTTAGTGATTTTAGAACTATCTTGGCATTCATTTGATTGATTTCCTTATTTGGTGTGAATATGATACCTGTATACCATAAAAGCAACACAGATTAAAAAACACATTGTGATATTAATCAAGTAAAAGAAAGCTAATATTTTAAGGTAAAATAACCACAATATTTCAAATTTACAATGAAATCTGTAAGTAGGCTCAATGTTTTGGAATAAAACGCAATTTTAAAAACCGAGCAATGTAAAAACATTGTGATGCTAAAAATTTTTAAATGTCTTAGGAGACTGTATTTAGTAGTCAGCTGGACAAAAAATATACATTAACGACTATCGTGACTGTAGTTAATTCCTTTACTCAATGTTTAGCATTTGAAATTTTCATGAGTATCCAGGCACAGATAGGCTAGATTGCTTCTAGGAATTTAGCTATAAAAAGATCACATAAGACCCAATGTCTAACATACAAATACGAAAGTCCTGGTTATTGAAATGTATTCTAAGGTGTTTACACAAGGCTACAATCCAGCGTCTCAATTGTGTGGTGAATTCTGGGTAGATGGGCAAGTGCCTCCTGGTCTATTCCACATGCTGTACTCACTGTAGTACTCTCTGGGTGAAATATTCTTTTACAAGTAAAAGATAAAAGTTGCAAAGTACCCAGCCTGAATTTTATATAAAAGAATCTAATGAATGGTGGATCGATCCATCAAAATAGGTTTCGAACCTTGGCTCACATTTGTGGTACAACAAGATCTCAGATAAGCTACCACTACTAGTTGATGGTGATACCTTCTCCACTCATATGCCCAGAAAGCATATGTGACCTTTTTTTAATGAAGCCAAGTTGCACTCTGGGCATTTCCAAAGATCAGGAGCACCCAATGCACAAAGTGATTGCTTAACATATATTAGCCAGTTCAGATTCAGTGGTAGTTTTCATTTATTGAAATGTAATTCCTAGGTTTTCAATTTGTAAACGTCAATTATAATTAGGGCTCTCGGTTTTATGGTATTTATGTTTTTGACATTTCCGCCTGTATTTATCCATATTTATTCTTGCTCATTTTATCTGTATTTATCCATATTTATTTTAGATTTTATGAAAAAAATGAAGGGCAAACTGGCATATTTCCACATTTATTTATCTGATAAATATGCACTCATGCTTGAATTTCTGATGGGTTTCAGTGATATCAACACCTGCAGAAGAGAAATCAATGCACTTATATGAAAATATATACGCGAATGCCATTATAAACCTTGTGCATATCTACTGTTGTTTAAACCACTTTACTGAAATGACTTTCATTTTTAACCCCTTACCTTTCAATCCACTCAGCTATTGGCCTGGCACTCATTGCAGAGGGTATTTAGAATCACTCAAAAAGCAACCCAATTTCCATTTTTATCCACAGTTAAAAATAAATACACACAAAAATGTTTTTTTGTCTGTATTTATCTGTAGAAATCAGTAAAAATGGAAAAACAGGGAGCCTCAATTATAACTTTTATCCTCCTGTTGACTACAGTCCTTATGTTTTTAGGAAATCCTATTCATGAAGGCAGGCAGCTTATAAAACAATATAAAGATAGATAGCCTGCTAAATCAAATTTGAAGGATATGTAATGGGCCTCCCTCTACCCTTATCCCTGTTTTCACTGTTTCTTAATGGGAGTGAGTGCCTAGTCTAGCCACGCTAGTATCAGATGAGTCTCTAAAGTAGGTTTCATTAACGTTGAAGGTTCAAATATTACACTTTGAAAATGAAACTTAAACATGTAATGGGGTCTATGCATGTGGCAATTAATTTGAAAGTCAAGTGTGCCATTTTTTTCACCCTCTCTCAAGTTATACATTTTATATATATTATAGGGACTCAGCCTTTCTGTTGGGTGCTCCAGTCCTATATCTTACTACATCCAACCACTTAGTTTAATGTTATTCAATCGCTTAACCACCATAGTTTTGTACATAACTCTAAACCACAATGCTCAACATACTTATACCCTAACTCTAAAAACACATGCAGTACTAGCATACTGTATAACATGAAACCTCAAAACATTTTTGTTGTGATAGAAAAGGTCCTCTGTGGCTCTAGAGAGGGGCGGCCCAGCTTGGAGTGCATAGTAGTACGCTATGTAGGTTTTTGCCTTTTGGACCGAGTACACACAATAACCAAGTATGCACTGAGGCCTTCCATTTCCAAGGAAAGCGACCACAAGTTATGCTCTGTGGTCTTGAGGGGCACACCCCGTGCACCCTCATTGACCTGAGCAGGAGTACGGTCAGCTCACTAGGCTGCTGAGGATCAGTAATTCTCATTTTCTCCTCCATTACAATGAGACATTTCTCTTGCAATACAGACTTTGTAGTGTATGCCCTCAGATACCCATGTTATAAGTACTACATTGGCAGTACCATACATAAAGCCAAGAAACGGATTCTGGAGCATCTGAGGGCAATAAAGCACAATGACAAGCAATACCCTATAGCAAGAAATGTTATGACCTACCACAACCAGAACAGTGCTTTGTTGTCTTTTTGTGTATTAGACAATACCACAATGAGAGAAAGAGGTGGAGATAGAGTGCAAGAGTTGAGACGCCCTGAATCAAGGATGATTATTAAGTATCACACATTGTATCCGGGAGGACACAATAGTGATGAGGAGCTTTCTGTGCACTTGGGATGATTTGTGTTCTGTCCTGTTCAATTTCAAGATTTATTGCTGAGCCGTATGAAATCACTTGTTTTAACAATCTTTTTATATGAATTGTTTTTAAATGTAAACCAATCTAGCACTGTACATTATATCTCACCTTTTTGTTATTTTGTATTTTTTTCAGATCTCGGATTTGTTAAACAGCAAGTTGAAGGCAAAACGAGGGAATAATTATCTGTCAAAGTTTCAATCGAAGGGTTTTCCAATTTGGAATGAAATTAATTTGCATTGTCCATGCTTTGGAGCAGTAAAGGAAGGCGTTTTTCCCACTGGGTTTGGATTGATTTGTTTTGCTCACTGTGGCGGGACTTGAGAAAGTGCCATGTATTTGGAGAGATCCTTTGTATACCAGCAAGTGCAGTCCCGGGTATGATGGCTTATTACTTTTAGACAAGTTAGAAATGTTTGCCCACTTGGGCATATTGCATATCTACAGTTCTGGGGCTTATTTCATTTAATTTGTTTCATTTGTCTCATTTGCGTATAAATGCATTTTGCGAACACAGCTGTTTATGTAGCCAAGTATAAGTAGTTCCCGATTAAGGGCTAGTACGCGGTATTATGGAGGAGTCTTTCTTCTCACAGGCACCTCACACGTGCAAAAAAATCCTTGTGAAATGATTCAATTCATTTCTTTTGTGTTTAAATATGGACTAATGCATTTTGTATCACTGTGACAGATTGTTAACATTGCTTTAACTATATATCCACTTTGACCGGGATATAGGAATGAGTCTGTTCTCACTGTTTTCACGCAGAGGTGTCACATGATGATTTAAATATACTGTGTTTTGCATTCACTTTTACTTGTGAGCAAGGAGCAGGACACTCCGAAACACGTAGAGTGACTTGGCATATGGAATAAATCACCCTGAAGGACTGTTTGTGGCCGCGGTGTATGGTTTTCTTGAAAACATTGAATACGATACCGTTTGGATTTATAAGGGCTCGCGACCCTGACACGGCCCGCCTTTGCAAGCAGCTTGGGTTCCTGCATGTAACGAAGGTTGGATATATATACATATATAACAACAGCCAGTCAGGGCAAAAATCAGAATCCAAAAGGATAGAGAGAGTCACAAGATGTCACACAACGGAAGCAGCAAGCAAAGTTGCTGTGCTGCGTGAAACAGAAAGAGGAGAAGTGTGTCATGTAGCACACTTCTTCTCGGTCATTGCAGTCGCACACTGTGTGCAGCCTAATGCCAATGCAGGCACCCTTGCGCCTTGCTACAAAGGTGCCTGGGCTACGAGCCAGATTTTTTTGTGCAGGGCGGGGTACCTTCCTGCAGGAAAACAATCTTTAATGGTATTTTCCTTTTTTGAGAAATGCATCACACAGAAAAAGGGAGAGGTTCCTCCTCATTATGTCTGGGTCTGAGAGGCACATCCTTTTTGGTAAAATCCCAGGTTTCATTACCTTAGTAAATCTGGTATTGTGACAAAGTACATGAAACACCTCCCCGACGCAAGGTAGAGCAAGGCAACACAATGCGCTCATTTCCTTTTTTCTTTTTCTACAAGGGTCTCCAAAAAGGTCCTTGGTGTCTTTGTAAATCTCTAATAAACAGCCGAAATTCAAAATGTTAGTTAATCTGCCCTCAAATATTCAAGAAAAAGTGAAACAAATGGACTTCACAAAGAAAAACAGAATATTTCCACTGTGCAGGCAATAAGCAAACAATGTTATACTATTTGAACAAGGCAGAATATATATGTCTAGAGAGAGAAAGACAGAGAGAGAGAGGAATTAATATATATATAAAAAAAATGTATTTCAATAACTATTCTCCCACAATGCTTCCCCTCTAAATATATGTTAATATATTGTTATGTTATGTAAAATATATATGTGGGGCATGCATATCGGCCAGTGGGGGTATACTGACGTCATTAATGGAAAATGTATTTTTTATAATTATATATTTAAAATACAGTCATCTTTATTTGTAATACAGAACTAAGTGTTAATAAAATTTATTTTTAAATATAGATGTTTTATTTTCTTTAAATTGTAAAGGTATTGTAAAGGGGGATGTGGTAGCAATCAAGCAGGCTTTTTACATGGATAGGGTGGCCCAAAGAGAAGGGGTGGAGCTTATGAAACCCAGTATCAGAAAATATGTGATCCTTAAAACCTGTGACACAATGGAGCCGTACTTAACGGGCACTTTTACTTTGCATGAAAAATTCTTGTTGACAAGGTTTAGGCTCAATATTTTTCATCATCTTTTAATTAGACCAAAGTCAGATATTTTTAGTAAGACCGCTGCTTCCTGTGGCTGCGACGGAATGTCTCCACAGGATATGCCGCATTTTATATTTTTATGCAAGTTTTATGAATACCCGCGCAGACGTTATCTTGCTGCCCTTTTAAAAAAAACTTAATTTTAATCAAATCAGACCAGCACTTGTGCATCTACTGCTCCTGCATAGTGATAGTGTTTTACATGTAATAGAATTTTTAAAATTAACAGTTAAACTGAGAAATTGTTTGGATCAGTGAAGTCGCATCTCTCCAAGTATGATCAGTTTATCCATTGCATGATCTTTTTAGCTTGTACCAAACCCGACATTATTTGCACTTTATATTCTATTCTATTCTGTTTATCTGCCTCATGTACTATGTTTTGTATTGTGTATATGTGTACTTTTATGGTGTGAAACAAAACCGAAATAAAGTCTCTTACTTACTATGTTTGTGTATTAAAGATTATTTATATTTTTAATTTATGTTATATGTATTATAATATATTTCATAAATATGTTTGTAAACTGTTGAAATATATTCTGTCAGATATTTGGGTTTTTAATACTTTGGTTATTTTTAATGCTACTTAAAAATGGTGTATAATATTGTTATCTATATTTTTTGTTTAACTTTATTCAATATTTTGGATTCATTATTTAGCGTTGTAGTTATTATGGTTGTTGATATTTAGGGTGTTCGATATTTGCATATAAATATTTTTTATTTCAATATTTAGTATTAAAATCTACAATATACTGGCACTGGAGAAACACTCACCTGATTGTGCTTGCCCATGCTCACTCAACGCAAATAAACACCAACATCAGCTGGGCTGGTGCAGGATTAATATTAAAATGTCTACTTGTTGGGCCATGTAAAGAAATAAACCACACATCATAATGATGCCCATGTCACCAGCTGGCTTACCTGGCACACGGCCACCAAAAGGACAGAAAGGTACTGTGCACCTGGAACAGCAGGAAGGAGAAAATAGTGGTCTGGGAACCTAGGGTCCGATTATGAGTTTAGCGGTCCATAGGATCGCCAAACTAACGGTGGAGGAACTGCCGCACCAGCCGTCCGACTGCTGTATTACAAATACGTCAGTTGGACCTCCAGAAAACCACCACAACCGTCAGGGATCCGCAATACCTGGCAGTCTTGAGGCGTTCTGGGGAAGCTATATGCTTGGCAGTGCTGCTGCAGCACCACGAAGCATATTACGAGTTTCCCTAACCCCCAGCATTTACATGGCAGTTACACCACCATGAAAAGGCTAGCCATGGGGAAACAAAGGGAGCCCTACATGGCTCCTGTTGCTACTGTGCACAGGGATGCATGCAGGGGGCCACATGTTGTACCCCCCTTTCTGCATGCACCCCTATACTGCATGGCATAGACTGCATAATCCCTGACTCGCAAGAACGGCCTTAGGCACTCCGGTTGTGGTGCCTATTCTATAGGCATAGCAATAGGACTGATGTTTGCCCATCTGTCCGACAACAAGGAAACTTACAATTTGGTGAACGTCCGGCAATTGACTTTGGCGGTTTTGCACCGTGTCCTTGCGTGGCGGCCTGCTGCCAGACTGCCAAAGTCATAATCAGTGCTTACAATTCTTGGCACAGATAATACATGCCCACAGGCGCTACCTGTGAACATTTGCCACACCATCACCCCAGAAAGGGTATAGGACTGAATCATAATGACTATTCAGTAGGGGCGTGGCTTGGAAGCCGACGGGCATGGACGCGTGAGCGACGAGCTCCGCATCCAGCCCAGCTAAAATCCTGACTGAATGAAGCCCCGGTGTCCCGGGGAGCCCCGGAGGGCAGCCTTGCCCAGCACAGACCCCAGAGGAGACGCGGCGGGGCAGCGTGGAGCAGAGGGGGCCCGCATCGAGGCAGAGGGCTGGGGCGAGCTTGAGTCGGCGCCGGCCATCTTGCGCAGTGCCTCGGTAGCCGCCCGAAGAGAGACCTGTCCGGCGAGGGAAAACCGGAAGAGGCGGTCCCCCCGCTAACAAAGCCGGAACATCGCGGACCCCCGTGGGAACCAGACGGACCTGTGCCACAGTACCCCCACGGACTGCCGGTCGTGGGTGGAGCCTGCCGTTGTGCACCCAGAGGCGTGGAGGGTGGTTGGAAGGCGCGGCTGGCCCGGAGGAAGAGTGTGGCCACAGGTACTGCGGGCGGAGGCCCTAGGGGCATTGAGAAGGCTGCGACCCCCAGAATACCGGACTGTGGCCGACGGGGGGGATGGACCGCCCTGCCCGGGGCTGCGAGGGACGTGGGCTCTGCCGGAACCCGGCCCGCTGGCCGGCACCTCCTGGGATCTCTGGGACGGCCCACCCGCCGGGGAGCGGCGGCTCCCTACGGACGTCTCGAGGGCGGCGACAGCATCGGGGCGCGGAGGCGGAGGGGGAGCGGCTACCTGAGGCGGGGCTGCTTGCGCCCACACCGTCTGTGCCCCGTGGGTTCACATCGCCAGGAGGCATGGGTTCTCCTTGACTGGGGGCCCCAGGGAGTGAGAGGGCAGCGGAGCGCCGTCGCGGACCGGTGGCGGAGGGCGTGTCGGGCCCTGTTCGCGGTGAGGCGAGCCTTGGTGCCCCACAGCAGCGGATCCCCCGAGGGGGTGCCCTGAGGGACAGCTGAGTTGCGACCACCTGGGGTGTATCTTCGCCTGGAAACATGGGCAAACCGCGACCCAAGCTGGGGGTGACTCCGGCGGACCCCGTAGACGACCCTACCGGTGGCCGGGACGGAGGGACCCGCGGCGAGCCTGCAACTGGCCTCCAACAACGCCAGCTGGATCATATCCTGCAGGCCATTTCGGACACGAGAGCCGCGTTGCAGACCGACATTGCGCGGGTGTCCACGGATCTGGGACTGCTCCGGGCGGACCATCGGAATCTGACAGACAGGCGGAGGACACCCTGGAATTGGTGACTCCGGCACAGGAAGCTTCGGAGGCTCTGACGGCGGACCTCTTGCGGAGAGTACAGCTCCTGGAGAAGAGGGCTGAGGACGCAGAAGGGCGTAACCGCCGCAACAACATCCGAGTGGTGGGACTGCCCGAGAAGATTGAAGGGGGGGGACATGCTGACCTATCTGGAGGCCTGGCTGTGAGAGGTGGTGGCGCCGGAGTGGCTCACGCAGTTTTACACCTTGGAGCGGGCGCATAGGGTCCCGGCTCGCCCGCCGGACCCGGGTCGGCCCCCCGGCCGGTGGTGGCACGCCTTCTACATTACAAGGACCGCGATGTTATCCTCCAGAAGGCTAGAACAATGAGCCCCTACCAGGTTGAGAATGTTTCAGTCTCTATCTACCCTGACTATACCATGGAAGTCCAGCGCAGGCGCTCCTCATTTCAAGCGGTGAAAAAATCATTGCGAGACGAGGGCCTGCAGTACTCGTTGCTGTTCCCGGCCCGTCTCTGAGTCGTGCTGGACGGCAATACATCCTTTTTCAATGAACCCGAGGCAGCCTGGGGTTGATTGGAAACATACCGCACTGGAGCTGCGACCCACGCGGACGGGGTGGAGACGTCGGGGACCTCGGTGGGGTCCCGCCGCAGCCGGCGCACTAGGAAGCGGACTGTGGGTATCAGATCCCCGGTGTCATCCCAGACGGCGCTGGAGCGACAGGCAGCGTTGCGGGCAGTATCTGTGATTTCCGGCGCAGCAGTTTCCAAGCTCGGCAAGGACTCGGGGTCCCAGAAGGGATCTGAGACTTCCCCCTCTGATGGCGCTGTGAGGGACGCGGAGTCGCTGCCTGATGTTACTCCAGGGACGGCGGATGAGATGTTGGACGCTTGACACTTCCGGGCTCTGCCTATGTACCGTAAGGAGGACACGAACTGGGTGGGCAACGTCTGGGGAGGGGGGCTTCGGCCGGTGTTCAACGGGGTGCTGGAAGCCGATAGCAGAGGAATGCAGGTGTCGTATGTTGAGGGGATCTGGACGCTGGGGCGGGTGGCCTGAGGGGCAAGGGACACCGGGGAATGATTCATAGAGACTGGGCATGGATGCACAAAGGGGGACTGTAGACAAGCCCGTCAGGCACAGAGCCGCCACCTCAACCTCACAGACGTTGTGAGACCCTGGTGGCTACCAGAGTGTTTGGTTAATTGGGGTGGTATTTGGATGGGTAACTGCGGTTTAGCACCTGTTCTGGGGGAGGGGGGGAGTACGGGGAGTTGGATAGATGCACGGTTTGTCGGTGATGTCAGTGTGCCTAGGAGGGTCAGGGAAGGGCGGATTTTGGTCCGATTGCTAGATGAGGACCCCACCTGAATTGAAATTCATAACTTGGAATGTGAGGGGGCTCACCTCTATGGCGAAGAGATATAAAGTCCATGCATACTTGGTGCGGAGGGGGATACAGGTGGCCTTCCTGCAAGAAACCCACTTAGATCAAGCGGAAGGGAAGGCATTGCATCGGCACTGGAGGGGCCAATTGTTTTATACTACCATCTCGAAGTTTGCACGGGTGGCCTTGATTTGAGTGAGAGTGGGGGTCCCTTTCCAACCATTGACGACACTGGTGGATCCGGAGGGAAGGTTTGTAGCAGTGCAGGGGTGCCTGGACGGGAGGGACGTGGCGTTATGCAGTGTATATGCACCTAACATAGAACAGACCGCCTTCTTTTCCAGACTATCGGGGAAGCTAGCGTCGTATTTGACGGGAACGGTTGTGTTGGGAGGGGACTTTAATTCGGTGACTGACGTTGGCTTGGATAGGTCCCACCCGCCCCTTGCTCAGTCAGTTATCCGTAGGGTGGCTAACAGTAGACGGGCCTGGCAGGACACCTGGGGGTTGTTTGACACTTGGCGGACCCACCATCCAACAGACAGGGATTATTCTTTCTATTCGGCCCCCCATGAGCTACATGTCAGGTTAGATAGCATATTGTGTTCGCAGGATGCCCAGGCGTTGATGCGGCATAGTGAGTACCTGGCGAGAACTATTTCAGACCATAACCCATGCTTGGTGGCGCTACAATGGACAAGGCAGCGGCAGGCGATTCCAACTTGGCGTCTAAACCCCTTGCTACTGGAGGATCAGGTCTTCCGGGCTGAGGTCAGCGATTGTATAGAGCAGTATTTTGCGGTTAACACGGAAACAGCGTGAAGACGGGGGTTACCATCTCAGCGCCCTACCGGGTGCGACGAGGGACGAGGCAGGGCTGTTCGCTGTCCCCATTGCTGTTCGCCTTGGCCATTGAGCCACTGGCAGCTCATGCCCGACTGGGGCGCTCCTATGCTGGGTTATGGCTACGGGGGGAGGCCCACTATATATCCCTTTATGCGGATGATCTGCTGATGTTCTTGGCAGATGCGGATGGCGCACTACACGGAGCGACCGCCTTGCTGGATATCTTTGGTCGCCTGTCGGGGCTCAAAGTAAATTGGGGCAAGACATGCTTGTTCCCGTTGTTGCCTAATGGACAGGCCCCCCCAGGCGCTGGGAGTGATACATTGGGAGGACCGCTGTCTGCGTTATTTGGGGGTTAATATCTATTGCACCCAACCGGATTTGCTGGAAGGGAACATTGGCAGAGCAATCCGGGACTTGAGTGGCAGCATGGGCTTCTGGAGCACGCTCCCACTGTCAAGTGCTGGGACGAGTAGCGCTGCTGAAGATGGTGGCGCTGCCGCGCCTCCTGTACTTTTTTCATACATTGCCCATATGGATACCGGCATCGTTTTTTGAGTGGCTTCGTGCGCTGTCCACGGGCTTCATATGGGGCTCGGGTAGGCGGCGGGTGGCTTTGACCACATTACGGCGGCGGAGAGTGGAGGGGGGCCTGGCGGCCCCGGACTTCGAGTGGTATTGCCTGGCAGCACAGCTACAATGGCTCACACAGGCGGTGGCACGGGAATATAGAGGCCCAGAGGGCCCGCAGGGCAGGTTGATCCCTCACCATGTGCTTGCTTTCATAGTCCTCCAACAGCGGATGGACCTCGCCCAGCTCACTCTGGAGGAACGCACCCTCCGGCTGTGCTGGAACCGGTGTCAGAAGAGGGTCGCCATAGTCCACCCTTATGCCCCGGAGATTCCCCTGGGAATGTGCACGGCGCTCCCGCATGGGGGCGATTGGTCGGGACTAGCCGCCTGGGAGGATCTCGGCATACAAATGGTGGGCGACTTATTTAGGGAGGGGGTGCTTTTGCCCTTCCAAGACCTGCCGGACTCTTATGGGCTCCCACGGGGAGACTATTTACTTCACGCGTCCCTTGTAGCGGGCCTCCAGAAGCATTGGAATGTGGGGCTTTCGGAGCCGTAATACGTGGTTATGGCCGCGGGGACGTCCAAGGCTATTACCTGCCTCTATCGGAGGCTGTCGATGGAGCGCTTGCCGCCCTTAGACACGTTGAAGGA